>NC_060127.1:69308826-71808826 GCF_021461395.2 Schistocerca americana | reverse complement strand
CATAACCTGTTCCAGACAGGATTTAAAAGTTGCTACCCCAGACATCAACTGTTTATATCAATACAGTCTGAAAGGCAGATAAAGAACTGTAAAAGACTAGACTCCTCATCCAAGGGTAACTGGCGATCGCATCAGAAAGATCAGGTTTGTAAAGGAACTGACTCCTTGCTAAGTGTGTGGACATGGCAGTGGGTATTTGTCAACCACAGACTGTGAATTCACAGTGACCTTAAAATTGCCACAAAGTCGTAATTTATCAGAGGGTTTCCTCACGATGACAAGGGGTGTGCCACTCACTAGAGGAAATGCGAACCATAACACTGAGATACGAGCTGATCCAGCTCCATATTGACTTTGGAGTGTAGGCCTATAGGAATCTGCCTAGCTCAAAAAAATTTAGGGTGAGCTGGTTATGTGGGCATGGAAAGTCTGTGGCATGCCCTAGCCCTACAAAAATATCCTGAAATTTTGAGCACAGAGATTCCAATGATTGATAGGGGCTTCGGCAGATAGCAGCTGTATGGAGTCTGTGACTGAAACGCCAAAGGCATCAATCCATCAAACCCGAAAAGGTTTGCTAAACTAGCATCATGGATGACAATAGAGGTAGTTGGTGAGTCACCTACAGGTAAAATCGGCAGTGAACTGGCCAAGCAAGGGTAGTTGCTGTTTACCATATCTGCATAGGCACGTGTTTACCAACAACAGTGGTGGAGAGCTGAGGTCCAAATATGTTTGAGCATTAAGCAAAGAAACTGCCACACCATTGTCCACTTTCAGGTGCATCTGTCATGAGTGAATCAAAACCTTGATAAAAAGTTTGTAGGAATCCTGATCAGTTTTTTTTTTTTTTACACCTAATGCCAGACGGGCCAATGGTGGGATGCTCTGATCTATCATGTTGGAGTAACAAGAGGCACAGAACGGCAACAGGGAGCAGTGGCTGGAATGCCTTTTACGTACTGTGTAGAAGCCAGTGGATCGGCTGTGTCGCACGACCATTATGTCACCCTCCTGGGATGCAGCGAATGCAGCTGGGCCACTCCGTGCACCCGTGCCTTCACACCATACTTCTAGCTGCTGACCAGCAGTGTGAGAGACATACAACTAGACAGTTGAAAAACCTCTTCAAGGGAGGCGTTTTCTAATTGGAGGGCCCGTTGCCTGACTTCCTTATCTGGGGCAGAGCGGATGATAATATTGTGAACTGTGACATCTGCATACGATTCTTTTGACTTGGCTGTGACAAAATTTCACTTGCGAGTAAGGCTGTGGAGGTTCACAGCCCAGGCATGATAAGACTGAAGAGGCTGCTTCTCGCATCTGTAGAATTCGACCCTAAGCTGTGATGACGTGTGTGCAGTGGGGATATTAGGATGATGACAACAAACATAAATTGTCAGACGTCACTGAGGAAGGTTCCTGCAATGGGGCAATTGCCGCAATGTCTGATAGAGGATGAAATCTGTGACAAAAACAGCGCACGACATACTCCCGCATCCGAAACGTGCAAGGTGTGGAAATTTGCTGTAGGCAATATTCATACACTTGTCAATCTTCTGCTGCCTTGACACATGGCAGGAGAGGAGGAGGGAACGTAACTGGAGATGAAGAGGGAGAGAGCAACACCGGCATAGCCTGTCACATGGCAGTAGGAAGTTCCATCTGTTGTTGCACCAACGTTTGAAGCAGAGGCTCTGTGTCAAAAGAAGATACAAAAAGCAACTGCAGAACAAAGACCTTGGAGCTTATTTGTCACCCGTGTTTTCTGATTACAAGAACTCACAGATAATAACTGACACAACACTTTATTACATCTAGAATAACTTGTACAAAAGACATTTCCCACAGGGTGGATACACTAGTAGTCCAATAAACATGGACCAAATCTCAACATGTAATTTGAGAGTGAGCCTGGCTGGGGAGGACTCTATAAGCCGTCGATTGGCCAGTAGACTGCAGTGCGGAGGACCTGCGCATGCATCTAAGAGTGGCGGCCAGTGCTAGCATCTTCATACTTCTGTCGTGTGCCATAGAACTGAGCACCAGGATTGTGTGTGAGGCATCTACACTGGTCACTACGATTACGTTGACTTTTTCCATTATTTTCATTCCACACTGTAATTTCCATAACCAGAATTACTACAAATATTTATGAAAGAGTGTGAGTTTCCCAGCCACCAAAACAAATGTTGCATTGCAGAGACATGCAACAGTTTAAATTCAAATCTGGCTATCCTGTTTTAGGTTGTCTGTGATTCACTAAATAGATTAAAGAAAACGCCGGAATGGTCGCTTCAAAAGGGCATGGCCGATTTTCTTCCCCATTCGTCCTTGATCTGAGCTTGTGTTCGGTCTCCAATGACCTCAACAGGATGTTAAACGTAATCTTTCTTCCTTGGAGTCTTTCTGAGTCGTGCAAATTGGTGGTTGCTGTATTATTCAAATTGAATTGTCAGATTTTGTGGACTTACATTTTGTTAAAAAAAGTACCATGTGATTACAGCCAAGAGGCATATGTAATACCAAAACTTGTATTTTATTGTGTGAACTAAAAATCTTGAAAGCATTGCAGATTTTGGCCATTGCCACCCCCTTAATTTTTTTTTCAAATAGCCTCAAAAAAATGAATTACTTAATATTCTTATTTGACTTTTGTTTTCTTTCTCTGACAAAAAAGATGAAAATTTAGGGGTTAATTTTTTCATAACAGTTGAAAATTTCCTGTTGATATCAATGCTTGCACTAACAGTGATCCGTCAACATATTATTTCTATTCTTGTGTTGAACTAATGTTCAGACAGACAGCAGAACACTTTACAGTTTTTTGAGGCAAACTTGTTGGCAATGTTCTTAATTTTTAACACAAATGTTTTGAAGCTCTCCATTTATCAGTTTCCAGCATTCGAAGTGTCATTTGTCATAATCTGTTCAGGATTTGCTGTCTGAATGAAACTTTCTTCTCACAGTTTTGTGCCAGTGAAGATACTGTCAGTGTTAAATGTCTTCCCTTTTTGACAGGTTAAACCGGAAGTCGTCCCTCCTCATAAACTACGACGTAGTTGGCAGGAGGAACTGGTACATCGATATTCTCTGTAGCATCACAATGTATGAGAGAAATGTAAAAAGGAATTTTTATGACTGGAAGACTGACATGTGTTTCTGAAGATTTTAAATGACTTCCAGATGACACAAATTGAACAGGTGCATGTATAATAACGTCTGGATTCCCTGTAATCAAGTATTTTATCAATAAACATGTTTATATTTTGTAATTTTTGTAGTGTGTTCTTTCTATTCTCTTTGTTGTGTGTCCAGATGATTTCATGTTGTTGCCATGACGATTTCTTCACTAAATCTGGGGCATTGATTATTGTTCTAAACATTACAGGAATAGATGTGTCTCTTAGAGAATATGGTGTAGGGGCATCAGCTGTGGCATACTGTGAGAACAGTAGTGAAGAGATTGAAGGTTTCTGCTTCAAAAATATGGCTGAAGATAGTTTGCAGAAGTGCAGTACAATAAAGCACGCAAGAAATGAAACACTGAATGAAGCATTGTCTGTCTGATTCAGTGAGAAAAGAGAATACCAGCCAGAAACAACTCCAGGCGAGCTGATGTTAGTGAAATTTCTATGCAATTGTGGTGCACTCTAATGCCACTTGAGTTTGAAACAAAAGAACCTTAGACACACTTTCAGTAAATAAAACAAGGGTTGAAGTAAATAGGGATCTAAGTAGCATTTGCATGAAAAGTATGCCAAAAAAGGGATCTGTGGTCTAACGCCAACAACGTAATAGGAGATTTAAGTGCCAAGATTGTTCCTGTTAGTTACACAGGTTCATAACAGAAGTTGCTAAGTGTATGTGCCAGGCAGTCACATGTATACGGGGTCTAACTCCTGACATGCTGGTCCCCTACTCGGTGTTCACTCGTCTTCATTAGGTTATGGTGCAGCCTGTTGTCTTCCTAGTGTTTTGTGATCATTAGAATAATTATCATTATTGTTCATTGTAAATTGTGGCATATGAAGGGTTAAGAAGTAATGGAAGGAAGGAGAAAGAAGACTGTCAGAAGAGAAGAAGAAGGTGAGATATGTCAGTGAGGTCTGTGTTACAGCTACAAAAACTGTAGTGAAAGCGACGGGTGCCACATCCTGACAAACTGAATGTAAGTGCAAATACACTTGCAAGCATATACATTAAGACCAAAAATGGTTACACTTTAATGGTTTTTTTATAAATTAAACCATTGTAAACAATAAAACTCTTCTTTGCCTAATGCAAATTAAGCATGTTGTCAGACAATAGGCGGCATATGTATGGAGGTGTTCCCGAAAGGAGGCATCAAGCAACTATGATGTGCACTGTTCCAAATGACGAAGGGAAAAATTGTGCAAGTTTGTAAGAATAATTTCTTCAATATTTTTGCAGTGGCCGATAAAAGGTTCCAGCTTTTAGTAAAACACATGCAGACGCTAACCCATTGTATGTTGAAGAAAGGGATGATAAGGAAACAGGGTGGCGATTCTTCTGGAGAACCTGGGATTCGCAGGGAATTACATTTTACCTGGAAAAATTAGGGAAATCGCAGAAAATTTTATGGAATTCTTTGCTTTTAATCTAGTACTGGAATACGGTTTTATTGAGTATTATAAACCACTAATTTTAAAATATTTAATACATCAAAGTGTGTTCATTATGTGAATATTATTCCATGTAAATTATCAATGTTTAAAAACTGTGGTTAAAATACTGCTTATGGTTGGTATGGATCAGCTGAGAGGATAGAAAACTCGTTATTGTGGTATGCTCTCCCCAAGTCTGTGTAGCTACTCTGGAGAATTGATAGATAATTTACTCGTTATGACAACGCTCATATTTGTGAGCACATAAAAGTATTTCCACAGGATGTAAGCCGCTATGGAAGGCAGGATTCAGGGAAGAAATATCTTTGCCAGGATTTTAACATACTCCTGTTGTAAAAGGCTTTTAAGAAACAAAATCCTGAGTGCACTGTGTCATACCATTTTTATTATCTGGTATTCATAAGCATTTCAAAGTAGCATCCTACAAAAGACGTGTTTGTGTTATTTGTTATCTTGTCAAACTGGAACATCATGTGGTAAAGCTAAAACACAGTTCAGAAATAAATTGAAACTCTATCATTTGAAAGCTGGAGAAGTAAAAGAAGAAATGAATAAAGATTTTAATGAATGTGAAATTTCTAGTGGCTCTAGTGTGACATTTGCTCTTGATTTAGGAAAAAAAGTACTGTCTTTACAGGCCTTAACTCGTAGAACATGTAGTACCAAGGTAACTTTCAAATATCAACCTCTGTACCCGTTTCCAAAATAATACCAGTATGATGAATATGTGACATGAAGGAATATCAGGTAGGGTAAGGAATGAAGGTGCATCCTGTCTCTTTCGAATGCTTAAAAAAATTGAACCTGCAGACAAACTCAGTGTGTGGAGTGATAACTGCTGTTGGACAAAATAAACATAAAATGACTATTTAACTGAAATTGAAATGTACGCAGAAGTAAAAGGGTGAATGGCCTTTCAGACCATGATGCACAAGTTTTAACACTAAAAGGTTTTTGTACTCTAACCAATGTCGTATTTAATTACAAACTACGTAGGAAAGTTAATCCAACAGCAATAGAGAGTTTTTCAAAACTTGTCAAGGAACAAGAGTGGCAAGATGTTTATAGTGCCGATAATATAGATGATAAATACAACGCTTTCCATAACATATTTCTCATGCTCTTTGAGAGTTGCTTTCCATTAGAACATTCTAAATGGGCTACTAGCAGTAATGGACAGCCCGGTTGGCTGACTAGTGGGATAAGGATATCATGTAGAACAAAGTGGGAATTATATCAAAATGTTAGAAGTAGTCACAATCAAGCTACAGTAGTCCATTACAAACAGTATTGTAAGGTGCTTAAAAATGTTATTAGCAAGGCAAGAAGTATGTGGTATGCAAATAGAATAGCTAATTCACAGGATAAAATTAAAGCCATATGGTCAGTTGTGAAGGAAGTGTCTGGTCAGCAGCACATGGTTGACGATATAAAGTCAGTTTGCAGTAATAATATTTCTGTTACTGATAAATCAGATACATGTACAGTATTTAACAACCATTTTCAGAGCATTGCTGGTGAATTAAATAAAAATTTAGCATCTACAGGAAATCATATAAATTTCTTAGCAAATGCCTTTCCGAGTTGACGTCTGAAATACTCCTCTGTGATACAGACAAGAGGGAGATTGAGACAATAATCAAATCACTGAAGACTAAGGACTCTCATGGTTATGATGGAGTGCCTAGCAGAATATTAAAGTACTGTGCTGCACATGTTAGCCCTGTATTTAGCCATATTTGTAATTTTTCCTTTAGGAATGGTCAGTTTCCTGAGCGATTAAAGTACTCAGTAGTATAGCCGCTTTATAAAAAGGGAGAAAGGGATAATGTAGATAATTTTAGACCTATTTCTATGCCATCAGTGTTTGCAAAAGTTATCGAAAAGGCTGTGTATGTAAGGTTAATTGATCATTTTATATCACACGATTTGCTATCAAATTTACAGTTCGGCTTTAGAAGTCGTTTGACAACTGAAAATGCTATATTCTCTTTTCTCTGTGAGGTATTGGATGGGCTAAACAAAAAGTTTCGAACGCTTGGCGTATTTTTTGATTTAACAAAGGCATTTGACTGTATTGATCACACAATATTGCTGTTGGACCATTACGGAATAAGGGGAGTAGCTCACAATTGGTTCACCTCTTAGTTTAGCAACATGCAGCAAAAGGTCATTATTCACAATGTTGATAACGGCTGTGATGTGGGATCTGAGTGGGGTACTGTCAAGTGGGGGGTGCCCCAGGGATCAGTGTTGGGGCCGCTCCTGTTCCTTATTTATATAAATGATATGCCCTCTAGTATTATGGGTAACTCTAAAATATTTCTGTTTGCTGATGACACTAGCTTGGTAGTAAAGGATGTTGTGTGCAACATTGACTCGGTTTCAAGTAGAGCAGTACATGACCTCAGTTCATAGCTTGTAGAAAATAAACTAACGTTAAATCACAGTAAGACTCAGTTTTTACAGTTCCCAACACACAATTCAACAAAACCTGACGTTTTAATCTCACAGAACAGGCATATGATTAGTGGAACTGAACAGTTCAGATTCCTAGGTGTTCAGATAGACAGTAAGCTGTCGTGGAAAGCCCATGTTCAGGATCTTGTTCAAAGACTGTTCAAATACTGCCATTTTCACTATTCGAACGGTATCGAAAGTGAGTGATATTTCAACATGTAAATTAGTCTACTTTGCTTATTTTCATTCACTTATGTTTTATGGTGTTATGTTTTGGGGTAACTCTTCCCATTCTAGAAGGATATTTTTGTCTCGGAAACGGGCGGTTCGGGCAATAAGTGGTGTGAGTTCACGAACCTCTTGTTGACCTCTTTTCACTAGTCTGGGTATTTTGACATTGGCCTCTCAATATGTATATTCCTTATTGTCATTTCTTGTTACCAATATTAGTTTATTTCCAACAATAAGCAGCTTTCACTCGGTTAATACTCTGCAGAAATCAAACCTCCATTTGGATCGGACTTCCTTAACTCTTGTGCAAAAAGGTGTGCAGTATACTGCTGCATCCATTTTCAATAAGCTACCACTCGAATTAAAAAATCTTAGCAGTAATCCACGCGCTTCCAAATCGAAACTGAAGAGTTTCCTCATGGGTCACTCCTTCTATTCTGTCGAGGAGTTCTTTGAAAAATTAAGATGATTCTTATTGTATTGCTGATAGCGTTTGCTTAAACTTATGGACTGATTTTCTTTCAGGTTCATGAACATTTATTTTTATCTGTTATTACTTTTTATGTTGTAAGTTCATGTACTGACACATTCCATGACCTTGGAGATTTACTCCTCAATTTGGTCCTACCGAACTTGACATTTAAATAAATAAATAAATAAAACCATCAGTTCATAATTGGGGACACTCGTTCCTCAACTGCGACCGTGATTTTTCTGCTGCTGAAAAATGAAAAAGAGCTGCTAAATGCAAAGTTACAGAATACTTAAAATCTGTGACAAAATGTTAAATTGACAAATATATTAAAAATAAACGTACTAAGCATGGCTGATTCCCCCCCCCCCCCTCCCCCCCCTCCGCCTGCAGCAAACACAGTTATTAAAGCAGCAGAAGTTAACAAAAGGGCCTTCAATGAACTTGAAAAATTGGCTGAAATGAATGTTTTTGAGAAAGTGGAAAATAACAAGAACATATCAGAAGCAGCAATACCTATGTTGTGCAAATCACATTTCACAGAAGATGAGGCTAATTTAAAAACTATGACTGTGTTTTTGGTAAAACCTGAAGTCAAATTGTTTTACAAATGCATAACATCTTAAAATTCAAGTCGTGTTCAGAATGTTTTGATGATTCCATTGTGACTTTATTAATGTATTTCAATAGTGGTGTATTAATAAACTTGGATTTTACTCTAAAATGGTGTAACTTTTTGTTTCACTGGTTTGCTTTTCTTATCATCATATGCAAGAATAGACAACTTACAGCCTACTCTACTGTGGATATAGCACTGACTGCATGTTCGGATTTTTGCAATTTTTTAAATTGTACGTAGTTGATTTATGAATTTTTAATGATTGAGCCCAGTGTAAAGTGTCTGAAATTGAATACATAAACCTGTTTTCAATTAGAAAAGGAAAATCATATAGTGACCAAATGGACAAAAATGCATTTTCTGTGAAATGTTGAAAATAGCACTTGGATTCCTATTTCCTTCAAGTTTTCAAATGTGAGTAGACTATAGTAAACTAAAATGTCGAAAAAGTGTTGCTTGTTAGTGCCAAAATAAGATTTGCGTATTGAGGTACATAATATAACTTTTCCATTTAGCAGAATATTTGTGGATTATCTTAATATTACATCCAGTCCCATCTAGTCTAGATAAACAAGGTTCTTAAGTACTACAAATGGCTGCCACATGTCAATCAACATTCTTCAACTGACAATAGCCCTGATGCTCCACAGTTATTTAAAAAAACCTTTCAATGACTTCTCACTCATCTCTTGGCTCAAAACACTTCTTATTACCTTCAAAATATTCCTCTGTGAATATTAGTTTTCTGTGCACATGTGTAGGCTGCAGTGCGACTATCACCGTCAACTGCTTACCACCACCTGCATCAACCAGCTCAAAGTGTGTGCAGTCCACTAGGGAATCCCTTTCTGCTGACCCAAATGCCCTTTAACATCTAGAAATTTTTAGAATATCAGTGATACCAGACCCACAAGAAATGGACTGCGAATATTAGTTGTTGATAAGGGTACGGTTCACAGCAGGAATGGATCAGCTCCAGTCCTACAAGCTCCATTTTGCTGGAAGAAATTGGTGGGTCAGTTGTTTTGGAGAATAATGAACTAGTTATCCTCTCGGTATATTAAATGGAGCTTCACAAACCTCTGTTTAATGTCACTTATTAACCACTACCAATTTCAAAGCACCAAAGGCTTTGTGGTGGATGCTCGGGTCAGTTACACCAAACTACACCTTATTATCAGGAGTTCATTTATTCACCTATTTACACAAGAAAGGCTTACAAAGAACTGGCTGGCGGAACTGCACAAATATAATGTTTAGCTTAGTTCAAAGACGATACTCAGATTGATATTGGTGTCGACATCCTCGGCGCCACATAGCTCCCCCCCACCCACCCCCCAACCCCCCAGCCCCTGCAGTACAGAGTACTCTTAAGAGGCCGGGAGGGGGGAGGGTGACTATGGTGTCGGCAGGGGTGGTCCGCGGGAGCCAGACCACAGTCAGCTCGACAGCGTCGTCCGGGAGCTGTGTCGGTAGATGTCGTGAAGCAAGGTTCGGCCACCAAACCTGGAAGTCATTGAAGCGCGTCATACTGGGCGTGCTGGTCGTGCAGCGACAGGGAGGTTGGCGGTTTGCTGGTGGAATGGAGCGACGACGATGGTGTCTCCAGTGGGCGTGGCGAGCACATGAAGCATGTCCAGGTCGACGTTGGGCGGGAGGGGAACGCATTTCACCAGGTGGCAGGGAATGGCGGAGGTTGTGTCATGAGCACCAGATGAAGGGACACACACGATGAACAGTGTGTCATCACGTTGTATTATAGAGATGTCATGGATTATGTCCGGGGGGACAGGCACAAACACCTCGACTGAGGGCATGTTCAAGATGGGGGGGTGAGAGAAACCTCGACAGGGTGAGGCAGATGATGGGGGAGAGGTCGAAGGGACCAACGAAGGGCCCGGCGGTGAGGTCGTGATTGTAGGTAAGCTCGACGTGGGGAGCATGTGATCGCTTGACGGAGTGCATGAGACCAGAGTAGAGGGCGAGGTCGGAGAAGAGCTCGACGATTGCAGTCACTCGACCGAGTGTGTAAGTCCAACGTGGAGGGTGTGGTTGCAGCTTTGTGAGCCACGACAGTGAGTGGCATGGTTGTGGCCTGAAGGGGGGTAGAAGCGGGCTTGACATGAACAGGCTTCGGTTTGTTGAGAGAGACTGTAACAGCTGAATCTTTTATCTGGATGTCATAGGTGTTGGATGAGCGCCGGAGAACGCAGTACGGGTTGGTATATGGAGGTTGGAGGGGAGCACACAGTGTCATCTCGGAGCATGGCGTTTTCGCATTTGTCCAGAGATTTCGGGACGTGAACCTTAGGGTGGGAATGGTCGGCGGGCAGGGGGATGTGGAGGTTGATGAAGTGGCGTCTGACGCAGCCCACGAAGGAAAGTAAGTCAGACTGAGGGAGAGAAGCATAAGGGCTCACAAGTTCGCCAGGAAGAACACTGTTCTGGCCGTATACGAACTCGGCTATTGTGCCTTTGAGGTCTTCCTTATAGATCGCATGAATGCCGAATAGCACAAGGGGAAGGGCCTCAGTCCATAGAGAGTCATGGCATCAAAGGGCCGCCTTGAAAGTGTGGTGCCAACGCTCAACTAGCCCGTTACTTTGCAGGTAATGTGCTGTGGTATGGATGCGATGGATGCTGCAGATGTTACAAATCTCGTTGAACAGGGCTGACTCAAAATGTCTGCCCTGGTCAGTCGTGATGATAGCTGGACATCCGAAACGCGATACCCATGACTCGATGAAAGCTCGAGCAACAGTTTCTGCCGTAATATTGGGGAGGGGGACAGCCTCGACCCAGCGAGTTATTCGGTTGATAGACGAGAGGACATAACGAAAGCCGTTAGAGGGGGGAAGAGGGCCAACAATGTCAATATGAATATGCTGAAACTGCCCAGGAGGGATCGAAAAGGCTCCGAGGGGGGGGGATGGAGTGTGCTTGTGTACTTTGCAGCGTTGGCACGCGACGCAGGAGTATGCCCATTGCTGGCAGTCCTTGTTGACATTTCTCCACACACAGCACTCCGCAACGAGGCAGGCAGACGCACGAACACTGGGGTGGGCTAAATTATGCAGTGCATTGAAAACAGCTTGACAGAGCATGGTTGGGATTAGGGGGTGTAATGTGCCCGTACTGTCGTCGCACCAGAAATGCCAGGGAAGGTGGTGCGGACGAAGTGTAGTGAAGAGGTAGGGTCTGAAATCAGGTCTTGTGTGTCCTCGTCAGCAGGTTGGAGGTTAGGCTGTTCAGAGAGGTCTAGCAGCGAATGAATGGCATCGAGTCGTGAAAAGAAATCAGCAACTATATTGTTAGCATCCTTTATGTGTCTGACGTCAGTGGTGAACTGAGATATGAAATCCATGTATCGGAAGCGGCGAGGAGGCGGGTCCGCTGGCGGGTTTGTAATGGCCACAGCCAGGGGTTTGTGGTCCGTGAAAACACAGAAAGGGCGTCCCTGAACGTCAGTCTTAAAATGCTTGATCGCTTCGTAGACCGCGAGCAACTCCCTGTCAAACGCGGAATATTTCTGTTGTGCATTGGTGAGCTTGTGCGAGAAGAACTGCAGAGGCGAAGTTTGGCCGTCGACTGTCTGGCTAAGGACAGCACTGATTGCAGTATCACTCGCGTCTGTGGTGATGAAAAGCTGCGCATTGGGATGAGGATGCGCAATGGTGCAGGCCTCGGCAAGAAGATTTTTGAGGGTGGTGAAAGAGTCATTCATAACAGGGGTCCATGGAACGGTCCGAGATCCACAAGTGTGGAAGCCTGCCAAGGCATCCGTCAGTGGAGCCTGAATCTCCGCAGCCTGAGGTAGATGTCGGCGATAATAATTAACTGTCCCCAGAAAGCGCCGGAGCTCTTTGAATGATGAAGGTATGTTTAGTATTGTTTGTACTTTCTCAGGGGGCGGTGAAACGCCGTCAGAGACCCGAAAACATAAGAAAAGTGACAACGGGTTGATGTAGCTGCAATTTGTCCTGGTTGGTCTCGATGCCTGCTGCCGCGAGAGTGGTAACAGTTGGCACATGTTCAATGTTGTCCTCGTTGGAGGAGCTGAACACAAGAATTTTATCAAGATATGCAAAGCAGAAATTTAGTTTGAATAGCACTTCGTTGATGAAGCGTTGCCAGTTCTGGGTTGCATTTTTCAGACCGAAGGGCATGAATCGAAACTGAAATAACCCGATCGGGGTGGTGATTGCTGTCTTCCCGATGTCTTCAGGTGCCATGGAGATCTGGTGGTAGGCCCCTTTGCAATCAATGACAGAGAATGTGGTCACACCTGCGAGGGAACTGGTAAAGTCGGCAATGTTGGGTATGTGGTACTTGTCCATAATTGTTCGCACATGCGCCATGACCCATTTTTCTCGGGTGTCATATGTATGGGCGTAGACCAGCTACTGGCAGAGGGTTCAATGACGCCGGAGCTTAGAAGTTCAGAAATCTGATTTTTAAGGTCGGAGAAGCGCTCGGGACAAAGTCGACGTGGTTTACTGGAGATCGGGGGGCCTGGTGTGAGGCGAAGCTTGTGAACCGTGCCGTCGTGATGACAGAAATGTTGCTGGCGGCACGGAAGGTGGTTTGTTTACAATGTGTTATGGGCGGGGCAGGTGCGACGTGGTCTGTGGTGTTCGGAGCCACTCGGCGGATCCGATGGGAGCCGAGGCGGCGAAGTGTCCCAGGAGTCAACGTGCCAAGATGGCCGCCAGCCTGAAGCAGTGGCACCGTGGTCGGGTGAGCTCGGTAGAGCTCGTGATGTGTTCGTGAGTCCATTGACCAAGGGCGCGGCCTGTGGCAGCATGGTCACGGGCGAAGCGCTACGTGCGAGTGCACTGTTTGTGTTGTCAGTGGCGGTCACATGGCGGCACGCAGGAGCCGAAGTTGGATAGTTTGAGGTGCTGTCCACAAGGGGAGGGGTAGGAGCTGTCAGTTCGGGAACACGTGACACTCGTCACGCATGTGCAATCGTGTCCGGCCCAGTGTCAAATGCTGCCGTGTTAGAGGGGTGTGGTCCTGTGGAACTGTCAGTACACGTTATGGTAGACTTGATAGCACAGTTGCGAAGGGTAGCGGGAGGTAAGGACGCGGAGGCTCGATTGTTGGGACTGCAAGCAGATTCAGCGCACTTACTGACCTTGCTTTGTCCGTGCTGCAGTGTCTGTAATTGCTTTGCTGCATCGGAGAGCTGGAGCTGATTTCATGGAGCCGGAGGGAGAGCTCGAAGTTTTCCTTGCGTAGGCGAGTGACGTTTTCGAGCTCGGTAAGGCACTTATGCGTGGTTTCTTGTAACGCCGTCGTCAGAGACGAGCATGTATGGATGAGATGAGCCCGGATCGATTTGTCACAGGGGGGTTTGCTCGACAGAGCACAAGGGAAGTGAGTCTTGGACGGGTGATGAAACACAGTGTTTTGCACTAGGTCCGGTGAAAGCTTGTGGTGTCGCAAGAAGTCAATGCCTAGTATAGGTTCGTCAATTTCGCATACTAAAAAAGTCCACTCGAGTTTGCAGTTATCGGAGAGTGAGACTACATGTGAAGTTGAACCCGAGAATTGTAGTTTAGTTGAATTCACGGCTTGCAGTGAAGTATCATGAGGGCGGATGTTCAACGACGCTAAGGACGTGGGCAGCAGTGAAACATCGGCGCCTGTGTCCACTAGGAAAAGGTATCCCGACGAAATGTCTTTAATGTAAAGTTGTCCACAATTATCCGGTCGTTCCTGGACAGAATGTAGCACTGGCGGGTGCATGTCATTTTGTGTGCAGGAGGTGTTTGGGAAGTAGCAGGGTGGTCTGCAGTTCCGTGCCACCTCACCAAACCGTGTGTGGAAGTAACAGTACGGGTGGTGCGGTTGCATTTCCGTTCGTTGCCAGTGGTGGTGGCCGAGGTTCGGTAGTCGCAGCAGGCTCGGTTGCAGGAGGGGGCATGACCATGGGCGGAGCTGGTGACATCCCAGTAGCTAGTTTACTGCCTTCTGGAGCGAGGTGAACGGTCGGCACAGTGCGGCCCCGGCCACGTCCAGCCGCAGGACGATGAGCCTGAACCTGAGACTTGTCAGGTAGACAGTGGCTGGCAAAGTAGAGCAGTGATGCATCATGTAGCTTGTCAGCAATTGTCACTGTTTGCTCGACAGGTTCGGGAGACCTCTGAGCCAGAGCAAAGCGGATGTGAGGAAATAGTTGATCTGACCAGATAGTGAGGAGAGCTGTGTCAGAGAGTAGATCGGCGCTGACCAGGGCACGTAGCCGTTTCCAGAGCAGGGAAGGTTTGTCGTTGCCTAGTTGCTCGATGTGGAGCACATGCCATATTGCTGCCTCAGTTGAGCGGGCAAGCCGACGTAGAACTGTCTTTTTGACTAGAGTGTACCGGGTAGATGAGTCCGGGGCGTCGACCAGGTCAGCAATCAAGTCCTCCTGGTCGTGCTGGTGGGTGATGAGGCACAGAAACCTGGCTGACTCGTCGAGTTTGTAATGGTCGAACACTTCGTCCACAAATTTGAAACAGGTTGTTGCGCTGTCGGGATTAAACGGCGGCAGCGTCGGTAAGTGTTGTAGAATGTTCAGAAGAACCGGTTGAGTTGAATTCGTCGGGGCACTGCCTGAAACAAGCTGTTGTTGCTGTAGTATTCCAGGAGAGTGTGACTCCCGGGGATGTGGCGACGGTGGCTGGCCGGGTGGCACCGTGAAGGTGACGCGTTGTGGTTGAGCGCGATCCGTCGCGACGCGGAAGGCCGGCACGGGTGAGACACCTTATTGTGTTGATTGCTGTTGCAGAAGCTCAACACGTTGCAATTGTGTTCGGATTGACGCGTCGCGGAAGACCAAAGCGTATGAGGCACCAGGATGTGCCGAGAACTGTAGCGGAAGCTCGACTGGTACCGTCTGTCCAGAAGCACAGTGTGGAAAATGCTGTCGAATGTCGGACAGAATGTGTGAATGTTCACTGTTCGTAGTCACTCCACTCAAAACAGTGTGCGGATAAGGTGAATGTTGTGGCACAAAACACTGAGGCGTAGCAGTGGGACGGAGATGGAGGTCAGGCACAGATAACAAGTTATTGTTCCTGTTGCAGGCCGAGGTATCGAAGCAGGAAGGCATGTGCTGATGCTTAAACGAGGCAGGTACAGGTGTGGTCGGATGCTGAGGAGGTTGACCTGTGAACAAAGCAGTTCCGGCCACGTGGCAGGAATCCACGTGGTACTGCACGGATTGCGGCGTGGCAAATCGTTGTCCTGTCGGTGGTAGGTTGTCGAACGAAGCATTTGCAGAAATCGGCATTGGTCCTGCACTGCATGGAGATCTGTAAGAGGTAACTGCACCGTCGATGAGGGAGGGCACATGTGGTGGGAACAAAGGCGTCAGATAGCAGGAGTCATGCACACTCCTAACCTCAATTATTGTTGCAGGCCCGAAAACGTCCTACGAAATCGGCATAATCATCAAGTGAGAGGCATCGTGCTGCAGTCCTGGCGGGTGTACATTGCCCGCAACACGATGCATGTCGATCACAAAATCCGGCGTTAGGCATTGGGCCGAAGTCATTGTTCGAATGCTGTGTCGAAGAAACACACACGAAAATAACCAACGCGAAGGCCATGGACACAGTAAAACGGCGAAAACGGAAGACATTACAACTCGGGGTCACCAGTGAGGGAGAAGTTTGGGTCGGTTACACCAAACAATACTCCCATTTTGCAATAGTTCATTTATTCACCTCTTTACACAAGCAAGGCTTACAAAGATCTAGCTGGCGGAACTGCACAAAGATAATGTTTAGCTTAGTTCAAAGACGATACTCAGATTGATACTCGTGTTGTCATCGTCGGTGCCGCAGCTTCATTGAGAACACGTGGTGATGACCGATGTACTGTGCAACTGCAAAATATTTTATAATTGTGGATAGTTATTGAGTGTGACTCTTTTCTTAATTGGTAACACCAGCTAAAACCAATGATGAACATATGAGCACTTTGAAATCAATAGCAATTAATAAACAACATTAAATAAGTGTGTAAGAGAATAAATAGTTCAATATTCTCCACAACAAGGACAGATGTAGGTTTATGATGATGGTGTGATGTTACCATTTGAACTTGAATACAAAGAAATAATTCAAAATGTACAATAAATAGAAGGTATACAGAGGAGTGGGAAGAATTGGCTATGTTGTATTTTTGCAATGTCATATGTGCGTAAGGCGCTTCATTTATTGAGAATGCGTGGAGAGGCAAACTGCGTTTCCGATACCAAATGCAATTGGGAAGGAAGAGTCAAGGTGAAAGTACATTTGATATAAAAAGTATGGTGTTCAGTAAAAGAAAGGGGAGAGGGGATATGAATGTGGACTGAGGACTAGAAGATTCAGAGTTCTGCTCCAGAGGACAATATGTTTGAAAAGTGTTCGCGGGTTGGGAATGCCATACCACAAAGTCCTCCAACTATTAAGAGCAATAATCCACACTTGGTCACTGGCTTATAACCACCTTGCTCAGCTCATCTTCCCTCCCTCCACTGCAGTCCTTTTTGTAACTGCTTCAACTCCGTCATCTGTTTGTGGAAGACTGTCGAGGTAGTTGTTGTTGCTGTGGTTGTATTGGTCAGGTTATGTCTTGTTCGAACAAATGTGCCAGCAAAATGTTGGAAGTTGTGTTAAGTATTTGATGTGTTCTGGTTTCTTCTCATGACACCCCATGATGATCACCTTGTTTAATGTAAACTGGACATCAGTGATTAATTAAATTTTTCTGTACGACTGGTGCTACTGTCTGAATATTCAATTATTTTTGAAAGTATGCTGCAACACAAAAAATGCAAAAAAACAATGCGCCTAAAATTCTTTAGCTTCAAATTTGTAGATCGTCCTCATTATTCATTGTTGAAAGTATAATGTAATTGGATAGATAAAAATATCTACTCACCAAGCGGGGCAGGATAAAACGTATACAAAGGTTAAAGAAATGTGCAAGCTTTCTCAACCAACGCCTCCAGCCTTTAGCTTCGAAACCTTGCACATTTCTTTAACCTTTCTCATGTTGCCAGTTGGTTAGTAGATTTTTTATCCATCCAATTACATCATATTTTCAAAAATTTATTATTTTTGTTCATTGTTCATTGTGTTCTGCAGATCCCACTGACGAGCAGAACATTCAAGGATGTGCAACAAGCGAAGGCATATATTAGCCCAAAGATGACAAACTCATACAAACATAATATGTGCAGTAAACAGTAAACTATTAGTATATTGACCGGGATGAAAAATGCAACATTTCAATTTCTTACAAAAACTAAAATTTATTTTAAATGTGTGACATTAGTCCACTATCTTATGATTGCGGTACAGTCCCATCTGAGTGTCAACCAATGAAAAAAGATAGAGGATTATAAACAAATTTAACAATTTAAGCCAGAGGTGCGCAATTCAAGGAAATTCTGAGTATGCTCCTAAAGGTAATTCACATCTGTTTTGATGTTGCACACTTCAGACTTTACTTCACAGACCTCTGTTCACATATTCAAAAGCGTGTATTTCCAAAGTAATGTCGTGTTGATGAATTATATCCCATTCTTCGAGGAGAGCATTCTGTAAGTCCTGTAGGGTCTCAGGATAGTGCTGACAGACTCTTTTCCCCAACTGGTCCCAAACGTGCTCAATAGAATTCAAGTCAGGGCTTTGAGCAGGCCAACCCATAGCATGAATTCCTGTTTCACAGTTCTCACAACATGTGGGTATGCATTGTTGTGCATTAGTGTAAAATCATCACCAATAAATGGAGCACAGGAACAACATGCTCCAGGAGGACTTCCTCCACATACTGATGTGTGGTAAGGATCCCACGCCTCACAAAGACCAAATCCATCGTTGCATCACAGAACCACCCTGAAAGGGCATCATGGATGAGAATGTGCGAGGGGAATACCTTTCCCCTGGCCTTCTCCTGACCCTCTCTCTTCCATCAGGTGATCGGAGGCCAAATCACAACTCATCGATGAACAACACTTGATCCCACTGTTGTACTGTCCAGTCAAGAAATTCCCTTGAGAAATTTAGTGGAACTGTGCAATGCTCTCTAGTGATTTCCAGACCTGTAGCAGGTCTTCTGGACTGAAGACTGGCTTCTTCCAGTCATCTTCAAATGTTCTTGGGCTTGTTCATGGTCTGCTTGCAAAGCTTCCAGTATCCCATACTGTACCTTCATATAGTTCTGGAAATCATGGAAGGTGTAGTCCTCAAAACCTCTTCATAGTAATGCATGCTGCAGCCATCTTCCACCAAGGCAACAGCTTTCGCAGCTTGTCCAGGGCTTAACAGCATGCTTACTCCAGAAAGCTGATTTTGACAATCATGAATAGATCCTACAAAAATGTGTGATTGGAAGGAAAACAACTCAGGGTACAACAATAAGCACTACAAGAGTGTGAAAACATTATTCACTCCCATTCAGTGATTTGTTTTCCAAGTTGTGCAGGAAACAACTGAGGCTTATGCAATAAACAATCAACACTTTATTGTTTGCTCGCAAAGTGATGCCAGTAACTTACCCTGTCTCAAAAAATTGGTTGAAGTGGTTCACTTTGATTAAACAGATTATTACACAATGTTTATACATCATTTATTGGGTTTTGTATTTTTCATGCTGGTCATTGTATATTGCATAATGCTATTCACACTAATATATCTAAACTGAAGCAAGTAAATAAGAATCGAAGTTTCTACTTTGAAAAAAGCTGCTGCCTCCTCAATTACCACCGAAAGACACTGTTTATTTGCTTGGTAGCTTCATAGTTAACGTGATTTCAGTGATATTTTTCAAAGAAAATATGTACCTGTTTGTAAATACTCAGTCCTATTTACTGCACATTACTACTTATGATACAGCCTTACAAGAAACAGAGTGATTTGCAATGCAGCTAACAGAACTTTTCAATCACTGAATCTAGATATTCACATAACATGTTGAAATAGTGGTTACTAAGGAATGTTTTAACTCTTTTTTTGAAATGGTAGGGATTCCTGATTTCCTGCTTTATGTATAGACAGGAGCTTGTTGAGCATCTTATCACTGAAGTGTGGAAACTCCATTCCGAACACAGGACAAGGAGACAACATCCAAATGAAAATTATTTTTGTGTGTTGTATTGTGACTGTGAATACCAGTTCAGGTAAAACTGATTTTTATCATAACCAATTAAAACCTTTTTGAGTAAATGTATTGGATTCGAAGATCCATACACAGGCTTCTTCAAAATGTACACCATCTACTTTACACAGTATTCTTATGACCACTTCTTCTGAATAAAGACTTTATTTACTTTATAATAATAATAACGAAAATTCCTATATGAAACAGTATGTAAAATAAGGAAAAGGCAACCATTCACCTACAGCAGACTGATGAGTGGAGCATAGGAACACATAACAAGAATACTATTCACACTAGCTTTTGAGCTCTCGTTATTTTTCTTTTAAAAGTACAGACACACACACACACAAATCAGACTGATGCCCAAATGCACACTTTGTGGAGAAGCTGTGAATGTGTGTGCTTCCACTAGAAAAAGAGCAAGAACTCGGAAGCTGGTGTGAAGAATGTCTCTTATGTGTTTCTTTGCTCCACAGTTTATTTACTTTCTGTGCATTGTCACAGAAGATAATCCCATGAGACAGTGGGAGTGAATATATGCAGAATAAGCCAACACTCTTGCCTTTGGGTCAACACAGTGAGAGATGCTTCTGAGGGCAAGTTGCAATGAACTTATGGTCTCTATTAGTTTATCAGTATATTGACTCTGTTTTGACTCAGTGTAACTTGATGCGATGGAATGTTACGCAACGTGTTTCACGTAGTGTATGACCATTAATGAGTACTTCCACTGCTAACATGTTATTACTGCCAGTTTGAAATTGCACAGGAGTAGTCTTTGTGAGACTAAGACACAAAGCATTCACTGTAAACCCCTTGGAGGCTCGTTCAGCTTCCATCTGAATTGCCTGTGAAGGTCACGTTTGGACCTTGGATTACTACACTAATGTCGTCAGCAAATCTCAAGTACTTAACTAGCGATTTCTACTCCTTCACACCACTGAAGAAGCACTTTGGTGATGGGTGTTTAACATTTTTGGCATATATTTGGCACACCGCCATGACACAGCTTCAGGGGCTTGTAACTGATTGGTTCCAGTAGACATTGCTGCCTTGACTTGCTCTGAAACAAGTTTGGACTGTTACAGTCCCAGTAATGAAAAAGAGTATTTATATCTATAATGCGTACCTGCAAACTTTTCAGCTGGCAGACCCCTTCTTCAGTCGAAAATCCATGGCGGACTCCTAGTCACTCAAGAGCACAGTAACTTTAAATTTCAGAGCGAAACCCTTGGGAACTGAAAGCTTCTTAATGCAAGTGCCATGTTCCCAACGACCCCCCCCCCCCCCCCCCCCTCCCCGAAGTTTAGAGATGAATGAAAACAACTTGAAATTAACGATCCAATTTGAATTCCCACTGCATCGAGACACTTACTAGTGGATTTACTCCCTTTGTTCAACGCATTATAGCCTCATTAAACGTACTTGGTAATTGACATTTCACACGTTGGAGCTGCCTTCCTCCAAGAGCAATCAACGTCACCCCCAAACTGTTCACTGTTGACAAGCTGCCACTTGTGGTATGTTCACTTCCACTGTTTGGCTACTGTTGTGTTTTCGTAAGAGTCGTGTGTGTGTGTGTGTGTGTGTGTGTGTGTGTGTGTGTGTGGTTTTTTCAAGAAATACGAAGAAAAATGTTCAAATGTATGTAAAGTCTATGGAACTTAACTGCTGTGGTCATCAGTCCCTAGTCCTGCACACTATTAACCTAAGTTTAACTTCCGCTAAGGACACACACACACACACACACACACACACACACACACACACACACACACACACACACACACACACGCCCAAGGGAGGGCTCGAACCTCTGGCGGGAGTGGCCACGCAATCCAAGACGACATGGCGCCCTAGACTGCGCGACCATTCCAGGCAGCTGTGAAGAAAAGAGGCAGACCCATGATTCGGAGTACAAAAACATCACGAAAGAAAAGAGGCCAAGGAATTGCCTTTAAAGGACTATTGTGACATCTGTTATGCAATGTGTGGAAATACATTCACCCAGTTTACATGCATTTCCAAAACTGGATTTCATAAGCTGATGTCCCAGTTCCACTTTTGGTTGGTCAGGTAAACACTTCAAAAACAATTCTGGAAATCTGCTTTTATAAATCCGTTTTCCAGTTCCACAATCGATTTTTGTGCCCATGTAAACAGCTCGGAAAGTCTAGTTATGTTTACATCTTTGAGTATCTACTGAATGGGAGCCGTCAGTCCATAGCCGGCAGCTAGCAGGCGGCATTGCAACAGTGTACTGTCAGTTGGTAGCTGGCAACGGGGAGGCGGCGTGGCAACAGTTTAGCCACAGCTGACAACTTCAACTACTACTTGGACACTATATCGTGGCAGTCAGCCTCGACTGTAAACAAATTAGGAAAACAAATAAAAAGACTCTTATTTCTATATAACAGGACAGAGCATTTCACAGAACATAAGACTTTTTATCTCAAAGGAAACAATTCTGTCAGAGGAGGTTTACCTTTTACAAGGTGGCACGTGAAAAGTCCTCATTTGTTTACGCTCGTAGCCAGTTGCCACAATATAGTGTCACAGTAATAGCAAGTAATGGTAACTAAAGTATAGGGCAATTCCACGTCAATTCAACAAGTGCTACAACCTTACCCTCTTGGATTTAAATTAAATTAAGTATGCCTGTAGTATTCATAAATAGTACCACAAATTAATTTTTTCACATTTTTCTGATAAAAAGTTACCTAGTAATGGACTTTCAAAAATTGAAAAAAATGACAAATTTTTGACTCACGGAACAATGTTATTTTCTTTATAACTCATGTTCTAATTAAGCCAGAACAATAAAATCTACTTCATCAGAAAGCTCTTTTAAAGAGCTTTTATATGATACCAAACATCATTAGTTTAATACATATATACACATCGTTTATAAAAACAACATTGTTGAATTTATCAAATTTTGAAAAGCTGTATTTTTAAAATTCTCAAAAAAATATATGTGAAAGATACACTTTACATCTACATATTCTGAAAGTTTCAACTTGGGATGAGCATGGGATCACTATCAAAAGCAATTTTACGTTAAGGGTGGTGCTTTAAAAATTCGTAAAAACTAATTTATTTTAGTTATTAGGCCTACTTCTCACCAGTTGTATGTTGTTGTAAAATGTGGAAATAAAAAATAACTTATAACTGACAAAAGAACATGTTTTATGCTTCTGTAATTAATAAATACAAAATGAAAACTTAAAAAAAAAAGCATAGAAAGATAAATACCTGAGATCGGACCTAAATTCAGTTAGTAATTACTATTATTTACAAATAGGCATCCTATTAGCGCACTTCTTCATACTTCAAACTAATCAGTCTGTTGCACATCAACATTTATGCACTGGATAACTTATATGTCCGCCCTGTAGCAGTTTGAGGGTTCACGATTGCCACTACTTCCCTACTGCTTATGGAAAGAATGTCTGGATGACTCAGAAATGAAAAAGATGGTGACAGTCTATGTGGATGTAAGAAACTAACTGTGATTTCATCCCTCTCCTGATTTTTTTCAAGTACACAGGTTAACCACCAGTGTCCATTATAATCACAAGCAACATATCCTTTTATGTCTTTGAACAGTATTGTCTCTCTGTCAGAAACTGTCACCAGTCCAATTTTACTATCATCAGAGTTTGAATACACTTTTGTTATTATTTTGTCCTTGCTAACACAAATAAAAGTGTGAAGTTTTTGTGTCCCTACAATTTTGCAGCATTTCTCAAATCTCTCCATAAGTTTCATTTCTTCATTTTTGTGATCTTCTTTAGTAGCATATTTGAAGTTCATTCCTTCTATGTTATCCTTGGCAAACATATAAAGTTGTTTTGGTGTCTTTATTTGATCACTGTATGGCTGTTGCAAACTTGCTCGAGCTGCAAGTCGTTTAACTGTTCCACCAATACCATCACTAGCTCCCTTCCCATGCGAGGTGGCTGAAAAATGCCATTCAGCTTCAGTTTGGAAATCTTCTTCATGATGGCACCGGTTGATAAAGTTCTTCCTATTTTTATAATGAGCTGCTGCTCCATCAGAGAAATAATATTTTTTTCTTGGTTTTCTACCAAATTTAACAGTCAGGAAGTACATCAAGTACGATTGGAACAAATGCACAGCAACAGTGTCATGTGTTAGGCATTCTGATATGATTACAAGACTTGTGTGCTCGAGTTTGTTACCATCCTTGTAATAAGCAACAATGGGATGAATTGTTGCTTGCATGTTTGTCCAGTGATAGCCTTGAACTTCATCCTGGATGACAAAGGAGTAATTCTCAGAAAAGTCACAGATCGCTAAGATCTCGCCTTCTTTAAGTTCATTTCTCAGTCTCTTTTGGAAGGTTGATTGTTGACTAGCAACAAATGAATCTCATGTAAGCGATTTTAATTTATCAAAAAAACAATCAATAAAGTTGTCAGATGATTTTATTATTGTTTCTAGAGATGTGTGATCAACAGAAACCCATTGCCGATAAGTTATATTATCAATATCATTAGTATTCAACAAATCTTGTAAATATGTCTTAAATGTTTCTGGGCCAGGGCAGAATTTACATTCACCAAAATGACAAGCAGGTAATGACGGATTACATACAACTCTTTCAATGCAGTCTTTGTAAGTTTTTATTGGATTATCTTCATCCTTTGTCGGCTGAGGAATGTTACATCCAGTCAGCATGAGTTTGAAGTTTCGATGGGTAGTACACACACAGACACTATGTGTACCACTACTTCCAGCTAAAACACAATTTTTTGGGACGTAGGTCTGCAAACTTCGAAAATCCAATGTGGAGCTCTGGGTGGTTGTCTTTAAAGTTCGCGTACATTTCTTTAAAATTACTTAAAACTATCCGTTTTTGTACTTGCAGTTTTTCTCCATTATCTCTCACAAGCACAAAATCTTTTTTCCCGGGCATTGCCCTGCCTATCTCATCAGAACAATAAAAGTTTCTAACAAAATCAGCAGTTGTTTGATCAAGAGTATTGCCAGGTTTTGGGTTTGGTGAAGACAAGATTCCCTTGGCCTCCACCAAATGTTTTACTCTTCAAGCCATGTAATCTGTTATGTTAAATTCGTCATGAAGCTTCTTAACACTCCAGCTTTTGGGTAAAATGGTAAGAATTTCCATCTGTTTACTTCGAGATGTACATGTATGAAATTTACCTTTTAGCTGACTCATCATCTCAGATTCTGCATGATCATTACCTCCTCTTCTTTTATGGAAGGAAGCAATAATACCTTTGTTTGAATTGTTGAAGTTAATTTAATTAGTTTTTTTTAGGATATTTTGCTTCGCACAGTTGTTTCTTCTTAATTGGCGATTCACCAATGGACTGCAAAGAAGCATTCAGCCTTTCTGAGGCCTCACTTGATGCAATGTCTTGTACGTCACTACCACATAAAACCGTTTCACTCTCTTGTTTCACCACAGAATACAGTAGGTCACATCATTTTCTGTGCTAGATGGATCACAAATTTCTACTTGAGCAATTTTTTTTACTGCAGTTGTCACACACTTTTTGATTTAAAGTTAAGAAAGGTTTTCTTGCTATCATCCATTGTGAAACAGGCCGTAAGTTTTTCTTGTGGTTATTGTGGCCCTTTTCATTAAATGGAGTACAGCACAAAGCTGAAATATTAGGCATTTTATATTTCTCAAGTGAACAAACTAATTAAAAAAAAAGTTTTTGAAGTTGAATGCCCCAGCTTTCTATATTCAATATTACACAATATTACTCCTCTATTCTTTCACTTCCTGTAAAAAAATATTTCATTATGTTAATAGTATGCAAACATTAACTGGTTGTAGGCATACAAACTTACAGACTCTTGTGAGGTTTGTACAAAAGTACCTTTAAGCTAGATTCAAAACACATTTCAGAGTTAATCACATAATTTCACTACAGCTGCCTCACAACAAAATAATGCGTGGGTCACTTTCAACAATAGGTGAAAATTGCTGACAATATTAACCAGAGATAAAATACTGAATAGATTGCAGATAGTAACACCAAAGATTCATTTTATATATAGTCTTTAAAATGAGAGATAGCTTCCTTTTTTTCTTTCTTTCCTGTGGTTTTACAGCTATTAATAAATAGTTAGCACTAAAGTTTAATAAGCAGTTATTCATTTCAAAAGTACAATTTTTGGACAATGTAACAATATCTAACACTGTAATATTTTCATGTGTAGCAAAATAATAGAAATTCACCTATCTGACTGATTTTGGAGAATCGTGGTAAACATAAAATTGCTGTTGATAGTGATCCCATGCTCATCCCAAGTTGAAACTTTAGAATATGTAGATGTAAAGTGCATCATTCACATATATTTTTTGAGAATTTTAAAAATACAGTTTTTCAAAATTCGATAAATTCAACAATGTTGTTTTTATAAACAATGTGTATACATGTATTAAACTAATGATGTTTGGTATCATATAAAAGCTCTTTAAAAGAGCTTCCAATGAAGTGAATTTTATTGTTCTAGCTTAATTAGAACACGAGTTACAGAGAAAACAACATTGTTCTGCAAGTCAAAAATTTGTCATTTTTTCGATTTTTGAAAGTCCATTACTCGATAACTTTTTATCAGAAAAATGTGGAAAAATTAATTTGTGGTACCATTTATGAGTACTACAGGAATACTTAATTTCATTTAAATCCAAGTGGGTAAGGTTGAAAACGATGGTTTCATTTGTTGATTTGACGTGGAATGACCCTATAGGCAGGTCATATTTTTAACAAAAATATCAATTCAATTAATAATTATGTTGCAAATGATAGAAGACAGAAACAAAATTCCTACAGAGTTATAGTTCCGGTACGTTCACTGAGTAGTACAAAGAAAAATGGTTTCTTCTTTACTATAGATTTGTCTGTAGGAATAATAATGGAATCCTAATGTGATTTTTGAGGGTGCTTCTGCTGACACAATTTTGAAAAGTTGGGTTCATTTCTTGACAACTGGAGATGGATGTCTGGTTCCACATCTAGACAGCTTCGGTACTTAGTTTTGTTGGCAGCATAGATCGAGAATCCAGACTCACACATGTATGTTGTGGCAAACGGAAGAAGTACACGTTTTGCCTTTTCACCATGGGGGCAGTTAATCTTGTTATCCAAAAGTGTGAGTAACCGTCAATGTCAAAACTTGATTTCAAGGTAGGGTCTGTGTCAACTCATGTTCATTTGATGACAGAATGTTCGGATTTTTGGATACAGTGAATGGGTCGACCACCCATTCGTATTTCTGCAGCTTCTCATCTTCAGCTGTTGGGAAATAATGCTCCAACAATGACATCAAGCTTCGGAGATGTTCCAGGATTTGTGAAACAAATTCTCCCCAAGCGCCAATGTTTTGTTTTTCAAAAACTCCTTGAGAAGAGGAAAACACTTGACCTGCCCTCCTCGACAGTCTCTGCCCAAAAATTGGTTTTCCTCTTGAATGCTCGAACTTTGTCGATAGCAGTGACCTTTGTTTCACTTTGCCCTTGGAGTGAAATATTCAGTTCGTTCATTTTGGACAAAAATCTGACAAATAGGCAAGTACACACTCCCAATTTTCGTCATTAATAAGGTCTGCTAATTTGGTATTATGCTCCAAAAGGAAAGCTAAGACTTCCAATCTTAATTCATACAACCGAGAGTGCATTCCCACGTGACAGCCACCTCACTTCTGTGTGGAGAAGCAGGGAACGATGAAGGCTTCCCATATCTTCACACAGTATTGTGAAAAGTCTTGACTTCAACGGCCTTGATTTTATGTAGTTAATGATTTGAATTGATTCGTCTAAAACTTTTTGAACGAAACAGGCATTTGTTTCATAGCTAAAGCGTATCTGTGGAGAGCACCATGACTACTGCTGAAATTCTAGGCGTTTTCTTTTATTTTCGTTATTGCTCTGACTATAGGAACCGCCATAGTTTTTGCACCATCTGTGCACACAACTATGCAATTTAGACCATGAAACTTCGTTAGTCCTTAAAAATATCATCCAATAGACGGAATATTTCAGCACCTGTTGTGTTGGCAGGTAGTGGTCTGCACAAGAGGTCTTCCTCATAACATGCAGAGCATTCATAAAGGACAAAAGCCAGTAAAATCGCTAATCCTGCAACATCAGTGGATTCATCTATCTGCAGAGAAAATGAATTGTGTTGGATGCGAGAAACAAGAGTGTCTTTCACATCATTTGACATGCCAACACTGCGTCTCTTGACAGTATTGTTTGACAATGTTACCGAAGATACAAGCTTTACTGCCTTTTCGTCTAGTATGCAAGAAACAATATCATTAACACACGGCTTTGTGATATTTTCTGCAATGGTATGAGCTTTGCCACTCGATAACTAACCAAGAAAGAAGCTTTTAATGAATTTTCATTAATTGTTTTTGCATGAGTTTTCATGCAATGTTAAGAAGCAGCTAGTTCAGAACTCTTCTTTTTGAAAAGATAAATGTCGTTAGCCTGGAAATCCGGATGAGTACCTTCAAAATGACGGCGCAATTTAACTGAAACCATTGAACTGTTTGGAAGGACTCGCGCACAAATTGCACACTGAGATTTACCCTCCCTTTTCTCCACAAAGCTCATTTCTAAATAGCTTTCGTTGTATTCACACTTCTTGGTTATTCCACTCCCACAGGATACTGCAACCAATGGAGTACTTGCAGCGTTTTCACACAATAAATCCGACTGTGGAGGTTCTTGTGATCGTTCTTCCTTTGGTCATTCTCGCTCCTCATTCATTTCAACCGGGAACTTCCCTTGTTGCGAAGGCGATGGAGAAACTGCACCCTTCTTCAATGATCCTGACTTCAGTCACCAATCCATGTTAGAAGTAATAAACTGGTCAAAAATCGACTTATGAAATAGATAGTGCACTGACAAAGCAAGTTTAATATTAATGATGCCTGGGGCCGCATACGAGCCTGCGAGCACTGTGATTGGTCGACAAAGCTCGCTCCGCGCATGCGTAAAAGGTTTCAGCGCATCTAGCGCAGTGAGCCGGCGCACGAAAGACCCCCGTATTGTTGCGAAACAGTTGATCAGAGAATCCGCATTCTCCGGCACTAAACTGTGTATGCGTTCTCACTTAGGAACCGCAAAGGCTGCTTGGGAATACGACCTGAAGTAAAAGTACAAGTTTTTCACACGAAAAAAGGTGATGAATTTGATTTTCACATTTTTATTCAATAATTCTACTCATTATTTTACACGATTTGGTGAAAGGTGGCCGCGGACTCCCTACAAAGAGCCGGCCACACGTTGGGAAGGAAGCCCTGCTCTAGAGCATACTAATGTTTTGTATACAGTAGTACTGCACCTAAATACTTATATGATGACAGGCTTCAGAAGTTATCATTAATCTTGTCACCAAATACTGTCTTAGTCTTGGTCCTGCAAATTATCTTCCATTTCAAACAGTGGAAACGCTAGGTAGAAATATCAACAATCCGAGGGCACGTTAAGTTGCAGACAGGAACAATTAAAAGACACTTACACATAAGTTTTTAGCCACAGCCTTTATCAAAAAAAGAGAAACTCATACCATCCAGGCACACAAGCAGGCATACTTCACACACACGTGACCACCATTTCCGGTGGCTCGGGCCAGGGTCATGGATGCATGAAGTGTGTTTGCTTGTGTGAATGAATGGTGTGTGTTTCTGTTTTACTGACAAAGGCTGTGGCCGAACGCTTACGTGTAAGTGTGTTCTAAAAGTGCATGTCTACAACTTAACGTGTCCTGTTTACTGTAAGCAGCAATCTGTCTTTTCCTACATTTTTGATATTTTTATCTTCCGTTTTTTCACATTTAAAAACAGATCTCATTCAATACACTAACTGAAGATACCAGCCGGCCATGGTGGCTAAGCGATTCTAGGCGCTTCAGTCTGGAACCGCGCGACTGCTACGATCGCAGGTTCGAATTCTGCCTTGGGCATGGATGTTTGTGATGTCCTTAGGTTAGTTAGGTTTAAGTAGTTCTAAGTTCTAGGGGACTGATGACCTCAAGTGTTAAGTTCCATAGTGCTCAGAGCCATTTGAACATACCAACAAAGTTGTTTTGCATTTCCTTGCAGTCACTTTCCTTTAGATATCACCACCACCACCACCTTCATCATCAGTCATCATTTAGAGAATGCAATGAACCTTGGAGATCTTGTTTATTAATGTAGAGAACATTAGCTTATGGGTCACAAATAGTGCCTTCAAAGCTGAGTTAGTAAAAGCATTGCCTATGAAAGATGAGCTTCCCGGTTCGAGTCCCAGGTCAGTACATGGTTTTAAGCTGGCAGTAATTTTGATTAGCTTTCCTATTACGCCTCCTCAGGTGATACTCGATGCTTCTACTTCAGGTGCACAAAATACCTCTAGTGTTTTCCCTAAAACAATCCATTCTGTCGTCTATCTCCAGGAAAATGGAGGAATGTTTATTCTCAAACAATCCAGTCTGTCATCTATACGATATTGCAGTGCCTGTGTTATTCTGATAATGATGAAAAGTTCCTTTGGATATTCATGCATGCGGAAACTGCAGCTGTTATGAAATACATTAAATGAAAACTGCGAATAAGGACTACCATCAGCTGTAGAATGGAATGACGAAAATGAAAATTCGTGCTGGACTGGTACTCGGATTTCCCGCTTATCGTGAGCACTCGCCTTTCCATTTGGCTATTCGTGCATGACTCATGGCCAGACCTTCCATACATCATCAACACAGGCCCTACAATATCGTATTTATCTGCCGATACCAGACAACGGCTTTCAAGTACAACGTCAGACCTGTATGGGAATACACATAATGGATGTACAAGTGCTTGTCGTAGACTCTTGGTTGACGACATACGGAAGGGTCTGGTCGTGAGTCGTGTACGAATAGCCAAATGATAAGGCGACCGCTCGCGATAAGCAGGAAATCGGAGTCCCTGTCCAGCACGAATTTTCATTGTTGTCATTCCATTCTGTAATTGATGGTTGTCCTTATTTGCAAGTGTGAATTTATTTAATGTATTCTGTCAGCTGTCTCCAGGAAGGTGAAGGAATGGCCATCACACCACATGTGAAATGTAGAATATTTGTCAAATTTGAATATGTTGGAAAATCGATGAATTATGAAAAAAATTTCATTTACACCCAAATTACCGCATTAAACTCAAATTATCCTTATCAACCCTATCACTGTACGACGCATGGTTCAGGGGATGCCGGCCGAGGTGGCCGAGCGGTTCTAGGCGCTACAGTCTGGAACCACGCGACCGCTACGGTCGCAGCTTCGAATCCTCCCTCGGGCATGGATGTGTGTGATGTCCTTAGGTTAGTTAAGTTTAAGTAGTTCTAAGTTCTAGGGGACTGATGACCTCAGAAGTTAAGTCCCATAGTGCTCAGAGCCGTTTGAACCGTTTTTTTGTTCAGGATATATGACGTCATAAACATTAAGCGCAAGGTCCGACACCGCGTGTGTTTGGTATGCACAGCTATAAATAGATACCTTAGCAACGCCGGCTTTGACTGTTGTTGTTATTGTTGTTGTGGTCTTCAGTCCTGAGACTGGTTTGATGTAGCTCTCCATGCTACTCTATCCTGTGCAAGCTTCTTCATCTCCAAGTAACTACTGCAACCTACATCATTCTGAATCTGGTTAGTGTATTCATCTCTTGATCAACCTCTACGATTTTTACTTTCCACGCTGGCCTCAAATACTAAATTGGTGATCCTTTGATGCCTATGAACATGTCCTACCAACCGATCCCTTCTTCTAGTCAAGTTGTGCCACAAACTTCTCTTCTCCCCAATCCTATTCAATACCTTCTCATTAGTTATGTGGTCTACCCGTCTAATCTTTTTGACTCCCCCTGTGGCTAGGATATGAATCACAAGGGGGGTCAAAATGGAAAATACCCTCGAGAAAATTATGACCTAAAGCTACTTTGTGGAGCATTCTGGATGCCTAAGACTATATGTTTCAGTGACAAATCTTCTAAAGCATGCCAATTCAAGCCTGGATTAAGATCTACTTTGTGATTACCGAGTATGAAAAAGTTATGTAATATCAAAATCGAAATTTATTGACAGTGCGTGTATGATTATTACGTGCAGGATGAATAAACGTTGTCTGTTGGTTTTTGAATTTATAGTACACAGTGACAGTTTAAAACACAGCAACTTATTTTGTTTGAAAAGATACGCAGTGGATAACAGTTTACATCTTATATGTTGATCTTAACAGGAATTAATTGTTTGTGGGAGATAATGTCCAGGAACAACTTCCTTACTTCAGACTTACACCCACTGGAAATGTGAGCTGTCACATCATCTTCCTGAAACCAAACATTTCGACGATTTATGCCACAGCGACGAAGTTCCAAGAACAAGAAATTCATGCAACGTGGTCAGACAACGCTCAGAGTTCACAGTAACGGTTCTCATATTTTCTTCGAAGGAATGAGGTCCTGTGACAACAAATTTCCCAGATCCAGCCAACACTGTAACCCTGTCACAATGCAGTGAATGCTGGTTCAGTTGCTTATGGTTGTTTGCACAGCAATAACGACAGGTGTGTTTATTAACATTGTTATTTAGGTGAAAATGACGTTAAAATTACAATTTCAGGTTCTTTCTCCAGCACCTCTTTCATCACTTCAGCAACACATCTCCTCCACACAAAATCTTGAAGCTTCAACTCCTGAACAGCCGCAATTTTGTAGAGATGAAAATTCGGACGCTGTAAAATTCGTCTAGCACTTGTGCAGTATTCGATGTGTGCTTCACATGCACCCACAGCACCCAACACAACACAATGCCACAAACAGAATCGAGAGAAGTGGAAAGTTGGAAGTGGGCTGGTCGGCTGGACCAAAATACTTTGAAGGTCAATAGTCACAGGTGGTCAGTGTGACAGCCTCCCGAATGGAAGGTTTGGCAGACCTGATGGTCTAGACAGTACTTGTAGTTCCAAGATAATCTCGCCGTGACTGTGGCCGAGTCAGGGTTGGCTTGTTATTGACAGTTTATTGTTGACTTTCTTTTTCTGACTTGCACATTGATTTAAGTAATGGTGCCCTGTTTAGTTGAGAGCGAAATAACAGCACATGATTAGCTGGTTGAATTCAGAAATATCTAGAGAAATTCACTTGTGCTCTTATCTTCTTCCTAGCTAAAAGGTTATCGGAATATTTTTCAAGATTCAGTTTGTCATGTTGACAAAGAAGGATAGACACAGAACTGCTTTTGTGCACAGTCTGCATCGAAAACTGTAGTTATGTGTAGAACTCACGATAATGTATGCGAATCTATTTTTACCTTTTCCATAGTACTGCATGGGGATACAGCCTGACTTGCTGAGTTGTGACAACTTGGAAGTTATGAGCGAAATCGGCAGCAATTTGCGGAAGGGTTACACTTCTGTCACATTAAACGATTTTCTTCAGTCGTCGCTGTTCCCATTCTTGCAGGATCTTTTTCTGGCGGCAGCTATGTCGGAGATTTGATGTTTTACTGGATTACCGATATTCATGGTACACTCGTGAAATGTTCGTACGGCAAATCTCCACTTCATCACTACCTCGGAGATAATGTGTCCCATCGCTCGTGCGCCGATTATAACACCGCGTTCAAACTCATTTAAATCTTGATAACCTGTCATTGTAGCAACAGTGACTGATGTAACAACTGTGCCAGACACTTGTTGTCTTATATAGGCGTTGCCGACCGCAGCGTCGTATTCTGCCTGTTTACATATCTTTGTATTTGAATACGCACGCCAAAACCAGTTTCTTTGGCCCTTCAGTGTATGTGCGAGGCGTGTTTTTTAAGCAAGTACCGTGTTGAAATTAAAAAAGGCGTGCTAAGATATCTCAATAATTTTATTTTTACGTGAAAGCCTGTACCTTAATCTACTTTTCTCCATAATTTCCGTCAATATTGAGGCACTTGTCATAACGTTGTACCAGTTTTTGAATACCCTCCCCATAGAAGTCTGCCGGCTGACTTGTTAACCACTGCATCACCACTGTTTTGACTTCGTCATCGTCTTGAAGACGCTGACCGCCCAGGTGTTTCTTCAAGTGCTGGAACAGATGGTAATCACTGGGCGCAAGATCGGGGCTGTACGGAGGATGATCTAGAGTTTCCCATCGAAAACATGTGATGAGATCTTTGGTCTAATTCGCCACATGCGGACGGGCATTGTCTTGCAGCAAAATGATGCCCTTGCTCAACTTCCATGGACTGTAGCTTTGATTCTGGTGTGACGTAGCCCCCCCCCCCCCCCCCATGTTTCATTGCCCGTAACAATTTGGCTTAAGAAATCATCACCGTCGTTGTGGCACCGCTCAAGTCAATGTCAATGCACTGTCTAAACGTTTGGTTTTGTGCACATCCGTCAACATTTTCGGTATCCAACACGCGCACAATTTTCGGTAATTCAAGTGGTCGGTCACAGTGTCATACAAAACACTACGAGAAACATTAGGAAAGTCATTCCGCAAGGAGGAAATCGTAAAGCGTCTGTTTTCTCTCACCTTGTTGTCGACTTCCTGCACCAAACTTCCATTAAGCACGCCCACTCCGGTGTTCATCATGCACATTTGTGCGACCATCTTTAAATGCTCTCACCCACTTTCTTACCATTCCATCACTCATAATATTTTCTCCGTAAACTGCACAGATCTCACGATGAATCTCGATCGCTCTTAGGCCTTTAGCACTAAGAAATCTTATAACAGCCCGTACTTCACAGTCGGCTGGACTCACGATTATCGGAGACATCTTAAACACTCAGTACACAACGTAAACAAGGAAGAATCAGACTGTAATGGCGCCAGTGCGTAGATTAAGGTACAGGCTTTTATGTAAAAATAAATTTATCGAGCTACCTTAGCACGTCTTTTTTTAATTTCAAAATGGTAGTTACTTAAAAAACACGTCTCGTAATTCATTAGCGGCATCGTGAGATGCACGCAGGCTGCCACCTGTAGCCGTTATATGGCGCCTGTATTCTATAGCTTTCACGCAACTCTGTGTTATTTCGGCTTCCGTGAGAATTTGTTTCCATTGAGCGTCAACGTTAGTCTGTTTTTCCACGATCTGCTCGAGTTCGAGTTTATTTTGCTCCAAGACATCGAGTCTTTGCTCACTGTTTGCGACTTACTCCTGTGTCTCCTTCAGAATTTGTTTGCCCTGCTCTTGCAACGTGAGCAAGACCATTTTGTCTTCGCCACTGTACTTTGTACCACCTTTACTCGCTACAAGAACGTAATTTTGTGCTTTATTAGCATCCATTCTCGCCACATAGACGTGCTATACAGCAGTAACCCTCGATTCTAACGCCATATTCTTGACCTTGCCTAAATCACTCTTGATTTTGTCCATGGTCTCCAGCATGGCCTTCTCGAATTCTTTTCGGTTCCTCTCCAATAGTCTGCCTTTCTCTTTCCGTTCTTCCTCTGCAAATCTGATCTGCTGACCTGTTTCTTTTTCTCTTCGTCCCCTGTCTAGCTTGATCCTCTTTTTTTTTTCTAAGCTACTGGCCATTAAAAATGCTACACCACGAAGATAACGTGCTACAGACGCGAAATTTAACCGACAGGAAGAAGATACTATGATATGCAAATGATTAGCTTTTCAGAGCATTCACACAAGGTTGGCGCCGGTGGCGACACGTACAACGTGCTGATATGAGCACCGATTTCTCATACAAAAACAGCAGTTGATCGGCGTACCCTGGTGAAACGTTGTTGTGATGCCTCGTGTAAGGAGGAGAAATGCGTACCATCACGTTTCCGACTTTGATAAAGGTCGGATTGTAGCCTATCGCGATTGCGGTTTATCGTATAGCGACATTGATGCTCGCTTTGGTCGAGATCCAGTGACTATTAGCAGAATCGGTGGGTTCAGGAGGGCAATACGGAACGCCGTGCTGGATCCCAACGGCCTCGTATCACTAGCAGTCGAGATGACAAGCATCTTATCCGCATGGCTGGAACTGATCATCGTGCAGCCACGTCTCGATCCCTGAGTCAACAGATGGGGACGTTTGCAAGACAACAACCATCTGCATGAACAGTTCGACGACGTTTGCAGCAGCATGGACTATCAACTCGGAGACAATGGATGCGGTTCCCTTGACACTGCATCACAGACAGGAGCACCTGTGATGGTGTACTCAACGGCGAACCTGGGTGCACGAATGGCAAAACGTCATTTTTTCGGATGAATCCAGGTTCTGTTTACAGCATCATGATGGTCGCATCCGTGTTTGTCGACACTGCGGTGAACGCACATTGGAAGCGTGTATTCGTCATCGCCATACTGGCGTATCACCCAGCGTGATGGTATGGGGTGCCATTGGTTACACGTCTCGGTCACCTCTTGTTCGTATTGATGGCACTTTCATCAGTGGACGTCACATTTCAGATGTGTTACGACCCGTGGCTCTATCCTTCATTCGATCCCTGAAAAACCCTACATTTCAGCAGGATAATGCACGACCGCATGTAGCAAGTCCTGTACGGGCCTTTCTGGATGCAGAAAATGTTTGACTGCTGCCCTGGCCAGCACATTCTCCAGATGTCACACCAATTGAAAACGTCTGGTCAATGGTGGTCGAGCAACTGGCTCGTCACAATACGCCAAACACTACTCTTGATGAACTGTGGTATCGCACCATCCAAGCTCTGTATCGTCCGCATTTCTTCTTGGTGTAGCAATTTTAAAGGCCAGTAGTATACCTTCGCTTTCTCTTTCCTCCTCATACTCTTTTCTTTTTCTGCATCTGCAAAGAATTTTGTAGTCATGGACTTCGACTCGATGTTTGGTTCTGGAGATGCTCTACGCGAGATGCACGCTCTCAGATTGTGGCGCGGTGAAATTGACCTATCCCTGTCCTCTCGTGAACTATTGTCGCCATTCCCTGTTATCAACCATTATGACATCAACCACTACGTCATCATCCACACTGCAGTCTATTGCATCTACATGTCCTGCTCTCTGCGCATCACAACCACAAGGACTACTACTGTGTCCCTCTGGACAGAAATTAATTTTGTTGAGTGACACATTTTGACACTTTCTAACTGGCTCCTGTTAAATGTGGTTCATGCATTTCACGTTATAAGCAAGCACGATTTCTCATCGACATACAAATCCTATATACTCACTAAAGCTGACAAAATGATTACATTTATTAAACTAACAATACCAACAATAAAAAGCACTCCGTCTTCAGGCCATGAGTGCCCTACCGGGACCATCCGACCGCCGTGTCATCCTCGGTGGAGGATGCGGATAAGAGGGGCGTGGTGTCAGCACACTGCTCTCCTGGTCGTAAGATGGTATTCTAGACTGAAGCCGTTACTATTCGGTCGAGTAGCTCCTCAATTGGCATCACGAGGCTGAGTGCACCCCGAAAAATGGCAACCGCGCATGGCGGCCTGGATGGTCACCCATCCAAGTGGCGACCACGCTCGACAGCGCTTAACTTCGGTGTTCGCACGGGAACCGATGCATCCACTGCGGCAAGGCCGTTGCAATACCAACAATAACAGACACAAATAAACAGCAAATGCCTTTCCAAAATGCAGACGACTCTGTATTGAACGCAACTGTTCAACTTGTAATGGGACACCCTCCTCTAGCATTACTTTTCTTCAACAGTAGTTGTCGATACCAGCATTATTTTTCGATTGGACAGGTCAATATTATCTCAGCTGCTTTTCTGAGTACTTTCATATAATTCTATACACAATGTTATATTTCAAGCCAAAATATATGAAAAGGAATTAGTTTACTTTCAATGTTACAATTGATGCACAGTTAAAAGTACTTTTTTTACAAACATCTGAAATTACGAATTATTTGGCAAACTTAAAATTTCTATATTAATTATGTAATCTAGTACTGTTTATTATGTTTATTTCTGGATTCATTTATGAAATAAAAATCGACATTAATAGAAATTCATTTGTCAAGAAAAATTGTAAACCCTTTGAAATATTGTTATTACCGCAGAGTGAGGTATTGGTAAGCACACCTCCGATATGATCGGAGGTATTTTTTTATTTTGGGCGAACAATGTACTTTCGCCTTTGTTAATGTGAAAATTCAAAATCTGTATGATATACTAAAATGTAACAAAATATATTAACATAGCAACAAAAATTCTGCAACAACAATCTTCAAATTTATTTAGTTCTGTTCAACCATGAGGACCTAAAATGTGATAATTTCAGCTACAAGAATCAGGCCCCTAGATAAGAAGAAATGGAGGCAACACCACACGAAAAGCTAGGGAAACTAGAAAGTGTATTGTAGTCTTCGATCCTCTCAAATTTTTCATGAAAGACTTTGCACATTGTGGACAACAGCTGGAATCAGGAAGGATGGGGGAGGTTACAAACTCATGAAGTGGTGCAGAAACAACAAACTTACATGTACAAGATCTAAAGGAAAATTACCTAATTAATAAATTTGTGTTTGCAATATCTATACAAATTGATACAAATTATCTACTCTGCCCTATCTAAACCTTGATAGGGAGTGTCTATAAACTGAATACTGCCTAATCTGATATACAATAGAACTGTGAAGTTAATTATTCATCCGCAATACAAAATTACAGACGAATTATCACGAAAATGCGGATCGTGACTCCGTCAGACAGAAAATGCGTCCTGACTGCGTTACAGACGGACCAAAGATTCGCGATTCTTGAGCAAGGTCGCCGAATGAAAGACATGACGACGAAAAACTGAATTAAGATCTCACTGCGTTACAGACGAACCAAAGTCCGTCATGCTGAAGCAGGGTGGCCAAAATGAGAGACGTCTGGTCGTTTTAAAAATGAAATATGTGCGTCAGCTGTTCTATTAAGCAAAGCCGCGCCTTAAAACGATTCTCGTAGGTGGCTGAAGATTGCTACCTTCTAATGATGAACAGTGCAAGGCCCAGTCTTGCCAACTCCTTCGCGCTCTGCACAGTGCTCTGTCTCAGTTGGCACGTCCGTGAGTCAGTAGCACTCCCTGCTCACCAGACCGCTACATATGAACGGGCTGACACCAAACAGAAACTGACTGATGTTTTCGCGCAAAGCAACACATTCAGTACTCGACCCCGATCAGTGAGAGACTGTGCACTTTCACGATTATACAGATATTAACAACAAAACATATAACGACACCTCCAAAATAAAAGGACAAGAAATTCCTGAAATAAAAACGTTAACTACCGCTATCACAAGATGATTTATTACACTGAAATGTCACAACTTCTATTATAATTGAGCTTCGACAAAAATATAAGACAACAGAAAAGCCTACAGTGCTTTTTCAGAAAACTAACAATTCGTTGTTGGCAAATGGAAAAAGGTAAAACAAATTAATAAAGCTCCCCAAGAAATTTATTACGGCTAATGCTAAAATTTCTGTCTTAAATTACACAAGGCTGATATTCAATGAGATGAGCTTAGAGATCTCATGGAACAAACTACACTATGTGATCAAAAGTATCCGGACACCCCCAAAAACACATTTTTCGTATTAGGTGCGTTGTGCTGCCACCTACTGCCAAGTACTTCATATCAGGGACCTCAGCAGTCGTTAGACATCGTGAGAGAGCAGAATGGGGCGCTCCGCAGAACTCACGGACCTCGAACATGGCCAGGTGATTGGGTGTTACTTGTGTCATACGTCTGTAAGCTAGATTTCCACACTCCTAAACATAGCTAGGTCCACTGTTTCCGAAGTGATAGTGAAGTGGAAACGTGAAGGGACACGTACAGCACAAATGCATACAGGCCGACCTCATCTATTGACTGACAGAGACCATCGACAGTTGAAGAGTGTCGTAATGTGTAATAGGCAGACATCTATCCAGACCATCCCACAGGAATTCCAAACTGCATCAGGATCCATTGAAAGTACTATGCCAGTTAGGCGGGAGATGAGAAAAATTGGATTTCGTGGTCGAATGGCTGCTCATAAGCCACACATCATGTCAGTAAATGCCAAACGACGCCTCGTTTGGTGTAAGGAGTGTAAACATCAGAGGATTGAACGGTGGAGAAACGTTGTGTGGAGTGACGAATCACGGTACACAATGTGGCGATCCGATGGCAGGGTGTGGGTGTGGCTAATGCCCAGGGAACGTCATCTGCCAGCGTGTGTAGTGCCAACAGGAAAATTCGGAGGCGGTGGTGTTATGGTGTGGTCGGGTATTTCATGGAGGTAGGCTTGCACCCTTTGTTGTTTAGCGTGGCACTATCACAGCATAGTCGTACATTGATGTATTAAGCACCTTCTTGCTTCCCACTGTTGAAGAGCAATTTGGGGATGGCGACTGCACCTTTCAACATGATCGAGCACCTGTTCATAGTGCACGGCCTGTGGCGGAGTGGTTACACGACAATAATATCCCTGTAATGGACTGGCCTGGACAGAGTCCTGACCTGAATCCTGTAGCTTTGGGATGTTTTGAAATGCCCACTTCGTGCCAGGCTTCCGACCGACATCGTAGACCGTGAAGAATGGGCTGCCATTCCCTTAAGAAACCTTTCAACACCTCATTGAATGCGCCAATGATCTTTCCTATGCTGCACGGGTACTGCATCAAACGAAAGCTCACTTTCCTTCTCTCGAAGTGTGGCTGTTGTTCCCGGAATCAATCAGTTCCGTGCACGCAGCCTTAATGCAAACTTGCCTCTGAAGGCCGCATCCCAAGCTTCGTCCTCGCATCTCGCCGGCCGCAACTAGAATGCCATTCTTCGGCATGCATAACATGTCTCCTCTGTACGGCCCACAAGACTCGCGCCACAGTCGAAAACTATCCTATCATAAAGCTGTGCCATACCAATGGCAGAATTATTCTGTTTCTGTAAAATTCTGGCTCACTTCCCACGCACAACACTTGGCCAATGGGAACCTCATATGCAGCTTGGCACTCCTTTCAGTGCTATACCCCTGACGTTACAAGGTCTCTGAAGAAAGTATTCTGAATCCTGTCGCCATGACGCAAGCGCAGCCAGACAACAAAGGAGGAACGAAACAACATCTACAGGCGCCAGTAATTCGCTACCACTTTCGTTTACAACAGAGCCCGGCACTGTGCTCCGGCGGTAGCTGCCCTCAAGCGCCACTCACGAGGGTCATCCAAATGCATCGTGTCCATCGCCCGTCCTTTGAAACCTGGTGCAGCTCTGCCACCTGCTGGCGACAGGATGTATCTTCCCTGGGAGCTACCAATGTATCGTGCGATGAAGCATCCCTGCTTTCTACAAACTGGCATAAGCCATCTTCTGCACACGGTCTGCAGTTGGGCCGCCTACTACTGCCCTGCCTTCCCATCGGCGGCCATAGCGGCAGTCACCGCTCAAACCACCCCCGAGAGAATTCATTGCCCAGACTAAAGAGTATTATGAACGTTGCACCCACTAACTATGCTCATAATGATTATCCGTGTGTGTGTTGATTATCAGTGAAATGGTAATAAAGTCATACTGCCTGGTACAAACACTTATATTCAATGATAACTGAATAGAGATTTACACTGAAGTGCCAAAGAAATTGCTATAAGCATCCATATTCAAATACAGAGATATGTAAACAGGCAGAATACGGTGCTGCTGTTGGCAACCCCTATATAAGACAACAAGTGTCTGTCGCAGTTGTTAGATCGGTTACTGCTGTTACGATGGGAGGTTATCAGTATTTGAGTGAGTTTGAACATGGTGCTATAGTCGGCGCACAAGCGATGGGACCCAACATCTCCGAGATAGCGATGAAGTGGTAATTTTCCCCTACGACCATTTCACAAGTGTACTGTTAATATCAGGAATCCAGTAAAACATCAAATCTCTGACATCACTGTGGCCGGAAAAAGATCCTGCACATACGGGACCGCTGACGGCTGAAGAGAACCGTTCCGTGTGACAGAAGTGCACCCTTCCGCAAACTGCTGCAGATTTAAATGCTGGGCCATCAATAAGTGTCAGTTTGCGAACCATTCAACGAAACATCATCGATACGGGTTTTGGGTGTCGAAGGTCCACTCATGTACGCTTGATGACTACACGACACGAAGCTTTATGCCTGCTTGGGCCCATGAAAACCGACATTGGACTATTCATGACTGGAAACATGTTGTATGGTCAGACGAGTCTCGTTTCAAATTGTATCGAGTGGATGGACGTGTATGGGTGTGGAGAGAACCTCATTAATCCATGCACCCTGCATGTGAGCAGCGGACTGTTCAAGCTGGTGGAGGCTCTGCAATGGTGTGGGGCGTATGCAGTTGAAGTGATATGGAACCTCTGGTAAGTCTAGGTACGGCTCTGACAGGTGACATGTATGTAAGCGTCCTGTCTGATCACCTGCATCCATTCATGTCCATTGTGCATTCCGACGGACTTGGGCAGTTCCAGCAGGACAATGCGGCACCCCACACGTGATGAATACTACAGAGTGGCTCCAGGAAAACTCTTCTGAGTTTAAACATTTCCGTTGGCCACCAAAAGACATGAACGTTATTGAACATATCTGGGATACCTTGCAACTTGCTATTCAGAAGAGATATCCACTCCCTCGTACTCTTACGGATTGATGGACATCCCTGCAAGATTCATAGTGTCAATTCCCTCCAGCACTACTTCAGACATTATTCGAGTCTATGCCACATCGTGTTGCCGCTCTTCTACGTGCTTGTGGAGGGTTCTACATGATATTAAGCAGGTGTACCAGTTTTTTTACTCTTTGGTGTATAAATTAATATCAGAAAAGTGATATGGCGAAAGGACAGCTATTGAATAAAACACACCAGTTTTAAGTATCCCAGGAATTTAACTTCACCCTTTCCTAAACCATACTGTGTGATATTAATGATTAGAACCAGTGGTGGCTTGTAGGTATACATCCTGGGTGTACACAAATTTTTAAATTCAGATAAATGTGAGAGTGCGAAACTAACAGCATCTGATGTATAACAGTTACGTTTATCAACATATTGATAAAACTTCAGCTGCTGTCAATAATGATAATGATAATAACAGTAATACTAATAATAATAATGATATGTGTAAAATGTCTGAAAAAAGGAAGAATTGTTGTTGTCGTATTTTGTTGATTTGCACATAATTAAGTACAATTTATGGCAAGAACGAAATAAGCTTTCACCCTTCTTTGTATCGCAATTTTGTGTAAGTGAGAGTTTTTGTGCTATTTTTCTGACAACCTATTTTGTGGGGTTCTGAATGATGTACAGTATACTAAGTTTTGAATTTTATGATACAGTAATCCATTTGAGGCACTGAGAACCATAAAGCATCTCATCATCGATTGTGAGACTGTAGCATTTATTCATGCTTGTGAAATCTTTTGATTTTATGGTGTGTCAGACTTATCTGTACTGTACTGTAGGCCGACATTGTATGTATATCTAAAAATTCATGAAGAGCTATCTGAGTGTTTTCTCTAATATTCACTTAAATATGCAGGGTCGAAGACGGTGTGCTTTTGGTCCTTATGGCTTTCAGCACCTCATTTATATTCTAGCCAAGTGACCTTGTTGGTGTATAATACTACTTGAATTTCCGCAAATGGCAGTTGGTGTTTGGAGTTGGTTACTTACAGTGCAGGAATCGGCTTTCCTGTGCAGGGTCAACATGAACTTTGTTGAAGTTGTATTAAGTGCTACCAAAAAAGATAATTACCATGAAAAATTATCCTCAAAGGAGATAGGGCATTCCAGATTACATCTGCTGTCTGAGAAAGTGAAGAAATCAAATAAACGTGACTATAAGCGAACATTTAATAAAGAAGTGTTTAATAAGCGTAAGTTATTGTGTGGGTGCAACATAAGTATGCCTGATTTTCAGCTTGGAAGTTAATTCATTGATAATACATGTGTGATCTAATTTTACTGTATAATGAGTGAATTGTCATATATGTTGAGTTTATGGCAAGCGAACGTGAGTAGGGTCGCTGCAGTATGCTTCCACTATGTGGCACTGACGTGAACTCGTAGTTGAGCTGTAAGGGCTAGCAGTGCACGTCGTGAATCATGCACATTGTTTATCAAAACCGGATGTATTTCGCCCTTAAGGCAATTACGTCATGCCAGTTGCACGTGCACAGAAACTAGTTAAAACGTGTGCAAGTGAAAATTGTGCTCGCAAACCTATACCAAGAATCACCGAGTTTAGAGGAGCAATGTAGCACAGTGCAATAGATTTAGTGCCGTTTATTTCGGGTTATCGATTCTACATTACACTTAACAGCTTTCAAGGAAAAATAACAAAAATTTGCAAGGTATAAAAAAAATAGTGTCCACGTTCTCATGTACTCTTAGACAACAGCCACCACTAATTAGCACATATTCTTGTAGGTGGTGGAAAAGTTGCCACAAGTGCTGGACATGCTGTTCTACTGAAGAGAAGAATACTAGAACGTGATCCATATAGCAGAATACAAATGGTAATTTATATAGCACCTAGTGAATAAGCTGCTGCCAAGTTTGGCCAGCGTTTCTGAGGCTGTATGTCATAAAATTGTACCAAAACAAGCCAAATTGCTTTGTTTGCTTTTCTTTTTTTTAAAAAAAGATATCGAATGGGAATTTAGGAAAAAGCTATGACACAGTCCATAACAACGATCATTTTGGCATTGGTAATACTACTAGTACTATTAAAATCAGCGACATTGGGTGCAGGGTAGCGGTCTGGAATTGTGCAGTAACTATACATATTCTCCACATTATCTCCATGAATTATCTAACAGATCTAGTGGAGTCGAAAAGCCCAACGATTTTCAGATCTGAGTCACAACACCCGCTTTCACAAGTCGGTCGAACTCTGTCTGCACTTTGAAGAGATTCTCCAGAGGCAGCTGACACAGCCAATTATAGAACCAGTCACGTGTGCAATGACAAAGATCCATGTCAGGCAGTAATTGGAATCCAGGTGCAGCATTAATTCCTTTTCATCATTTGCTAAAGTAAGCGTGTGTTGTGTTACTGTTGTCAGTGTTTTTCAGGTTTAAACAGACACCGATTTTTACTTATTTATTTATTTTTACATCTTTGTACCACATGTTGGTCTAGGCAACTGCGCTGCTACTGGCAGAGGTTAGCATACTTAAACACCCATATTTTAAGTGTGAGTAGTTGCAGGGTTTATTACATTGACTGGTAGCATTACCAAAATGTCTTTGGTACCAATGCCATTGCACTGGCTGGCCTTCATTCATGTCTTTAATGTGTTTCTTCATCTTGAGATTTGTTGGATGGCAGCATTTCGTTTTCTCCATCTGTGACTTTGTAGCTGTACTAGTACAGCTACCCACATGCCTACTCCAGCTAAAAATTTAGCTTCGTTAAGGGTGCTGATGTAGAGAAAGCTATTTACATGTACGATGAGAATGTACTCAGACACAAATTAGAGGCTACTGGCATTTTCTGTGACCTGTCGAAACCCTCCCCTTATGTAAATTAGAATATTATGGTATCAATGACAGCGTTGCAAAATGGTTCAAATCTTTGGACTAACAGGAAACAAAAAAGTCTTGCAAAATACCTGTGATGTAAGCCATCAGTCTTCAACTGAATGGAAATTGATGACTGCAGTATTCCTCAAGATTCCATTGTGGGGCCATTGCTTTCTCTTGTATACATTAATGACCTTTTGTCTGTTACATTGCTAGATGCTAAGTTTGTTTTGTTTGCAGATGATACAAACATTCCAAGATCCTCATAACAGTATAGTGAAAAATAATGTTTGTATGTCACAAGATTCACATAAAAGCACAGTAAAAAATAATGTTAATATATTGCATCAGAATATTGGGGGATTAAAAAACAAAGTAGATGAGCTCCTTGTTTGCTTAGAAGATTTAGAAACTGAGGGTGTAATAGATGTACTTTGCCTGTCTGAACATGATATTGTCACAGGTGTGAAAATGGTAAATATAGGTGGAGATAAGATTTCAACACATGTAAGTAGAGACACTATGGACAGAGGAGGAGTTGCCATATATGTTAAAATCTGTCACAGCATGAAAAATTTGGAAACTAAAAATTTTGTGTAGAGCAACATGTGCATGTGAGCTTACGCTAAATGATGGCACTTTTTTAATTGTAGCTGTGTTTAGGTCCCCACTGGGAAATTTTCAACTATTTTTGAAAAACTTGGATTCTTTGTTGTGCTATTTGTCAGAGAGAGGAAAGCAATTTTTTTTAGTGGGGATTTCAATGTAGATTTTCTGAAAGAGACCGATAGAAAGTTGACCTTGAAGTATTACGTGGTTCTTTCAATTTGACATCATTTATTGATTTTCCTATGAGGGGAGTACAGGAAAGCAGCACACTGATAGGTGTTTTCATAGACCAAGATAAATTTAATCAAATAAAAACTTATCCTGTTAAGGATGGTCTGTATGATCATGATGCACATATAGTTACTATATTATATACTTCCATACAGGAAACCAAAACAGTCCTCCAAACTAGTGCATTCAATTAACAATTTAACAATTCAAAATTTTAGGGAATGCTTGCAACAATTAGACTGGGATGAGGTGTACATGGAACACGATGCTAATTTAAAGTTTTACCTCTTTCATGTTATCTTTGCGAGCATATTTGAAAACAGTTTCCCTTAGAAAACAGTGAAATATAGTTGTAAGAAACCATGTAAAAAGCCACAGCTTACTAAAAGGAGAAAAAATCTTGTAAACAGAAAAGGGAAATGTATCTTATAGCTAGGAGGAGTAATGATCCTGAAACAGTGAAACATTATAAAAACTACTGTACTGTATTAGGAAATGTTATTAAAAAGTCCAAAAGTATGTGCATTATGTCTGAGAATAGCACATCTAATAATAAAATTACAACGATTTGGTATAATGTTAAAAGGGAAACAGAGCAACCGTGAGAACAGGAAGACTTTATTTCTATCAAACACAATGAAAAGTTTGTTAACAAGAAGTCAGGAGTAGAAAACACTTTTAGCAATCATTTTTAAGTGTTGTAGAGAAAACAGGATCCAGTTATTTATTAGAAAATGCAAGGCAGTATATAGAAAAGACAGTACCTATGCAGTTTGATGAAATTGAAATTCAACACACGTCTCCTAGTGAAATTAGGAAAATAATAAATTCACTCAAAAGTAAAAGCTCACAAGGAATTGATGGCATTTCAAACATAGTACTAAAAGCTTGTTCCCAACAAATAAGTAGGATTCTCAGCCACATATCTAGTAGCTCACTGAAACGGGGCATTTTTCCAGATAGCGTGAAATATGCTATCGTTAAACAATTGCACAAGAAAGGGGACAGATCTGATGCTAACAACTATCATTTAATCTCACGTCTGACAGCTTTATCCAAAATTCTTGATAAAATAATGTATTCTAGAGTAGCATCACATATTTATAAAACTGAAGCACTAATAAAACGTCAATTTGGTTTTCAGAAAGGCTTTTCAACAGAAAATGCTATATATGCTTTCACTAAACAAATATTAAATGCATTGAATAACTGAACATCACTCATTGAGATATTTTGTGATCTCTCAAAGGCTTTTGATTATGTGAATATTGCAATTCTTCTAGATAAGCTTAAGTATTGTGGTATGAGTGGGACAGTGCATAAGTGGTTTAATTCATACTTAACTAGACGAATGCAGAAGGTTGAAATTAACAGTACAGGTTGTCTGCAAAAACTAGCAGAGCCCTCTAACTGGGGAGATATCAATAATGGTGTCCCATAGGGTTCAGTCTTGGGTCCCTTATTGTTCATAATATATATTAACGACTTGCCACTCTATATTCATCAAAATGCAAAGCTAGCTCTTTTTGCTGATGGTACAAGTATAGTAATCACTCCCAACAAGCAAGAATCAGCTGGAGAAATTGCAAATAATGTATTTCAGAAAATTTTAAGCGGTTTTCTGCAAATGGAATCTCACATCATTTGCCTAACAATATTAAAAGTCTGACAGATAGCCAGCCAACATTTAAAAGCAAATTAAAAGAATTTCTGGATGATGACTCCTTCTACACAGTAGATGAATTCTTAAATATGAAGCAGTAAATGTAAAAAAAATTATTTTGTGTAAAGAAAACTTATGTTAAATGGACACGTTCCACATTATTATGGAATGTCGTATTCATTATCTATGGAGCAAGGATTAATGTATGTATGTATGTAAAAATTCAAGTACAGATTTAGAAATGGCTGCTCATCTAATTTTCACTGGAATTAATAAATCGGTTAAAGCTATTTTCTATCATTGAACTTTGGAAACATCTACTAAATGCAGTTCAGAATCTCTAAGATATTTCCTTCCAGCATGAGTATAAGATACACAGACATGCAAATAGAAGAGATTGACAATGTCAAAATTCTGAGATTACAACAAAATACTAAATTCAGTTGGGAAGGGCATAATATAGCATCATTTAACATATGGAGACATGCAGACAGAAGAGATTCACAATGCTATATTTCTGGCATTACAACTTATAATAAATTCAGTTGGAAAGCGCATACCACAGAATTTCTGAAGCTCCTAAACAAGTAAGTATTAGCAGTGTGAATGATGTCAGATGTTGGAGATATAAACATATAAAAAACTTGCATACTTTGCTTACTTTCATTCTATTGTTTTATATGGGATCATATTCTGGGGTAACTCATCAAACTGAAAAGTTTTTAGAGTGCAAAAGCCTGTAATAAGACTCATTTGTGGTCTAAATTCAAAAACATCATGTAAAAAGCTGTTCAAAGAACTGGATATTCTAATCTGTGTTTTTATTCCTTGATGGAATTTGTTGAAAATAATATATCTCTATCTCCAACCAATAGCTCAATACATAGTATCAATACTAGGAATGAGAACAATCAATGTAAAGACATGAAGTCACTTACGCTGTGACAAAAATGGGTCCAAATTCAGGAACACACATTTTCAATAAATTGCCAACAACCATTAAAAACTTGGTTTCAGATAAAGCACAGTTTGAATGGAGTTTGAAAGCCTTTTTTGTAGGCAAGTCCTTCTACTCTGTAGATGAATAGATTTAGATTATCTTAAGTAAAAATTTCCAGTAGATTTCAGTTTTGACAGCACTGGGTCACAAAAGTCAAGATTAGGTATTTTGTTTCTGATATATTAAAAGTGCATAACTATGTTCCACTCTCACAGTGTATTAATTTTGTAAATCTTAGCAGTTCCAGTTTACTGTAATATATTCACATATCTTGACAGTCTCCCGATAAATGGTAAGGGAAGTGAGTGTCATGTTCAAATGTTCTATTTTTTATCTTATACTTTCTGAAATATGCCACAGCCATGAGAGTCATCTTATTTTTGGGTTATGGAACCAAAATTGATCTAATTTAGTCTAATCTAATCTTAGTCTTGTCACTTATGCTGCTAGTTGCTCAGTGGTAGGCTGAGTTAAGAACTTGTTTCCAGAATGAAATTTTCACTCTGCAGCAGAGTGTGCACTGATATGAAATTTCCTAGCAGATTAAAACTGTGTGCCAGACCGAGACTCGAACTCAGGACCTTTACCTTTCGCGGGCAACTCCTCTACCAATTGAGCTACCCAAGCACGACTCACAACCCGTCCTCACAGCTTTAATTCCACCAGTACCTCGTCTCCTACCTTCCAAACTTCGCAGAAGCTCTCCTGCATGGCTTGCAAACTAGTTCTCCAAGCTTGGGTAGCTCAGTTGGTAGAGCACTTGCCAGTGAAAGGCTAAGTACATGTTGCTGATGGGGATTGTTCAAGAGTGTGCTCCCAGGTTAGTGACATCAGCTTCTGTTCTGATGCACGTTTCTGGGCCACTATCATTCCTGTTATTGATTTTTGGACATGCAGAAATGTCAGTTAAGGTGTTTTGTTACAGTGTATGCATTTTTACTGTGACTTATAACAGTATGTTTTTGCTGAAGCAGCAGTGAGGAAGTTTATGAAACCATAACATGAATAATGACTGATCAGGCAGAAGTTCGGGAGCTGCTGATGTAGATGAAAATTTGAGGACTTGTGGCAGAGACTTGCCACCCACATTTTCACCTGCGAAATTTTTTTTTTTTGTAGTCACTGCTGTGGTGCAATTGGTAAAGCTGTATAAGCGCTTCCCTTAGTGTAAGATAACATTGTTGTGACAAATTATCTTCTTTCACTTCTGTCACTTCTAAACCCGGATGTAAAGCTAATATTTTGTATTTATCACTGTTATTGGACACCCTATGCTGGTGAAATAATCATTCAGTCTGTGGGAAACAAGAGCTGTGGCCATTTATTCCAGAAAGCGGGAAACTTAACATTTCTGTGTCAGTCATACATACTCACATCTTCTAGGTTGTCACTTGCTGCTCAATTTTGCATTAATTAATAGTTGCAGGAGGAGATCCAGAGTTTAGAGATGAGTCTTACTTCTTGATTACAGTTTCAAATGCTTGAATAATTGAATCCACTGTTTGCGATAATATACGCTGCACCAACATGAAACTTCACCATGTTTCTCTTCGTTTTTATGGGATGACCAGTATGGAAAATTCAGTAGGACAGCCAATTTCCTCAAATATAACTGTGTAGTTAATATCAGTTAACATTTATTCACACCTTCACTATGTATACTTGCGGCCAGTTAACATGTATTCACACCTTCACTATGTATACTTGCGGAAAAAGACGAAAAGCTATGTAAAGCCGGGTTTCTGCAAATACTGACTGCTTGCAAGTTAATGTTTCCACCCACCGAATTTGGAAACGCTACTTTCAAGAGGTTGATAGGTGAAGTTTTTCATAAGAAGAAGCTAGTGTCATCCGAAGCTTCCCAGTGAACTGTAACAGACGTTAACATGGTTGAGCAGCTTTTAGCCCAAGAGCTGATTCTGATGTTGATGAAGAAAAGACAGACTCACAAACGTTGACGAGAATAGGTATCTAGTAGAAATCGACCGTGTGGCAGCTGCTGAGGTTCATAAGCAATGATGTGGGAAGCGACATTATGTAAGAAACTTAAATGGCTTTCAGCTTTTGTAAGTTGACATGACAGTGTGCAAGAAGGGCGGTATCGCATGTAATTTGAATTGTGTGCGAGCATGCATGTGCAAGTAATTCATGCCTGTGAAAACGTCGTGTAAAATATGCAGACGGATGCAAAGACTGTTTTTTATTATCAACGATAAACTCAGTCAGTCATTCTGGTCATCGAAGTCGATCTATAAATCCTCCACAAAATGAAATAAACTGGGTGAGGTATGTAATCACAGTCATAATTTATCAATGTAACCTTGGAATAGATGGCAACTCGTTACAGTCAAGGTACTTATATTTTCCCTTATTTGATGTTACGCTAGGGACTGTGGTAGCACCAGCGACAGAGCGATTAGCACTAGTAGGTGTACCAGTCTAAATGTGTACCAAAAGTCTCTTCAAAGCAGCTACAAACTGCCAGGCTATGAGACTGTTATTCTGCCACTCACGACATCTCACACTACTGAAAAAACTTGTAACTGGACTTGATTGAGTTTATATACCAGAACGAAACACATTCCAGGTGCAAATCTGCTTGCAATAGCGCCATACACAGCTAAAGATGAATGTAGACTATTAATTATAACTGGTGCTCGATTTGTGATGGTGTGCACTGGTACCCTGTAGCAGTGCCTCTGGCGGAAAAAAAAAATCAGATATGGCACAACAAAACGTTTGCTGTGGCTGAAGTGATGTAAAGCAAATGTTGTACTCACACCTTTAAAATGCTTAGTAAAGCGTTAAAATAGTGCTTTAAGAAGTCTAAATTTCAAGAACACCCCCATGTAAGGTCGCAGCACCAGAACCTCCCGTTTAGCAAATCGAGCATTGATTATAACTATATAACCTGTTTCTCTTATTGAGTGCACCAGCAACATTTTCCAGTAGATCTTTTTAAGTTAAATAGCTAATGTTTTGAGAACATGCTGCTTGAAAGTCTCTCCGGTATGCAGCTGGATTCATTGATCACTGTAGAACGAATTTTGTCAGTTTTACTGTGCCATAATCACTGGGTTATTCCTGCTGACTGACATCCTGAACCAGTGCTTATGATATATATAACAGCCGTCTTTCCCATCCACTGACCCTGAGTATGGACCACAATATGGCCTGCCACAGTGGTGGAGATTGCTCAACTTGGGAGTCGACCTTTGGTCCTCATTCTACTCTCTGCCTTCACTGTGCTCAGTGTTCAGTGCCAGAACCCATGCTTGACTAAGTCGAAATCCTTTATCCTTGTTGATAAGATTTACATGTATCTTATTTCGATAGGCCAATAGCGGAATATGTAGCGCAGAATTTTTGTATCTTTGTATTTGATTTTGTGTTTGGTTTCAAGACAATGTTCAGCAACTGCTGTTTTTGTAGGTTGCTGGAGGTCGGAGTGCATTCTTGCATTCACATGGTATGTAATATATACCAATTTTCCAGAGTCCCACGTCGTCTTCTACTGTTGCTTACCTTTTAGGTTTGAAATTATATCGATAGTTCCAAATAAGTTTTCAAAGTATGGGACATAGGTTAGCTTTTTCTGTTGGTCTTCATCGGGTGTTGGCTGTGATATGGTGTTTTGCTTGAAGGCGCCTCGAATTTAGTGGTCGCTATAACCATTTTTCTGGAACACGTCCGCAAGGTGGTCCGGCGAAAAAAGCCTAAAACTCAGGAAGCAATGAACTAAAAGATTCACAATGCAACAAAAACAGGTATTCACTGAAGATCTGTAGTTCCAATGCTTGTAGAAGTAAGTGTCAATACATTTCAGCTTGCCACATGTACAAACTATAACCACCACATTCTCGTTAGGACTTTCAGTGAATTTACGTTAACTGTGCTGTTATACGTGCAATAAAAATATAACAATTCCTTCAGCTGCTAAAATAGACGCTTGATTTTTAGCTATGTATGGGAAAAACGTAACTCTTCAGACAGCATATAATGACAGAAACTCGACTCTGAGCAAAATTTAACTCCTGTATGGCCAGAACTCTGCCTTTTACATCTGCTTCTGCATATGTATTCTGTGAAAGACTGCAAACTGCGTGGCAGAGAGTATGTCCCATATTACCAGTTATTGTGCTTTCTTCCCATTCCATTCACTTATGGAGCACGGGAAGAAAGATTGTTCGAATGCCGCTGTGTGTGCTGCAATTATTCTAATCTCATCGTCATGATCACTTTGTGAGCAATACGTAGGTGGTTGTAATATATTCCTAGAGTCGTCATTTAAGCCCAATTCTTGAAATTTTGTTAGTAGACTTTCTTGGGACAGTTCATGTCTATCTTCATTTAGTCTCAGTTTCTGTAGTATCTCTGTGACACTCTCACATGTATCAAACAGACTTGTTACCATTCGAGCTGCCCTTATCTGTATACATTCAATACCCCCTGTCAGTCTTATTTGGTATGTGTCTCACACACTTGGAGCAATGTTTTAGAGCTGGACACACTAGTAATTGGTAAGCAATCACCTTTGTAGACTGCTTACACTTCCCCAGTATTCTAACAATTAACTGAAGTCTACCATCTACATTACCTACAACTGAGCCTATGCGATCATTTCATATCATATCCCCACAGTGTTGCATCAGCGTACTTGTACGAGTTGGCGGAATCAAATAGTGAATCACTGATATTACAGTCATGGTACAGGACACTACATATTTGTACATTTTGGAATTTTAAAATTGCCAATCTTTGGTCCACTTTGAAATCTTATGAAAATCTTACTGAATATGTATGCACCTCCTTTCAGCCAGTACTCCACAGTTGATAACTGTATCTCCTGCACAAAGTCTGAGATTAATATTAATATGGTCTGCAATGTCATTAATATAGAACATGAACAGCAAGGGTCCTAACACACTTCCTTGGGGCAGACCCTGGTTTACTCCTAGATCTGACGATGACTCTCTATCCAAGATAACATGCTCCATCCTCCCTACCAAAAGGTTTTCAGTAGAGTTACAAATTTTACTTTATACCTTTGGTAGAGAACATATCTGTGTTCAGCAGAGTGGAACTCTTACGCATTCTGATTTAGTTGCTTGCTTGCAAAACACAAGGAGAAATTACGTAGAACAGGCGAAATAAGTCCGAAAAACTTCCAGTAAATATTGCAATAGATCAGAGGCTCATTCATTGCAGCATTGATTCGTAAATAACAACTAGTTTCAAATTAAACACGTGGAACCATGTAACTTACTGTGGTCATGCGCTGTTTCCTAAGTATTTCTCTACTGTAACAAATGCAGCAAGTGGAGTAAAACAGTTTTTACTGATTAGACCCACTGGTTGAAAGCTTACATGATCTTCTGCCCATACTGTGACAACTGATTAAAAAGAGAGAGATGGAAGACTTGTATGCTCAATAGACACATAATTGGACCATATTTTCCAATTCTGAAATCTGATACAAAGGGTCACGCGGTTCCAGACTGTAGCGCCTAGAACCGCTCGGCCACCACGGCTGGCTACTTTGAAGACACCATGTTCTTCAGTTTCCTCTGTTGTTGTGAACAACGAGTATCTGATGTTTCCTAAATAGTCATGAATTTCATTTCTCAGAGTACAATATGGTGCTTCAAAATACTTCCTCCAACAAACTCCCTGATCTTTTGTCATATACTTTTTTCAGCTCTTTGCGGAAATTCGTTCAACGAATTCAATGTGTCTCAGCCTCAACAAGAACTGCCGTTTATTGCGCAGTACCACCCTTACACGGTACAGCATTTCAAACGAACTTCAGTATTTTTACAGTTCTGCAGTTTCCTTCGGTACATTGTGAAAACCGCGTATACCGCTCTCAGATGATCAATATTATTGTGCAATACATAGTAAGCGTATGAGAGCCCATTTAGATGTTGGTTTCTAACCACAAACGGGTAGAGATATTGGCATGTGAGATCTATGGGTTACAATTTACCGTGTGCAAAGGTTAGATAACAAATGGGATGAGTTTACAATATTCTAATGAGACACTTTAATTCCTGCTACCCCATTAAAGAACTGTAAACAGGGGCAACACATAGTCAGAGTGGAAGAAATAACAAACTGATACTTCCAGCCAACCTTGTTAAACTTAGGCAGAATATCCATGACACAGATATCCTGTACAAACCAGTAATAATGTATATTTCCAAACAAAAATATAAAGCAGCTAAAAAAACCATTAAAGCAGAACTTTCAAACCTTAGAAAACAGATCCATGATTAAAAAAATATCACAGTCCATTAAAGTAAGTACGGGCTCCTGAAAAAAACCTCCACAAATAGGGACAGCAAACCCTCATACATTATACTGGATGGTAGTATTATAAAAGACCCAAAAGTGGTATGTAACCTGTTTAATAAAAATACCATATCACCAACAGAAAACAACACACACTATAGGCATGTACTGACAGATACTGAATCACACCACTCAAACAGCGCATTTTGATCTTGGTGAGATTAACAAAAATTGAATAAGCAAGATAATGCTAATATTAAAGGATAAACACTTATTTAGACGGGATGGTAAGTAAGTAAGTCGAGTGCTGTATTAAAAAAAATGTGTATAAGACATAGTGATACCACTAAACTACCTCATAAATTGTAGTATTAGCGAAAAAATTCCCCAGCAGTCACAAAAAAGCATTGTTAAACCAAAGCATAAACAGTGAAGTACAAAAGAGGTTTCAGACTACTGCCCAGTATCAGTGATACTTAACTTTAGTGAGGTCTTTGAAATGGTTATACATTCTCAGCCCTCTGCTTATTTTACAAAAAAAAATCATTAAAAGAAACACAACACAGCTTTAGCAAATATCGCTGCACAATAACTACAGTTACTGAAATTGTCCGTAAAGTGTACACCCTCCTTGATGAAAGAATGAAGACAAACACTAAAACCATACAATGCCAAAGACTGTCTATGCAGTTACTATCCACATACTTAACAAATCACCTGTAACATACTAAACCGTCGTGCAAAATAGACAATGCAGTCATAGAGTTCCAGTGTTCCAGAGATAGTTTAATCTAGAGGGTACCACAGGGGTCAATTCTTGGTATCCTCATCTTTTTGCTTTTTGTCAGTAACATGACAGAACACATCAGCACACATCTAGTAACTTATGCTCATGATACTTCCATCTTACTTTATGAGAATGGCTTTAAGGCATTTCAGAAAGTTACAACTAAAATTGTAACAGAAGTAACTACAGATTTTCTACTCCAAGGCCTAAACAGTAAGATCAGTAATTCTCAGCTAATAACATTTGAAGCAACTAGTTCTCAAGATGTTGAAATGAACAATGTATGTAGTATTACATCAGTAGAAACAGAAAACATTAAATTTCTTGTACATGCCTGGACAAAGGTCTATGTTTCGAAACACATTAATTCTGTATGTGAGGTAATTAATAATGGCTTCTGTCTCAGGAAACAAGTGGCGAAAAGAGCTCCACACCAAATCTTAAAAATTATATACTCTGTAACAATATATCACTTTCTTAATTACGCTATTGAACTGTGGGGCAGACCTGCACCTGGGTAGAATATTGGTATAACAAAAAAGAGCAATATGGTTAATGCATGGACCAAGCTCCAGAGAGTCCATTCATGAAACTTCTGTCCAACATAAACATTTAACAACAATATGTTCCCGATACTTTCATAAACTTATCACACTTTATGTGAATAGTACAAACAAAGTAAGTAAGTACAATGATACACATAGTTATGGTAGTAGAAGGAAGGGTAACTACTTCAGGCAGAGGAAAAAATTAAAAATAACTGACAATAGCTCTTGCATTAACAGGCAGATATGGTTCAACAAGCTACCACTTGTGAATTATAGCAGTTCCACAGGAGTTAAAAACTTTCCTAGTAAATAAGTGTTTGTATCCATGCAATGACTAACAATCTATATTTACTCTGTTTCAAAATGCAAGATATTTAGAATATTAACATGGATACTTGTGCCACTATTATTTGTAAGTATCATTTATATCAATTTATTATTCAACCTGTGTGTGGCATTTGTGAAAGTAATCAGCTTTACGGTTAAATACAAAAATCTAAATAAACAGGAATAAATAAATGTTGTTTATGATTTATACTGAACGAGCACAAGCTATTTCGACGTCACTTTCCAATACAATTCAAGTGGAAGTAGCTTCTCTCCACAGGAAGCTACAAATAAATTGTGGCAGACTGTGTATATAAGATGTGTTAGTGATATAACTAAAGATCAGGAAAGTGTGTTGAACAACTTTACATCAGAACTGACTTCATTTACAGACTAATAACTTTTAGAATTTAGAATTTATTCACTTTCGAACATTTCACATGTTATTGGTGTAATTATTTTCATATATAGGTAAGAGACACAAGGCATATAAAAATTTAATGATATTTACATCGGTGATGCATTGTTACATATAATGTGAAAAGTATATGTGCAGGAACCTATTAACCAGCAATTTATTACAACTTAATGTGAATGTAGTCAGAACTTTTTGTCACTTAAATCTGATTCTTCATACTCTTTTAAGGAGTAATATGGTCCCTTTTTAAATCACTCTATTTGAACATTCTTAAATGTGCTGTAGGGAACAGATGGGCAGTCTTTGGGAATCTATAGACAAATTTGGGGGCGTAGATATTTGTGATTATTGAGAACCTTAGCTATTCAGGTATCCTAAGGTTAAAATTATTTAAATTCTCCTTAACACTGAGAAGGCAACTATGCACATAGAGGCTAGGGACTATTGTAATATTGAGCTCTTTAAGGTGATATTTACAAGATTTTCTTGGAGGAAGTGCTGCTATACATCTGATAGTCTTTTTTTTGTCATTTGAATACAATTTTTGAGCTGGGGCATTTACCCCACATAAGAGTTCCCCAGGTATGGAGGGAGAGGAAAAATGCAAAACATGCATATGGTAGTAGGGCTTTGCTTACATTATTATAGTTTGTAAAATATATAAATCACCTGAGATAGTTCTGAGCACATTTTTTTCTGTATGACTCGCCCAGTTGCGTTTCTGTTCTATGTGGGACCTAACAGTTTGATTATTTTTTATCTTCTCTGGAGACAATTAAATTGAAAACAATGTCTTTTGTTTTATTGTTCTTAATTTGTAAATTTTGTTGTTTATTGTTCATTAAACCAGTTAGTGCATTGGTCCATTTCTCTATTTCCATTACGTCACAGCCCCTCTAGATCATCAACTTGTGTGAACAGAGTTGTGTCATCTGCGTATAATACTGCCTGACATGACAAGAATAAGGGAAATCTTTTATATATGTACATGCAAGGAACAGGAAAGGACCCGGAACTGAGCCCTGTGGAATGGCTTTAGTAACAGGTAATGAGTTTGTCCTTTGGTTGTTTATAGTTACCATTTACTCTCTGTTGCCAAGGTATGATCCAATAATGTGAAGAGCATACTCTGTAATACTGCAGCCCTTTGATAAGTATGCTCCTGGAGACAATATCAAAAGCTTTCCTCAACTCTAGAAAAGTAGCACAAGTTTGTTTTCTTAGTCTCAAAAGAATCATGTATTTTTGTGATGATAATCTCAACTGCTTTGACAGTGGAAAATGAGGTCTGAAACCCTATTGAGATGAGCTAAGTAGATTGTTTTGCTCGAAGTTGTGGTTGAGCTGTTTGTGGCTACAATATTCTCTTATTTTTGGTATGATTGGTATGAGTGATACAGGACAATTGTTTATCAACTTTCTTATAAATAAGTGTTGCAATAGTAGTTATTAGGCCATGCGCGATGATTCCTTCATTTAGCATTTGGTTGATGGCAGTAGAATTTATGTTTTGATATTTTTAGTGCTTTTGAGTTGCTAAGTTTGGAAATTGCTACACTACCCTGTCTGTAGGAGACATGACACCAACAGACATTGTCATGTTGCTTACTGTCTAGAGCTAGGAACAAAACTTCAGCTTTTTTTGAAACTTCACTGAGATTTTTGTTTGAGCCAGAAGTGGTAAAGTGTGCATTATATAATTATATTTATTACGAATAATATATTTAGGTTGGTTAGTTCCTCCAGGTATACATGGAACAAGCAAGCCAGTAATATTTATTTTTTCCTGGGCAGCAGGTCAGGTACTTAAGTGTGGACGCGCGGAAATACTATTAAACATAGAGAGAAAACACCTATCGCACTGAAGTGGGTACATATTAACGTACTATGCATCACAATATCTGTTCCTGTGTCCGCAACACACTGTAGCATTCTAAAACTGTTTCATTTTGTAATGTATGAACCTATACGTTTTGAATCATTTTCCCGACAGACCATGTTTTTAGTTGCCTGGTTCTATATGATATGACGGCAAAGTTCACGTATACGATCAATCGATGGAAGGGCGAAACAGCGTCGGCATTTACAACACTCGAGGTATATTTTCATGTCTGACATGACAGTCGAAGAACGTTACGTTGGCGTGACTGCTGTAGCAATCGTCGACCAATCAGCTTACTGCTGTCACTAGGGTCCGCGAAAGTTTGACACTTGTTGCCCTCGTGGGACGGAGCAGTTTGGTATCTGCTAAGTAGGCAGAAATCTGTGTGGTTACTAAGTGAAGCAGGTAAGGTTGAGTGTTGTACTGCGGTGCCTTAAATTATCGTAGTTAAAATGCATTTAAGTTATTTGTAAGCTTCTGCAGAAACATGTTATGTAGGAAATTGACAGAAGTTCAATCGGGCCATCAGGTCGCTCAGATTCATGTGGAGTAAACATTGACGATAAAGCTGCCACAGCCAAATGCGACATACTTCTTTGTAATTAATACTATAAATTATTTGGATTTATGGATGCGAGTTATTACAAAGCATTTCTAAATTACATGTAGTCCCTTAAGATGTCCCGACTAACGCAGGTCGCATATTTATTTTAGCTATAGCAAGCCGTAAATAGTCATAGCTATGACGGTAATGAAAATAGGCTCGCGTGGGTGTTTCGAAATAGAATTTGAGCCAGTTTAAATAAGGTTGAAGCTTAATGCTTGATCTGCGTTAAAACACAGAAGCCGCACCAATAATAGCAGAAAGTATTTGCAAAGTTTTCTGTAGTCCAATACACGTTTTAAGTTAAACGTAATCTGATTCATCGTCACCTTTTAAAAATCTTTTAAATCGAGCATGTTTTCTCAAACCTCCAGATACATTAAAGTATGGAGAAACTATCCAAGCATTCCAAACGCGAAACTGGTCAGTGGACGTGATTTTCGTAACCCAGAAAGTGCATGGAAGTCTTTGAGCATCCAGTGAAAGTATTGTAATTTGCATCACAATACTTTCGGAATTAAAGGGCGGGAGGGGTGGGGGGTGGGGGGGGGGGGGGGAAGAGGCTTGTCCGTTGCCCAATGTCTTCTGAATGTATCTTCCAGTTCTAGTTTTTATGATGGAAAAATGTGTTTAAATGTAACATAGTGGTTAACATTAAGACTACATTACAATTTAATTTGTCACTACAACCTTTGATATTCACATTCATCTATTACACCAACTGATAAGCAAATTACCTTTCAGTGTAACGTAGACCTCGGGCTACGCTACGCATCTTTCAACACAACTTACATGGCGGGAGGGTGGTGTCTCTGGCAGCAGTGCGTCGAGCATCACATTCAGACTATATAACGGCTAAACATAATTTCAAAGGTTGCTATTGAAAAACCGAAAGTTTTAGAATTACAGATACTGGTATGTGATAGTATATGCACATGGATATCATGTAATTTTTCTTATCACTCAACCATTACATGGTAAGTTGATATTCCTGTAATGTGCACAGTGTTTATGGAGTTGGACGGCTGTTTGTTGAAAATTCGGGTCAACAGAAGCGTCCGATCCCACGCTTCGGCTTTGACCCGTGACGTAAGGGTGTTGTGTGTGACGTCATGACGGCGCGGAGTTTGGTTTGTGTGTGGCGTGTTTGTAGATGTCGTGTTGTGGTTTGTTGTGTTCTCTGGTGGTATGTTCAGGGTTTTCGTTTGTGTGGTGTAATGGGCAGTTTGCTTTTGCTCATTATCCAGAATTGCTAGTGTGTCGGCTGTTTTTGTAGTGGAATTCGTTTTAGTGAGTTAACGATTTTGTGGGAAGGTTAATTTAGTGTTTTTCGCTGTACATCGTGTGGTAATTTTAGTAAAATTAATCGGTTGTTTTTGTTCAGGAGTGGATATGACGGATAAAATTAACAGTGCGCAGGTCAAGGGAAGTGTTAGATCCCAATGTGTGGCTGTGTATGTTGTTGATATTGGTATTGGGAGATGTTTTTGAGCTACATAGGCCAAGGGAAGTGTTTGATCCTAATTTATGTGATCGGGAGCTGCTGTTGAGCTATATACATCAAGGGAAGTGTCCGATTCCAGATGATATTGTTTCGTGGTATTTGGGGAGTTTTGTGATATCGGTTTTTTCGTTGTTTTGTATGGGGGTGGGTGTCTAAATTTGTTTATATTTAGTTTGCCCCACCTAAAAACACCCCATTTCCTGCGCTTCTCCCGTTAGTGTCATTAGACTTTTTGTGGAAAGTGTGTGTGTGTGTGTGTGTGTGTGTGTGTGTGTGTGTGTGTGTGTGTGTGTGTTTCGATGTATTTTCGTCCTCATAATGTGTACGTACCGACTTTATGTGCGCCATATTGGAATCGTGGTTTATGGTCGTTTCCGCCATATTTGTGACGTCATGGATCAAAGCAGACGGGCGGGATCGGACGCTTCCGTATTTCAGAAAATTCTTACTGCCTGTGTTGATAAGAGCTTGAAATTGAGATTATATACTGTAGAGCTTTCCAAATACTTTCGTTCAACACTTCATATAATTCCTGACTTAAGTGTCGGAAAATTGCGTATGTTGTATGCAACTGTTCATTGAGTCGTAAGAAATGATTTTCCAGGGCAATTCTTGACAGATGCAAGGTATTCATTGCACAGAAGTGTGCTGCATAGATATCTGGTGATAATCCTAAATCTTAATATAGGCAACTGTTTAAACGAGTAAGCATGCTCACAGCCCCATAGGCTACCAAATTTCCTCTCCTATGGACTTTGTTCAGGAGAATTGGGCACAATTTGAAAACATTAGCGTTCATAAATATTTACATTCAGAACAAAACCAACTTTACATTACACTTGCACAGAAAGGAGAATAATATGCATCCATAAAAATATTTTTCCACTATCTTGTGAAGGAGTTGCAGTAGATAATGGAAAGTTTAAAAACAAATCCAAATCATTTCTAGTTACCCAGTCCATACACCCAGCATTTCCTACTCCAGTCCTGTCAGGCTTATCCTGCCTCATCAAAGGCAGCCATTTCATATACCAGCTCTGCTCAAATTGTTGCACACCTTTTTAAATCGGTATGACAACCAACCACCTGCCAACCAGAATGAATGTCTTTCAAACTCTGGCCGAGAACTTAGTTTACCACCCAGTGGCACAACATGCATCTGAGCACTATGTGCTAGATTTCAATGACTCCCTAACAACTTGGGCCATCTGCATCTTTGTCACCACCAGCTTTTCTGTGCTACATGGATGGGAGTTATCCTTGCAGCACACCCTTCACTTCAACTGTCTCATCTTCAATCACCATTAATTCACTGCTGCCACACCCTCTACAACAGTTTCACTTTTCTCTATCCTGTCAACCGCTCCCAACCAATATCACCAACACACGTCACATGACAGTGGCTCCGACACATGTTCATTATGTGCCCAGCCTGTATCACCTCCCCTCCCTCCCCCCCACATTCCTAGCCAAGCCATCAAAGTGGCAGCATCCATCTGAGTCAATAGTTATCCAGTCACATATTTTACAAAAGCATTCTCTAGAGTGAGAATTGCAGGGATTTTCAGTAGTGGGCCAGTCAGGCTGTATATTTTTATTTTTTTACCAGTACTATCAGCTCTGTAAATTACATTGATATCCGTAAAGAACTGTTGTTAAATTGGAAAATAGTCCACTTTTGCATCACATGCAGATGGTTTCAGATGGTTTCAGAAGAGGTGCTATGGCACCAAAATGGAGCATCCTTGCATTATGAAGTTATTGTGAGGGCCTTCTTAAATGAAAAGTTCAGATGGGGTACTAATGAATGGCCTCAGTTTCCCAGATATCACTTCCATGGATCTTTGAGTCTAGGGTATACTAAAAAAATGTTTATTGCATCAGGATTGATCATGTTGAGCACTTGAAGGAACAAATAGTCAGCTTATCATACTTCCCCATACTTCCCTAATCCGATCAGACCGATGACCTCGCTGTCTGGTCTCCTTCCCCAAACAACCCAACCACCTACCTAATTGCCGGTATGTCCACCTTTGCCACAGCTAAGTGGCTATGTGTTTCAGCATGCAAGCATTGAGGCCTTGGTAGGTCACTGGAAGGAGTTGGTATCACATCTGCACACATGTTACCTAATTCTCATAAATTGTCTGGAGGGGCCAATGACCTATGATTCCATGTCCAATTATATCCCTGAATTGTTAGATATGGCACTCTTGGAGCTAATCACATCAATTGGAGCTCACCACTGTGTTCCTCGAATCACTTCATCACATTCCTGGCCTTGTAACGTGCTGGATTATCTTGTTGAAAAATGCAAAAGTCAACAGGAAACACAATCATCACAAAGGGGTGTAAATTATCCACAATCCACAGCCAGTCTGCAATATTCTTTGGCCATCACGGTGCCTTTCACCAGTTCAACTGGACCTACGGATGCCCATGTGAACGTTCCCCAGAGTGCAGTGGAGCTGCTGCCTGCTCGTTTCTGTTCTGCAGTACAGGTGTCAAGGAGCTGTTGCCCTGGAAGACAACCAATTTGCATCGTACCATTGGCAAGATGGAGGAGGTATCGGGATTCATCAGACTGTGGAACACTCCGCCACACTGCCAGTGTCCAGTGCCAATAGTCATGTGTCCATTTCAGTCGTAGTTGGTGATATTGTGGTGATATCATTGGCATGTGTGTGGGTTGTGAGCCGCATAGGAGCATTTGGTGCACTGTGTGTTAGGACACACTTGTGCTCTGCCCAGCATTAAAGTCTAATGTTAGTTCCGCCACAGTTCACCGCTTATCCTGTGTTACCGGTCTGCCGATCTTACAACCCCTTGATGTCTGGATGCGGTTCCCCCTTGATTCCAGTCTGGATTTAGAGTGCACCATTCTGCAGATGACCACCTTATCACTTTATCAACCCACGTCATGAAGGGTGTTCCGCAGAAATACCAGACTGGCTGTGTGTTTAGATTTGAAGAATGCCTAAGACACCTGCTAGAGAACTGGTATCCTCCATATCTTTACATGTGGGGCTTCTGTGGCTGCAGCCCCATTTAGTCAGGACTTTTTAAAAGACAAGAGTTTTCAAGGTATGTGTTTGTTCTGCCTTGTCGGACATCTTTATCCAAGAAAGCTGTGTGCCTGGGGGTTCTGTCCTGAGTGTTGTCCTCTTTGCTATTATGCCCTGCCTCCTGCCGACAGTATTTGGCTACCTTTTCGATGATGATTTGCCATCTATAGCAGTTCTCCACAAACTCCTCTCCTTGAGTGGCATCTTCAGCAATTTGTCTTTACTTGTGGAGCATTGCCAATGGCTTTTGCACTTCTGCTGACAAAACCGTTTGTATGAATTTCTGGCAGTGAAACTGTTTTCTTCCACAGTCTTTAGGTCTTGGGCTGTTGCTCTTCTGTTTGTTGAAACATGGTCCTCCCATGTCTCTTACCTGGCAGCCCACTTTATGCAGTCCCTCAATGTCCTACATGTCCTCAGTGGTACTTCCTGTGAGTTGATCAAACCACCCTCCTCCTGTTTGTACAGGTACCTTCTCCGTTTGAAACTAGACTATGGGTTTTTTGTTTATCCATTCCTCTTACACTGTCTTAATACTATCCACCATTGTGGCATCTCTTTGGCCACTGGCACCTTTTACACTAGTCTGGTTGAGAGTCTGGATGCAGAAACTGCTCAACTGCTGAACTACTGCTATCATACTGCCATGACTTTCTACTCATAAGGGAACTTCTCCATTGCACCCCTCTCTGATTTAGTTATAAGTTGGCACAGTGGATAGGCCTTGAAAACTGAACACAGATCAATCGAGAAAACAGGAAGAAGTTGTATGGAACTATGAAAAAATAAGCAAAATATACAAACTGAGTAGTCAATGCGCAAGATAGATACCATCAAGGATAGTCTGAGCTCCAGAGTGCCGTGGTCCTGTGGTTAGCGTGAGCAGCTGCGGAACGAAAGGTCCTTGGTTCAAGTCTTCCCTCAAGTGAAAAATTTACTTTATTTATTTTCGCAAAGTTATGATCTGTCCGTTCGTTCATTGACGTCTCTGTTCACTGTAATAAGTTTAGTGTCTGTGTTTTGCGACCGCACCGCAAAACCGTGCGATTAGTAGACGAAAGGACGTGCCTCTCCAATGGGAACCGAAAACATTTGGTTGCAAGGTCATAGGTCAACAGATTCCTCCACAGGAAAACACGTCTGATATATTCTATACGACACTGGTGACAGCGTGTGCGTCAGATGACAGGAATATGTTGTTGACCCACCTAACTTGTACACTTGGCAAATGGGTAAAAAGATTCTACTACCTTGCCCGATTTAGGTTTTCTTGTGGTTGTGATAATCACTCCCAAGAAAGTGATGAAAACATAAGAGTTTCACATAAACTGCAACAAATGAATGCATCAGTTTCACAGTCGCACAGTTTTCCCTGTGCTCTGTCAAAACATATGTTTTTAACGTTTTCAAATTTTTCCATGTGTAGACTGTCAAATCTTGCTGTGTCCAAGCAAATCTGAATATTGCCTGGAATTTTGGAGAGTGAAGTTGATTGTGTGTGTGCCTGAACTTTGATAATTGTCTGAAAATAAAAAATTAAACTTTTCACTCAAGGGGAGACTTGAACCAAGAACCTTCCGTTCCGCAGCTGCTCACGCTAACTATGGGACGATGGCGCTCCTGAGCTCACATTATCATGGATGTTGCCCATGTTGCACATTGACTACTCAGTTTGTATTTTTTGCTTATTTTTTCATAGTTCCACACAACTTCTTCCTGTTTTCTCGATTGATCTGTGTTCAGTTTTTCAAGGCCTATCCACTGTGCCAGCTTATAACTAAATCTGAGGGAGGTGCGATGGGTACCCATGCCATTTGTCTACCATGCATGGCCACCTATCCTATACTTCCTCCTTTGAGGACTCCTTTGATCACCAGTATGCAGCGTGTCCCTCTTATGTTACCTCCTGGAGTTCACTTTCGGTTGTTGCTCTGACGGCTTAACTTCACGCTACCTGCCACTTTCCTGGGGGTGTGAACCCTTCACCACTGTGGCTTCGTGTGGCAGCCCATGTTCACCTTGTCCTTCATTCGCTTTCTAAGGAGACTACTCCAGCCTCACTCTATTGCTTTAAGTTTCGCGACATTAACATGGAACTTCGCGATACTACCTTTGTGTACACTGATGGCTCTCGGACTGTGGTGTCTGGTGTGCCTTAGTCATTGTCACCGACGTTTCTCGGTAATGGCTTCTGGAACTCTTCTCGGTATTTACAGCAGAGCTCTTTGCCATGCATCAGGCCCCACAGTATACAGGGTGTTACAAAAAGAAGTCTGAGAGTATTTTGCCTGTCTCATACATCTTGCTCACCAGATGGTAGAGTTTCGTCAGGACTGGCTCTCCCAAGGCTGTCAGTAGTTCTAATGGAATGTTGTCTACTCCGGGGGCCTTGTTTTGACTCAGGTCTTTCAGTGCTCTGTCACTCTCTTCCTGCAGTATCGTATCTCCAATTCAATCTTCATCTACCACCTTTTCCATTTCCATAGTATTGTCCTCAAGAACATCGCCCCTGTATAGACCCTCTATACAGGGTGTTACAAAAAGGTACGGCCAAACTTTCAGGAAACATTCCTCACACACAAAGAAAGAAAATGTTATGTGGACATGTGTCCGGAAACACTTAATTTCCATGTTAGAGCTCATTTTAGTTTCGCCAGTATGTACTGTACTTCCTGGATTCACTGCCAGTTGGCCCAGTTGAAGGAAGGTAATGTTGACTTCGGTGCTTGTGTTGACATGAAACTCATTGCTCTACAGTACTAGCATCAAGCACATCAGTACGTAGCATCAACAGGTTAGTGTTCATCACGAACGTGGTTTTGCAGTCAGTGCAATGTTTGCAAATGCAGAGTTGGCAGATGCCCATTTGATGTATGGATTAGCACGGGGCAATAGCCATGGCGCAGTACATTTGTATTTAGACAGATTTCAAGAACGAAGGTGTCTCAACAGGAAGACGTTCGAAGCAATTGATCAGCGTCTTAGGGAGCACGGAACATTCCAGCCTATGACTCGCAACTGGGGAAGATGTAGAATGACGAGGACACCCGCAATGGATGAGGCAATTCTTCGTGCAGTTGATGATAACCCTGATGTCAGCGTCAGAGAAGTTGCTGCTGTACGAGGTAACGTTGACCACGTCACTGCATGGAGAGTGCTACGGGAGAACCAGTTGTTTCCGTACAATGTACAGCGTGTGCAGGCACTATCAGCAGCTGATTGGCCTCCACGGGTACACTTCTGTGAATGGTTAATCCAACAATGTGTCAATCCTCATTTCAGTGCAAATGTTCTCTTTACAGATGAGGTTTCATTCCAACATGATCAAATTGTAAATTTTCACAATCACCATGTGTGGGCTGACGAGAATCCGCATGCAATTGTGCAATATCGTCATCAACACAATTTTCTGTGAACATTTGGGCAGGCATTGTTGATGTCTTGATTGGGCTCCATGTTCTTCCACCTACGCTCAATGGAGCACGTTATCATGATTGCATATGAGATACTGTACCTGTGCTGCTAGTACATGTGCCTTTACAAGTACGACACCTGTGGTTCATGCACGATGGAGCTCTTGCACATTTCAGTCGAAGTGTTCATACGCTTCTCAACAACAGATTCGGTGACCGATGGATTGGTAGAGGCGGACCAATTCCATGGCCTCCACGCTCTCCTGACCTCAACCCTCTTGACTTTCATTTATGGGGGCATTTGAAAGCTCTAGTCTACTCAACGCTGGTAGCAAATGTAGAGACTCTTCCTGCTCGTATTGTGGATGGCTGTGATACAATACGCCATTCTCCATGGCTGCATCAGCGCATCAGGGATTCCATGCGATGGAGGGTGGATGCATGTATCCTCACTAACGGAGGACATGTTGAACATTTCCTGTGACAGTGTTCGAAGTCATGCTGGTACGTTCTGTTGCTGTGCGTTCCCATTCCACGATTAATGTGATTTGAAGAGAAGTAATAAAATGAGCTCTAACATGGAAAGTAAGTGTTTCCAGACACATGTTCACAACATATTTTCTTTCTTTGTGTGTGAGGAATGTTTCCTGAAAGTTTGGCTGTACCCTTTTGTAACACCCTGTATACAGTGACACATGCTTTTCAATTTAATCATCTACTCACACTCAGTGCCCTTCAGAGCCTCTGGCTGTACAGTGTCCATCCCTTAGTGCAATTGGTCCAGGAAAGTGGACACTTGATCACTCTTGATGGAACCACTGTGAAGTTTATTTGGGTTCCTGGTTGTGTTGGTGTGATGGGAAACGAGGCTGCTGATGCTGCTGCCAAGGCTGCAGTCCTCGTTCCTCAGCTCACTAATTATTTCGTGCCCTCTGATCATCACTGGTTTGCCGTCTGTCAACAGGTGATGTCACTTTGGCATCAGCACTGGTTTTCCCTTCATGGGAGCAAGCTCCAGGGAATTAAACCTCTCCCACCAGCTTGGATGACCTTCTCTCAGCCCTCTTGTTGCAAGGAGATTGTTCTAGCTAGGTTGTGTATTGGGCACTGTTCTTTTAGCCTTCACCATCTGTTAAGAAGTGCTCCAGTGCTCTCCCACTTCTTTGCGCTCATTGCCATCAATCTATGATGGTTCACCATTTCCCAATTGACTGCCCTTTTTTAACCACTTGCATTCTCATTTGTTTCCCGTATGAGTACCCGGTGATTTTAGCAAGGGCGATTGACGGTGTTTTACTTTTTATCCAATGTAGCAATATGGTGGAGGACATTTAATCTTTAGTTCAGGACTTTCATTTCTCTGTGGAATATTTTTTGGACATTTTTAGCTGTCTTTCCTTCTGTCGATTGGGCTTAATGTGTGGATGTTTTTAACTCATTTTTTGTTTGTGTTGTATGGTTTTAACATGGATGCATATGACCATAGTTGTTTTTTGCCCCCTAAAACAAAAGGAGACCACTGTGAGCTCACCACATATTGAACCACCATAGCACACCTTGAACACAAAGTCCTTCAGTTTCTGAAATGCTTGTGCCGAGCCTCCAGGCCATCAAAATAAGTACTCAGTCTAACTTGGATTGCGCATCTTCCCCATTCTACATATGGATGGTGTGCTTTATGCTCACTAGGCCTACATTATTTTACACACACACACACACACACACACACACACACACACACACACACACACACACACACACAAAAAACCACCCATTAAACTAAAAATAAACTTTCCTATTAATTTCTTTCGAGAAAGTATATGAATTCCAGCTGACTTTGTGGTCACAACTAACACTATTTTCTGATCATGATCTAATTTAATATTGCAATGAGCAAGTGATTCCAGCTGTCAAGAAACTTGTACATACATAATGTTGTGTGCTGCTTTGTACTCCAGTTTTGCAGTCACCTGTTACATGATTGAGATTAGTTATTGCAGAGAGACTGATGGCTTTGACAAGTAATATTTCATTTGTATTATTTGCAGTGTCATCATAAAATGCAGCAGCAGAATGAAAGGCCAGCCCAAGAAGTGCATCATCAAGATTATATTTTGAACCCAGGAACAGTAAACATTGTCAGGTAGCTTTTTCTGTAAACTTAGCATGTTCTTTACCTACTTACTGTAACAGTTAAAGGGTTGGTGGCATAGATGAAGATAAATGGAAAGCACAGTTTGACTACTGCAGGGAACAAAAGTTGGAAACATACAGTGTTAAGAAGCTAAAGACTAATAGCTTTCTGATAGATAAATTGACACTTTCTTTTAAAATGTTTTCTGAGGCAAATGAAATCATAAAATTGTTTGTGGCTTCCTTTTGTAAGTTCAATGTTTTGGTATTTCTGGTATTAAACTGTCTAAAAACTGCTAACATACAACTTTCCAGGCTGCAGCCAGTGGCAGATCCTACAATGTGGCAGAATGTGCCAGGCCACCAATTAGTAAGGTACAGTACCCTCATAAGACAAGTAGGATTAGTGAGACATGGTACAAGGCCTGTTTGATCGAAAGCTTTGTTTGACAACCTTTTTTTTGCCTATCTATGACTTTGCATCTCCTGTTCCATCCTGGATTTTTCATTGTGTGAATGCTGTCATTTCAGCAATGAGGGTACATAATGCAGAGGGGTAGCCTTTAGACACCAAGGAATTGCATTAGTATTGAATAGTGATTTCAGTCCATGCATCATACCAGAATGATCCGAAAAACTACACAAAAAATTGCAATTTTTCAGCAGGTCATATCTCGGATTCTACTGATAGGAGTTGAGGTGTAAAATGTTTTGGATAGCCCTTGAGTTAGTGTTCATTCTTATACCTATAATAACAGGCATACTGTAGCTGCCCTACAGTACTGGGTCAGGTTTGAAACATTACTCTCTTCCTACACTCCCCCTCCCTGGGTACACAACTCTGCTGTAGATACGTGCGTGGTGATCATGAGACCCTGAGCTATTACAGCAATCTTTCTGTTCTGCGCTGCATACCTTCCCTTTCCACATCCCTCTCCCACTCTTTAGGAGTATGTTTTATGCGTACATTCAGAGCTGCACGCTTGTGACTGTAAGACGTGGTTCCTCTTCTTTCTCTATACAGGAAAGTCTCTGTCCTCCTTTTCCTTGATTCTTCTCTTTACCCTCTTCTCCACTGTGGCGTTTGAGAATTCTTCTCTTCTTTCCTTTTCGTTGTTCCTCCCTTTCCTCTTTCTTTCCTCCATGTGCTTGTCTGAAGGCCGACCCATGCATTCCCACATGTAGCTGGCGAAGGGGTAATGAATGATTCTCAGCCCCGGGTAGACAACTAGGACACATACATATTCCCTGGTAAAGACCTGGCGCAGGAAAGGGTGATTATCCGAGCAGGTACCTTCCCCCCCCCCTCCCCCCCTGCAGGTCCGCAGATTAGAATAGACCCGAGGTATTCCTGCCTGTCGTAAGAGGCGACTAAAAGGAGTCCCTCCCCCTCAAGGGGGTAGTTAGCACCTGCGTCCGGAGACGGACGGCTCCACGACCTATATTTGCGGTCATTTTGGTTTTTCCTTTCTTATGGTTTCTTCCTTCCTTTGGTTGGTTCCTTTATTTGTTCTCCTCCATCTCACTGTCTTACTTACTCTTCTCCTTGCCTCCTTCTCCTTGCCTCCTTCTCCTTGCCTCCTTCTCCTTGCCTCCTTCTCCTTGCCTCCTTCTCCTTGCCTCCTTCTCCTTGCCTCCTTCTCCTTGCCTCCTTCTCCTTGCCTCCTTCTCCTTGCCTCCTTCTCCTTGCCTCCTTCTCCTTGCCTCCTTCTCCTTGCCTCCTTCTCCTTGCCTCCTTCTCCTTGCCTCCTTCTCCTTGCCTCCTTCTCCTTGCCTCCTTCTCCTTGCCTCCTTCTCCTTGCCTCCTTCTCCTTGCCTCCTTCTCCTTGCCTCCTTCTCCTTGCCTCCTTCTCCTTGCCTCCTTCTCCTTGCCTCCTTCTCCTTGCCTCCTTCTCCTTGCCTCCTTCTCCTTGCCTCCTTCTCCTTGCCTCCTTCTCCTTGCCTCCTTCTCCTTGCCTCCTTCTCCTTGCCTCCTTCTCCTTGCCTCCTTCTCCTTGCCTCCTTCTCCTTGCCTCCTTCTCCTTGCCTCCTTCTCCTTGCCTCCTTCTCCTTGCCTCCTTCTCCTTGCCTCCTTCTCCTTGCCTCCTTCTCCTTGCCTCCTTCTCCTTGCCTCCTTCTCCTTGCCTCCTTCTCCTTGCCTCCTTCTCCTTGCCTCCTTCTCCTTGCCTCCTTCTCCTTGCCTCCTTCTCCTTGCCTCCTTCTCCTTGGCTCCTTCTCCTTGGCTCCTTCTCCTTGGCTCCTTCTCCTTGGCTCCTTCTCCTTGGCTCCTTCTCCTTGCCTCCTTCTCCTTGCCTCCTTCTCCTTGCCTCCTTCTCCTTGCCTCCTTCTCCTTGCCTCCTTCTCCTTGCCTCCTTCTCCTTGCCTCCTTCTCCTTGCCTCCTTCTCCTTGCCTCCTTCTCCTTGCCTCCTTCTCCTTGCCTCCTTCTCCTTGCCTCCTTCTCCTTGCCTCCTTCTCCTTGCCTCCTTCTCCTTGCCTCCTTCTCCTTGCCTCCTTCTCCTTGCCTCCTTCTCCTTGCCTCCTTCTCCTTGCCTCCTTCTCCTTGCCTCCTTCTCCTTGCCTCCTCCTCCTTGCCTCCTCCTCCTTGCCTCCTCCTCCTTGCCGCCTCCTCCTTGCCGCCTCCTCCTTGCCGCCTCCTCCTTGCCTCCTCCTCCTTGCCGCCTCCTCCTTGCCGCCTCCTCCTTGCCGCCTCCTCCTTGCCGCCTCCTCCTTGCCGCCTCCTCCTTGCCGCCTCCTCCTTGCCGCCTCCTCCTTGCCGCCTCCTCCTTGCCGCCTCCTCCTTGCCGCCTCCTCCTTGCCGCCTCCTCCTTGCCGCCTCCTCCTTGCCGCCTCCTCCTTGCCGCCTCCTCCTTGCCGCCTCCTCCTTGCCGCCTCCTCCTTGCCGCCTCCTCCTTGCCGCCTCCTCCTTGCCGCCTCCTCCTTGCCGCCTCCTCCTTGCCGCCTCCTCCTTGCCGCCTCCTCCTTGCCGCCTCCTCCTTGCCGCCTCCTCCTTGCCGCCTCCTCCTTGCCGCCTCCTCCTTGCCTCCTCCTCCTTGCCGCCTCCTCCTTGCCGCCTCCTCCTTGCCGCCTCCTCCTTGCCGCCTCCTCCTTGCCGCCTCCTCCTTGCCGCCTCCTCCTTGCCGCCTCCTCCTTGCCGCCTCCTCCTTGCCGCCTCCTCCTTGCCGCCTCCTCCTTGCCGCCTCCTCCTTGCCGCCTCCTCCTTGCCGCCTCCTCCTTGCCGCCTCCTCCTTGCCGCCTCCTCCTTGCCGCCTCCTCCTTGCCGCCTCCTCCTTGCCGCCTCCTCCTTGCCGCCTCCTCCTTGCCGCCTCCTCCTTGCCGCCTCCTCCTTGCCGCCTCCTCCTTGCCGCCTCCTCCTTGCCGCCTCCTCCTTGCCGCCTCCTCCTTGCCGCCTCCTCCTTGCCGCCTCCTCCTTGCCGCCTCCTCCTTGCCGCCTCCTCCTTGCCGCCTCCTCCTTGCCGCCTCCTCCTTGCCGCCTCCTCCTTGCCGCCTCCTCCTTGCCGCCTCCTCCTTGCCGCCTCCTCCTTGCCGCCTCCTCCTTGCCGCCTCCTCCTTGCCGCCTCCTCCTTGCCGCCTCCTCCTTGCCGCCTCCTCCTTGCCGCCTCCTCCTTGCCGCCTCCTCCTTGCCGCCTCCTCCTTGCCGCCTCCTCCTTGCCGCCTCCTCCTTGCCGCCTCCTCCTTGCCGCCTCCTCCTTGCCGCCTCCTCCTTGCCGCCTCCTCCTTGCCGCCTCCTCCTTGCCGCCTCCTCCTTGCCGCCTCCTCCTTGCCGCCTCCTCCTTGCCGCCTCCTCCTTGCCGCCTCCTCCTTGCCGCCTCCTCCTTGCCGCCTCCTCCTTGCCGCCTCCTCCTTGCCTCCTCTGGTCTCCGCCTTGGCGTTTGAGACAGTCTGTCCTTTCTCTCCCTCTCTCCCTTCTTTTTCCTCTTCTTCCTTCCTCCCTGTGCACGCCTGAAGGCAGATCCACGCGTTCGCACGCGTAGCCGGTGATGGGGTAATGCGTAATTCCCCACCCTGGGTAGACAAGTAAGGCACGCACGTACCCCCTGGTAAAGGCCAGGCCCAGGGAGGGGTGATTGCCTGAGCTGACACCTTCCGACCATGTCGATTGGTCCCTCTGTCCGTTTCTCGGGAGGTGTGACCTGAGGTGTAAACATTCACCTAAGGCGGGAGTGCTCTCTGAGAGGGTCCCCCACAAGGAAGGAGTGCACCATCGGAGATGCTGGCAATCTTTGGGGATTCCTCCACAATCGATTTCTCTCCTTCTCTTTCGACTTCTGCCCAAAAACAGAAACTTAACCAGCCACCAGTGAAAAAAGTACTACCGCCTGCCCCACAGTTCCTCGTAGTTTCTCGATCTGAGGACAGAAAGGATTTTTCCTCTGTCAACCCTTTCGTTACCCAGAAGGACGTAGATGCCATAGCCGGATCTGTCAAGTCTTGTACCAGGTTGCGTAACGGTACCTTGTTACTAGAAACTGAGAGCGCCTTTCAGGCACAAAAACTGCTTCGGGCCACACTACTGTACACGTTCCCTGTCCGGGTGGAGGCTCACCGCACCTTGAATTCGTCTCACGGTGTGGTATATACTAGATCACTAGACGGATTGACTGACGAGGAGATTCAGTCTTTCCTCGCTGAGCAGGGTGTGACGGCTGTCCATAGGGTCATTAAAAAGGTCAACAATGACCTTGTACCGACCCGGACACTTTCCTTGACCTATGATAGTGTTCAGCTGCTGTCGCGCATTAAAGCGGGCTACGAGGTTATTTCTGTTTGCCCCTATGTACCGACACCTATTCGCTGCTACCAGTTTCAGCATTTTAATCACACTCGCCAGTCTTGTTCCAATGCGGCTAAATGTCACTTGTGGCAGGGATGCCCATCAGGGTGACTGTCCACCTCCGTCTCCTCTTTGTGTGAACTGCCAGAGTGACCATGCAGCGTCCTCCCGCGACTGTCCCATCTACAAGGAAGAACGCTGTATACAGGAAATTCAGGTCAAAGAGAAAGTGTCCACCTTGGCTGCTCGCAAGCTATTTGCTAGTAGGAAGCCCACGCTGCTCCCAGCGGGGAATACAGTACTGTCCTCGCCTCGCCTCTCCTCGGACTACCAGGGAGGTGGCGATGCAGACATGTGATCTGACCTTCAGCATTACTGTCGTCCATTCGGCCAGTGCTAAGATCGCCCGGTCGACGTCTCCTCTTCCTCCCGTCACCCCTACGACACAAGAACCTTCATCAGCTTCTGCCAAGATGAAGACCCAGAAGTCAGATGCACGGGCCTTCAAGAAGGAACCGTCCCGTGCAGACTTCTTACGTACCTCGAACTCCCAGCCATCGACCAATACTTCCACTAAACGACCTTCCAAGAAGGCTCATAGGAATCACAGTTATACTTCTCCGCCACGGCGCATTTCTTCTCCGGCACCACCCAGCAGTTGCCCCCCCAGGCCATCATCCGTTTAGCCTGGCCGCACTGCTGGTAGCCGAACATCTGGCTGTTCACCAGCGGAGGAAGCTCCCCCTCCTGGCCATCTTAACAAGATGGCCCATGAACCTATAGAACCAATGGATGATGACTGTCCGCCTACTGATAGCGGCAGCAGTGCTCGCTCAAAGCCAGGCCCTCAGCGGCCTTCGAGGTGACCCCTTCTTGCATTTTCTTTTTCTTCTCACGATGGCACTTATTCACTGGAATATTCGCAGCATTCGCTCCAACTGAGAGGACTTGAAGTTGCTGCTCCGCTTGCACCGTCCGCTCGTCGTAGCCCTCCAGGAAACGAAGCTACGCCCATGCGATCAAATTGCATTGGCACACTACACCTCTGTGCGTTTTGACCTACTCCCTGTGGCAGGTATTCCGGCTCATGGAGGGGTTATGTTGCTGGTCCGGGATGATATTTACTACGATCCCATCACATTGCACACCGGCCTGCAGGCAGTTGCCGTTCGAATTAGTCTCCCCACTTTTACATTTTCCATTTGTACCGTTTACACTCCATCGTCGTCTGCCGTTACCAGGGCAGACATGATGCAAATTATTGCTCAGCTCCCTGCACCATTTTTGTTAACTGGAGACTTCAATGCCCACAATCCCCTTTGGGGCTCTCCAGCATCCTGCCCGAGGGGCTCCCTGTTAGCAGACCTTTTCAACCAGCTCAATCTTGTCTGCCTCAACACTGGCACCCCTACTTTTCTTTCGGACACATCTCACACCTATTCCCATTTAGACCTCTCTATATGTACTACCCAACTTGCATGACGGTTTGAGTGGTATGCACTTTCTGATACATATTCGAACGACCACTTCCCGTGTGTTATCCATCTCCCGCATCATACCCCCTCTCCGTGCTCAACTAGTTGGAACATATCCAAAGCACACTGGGGGCTCTTTTCTTCCAGGGAGACCTTTCAGGATCAAACCTTCACAAGCTGCACACCTGCAGAACAGCAGGTCGCACACCTCACAGAAGTCATTCTCACTGCTGCTGAATATTCCATCCCTCACACTACTTCTTCTCCATGTCGCATACCGGTCCCCTGGTGGACCGCAGCATGTAGAGACGCTTTACGTGCTTGTCAACGTGCTTTACGCACCTTTAAACGCAATCCTACAGAGGCGAATAGAATCAATTATAAACAATTACGTGCGCAGTGTCGTCGTATTATTAAAGAAAGCAAGAAAGCCAGATGGGCTGCTTTCACAAGCACCTTCAACAGTTTTACTCCTTCTGTTGTCTGGGGTAGCCTGCGCCGGCTATCTGGCACTCAGGGCCACTCACCAGTTTCTGGCTTGACGGTCGCGAATGACATCCTTGTGGCCCCTGAGGATGTCTCCAATGCCTTCGGCCGCTTTTTCGCAGAGGTTTCGAGCTCCGCTCATTACCACCCTGCCTTCCTCCCCTGAAAACAGGCAGAGGGGGCTAGACCACCTAACTTCCGCTCCTCGAATCGTGAAAGTTATAATGCCCCATTCACCATGCGGGAACTTGAAAATGCACTTGCCCAGTCACGGTCCTCCACTCCAGGGCCTGATTCTATTCATATTCAGATGCTGAAGAACCTTCTTCCTGCGGGTAAAGGTTTTCTTCTTCGTACTTACAATCGCATCTGGATTGGGGGACATGTTCCCGCATGCTGGCGCGAGTCTATTGTTGTACCAATTCCTAAGCTGGGGAAGCACAAGCACTTGCCTTCCAGTTATCGACCCATCTTGCTTACCAGCTGTGTCTGTAAAGTGATGGAGCCAATGGTTAACTCTCGTTTGGTTTGGCTGCTCAAATCTCGACGCCTACTTACCAATGTACAATGTGGATTTCGTAGGCGCCGCTCTGCTGTTGACCATCTGGTTACCTTGTCGACCTTCATTATGAATAACTTCTTGCGGAAGCGCCGGACCGCGGCTGACTTCTTTGACTTGGAGAAGGCTTACGACACCTGTTGGAGGGCGAGCATTCTCCGCACCATGCATACATGGGGCTTTCGCGGTCGCCTCCCTCTTTTTATTCGTTCCTTTTTAATGGATCGACAGTTCAGGGTACGTGTGGGTTCTGTCCTGTCAGACACCTTTCGCCAGGAGAATGGGGTGCCACAGGGCTCAGTTTTGAGCTTCGCTCTCTTTGCCATAGTGATCAATCCAATAATGGATTGCCTCCCAGCTGATGTATCGGGCTCCCTTTTCGTGGACGATTTTACCATCTATTGCAGCGTGCAGCGTACATGTTTCCTGGAGCGCTGTCTTCAGCGTTCTCTTGACCGTCTTCACTCCAGGAGTGTTGCCAATGGCTTCTGTTTCTCTGCCGAGAAGACGATTTGTATTAACTTCTGGCGCTACAGAGTTTCTCCCACCGTCCTTAAGACTCGGTCCTGTTGCTCTTCCATTCGTGGAGACAACAAAATTTTTAGGTCTTACATTTGACAGGAAGCTTAGCTGGTCTCCACATGTCATTTGGCTGCTTGTTGTACCTGTTCTCTAAATGTCCTCTGTGTTCTCAGTGGTATGTCGTGGGGAGCGGATCGGACCATCCTACTTCACCTATATCGGTCGATCATCCGCACCAAGATGGATTATGGGAGCTTCGTATACTCCTCTGCACGGCCGTCCATCTTACTACGCCACCTCAACTCCATGAAACATCGGGGTTCACGTCTTGCGATCAAAGCGTTTTATACTAGTCGCGTCGAGAGTCTTCATGCTGAAGCCGGTGAATTGCCACTCACCTACCGGCGTGATATACTGCTTTGTCAGTATGCCTGTCGACTACTGTCAATGCCCACCCACCCGTCTTATCATTCCTTTTCTGACGACTCTCTCGACCATCAATACGGGTTGTATGTCTCTGCCCTGCTACCCCCTGGAGTTCGCTTTTGTCGCCTCCTTCAACACCTTGATTTTTTACTCCCTGCAACCTTTAGGGTGGGCGAGAGCCACACGCCACCTTGGCTCCAGGCTCAGGTTCGCATTCACCTTGACCCCAGCTCGCTCGCAAAGGAGATTACCCCCGGTTCGGTATACCACTCCTGTTTTGTCAAACTTCATTCGAAGTTCATTAATATGATCTTCATTTATACAGATGGCTCTAAGACCAATGATGGGGTCGGGTGTTTTTATTGTCAGGGCACAAAGTTTCAAATACCGGCTCCATGGCCATTGTTCGGTCTTCACAGCTGAGCTCTTTGCCCTCTACCAGGCTGTTCTTTACATCTGCCACCACCGACATTCTGCTTATGTCATCTGCTCAGATTTCCTGAGCGCCATCCAGAGCCTCAGTGATCCGTATCCGGTTCACCCTTTTGTGCACCGGATCCAACGCTCTCTTCAGCCGGTGGTGGACGATGGTTCTCCGGTTACCTTTATGTGGGTTCCTGGCCATGTCTGTATCCCTGGGAACGAAGCTGCAGATGCCGTGGCCAAGGCTGCAGTCCTCCAGCCTCGGACAGCTTCTTGTTGTGTCCCTTCATCAGATTGTAGCAGGGTCATTTGTCGGCGCATTTTATCGCTGTGGCATGCCGATTGGGCTGCACTTACGGACAACAAGCTTTGGGCCTTGAAACCTCTTCCCACGGCTTGGACGTCCTCCTCATGCCCTTCTCGGCGGGAGGAGGTCGTTTTGGCCCGGTTACGTATTGGACACTGCCGGTTCAGCCATCGCTATCTGCTGACTGCTGCGCCGGCGCCGTTCTGCCCGTGTGGGCAATTGCTGAACGTCCGCCACATTTTAATGTCCTGTCCAGATTTTAATACACTGCGTCTTGATCTTGGCCTGCCATGTACTCTAGATGCCATTTTTTAGCAGATGACCCAGGAGCAGCTGCTCGCGTTCTTCGTTTTATCAACTTCACAAACCTGTCTAAGGACATTTGATGATGATGTTTTTTTAATCCTATGCCTGTCAATCTCTCTCTTATCGTGTTTTCCCTTTTAGTTGCTGTTTTAAACTTGTGCCTCGCGGAGCATTCCTAACGTAGTCTGGGCGCTAATGACCATTGAAGTTGTGCGCCCTAAAACCACAAACAAAAAAGGTACCTTCCAAATGTGCTGATTGGTCTGTCAGTTTCTTGGGAGGTGTGACCTGAGGGGTGGACAATCACCTAAGGTGGGAGTGCACTCAGAGGCCCCAACTAGGAAGGAGTGTGCCATTGGAGACACTGGTAATCATGGGGGATACTTCCGCAATTGTTTCTTCTACTTCTGCCCACAAGAGAAAGCTAGACGAGTCTCAGCCGTGGACAATTCTTTCATAAGTGCCAAAGTTCCTAGTTGTTTCTCAGTCTGACGAAGGTGAAGACTTCTCCACAGTCAACCCTTTCATTATTCAGAAAGGTGTCAACGCAATTGCAGGTCCTGTAAAGTCTTGCTCCCGGTTATGAAATAGCAACTTGTTGCTAGACACAGTGCCCTCCAGGCACATAAATTGCTTTGAACTACACTGCTACACTCCTTCCCTGTCTGGGTGGAAGCGCACCACATTTTAAACTCATTGTGTGGGGTGGTTTATTCTAGATCACTTGACACATTATCCAATGAGAACATTCAAAATTACGTGTCCAATCAGGGTGTAATGGTCGTACAGTCATGAAAAGGGTTCAGAAGGAATTGGTACTGACCCGCACATTCATCTTGATGTTCAACAGAGTTCAGCTTCCATCGAACATTAAAGCAGGATATGAAATAATTTCAGTTCGCACTTACATACCCAACCCTATGCATTGCTATTCATGTCAGCAATCATACCAGCCAGTCATGTGTTTTTTAAGATGAAGGAATCATTCAGGAAATCTGAGTGAAACGAAAGGTGTCTACCTTCTTTGCTGCTCGTAACTTATTTGCAAGTAGAAAGCCCACTGTGCTCCCAATGGGTAAATATAATACTGTTCTCACCTCACCTCGACCTACTAAGGAGGTAGCCATGCAGACTTGCAACCTCACATTTAGTGCCACAGTTGTCAGATTGGCCAGACCAAAGATTGCCTGTTCAACCACTGCACTATCACCTGCTCACTCTAAGCCTCAACCTTCATCAGCTCCAGCTAGATCACGGGCCCCAAAATCGGATGCCCAGGCTTCCAAAAAAGAGCCTACTTGTGAAGATTTTTATGTACCCAGACCTTGCAACCATTGACTCCTCCCTCATCTCTGTCCTGCTTCCAAGAAGACTCATAAAAACAGTTCCTCTCCTTCTCTGCCATGGTGTGTCTTCTACAGCCGTCACCCAGTGGTAGCTGCCCTCGGCTGTCTTCCGTGTCGCTGAGATGCACTGCTGGCAATCGATCAACCGGCTGATCACTGGTGGCAGGAGCTGCCCCTGAATAACCTATGGATCAGGATCTTCTGCCTCTGGCTGAATGCCATTCCACACTGCTGGCTCTCAGGAGTCATCGAGTTGACAGTAACTGTGGTGAGATTTTCTCTTATCTGTCCACCCTATGTCACTGGAATATCTGTGGAATTTGATCCAACCGGGATGAATTGTCAATCCTCTTATGATGCTACTCCCTGGTCGTCTTCTGTCTTCAGGAAACATAGCTATGCCCCTATGGTCACTTTGTCTGCCCTCATTTCCGATCAGTTCTGTTTGATCTCCCCTCTGTTGATGATACTCTGGCACACGGGGGACTTACATTATCCACAGCAGTGGCAAGAGCTGATCTCCATCTCCTTGGTGAGCTCCCTCCCCCTCCCCCTGCCCCCATTTGCTGGTTGAGGACTTCAATGCCCACCATCCACTTTGGTGATCTCTGCATCCTTGTCAGAGAGGCTTCCTATTGTTTGACCTCTTCCACGAAGTGGATCTTGTTTGCCTCAACACTGGGGAACCTACATTTTTGTCTGCCTCCATGGCAACCTACCCTCATTTGAACCTTTGTCAGTACTGTTCAGCTAGCTCGGCTTTTCAAATGGTTTGCCCTTGCTGATACACACTTGAGTGACTGTTGTCCATGTGTCCTTTGATTACAGCCACAACTGCTTTCTATGTGCCCACGACACTGGAAGTTTTCTTAAGCTGATTGGACACTTTTCCTCTGTAGCAACATTTGATGACCGTCAATTTCCTAGCATCGGTGATCAGGAAACTCATGTTACAGAAGTTATTCTTACAGCTGCGGGACGTTTAATACCTCATACCTCCCATTCGTGCCCCCCACCCCACAGTTCCTTGGTGGAATGAGGTGTGCCATGACATGTGAGCAGAGACGTGCTCTTTGCGTTTTCTGCCCTCATCCTGTGTTGGCCAACTAACTGTATCCGCTATAAGCAGTTACATGCATGTTGCCGTCACATCATCTGTGATAGCAAGAAGGCAAGCTGAGACTTCTTTACCAGCCCCTTTAATACTCTCATGTGTGGATTGGAGTAGAATTTGACGGTTATTCGGCACATCCAGTTTCTCCCAGATCTCTGGGCTAACTGTCGCACAAGATAGCTTAATGGATCCAATTGCAATTTCTAACTCATTGGGTCAACACTTTGCTGAGATTTCAAGCTCTTCTAATTACATGCCAGACTTTCTCCTGAAGAAATGAGCAGCAGTGTGACCTCTTGCTTTCTCCTCTCAAAATTCTGAAAAGTGTAACACTTCTTTTCTATGCGGAAACTCCAACATGCACTCTTTTCATCTCGCTCTTTCATCCCAGAACCGGATTGCGTCCATGTCCAAATGTTGCTGTATTTGTTATGCCGTAGTCTACGTTACCTCCTTTGCCTTTATAATCGAATTTGGACAGACAGTCCATTCCCAGAAAATTGCAGGAAGCGATCGTCATTCCTATTCCAAAACCTGGAAAGGACAAACATCTTCCCTCTAGCTGTTGCCCCATCTCTCTCTCGAGTAGTGTATGTAAGGCTTTGGAATGTATTGTAAATTACCATTTAGGCTGGTGGCTGGAGTCCTGAAACCTTCTAACTACTGCCCAATGCAGTTTCCAAAAGCATTGTTCTGCAGTAGACCATATTTTTGCTCTGTCCACTTATATCATGAAAAATTTTCTCAGGAAATGCCAAACGATAGCTGTACTGTTTGATCTGGAGAGGGCTTATGATACCTGTTGGACGACGGTGACTAATAAGCCTTTCTATGTGGTTTTTACCCTGGTATTTTGACTATTCTTTGCACTTCAGAATGTTTTTGCTCTTTAACTTTTTAACATTTGTCACCTTTTTTGCTTTTTAAATTCTGATTCCCAGTTTTGGATTTGACATTCATTTTCCAAGTTTTACGGACGTGCGGGTTGTGTGGGACAGGATGCCTAACTATGTTGCATTGACTCTCGACTCTCCACTATTATCTCTTTTGCACTTACTCTCAAGTAGATCTATCTTTGTATCTGTAATTAGTGTGGTAGCCAGTTCATCATGGTGGCGATGTCATGTATCCTCTCAGTGGTAGCCCCCCCCCCCCCCTCACACACACACACACACACACACACACACACACAAAACACTGGGAGATTTCAGTCCTGAGACTGGTTTGATGCAGCTCTCCATGCTACTCTATCCTGTGCAAGCTTCATCTCCCAGTACCTACTGCAACCTACATCCTTCTGAATCTGCTTGGTGTATTCATCTCTTGGTCTCTCTCTGATTTTTTCCTTCCACGCTGCCCTCCAATACTAAACTGGTGATCCCTTGATGCCTCAGAACATGTCCTACCAACCGATCCCTTCTTCTAGTCAAGTTGTGCCACAAACTTCTCTTCTCCCCAATCCTATTCAATACTTCCTCATTAGTTATGTGATCTATCCATCTAATCTTCAGCATTCTTCTGTAGTACCTCATTCCACATTCCACTTTAGGTTACCAAAACTCTGAGCAGTGGCTGCTGTGGCAGGTGGCCTTTGCCTTGGTGGGTTGGCTCTCACGGGGATAGCCTCCGATAGGAGTGGCATCAGGGCAGATGATACACAGTGAAACGGATCGAACGTAATGGTGACTGCCAATATGCTGTCTCTACAGTCAGGAACAGTGATTTTAATGCAGAGGTTTAAAATCCTGTACTATTCCTGTCTTGGACTGTGCCTCAAGAAGAGTGCCAGGTAAGAAGAAATGGAAGTGGATAGTTTACTGAGTTCTTGGTTTGTTGTCAAACTGATGGTGAATCTTTCACTAGAATGGAGCTGTGGTTTTTCGTTGATGAGTGGTTTGGGGAGGTTGCTGCAATAGAGAACATGAGAAATGGATCTTTGCTAGTCAAAACATTGACCTCCAACTAATTGCAGGTACTTCAGCCCTGTGTCAAGACAGCAGGAATGTCACCATTTCTCCTCATAACACGCTCAATAGAATTCAAGATGTTATCTTCCATTGGGGGATAATGGTACAAACTGACGAAGAGCTGCGTACTAATCTGGTGTGACCTGGTGTCTATTTTGTTCGCTGCATCCAGAGGGGCCCAAGGACAACAGTGGACACTGGACCTTTTATCCTAGCCTTTGAAGGCAACATTTTGCCTGAGATGGCTAAGGTCATTGTTTGTAGGTGTGACATCAGGCCTTATTTTCCTCCTCTGATAAGTGCCAAAGGTTCAGATGTGTGCAGTGTGAATGGAGTGACAAGATTTCTGATGTGAAGAAACAGCACACCAGTTGCATTAATTGTTTTTAAAAAACAATTAATGCAACTAGTATACTATTTCTTCATAAACATTCCTCAAAAATAGTTGCTGAAAATGATGGACAAAGATCTAAATGACAAAATTGGTTGTTGCGATGACATGAATGGAGAAATGCTGATGTAATCAGCACTCCGTGGTACCAACAAACTGATTTCATGACACAATTTTGACGCAACAACTGGTAGGTTGCTGATGTTGGCAGAAATGAAAAAATGGGTAAATCTAGCTGAAGTGTTACAGACAAATCAGATATGCGACAAAACCAAATGATGGACCCATCAGACACCTTTTATTGTCAGTTACATGCAGTTACCATTGTCAGCAAAGTGGTTATTCACTAGCATGAATGTGTACCTTTTCCTTTAAATTCTTGCTCTAAAGGGGAAGGCAGGCTACTAGCTTGTTGATTTTTACAGAATGCCTAATAATAAATCAATACATAAATATGCAGCTCTAAAAGTGGCAGCGTATTTACAGTGTGCAGCTGATATTTTTGTAGGCAGGTACGTCGATATTTTCTCTGCTGATACATAAACTTTTTTTACGATATATCAAGATCTGGTAATGATATTTTTTAAATTTTGTTGCATTGGGGTCCCGGTATTTTTAAAAATATTAAGTCCTGGTTTCAGTAGTTCAGATGAAATGGCTTTCCTTTGAATCTTGGGGTTTGTGGAGTGTTTGGCAACTGTTGAGTTCATTATTTGTGCAGACTAGCGCATCACATCTGCATTATTTGCCATGTTGGGTAGCAATGTCTGAAACAGGATGCCCCTAAAGGGGCTGATAGTGGAGCTCAGTTTCTGCACTTTCTGATGCTTTAACTCTGTTTACCCACATCACAACAGTACCCCCATCATATGGATCATTACCATACACTGCAAACAATTATTTACAGAAATTACTCACAGTTTCTTCTTCCGCAACCAAGAATTCAGATGCAGTGCATCACTTGTTAAGTGTCTTGTATAAATGTCATTTTGATGGTTCACTTCGTCTGTGCTATCCGGCGAAATTGTTCAAAACTTCACACATGTGCCGAAGAAACGTCCAGTTTTGCTTTCATTAAAATATAAACTTAACTTCTTCCCAGTTTTCATTGTTATAATGAAACTTAGTTGGTCCTTGGCATAATGAGGGGTAACCCTGCTGGAGCTAGGAGTCTTTCCTTGGGAGGAAAAAGCTATTCAGTGCATGTGTGGCCTAATGGCCAACACCCCTTACAAAATGCATTTCATCAATAACAAAATGTGTATTTCACACTTTTATGCATGCCAAGGACAGTTGGGATAAAAACATGATACTTCGACCAATATTCACTCTTACAGAACTAGGAGCAGGAGATCAGTTCCTGGTGGTGACTTACAAAACACACACAAATTTCCTGCATGCAGGCAAGATTTTTTTTTATTCTTCAAATTACCCAGGGGGATGAGGCAGTTGAAAAGTGGTTCAGAAAAGCTGTAGAATCTGGGCTCTAATAAAAAATTTTTATGCTGTTGATGAATTTTTAAATGCTGATAAGTGATTTGGTAATTCAATTATAAACACTTAGCTCCATCCTTATCATGAAGTTTGTGTAGAACCACTTTGTATACTGTGCAATATGACCTCCATTTAAACAGGCATGACATACATGTATCAGGATGTCTACATCCCAGGAAATCCAGGTTAATTTTCAATTAAATTTTTGTAGTATTGACTGGTAAGAATTGATATTCCAACAAAGAATTTTACTTCAGTCCACTACACAGAGAAAATAACATCAAAATAACTAGAGTTGCAAAGAAAGTATGCCGTTCACAACAAAAATAATGCAAATAAAATTGACTGCCTACTGTAGTGCCTGGGGCTTTACAATGAAGACAATGGAATACTTCCTAACAAACTGCTTTAGATGAGAATGACATCACTATTGTTAACACTGCTAAAGGGCCCCACATATGAGTGACAGATTGCTTTGATCGATTGCAGGGGTGACCAGTCACTTCATAGATCACACATTGTGATGAAACAAGCTGGGATAATTTTAATTCCCATTTTGTTTTGCCATCTACCTCCTTAAATCCGTTTTGTTACTTTTAACTATTTACTATTAGCATACGTGAATATAATCTGCATTTTCATGAAAGAGAAAGATTGGCCCTCAGTTTTAAAGAATATAACACCAGATCAAATTTTGTGCTTAGTTTTATGTAATTGATTTTCTAATTTATTTTGAGTATTACTAGTTAATATCTTTCATTATAGGGTGAAATCAGTAATTGTTTCGTAACTTAAGTTTTATTGCTGACACATAAACAAATATAAATTCTGAATTAATTGGAAGATGAAATATTAGTAATCTTAAAGTATTTATTTGGCTCTATTCGGAAATGTTAGCAAAGCCAGCCCTTAATTAATTCCAAAGTAATTAAGTTTGTCAAAAATATTGTTTGTGTGACTGTATATGTTAATTTCATGATTTAAACAAATAATTTGGACTAATTCTTGTAGTAGAAGAAACTGTTAAAAAGGCAGAATTTTTTGATGTAGTGAGTTAATTCAATGAGTTATGTTTTAATTGTAATTTCTGTAAATTAAACTTCGAACAATGTGTAGTTTCAGCACCTATTATTGTGATATAGGGCCCGATTTTTGGTCATGAGATAGTCAGTCCATGACAGAGTTTGATGAGTAATCTGTGCTGGTTAAAACAACAATGTTTTAAATTAACTGTGGAATAAATGTTAAACAATTAGGCCCTGTGCAAAAACAGTAACAGTGTTTGCTCTATGGGTACCTGATTATTCTTCAAGAACTGTGAAATTTGTGGTTATGTATTTACTGCTTGTAGATGTTGAACAGAAAACTATTTTATCAGTATGTGGAGGTTCGCCTGCACACTATTAACGAGGCTTATGGAAAGTTTAAACAATAGTGCACTGGCCGTATGTATCACTGTGTATTATTGGGGTGTTGTGAACAGCAAGAAGTAAGACTGTGAAGCTACAACCGAAGAAATAAAAGCAGGTGGAACCGCTAAAACGTGTGGGCAAATCCCAGGCAAACTGATGGACTGCATGGGATTTGTGCATGCAGTGTGGTTGCTTGGCTAGTAGCAGTGTGTGGCAATGTGTCAGTGACTTGTTTCTCTATTCATTAAGTGTGGTTGTGCAGTTTTGTTTCGTTATGCTTTGCTTTTCCCACAGTGAGTAAGAAATTTACGTTAGAATTTAAAGTTATCCAGGGACCACAAACTACTCTGAGAAGTGAAGTGGAAGCTGGAGCTGTCATTTATATTAAAAAGTAATACAAAATACACCCACCAATTTTGTATTGATTAACATTTTGAAGCTTGTGCTACAGAAGCAGAATTGATGTGAAGTTCATAGTTGTGATACAGTGGGCTCCCTCTTATGATTTTGAGTTATGAAATAATTATAAGCATTATCAAAGTTTTTAACTTCCAAACAGAATGTCGTATGTGACCTCTGTAATATTAAGAGGATATTTTAATTTAAATGTTGAGACAAGTCTATTATACAGTTACACATGTATCTCTTGTTTCATATAATCTCTCTCCTTCATATAATTTGACAAGTTACGGTATTCAGTAGTGCTGCTGTTAACACCTCTACAAGTGCATACAGTAAATTTTGTAAATACTAGCAATTAAATAAGTCTAATATATAAAAAGGAACTGAGGACTAATAAACGTAAAATGAATTGTATTGGCACACTCGAAAGATGTACACAACCAGTGTGGTGTAAGTGAAAACTTTAATGTATTCTGTAAAGGAACCTACAGTTCACAAGAAAAGCATGTCAAAAAACGTTTCATTATTATAAATTATAATTTATTTTAAATTTGTTTTGAAAGTATTCCTGGGATACAGAAATCAGCTACAGCTGCTACTAGATACGGCAGTTCATTTTCCGTAGCAGAACTTCTTAGCAGCGACATTCATAATACTGACTGATATTGCTAATTGCTAAGCAAATTGTTCATGTGTGGGGTGTCATGGCCAATGACCAGCCACAGGCAACACAGCATTTGATGGATTGCTATGATCTGCCATTCGTGTTTAGAGCCTTTAATAGGTTGCAGGGAAAATATTGTAAATAGTGGTTGATTTGAGAACTGTTACTTTCAAAGTAAATTTCCTTTTACCCAAGATGAATTAAGTGTGAGAATGTGCAATGATTTTTTAAATTTCAGTGTGTTTGACTCTCATTCAAAACTTAACACTTTGAAGACCAGCCAAAAAAAAAAAAATTTGGACCCAGACCAGCCAGCCATTCAAGCCATTATTTAAAATTTTACTGGCACATTTGTGTTTGATATCTTAAAGGGTAACATGCTAAAAAAAGATAAATATTATATGTGAAAGCTTAGCTTTTTGTAGCTATACTCTATACTAATTTAAACCACTAACTTTTCCAATTTGTGTGTTCACACTATTTGACAGTGGTGTTGGTTTTTGCCAACTAAATCACATGCTGTCACAGGCTGGAGAATAAGCTATGATTTGCTGACAAAAGTGCATCAAAAACTCAATTTCAATGATTTTGGAAGCTACCTTGCTGTATTTGGTCAAATTCATAGTGATACAGAAATATGCAGCGCACATGTTGTTGTGAGTCAAAGATCTTTCCCAAAATGCATTGTTTTTTTGCTGAGTTTAGTTTAAGTGCCAGGAACTTCAGTGCTGGTGTGTAAAACCTTTACTATTCAAAGGACTGACAAGCTTCACAGCTGAGGGGAATTATATTGTCAATTAACATGGAAAAAGCATATTTTTCACCCAGAAAAAGTGTATATTAACTGAAATCTGGGAACATTTTTTTTTTCTGCATATGCTCCTTGTATGTGTAATTGTGATGGTGCTTTTTGCAGCTTGAAAGTAGTCTTCAGTGCTAATGAATAAATGATCTACATGAAGTTAATTATCAACAATGACTAAGTAGAAAACTGTTACTAATGTTACTACTGAGTAAAAATAAATTTAGTATGGGGTATAAGTATTTGATAATGAAATTCTGTCTACAGATTGGAACCAGTAGATGTGGATGCTGAGACACAGTGTCTGCCTGTGTTGCCACCAGTCCTGAATCCTTGGGAGCCTTGGCCTCTGAATGAGACATTGCCAACACTTGTCAGGTATGTGGCATTTTTTATATTGCTAGATATAACACCACTTACAGCAATGGTTCCTAACCAGAGGTACTTACCAGCTGGGAAGGGGGAACAATAAAGTTTACAGAGTGTTAAAAGAAAAAAGCATTCACTTGTGGTTGTCATTAAACTAAAATAGTTTCAAAAGCCAGTTCTGTTGTCAGGGTTTAAAATTTTTTTTCCACCTTCTGTTTTGCCCAGCTTGACTATGTGACAATTTACTTTTCCTCCAATATTTTATTTTTCACCTTGTGTGTTATAGTTTCTTCTTCACTTTCTCACACCTGTTCTGCTTCCTTCAAAATTTGACACTTTCGCTATGAAAATGTTTTTGGTTCTGTATTTTATTTTTAAGTATTTCTGAGACCCAGCTTGTTAAGTTATTTTCCCAGATAACCAATAACATGTTTCGTCATCGTGCTGTAATTTGGTCATGTATCAATGACCAAATGACCAAAAGTATGCTGTGACCTCCCCTTCTCTTTTTGCTCCATTTCTTTTGCTGATCTTTCCTCTTCTTTCTTACTTCTTTATACTGCGGCTATATCTCAGGGTTTCCAATGCAGAAATGTAGTGAGAAGGGGGCACGTGTGTGGTGGTTCACGACTCTGGTTTGAGAAGACTGATGACTGAAGTATGAAAGTTTCTCAAAAAAAAAGGTATGTGCTCTTTTCATTTAAAACTATAAATAGTAGCGTAGCTAGTACTATCTATCATTCTACTAAACTGAATGAGTGTGACACAATTGATAAAGTTTCAACCTCGAAAGAAGTTCATTAATACCAATTAGCTGATAAGTCATCCAATCCAGAAGTCACTCACTGTTAGAGTAATTAGTTTCTGGTGTGTGTGTGTGTGTGTGTGTGTGTGTGTGTGTGTGTGTGTGTGTGTGTGTGTGTGGGAGGGGGGCATTAATACTTAAAAGATCATTTCAATAATTCTATCGCTGTCCGTTCATGAGTTGCTAAGCAATGTATCAACAAGCTGACTATGCAATGATTAATATTTGTTGTATCATGACAGTAAATCGCTTCTTGGATGCTTTAAGCAGGGAGATGATTACTATGCCACTCATATAAGGCTTACGTGGTTATTATCAAGCCAATGTCCATAAATTGTGGAAAATGTTTCTGAATCACACGTGCGATAATGCCCGATATCCAGCCACGTATCTTGAACTCCGCACTGATATTTGAGAATTCATGCGCGATTTGTTTGCACCAAAGTCAGGCCATGGTTCCCTAGAATAATTTCTAAATCAACTGCAGGTTGTAAATTAAGTTCTATGCCCATTCGTGAAAGTTACATCAGATAGACTACAACTTGATCTCGCACTCGAGCAACACGGAAGTTTTTGTTCTTACAAAGAGAAAACATATCGTGCATAATGCAACAAGTTTGCTATTTCAAAACATATTTATATCTGTCTCATTAAAACTCATTACCATTTAAATGTTGTACATAATTAGATTCTTTACTCTGTAAATAATCAGTAAAATTTAGAAATGAATGACGTGTATAAAACAAAATCTCAAGTTGATATGATGTCATGGGTCACTACTGGTTTAGACTCCCCTACACTCATGTGACGCAAAGTAGATCAGACTATATGGGACATACTCATGTAATGCTACAGTACGTTTCTGTTAATTATTTCTATATTTTGACATATTTCATCATTCCTTCTTAATTTCTAGTCTTGTTTGCTTGTTGTTAGACACAAACTCCAAGTTAAGATTCTTCTAGTATTTCTGGTTTGTGTGATTCGCAACTCAGTGCTAGGCATTCACTGGAATAGAAGCAATCCGGTCACATTACTGTATAGTAGTGTATTATTTCTGTGTTTTTTGTGTGTTCCACCATTTAATGCAGAATTTTCTAAGCCAATTTCTTGGATTCTCTTCTAGACTCTTCAGCTTTTTAATGTTTTCTATCTGTGGTTCATGGTGTGGGTTCCTATACTCATGTCCTAGTTCATGAACCACGGGCAACGTATGAGTGGCCAAGTAAGTGGTCCCGACAGTCGGGATACCAGTTACTTTGGAATAAGGCTGGGCATCTCGGACATATTCTGAGTCGTGGTCACCTTTGTGCTCATACAGCAAAGACTACCAAATCCACCGGTTAGTCCCTCAACCGTTAGGGGTAGAACCCAATGGGACTCGGGGCAAGTAAGGCTAGCAACCTGCTTCCCTGGTACTTTAAATATGATGCTGGCAACAATCAGAGCAGAATGCCTCGGACCTTTGGAGGTGACGGAGTCCCACCTCTGACAAACCAGGGACTCCTAAGATAAGACTTCACAAACAAATGGTAATGAGATGGGGAGCTATTAACATCAATGGGGGCTACTCTGGGAAGAAGGTAGAGCTGGCAGAGGCTGCAAGTAAGATGGGGCTGGATGTTTTAGCTGTTAGTGACATTCGGGTAAGGGGTGAGAAAGAAGAGGAAGTGGGAGAATACAAGGTCTACCTGTCAGGAGTCAAAGCAGGAATAGCACAATGGAGTGTAGGGCTTCACATCAGGAAAGAAATGGAACCCAGTGTAGTTGCAATAGGGTATGTAAACGAACGACTGATGTGGATAGATTTGACAGTGTCTAGCAAGAAAATTAGGATTGTGTCAGTATATTCGCATTGTGAAGGGACAGATGAAGATAAGATGGATAGTTTTTATGAGGCACTCGGTGATGTAGTTGTTAGGGTAAAGGACAAGGACAGTGTTCTGCTCATGGGTGATTTTAATGCCAGGATTGGAAATTGAACAGAAGGGTATGAAAAGGTTATGGGTAAACTTGGAGAGGATATGGAGGCCAACAGGAACGGGAAACAACTCTTGGATTTCTGTACCAGTATGGGCTTAGTAATCACAAACTCCTTTCTTAAACATAAGAACATTCACCGGTATACTTGGGAAGGCAGGGGAACCAGATCTGTTATTGACTATATAATAACAGATCAGGAATTCAGGAAGGCTGTGAGGGACACACGTGTATTCAGGGGATTCTTTGATGACACTGATCATTATTTGATCTGCAGTGAAATTGGGATTGTGAGGCCGGAAGTGCAGGAGGTCAGGTCCATATGTAGGAGGAGAAGAGTGGAGAAACTTCAGGATAAGGAAATCGGGCACAAGTACATAACAGCAATCTCAGAAAGGTACCAGTTAATTGAATGTAGTCAATTACAGTCATTGGAAAAGGAATGGACAAGGTACAGGGACACAGTACTAGAAGTGGCTAAAGAATGTCTTGGAACAGTAGTGTGTAAAGGTAGGATGAAGCAAACAGCTTGGTGGAATGACAGTCAAGGCAGCCTGTAAAAGGAAAAAGGTGTATCAAAAATGGCTACATACTAGAACTCAGGTAGACAGAGAAAGTTATGTTGAAGAATGAAAAAAAGCCAAACAGATAATTGCAGCATCCAAGAAGAAATTGTGGGAAGATTTTGGAAACAGGTTGGAGACTTTAGGTCATGCTGCTGGAAAACCATTCTAGAGTGTAATTAGCAGTCTTCGAAAGGGAGGTATGAAGGAAATGACAAGTATTTTGGACAGGTCAGGAGAACTGCTGGTGAATCCTGTGGATTCCTTGGGCAGATGGAGGGAATATTTTGAAGAGTTGCTCAATGTAGGTGAAAATATGATCAGTAATGTTTCAGACTTCGAGGTACAATGGGATAGGAATGATGATGGAAATAGGATCACATTTGAGGAAGTGGAGAAAATGGTCAACAGATTGCAGTGTAATAAAGCAGCTGGGGTGGATGAAATTAAGTCGGAACTCATCAAATACAGTGGAATGTCAGGTCTTAAATGGCTACACAGGATAATTGAAATGGCCTGGGAGTCGGGACAGGTTCCATCAGACTGGACAAAAGCAGTAATCACACCAATCTTTAAACATGGAAACAGAAAAGATTGTAACAACTACAGAGGTATCTCTTTAATCAGCGTTGTGGGTAAAATCTTCTCAGGTATTGTTGAAAGGAAAGTGCGAGTACTAGTTAAGAACCAATTGGATGAAAATCAGTGTGGGTTTAGGCCTGTCAGGACCAGATCTTTAGCTTACAGCAAATAATGGAGAAGTGTTATGAGTGGAGCAGGGAATTGTATCTGTTTTATAGATCTAGAAAAGGCATATGACCGGGTTCCTAGGAGGAAGTTATTGTCTGTTCTATGAGATTATGGAATAGGAGGCAAACTTTTGCAAGCAATTAAAGGTCTTTACATGGATAGTCAGGCAGCAGTTAGAGTTGACGGTAAATTGAGTTCATGGTTCAGAGTAGTTTCAGGGGTAAGACAAGGCTGCAACCCGTCTCCACTATTGTTCATATTATTTATGGATCATATGTTGAAAACAATAGACTGGCTGGGTGAGATTAAGATATGTGAACACAAAATAAGCAGTCTTGCATATGCGGATGACTTAGTTGTGATGGCAGATTCGATTGAAAGTTTGCAAAGTAATATTTCTGAGCTAGATCAGAAATGTAAGGACTATGGTATGAAGATTGGCATCTCCAAAACGAAAGTAATGTCAGTGGGAAAGAGAGATAAACGGATAGTGCCAAATAGGAGGAACAAAGTTAGAACAGGTGGACGGTTTCAAGTACTTAGGATGCATATTCTCACAGGATGGCAACCCAGTGAAAGAACTGGAAGCGAGGTGTAGCAAAGCTAATGCAGTGAGCGCTCGGCTACGATCTACTGTCTTCTGCAAGAAGGAAGTCAGTACCAAGACTAAGTTATCTGTGCTCCGTTCAATCTTTCGACCAACTTTGTTGTATGGGAGCGAAAGCTGGGTGGATTCAGGTTACCTTATCAACAAGGTTGAGGTTACGGATATGAAAGTAGCTAGGATGATTGCAGGTACTAGTAGATGGGAACAATGGCAGGAGGGTGTCCACAACGAGGAAATCAAAGAAAAACTGGGAATGAACTCTCTAGATGTAGCAGTCAGGGTGAACAGGCTTAGATGGTGGGGTCATGTTACACACATGGGAGAAGCAAGGTTACCCAAGAGACTCGTGGGTTCAGCAGTAGAGGGTAGGAGGAGTCGGAGCAGACCAGGGAGAAGGTACCTGGATTCGGTTAAGAAAGATTTTGAAGTAATAGGCTTAACATCAGAAGAGGCACCAATGTTAGCACTGAATAGGGGATCATGGAGGAATTTTATAAGGGGGACTGTGCTCCAGACTGAACGCTGAAAGGCATAATCAGTCTTAGATGGTGGCGGTGGCGGTGATCATCTGACGAATGTCTGCCTGTAAAGAAATTTGTGTTTTTTTTATGCTGGTGATAAATTTTTCACTAGGTTCTTAAACCTGCTCTACTGACTCTGTTCAGAGAGAACATCTTGCCCCCCTGCGGGTTCGGGGGTAAGAATAGGCCCGTGGTATTTCTGCCTGTTGTAAGAGGTGACAAAAAGGAGTCTCAAACATTTCAGCCCTTATGTGATGGTCCCCTCTTGGGTTTGACCACCACATTTCAAATTGAGCGAGACAACTGGGTAAGGAGTGCATTGAATCCATCGTGCATTGAGACCTTTAGCCAGCTTATTCGTCGTTGCATTGCAGTCCCACTCACTCTCTCTCTCTTGGGCGAGGATACATTCCTGGGTGCGATTTCCGCCATATACTAAAGTGTTGCTTTCTGCGCTGATGACCACCATGGACCAGTTGCCATCTAATATCCAGCATGGTAGCCAGTCCGTTGTGGTGGGGCTGCCATCTACCCTGTTGGTTGTAGCCCCCTGACAACACAGGGATTACTCTACTGATGCCTGCGCCTTTAACTCCCCTCCTGCCAGGTGGCCCTTCCTGTGGCTGGGTGGCGCCCGAGGGGAGGGCCCTTGGTTGGAGTAGGTGGCATCAGGGCGGATGACACGCAATGAAGGATGGCACATCTTCTCTTGCTGGTGGCCAATCACCAGCAGTCTCTAAGCATTAGAGGGCTCACTTTAATGCAAACACATATGACCCCAAATCATTCCCCTCCCTGGCCACACCATGGGAGGAACGAATGGCTGTGAATGACAGTGAGACGTATTTGCCCCAGTGTCTAGTCTGTAAGAGAGCTGATGGGAAATCCTGTGTGTCCATGAAGCCTCAATTCATTCTAGAGCATTTAGAGGACAAGTCCGGAAGGTGGATGTCTTGTCAGAAATGTGGTCCGGGTCAGTCTTGATAAAAACAGCACCGTCTGCCCAGTCACAGGCATTACTTGCTCGTAAGAATCTGGGGATGTTTGTCACTATCACGCCCCGTAAAAGCTTAAATACGGTCCAGGGCATTATCTTCCACAGGGACCTTCTTTTACAGTCCAATGACGAGCTGTGCGCCAACTTAGTGCTGAGGTGTCCATTTCATCCGGTGCGTCCACTGTGGTCCGAGGGATAATCAGGTTGCCACCAGTGCCTCCATGTTGGCCTTAGAGGGTGACACATTATCCGAGGAGGTGAAGGTGATGATCTACTGCTGTGCTGTCCAGTCGTCTATCCCTCCCCCGATGTGGTGCTTAACGTGTTGGAAGTTCAGCCATCTGTCTTTCCACTGTGCTTGGAGCCTTATATGTCACGATTGTGGTCGTCCATCCCATCCCGATACTCCATGTGCCCCACCTCCCATCTGTGTGAACTGCGGAGAGCACATGCGCCCCCCCCCCCCCTCCCCTGACCTGCTCACTAGTCTGTAAACGGAAATTTGAACGGCTTCATTCCGTACGCATGATGTCATCTTATGCTGCTACCAAGCTGGTGGCCATCTTCCATGCCCTAGAGTATATCCGCTCCTGCTCAGGTGAGTCCTTAGTTATCTGTAGTGATTCCCTGAGTGGTTTGAGCTATTGACTAGTGTTTCCCTCACTCTCGTCTTGTGATGGCTATCCAGGAGTCCTTACGTACTCTTGCCCATTGCAGCCGCTCTGTGGTCCTTGAGTGGACCCCGGGTCATGCCGGCATTCTGGGAAATTAATGTGTTGACACGCTGGCCAAACATGCTGTCGGTGCACCGGCCTTGGAGATTGGCCTTTCGAAGAATGACCTCATGTCAGGTTCGCAGCAGAAGGTACTTTGCACCTGGGGTGAAGAATGGTGTACCCTTCCTTCACCCAACAAACTTCGGGCCATCAAGGAGGCTACAGGTGCATGGCGCTCCTCCTTGTGGGTCTCTCACAAGGAGTCTGCTGTGCTCTGCTGGCTGTGCATTGGCCACACCTGGACAACACACAGCTGTTTATTGTGGTGTGAGGACCCACCTTTATGTTGCTGCGGGTCAGCTTTGACAGTGGTCCGCATCTTGATGGACTGCCCACTTTCAAATCCGCTCAGGCAGACGTTTGTGCTGCCTGATACACTTCCTGCAGTTTTATCAGATGACGTTGCGATGGCAGATTTAGTTCTGAGTTTTATTTGTGCAGGGGGTTTTTATTGCTTGACCTAAGTGTTTGTCCTTTTTCTGTGTTGAGTCTGGTCTTTGGCCTAAGATTTTAGACTGGGGTTTTTAGTGCATTATTGGTGGTTGGCTTTTCCTTTTTAGTTTCTATGGTCGGCCAACCACTGTCACACACTGTGATTTTAGTTCCTTTCTTCTGGTCTGTCTGTGTCTTTTTTGTCCTGTGCCATCTCTTGTCATCTCCATTGTTTGTTCTTAATCTTTGTGGGTGTTCAAAGTTCATGGAAAGAGTGACTGATGGCCCTAGTAGTCTGGTCCCTTCAATTCCACAAACCAACCAACCAACTGGGAGGGATATTTGATAAACTGAAGAAATTAACAAGAAAACTTATTTTGAGATTTTATTAAGGCGGCAACTGCTAAATTTCTATAATTAAAACTGATTAAACTGTTGTAATATCTTATAAACTTGGTTTAAATTGTAGGAATGTAATATAGAGGGAAGCGCTATTGTCTTGATCGCTTAGACTTGAGATCTTGAGACAAATGTCATTGCTGAGGAAGAGTTCAGTCGGTCACTTAATGACTGTACTGAAATAACTGTTTCATCTATTTTGCGTTCTTGAATGTGTCTTCATAACAATATTGTGTATCTCCTGTCAATACACTCTACCATAAAGATTACAAAGTGTTAAGTACAATGTAGTATTAGTCACATATTTATGGAAGTTCACTGAATACTTCTATTTTTCAGGACATCTTCAGGTAGGACTGAAGGCACAGTTGTTTACTGCCTTAAAATTACGTGCTCCCAGTGTTCTGCCATCCAAACTGTTCCCACATATGCCAGGTAAATATTACTTCTTCATGCAACTTACATTATTTGAAAGTTAATTCATTATATTGAATATACGTCGGAGTCTCATGGAAAACTTACCGACATATGTGCACTATTGATCCATAGAATTCAGCTGTAGCCACACTTTGTCAGTTGCTAAAAAATTTCACATAACTGTCCTGCCACCTTTTGAGGTATTCGTACAGATTGACGATAAAGTGCTCCTGTCCACTTCTGTTTCAGTTCTGGATTTTGTGAGGAAACTGATGGGGTTTCAGTGGGAAGTCTCTTTTGCCCTTGGTGGCCAAATTTTTCATGGTAGATTTTGAGTAGGAGGTATTGAACTCTGCATGTTTAAAGCCTGTCACCTTAAAGGAGTATGGGGATGACACTTCCATAGTGTGGCCCTATGCTTAGGAGAAACTTAATCAGTTCTTGAACTATGTAAATTACGATCTATTTTACCAAGTAGTTGCAGGAGGGGGGTGGGCTTCCCTTACTAAGATTCCATGATTCATTGTAAAAGCAATGGCACCCTGCGACATGGTGTCTTCAGTGACCTGACATGTACAGGGCACGTAAGATCGCTGATAAACAGTCTACAGGAAAACTGGAACATCACGGATTTTGATGATAATGGCTATCCACTGTGGAATATCAGCAGTGCTTTGCAGTTCACACCAAAAGTGACTGTTTCATCTTAAAGATGCTGAAGAGGAAATGTTAGTAAATGGCCTTCCTATCATTTATAGGGACTCTTTGTTCTAAAATGGGTCACATCTCTCCAGATATAAAGTCAAAGTAGTTTTTCTGCTGGCAGCATGCTTGTTGATTCTGTGAGGGATGACTTGTTTCCACAGAAATTGGAGGTGTACAGGATTCCCTGCCGGTGCCATTTATCGTATATCAGATGTATTTTATGTACAGTTACTGAATGTTTCACAGAAACCTACCTGCTTACAACTCGATAAATCTATTGCGGGTGAGCACTGTAGGCAGGCAAGCTACAGTATAGACTAATAAAATGCCCAGATTAACATCTGCGTGTTCTTCTGGGATTGAGTTCTCAGGGAAGCAACTGAAATAAGTTTGAAAAACAGTTTTAGCCATAACAAACTGTGAAATCTGCCGGTGGCAATAGTTACTCTACTGGGTGTCAGTACTGCTCCCTTGTTGACCAGGATTTGTGAAATGTCTTCCTCAAAGGGGTCACAGTAGCATGTGTGTCAGTCATCTGTGTGGTATTCTTTCCACCACGATTTGCCAAGTACTCGTACATAATCAGCTCATCCTACTGTTACATAAGCTGGATGGAGCTCATTTGCCATCAGTCTGTCTGTTTCCAAGGATGGCTGGGCAGTTTACAGCCAAAAATTAGCAAATGACAAAGTAAGACTACAGCTGAATTCCTCTAATTTTGTGGATTAATACATTGTGAGAACATAAAGATTCACATGTGTCAACCACATATATTCAGGATGTTCATGCACCAGGAAATCTGGGAAAAACCTCGTTTTTTTTTAGAATCCCAGAAATTTGTCATTGTTCAGTTTTCAGTTAAATTTTAGTAATTTTGGCTGGTAAAAACACTCTAACAAAGAATTTTACTTTATGTTGCTTCTGCAGAATAATACTGCAGCAATAAAACATAACAAGAGTAACACCAGAATAAAATTTTAGTTGGAAGGAAAATATGCCATTTATAACAACAAAATGCAGTGAACCCACAAGTGTCTGCCAACATCAGAATGTCACACTTTTGGATGAAGATGATGCAGTACTTTGTAACAAATTTTCAACGAGTATGATGTTACAACTGTTTATTTTTCTAACAGGTCACAGGAAACTACTGCAAATGGTGGTTTGAGAAGTGTTACGTACGAAGTTAATTTTCTTTCATCCAAGATGAATTACATTAAATGTTAGAATGTGTTGTGAATTTCTTAAATTGTGGAGCATTTGACTCTCATTCAAAATTTAACACTTTCAGGACTAGTCAACCGGAAAAAATTTTGGGCCCAGAAGACCAACCATTTGTATTTATTAATTATTTTACTAGTTTGTGTTTAGTCTGTTACCCCTTAGGACGTACTAAACAGATAAAGCTTCAACATTAGTTTTCATATTTTAGTTCTTTTGTAGATGACAAATTATGCAATAATGATGACAAAAAGTATAATTATCTGTGATCTTAGGCATTCCCAGCAAATCACATGTTGGCACTGTTGTCAGGTGCCAAGATGGGCACATTTGTTTTCGTGACACGAAATTTAGACAGCGTGTCTTGCATCTTCAGGTGATACCTGTAAAATGAACGTCTTTGCTACATCCTGCCTATTTTATGCTCTTACTGCCGCCACCCCTTCCTCCACTGCTGACACTTCTGCGATGGGTGGAGTGCTGGGGCTCTGAAGCCAGCAGATGCTGGACACGAACTCTTGCCTCTGAGTACTCCTGTAGTTTCTCAGCCACAGAAATAACTTTCTACCAATGCTGTGATTTGTTGGCTCAATATTGGGACCCAAGCTTTGCAGAGAGTGAACCCAGTGTCTCTCTTGATAAACTCCTCAGCCACTCGTATTTAAATAGCCTCTTTCAGAGAACAGTCCCAAAATGATGTCTTAGTGCTCCCATCTTCATATGTCATGGAGTCCCCTGCAGCTATGTGGTGTTCTGCAACTACAGATTTTGTTAGTTGCTTAGGTTTGGTGTGTCTGCTGTGTTCTTCACATCTTCTTATATTGTCCATACAGTCTCACTGATACAGGCTTTATTGCATTTTCATGGGATATGGTAAACACCTGGTTAATGGAACCCAAGTTACCTTTCACCCTGCTTAATGGAGCATCCATTTTTTGGAGCATTAAATGTCACATCAAGCCAGAATCCTGTTAAATACTTGGCCAGCATACTGCAGATATGCCATTTCATCATTACTTTCTGTCTCTTGGACTAATATTTTATATATAAAAGCACATTTAATTCATGTCTTGTTCTATCTGGTCTCCTTGAAAATGTGTTTAAGGTGGTTAAGCTACATTTGTAGGCTTTCTTCGTCTGATATTGCACAGAGCGAGGTGGCGCAGTGGTTAGCACGCTGGACTCGCATTCGGGAGGACAACGGTTCAATCCCGTCTGCGGCCATCCTGATTTAGGTTTTCTGTGATTTCCCTAAATCGCTTCAGGCAAATGCCAGGATGGTTCCATTGAAAGGGCACGGCCGATTTCCTTCCCCATCCTTCCCTCACCCGAGCTTGCGCACTGTCTCTAATGACCTCGTTGTCGACGGGACGTTAAATAATAATCTCCTCCTCCTCTGATATTACACAGATCCTGTGCGACAGTGTACGGAGGAAATCCTCAGTACTGTGAAGGACAATGGCAGCTGTAGCATGAAGATAAAAATCAGTGTGGGTGTCTTTCCTGTACACACTGTGTCCTATAGTGCTGTCTGTTCTGCACCCAAGACATCCAGAAAAGGGAGTTTACCATTCTTTTTCACCTCTATCGTGATACTGATACTAGGGTGTTGAGGGTTCAGGTGTTGAACTCCAGAAGTCTCTCACTCCATTGATGCCACGCCACAAATGTTTCCATATCTAAAAAAAAGCATGTAGGCTTCAGTGAAGCTGTTTCCAGAGATTTCACTTCCTCCATAATGAAGTGTGCCGCAATGAGTGACAGAGGGCACCCCATGGCGAAGCCATACATTTGTTCATAGTAGTCGCCATTGAAGAGGAAGAATGTTGATGTGAGGACTGATTCAGAGATTACCCATTGTTGGATTGAATTTCTTCCTGATCAATTTGAGAGAATCAGCAAGCAGCACTCTGAAGAGAGAGCACATCAAACCTCACTCCAAGGCCCAGGTCATGAAGGTGTAGTTCTGCCTTTTGAAGAAATTTGGAGAGCTCCTGATATGGTGCTAACATTTACTGATGTAGGGGCTTAATTCTGGCATTAGATGTTAGGCCAGCTGGTACATTGGTGTGCCTGTGTTATTTAAAATAGGATGTAGGGGAACACCCTGTTAGTGAACCTTTGGTAATCTTTAGAGCCTTTGTGGTGCAACAGCTCATGGTCGAAACTTCTTGTCAATTTCCTGTGGCAGGGACTGGTGCAGTAGTTCAATAGTCCTCTTCTTCACTTTGTTGGTTGAGCCTTCCTTCAATTTTCTGCGCGCTGAATTCTCGAGTAGGTCATACGTTTTGCAATTGCACAGTGGCAGTAGTAGTAAAGTTGCATTACCTCGTACAAAGTGAAGGATGGTTGATACAGCGAAGATGCTCATTTTCAGGTATCAACCGAAGATGACGGCAAGGTAAGTTGTTGAAACAGTGTTTCAGAGACAACAGCAGCTGACTGGACACCCAACAACAGTAAACACAGTTGATTCACCAGGAAAGTCTAAGATCATGCATCAGATTACTCTATTGGAAGACTATGCATCAGAAACTTAAAAAGTTGGGTAAACTTTGCAGCAGGAAAGAGCATCTACTCAGCTTTCTCAACGTCCTGTTGAGGGGCCATGAGCATGGCCTAATACACATACCTGAGGCCCTGCCACCATATAGAAACCGTGGTTGCCCACTGGATCCCAAGATGATAGTCTGGCACTTGGAGGGAAAAGGATATGTTACACACTTGGCCAATGAATATAACATCTAACAATATACCATCCTGGATTTTCCATTGTTTAATATAACATCTAAGGAATTAGTAGCACTCCACTTCTAGAGATGGCTTCTTTACTCGTGCCTGATTCTCGGAAGTGGGTTAATGCAGCTTCTTGGGCTCTCGACGACAGATCTTGACGCAGTGCTATTACCAAACAAGTCTACACCCTTAAATACATGGCAGCAAGAGAACAGCAGCCGCAAGAACAGCAATGATGAACCATAATAGTCGTGGGGAAAGAGTGTGATGACACAGCAAAATTTTGCCAAGTCCTTCAATGGTATAGAACATGTAATTTTTCACCATCTTCAGAAGTGAAACGTAAGAGATGTTAGGAAACATACCATGCACTTGGTAGAGCTGTCCAACTGAGACTGAACATCATGAAAATGGAAAAGAGCTGCATTTGAGAACTATGGAATTATCTTGAAATAGTCATTCTACCTGTGGACAGAGGAAATGTTTCTGTACTACTGCCACTGTCAAAGTATAATCACAATGTGTGTGACCTACTCGAGGGTCCAGCATACAGAAAATTGAAGAGGCCCGACCAACAGAGTGAAGAGACTATTGAGCTCTCATGCCGGTCCCTGCCAAAGGAAATCATGTAGTTCTAATTACGAGCTGAGACACCACAAAGTTTCTATGGCTTACTAAAGGTTCACAAATGGGATATCCCTCTGTCCTATTCTAAAGAACATAGGCACACCAGCTTTACCAGCTGGCCAAACATCTAATAGCAGCATTAAGCCCTATGTTAGTAAATGTCAAAACCACATCAAGAATTCAGCAAATTTCATTCAACAGATGCAAGAACTATGCTTCCATGACTACGAACGTATGCTGAGCTTTGATGTGGTATGCCTCTTCATTTGAGAGCCACTTTCTTCTTCCTTAAAGTTGGTCAGGAAGAAATTCAACCCAACAATAACTAATCACTTTGAAATACCTCTCATCATCCTCTTAAGTTGCGACTATTATGAACAAACATATGGCATCACCTGGAAAACTTTTATGGAGGACTTCAAAGAGAGAGCTCTAGAAACAGGTTTACTGAAGCCTACATGCTTTTTCAGGTATAGGTACACGTTCGTGAGGTGGCTATGTGGGAGTGAAAGACTTCAGGAGTTCCTCCAACAGGTGAAATCTCTGCACCCCAGTATCAGTATCACCATAGAGGTGGAAGAAAATGATGTACTGTCCTTTTTGGATGACTTAGCCAAGCACAGAATAGATGGCATTGTAAAATATTGTGTGTTCAGGAAAGCCACCCTCACTGATTTGTATCTCTGTGATGCCAGCTGCCATTGTTCTTCAGAGTGAGGGTGTGCTAAGTACACCGGCACACACTACCTGTGCAATATCAGCTGAAGAAAGCCTACCAAGGGAACTTAACCACCATAAGCAGACGGGCTTTTATGTAGAAAGTACATGTCCATCAGACAGAAAAGGTGAGGTGGAGAAGATTATGGTGTACCTGTCATATGCCGGCAAAGTATGGAGCAAAATAAACACATTTCTGGCTCTACATAACATAAATGCTTTTTCTGTTCAGTTCTGAAGATGCATGCCCTATTGTCTACATCTACACGATTACTCTGCAATTCACATTTAAGTGCTTGGCAGAGGGTTCATCGAACCACAATCGTACTCTCTCTCTACCATTCCACTCCCGAACAGTGTGTGGGAAAAACGAGCACCTAAACCTTTCTGTTAGAGCTCTGATTTATCTTATTTTATTTTGATGATCATTCCTACCTATGTAGGTTGGGCTCAACAAAATATTTTTGCATGCGGAAGAGAAAGTTGGTGACTGAAATTTCGTAAATAGATCTCACCGCGACGAAAAATGTCCTTGCTTTAATGACTTCCATCCCAACTCACGTATCATATCTGCCACACTCTCTCCCCTATTATGTGATAATACAAAATGAGCTGCCCTTTTTTGCACCCTTTCGATGTCCTCCGTCAATCCCACCTGGTAAGGATCCCACACCGCGCAGCAATATTCTAACAGAGGACGAACGAGTGTGTGTAAGCTGTCTCTTTAGTGGACTTGTTGCATCTTCTAAGTGTCCTGCCAATGAAACGCAACCTTTGGCTCGCCTTCGGCACAATATTATCTATGTGGTCTTTCCAACGGAAGTTGTTCGTAATTTTAACACCCAGGTACTTAGTTGAATTAACAGCCTTGGGAATTGTACTATTTATCGAGTAATCGAATTCCAACGGATTTATTTTGGAACTCATGTGGATCACCTCACACTTTTCGTTATTTAGCGTCAACTGCTACCTGCCACACCATACAGCAATCTTTTCTAAATCGCTTTGCAACTGATACTGGTCTTCGGATGACCTTACTAGACGGTAAATTACATCATCATCTGCGAACAACCTAAGAGAGCTGCTCAGATTGTCACCCAGGTCATTTATATAGATGAGGAACAGCAGAAGTCCCAGGAGGCTTCCCTGGTAACACCTGATATTACTTCAGTTTTACTCGATGATTTGCCGTCCATTACTACGAACTGCGACCTTCCTGACAGCAAATCACGAATCCAGTTACACAACTGAGACGATACCCCCGTAGGCCCACAGCTTGATTAGAAGTCGCTTGTGAGGAACGGTGTCAAAAGCTTTCCGGAAATCTAGAAATACGGAATCAACTTGAGATCCCCTGTTGATAGCGGCCATTACTTCGTGCAAATAAAGAGCTAGCTGCGTTGCACAAGAAAGATGTTTTCTGAAACCATGCTCATTACGTATCAATAGATTGTTCCCTTCGATGTGATTCATAATGTTTGAATACAGTATATGCTCCAAAACCCTACTGCAAACAGACGTCATTGATACAGGTCTGTAGTGCGATGGATTACTCCTACTACCCTTCTTAAACACTGGTGCGACCTGCGCAATTTTCCAATCTGTAGGTACAGATCTATCAGTGAGCGAGCGGTTGTATATGATTGCTAAATAGGGAGCTATTGTATCAGCGTAATCTGAAAGGAACCTAATCGGTATACAATCTGGACCTGAAGACTTGCCCGTATCAAGTGATTTGAGTTGCTTTGCAACCCCTAAGGTATCTACTTCTAGGAAACTTGTGCTAGCAGCTGTTCATGTTTCAAATTCTGGAATATTCCATTCGTCTTCCCTGGTGAAGGAATTTCGGAAAACTGCATGCAATAACTCCGCTTTAGCGGCACTGTTGTCGGTAACAGTACCATCGGCACTGCGCAGTGAAGGTATTGACTGCGTCTTGCCCCTTGTGTACTTCACATACGACCAGAATTTCTTCAGATTCTCTACCAAATTTTGAGACAATGTTTCGTTGTGGAACCTATTAAAGGCATCTCGCATCGAAGTCCGTGCCAAATTTCGCGCGCCTGTAAATTTTAGCCAATCTTAAGGATTTCGTGTTCCTCTGAACTTCGCATGCTTTTTTCCATTGCTTCTGCAATAATGTTTGGACCTGTTTTGTGTACCATGGGGGATTAGTTCCATCTCTTACCAATTTATGAGGTATGAATCTCTCAATTGCTGTTGCTACTATATCTTTGAATTTGAGCCACATCTCGTCTACATTTGCATGGTCAGTTCGGAAGGAATGGAGATTGTCACTTAGGAAGGCTTCTAGTGACACTTTATCCACTTTTTTTAAATAAAATTATTTTGTTTCTGGTGGATTTGTGTACAGTGAAAGGTGATTTGGGCTCTGTAAACTAGATGTTTTCATACCCCATGAAAACAGGATAAAGCTAACATTGGGGAGACTATGAACAATCAAAGAAGATGCAAAGAACATAGAAGACACGCCAAACTTGAGCAACCAACAAAATCTTCAGGTGCAGAACACTGCGTGGTTACAGGGGACTCCTTAAAGTATGAAGAAATGGAAGTGCTAAGACACGTCACTATTTTGGGACTGTGTTCTGGAGGAGGCTATTGAAATAAGAGTGGCTGATTAATAAACATGGGTTCAATCTCTGCCAATCTTGGGACCTGGCTCTAGCTTTGGGCAGTGCCACGTCCCCCCTCCCCTCCCCTCCCTCCCTCCCTCCCTTTGAACTCCACCCATCACAGTAGTGTGTGCATGGTAGTGGTGAAAGGTGTGGGGGTGATAAGAATATAAAGGAGGCAGGATGTAGCAGATATGCTAATTCTACAGGCATCATCTGAAGATGACAGCAAGGTACACTGTTTGAATATGATGTTACAAAAAAGACTGCCCCATCTGGACACCCCACAATAGTAAAAGCAATGTAATTAGCCTTAAAAAAAGTGTGAAGTCCTTGAGCAATTTCTCACATAACTGGCATTTCTGTGGAAAAGTCAGTGTACATATTCAGCCAGATAACGAACAAAATTTTCAGTACACAGCAGTGAAATTTATTATTAGGCTTGTCAGAAATATTCAGCTGCTGCAGTTTAAGCTGTGCTCTTAGGATCCTGCCTAATCACATCCTTTGAAAAACAGCAAAATATTTTTGATGACCAATATTATAAGGGAAAGCTTAGCTATTCTTGTAGCACACACTTCATGTGCATTAATTTAAACCATTAAGTTCTCCTATTCATACGTTGGTGCTCTTAAAGTGATGCTGCTGTTGCCCGACTACATAGTGTCCTATGTTCTGAGTATCTGCTGTCATCGACTGGCGATATCGAGTGATATGAGCATTGATATGAGCTGTGATGGGCTGACAAAAGCTCATCAGTCTCAATTTCACTGCTTCAGAAGCTACTGCACTGTATTTGGTGGAATTAGTATCTATACATTCGTATGGAATTAGTATCTATACATTCGTAATACAAAAGTACACAGAGTACCTATTGCTGCATGTCAACGATCTTTCCACAACAAGCTGGTTTTTGCTGGGTTTAATTTCCCAGAGTGCTGGGCAATTATACGAATGTGTATAAAACCTTCACCATTCAAAGGATTTATAAGTTTTACTGTCCCAAGGGAAAGCATATTGTCTCTTAACACGGAATAAATGTACATTAACCCAGGAAAAATTGTATTGTCATTCAGGAAGTGTATTTTTAACTGGGAAATCTGTGCAAAATCTGGGTTTTTTCTTGTTTGTATAAACCCTGATATAATGGAAAATCCAGGATGGAATAATGGCAATATTATGAAAAAATATATTGCTGACACCCCCATGAACTATGGATCTTGCCATTAGTGGGGAGGCTTGCGTGTGTCAGCGATACAGGTAGTCGTACCGTAGGTACAGCCACAACGGAGGGGTATCTGTTGAGAGGCCAGACAAATGTGTGGTTCCTGAAGAGGGGCAGCAGGGGCAACAGTCTGGATGATTGACCGATCTGGCCTTGCAACACTAACCAAAATGGCCTTGCTGTGCTGGTACTGTGAACAGTTGAAAGCAAGGGGAAACTACAGCCATAATTTTTTCCTGAGGGCATGCAGCTTTACTGTATGGTTAAATGAATATGGTGTCCTCTTGGGTAAAATATTCCTGACTACTCAAGAGGACGTCGTTATCAGGAGAAAGAAAACTGGCATTCTACGGGTCGGAGTGTGGAATGTCAGATCCCTTAATCGGGCAGGTAGGTTAGAAAATTTAAAAAGGGGAATGGATAGGTTAAAGTTATAGTGGGAATTAGTGAAGTTCGGTGGTGGAAGGAACAAGACTTTTGGTCAGGTGAATACAGGGTTATAAATACAAAATCAAATAGGGGTAATGCAGGAGTTCATTTAATAATGAATAAAAAATAGGAGTGCGGGTAAGCTACTACAAACAGCATAGTGAATGCATGATTGTGGCCAAGATAGACACGAAGCCCACACCTACTACAGTAGTACAAGTTTATATGCCAACTAGCTCTGCCGATGACAAAGAAATTGAAGAAATGTATGATGAAATAAAAGAAATTCAGATAGTGAAGGGAGACGAAAATTTAATAGTCAGTAGGAAAAGGGAGAGAAGGATTGAGAGAATGGATTGAGAGTAAGAAATGAAAGATGAAGCCACCTGGTAGAATTTACCACAGATTACAACTTAATCATAGCTAACACTTGGTTCAAGAATCGTAAAAGAAGATTGTATACATGGAATAAGCCTGGAGATACTGACAGGTTTCAGACAGATTATATAATAGTAAGACAGAGATTTAGGAACCAGGTTTTAAATTGTAAGACATTTCCAGGGGCAGATGTGGACTCTGACCACAATCTATTGGTTACGAAGTGTAGATTAAAACTAAAGAAACTGCAAAAAGGTGGGAATTTAAAGAGATGGGACCTGAATAAACTGAAAGAACCAGAGGTTGTACAGTGTTTCAGGGAGAGCATAAGGGAACAATTGACAGGAATGGGGGAAAGAAATACAGTAGAAGAAGAAAGGGTAGCTGAGGGATGATGTAGTGAAGGCAGCAGAGGATCAAGTAGGTAAAAAGACGAGGGCTAGTAGAAATCCTTGGGTAACAGAAGAGATACTGAATTTAATTGATGAAAGGAGAAAATATAAAAATCTAGTAAATGAAGCAGGCAAATCGAGAATACAAACGTCTCAAAAATGAGATCGACAGGAAGTGCAAAATGGCTAAGCGGGGATGGCTAGAGGACAAATTTAAGGATGTAGAGGCTGATCTCACGGGGGTAAGATAGACACTGGTTACAGGAAAATTAGAGAGACATTTGGAGAAAAGAGAACCACTTGTATGAATATCAAGAGCTCAGATGGAAACCCAGTTCTAAGCAAAGAAGGGAAGGCAGAAAGGTGGAAGGAGTATATAGAGGGTCTATACAAGGGCGATGTACTTGAGGAAAATATTACGGAAACGGAAGAGGATGTAGATGAAGATGAAATAATGAATCTGCGTGAAGAATTTGACAGAGCATTGAAAGACCCGAGTCGAAACAAGGCCCCCCGGAAAAGACAACATTCCCTTAGAACTACTGACAACCTTGGGAGAGCCAGTCCTGACAAAACTCATGCCATCTGGTGAGCAATATCTATGAGGCAGGCGAAATTCCCTCAGATTTCAAGAAGAATGTAATAATTCCAAAGAAAGCAGGTGTTGACAGATGTGAAAATTACCGAACTATCAGTTTAGTAAGTCACGGCTGCAAAATACTAACGCAAATTCTGTACAGACGAATGGAAAAACTAGTGGAAGCCGACCTTGGGGAAGATCAGCTTGGATTCTGTAAAAATATTGGAACACGTGAGGCAATACTGACCCTACGACTTATCTTAGAAGCTAGATTAAGAAAAGGCAAACCTACGTTTCTAGCATTTGTAGACTTGGAGAAAGCTTTTGACAATGTTGACTGGAATACTCTTTCAAATTCTGAAGGTGGCAGGGGTAAAATACAGGGAGCAAAAGGCTATTTACAATTTGTACAGAAACCAGATGGCAGTTAAGAGTCGAGGGGCATGGAAGGGAAGCAGTGGTTGGGATGGGAGTGAGACAGGGTTGTAGCCCCTCCCCGATGTTATTCAATCTGTATATTGAGCAAGCAGTAAAGGAAACAAAAGAAAAATTCGGAGTAGGTATTAAAATCCATGGAGAAGAAATAAAAACTTGGGAGGTTCGCCGATGACATTGTAATTCTGTCAGAGACAGCAAAGGACCTGGAAGAGCAGTTGAATGGAATGGACAGTGTCTTGAAAGGAGGATATAAGATGAACATCAACAAAAGCAAAATGAGGATAATGGAATGTAGTCAAATTAAATCGGGTGATGCTGAGGGAATTAGATTAGGAAATCATATACTTAAAGTAGCAAAGGAGTTCTGCTATTTGGGGAGCAAAATAACTGATGATGGTCAAAGTAGAGAGGATTAAAAAATGTAGACTGGCAATGGGAAGGAAAGTGTTTCTGAAAGAGAAATTTGTTAACATCGAGTATAGATTTAAGTGTCAAGAAGTCTTTTCTGAAAGTATTTGTATGGAGTGTAGCCATGTATGGAAGTGAAAGATAGACAATAAATAGTTTAGACAAGAAGAGAATAGAAGCTTTCGAAATGTGGTGCTACAGAAGAATGCTGAAGATTAGATGCGTAGATCACATAACTAGTGAGGTATTGAATAGGGTTGGGGAGAAGAGTAATTTCTGGCACAACTTAACTAGAAGAAGGGATCGGTTGGTAGGACATATTCTGATGCATCAAGGGATCACCAATTTAGTGGAGGGTAAAAACGTCGAGGGAGACCAAGAGATGAATACACTAAGCAGATTCAGAAGGATGTAGGTTGCAGTAGGTACTGGGAGATGAAGCAGCTTGCACAGGATAGAGTAGCATGGAGAGCTGCATCGAACCAGCCTCAAGACTGAAGACAACAACAAAAAATTGCTGAATGAAATTTTCACTCTGCAGTGGAATGTGCGCAGATATGAAACTTTCTGGCAGATTAAAACTGTGTGCCAGACAGGTTCAAACTCTGGAGGAAACATCCCTCTGGCTGTTGCTAAGCCAGGTCTCCACAATATCCTTTCTTCCAGGAGTGCTAGTTCAAGGTTCACACAAGAGCTTCTGTGAAGTTTGGACTGGCAGAATTGAAGGTGTGAGGATGGGTCATGAGTTGTGCTTGGGTAGGGCAATTGGTATAGCACTTGATCATGAGAGGTAAAGGTCCTGAGTTCGAGCCTGTCTGACAGTGTTTTAATCTGCAAGAAAGTTTCACATATAGTGCTACTTACCATATAGTGGAAACGCTAAGTTGCAGACAAGCACAACAAAGTCGTGAACAAGTAAACTTTCGGCCAAAAGTTTTCTTCTCAATTAAACACACGTGCGTGTGCGTGTGCGTGTGCGTGTGCGTGTGCGTGTGCGTGTGCGTGTGCGTGTGCGTGTGCGTGTGCGTGTGCGTGTGCGTGTGCGTGTGCGTGTGCGTGTGCGTGTGCGTGTGCGTGTGCGTGTGCGTGTGCGTGTGCGTGTGCGTGTGCGTGTGCGTGTGCGTGTGCGTGTGCGTGTGCGTGTGCGTGTGCGTGTGCGTGTGCGTGTGCGTGTGCGTGTGCGTGTGCGTGTGCGTGTGCGTGTGCGTGTGCGTGTGCGTGTGCGTGTGCGTGTGCGTGTGCGTGTGCGTGTGCGTGTGCGTGTGCGTGTGCGTGTGCGTGTGCGTGTGCGTGTGCGTGTGCGTGTGCGTGTGCGTGTGCGTGTGCGTGTGCGTGTGCGTGTGCGTGTGCGTGTGCGTGTGCGTGTGCGTGTGCGTGTGCGTGTGCGTGTGCGTGTGCGTGTGCGTGTGCGTGTGCGTGTGCGTGTGCGTGTGCGTGTGCGTGTGCGTGTGCGTGTGCGTGTGCGTGTGCGTGTGCGTGTGCGTGTGCGTGTGCGTGTGCGTGTGCGTGTGCGTGTGCGTGTGCGTGTGCGTGTGCGTGTGCGTGTGCGTGTGCGTGTGCGTGTGCGTGTGCGTGTGCGTGTGCGTGTGCGTGTGCGTGTGCGTGTGCGTGTGCGTGTGCGTGTGCGTGTGCGTGTGCGTGTGCGTGTGCGTGTGCGTGTGCGTGTGCGTGTGCGTGTGCGTGTGCGTGTGCGTGTGCGTGTGCGTGTGCGTGTGCGTGTGCGTGTGCGTGTGCGTGTGCGTGTGCGTGTGCGTGTGCGTGTGCGTGTGCGTGTGCGTGTGCGTGTGCGTGTGCGTGTGCGTGTGCGTGTGCGGAGTTCCTATTTGTGCAATATAGAAAATCTGTTGTTGTTAGGAAGAATCTGGGTAGTATAGGTTGTGGAGCATTTGTTGAAATTGAGTACACACTTGCAACTAAATGATCCAGCGGTCTTCCCTACATTTTAGTGGTGAGCATTCCCACTGATGGACATTATGTGGGTGGTTGCGGATTACTGTGGCAGCCCAGATGCATGTGTGAGGAAGGACTGTCTGATAGCTTAGTCTACTGTATCAGTGAAAATAATCAATATTTGAAAAGGTAATGCAATAGGATAGATATAAAATAGCTACTCACCCGGCAGTGGCAGGAGAAAAATATATAAAGGTTAAGAAATGTGGATGCATTTGGAACCTGAGGCTCCCTCTGGCAGAAGGGTTGAAGGGGAAGGATGACAGATGTGGGAGGAGAACCGGCGAGATTTAGGAAATGGGGATAGTTTGGAAAAGTTGGACAGAACCCTGTCAGGGAGATTCACTGAATGGGATGTGAAGGAAATTCTACTTCTAAATGTGCCTGTCTACACCTCAGTGCCTACTATGTTGTGAGTTTGATCTATCCTACTTATCCTTCCATCCTGCATTTTTCATTGTTCAATAAGCCTCCTTTTTTAAATTTGCTGAAGTGTACGTGGATAATTTGCTGCTCAAAATAGCAGGAGCCCACTGTATGCGTGTAGTAAAAATGTTACAGATTAGACCAAACTTAAAACATTTCTGCCTTCTGTAAATGATAAACCAAAGTGTGCATGCAGTCTGCAGTGTTGAAGTATGTGGATTAAATAAGGCAGGATCCAGTAGAGGGTACATTCCTTACCAGCATCTTCAAACAACAAAAGGATGATACTGTTACATTGGTCCATGTCATCTAAATTCTGCTTATAGTGCAAGACTTGAGTTGTAAATAAGTTGTGTTCACCACTGACCTGACAGACCTGGTGGCCATCTGCTATACTGATTGAAATTTTACATTTTTCATCTTGATTTCATCATAAACTTTATTTCCAAAAAGAACATTGGTGTATGTATATGATGTCTCTGCTCAAGATATTAACCACAGTCCAAAATCTTTGACAGGAATACTGATTTTCTGAAAACAAACATGTTGGGTTTCTGCCATTACTTTATTGCAGAAATTGCAATTAACTTTCACAGCTCATTGAAAGAACAGCACTAACTGCATTCAATAATATCAAACCTCTTGTCACTGCAATTGTAGCAAATGCGAAAATTAATACGCTCACTGTCCAGTGTTTGGACACGACACCTCTGGAAGGAAGCCTCCTTCTGACATTGTAACCACTTGATTACTCCATTTGATGTATAGTAGGCAAATGTAAGCATTCTGTGTATTCCCAGTAAAGTGCCTTCACTGTGGTAGCCCCTTGATAATGTGGAGATCATGCTGTCTGTGCCTGAGCTGGAAACTCCCCACACAAGCAGAGTAGTATATCCCTTTCATGCATGGGACATGAGGAATTCAAGCAACAGTTTACTTGCCAAGGCTCCAGCAATCTCTTCAGACAGATAATTGTAATGTAGATAGATGTTCTGTTCCCTGGCTACACCATGGAGGGGAGGGGGAAGTGCCAGACATCAGGGAGTAAAATACTTCACCCAATACTTATTCTGCACTCGGACTGATGAGGATGCTTCTACTGCAATGAATTCATTATTTTTTGTAGTAAACATTTAGGACAAATTGGGGAAGTTGAGTCTCTGGGGAAGATGTGAAATGGTTTCATTTGTTAAAACTTCCTGTGCTGACCATCCTACAGCTCTTCAGGCATGTGATCATCTAGGTGACATGTGTGACCAATATACCCACACAAAACTTTGTAAATGATGATTCCTTTTACCATTTCTAGCGATCTTACACTCCAAACAGGGGACAAACTCCAGACTAATCTCTAATAATGAGGTGGGCGTTTTATCTGATATGTATGAAAAGGATTGGAAGATAATTGTAGGATACAGGCACCTTTGTCTTAGGCTTTGGAGGGAGTGTACTCCCACATAAGTTTATGGTCATGGTACACAAGAGTGATGTATGACCCACCACCTATTAGATGCTTCATATGTTTCACTTTGGGCATATGTCATTCCACTCCACTCTGGATTCAAAATGAGGCAACTGTGGACTATCACTGCACGAGATAATCATTGCAGATATCCACCTTTGCGTGTCAGGTGTGCACAATGTGAGCATCCACATTTGCCAGTTTGCTCTGTTTTTGAGAAAGAACAGACCTCCAGGGATACAAATCTCTTGACTTTGTCGTACATTGAAGCACGGAAAAAGTACGAATGCCTACATCAAATGGATACAACTATCAATTACGCTAACATCGTGACTATTGTGCCCCACCACCTGTACCTTGACCTTCCATGAACCAGATATCCCACAAGCCTCTCCTCTGGTTCCTGTGGTACCTTCTTCAGGAACCACTTCCTGTACTTGGCTGGAAAAGTGTTTTCCTTCTTCTCCAGCATCTACCAGAGCCTGGTCTCCCTCGTGGAATACCTCTCCCCCGCAATCTGCTGACTGGAGGCTTGAAGCCAAACAGTGGCTTAAGCAGCCATAGCTGTGGGTCCCAGGGCTGACTGCTCATCTGTCCCTGCACTCAGTGCAGATGCAGATAGCCCCTCAAGTGAACCTTGTCCACCAAAGGCTATGAAGGAAAAGAATAATAGTCGGGATGAGGCTCCTGGTGCCACCGGAGGAGCCAGATCCTTCCACAGTCAGATTTTGAGCTGATATTTGTGGCTGTGGTTCCATCCCACAGGTGACAGGCAGTGACCTGACCCTTTCGTGCCTGACCTGGTCACCAATGACCTAGGTGTTCGGCAGAATTGTAATGGGTACTAGTCACCTGCCAGAACACCACAGACTTATTTGCTCGTAAGCACTTTCCATTGCTCTCTGAGAAATGCACTTCATTGGTGACCATTCTCCAATGTTCCATGGTTATTGCTAGTCCTGATAAGGCATGTGGAGGAGACTGTGCTTAGATCCATACTTAAATCATTGGTGAATGGATTCCTCTTCATACCCTGTTGGAGGCAATAGTGGTGCAAGTGCAGATGTCAGCTATTACCGTTGACAACATTTACATATCTCCAAGCAGGCCGCTTAAGTTGAATTGACCACACTAATCCAACAACTTTTCTGCTGCTTGGGACTTCAGTGCACACCCTCCCTGTGGGGAGGACCACGTCTGGTAGGGGCCTTGTAATTGACTAGCTTCTCACAGACCATTATTTATGCCTCCTCAAAGATGGTTCTCCTATCCACTTCAGTGCTACCCACAGCACCTTTACAGCTATCGATTTAATGTTCTTTTCCTCTAATCTTGTACTGTCGCTGTATTGGTCACTACATGAAATCCTTTGTAATGTGCCCACTTTCTGATGATTATATTGTTTCCTTGTCACCACCAGACTGACTACCCTTTGGGCACTTAAGTGCCAGCTGGTCTCTGTATGTCAGTGCTGTTACACAGCTTCCTCTGCAGGATTGTACTGAATAGGTTGTGTGAGGCATATCGGATGAGATCATCCGTGCCACTGGAACTGAATTTTCCCTATCTACGCATACCCCTCCCCTTCCCCCCAACATAAGTTGATTCTGTGGTGGACTAGACATTGCAATAGCTATTCAGTATCACTTATAAGCCCAGCACTGATTCAAATGACATCTTTCACAGACTAACCTCATTGCTTTTAAGCAACTTCATACTTACTCACTGTCTAATCAAATGCAGTAAGAAGGAATTCTGGGAGCACTTTATCTGCTCTTGGGGATGTATGCATCTTCATCTCAGGTATGGCCAAATTCCGTGGTCTTATGGGCCGCCAGTGTGTTACAGGTTTTCCAGGTCTTGTCTGACAGGGTGGTCTTTGTATGGGTTCATCAGTTCTTGCAAAATACCTTGTGGCCCACTTTGTGACAGCATCAGTGTCCCCTTCATATGTGGCTACCCCTCTACTGCAGAAGTGACAAGTTGAATACATTTCCGCATGTTTCACTCCCCACCAACCTGAATTATGTAATGAACCCTTTACTGACTGAGAACTACTTTGGGCTCTTGCCTTGGTCCACGATACAGACCCTGGCCTCAGTCAAATTTGCAGTCAAATAAACAAGCAGCTGAATGTTTGCCGAAGGCAACATCTCCTCAGGGTCTTCAACTATCATTGACTCAAAGGTGCCTTCCTCTTGTAATGGCAAGACAGCATAGTTGTCCCAATCCTTAAGCTAGGCAAGAATCAAACATTTCTAGATAGTTGCTGGCCAAATACTCTGACAAACATACTTTGTAAGCTGCTGATGATTGCCTGCAGATTATGCTGGAGCTTTTTGTCCTATCATCGTGGTTTCAGAGGGGGGACGATCCACAACTGACTATTTCCTTAGGTTGGAAACAGCAAAATGAGATGCTTTTTCTAAACATAAACTCCTCTTAGCAGTCTTTCTTGACCCACTTGAGGCGTATGACATGTATCATTACATTTTACCTATCCTCCACGACTGGGGCTTGCCAGGCCAACTACAGATTTTGATTAGTCAGTCTTTATCCCACTGGTTCTGGGTTAGTCGGCACCTCACTCAGCTCCCCACGGATCCAAGAGAATGGTGCCCTCTGGGGCTCTGTTGAGTGTCTCTTCCTCATCACTATCAATGGGCTAGTGACCACTGTTGGAATGCTGGTCACTCATGTTGTATGTCTAAGATTTTTCCATTTGGTTTAGCCCCACTCAGTAGAGCAACCACTTCTGATTGCCAGCTCTGAGGTGCCATCTGGCAGGCCTCTGCATTGGAATTTTTTGCCCAGTTTCCAGTTCTGTCCTACAGAAACATGGCTTGTGCCTCATTACCATTGTACCAGTCCATTCTGTTAAAGAACTTTACTTATGTACCCAGCACATGGACATTGTAGCACAGTCCCATTTCTTGGGCCTCCATTTGTTAGAAAACTGACCTGGCTGCTCCATACTTGTCACCGGAAGAGTAGCTGCATGCGGAAGCTTAATGATTTCTGCTTCCTTGTGCACAGGTCTCGGGGTGTGGATTTTGGTACTCTAACCTGTGACAGGTGCAAAAATCACCAAACTATCAGTTTAACAAGTAACGGCTGCAAAATACTAACATGAATTCTTTACAGACAAATGGAAAAACTAGTAGAAGCCGGCCTAGGGGAAGATCACTTTGGATTCCGTAGAAATATTGGAACACGTGAGGCAATACTGACCCCACGACTTATCTTAGAAGCTAGATTAAGGAAAGGCAAACCTACGTTTCTAGCATTTGTAGACTTGGAGAAAGCTTTTGACAATGTTGACTGGAATACTCTTTCAAATTCTGAAGGTGGCAGGGGTAAAATACAGGGAGCGAAAGGCTATTTACAATTTGTACAGAAACCAGATGGCAGTTACGAGAGTCGAGGGGCATGAAGGGAAGCAGTGGTTGGGAAGGGGGTGAGATAGGGTTGTAGCCTCTCCCCGATGCTATTCAATCTGTATATTGAGCAAGCAGTAAAAGAGACAAAAGAAAAATTGGGAGTAGGTATTAAAATCCATGGAGAAGAAATCAAAAGTTTGAGGTTCGCAGATGACATTGTAATTCTATCAGAGACAGCAAAGGACTTGGAAGAGCAGTTGAACAGAATGGATAGTGTCTTGAAAGGAGGATATAATATGAACATCAACAAAAGCAAAACGAGGATAATGGAATGTAGTCAAATTAAATCGGGTGATGCTGAGGGAATTAGATTAGGAAATCATATACTTAAAGTAGTAAAGGAGTTTTGCTATTTGGGGAGCAAAATAACTGATGATGGTCAAAGTAGGGAGGATATAAAATGTAGACTGGCAATGGGAAGGAAAGCGTTTCTGAAAAAGAGAAATTTGTTAACATCGAGTATAGATTTAAGTGTCAAGAAGTCTTTTCTGAAAGTATTTGTATGGAATGTAGCCATGTATGGAAGTGAAACATGGACGATAAATAGTTCAGACAAGAAGAGAATAGAAGCTTTCGAAATGTGGTGCTACAGAAGAATGCTGAAGATTAGATGGGTAGATCACATAACTAATGTGGTGTTGAATAGGATTGGGGAGAAGAGAAGTTTGTGGCACAACTTGACTAGAAGAAGGGGTTGGTTGGTAGGACATGTTCTGAGGCATCAAGGGATCACCAATTTAGTATTGGAGGGCAGCATGGAGGGTAAAAATCGTAGAGGGAGACAAAGAGATGAATACACCATGCAGATTCAGAGGGATGTAGGTTGCAGTAGGTACTGGGAGATGAAGAAGCTTGCGCAGGATAGAGTAGCATGGAGAGCTGCATCAAACCAGTCTCAGGACTGAAAACAACAACAACAACCTGTTTTTCATCATCAGTTAACTGCTATATTAGCAGGTCCTTTGCCTCTCCATTTTCTGCAATCCATTGCTTCCTTCTTAAGGCTGCTGTATGTTGTACCATCCATCATGTCATCCAGTATCTGGAATCTCTTCCTTCCTCGCTTCCTTTTCCCTTCTACATAACCTTCTAAAACTGTTTTTATCAGTCCGTCATTCTTTCTTAATATATGTCCAATCCAATTTCTTTTTCTTCTCTTTATTACAGCTAGTAACTGTCTTTTCTCTCCCACTCTTCTCAGTACCTCTTCATTTTTTACTCTGTCCATCCAACTTATTCTTTCCATCTTCCGCCATGTCCAGATCTCAAAAGCCTCCAGCCTTTCTGTCTTTTTTCCTCATAGTCCATGTTTCAGCACCATATAGAACAACACTCCATACAAGACATTTTAAGAGTCTCTTTCTGAGTTCTCTGTCCAGACTGCTGCAGAAGATTCTCCTTTTCTTATAAAACGCCTCTTTTGCCATTGCTATCCTTGTTTTAATTTCTGTGGTGCACTTCCAGTCGGTGTCTATCCTGCTTCCAAGATACTTAAAATTTTGCACCTGTTCTAGTGTTTCTCCATTCAGCACAATTTTTATTTCCTTATTTCCTCCTATTGCCAATACTTTTGCTTTATTTGTGTTAATTTTCATTCCATATTTTTTTCTGTTGTTTGCAATGGTGTCCACCAAATCCTGTAATTCTTTTTCCCCTGTGGCTAGAAGGACCATGTCATCAGCAAATCTCAAGCACCCTACTCTTCTTCCTCCAATTTCTACTCCTTTGTCATCTAATGAGCAGTGGTCAATCATACTTTCCAAGTACAGGTTGAAAAGAGTAGGTGATAAACAGCATCCTTGTCTTACTCCTTTCCCTAGTCTGATCCAGTTTGTACTTTCTCCTCTCACTTTAACTGAAACTTTTTGATTAAGGTACAATGGGTTTATAAGTCTTCTGGTTTTCCAGTCCACTCTCTTTTCCCTCATAATAGTCGCCAGCTTGTCCCAAACCACATTGTAAAATGTCTTTTCTAAATCAATGAAGCACATATATAGGTCTCTTCCTTTTTCAATAAACCGTTCTCCCAAGATTCGTAGGAGCCCTATTGCATCTCTGGTGCCCGTATTCCATCTAAAGCCAAACTGCTCCTCGCCGAGATTCTCCTCTATTACTTTCTCAAGTCTTTAATTATTCTTAACATCACTTTGGCTGCATGTGAAATGAGGCTGATTGTCCTGTGCTCGCTATATTTCTTGGTTCCTTGTTTTTTCGGTAATGGAATCATTACTGTTGTCAAAAAGTCCTCAGGCCATTCACCACTGTCATATATTTTATTACATAACCTCAATATTTCTCTTATTCCATTGTGGTTCAAGCATTTTAGTATTTCTCCCGGTATTGTATCTGTACCTACTGCTTTGCCATTTTTCATTGCAGCAATGGCAGACTTTACTTCCTCCATTATGATGGTCGGTCCTTTCTCTTCATCACTTACACTGTTGTGCGATTCAAGTTCCAGAGTTTCTGGTTTGCTATTTGTGTCATATAGCTCTTTTATATATTCTTCCCATCTCTGGAGGACATCATCACGATCTTTGTACACTACCTCTTCGTCTTTACTCAAAATTTCCATAGTAGCACTTCCTGCTCTGTTTTGTTCCCATGTCATAGTCTTTACTCTGTTGTATAGTAAGTCGTATCTTCCCTTCCCGTCCAGTTCTTCAATTTCATCACATTCCTCTTTTAGCCATTTTTTCCTAGCCTGCTCTGTTTCTCTTCGCACTTCGTTATTTAACCTTCGGTATATCTTTCTTGCATCTTCAGTGTTCTTGTTTTTCAATTTTCTTCCCTCCTCCATCTTGGAAATCATTTCTTGTGTGACCCATGGTTTTTTGACCTTTTCCCTTTTACATATCCTATATTTTGCTGTCCTGCTTTAATGATTCTTTCAGCATATTCCAGTACTCGTTGGCATTATCAGGTGCTTCTTTGTCTCGTAATGTGTTTAGACAGTCCCGAGACAGCATTTCTGTAATTTGTTCTTTGTTGGACCTTATCTTCTCTAGATCCCCCTTCTTCACCATTGTCGCCTTTTTCAGTTTTTTCATTCTTATTTCTATTTCTGCCATAAGTAAGTTGTGGTCACTATTAATATCTGCACCTGGTAATGTGTGCACCTTCTTGATTCCATTCCTGTATCTTTCTTCTACCAGTATAAAATCGATTTGGTTTCTATATTTATCCCCTGGTGATTTCCAAGTGTAGAGCCTCCTCTTATGGTTCTTGAACCATGTGTTTGCCGCTATCAGCTGCCTTTCCCTGCAGAAGTCAATTAACCATTCACCTCTGTCATTTCTCTTTCCAAGACCATGACTGCCTACTATGTTTCCCTCTTTCCCTTCTCCCACAATGGCGTTCCAGTCTCCCATCACTATTTTGCAGCATTTTTTATTTTCGTCCACTATTCTATTACATTGTACGTTTCCTCTACAATTTGGTCATCATGTTCTGAAGTTGGCATATACACCTGGACAATCAGTAAATCTTTTTGTGTTCCTTTCAGCCTTACACCAATAACCCGGTCATTTGCATAATCTACATATCCCACACATTTAGCCAATTCGTTTGTCATAATCATTCCTACTCCATTAATTCCTTTTACTTCTCCTCCTGAGTAGTAGAATACATATTCATCTGACATGAAACTCTCCATGTCCATTCCATCTTACCTCAGCAACTCCTACGAGGTCCATATGATTCTTTTCCATCTCTCTTTTAAGGTTTTCTAGTTTTCCTGCTTGTAGCAGAGTTCTGACATTCCAGGTACCAATTCTCGTTTTGATTTTTTGCCTCCTTTCAAGTTGTTCCCCCGTGTTCAAGTTGTGTTTACTGGGCCACAATTTCCTCCCTGATTATAGTTCTAAAACAGTTAGACCCAGACCACTGCTGTGGTGCGTGTATGGCCTCTGGTGCTTTCCAGATTAGTCCCATAGACACTCTTGCCAAATCAGATATCTTCCCCCTTCAGATTAAATGGTCTCCCGTGCAATAGTCATTTGACCATTTCCATATTGTCCAATGCATACCATTCTCTTTACACACAAGGGGTGTCGTTCTGATACCTGCACAGAATGGGACTACCAGTTGGAATTGCCTTGCTTCCCTCTGCCAAGATTTTCACCTCCCCTCCATGGATTCTACACTGTTTCCTCGCACCCTACCCCTCAGATGGCTCAGAGGCCAGGGATTAGGATCTGATCTCCTCAAAGGTCCTAAAGTCACTATCACCTCAGTGATCTTTTGATACCTGTTACATCTAATTCTTGAAGGTTCAGGGTAGTACCATCTTTTACACAGACAGCTCTAAAACTGCGGATCAGACAGGATATGCTGTATATACCCCAACTGTATGGAACACAATTCGCTGCTGGGAACAATTAGTATGTTTATTGCACAGCTGACTACTGGTAGCAGACCCCTCCATTTTATTCACTGGGCATCCATTGACAGTGTTTTAATGTGTACTGATTCAGTGAGCAGTCTCAGATATTGACCAATGCTATTCTTGCAGACCTTTGTTCTACCTGCTCAGTTGTCATTCTCTGGTTCGCAAATGATATGAGTATCCCAGGGAACCAACAGGCTGGCCGTTTGGTTACTCACTTCCAGTCTGCATTGCCAACACCAGATGCAAATTAGCAGGTGTGCGAAAGATGTCTACTCATTTGGAAATGGAACGACATCTGGTGGGTTACTGCCAAATCTGATAAACTCTGTACAATTGAGGAGACGCTTTCCCGGATGGAATCCAGTCCTGTGTCTCTGCATTGGTTGTACTGGGTTAACCCGTAGTCTTCTTTTGTTTACTGAACCACCCCACACCCTGATTGTGAAGCTTTAGACAGTACCTCATATCTTGGTAGAATGCCCTCTTCTTTTGGCTCTCTGTGCTGAGTATGGACTTCCGGACCCATTACCTCTAATATTGGCATATGATTCACAGACAGTTGAACTGGTCTGTTTTCTCCGTGAAAGTGGCTTTTATTCTCAATTATAAGGTTTTAATCTACCTCTGGAGCAGGACAAGGGTGGTAGGGATGGGGTGTCTTCGACTATGTGCTAGATCTGGGGGTCCCCCACCTTAACTCCTTGATTGGGCTATTCTTTCATCCCTATTTTTCTCTTTCATAATCACTTCTATATTCAGTTTGCCTCCTTTCTGCTGCACACAATTTTTTATTCCAGTTGTCGTGTTTTGTCAAGTAGTGGATGCTCTTGACTGTAATGGGTCAAGGGTGTGACAGTTGTCAGAAGTAAATTTCCTGTTGCATGTAGAGCCTTGGGGATGCCCACCTGCTGGCTTCCCCACCCCCTTTATCTTGTTTTTATTATTGACAGTACAAAAGATGTCCATTGCATTTTTAGTCTTCTCACATTACTGTTATGACTCTCTAGATCAAAAAACATTCTTGACTGGTGTCTCTACCACAATTCTTGCATTGAGGGACTGATGACCTTGCTGTTCGGTCCATTAACACCCCCCCCCCCCCACCCCACACACACACAATTAACCAACCAACCAACCCAAATGTCATAAAGTGAACACAGGATGCAGAACTTGTCCTCACTGGTGTGTTGTTGGACTGCTCCTTTGCTGTATTACAGTTTTTATGGCATCTGCAGGGTGGTTATAATTAAACTTTTGCTACTTGAGCCAGTGTAGATGTAAAACTGTCTGCTATAAGAGTACTCGACTGTATAGGAATGATGTTCAGGCTGTGCGCAACAGGATTTGCGTGGTTATTAGTGTTAGTGTTGTGACTCGCCATTAGGCACTGATACTGGTACAGTGACATAGGACTGCAACTAGACCATTGGTGTACAATAGTTGCAGACAGTTGACGCAGGTCTGGTGGTGGTGGTGGTGGTGGTGGTGGTGGTGGTGGTGGTGGTGGTGGTGGTGGTGAGCACCACGTCAGCACGTGTAAAAGTTCCCAGTCTTTCCATGTCAAGTCTCGTCACATCTCAAATGATGATGAGATGATGATAACACCACAATCATCCAGTCCTTAGGTGGAGAAAATCCCAAACCCGGCTGAGAATCGAACCCAGGATCCCATGATCCAGAGGCGTCAATGCTAGCATCTAGACCATGAGCAGTGGACAGACAAGGTGAGCAAGGTTATACTCATAAAATGGTTTTATCAAAACAGCAATAGTGCTGCTGCTCTTCACGCTTATCGATGCATTAATGGAACACGGAGGTGTCCTCTTTCCACGCTGTCATTGAAGAACGTGACTGGGAAGTTCGAATTAACTGGCAGTTACGAATTGGCTCCTGGGAAAGGCTGGCAGCCAATTGCACCACAAGTTTACTGTTGCCATGTATGAGAAGGCTGCATGCAATGTGCAGTCTTAGAATAATGTAGGAGCTGTCATGACAGCTGACCATTCTGTGGTCCACTATTCGAAAAGTGCTACAATCAATTAGATTTGGTGTCAGGGTTGTTGTGGATGCAGATGGTAGTCACATTGACCAACATTTGTAACCTGGAATGTAAGTGTGGTATGCAATTAACAGATGTTACACATGAATGTGGAAATTAAAGTGCTCTGTTACACAGTTTTTGTTCCTTCCACAAAGTCTCAATGTCATGTAATAATGTTTCCCTTAAGTAGGGAAAGTTCAATCATAACTGCCCTGTACTACACATCGTTAGGTGCCGGTGGCATATAAAGTCTATCCTCAGTCTCATGGACGTGTGGTTGTTGCGGTAATGGTTGGTTCTGATTTGTGGATTGACAATGGTAAGCAAACCACTCACACACTCACTTAGGCACAAGCCTTGAAAAATGCAGATTTAACATCATATTGCATATGACTAATTCTTGTTGCTCAGCGCTTATTACAAAGTCTGGCCAAAGCAGTAACTATACTTTTCTAGTGATTTTTTTTTTTAGGGAGGGCAGGGGGGGAGGGGGGGGAAGGCAGGAGGAAATTTGTGGAGTATATACATATAGCTACAGTTTCAAATGGCTTACAGTGAAACAAAATTAAGAAGCTAAAATCAAGCTGTTGGTATTACAAAAAAACTTCCATCAAATTATGTGAAGCTTCCTTGATTTTTTTGAGTCAACAACAAAGGTTTTGATGTGAAGGTAGTGAAGAGCTAGCATCTCACAGTACACAGCTTGGCTGTCAATCTGAAGAACTTTTCAGAGGACTGATAGCAGTCATCTTATCTGGAGTTCAGTGGAGGTTGTAAGTCAGAGTGCCAGTTCTGTGGTGAGATCTGCAAAATGGAGACTGTTGAGTCATTGTGTCAAAATGGTAATCAGGTGTGGCATGGATTGTGCACTGTTGTAAAATTCCTACCCCTATTGCTCATCATCCCCATGACTGTGCTGTAATTAATTTCATAAAGAAGCTGATATTTAGGCTCAGACATTATGTTGTCATCAAACACTTCACAAAGATTTGCTGGAAAGCCTATGGAAATAAATTATTAAACCACTAGATGTGACAAGTGGTAAATGAGTATTTTATAGTAAAACACTAAATATAATACTTTCCTCGTGCAGGTTAGCAACAGAAGATGAATTGCAGCAGGAGATAGCAGCAGTAGCTGAAGCAGGCAGTAATGAGTTATGGAATTACAATGAAAGTGGAGCTGACGGGTATGTTATCTTAGGCAAGATATTTTTCACCATTACACTGTGGTCACAAACCCAATATTAACAATTTTACCAAATGCACAATATTAGAAATAAAATGAAGTAATGGTATTACTGTTCAACATTAATTTGCTAATGTAAACCTTCCAACATTTCATTGTGTAGTAAGCAACTTGGTGCAGTGTTCTGTGGGAACTAAGACCACCCAGGACATATTAAATTAAAACTGAAAGTTTTGAGTAAATAATTTATCCTCTGTCCAATGAAATATTTGGATGAGTGTTTCTTGTGAACAAATAAATATTAAATGTATCAGCTGTAGCTTCCATGTGAAGTCATATTCTAAGACATATGCATTGTTTGTTGAAGATAAGGTAACTGACATTAGTTGATAATCTTTAAACAATGGTTCAATCATCCATTCTTTCATTTTACTCTGTACATTCCATCAAGGGGAACCTTCAGCAATATTGAATTAACTATAAAAGTAGTTAGAAGCTGCACTGATGAACTATTTTTCAGCTGCTGTAATCTAAATGGGCATAAATTTATCAAGAAAGCTGTATTTTGAAAAGTCTATTTTATAGTTCCATTAAACTGTAATATGTATTGAAATGTAGGAGCCATCTTTTTATTCAAAAGTGATCACTTTTAATCGCATTCATATTGTATCAGTGCAGATTATAAATTACATGAATGTTTTGTATTGTCCTGAAATCTGGTGGTATCAAAGACATTGTTTTTTTAACACTGAAAGTCACAAAGTATTTTAAAATAAAAGGGCGGGAGGCAAATTTCTCAGTTGGCCAATAGGACTGCTGTTAAGCCTATGTTCTTTATCCAGTATTTTTCCAATAAATATCTCTCAGCACTGAAGTGAGTGTGTGGAGAAATCAAACATACCCACTTCTGGCTGCCACCTTTCCCTTACAGCTAGACCCAGTTTTCTGGCAACAAATACCTTTAGATGTGGGAGTAGGTCTATTAGTGCCAGATATGAGTAGGGCAGATGTTTCAACTATTGGTCAGCGTATTGCCAGACGAAGATATTGCCCAACTGGGACTCTAGATATGAATCATATGGATTATGCCTGGAAAAAATTGCAACCAGTAAGTTTGTACTGCTTGAATGTGACCAGCCAGATGCATTCATTGACAAAACTGTTTAGACAGTGTTTTACTGTAATTTTCAGGTGATACCTACAGAATGATCATATTTGCTGTCTTGTTCCTTCTTTATACTCTCATTGCCCCCACCTTCTTCCCCTGCTGCCTATTACTGGTAAGGGTCATGAATGCTGGATACTGGGAGTGAACTAGAGCCCACTCTGTATTTCTGCTTACCCTGTCAAGTGAGTCGCTCTCAGCTGACATTAATACTTTGGTTGGCTGACTGTTACACCCTACATGTTAAGGGGCCCCCACCAGCTCCATCACACACTTGATATTAATTATTGTGCAGTTCTGAGTATTGAGCAGTAATATTGACGGTCTGAGAGCTGTTTTGCTGGTTTGCCCAATGTATTGGATGAGCAAATGGCAATAAAAATGTTGACACTCAACTCTCTGTACTGTACAGTTAATAGTAGTATTGTGCAATAGAAATGGTGCCTCCTAAGTCAGAGAGAATTTAAATTTGCTCTGAATGTGTTTCTGCCAAGACCAGAAAAAGTACTCCTTGTCAGAATAGTTCCAGGACAGGTCTTTTTTAAATAGAACATTGCAATTACCAGGTAATGATTGTAGCTTCTATCAAAGTAGTCCCCCTGGCTATCAATACAGTGTCACCAACGTTTCTGGAGGTCTTACAAGCAAGCAGGGAAATTTTCAACTGCAATGCTTATAAGTTTGTCACAGCTCATTGGAGGTCTGCAATATCTTGAGGTGAACCTTTCCTTTGTCGCTTTTTCATTCACAGGAACAAAAATCGTTAGGTGAGAGGTCAGGTGAATATGGCAGATGTGGAGTGGCAATAATAGAATGTCTGGCCAGATAATTGGTAATAGATAATAGTAGTATGGTGTCCTAGGATTGTCATGCAGTAAGAACCAGCCCTGAGAATGGCACAAATCAGGGTGGTGATGTCAAATTGCTTGTCTGAAACGTTTCAGGACTTGGATATAGAGTTTGGTTCACTGTGCAACCAAAAAGTGTGATCAAAATTGTCCTCGTTCTTCAAGGTTATCATTTGACTGTTTCAGAGGTTGGTGATCCAGGACTCCACCATTCAGCACAGTGACACTTCGTGTGAGGGTTGTGTTAGTAGCACCAACTTCCATCCTTAGCAATAATCTTTGATAGAAATGTGGGATCACATCTCAGTAGTAATTAGTCTTTCCTCTTTCTATTCATCTGTTAGTGTATGAGGGATGAGTTTTGACTTGAGTTCCATTTCCCTAAGTCTTTGCATAAAATATTATGACACATACCATGACTCAAATTAAGTTGTTGTATCAAGTGTCGCTACATGCCAATCTTGTTGCAATATCTGCCTTACACACTTAATTGGTATGTGCTGTAGACAGGTGACCATCTCTAGGATAATCTTGCACAGAAACTGTCTTCACAAAACCTTTTATGCCACACAAAAACATGGCTTCTTGAAAGAACTGCACTGCATATGATTGCTTAATTATTGTCCATGCTTCACTAAGGGTTTTTCCCCGAGCTTAATGCAGAACTTGACGTTCACTTTTTGCTCACAATCAGCCTCCATTGTCACTAAAATTACTATGCCAAGAATCCAAACAGTTACTAAGCACAGCCCTGCCATCTAGTGAGTTTACATGGAAACGTGGCCAAGGTCATTTCAATGACACACACACACACACACACACACACACACACACACACACACACACACCAGTTAACATAAAAGCATTTGTTCCTTTTAGTATTGCAAACTCAGAAATAAGAAATCTGTCTTGGAATTTTTCTGGCTGGGAGTAAATGACAAAAGATGGAGGTGTGAGCTGGATGATGTATGCTGATGAGCTAAAACATTATGACCACTGACCACTGCGCTGCGATGTTGGATGCTGCCAGGTGGAGTTGGGGCATGTGATGCCATAATAAAAGTATGTACGTGGAGCACACGCGCACACACAAGGGGGTGTCACCCTAGTGAAGTTATGGGCTGCAAATGGGGAAATTCATTGAGACAAGTGACTTTCATAAAGGGCAGATTGTTATTACAGAGTGCCTGTGAACAAGAATCTTGAAAACAGTACAGCTGATCAAATATTTGTGTGCTACTGTCATGAGCATCTACAAAAAGATGTAGGAGGACAGTGAAACTACCACCAGGTACTAAATGGTTGGACGTCCACAAATGTTCACAGAATGTGGGGTTTGGAGGCTTGTCTGCTCTGTAAAGTAAGATAGGTGGTGATCTGTGGCATCTCTGTGGAAGCAGCACAATGCTACTGTACAGACAAGTGTTTCAGAGCACACTGTTCATTGTACATCACTGAACATGGAGCTCTGCAGCAGACCCAGTGACATTGTCAATTAAGATTGCACTGGGCAGGGACCGTTAGCAGTAGACTATCGGTCAATGGAAATATGGGCTGCTCTGGTGAATCTCAATTCTGCTACACTAGGTGGATGGTCATCTCCACAAACACCTTAGAGATGAACAGCAGCTTGAAATGTGCAGCAGGCCATGGGCGTAGACTGGTAGGAACAGTATGAGTGCTATGGGAGACATTCTCCTGCACTTGCATGGGACCTGTGGTGGTAATCAGACATGCTGACAGTTCAGACCACATGCATCCTTTCATACTTGAGGTGTTCCCAGACACTGTACAGCTGGCCATGTGTCAGAGCCAGAACTGTGCTACAATGGGTTGAGGAGCATTTTAGTGAACCCATATTGAGGTCTCAGTGATGAAATTCGCCTGATGTAAATCATATGGAACCCATCTGGGTCACTATTGGGCACCATCACTGCGTACACAAATCAGTGGCATGTTATTTATGTCAGTTACGTGACCTGTGAATAGACATCCAATCCCATATACCTCCACAAACCTACCAACAAACTGTTAGATCCCCGATATGCAGAATCAGTGATGTATTTCATTCCAGAGATGGGTATACAAGCTATTAAGCAGGTAGTTACAATGTTTTGATTCATCAGTGTATATTAAGGCATGATGTGGTACTGTGACAAATGAAATTCTGATTCTCAAGAAAATGCCAGGTATCTTGTTACCCAGAATATTGGAGGAAACTGAAGATCATGTTGTCATTGGGAGATCTGGTTCTAAACTTGACCCTTCCTTGTTGAGCTATCTACCTCTTGAGAAATGGTTTATCTAGGAATTGCCTCATGTCACAATGGCAATATGATGGTGCACTGTCTTGTTGAAGAAGCATCAGCTTCTTCTACTTTGTACAGTTGGTGATTCCCACCTGTCACTATTCCTTGAAAAAATGTCCCTAAAAGTCTGCTAACACATGCCACACCATACTGATAACCCCGGATGATTAACAGCTTGTTGTTCCTTAACATAATGGTTTTCTCTTGCTCAGTACACACAGCTGTGGGTACTGATGATTTGATTGTTTAAATGTTGCCTCATGAGACTAATTATACCAATCAACTGTTCATTATTGCAAATTATGTGCAGATCCTCATTCATTGTGTGAAGCAGTCTGATAATGTAGGATTTCCAGTTTGTATCCTTTAAAATGTGAACATTTGATGTGGTTACACACAATTCACATGCAGCTTGCTGTGTGGACTACTTTGGGGATCTTGAGAAAGCCTGTACCACTGTGTCCATTTCTATTTTATCTGTTGCTGATTTCCTCCTGTCTCACTATCCCTTCTACGGATCACGTACTCTTCCTTTCCTCTCAAACTTCTCACATAATTTCCTTCGTTATGATAGTCCTGCAGTATCAAATTCTGTCTGCCATCATCTGTTCTTTCCCATTTTCGCATTTGCAACAACACTTTGAAACTGACTTTCTTTGCTCCAAGGAAAATTTTCAAGCCATGTTGTTGTTTATATGTGCTTAGTGGAAACTGAAAATAAACAAAAGAAAAACAAATGAACTGCTACACAAACTGGCCATGAGAGAACCATGTAATCTCACTTGGATCAGGTTATCATTAAAGTGAACTGTTATTGCACATAAACTTTGTGTGAGAAAGGCCTCTTCACTGAGAGTGAGGTCATTATCTCAGTTGATCAGGTTGTCTGTCAGCCTTATCTTAACAGCTTCATTAAAGAGAGAATCCCAAAATGATGTGTTCTGTCTTAACATTTCAGTTTCTTCATATTGTCACATAGAAGAAGGTGTAATTAGATGAATGATGAACACTAACTTCACTTAATGAAGGTTTAGTCTGCACTTGCACATACGAGAGTGCAGAGTGAACTGCCTCTGGCCAGAGTACGTACAGTATGTATGCAGCTACAGAACATTCCAGTACAGTGATTCTTGACATTTGTGGATACTTCCAGAATGTGCTCGAACCGAATATAGAAATTAAAATTGTACAGTCCACACGAGTTTGCAACTCATGACCCTCCATGCAACAGTTTACTATCATAACCACTACACCATGGAACTACTCAGCTTCTTCTGCGACAATATTTCAAAGTTCCTTGTAGCTATGCAGTGCTCCACAATGTCAGGGTTTGTGGGTTGATCCATCTGGACAGTCTGCTCGATGTGTGCACCCCCAGCATCAAATTACCATGAAGGCAGAAAATGGTGCCCTCCCTCTTTCGATGTTCTGGTAGAGCACATATGTACTTGCATATCTGCAGCTGACAGCATCCTTCAGTGTGTGCCACGTACACTTGACCTCAGGGTTGGTGCAGTACTGGCAGAGGGTGCAGGCAAAGTGAGCAGACACACAATGAAGTGTGTGGCAGTAGCATACCTCTTGAACACAGGCAAAGTATCAAATAAAATCAGCTTGAAGTAAAATTGTTTTCTCTGTCCACCTCGGAAAACTTGAGCACTGTTAAGTATGATGAATGACAATTTTGGGCCCAGGAAACTGGGTTGAAACATTTTTAATTCCCTCCATTGATTTAATTTAGCAGTTTTGATCTTAACTGGAATGTGGTCTTACTTTTTTATGTCACTTTACAAGGAGAGAAAATAAAAGCCAAAATGCTAACTGGCAACATACTCCAGTATCAGATGCCAGGAACAGTAAGTGGGGTACTAATAGGAGTGAGACAGTCACATCACAGACCTATGTTTCAGTCCTGCATACTTGAAGTCCAGTTGCACATATTTGACTTGATAACCTTACCTGTTCAGCAGCTGTTCATATGCTGTGCTCCCATAGGTGAAATCTGATTACTCTTTAATAGGACAACACTCCAGGAGAGATTGGTACACCATGAAAAATCATAATGTATTGCTGAAGCCCTGTGTCCTCCAGCTTGGCTGTGGATGAAACATTTGTGCAAGTTAAAACTGCACTCATCAGAATTTGTGGGGCTTACACAACCGAAAACTACCACCAATTGTTAAAGCAATTATGCTTCCAACAAAATAGTTACTTGTATTTAAGATGTCATTGTCTGTTACATAGCTTCTGCTTTCTGCCACTCAAATTCTGCTTTGACACATGGGAGTTAGAAATGTCAGTTTTGAAGCTGCTGACAATGAGTTGTAAGATACAGTGGCAGCCAGAAAGCGATCAGCAATAATGTATTGAAAACTTGTATAATATCCAAATAGATAATTAACATTGTCCAAATTATGGACGTTAGTTTCAGTGATGGTGCATTTTGCAATTTAAGCTTTGTCTAAGTCTGCAAAATATTGACACCATGAAAATGTACTGTTCCACTACCAATTAAAAGGTCTTCCTGTGCACGTGTACCTAAACATTGCTTAACTTAAACTGAGCAAAGACAAAGCTTATTGCACAAGTGGATGAAGCTGAACTTACACACATCCTACACTGGCCAACACCCTATGTGTGTCTCAGAAAATTTTGTCACGTCCCACTTGTGCCTTAGCCATAGTGATGTGCCTGTCAGTCCACTGTATTAATATTTTACCTTCCTATAAATATAGCGTCCTACATTGGTACTTCCAGTGGAGACAGCTACATAACAATACTAGAAATAATTTTCAATAAGTTAACTCATCCAAAAGTACATAAGAGGTCTGTTCAAAAAATTCCAAAACGTTTGTAATTTCATGCCAATGGTGTGTTAGAACAAAATGCAGTTGGCAGCCCTGCACATGCCTGTGTTTAATGTGTAGCAGCTGGAAGTTTCATTGTTGTATATCTGTTAGTTCTTTTTCAGCACTGTATTGAGTAGAACATTTCCAGTTTGTCCTGCATGAATTCATCCACAGACTAATACCACTTCAGTGTCAGTACCTCATAGTTTTCTTTTTGTGAACCTAAATTCATCTGCATCAACTTGTTCCCTTTTAATTTATTACAAATTTTCATTCCCACGTATTGAGGTTCCTGGGCATACAGTCTGAGGCAGGGGGTGAGGAGCATAAAATTTTCTTTGTTTCTGGTATCATGTGAATGCACAAAATGGTTTCCCTCAAATAATTCATTTCTGGTGTACAAAAATATAATAATCTCATATACGTTTAAGGATGGCAGAGTTATATTTTAGTTTTCTAAAAAACGGTCAACATGGTTCTTTGTGATTTGCAGTGCACATATTTCGTGTGATTTTTTTCTGTATTTTTAGTATCCACACTGTTTGTCGAGTTACCCCAAAAAAACAATACCATACCTAATAATCGATTTGAAGTAGCTTCTATATGCTACTTTTTGTGTGTCCATGTCAGTTCCAGTTGACAATATTTGCATTGCAAATGCAAAGCTGCTCAGTTTGTTTGCCAGGTATTCAATTTGTGCCTGGCAGCTCAAATTTTTATCTACATTTAAACCTAAGAATTTGACAGTCAACTTCTTCTATACCTTGGTTGTTGTGTTCAATCTTAATCTGCTAACATTTTGACCGTTTGGTTCTGAACTGCATCATGTGAGTCGTAGATATGTTTAGATTCAGCCCATTTAGCTGAAACCAAGTTTCTAAGGTACTGAGGGTACCGATCAAAGATTTGGGAATTTTTTCTGAGTCCTGATCTTCATCTAAGACAGAAGTATCATCTGCAAACAGAACTGATGGGGAGCTGATGTTTAATGATAAGTCATTAACATAAAAGAGAAATAGGACTGGGCCTAATATGGAGTCCTGTGGAACACCCTGAGATTTTTCCAGTCAGAAAAAATGTGCCATTTGAAGAAATGCTAACTCTTTGCTTTCTGTTGGATAATTAGGAGTAAAGCCATTGTAGGGCACTGCCGCTAATGCCGTACTTTCCAAGTTTGTAAACAAGCAATGCATGGTTTACGGAATCGAATGCCTTTGTGAGGTTGCAGAAAATTCCTGCCACCTTATTTCTCTTGTCTAATGATGTGCTTATTTTCTCAATGAAACTGTTTGCTGCATCGATGGTGTTTTTACCCTGCTGAAAACCAAATTGATTGTTTAGAATAACAGAATATTTTGCAATAAAGTCTTGGATTTGTGCAACAAAGTTTTTCAAATATTTTCGTTGGTACTGGGAGAATGGAGATAGGATGATAATTTCCCATGATCTCTCTTGATCCCTTCTTGAAGAGTGGTTTGACCTCAGCATATTTCAGTACCTCTGGGGAAACAGCCCTCTTCAAAACATTGATTTATTATCTGAGCTAGTGGGTTTGCAATTTTATTGTGTACCACTTTAATAACTTTGGTGGGCATTCCATCCCAACCTGCAGATTTTTAGTTTCTTAATGTTAGAATAGAATTTTCTACATCCTCCACAGAAACTTTTGAGTTTTGGTAAAGTTTTCAGAGTTTTCGTCTAGGATAAAGGGATTTACTTTGTTGTCATAATCTGTTACATCTACATCAGACTTTGCTACATTAATTATTAATTCATTAAAGTACTCTGGTATTTGAGCTGGAGTTACAATAGTATTTCCTTCAATGTCAACATTTGAAATTTCTTGGTTACAGGCTTTAGCACCTAACTCCGTTTTAATGACAGACCACACAGCCTTTGTCTTATTTTTGATTTAAAATTAGCCTGTTATTTGCCAGTTGTTTTGCTGCCTTGACAACTCTATTATATTTTAGTTCTCTGTGCAGTTGCCTTTTCCTTACACTGGAAATTTTTATGCCCTGTATTTATTTTACTGCTGCAGAGTCTAGGTGGAAATGTTTCATTAAAGTCTCCAAGGAAACTGTTTAGGAATTTCTCAAAGTTTCCGTCACTTGAGTTACAGTAATCAAAAGGCCATGTTTTATCTCTTAGCTTCTCACTGAATGTTAGCAAGTTTTCTTTGCTAAAGTTCCTGCTCATATGGGTGAAATGCTCCTGTCTGTCTGTGGCAGCTCAATTAACAATGCACAATGATCTGAAATACCTAGATCTAGATGAAATTTATACACATCTTCATATACATAATCAGTTAGAACATTGTCAATGCATGTTGCTGATTGCCCATTGTCTGATAGATTCAAAGAAATTCAGTTTGAAACCATATTTCTTTACTAAGTCAGTGAAACTTGACGCATGGCTACTATCACATGTGATATCAATATTAAAATCAGCAGCTATTACAACTTTCTTTTTTTTCTCTGCAAAGGTCTTCTAGCATAATTTGAAGCTTAGATAAGAATAGTTCTGTTGTTGTTGTTGTTGTCCCTGGAATTCTGTATATTGAGATTATTATAACATTTGCTAGTGAGTCCACTATTTCTACACAACAGCTCTCGAACACACATTCTTCATTTAAATAATTAAGGAGAAATGCGTTTACATTAAATTTTGCGTGAAACTCGAGAAAACCTTTACAGATACACACCAAATGATGCAGGAAGCCTATGGTGAATGGTGCTCAAGTCATACTCAGTGTTATGAATGGTTCACACAGTTCGAAAATGGTGACAGAAGTAAGACTAGCTCAGAATGCTCTTTGATGTCTGCTAATAATGCTCATGCAGGGACGTCAACAAAATTGTGATTGCCAGTCAAAGACTGACTGTCAGAGAGATTGCAGAAGAATGTTATATTTCAGTTGGATCATGTCATGAAATCCTGACTGTGCATCTTGGAATGCATTGTGTTGTCACAAACTTTGTCCCACGGCTCATGAGTCAAGACCAAAAAACCTTCACCTTGTGATCTGTTAGCAGCATTTGGATCATGCAGATCAGTGAGATGTTCCTTAAGAGAAACATAACTGGTGAGGAAATGTGGGCCTAAGGTTATGCAGTCTTCACAACATGTCAGGAAAGATTCTCAAAGATGTAAAAAAGCTCATCAGGTCCGGTCAAAGCCATGCTGATGGTTTTCTTTCACTTTTAAGGATTAGTTCATCATGAATTCATGCCACAGGGAAAAACTGTTAATTGATAGTACTATAGGGATGTGTTGCGATGCCTGTGAGAAAACGTGTGAAGGAAACTGCCTGAAATGTGGTGAGCCAATACATGGCTCTGGCCTTACGAAAATGCACCCACACATTCATCCCTGTTGGTATGTGGCTATTGCACAAAAACAAAATCACTGTGCTGCCCCATCCTGCATACTCTCTTTGGACTTTTTAGTTTCCAGAGTTTAAAGCCTCATTTAAAGAATGAAAATTTGCAACAATAGATGAGATGAGATGACCCCCCCCCCCCCCCATGAACCATGGACCTTGCCGTTGGTGGGGAGGCTTGCGCGCCTCAGCGATACAGATAGCCGTACCATAGGTGCAACCACAACGGAGGGGTATCTGTTGAGAGGCCAGACAAACGTGTGGTTCCTGAAGAGGGGCAGCAGCCTTTTCAGTAGTTGCAAGGGCAACAGTCTGGATGATGGACTGATCTGGCCTTGTAACAATAACCAAAACGGCCTTGCTGTGCTGGTACTGCGAACGGCTGAAAGCAAGGGGAAACTGCAGCCGTAATTTTTCCCGAGGGCATGCAGCTTTACTGTATGATTACATGATGATGGCGTCCTCTTAAGTAAAATATCCCGGAGGTAAAATAGTCCCCCATTCGGATCTCCGGGTGGGGACTACTCAAGAGGATGTTGTTATCAGGAGAAAGAAAACTGGCGTTCTACGGATCGGAGCGTGGAATGTCAGATCCCTTAATCGGGCAGGTAGGTTAGAAAATTTAAAAAGGGAAATGGATAGGTTAAAGTTAGATATAGTGGGAATTAGTGAAGTTCAGTGGCAGGAGGAACAAGACTTCCGGACACGTGACTACAGCGTTATAAACACAAAATCAAATAGGGGTAAAGCAGGAGTAGGTTTAATAATGAATAGGAAAATAGGAATGCGGGTAAGCTACTACAAACAGCATAGTGAACGCATTATTGTGGCCAAGATAGATACGAAGCCCACACCTACTACAGTAGTACAAGTTTATATGCCAACTAGCTCTGCAGATGACGAAGAAATTGAAGAAATGTATGATGAAATAAAAGAAATTATTCAGATTGTGAAGGGAGACGAAAATTTAATAGTAATGGGTGACTGGAATTAGTGTAGGAAAAGGGAGAGAAGGAAACATAGTAGGTGAATATGGATTGGGGCTAAGAAATGAGAGGAAGCCGCCTGGTAGAATTTTGCACAGAGCACAACATAATCATAACTAACACTTGGTTTAAGAATCATGAAAGAAGGTTGTATACATGGAAGAACCTTGGAGATATTAAAAGGTATCAGATAGATTATATAATGGCAAGACAGAGATTTAGGAACCAGGTTTTAAATTGTAAGACATTTCCAGGGGCAGATGTGGACTCTGACCACAATCTATTGGTTATGACCTGTAGATTAAAACTGAAGAAACTGCAAAAAGGTGGGAATTTAAGGAGATGGGACCTGGATAATCTGAAAGAACCAGATGTTGTACAGAGATTCAGGGAGAGCATAAGGGAGCAATTGACAGGAATGGGGGAAATAAATACAGTAGATGAAGAATGGGTAGCTTTGAGGGATGAAGTAGTGAAGGCAGCAGAGGATCAAGTAGGTAAAAAGATGAGGGCTAGTAGAAATCCTTGGGTAACAGAAGAAATATTGAATTTAATTAATGAAAGGAGAAAATATAAAAATGCAGTAAGTGAAGCAGGCAAAAAGGAGTACAAACGTATCAAAACTGAGATCGACAGGAAGTGCAAAATGGCTAAGCAGGGATGGCTAGAGGACAAATTTAAGGATGTAGAGGCCTATCTCACTAGGGGTAAGATAGATACCGCCTACAGGAAAATTAAAGAGACCTTTGGAGATGAGAGAATGACTTGTATGAATATCAAGAGCTCAGATGGAAACCCAGTTCTAAGCAAAGAAGAGAAAGCAGAAAGGTGGAAGGAGTATATAGAGGGTCTATACAAGGGCGATGCACTTGAGGACAATATTATGGAAGAGGATGTAGATGAAGATGAAATGGGAGATATAATACTGCGTGAAGAGTTTGACAGAGCACTGAAAGACCTGAGTCGAAACAAGGCCCCCGGAGTAGACAATATTCCATTGGAACTACTGACGGCCGTGGGAGAGCCAGTCCTGACAAAACTCTACCATCTGCTGAGCAAGATGTATGAAACAGGTGAAATACCTTCACACTTCAAGAAGAATATAATAATTCCAATCCCAAAGAAAGCAGGTGTTGACAGATGTGAAAATTACTGAATTATCAGTTTAATAAGTCACGGCTGCAAAATACTAACACGAATTCTTTACAGACGAATGGAAAAACTAGTAGAAGCCAACCTCGGGGAAGATCAGTTTGGATTCCGTAGAAATATTGGAACACGTGAGGCAATACTGACCCCACGACTTATCTTAGAAGCTAGATTAAGGAAAGGCAAACCTACGTTTCTAGCATTTGTAGACGTGGAGAAAGCTTTTGACAATGTTGACTGGAATACTCTTTCAAATTCTGAAGGTGGCAGGGGTAAAATACAGGGAGCGAAAGGCTATTTACAATTTGTACAGAAACCAGATGGCAGTTACGAGAGTCGAGGGGCATGAAGGGAAGCAGTGGTTGGGAAGGGGGTGAGATAGGGTTGTAGCCTCTCCCCGATGCTATTCAATCTGTATATTGAGCAAGCAGTAAAAGAGACAAAAGAAAAATTGGGAGTAGGTATTAAAATCCATGGAGAAGAAATCAAAAGTTTGAGGTTCGCAGATGACATTGTAATTCTATCAGAGACAGCAAAGGACTTGGAAGAGCAGTTGAACAGAATGGATAGTGTCTTGAAAGGAGGATATAATATGAACATCAACAAAAGCAAAACGAGGATAATGGAATGTAGTCAAATTAAATCGGGTGATGCTGAGGGAATTAGATTAGGAAATCATATACTTAAAGTAGTAAAGGAGTTTTGCTATTTGGGGAGCAAAATAACTGATGATGGTCAAAGTAGGGAGGATATAAAATGTAGACTGGCAATGGGAAGGAAAGCGTTTCTGAAAAAGAGAAATTTGTTAACATCGAGTATAGATTTAAGTGTCAAGAAGTCTTTTCTGAAAGTATTTGTATGGAATGTAGCCATGTATGGAAGTGAAACATGGACGATAAATAGTTCAGACAAGAAGAGAATAGAAGCTTTCGAAATGTGGTGCTACAGAAGAATGCTGAAGATTAGATGGGTAGATCACATAACTAATGTGGTGTTGAATAGGATTGAGGAGAAGAGAAGTTTGTGGCACAACTTGACTAGAAGAAGGGGTTGGTTGGTAGGACATGTTCTGAGGCATCAAGGGATCACCAATTTAGTATTGGAGGGCAGCATGGAGGGTAAAAATCGTAGAGGGAGACAAAGAGATGAATACACCATGCAGATTCAGAGGGATGTAGGTTGCAGTAGGTACTGGGAGATGAAGAAGCTTGCGCAGGATAGAGTAGCATGGAGAGCTGCATCAAACCAGTCTCAGGACTGAAAACAACAACAACAACCTGTTTTTCATCATCAGTTAACTGCTATATTAGCAGGTCCTTTGCCTCTCCATTTTCTGCAATCCATTGCTTCCTTCTTAAGGCTGCTGTATGTTGTACCATCCATCATGTCATCCAGTATCTGGAATCTCTTCCTTCCTCGCTTCCTTTTCCCTTCTACATAACCTTCTAAAACTGTTTTTATCAGTCCGTCATTCTTTCTTAATATATGTCCAATCCAATTTCTTTTTCTTCTCTTTATTACAGCTAGTAACTGTCTTTTCTCTCCCACTCTTCTCAGTACCTCTTCATTTTTTACTCTGTCCATCCAACTTATTCTTTCCATCTTCCGCCATGTCCAGATCTCAAAAGCCTCCAGCCTTTCTGTCTTTTTTCCTCATAGTCCATGTTTCAGCACCATATAGAACAACACTCCATACAAGACATTTTATGAGTCTCTTTCTGAGTTCTCTGTCCAGACTGCTGCAGAAGATTCTCCTTTTCTTATAAAACGCCTCTTTTGCCATTGCTATCCTTGTTTTAATTTCTGTGGTGCACTTCCAGTCGGTGTCTATCCTGCTTCCAAGATACTTAAAATTTTGCACCTGTTCTAGTGTTTCTCCATTCAGCACAATTTTTATTTCCTTATTTCCTCCTATTGCCAATACTTTTGTTTTATTTGTGTTAATTTTCATTCCATATTTTTTTCTGTTGTTTGCAATGGTGTCCACCAAATCCTGTAATTCTTTTTCCCCTGTGGCTAGAAGGACCATGTCATCAGCAAATCTCAAGCACCCTACTCTTCTTCCTCCAATTTCTACTCCTTTGTCATCTAATGAGCAGTGGTCAATCATACTTTCCAAGTACAGGTTGAAAAGAGTAGGTGATAAACAGCATCCTTGTCTTACTCCTTTCCCTAGTCTGATCCAGTTTGTACTTTCTCCTCTCACTTTAACTGAAACTTTTTGATTAAGGTACAATGGGTTTATAAGTCTTCTGGTTTTCCAGTCCACTCTCTTTTCCCTCATAATAGTCGCCAGCTTGTCCCAAACCACATTGTAAAATGTCTTTTCTAAATCGATGAAGCACATATATAGGTCTCTTCCTTTTTCAATAAACCGTTCTCCCAAGATTCGTAGGAGCCCTATTGCATCTCTGGTGCCCGTATTCCATCTAAAGCCAAACTGCTCCTCGCCGAGATTCTCCTCTATTACTTTCTCAAGTCTTTAATTATTCTTAACATCACTTTGGCTGCATGTGAAATGAGGCTGATTGTCCTGTGCTCGCTATATTTCTTGGTTCCTTGTTTTTTCGGTAATGGAATCATTACTGTTGTCAAAAAGTCCTCAGGCCATTCACCACTGTCATATATTTTATTACATAACCTCAATATTTCTCTTATTCCATTGTGGTTCAAGCATTTTAGTATTTCTCCCGGTATTGTATCTGTACCTACTGCTTTGCCATTTTTCATTGCAGCAATGGCAGACTTTACTTCCTCCATTATGATGGTCGGTCCTTTCTCTTCATCACTTACACTGTTGTGCGATTCAAGTTCCAGAGTTTCTGGTTTGCTATTTGTGTCATATAGCTCTTTTATATATTCTTCCCATCTCTGGAGGACATCATCACGATCTTTGTACACTACCTCTTCGTCTTTACTCAAAATTTCCATAGTAGCACTTCCTGCTCTGTTTTGTTCCCATGTCATAGTCTTTACTCTGTTGTATAGTAAGTCGTATCTTCCCTTCCCGTCCAGTTCTTCAATTTCATCACATTCCTCTTTTAGCCATTTTTTCCTAGCCTGCTCTGTTTCTCTTCGCACTTCGTTATTTAACCTTCGGTATATCTTTCTTGCATCTTCAGTGTTCTTGTTTTTCAATTTTCTTCCCTCCTCCAGCTTGGAAATCATTTCTTGTGTGACCCATGGTTTTTTGACCTTTTCCCTTTTACATATCCTATATTTTGCTGTCCTGCTTTAATGATTCTTTCAGCATATTCCAGTACTCGTTGGCATTATCAGGTGCTTCTTTGTCTCGTAATGTGTTTAGACAGTCCCGAGACAGCATTTCTGTAATTTGTTCTTTGTTGGACCTTATCTTCTCTAGATCCCCCTTCTTCACCATTGTCGCCTTTTTCAGTTTTTTCATTCTTATTTCTATTTCTGCCATAAGTAAGTTGTGGTCACTATTAATATCTGCACCTGGTAATGTGTGCACCTTCTTGATTCCATTCCTGTATCTTTCTTCTACCAGTATAAAATCGATTTGGTTTCTATATTTATCCCCTGGTGATTTCCAAGTGTAGAGCCTCCTCTTATGGTTCTTGAACCATGTGTTTGCCGCTATCAGCTGCCTTTCCCTGCAGAAGTCAATTAACCATTCACCTCTGTCATTTCTCTTTCCAAGACCATGACTGCCTACTATGTTTCCCTCTTTCCCTTCTCCCACAATGGCGTTCCAGTCTCCCATCACTATTTTGCAGCATTTTTTATTTTCGTCCACTATTCTATTACATTGTACGTTTCCTCTACAATTTGGTCATCATGTTCTGAAGTTGGCATATACACCTGGACAATCAGTAAATCTTTTTGTGTTCCTTTCAGCCTTACACCAATAACCCGGTCATTTGCATAATCTACATATCCCACACATTTAGCCAATTCGTTTGTCATAATCATTCCTACTCCATTAATTCCTTTTACTTCTCCTCCTGAGTAGTAGAATACATATTCATCTGACATGAAACTCTCCATGTCCATTCCATCTTACCTCAGCAACTCCTACGAGGTCCATATGATTCTTTTCCATCTCTCTTTTAAGGTTTTCTAGTTTTCCTGCTTGTAGCAGAGTTCTGACATTCCAGGTACCAATTCTCGTTTTGATTTTTTGCCTCCTTTCAAGTTGTTCCCCCGTGTTCAAGTTGTGTTTACTGGGCCACAATTTCCTCCCTGATTATAGTTCTAAAACAGTTAGACCCAGACCACTGCTCCCCCCAGGGGGTCCACAACTCTTTCGTGGATACGTGCGTGGCGAGCACGGGGCCCCGAGCCATTGCAGCCTTCTTTCTCTCCCGGGCTGCATTTCCTTTCCCTTCCCCTCCTTTCCCCTCCATACCCCTTTCCCCTCGCCATCTCCTCTCCCTCTATTGGTGTCCTTGCTTATGTTGGCCCCCGCTATCCTCCTGGTTCTGTTGGTTTTACACTCTGGCTTTGTTGCGTAATCATCTCCTCCTTTTGGCATTCCTTGGTCCCCCTCTGGGGTTTGACCTCCATTCCAAAATTTCTCTTCCGTAGTGTGAGCCATTTGGGGAAGAGCACCTTACCTAGTGTCTCCGACGTGTGCCCTCCTAGTATATTCCACCTTTTCTTCTACGTCGTTGTCTGATGCTAGGGTGCATAGCCAGCACGGTAGCCAGCCCGTGTGGTGGGGTCGCTATGTACCCTTTTGGTTGAGCCCCCTGAACACACAGGGATCACACTTCTGATACCTGAGCTGTGACCTCCTCATGCATGCCTTGGAGTGGTTGCTCGTCATCCTGGAGCATCGGAACTCCCGGCAATGGCCGCCGTGCCAGACGGCCCTTGCTGTGGCTGGGTGGCGCCCGTGAGGAGAGCCCCTGATCGGAGTGGGTGGTATCAGGGCGGACGCTATGCAGATGAAACGCATAAGGGTCCAAACCTCTGGCCGCTCTTCTGCGGCCGTCTCTCTGCGTGGTACTGATTCCTCAAGTGCTGCTTCTCTTGCCCCTTCGGCCTTCCCTTCCGTGGCTACCCCCTGGGAGGAGGGTCAGGCCCGTCGTCTAGGGGCAAAACCTTTCCCCCGTTATATAGTTTGCACCAGGACTGATGGAGATACTTTCACCAGTGTCAAACCTTTATTCTTTGTGGAACACATTGAAGACAAGTTCGGCGAAGTGGACTCCCTGAGTAAGATGCGGTCGGGTTCATTACTGATAAAAACTGCTTCGGCTGCCCAATCTGCGGCCCTTCGTGCCTGTACCCATCTTGGCACAATTCCCGTGTCCATTACCCCTCACCAGTCTCTAAATATGGTACAAGGTGTGATTTTTCACAGAGACCTCATCCTTCAAACCGATGAGGAACTTCGGGACAATCTCGGACGGCGGGGTGTTCACTTTGTTCGGCGTGTTCAGAAGGGTCCTAAAGATAATCGTATTGATACTGGTGCCTTTATCCTGGCCTTTGAAGGGGATACCCTTCCTGAGAAAGTTAAGATTATGGTCTATCGCTGTGATGTGAAGCCGTACATCCCACCTCCTATGCGGTGTTTCAAGTGCTTGCGTTTTGGCCACATGTCTTCTCGCTGTACCCAGGACCCTCTCTGTGGTGACTGTGGACGTCCACTCCATGAGGGGAGTCCCTGTGTTCCCCCTCCTGTATGTGTAAATTGTCATGGTAGTCATTCTCCACGTTCAGCAGATTGCCCAGTCTATAAGAAAGAAAAAAAAGATACAGGAGTATAAGTCTCTTGATCGTTTAAGCTACACAGAGGCCCGTAAGAAATATGCACGATTGCACCCTGTGTCCATGACATCTAGTTACGCCTTGGTTACATCTTCATCCCTTCCTCCCCCTTCCTTACCCCCGTCCCGGACCCCTCTCCTTCCCCCCTCCCCTGCGGCTCCCACACCTTCTCCTCTGGGCGCCGCTCCCCCTCCCCAGCCGGAGAAGTGTCCCACTCCTTCGGCGTCTGCCGGTCAAGGGCGCCTCTCCCGGGATGCCCCTCCCCGGCACCTTCCAGGTCAATGGTCTGCTGCAGCGCGGCGACCGCGAGAGCCGCGGTCTATCGGCCCCCAGGTCGCCCGGTCTCTTTCTGTTCCTGATCTTGCTGCAGCTGGCTCCATTATGCCACACAGCCCTCCTCGATCTCAGCCTGAAAAGAAGAAGAAACATAAGTCCCGGGACAAAGAGCCTCTGGTGTCACCGGAGGTCCCTTCCCCGGCTTCGCAACCGGATTCTGACCTGTCGTTTATGGATGTCGCCCCCTCCTTGTCGGTGACGGGTGGGGACCCGGCGGTATGACTGGATTTAGCGTGTTCAGCCCTCATTTAAACCATCGTTCTGTGGTTCTCCAATGGAATTGTAATGGCTACTATCGTCACCTTCCGGAATTGAAATCCCTTCTTTCGTCCTACTCAGCAGCTTGTGTGGTTCTCCAGGAATCTCATTTTACTGATGCTCACTCACCGACCCTCCGTGGGTTCCGTGTTTTCTGTCGAAATCGGGTCGGACCCTTGCGGGCTTCTGGTGGCGTTTGTACGTTGGTCCGTACAGACATTGCTAGCACATGGATTCCTCTCCAAACTACATTGGAAGCAGTTGCTGTTAGGGTCCACTTAGACTCTGCAGTCACAGTATGCAATCTTTATCTCCCTCCTGACAGGACTCTTACACCTGCTGCCTTAACCACCCTTCTTCAGCAACTTCCTCCTCCCTTCCTCCTCCTTGGGGATTTTAATGCTCATCATCCTTTGTGGGGCAGTGCCTTTCCATCTAGACGAGGTCTTCTTATCGACCAATTTATTGCAGACCACGACCTGTGCCTTCTTAATGATGGCTCCCCTACTCATTTCAGTGCTGGTCATGGTACCTTTTCTGCCATTGATCTTTCTCTTTCTTCTCCCTCTCTCCTCCCTTCATTACACTGGTCGCCACACGACGACCTTTGTGATAGTGACCATTTCCCGTTGATTATCACGCTCCCTTCCCGCTCCCCGATGGAGAGGTTACCTCGTTGGTCTTTCCACCGCGCCGATTGGCCTCTATATACTGCACAGGTCGAGTTTTCTCCCTCTTTGTCGGGTTGTATTGATGACGTCCTACGTGACGTGTCTGACGCGATTGTTCGCGCTGCTAACCTTGCTGTCCCGCGCTCATCTGGACAATTTCGTCGTCGGCAAGTCCCGTGGTGGAGTACGGCCATTGCCATTGCCATCCGTGATCGCCGTCGAGCTTTGCAACACTTTAAGAGGCACCCATCTGTAGCCAGCCTTTCTACCTTTAAGCGCCTTCGCGCTAAAGCCCGTTATTTAATCAAACAGAGCAAGCGGATATGTTGGGAACGATTCGTTTCTTCCCTTGGTTCCACTGTCCCTCTGTCACGGGTATGGGCTACACTTCGCTCTCTCCAAGGTTGCCATCGGCAGTCCACCCTCCCAGGCCTTCACCTCCCAGATGGCATTTGTACGGACCCATTAGTTCTCGCAGAACATCTTGCGACCCATTTTGCAGTGGCATCAGCGTCGGCCTCCTATCCAGCTGCTTTCCTTCATCAAAAACAGCAGGCTGAAGCTGTCACCTTATGTTTCACCACTTGTGAGTCAGAATCTTACAACGAACCTTTCACTGAATGGGAATTTCTTTCTGCTCTATCTGCTTCTCATGATACGGCTCCTGGCCCAGATTCCATTCATAACCAGCTGCTTCAACATCTCAGTGCTCCACAACGGCACCATCTTCTTCGGGTGTTTAACCGTATCTGGCTCCAGGGTGACTTCCCTTCTCAGTGGAGGGATAGCATTGTGGTTCCTGTCCTTAAGCCTGGTCAGAACCCCCTATCTGTTGACAGCTATCGGCCAATTAGTTTGACCAATGTTGGTTGTAAGTTACTTGAACGGCTGGTAGCCCGTCGGCTCACTTGGGTCCTCGAATCTCGGGATCTATTGTCCCCTTACCAGTGTGGCTTTCGAGAGGGACGATCTCCAATCGATCATTTGCTTCGCTTGGAATCCGCAGTTCGGCAGGCTTTTTCCCAGCGCCGCCATTTGGTTGCAGTGTTTTTTGACCTTCGCAAGGCCTATGACACGGCCTGGCGCCATCACATCTTACTAACCCTTCATCAGTGGGGTCTTCGGGGCCCACTCCCGATTTTTATCCGCCAGTTCCTGATCCATCGGTCATTCAGAGTTCGAGTTGGTACTGCTTTTAGTTCTCCACGGACCCAGGAGACGGGCATCCCACAGGGTTCTGTCTTGAGTGTCCTTCTTTTCCTCATTGCTATCGATGGACTTGTGGCCTCTGTCGGTCCCTTGGTCGCCCCTGCCCTGTATGTGGATGATTTCTGCATTTGGGTTAGTTCCTCCTCGATGGCATCTGCAGAACGGCAGCTCCAGGTGGCTATACGGCGTGCCTCCGCATGGACCCTCTCCCACGGGTTTCAATTCTCTCCTTTAAAATCGCGGGTGGTCCACTTCTGTCGCCGTACTACGGTCCACCCTGATCCAGAGCTCTATCTCGCTGCACAAAGATTGCCTGTGGTTCCACAGTTTCGTTTCCTAGGTCTTCTTTTCGACAACAAGCTCACTTGGCTGCCCCATATCAGACTCCTGAAGGTAGGATGTTTCCGTAAACTCAATGTCCTTCGCTTCCTTGCCCACTCCTCCTGGGGTGCGGACCGTTCCCTCCTCCTCCGTCTTTATCGTGCTCTAGTTCTGTCACGTTTGGACTATGGTTGTCAAGTTTATGGTTCAGCTGCTCCTTCCACGCTGCACGTGCTGGATCCAGTCCACCATCGTGGTATCCGTTTGGCCACCGGTGCCTTCCCTACTAGCCCTGTTGATAGTCTCCTGGTTGAAGCTGGGATCCCCCCCCTTTCTGTTCGGCGGTCCCAGCTTCTGGTGTCTTATGCCCTTACTATCCGTTCTTCTCCCGCTCATCCTTCCTATTCTATCCTATTCCCAGACCATGGACGTCGCCCGCCTGACTCCCGCCCTCGGGCGGGTTTACCGGTTGGGCTGCGCCTTGCGTCTCTTACCCGTGATTTTCGGCTTCCTTCTTTGTCCTGTCTTCCTCACTCCCTCCCCTCCACCCCTCCTTGGTTAGTTCCTCGGCCTCGAATTCGGATGGATCTCCGCCGCGGTCCGAAAGATTCCATCCCCCCGGTGGTGTTCCGTTCCTTTTTCCGCCAAATTTTATGGGAGTTTCGGGATGCTGTTGTTTTTTACACTGATGGTTCTAAATCTGCTGATCATGTTGGGTATGCCTTCACGTCCTTTGTTGGAACGGAAAATCATCTACTGCCACCCTCATGTGGGGTGTTTACTGCGGAATTGATGGCAATTTCCCGGGCCCTTACCTTTATTAAACAATCCCAACACAACCGCGTTTTGTTATGTACGGACTCGATGAGTGGCCTTCTTGCTATTGACCGGTGTTTTTCGCGCCATCCCTTGGTCTCTGCCATCCATGACCATCTCGCTGATCTTCACCGTGCTGCTTGTTCCATTGACTTCCTATGGGTCCCGGGCCATGTGGGTATCCCGGGTAATGAGCTCGCTGATCGTTTGGCTGGGGGAGCAGTTACTTACCCCCCGTTTTCTGTAACCCCTCCTGCAGCGGATTTACGGCTTCACATCAAATCCCACTTTGCACAGTCATGGGCCAATTCTTGGGAGGCTACTCCACTGTCTAATAAACTTCGTGCCATTAAGGTGAATACAGGCCCATGGCGTTCTTCCTTTAGCCTCTCCCGCAAGGACTCGACCACACTGTGTCGTCTCTGCATTGGCCATACCAGGCTGACCCATGGTTTCCTTTTGCGTGATGAGCCACCCCCGCTATGTGGTTGTGGAGCCTTCCAGTCAGTGGCCCACATTTTGGTTGAATGCCCCCTTCTTTTGGCTCTGCGTGCTAAGTACAGACTCCCCCACACTTTACCTTTGATGTTGGCTGACGATTCCCGGATGGTCTCTCTGGTTCTAGGTTTCCTCCGGGAGAGTGGTTTTTATTCTCAGTTTTAAAGTTTTTAATCTCCCTCTGGTGTTGGGGCAGGGCGGTGAGTGTTTGGGTGTCTCCCACTGTAGGCAGTGTTCAGAGATTCCCGATTCACCTCCCTGACCGGAATCCTCTTTTCTTTCCCTTTTACTCTGTTTTCACCCCTTCTTTTTAAGGCTTGGTTAGTTTTTCTATTCCCATACGTACTTTCTGCATTATAGCAGTTGTACCTTTTAAGTCACAGGTGGTCTTCCCTATGCTGCTTCAGCATAGTGTTGGGTTCGTTCTCTTGCCAACTTCCCTCATTTGTTTTTACTAATGACAACGTGACTGCCCTTTTACGTTTCCCCTTTATCCGTTTTATTTTTCTGACTATACTGAGATGTCCCGTTAGCAGAATGGAGTCTATTTGAAACAAGGGACTGATGACCTTGCTGTTTGGTCCCTTTAACCTCAACCAACCAACCAACCAACCAACCAGACCACTGCTGTGGTGCGTGTATGGCCTCTGGTGCTTTCCAGATTAGTCCCATAGACACTCTTGCCAAATCAGATATCTTCCCCCTTCAGATTAAATGGTCTCCCGTGCAATAGTCATTTGACCATTTCCATATTGTCCAATGCATACCATTCTCTTTACACACAAGGGGTGTCGTTCTGATACCTGCACAGAATGGGACTACCAGTTGGAATTGCCTTGCTTCCCTCTGCCAAGATTTTCACCTCCCCTCCATGGATTCTACACTGTTTCCTCGCACCCTACCCCTCAGATGGCTCAGAGGCCAGGGATTAGGATCTGATCTCCTCAAAGGTCCTAAAGTCACTATCACCTCAGTGATCTTTTGATACCTGTTACATCTAATTCTTGAAGGTTCAGGGTAGTACCATCTTTTACACAGACAGCTCTAAAACTGCGGATCAGACAGGATATGCTGTATATACCCCAACTGTATGGAACACAATTCGCTGCTGGGAACAATTAGTATGTTTATTGCACAGCTGACTACTGGTAGCAGACCCCTCCATTTTATTCACTGGGCATCCATTGACAGTGTTTTAATGTGTACTGATTCAGTGAGCAGTCTCAGATATTGACCAATGCTATTCTTGCAGACCTTTGTTCTACCTGCTCAGTTGTCATTCTCTGGTTCGCAAATGATATGAGTATCCCAGGGAACCAACAGGCTGGCCGTTTGGTTACTCACTTCCAGTCTGCATTGCCAACACCAGATGCAAATTAGCAGGTGTGCGAAAGATGTCTACTCATTTGGAAATGGAACGACATCTGGTGGGTTACTGCCAAATCTGATAAACTCTGTACAATTGAGGAGACGATTGCAGCGTGGTGCTCTTCTTTCCGCTTTCCCGGATGGAATCCAGTCCTGTGTCTCTGCATTGGTTGTACTGGGTTAACCCGTAGTCTTCTTTTGTTTACTGAACCACCCCACACCCTGATTGTGAAGCTTTAGACAGTACCTCATATCTTGGTAGAATGCCCTCTTCTTTTGGCTCTCTGTGCTGAGTATGGACTTCCGGACCCATTACCTCTAATATTGGCATATGATTCACAGACAGTTGAACTGGTCTGTTTTCTCCGTGAAAGTGGCTTTTATTCTCAATTATAAGGTTTTAATCTACCTCTGGAGCAGGACAAGGGTGGTAGGGATGGGGTGTCTTCGACTATGTGCTAGATCTGGGGGTCCCCCACCTTAACTCCTTGATTGGGCTATTCTTTCATCCCTATTTTTCTCTTTCATAATCACTTCTATATTCAGTTTGCCTCCTTTCTGCTGCACACAATTTTTTATTCCAGTTGTCGTGTTTTGTCAAGTAGTGGATGCTCTTGACTGTAATGGGTCAAGGGTGTGACAGTTGTCAGAAGTAAATTTCCTGTTGCATGTAGAGCCTTGGGGATGCCCACCTGCTGGCTTCCCCACCCCCTTTATCTTGTTTTTATTATTGACAGTACAAAAGATGTCCATTGCATTTTTAGTCTTCTCACATTACTGTTATGACTCTCTAGATCAAAAAACATTCTTGACTGGTGTCTCTACCACAATTCTTGCATTGAGGGACTGATGACCTTGCTGTTCGGTCCATTAACACCCCCCCCCCCCCCCCCACCCCACACAAACACAATTAACCAACCAACCAACCCAAATGTCATAAAGTGAACACAGGATGCAGAACTTGTCCTCACTGGTGTGTTGTTGGACTGCTCCTTTGCTGTATTACAGTTTTTATGGCATCTGCAGGGTGGTTATAATTAAACTTTTGCTACTTGAGCCAGTGTAGATGTAAAACTGTCTGCTATAAGAGTACTCGACTGTATAGGAATGATGTTCAGGCTGTGCGCAACAGGATTTGCGTGGTTATTAGTGTTAGTGTTGTGACTCGCCATTAGGCACTGATACTGGTACAGTGACATAGGACTGCAACTAGACCATTGGTGTACAATAGTTGCAGACAGTTGACGCAGGTCTGGTGGTGGTGGTGGTGGTGGTGGTGAGCACCACGTCAGCACGTGTAAAAGTTCCCAGTCTTTCCATGTCAAGTCTCGTCACATCTCAAATGATGATGAGATGATGATAACACCACAATCATCCAGTCCTTAGGTGGAGAAAATCCCAAACCCGGCTGAGAATCGAACCCAGGATCCCATGATCCAGAGGCGTCAATGCTAGCATCTAGACCATGAGCAGTGGACAGACAAGGTGAGCAAGGTTATACTCATAAAATGGTTTTATCAAAACAGCAATAGTGCTGCTGCTCTTCACGCTTATCGATGCATTAATGGAACACGGAGGTGTCCTCTTTCCACGCTGTCATTGAAGAACGTGACTGGGAAGTTCGAATTAACTGGCAGTTACGAATTGGCTCCTGGGAAAGGCTGGCAGCCAATTGCACCACAAGTTTACTGTTGCCATGTATGAGAAGGCTGCGTGCAATGTGCAGTCTTAGAATAATGTAGGAGCTGTCATGACAGCTGACCATTCTGTGGTCCACTATTCGAAAAGTGCTACAATCAATTAGATTTGGTGTCAGGGTTGTTGTGGATGCAGATGGTAGTCACATTGACCAACATTTGTAACCTGGAATGTAAGTGTGGTATGCAATTAACAGATGTTACACATGAATGTGGAAATTAAAGTGCTCTGTTACACAGTTTTTGTTCCTTCCACAAAGTCTCAATGTCATGTAATAATGTTTCCCTTAAGTAGGGAAAGTTCAATCATAACTGCCCTGTACTACACATCGTTAGGTGCCGGTGGCATATAAAGTCTATCCTCAGTCTCATGGACGTGTGGTTGTTGCGGTAATGGTTGGTTCTGATTTGTGGATTGACAATGGTAAGCAAACCACTCACACACTCACTTAGGCACAAGCCTTGAAAAATGCAGATTTAACATCATATTGCATATGACTAATTCTTGTTGCTCAGCGCTTATTACAAAGTCTGGCCAAAGCAGTAACTATACTTTTCTAGTGATTTTTTTTTTTAGGGAGGGCAGGGGGGGAGGGGGGGGAAGGCAGGAGGAAATTTGTGGAGTATATACATATAGCTACAGTTTCAAATGGCTTACAGTGAAACAAAATTAAGAAGCTAAAATCAAGCTGTTGGTATTACAAAAAAACTTCCATCAAATTATGTGAAGCTTCCTTGATTTTTTTGAGTCAACAACAAAGGTTTTGATGTGAAGGTAGTGAAGAGCTAGCATCTCACAGTACACAGCTTGGCTGTCAATCTGAAGAACTTTTCAGAGGACTGATAGCAGTCATCTTATCTGGAGTTCAGTGGAGGTTGTAAGTCAGAGTGCCAGTTCTGTGGTGAGATCTGCAAAATGGAGACTGTTGAGTCATTGTGTCAAAATGGTAATCAGGTGTGGCATGGATTGTGCACTGTTGTAAAATTCCTACCCCTATTGCTCATCATCCCCATGACTGTGCTGTAATTAATTTCATAAAGAAGCTGATATTTAGGCTCAGACATTATGTTGTCATCAAACACTTCACAAAGATTTGCTGGAAAGCCTATGGAAATAAATTATTAAACCACTAGATGTGACAAGTGGTAAATGAGTATTTTATAGTAAAACACTAAATATAATACTTTCCTCGTGCAGGTTAGCAACAGAAGATGAATTGCAGCAGGAGATAGCAGCAGTAGCTGAAGCAGGCAGTAATGAGTTATGGAATTACAATGAAAGTGGAGCTGACGGGTATGTTATCTTAGGCAAGATATTTTTCACCATTACACTGTGGTCACAAACCCAATATTAACAATTTTACCAAATGCACAATATTAGAAATAAAATGAAGTAATGGTATTACTGTTCAACATTAATTTGCTAATGTAAACCTTCCAACATTTCATTGTGTAGTAAGCAACTTGGTGCAGTGTTCTGTGGGAACTAAGACCACCCAGGACATATTAAATTAAAACTGAAAGTTTTGAGTAAATAATTTATCCTCTGTCCAATGAAATATTTGGATGAGTGTTTCTTGTGAACAAATAAATATTAAATGTATCAGCTGTAGCTTCCATGTGAAGTCATATTCTAAGACATATGCATTGTTTGTTGAAGATAAGGTAACTGACATTAGTTGATAATCTTTAAACAATGGTTCAATCATCCATTCTTTCATTTTACTCTGTACATTCCATCAAGGGGAACCTTCAGCAATATTGAATTAACTATAAAAGTAGTTAGAAGCTGCACTGATGAACTATTTTTCAGCTGCTGTAATCTAAATGGGCATAAATTTATCAAGAAAGCTGTATTTTGAAAAGTCTATTTTATAGTTCCATTAAACTGTAATATGTATTGAAATGTAGGAGCCATCTTTTTATTCAAAAGTGATCACTTTTAATCGCATTCATATTGTATCAGTGCAGATTATAAATTACATGAATGTTTTGTATTGTCCTGAAATCTGGTGGTATCAAAGACATTGTTTTTTTAACACTGAAAGTCACAAAGTATTTTAAAATAAAAGGGCGGGAGGCAAATTTCTCAGTTGGCCAATAGGACTGCTGTTAAGCCTATGTTCTTTATCCAGTATTTTTCCAATAAATATCTCTCAGCACTGAAGTGAGTGTGTGGAGAAATCAAACATACCCACTTCTGGCTGCCACCTTTCCCTTACAGCTAGACCCAGTTTTCTGGCAACAAATACCTTTAGATGTGGGAGTAGGTCTATTAGTGCCAGATATGAGTAGGGCAGATGTTTCAACTATTGGTCAGCGTATTGCCAGACGAAGATATTGCCCAACTGGGACTCTAGATATGAATCATATGGATTATGCCTGGAAAAAATTGCAACCAGTAAGTTTGTACTGCTTGAATGTGACCAGCCAGATGCATTCATTGACAAAACTGTTTAGACAGTGTTTTACTGTAATTTTCAGGTGATACCTACAGAATGATCATATTTGCTGTCTTGTTCCTTCTTTATACTCTCATTGCCCCCACCTTCTTCCCCTGCTGCCTATTACTGGTAAGGGTCATGAATGCTGGATACTGGGAGTGAACTAGAGCCCACTCTGTATTTCTGCTTACCCTGTCAAGTGAGTCGCTCTCAGCTGACATTAATACTTTGGTTGGCTGACTGTTACACCCTACATGTTAAGGGGCCCCCACCAGCTCCATCACACACTTGATATTAATTATTGTGCAGTTCTGAGTATTGAGCAGTAATATTGACGGTCTGAGAGCTGTTTTGCTGGTTTGCCCAATGTATTGGATGAGCAAATGGCAATAAAAATGTTGACACTCAACTCTCTGTACTGTACAGTTAATAGTAGTATTGTGCAATAGAAATGGTGCCTCCTAAGTCAGAGAGAATTTAAATTTGCTCTGAATGTGTTTCTGCCAAGACCAGAAAAAGTACTCCTTGTCAGAATAGTTCCAGGACAGGTCTTTTTTAAATAGAACATTGCAATTACCAGGTAATGATTGTAGCTTCTATCAAAGTAGTCCCCCTGGCTATCAATACAGTGTCACCAACGTTTCTGGAGGTCTTACAAGCAAGCAGGGAAATTTTCAACTGCAATGCTTATAAGTTTGTCACAGCTCATTGGAGGTCTGCAATATCTTGAGGTGAACCTTTCCTTTGTCGCTTTTTCATTCACAGGAACAAAAATCGTTAGGTGAGAGGTCAGGTGAATATGGCAGATGTGGAGTGGCAATAATAGAATGTCTGGCCAGATAATTGGTAATAGATAATAGTAGTATGGTGTCCTAGGATTGTCATGCAGTAAGAACCAGCCCTGAGAATGGCACAAATCAGGGTGGTGATGTCAAATTGCTTGTCTGAAACGTTTCAGGACTTGGATATAGAGTTTGGTTCACTGTGCAACCAAAAAGTGTGATCAAAATTGTCCTCGTTCTTCAAGGTTATCATTTGACTGTTTCAGAGGTTGGTGATCCAGGACTCCACCATTCAGCACAGTGACACTTCGTGTGAGGGTTGTGTTAGTAGCACCAACTTCCATCCTTAGCAATAATCTTTGATAGAAATGTGGGATCACATCTCAGTAGTAATTAGTCTTTCCTCTTTCTATTCATCTGTTAGTGTATGAGGGATGAGTTTTGACTTGAGTTCCATTTCCCTAAGTCTTTGCATAAAATATTATGACACATACCATGACTCAAATTAAGTTGTTGTATCAAGTGTCGCTACATGCCAATCTTGTTGCAATATCTGCCTTACACACTTAATTGGTATGTGCTGTAGACAGGTGACCATCTCTAGGATAATCTTGCACAGAAACTGTCTTCACAAAACCTTTTATGCCACACAAAAACATGGCTTCTTGAAAGAACTGCACTGCATATGATTGCTTAATTATTGTCCATGCTTCACTAAGGGTTTTTCCCCGAGCTTAATGCAGAACTTGACGTTCACTTTTTGCTCACAATCAGCCTCCATTGTCACTAAAATTACTATGCCAAGAATCCAAACAGTTACTAAGCACAGCCCTGCCATCTAGTGAGTTTACATGGAAACGTGGCCAAGGTCATTTCAATGACACACACACACACACACACACACACACACACACACACACACACACCAGTTAACATAAAAGCATTTGTTCCTTTTAGTATTGCAAACTCAGAAATAAGAAATCTGTCTTGGAATTTTTCTGGCTGGGAGTAAATGACAAAAGATGGAGGTGTGAGCTGGATGATGTATGCTGATGAGCTAAAACATTATGACCACTGACCACTGCGCTGCGATGTTGGATGCTGCCAGGTGGAGTTGGGGCATGTGATGCCATAATAAAAGTATGTACGTGGAGCACACGCGCACACACAAGGGGGTGTCACCCTAGTGAAGTTATGGGCTGCAAATGGGGAAATTCATTGAGACAAGTGACTTTCATAAAGGGCAGATTGTTATTACAGAGTGCCTGTGAACAAGAATCTTGAAAACAGTACAGCTGATCAAATATTTGTGTGCTACTGTCATGAGCATCTACAAAAAGATGTAGGAGGACAGTGAAACTACCACCAGGTACTAAATGGTTGGACGTCCACAAATGTTCACAGAATGTGGGGTTTGGAGGCTTGTCTGCTCTGTAAAGTAAGATAGGTGGTGATCTGTGGCATCTCTGTGGAAGCAGCACAATGCTACTGTACAGACAAGTGTTTCAGAGCACACTGTTCATTGTACATCACTGAACATGGAGCTCTGCAGCAGACCCAGTGACATTGTCAATTAAGATTGCACTGGGCAGGGACCGTTAGCAGTAGACTATCGGTCAATGGAAATATGGGCTGCTCTGGTGAATCTCAATTCTGCTACACTAGGTGGATGGTCATCTCCACAAACACCTTAGAGATGAACAGCAGCTTGAAATGTGCAGCAGGCCATGGGCGTAGACTGGTAGGAACAGTATGAGTGCTATGGGAGACATTCTCCTGCACTTGCATGGGACCTGTGGTGGTAATCAGACATGCTGACAGTTCAGACCACATGCATCCTTTCATACTTGAGGTGTTCCCAGACACTGTACAGCTGGCCATGTGTCAGAGCCAGAACTGTGCTACAATGGGTTGAGGAGCATTTTAGTGAACCCATATTGAGGTCTCAGTGATGAAATTCGCCTGATGTAAATCATATGGAACCCATCTGGGTCACTATTGGGCACCATCACTGCGTACACAAATCAGTGGCATGTTATTTATGTCAGTTACGTGACCTGTGAATAGACATCCAATCCCATATACCTCCACAAACCTACCAACAAACTGTTAGATCCCCGATATGCAGAATCAGTGATGTATTTCATTCCAGAGATGGGTATACAAGCTATTAAGCAGGTAGTTACAATGTTTTGATTCATCAGTGTATATTAAGGCATGATGTGGTACTGTGACAAATGAAATTCTGATTCTCAAGAAAATGCCAGGTATCTTGTTACCCAGAATATTGGAGGAAACTGAAGATCATGTTGTCATTGGGAGATCTGGTTCTAAACTTGACCCTTCCTTGTTGAGCTATCTACCTCTTGAGAAATGGTTTATCTAGGAATTGCCTCATGTCACAATGGCAATATGATGGTGCACTGTCTTGTTGAAGAAGCATCAGCTTCTTCTACTTTGTACAGTTGGTGATTCCCACCTGTCACTATTCCTTGAAAAAATGTCCCTAAAAGTCTGCTAACACATGCCACACCATACTGATAACCCCGGATGATTAACAGCTTGTTGTTCCTTAACATAATGGTTTTCTCTTGCTCAGTACACACAGCTGTGGGTACTGATGATTTGATTGTTTAAATGTTGCCTCATGAGACTAATTATACCAATCAACTGTTCATTATTGCAAATTATGTGCAGATCCTCATTCATTGTGTGAAGCAGTCTGATAATGTAGGATTTCCAGTTTGTATCCTTTAAAATGTGAACATTTGATGTGGTTACACACAATTCACATGCAGCTTGCTGTGTGGACTACTTTGGGGATCTTGAGAAAGCCTGTACCACTGTGTCCATTTCTATTTTATCTGTTGCTGATTTCCTCCTGTCTCACTATCCCTTCTACGGATCACGTACTCTTCCTTTCCTCTCAAACTTCTCACATAATTTCCTTCGTTATGATAGTCCTGCAGTATCAAATTCTGTCTGCCATCATCTGTTCTTTCCCATTTTCGCATTTGCAACAACACTTTGAAACTGACTTTCTTTGCTCCAAGGAAAATTTTCAAGCCATGTTGTTGTTTATATGTGCTTAGTGGAAACTGAAAATAAACAAAAGAAAAACAAATGAACTGCTACACAAACTGGCCATGAGAGAACCATGTAATCTCACTTGGATCAGGTTATCATTAAAGTGAACTGTTATTGCACATAAACTTTGTGTGAGAAAGGCCTCTTCACTGAGAGTGAGGTCATTATCTCAGTTGATCAGGTTGTCTGTCAGCCTTATCTTAACAGCTTCATTAAAGAGAGAATCCCAAAATGATGTGTTCTGTCTTAACATTTCAGTTTCTTCATATTGTCACATAGAAGAAGGTGTAATTAGATGAATGATGAACACTAACTTCACTTAATGAAGGTTTAGTCTGCACTTGCACATACGAGAGTGCAGAGTGAACTGCCTCTGGCCAGAGTACGTACAGTATGTATGCAGCTACAGAACATTCCAGTACAGTGATTCTTGACATTTGTGGATACTTCCAGAATGTGCTCGAACCGAATATAGAAATTAAAATTGTACAGTCCACACGAGTTTGCAACTCATGACCCTCCATGCAACAGTTTACTATCATAACCACTACACCATGGAACTACTCAGCTTCTTCTGCGACAATATTTCAAAGTTCCTTGTAGCTATGCAGTGCTCCACAATGTCAGGGTTTGTGGGTTGATCCATCTGGACAGTCTGCTCGATGTGTGCACCCCCAGCATCAAATTACCATGAAGGCAGAAAATGGTGCCCTCCCTCTTTCGATGTTCTGGTAGAGCACATATGTACTTGCATATCTGCAGCTGACAGCATCCTTCAGTGTGTGCCACGTACACTTGACCTCAGGGTTGGTGCAGTACTGGCAGAGGGTGCAGGCAAAGTGAGCAGACACACAATGAAGTGTGTGGCAGTAGCATACCTCTTGAACACAGGCAAAGTATCAAATAAAATCAGCTTGAAGTAAAATTGTTTTCTCTGTCCACCTCGGAAAACTTGAGCACTGTTAAGTATGATGAATGACAATTTTGGGCCCAGGAAACTGGGTTGAAACATTTTTAATTCCCTCCATTGATTTAATTTAGCAGTTTTGATCTTAACTGGAATGTGGTCTTACTTTTTTATGTCACTTTACAAGGAGAGAAAATAAAAGCCAAAATGCTAACTGGCAACATACTCCAGTATCAGATGCCAGGAACAGTAAGTGGGGTACTAATAGGAGTGAGACAGTCACATCACAGACCTATGTTTCAGTCCTGCATACTTGAAGTCCAGTTGCACATATTTGACTTGATAACCTTACCTGTTCAGCAGCTGTTCATATGCTGTGCTCCCATAGGTGAAATCTGATTACTCTTTAATAGGACAACACTCCAGGAGAGATTGGTACACCATGAAAAATCATAATGTATTGCTGAAGCCCTGTGTCCTCCAGCTTGGCTGTGGATGAAACATTTGTGCAAGTTAAAACTGCACTCATCAGAATTTGTGGGGCTTACACAACCGAAAACTACCACCAATTGTTAAAGCAATTATGCTTCCAACAAAATAGTTACTTGTATTTAAGATGTCATTGTCTGTTACATAGCTTCTGCTTTCTGCCACTCAAATTCTGCTTTGACACATGGGAGTTAGAAATGTCAGTTTTGAAGCTGCTGACAATGAGTTGTAAGATACAGTGGCAGCCAGAAAGCGATCAGCAATAATGTATTGAAAACTTGTATAATATCCAAATAGATAATTAACATTGTCCAAATTATGGACGTTAGTTTCAGTGATGGTGCATTTTGCAATTTAAGCTTTGTCTAAGTCTGCAAAATATTGACACCATGAAAATGTACTGTTCCACTACCAATTAAAAGGTCTTCCTGTGCACGTGTACCTAAACATTGCTTAACTTAAACTGAGCAAAGACAAAGCTTATTGCACAAGTGGATGAAGCTGAACTTACACACATCCTACACTGGCCAACACCCTATGTGTGTCTCAGAAAATTTTGTCACGTCCCACTTGTGCCTTAGCCATAGTGATGTGCCTGTCAGTCCACTGTATTAATATTTTACCTTCCTATAAATATAGCGTCCTACATTGGTACTTCCAGTGGAGACAGCTACATAACAATACTAGAAATAATTTTCAATAAGTTAACTCATCCAAAAGTACATAAGAGGTCTGTTCAAAAAATTCCAAAACGTTTGTAATTTCATGCCAATGGTGTGTTAGAACAAAATGCAGTTGGCAGCCCTGCACATGCCTGTGTTTAATGTGTAGCAGCTGGAAGTTTCATTGTTGTATATCTGTTAGTTCTTTTTCAGCACTGTATTGAGTAGAACATTTCCAGTTTGTCCTGCATGAATTCATCCACAGACTAATACCACTTCAGTGTCAGTACCTCATAGTTTTCTTTTTGTGAACCTAAATTCATCTGCATCAACTTGTTCCCTTTTAATTTATTACAAATTTTCATTCCCACGTATTGAGGTTCCTGGGCATACAGTCTGAGGCAGGGGGTGAGGAGCATAAAATTTTCTTTGTTTCTGGTATCATGTGAATGCACAAAATGGTTTCCCTCAAATAATTCATTTCTGGTGTACAAAAATATAATAATCTCTCATACGTTTAAGGATGGCAGAGTTATATTTTAGTTTTCTAAAAAACGGTCAACATGGTTCTTTGTGATTTGCAGTGCACATATTTCGTGTGATTTTTTTCTGTATTTTTAGTATCCACACTGTTTGTCGAGTTACCCCAAAAAAACAATACCATACCTAATAATCGATTTGAAGTAGCTTCTATATGCTACTTTTTGTGTGTCCATGTCAGTTCCAGTTGACAATATTTGCATTGCAAATGCAAAGCTGCTCAGTTTGTTTGCCAGGTATTCAATTTGTGCCTGGCAGCTCAAATTTTTATCTACATTTAAACCTAAGAATTTGACAGTCAACTTCTTCTATACCTTGGTTGTTGTGTTCAATCTTAATCTGCTAACATTTTGACCGTTTGGTTCTGAACTGCATCATGTGAGTCGTAGATATGTTTAGATTCAGCCCATTTAGCTGAAACCAAGTTTCTAAGGTACTGAGGGTACCGATCAAAGATTTGGGAATTTTTTCTGAGTCCTGATCTTCATCTAAGACAGAAGTATCATCTGCAAACAGAACTGATGGGGAGCTGATGTTTAATGATAAGTCATTAACATAAAAGAGAAATAGGACTGGGCCTAATATGGAGTCCTGTGGAACACCCTGAGATTTTTCCAGTCAGAAAAAATGTGCCATTTGAAGAAATGCTAACTCTTTGCTTTCTGTTGGATAATTAGGAGTAAAGCCATTGTAGGGCACTGCCGCTAATGCCGTACTTTCCAAGTTTGTAAACAAGCAATGCATGGTTTACGGAATCGAATGCCTTTGTGAGGTTGCAGAAAATTCCTGCCACCTTATTTCTCTTGTCTAATGATGTGCTTATTTTCTCAATGAAACTGTTTGCTGCATCGATGGTGTTTTTACCCTGCTGAAAACCAAATTGATTGTTTAGAATAACAGAATATTTTGCGATAAAGTCTTGGATTTGTGCAACAAAGTTTTTCAAATATTTTCGTTGGTACTGGGAGAATGGAGATAGGATGATAATTTCCCATGATCTCTCTTGATCCCTTCTTGAAGAGTGGTTTGACCTCAGCATATTTCAGTACCTCTGGGGAAACAGCCCTCTTCAAAACATTGATTTATTATCTGAGCTAGTGGGTTTGCAATTTTATTGTGTACCACTTTAATAACTTTGGTGGGCATTCCATCCCAACCTGCAGATTTTTAGTTTCTTAATGTTAGAATAGAATTTTCTACATCCTCCACAGAAACTTTTGAGTTTTGGTAAAGTTTTCAGAGTTTTCGTCTAGGATAAAGGGATTTACTTTGTTGTCATAATCTGTTACATCTACATCAGACTTTGCTACATTAATTATTAATTCATTAAAGTACTCTGGTATTTGAGCTGGAGTTACAATAGTATTTCCTTCAATGTCAACATTTGAAATTTCTTGGTTACAGGCTTTAGCACCTAACTCCGTTTTAATGACAGACCACACAGCCTTTGTCTTATTTTTGATTTAAAATTAGCCTGTTATTTGCCAGTTGTTTTGCTGCCTTGACAACTCTATTATATTTTAGTTCTCTGTGCAGTTGCCTTTTCCTTACACTGGAAATTTTTATGCCCTGTATTTATTTTACTGCTGCAGAGTCTAGGTGGAAATGTTTCATTAAAGTCTCCAAGGAAACTGTTTAGGAATTTCTCAAAGTTTCCGTCACTTGAGTTACAGTAATCAAAAGGCCATGTTTTATCTCTTAGCTTCTCACTGAATGTTAGCAAGTTTTCTTTGCTAAAGTTCCTGCTCATATGGGTGAAATGCTCCTGTCTGTCTGTGGCAGCTCAATTAACAATGCACAATGATCTGAAATACCTAGATCTAGATGAAATTTATACACATCTTCATATACATAATCAGTTAGAACATTGTCAATGCATGTTGCTGATTGCCCATTGTCTGATAGATTCAAAGAAATTCAGTTTGAAACCATATTTCTTTACTAAGTCAGTGAAACTTGACGCATGGCTACTATCACATGTGATATCAATATTAAAATCAGCAGCTATTACAACTTTCTTTTTTTTCTCTGCAAAGGTCTTCTAGCATAATTTGAAGCTTAGATAAGAATAGTTCTGTTGTTGTTGTTGTTGTCCCTGGAATTCTGTATATTGAGATTATTATAACATTTGCTAGTGAGTCCACTATTTCTACACAACAGCTCTCGAACACACATTCTTCATTTAAATAATTAAGGAGAAATGCGTTTACATTAAATTTTGCGTGAAACTCGAGAAAACCTTTACAGATACACACCAAATGATGCAGGAAGCCTATGGTGAATGGTGCTCAAGTCATACTCAGTGTTATGAATGGTTCACACAGTTCGAAAATGGTGACAGAAGTAAGACTAGCTCAGAATGCTCTTTGATGTCTGCTAATAATGCTCATGCAGGGACGTCAACAAAATTGTGATTGCCAGTCAAAGACTGACTGTCAGAGAGATTGCAGAAGAATGTTATATTTCAGTTGGATCATGTCATGAAATCCTGACTGTGCATCTTGGAATGCATTGTGTTGTCACAAACTTTGTCCCACGGCTCATGAGTCAAGACCAAAAAACCTTCACCTTGTGATCTGTTAGCAGCATTTGGATCATGCAGATCAGTGAGATGTTCCTTAAGAGAAACATAACTGGTGAGGAAATGTGGGCCTAAGGTTATGCAGTCTTCACAACATGTCAGGAAAGATTCTCAAAGATGTAAAAAAGCTCATCAGGTCCGGTCAAAGCCATGCTGATGGTTTTCTTTCACTTTTAAGGATTAGTTCATCATGAATTCATGCCACAGGGAAAAACTGTTAATTGATAGTACTATAGGGATGTGTTGCGATGCCTGTGAGAAAACGTGTGAAGGAAACTGCCTGAAATGTGGTGAGCCAATACATGGCTCTGGCCTTACGAAAATGCACCCACACATTCATCCCTGTTGGTATGTGGCTATTGCACAAAAACAAAATCACTGTGCTGCCCCATCCTGCATACTCTCTTTGGACTTTTTAGTTTCCAGAGTTTAAAGCCTCATTTAAAGAATGAAAATTTGCAACAATAGATGAGATGAGATGACCCCCCCCCCCCCCCCCCCATGAACCATGGACCTTGCCGTTGGTGGGGAGGCTTGCGCGCCTCAGCGATACAGATAGCCGTACCATAGGTGCAACCACAACGGAGGGGTATCTGTTGAGAGGCCAGACAAACGTGTGGTTCCTGAAGAGGGGCAGCAGCCTTTTCAGTAGTTGCAAGGGCAACAGTCTGGATGATGGACTGATCTGGCCTTGTAACAATAACCAAAACGGCCTTGCTGTGCTGGTACTGCGAACGGCTGAAAGCAAGGGGAAACTGCAGCCGTAATTTTTCCCGAGGGCATGCAGCTTTACTGTATGATTACATGATGATGGCGTCCTCTTAAGTAAAATATCCCGGAGGTAAAATAGTCCCCCATTCGGATCTCCGGGCGGGGACTACTCAAGAGGATGTTGTTATCAGGAGAAAGAAAACTGGCGTTCTACGGATCGGAGCGTGGAATGTCAGATCCCTTAATCGGGCAGGTAGGTTAGAAAATTTAAAAAGGGAAATGGATAGGTTAAAGTTAGATATAGTGGGAATTAGTGAAGTTCAGTGGCAGGAGGAACAAGACTTCCGGACACGTGACTACAGTGTTATAAACACAAAATCAAATAGGGGTAAAGCAGGAGTAGGTTTAATAATGAATAGGAAAATAGGAATGCGGGTAAGCTACTACAAACAGCATAGTGAACGCATTATTGTGGCCAAGATAGATACGAAGCCCACACCTACTACAGTAGTACAAGTTTATATGCCAACTAGCTCTGCAGATGACGAAGAAATTGAAGAAATGTATGATGAAATAAAAGAAATTATTCAGATTGTGAAGGGAGACGAAAATTTAATAGTAATGGGTGACTGGAATTAGTGTAGGAAAAGGGAGAGAAGGAAACATAGTAGGTGAATATGGATTGGGGCTAAGAAATGAGAGGAAGCCGCCTGGTAGAATTTTGCACAGAGCACAACATAATCATAACTAACACTTGGTTTAAGAATCATGAAAGAAGGTTGTATACATGGAAGAACCTTGGAGATATTAAAAGGTATCAGATAGATTATATAATGGCAAGACAGAGATTTAGGAACCAGGTTTTAAATTGTAAGACATTTCCAGGGGCAGATGTGGACTCTGACCACAATCTATTGGTTATGACCTGTAGATTAAAACTGAAGAAACTGCAAAAAGGTGGGAATTTAAGGAGATGGGACCTGGATAATCTGAAATAACCAGATGTTGTACAGAGATTCAGGGAGAGCATAAGGGAGCAATTGACAGGAATGGGGGAAATAAATACAGTAGATGAAGAATGGGTAGCTTTGAGGGATGAAGTAGTGAAGGCAGCAGAGGATCAAGTAGGTAAAAAGATGAGGGCTAGTAGAAATCCTTGGGTAACAGAAGAAATATTGAATTTAATTAATGAAAGGAGAAAATATAAAAATGCAGTAAGTGAAGCAGGCAAAAAGGAGTACAAACGTATCAAAACTGAGATCGACAGGAAGTGCAAAATGGCTAAGCAGGGATGGCTAGAGGACAAATTTAAGGATGTAGAGGCCTATCTCACTAGGGGTAAGATAGATACCGCCTACAGGAAAATTAAAGAGACCTTTGGAGATGAGAGAATGACTTGTATGAATATCAAGAGCTCAGATGGAAACCCAGTTCTAAGCAAAGAAGAGAAAGCAGAAAGGTGGAAGGAGTATATAGAGGGTCTATACAAGGGCGATGCACTTGAGGACAATATTATGGAAGAGGATGTAGATGAAGATGAAATGGGAGATATAATACTGCGTGAAGAGTTTGACAGAGCACTGAAAGACCTGAGTCGAAACAAGGCCCCCGGAGTAGACAATATTCCATTGGAACTACTGACGGCCTTGGGAGAGCCAGTCCTGACAAAACTCTACCATCTGCTGAGCAAGATGTATGAAACAGGTGAAATACCCTCAGACTTCAAGAAGAATATAATAATTCCAATCCCAAAGAAAGCAGGTGTTGACAGATGTGAAAATTACTGAACTATCAGTTTAATAAGTCACGGCTGCAAAATACTAACACGAATTCTTTACAGACGAATGGAAAAACTAGTAGAAGCCAACCTCGGGGAAGATCAGTTTGGATTCTGTAGAAACACTGGAACACGTGAGGCAATACTGACCTTAAGACTTACCTTAGAAGAAAGATTAAGGAGAGGCAAACCTACGTTTCTAGCATTTGTAGACTTAAAGAAAGCTTTTGACAATGTTGACTGGAATACTCTTTCAAATTCTGAAGGTGGCAGGGGTAAAATACAGGGAGCGAAAGGCTATTTACAATTTGTACAGAAACCAGATGGCAGTTATAAAGAGTCGAGGGACAGGAAGCGAAGCAGTGGTTGGGAAGGGGGTGAGATAGGGTTGTAGCCTCTCCCTGATGCTATTCAATCTGTATACTGAGCAAGCAGTAAAGGAAACAAAAGAAAAATTGGGAGTAGGTATTAAAATTCATGGAGAAGAAATAAAAACTTTGAGGTTCGCCGATGACATTGTAATTCTGTTAGAGACAGCAAAGGACTTGGAAGAGCAGTTGAATGGAATGGACAGTGTCTTGAAAGGAGGATATAAGATGAACATCAACAAAAGCAAAACAAGGATAATGGAATGTAGTCAAATTAAGTCGGGTGATGCTGAGGTAATTAGATTAGGAAATGAGGTACTTAGAGTAGTAAAGGAGTTTTGCTATTTGGGGAGCAAAATAACTGATGATGGTCGAAGTAGAGAGGATATAAAATGTAGGCTGGCAATGGCAAGGAAAGTGTTTCTGAAGAAGAGAAATTTGTTAACATCCAGTATTGATTTAAGTGTCAGGAAGTCATTTCTGAAAGTATTTGTATGGAATGTAGCCATGTATGGAAGTGAAACATGGACGATAAATAGTTTGGACAAGAAGAGAATAGAAACTTTCGAAATGTGGTGCTACAGAAGAATGCTGAAGTTTAGATGGGTAGATCACATAACTAATGAGGAAGTATTGAATAGGATTGGGGAGAAGAGAAGTTTGTGGCACAACTTGACCAGAAGATGGGATCGGTTGGTAGGACATGTTCTGAGGCATCAAGGGATCACCAGTTTAGTATTGGAGGGCAGTGTGGAGGGTAAAAATCGTAGAGGGAGACCAAGAGATGAATACACTAAGCAGATTCAGAAGGATGTAGGTTGCAGTAGGTACTGGGAGATGAAAAAGCTTGCATAGGATAGAGTAGCATGGAGAGCTGCATCAAACCAGTCTCAGGACTGAGGACCACAACAACAACAACAAACAACAGATGAGATGAAAGAAAATTCAGATGGCCCTTCACACAACTGCAGTTGGTGTACCGAGAATGCTTCTAGAAGTGGAAACAGCATTGGGAGTGGTGTATCAATTGTGGAGGAGAGTATTTCAAAGGAAATCGTGCACAATAAGTAAAAGGTAAGCATAGAAAAATTTTGTAGACAAAGTTCTGGAATTTTTTGAACAGAACTTTGTGACAGGGTTTCCTGTCCAGAGCACAACACTCTGGGATGTGTCCACCTGTTCTGTCCCTGTAGACTGCATCAGACTTTTTGTTCTTGCCCGTATTGTATTCCTAAACAAGGCTTCCAGACTTTCCAATGTCACATTCTGAATCTCATGACAACTTGACATTTTTGGGTGTTCTGTTGCATGCTGGTTGCAGCCTTTGCCCACTACTATCTATTCTGATTATAACACTTGAATCAAATTCTGAATGTCTTACGGTTCCAAGCTGAGATAGAATGAATTATCTCTGCAAGGTACATACTGGATGCTCTTGGTTTGCATAAGATGGATCTCTGCCGTATATCTTGCAGTTGTAGCGTCATTAATCTGTCAGACTGTCAGTACTGTGTGGGACCAGTGTATTTGCATGTGTGTCATGCAGCCTTAAAACAGACAAGGTAATCTGCTATTGCAGGGCATTACCTTGGTACCTTTCATCACATGGAATATAACAAGATATTCTGATGTGCACTTCAAACTACTGGGGTAATCTTATTAAAGAGGGAGTTACAATTAGTGAGTGACCTTAAAAATAGACAAAGCATTTTAGCTTAAATGCTGCTTGAACTCCTACTCCCACTAGTCAAATGGTGGGACAGAGTTAAAGCTATTTGTATAACTATTGCAAATTAATATTCTATATTGACACTGTTGGGCTCTGGCCATGTTTGGTCATGTAGTGGTGCTGCCAACTGGGGATTTAAATTTCCCTACACAGTGCTCTATCATTGCTTCTGCGCCTCAGACGACGGGATGTGCACCTGTCTGAATAAGTCACCTGGCTGCGTTCCGGTACGTTGTTTAAGCATTCCTTCCACTGGGAGAAACTAGTTTCACATTACTATTTTGCTGTTTGTGTGCTTCAGTCAGCTTTCTGAAATTGTTACTGAGGAAGTGGAAGCAGTGTGTTTGTAAAGAGTTACCTCAACTCTAAAGGATTCTTTTTCCATTAATTTCACTGTTTCAGGTTGCCAGTGGATGAAAATGAAAATGTGGAGCAACATGATCAAGTACCTGTTCCTTGTCAACAATTTAGATTCACATACTTGGACCCTAATGCTCCAGAATTTCATGGGTAATGTATCTGAAAAATGTAACACTTTTCAAGTTAAGATGTGTGCTACAGATATATTGGTTTTTGTTTTCTCACTGAACTGCAAAAATTAATTTTCAATTTGTTACTTAAATTTGCACTCTCACTTTAAACATGAACTAATCCAGATATTTCTGTGTCATTGAAAATAAATTTCCTCTGCTATTTTTAATGACTCTTAACTTTGGAATTAGGAGTGAGTGTGTGTAATATAAATAGAGTGAAACATTCCACATGGGAGGGAAAAATATATCTAAAAACAAAGATGATGCGACTTACTAAACGAAAGCGCTGGCAGGTTGATGGACACACAAACATACACACAAAATTCAAGCTTTCGCAACCCACGGTTGCTTCGTCAGGAAAGAGGGAAGGAGAGGGAAAGATCAAAGGATGTGGGTTTTAAGAGAGATGGTAAGGAGTCATTCCAATCCCGGGAGCGGGAAGACTTACCTTACGGGGAAAAAAGGGACAGGTGTACACTCGCTCGCTCGCGCCTAACCCCCCCGCCTCCCCCCCCCCCCCCTCCCCCCCCCCCGCGCACACACACACACACACACACACACACACACACACACACACACACACACACACACACACACACACACACACACACACACACAAGCAGACATTTGTAAAGGCAAAGAGTTTCGGCAGAGATGTCAGTCGAGGCAGAAGTAAAGAGGCAAAGATGTTGTTGAAAGACAGGTGAGGTATGAGCGGCAGAAACTTGAAATTAGCGGAGGTTGAGGCCTGGCAGATAACGAGAAGAGAGGATATACTGAAGGGCAAGTTCCCATCTCCGGAGTTCTGACAGGTTGGTGTTAGTGGGAAGTATCCAGATAACCCAGACGGTGTAACACTGTGCCAAGATGTGCTGGCCGTGCACCAAGGCATGTTTAGCCACAGGGTGATCCTCATTACCAACAAACACTGTCTGCCTGTGTCCATTCATGCGAATGGACAGTTTGTTGCTGGTCATTCCCACATAAATCTTCACAGTGTAGGCAGGTCAGTTGGTAAATCACGTGGGTGCTTTCACACGTGGCTCTGCCTTTGATTGTGTACACCTTCCGGGTTACAGGACTAGAGTAGGTGGTGGTGGGAGGGTGCATGGGACAGGTTTTACACCAGGGGCGGTTACAAGGGTAGGAACCAGAGGGTAGGGAAGGAGGTTTGGGGATTTCATAGGGATGAACTAAGAGGTTACGAAGGTTAGGTGGACGGCGGAAAGACACTCTCGGTGGAGTGGGGAGGATTTCATGAAGGATGGATCTGCTTTCAGGGCAGGATTTGAGGAAGTCGTATCCCTGCTGGAGAGCCACATTCAGAGTCTGATCCAGCCCCGGAAAGTATCGTGTCGCAAGTGGGGCACTTTTGTGGTTCTTCTGTGGGAGGTTCTGGGCTTGAGGGGATGAGGAAGTGGCTCTGGTTATTTGCTTCTGTACCAGGTCGGGAGGGTAGTTGCGGGATGCGAAAGCTGTTTTCAGGTTGTTGGTGTAACGGTTCAGGGATTCCGGACTGGAGCAGATTCATTTGCCACAAAGACCTAGGCTGTAGGGAAGGGACCGTTTGATGTGGAATGGGTGGCAGCTGTCATAATGGAGGTACTGTTGCTTGTTGGTGGGTTTGATGTGGACGGATGTGTGAAGCTGGCCATTGGACAGATGGAGGTCAACGTCAATGAAAATGGCATGAGATTTGGAGTAGGACCAGGTGAATCTGATGGAACCAAACTTTGGGTTGGCAGGCCTGGGTAACCAAGAAGGCTTCCTCTAAGCGACCCATGAATAGATTGGCGTACGAGGGGGCCATCCTGGTACCCATCTGTTCCCTTTAATTGTTGGTATGTCTGGCATTCAAAAGTGAAGAAGTTGTGGGTCAGGATGAAGCTGGCTAAGGTAATGAGGAAAGAGGTTTTAGGTAGGGTGGCAGGTGATCGGCGTGAAAGGAAGTGCTCCATTGCAGCGAGGCCTTAGACGTGCGGAATATTTGTGTATAAGGAAGTGGCATTAATGGTTACAAGGATGGTTTCTGGGGGTAACGGATTGGGTAAGGATTCCAGGCGTTCGAGAAAGTGGTTGGTGTCTATGATGAAGGATGGGACACTGCATGTAATGGGTTGAAGGTGTTGATCTACGTAGGCAGAGATACGTTCTGTGGGGGCTTGGTAACCAGCTACAATGGGGCGGCCGGGATGATTGGGTTTGTGAATTTTAGGTAGAAGGTAGAAGGTAGGGGTGCGGGGTGTCGGTGGGGGTCAGTAGGTTGATGGAGTGAGGTGAAAGGTTTTGTAGAGGGCCGAAGGTTCTGAGGATTCCTTGAAGCTCTGCCTGGACATCAGGAATGGGATCACCTTGGCAAACTTTGTATGTGGTGCTGTCTGAAAGCTGACGCAGTTCCTCAGCCACATACTCCCGATGATCAAGTACCACGGTCGTGGAACCCTTGTCCACCGGGAGAATGACGATGGATCGGTCAGCCTTCAGATAACGGGTAGCCTGGGCTTCAGCAGTGGTGATGTTTGGAGTAGGATTAAGGTTTTTTAAGGAGGATTGAGATGCAAGGCTGGAAGTCAGAAATTCCTGGAAGGTTTGGAAAGGGTGATTTTAAGGAAGAGGAGGTGACTGAGGACGGAACTGTTCCAGGCAGGGTTCAATTGGGATAGTGTCTTGGGGATTTGGATCATTAGGAGTAGGAGTTCCCATCCCAGAGTTCTGACAGGTTGGTGTTAGTGGGAAGTATCCAGTCTGGAATCCATGAACCATTACACCAACAATCTGAAAACAGCTTTCGCACCCTGCAGCTACCCTCCTGACCTGGTACAGAAGCAAATAACCAGAGCCACTTCCTCATCCCCTCAAGCCCAGAACCTCCCACAGAACAACCCCAAAAGTGCCCCACTTGTGACAGGATACTTTCCAGGACTGGATCAGACTGAATGTGGCTCTCCAGCAGGGATATGACTTCCTCAAATCCTGCCCTGAAATGAGATCCATCTTTCATGAAATCCAACCTGTCGGAACTCCGGAGATGGGAACTTGCCCTTCAGTATATCCTCTCTTCTTGTGATGCGCCAGGCCTCAACCTCCGCTAATTTCAAGTTGCTGCTGCTCATACCTTACCTGTCTTTCAACAACATCTTTGCCTCTGTACTTCTGCCTCGACTGACATCTCTGCTGAAACTCTTTGCCTTTACAAATGTCTGATGTCTGCTTGTGTCTGTATATGTGCGGATGGAGGTGTGTGTGTGTGTGTGTGTGTGTGTGTGTGTGTGTGTGTGTGTGTGTGTGTGTGTGTGTGTACCTGTCCTTTCTTCTCCCTAAGGTAAGTCTTTCCGCTCCCGGGATTGGAATGACTCTTTACCCTCTTCCTTAAAGCCCACATCCTTTGATCTTTCCCTCTCCTTCCCTCTTTCCTGATGAAGCAACTGTTGGTTGTGACAGCTTGAATTTTGTGTGTATAAAAAAATCACTTGTCTAATATTACAGTTTTATGAGATGAATAGTTCCTACTACCCATATAGCAGAGATTGAGTCACAGCAAGGCACAGGAAGGCCTTCATCAGAAGGAGACAGCATACACACACTCTCGCGCACACAAAGGCAAGCTTACGTGTGTGTGTGTGTGTGTGTGTGTGTGTGTGTGTGTGTGTGTGTGTGTGTGTTTATTTCTGATGTACACCTTGACACAGTTTACTTTCTGACGGTCTTCTTGTTGTGCCTATCTGCAACTCAGCATCTCCGCTATATGCTAACAAGGGAACCTCCCCATGGCACCCCTCTCAGAAGATGGCACAGTGGATAGGCCTTGAAAAACTGAACACAGATCAATCGAGAAAACAGGAAGAAGTTTTGTGGAACTATGAAAAAAATAAGCAAATTATACAAACTGAGTAGTCCATGTGCAAGATATGTAACATCAAGGATACTAAAAGTTCAGGAGCGCCGTGGTCCTGTGGTTAGCGTGAGCAGCTGCGGAACGAGAGGTCCCAGGTTCAAGTCTTCCCTCGAGCGAAAATTTTCCTTTCTTTATTTTCGCAAAGTTATGATCTGTCCGCTCGTTCATTGACGTCTCTGTCCACTGTAACAAGTGTCTGTTTTGCAACCGCACCGCAAAACCGTGCAATTAGTAGACCAAAGGACGTGCCTCTCCAATGCGAACCGAAAACATTTCATCACAAGGTCATAGGTCAACCGATTCCTCCACAGGAAAACACCTCTGATATATTCTATAAGACACTGGTGACGGCATGTGCGTCACATGACAGGAATATGTTGTCGACCCGCCTAACTTGTACACTTGGCGAATGGGTAAAAAGATTCTTCTACCTTGCCCGATTTAGGTTTTCTTGTGGATGTGATAATCACTCCCAAAAAAGTGATGAAAACATAAGAGTTTATCACATAAACTGCAACAAATGAATGAAACAGTTTCACAGTCGCACAGTTTTCCTGTCCTCTGTCAAAACATATGTTTCTAATGTTTTCATACAACGTCCCCATACTATGGCGCAGTTACCTCCCATCGGACAAATAATAATTGTCTGAAAATAAAAAATTAAACTTTTCACACGAGAAAAGGCTTGTACCGAGGGCCTCTCGTTCGGCAGGTGCTCATGCTAACCATGGAACCGCGGTGCTCATAAGCTCACATTGTCCTTAGTATTGCGTATCTTGCACAGGGACTACTCAGTTTGTATACTTTGATTATATTTTTCATAGTTCCACACAACTTCTTCCTGTTTTCTCGATTGATCTGTGTTCAGTTTTTCAAGGCCTATCCATTGTGCCAAATTATAACTAAATCTGAGGGGAGGGGGGGGGGGGGGGGTGACGGGAAGGTTCCCTTGTCAGTAGCAACTATTCTTTTCATAACATTGTTATATTCTATCCTGAATTTTCCATTGTTTTGTGTAAAAGTTTTAAACAAAAATTACGGAAGAAAAATTGTGTGTTTCAAATCGGTGGCTTACTCGACTGCTTTAAAGAATTAATCATTCCTGCCAGGTTTACATATAACAAAATTGATCATAATTGAAAATACTTTGATTATCTATTCTGTAGCAACACATGAAAATTTTTCCGGAAGAAGTTTTTCTACTGATAAATGATAACATTACCAGCTATTCACTATGAGTTATCACTAGAAAGCTGCTGTATGTCAGATGTAAGGCAGACAAAACAATGAATTTCATTGGAGAATGCATCTGTTTGCAACAGCCTGCCCTTAAAGTTGTTCGTTGATACTGACAACTTAGTTAGGACAAAGATCTTATTTCATAAACTAAAACAAGATGTCTACAGTGTGCATAGAAATGTCCACAGTGGTTTGTCCACATGCAAGGAATAGCACTTCAGTGTTTTCTGGGGAGTAAACTGTTAACAGTTAAGGATTGTCAGGCTCCTCCTCGGTGCTCAATCTTCGAAGCTTGTGTTCGTGTGGTGCAGTGTTCACTGCTTCTGGGCTGCAGATGCTGACAACTGACCAAAGATTTGGAGACAGCAGTTAGCTCTGTTCTGCCGTATACTATCTAAAAAAAATCTTGGCTCTATGTGCATATCCATACTCGTGGAAAGTGGCACATTATGTTCAGCACGCAGACTGGCACTGTGAAAAAAATTCAGTTTGATCTCTTCTCCTGGTATAAGAGAATCCATCTTCAGATGGTTTGTCCGGTCGCTGCTTAATATTTAAGAGGCAGAATCTGAGTCTACTAAGCTGACTTCCCACCTGACCGACTTAGGGTGAGCAGATCACCTGTCGGTGTGGATGCTTGACTCTTCCAGCATCGGTGTGCTTCCTGTAGAATTGCTAGACGGTGTCACTTCTGGAGATGGATTTAAGTGTTTCTGTTCAGTATGGGAAAATATACTCTGAAAAACTTGATAGCATGGAATTTAGTTACGTAGCAAACCTTTTAACTAGCCTATTCCTTGAAAATAGGCGAAACACTGCACATTTTGATGGTGGGTCCGCCAGCTTGTTCCACCCAAATTTTTGAAGAGCACCGTGTCCTCAGATGTCGATAAACAAGCAGCGAATTTCTGCATTCTAGTCCCTGCACACACTGCCAGATAGCATTCGTCTGTCCTCTACCCATGTACAACTATTCCTTCCCCTTCCCCTTTCCCTCCCCATCCCCTCCAGATCACTGCTACCATCCCATGTGATAGCTGCATTCTGGCCTGAGCTGCTGTCGTGTGTGTAGGAGATGTGCTTGGTTGTGTATATGAATGGTCTGTGTTTCTCTTTTGATGATGGAGGCTGTGGCCAAAAGCTTTGTGTAAGTGTCTTTTAATTGTACCTGTTTGCATCTTAAGTGTCTTTCTTATGGTAAGTAGCGATCTCTTTTCCTACACTGTTGATGTTTATTTTTTGTAATTAACATAAAAAATAGTCAGTTCCAGTGAAATTTTTTGAAGAAACATTTGAAAATGTTCACTATATCATATAGTAACATTTACTGTAGAAAATGCAACAGGTCTACTAAAGAGACTGCTAACACTTCACTCGGCCTCCCGTGGTAGAGTATGGCTGTGTGGTTGGGGATCTGCATCAGATAAGCTAAACCTTGAGATGCCACCATTTTTCAGTTATGGTTTTTGGTATCGCTATAAAGTCACTAAGTGATACTGAATAACAAAAAGTAAATAAAATACCAGGAAGTAATACTTTGGTCCCTGTTCTGACATAGGTTTTTTGGCCATGGCAGAAGTAAAGGAACAATTTTAGTGTGTTTTATTTGTAGTGTATCTTTTCCATGGGATATGAATGGGTTGCAGGAAGGAATTAGACCCGAACTCGTCTGTAGAGGTATACCTCCTGCTCCAATTGCATAGCGAAGGTCTTGTGTAGTCTCATGGTGAAAGTGTATTTTATGAAGACAGTTATTATGTTGGCAGCTATGAGAAGGGTGAGGATAAAATTTTAACCACCACCTCAAAAATAAATCGAGCAGCACGGCTGCTTTATGCAAGCAGCAAATCAGTGGGTGCTATGTCAGGAGAAGACAGATGGTGATGCAAAATTCTGCAATCCGAAAAGCAGCAAGAAATGCTGTGCCATATAGAGGATGAGCCAGGATGACATCCATCAGGGGGCAAAAAGGGCCCTTTGGACAGCTTCCCGTGACACTTTGTTTCGACAATCTCTCGTAACGTTGTCAGGACATTAGGGTAGTATTCTTCTACGGTTTGCCTGCTAAGAGGCACTGTCGGTTATCATGATGGTTGTTGGGTCTTCGTCATCTCTGGTAGTAGTGACTCCATTTTCACTGCTTTGACTCCTCTATTGGTGTAATAGTGATAAACTTGTCAGTGTTCACTAGTGATTAAGTGGCAAAGGAAGTCGTCTAGATTAGCTCGACATGGCTGCAACATTTATGCTGCTCTCAGGTCCTAGGATTGTAATGACTCCTTACCCTCTCCCTTAAAACCCACATCCTTTCGTCTTTCCCTCTCCTTCCCTCTTTCCTGATGAGGCAACAGTTTGTTGCGAAAGCTTGAATTTCGTGTGTATGTTTGTTTGTGTTTGTTTGTGTGTCTATCGACCTGCCAGCACTTTCATTCAGTAAGTCACATCATCTGTGTTTTTAGATATAACTATATAACTTTATTTTTTCGAGGTGGCGATTAGTTTCAGCTAGCCCTTGTTTCAGGTGCTGTGAATTTTCGCTAGTTGAAGCAGTGTGTGACACTTGGTAAAGCTTTTGAGGTGCTCATTGAACACCTAGTGGGATTTTTGGAGATCTCTCAAGCTAACAGAATTAGGAAAGTTCCTTCCAATGTCACAGAAATTTTGTCAGCCACTAGGTGACATGTTAAGAGTGGTTCTACTGGGTAATGGTTCTGAGTAAAGCTATTACTGTAAAGTAAAAGAGGCGTACGTGCTGTGTGTGCGACAGACTTTATGTGTAAATAGCTTGAGACGTGATCTCGCAGTTTCGAAGGAGAGTAGTACTGCTGTGAGGGCCAATAACGGCATCTAGGTAGCTCAGTTCATCAAGGTATGTTTACATGGGTTACAAAAATTGTATATTACCAACGAGATATCGTGACAGTGTTGTCTGGCAACAGTGGAGTCACATCAATTGCAGCCACATGTACTAAAATGTTAGCAGCCATTATTGCCCAGCACTGTTTGTGGAAATACATTTCTGGAATAAATTTCTGGGCCGGGAATATTTGAGGGACCACAAAGTGGATGAATGTGAGCTAGTGGAGGTGAGTGCGGCTTCACTACTTTTAAATGACGTGAGGATAAAGTTAGGAAAAACGAGAGAAATTTGGTTTTGCAGATGGATTCCTTCTTAAGCAAGTGAAGTGCTACAGAAAATTTAACTTGTGAGCTGATGCTGGATACACACCTGTTGTAGAATTTTACCAGGATGTTGAAGCACTTCTTCAAACATCTGATACAAACCATTTGCCTGTAAATTGCTAAAAATACATACAAATATGAGAGAATGTTTACTCTTTTTAGATGTTTCTCTTTTTAGCTACATGTGACTTGCACACACATTTAAAGTAGCTGTTAAAGGTTCACTCCACGTGAATAAACTTCGTGGTACCAGGAGTATGCAACACTTTGGTAGGACTGAAGATTTCATGAAGGGAAGTTTGAAATTAGAATACAGTTTTTATTTTATTTTTGTACACCAGTGCATGCCACTGACACCATTAGTTCCTGGTTCACTGTTTGAGATATTATGAAACTTGTGGCATTCAGTGCAAACAGTGTGGATGAAGTCACCTGTGCTTTCACAATTCCTCTGGTACTTCTTTCCTCACAATTGGCATAGTATTTGAATGCTTTGGAATGGTTTTGTACTTTTCATAAAGTGCTGTTTCTGAGTTCATCAGCTGCAGCTTGACAACTGATTTTGCAGACTGAGATCTTTATATACATTAATGTCCACTTCTCACAGATATGGTTGTAGACAAATCAAAGTTAAAAATGCATTGTTCGCCCTGTTCTGTGCAAGACTGCCTCGTGTCAACAACCACCACATGTGGCTGTGTCAACTTTAGAACAAAATCTAAACAATATTGATTTCCCCTCCAACAAGTAACTGCAGTGCTTTTGGTGAGAGAGGTAGGAAACAATGGTGAGTGTGAGAGGGAAGCATTTATGGGCATGGAAGGAAATACTTCACTTTAATGTGAAATATTCTCATCTTCAGTGGACAAAACCAACAACCCCCTTGGCAGCACGTCGGCAGCCACCTGTGACAGGCTAGTGTTGGCAGTATTACCCAGACAAACCACAAAATTGCAGTCTGTTGCACCCACATTGAAGCAATTTTGATGGCAAAACCCTTGCTGCACAATATTACTGTAAAATATCGCCCATCTGAACCACTTTGAGTGATAACAAAAGGTGAGGGACCAGATTAAAGGCTTTCTGTCCATGAACGTTAATGAGCCCAGAGGTTTTAATTTTAAATCTTCAATAATGAGAGCTGCCTGCAGGTAGCCTGTTCACTGTTTGACAGAGCCTTAGCCAACAGTTGAGACGGAAGCAGCTATATAAATTCCGTAGTGGCATGTGACAGACATCAACTGAGAAATAACGTCAATCAAATACACAGTAACAAATTTTCAAAGTACACTACTGGCCATTAAAATTGGTACACCACAAAGATGACATACTACAGACGTGAAATTTAACCGACAGGAAGAAGATGCTGTGATACGCAAATGATTAGCTTTTCAGAGCATTCACACAAGGTTGGTGCCGGTGGTGACACCTACAATGTGCTGACATGAGGAAAGTTTCCAATTGATTTCTAATACACAAACAGCAGTTGACCGGCGTTGCCTGGTGAAACGTTGTTGTGATGCCTTGTGTAAGGAGGAGAAATGCTTACCATCACGGTTCCAACTTTGACAAATGCCGGATTGTAGTCTATTGCGATTGCGGTTTATCGTATCGCGACATTGCTGCTCGCGTTGGTCGAGATCCACTGACTGTTAGCAGAACGTGGAATCGGTGGGTTCAGGAGGGCAATGCTGAACGCCGTGCTGGATCCCAATGGCCTCGTATCACTAACAGTCGAGATGACAGGCATCTTATCCGTATGGCTGTAACAGATTGTGCAGCCACGTCCCCATCCCTGAGTCAACAGATGGGACGTTTGCAAGACAACAACCATCTGCACAAACAGTTCCATGATGCTGGCAGCAGCATGGACTATCAGCTCGGATACTGTGGCTGTGGTTACCCTTGACGCTGCATCACAGACAGGAGTGCCTGCGATGGTGTACTCAACGACGAACCTGGGTGCACGAATGGCAAAACGTTTTTTTTTTAATTTTTTTATTATTTTTTTATTATTTTTTTTATCCACGTTCTGTTTCCAGCATCATGATGGTCTCATCTGTGTTTGGCGACAGTGTGGTGATCGCACATTCGAAGCGTGTATTCGTCATCACCATACTGGCGTATCACCCAGTGTGATGGTATGGGGTCACCTCTTGTTCGCATTGACTGCACTTTGAACAGTCGATGTTACATTTCAGATGTGTTAAGACCTGTGGCTCTACCCTTCATTCGATCCCCGAGAAACTCTACATTTCAGCAGGATAATGCCCGACTGCATCTTGCAGGTCCTGTAGGGGCCTTTCTGGATACAGAAAATGTTCGACTGCTGCCCTGGTCAATGGTTGCTGAGCAACTGGCTCGTCACAATACGCCAGTCACTACTCTTGATGAACTGTGGTATAGTGTTGAAGCTGCATGGGCAGCTGTACCTGTACACGCCATCCAAGCTCTGTCCAGGCGTATCAAGGCTGTTATTACAGTCAGAGGTGGTTGTTCTGGATACCGATTTCTCAGGATATATGCACCCACATTGTATGAAAATGTAGTAACATGTCAGTTCTACTATAATATATTTGTCCAGTGAATACCTGTTTATCATTTGCATTTCTTTTTGGTGTAGCAATTTTAATGGCCAGTAGTATAGTACAATCAAGAACTGAAGATAAAATTGACAGATAATACAATGTTGTAAACATGATCCAGAATGACAGTAATGGAAAATGTAAGCTAAATGCAGATGTATTAATCAGATCTTTTTTTCAGTCGTCAAGCATCAAGTGTGAAAACTAAACAAAAGTCTGCAGCAGCAAACACCAGAGATACCCGGAAACCACGTCTTCGAAATGGCAGGCAAAATGAGTAAGGGATATCAGTACTAAAGTTTTGCTATGTTCTAGCATATTTAGTGAAGAATACCTCATTGTAGAGTATTTTACATGATAAACACTAGAATTACAGAAATGCTGATATCGATGCTCTTGGTATTTTTGTGTCTAAAAGCATAGAATTTCTTTTTGTAAACTTTTGTAATGTCCTCCTCACAAGGATTCCACTGTAGAAATTATGAATGTGGAACTACTCTTGCTTCTATTTCCCACAGTATATTTACAAAGAGAGCACCTGGAAATGAGGTATCTGTAATTTTTTATGTTTATCATGTGTGAAATCTTGCTATGGATTCAGATATCTATATGACTTAAATATAAAATTCCTCAATAGGCAACACACATTTAATCATTTTTATGGAGAATGTAGGTCTTAATGTTTGTAATTACATCACACATGCAAAATTCCAGTTTGTATTTTACACGTAGCATCTTAATTATCAGTATTTTATAAAAGTAATAAATTCATAATTTTAAAAATTCAAATGATTTTTATTACCAATCTTCTATATGTTTCTGATGATAAAGAATTCATACCTACAATGAAAACTGGAATTTTATGTTATATTTAATTAGAAATAAGAGCATGCTTTTTCATAAAAATAAGATGTTAACTAGCTTATATTCAAATTTTGTATTAAATGATGTAGGTTTTTTGGGTGGGTGGGTGGGTGGGGGGGGGGGGAGTAATATATATATATATATATATGTATGTATGTATGTATGTATGTATGTATGTATGTATGCTTGTGTCTGTATGTGTGGATGGATATGTGCGTGTGTGCGAGTGTATACCTGTCCTTTTTTCCCCCCTAAGGTGTGTGTATATGTGTATATGTGTATATGTGTATATGTGTATATATGTATATGTATGTATATATGTATGTATATATGTGTATATATGTATATATAAAAACAAAGATGAGGTGACTTACCGAACGAAAGCGCTGGCAGGTCGATAGGCACACAAACATACACACAAAATTCAAGCTTTCGCAACAAACTGTTGCCTCATCAGGAAAGAGGGAAGGAGAGGGGAAGACGAAAGGAAGTGGGTTTTAAGGGAGAGGGTAAGGAGTCATTCCAATCCCGGGAGTGGAAAGACTTACCTTAGGGGGGAAAAAGGACAGGTATACACTCGCACACACGCACATATCCATCCACACATACAGACACAAGCAGACATATTTAAATATGTCCTTCCCTCTTTCCCTCTTTCCTGATGAGGCAACAGTTTGTTGCGAAAGCTTGAATTTTGTGTGTGTTTGTGTGTCTATCGACCTGCCAGCGCTTTTGTTCGGTAAGTCACCTCATCTTTGTTTTTATATATAATTTTTCCCATGTGGAATGTTTCCTTCCATTATATATATATATATATATATATATATATATATATATAATGGAAGGAAACATTCCACATGGGAAAAATTATATATAAAAACAAAGATGAGGTGACTTACCGAACAAAAGCGCTGGCAGGTATATATATATATATATATATATATATATATATATATATAGAGAGAGAGAGAGAGAGAGAGAGAGAGAGAGAGAGAGAGAGAGAGAGAGAAAGCTGTAATTAGATTCAAATTAGTGATCATTTGATTTCCTGATTATATATTCTCAAATGTTATCAAGTGAGCCACAGTGCCCAATGTAAATCATCTTTTTAGGGAATTAAAGTTCCTGAACTTAAGTCAATTTTGTGGAGAGTTTGAGTTGGTGTGAATAGCTTTGGGCAATTTATATTTGCTTTCTCAACTCAACACACCATAAATATAAAAAATTACAAAAATAAAGTTGTTGGGTGGTATCCTTGTTAGAACCACAGCAGCAGTAATTTTGTCCACCTAGTTTCTTCACACATATGTCCCCTGAGAGTATTGAATGTGCTCAGTTTTGTTGCATGTGACGTGATGTGTGAAATGAAAGTGGAAACTTGTTAGCTGGTTATAGTCTCATTGTACTTAAAGTGCTGTGTTGTGCATAAGTTTTGATTGAGGTATTTAAAATAGTTCACAAGTTGTCAAAGGATGATGTCATTCAATACTTAAGTTAGGCAACTAGTTCAAATGAAGGTAGTGGAATTGAGAGGCAATTTAAAAAATCTAGTGAAAGTAGTTGTGATGTGAGTGGAGAAGTTACATCTGTGATTGTTAAAACAGCAAGACAAACAGTTCCATTAAAATAGACTTCTGTTAGGAAGGGCTGCAACAAAGCATGTCATTAAAAATTTTTGTAGGTCATTCAGAAATCAAAAAAGAACAGAATCGGTGATTTCTTGAATGCACCTGGAATGCTAAACAAAAGTTCCTTGTTTCACATCTGCAAGCAGGACCAATACCACTTTTAAAGAGAAGCATCAAAATGCACAGAACTGTTCTCAGTGGCTATTCGTAAGACGCAGTGCTAAAAAAAACCTGATAACTAAATTAATACGGCTCTGTGGTGGGACAGGATGTGAGGTTGGTTTGCGTACATTGTTCTAAGGGATGGATTTGGATGTTACCTGCCCACCTTTGCATTTAGCTGGATACACCATGTGTGTTCTCACAGAAAGACTGTTGCGTTCACAGTATGAATTTGAGGCAAAACCTCACATTCGATACCAGAGCTCAGTTTACCTGTTGTTGTAATTTTGTGTGTGCATTTCTAAATAATACATTTTGGCACATTATTTCAGAATTTCATATATTTTTGATGTTTTTTCACTCCAATCTTTTTCACAGGAAGAGGACAAGGAACCAGAAAGTCAGGCAAGATGATCACCCCAGAAATCATTCGCGGCCTGCTAGTTATGCTGAAGCTGCTAGAGGCAGAGAATATAACAGGTATAGTCTTAAACATGAAAAGTGATTGGACTTACAATTGTTGTTGCATTATTATGGTAAAAAACAGTTGTCCTCACCCTGAAATTTTTGAACACAAGTCTTGTACTGGGGGGGAATCATACTGCTCTTGCATTCCTTCCTACCTGTAGATAGACATACCCGCCAGATTATAGAAGAGGCCAACTGTTAAATGTTACATCAGAACTGCTGTTCAAAATTTGGTTTCTCTCCCTTCTGGCAGTGGTTCATTTGAGTGAAAAATGCAAAGGGGCAGAAAACAAAAATTATAGGACTGACTTTCAAACAAACTGTTAGGTACATAGTTTCACACTCAGAAACTTGGTTACTGGCCTGCGCATACCACAATGAATGTTGGTGCCAAAATTTTCAACAAAATTGTTTGTAATCACCCAGGTGTGTTCTTACACAGCCAAAAAGCTTAAAATATACCTGTACCTAATGTCCAGTTTGAATTTAATACTGAGCAATTTCTGTTCTGAAACAGTTACGTGAAAAAAGAAGTAAATATAGAACGTACAATGAAGCGCCTGTGTCCATGCGTGTTCACTTCCTTTATATGTCTCATACAATGTGTTAAAAGGTGATGTGCCTGATAAAAAGGAAGATGAAACATGCTGAAAGTAGTTCCTTGAGTTACTGCTGGTGTAATTCTATTTATAATTTGGAAAATTTTCCTTTTTGTGTGCACTTCAATGAATTTGCTGCCTGTTACTTTAAATTTCAGAGACCTTCAGTGCTTCACTTGATGAATGATGTAAGATTTTAGAAAAATAGGATTGTTTTATGCTGTGGACCATTTGATTCTTGTTTAATGTTTCCAAGGTTGTGCCCTTGTTGTTGAACATAAATACTTGATCGGGATGTTTCTATTAGTGGAACTAGGACCAGTTCTTTTGCAAATTTGAAAGACAGATGGGCTGCACATCAATTCTGTTACTTGTCTTACATAAGCATATTAAGAATTATGTATAAAAGATTAATGTATATACTGACAGACTCACTCCGTATATTCAGTAGGATTAGAAGTTGATGATTTACATGTGTGAGGGGGACCCAAAATAACCAAAGTCATAATGTGGCAAATCATATGTTTATAGTGCCAGGTGGCATCACCTGATAGTTTCTAGTGTGGTTTCTCTGGCATTTCGGTGTGCATGTAAAGCACAGTTCTGACACAAGAAAATGGCCACTTCTTACGAACAATGTGCGGCTGTGAAATTTTGTTTTTTGCTCCACAGTTGTACAATGGAAATTGCTAATATCATGTGTAATAAGACTGCAGTACACAGAGCGTGCCTAGTTGTTGCCACTGCTCTCAGTGAAATGAGTCAGTTCTGAATAATGTTGACCAACGTACAGTCTTCTGTAGTTGTAGTTCCCTGCATAGAAAACAGAATGTAAGTTGTGAACCCATTATTGTGAGGCTGTAATAAACTGGTAGTGAGAAACTGGTATTCTATAACTAATTGAATTTTGAATTGCCTTGCTTAAACAGGATGCCACTTGCTCTTCGTTAGCAGAATATGAAGAACTGCACAATTATAGTCCACTTTATGAATTACAAATAATTTACAATATTTACACTCTCACAGAGAATAAAAAAAACTATATTTGTGTAAATACTATAAAACTAGTTCTCAATTACATGTCCAAAAACCAGAGATTGCTAATTATGTTCCTAACCATTACTGACTGTTGCAGACATGCCTCTCAGAGACTGCCCCTCAAACTGTGCTCTCACAGCTGAACCACCTCACCTGCCATGTAAGTTAGGCATGAGCTGAAGAGCTCTGAAATGCTTCGTCTCCCTTTCTGTTTAGCAATTATTATTCGGCTGGGAATTAGTACTTTTGAAATAATGGAATGCTGGCCTGTTATTTAGATGCCTGTGTATGAATTGAAAGTAAATTCACTACTTAGTTTTTCTAAAATTAATAACAGAAGCTTGTCTTTTTGGTACACTACTTCTGAAAAGTGGGCAATACTGGAAAAGGACCACAATTTAGGTAATATTTCTCATGATACGCATACAAAATAAACTGTCATCGGTTCCTCATACCACATTGTATCATCTTCCCACTGCTGCCTTCCCAATTGCTCTAAGAAGAGCATGTTGTAGATGAATGATAGTTGTAAAGCCAGAAATATTACACACACATCTTCCCCTACTCCTACCCTGCTATCCCTGCCTGTCGTCACCCCATGTCACCTCCGTAACCACCTGCATACACCCTAGTGGATGGCTGCTCACACCAGACAGTCTGTTACTCCAGCACACAGAGACAGTGGTGTTGTGTGCATACAAGCATGTATATTTCTATTCTGGGAGGACTACTTTGTCAGAAAGCTTATATATTTTAGCAGTCTCTCTCATTGTGCCCATCTGAGACTCCACACCATCTCTATGTGATGAGCACCAAGCTATCATTTCAGTATTGGTGTTATTCCATACTTTACTTTACATTGTGTTTTTATGTGGAAATCATCTGGCTTGTGGATTGTCTGTGCATAGGTCAACATAACGAGATGATCCTGAAAGATCACTCATTAAACTGATCTTCCTGATTAATCCATCCATTTTAACTGACTCAACCAGACCCTGTAAGAAAACAGGAACCCCCTAATGTTAACTAGAAATGCCAGTGTTCATATAAAAATTTAATGAAGGTAATGGAGCTTTCAGATTGCTGAAGAATTTGACCAAAAAAATTGAAAATGTAGGAACATGAAACACTGCTATATTGATTGAGCATAATCTCTGTATGAAATCTCAGAATAATTGAAAACAAAATTTTGGGTGATCCCAAATTTGCTGTCTATTTTACTCCCTTGGACTGAAGCACATACTGGTATTTCATAAATGCAGGTAAGCAATATCCCACAGTGACTCTGCAGTACTGCAATGGGAAGTTTAGTAAACACTCCAGTCAGTGTGAAACAACCAGATTTAAAGTTTTCACATGTACTAAATGCTTAATCAATGAAAATGCACCTACTCGTTCCTAATTGCTCGTAGCTTTAATGGTGGCCACTATACAATGCACCTAGTTCATTAGCATGTTACGCAAAACACCACATTCCTTGACAAGCAATGTGGATAAGCAATGTGGATAAAAAAGTGACTCATAAAAACTGGCAGTTCGCAGGAAAAAATGAATAAAACATAAAATGGAAAATTCTGTATTACGGCAAATGAATGTATACCACATGCAAATGTCAGAAAAGCAAGTATTCCAAAATTTATGTGTTGGAAGGAATGACAATATTATGAAAGGAGGAGGGTGTGGTATGGAGAGGGAAGGATAGTATGGTAGCTGTGAGGGACAGTGTGGCATGGAGATTAGACAGAGGACGGGGTGGGGTGGGGGGGGGGGGGGGGGGGGGGAGGAGTGGAAAGGTAGAGAAGTAAAGGTAGGATAGAAAATCCTCATTTAAGGGCAGGAATGTCCTACACATTATCCTTCCCACCCCTTCCACAGTGGTATATTCTGCTGCCCACCAAACCTAAACCATATCCTTGTAAATCCCCACTCAACACCTGCACGCAACACCTTGCTTCATGGCTGAAATCCGTAATAGACCTAAATAAAAAACCTGTCCCATCCAACCACCACCACCACCACCACCACCACCACCACCACCTCCTACTCCAGTCCTGTCACAAGCATCACTTACCCCATAAAAGGCAGGGCTACCTGTGAAAGCAGTCACGTGATCTACAAGCCAAGATGCAACTGCTGGTCCACTCAGTTGCTGAGCATGCTGCCCAACACAACAGTGTTCTCTTCAGTGACTGCTTCACATCCTGTGCCATTTGGATACTTCATACCAACACTAGCTTTTCTGAATTGGGCAGATGGGAAATCCCTCTGCAATATGTCCTAAATTTCCGTAATCTTCCTGGCGCCAATCTCCATTAGTCGTTGCCCTTTACTCACCTATACCCTTCCCTGTTCCCAGTCCAGCACTATACAGCTTTCTATTCCACCAAAGCATTCAGTCTCTTTACTTCCCTCTTCTTCTGCTGCCCCCCTCTCCCTCCCCCTCACCCCATGTGTAACCTCCATACTGCACATTGCTGCCCTACCCCCTCTCCGTCATTTCTGTATACTCCCAAAAGTAGTACTTCTGTCCTCCTTCTGGCCCCTGCCGTCCCCTTCCCCCACCACCCAGATGGCTTCTCCCATCATGCGCTGTTGCTTGCAGCCAGGCCTCGGCAGCCATAAACAGTGGTCATCTGTGTGCAAGTTAAGTTCGTGTGAATGTGTGTATGTGATGTGATTCAGGAGGCAGCCTTGTTGCTCAAAGCTTTAATGTTTAGCTATCTCTTTGTTGTGCCAGTTGACTCATCTTTCCATAATATGGTCAAATTTCTATTTTGCTATGACAAGCATGTAATAAGAGGAAATAGTTGTTTTAACCATTTTCAAATATCAGGGAATTAAGAGATCAGTAACAACAATTAGGTGTCCTCAACATATCTTCAGCAAAAAATATCAAATGAAACTATGTGGTTCCAGAAAGTTTGAAGTCTCCTGCATATATTCCAAACAGAGAGCCTGTGCAATACTTATTATAGTTTAAAGGAATACAAAGTTGTCGGAGGCCTGAATGGGACTTTGGATTAAGGAGGTGTGCTATGGTAGTTTGTGCAGTTCTGCAGAGACTCTGGTTCGAATCCCAGCCTTGGTGCAAATTTTCATTCATCACTTCAGTCTGCATATGTTGTTTTTGTTGTGGTCTTCAGTCCTGAGACTGGTTTGATGCAGCCCTCCATGCTACTATATCCTGTGCAAGCTTCTTCATCTCCTAGTACCTACTGCAACCTACATCCTTCTGAATCTGCTTGTTGTATTCATCTCTTGGTCTCCCTCTACGATTTTTACCCTCCACACTGCCCTCCAATGCTCAATTTGTGATCCCTTGATGCCTCAGAATATGTCCTACCAACTGGTCCCTTCTTGTCAAGTTGTGCCACAAACTCCTCTTCTCCCAATTCTATTCAATACCTCCTCATTAGTTAACTGATCTACCCATTTAATCTTCAGCATCCTTCTGTAGCACCATATTTTGAAAGCTTCTATTCTCTTCTTGTCCAAACTATTTATCATCCATGTTTCACTTCCATACGTGGCTACACTCCATACAAATACTTTCAGAAACTACTTACTGACACTTAAATCAATACTCGATGTTCACAAATTTCTCTTCTTCAGAAACACTTTCCTTGCCATTGCCAGCCTACATTTTATATCCTCTCTACTTCGACCATCATCAGTTATTTTGCTCCCCAAATAGCAAAACTCCTTTACTACTTTCAGTGTCTCATTTCCTAAGCTAATTCCCTCAGAATCACCCGACTTAATTCTACTACATTCCATTATCCTTGTTCTGCTTTTGTTGATGTTCATCTTATATCCTTCCTTCCAGACACTGTCCATTCTTTCAACTGCTCTTCCAAGTTCTTTGCTGCCTCTGACAGAATTACAATGTCATCGGCAATCCTCAAAGTTTTGATTTCTTCTCCATTGATTTCTTCTCCATTGATTTTAATACCTACTCCCAATTTTTCTTTTGTCTCTTTTACTGCTTGCTCAATATACAGGTTGAATAACATCGGGGAGAGGCTACAACCCTGCCTCACTCCCTTCCCAACCATTGCTTCCCTTTCATGTCCCTCGACTCTTATAACTGCCATCTGGTTTCTGTACAAATTCTAAATAGCCTTTCACTCCCTGTATTTTACCCCTGCCACCTTCAGAATTTGAAAGAGAGTATTCCAGTCAACATTGTCAAAAGCTTTCTCTAAGTCTACAAATGCTAGAAACGTAGGTTTGCCTTCCCTTAATCTTTCTTCTAAGATAAGTCATAAGGTCAGTATTGCCTCACGTGTTCCAACATTTCTACGGAATCCAAACTGATCTTCCCTAAGGTCAGCTTCTCCCAGTTTTTCCATTCGTCTGTACGGAATTCGCTTTAGTATTTTGCAGCTGTGACTTATTAAACTGATAGTTCAGTGATTTTCACATGTGTCAACACCTGCTTTCTTTGTGATTGGAATTATTATATTCTTCTTGAAGTCTGAGGGAATTTCGCCTGTCTCATAGATATTGCTCACCAGATGGTAGTTGCGTCACAGCTGGCTCCCGCAAGGTTGTCAGTAGTTCTAATGGAATGTTGTCCACTCCTGGGTCCTTGTTTCGACTCAGGTCTTTCAGTACTCTGTCAAACACTTCACGCAGTATCGTATCTCCCATTTCAACTTCATCTACATCCTCTTCCATTTCCATAATATTGTCCTCCAGTACATCACCCTTGTATAGACCCTCTATATACTCCTTCCACCTTTCTGCTTTCTGTTCTTTGCTTAGAACTGGGTTTCCATTTGAGCTCTTGATATTCATACAAGTGGTTCTCTTTTCTCCAAAGGTCTCTTTAATTTTCCTATAGGCAGTATCTATCTTACTGCTAGTGAGACAAGCCTCTACATCCTTACATTTGTCTTCTAGCCATCCCTGCTTAGCCATTTTCCACTTCCTGTTGATCTCATTTTTAAGACGTTTGTATTCTCTTTTTGCCTGCTTCATTTAGTTCGTTTTTATATTTTCTCCTTTCATTAATTAAATTCAATATTTCTTCTGTTACCCAAGGATTCCTACTAGCCCCAGTCTTTTTACCTACTTGATCCTCTGCTGCCTTCACTACTTCATCCCTCAAAGCTCATTCTTCTTCTACTGTATTTCTTTCCCCCATTCCTGTCAATTGTTCCCTTATGCTCTCCCTGAATCTCTGTAAAACCTCTGGTTTAGTCAGTTTATCCAGGCCCCATCTCCTTAAATTCCCACCTTTTTGCGGTTTCTTCAGTTTTAATCTACAGTTCATAACCAATAGATTGTGGTCAGTCCACATCTGCCCCTGGAAATGTCCCAGAATTTAAAACCTGGTTCCTAAATCTCTGTCTTACCATTATATAATCTATCTGAAACCTTTTAGTATCTCCAGGATTCTTCAATGTATACAACCTTCTTTCATGATTCTTGAAGCAAGTGTTAGCTATGATTAAGTTATGCTCTGTGCAAAATTCTACCAAGCGACTTCCTCTTTCATTTCTTAGTCCCAATCCATATTCCCCTACTACGTTTCCTTCTCTCCCTTTTCCTACTACCGAATTCCAGTCACCCATGACTATTAAATTTTCGTCTCCCTTCACCACCTGAATAATTTCTTTTTATCTCATCATACATTTCTTCAATTTCTTCATCTGCAGAGCTAGTTGACATACAAACTTGTGCTATTGTAGTAGGTGTGGGCTTCGTGTCTATCTTGGCCACAATAATGAATTCACTATGCTGTTTGTAGTAGCTTACCCGCACTCCTATTTTTTTTATTCATTATTGAACCTACTCTTGCGTTACCCCTATTTGATTTTGTATTTATAACCCTGTATTAACCGACCAAAAGTCTTGCTCCTCATTCCACCAAACTTCACGAATTTCCTCTATATGTAACTTTAACCTATCCATTTCCCTTTCTAAATTTTCTAACCTACAAGCCTGACCTGACATTCCACAATCTGATCCGTAGAACACTAGTTTTTTCTCCTGACAACGACGTCCTCTTGAGTAGTGCCTGCCCGGAGATCCGAATGGGGGACTATTTTACCTCCGGAATATTTTACCCAAGAGGATGCCATCGCCATTTAACCATACAGTAAAGCTTCATGCCCTTGGTAACATACATGACGGCACAAAGTTTGTAACTGGAACACATTGTGCTATGTCTGTGGCAACTACGCCACAGCATACAGGATATAGCTAATGGAGTGGTGTCAGCTTCATATGTGAAGATACCCAGTGGATGGCAGGACTATTTTTAACAGTTGCAGATTTCTGTTAAGGGCATAATAATTAGTTCCCACATACAATGACAACAATTATATATACCAAACTGCTATTTGTAGATTGGTTCTAGTTGTTATGTAATTATAGTGCTGCTGTTCACTTTTCAGGATGCAGCAGTGCCACGAATCACATAATCAAGACACGCTTCCTCAAAATGCTGCGTTGTCTCGGATGTTCAGAGACACCACACTTCAGATGATGGACAGGTAAATCATTAATATAGAATACAGGAAGTGTTGTTCCTATATGATATCTTGAAATGTAAGTTAAGAGTAATGAACGGATTTAACTTCTGTCACCCACCCACCCTCCTTCCTCCACCCCTTCCACTCCATCTCCCCCCTCCCCCCCCCCCCCCTGTCCAAATTACTGTATCTCCCCCTACCTTTTTTGTGAGTGTGGGGGCACTGATCCCTTGCACTAGTATCTTCAGTTCAGTGTTAAAAATGTAACCCTCCTGTATGCTGTACAGTTACCTAAGAGTGACTGGTGTTAAAACGCCTTTCAGTTAATTCCTGCCTGTCATGGTGTGGTTCACCGAGGAGTCAAGCAGTACATTGCTCCCTCCTACGTATATCTCGTGAAGAGACCATGAGGATAAAATCAGAGAGATTAGAGCCCAAATAGAGGCTTACTGACAATCCTTCTTTCCACAAACAATACGAGACTGGAATAGAAGGGAGAACAGATAGAGGTACTCAAGGTACCCTCCGCCACACTGCGTCAGGTGACTTGTGGAGTATGGATGTAGATGTAGAATATGAACTTCTTGGTCCAGTTCTGTCAAAACTACCTCAACTTCTTTTTTCTTTTTTTTGTTATGGGTTCGACCCTGCTTCTCTCCTAAATTTTAGAGCAGTAAGAGCTATTTGGGGAAGGTCACCTCTCACAATATAGTGTGCCATCACCTTATGTGTACTTCAATCATGTGAACTTTTGTTGTTGTTGTTGTTGCTGCTGCTGCTGCTGCTGCTGCTGCTGCTGCTTCCTTCTTCAGTATGAAGACTGGTTTGGTGCAGCGCTCTGTCCTACTTTTATCCTGTGTGAATGTCTTCATCTCTGAATAACTGCTGCAACAGACATCATTTTGTACTCTGCGGGGGGGCTCACAGCTCTTTTGTGGATACACTTGTGATGTACGAGGGGGGGGGGACCCAAAAGAAACTGGATTGTTGTCATAAAAAATTTATTGATGAACCTTTTTACAAAATTACTTCAGTCACCTTCAAAATACTCTCCATTACATGGGATGCACTTGTCAAGTCTCTTTTCCCACTGTTGGAAGCATGTTTCAAACTCTTCAAGTTTGACATTGTCCAGTGCCCTTTGCGAAGCTGTTTTTACTGCCTCCACATTGTCATAACACTCCCTTTTTAGCATTTTTTCATTTGTGGATATAGGAAAAAGTCGTATGGGGCTAGGTCCGCCAAATACGGAGCGTGGGGAATGACAGACCACCACTGAGATGCCAAATAGTGGGTCACTCGTAAGGCCGTGTGTGCTGGAGTGTTGTCATGATGCAGAAACCAGTCACCTGATTGCCAAAGTTCCGGACGTTTCCTCCTCACATCCTCTGACACCTTAAAACATCCAAATAAAAGTGCTGGTTAACAGTCTGGCCAGGGGGTACGGATTCCCGATGCACAATTCCATGAACATCGAAAAAGACAATGATCACCGTCTTCACATTTGACCTCACTTGCCTTGCTTTTTTTGGTCTGGGAGAGTTGGGAGTCCTCCAGTGGCTTGACGCTTTCTTGGTTTCTGGGTCATACCCTTAACACCAACTCTCATCCCCTGTAATGACTTTGTTCAAGAAGTTTGGATCACGTGCAATCTCTGTTTCCAAGTTCTGACACATTCATGTGGATGGTTTTTGCTCCTGTGTGAGAAGGTGTGGAACAAATTTAGCAGCAACACGTCTCATGTGCAAATCCTCACTTAAAATCGACTGGCACGAGCTCCAACTGATTCCTGTCTCTGCTGAAATTTGGTTGATCGTTTGGCGACAATCCTCATTGATCTTTTGGCGGACTTTTTCAAGGTTCTCATTTTGCGATGTTGAAAGGCGTCCAGAACGAGCTTGGTCTTCAACACACATCTCACCATGCTTAGAGCGCCCAAACCACTCGGAAACCTGTCTGCGGCTCATAGCATCCTACTGGAAAGCTTCCTGAAGCATTTGGTTTGTCTCCATTGCAGTTTTTTAAGCAGGAAACAAAATTTCACACACACTCTTTGTTTTGTTAAAGTTGCCATAACGACTTCGCAGAGGTAACCTGCCAACAGTCAGAGAAACACAGTACCACACTTGCACGGTCAGCTCTACACTGATGCCGTCTGGACAGCTGTTTCATGAACATCTCTACTAACACCAACTAGTGTGAGAATACTACACTATGTCTAAAAGTGGTAACACCCTCAGAGTCCGGTTTCTCTTGGGTCCCCCCCTCGTACATGGGGCCCCAAGCTATTGCAGGCTTTCTTCTTTCCCAGGCTGCAGTCTGTTCCCCATATCCACTCCTTCCCATTATAGCTCCTCCCCCACCTGCTCCCCCGTTTTCTGTTTTTCCTTTCATTGGCCTGGCTATTCCCTCATTTCTGGTATTCACTTTCACTGTCATGTCTCATCTCTCCCGTTCTTGGTCCTCCTTGGGGTTTGACCCCTCTTTCTAAATTGTTTATGTAGTGTGAGCCATATGGGGAAAACTCCCTAACATCTACAATGTGGCTTCCTCTCCCCCTTCCTTCCCCTCTCCCTTACCCACTGTAGCCTCCTTTCTTCCTGCTAGGTCACTAGCATGTGTAGCTAGTCCATGCGGTGGGGCTGTTATGTACCCATATGGCTGAGCCCCCTGACAACACAGGGCTCACACTCCTGATACCTGAGCTGTTCCCTCCCCATGTATGCCAAGGAGTGGTTGCTCATCTTCTCGGAGCATCAGAACTCCTGTCAATGGCCGCCATGGCAGATGGCCTTTGCTGTGGCTGCATGGTGCCCATGGGGAGAGCCCCTGGTCAGAGTGGGTGGTATCAGGGCGGATGCCTGGTACACGAAGCATATCAAACTGCAAAAATCTGGCCGTTCTGAAATGGTCTTCTCTCGGAATGGTGAAGGATCCTCAAATGCTGCTTTGTATGACCCAGTAACCTTCCCTTCCCTAGCTATACCGTGAGGAGCACCAGGCTCGCCGTCTTGACATGAAACCCTTTCCCTGTTACCTTGTCTATACTAAGATGGATGGGGACACATTAACCACCATGAAGCCATTGTTTTTCATCAAAAATGCTGAGGACAAGTTTGGTAGAGTGGAGTCTCCTAGTGTGATGCAGTCGGTCTCCGTGTTGATCAAAGCTTCTTCTACCACCCAATCCTCAGCTCTTCATGTCTGTGATCATCTTGGCAATGTGTGTCTCACTCCTCACCAATCTCTCAATATGGTTCAGGGAGTAATTTCTATAGGGACATCAGACATCTTATTTATGGGTGTCACACTGTCCTTGTTGGTGACAACTACTGACAGTGATCTGACCTCCTTGGCTCCTTCATGGCTACCTTAGACTCACACCACATGTTAATACTGTGGAATTGCAACAGATACTATAACCACCTACCGGAAATGCAATGTCTTGTCTCTTCTTCTGCGTTCTGTATGGCTCTTCAAGAAAAGCATTTCCATGATGACCACTCTCCAACTTCTCATGGTTATTGGGTGTTCTAACTGTGCTGGCCCTGGGATAGCATCTGGTGGGGTCTGCACTTTGGTTCACTCTGATGTCATTAGTGACTGGATTCCCATACGTACCACCTTGGAAGTGATAGCAGTTATCGTCCAAACAACTCCGGCAATCACCACTTGCAATGACGGCCTCACTCCAGGTAGGCCACTTGAATACGTTGCCCTGTCTACCTTGATCCAGCAACTCCCAGCCCTGTTTCTCCTACTGGGAGACTTCAGTGCCCACCGTTAACTGTGGGGAGAGTGTCATTTAAACAGGTTGGGGTATCTTAATGGACCAACTTATCATGGACCTTTGTTTGTCTCATCAGTGATGGTTCCCCTACCCATTCCCGCGCCACTCGTGGCACCTTCTCTGCTCTCGATCTCAGGATCTCCTCCCCTGCCCTCGTGGCTTCCCTGCATTGGTCAACCCATTATGAGCTTTGTGACAATGACCACTTTCTGGTGATTCTACCATTCCCCTGCTACTGCCGGCAGACAGGCCCTCCTGTTGGGCATTCCAAAGGTCCAATTGGCGTTTATATAAGTGCTGTCTAATACCGTTGATGTAGTCACGCAAGGCATGTCTGCCACTATTCTTCATGCTGCTGGCAGTGCTGTCCCCCTATCCACAGGTCCCCCCCTCCCCCCCCCCCCCCCCTCATTATCAGCCAGTACCATGGTGGTCTGAGGGTGTCGCAGCTGCCGTCCAGGACTGCTGAAGGGCACTGCAGTGATTTGACACCCTTCACAGACCAACTTCCTCACTTTTAAGCATCTCTGTGCTAAGGCTTGTTACCTTATTAAGCAGAGTAAAAAGGAATGCTGGGAGCGTATGTTTCCTCCCTGGGGACATATGCCTCTTCATCGCACAATTGGTCAAAGTTCCGTAGCGTTCTGGCTGCCAGCGACAGTCAAATGTCGAGGGTCTGAACCTCCGAGGTGCTCTGTGCACTGATCCATTGGTCCTAACAGAACACCTCGCGACACACTTTGTGACTGCGTCGTCATCCTCTTCCTATCCTACTACCTTTCTCCGCAGAAATGCAGAGTTGAACAGACCCCCTCTGTTTCATTCCACACCATGTTCAGCCCTATAATGCACCCTTCGGTGAATGGGAGTTGGTGCAGGCTCTTAGCTCTTCACGAGACACAGCCCCAGGGCCAGGTTCCGTCCACAACCAGATACTCCAACACTTGGATGTTCCCCAGAGGCAACAGTTCCTCAGGGTTTTCAACCACATTTGGCTCTCAAGTGCTTTTCCATCACAATGGCGAGACCGTATCCCATCCTTAAGCCTGGGAAAAACCCAACGTCTCTCAACAGCTACCGCCCAGTTAGCCTTAGGAATGTAATTCTTCATGCTTTCCAGGCGATCTGTTGACATCTTGGATATTCGGGAATCCAGCAGGATGTTTGAGTCGTTCTCGCACAATATTTCAACAGCGTGCCTCGCTGTCTTCTTCAGGTGCTACCTGAGACTGGTTCTTGGGTCGATCGAGTCCAGTATTTATGCCTGGGAGGAGCTGGGCGTTCCCTAATCGGTCCGCGCCGGGTCGAGTGTTCCAGTCGAGTGGACCAGTCTCAGGTAGCACCTGAAGAAGACAGCGAGGCACGCTGTTGAAATAACATGCGAGAACGACGCGAACATCCTTACGAATGTACTTTGTGAACTGCTCAAAAGGATGGTCAGCTTCAGATTATGTTGGGTACTCTAATCTCTGGGCCTTTCGTCCCCATATCAGTGTGGCTTCCAGGCAGGGTGCTCTCCAACTGACCATTTACTCAGATTGGAATTGGCCATCCGACATCCATCAGTGCCGGCACCTTGTGGCAGTCTTCTTTGACCTACATAAGGCATATGACATGGCTTGGCGCCATCACATTTTAGTTACCCTCCATGACCAGGGCTTCCGTGGGCCCCTTCAGATTTTTATCTGCGAGTTTTTTCTTACCGGATCTTACAGGTTAGAGTAGGCACTTCACTCAACACCCCTCAGGTTCAGGAGAATGGTATCCCACAGGGTTTTGTGCTAAGTGTCACACTCTTCCTCAATAGGCTTGCGACCTCTGTTAGGCCTTTGGTTACCCTGGTGTTTTAAGTAGACGATTTTTGCATCTGGTGCAGCTCCCACGTGGTATCGGCTGTTGAGAGCTAGCTCAAAGGTGCCATATGACAGGCCTCTGTGTGGGCCACCGCACATGGCTTCATTTTCTCCTTCCAAAATGCGGGAGATGTATTTTTTGTCATTGACCCACAGTACACCCTGATCCAGAACTTTATTTAGGCAACCAGCTCCTCGATGTTGTAGCACAATTCCATTTCTTGGGCCTTATTTTTGATGTCAAGCTGACATGGTTGCCCCCACATTTGCCACCTAAAGACTACATGAAGCTTAATGTTGTCCACCTCCTGGCCCACACATCTTGTGGTGCAGACTGTTCCACTCTTCTTCATCTTTACTGTGCTCTGGTCTTGTCCAGACTAATTATGGTAGTCGGGTTTATGACTCCTTCCACTTTGAAAGTCAACCCTGTCCATCATTGTGGGGTGTCTCTCCCTGTTGGTGCCTTCCAACTAGTCCTGTTGATAGTATCCTCACAGAAGTGAGGATTGCCCCCTCTACACATCTGACAGAGCCAATTCCTTGTTTCTTACGCAGTCGCCATTTGCCAATTCCCTAATTCCCTGACCATCCCGTGTACCCTGTGCTCTTTGCCAGTCAGGGATGCCTCTCCTAAAATCCGCCCACTTGTGGGATTGGTGGTTGACGTGCATCTCACTTCCCTCTGTCAGAATCTCAATTTCCACTCATTGGACTGCTCCCCATGTCTTTCCTCCCATACTCCCTCCTTGGGTGGTGCTTAGACCACAGATTCGGACTGACTTATTCCGGGGTCCTAAGGTCTCTGTCACACCTATGGTTTTCCGGTGCCTTGTCTGTGCCATTCTTGCAGAGTTCCAGGGTGCTAAATCTTTTACACTGATGGTTCTAAGACTATTGATAAGGCGAGATTCACTTTAACGTCTCCTGGTTTCAAGCACCATTTATTGCCAGGATCATGTAGTGTGTTCACAGCAGAGCTTCTAGCCATTCACAAGGCCCTCCTTTTTGTTTCTCAGGCCTCCCTCCACAGTGTCTTAATTTATTCAGACTCCACAAGCAGCCTTCAGGCTATCGATTGATGCTACTACTCTCGTCACCCTTTGGTCTCTGCTATCCATGAGTCTCTCTTCCCTCGAGTGTGCTGCCTGTTCAGTCATCTTTCCCTAGGTCACCAGCTGCAGATATGTGGATCTACATCAAATCTCTTTGCCCAACAGTGGAATGCCATCTGGAGCACTACTGCTCATAGTAATAAACTCCGCACTATCAAGGAGTCTGCTGCAGTTCAGTACCCGTCTTTCCACTCCTCTCAGTAGTAGTCCACTGTATTATGCCATTTACGCATTGGTCATACCCGGCTCACCCATTGTTTCCTCCTATGTAATGACCCACCCCCAATGTGGTTGTGGAGTCAAACTGATAACGTCTCACATATTAGTGGAATGTCCCTTTCTTTTGGCCCTTCGTGTTGAGTATAGTCTTCCCAATTCCTTAAATTTAATATTAGCAGACGACTCACCGATGGTCAAACTGGTCCTCAGTTTCCTCTGTGAAAGTGGTTTTTATTTCCAGATATAAGGCCTCAGCACAATACCCCTCCGTTGTGGTCACAGCTACGGTATGGCTGTCAGTATGCTCCAGGCGTGCGAGTGACCCCTTTTGGTTAAGTCCACTTTCCTGAGGGCAGAGTAATTTGTCAGTGGATTTGCTCATTTTTACTCTATTTACATTGAGTACCATGTCCTGTGTTGGCATCACCACAGGATGGCATTGTCCCGTGGTGGGCAGTGGTTACAGCCTTTTGGCTTGTCAGTGTATTATGGTGGTATAGGAAAAGAAGAGTCAAACTACCACACAGTGTGACAAACTGTATGTAGCTGGAAAGACTCGTAAGGAGCGTCAGGAGTTTTGCTAAGAAAACCTCAGAACCACCCATTGTGATATGTTGCTAAGGCCACAATGACACAGACGGGCATGGCCTGACAGCTCGGGCATGGTGCTTCGGATCTCCTCCACTGATGTCCACAGATATTGATGACACTGACCACAGCCTTACACATTGACTGTACTGGACTTACACAATCATTCCTCTTGCTGCAAGTGAACTATCCCTGAGTTTATCCTGATAATATTTTGTTATATTTTACCCTGTTATAAATTGATGGGCCACTTATTTTGGTGTTCCAATTCAAATGAGTTAGAAGTTTTGTTGACAATTGTAAATTCACCTTTCTCATTTGTACTGTTATGCATGGCACCATCTCTGTCAGTAACAACAGTATAAATCAGGAACACAGTGTCCATAAATGTTTATCCTGGTAGTAAAATAATGTAACTCTTTATTTGATAAAGTAAATGAAACCTGCGTTATACCACATACATCTCTAATCATTAAGTTTTGAACCATACATAAACACTTTATACCCCCCCCCCCCCCCCCCCCCCGGGTCCGGGGATTAGAATAGGCCCGAGGTATTCCTGCCTGTCGTAAGAGGCGACTAAAAGGAGTCCGTCCCCCTCAAGGGGCTAGTTAGCGCCTGCGTCCGGAGACGGACGGTTCCACGACCTCTATTTGTGGTCATTTAGCTTTTTCACTTCTCGTTTCTTCCTTCCTTTGATTGGTTCCTTTCTTTGCTCTTCTCCACCTCACTGTCTTCCTTCCTCTTTCCTTTGCCTTCTTCTCCTTGCCTTCTCATTGCCTTCTTCTCATTGCCTTCTCTGGTCTCCGCCTCGGCGTTTGAGACAGTCTGTCCTCTCTCTCCCTCTCTCTTCTTTTTCCTCTTCTTCCTTCCTCCCTGTGCGCGCCTGAAGGCCGACCCACGCGTTCGCACGCATAGCCGGTGACGGGGTAACGCGTAATTCCCCGCCCTGGGTAGACAAGTAAGGCACGCACGTACCCCCTGGTAAAGGCCAGGCCCAGGGAGGGGTGATTGCCTGAGCTGATACCTTCTGACCACGCCGATTGGTCCCTCCGTCTGTTTCTCGGGAGGTGTGACCTGAGGTGTAAACATTCACCTAAGGCGGGAGTGCCCTCTCTGAGGGTCCCCACAAGGAAGGAGCGCGCCATCGGAGACGCTGGCAATCATTGGGGATTTCTCCGCAATGGATTTCACTCCATCTCTCTCGACTTCTGCCCAAAAACGGAAACTTGACCAGCCACCAGTGACAAAAGTACTACCGCCTGCCCCACAGTTCCTCGTCGTTTCTCGATGTGAGGACGGAAAGGATTTTTCCTCTGTCAACCCTTTTGTTATCCAGAAGGGCGTAGATACCATAGCCGGATCTGTCAAATCTTGTACCAGGTTGCGTAACGGTACCTTATTACTAGAAACTGAGAGCCATTCAGGCACAAAAACTGCTTCGGGCCACACTCCTGTACACGTTCCCTGTCCGGGTGGAGGCCACCGAACTTTGAATTCGTCTCATGGTGTGGCCTATACTAGATCCCTCAACGGATTGACTGACGAGGAGATTCAATCTTTCCTCGCTGAGCAGGGCGTGACGGCTGTCCATAGGGTCATTAAAAAGGTCAACAATGACCTTGTACCGACCCGGACACTTTCCTTGACCTTTGATAGTGTTAAGCTGCAATCGCGCATCAAGGCGGGCTACGAGGTTATTTCTGTTCGCCCCTATGTCCTGACACCTACGCGCTGCTACCAGTGTCAGCGTTTCAATCGCACTCGCCAGTCTAGTTCCAATGCGGCTAAATGTGTCACTTGTGGCAGGGATGCCCATGAGGGTGACTGTCCACCTCCGTCTCCTCGTTTTGTGAACTGTCAGGGTGACCATGCCGCATCCTCCCGCGACTGTCCTGTCTATAAGAAAGAACGCTGTATCCAAGAAATTCGGGTCAAAGAGAAAGTGTCCACCTCGGCTGCTCGCAAGCTATTGGCTAGTAGGAAGCCCATGCTGCTCCCAGCGGGGAAATATAGTACTGTCCTCGCCTCGCCTCTCCTCGGACTACCAGGGAGGTGGCAACCCAGACATGCGATCTGACCTTAAGCACCACGGTCGTCCGTTCGGCCAGTGCTAAGATTGCGCGGTCGACGTCTCCTCTTCCTCCCATCACCCCACAGACACCAGCCCCTTCATCAGCTTCTGCTAAGACGAAGACCCAGAAGTCAGATGCACGGCCTTCAAGAAGGAACCGTCCGTGCAGACTTCCTACGTACCTTGACCTCCCAGCCTTCGACCGGTACTTCCGCCAAATGACATTCCAAGAAGGCTCATGGGAAGCACAGTTCTCCTTCTCCGCCACGGCGCATTTCTTCTCCTGCGCCACCCAGCGCTTGCCGCCCCAGGCCGTCATCCGTTTCGCCTGGCCGCACCGCTGGTAGCCGAACATCTGGCCATTCACCGGCGGAGGAAGCTCCCCCTCCCAGCCATCTTACCAACATGGCCGATGAACCTGTAGACCCAATGGACGATGACTGCCCGCCTGCTGATAGCGGCAGCAGTGCTCGCTCGAAGCCAGGCCCTCAGCGGCCTTCGAGGTGACCCCTTCTTTCATCTTCCTTTTCTTCTTACGATGGCACTTATTCACTGGAATATTCGCAGCATTCGCTCCAACCGAGAGGACTTGAAGTTGCTGCTCCGCTTGCACCGTCCGCTCGTCGTAGCCCTCCAGGAAACGAAGCTACACCCATGCGATCAAATTGCCTTGGCACACTACACCTCTGTGCGTTTTGACCTACCCCCTGTGGTAGGTATTCCGGCTCATGGAGGGGTTATGTTGCTGGTCCGGGATGATATTTACTACGATCCCATCACATTGCACACTGGCCTGCAGGCAGTTGCCAGCCGCTTTACTCTCCCCACTTTTACATTTTCCATTTGTACCGTCTACACTCCATCGTCATCTGCTGTTACCAGGGCAGACATGATGCAGCTTATTGCTCAGCTACCTGCCCCATTTTTGTTAACTGGAGACTTCAATGCCCACCATCCCCTTTGGGGCTCTACGGCATCCTGCCCGAGGGGCTCCCTGTTAGCAGACCTTTTCAACCAGCTCAATCTTGTCTGCCTCAATACTGGCGCCCTTACTTTTCTTTCAGACACATCTCACACCTATTCCCATTTAGACCCCTCTATATGTACTACCCAACTTGCATGCCGGTTTGAGTGGTACGCACTTTCTGATACGTATTTGAGCGACCACTTCCCGTGTGTTATCCATCTCCTGCAGCATACCCCCTCCCTGTGCTCATCCAGTTGGAACATCTCCAAAGCAGACTGGGGGCTCTTCTCTTCCAGGGCGACCTTTCAGGATCAAACCTTCACAAGCTGCGATCGTCAGGTCGCACACCTCATGGAATCCATTCTCACTGCTGCTGAATATTCCATCCCTCACCCTACTTCTTCTCCACGTCGCGTACCGGTCCCCTGGTGGACCGCAGCATGTAGAGATGCATTATGTGCTCGTCGACGCGCTTTACGCGCCTTTAAACGCCACCCTACAGTGGCGAATTGTATCACTTATAAATGATTACGTGCACAGTGTCAGCGTGTTATTAAAGAAAGCAAGAAAGCCAGCTGGGCTGCTTTCACAAGCACCTTCAACAGTTTTACTCCTTCTGTTGTCTGGGGTAGCCTGCGCCGGCTATCTGGCACTAAGGTCCACTCACCAGTTTCTGGCTTGATGGTCGCGAATGACGTCCTTGTGGCCCCGGAGGATGTCTCCAATGCCTTCAGACGCTTTTTCGCAGAGGTTTCGAGCTCCGCTCATTACCACCCTGCCTTCCTCCCCCGCAAACAGGCAGAGGAGGCTAGGCCACCTAACTTCCGCTCCTCGAATCGTGAAAGTTATAATGCCCCATTCACCATGCGGGAACTCGAAAACGCACTTGCCCGGTCACGGTCCTCCGCTCCAGGGCCTGATTCTATTCATATTCAGATGCTGAAGAACCTTTCTCCTGCGGGTAAAGGTTTTCTTCTTCGTACTTACAATCGCATCTGGACCGAGGGACATGTTCCCGCATGCTGGTGCGAGTCTATTGTTGTCCCGATTCCTAAACCGGGGAAGGACAAGCACTTGCCTTCCAGTTATCGACCCATCTCGCTTACCAGCTGTGTCTGTAAAGTGATGGAGCGAATGGTTAACTCTCGTTTGATTTGGCTGCTCGAGTCTCGACGCTTACTTACCAATGTACAATGTGGATTTCGTAGGTGCCGCTCTGCTGTTAACCATCTGGTTACCTTGTCGACCTTCATTATGAATAACTTCTTGCGGAAGCGCCCGACCACGGCTGTGTTCTTTGATTTGGAGAAGGCTTACGACACCTGTTGGAGGGCGGGCATTCTCCGCACCATGCATACATGGGGTCTTCGCGGTCGCCTCCCTCTTTTTATTCGTTCCTTTTTAATGGATCGACAGTTCAGGGTACGTGTGGGTTCTGTCCTGTCAGACACCTTTCACCAGGACAATGGGGTGCCACAGGGCTCAGTTTTGAGCGTCGCTCTCTTCGCCATAGCGATCAATCCAATAATGGATTGCCTCCCAGCTGATGTATCTGGCTCCCTTTTCGTAGAAGATTTTACCATCTATTGCAGCGCGCAGTGTACATGTTTCCTGGAGCGCTTTCTTCAGCGTTGTCTTGACCGTCTACTCCTGGAGTGTCGCCAATGGCTTCCGTTTTTCTGCCCAGAAGTCGGTCTGTATTAACTTCTGGCGCTACAAAGAGTTTCTCCCACCATCCTTACGACTCGGTCCCGTTGCTCTCCCAATCGTGGAGACAACAAAATTTTTAGGGCTTACATTTGACAGGAAACTTAGCTGGTCTCCACATGTCATATTTGGCTGCCTGTTGTACCCGTTCTCTAAATGTCCTCCGTGTTCTCAGTGGTATGTCATGGGGAGCGGATCGAACCGTCCTACTTCGTCTATATCAGTCAATCGTCCGCTCCAAGCTGGATTATGGGAGCTTCGTATACTCCTCTGCACGGCCATCCATCTTACTCCGCCTCAACTCCATACAACATCGGGGTTTACGACTTGCGATCGGAGCGTTTTATACTAGTCCCGTAGAGAGTCTTCATGCTGACGCTGGCGAATTGCCACTCACCTACCAGTGCGATATACTGCTTTGTCGGAATGCCTGTCAGCTACTGTCAATGCCCGACCACCCGTCTTATCGTTCCTTTTTTGACGACTCTCTCGACCGTCAATACGGGTTCTATGTCTCTGCCCTGCTACCCCCTGGAGTTCGCTTTCGTCGCCTCCTTCAACACCTTAATTTTTCACTCCCTGCAACCTTTCGAGTGGGCGAGAGCCACACGCCACCTTGGCTGCAGGCTCAGGTTCGCGTTCACCTTGACCTCAGCTCGCTCCCAAAAGAGGTTACTCCCGGTTCGGTCTACCACTCCCATTTTGTCGAACTTCGTTCGAAATTCATTAATGTGACCTTCATTTATACAGATGGCTCAAAGACCAATGACGGGGTCGGGTGTTCCTTTATTGTCGGGGCACAAAGTTTCAAATACCGGCTCCATGGCCACTGTTCGGTCTTCACAGCTGAGCTCTTTGCCCTCTACCAGGCTGTTCTTTACATCTGCCGCCACCGACATTCTGCTTATGTCATCTGCTCAGATTCCCTGAGCGCCATCCAGAGCCTCAGTGATCCGTATCCGGTTCACCCTTTCGTGCACCGGATCCAACGCTCTCTTCAGCAGCTGGTGGACGTCGGTTCTCCGGTTACCTTTATGTGGGTTCCTGGCCATGTCGGTATCCCTGGGAACGAAGCTGCAGATGCCACGGCCAAGGCTGCGGTCCTCCAGCCTCGGACAGCTTCTTGTTGTCCCTTCGTCGGATTGTAGCAGGGTCATTTGTCAGCGCATTTTATCGCTGTGGCATGCCGATTGGGCTGCACTTACGGACAACAAGCTTCGGGCCTTGAAACCTCTCCCCGCGGCTTGGACGTCCTCCTCCCGCCCTTCTCGGCAGGAGGAGGTCGTTTTGGCCCGGTTCCGCATTGGCCACTGCCGGTTCAGCCATCGCCATCTGCTGACGGCTGCGCCGGCGCCGTTCTGCCCATGTGGGCAATTGCTGATGGTCTGCCACATTTTAACGTCCTGTCCGGATTTTAACACACTGCGTTTTGATCTTGGCGTGCCATGTACTCTAGATGCCATTTTAGCGGATGACCCACGAGCAGCTGCTCGAGTTCTTCGTTTTATCAATTTGACAAACCTCTCTAAAGACATTTGATTATGCTGTTTTTTTTTTTTATCCAATGCCTGTCAGTCTGTCTTTTATTGTGTTTTCCCTTTTAGTTGTTGTTTTAAACTTGTGCCTCGCGGTGCATTCTTAACATAGTCTGGGCGCTAATGACCATTGAAGTTGAAGTTGTGCGCCCTAAAACCACAAAAAAAGAAAAAAATTTATACAGGTAATGGCAGCAGTGTGCAAGGTTGGGGTGTGGGGATGGGATAGGTTGGATGGGGGGGGGGGGGGGAAGGGGGGGCGCGGGCTTATTAGAGGGGGTATGTTATCAGCAAACCTCGGGAAACCTGGTGTTGGCAGGGAGAATCCGGATGGCACAGACTTTGAAATGGGTGTAGACGTCGAACGGTCTGTCCGGGCACATGCTGTTCGGCTGGATGGCTGAGCTCTCTTGGCTGCAGTTTGGTGGTGGCCACTCGTGTGCTCACTCGTGAGCTTCTTAGATTTCTTCCCAATTCCTTTTTCTTGAATTATTTTGTAGAGTTATTTAAGAAGTGACTTCATTGTATTTTGTTTTCCTGTGTGTTTGTGCTTGGTTGTCACAATGTTTTATTCATATTATATAGGATATATCTGCAGCTTGAAATAAAACACAGCTCTAGTGGAATTGCAGTTTATTCATCTCATGATATACATTTGCATACAGAAACATTTTAAAAACTTATAATACAATAATGATTTTCAGACTGAAAAATAATGGTACTAAAATATTATTACTCTAGTAACACTACTTGGGATACAAGACACATTGTATCCAGCTCATACTTCCAGTTCGTCCTACATGAATTTGTCCACCGAGTAATATTATTTAAGTGTTAAGTGCCTTATATAGCTTTTTTTAGAAGGGTGGTGGTGGTGGTGGTGGTGGTGGTGGTGGTGGTGGTGGTGGAGGAGGATCGCCATTAACTTGTTCCATTTAAATTTATTATAAATTTTCATTCCTGTGTATTGAGGTCGTTGGGCAAACAGTTTGAGGCAGTGGGTGGGAAGCATAAAAATCAAATTTTCTTTATTTCCTTACCATGTAAAAGACCAACGTGGTTTCCCTTAAATAATTGGTGCATGTTTTTGGTATCCACACTTTGTCGAATTACCTCAAAAAGCAATACCACACCTAATAATGGATTCAAAGTACATATGCTACTTTTGTGTGTCCATGTCGGTTGCTGTTGATATTATTTTCACTGCAAGTACAGAGCTGCTGAATTTGTTTTCTAGGTACTCAATGTGTGCCTGCCAGCTCAGATTTTCATCCAGATTTAATCCTAAAAATTTGTGTGTGTGTCAGCATCTTCTGTATCTTTGTTTCGAATAAATGTAATGTGCTCACATTTTGACTGTTAAGTTTTGAATTGCATCATGGGAGTTTTAGATAGTTTAGATTCTAGCCACTCAGTAGAAACAGGTTCCAAGATAGTGAGGGTACTGATTCCTGACTTGCAATTTTTTTCTGAATCCTGATTTTCAACTAAGACAGAAGTATCATCTGCAAACAGAAATGTCAGGGACCTGATATTTAATGGTATGTTAGTAACATAGGAGAGAGATAGGACTGTGCCTCGTATGGAGCCTTGTGGAACACCCTGACATTTTTCCATTCAGAATAATAATTTGCACCATATAAAGTCATGCTAACTCTTCACTTTCTGTTTGATAACTAGGATTAAGCCATTTTAGGGCACTGTCCCTGATACATACTTCTGAAGTTTCTAAATAAACAATCCTTGACTTACGGAATCAAACAGCTTTCTGAGGTTGCAGAAAATTCCTACCATCTTACTGGTCTTGTTTAATGATGTACTCATTTTCTCAATGAAACTTCACTGCATCTATGGTTTGTCCTCCCTTGTTGAAAATCAATTTGATTGTGTAGAATAATAGAAAATTTTGCAGTGAAATTTTGGATTTGGGGCAACAGCAACTTCTTCAGATATTTTAGATACGAATCAAAGAATTTAGATAAAACAATAACATCCCATGACCCCTCTTGATCCCTTTTCAAAAAGTGGTTGGACTTCAGCATATTTCAGTGCTCAGGGAAACAGTCCTCCTCAAACACTGATTTATTATCTGAGCTAGTGGATCTGCAATTTTGTTGTATACTGCTTTAATAACTCTGGTGAGAATTCCATCCCAGTGTGCAGATAATTTGTTTCTTAATACTAGGATTGCATTTTCTACAACCTTCATAGAAAATTTTTGTAAGGTGTTAAGAATTTTCATTTAGGCCAAAGGTTTTTCTTTCTGATAATCTATTATATTTGCATCAATTTCTTTGGATACAGGTTTTAATATGTATCTCAGATTTAATGACTGACCATGCTGCCTTTCTTACTGTCATGCTTTAAAATTAGCCTGTTATTTACCAATTGTTTTGTTGCCTTGACAACTTTGATATAATTTTATAGAATCTAACATACTCAGAGAGAACAGTATCTTTATTATATTCTCTGTGCAGTTACCTTTTCCTTATACTGGAAATGTTTATGCCCTGGGTGGTACATTTTGTCACTTTATTACTGCAGAGCTCAGATAAAGTTTTCATCACTTGAATTACAAAGATCAAAAGGCCATTTTTTTCTGTTTCAGGTTATTATTCAATGTTAACAAGTTTTCTTTGGTAAAGTTCCTTCTCATATGGATTTTGACACTTGAAATGTCCTTGTCTCTCTAGTGGCTCAGTGAACAATGCACAATGATCTGAAATACCTAAGTCTAGACAAAATTTACATACTTTCATATACATAATCAGTTAACACAGTCAATAAAAGTTTATCATCACCCATTGCCTCTTGTAGATTCAAAGAAATTGTTTGAAACCATGAATCTATATACAAAGTTGGTGAATGTTGAAGCATAGCTACTATCATACGTGATATCAATATTAAAATCAGCAGCAATTAGTTTTTTCTATTTTTCTCTTCAAAGGTCTTCCAGCATAATGTGAAACTTGGATAAGAGTAGTTGTGTTGTTGACCTCCCTGGGATTCTAAGTATTTTGATTACTATAACATTTACTGTTAAGTCCATTATTTCCACACAACAGCTCTCAAACAGGCATTCTTCAGTTAAATAATTAAAACAGTTTCTGGTTTTAGTTTCCATCACTATACACAAGTATACATGAGCCTCCAAGTGACTTGTTTCTTCTGAAAACAGCTATTTTATAATCTGAAATTCCCCATTTTGTTTCGAATTTTAATTGTCCCCTCAGTAAGTCAGTGCTCATTCAAACAAGCAACTCAAGTATTTGCACATACTGACAGTGATTTCAAATTTGTATGTTTCGAAGCTTCTGTTTGAGGCTTCAGTATTTAAACCTGCCAGGTAATGGTTTGGTTTTGGCTTTCTCAGTTCTACACAAGTTTTTTCACCCACAACAGTACTTATCAGTTTCCCTTCATCTTTTATAACCTGGCAAGTCTGTGGACATATTGCTAAATGTTTTTGAGCCTAAGCTACTCTGATGCAGAGTATCCTCGGCAAGAGTCTCTGTACTTTGTCACTCACAGATCTCCTGTATGTATTCTGGAAGTCGTGCATCTACTGACTGCGGTGGTTACAGTAGCCTAACTCCTGCCAGATAATGTTTGCACACTACTGAAGCTGATGCCGAGATTCTTTTCTAGTGCACGAGTGGTCCAACCTAATCGTATCGTCAACCACCCACTTCTTGTTATCCATAATGGCCTCCCATATCAATAGGCATCTTGTCAAATGTCTAGAATGGAACTTGAACTGTTCCACAGTGGTGGATTTTGACAGAAATGCTGCCCCAATATACTTTCTTCATTCTCCTGTGGATGTCTTCCAGTGTTCTCCCTGTGGCAGACAAGAAAAGAATAAGGGCATGTTGATCCTATTTGGAAACAGTTGGTAATAATGCCGCCATAGTAAATGTTTGCACGTTTACCACATGCATGTCCAAAACATGTGAATACTGCACTAAGCCCATGCCTATGTGTCAGAGCTTAGATATCTACATTGGACTTGCACTATGTTGCACATACACAGATGTAGTGCCTTAAAACGGATACTTTTTGATTGCCCCATATAGTATTTGCCCCATTGAGTATTTTAGAAAGAGACAATATTTATGCAAATGGAGCTGTCATTAATTCAAAATAAATGACTACCAGTAAGTGGAAAATTTTCCATTATTTATGTAATCACTCATTTCTAAAATGAAAGTCAATATTGTATGAGGGCTGCACGTGAGGTTTTACATATGATCAGTAAGTGGTGCTGTTGAGGTGTGACATTACTACTGTTTTAAAATTTGTTATTTGATGATGTAAAAACAATGGCAGTTCACAAGTTGGCAGAGGAGTTTGTATATGAGAAGTGTTTAAAGAAATAGTGTTATGAGAAAATGGAAATTTCAAAGATTTTCATGGATTTTTGTTGGATGAAGACTTAACCATACACTGGACAAAGCAATTTGAGATACTATCAGTCACCTTTAGAAAATACTGTTCATAATGATTTTGTAGAATTTGTTTCTGGTCGTGTTCCCGTTAGTGATGAGTTTTGCAAATATCACCCAAAATTGGATGTTCGCAAACAAAAATATAGCTGCAGTGCACAATATAGCTGCAGTGCACAATATAACTGAAGAGAATTTATATCAGAGACAGAGGCATCATTAAGGAAAATTAAATTACTTCATATATTGTTTTGCTGTAACATTTAGCTGTGAAAAAGATATGTTCCCCATGGATTCCACACTGTTTGACCAAAAATCAAAAACAGCCCCATGCCAGTTGCTGTTAGGTGAAAATAAATTAAACTTCCTGGCAGCTTAAAACTGTGTGCCGGACTGAGACTCTAACTCGGGACCTTACACCTTTAAGTATGACATTTGTACATACATGCAATGTGAAGTAACAAGTAACAAAATGTTAACTGTAATTATAAAGCAATGGCATACTCGTGATCATGTATAGTGTGTTTTATAATAGGAGTGTATAGAGTGGTAAACTTAAGAGTCTCTGGTACGAATGTAAGAGTGAAAAAAAAAAAAAATTCCAGAAATGAACACCTGCAATAGTCAATAAATTTTCAAATTTATTTTCTTTTTGAGAAACAGCAAAACAATAGAGTTCATGCAAAATGACTTGGCCCATGCATAGAAATGTGTTCTCGTAGCCAGCACTAAGAGACTCCTCACCTTTGCTGTTGCCTGTCCAACAGTATGCTTCATCTATCAGAAGTGTCAGTCTCTCATTTGTGTATAGATTTTCACATTTGGTACTCTAGTCAGAGACTACAGAGTTCTCTGAATACTGATATCATCAGTATAACCTGCTAATACGATAGTTTTGCAGACTTGCTAGAGGTACCTTAAGAGTTCTGCTCGCAAGTAGGTGTCAGATGTTGAACTGCATCTTACCTACTATGCAGTGGCTGCTCAAAAAGGGAAACCCCCATCATCAGTAACGGCATCCCTCAACTGTCTGCACAGCTATGGGCCAAATTATTTTGACTACAGTGTTGTCCTTCATTCCTGTAAAAACTTAAAAATGTTGACCTTATATGTCTTGTTTTCCCTGCTTCGCCTTGCCGGCCAGAGTATTAAGAGGCAGTGTGTTCCCTTCCAGATCCAACACTCCTTTCAGCTTGGCGCCAGTGCCTCTCGCCTTCTGCTGGGCACCCGACAGAGGAGCACTGCACTGCATGTCTGCCTCTGCTGGCCATGTACCTTCTTGTCCCAACTATTTCGATTACCCGTGGTAAGTGTCTTCGTACTGTTTGGTTTTTTGTTTTATGTGAGAACAGCTGTGCCTTACTTCCATTCAGGTGGTGACTACCTGTGCTACCTATTTAAAAGTTTGGAAGTTAAAAGTAGTTTACTTAGGTTTTGACACCTTGTAGGGGAGCAAAGACTATAAAGGGTTCTGAAAGCTAGGTATAATTTTATGATTTTAGCTGTGTCCATTGTCATTACTTAGAATGTGGTCATTCTCTGTATGTTTCTAACTATACCTTGCATAGAAACCACACTGTAACTATAAGTAAGATGACACAGAAGGTAAGTGGTAGTTGAGAAGGGAGTGAGACTGCATTGTGGTCTGTCGGTCATATTATTGCGTCTAACAATGGAAATACTATGACAATAAATTACTAGTCACAATATAGTGGAGATGTTAACTTGCAGACAGGCACAACAAAAGACTGTACAAACAAGCTATGTTCCTTCAAAGGGCTTTGTTCTGACACGCGCACGCACAAAACTGTACATGATAAGAGAAGCAATACAAATGGGAGGGGGGATAGGCAGGAGGCTGGGATAGATTGGGGGGGGGGGGATAGCTGGGTAGGGGTGGGGGCAGTAAAGTGCTGCTTGTGGCTGCATACAGAGAGGAGTTGGAGGGAGGGTAGTGCAGCTAAGTGCAGTTGGGAGGGGGTAGTGGAAATAGGGAGCAGTAAAAAGATAAGATTGTGGGTGCATTGGTGGAACAGATGTGTTTTTAATGCTGGAGTGGGAACAAGGAATGGGGTAGGTGGGTAAAGGACAATGAGTAATGGAAGTTGGGACCAGGAGGGTTATGGGAATGTAGGATACATTGCACAGAGTTCCCACCTGCACAATTCAGAAAAGGTGATGCTGGTAGGTAGGATCCAGATTGTGCAGGCTGTGAAGCAGTCATTGAAGTGAAGGACTTTGTGTTAGGCAACATGATCAGCAATTGGGTAGTCGAATAGATCACACAACTGCTTTCACAGGTAGCTCTGCTTGTGTGGGGTAGGTGATGCTCTTGACAGGACTGGAGCAGGTGGTGGTGGGAGGATGTATGGGACAGGCCTCGCATCTTGGTCTATTACAGGGCTATGAGTCATGAGGCAACAAAAATGCAAACAAAAGCTTACTTGTTTCACTCTCTGGCAAAATCAAACGATGAAAAATCCAGGATGGGATGTAAAAATACTATGGAAAGGTAAGTTGCAACTCACAATATAGTGGAGATGCTGTTCTGTTCATGGTGCGAATTGAGCGGTCGACTGCCTGTTGAATCCCTGGAACAGTTCTGAAGCAAATGCCATGAAGTGGGTCCTTCATCTTCAGAATAAAATCAGTCACAAGGACTTAAATCATATTATTGTTCATTTTTGGAACATCACCTGTGACCAGCTTTGTGAAAGAAGCGGTGACACATTCTGTGCAACCAACCCATCATTTTTCAAGGCAATGCATGGACACATACAGCGCAAGCTGTGGCTCTGTTCAGTCGACGGGACTGGGAAGGACTGTATCATCCACCATACTCCCTGGACTTTAGTCCTTGCAACTTTGATTTGATTCTGAAGATAAAGGAACCACTTCGTGGCATTCGCTTCGGAATTGTTCCAGAGATTAGACAGGCAGTAGATCACTCCATTCGCACCATCAACAGAACAAGCTCTGCTAACGGTATACTATGCCTTCCACATCACGGGCAATGGGTTCCACACAACGCTGGTGACTGCTTTGGACAGTAACAGGTGCAAACATGTAACTCCTTCGTATCAGTTGTGAATAAATAGTTGCAATTATTTAAGTTACAACCCCCGTACCTGCTTAAAGGAAATCCCTTTAACTAAGGGCTCACCTTCAGAGGAAATTTTGTTTCCATGTAGAGAAGGAATTAGCATATTTCATCAAAATATGAGGTATTAGAGATATTGAACCGCTTATTGGTGTTCACTCTGAAATTATTGGTATGTCAGAGCACCAGCTAAAACAATTTGACAATTCAGAGGCTTCCTTTACCAGGAAACAGATTAGCTGGCTGTCTTTCAAGGCATTCCTTGCAGGGTGGGGGAGTGGCTATGTACAAAAAAAAACAGTATTCCATTTGACTCCATAGACGTTATCGCTGCACTGCACTGAACAGGTATTTGCTGTGCAGGGGCAGTTCAATTTAGTGAAACTAAACTACTAACTACTGTTTTTTTTATAGGTTCCCTAACCCTCACTTCAGAGCATTTCCGTTCAAGCTAAAGAGGGTTCTTTATTCACTTTGCAGGAAGTACCAGAAATTAGTTATATGTGGTGACTTAAGTATAAATTTTGTATTTGATGGTGCAAGAAATAAGATGTTGGTAGGTATCCTAAATTCATATGATCTGACGCAGATTGTGTTTATTCCAACTAGGGTGCAGGGGAAAGGTAGTACAGCCATAGACAATATTTTTATTCATTCTTCATTGCTAGGTGGGCATTCTGTTAATAAAAGGGTGAATGGTTTTTCAGACCATGATGCACAAATTTTAACACTAAAAGGCTTTTGTACTCAAACAAATCAAATGTCACACACAAGTAAAAACTATATAGGAAAGCTAATCTAATGGCAACAGAGTTTTTAAATCTTGTCAAGGAACCAGAGTGGCAGGATGTTTATAGTGCCAATAACATAGTTATCTATGTTTTCCTTAACACATTTCTCATGCTCTTTGAGAGTTGGTTTCGATTAGAATGTTCTAAATGGGGTACTAAGAGTAACAGGCAGCCTGGGCAGCTGACTAGTGGTACAAGAATATCATGTAGAACAAAGTGGGAATTACATCAAAATGTTAGAAGTAGTCACTATCAAGCTACAGTAGCCCATTAGAAACAGTAGTGTAAGGAGCTTAAAATTGTTAGGAAGGCAAAGAGTATATGGTATACCAATAGGACAGCTAATTCACAGGATAAAATTAAAACCGTGCGGTCGGTTGTGAAGGAAATGTCAGGTCAGTAGTATAAGCTCAATGGTATAAAGTCAGTTCACAGTAAAAATATTTCTGGTAAACTCTTTTGAGACTGATGTCTGACGTAATCTGTGATACTGACAAAGGGGAGATTAATTCAATAATTAAATCACTGAAGACCAAGGATTCTCATGGATATGATGGAGTGCCTAGCAGAATATTAAAGTATTGTGCTGCCCATGTTAACCTTGTAACTTTTCCTTTAAGAATGGTCAGTTTCCTGAATGATTACTCAGTAGTTAAGCTGCTTTATAAAAAAGGAGAAAGGAATAATTAGGCAATTTAGGCCTATTTCTATGCCATCTGAAAAGACTGTGTCTATGTATGGGCAATTGATCACTTTATATCACACGATTTGCTATCAAATATACAATTTGGCTTTAGATCTTGTTTAACAACTGAAAATGCTATATTATCTTTTGTCTTTGAGGTACTGGAAGGATTAAATAAAAGGTTTGAAATATTATACATTTTTTATTTAACTGAGGCAATTGTGTTGCTATTGCTCCAGAAGCTGGACCAGTACGGAATATGGGAGTAGCTCACAATTGGTCCTCCACTTACTTTGACAGCAAAAGTCCTTATTCACAGTGTTGAGAATGGCTGTGATGTGGGGTCTGATTGGTGTATGGTCAAATCCCACTGAGCTCAGTAACATGTCACAACAGTCAACTGCACCCATACTCAAATTGTAATCTACAATATATTGCAGCTTCTTTATTTTTTTCGCCAGTATGTCCGTCAGTCTTCTGTTTCAACCATTTGTGTTGTGTGACTTGTGGTCAACATGCACCTCTCTCTCTCTCTCTCTCTCTCTCTCTCTCTCTCTCTCTCTCTCTCTCTCTAATTGCACCGCTTGATAGCAAGGACTTTGTCAGTGGACTTAAACTTAGTTTTTCCTTGGTTTAATTTCTTCTGCAGTTTTGGCATGTTGTGCCTATTCTTATGAACAGTGCCACATGTGTCTGTTCCATGGTTGTGAAGCCAGAGGAACAGGTCTGGGCTGAAGTACGAATTATCTGCATACAGAATATGACCCCGTTCCAAATGCGGTCCCATAAGAGCTGCCCCTATGTTGCCACTTTCTCCCAAATTGTGGAACCCAATTTCTGTTGTTGCACTTGTATATACAGTAAAATCCAAAATATATCCTCTCTGACAGTCAAATGTGTTTATTCTGAACCTACTTTGCTTGGTTGGAATAAATTGCTTAAAAGATAATCGTCCTTTAAACAGTAAGAGACTTTCATCTATATGAAGCTTTTTATGTGGGCAAAATGAATTAGGAAACGTCTTACGAACTTTGTCAACAATTGTCGTAATTTTAGATTGTCACCTTCAGTACTCGCAGAGTTATCACTGAAGTGTAACATTCTCAGAAGTGGACAAAAACGGTCTTGGGGCATAATTTCACTGAAAACTATTGTTCAAAAGTGTGTCTCTGGACCAATAATCACGTAATTGTAACTTTTTAACTTGTGCCACTAGAAACAATACTTTTCCTCAAATCCAGTGTCTTTCAGCTTTGACAGTTGAGAATTTAGATTATGTTGTATTTTCTCTGGTGTAAATGTAAAAAAGATTTGTTTAGTCTTCAATAAATTTCAACAGTTCCTGAGACACAAATATCACAAAAATGAAAGAACGCTAGGGTCAGTATCTGATTGACATTTGTGACCTTAACTCAAGTCATTGAAGTAATAGTTTAATGGCTGGAAATCAGTTTCTTTAGAGTCAAATGTCACTTTAGCTCACTCTTTTCTGAACAATTTCACTATCACTTTCTGTTTCCTCAGATGCACAGGAACTGCTGACTGAAATTCTTGGTCTCGCCTCTGATGTAAAGGGCTGAGGACTACAGCTTTGAGATTCTGTTGAAGACTAGTCGCTACTAGCAATGTCAGAGAATTCACTCACTGTCACTCTTAGTGAGCATATCTGGGATTTCTGTGTGTGCAACCACAGCAACATGACATTTCTCAAATAGAGTACAAGAAAGCTGACAAACACAGGAATCAGTCAAATTCTGCAAAGAGGAACACAGCAACAAACATATATGCACTCTCGAACTAGACTGTCAGACAACTGAACAGCGACTGGAAGAGCAGGGCAGAAAGACAGATCTGCATGTTTACACACCTGTAGTGATCAGGTAGCTGTGACTCAGTGCACCTAAACTCGTTCCTAGTGGTGGGAAGGACCATGGCATGGTACGCGTCAACATGTCCTTAGTGCTGTAGGGAAGACCCAAGGCATGCACTTACGCAAGTCAGGTGCACCAGGGGAACGGCGAGGCACGAAGAGTTAACATGTCCCCAGCAGTCAAAGGATTAAAAAGAATAGCTCAATGTAGTCATAGGATCAAGCAACACACATCTTTCATGCCCCACACCTGATTTGTGACAAATAACCTGTAGCTGTCATCCTGCAGTCAAATAGTCCATGCATTGTCTCGAATTGTGAATCAATAAAACAGACAGAAATACAAAATAAAATTTAAATGAATAATTTAATAACAAGGGTTGATTCTAATGTCTGTAAGTGATGTATGCGACTGAGAATAGTGTTGAATATTGTTTATCTCAAAGAAATGGGAAATGGTCTTAAGATATTCAGCTAGAATACAGACAACAAATACCCTTACCAATCTGGTAAAGTTACGTTTAGGGCACTAAAAGAATGGTAGAAAAATTTCCAAGCTAAATAATCATCAAAAATACCCAAAAACTCAGCCCATTGTGTAATCACAATACATGAACATCCACCGCCTCATAACATGATGATTCACAAATCGACTCAAGTGATGCAGAGGATAGTACTCATATTCTTGTCTATTCTTAGTTCCGTAATTATCAGGATTTTGTTCCATTGAGCTGGGTAGGAACTTGGTGAACAATGTGCCTCCATTGTTTTCTGTCCTGATATAGCTTTTCCCTCTCCAATACATCCCATGTTACTCCTCCCCTCTTAAGATCTTCCTTAACCTGATCTGTCCATCTCCTTCTAGGCTGCCCAACTAGTCTTCTTCCTCGTACCTTCATCTCCAAATAGTAGTGTGGAGTTAGCGTATTTACTTGAATCTAAGCCGCACTTTTTTTCCGGTTTTTGTAATCCAAAAAACCGCCTGCGGCTTAGAATCGAGTGCAAAGTAAGCGGAAGTTCTGAAAAATGTTTGTAGGTGCCGCCACAACTAACTTCTGCCGTCGAAAATATGTAGCGCTACACAGGCTTGCTTTGCAGGCACAAAGATAAATACTGGCGCCAAAACCTCTGCGTCAGTAAAAAAAAGAAGTGGAAGACGAGCTTTTTTTCTCCGCCCCGAGTTTCGACCACTGCATTTTCATACATCATCCAACGAAACAGCGAAGTAAAAACAAATTCCGTATTGTTCATCTGCGAATGTAGCAGCATTTCAATGTACTACGAAAATCCGACTGGCAAGACTGTTTGAGGTTTTTGTCAATATGGCTAACTCTTATGTTCTGAATTTTTTCCTACCTGTGAGAAGAGATGGTTGCTAATAGGAACTTTTATGAATTGTGAATCACATGCGGTAGTCTCTTCACCATAAGAATAATACGAATATAAACATTTTGCGATGTATTCTTTCGTGTTTGCTGCTATCTCATTTAAATCCTATCTGCCTAATAAACTACGAAACTAGAGTGAGACAACAGCAAACGTGGAAGAATACACATATCATGTCATGTTTATATTTGTATTATTCTTATGGCTAATAGTGATACAGTCAGAAATGAAGCACGGCCATTGACTAGATTTTTAAATCTAAGATGACCAATTTCTGTGCAGAATGCAATGTAATGTACTAAAGTGGCATCTGCAAAGATTTTCAATGGGGAAAAATTTTCGCTAAACTCTCGTTCAGAACATCTTCTATCATACGCAGTCTATTATTTGGTTCTTGTTGATCATTATCAAAGAAAGCAGCAGTGTAAGTAACAACAAATAGCAGTCTCTTGCCTACGCTGCGGTAGCACGCAGAAAAGCAAACCGTGCCGCGAGCGGCAACAGGCCGTGAACACGCACTATCAGAATGCAACAAACAATGCATCACACAGTATAGTAATGCATTTTCAGCTTAGTGACGTTAACACCTATAACAAAGAAAATGGCACTTATCAGATCAAAGAAAAATAAGCAATCAATTCAAACCAGACGAAGCACGTGAAAAAGGAAGGGTACCTGTATCAATACGGACGGAGTGCCTGACGCATAGCAATAGCTACCTTGTAAAGCTTAACTGCTAAGCTTAAGACTCGAACCAAACTACTGTAGTTGTATCGTCATTCATTCGACCTAAATTGTGTCTCGTATTAAAATGGACCAACTTTGTTTCGATTTGGAGGTGCGGCCTAAAACTTTTCTCTCTTCTTGAATTTCGAGCCTCAAATTTCAGGTGCGGCTTAGATTCGGGAAAATTTTTTTCCTTGATTTCGAGTCTCATTTTTCAGGTGCGGCTTAGATTCGAGTGCGGCTTAGATTCGAGTAAATACGGTAGTCGGGTGCATTTGCTTCACGTGACCGAACCACTTCAATCTCAAAGCACTCGTCCTCTCCTCTGTAGTTAACGACACCTGCAGGTCCTCCTTACATAATCATTGCTGACTCTCTCTCCTAGTTTTTTGTATAGCTGACCTAAGGAACTTCATTTCACATGCTTTTATTTGACTCCCTTCTCTCTCACTTATAACACAGGCCTCTAGACTATACATTATGATTGGCAGGAGACAAGTTTTACACACAGTCTGTTTGGCTCTGTGAGGGACTTCACTGTCCCAGATTAGATTTCAACTTGGTAGAAGAAGCTAGATCCTTTTGTTATTCCGTTTAAGACTTCTAGTTTGGAACTTCCAGCGTGTGATATGATGCTCCCCAGATAATTGCAGCTTGTCACACACTCAACCTTCTCCCCCTCCAGTATTATGTGACAAGATGTGGGTGTCCTCATCTTCATTGGCACTGTCTTGTTCCTACTCACAGTTAACTTAAATTTTTTAAATTTTGTGTTCCAGTAATCTAGTCTCCTCTGAACCTCTATTTCCATCTCTCCCCAAATGGCAATATCATCAGTAAAAACAAAAGCATTGAGATCTCCATTTTCTTCTTCTTTCATTTCTTTCCTGATTGTGTCCATAAGTGTAATGAAGAGTAAAGGGGAGAGCGAACTTCCTTGATGACTACTTCTATTTGTCTTAAACCGTTTTGATCTTCCACCACCTACTTGTACACTGCAGTTATGAGTCAAGGTGCACAAGAAACAGTAGTTGAGAAGGGAGTGAGACAGGGCTGTAGCCTATCCTCAATATTTGCTGATGACATTGTAATTGTCAGAGACAGAAAAGGACTTGGAAGAGCAGTTGAATGGAATGGACAGTGTCTTGAAAGGATATAAGATGATCACCAACAAAAGCAAAATGAGGATAATCGAATGTAGTCGAATTAAATCAGGTGATGCTGAGGAAATTAGATTAGAAAATGAGACTCGTAAAGTAGTAGATGCGTTTTTCTCTTCAGAAAGCAAAATGACTGACAATGATCGAAGTAGGAAGGATATTAAAGTGCAGACTGGTAATGGCAACAAGTGTTTCTGAAGAAGAGAAATTTGTTAACATCGGGTATAGATTTGTGTGTCAGGAAGTCCCTTCTGAAAGTATTTGTGTGGAGTGAAGCCATGTGCACAAATGGAAACATGGACAATAAACAATTTACACAAGGAGAGAACAGAAGCTTTTGAAATGTAGTGCTATAGAAGGATGCTGAAGATTAGATGGGTAGATAATGTAGCTAATGAGGAGACACTGAATATAACTGGGGAGAAGAGAAATTTGTGATAAAATATGACTAGAAGAAGGGATCGGTTGGTAGGACACATTCTGAGGCATCATGGGATCACCAACTTAGTACTAGAGTGAAGAGTGGGGGAGGGGAATAAAGATGAATACAGTAAGCAGATTCAGAAGGATGTGGGGTGCAGTAGTTACTTGGAAATGAAGAGGCTTGCACAGGATAGAGCAGCAAACCAGTCTTTGGCCTAAAGGTAACAACCACCACCACCACCACCAACACCACCAAAGGCTGGTCTGCCTCCTTCCAGAACTCCACACATTGTCAGAATTGATTCTTTGAGCACTTCACTCTAAAAATCCCAATCACCAGTTGACTCCTGTAGTGTCCCACTAATATCAGCTTTTCCATTGGCTGGAGGCTATCCCCCACAAAAAATGAATCATTCTTAATGCTACAGAAGTGATTAGTCATCTCGACCACACACACACACACACACACACACACACACACACACACACACACACACACACATTGTTATATGCATTTGGTTACATTTAGGTCATTTATAATGAATATAAGTAATAACAGGTTCATAAATACATGAGCCAGTAGTCTTGTAAAAATGCACTCATGTTAAATGACTATATGTTGTTGCTAAGTATTATTTAAACAATTACTTATGCATGCTTGACAGAAGTCTCTCTTGGTAGTCTTCATAATAGTGATGTCAGCGAACACAAGCAACTGACCACTTTTAAATTGCTATGGTTTTTAATAGCACTTGCAATCAATGTTTAAAGTAAGTTACTGGCTAAATAGTAAACTGTGCATAAAATAGCTGCATAGTATGACAATGTACGGTATTGCTGCTGCGTTCATTTGCCATGTAAATGAGGAGAATACAGAGTTCTGATAAGCTTTTACATAATGAAAAAGATACATAAGACACTGTAAATCAATAAAATATACAGGTATGAAGCTTTCAGAGATGATAGCTATAGTGCAGTGCTATCATCTTAGCTGCAATAAAAAGTTAATTCAAAGGTTCATTGTGGTATGTTTATTCCATGTGAATTTTGGTGTCCGTAGTTTTAAAGATATTGAAATATTGTTGTGTTGTTGGATGGAAGTTATTTTTCTGAGAACACAGATGTATTCAGATTTGCTTTAGTACTTGATGTGAATTATTATAGACTCTCAAAGAGCTGTAAAAAGCTACATTTGTCTGACACTCCAACATGTCGTGGCGCACGATCTCCTGCATAGCCATCAAAATTCCCCATACTGTGATTTTCCTTATTTTTGACGATACTGCCATTCTTTGTACGTGGACTTGCTCGTACTGGTCACCCAGGTGGGAGCCAGAACTACTGCAATGTGCCCTGAGACCTGGGCCCACTAGCATTCAGCCAACAATTACATTTTACTTTGTACCAGTACTGGGCAGCTGATTACTTCACCTAAATATGCATAACCTTACCTCATCACAGCTAAAATAGCAAATTAGGAAATAAATAATTCATGAAGAATGTTCAAAGTGCCGTTCCAGGAAGTGAATGACTGTAAGTGCCATTAATACAAAGGCAGCAGTAATATTTCTAGTAATAGAACTGCAGTCAACAAAAATCATTTGTGATTTCTTGTAAGTATTTTACAAGAGAATAACAAAATGAAAGTCAATGAAAAAGTCTCATTATTGACTACTGATTCCTACTCAGCTCCTTTCTTGGGTCCAGGTGGTGTGAAGTTTACAGCAGAAATCTCCATTCTGTTGAGAATGAAATGGTGTCAACAACAGGCCTTAGTGTTTAAACCGACAAATGTGACTGGTCTTTCAGGTGAAGTGTGGCATTACATGCAACTGCCTTGGTCTTCCCGTCTTCCCACTTTCATCTTTTGAATAAATTGACATGTTCCCATTCTTATTTTTCAGAAAAAGAATTTTTAATAGCTACTAGAGATGGATGAATGTGATATTTCAGAAGAGTCTTTGATTTTAAAGAAATTTTGGCTGCTTGGGAATGGCATCAGATGGGTTTGTAACTTCAGCTGACTCAAAAATCCCATGTAGATCTGGAACAAAAGTCTTGCTTCCTTCCTGTATTTCTTTATAACTGTAAAATCTGTCTCAGCTGGAAAAGCTGTGCTCACTCAGGAAAAACCTGTTTTCCTCTTCAAATTATTCCAGGCTAAGGGGAGATGACACTCGATGCACGGAAGTTGAAAGTACAGTGTGAAGCACTATAGGGTACAGACTGTGCAATCTGTTGTTAAATTTTTAGGACCCTTTTTACATTATTTGGCACTTCGAACAGTTGTAGGGTCATGCAACAGAGCACTGAGAACACAGTAACCCTGAAAAAGTATTCTGTGAAATGATTGGCACTCGGAATGTTTTCCATTTCCACTCCTCATTTTATTACAGCATTACCACTGTTGGAAAAAGTCGCACACCTACATCACCAAATGCCCTTTTGCCTTTAAGGAGCCTAAGCCTACTGCGTAAGTACGTCAGGGGACACTTCACCTGTAAACTGCAGAATTGACAGTGATCTGTGTCACTGATTTGCAGAAGACAGTGAAAACTGATTAGAGGTTAAGTGATGCAAATAAATGGTGTACCAATGTTTTGGTGTAAGAAAATATTTACTAGAGAAATTTGGACTGCTTGTTCATAAGAAAGTCTTTCTTTGAATAATAATGCAAAATACTATAGTTTGAGCTGGGCTACAAAACATAAATTGTGCCGAAAGATAGGTGCTTCTAGGTATATTAGATTGACTCATTTGGTAAACAGTTAAAGGAATAACCTATTGAATGAATGCAATTTTTTTAATGAAAGCCACTTTTAGACAACTTTCCTGCATGAAAATTTGAGGATGTGTGCCACTAATTCCTTGCAAGCATGTTCTGATTCAGTTTATTCAAACAGAAAATGATTTTGAAATAATTTTCAGTTTTGTCACATAACTGACCACTGACAATCACTTTTACCTTTCAGATTTCTGAAGTGGATGCAGTATGTTTTTTACAAGCCTGACAAGAGTGTGTTGCACCTGTGATACATCGTATCTGGGTGCTACAGAAATGACTCAGCTTACTGACAGTGTAAGCAGAAGCTTGCGTATTGACATTGATAAAGGACTTCAGGTTCAAGTATCAAAGTTGGCAGTCTTCTGCTGAAGTGACCATATCAACTTTCATGGAATTTCTTAATGAAGTCATTATTTTCTCGTTAATCTTTTAAAAAGAGAAATTGAAATTATCTTGTAGGCAGGAGCTAAATTACAGCAAGTACGTAATTGTACACAAGCATTTGTTATGTATGTTTTTGATGCAATATTTCAAGTGAAATGACTTCAGGAGCACTGGGAAGGTACGATTGATGTATTTCAAAGCTGTGGAAGAGAAGATACACCATTGCTTGTTGATACATTCCTGAGGATAATAAAATAGGTTTGTCAAGGCTTCTTACATTCCACCTTAAATTGAACATTTATGCTAGTACCTCAAGGTTCTTGTCACAGTCTGAGAAATTGTGCCTGGAGAGTGCATTTAATTTGATTAATCTGGAGAAAATGGACGTGTTACCAGATTTTTCAAATTTTCGTTGGTATGTGAAGTATTTGCACTCTGTGGAATATTGAGAAGTGGCATATCTACTGCATACAGTGGTGAACAGGGAGGGATTCAGAGTTTTTAGAATGATGTAAGAAAGTGATTAACTGTGAAAACTTGAAGGAAATAAACTGATGAAATTGTTTGTATGTGAGCATCATAACAACTAGACGCGTGTATGGCAATATTTCATGGATTACATGATTGTCATAGATTATGCTTGTCTTGCAGGTTTATACTTTTATGAAGTACTAAATCATGCATAAGATTTTACCTTGATATGCTTACATTATAAACAAAACAAGCATTTCATTTGAACATTGAAGATACCAAATCTGCGATAAAATTTTTAATGTTTCTACTTGTAAGCATATTTTCAGACATTGACAAGCATTGGTATCTTCAGTTCACTATTTAAGGCAGCTACCATGTGTTGTCTTTCAAATTCCTCTCTTCCAGTTGTGTGGTGAAATATTTGATGGCTGCTGTAAATATATGCTGTATTAATTTTACCTTGAGTCACTGGAATTTGGAACTCAAAATAACTTAAATATACATGGCTTTTATCTGTGCTTAATGTTGTGTGAACAGTGTATATAGTGCACATGATGGTTTTATATTTTGCATAAATATGAAAATAAAAATGAAATTACAAACATCAATGAAATGCTGATTTCATTTTCCCTTGCATACTTGGTTTCCTTACCCATGTTACAGCACAATTTTGTTTATCCTTAGTTTCAAGTCTGTTATTTCTTCTGACCTGTTTTATGAAGCCCATCATTAATTCCTCTCCTGTGCTAACCTTCTCATCTCAAAGTAGCACTTGCAACCTACGTCCTCAATAATTTGTTGGATATATTCAAATCTCCGTCTGCCTCTACAGTTTTTGTCCTCCACAGCTCCCTGTAGTACCATGGAAGTTACTCCCTGATGTTCCCCCGGCGGGTCCGGGGGTTAGAATAGGCCCGAGGTATTCCTGCCTGTCGTATAAGGCGACTAAAAGGAGTCCCTCCCCCTTAAGGGGTAATGTGTGCCTGCATCTGGAGACGGACGGATCCATGACTTCTATTTGTGCTCATGTTGGTTTTTCACTTATCTTGATTCTTCCTGCCTTTGTTTGGTTCCTTTCTTTGTCCCTCTCCCTGTCTTCCTTACTTTTTCCCATGCTTCCTCCTCCTCCTTGCCTCCTCCTCCTCCTTCTCCTCCTTGCCTCCTTCTCCTCCTCCTTGCCTCCTTCTCCTCCTCCTTGCCTCCTTCTCCTCCTCCTCCTTGCCTCCTTCTCCTCCTCCTCCTTGCCTCCTTCTCCTCCTCCTCCTTGCCTCCTTCTCCTCCTCCTCCTTGCCTCCTTCTCCTCCTCCTCCTCCTTGCCTCCTTCTCTTCCTCCTCCTCCTTGCCTCCTTCTCCTCCTCCTCCTCCTTGCCTCCTTCTCCTCCTCCTCCTCCTTGCCTCCTTCTCCTCCTCCTCCTCCTTGCCTCCTTCTCCTCCTCCTCCTCCTCCTTGCCTCCTTCTCCTCCTCCTCCTCCTCCTTGCCTCCTTCTCCTCCTCCTCCTCCTCCTTGCCTCCTTCTCCTCCTCCTCCTCCTCCTTGCCTCCTTCTCCTCCTCCTCCTCCTCCTTGCCTCCTTCTCCTCCTTCTCCTCCTCCTTGCCTCCTTCTCCTCCTTCTCCTCCTCCTTGCCTCCTTCTCCTCCTTCTCCTCCTCCTTGCCTCCTTCTCCTCCTTCTCCTCCTCCTTGCCTCCTTCTCCTCCTTCTCCTCCTCCTTGCCTCCTTCTCCTCCTTCTCCTCCTCCTTGCCTCCTTCTCCTCCTTCTCCTCCTCCTTGCCTCCTTCTCCTCCTTCTCCTCCTCCTTGCCTCCTTCTCCTCCTTCTCCTCCTCCTTGCCTCCTTCTCCTCCTTCTCCTCCTTCTCCTCCTCCTCCTCCTCCTCCTCCTTCTCCTCCTCCTCCTCCTCCTCCTCCTCCTTGCCTCCTTCTCCTCCTCCTCCTGCTCCTCCTCCGCCTCCTCCGCCTCCTCCTCCTCCTTGCCTCCTCTTCCTTCTCTTCCTCCTCCGCCTCCTTGCCTCCTCTTCCTTCTCTTCCTCCTCCGCCTCCTTGCCTCCTCTTCCTTCTCTTCCTCCTCCGCCTCCTTGCCTCCTCTTCCTTCTCTTCCTCCTCCGCCTCCTTGCCTCCTCTTCCTTCTCTTCCTCCTCCGCCTCCTTGCCTCCTCTTCCTTCTCTTCCTCCTCCGCCTCCTTGCCTCCTCTTCCTTCTCTTCCTCCTCCGCCTCCTTGCCTCCTCCTCCTCCGCCTCCTTGCCTCCTCGCCTTCCCCTCCTCCTCCTCCTTGCCTTCCCCTCCTCGCCGTTTGAGACAGTCTGTCCTTTCTCTCCCTACTTTCTTCCTCTTCTTTCCTCCCTGTGCGTGCCTGAAGGCCAGCCCACGCGATCGCACGCGTAGCCGGTGACGGGGTAACGCGTAATTCCCCGCCCTGGGTAGACAAGTAAGGCACGCACGTACCCCCTGGTAAAGGCCAGGCCCGGGGAGGGGTGATTGCCTGAGCTGGCACCTTCCGACCATGCCGATTGGTCCCTCCATCTGTTTTTCGGGAGGTGTGACCTGAGGTGTAAACATTCACCTAAGGCGGGAGTGCCCTCTGAGAGGGTCTCCACAAGGAAGGAGTGCGCCATCGGAGACACTGACAATCATGGGGATTCCTCTGCAATGGATTTCTCTTCTTCTTTCTCGGCTTCTGCCCAAAAACGGAAACTTGACCAGCCACCAGTGACAAAAGTACTACCGCCTGCCCCACAGTCCCTCGATCTGAGGACGGGAAGGATTTTTCATCTGTCAACCCTTTCGTTATCCAGAAGGGCATAGATGCCATAGCCGGATCTGTCAAGTCTTGTACCAGGATGCGTAATGGCACCTTGTTACTAGAAACTGAGAGCGCCTTTCAGGCACAAAAACTGCTTGGGGCCACACTCCTGTACACGTTCCCTGCTCGGTGGAGGCTCACCGCACTTTGAATTCGTCTCATGGTGTGGCCTATACTAGATCCCTTGACGGATTGACTGACGAGGAGATTCAGTCTTTCCTCGCTGAGCAGGGCGTGACGGCTGTCCATAGGGTCACGAAAAAGGTCAACAATGACCTTGTACCGACCCGGACACTTTCCTTGTCCTTTGATAGTGTTCAGCTGCCGTCGCGCATTAAAGCAAGCTATGAGGTTATTTCTGTTCGCCCCTATGTCCCGACACCTATTCGCTGCTACCAGTTTCAGCATTTAATCACACTCGCCAGTCTTCTTCCAATGCGGCTAAATGTCACTTGTGGCAGGGATGCCCATGAGGGTGACTGTCCACCTCCGTCTCCTCATTGTGTGAACTGCCAGGGTGACCATGCAGCATCCTCCCGCGACTGTCCCATCTACAAGGAAGAACGCTGCATACAGGAAATTTGGGTCAAAGAGAAAGTGTCCACCTCGGCTGCTCGCAAGCTATTTGCTAGTAGGAAGCCCATGCTGCTCCCAGCGGGGAATACAGTACTGTCCTCGCCTCTCCTTGCACTGCCAGGGAGATGGCGACACACATGCGATCTGACCTTCAGCACTACGGTCGTCCGTTCGGTCAGTGCTAAGATTGCCCGGTCAACGTCTCCTCTTCCTCCTGCCACCCCTACGACAAAAGCACCTTCATCAGCTTCTGCCAAGACGAAGACCCAGAAGTCAGATGCACGGGCCTTCAAGAAGGAACCGTCCCGTGCAGACTTCCTACGTACCTCGAACTCCCAGCCATCGACCAGTACTTCCACTAAACGACCTTCCAAGAAGGCTCATAGGAAGCCCAGTTCTCCTTCTCCGCCACGGTGAGTTTCTTCTCATGCACCACCCACCAGTTGCTGCCCCAGGCAGTCGTCAGTTTCGCCTGGCCGCACTGCTGGTAGCAGAACATCTGGCCGTTCACCGGCGAAGGAAACTCCCCCTCTGGGCCATCTTAACAAGATGGCTGATGAACCTATTGAACCAATGGACGATGACTCTCCGCCTATTGATAGCGGCGGCAGTGCTCGCTCGAAGCCAGGCCCTCAGCGGCCTTTGAGGTGACCCCTTCTTGCTTCTCCTTTTTCTTTTTCTTCTCATGATGGCATTGGAATATTCACGGCATTCGCTCCAACCGAGAGGACTTGAAGGTGCTGCTACGTTTGCACTGTCCACTCGTAGTAGCTCTCCATTAAACGAAGCTATGCCCATGCGATCAAATTGATTTGGCACACTATGCCTGTGTGCGTTCTGACCTACCCCCTGTGGCAGGTATTCCAGCTCATGGAGGGGTTATGTTGCTGGTCAGGGATGATATTTAATACGATCGCATCACATTGCACATCAGCCTGCAGGCAGTTGCCGTCCGATTACTCTCCCCACTTTTACATTTTCCATTTGTACCGTTTACACTCCATCGTCGTCTGCTGTTACCAGGGCAGACATGATGCAAATTATTGCTCAACTACCTGCACCATTTTTGTTAACTGGAGACTTCAATGCCCACCATCTCCTTTGGGGCTCTCCAGCATCCTGCCCGAGGGGCTCCTTAGCAGACCTTTTCAACCAACTCAATCTTGTCTGCCTCAATACTGGCGCCCCTACTTTTCTTTCGGACACATCTCACACCTATTCCCGTTTAGACCTCTCTATATGTACTACCCAACTTGCACTCTGGTTTGAGTGGCTTGCACTTCCTGATACGTATTTGAGTGACCACTTCCTGTGTGTTATCCATCTCCTGCATCATACCCCCTCTCCATATAACTAGTTGAAACATCTCCAAAGCAGACTGTGGGCTCTTCTCTTCCAGGGCGACCTTTCAGGATCAAACCTTCGCAAGCTGCGATAGTCAGGTCACACACCTCACGGAAGTCATTCTCTCTGCTGCTGAATATTCCATCCCTCCCATTACTTCTCCACGTCACGTACCGGTTCCCTGGTGGACTGCAGCATGTAGAGACGCTTTACATGCTCGTCGATGTGCTTTACGCACCTTTAAACGCCACCCTACGGTGGCAAATTGTATCAATTATAAACAATTACGTGTGCAGTGTCATCGTGTTATTGAAGAAAGCAAGAAAGCCAGCTGGGCTGCTTTCACAAGCACCTTCAACAGTTTTACTCCTTCTGTTGTCTGGGGTAGGCTGCACTGGCTATCTGGCACTAAGGTCCACTCATCAGTTTCTGGCTTGCGGGTTGCGAATGATGTGCTTGTGGCCCCTGAGGATGTCTCCAATGCCTTCAGCCGCTTTTTCGCAGAGGTTTCGAGCTCCGCTCATTACCATCCTGCCTTCCTCCCCCGAAAACAGGCAGAGGAGGCTAGGCCACCTAACTTACACTCCTCGAATCGTGAAAGTTATAATGCCCCATTCACCATGCGGCAACTCGACCGTGACCGTTCAAGTGCATGTTCCTCCTCTCCAGGGCCTGATTCTACTCATATTCAGATGCTGAAGAACCTTTCTCCTGTGCGTAAAGGTTTTCTTCTTCGTACTTACAATCGCATCTGGACCGAGGGACATGTTCCCGCATGCTGGCGCGAGACTATTGTTGTCCCGATTCCTAAACCGGGGAAGGACAAGCATTTGCCTTCCAGTTATCGACCTATCTCGCTTACCAGCTGTGTCTGTAAGGTGATGGAGCGAATGGTTAACTCTCATTTGGTTTGGCTGCTCGAATCTCGATGCCTACTTACCAATGTACAATGTGGATTTCGTAGGCGCCGCTCTGCTGTTGACCATCTTGTTACCTTGTCGACCTTCATTATGAATAACTTCTTGCGGAAGCGCCCGACCACGGCTGTGTTCTTTGATTTGGAGAAGGCTTACGACACCTGTTGGAGGGCGGGCATTCTCCGCACCATGCATACATGGGTCTTTTGCGGTCGCCTCCCTCTTTTTATTCGTTCCTTTTTAATGGATCGACAGTTCAGGGTACGTGTGGGTTCTGTCCTGTCAGACGCCTTTCGCCAGGAGAATGGGGTGCCACAGGGCTCAGTTTTGAGCTTCGCTCTCTTCGCCATAGCGATCAATCCAATAATGGATTGCCTCCCAGCTGATGTATCTGGCTCCCTTTTCGTAGACTATTTTACCATCTATTGCAGCGCGCAGTGTACATGTTTCCTGGAGCACTGTCTTCAGCGTTGTCTTGACCGTCTACTCCTGGAGTGTCGCCAATGGCTTCCATTTTTCTGCCGAGAAGACGGTCTGTATTAACTTCTGGCGCTACAAAGAGTTTCTCCCACCGTCCTTACGATTCAGTCCCGTTGCTCTCCCATTTGTGGAGACAACAAAATTTTTAGGGCTTACATTTGACAGGAAACTTAGCTGGTCTCCACATGTGTCGTATTTGGCTGCCTGTTGTACCTGTTCTCTAAATGTCCTCCGTGTTCTCAGTGGTATGTCGTCGGGAGCGGATCGAACCGTCCTACTTCGCCTACGTCGATCAATCGTCTGCTCCAAGCTGGATTATGGGAGCTTCGTATACTCCTCTGCACGGCCGTCCATCTTACGCCGCGTCAACTTCATTCAATATCGGGGTTTATGTCTTGCAATCAGAGCGTTTTATACTAGTCCCGTCGAGAGTCTTCATGCCAAAGCCGGTGAATTTCAACTAACCAACCGGCGCGATACGCTGCTTTGTTGGTGTGCCTGTCAGCTGTTGTCAATGCTCAACCACCCATCTTGTTGTTCCTTTTTTGATGACTCTCTCAACTGTCAATACAGGTTGTATGTCTCTGCCTTGCTAGCCCCTGGAGTCCGCTTTTGTCACCTCCTTCAGCACCTTGATTTTTCACTCGCTGCAACCTTTTGAGTGGGCAAGAGCCACACACTACCTTGGCTCCAGGCTCACGTTCGCGTTCACCTTGACCTCAGCTCGCTCCCAAAAGAGGTTACCCCCGGTTTGTTATACCGCTCCCGTTTAAGTTGATTAATATGACCTTCATTTATACAGATGGCTCTAAGACCAATGACGGTGTCGGGTATTCTTTTATTGTTGGGGCACACAGTTTCAAATACCGGCTCCATGGCCATTGTTCGGTCTTCACAGCTGAGCTATTTGCCCTCTACCAGGCTGTTCTTGACATCTGCCACCACTGACATTCTGCTTATGTCATCTGCTCAGATTCCCTGAGCGCCATCCAGAGCCTCAGTGATCCGTATCCGGTTCACCCTTTCGTGCACGGGATGACGGTTCTCCGGTTACCTTTATGTGGGTTCCTGGCCACGTCGGTATCCCTGGGAACGAAGCTGCAGATGCCACGGCCAAGGCTGCGGTCCTCCAGCCTCGGACAGCTTCTTGTTGTGTCCCTTCATCAGATTGTAGCAGGGTCATTTGTCAGCGCATTTTATCACTGTGGCGTGCCGATTGGGCTGCACTTACGGACAACAAGCTTGGGGCCTCGAAGCCTCTTCCCACGGCTTGGACGACCTCTTCACGTCCTTCTCGGCGGGAGGAGGTCGTTTTGGCCCGGTTACGAATTGGACACTGCCGGTTCAGCCATCGCCATCTGCTGGTGGCTGCGCCGGCACCGTTCTGCTCATGTGGGCAATTGCTGACGGTATGCCACATTTCAACATCCTGTCTGACTTTTACTAAACTGCGCATTGATCTTGGCCTGCCATGTACTCTGGCTGCCATTTCAGCAGATGACCCCGGAGCAGCTGCTCGCGTTCTTCGTTTTATCAACTTGACAAATCTGTCTAAGGACGTTTGATTATGCTGTTTTTTTATCCTATGCATGTCTGTGTTTTATAGTATTGTCCCTTTTCTTTGCTGTTTTAACCTTGTGCCTCGCGGTGCATTCCTAGTTTAGTCTGGGTGCTAATGACCATTGTAGTTGTGCGCCCTAACACCACGAAAAAAAAACCAATCAAATCTCCCTGATGTCGTATTGGATGATCTATCATCTCGTCTGTTCTCCTTGTCAGAACCTCCTCATTCCTTACCTTCTCAGTCCAAGTAATTTTCAACATTCATCTGTAATACCACATATGAAATACCTTGATACTCTTCTGTTCCTGTTTTCCAACAATCCATGTTTCACTACCGCACAATGCTGTGCTCCATACGTACAGTCTCAGAAAGTTCTTCCTGAAATTAAGGCCTATGTTTGATACTAGCAGACTTGTTAGGTAGGAATGTCCTTTAGGTAGCTCGATTCCTTAACTTCATTTACTTCATGACCATCAATCCTGACAAGTTTCTCGCTGTTCTCATTTCTACTCCTCCTCGTTACCTTTGTCTGTCTTCGATTTACTCTAAATCCATATTCTGTACTCCTTAGACTGTTCATTTCATTAACAAGACCATGTAATTCTTCTTCACTTTAACTCTTGATAGTAATGTCATCAGTGAATCATCATTGATATCCTTTAACCTTGGATTTTAATTCCACTCCTGAACCTTTCTTTTATTTCCATCATTGCTCCTTTGGTGTACAGACTGAGCAGTAGGGGCAAAAGACTAAATCCTTATCTTAAATCCTTTTTAAACAGATCTCTTTGTTCTTGGTCATCCACTCTAATTATTCCCTCTTGGCTGTTGTACATATTGTGTATTACCAATCTCTCCCTATGGCTTACTCCTGTTTTTCTCAGAATTTCGAACATCTTGCACCATTTTAATATTGTCGAATGCTTTTTGTAGGTTGACAGATCCTATGGATCTGTCTTGACTTTTCTTTAGTCTTGTTTCCATTATCAACTATGTCAGAATTGCCTTTCTGATGCCAATCTGAATGTCGTGTAGCACATAAATTTTCTTTCCCATTCTTCTGTATATTATTCATGTCAGGAAATTGGATGCATGAACTGTTATGCTGATACTGTGATAATTTTTGCACTCGTCTGCTCTTGTATTCTTTGGAATTGTGTGGATGATATTTTTCCGAAAGTAAGATGGTATGTCACCAGACTTGTACATTCTACGCACCAACATGAATAGTTGTTTCATTGCCACTTGCCCCAATGATTTTATGAATTCTGATGGAATGTTATCTATCCCTTCTGGCTTATTTGATCTAAGTCCTCCAAAGCTCTTTCAAATTCTATTACTGGATGCCCTATTGCTTTGAAATTGACTCATGTTTCTTCTATCACACCAGACAAATCTTCCCCCTCATAGATGCCTTCCATGTACTCTTTCCACCTATCCACTCTCTCCTCCGCATTTAACAGTGCAATTCCCATTGCACTCTTTATGTTACCACCCATGCTTTTAATTTCACTTAAAGTTGCTTTGACTTTGCTGTGTCCTGACAATCATTTCTTTTTCAATTTCTTCACATTTTCATGCAACAATTTTGTCTTAGCTCCCATGCACTTCCTATTTCATTCTTCAGCGACTTGCATTTCCATATTCCTGAATTTCCCTGAACATTTCCTTTTTAGAGATGTCAATTCCTCTTCAACTGTACTGCCTACTGAGCTATTCTTGTTGCTGTATCAATAGCCTTAGAGAATTTCAAGCATATCTCATCATCCCTTAGTACTTTTATATCCCCCTTCTTTGTGTATTAGTTCTTTCTGACTGATGTCTCAAACTTCAGTCTACTCTTCATCACTACAACATTGTGATCTGAGTCTACATCTGCTCCTGGGTATGCCTTACAATCCAGTATCTGGTTTGAGAATCTCTAACTGTAATGTAACCGAACTGAAATCCTGTCTTATCACCCGGCCTTTTCAAAGTAACCTCCTCCTCTTGTGATTCTTGAACACAGTATCTGTTACTAGCTGAATTTATTACAGAAGTCAATTAGTTTTTCTCCTCTCCCAGTCCTTGTCCCAAGCTCATATTATCCTGAAACCTTCTCTTCTCCTTCCCCTGCAGCTGCATTCCAGTCCCCCATGACTATTAGATTTTCATCATCCTTTATGTACTGTTACCCTTTAGTAACAATAGCCAAATATACAAATGATGAAATTTTGAGTACCATTAAGACAATTAATCAAATACAGGTTAAACAGGTATGCATTTCGTTGCAGAATATTTAAAGGTTCATCTCAAATAAAAATGCCAGCAACTTGTAATATTTATTGATGTTCTGGTTTATTGAATACAAACAATATCAATGCCCACTTATGAAACTATGTAACGACCCAGCCTTCATTACTGTAATCAGGAGTGGATCCAGGGTTCAGTTCCCCCAAAAAAAGTAGGAAATGCTTTCATCCACACTTTTAATGTCGTATAGACAAGATTTTAATAACAGTAAAAAAAAAGAAAGGAATGATTTACCTCAAGAAGACATCAACCATTTGTCCACATTACTGTAGTATAACTACCAAGAAAATACAGTTGAGAGAGAGAGAGAACTCCTTTGAGGAGGACGTGAGCATTATCCATACAAAAATAGTACACATTGTGTTCTGCTGTAACATGAGTACACACATGGAAATACTGTATTTTCTGCTGCGTGGGGCAAAGCTGTTTATACGAGACGGACCTGTAAGATCTGAGATTAAATTTTGGTATGGAGGGAACGGTAATAATTATTTGACATGGCTCAAACCACACAAGGATGCTGGTACATTTCCAGAAAAAATATGCTGACAATGGCCTTGGTTACAGAGTAGTCACGGCATATATTGACCAGCTGGAGGAGCTGTCTTGTAGATCGTATTTATTTACTTCACTCCATCTACTGTGTTGCTTGCATCTGAGAAATGTTCAGGTCAAAGGTACAAGAGCCAACAGAATTGGTAGAGGCTGTAATCTGTGGAAGGGAAAAGAACTGGAAAAAGAACATGGGTGGACAAGAACTTCAGATCGGACAGATCAGTCGGTACAGTAGTTGCTTCACGGACTGACAAGTGTGGAGACAGTGGAACAAACTTTGATATTATAAATACAACTTGTCCAGTAATGTGACATTCACATCACATCAGAAAAGACAGCAATTCAACAGTTATTTACCAGCAAAAGTTTATGGGCAAAGTTGATACAGCTGATCATGGTAAGAAATGGTATTTGTCCATTGTTGCATACCTCTTTGAATTGAGGCACTGAGAGCACAAGCGGACTAACCCACACTTTTTGTGAATTTGAGGTATTGACATGTTGTGATAACAGTATACGAGTATTATGCAATGCATGTTGATCTGTTTGTTTATCTGAAGGTTTGTCTAATGTAGCAACGTAAACATTGCTGTTGCACTCAACCGCCGATAGATACCGTTGAGAGCAGGAGTGGACTATGCGTCATAGTCCATTTGTGCTCTATGCTCTCCGTCCACTGCCATTGCGCGTGACGCCGGCGAACGAAAGACTTGTGTATTTAGTGTGGAACAACGTATTGGACCAGTGACCACGTGGACGTGTGTTTCAGTTGATCAGCATGGCAGCCCCTGCGAAAAGCGTGGAGGAGCAATTGGAAGGTTAGTTTGTATTGTGTTCCATTCCTTTTTTGCGGATAACATTGTCGATTGTACACTAACGCGTTCATATGCAAACACGTCTAGATGTACCGTATCTCGAATGGTGACTTTGTTCAGAAAATGCAGGTTGTTTTCCATACGAAAACAGAATGACATACAAACAATACTTTATGTATTGCTATTTTGTGTAATCAAGTAACGATCACTTGTAATGTTATGTGTACAACAATGTTTTACCGCCCGCCGAGTTGTGTTGAGCAATTGCTTCGCCTGTGGATACCAATGCACACGTTGACCATTACTGTAGTGTAGTTAATATTACATTGAGGGATGGATATTGTTATTACAGAGATGTTTGCGTCCGATGGGGAAGTGCCGGGAGACGCGAGAGCGAGCACGGCTGCAGCAACAACTGTTCCAGAGGACGTGCCAGAGACGAACGACGATGCCGTGGTACGGAGCCGAGGAAAGAAGCGCCTTAGAAACGAAGATAAATGGCTTCGTAACGTTAGGAAAGAACGGAGAGCTCTAGGTCAAGAGTATGTAAACCGTAAGGGTAACCTTGTACCTCGAAAGGAATTGCGGAAAATCAGCGAGTGTACATGCCGGTATGAGTGCCACAAACACATCAACGAAGAACAGCAGGAACAAGTGTTCAATGAGTTTTATAATTTAGGCAGCCACGATCTGCAGTCGGCTTTCCTGTTTACCATGATTAAAGTCGTTGATAAAGCACGGTCTTACGTAGGTCAGCAACATTCACGTAGGGAGAAGACGAGATTGTATTACTTGCTCAATTCAAATGGGTCTGAAACGAGGGTGTGCAAAAGATTCTTTCAGAATACTTTAGCCGTATCTGCTGGAAGAATCGATAGGGTACTCAAGAATAAAGGGGAAAAAGCCACCCCTCCTCGTGATGGTAGAGGTAAAGGTGAACCTGGTAATAAAACACCTCGCCACAAAGTTGATGTAGTAAAACATTTCATAGAAAAATTCCCGGCGTATGAAAGCCATTATGCGTATCATAAAAATAACGGTAGAAAGTATTTAGGACCAGATTTAAATTTATCAGTCATGTATTCACTGTACTGTGCAGAGGAGCAAATGCCCGTTTCTCATTTTATTTTCCGCAAAATTTTTTTACGAAAACTTCAATTTGTCATTTCATCCACCAGTGTCCGACTCTTGTCGAACATGTGATGCTTTGCAGGTAAAAATAACAGCTGCCGATAATGATAAGGAGAGGACGGAGTTAATTGCAGAACGTGAATTCCATCAGCAAAAAGCTGAGTATGCACGGGCAGGTTTACATAGTGATACATTGCTTAGCAAATCAGATGGTAACGTTACAGTGATAACATTTGATTTGATGAAAACTTTGCCTACACCGATCATCTCAACTGGAGTTTGCTATTACAAACGTCAGTTGTGGACATATTGCTTTGGCATCCACAATATGCACAATGTTGATGTGTACATGTTTCTGTGGCATGAATCCATTGCGTCGAGAGGGCCACAAGAAATTGGTTCTTGTTTGCTGTACTTCATACGCAATTTTGTCAGGACTGAAAAACTAATTATGTACTCTCATCAGTGCGGAGGCCAGAATAGAAACATAAAGGTTGCTGTACTGTGCCAATACATTGTCAACAGCTCAGAGTTCTCTGTGAAGGAAATAGACCATAAATTTTTAGTTAGCGGACACTCGTACCTGCCCTGTGATCAGGATTTTGGCTTAGTTCAGAAACGAAAAAAGTATTTTCCTAATATTTACCGTCCTAAACACTGGAATGATGTGGTAGTGAGTGCCAGAAAAAGGAATCCATTCAAGGTAATTAATATGAATGCGGAATGTTTCTTTTCAACAAAACAACTCGAAAGAAACATCACGAATCGAAAAATGTCTTCTGGCAATTGTAAAGTACAATGGTTGAACATACAGTGGCTGCGGTATGAAGCAACCAACAGATTCAAAATATTGTATAAATACTCGAACCAAAACCAAGAGCCATTTCAGGAAATTGATGTGGCCAAACGAACATCCACATGCATCAGCAATCTCGAACTGCTTTATCCTAATGGAAATGTAATTACAGAGGCAAAAAAGAAGGATCTGCTAAGTTTGCTTCCGTATGTACCTCCACTTCATCATGATTTCTACAAAACTTTACAAACGTCATCAAATGCTGTAGAAACATTGCCTGTGGATGATTTTGAAATGTAACACAATGCGTAACATTACAGAAACCAATGTAAAATGGTACATGTAATGTGTACAATGTATACTAGTAATGAATACTATTGTCACATGCATCAGCGTACTAACGGACCTGTCATTGAGAATGTTCAACTACTTGGAGCGCAAATGGACTAAGCCACAACAAAACTGCTAATATTCTACTATATAGTACTTTTGTAATTTATCTATGTCAAAATATTGTTCAATAAAACCACAGTTACATCATATGCATGTTACAAGGCTGCAATGTATCACAAACATACATTATTTGTGGGCCCGTATTATGAGACCTGTTTCCTCCATATTGACTTCTCCGGGGTTAGTCCGCTTGTGCTCTCAGTGCCTCAATTAGTCAAGCACAGCTCATGACAGCTACAGTGATAAATCAGGGCACACGGCATTTTGTCGAATTGTCACTGCAATTCTGGAATTGGATTGTCTTACTGCTATGCAGAGAGAATGCCACTCTAAAATTACAAAAACTGATTTTAGACATGACAAGTTGGTGTATTGTCACAGATTTACCATTAGATCCTGTTTTAAGAGAGATGAAACAGTATCACTGTAGGTGTCAGAAAAAATTTACGAGACAGTGTAATATGTACCATTCCATGTGTCTTGTTTCATACTGTTCAAGGCAACATAACTGGGTCTATCTCACCAGAATTAAATTGAGAAAATGCGGGGCCTGCTAGAAGACAGTGCATACCGGAAGATCAACGCTGACCTATCAATAGGGTAGAGAGGAAGACAGTGGCACTTCTCAAAGAATCCGACTTACCAGATGAGGTTATTAAGAAGCTAACACAGAGAGCATCAGTGTCATCAAGACTTGAGAAGCTGCTGAATGTTCACAAGGATGGGACTCTTTTATGATGCATTGTCAACAACGTTGGTGCTCAGACATACTTGGTAAACACACAAAGTGTTTGCTTACCCATTACGTGGGGAAGTGCTCACATCACATTTGCACTCTGTGTGGTTTGTATTAATAACTTCAAGCTTAAGATACTCTCATCCTTGTGAATATTGACATTGTTTTTCTTTTTAACAGTGCCTTTACCAGGATCCTTGGAACTTACTGGCCAGAAGTTTGACACAGACAACCAACCTTCTTAGTCACATCTTGATGTCAATATACTTTCTTTTTGACAGACACGCTGTGAGCAGACAGGAGTAGGAACCACGGGGAGTCTGCTTCAACCAGTTGTCACCAATATGGACACGGAATATTTTGAGGAAGTCCTGGACTTGGCACAATGGAAACCTGTTTCTTCCAGTATGCAGATGACACTTTTATCATACGTCCACATGGGAAAGATATGCTGAGTGACTTCCTTACACATCTCAATTCCATACATCAGAACACCAAATTCACCTAGGAAGCTGAGGTGGATGGAGTGGACCCCTTTCTGGATGTCCTGGTTAGAAGAACAGCAGGCGTTACTTTTGGCCACAGCATATACCAGAAGATTATGCTTGCTAACCTGTACATATATGCTGACAGCTACCACTACCCAGCTCAGAGGAGCTCAGTCAGTCAGTCAGTCAGTCAGTCAGTCAGTCAGAGTTCTACTTACAGCACTCCATTACATTCATGCTATAATACAGACGTATCAAGTTCCAAGACCTAATTGTAAGTAAGTAGGATTACAAGGAATCTTGGAGGCAGTTCAAAGGTCATGTTCTTCTGTCAGTTCCATTCTAAAAGTTCTAGCCAACAAAATTTAAATGCAATTAAACTAAAGCTTTTTCAGTAACTAAAGCAAACTTAACACTGTTTATATATAAAAGAAGCGGATTATAAATTGTTAAACATTCGTCACAAAAATTAGTCTGCTTTGCTTATTTTCATTAGCTTATGTCACGTGGTATTATATTTTAGGATAACTCTTCCCATTCTAAAAGGACATGTTTGGCTCAGAAGCGGGCAGTTCGGGCAATAAGAAGTGTAAGTTCGCAAACCTCTCGTCGTCCCCCCTGTATTGTCATATTGGCCTCCCAATATGTATATTCTTCACTGTCGTTTCTTGTTAACAATATCACTGGCAATATTACTGGCAAAATGCAATCTAACACCAGATTGCGTACTTACGGCTATCCTGTGTGGCCGTTTTTCAGTAAGTCTTGAAAAGAGAGAGACAGATTATTAATCGATCACAGATGCGTCGGTTCTCGATTGTGTTCAGGAACGTACGGATTGATTATGCGTATGGGTTTTCTTAATTGACCTTTCGACCCTGATTGCCTTCACGTAATCAGGATCTTCGATGAAAATACCTAAGGGACCAATTTGAATATAAAAATGGAAATGGAAAGCAAATTAGTGGAATTTCGTGAGAGAAAGATTAACAGATCGGAAGTTGAACACATTAGTGGTCTCCCAAAGACAATCGAGACACCGCGATAAACAGAAAAGCTCATATAAAATTTGAACATCATTTTTGATTAGTAAAACAGTAAGAAGAAAATTACTGCATCGTGAAATATTAATATATTTTGAACAAATTGGCTTTAAACTTCTAGACATTGACAAATACACAATAAATACACGACTTACATCTGATAATATATCTTTTGTACTTGGCGCAGTCCATTAATCGCTGCTCGCTAGTCGGTTCCTTCGTAAAATTAATGTCCTTGCGTGTGCGTAAGTACATTATACCCTCACCCGAGTTACCGAAACATTTGTTCGTCGTTTCGCATAGATTTTACACAACATGCTATCAAGCGCTGCGGAAAAGATTTTAAATATCTGCGCCCTGCGGGTGTCAGTGTTTATGTAGAGTATTTAAACGCTGGGTGCGCGTCATGGTACAAGCGCAGATTATAAAAATATTTCGTTTCTTTACTCTCGCCCTGTGATGCTTAGCATCTTTACGAACTACAGCTCGTTGGCTGTCCTTTTCTTTTATGATATATACCTCATATGCGAAGTATCTGAAAACCAATAATATTACGGGTTTTCAGTCATCACGTCTTACGAATGTGTACTGTCACCCAAAGTAAGTCCCAGCGGCAAGTGAAAACATGCACCTTGCTTAAAAATCCAGTAGCAGTTTTTATTGCACCGATGCTTGTCCGTTTAGTAGTGAGGTGGGCACGTAATGTGGGTGATCCTTAGATACTCAAGAACTTTACAGTGCGGATCTCGTAATGTGTGTGACCCTCGTCGGTGTATGCACACTCTAAACAGTGTTTCCGCAAGAGGTGGGCGTGGGTGAAGAGGGGGTCGTCAAAGTTCAAATTCTTGTCGTTTCTTCAGCTGGATCCAACTGTCATCTGCAAACAATATTTCCGCTGTCCATTTGCCCGCCATCATCAGGCGAGAAAAGCGGTGCCGCTCTTGCCGATAACTGATTCAAATCGTGAACGATAGAACCTTGATTGGCAGCGAAAATGCAAAGAGGGGGTAGTACCCCACTCCTGGATGCTGGGTAGAGGTTTTGTATTCGTTGCAGAAGTCTTTCTAAAGCTATCAGTAATTGCGAGGCTCCTCTAAAGCGCAGATTGCAGATTTAACATTGCCGACATCGGTAAGAAATAACTGCAGCTTTAGCAATCACTGTAAATCTTTCGTTTTCTTAGTTGTTACCCTGTTCGAGGGAAATTACACTTTTGCACGGCTGCGGTTTCGGCGCTGATTTTCAGTCTTGACTGTACAGAACCGTGTCGAAATAAAGTCTTCAGTCTTTGTTCTGTCATTTCCTCGGTGACCCCTGACAGAGCAGAAACTATTGTCAACCAGGCACATGGATTCCATCACTGATTCCCAACACACAAACGTGAAAGCTACACACGACCCACTCAATGTTTGTCCCAATAATCCGCCAGTAACCCCCCCCCCCCCCCCACCCCCTCCTCTCACCCTAATGTGCAATTGAATCATGACAGCATACAGCATGTTCACCACTTGTCTGTGGAAAGAGAAACCCATGAGGGCGTGCAAATTCTGCACTCGATTTTACGCGACAGTAACTTGGCCACTGTTTTCTGTGTTTCGATACAGTGTTCCGAAACGGCTATGTTTCACGGTTTCGAAACAGTGGTGTTTCATATCGCTCTCTCGGATAACAGAACCAGATTCGATCTCGAGCCAGACTCAGATACTGTATCACTGTTTAAAATAACGCTGTTTCAGTCCACTTGTGCTTGGAAGGGACTAATTGTGTCGAAACAGTGACGTTTCATTCTGCTCTGCCTCGGACGAGATTCGAGCACACACAGATACTGAAACACATTTAACATCTCACTTCATGAAACACTTTAGAGTGTGTCGAAATCTTTTTGACACACAACAGCACGAAGCTTAAGGTTTCCGAAAATAAAGTTTCGTTTCTAATTGACTGCCCTATTCCGAAATGGCGTAATGTCTGCTTTATAAACACCAACAAACAATAAAATAACGCTCACTATTCGCATTCAAAATAATAAAAGTGTGAAAAACATTCAGTTAAGTTACACACTACTTATAACACACACTTGTTGCAACTACAGTCGATCTTGATAAATACATGAAAATGCCACCGATACACGGATCACAACATCCGTTGCTGTGGTGGAAAGAAAATCATGTGTTGCTTCCTACGCTGTTTGAAATATGAAACATCTTTGTGTTATGGCTACCTCTGTTCCATGTGAGCGCATATTTTTAAGCTAAAAAGTAGCAAAAAATATTTCTAAATAGACCCTACGGTCGCAGGTTCGAATCCTGCCTCGGGCATGGATGTTTGTGACGTCCTTAGGTTAGTGAGGTTTAACTAGTTCTAAGTTCTAGGGGACTAATGACCTCAGCAGTTGAGTGCTCAGAGCCATTTCTAAACAACAACAACTTAGAATAAGTACAGTAGATCTACTCAGAAAAGAAACAGTAAAATTTCAGATGATTTTGTTCTTCTCTGGCCAATGTGCACTTAATTTGTATTGGACTGTATTTTGTTTAGTCAACTAAATCTTACATGTAGCTACCTTACAAGAACATTTTTCTCAGATTTGTTGCACGCAGAATACACTTTCGTTTTTGCTCACCATTCAGTGAGTTTAATTTTTTTTGAGTATGATTATTTATTTATGTGCTCGAGAATAATTATCTGATTTATGTATGTATACGTTTGTCTATTGTAAATGAGCTGTGTTCGGTTATTACACAATATAGGCACCTTAATACTTGTGTATCATAATTCTCTGGCAAATCAACAACAGTACTTTGAAATTTTTGTTTTTGGCTTTGAGATACTGTGATAAAAATTGCATTTCGGCAGCAACTTAACTTCATGTCTGATTTCTTGGCGAAGTTTGTAATAAAATTATAAAATGTCCGCTTGCTGTGAGTACTTTAGGGAACTCCATATACCTGTACATCTAACTTCCTTAACAAGACTTGTAAGTGGTGTAGAGCCAGATTTGCCATGATATAGGTACCGCAGAGGCATTACGCTGTATGAATGGTTTTAAATTTGTCTGGGTTTTATACTTCAAGCAAACATAACCGAAAACAATGGAAAATTTAACTGTATGAAAAGTGTGTGGCACACTCGTAAATGTTAATTCAGTGCCCCCTTTTCCCAGAATGTCATCTCAATAAATTATATCCCGTGATATGCCTTTTCAAGAGCACATACAGATCATCACTCAAGAAACCTATCAGAAATAGGCACTAGAATACAGGGAAACGAGTTTGGCAAAATCTTTTCGGTCAAACATACAAACTCTGACTCCAGCCAGTTGGAAAATATGAAAGTCGCATGACACGAAAGCAGCGCATTTGCTGCAGGAAATAAGACACCTAAGTGAAATTTTCATACTTCCTGCGATATGATTGGCGCTCTCGCACCTCATTTGTGTTCATATGGCAATATTTATACAGTAGACATTCAATATGTGTGTGGGCCTATACAATTAAGAAACGCAAACTGTTCCGAAACAGTTGTGTGTCTCAGTTTGCCCATTCTTCGCGACACAGCTATTGTACAGGTCATCGCAGTTAAAAGTTGCCCGCTTCCTCTCAGAATGCGAATGCATTATTTCTACTTCCGAAGGAAACGACTATAACAATGGACAGTTTTATGCTGCAATCGACTGTCAACAGTCTCCTGTCAGCATTTTAGCTTATTTTATCAGTACAGTTTGACTTTTCTCTTTGCGGTCTGCAAAATGACTTGGTCGATGGAAGAAAGAATTGAAATCGTGGAAGCAAATGTCAAAACAGATTCGATTAAGGAAAGTTGCGAGATTTTTGGGGTAAAGTATCCGGATAGGGGACTACCAGCAAAGAGAGAAACGCAGAGTCCGTACTAAAAATTGACGCACCTTCAGATCTATGTAAAATGACAAACCATTCCTTCAGTTCGCACACTAGAGGTTGTCACAGACATTCGCCGAAGAATTATTCAGAATCCAAAGAAGTCTTTACACGTAAATTGGCCCAGCAGGCGCATCTAAGTAAGAGATGCCAGTGGATATTGAGAAAAATTGGAGCCATATCTCGTTGTGCGGCAATTACAGGAAGATGACTGTCAGAAACGTGTAGATTTCTGCACGTGGCTTTTGAATAAAATCAACAACGGTTTGTGAGATCCTTTCCATTACATGACGAGTGACAAAGCGCGGTTTAATCTTTCCGGTCACGTGAATTCGCAGAAGACGAGATACTGTGCAACAGAGAACCCTAACATTGTGTATCAGCAACCACTCCGTGATGAAAAAAATCGGCGGTCGTTGCTGTGTAACAGGAACGCGCAGCATTGGACCAATGTTTTCTGACACTACGCTCAACGCAGTTCCATTTATGGAAATCTTTGATACATTTTGTGCTCAACTCGTACTGCTTCTTCCAGCATGGTGCAACATGTCAAGAGTCTAAGGTAACCCGGGAACGGGTCCACGATGTCTTCACTGAGGAATGAACTGTCAGCAAACATTATGGCCTCCGCGTTCGCCGGATCTAATAAAATTGAGTTTTTTTCCTGTGGAGACGCCTGAAGAGCAAGATCTATGAAACAAATCCACACACAATAAAGGAACTGAAAACATCAGCCGCCATCGATGTCCGAACTTTACGCCGGGTGTATCGGAGTAAGCTTAGATGTGCTCAACTGTGTAAAGATGTTGGAGGGGGTCGCTTTCAGCGTCTTCTATAAATTGGTTTTTCGTTGTAAATGAATGGTTAAGTCCATTTCAACTCTTCGTTTGTGTGATTTAACTACATTCCTTTTATAGTGCCACGAGCTACTTTCATTAACACCACCCTTTAGCATGAGGTTCCTCTTATCTGTTTTTCGTACCGTATCTGAACGCTGCGTGTAAGCTAAATGAGTTGCTATCGTGAGCACTGACACATCGCTACAGAGTCGCACTGGGAGGCAGACAGCGAGACTGGTCTTGCCATAAGCCGTTGTAGGTTTGCTGGCGGGGTGATGAACCAAATGAGGTATGACGCCATATCTACTGTAAAAATCGGAGATTCTAGGGACTGGCCAACACTTTGGCGCAAAACTACCTCTTTCTCTCTATCAAATATTAAGTATGACAATCCAGTTTCAACCTAAATGGACAGTCTGAGTCATGAAAGCTTCTTTGCTGTTATTACTGTGCAGTAAACTAATTGTACTATGAAACAAATGACGGTGCGTATGCTACCGACAACGTATGAATCTTTCAACTGTCGTACAAAGTCGTTCAGTAGTTCTTGGTGAGTGTCAAAGTGAAGTGGATTTGCCACCCTCAAAACCAGTCGTAGCCACATAGACTTTTTGAATCTCCGAAAGTTTCCTATGCTCTACATTATCTGCTGCGAGATATACCAGCAAGAAAACACTACGCAACACGGGGGAGAAAGTCCTATGCATCTCTCAACAAAGGTATGCCTAAAAAGGTTTGTCTCTTGCAATCACGAATGAAAATAAAAGTTGAGCTTCACCGAAAATTTACTGTCACCCTCTATGGGCACGTGGCACGAGCTTTAGTGCACAAGGGATCTATCCAGTACAATCGAAAGAACGCAGATGTGCTGTATAGTAGTGTGTACGTCTATCCTAAATCCCAAACATATCAGTCAAAAGGAAAACAAATGTAGAATTTCGAGGAGGAAAATGTGCTGTCCAGGGTTGGGAACTTCAGCCTATGGGTGCAATACATTGTCACATACCTACGAATTCTGCATTCCGATTGGTAAGCTGCACAGTTATCTGCTAAACTGGAGCGCGAGAGTTACCTAGGTACTGACCAAGGCCGCTAAACTTGATACTGCTGACAAATTTGAGGGTGGTTTTTGGATGTTTCACCTTATTTGTCCAGTTACCAGGTATAGAATTATGAAACCGGAATTAGGTTGCAACAATTACGTCTGTTGCTTCAAACTGATAAACAAGATTTTATTCAAAAATAATCTCCATTGCTGTTTATATATTTCTCCCACCTAGCTGGCAGGCTATGAATGCTACGCCAAGAAAACGGTTTTTCTTTTGAAGTGAACCAGTCAGCGAGCCATTTTCGTAGATTTTTACACGAACTGAAGCGTTGTTCAGCAAGAGCGTGTGCCAGTGATGCAGAAAGATAATCGGACGGAGCCAAGTTTGGAGAATAAGCCGCATGCCGTAGTATTTCCCAAATGAACGCCTCGATCGTTTCCCTGACCCGTTTAGCTGTGTGTGATGGGGCGTTATCATGGAGCAATATGACTTGCGTTGCCTTTTTCACATTTCGGTCGTTTTCCAAGTAATGCTCGATTTCAATCGATCATTTTAAGGTGGTAGAGATCAGTGTTAATGGTTTCACCAGGTTTTAGCCGCCCATAAGAGAGAACACCCTTTTGATCTCACCAAACACAGAAATATCTTTTTTCCAAAGCGGTTTGGTCTTGCAGTGGATGTCGATGGTTTGCCTGGATTCACGACGCGTAGAATTCTCAAAATAAATCAATTTTTCATCACCTGTCACTATTTGATGGAGAAACGACGTTCTTTTGTGTCTGGCGAGCAGAATTTCACAAGCGGTCTTTCGATTTACACGTGTCTTTCATTCAGTACATGCGGAATCTATTTTCCCCACTTTCTGCACCTTTCCCATAGTTTCAACAGAAGGGAAACGGCTTTCTGCGTCGCATTCAATTGTTCCGCGAGTTCCTATTGAGTTTGAGTATCATCTTCATCCAATAAGGCCTGCAATTCGTTGTCTTCCAAATTTTTGGGTGATTTCCCGCGCTCGTCGTTTGTCACGTCAAAATCACCACTTCTGAATTTTTTGAACCACTCGCAACACTGTGTTTTCCCAAGAGCATGTTCGCCGAAAGCTTCCAGAAGCATTCGATGCGATTCTGCAGCAGTTTTCTTCAAATGGTAACAGAAAACGAATGCCGTCCGCAAATCGTAGTTAGTAGACACAGAACTCTACATGTTTATGGGTTTGAAACCGATACCGATGTACGGAACTTGGGTTACTGTGTGTTGACATTCGTCGTCCGCCGTTACAGGAAGCAGATGCTGCTGCAGACGCGGTCTCACAGGCCCTACACTGATGGCTAGCGCCATCTATAGGGAAATTCCGGTTCCATACTTCAACACCTAGTATATATTGACCCTGGACTCTACTTAATCAACCTGAATAAATATGCGCTACTGGCCATTAATATTGTTACACCAAGAAGAAATGCAGATGATGAACGGGTATTCATTGGACAAATATATTGTACTAGAACTGACATGTCATTACATTTTCACGCAATTTGGGTGCATAGATCCTGAGAAATCAGTACCAGAACAACCACCTCTGGCTGTAACAATGGCCTTGATATGCCTGGGCATTGAGGCAAACAGAGCTTGGACGGCGTGTACAGGTACAGCTGCCCATGCAGCTTCAACACGATACCACAGTTCATCAAGAGTAGTGACTGGCGTATTGTGACAAGCCAGTTGTTCGGCCACCATTGAACAGACGTTTTCAATTGGTGAGAGATCTGGAGAATGTACTGGCCAGGGCAGCAGTCGAACATTTTCTGTATCCAGAAAGGCCCGTACAGGACCTGCAACATGCGGTCGTGCATTATCCTGCTGAAATGTAGGGTTTCGCAGGGATCGAATGAAGGGTAGAGCCACGGGTTCTGAAATGTAACGTCCACTGTTGAAAGCGCCGTCAATGCGAACAAGAGGTGACCGAGACTTGTAACCAAAGGAACCCCATGCCATCTTGCCAGGTGATACGCCAGTATGGCGATGACAAATACACGCTTCCAATGTGCGTTCACCGCGATGTCGCCAAACACAGATGCGACCATCATGATACTGTCAACAGAACCTGGACTCATCCGAGAAAATGACGTTTTGCCATTCGTGCACCCAGGATCGTCATTGAGTACACAATCGCAGGCGCTCCTGTCTGTGATGCAGCGTCAAGGGTATGGTCTCTGAGCTGATAGTCTGTGCTGCTACAAACGTCGTCGAACTGTTCGTGCAGATTGTTGTTGTCTTGCAAACGTCCCCATCTGTTGACTTGGGATCGAGACGTGGCTGCACGATCCGTTACAGCCATGCGGATAAGATGCCTGTCATCTCGACTGCTAGTGATACGAGGCCGTTGGGATCCAGCACGGCGTTCCGTATTACCCTCCTGAACCCACCGATTCCATATTCTGTTAACAGTGATTGGATCTCGACCAACGCGAGCAGCAATGTCGCGATACGATAAACCGCAATCGTGATAGTCTACAATCCGACCTTTACCAAAGTCGGAAACGTGATGGTACGCATTTCTCACCCTTACACGAGGCATCACAACAACGTTTCACCAGGCAGCGCCGCTCAACTGCTGTTTGTGTATGAGAAATCGTTTGGAAACTTTCCTCATGTCAGCACGTTGTAGGTGTCGCCACCGGCGCCAACCTTGTGTGAATGCTGTGAAAAGCTAATCATTTGCGTATCACAGCATCTTCTTCCTGTCGGTTAAATTTCGCGTCTGTAGCACGTCATCTTCGTGGTGTAGCAATGTTAATGGCCAGTACTGTAGCGTTCAACATTCATTTTGTCCAACATCAGTTTGAGAGATTGCAGGGCACACTCACTTTTGATACGGTGTCATGCTGCTTAACGATCTTAAGGAAGATTAACTTTATCACTTGGATGCTATATTTGATATGATCTGACCACATGCATATGATGAAATGGTTGGCAGTAAACACTCTTGCTTGTGTGCTCTAATGAAGGAATAGTGGTAAGCTCTACCTGCGTTCAAAGGAAGAGGGTGCAGAGTTAAACAACTGCAGTAAAAGCATAGATTAGATTAGATTAGATTAGATTAGTACTTGTTCCATAGATCATGAATACGACACTACGTAATAATGTGGAACGTGTCAGGTTAATAAAACGTGTCGATACAAGATATTACATTAGACAAAATATTACATGACACTCCATTTTTTATTTTATTTATTTATTTTAAATTTAGTTATTTATTTTAGTTATTTATTTTATTTCTTTATTTTATTTTATTTCTTTATTTTATTTTATTTCTTTATTTTATTTTATTTATTTTAGTTATTTATTTTAGTTAATTTAGTTATTTATTTTAGTTAATGTAGGTATTTATTTATTTTAGTTAATTTAGTTATTTGTTTATTTTAATTAATTTATTTTAATTAATTTATTTTAATATATTTATTTTAATTAATTTATTTTAATTAATTTATTATTAATTTATTTATTTAAATTAATGTATTATTAATTTATTTATTTAAATTAATGTATTATTAATTTATTTATTTTAATTAAAATAAAAAATAAATAATATATATTATATATATTTATATGATATCTATTTATTTAATAAATTATTTATGATTTATTTGTTTTTTTATTTTTTGTTTTGGTTTATTTTAGTTGTTTGTAATTTTTTGTTTTGTTTAATTATAAATAAATAAATAATTATAATAAATAAAAATATCAATAAATCAAAACAATAATAAATAAATTTATAATTATATTTCTTTATATTAATTAATTAATTGAAACAACAATAATTATAATTTAATTATTTAATATAAATAAATAAATATAAAACAATAATAATTAATATAAATATTATATATATATATATATATAAAACAATAATAATTAATATAAATATATTGTTATATTATATTTATATTAATATAAATATATTGTTGGTTTATATTTATTTTTATTTATTTATTTGTATTTATTTACATTTTTATTTTTAATATATTTAGTTATTACTTTTTATTATTATTTTATTTATTACAATTATTTATTTACTTATAATTATATTTATATTAATTTATATGTATTTATATATATCTAGATATATAATAGTTATTTATTTTAGTTATTTATTTATTTTAGTTAATTATGTAATTATTTATAAATTTATAAATAAGTTATTTATTTAATCATAAATAAATTATTTATTTATTTATTTATTTATATATGAATAATTTATTTATTTGTTTATAAATTATTAATATAAATATTCAGTTTTCATTAATTAATAGAAATGGTTAATTATTATCTTATAAATATAAATTATTAATTAATATAAATTATAAATTATTAATTAATTAATTTTTTGTTTGGTTTTTGGTTATGGTTTTTGTTTTTTGGGGTTTTGGGTTTTTTGGGTTATTGGTTGTCTTGTTTAATTTGTTTTTTGTTTTGTTTATTTATTTTGTTCAGAGGTTGGGAAATTACCCACTTACTGTATCCAAAACTTCATCTAATGAGTAGAAGGAGTTGCCATTAAGAAATTTTTAATGCTGTATGGCTATCTGTCAGACTTTTGATGGTATTATGTAAGTGACCAAAGATTTTTGTGGCAGCATAATTTACCCCTTCTGAGCAAAAGTTAGATTTAACCTTGAGTAGTGAAGATCATCGTTTCTCCTAGTGTTGTAGCCATGTAGCCGGCCAGAGTGGCCGTGCAGTTCTAGGTGCTGCAGTACGGAACCGAGCGACCGCTATGGCCACAGGTTCGAATCCTGCCTCGGGCACAGATGTGTGCGATGTCCTTAGGTTAGTTACGTTTAATTAGTTCTAAGTTCTAGGCGACTGATGACCTCAGAAGTTAAGTCACATAGTGAGGCTACAGTGAAGATTTCTAGCTCTTTAAATAAGTGTCCACAGGATGATCTTGGATGAGCTTCAGCAATTATTCTGATACACGCTTTTGTGCAATGAACACACTTTTACTCAATGATGAGTTACCCCAGAATATGATGCCATACGAAAGCAGAGACTGAAAACAGGCGTGGTACGCTAATTTACTCAGATGTATATCGAAAAAATTTGCAATGACCGTAATAGCATAAGTACCTGAACTCAAACGTTTCAGCAGATCCTCAGTGTGTTTTTTCGAGTTCAACCCCTCATCAGTACATACACCTAGAAGTTTTGAGTATTCTACCTTAGCTACCGATGTCTGATTGATGTCTATATTTATTAATGGGGTCATTTTGTTTACTGTGTGGAACTGTATATACTGTGTTTTGTCAAAGTTTAATGAGAACCCATTTGCAGAGAACCACTTAATGATTTTCTGAAAAACATCGTTTACAATTTCACCAGTTAATTCTTGTCTGTCGGGTGTGATAGCTATACTTGTATCATCGGCAAAAAGTAACAGCTTTGCACCTTCGTGAATATAGATTGGCAAGTCGTTAATATATATTAAGAACAGCAGAGGACCCAAGACCGAACCTTTCGGCACCCCATTCTTGATTGTTCCCCAGTTTGAGAAATCACCAGTTTTTTTGCATATTATGTGAACTGTTTAGTTAGGTATGATTTAAACCATTTGAGCACTGTCCCATTCATACCACAATACTTGAGCTTATCTAGAAGTATTGCATGATTTACACAATCAAAAGCCTTTGATAGATCACAAAAAATCCCAGTGGATGACTTCCGCATATGGCGGCTGAGGGTAGAGGAGAGCGTTTTCCCTGCAGAACCTCGGTGAAAACGTTTGCGCACTGCTCAGTTCCTCGGTCTCATTGTGCAACCACGTTGGATGGCGCCAGTTGGTCAGCGGCTATGCCCTGGTAGGCTGACTAGCGCCGAGGAGTCGCTGCTGCTACGGGCAGAGCTTTGTCCAAACTGATGACCAGTGATGAAGTAGAGCATGGGCCCTTGTTAGGTACGAAGTTGATGACACGGCTGTGAGTTTCTGGTAATTCCTTGGGACAGGGCTGTGCTGCTCATGCGTCCGTACTCTGCTACAACATATATTTGTGAAGGCACAAGGCTTTTAGCGAGTTCATGGCCATTCTTTGGAAAGTTCGAAGTGGATGCAACAGGAGGGATAACGATCTTTTAAAATGGAGGGCTGTGGTTCCATCCAGGTCACGCTTTTAGCAAAGAAATGGTGTAAACGTGTGGGGAAAAGGGCGCAATGCTGAACCTTTTTTCCTTTTCTCCCAATTAATTTTTGAAGCCGCTGGTTGGTAAAATCTGTGTATACAGAGCAGTGGGTGGTCTCCCATCTTCGTATGGCGAGCTCCAGCTCGTGATTTACTTGTGGTAAAGTGGGCATAGTCTAAGCATGTAAATTCGCTACGCTATCGAGCTGGCGAGGAAAGCTGAGAGAAAGAGATCTCTCTTGTACTGGCTCTTTGCTATAGTTCAATTCTTTTATCTTGGCGGTTCGCGCATGCCCGCCCAGACGTGGGAGATTGCTGCATTGCCAGTTGTGCGCGCCATAGTATAGTTCGCAAACTTACGTTTAGGGGGGAGCGCGCAGTTTATAAAGTAAAGCCACCATGGCCGCATTAACCCTTTCGCTGCTACAGAGACGTGCTCCCTGCATTCCGCGCTGGTCGCCTGTGCAAACACATGGTGTTTTGACTGCTTTGACACACTTTATCATTCGATTTCACAAAAACTATTTGGCCCAAAAATTTGATTTTTACACATCTTCTTGACTGATACCTTCCCCCCATAAATGACTTAATTTTGTTTCGAAGTTCAACGCAGTTATTGTGCAGCATTAGATGTAGTAAACATTGCACGAAATTTTGAAGAGTTTGCAGAGGTAAAAAAGTCCATAGTGTATACTTTTCGTATGGTCGACTTTAGTTGCCACTAGAAATTTCAAAAAATTACATTCAAACGAATAAAATTCATGTAGTAAGACACTTCGATATTGTTTTTAAATAAAGAAAATATTAAGCACTGAACAAGGCTTGAACTCAGAACCATTCGCTTAGCTGCCATACACTTTTTTTTTTTTTTAATCATTTTGTTCGTTGCATCTGGTCAGTGTGGACGTCGTAAGACACCCGTTAAAGTTCGTCGTTGATCGATTAACTCAGTTTTGTTTTTTTTTATTACAGAGGGCAGCTAACCCTCTGACCGAACACGCTGAGCTACCGTGCCGGACACTTTAACCATTATGCTAACGCAGCTTGTCATTCTTTTCATCTCCCGGAGGACTTTAAAATATCACGCAAAATACCGACAAACACTGTTTGTATGATTACGAATTACTCACGTTTCGTCGAAGTACAACAGGAAATAAACAATTACCGCTGTTCTTTATTGCGAAAAAGCGGTTAGTGAGAATGATACAAACACCTTTCCTTCCTATCGCCTGAATTAGGAGGTTTATTGCTTGTTTAGTTTAATTAATTAATAGAACATGAAGCAATTGGTATAAAGAATGCTTTTTTCCAAACTTTCTATAAAAGAAAGTCTGCTATCAAGACACTGCTTTTGTTCAATTACTTTATTTATGACTGAACGTTTCTAAAACTGAAGGCACTCGTCCGTGCTCTGCACTGCAGTCGAGCTCTGGCAACGTCGTTCTCTGTTCATTGGCTGACTGGGTCTAGTGACGTCAGATGCGCAGAACGAACCTAAACTCGGCTGCCGTCATAAATGACGTGCACTTTAGTAAAGAACAGCTAAACAGTGAGACTTGTGTCCTTTGCTAGTGTGCCACTTAGAGCCTGTGCCAGTCACCATTTGTACCGTCAGAGATACTGCTTCTTGCACCACACACACACACACACACACACACACACACACACACACACACACACACACACACGAGTGATGTGTGGGTCTACTTATTTGTTTTGAGTTGGCCGTCTAAACATTTGACATATTCCATCATGCATAGTCATGGCACAAAGTCAAATTGGTTTGGCAGACCGGCACACTGGAATCCATCGGGGGTTCAGAGGCTCAAAGGGAAGTACCTGTGTTCCGAATCAGCCGAAGGCAAGACCGCTTTTTTGCATATTTTCTGCACGTGGGCCGTTAACAACAGATTGTTGCTGTCCAAGACTCCACTTTGTGACCACATCATGGTGTGCCGCCCTGACCTGGGAAGAGTAAAGTATTCGCTGCTACAGCATAGGGCTCCAGTATATGCTTCTCAGCACCCTGTTCCTTGGAACCATATTTTTCTTTATGGAATAGTAGAGTTGCTTGATAGTAGTGTAGTGTATGGGCCAGACCACAGATTGACATTTATGAAGTCAGATAAAGGGATTAGTTCTGGTTAGTGTGGTGTTGATCCCCAGCTGACCACTTTGTTAAAACTAGACTGCATATCATTGAAAGTGTTTGTCAAATAAAAATGTGTGTGTGTTTCTTTAGCCATTTTTTTGTCATGTGATGTCAAGAATGAATAAATCTATTGTTATTTAGACCACAGCTCCTCGCAGTACTCTGATTAACAATACCTTTACCATTTTATTAAAATCTTAATTGAAATTGAAGGAACGGAAGCTTGCAAGTTACGACAGTCGACCCTAGAAAACAGAAATCGTGACAGTAAAACAGTAAACCATTAATGTCAATACTTGAAACGATGTACGGAAGCAGTGTTGTATTACATGGCACCAAACTTAAATGAGCCTTTTTATCCCTTTTTTCATGATTCAAAGGTTTTTTAATTTTTAATTTCTAGTTTAGACATAACATTATTAGAGCAAGAGAGAATTATTTTTGTGAATATTTTCTGCTTTACTCCGTAACTCTTTGGACACCCTTCAGTTAAACAAATGAGGATCTAATTTCAGACCATTCAGTGAAAACTGACAACCACATTTATATTAATAACATAAAAGATATGCTTTGTATATACTAATAAAATATGGTTACATTTATGTACCATAGTAATATACCTTAAAATGCTAAGTAGATAACAATCTTCTGAGGTAAAATATTTTTTGTGTAATTCTCGTCAAATTTAGCTGCTGGGCACGTTTTCTAATTCACCGAATCTGTTATATTCCAGACTTGCAAGTTTTCAATCTTGCCCCATCTTGGAAAAAATTTCTGCAGATGCCCATACTTCTGACTCTAGGTCAGAGAATGGCAGACTCAGACTTGCGGAATGGCACGTTAGGATAAGCCATAGATGGTGTGCCGTTTTGTTCACACACACACACACACACACACACACACACACACACACAAGTTTGTGGGGAAAATTCGGCAATTTCGTTTGGCTACGTCATTCATTTCGTCTGTATAGAAAAGAACCGCATTAAACACAGTACTTTGAGTGCATATTGGTGAGAAGAAAGAGGAAATTGTTGGCCATTTGTATATATTTCAGAAAGCTCCTGCTGTAAGTATGTTATTAATAATGCATGGTGAAGTACATTAATGTGACCAAGTGCTATGTTCGACATCAATGTGTGATAACCATTAACAGACGGCAGGTAGCAGCACTAGCAGAAGAGGGCTGTATAAAGCGTGTTTGTGGGGGATCACGGTGAAGAGTGCAGTCGTTGTATTGTCCAAACTAGCACGATCTTTTGCTTTGAGGCCAAGAGCAGAAGCTTTTCCGAAACGGATAAGTTTGTAAACGGTCTGTGTGCTGCCAAGGGTAAAGTATACCTTGTGCGGCAAAATGGTGCTGTCTGAAACTGGCCTCATCGCAGCTGTAATGCCCCGTTGCCCACAGATGAAAGGAGTGAATGACACCTATGGAGACCTGTGTGGTTTGAGTAGTGTGTAACTGTTGAGTAACTGACTGCCGAGATGAACTAAGGGATACCATCTCCTCAATGACCGTTCAGCAAACATTGATTTATTTGGCCCTCTGCAGACCCACGCTGGCTACTGCCAATCAGCGACAGAGCCTCGAATTTGCACACCATTACGCAACTTGACGTCCATTGAGTGGTGACAGGTAGTCTTATTTTATGTTACGTCAGACAGTTGGCTGTTGGCATGTATAGCATGAAAGTCTGAAAGCGTGTGTTACAGATTGGGGAATGTTGTCATGACGTACCCTGTGTGATCTCGTCATTCTACACTCATACTCATGAATGAAGGATAATGCTGATACGTGGTGAAACAACGCTCTGGTGAGCAGTTCGTGGGCTTAAAGCGCCTCGGGGTATGACCATGCGGTGCATTTGACGAGCGGTCGTCGCACGGTGGCACTGGCGGCAGTCCACATACGCAGAGGTGTGTTGGTGCATGTCAGAGTATGGTGCAGCGAGTAAGTGTGCGGGCGTTTTCAGATGTACTAACGGTGACTGTGTGTTGCAAATGGCTCAAAGAACACGTATTGATGATGATACGAAGGGTACAATACTAGGGCGACTGGAGGCTGGTCAAACACAGCAGGTCGTAGCGCGGGCCCCCCAAGTCCACAATGTGTGATCTCAAGATTATGCAACGATTCCAGCAGACAGGAAACGTGTCCAGGCGCTACAGTACAGGACGTCCACAGTGTACAACACAAGAAGAAGATCGATATCTCACATTCGGTGCCCGCAGACGGCCACGGAGTACTGCAGATAGCCTTGCTCGTGACCACTGGAACAATTGTCTGCAGACAACTGAACAGACATGGTTTATTCGCCTGGAGACCTGCAAGGTGCATGCCACTGACCCCTGCTCACAGGAGAGCCCGTAAAGCCTGGTGTCAAGAACACAGTACATTGTCATCGGAACTGTGGTCCCTGGTTATGTTCATGGACAAGTCCAGGTATAGTCTGAACAGTGATTCTCGCTGCCATTTCATCTGGCGGGAACCAGGAACCAGGAACCAGATACCAACACCTAAATGTCCTTGAAAGGGACCTGTATGTAGGTCATGGTTTGATGGTGTGGGGTGGGATTATGATTGGTGCACGCACACCCTTGCATGTCTTTGACAGAGGAACTGTAACAGGTCAGGTGTATCAGGGCGTCATTTTGCACCAGTATGTCCGCCTTTTCAGGGGTGCAGTGGGCCCCACCTTCCTCATGATGGATGATAACGCACGGCCATTTCAGGCGAATGGAGTGGACTGCCTGTTCTCCAGACCTAAACCCCATCGAGTACGTCTGGGATGCTCTCAGTCGACGTATCGCTGCAGTTCTTCAAACCCCTACAACACTTCATGAGCTCCGACAGGCACTGGTGTGAGAATGGGAGGTTATACCCCAGCAGCTACCCGACCACCTGATCTGCAGTATGCCAAGCCATTGTGCAGCCTGTGTATGAGTGCATGGTGATCATATCCTATATTGATGTCGGGGTATATGTGCAGGAAACAGTGGCATTTTGTAGCACATGTGTGTTCGGGACGATTTTCTCAACTTATCACCGCATGGACTTACAAATCCGTGTCGTGTGTGTTCCCTATGTGCCTATTTTGTGTAGCTCCACGTTGTGTGGCACCACATTCTGCAATTATCCTTAATTTATGAGCATGAGTGTACAATGCACAGTGGATAAAGACAAGTATGTATCTATCGTTGGAGGCTGTGTCCACCCCTGCATGCTGTTTGTTTTTCCCTAGCACAATCTCATCTACCAGCAGAACAATGCAATATATCACACTGCTCGTAATGTACGTGTGTAGTTCTAAAGCACCAGAGTGAGTTTACCATACTCCCCTGGCCACCGTATTCCACATATTTGAGTCTAGTCGAGAATGTAAGGAGGTCATCTCAGTCGGGCTGTTCACACCTTGGATCATCAGTGGAGAAACCTAGCACTGTTGCCCACGGATCTGGAGTCGGCACAGTTGCGCGTCTCTGTCAGTACCTTCCAGAACCTCACTGACACCCTTCCTGCACGCCTTGCGATGCAAAAGGTGGTCATTTGGGGTTTTTACAGGTGGTCACATTAATGTGACTGTGTAGTGTTACTTCACGTAATTACTTCCTCCTGTACCTACTTCTGCACTACCTCCTCATAAAGAGCACATTGCATTTGCACACTGAGATTTCAGATTTGATGTTTTTTAAGTGCTGAAGTAGTATGTTAGCACTAATGTGCACTGGAGGTTGTAGATGCTATAATACTTATTTTACATATGAAGTATGCACAATAATTAAAAATGAAACACAGTGTCAAATAAAGAAACTGTCGAGCAGTTATCATTGTATCCACACACAAAGTCTTTGGAGACATAGGGTTCTATTTTAATGGCTACTGCTGTCGATTTTTTTTTTTTAACTTCACTTGACCATACCTAAGAACTCAAGTTTCATCATACAAAGGCTCTAGCTAAGGAAAATATATTCTGAGCCACATTCAGAAAATTGTACATCCTGGTAGTGAAATCATAGGAATGATTTTGTGGAATTTGTCCTGAGAATTACGAAACAGTTGATAATTCAGTCTGGATTAAAAAAAGGATGGACTTATTTTCCACAATGTAGTCCATGCTTAATTTCAGAACAACAAATTACATTTTCAACCACCTGACGAATATTCGTCCACAGAAGGCCCCCCCCCCCCCCCCCCCACACACACACACCTAAATACATACTCAGAAGTGAGTATCAGTTCAGTAACTTTAAGTTCAGGAGGCAGGCACAACACAGGGCTGGCATGTTTGAGACTGAGGGAGCCACTGTTAGCCGATATGAGACTCAACCTGACGCCTGCTCTCCCAGGGAGTACTTTTCTGCTAACAGTGCACTGATTTGTATAATCATTCAACAGAGGGCAGTTGTTGTTGTTGTGGTCTTCAGTCCTGAGACTGGTTTGATGCAGATCTCCGTGCTACTCTATCCTGTGCAAGCTTCTTCATCTCCCAGTACCTACTGCAATCTTCATCCTTCTGAATCTGCTTAGTGTATTCATCTCTTGGTCTCCCTCTACGGATTTACCCTCCACGCTGCCCTCCAATACTAAATTGGTGATCCCTTGATGCCTCAGAACATGTCCTACCAACCGATCAAGTCTTCTGGTCAAGTTGTGCCACAAACTTCTCTTCTCCCCAATCCTATTCAATACTTCCTCATTAGTTATGTGATCTACCCATCTAATCTTCAGCATTCTTCTGTAGCACCACATTTCGAATGCTTCTAATCTCTTCTTGTCCAAACTATTTATCGTCCGTGTTTCACTTCCATACATGGCTACACTCCATACAAATGCTTTCAGAAATGACTTCCTGACACTTAAATCTATACTCGATGTTAACAAATTTTTCTTCTTCAGAAAAGCTTTCCTTGCCATTGCCAGTCTACATTTTATATCCTCTCTACTTCGACCATCATCAGTTATTTTGCTCCCCAAATAGAAAAACTCCTTTACTACTTCAAGTGTCTCATTTTCTAAAACGCATCTACTACTTTACGAGTCTCATTTTCTAATCTAATTTCCTCAGCATCACCTGATTTAATTCGACTACATTCGATTATCCTCATTTTGCTTTTGTTGGTGATCATCTTATATCCTCCTTTCAAGACACTGTCCATTCCATTCAACTGCTCTTCCAAGTCCTTTGCTGTCTCTGACAGAATTACAATGTCATCAGCGAACCTCAAAGTTTTTATATCGTAAGGTCAGTATTGCCTCACGTGCCCCAGTGTTTCTACGGAATCCAAACTGATCTTCCCCGAGGTTGGCTTCTACTAGTTTTTCCATTCGTCTGTAGAGAATTCGTGTTAGTATTTTGCAGCTGTGACTTATTAAACTGATAGTTCGGTAATTTTCACATCTGTCAACACCTGCTTTCTTTGGGATTGGAATTATTATATTCTTCTTGAAGTCTGAGGGTATTTCGCCTGTTTCATACATCTTGCTCACCAGATGGTAGAGTTTTGTCAGGACTGGCTCTCCCAAGGCTGTCAATAGTTCTAATGGAATGTTGTCCACTCCCGGTGCCTTGTTTCGACTCAGGTCGTTCAGTGCTCTGTCAAACTCGTCACGCAGTATCATACATCCCATTTCATCTTCATCTACGTCCTCTTCCATTTCCGTAATAATGTCCTCAAGTGCATCGCCCTTGTATAGACCTTCTGTATACTAATTCCACCTTTCTGCTTTCCCTTCTGTGCTTGGAACTGGGTTTCCATCTGAGCTCTTCATATTCATACAAGTCGTTCTCTTTTCTCCAAAGGTCTCTTTAATTTTCCTGTAGGCAGTATCTATCTTACCCCTAGTGAGATAAGCCTCTACATCCTTACATTTGTCCTCTAGCCATCCCTGCTTAGCCATTTTGCACTTCCTGTCGATCTCATTTTTGAGACGTTTGTATTCCTTTTTGCCTGCTTCATTTACTGCATTTTTATATTTTCTCCTTTCATCAATTAAATTCAATATTTCTTCTGTTACCCAAGGATTTCTACTAACCCTCGTCTTTTTACCTACTTGATCCTCTGCTGCCTTCACTACTTCATCCCTCAAAGCTACCCATTCTTCTTCTACTGTATTTCTTTCCCCCATTCCTGTCAATTGCTCCCTTATGCTCTCCCTGAAACTCTGTACAACCTCTGGTTCTTTCAGTTTTTCAAGGTCCCATCTCCTTAAATTCCCACCTTTTTGCAGTTTCTTCAGTTTTAATCTACAGGTCATAACCAATAAATTGTGGTCCGAGTCCACATCTGCCCCTGGAAATGTCTTACAATTTAAAACCTGGTTCCTAAATCTCTGTCTTACCATTATATAATCTATCTGAAACCTTTTAGTATCTCCAGGATTCTTCAATGCATACAACCTTCTTTCATGATTCTTAAACCAAATGTTAGCTATGATTATGTTGTGCTCTGTGCAAAATTCTACCAGGCGGCTTCCTCTTTCATTTCTTAGACCCAATCCATATTCACCATCTATGTTTCCTTCTCTCCCTTTTCCTACACTCGAATTCCAGTCACCCATGACTATTAAATTTTCGTCTCCCTTCACTATCTGAATAATTTCTTTTATTTCATCATACATTTCTTCAATTTCTTCGTCATCTGCAGAGCTAGTTGGCATTTAAACTTGTACTACTGTAGTAGGTGTGGGCTTCGTATCTATCTTGGCCACAATAATGCGTTCACTGTGCTGTTTGTAGTAGCTTACCCGCATTCCTATTTTCCTATTCATTATTAAACCTACTCCTGCATTACCCCTATTTGATTTTGTGTTTATAACCCTGTAGTCACCTGACCAGAAGTCTTGTTCCTCCTGCCACCAAACTTCACTAATTCCCACTATATCTAACTTCAACCAATCCATTTCCCTTTTTAAATTTTCTAACCTACCTGCCCGATTAAGGGATCTGACATTCCACACTCCGATCCGTAGAACGCCAGTTTTCTTTCTCCTGCTAACGACATCCTCTTGAGTAGTCCATGCCCAGAGATCCGAATGGGGGACTATTTTACCTCCGGAATATTTTACCCAAGAGGACGCCATCATCATGTAATCATACAGTAAAGCTGCATGCAGAGGGCAGTATGGTACAAATATTGTCAAGATGCTTCACAAAATTCTCAAAATGTGGCTGTTTTCCTTGAAACTCTCTAATGAGACAAATCCCAATCCCCATCACTAGAGGGCAGAGCAAGGGAACACACTGAAGCACAGAAAGGTGGGGTAGCCCCACTTGTCATAATGCCAGTTCTAACATAAGTACAATTTTTTTCTGATTTCATTTTAGTTTTAATACGTGCATTACATATACATGAAATTTCCAAACTCTTATACGAGCTGTATGTTCATATTGTTCAATATAGAACCAACATGTGGCTGATAATGCTAGTGTAAATAGTTAATTTTACCCCACTTAATGAGTTTAAGATTTAGGTACATAACTTATTTGAAAGACCTAATTTCCTTCTATCTCACAAATATCTTGTATTTTATGAAGATTGTACAATTATGAAGATACCTGATTCCAAATGATGTTATTGTAATAATTTGAGAGTGCTTGAAGCTTAAAATGTACTCTTCCCAAGCATCCATAATTATTTTTTTGTAGCCCTAATTTTTTTGTTTCCAAAAGTATATTTTTTGATTAAGATAACGTGTTAGTTTGTAAACTGTTGAATTAGAAAGTTCAGGAGTCTAGAACGTTTAAACATTCTGTAAAAGCTGTCTTACACACATCTGCCAATAGGCAATATGGACTAACCCACTGTCAGTCGAAATCAAAACTGGGAAAACACTTCAAAGTAAATTTCCCCAAGACAAAGAAACGCAAAAATTGAAAGTAAGTCTACAGAAACGTTTACAGGCTAGAAGCTCTTTATTTAAGTGAATATGTGCTGGCATTGATTCAGATTGTTTTCCCTTTCTTTTTATGTACCCAGATATTGTTTTTTGTATCTGTTGTACTATATGTCTGATCGTATTATTTTCGTAATAACCACATTTCACTATTGTATTGTACTGTATTACATACTTAAAAATATTTATGCTATTTAATTATCTTTACTATAAGGTGCTATTTATTTATAGCAGTATTTTTGTACAGACTATAGTGTAAGATATTTCAGTGATATGATGAAATGGATGTTTAATAAATAAAAAAGGGATATTCAAATATAGTTACCATAGAATACAGTCAAATTTGTATAATTAGTCTGGTCAAATAGTTATTGAGTCATAGAGTTTGACTTCAGAGGTCGTCTATACAATGAGTCTGCATTGTGTCTATACTAAGTAACGTTAGGAGAGTCAGTTGTAAAAGACAGCATGATTGTATACTTATCATATATGTATCATGTATTACAGCCATTTGTGAATTTGTTAGATTCCTCAGTCTATGTACAGTGGTTTACAGATATGTATCCTAACAAGTATGAAGTTTAGCATATGAAAATTGATCATCAGTTTGAACACTGATAATAAATATGCAAAATGTGAAATTCTTCTTTGATAGTGGGGTAAACTTATTTAAAGTTCGTCCAAACAACCCAGCAGTCATCACTTGGACACTAAAATATTATGACTTCTGAGGCATTCATCTGACAGGATATTAGACTTATAAGCTATTCAAACATTCTTTTATCCTAAATGAAACTATAGTAGCGCGTAAGACCATATTTAGCGTAAATTTTGAACTCTATACAATAGCCCCTTGAGTGTGAGGCCGCTAAAGGCCAACGATGTTTATAGCATTCAGCACCCCATGTATTTTCTACCATGCAACCACAATATTGGCTGCTGATGGCAACAGGAGGCTGGAATGTAATCGAACTACTTAGTCGACGTGTTACTGACAATAGTGCTATGGTGTTTATACAAAGCAACGCATTGGCGACAAACGGCAAGGATTGCATTATACCTAAAACAACAGTTCCCAAAGTTGACATTTCATGAGAAAGGAACCCAAGAAAATTCGCAGAGTGAGAAACAAGCGGTAGATGAAATATTGAAATTTCTGCAAGATCAGTGAGTGGAATGCATGGTGTCGTATTTGATCTACTGTGCAGACAGTGTACATGATGATGATGATGATGATGATGATGATACCTGCTTAACAAATGAAAGAGATACGGAAACAGGTGCCGAACCATGTTGTTGGACAAGGAGTCACAAATCCCGTCTCCAGTGAAACATAGTAAAGGACAACAATTATCCAAGGAGCGGGTATTAAACACAATTACCTGTATGGAATGTAAAAACCAGCTATGAACAGATATCGAATAAGTCCACAGCAAAATGACCCTGTAGTGCATAAAAAGCTACAGATATTAAAGGGGGAACAAGCACACTTGTTAGCAGAAAAACTAGTGTTTGCGCATTTCAAGGCTGCTCAATATAATTTACAGGATTTGCATGATAGTGATATACTATGTTATGCACTTCAAATTGCACATGACAGATGACAGTAATTTTCAAGGGAAGCAGTGGATCGTTGCAGAACTTCAAATAGTGTTACAGAATTGGAAGGCTTGAGATAACGAAATTTCTATGAAAATGTGAACCTGATGTTACACAACAAACTGTGGAATTGGCCCAAAAAATTGTAGATAGCAAACTTACCCTGTCGTTCCGTAAGTAATTTGTTTTCTGCTGCAAGCAATTGGGATTTGTAGAGGAAATGCATATGAAAGGAACCTTGGAAATTAGATGTTCCAACAGAATTGTATCTAGATCAACTAACATCAGTGCCTTAACACATTCATATACAATTGTGCCGACTGTTAATCTGGATGGTAAAGTGGCTGGAAAGCTATTTACTGCGCTGTGAGAAGTTGGAGGTGCTCTGCCTGCTATGATTCTTTCTCGTGTGCATGACCTTGCAAGGTCAGTAGGAAATATTTATGTCTCAACAAGCAAGAGGGGGTAAATGGGTGTAAGAGAAGTAAAACTATGATATGAGCACTGCCTTTGGCAAATAGCTGGTCAAAATAGTTTGCTTTTTTGCTTGATTGCCAGTCTACATATAAAAGTCATAAGCCTTTAGAGCAAACTATCCGTCCTGAAAAGGGTGTGACATTGGAGCTAATACCACCTGGAACCACTGGACAAATTCAGCATCTGGATATTTGTTTTTTCCGTGCCTATAAAACATATTTTCGCACTTGTATGCAGCTGTGCCTTAAAGGATAACCAGTTTCACGATAAGCTCCATGGCAGACTGTTTCGCATTCTCTTGTGGACCATCATATTCTATCAGTTCTCATCACCCTGTTACACCAATATGATTCTGTATGCATTCTAGTTGAACGTCCTGCGTGATTTGTAATTCCCAAGGAGTTTGCCTTTGATCTTGATGGCGTGAACCTTTAGTGATCATAGTGGCGCGCTATTTTCCATTTGGTATCCACAGAACAAGTTAATGGTTTGTTTTGAACATTTCTTGAATGTCGACAATGTCCATTTTGTAAAGTGCAATACATACATTGCATAGGAGGTAGATCTCTGCATGTCCCAGACACTAATTTGCTGTTGCCTTCCTAATGCTCACGGTGGGCCATGGGCCATTAGCAGCAAATATTTTTGCTGTTAACACACTTTCAAATGAGCACTATTAAAAGACTGAATTTGCGACCTCGTACTCAAGGAATTAATTGTAAGCCATTTCTGAAAGGTGTTTTCAAACATACTCAGTGACACATTGTGTGCCTATTCTAGCAACATGTTAAATAGTTTAAAAGTTTAATAGAGCTGGAGTTCTAGGTTTGTGTTGTGGTGCTAGACAGATTGTTGTAGTATCTAAAGTGTGTTGGTTTCCTTTCAATGTATTGGACAACTCAGTATAAAGAGGTATATAAATTGATATTTTTAGTTTTTTGGAAAAATGGTGTACAAGACACATTTTTTCTGACTCGACAAATGCATCTGATTGTCTTCTTTTGCCAAATGAGAACTTTTCGCAAATAACAAAAGGGCATATGTCAAACAGTGTGGAAGAAGGCATGCTTTGCATTGCGCAATATCTTATGACTAACACAAGGCACTAGTTACCTTACAGTGTGCTAACGTAATACAGATATAATCAGCATGACTCTTCCATGTTAATTTCAAGTCAAAATGGATCACAAGAAGTTTAGCTGAAGCACAGTCGTCTTTAATACATAAGCGAAAAAGAATATTCAGTTTTTTCATGATTAATGCCCAATTCATGCTGCTCTGAGATGCCTGCTTTATGCTTTAATGCTCCAAAGTCTTTCTCAGCTGTAGGAAAAGTTGAATCACGTGCGCAGTGTATGCCTTCGCGCTATATAATGCTGGGCAAGTGATTTGCACATTTTATGAAGAGTAAAGGGCGAAACACAGAATCCTATAGCACGTCCTGCGTGATATCCAAGACAAATTTTTGAATTGCACAATTTGTTTTCTGTGAACCAGGTAGGATTTGGTGAGAGATAGTTCTGACTCTCTAAAACGACAGAAACACAGTTTTTCCAGCAGAATTTTACGGCTGACCAAGTCAGATGTCTTGCTGAAATCGACAGCTATAGCAAAAACAGATAATTTCAATTGAAATGACGATAGTATATATGAAATAATATTTTCAATTTGTTTTGGTGTTGACAAGCCGGATCTGAAGCCATGCTGTGAGTCACTAAGAATATTATTCAGACATATGTTGATGGATTTGGAGCTGTATGCGATATTCCACTACTTTCGAAAGATTTGGCGGTAGTTATCAGGACAAGACGTCTCACATTTTTTGTGCAGTCGTGGTCTGAATCCAGCAACTCGGCTATGTGCTGTTTGTGTGAGATAAGTTACACTACTAACTGCTCCTCAGATTTAATCAGAAACATATGTGGTCTCCGTTCTTTTGGACATGTATGAACACACAAACCATTTTGATACTGCAGCCACTATGAACCAAGTCACAAAGAGTTTGTAGATATTAGCTGCCACAGGGCATTAATTTAAGTCGATGGGGAAGTGGCCAGACCAGGAATCGAACCTGGGTCCTCTGTTTATTGGGCAGATGCGCTGACCATTGCGTCGTCTGGACTTAGTGGTCACCATAACCATACGGACTACCACCAGACTCAAGTTCTCAACTTGCAACATACGCTACTGATGTAGTGCCCTCACTCATTAGACTCAGCATTCGCGGCATCTCGCCAGTTTCTGTAAGAATTAGAACCTGGTGTGCATTTGCACTGAAGGGATCATTAGCCATCATCGTCTTAATTTAAAACTTGCCCCACTGATGTAAATCAATGCCCACTGACAGTTAATTTCTTTATTTCTTCTGTGTCTTAATCGGAAGTTAACAGTAATAGCAGACCTCTGTGGCAAAAAAAAGGAGTCTTTTGACCTAGGTTTCGGCACTGCTATGAGTGCCTTCATCAGTAATAAAACTCTCAAATTGGCCTTTAACATAATTGCAAAATACAGAAGTACTGCTCGTAGTACAAAAAAGGAATTGTACTTATATGACACGTATTAAACTAAAAAGCAAGCGGTAAAACTTTAGTCACAAAATTTATAAAACAGAACACATAAAAGGCAAGTTACTATGGGACGCTCACATGCGTCGAGCTACGGTAAAATCAGACGCAATCGGAAATGTTTATCAGATCCAGATTAATTCCCTGCTCTGCTACACGTGTAAAATCCGTCTAAATAAGGGTCACCAGTCTGGCTTTGAACCGTGAGACAAAGTTAGCTTCCCACGACTCCAAATTCGATGGTTATAAGCTGTCCAACTACTTACAGAAAAGATTCCGATATCCGGCTACTGGACTGGAATGGCTTCACCGTTAATAGTTAAATTCGAGACGTGTTTTTAAAGTAAGGTCCATTTTGTTGTAGACAGTAGTATTACGCGCCATACTGTAGTTTAGGGGGATACCTGTTGGGCTGTGGTGTGAATGGGAATTTGGAGTGAGGATAGAGGCGTGCTGCAGTAGACTGTGCAATTGTGCAAAGCCACTCTGCCAGGTGGCGTTGTAGTTAGTACATCTGCCTAGTGAGTAGGGGATCTGTGTTTGAATCCCTGCCTTGGTACAGATTTTCATTCGTAGTTTCAGCCTGTATGTATACATACACTCCTGGAAATTGAAATAAGAACACCGTGAATTCATTGTCCCAGGAAGGGGAAACTTTATTGACACATTCCTGGGGTCAGATGCATCACATGATCACACTGACAGAACCACAGGCACATAGACACAGGCAACAGAGCATGCACAATGTCGGCACTAGTACAGTGTATATCCACCTTTCGCAGCAATGCAGGCTGCTATTCTCCCATGGAGACGCTCGTAGAGATGCTGGATGTAGTCCTGTGGAACGGCTTGCCATGCCATTTCCACCTGGCGCCTCAGTTGGACCAGCGTTCGTGCTGGACGTGCAGACCGCGTGAGACAACGCTTCATCCAGTCCCAAACATGCTCAATGGGGGACAGATCCGGAGATCTTGCTGGCCAGGGTAGTTGACTTACACCTTCTAGAGCACGTTGGGTGGCACGGGATACATGCGGACGTGCATTGTCCTGTTGGAACAGCAAGTTCCCTTGCCGGTCTAGGAATGGTAGAACGATGGGTTCGATGACGGTTTGGATGTACCGTGCACTATTCAGTGTCCCCTCGACGATCACCAGTGGTGTACGGCCAGTGTAGGAGATCGCTCCCCACACCATGATGCCGGGTGTTGGCCCTGTGTGCCTCGGTCGTATGCAGTCCTGATTGTGGCGCTCACCTGCACGGCGCCAAACACGCATACGACCACCATTGGCACCAAGGCAGAAGCGACTCTCATCGCTGAAGACGACACGTCTCCATTCGTCCCTCCATTCACGCCTGTCGCGACACCACTGGAGGCGGGCTGCACGATGTTGGGGCGTGAGCGGAAGACGGCCTAACGGTGTGCGGGACCGTAGCCCAGCTTCATGGAGACGGTTGCGAATGGTCCTCGCCGATACCCCAGGAGCAACAGTGTCCCTAATTTGCTGGGCAGTGGCGGTGCGGTCCCCTATGGCACTGCGTAGGATCCTACGGTCTTGGCGTGCATCCGTGCGTCGCTGCGGTCCGGTCCCAGGTCGACGGGCACGTGCACCTTCCGCCGACCACTGGCGACAACATCGATGTACTGTGGAGACCTCACGTCCCACGTGTTGAGCAATTCGGCGGTACGTCCACCCGGCCTCCCGCATGCCCACTATACGCCCTCGCTCAAAGTCCGTCAACTGCACATACGGTTCACGTCCACGCTGTCGCGGCATGCTACTAGTGTTAAAGACTGCGATGGAGCTCCGTATGCCACAGCAAACTGGCTGACACTGACGGCGGCGGTGCACAAATGCTGCGCAGCTAGCGCCATTCGACGGCCAACATCGCGGTTCCTGGTGTGTCCGCCGTGCCGTGCGTGTGATCATTGCTTGTACAGCCCTCTCGCAGTGTCCGGAGCAAGTATGGTGGGTCTGACACACCGGTGTCAATGTGTTCTTTTTTCCATTTCCAGGAGTGTAATTAGTAATATTAATTGATAGTTACTCACCAAGCATTGTCCATGTGAGCATCTGACAAAACTGAATTGAAGATTAGCGTTTTATTGTACGACACATACCAGGGAAAATATTATTTCAATATATGATCATAGGTTAAAATTTTATTTTGCCAGGTCTATACGCCCGGCACAACCGCGGAAAATGTGGGAATTTTTTTCTAACTGGAAAAATACGGGAAGAACTCGAGAATGGTTTAAAATGCCGGGAATTATTCCTTGTTTTAGTTTTCAGGTAATTTTTTCGTAATTTTGATTGGTGAGCCCTGATACTCTAACAAAGAATTTTAGTTTAGCTTGCTACGCAGAATAATACTGCAGCAATAAAACATAAATGAGAAAATAACACCAAAATAAAATTTTATTTGCAAAGGAAATGCGCCATTTACAACGAGAAAACACAGTGCACTCTGATGCGTCTGCCGGCACCAAAATGTATCGAATGGTTCAAATGGCTCTGAGCACGATGGGACTTAACATCTGAGGTCATCAGTCCCCTAGAACTTACAACTATTTAAACAACACACACATCCATGCCCGAGGCAGGATTCGAACCTGCGACCGTAGCGGTCGCGCCGTTCCGGACTGAAGCGACTAGAGCCGCTCGGCCACAAAGCCCTGCTCCAAAATGTATCAAAGGCTTTGAGAAGCATAACTTTCTAAGTAGATTTTCTTTTAGGCAAGATCAATTATGTTACATGTGAGAACGCGCGATATATTTCTTTCATCACGGAGCGTTTGATTCTATTCAAAACTTAACAATCTGAGCGTCATGCACTTAGAAAAATTTCGGATCCGAAAGTCCAGCCATTTATGGCATTATTTAAAATGTTCTGTCACATTTGTGTTTGGTATATCTTAACGGGTAACACACATGACAAAAATATCAAGCTTCAAGCTTAGTTTTTCATATGTATTTTAATTCTTTCATAGATTACAAATATCGATGGCAGAAAGTACAGCTGTTCTTCAAAAAAAGTGTGAGGTGAGTTCTTGAGCTATATCACACGTAATCGTCTTTTTCTAAGGAAAAATCAAGGTGTTCTAGCATTCAGAGCGACGTGTTGCAATCAGACCAATGCCAGTTTGTTTCTTTTCTGCTTATTTTGCCAGTGGGGTTGCTTCTTTCCGGCTTGTTTTGCCAGTGAATTGTTTCGTCTTCTCCAACCCGTCCACTAAACATTTCGCTACTGCTTCTTTTGAAGTAGTCCTATAAATAGACAATAGAAGGCAGCAACTATCAAGCGACAGGTAGCGGGACGTCCGACCTAGCTCTCATACGAAATGAGCCACGTTTTCAAGCGATAGGTGTCATTGTATTCAGGTTGGGGTCCAAAGCGACAAGCTTAAAGCAAAACATATGTCTCAAGTGCAACTGCTGCATTCACTGATCTACAATTTGCTTTCAGTCAGGACAAGTTTGTCTTCTAGATCTCTCTTCACCAAATTTTTCTGATCTTTTTGTTTTCTTATTTAACTACAAAAACTTCGATGTGCAGTTTAAGCGTCGTTAATTGTTCGTCAAGTACTCTTGTACTTTATCTCTCTTCTTTTGTTTTAGAATAATAAATAGATTTTCTTTCTTAAAATATTTTGAAATTTTTTCTTTTTTTTTCTTTGCTTATTTATGCGTCCGCAACTGCTTAACACTGATGTTGTTATTGGCTGATTACGTCACGTGCCCTGTGGTCTGATACCTGCTGTAGTTGGCTGACGAAATCACTTGAAATGAGGTATGAGCGGGTGACAAAAGCACATCGCAATCTCGATTTCAGACCTTCGGAAGCTACAGTGCTGTATTTGACCGAATTCGTATTTATAATTTCGTAATGCGGAAAAATGTAGTGTACATGTTGCCACGCGTCAAAGATGTTTCCAAAACGCGCATTTATTTATTTATTTATTTATTTATTTATTTTTACTGGGTTTCGTTCTCTAAAGTGCTGTGAAGTTCTAAGCCATTGTATAAAACCTTTACCAGTCGAAGGACTGAAAAGTTTTGCAGCTCCGAAGAAAATTTAAATGTCAGTTGTAAAAGACATACTTTCACCCAAAGTGTAGTGTATTTTTATCTGCGGTATTATGTATTTTTACGTGGGGAAAAGTGTATTTTTAACTGAAAAATATGGAATGAAATCCGGAATTTTTTTCTGTTCGCATGTAGGCTACATGCTGTTTTTAGAAAATTGCTGACGTTAAACAGTTCCATATTTGTTAAAATGTTATACAAAGCTTTATTGTTGTTATCAGTCTATAAAACATGCCCCAAGGAGCAAGCCTGCAACGTTAACCCAAGTGATGAAACAACACTGTAATCATTTTATTTGCATCAAGGGGACAATGAGTCCATGTTTTGTATTTAAAGTTTGCTACCAAATTTTCTATGTACTCATTTGGAGGTACCATAGTTATCAGTATATTATGTTGTCATTTTAATCAAACATTCAATAACACTGTGAAATGTTCATTGTTATTTGATGGAAGAGTATTAGAAGTTTCGCGTTTTTGGGTTCTGGAGGTCGTTTGAATTATTAATTTTTATGAAATGCAAATGCCGAGTGACAATCGAGTATTGCAACAACGGGAGTTTTATTCATTTTAAAACGACAGATGACGGGGTGATGCCACATGATAGTCATATAGCGGTGTGCGATTTTGATTTTTTTCTGCTTATTTCTTGGCTGTTTTTGAGGAGAGTACATGTCTTGTTAACTCAGGAAGAAGGCTTCACATTTTCTTGTAAGAAAGGAGTGGACCCAGGTGCTCATCCTGTGGTTTGGTTTGACCACAAGATATCAAGAATGAGGAGGTTCTGCGCAGAATCGGAAAGGTATACGTGAAAAACACTGATAAGGGGAAGGGACAGGATGATAGGTCATCTGTTAAGACATGAAGGAATGACTTCCATGGTACTAGAGGGTAAAAACTGTAGAGGAAGACAAAGATTGGAATACATCCAGCAAATAATTGAGGAAGTAGGTTGCAAGTGCTACTCTGAGATGCAGAGGTTAGCACAGGAGAGGAATTCGTGGTGGGCCGCATCAAACCAGTCAGAAGACAAAAAAAAAAAAAAAAAAAATCTACAGAGGCTCTATAGAAGGGACCTGCGTCTCCAGGGCACTGCAGTTCGTGGAAGTCTGTTGCAGCAGTAAGCCGCTGCTCTGACTTTTGACCTATGGCGCCAGAGGCGGTTTTCTCCTGTTGCTAAGGCTGGTATTACACTATCAAATTTCTTTGTCCAATATCTTTGTCAAAGAAATTAGATGGTGTAATAGGAAACTTTGTCAAATGTCGTCAAATATTTGATCAAATGTAGGGCCTCGCTGTAGATTTGATCAAAGATGTCGCTTGTCTTCTGTTCACTGCAATGTGACATGTTACCACATGGAGCGCTAGCATCGCTGCAGCGTTCTGTCATCTGTAGTGTTTTTATAAACGTTGCCGGTAAATACAATTGGTGTGTACTGACAACTACAAAATTAATAGAGATGTGTGAAGCTGATGAGGCGCTTTACAACGTGAGGCACCCTGAATACAAAAATAGATTAAGAAGATTGGAGAGCTAACGTAATCTTACCTAACTCTCTCCTGTAGCAAGGAATCGGAGTGTTAACAGTGAGCCTGTCTTCTGTAGATATAGCAGTTCTTAAGTGATTATTGTGTTTTGTGATATGAGGATACACTTCACTGAGCATATACAGAAAAGTATGCTCATCCATTCTTAAGTAATTGATGCACAACTTGACATCCTCCACTATAAGCTCACATAACAAGTTTTGTTGAATGCTTTTATCATGTCGTCGTAAAACCCTCGGCTTCACCCATGTACGTTTCCTTTTTTAACCCCACTTTTCTTCTGCATGTGCACACAGTGCAATTGTGATACACGCAACTGCTGCGGTTAATAACAAGTTTTTGTTGTTGTCAGCCATCTTGAACTTTGACGAAAAATATGGTGACAGTATAATACCCCTTTTTTGCGCCACGTCAAAGATCTTTGTCAAATATATTTGACGAATATTTGATCACATCTTTGATCAAATCTTTGGCAAAGAAATTTGATAGTGTAATACCAGACTAAGCACTACAAGTCTGTAGTGTATCACTGGGTGTGATGAATTCACCTCCCTGTGAGCAGAGCCAAGAATGAGCCACCACTTCAGTTCAGACACAGTGAGAAAATACGTTGCCTTTCCCTCCATATTTTGTGATCCAGTCATGTGAGTCTTACTCGCCACTGTGCCTCAATGGGAAGGGATCGACCAATGAGTGGAACGTAGTTTATTTTTTTGTCTATAAACCATATCTTAGAGTGATATCAAACATTTCATGTTCACAGTTTTGTAAAGAATAAAACAAATTTCTTACAACTTTGTCATTGACAAAAATCAACTGTTTTTGTAGTAATGTTTTTAGATAATCAGTATTAATACACGACGATGAAACGTACTAATAGCCTACATTAATTTACACAGTAGACTTGCGTACTTAAGGAAAGTCTATAAAGTTATATCTTTTTGCCATACTGCTGAAAATACTAATACATTTAGCCAAAATGAAAACTAATTTTAGATCATTTGTGTTGTTGAACATACTGCAGCAAATATTTACACATATACAGATAGTGAATACTCATTTAAATCATATTTGCACCAACACACTTAGTCTGTTTGTTCTCTTCTGTATTTCCAGCTCTACAGTTCTTTTGCCGTTTTCCTTCTTTCAGGAAATTTGTTTCCACATGAAAAAGAGACTGTTATACTCCATTTCCAAATTTACGTTTGTCCTATGGATTTCCCTGCAAGTACTTCTTCACCTTATATCAACATGCAGAGATCAGATGTACCTTCAGTTTTCTTTTGACGATGCTCATTTTTATGCTGCCAGTCTGTTATAAATTGAACTTCCTGCGTTTGGAGGGTCCCTATCTGTTATTTTCAATCTAGCTATCTCTAGTTCTTATGTTGTCTTACGTTGTTGTCATGTATAGAGGTGCTGTGCAGTTTACTATGAAGAGAAGTATTGTCTCATATATGTACAAACTTGGCACAGTCAATTTGTTAAATTCTTTAATTTGTTTTTGCAGTATTCCTATTGTGTTAATTTGTCTATGCATCTGATGGCTTACTTTTGAAGTTTTAAGATTCTCTGATTGTGTACATCTGCTGCTCTTTCACATATTAGTATACAGTACAGGATGTGTGCGAAGGAAAGTCCGTAGTACATTTTTATCAAGGTTTCTGTGTCCACTGTATAGCACATTCTTTTCATTAAGAATATATTTGTACTTATTTTTGAACAGATCTTATTAATGTGGTTATTCCATGTCAGATATCTGTCCACCCCTGTTTCCAGAAGCCTATTACAGTCCACTTCTTCTAAGTCTGCATCCCAAATGCTCAGAATAAATTCCTCTGAGCTGTTGTTTCTGTTTGTCTCAATTTTGTACACGTAGTTTTCATACTGTTATCAATAAATAATTTTCTCTAACATACTGTTCTGCCATTTCCAGATTCTCACTGGCTCATTTTTCCTAATCCTCCACTGAGTCATTACATACTACCAAAGTCGTACAATCGGCGTACATAATCACTTTTCCATTTACGACAGTGAGCATATCATTTATATACAAGATAAAGAGCAGAGGCCTTAGTACTGAGCCCTGAGCTGGCTAGCAGTTGATGCCAATTTCTTGCACGTTAAGATGCGTCCTGCATGCTAAGAATGTGAAACTTCTGCAGGGTTCACTTGTCATCATCATCATCGTCATCTTCCTTTCAACGATTAGACTGTTACCTGTTCCAAACCCGCAAACAAAATTATTTCCATTTTTTTTTGAGGTCTTGGAATATCTATTTTCCCATTTGTCTTGTAGTTCAGGATCTTCTGCAGAATTCTGTGACCTGGTATTCTCTTTCTCATGAAGTGTTGTCTCCTCTTCAAGATATTGTATTTTTTCATTCATGTCGTAAATATTTAATTGTGTTCTAAAGGACAACACAGGAACCTTCACCACTTTATAGAATTTCATGTGGTATTTTTTTGTACTTCATGACCCACTGTTCTGCTACTGTTACCATAGGCAGCTTGAAATTTGTGTATTTCATTTTCAATATTACAGTCAAAATCAAAACTTATAGCATAGCCTAAGGAAGAGATTTGAAAAACTCGTCCTGAAACAGAATTACCCAAAGTAATGTTTGATCTAGTTGGATATTTTACTTGTAAGGGCATTATTTTCGTTTTATTACCAGAAATTTTAAAATTGTCATTCTTGTTATTTCGATAAGCTGGTATACTGATCTTTGGAGGTCATCTTCATTCTTTTGAATCATTACGATATTATCAGCAAAAAAAGTACATTCAGGTATTCCCCATTTGTTCTCTTAATTCCTTTGCTTACTTTATATTTACAGTGAGATTTTTGGGGAAAATCTAAGTGTATATCGAAAGGATAGGCAAATCGGAAATGGAGGTGGTGTATTTGCTGCAGTAGACAAGAAATTCAAATCCACTGAGATAGAAATTGAAGCTGCATGTGAGACTTTTTGGGCAAGACTCAATATCAGGAGTGGGCATAAGATGATAATTGGACACTTCTCTTGTTGTACCAAAAACTTTAGACGAAATCTCAGTGCACTTGTACGTAAGTAATCATACTGTAATCACTGGTGGAGACTTTAATCATCCAAGAATTAATTGGGAAATTTGCAGTTTTGTTAGTGGCGGTGAAACATTACTATATGCCTTTTCTGAAAAATACCAAGAACACATAGTTAGGAACTCAACTCATGATAGAAATATATTGGATCTAATAACAACAAATAGATCTGACCTCTTTGAGGATGTCCACATCGAAACTGGTATCAGTGACCATGACACGGTTGTGGGAACAATGATTACCAGAGTACAAAGTACAACTAAAAGTAACGGAAAGGTATATTTGATGAGTAAACTAGATAAAAAATCAGTAATCTCTTATATCAGTGAGGAGCTTGAAACTTTCAGCACAGTGCAGGAGCTTGTAGAGGTACTGTAGCTCAAGTTGACCACGCACAGGATAGATATGTACCCAGTAGAAGAGTTCATAATGGAACCTCTGTGGTATATAGTCACTGTAAAGAAACTCCTAAAGGGACACAGATTACTGCAGAAATGGTGAAAAACAAGCCATAGGTGCTATAGATAGAGAGATGCTTCACGAAATGCGTTTAGCTGTGAAGAGAGCAATGTGTGATGCCTTCAGTGACTACTGTGGCAGAATATGGTCAGCTGATCTTTCACGAAACCCAAAGAAATTATGATCCATGTTAGGCTGTTAGTGGCGCCAAAGTTAGTATCCAATCCCTAGAGAATGAGACGGGAACTGAAATTGAAGGTAGCAAAGCAAATGCTGAAATACTTAACTCCGTTTTCAAATGTTCCTTTACTAAGGAAAGCCCAGAAGAACTGCCCTAATTTGATCCTCCTACCGCTAAAAAGATAAATGAAATAAGTGTTAGTGTGAGAGGTGTTGAGAAGCAGCTGAAATTGCCAAAATTGGACAAAGCTCCAGGGCCTGATGGAGTCCCTGTCAAATTTTGTGCCGAATTTGCGACTGAGTTAGTCCCTCTTCTAACTATTACCTTTCGCAGATCCTTCGAACAAAAAGTCGTGCCCGGTTCCTCGAAAAAAGCACAGGTCACAGCCTTCGATAATAATCGTAGTAGAGATGATCCACAAACTACCGTCCAACATCCTCGACATCGATTCGTTGTAGAATCTTAGAACACAGTCTGAGCTCATATATAATAAGGTATCTTCAAGAGAATGACCTCCTCAACTCCAAAAGGGTTCAAATGGCCCTGAGCACTATGGGATTTAATATCTGAGGTCATCAGTCCCCTAGAACTTAGAAATACTTAAACCTAACTAACCTAAGGACATCACACACATCCATGCCCGAGGCAGGGTTCGAACCTGCGACCGTAGCGGTCACGCGGTTCCAGACTGGAGCGCCTAGAACAGCTCGGCCACTCCGGCCGGCGTCCTCAACTCCAACCAAAACGGATTCCGAAAAGATCGATAATGTCAAACCAAGCTCGCGCTTTTCTCACATGATATACTGAATGCTCTGGATCGGGGCAGTCAGGTACACGAAGTATTTCTTGATTTCCGAACAGCATTTGACTCAGTATCAAACCTACGTATATTGTCAAAGGTACAATCATATGGGGTACCAAGTGAAATTTGTGACTGGATTGAGGACTTTTTGGTTGGGATGACGCAGCATAATATCTTAAGTGGAGAGTCATTGTCAGATGTAGAAGTAGCTTTGGGTATGCCCCAGAAAAGTGAGTTGGGACCCTTGCTGTTCACATTGTATATTAGTGATCTCGCAGACAGTATTAATAGTAACGTCAGACTTTTTGCAAATGATGAAGGTATCTGTAATGAAGTACTGTTCTTACACAAATATCCAGACAAATGTTGATAAGATTTCAGAGTGGTGTAGAGATTGGCAACTTGATGTAAATGTTCAGAAATTTAAAATTTAGTACTTTATAAAACGACAAAAAGTAGTATGTTATGACTATGATATCAGTGAGTCGTTGTTGTAATCGGTCAACTCATACAAATACTTGGGTGTAAAAGTTTGTAGGGATATAAAATGCAATGATCACTTAGCCACAGTTGTGAGCAAAGCAGGTGGTAAACTTCGGTTTATTGGTAGAATATTGGAGGGATTGCAACGACTCTACAAAGTATCCAGAATGAGATTTTCACTCTGCAGCGGAGTGTGCGCTGATATCATATCAGCGCACACTCCACTGCAGAGTGAAAATCTCATTCTGGAAACATCCCCCAGGCTGTGGCTAAGCCATGTCTCCGCAATATCCTTTCTTTCAGGAGTGCTAGTTCTGCAAGGTTCGCAGGAGAGCTTCTGTAAAGTTTGGAAGGTAGGAGACGAGGTACTGGCAGAAGTAAAGCTGTGAGTACCGGACGTGAGTCGTGCTTTGATAGCTCTGTTGGTAGAGCACTTGCCCGCGAAAGGCAAAGGTCCCGAGTTCGAGTCTCGGTCGGGCACACAGTTTTAATCTGCCAGGAAGTTTCACTCTACAAAGTAGATTGCTTACAAATCACTCGTGCGGCCGGTTCTAGAATACTGCACAAGTGTATGGGACCCGTACCAAATAGGACTAACATGAACGTATACAGGAAGGGCAGCACGATAGGTCACAGGTTTGTTTAATGCAATGGAAGAGTGTAACAGACATACTGAAGGAACTGAACTGAAAGACTGTTGAAGACAGGCTTAAACTATCCTGAGAAAGTCTATTAACATATTTCAAGAAAAGGTTTTAAATGATAAAGAATATATTACAATCCCCTACATATCGCTCACGTAGGGATCGTGATGATAAGATTAGAATAATTACTGCACGCACAGACGAATTCATACAATCATTCTTCCTGCACTCCACACGTGAATGCAATGGGAAGGAACGCCATTGTGTGGTACAGTGGGACGTACCGTCTGCCTTGCACATCATGGTTGTTTGTAGAGCATAGACTTAGATAGATTTACATTTACAAAGAATGAAGTCAGTGTAAACATTAAAAAGGGTAGGTGGAGGTCCACACCATTGTCTAACACAATGGTAAATAATTATTTCTTGTAATCGATTACTATCTGTGTTTATTACACTGCGAGTATTTTTGTAAAGATTTCTCACTTCCTCTATTATGTGGTAAGGATATCTGCATTCACACATAATCATTCCACAAGTATCACAGCTCACATGGTCAAAGGCATTCTCAATGTCGATAAAGGCAATATGGGTGTCTATAGTAAATTGTCTGCGTTTTTCTGTAATTGTTCACGCCAGCCGTGGTGGTCTAGCAGTTCTAGGCGCTTAGTCCGGAACCGCGAGACTGCTACGGTCGCAGGTTCGAATCCTGCCTCGGGCATGGATGTGTGTGATGTCCTTAGGTTAGTTAGGTTTAAGTAGTTCTAAGTTCTAGGGGACTGATGACCACAGATGTTAAGTCCCATAGTGCTCAGAGCCATTTGAACCATTTTTTGTAATTGTTCGTACATAATCGACCTGATCTGATTCCATTTTGTTCTTCAGAAATAATAGCTTTTGCGATATTCTTGATGTAGTTATTGGTTATCTTTGAAAATACGCTGAAGAGGCAAAGGAACTGATGCACCTGTCTAATATCATGTAGGGCCCCCGTGACCATGCAGAAGTGCCGCAACACGACGTGGCATAGACTCGACTAATGTCTGAAGTACGAGGTGCATTCAAGTTCTAAGGCCTCCGATTTTTCTTCTCCGGACTGGAAAGAGATAGAAACATGCACATTGTTTTAAAAAGAGGCCGCGTTCATTGTCAATACATCCCAGAGATGGCAGCACCATACGGCAGATGGAATTTTACCGCCAGCGGCGAGAATGAGAACTGTTTTAAATACTTAAAATGGTGACGTTTTGCTTACTTGAACAGCATGTAATCATTCGTTTTCTGAATTTGTGTGGTGTGAAACCAATTGAAATTCATCAACAGTTGAAGGAGACATGTGGTGATGAAGTTATGGATGTGTCGAAAGTGCGTTCGTGGGTGCGACAGTTTAATGAAGGCAGAACATCGTGTGACAACAAACCGAAACAACCTCGGGCTCGCACAAGCTGGTCTGACGACATGATCGAGAAAGTGGAGAGAACTGTTTCGGGGGATCGCCGAATGACTGTTGAACAGATCGCCTCCAGAGTTGGCATTTCTGTGGGTTCTGTGCACACAATCCTGCATGACGACCTGAAAATGCAAAAAGTGTCATCCAGGTGGGTGCCACGAATGCTGACGGATGACCACACGGCTGCCTGTGTGCCATGTTGCCAAGCAATGTCGACACGCAACGACAGCACGAATGGGACTTTCTTTTTGTCGGTTGTGACAATGGATGAGACGTGGATGCCATTTTTCAATCCAGAAACAAAGCGCCAGTCAGCTCAATGGAAGCACACAGATTCACCGCCACCAAAAAAATTTCGGGTAACCGCCAGTGCTGAAAAAATGATGGTGTCCGTGTTCTGGGACACTGAGGGCGTAATCCTTACCCATTGCGTTCCAAAGGGCACTACAGTAACAGGTGCATCCTACGAAAATGTTTTGAAGAACAAATTCCTTCCTGCACTGCAACAAAAACGTCCGGGAAGGGCTGCGCATGTGCTGTTTCACCAAGACAACGCACCCGCACATCGAGCTAACGTTACGCAACAGTTTCTTCGTGATAACAACTTTGAAGTGATCGCTCATGCTCCCTACTCACCTGACCTGGCTCCTAGTGACTTTTGGCTTTTTCCAACAATGAAAGACACTCTCTGTGGCCGCACATTCACCAGCCGTGCTGCTATTGCCTCAGCTATTTTGCAGTGGTCAAAACAGACTCCTAAAGAAGCCTTCGCCGCTGCCATGGAATCATGGCGTCAGCGTTGTGAAAAATGTGTACGTCTGCAGGGCGATTACGTCGAGAAATAACGCCAGTTTCATCGATTTCGGGTGAGTAGTTAATTAGAAAAAAAATCGGAGGCCTTAGAACTTGAATGCACCTCGTAGAGCTGGAGGGAACTGACACCATGAGTCCTGCAGGGCTGTCCATAAATCCGTAAGAGTACGAGGGGCGGGGACCTTTTCTGAACAACACGTTGCAAGGCATCCAGATATGCTCAATAATGTTCATGTCCGGGGAGATTGATGGCCAGCGGAAGTGTTTTAACTCAGAAGAGTGTTCCTGGAGGCACTCTGTAACAAGTCTGGACGAGTGGGGTGTCGCATTGTCCTGCTGGAATTGCCCACCTTCGACGGAATGCACAATGGACATGAATGGATGTAGGTGGTCAGACAGAATACGTACGTACGTGTCACCGTATCTAGACGTACTAGGGGTCCCACGTCACTCCAAGTGCGCACGCACCACACCATTACAGAGCGTCCAGGAGCTTGAACAGTTCCCTGCTGAGTTGCAGGGTCCATGGATTCATGAGTGTGTCTCCATACCCGTACACGTCCATCCGCTCGACACAATTTGAAACGAGACTCGCCCGACCAGGCAACATGTTTCCAGTCATCAACAGTCCAATATCGGTGTTGATGGGCGCAGGCGAAAGCGTAAAGCTTGGTGTCGTGCAGTCATCAAAGGTCCACAAGTCGGCCTTCGGCTCCGAAAGCCCATATCAATGATGTTTCGTTGACTGGTTCACACGGTGATACTTGTTGATGGCCCTGCACTGAAATCTGCAGCAGTTTGCGGAAGGGTTGCACTTCTGTCTCGTTGAACGATTCTCTCCAATTGTCGTTGGTTCCGTTCTTGCAGGATCTTGTTTCGATGTCGGAGATCTGATGTTTTACCGGATACCTGATATTCCCTGTACACTCGTGAAATGGTCGTACGAGAAAATTCCACCTCATCGCTACCTCGGAGATGCTGTGTCCCATCGCTCATGCACCGACTATATCACCACGTTCGAACTCACTTAAATCTTGATAACCTGCCATTGTATCAGCATTAACCGATTTAACAACTGTGCCAGACATTTGTCTTATACAAGCGTTGCCGACCGCAGCGCCATATTTTGCCTGTTTATATCTCTGTATTTGAATACTCATGCCTATACCAGTTTCTTCGGCGCTTCAGTGTAGATACACATGCACTTGCGTTTATATAGTATCCGCGGATTTACTTCATATTTTTACACGGTACACTAATAAATGTTTTGACAGACACAGGCTTAATATTTTTTAAAGAACAATGTAATTGTTTTTTGTTAAAACTGATGCGAGAAATAAAATGCTGCCCTGTGAAAAAGTGTGGTTGATTTCTCTTTCTTGCAGTCAGTTTTAACTACACTAGCGGAACGCTTAAAACATTACACAGATTGTTTCTCCCATATATATTTTTTCCGCATATATAAAAACTATGCACACAGTCAGTTTTAATAGAAAACAGGAAAGTTGTATTTATCGGGTTTTAATTGGAATAGTAATTCGGAACGTGAACTGTCAGAAACTTTGTAATACTACCCATTTGCAGGTTAAAATTACCCGAAATACTCTCAGTGAAGCTACTATCTTAACAGAGCTAGCAGCAGGCCCTCTATATCAATAATCCCATTCGTTTGAAGCGACTGCAATTCCCAGTCAAGATTCCATTGACAATAACAATACACAAGGCTCAGTGTCAGAGAGAGGGGGAAGAGGAAATGGGCAGAAACGGTGGAGGAGGGGATGGATATAGAGAGGGGAGGAAGAGGAGATGGAGAGAGAGAGGAGAGAGAAGAAGATTAGGACGTATATCGAATTTCCGTCCGTATTTAGCAATTGCGAAGCTTTGCCTGGTTCGCTAGTAATGTACTCTATGTTACTCGTCTTTCTCTATACGAAGGAAGGAAGGAATGTCCCGTCGACAACGAGGTCAGTAGCGTTGGAGCACGAGCTCGCAATTGTTCAAGGATGGGGAAGGAAATCGACCGTGCCATGTAAATGAACCATCCTGGCATTTGCCTGTAGCGATTTAGGAAAACACGGTAGTCTTTCCCACAGCTTAGTCCAATTTTTCTCAGAATTTCGAACATGTTACACTATTTCACTTTTTCTAAGTCTAGAAATCCTATGAATAGGCCTTGATCTTTCCTCAGTCTTGCTCCCAGTATCGAGCACAACGACACGACAGTCTTCCTGTCCCTTCTGCCTTATTTCATCTCAAGCTTTCCTGAGCTCCTTTAAATTCTCACTCTAATATCTGTTCCTCTATATTGATACCAATTTCTTCTTCCGATCAGACAAGTCGTCCCCCTCACAGAAGCCATCAATGTACTGTTACCACCTATCCGCTCTCTCCTTGGAAGGGTTTCTTTCTATAAATGATGATTAGGGACCCTAGGCGGGTCAGCCAAATGTCGGGGGGGGGGGGGGGGGGGGTTTAACGAGAATGCTTTTACTTGTTCACTTTGTCTACTGGATCGGGTCGTTGGCTCTGGCTGAAGGCCTATTATGAGACCCAACCTGTTAATTAAAACTGCCCCTTCACTAATTTTGATTAATATTTAATAACTAAATAGTGTTCAGGGAACTGATCACTACTAAGCAAACAAGGATAGCATTGAACACATTTATTGAACACCAATCTTCCTAACATCAAACTGAACAATGACATACATTTATAAGTGATAAAATTAAGCTAGTAATGGCAATGGCCCTTAAATTCCAAAACTAACTCTTAAGGTCGGATAACGCGTCTGTACTTGTTATTTTCTACTCTCTCCCCTTGTCGGACGGCATAAAATACGTCAGACAAACCTACTGCAGTTAACAAATTCTCAATAAGAGGCTGGAAAACTGAGCTCTGGTAATCACAGGCGTGCGTAATATCGGATTAAATGCCGAAACTGAGCATCACATTACCAAATGTAGCATCGTGGACAGGTCAACAAGCTGCCGATGGTGTCTGCGTCGTCGAGGAGCCTCAATTGCAACAAAATGAATTTATTTCCGCGAACAGGCTTCCTGTTCGTAAACTCCTATTCACAAGCTAATTCTGCTTTCTTTCCAATCGTCTCGCACTCGCTAAGACGGGACTCACCAGCCCAAAGGCGGAATCCAGTAACGTCTTTAATGAAGCGTGGCTCAAGGAAATTGCTCTACTCCTGTCTGCTTCCTGTGAGATAGTATTCCCAGCCGTAATTAGTGGAATCAGCCTGTCTCTAACAGTAACACATGACAGTACCCCTAACTGAATACTAGTTTCAGTTGCAGCTGGCAGACTTATGCAAAGTTCTGCACAGCACACTGAAAAGAATTTACTCTCCTACAGCAGAGCCGAAAGCACGACGTCCGCTCGCTACAGGAGCTAAGACCCTTCTATATCAGCTCCAAAAGCTTCCCTCTGCAAAAATCAGCACCCCCACCCAATTTTCGAGCTGGCCAATCCCGCGGCTCTAGACCAGCACAGTTCACTCCCACTATTATTTCCTGGCTTCTTCCAGCCAATTAAAACATTCTGCGCCTCACTGCGCCTAGAATTTTCTGGAACAAACAAACTTCGTTCAAAATTGAACCCACCAATCGTGTCTCTCTGTTCGCTCTCGCGCGGGAAAAGGTCATTGCACTAGCTTAACCACGTTTCTTAGAAAGCCCCAGAAAACGTTAAGATTCGTGGGAAGGCTCCCTTAGGCGCCAGCTCATCTCGACATAGTGGCGTCGGCGTAACGTCCAGCGCCAACGAGGCGCCGTCCCCCAAAGGCCCCGCGCAGTGGGTGCCTACCTGCTCCGGCGGCGCGTCTCCCCCAGTGGGACGCTTTCGCATGCCGACTCGTAATGGTCGGTTGTAAACTTCTGCACCCCTCTGCCCTGCCTTTGAGCAGTGCCGCTCGTCCGCTCCAGCCAAACTCCGTGAAAATGTCACCTGAACCCCGACTTCATGCAACATGCGAATTTCTTAAAGTTAATACAGGTCTTATGCCGTCTGATAGTCTCTATATTAATTTCAATAAGCTGATTGTCTGATAAATCACATAATAACAGATATCTATCTCGTCTTTGCAACAATCTTTATATTACAGTAAGGTGCAAAATACTGCTACCTGCTACGGTCGCAGGTTCGAATCCTGCCTCGGGCATGGGTGTGTGTGATGTCCTTAGGTTAGTTAGGTTTAAGTAGTTCTAAGTTCTAGGGGACTTATGACCTAAGATGTTGAGTCCCATAGTGCTCAGAGCCATTTGAACCATTTTTGAACTGCTACCTGCATTCTAGTATTATCATTGCACACTTAATGTTACGATCTTTGCTATTAATTTCACCGATGATTGTTTTCTTCTTCTTTTTATTGTGCTTTTGTCCCACTTCGTCGCAGGGTTGGCATGCTTATTAATGGATTTGGCGCGGTTAGTTTAGCCCATTACTTACCAAAACTTTATTATTCTAATTTTTCAACCTCTTTTTCCGTTAGTGTGGTATCCTGAGCGACAAATGAATGGGTAAGGATGCACAATATAGTCAATGCAGAACTCTCTAAGAAACATCGTGAAAAAAGTAAAACCACTGTTCGTAATGAAAGGAAACACTTGCAATGCACACCAGTATTGTACTATCATACATTTTTGTTGTTCTGTTGTTTTGTGTGCTGTTTGGCACAATAAAGTGGTTTCCTGGATCTAGACGTGTATCTGCCCTCGCCCATTTTCTTCCTTGTGATTGTCTGTTGATCCTGTTTCCTTTGAATAGTACACCGTCACTATTCTCCTAGCATCTAGAAACGAGAGCTCCTCTTTTAGGTTAGCAATTTGATATGCGCACCATGTGTTTACCATGGAGATATCAGTTATGTGTTAATGTGTGTGAAATCTTATGCCACTTAACTGCTAAGGACATCAGTCCCTAAGCTTACACACTACTTAACCTAAATTATACTAAGGACAAACACACACACCCATAGCCGAGGGAGGACTCGAACTCCGCCGGGAGCAGCCGCACAGTCCATGACTGTAGCGCCTGAGACCGCTCGGCTAATCCCGCGCGGCATATCAGTTATATAAGTGAATAACAGACATCACCATTTCCTTGATGTTATACTCGTCCCATAAAGTGGTATCTTGTTCAGTAGGTCAACACCACCCATATGGGCGTTATATTCTTCAGTGAGATGTTGCATTGTTATTGCTATTTCCTTTATCTTTGCCCGTGAGTATCTTTTACCACAGCTCAGAGGAGTGGGGGTAGGTAATTTGTGACTACACATGCTAGTTTGTTGACCCTCCATTTCACTACCAGAATTTCATTATCTCTGTCGAACATGTAGTCATGCTGGTTACAAGTTCTAAAGTACCTGCTAAATCTTGCACAATATAGTCAACCTTCAGTGCATTTTCTTCAGTGTTCATCTTCTGTTATTTCATCTGCATTGAGTAAAATAATAACAAATTCTAAGTCATTAGCTTCATCTTCACTCACTTCATAGCTCTCTAATTCTGCTAGAACGCCGGCCGGCGTGGCCGGCGGTTCTAGGCGGTTCTAGGCGCTACAGTCTAGATCCGCGCGTCCGCTACGGTTGCAGGTTCGAATCCTGCCTCGGGCATGGATGTGTGTGATGTCCTTAGGTTGGTTAGGTTTAAGTAGTTCTAAGTTCTAGGGGACCAGAGAGCAAGAATAAGGATAGGAGGCGTGATGAGTGAAGAAATTAAACTGAGAAGAGGTGTCAGACACGGTTGTTGTTTATCACCAACACTGTTCAATATCTATCTGGAGGAAATTATTAGTGAAAGTTCTGATGGAAGGAGAGGAGTTTCTATAGGGAGTCAGAGAGTGGAGAGTATAAGATTTGCAGACGACGTGGTTGCGATGGCAGAGAGTGCAAGAGAGATGGAACAAATGTTAGATGATCTAAACAAAAACATAGAAAAATATGGAATGAAGATTAATAAGAAGAAAACGAAAAGTATGGTAATTGGAGGAAAGGGGAGAAAATGCCGTATGAAAATAGGGGGAGAGGAAATGGAGCAAGTGAACAACTTAAATTACTTGGGAAGTGTAATAATGGATGATATATATTGCTCAACAGAAATTAGGAAAAGAATTGCAATGGCGAAAGAAGGATTCAAGAAGAAACAGAAATTACTTTGCGGACCACTAAACAAATATCTGAGGAAAAGACTGGTCAAATGTTACATCTGGAGCATTGCACTGTATGGTGCGGAGACCTGGACATAGAGGAAGGAAAATGAAAGAAGATTGGAGGTGCTAGAGATGTGGATATGGAGAATAATGGGAAAAGTGAAATGGGAAGACCGAGTGAAGAAGTATTAAGAAGAGTTTAAAAATGCTAAAAGTCATCAGCAAGAGAAAATGGAACCGGATTGGACATAGTTTGAGGAGGGACTGTTTATTGAAGGAAAGAATAGAAGGAATGGTGGAGGGACAAAGGAGAAGAGAAAAAAGAAATCAAATGATGGACAATATCAGAGGAGACAAATATTCAGAAATGAAAAGAATGGCTATGGACAGACAAAAGTGGAAGAGGCTTAACCCATGACAAGACCTGCCATAAGGCAGAATAACATACTACTACTACTACTACTACTGGTCAGGAGAGAGAGTAATTAGGGGACACGTCGGTACCAGGCCATAAAGTCTTTGCGAGTTTCATTCCGTGCACTCAGTTGGACAGTAACTACGCTTCACAGACAGGTGCATGAACGACATACGCAGATGTCAACATATAAAAGGAGGTTTTTAGTTGGGCTCAAAGAAACTGACTGGAGCAATCGACGAACATTTGAATAACAGCGATACCACTATTCAACGATGCTGGCACGAATGGGTGAAACATGGCTGAACACAGTGTCGACCCGTAGTGACGAAAGACGTGAGATCCGAGTAATAGTCAGAGAGGCAGAGTCCCGGATTCATCATCATCATCATCATCATGATCATCATCATCGATCCGACGTGCAGCTGGTGCTTCCGTGACCACAGAGACCGTAATAGGGGGTTTACAGAATGGGGGCTGAACTCACAGCACCTCTCACGCTGACTGTCATTGACCTCTGTGCACCAGCAAGCCCATCAGCAGTGGTGTCGGGCACATTTGGCCTGGAATCTCATTGACTGGAGAATAATTACCTTCAGTGATGAGTCCCCCTTTGAACTGAGTCCCGATGACCAACGCAGACGTGTCTGGAGATGCCCAGATCTGTGATGGGATACCAGTCTGATGCTGTCCGCCATATAGCCTCACAGCCAGGACTGATGACGTGGGGTGCCACTTCATTTCATAGCAGGCCCACTTTGGCTGTCATCCGCGGCACCCTTACATCACAGCGGTACTACGACGATATTGAATGCCCCGTTTTGTTGTCCTTCATGGGAAGCCATTCCCAGCTTACATTTCCGCAGAAAATAATGACCGCCCGCACACGGCGAGAGTTTCCACAGCTTGTCTTCGTGTTTGCCAAACCCTGCCTTGGCCAGCAAGGTCCCCGGATCTGTCGTCGACTGAGAACCTCTGGACCATTATGGGCAAGGCCCTCCAACCATCTCGGTATTTTGACACCCAACGCGATAATTGGACACACTTTGGCACAACATCCCTCAAGTGGACATCTAACAACTCTGTTAATCAATGTCAAGCTGAGGAACTGCACGTATAAGGGCTAGGTGGACCAACGCGTTATTGACGTTGCTCAATTTGTGAAGCATTTTCCCTTTCTAAAATAGTAATCATTTGTTAGTCTACACCTGTTTCTCACATGTACCAATGCCCATCCCATTCGGCTAATTCTTTCATGGGGCGACATTTTTGTTGTCTTACAGTGTAAACTGCAATATTCCTGACTTTCTCTCAACATTTTTGTGTTTCCTTCTTTCGTCGACCAACTGGAGCATTTCTTCTGTTACCAGTGGTTCTTCAGAGTTACCTTCTCTTTGCCTGCGGCTGTCTATGCATCATCTGTGATCGCCATTTTTAGAGACATCCACTCTCCTTCAAGTGAACTGCCTTCTGATGTATTCCTTATCGTGGAATCCACATCCCAAAGGAACTTCAAATGGATCTCATCATTCCTCACTGTTTCAGAATCCCATTTCCTTCCACACTGACTTTCTACGCAGTTCTATTAAGTAACTGATGTCATTAAGAAAAAGTTTCCTCCATGAGTCCTTGTAACGTTATCTATCTACATTCTAAAGTCTGACGCCTTGTCGATCAAGCACTGTCTTCTGTCACTAGCTGTTTCTTTCAGTTCTGTGTAATTCTCAAATCCTGTGCTCTTCTCGATACCGTCCAAACATTACATTCTGACTACTCTCTTTCTCTCTTTCTTTCTTTCTGAGCACTTTTCTTTGCAGAATGTTAATGATGGAGGTTGAGCCGTGCACGGATTTCGTTTATCCCATTTGTTGTTTGTCACCTTCTATTACGGTGCTGCCGCCTCGTTTTCTTATTCCACTTATTGGCGTCACTAACTTCCTGCCTTACTTGCCCATGAGTAGCAGCAGCAATGAGTGTTGATAAGTACACTGTCGTACCATCTCTGGAGCGACTGATAGTATTTCCGGGTCGTCGTGTGTCTGGCAGTCAGTTCGGGACCGACGAGCAGTGCAGTCGGGTTGCAGCAGTAGTGAAGTCGGCGGATGCAGCGCTGGTGAGGCGCCGACAGCCAGTGCTCGCTGACCACTGGTGACACACATGAACTGTCTGACGGAGGGAGATTGGAGCGGGACGACCGTCGGTTGGTCGTTTGGTTGGTCGACTCATCGGCTGACGTATACTTGGTCTTTTCACCATTTCCAGATCTGGAACAGTTAGTCGGTTGGCGTGGTGCAGCGAGGAAATCTCCTCGGCACATAGTTTGGCCAGGCCCGCTGGCAGCCCTTATGCGGTGTCGGAGTGTGTGGTGCTGTTCCCATTGCTACGGGGTTCGTGGCTCACTGATCCTGGGCATGAAAGTTGAGTTTTGACTTAATCTACCAGCAAGTCACATTGTGTCGTTTGGAGTTCATTGTCGGCTTTTGGGATATTCCTGTGAGCAACAATGTGTGTTTTGAAGTTGGGAAATTTTAGCCACCCTCCGGTGGAGTTTAACCGTACTTGGTTATTTGAACTGAAGTCCACCAGCGGAATCTTCTGCCTTGTGGTCGTCAACGTTTCGGTTACCTGCCCTGGCCGTTGACATAAATTCAGGCAGTGTATTTTGCTCATCGTGTTGTCGCTGTTTAGCACAGTGTGTAGTTTGACAGCTCAATGTATAATTGGTTGTGGGCGCCATTACCTTCTACGTTCTTCCTTTGAACTCCCTGTTGTGTGCTGGTCAGGTGAAGCGGAGGTTATCTTGTCAGTGGGTCCGTTGACTGTCTGTCGGTTGGGTTGTCGTCGGATTGAGAATGGTTGGGCCAGCTGCCTGTCTCACCTAAGCGAGCGTTAGTTTTTGAATTCCAGACCGACCCTCAGAACTTCTGAGTGCTTTTGGGCGTACTGCCTTTTCTTGTTTGTTCTTGTTGTTTGTACTTGTATGGCTTCTAGCTGATTTTTAGATAAAGGTTGTTTTGCCCTTAACGTGTCAGATGTTTTGGGCCTTCAGCCTAATTGAAGAACTGTTTTACGTAAAGCCTTTGGCATTTTCAAAATTAATGTTATTGAGTCTTAAGTGTTGGGCCTTCAGCCGATTTTGAATTTATGTTGTTCTGTTCTTAAAGTGTCAGATTCTTTGGGCCTTCAGCCTAATTAAGGAACTGTTTTAAGATAAGGCGTTGCCTTTTAAATTTCTGATTTTGGTTGAGTTTTAAGTTATTGGCTTTCAGCCGTTTTTAAATTAAAGTGGTCTTGCCCTTAAGGCATGAGATTGTATGGCGCATTCAGCCACTAATTAAGTTCCAATGCTAAAGCTGTGTTTTTTTTTTAAATTTCCTTGTCACTTGTAATGTTTGATCAAATAAAAGGTTGTATGTTGAGTGTAACTGACTGCTGCTTATTTTGGCCCCTTTCCACAACTTGAACTACCTGTCATGTCGTTCCGGTTTAACATGGCGTACAAAGGTGTTTTGTCTGATGACAAGTCCAATAAATTTTATTTTCCTCTTTTCCATTTCCTTTAATAATCATGTCTCTTCGTTTACCTCCATTTTAGACTTCGAGGTTGGTTTTCCTTTTGTTCAGCCCGTTCTCATAATTTTCCATCATATACACTTTCAGCAACAGCAAATCGATTCCTTACTAATTTTCCCAGACTCTGCCTTTCACTTCCATAGAGCAGTCGATCATATCCAAATGGTCTTACAAGGAACTGCATTCATATGACAACTGATTAAAATTTTTTGCTTTGTCATAAAGGCCTGTTTTACTAATAAAACCCTTCACTTCCATTACGCATTTATTGCCCTCTATGATTATACTAAAGAAACAACATTTTTTTTTCTCATGATAGATTATGAGTTCATCAATTTTTGTACTGGTTTCAAATTCATCCATATTTTTTCCATACTACCATTACTTCGTTTACTCACTTTTAATTTCCAAAGTTTAAGAGTGTCTCTTAGGGCTTGCAGTACTCTCCTCATTCCTTTCTTGGAGTCAGCAGTTGTTTTGATGATATCATCAAATCTGATTATTTTTTGGTTCTGCATGTTTCATTAAGTTTTCAGACTGCGCTCCACCGCCTTTGCATGCAGGCGAACAAATGGCGGTAATTCCATCATCAGAAATCGTACATTGTCATTTCACAGCCAATAATTAACATTTTTAACAGATTTGTAAGTGCATCCTGGAAAGTTTGCAGCTAAGTCAGTGAACTATACCTGATCTACATTGCCACCAGTTTCTTTACTCAATGTGCACACTGTGCCAGTGGACTCACAGGTGCCTGGCCATAACTTATTCATAACTTATTCATCATCTGATACCCTTGAACTTTCAGCACCAAATCCTGCAGCAATATTTTGAACAATTCTCCTTCTGCCTCTCTGACGCTATCTTACAATCGCAACAAATGAGGGCAATTATGGCTGTTCACGTGAGGGACTGGGTGGGTGGGGAACAAGAGGGGACAAATATACAGTGTGTCCGAAAAGTCTTTCCCTGATTACATAAATTGATAACTCAGGCTATAAATGAGATACAAATATGAAAGTGGTGTCTAATTGTTTACAAACTATCAAAGTTTTTTTCACACATCAGTAAACTTCCACATGAGCACCCTCGGTAGCACGTAGCACATCTAGGCGATATTCAATTTCCGTCCACACATTAGCCAACATCACTGGAGGGATCGATTCAACGACTGTGGTTATCCGTTGCCGCGGGGTTTCAAGATCTGGTACACGTGTTCAGTAGACCTCGTCCTTGACATAACCCCATAAAAAGAAGTCTAATGGGGTTATGTCAGGAGAGCGTGGAGGCCAAACCGTTGGCCCATCAGGACCAATCCATCGCCCAGGAAAGGTCATATCGAGATAGGCACGGACGTCCAAATCCCAATGAGGCGGTGCACCGTCTTGCTGCAACAAGACATCAGGGTGATACTGAAGCAGCTGAGGAACAGCATACAGTTGCGACATGTCCAGATACACTGCAGATGTGTACTGGTTGGGTGAAGCAGAGGTTAGCTTGTCGGTGTCTCCATTGACTGTCTGTCGGTTGGGTTGTCTTTGGATCGACAATGGTTTCGCCGACTGTCTGTCTCACTTAAGCGAGCGTTAGTGCTTGAATTCCAGGTCGAGCCGCAGAACTTCTGAATGCCCTTGGGTGTACTGCCTTTTCTTGTTTGTTCTTGTTGTTTGTACTTGTATGGCTTCTAGCCGATTTTTAGATTGAGATTGTTTTACCCTTAAGGCGTCAGCAAAGAAAAATGGCCCGATAATTCGATCGTGCAATAGCGCGCACCAAACATTCACCTTTGGTTGCTTCTCGTGCACTCCATGACCTCGCCCAGGGGTTTTGAACCCCAAATGCGCACATTATGGCGATTCATTACTCCACTGACAAAAAAGGTCGCATCGTCGGAAAAGGCAATTCGTCTGAGATAACCATCATCGTTCTCAATATGTGATAGCATTTCGACCGCAAAGTCATATTGATGTGTACTGTCATTGGGTAACAGGGCATGAACGATTTGCACTTAGTATGCACGAAACAATAAACGTTTGTGTAAAATGTCATGGAGAGAGCTTTTTGGCATCTGTAATTCACGTGAGGCCCTGCGCACTGATTTCTTTGGACTTCGCAGAAAAGACTACCCTACAGCTTCCACCCTATCTGCTGAGGTTCTTGGTCGACCAGACCTCGGAAGGTCAGCAACCGATCCTGTGTTCTTGAACTTCTCATACCAGGCTTTAATGCTCTTGCCATCAGGTGGATTCCTTCCAAATGTTGTTTGGAAGTGTCTCTGCACTGTGGTTGGTGATCGTGTCTCACGATACCACAGGACACCCTGTGCCTTCTCCTGATTGGTTAACATGGCTTCTTGGGCACTGCACCTCATCCACTACTTACGTACTCCGAACCTAAAACAGAAAAAAAACTTTGATAGTTGTAAACAATTCGACACAAGTTTCATATTTGTATCTTACTTCTAGCCTGAGTTATCAATTTATGTAATCAGGAAAAGTCTTTTCGGACACCCTGTACACGTCCGGTCTGTCTGGTCTTTGATAGGCTTGTTGGCGATGAAGAAGAGAACGCACAGTCAAATCCTATTCCAAGCTAATGCCGTATAGGGGTCTGGTCACAGATTCCTCCAGTCATCGGGAGACAACCAGGCAGGATGTGGTGTTGAGATTCTAGTGACGCTCAAGAGCGCCAAGTGAACATAATTGACAGTAATACATTTACTAGGTAATAATACAGGATTGGTTTCCAAAGTGCAGGAGTGGCCGAGTGGTTCTAGACGCTACAGTCTGGAATCGCGCGACTGCTACGGTCGCAGGTTCGAATCCTGCTTCGGGCATGGATGTGTGTGATGTCCTTAGTTAGGTTTAAGTAGTTCTAAGTTCTAGGGGACTGATGACCACAGCAGTTAAGTCCCATAGTCCTCAGAGCCATTTGAACCAAAGTGCTGCACCATAGCCAGGCCAGCACATCGACATCTCTGGTGGTGGCTGCTAAGCCAAGGGGTGGCCTTTGACTCACGAGGACTCTGGAGGTATCAGTGCTCTCACTGATGTCGAAGATTTGCACTCAGCAATCTCGACCCAGGCCCACCTGAAGTACTCTCTGGCATGCAGGACTCGGCTCTGCCCCTGTTTAGTAAAGGGGAAATGGCAGAAATGGCAGGAATGGGATGAGCAGTTCCAGTGGTCCTTCCTGTAGAAAGCGAATGATAGTCAGCACCGAGGTCACGCAGGTCAAGCCTCCAGCAGGCGTGTAGGGTGATGGCGGCCTCTGCACCCTGTCAATGATGCCTCGGAATTTGGCAGTGCAGCTGGCAGAAGCAGCGTCCATTCATCAAGACCCGTGGTTCCATAGGCTACAGATGACAGCTAGGTGTGGCGGGGGTCGACCTCCAAAGCCTCCGCTATCCCTGGATAGCTGCAACTGACACAAGGGCTGAGACTACACGGTGAGCAGTCGGCAATCGGTACTCAGAAATAAGAAATTTGTTAAGAAGGGTGAGGTATTTATATTGGCGCTGTCGGCCGCGGTGGTCATGCGGTTCTAGGCGCTCAGTCCGGAACCGCGCGACTGCTACGGTCGCAGGTTCGAATCCTGCCTCGGGCATGGATGTGTGTGATGTCCTTAGGTTAGTTAGGTTTAAGTAGTTCTAAGTTCTAGGGGACTGATGACCACAGATGTTAAGTCCCATAGTGCTCAGAGCCATTTGAACCATTTTTATATTGGCGCTGCCGCGTGGGGATGGCTATGACGTCATGTTTCAGCTCTCCTAGTGACTTCAGACTTTCTCAAGTTCACCTTTCATAAGCTCTTGTCTGCTGTCTCGGCACATGAATAGCTTTCCTTACGAAACTCTGCTTTGTCACTAGTACGATGATATCTCTCGGCTTCCATGGTGTCATTGTGCTTTTCTTGCAGACCTGGGTGCTCGGTCGTTCTTCCATGCTGCGATGGCTTCCATGTTTGCCGCAACACACTCACCATTTTCCCCTAGCTGGCCTTCTGCTGGTCACTGACACAGACAGTCCGCCTTCCAGGACTTACCAAGGTAAAATTTGGATGAATTTTTAGTGTATGCCGGATATACTATGCAGGGGCATAAATGTCCCCCTTCCTTCAGAAAATTCGTCTCGAATTTTTCAGTTTCGAGTACCTGTAATAGCCTAATCGTACATGTCTTGCACCAGTAGTTACACAATACAACTTAAGTCATTCTTCGAATACAGTGCAGCTAATGGTTCATATGTCGAAGCGACAACGTAGGTCTTTGCAGAAGTCACTTCTTACTTGCTATACTTATAGGTTCATCTATTTGTTCACATGTAATTTCCCGTACAAGTCTGGGTTTTATTTACACACATCAAAAAGGTTTTTCACCACCCCAGTTCCCAGAACTCCTGAAGATAGACAGTGACTGTGGAAATTGTATCGCAGACACAGTCTCTTTGACTGTTCAGAGATGTCACTAAACCCGCCCAGCGATGTAAACAACCAGCGCCTATTAGACGGAGGGGGTCCGACAGCCGAACAGTTCGTCATTCCACCAGGAAGGAGGTACTCGGCTCGTGTTGTCCGTAGTTCAACCATGCCTAGACAGTCTGTACCGCGGTTCGATCGCGCGCGGATTGTTACTTTGTGCCAGGAAGGGCTCTCAACAAAGGAAATGTCGAGGCGTCTCTAAGTGAACCAAAGCGATGTTGTTCGGACATGGAGGAGATACAGAGAGACAGGAACTGTCGATGACATGCCTCGCTCAGGCTGCCCAAGGGCTACTACTGCAGTGGATGACCGCGGATTATGGCTCGGAGGAACCCTGACAGCAACGCCACCATTTAAATAATACTTTTCGTGCAGCCACAGGACGTCGTGTTATGACTCAAAGTGTGCGCAGTAGGCTGCATGAGGCGCAACCTCATTCACGACGTCCATGGTGAGGTCCATCTTTGCAACTACGACACCATGCAGCGCCTCACAGATGGGCCCAACAACATGCCGAATGAACCGCTCAGGATTGGCATCACGTTCTCTTCACCGATGAGTGTCGCATATGGCTTCAACCAGAAAATCGTCGGAGACGTGTTTGGAGGCAACCCGGTCAGGCTGAACGCCTTAGACACAGTGTCCAGCGAGTGCAGTAAGTTGAAGGTTCCCTGCTGTTTTGAGGTGGCATTATGTGGGGTCGACGTGAGCCGCTGGTGGTCATGGAAGGCGCCGTATCGGCTGTACAATATGTGAATGCCATACTTCGACCGATAGCGCAACGATATCGGCAGCATGTTGGCGAGGCGCTCGTCTTCATGGACGACAATTCGCGCCCCCATCGTGCACATCTAGTGAATGATTTCATCCAGGATAACGACACCGCTCGACTAGTGTGGCCAGCATGTTCTCCAGACATGAACCCTATCGAACATGCCTGGGACAGATTGAAAAGGGCTGTTTATGGACGACATGACCCACCAACCACTCTGAAGGATCTACTCCGAATCGCCGTTGAGGAGTGGAACAATCTGGACCAACAGTACCTTGATGACGTTGTGGATAGTATGCCATGACGAATGTGGGCATGCATCAATGCAAGAGGACGTGCTACTGGGTATCAGAGGTACCGGTGTGTATAGCAATCTGGATCACCTCTGATCGTCTCGCTGTATGGTGGTACAACATGCAGTGTGTGGTTTTCATGAGCAATAAAGAGGACAGAAATGATGTTTATGTTGATCTCTATTCCGGAACTCTCGAAACTGAGGTGATGCAAAAAGTTTTTTGGTGTGTGTACATGACCCAATGATCTCTGGGAGGTGGTGGCTGCATTCTTGAGTCCAGACGGCATTCGACGATATTGGAAAGGCTGTCTTTCATCTATAGTCAGGTGCTATTTCTGTTTGACGACATCCTCTTTAAATCCATTGTGGAGAAATAGTTACACTGAACGAAGTTGTCGAGAGCTACTGTTATGTTTGCAATTGGATATGCATGGTGATTGTTCGTGCATTGAGATATCGGTAGTCATAGCATAATCTGCATTTTTAGTGCCCTCAGATGACTTTTTCAGGACCTAAATTGCGGGTGCCCCCCCCCCCCTGTGACTACCAGTATACTCAGTAATACCGTCAGCTAGGTGCTGGTCTATAAACGGTTCCGTTACCAGCTGCATACACTTTGGAAGTCAATATGGGTTCATGCACATTGGAGCATTATTCCCTGTTAGTATTCTGTGTTTTGTGAGTGCGATTGCTGGTAATGGCCCCCTTGGATTAAACGTGTAACGGCAAAGCTTCCATTGCTTCTCTGTCATTTCCCTGTAAATGTTTCACTTTCTCATGTAATGCAGATACGGTGACATTCTGCTGGCACAGCCGGCCGAAGTGGCCGTGCGGTTAAAGGCGATGCAGTCTGGAACCGCAAGACCGCTACGGTCGCAGGTTCGAATCCTGCCTCGGGCATGGATGTTTGTGATGTCATTAGGTTAGTTAGGTTTAACTAGTTCTAAGTTCTAGGGGACTGATGACCTCAGCAGTTGAGTCCCATAGTGCTCAGAGCCATTTGAACCATTTTCTGCTGGCACAGAGATCCTCATATGACTTACCCATGTCATCTTAAAATTAGTAAACCCTTTCCCAGACTCACTTCCTCCTTGCCGAAATTATCAACAATGACTGGAACCATGAAATCTCCGTCCACGTCACTGACATGTCTATATTCCCGTGTACAAAACACGTGACTTATACAATTCTTCGTTAGCTTCCAATGGCTCTACAACATATAATATATCCGTAGGTAGGTCCATATCTGTGCTCACCCAGATTCAATTCCCTGTACCTTGTGGTATCATATCACGCAAATTGATCTTTGGTACCTGAGTCCGCAGTTTATCGGGTCCCATCTTCATGACTGGTGAACTTGCAAAAGTGTAACATTTGTAGCTGTTGCGCCGACTGGAAACGATGTTCCACCAGATTCAATTGTACGCTGCAAAAGGTCAATTTTTGCATGATTTTTAGCAAGAAAATCGAGTCCCAAGATCGGACAGTACCCTGCACTAACACCTGGAAATACTTCTACATGATCTGGGGAATACTAATTTCCCAATGTCTTCACGTGATTATCACCGACTCCGCATAACACGTACCGTGGCGACTGCAGTCTCTTTCTGCCCAAGAGATTCAGACTGACACGTGAGCCCGTGTGTTCACCATAAATTTATGATCCTTACCATTTACTTTGTCTAGCAAACAACATTACGACTCTGAATACGTTTCTGCAGTCTCGTGTTCTGCTGCGAATGCCGTCCAGCGGGTGAGGCACTCCAGTTCCCGTTTAACGACCGATTGTTAGGACGTTTCTTGTCCCGTGCTTTCTTCCAACAATCTCGCACTTAATGGCCCACTTCCCCACATTCGTAACATTCAAGCTGACGACATTATTTCCTGATGTGCTTCGTGCGCCCCCATCTAAAACACAACCATCATTCTGTCTTTGTGTAGCAATGTCGATGTCCTTCAACTGCGTAGCGATCTTAATGACACTTTGGTTCGCCATTCTGATTCTCCTAGAAATATCAGCAGAAATACCTCTTAGGAACACATCCAGAGTCCTATTACTTTGCCTCACACAGGATGACTCTATGAGTATCCTCATTAGTTCATACACTTGCGAATTCACTTTCCTAAACTTGTCAGTGAAAGATTCAACCGATTCCCCGTACTTCTGCGACAGCCCATTGAGTTTTTCCCTGAAGACCCTGAGACCGTTCTGCTTCCGATAGTGCTGTATTAGACCATCACCCAGTTCATCAAACTTTGTCTCTATGCTCATTGTCAAATATGTGGAGTCTAGGAATCCTACTTATTCGGTTCGCTAGACAAACAATTCAAACAAATCGTATTAATGAGTTTTATTACAAAAAAGTGAATAATAATACTTTACTTTGACAATTACACAGATGTGTCGCAAGCAAAGGCCGACATACAAAATAAGCAATCTCTTCAGTATAACAATTCCCAAATCTGTGTTACATAAAGCGTACAAGCGAAGTAACGAGCGTTGACGCTTCTTTCCAAGTCGTTAGTCTTGACGCTGCTGTTCATCTGGGCCTCGACCAGTTGCGTGCAGCGCTTATGTCCTCTTCACATAGGGACCGCTGCTGTCGCGTCGTCGTCCTGGAGAGGGGTCGCTCAGCGTGCGATTGGCTGACGTCACGTCTTCTCTCAGCTTTCTCTTCTCTATCGTTCCTGACTAGCGTGCCGGCGGTTGATTTTACGCCCCACAGAGGATCTCATGGTATATAACCTGTGTTTTCGTGTCATCCACTAGCCTTAATGTAGCCATATCCACGAATGTTTCTCCTGACTTGGCTGCAACTTTTACATCACCAGTAAAAACAGATACTTGCAGGGTTGCTTTCCTCGAAAATGGCGCTGTGAGGTTAGCCGCTACAGGATCGATGGAATCGGTGTGTACCAACAAAAATGGTTCAAATGGCTCTGAGCACTATGGGACTTAACTGCTGTGGTCATCAGTCCCCTAGAACTTAGAACTACTTAAACCTAACTAACCTAAGGACATCACACACATCCATTCCCGAGGCAGGATTCGAACCTGCGACCGTAGCGGTCGCGCGGTTCCAGACTGTAGCGCCTAGAACCGCTAGGCCACTCCGGCCGGCCTGCGTACCAACAACACAGTTTTATTTTCTCTTGACTCGAGGAGTCCTTGGCCCCCAAAGGCTTCCTATTACTCTATTCTCCTACATAATGCTTCATTGTATTGCCCCTGTTGTGTTGTAGTCTGTAACGATGCCTGGTCCCTCCAAGGCTTCCACTGTTTCATTTAGAGTCACCGCATGTGTTTCTGCCATTTGTGCAACCTTCATTTGCCGTTATACCAGAAAAGAAGGAAACTGCACAACAGGCAAAAAACAGAAGGAATTAAACTATACTTAATACGCCATATCATAGCCCAACGAGATTCTGTGCACTGGTGTGCTTCATGACCAACTCTTCTACGCGTATTACAAGTAGCTGACACAGCTCGAACACACGGCAAGTCATGTCCAGATTAATTACAGTACAGACGCCTCACTGGCTGCAAGTAAACTTCTCTAGTGGTCCCACGGAACTGAGTCAAGTCTATAGGTTCCTGCGGTATAACAAACGACACATTTAACGTGCTGCGAAAGTTCCTGCGGGACAACATGGTCATGAGAAAATACAGTACAAGAAAAGCTAACTGATATCAGTCACTCACCAAACCACATTGTTGCAAATCTCAATTCATAGTGAGCCGTGGCGAGCTGGCGCTAGTGTTATTTTGTTTACGTATCATTGAGATCTATTGTGGGTGAGCTAAGCTATCTTTGCTTTTAGCGTGTCTTATCTTCCGGGTTGGCGGGCGAATCGAGTTAGTTGTTAGCCTTTGACGGGTAACCCTCGAGTTCTCGTGACATTCGCTGGGAGACGAGTGTCAACGGCTGTCGAACGAGCGTGATGACCGTTATACGAGGGCAGTTCAATAAGTAATGCAACACATTTTTTTTCTGAAACAGGGGTTGTTTTATTCAGCATTGAAATACACCAGGTTATTCCCCAATCTTTTAGCTACACAACACTATTTTTCAACGTAATCTCCATTCAATGCTACGGCCTTACGCCACCTTGAAATGAGGGCCTGTATGCCTGCACGGTACCATTCCACTGGTCGATGTCGGAGCCAACGTCGTACTGCATCAATAACTTCTTCATCATCCGCGTAGTTCCTCCCACGCATTGCGTCCTTCATTGAGCCAAACATATGGAAATCCGACGGTGCGAGATCGGGGCTGTAGGGTGCATGAGGAAGAACAGTCCACTGAAGTTTTGTGAGCTCCTCTCGGGTGCGAAGACTTGTGTGAGGTCTTGCGTTGTCATGAAGAAGGAGAAGTTCGTTCAGATTTTTGTGCCTACGAGCACGCTGAAGTCGTTTCTTCAATTTCTGAAGAGTAGCACAGTACACTTCAGAGTTGATCGTTTGACCATGGGGAAGGACATCGAACAGAATAACCCCTTCAGCGTCCCAGAAGACTGTAACCATGACTTTACCTGCTGAGGGTATGGGTTTAAACTTTTTCTTGGTAGGGGAGTGGGTGTGGCGCCACTCCATTGATTGCCGTATTGTTTCAGGTTCGAAGTGATGAACCCATGTTTCATCGCCTGTAACAATCTTTGACAAGAAATTGTCACCCTCAGCCACATGACAAGCAAGCAATTCCGCACAGATGGTTCTCCTTTGCTCTTTATGGTGTTCGGTTAGACAACGAGGGACCCAGCGGGAACAAACCTTTGAATATCCCAACTGGTGAACAATTGTGACAGCACTACCAACAAGGATGTCAAGTTGAGCACTGAGTTGTTTGATGGTGATCCGTCGATCATCTCGAACGAGTGTGTTCGCACGCTCCGCCATTGCAGGAGTCACAGCTGTGCACGGCCGGCCCGCACGCGGGAGATCAGACAGTCTTGCTTGACCTTGCGGCGATGATGACACACGCTTTGCCCAACGACTCACCGTGCTTTTGTCCACTGCCAGATCACCGTAGACATTCTGCAAGCGCCTATGAATATCTGAGATGCCCTGGTTTTCCGCCAAAAGAAACTCGATCACTGCCCGTTGTTTGCAACGCACATCCATTACAGACGCCATTTTAACAGCTCCGTACAGCGCTGCCACCTGTCGGAAGTCAATGAAACTATACGAGACGAAGCGGGAATGTTTGAAAATATTCCACAAGAAATTTCCGGTTTTTTCAACCAAAATTGGCCGAGAAAAAAAATGTGTTGCATTACTTATTGAACTGCCCTCGTATGTTGTGGTGTGAAATTGGTTGGGCGTTTTGGCAACATGGGCAGCTTGGAGATACAAGTTCTGTGACTTCGCTGGGAACAAAATTTGAAGTGAAGCTGTGGAACCTGCTCCTTCGTATTGTGTATGTGATATGAAGTAAGTGGTCGTAGTTGTGTTTTGTTGACCGACGCACTCAGAGGCATTTAAACTTTATTATTACGGTGAGACTTTCATAGTCGAAATTTAAGATGATGTTGAAGAGTTCAGTTAGCGTAATTAAATGGTGGCTGTTATTTGAAAGCTTTCTCAGAAGTTTTACTAGTGCTCTGTGTTTCTTGAAATCAAATGGTTCTATGTTGGCGTTTTCAAAGCCTGCACTCTATTAATACAGTTGTCCATGTGTAAAATGCTTAAGGTCAAAGTTGCGAATTTGTCAGTAGTGTAACGTGTTCCTTTACACGCTTACCCATATATCGAGACAAAGGTTCTGCCGAGTGTTTCTATGTTTCAGAGTTATTGGAATGTCTTTGTGAATTGCGCAAAAACCTTTGATTGTGCCCGTGCCTTGGAGGGGAGTGAAATGTCATCCGAGGTCCAGGCCCGGCAGTGTTTAAGAACCTGGCCACTACCGGGAGTTGTTCACATACCGCCTTCCAAAGTGTAGTATTTATCTTCCTTCTGTTAAGGCGGGTTAAGCTGTTACATATATATAAATATATATTGCATGTAACCTGTTCTTATACGAACTTGTTTCCTTAAATATTAGCTACTGGCAACCGGCTAAACTTTAAATTGCATAGTATGTTCTGAGTTCTTTGCGCAGCTCTTTCTGCTAATCTTTTATTAACACGTCTGAACATTCATTTTTAGGGATCAGTGTTTCTGCCATAGTTTTTTATGTAAGTGGTTCTATCATGTTGTGTAATTTTATCTTAGCTTGGCACTAGTGTTGAAGTCATCCTTTATTGGTAACTGTTTTCATTATACGTATTTTGAGGAAAATCCTATATGGGAGTTTGAATTTCTGAAGTTTGTCAGTAATTCTGTTTTCTTAATAAGGGAAAATAATATGATGGGTATTAGTGTACAGCAACGTTAAGTTTGTAATTGACCTTTTAACAAGTGCTTCTTTAACACATTGAAATAGTAGGTTTATAAGAGTATTTTAGTGAAGAATATTTTAAGTGCGGCCATCTTAATGTAATAACTGGTTTTAAGGAGTTTGATGAAGTGGCTATGTGAAGTAATTGCTAATTGCTATACTTAAGGTATCTGTAAATGCCTGGCACATTAAGTTTTTTATAACTTTCTCTTAAGGGTTGTTTATTTGAGTACTGAGTATGTTGGGTCTCTACCTGTATTTGCAAAGCTTTACCTAGTAGCTCGTGACAATTTGTAATTGTCAAATTCCGTAAAAGGAGTAATGTCACTAAACTGTCTTAATTATAAATTGTGACTATGAACCATGATTCCATCCCGCTTCCTCTTTTATGGTATCTAAGATATGGTGGATAAGTGTGGTACCAAAAGGGACCACGTATCACATAGCTCTTGATCTCACATCGGAACGGCATAGATACTCGGCTGCTGTTGTTCTAGAGGTGTTGCGTGGCACCAGGCACAGACATCTCTACCACTGGCAACCGGTTGGTGACACCAGACATAGGAGTCTGGTCCCAGACTTCTACAGTCATCATGAGAGAGCTGGGCAGAATGTGGTGCCGAGGACCCATCTATGCTCGAGGGTGCCAAGAAAAGATTATTGACAATAACACATTTACTAGATAGTAATAGAGGATTGTCTTCACAAGCGCTGTGCCATAGCCGAGCTGGTGCAGCAACACCTTGTCAGCAGTGGAAAATCCACGTGCGCTCGACTCAGAGTACGGCCAGTGCCGCAGAGCGCAAGGTGGTGGGTGCCGACCTGCGGGGACTTGCGGCCTCCAGCTCTGGGTATCGATCTCCAAAGAGCTCTCACTGATGTCGGAGATTTGTACGAGGTGCGGCTAGAAAAAAACCGGACTGATGCTGGAAAAAACATTTATTTACAATTATTTACAATTTCATGTTATCTCCTTCAATGTACTCTCCTCCTCGGTCTCTACACCGCTCCATACGAATTTTCCACTGTTCATAGCAATGCTGCAGATCATTTTCGGTAAGTCCATACATTACTTCCGTCGCTTTTTCTTTTACTGCTTCAACAGTCTCAAATCTAGTTCCTTTCAAAGCTGACTTGACTTTAGGGAAATGAAAAAAGTCACAGGGGGCCAAATCAGGTGAGTAGGGTGGATGATCTAAGATGGGAATGTTGTGTTTTGCCAAAAACGTCTTCACTGACAACGCACTGTGAGCTGGGGCATTGTCTTGGTGAAGGATCCATGACTTTTTTCTCCACAAATCGTTCCGTTTTCTCCGTACTCGCTCACGTAGGGTAGCCAGGACGCTAATGTAGTAATGCTGATTCACTGTTTGTCCCTCTGGTACCCAATCAATGTGCACAATCCCTTTGATGTCAAAAAAAACAATCATCATTGCCTTGAATTTCGATTTTGACATTCGTGCTTTTTTTGTCGTGGAGAACCAGGAGTTTTCCAATGCATCGATTGGCGTTCAGTTTCGGGATCGTAAGTAAAAAACCACGATTCATCGCAAGTAATAACATTTTGTAAGAAGGTGGGATCACTTTCAATGTTTTCCAGGATGTCAGAACAAATCATTCTTCGGCGTTCCTTCTGTTCAATTGTGAGACACTTTGGAACCATTTTTGAACACACTTTGTTCATGTTGAAACTTTCATGAAGAATCTGCCTAACACTTTCCTTGTCAACTCCTGTTAACTCAGACACTGCTCTGATTGTTAAACGGCGATCTTGTCGAACAAGTTTACCGATTTTTTCAATGTTTGCATCAGTTTTTGCTGACAATGGTCTGCCAGCGCGAGTGTCATCACTGGTGTCTTCACGGCCATCTTTAAATCGTTTAAACCACTCAAACACTTGTGTTCGAGATAAACAATCATCGCCGTACACTTGTTGTAACATTACAAACGTTTCACTTGCAGATTTTCCTAGTTTGAAACAAAATTTGATGTTAACACGCTGTTCTTTCTGTACACTCAACATTTTCCGACGCACAGACAAAACGTCAACTACTTAAAACAGACGCCACGGGCAGACTGAGTGCAGGAGGCAGATGAAACTCGAGCAGTAGGCGGAGCGAGAGTCACGTGACAGGCCACGCGACTTTCAGCCTTATTGCATTCGTTTTATTGTTTCACCAGTACTAGTCCGGTTTTTCTCTAGCCACACCTCGTAGTCAGGGGTCTCAGTCCAGGTCCGCCTGAAGTACTCGGAGGGGTCAGCTCTCAGCGCCCTTTAGGAAACAGGAACTGGCGACATCAGTGTCTGCCACAGGCACAGGATGAACAGGTGCAGTGGTCCTCCCTCTAGAAGGCCGGTGATGGACCATAGGTCAAGCCTCCAGCAGGCCTGCAGGTGGCCTTCACGCCCATTAGTGATGCCTCAGATGTTGGCCGTGCAGCTGGCAGTGGCTCCACAGGCGATCGAAGGCAGCTAAGCATGCCAAGAGTCGTCCTCCACAGCCTCCCATTTCACTTGATAGCTGCAACTGACACAAGAGCTGAGACTATGCACTGGGCAGCCGGAATCAGCACTCAGTAATCCGACATTTCTCAAGAAGCGTGCAGTATTGATGTCGTCGCCTTGTGTGCACTCTGCAGCTGTCAGGGTGGCCAGGACATCACGGAGGTGTCAGGTCAGAGGGGTGTTCTGAACACAGTTTCGACACAAAGCAGCTCAATAGGCTGTGTAGTGGAAGGGTTAGGCTAGCAATAGAACAGTGCATCACCATTGACTAGACACTCATTTATTGAACACATAAGTCAGGTATTACCCAAAAGGATCAGTACAAATTACAAAATAATATTCTTTTCCTTTAAGTCACCCAAACATTTAAGCAGGCAAATAGCAATCATTTAACTGAAAGCCTTTTAAGAAAGCAAGACTAGAAAATTTGAATGATGAGTTAAAATCATATTTAAATAGGCTCTGACCGAGCACATATTTTAAAACCAAATACTTCCTTTGAGGAACCAGCGATCAAAATTAATTACATAATCCTCAACAACCGTATTACATCCAAGACATTTAAGATTAAACAGTAATATATAACATCAGAGAGCTGCAGTCCCAAGTTTTAAGCAAATGGACTGCACTGCAACAGTACAATACAAGTCCCTCAAAGGATCTCCCCACACAGGAAGTTATTGCCACAACCGACAAAATATCAGCATCATTCCATGCACAGACCTAAAACAAACTAAAAGCTCTCTTAAGTTTGGTACAGTTAACTCCCTTTCAACATAACATACAAGTCCAGCCCTAGGACGGCACCGACACCCCGCAATTTAGCACGCGAAAAACCACAGCGATGCACTCATCACGTATCCTTACAAAATCCAAGAACAGAGATCCGGCTCCCCAATAGCGGAACATTTAACCACGCGCAGCGTGCGGGTTTGCGGGATGCTGATCTCGCCCTTAACCTCAACACCAGTTCGAATACTGCTCAGCCTACAATCTTGAACCACCATACACATTCCTTCAGTTACTGCATAGGAAGCCAATGTGATAGCAAACAGACCAGCATATGATAAAAGCTTAAGCAATTTCCTTACTAGACAACCCTTATGAATAGTAGCAGTAATTATTTTTTAACATGAGCACACCCACAACCAGAAGACAAACAACGCCAATCATAAGGACAGTAGCACATAAGCAAGTAGCAATGGTAACTTCTGCTTAGATTGGCTACAAATCAGCTGTGATTTAACACACCAGAGAACAGTCTTTACAACATAACCATCAGTACAATAGCAAATTACGCACACGTGTACTCCCCCACGATTTCGATTCGCAAAGCCATAGACAAAACGTGGAGAACGCATCACTTAGACCAACATAATGATGCTCCCTCAGTTACCCCAAATAACTGACTCCCTTAGTTGCACAGCAAAGAACCAGACCTAATGAAACCACCACAGTTTTCGGCTCTAAATTGTCACAGTACAAGTGAGACTCAATCACAAACGTAATTTTACATCACCTGTTCCCGTATAGTCAATACAAGCGCCTGATTTTCACCCGTTTATAACAGCAGGCAGCAACATCGTACGGAAAAGAGCGTAGACACAAGCTCTTACCAATTCTCTTCTCCGAAAGCAGCCGCCGCAACTCTCGGGAACCACTGGGACATCCAATGCAAAAATCATTACTCCTTCACACAAATTACAGGACGCCCGCTTCCCGCTGTTTGCTACGGCGCCTTCCGTTCAGAGCCAACTTGTATATCTCCATGCGATAGGTCCGGTCCCACACTCGCTGCGTCAACCCGACAAGCGTCTTCCACCACGTCCCGGAGCACACCCCCACAGGACCTCGCCTCGTTACTCCTCGCGTAGGCCCCAGAGGGCGCTGCTTACCGCCCTGACCGTAGCAGGAAAGATAAACCACCAGAGTGGCACTATCGATATGAGCCGCCACGGCTCAATCACGTGTCCTGGTTTTCCCTCTCCTAGTGACTTCAGACTTTCACAGCTTCACCTTTCAGAGGCTCTTTTCTGTTGTCTAGGCACCTGAATACTTAATGTCGCGTTATACCCAGCCTTTCTTACGAAACTCTGCTTTTTCACTAGTATGACGCCATACCCCGGCTTTCGTGATGTCACTGTGCTTCGCTTGCAGACCTGGCGCTCGGTTCTTCTACTGTGCTGCGCTAGCTCCCGTGTTTCCCGCCACTAGCTCACCATTTTCCCCTAACTGTGAGTGGCTCGAAGACTTCTTATGTAATAGAACCCAATACGTTGTCCTCGATGGTGAGCGTTCATCGGAGGTGGGGGTATCATCTGGAGTGCCCCAGGGAAGTGTGGTAGGCCCGCTGTTGTTTTCTGTCTACATAAATGATCTTTTAGATAGGGTGAATAGCAATGTGCGGCTGTTTGCCGATGATGCTGTGGTGTACGGGAAGGTGTCGTCGTTGAGTGACTGTAGGAGGATACAAGATGACTTGGACAGAATTTGTGATTGGTGTAAAGAATGGCAGCTAACTCTAAATATAGATAAATGTAAATTAATGCAGATGAATAGGAAAAAGAATCCCGTAATGTTTGAATACTCCATTAGTAGTGTAGCGCTTGACACAGTCATGTCGATTAAATGTTTGGGCGTAACATTGCAGAGCGATATGAAGTGGGACAAGCATGTAATGGCAATTGTGGGGAAGGCGGATAGTCGTCTTCGGTTCATTGGTAGAATTTTGGGAAGATGTGGTTCATCTCTAAAGCAGAGCGCTTATAAAACACTAATACGACCTATTCTTGAGTACTGCTCGAGCGTTTGGGATCCCTATCAGGTCGGATTGAGGGAGGACATAGAAGCAATTCAAAGGCGGCTGCTAGATTTGTTACTGGTAGGTTTGATCGTCACGCGAGTGTTACGGAAATGCTTCAGGAACTCGGGTGGGAGTCTCTAGAGGAAAGGAGGCGTTCTTTTCGAGAATCACTACTGAGGAAATTTAGAGAACCAGCATTTGAGGCTGACAGCAGTACAACTTTACTGCCGCCAACTTATATTTCGCGGAAAGACCACAAAGATAAAATAAGAGAGATTAGGGCTCGTACAGAGGCATATAGGCAGTCATTTTTCCCTCGTTCTGTTTGGGAGTGGAACAGGAAGAGAAGATGCTGGTTGTGGTACGAGGTACCCTCCGCTACGCACTGTATGGTGGATTGCGGAGTATGTATGTAGATGTAGATGTAGCTGTCAGTTTACTGGTCATTGACACAGGCGGTTTGCCTTCCAGGAGTTGCCAAGGTAGAACTTGGACGAAATTTTAGTGTCCACCGAGGATTCTATCTTGGGGAATAACAGCCATAAGGAGAGATGAGAATGCGAACCATAAGAATATGTAGATATACTGGTACACTATACCAACCAAAGTTATTCTTATGTTTGTGTCCCATGTTTTTCTTCATAGACCGAACGAGTCTAAACACACAATGTCACAGCCACTCTCCTTGCAGACTTGTAGAGGGTATTTCGATATATATGAACCTATAAAGGCATACTTTCTTTCATTACCTAACCCATCTACAACAATGAAAGATTTTTTGCTAGGACGACTTCTGTCCTTGTTATTCATAGCTCTTGTGCTCTTGTATGGCTATATACCAAAGCCGAATCAAACACACTCAAACTTCAGCATTTCTCGCAATGAGGTACCCGGCCACTGTTCACAAACGTGGGTAATTTAATTCGAAGACTAGCGCAAAGCATACGTGCAATCAAAATTGTCGGAATTTTAAGGGGATTATGAGAAACACCTCAAAATCAGGTAGAAGAAATCAGAGCAGATGTGAATAATGCACTACTGGCCATTAAAATTGCTACAACACGAAGCTGACGTGCTACAGACGCGAAATTTAACCGACAGAAAGAAGATGCTGTGATATGCAAATGATTAGCTTTTCAGAGCATTCACACAAGGTTGGCGCCGGTGGCGACACCTACAACGTGCTGACATGAGGAAAGCCGGCCGGTGTGGCCGTGCGGTTGCGGTTCTAAGCGCGTCAGTTTGGAACCGCGTGCCCGCTACGGTCGCAGGTTCGAATCCTGCCTCGGGCATGGATGTGTGTGCTGTCCTTAGGTTAGTTAGGTTTAAGTAGTTCTAAGTTCTAGGGGACTGATGACCTCAGTAGTTAAGTCCCATAGTGCTCAGAGCCATTTGAACCATTTTTTTGACATGAGGAAAGTTTCCAACCGATTTCTCATACACAAACAGCTGTTGACCGGCGTTGCCTGGTGAAACGTTGATGTGATGCCTCGCGTAAGGAGGAGAAATGCGTACCATCACGTTTCCGACTTTGATAAAGGTCGGATTGTAGCCTATCGCGATTGCGGTTTATCGTATCGCGACATTGCTGCTTGCGCTGGTCGAGATCCAATGACTGTTAGCAGAATATGGACTCGGTGGGTTCAGGAGGGTAATACGGAACGCCGTGCTAGATCCCAACGGCCTCATATCACTAGCAGTCGAAATGACAGGCATCTTATCCACATGTCTGTAACGGATCGTGCAGCCACGTCTCGATCCCTGAGTCAACAGATGGGGTCGTTTGCAAGACAACAAGCATCTGCACGAACAGTTCGACGACGTTTGCAGCAGCATGGACTATCAGCTCGGAGACCACGGTTGCGGTTATCCTTGACGCTACATCACAGACAGGAGCGCCTGCGATGGTGTACTCAACGACGAATCTGGGTGCACGAACGGCAAAACGTCATTTTTTCGGATGAATCTAGGTTCTGTTTACAGCATCATGATGGTCGCATCCGTGTTTGGCGACATCGCGGTGAACGCGTATTGGAAGCATGTATTCGTCATCGCCATACTGGCGTATCACCCGGCGTGATGATATGGGGTGCCATTGGTTACACGTCACCTTTTATTGCCATTGACGGCACTTTGAACAATGGACGTTACATTTCAGATGTGTTACGACCCGTGGCTCTACCCTTCATTCGATCCCTGCGAAACCCTACATTTCAGCAGGATAATGCACGATCGCATGTAGCAGGTCCTGTACGGACCTTTCTGGATACAGAAAATGTTCGATTGCTGCCCTGGCCACCGCATTCTCCAGATCTCTCACCAATTGAAAGCGTCTGGTCAATGGTGGCAGAGCAACTGGCTCGTCACAATACGCCAGTAACTACTCTTGATGAACTGTGGTATCGTGTTGAAGTTGCATGGGCAGCTGTACCTGTACACGCCATCCAAGCTCTGTTTGACTCAATGCCCAGGCGTATGAAGGCCGTTGTTACGGCCAGAGGTGGTTGTTCCGGGTACTGATTTCTCAGGATCTATGCACCCAAATTGCGTGAAAATGTAATCACATGTCAGTTCTAGTAAAATATATTTGTCCAATGACTACCCATTTATAATCTGCATTTCTTCTTGGTGTTGCAATTTTAATGGCCAGTAGTGTATGTACATAATCACCAAGGAATACTTGAAATCCTCCAGTTGTCATTTAGCATCCAATTAAAAGCATCTTCAGATGTTGACAGTAGCTGATGCTCCAACCTGGAAACAAGCTGCAGAAACTATAGGAGATATTTTGCTAGGAAAATAAACATTAAGTTGGACGACAGTAAATTCTTTGATCAGTGTCAAAATTTTACAAAATTCGTGCAAAAAGAAAGATAACTTTGCCTTTAAAAATTTTTTGGCACATGTAATTGGGAAGATTATATCATATCACTTCACAACGAAGAATTCCATTCGAAATTATTTAAATAGGCCGAACGTTGCTTTGCAATTCGCGGTCGTGATGCCAAAGTAGAATGGGTGTTCTCTTTCATAAACGTCCAGCTGACAAAGGAACGCAATAAGGTCGGCCGGTGTGGCCGAGCGGTTGTAGGGGCTTCAGTCTGGAACCGCGCGACCGCTACGGTCGCAGGTTGGAATCCTGCCTCGGGCATGGATGTGTGTGATGTCCTTAGGTTAGTTAGGTTTAAGTAGTTCTAAGTTCTAGGGGACTGATGATCTCAGATGTTAATTCCCATAGTGCTCAGAGACATTTGAACCATTTTTGAACGCAATAAACTGCAGACAGACGCATTCATAAAAATGATGCTCCAGTTGTGTAGCTTGAAATTATCCCATCAAAAGTTCCGCAAAATGATGTCCATAAAAGATAACATTCCTGATACAGTAATTTCAGCTGAGAAATGTTAATAATTAACTGCAGATTATACGTTTAATTAAAATAAAGAAAGTTATTGAATATCTTTTCGTTTTCCATACGAAGAGGAAGATAATTGTTTATGTTGTTTAATGAAGGACTTTTAATTTATTTTAACATAAGATATTCTTAAGAAGCAGACTGAGTAATTAAGAAGGGTGAGCACTCAGTTGTTATCATAACTGCCAAATTATAATGCTGTCTACTGATTCTTGTTAGTTTCCTGAGGCACGTTTAAAGTAGATCTCACTGTAACTGATTATTAATAAGCGACTGAGAAAACCCAGCTTACAACTATTTAAAATAAGTAGTCCGACTTTTGGTCTAAATACAGGATAATTCCTTGATGATCTCACAAACTTTTAGGGATGAAGGAGTAGCGTAAATATATCGGTTTTAGGTAAGGGCCCCTGTATCGGAAACGCCCGAATTGGAAGTTATAGGCGTAAATCGTTCTCATACCTCCGACAGTGGATCTGTTGTGCTGCAATCTCTTTGTTTTCCGTATTTTGAAAGATGGTGGTATGGACCAAAACGAGGACAATACGTCTAGGCAACATGGATTGTAAATTGCATACTGTTACGGTGCTCGCTTATTTCCAAGTCCGTATCGATCTTAGTGCTGAGTATTGACTCAGGCGGCGCTTTGGCGTTAGGCGGTTGTCTCCGTGTGTGATCGTTGGTCGCACCTTAGCTGGAGGCGGTTGAGGAGGGCCGGCCGGAGTAGCCGTGCGGTTCTAGGAGCTGCAGTCTGGAACAGAGCGTCCGCTACGGTCGCAGGTTCGAATCCTGCCTCGGGCATGGATGTGTGTGGTGGCCTTAGGTTAGTTAGGTTTAATTAGTTCTTAGGCGACTGATGACCTCAGAAGTTAAGTCGCATATTGCTCAGAGCCATTTGAACCTTTTTTTTTGGGTTAGGAGGACAGAGGCGGCTGCCTTGGCGTGGAAGCAGTTCGGCTAGGCTGGGGTTGTTTGCGTCTGGACGCCGAGTGGGGCCCGACCGGAAGACCGGACCGTGATTTTACGGTTAATAGTGTGGACAGCGGCATGGTGTGCCGTTTAACTTAATTCGTAAGGGGAGCAAAATCTCGCCTGTTGTGGTTTGTCGAGCCTGAGTTTGAAATACCTTCAATGTGCGGCGGGATGTCATTTCGTCCTCCTGTCTCTCCGTCGCTGGGATTGCTATCCTCGTTTACCGTCCCATGGATGTATATCGATAGGGTACGCTGCTCTCCATACTCAACTAGACGCTGGTGATGGAAGTGCATCGTTCAGCGGCACGTTAGTCTGGGTGCTTTATGTTTGATCTTCAAGTGCATAGTCTTCGAGTGGCACTCCTTAGAGTTTGCCTTGCGCAGTTAGATTGGAGTTTATTTTGTCTCGTGGTGTTTCCGCTTTCCGTTAACGAAGGTTAAGCTTGATTCGGCACTCCGTACGACGCTTGGCACCTCAGCAGGCGGATCGGAGCCACCTTCGCGACTAAACGGAAGTCTTTCGACTGAGAGGTCTTGTGTTTTGTATAGTGTTCATAAATTGTTGTTTTGGTATTAAGTTGGCGGAGGTTTCTTACGGATTTCCCGGCATTTGGTCTGTTGTCCGGCCCGGCCTGGGTCTCGTTATTTTAAAAGTCGGTCCTTGTTTTGGCTTAATACGATTTTGGTTCACTGCCTGGTGGTTCTGCTAGTACGCCGGGTCGCTGTGGTTGTGTTGCATTCTGTATGCGGCTGTGTGCTCGGAGCCGTGAAGTACCATTTGTGTGAACTGCTTCACTGGGGAGTACTGATCGGGCCATTCTTGGTACTCGGCTGTATGAAATATTATTATTATTATTATTCAAAGTAATATTATCACTTAAATGATTCAATTCTTGTTGCGTTAATTGCAACTTGGGCATTGAGAAATTTAGTAGTGTAATAACGGAAGGTTTTATAGTGGCACATGCCCCTTTACCTGTTTCGTAATCTGGTAATTACCGAAAGACCTTAAGCTCATAGTAATATGATGTGAGTTTCTTAAATTATTGTATTTTTATGTCATGTTATTGTTTTTTTAATTTGCTGATCACTCGTGTAGTGTTCCAAGTATTAAAATGTTTCAGGTAGCTATTACTTGGGTGGGACGCGCGGAACCGCAACGGAGAGAGTAGTTGCGCGCCTTGCGTGTCCGTTGTTGGCGCGGCCTGGTGTCCGTTGTTTGTTTTGGTGCACCTGAGTTAAGTATTGTGTTGCCTCCTCCCTTGCGGCCCCTTCGTACTCTTCTCATAAACATTTACTCAAGGCATTTTAGTTAATTTTATGCTAGTATTATTTTAATTTGTTACATTGGTAAAATTGTGCGGCCTTCATTATGCACACTGTTTGTCATAGCGGAGTTAATGTGCCTTTTTAATTTCTTAAACTCCATTGTGTGTGCCCTATGTGATACATATTATTTGTCGTAATAGATTTGAGTATGCCAATTGTAATGTCTCATATATCATGATGTGCGTGTGTAATGGTGCAATAAATGGATGACTGTTATTTCTCTTTTTGGCGCCCTTCATGCCTCCTTTCTTGTCCCTATTGGTACGCTGCCCTTGTGTTGGACACTCCACATCACATACCTTAAGAACTATGAGCTCTCGTTCATCGTTGATACTATGAAACACATGTCTTCTACACAATACGTGCCCATAGCTCATAAGGTATCCATTTTAGAGCCGATGTTTACTGGAAATATTTTTCTTCTTTTGGTCCATACTGCCGTCTCTCAAAATATGGTAAGCAAAGATCTTGCAGTAGAAGAGATCGATTGTCAGAGGTGTCACCACGATATTCGCTAATAACTTTCGACTCAGCTGTTAGCACACCCAGGGTCCTCCCCTTATCTGGAATTGAAACATTTACTCTTCACAACCATCCCTGAAAGTTTGCAGCAACATCACAGAATCACGCTGCATAAGAGTCAGGGTTTTCTAGATACTGTATGGTGATGCCCCACATTTGTTTCCGCTGACTCCAGGAACGAGAGGTTGTAATAGGGACTTAATAGATCAAGGAACCCATGTCCGGAAATGTCATCCAACACCGCTACAGAGAGTTAAAGTTATAGGCGCCGACGGCTGTAAATGTATGTACCGGGTGATCAAAAAGTCAGTACAAATTTGAAAAGTTAATAAACCACGGAATAACGTAGATAGAGAGGTAAAAATTGACACAAATGCTTGGAATGACATGGGGTTTTATTAGAACAAAAAAAAAAGAACAAAGTATTGCTAGACGTATGAAAGATCTCTTGCGCGCTTCGTTTGGTGATGATCGTGTGCTCAGCCGCCACTTTCGTCATGCTTGGCCTCCCAGGTCCCCAGACCTCAGTCCGTGCGATTATTGGCTTTGGGGTTACCTGAAGTCGCAAGTGTATCGTTATCGACCGACATCTCTAGGGATGCTGAAAGACAACATCCGACGCCAATGCCTCACCATGACTCCGGACATACTTTACAGTGCTGTTCACAACATTATTCCTCGACTACAGCTATTGTTGAGGAATGATGGTGGACATATTGAGCATTTCCTGTAAAGAACATCATCTTTACTTTGTCTTACTTTGTTATGCTAATTATTGCTATTCTGATCAGATGAAGCGCCATCTGCATACATTTTTTGAACGTTTGTATTTTTTTGGTTCTAATAAAACCCCATGTCATTCCAAGCACGTGTGTCAATTTGTACCTCTCTATCTACATTATTCAGTTATTTATTCAGTTTTGAAATTTGTACTCACTTTTTGATCACCCGGTATATACACGATGAGTCCATCATTATGTTACAAACTTTCTAGGATGATGGAGGAGGATAAATATATCAGTTTGAGGTAAACGTCCCCGTACCGGGAAAAATGTCTAGTAAACGTGGGATCTAAAATGCATACCTGATGAGCTATGAGCGATTGTTCAATACAGGAGATGTGTTTCACACTAGCGAAGATGGACAAGTGCTAATAGTTGCTCAGGTGTGCATTTCAGAGGCCATGTTTTCCGAATGTTTTTTCATGTTTTGATCCATACTGCGAAAGTTACCTATCCTACAATCTTAACAACAACAGTAATAGTACAAACAATCCTGTTGGCAGAACATCTGCAAATGAGCATTATGGGAGAGGTTGAAAATACCGCTTCAGTTGTAGATTGCTTTATTTTCACACGACCCGTTTCATAGCCAACACACCACGTCTGGTACACGCGGCGTTCAGGGATCACAACACAGCTACGACACCTGAGGATGGGCCTGTAACAGTCCGAAACCGGTCATGTGAAAACAAAGTAATTTACAACTGAAGCGGTATTTTTAACCTGTGCAACAGTACCAGTACACGTATTCCACTGTCAGAGGTATCAGAACCGTTTTCATTTATAACTTCCGAATCGTTCGATTCCGGTACAGGCACCCTTACCTCAATATCCTTCTCCACCATCCTTAAAAGCTTATAACATCGTCACAGAATCGTTCCTCTAATACCCAGTAGCACGTCCTCTTGCATTGATGCATGCCTGTATTCGTCGTGGCATACTTTCTACATGTTTATCAAGGCAATGTTGGTCCAGATTGTCCCACCCCTCAACGGCGATTCGGCATAGATCCCTCAGAGTGGTTGGTGGGTCACGTCGGCCATAAACAGCCCTTTTCAATCTATCCCAGGCATGTTCGATAGGGTTTATGTCTGGAGAACATGCTGGCCACTCTAGTCGCGAATTGTCGGCCATGAAGACGAGTGCCTCGCCAATACGCTGCCGATATCGTTGCACTATCGGTCGAAGGATGGCATTCACGTATCGTACATCCATTACGGCGCTTTCCATGACCACAGCGGCGTACGTCGGCCCCACCCCAAAACAGCAGGGAACTTCCACCTTGATGCACTGGCTGGACAGTGTGTCTAAGACGTTCAGCTTGACAGGGTTGCCTCCAAACACATCTCTGACGATTGTCTGATTGAACGCACATGCAACACTCATAGGTGAAGAGAATGTGGTGCCAATCCTGAGCGGTCCATTCGCCATGTTGTTGGGCCCATCTGTACCGCGCTGCATAGTGTAGTGGTTGTAAAGATAAAGCATTATTCAATACGGTGGCGTTGCTGTCAGGGTTCCTTCGAGTCATAATCATTAGGTAGCGGGTCATCCACTGCTGAACAAAGTAATAATGCGGACGCGGTCGAAACGCCGTATTGACCACCTAGGTATGGTTGACTGTTAGCCAGTATCTTTCTCTTTTGTGTGGCATAAAATTAAATATGGGAAACATAAAACCAATAAAGGCAAGAGATAAGCAAGACGGTACACACTTCTTCAATCCTTAGGTCGCAGGATGTTTTTCCCTCTAATCTTGCTACAACTTTACAAGACGTGCTTTCCTTTCTGCGTAAGAATCTATTACCTCACCATAGTTCGTCAAACGTTTTGCTACATGAAAAATCAAAATGTCATTGTCTAATACTGTAAAAGCTGTTAATATGAATAGTATGGCCGGTCGGTATGGCCGAGCGGTTCTAGGCGCTCCAGTCCGAAACCACGCTGCTGCTACGGTCGCAGGTTCGAATCCTGCCTCGGGCATGGATGTGTGTGATGTTCTTAGGTTAGTTAGGTTTAAGTAGTTCTAAGTCTAGGGGACTGATGGCCACAGAAGTCCCATAGTGCTCAGAGCCATCTGAACCATTTGAAATAGTGCTGTGTCTCGATTTGATTACGTCTATTTTGTCACTGTCTGCTAGATAAAATGAAATACGCCATTCTAATATCGCAGCAATTCTAACACCCGCCAAGTAAGGCCTCATTTACAGGGACAGAATATAATTTACGAAGTACCAACATTAAATGCCTATTAGCCCTACTACAAGCAAAAAGTTTTACGTTAGGAAGTAATTTCATATTTCATTCATACACTCCAGTTTCTCAAGCATGAGCTCGATAAGTAATAATACTAAATCTTTATATAAAATTGGAATCTTCATATTATTCCATATAATTTTTGTGAGGTCCCCGTTCCTTCTCCTTTCTTGCTCTGACAAACAATCTTCCCATCACTAATTCTGTTACTATTCACGCCATCGTCAAAAGTTATTCTCCAGTTAAGTTCACTATATAACCCAGCCAGAATCATCAGTTTAATAATCCCACGTTTATTCCCCCGTTAGGCGCCGGCCGGAGTGACCGAGCGGTTCTAGGCGCTACAGTCTGGAACCGCGCGACCGCAGGTTCGAATCCTGCCTCGGGCATGGATGTGTGTGATGTCCTTAGGTTAGTTAGGTTTAAGTAGTTCTAAGTTATAGGGGACTGATGACCTCAGAAGTTAAGTCCCATAGTGCTCAGAGCCATTTGAGCTATCTCGCGTTCGGCGTTATTACGTGTTCGCATAATGCGTTTTCCGCGCTGTTCCGACAATGGAACTTAGCGGCTGCCAACCGGGGGACAGTACAACGGGCCTTTAGTAATGTAGCGATGTAGCAAAATCTTTCTGTCGAAATTTCTTTTTCTTGGATGTACCGAGAAGAGTAACATGCAATCGTTCTTATCTGTTATTCCTGTTAGTCGTTTATTTCCAAACTGGTGGTCTGAATATGGATTTCGCTAGGAATTATAACAACGCTGATCATTCGCACAGCCTACCAACCACATAAACAAACAGCGATTGGCATTCACTCGTTCGGGTGCATTCGGCTCAAGTTGTATAGCTCCGTCCGCTTTTTCTGCGGGAAATTTTTCTATTTCTAGATGTGACGGGAATGCCTCTGGCAGAGACATCACGTACACCATGCACACATTCAAAAATCAACTTATCGTTCGTTCAGAAAGCAACTTAGTATAAGTTCAAAAACCAACAGGGAAGCGTTTGAAAGTCATATGAATAATCGATAGACCAACGTGCGCTGGATGCTAGGCGCTTTGTGAAACTAGGTTTTTTCTTCAAGGATATGAATTTGGCGCCCCCTGCAATTGCTTCCTGTGGCAGGTATCCCGGTTTAACCCCCCCCACTCCCCCCCCCCCCCGCTCCCACCACGCAGATATCCCGGTTTAACCCCCCCCCCCCCCCCCCACCCTAGATCCGTGCCTGCTCTTGTCACGTAAAAATTTGCTAAGGGGGTTAATGATTCGTCCATCCTTATACTTCACTCGGCATACACATACGCTAATATTTTTGTAAATGTTGGGAACATTTTTACTCTTTTTGATGTCTTATTATGATGTCTGTGCGGTTTTCACTTCAGCTACAGGTGGGGTGGTTTATTTGGTGCGTTAAATAATGTAAATGTTACATTCCATACAGGTTTCCTATGTTTCTCATTCACTGATTTGGCTGGAAGGTTACCGAACGAAACTTCGTGTTGTTTAGTTGATAAATGACGTCTTTCAGCAGAAGGTCACGTCTTCTCGTGTTTGCTGGCAGTCTTTCTGTTGTTAAAGGAAAACGATATTCTCCAATAAGCATCAGTACGCTACAAAAGAATCGTAAATAAACTGTCCTCTACCATTTCGTACCTTAGGAAATAAAGAATGGCAAACATGACGTCATTTTTTAGTTAATGTCGATTTTTATGGCACTACAGAAGCTCCAAATTGTGAAAACTATTTTACAAATCAATATAAACGATAGCATTCGCTCTCATCCAATATCGCGTTCAGAAGTGTCACTCGCTGGCCGCTTAACGCGCTGCTATCGCAGCGGGTAACAAATACGAGATTGAGTGTTGTCGTGACTGTTATATTTGACTGGGATCATTCTTTAGCTATACAGCTTTAATTTCAAAGATCTTGTAAGGTCCCATCTCTGTGCTGTTGTCCTCGGATTCTCGCGCTGTTGATACGTAGTGTGAAAATAGCTTACTCTGCCTCCTGCTCTGTAGTGAAAAACTCGCGTGGAACACCGTTAAAAAGGTGGAGGGAAACGCTGTTCTCAACGTCTTTCATAATTTTACAGAAAAAAATCACCACTGAAGTCTTCCGAGAAATTAAACAAATAAATTTATGGGATGCATGGCTGAATTGGCCGGCCGGTGTGGCCGTGCGGTTCTAGGCGCTTCAGCCTGGAACCGCGTGACCGCCACGCTCGCAGGTTCGAATCCTGCCTCGGGCATGGATGTGTGTGATGTCCTTAGGTTAGTTAGGTTTAAGTAGTTCTAAGTTCTAGGGGACTGATGACCACAGATGTTAAGTCCAATAGTGCTCAGAGCCATTTGAACCATTTTTTTGGCTGAATTGGTAATACGGTATTGTAGAATCATAATATGACGTCCGATAATCGCTGGTTCAAATCTCACTTTGGTCTTCTTTTTTTTTTTTCGTTCTGTTGGGAATACGTCAAACTAAACTCCATCCTAACAGGCCTCGCAAGGCCCAGCGGTACTGATCAACCGCCGTGTCATCTTCGGTCTATACGCGTCGCTGGATGCAGATAAGGAGGGGCATCTACATGTCGTCAGCACACCGCTATGCCGTCCGTTGTCAGTTTTTGTGACCGGAGCCGCTACTTCTCAGTCAAGTAGCTCCTCAATTGGCCTGCAATAAGGGCTGAGCGCTCCCCGCTTGCCAACAGCGCTCGGCAAACCAGACGGTCACCATCCACGAGCTAGCCAAGCCCGACAGCGCTTTACTTCCGTGATCTGACGGGAACCGGTGTTATAACTGCGGAAAGGCCTCTATCAATTTGGAATACCTACGTCTTTTAAATATCATCATCACCATCATTAGTCGTTTTACTCATTGCTGAGTGTCGTGACCTCATTTCCTCATTCATTCTTATGTATTTGAAACTTCAGACAGATGTCTCTATCCACAGCAATTTCGGCCTTTCTTAATACGACGTGAAGTGTCAGGCTGGTAATCTTCTTCGCTTGATCCAACCATCTGTTTGCTGCTCTCCCACGTGATCTTCTGTCCTCAATTTTTCCCTGCACGATGGTCTTCTCTATATTATCTTTCCCTTCTCAAGATGTGTCCAAGGAACTGAAGGTTTCTTTGGCTCACACGAGAAGATAACCTTCTTGTGATTTTAAGTTCTTCTATTACTGAAACATTTGCTCTCTTTTGTATCCACGGTACACGTAGCATCCTCCGCCAACACCACATCTCGAAGGCAGCAATGCGGCTCTTGTCACTACCTTTCACGGACCAGGTCTCACATCCATATAAGAACACAGGAGACACCAATGCTTCTACAAAGCGCATCTTCGTTGTCTTGGGTATTGCCCGATTCTGCCATATTTTAGTGAGTTTGACCATTGCGGCTCGGCCAAGAATGATTCGTCATCTGATCTCTTTATCACACTTTCCATTGCAATTAATCAGAGCAGTAAATGAAGCAGGCAAAAAGGAATAGAAACGTCTCAAAAATGAGATCGACAGGAAGTGCAAAATGGCTAAGCAGGGATTGCTAGAGGACAAATGTAGGGGTTAGACAGATACTGCCTACAGGAAAATTAAAGAGATCTTTGGAGAAAAGAGAACCACTTGCATGAATATCAAGAGCTCAGATGGAAACCCAGTTCTCAGCAAAGGAGGGAAAGCAGAGAGGTAGAAGGTGTATAGAGAGGGTCTATACAAGGGCGACGTACTGGAGGACAATGAAGATGAAATGGGAGATATGATACTGCGTAAAGAGTTTGATAGAGCACTGAAAGACCTAAGTCGAAACAAGGCCCCAGGAGTAGACAACATTCCATTAGAACTACTGACTGCCTTGGGAGAGCCAGTCCTGACAAAACTCTACCAGCTGGTGAGCAAAATGTATGAGACAGGCGAAATACCCTCATACTTCAAGAAGAATATGATAATTCCAATCCCAAAGAAAGCAGGTGTGGACAAATGTGAAAATCACCGAACTATCAGTTTAATAAGCCACGGCTGCAAAATACTAACACGAATTCTTTACAGACGAATGGAAAAACTGGTAGAAGCCGACCTCGGGGAAGATCAGTTTGGATTCCGCAGAAATGTTGGAACACGTGAGGCAATACTGACCCTACGACTTATCTTAGAAAATAGCTTAAGGAAAGGCAAACCTACGTATATAGCATTTGTAGACGTAGAGAAAGCTTTTGACATTGTTGACTGGAATACTCTCTTTCAAATTCTGAAGGTGGCAGGGGTGAAATAGAGGGAGCGAAAGGCTATTTACAATTTGTACAGAAACCAGATGGCAGTTGTAAGAGTCGAGGGACATGAAAGGGAAGCAGTGGTTGGGAAGGGAGTAAGACAGGGTTGTAGCCTCTCCCCGATGTTATTCAATCTGTATATTGAGCAAGCAGCAAAGGAAACAAAGGAAAAGTTCGGAGTAGGTATTAAAATCCATGGAAGCGAAATAAAAACTTTAAGGTTCGCCGATGACATTGTAATTCGGTCAGAGGCAGCAAAGGACTTGGAAGAGCAGTTGAACGGAATGGACAGTGTCTTGAAAGGAGGATATAAGATGAACATCAACAAAAGCAAGACGAGGATAATGGAGTGTAGTCGAATTAAGTCGGGTGATGCTGTGGGAATAAGATTAGAAAATGAGACGCTGTAAGTAGTAAATGAGTTGTGCTATTTGGGGAGCAAACTAACTGATGATGGTCGAAGTAGAGAGGATATAAAATGTACTGGCAGTGTCAGGAAGTCGTTTCTGAAAGTATTTGTATGGAGTGTAGCCATGTATGGAAGTGAAACATGGACGATAAATAGGTTGGACAAGAAGACAATAGAAGCTTTTGAAATGTGGTGCTACAGAAGAATGGTGAAGATTAGATGGGTAGATCACATAACTAATGAGGAGGTATTGAATAGGATTGGGGAGAAGAGAAGTTTGTGTCACAACTTGACTAGAAGAAGGGATCGGTTGGTAGCACATGTTCTGAGGCATCAAGGGATCACCAATTTAGTATTGGAGGGCAACGTGGAGGGTAAAAATCGTAGAGGGAGATCAAGAGATGAATACACTAAGGAGATTCAGAAGGATGCAGGTCGCAGTAGATACTGGGAGATGAAGAAGCTTGCACAGGATAGAGTAGCATGGAGAGCTGCATCGAATCAGTCTCAGGACTGAAGACCACAACAACAACAACAACATGTTCGAGTGTAACTGACAGCCGCTTATTTTGGCCCCTTTCCACAACTTAAACTACTTGTCCTGTCCTGTCGGTTTAGCATGACGTTTCAAACTGTATGATGAAATCCCTGCGATACTTATAAGTCACATATAGCCAGGCAGAAAAATTACTCTGTGTTTAAATGAGGAATTTTTTTTTTTTTTCTTCTTTATTGTATTTCAATTCCCCATCGGGGCGGGCTGGCAGCAGCATATGCGCTGCTCTTCAGCCGAAAGACATAGAACAAAACAATAGAAGACATTTAAAAACAGCAAAGGAGAGAAGAAGGCGAACATAGATATAAAAAAAGGGAGAACATCATGGAAGGCAATATACAAAAAAACGGGGTGACTGTAAAATGGAGAGAAAAAAAAACTGTTTAAAAGTAGCACACACAAAAAGCCACACTCTGCGACGATTAAAAGAACACAAGGCACAGTATGACTGGAGCATAAAGGTGTTGACGGATGGCATAGCACACAACGTAACACTGACGGCGAACCTCAAGGCAGTACACAATTAAAATCACACCTCTGGACGCACAGGAGAAACAGCACGAAACACAACACTGACGTGGCACACTGATGACAATCAATACAGAGGATCTGCCAGGTTCAAGGAGATGAGGGAGACCTGAAGAAGGGAGGGAGGGCAAGAGATGGGGGAGGGGAATGGGGGGCGCTCGGAAGAGGGCCAGGTAGGGAGGGATGTGGGAAGGAGAGAGGCAAGTATGGGGTGCAAGGTCTCAGGGGAGGGGGGGATGGAGGAAAATCCGCTCTGGGAGAAGGAGGAAAGAGGAGAAGGGGGCCCTGGGGAGGGGGGGGGGGGAACAAGGCCGGGTTATAGTTGGAAGGAAGGGTATATGTCACGGCGAAGTTCGTCATCCGGGAGGGGGAGGCGTTGGAAATTGCCCTGATGAAGGAGATGGAGGGTGTGGAGGTGGAGAGAGGGAGGGATACAGCGATAGAGGCGCGGCAACGGGCGAGGGGTGGAGAGGAAGGAGGAAACCAGAGGGTGGGGGGGATCAACCCTGCGAACAATGTAAAGGATGCGGAGATGTTGGAGGAACAAGAGGAGGTGGGGGAAGGGGATCAGTTCATACAGGAGCCGTGTGGGGGAAGGAAGGCGGATACGGAAGGCAAGGCGGAGCGCATGGCGTTCAAGGATTTGGAGAGCCTTGTAAAAGCGGGTGGGGGCGGAGATCCAGGCGACGCTGGCATAACAGAGGATAGGACGAATGAGGGATTTGTAGGTGTGGAGGATGGTAGAAGGATGCAATCCCCATGTCCGGCCGGACAGGAGTTTCAGCAGGCGGAGGCGGGAATGGGCTTTCTGCTGGATGGTCAGGAGATGAGGGGTCCAGGTGAGGTGTCGGTCAAGGGTGAGGCCAAGGTATTTCAGGGTGGGGGTGAGTTGGATAGGACGACCATAAAGGGTGAGGTAGAAATCTTGGAGGCGAAAGGAGCGAGTGGTACGGCCTATGATGATTGCCTGGGTTTTGGAGGGGTTCAGACGGAGGAGCCACTGGTTACACCAAGTGGTGAACTGGTTAAGGTGGGTTTGGAGGGTACATTGAGACCGTTGAAGGGTAGGATAGAGAGCCAGGAAGGTGGTGTCATCAGCATATTGGAGAAGGTGAACTGGTGGGGGTGGCTTGGGCATATCAGCTGTATACAAGAGATAAAGGAGAGGGGAGAGGACAGAACCCTGGGGGACGCCAGCCGTGGGATAAAAGATACGGGAGTTGGTGTCGTGGAGGGTGACATAGGAAGGACGGTGCGAGAGGAAGGAAGCGACCAGACGGACAAAATTGATAGGCAGGGCGTAGGTTTGGAGTTTAAAGAGGAGACCGGGATGCCATACACGGTCATAGGCATTTTGGAGGTCAAGGGAAACAAAAATGGCGGAGCGACGGGAGTTGAGCTGGAGGGACAGAAGGTGAACAAGGTTGAGGAGTTGGTCGTCAGCAGAGAAGGAGGGTCGGAAGCCACACTGGGTAAGGGGGAGGAGGTGGTGTTGAGCAAGGTGCCAATGGATACGGTGGGAGAGGATGGATTCAAGGACCTAACTGAAGACGGAGGTGAGGCAGATGGGACGATAGGAAGAGGCGGCAGAAGGGGGTTTGTTGGGTTTGAGGAAGAGGAGGACGCGGGAGGTCTTCCACAGGTCAGGGTAGAAGCCAGTAGAGAGGATGACATTATAGAGATGGGCGAGGACAGTTAGGAAGGAATAGGGGCTTTCTCGAAGGTGACGGTAGGTGACACAGTGGTGACCAGAGGCCGTGTTGCGTTTGGACTGGAGGAGAAGTTTAATGTCTTGTGCTGTGATGGGAGTGTTGACGTCGGAGGGGGGCAACTGCCCCAAGTACTGGAGACTAGGAGCAAGTGGAGCGACTGAGGTATCAGCACGTTCCATGACGGTGGGGAAAAGAGAATAATCAAAGTGGGGATCATCGGGGATGGAGAAGACCTCGGAAAGGTGGGAAGCGAAGTGGTTGGCCTTACTGAGGTTGTCTGGAAGGGGGCGATCGTTATGGAGAAGGGGGTAGTGGGGAGCGGAAAGGGAACCAGTAAGACGATGGAAGGCAGACCAGTACTTGGAGGAGTTGATAGGGAGGGTGGCATTGAGTCGTGTGCAGGTCTGGCGCCAGTCCCGGCGTTTCGTTGCTGTAATAAGGTTCCGTACGTGTCGCTGTATTTGCCGGTGGCGTTGGAGTGTATCCCTGTCACGAGTGCAGAGGAAGGAGCGATAGAGGCGGCGGGATTCACGGAGGAGGAGGACAGCCCGCGGAGGGAGAGTGGGACGGTGTGGGTGGATGGTTTTAGTAGGAACATGGGCCTCCACGGCGTCAGTAATTACCGTCTGAAGGAAGGACGAGGCGTGGATGATGTCGTCAGGATGGCGATAGGTAAGAGGGTGGCTTTCGACCTGGGTGGAGATGGAGTCCCGGTAGGCATCCCAGTTGGCACGGCGATAGTCATGGACGACCTTGGGAGGGGGTGCAGGTTGCGGAGCTGGAGGGGGGCGGTTTGCAGACGTTATGGTGAGAAGGACAGGGAGGTGATCGCTACCTGTGGGGTCAAGGACGGCGACAGTGATACGCCCAAGGAGGTTGGCGGAGGCAATGACAACATCGGGGGTGGTGTTACTTTCGGGTCGGGTGTGCTGGGGAATGGGAACAAGGTCACCCTGGATTGTGGAGAGGAACTGATGCCACCGCCGAAGGGCAGCAGGAGTGCGGCTATGGACGTTGAGGTCGGCGGCAATCACATAGGCGGAGAAGGTGTGGGCAATGTGGGAGATGAAGTCATAAGGAAGAGGAGCAGTGGAGCGGACATAGATGGTGGCACAGGTAATGGTGAGGGAGGGGAAGAAGACGCTAAGGATAAGGTGTTCAGTGGGGTCATTGAGGAGAGGTTGTGGCCGGACGGGGATATGCTTAAGGTGGCCAATCGCGACTCCACCCTGCGCACGAGGACCAGGAGCATCCGTGCGGTGGAGGATATAGGGGGAGGGAGGAGCGGATAGAATGGTGGGGCTGGAGAAAGGTTTCGTTCAAGAGGAAGGTGTCGACCTGGTGGTGGGAGAGGGTGTGCATGAGGAGGTATTTGTTGGAGCGGAAGGAGCGAATGTTCTGGAAGAGGATGCGAGACTCGTGCCGCGCCATGACGGGAAGGAGGAGGGGAAGAGAGGGAAGGTAAGAGACTTAAACTAGGGTGTCGAGGCGGGTGAAGGTGAAGTGGGCTTGGTTGTGGGAGTAAGTGGCGAAGGTGTAAATGAGGAATTTTCATCACTCTTGTTTCTATTACGACACTATGATAACTAAGAACGAGAGCATGTTATGCTTTCCGTCTCGTGCGGTACTTCTGTAGTTTTGCCTAATTCTGTTGAATGACTCTGGAAGCCACGTTGTTTCTCTGCTCGTCTCTTTTTCACGTCTTAACCGCAACTGTTCACATCAGTGCAGTTTAGTTGCACCAACTGGCTGGTACGTACTGCCCAAGTACGCCGGTAGAGCTGTTGTGCCGTATTGTCGCTTAGTCGATGTGCGCGCAAAGCACATCACAAAACGTATCATATTATCGGAGTTGGCTGTAATTTGAGACAGCTTGACTTCGGCTCCACATGAAATCCAATGACTTTCCAGCAAACGCGCAAGAATACACGGTGTAATGTTTACATGAGGTTTATTCTTATGATGTACCCAGTATAGCAGCAAAGCGTTGTCTCTGCTCACACCATCCGGCCACAGTGGCTTCATAGAGCTGTCAAACACTATGGCAGGGGGCGAGTTATTTACGCTCTCGAGAGCTTTACACGTTAGGAGGAACATTTCTCCAGGCTCGTCAACTTCCAACACTCCAGCAACAACACGCCAACATACCTCTCACTCAAATCGGTGGTTTCGTCTATGGCAATGGTTCCCAATGTTCCTGAGACCATTACCCCTGACTGTTATAAATTGAAAAATAAAGCAAGGCGTTTCTGAAACAACTTTTAACTTTAAAATGTATGAAATGTACTTTAAGTATGTACGCATTGTGACACGACTGTGTTGCTTGATTTCCGAAAAGTGTTTCACTCAGTACCACACTTAACGCTTATTATCAAAAGTACTATATTTGTGGGTGGAATGAGGACTTTGCGTCGGGAGGACGCGACTTTGTTACCTTGGATGGAGATGTAAAAGTAAGATCGGGTGTGCCCCAGGAATTGGGTCGGGACCCTTGCAGTTCATGCTGTATATTAATAACCTTGCAGACAATATTAACAGTAAAATCAGGCTTTTTGCAGATGGCGCAGATATCTGTAAGGAAGTGCTATCTGAAAGAAGCTGCACAAATATCCAGTGAAGTTGAAACAACCTCTCAGAAAAATTAATGAATTACTGTGCTGATAAACCTCTTACGTTATTTGATTTTTAAACAGCTGAGCAGAAATGAACGTACTCAGACATTTCTCTCTTTACTTATTCTGATCAACACTAAACTGACACACAATATTTTTAGCGCAACGCAATCTGACTTTCGATAATTAAATGGTTCAAATGGCTCTGAGCACTATGGGACTTAACATCTGAGGTCATCAGTCCCCTAGAACTTAGAACTACTTAAACCTAACTAACCTAAGGACATCACACACATCCACGCCCGAAGCAGGATTCGAACCTGCGACCGTAGCGGTCGCGCGGTTCCAGACTGTAGCGCCTAGAACCGCTCGGCCACACCGGCCGGCTTTCAATAATCCCTACAAAAGAATGGCCCTGACTAACAATAACCTATACCTTTCATGAATCACTTACCTCACAAAAATCTTCGTTACTCGAACTACTGCAATACAGCGAGCGCAAATACTGCCAGTTAAATAAAAGATTCTAACTACTGAAGGCACTAACTACTGATAGGCATAGTTAGCAAATGAAAGAGTTTGATGGAGAACAAACAATGTATTTACCTTAATAATATTCAAAAGTCATCATATATATATATATATATATATATATATATATATATATATATATATATATATATATATACTCCTGGAAATGGAAAAAAGAACACATTGACACCGGTGTGTCAGACCCACCATACTTGCTCCGGACACTGCGAGAGGGCTGTACAAGCAATGATCACACGCACGGCACAGCGGACACACCAGGAACCGCGGTGTTGGCCGTCGAATGGCGCTAGCTGCGCAGCATTTGTGCACCGCCGCCGCCAGTGTCAGCCAGTTTGCCGTGGCATACGGAGCTCCATCGCAGTCTTTAACACTGGTAGCATGCCGCGACAGCGTGGACGTGAACCGTATGTGCAGTTGACGGACTTTGAGCGAGAGCGTATAGTGGGCATGCGGGAGGCCGGGTGGACGTACCGCCGAATTGCTCAATACGTGGGGCGTGAGGTCTCCACAGTACATCGATGTTGTCGCCAGTGGTTGGCGGAAGGTGCACGTGCCCGTCGACCTGGGACCGGACCGCAGCGACGCACGGATGCACGCCAAGACCGTAGGATCCTACGCAGTGCCGTAGGGGACCGCACCGCCACTTCCCAGCAAATTAGGGACACTGTTGCTCCTGGGGTATCGGCGAGGACCATTCGCAACCGTCTCCATGAAGCTGGGCTACGGTCCCGCACACCGTTAGGCCGTCTTCCGCTCACGCCCCAACATCGTGCAGCCCGCCTCCAGTGGTGTCGCGACAGGCGTGAATGGAGGGACGAATGGAGACGTGTCGTCTTCAGCGATGAGAGTCGCTTCTGCCTTGGTGCCAATGAAGGTCGTATGCGTGTTTGGCGCCGTGCAGGTGAGCGCCACAATCAGGACTGCATACGACCGAGGCACACAGGGCCATCACCCGGCATCATGGTGTGGGGAGCGATCTCCTACACTGGCCGTACACCACTGGTGACCGTCGAGGGGACACTGAATAGTGCACGGTACATCCAAACCGTCATCGAACCCATCGTTCTACCATTCCTAGACTGGCAAGGGAACTTGCTGTTCCAACAGGACAATGCATGTCCGCATGTATCCCGTGCCACCCAACGTGCTCTAGAAGGTGTAAGTCAACTACCCTGGCCAGCAAGATCTCCGGATCTGTCCCCCATTGAGCATGTTTGGGACTGGATGAAGCGTCGTCTCACGCGGTCTGCACGTCCAGCACGAACACTGGTCCAACTGAGGCGCCAGGTGGAAATGGCATGGCAAGCCGTTCCACAGGACTACATCCAGCATCTCTACGATCGTATCCATGGGAGAATAGCAGCCTGCATTGCTGCGAAAGGTGGATATACACTGTACTAGTGCCGACATTGTGCATGCTCTGTTGCCTGTGTCTATGTGACTGTGGTTCTGTCAGTGTGATCATGTGATGTATCTGACCCCAGGAATGTGTCAATAAAGTTTCCCCTTCCTGGGACAATGAATTCACGGTGTTCGTATTTCAATTTCCAGGAATATATATATATATATATATATATATATATATATATATATATATATATATATATATATATCAGTTCATGATATACAGTATTACAAATTTACTCTTTCTGATGGACACACGTCCGGATCGTCCGCTCTCAAAATTCTGCCGTCTCTCTCCCCACATCCACCACTGCTGGCGGCTCACCTCCAACAGCGCAACGCTACGCGCTGTTCACATCCAACTGCCCAACACTACAATAACAAAAATTCCAACAATGCAAACGAGCCACAGACTGCACACAGCACAGTAGGTGCTTTTCATACAGAGCGCTACGTGGCTTTACCAACATAAAAACCTAAACAGCTTACTTACAAGATCTTTATAAGATTTGAAAGTGTTAATAAGATATTCACCTGACACTAAATGTTCAGAAATGTAAAATTTTGCACTTCACAGAACCAGAAACCATTTCCCTATGGTAATGATATTAATGGGTCACTCTTGTAATCGGCCAAGACATACAAATACCTGGGTATAACACTTTGTAGGGATCTGAAATGGAATGATCACATAGGTTCAGTCGTGGGTAAAGCAGGTGGTAGATTTCGGTTTATTGGTCGGATACCGGCGAAGAGCAATCAAGGTACAAAGGAGGTTGATTACAGATCACTCGGTTCTAGAATATTGCTCAAGTGTGTGAGACCTATACCAGATAGGACTAACAGGGAATACTGAGCGTATACCGAGAAGGGCAGCACGAATGGTCGCAGGTTTGTTTGATCCATTAGAGAGTGTCACAGTGATACTGAAGGAACTGAACTGGAAGACTGTTGCAGATAGACGTAAACACCGCCGAGAAAATTAACAAAGTATCAAGAACCAGCTTTAAATGATTACTCTAAGATTACAATACAACCCCTACGTATCACTCACATAGGGACCGCGAGGACAAGATTTGAATAATTACTGCACACACAGAGGCATTCAAACAATCGTTCTTCCCGTATTCCATACGTGAATGCAACAGGAAGAAGCCGTAATGAGTGGTACCATCTGCCATGCAGCTCACGGTGGTCTGTAGAGTATAGATGTAAATGTAGACTACATGGCTACCGGTGTATGTCATAAAAAACTATCGGAGCTGGGAAAACAAGGAATATGATAGGAAAGCGCGATAGTAATATTTGTTGTTAGCATATGGCTCTTGTTCATCTGTAAATTAAGAGAGACGCTATTCATTGTCTCTGCGCCCTTGCAACTGCAGCCGTGGCTGACAACTGAGCGTTACATTCATCGGTCAGTCGGTGTCTCTCATACAATAATTTATTCATTATCGTGAGTTTAAATGTACATTTCCAGTTCACACCGTTTCATGAGTTGCATGTGCGTTCCGTGTTAAGAAGTAGTGTTTTTCCTGTGGTGTGAATTTTAAAATGCCGACAGAAGAATGTCTTGTGAGAGAAACAGATTCATTTAGGAACTCGGCTTCAAGAGCGTGAAGAAACCATTGAACCACGTAGAGTGTACAAAGAAACGGATAGAATGTGAGTTAAGTTGAAACAAACAAGTGGTATTGATCGAAATGACGTTGAGCTACTGGAAAAAGAGAAGGAACGTTGGCATCAGGTTCGAAAGAGAATTATGCTCGCAATCAAGTACTCGGCTCGGCATAAGAGGAACCAGCGACAAATTCTATCAAGATAATAACGGCAATTTTCTTGGTTTGACTGAAATGATAGCAGAATTTGACCCTGTTTTACAGGAACATTTAAGGCAGGTAAAGCTCAAGAAACTACTGACGATTATCTGGTAAAAACTATTCGAAATGAACACATACGAGGTGCGGCTAGAAAAAAACCGGACTGATGCTGGAAAAAACATTTATTTACAATTATTTACAATTTCATGTTATCTCCTTCAATGTACTCTCCTCCTCGGTCTCTACACCGCTCCATACGAATTTTCCACTGTTCATAGCAATGCTGCAGATCATTTTCGGTAAGTCCATACACTACTTCCGTCGCTTTTTCTTTTACTGCTTCAACAGTCTCAAATCTAGTTCCTTTCAAAGCTGACTTGACTTTAGGGAAAAGAAAAAAGCCACAGGGGGCCAAATCAGGTGAGTAGGGTGGATGATCTAAGATGGGAATGTTGTGTTTTGCCAAAAACGTCTTCACTGACAACGCACTGTGAGCTGGGGCATTGTCTTGGTGAAGGATCCATGTCTTTTTTCTCCACAAATCGTTCCGTTTTCTCCGTACTCGCTCACGTAGGGTAGCCAGGACGCTAATGTAGTAATGCTGATTCACTGTTTGTCCCTCTGGTACCCAATCAATGTGCACAATCCCTTTGATGTCAAAAAAAACAATCATCATTGCCTTGAATTTCGATTTTGACATTCGTGCTTTTTTTTGTCGTGGAGAACCAGGAGTTTTCCAATGCATCGATTGGCGTTTAGTTTCGGGATCGTAAGTAAAAAACCACGATTCATCGCAAGTAATAACATTTTGTAAGAAGGTGGGATCACTTTCAATGTTTTCCAGGATGTCAGAACAAATCATTCTTCGGCGTTCCTTCTGTTCAGTTGTGAGACACTTTGGAACCATTTTTGAACACACTTTGTTCATGTTGAAACTTTCATGAAGAAACTGCCTAACACTTTCCTTGTCAGCTCCTGTTAACTCAGACACTGCTCTGATTGTTAAACGGCGATCTTGTCGAACAAGTTTACCGATTTTTTCAATGTTTGCATCAGTTTTTGCTGACAATGGTCTGCCAGTGCGAGTGTCATCACTGGTGTCTTCGCGGCCATCTTTAAATCGTTTAAACCACTCAAACACTTGTGTTCGCGATAAACAATCATCGCCGTACACTTGTTGTAACATTACAAACGTTTCACTTGCAGATTTTCCTAGTTTGAAACAAAATTTGATGTTAACACGCTGTTCTTTCTGTACACTCAACATTTTCCGACGCACAGACAAAACGTCAACTACTTAAAACAGACGCCACGGGCAGACTGAGTGCAGGAGGCAGATGAAACTCGAGCAGTAGGCGGAGCGAGAGTCACGTGACAGGCCACGCGACTTTCAGCCTTATTGCATTCGTTTTATTGTTTCACCAGTACTAGTCCGGTTTTTTTCTAGCCACACCTCGTATATTTGCTTACCAACAAAGAGAAAAACAGCATTGTTAATTATGTAAAATGAAGTAAATATTTTTCAGTCACAGTCGATTCAATTCCTGATACAAGCCACATTGAACAAATGGCATTGATTGTTAGGTTTGTAAACTTATCAGAAGACGCAGTGACTGTGGAAGAACACTTTCTCAACTTTCTGAACGTCGCTTTAATAACAGGAGAAAGAGGCCGAATTTACACTAATGGCGCAAGTATGAAAGGTAATAGAACTAGTGTCCAGGCTGGAATCCTGAAGCGTAATTAGAGAGCATTCTGAATGCTATGTGTGATCAGAGATGCGGTAAAGTCTACAGAAAAAGCAGTCGCATTTTGTGGAGTAACTCAAAGAATTCGGAAACATTTTTTTTTAGTATATCCACTCTGAGGTGGGAAATCTTAGTGAACAGGGTGCTAACTTGAACAGTGATGAACTTTGATACTCTATGGGGAAGTAGGGTGTAGAGTGTCGAAGCTATAAGATACCAAACAAATGAAGTAAAAATGGTTCAAATGGCTCTGAGCACTGTGGGACTCAACTGCTGAGGTCATCAGTCCCCTAGAACTTAGAACTACTTAAATCTAACTAACCTAAGGACATCACACACACCCATGCCCGAGGCAGGATTCGAACCTGCGACCGTAGCGGTCGCGCGGTTCCAGACTGTAGCGCCTAGAACCGCTCGGCCACTCCGGCCGGCCAAATGAAGTAAAACATGCCTTCCTTGAGGTGAGCGATAGCACTGAATCACAAACAGAAGGCGGGGCACACCCGCTCGCTCGCTGTGAACGAATTAGAAAACTCAAAGAGTTTATTGTCATATGGCAAGATATTCTTTTTGTCATTAACACAGCAAGTAAGGTACTTCCTGGAGAAAACATGGACGTGAAAGTAGCAATCCGTCGAAAGTTTTGTGAAGTTTGTTGGGAATTTCCGTAAAGAGGATTTTGTTAACGCATAGATAACTGCGAAAGAGATAGCAGAAGGTTTACAGACTGAGCCAAAATTTCAAGAAAAGAGAAACGGCCAGAAGACGAAGCAATCTGATTATGAACGTGACTATATGGTTTGCAGGGCACAGCTTCCACAGGAGAAACAGAAAAATGATTTTTTATACCCTGTCGTTGACACAGTATTAAAAAGTTTTAAAGAACGGTTTGGGCAATTGGTTAAGTATTCCGAAACATTCGGCTTTTAGTTTTCTCCAGAAAGTTTAAGACACATTGAGGACGCAGAATTGAAAATGTTATGCAAAAAACTTGAGAAAGGGCTAAGTATGAACGTAAATTGTGACTGTTCAAAAGACATTGTTGCATCAAAACTTTTGACAGAAATTAAAGTGTTCCCAGAAATTGAGTCCAAGGATATGAACACTCCAGTGCTAATATTGGAAGACCTGAATGAAATTGGAAACACATTTCCCAACGTCTATCCTGCCTACAAAATTTTCCTAACGGTGTCAGTGACCGTCACCTACGCTGGAAGGAGCTTTCCAGGTTTGAAGCTGATCAAGAATTATTTCAGGAACAGTACTCCCAATAACGCCTGTCCTCTCTTGCCACATTGTCAGTGGAACACAACTTGTTTTCAAAACGAAATTTTGATAAATTTTCTCTTCAAACAGTAAGCAAAAGATGTTTTGTGTAAAGCGTGGAAAGTAGAAAATCCTTAATGTCCATGATATACAAATTGTGTTAATTCCATGTAAACGAGATATGGAGAGCTTTGATATCGACACAAACAGATGGGAGGCACGGGCTAGCATGAGACCAGAGTGGCGTGATGATATATCATCTGGAATGTCGAAGCATGATGAAGGCAGAAAAAGCTTCGTATTGCTACCACTGCTCCTGCCTCAGCAGCCAGATACACTTGTGACAACTGCGGCAAGAGATGCCGTGCTGCCATTAGCTTGACAAGTCATATGAAAAAATGCAACCCGTAAACACACAGACACTGCAACAATCATCTACCAAGATGTCGTGGCCAATATATATATATATATATATATATATATATATATATATATATATATATATATATATACTCCTGGAAATTGAAATAAGAACACCGTGAATTCATTGTCCCAGGAAGGGGAAACTTTATTGACACATTCCTGGGGTCAGATACATCACATGATCACATTGACAGAACACAGGCACATAGACACAGGCAACAGAGCATGCACAATGTCGGCATATATATACATATATATATATACATATATATATATATATATATATATATATATATATATATATATATGTGTGTGTGTGTGTGAATATAAAGCACAGCGAAGTGATATACGTTTAAGGGTGTACCCTAAACAATATCTGCGAACCTAATTAGAATTTCATTAAATTCCACGGATTTCGCCAGGTAAGTTAGATTTTACTATTAACATTTTATTAACTATCTTACCTGTTAAGATTCCTTTTGCCATTAATTGTTTTCCTATCACAACAGTAGGTCTGCAGTCTTTTGATACGTTGGTAGTAAGTAAACGACGGAACTTACCGTTCTTTTAATCTTGGCAAAGAGGTATCGCCTATGAATGACAGATGTCGAAGAACTCCAGGAAGAAGTTTGTAAAGGATAACGCCGATTACAGTTCTGGTTCCGGTTACGAAACTAGATTATTTTTAACGCGTGACACGTTTTTGTTGGGGCTACTGCTTGTGAAACCAATGTACAAACATCATCTTTCTCACAGAGTCCACCGACTACATATATACATTTTACTTTGTACCTTTATGTACGACCGTAAAATAGGCGTGACGTATCTTAACTCTTAACGTCCCAGGGGAGGTTTCTCAGACCCCTTTCGTTTATTGTTGCTCTGTTGATAATGCATAGGGGTGGGGCAAGAGGTTACAGCGTTGTCTAGTCGTTCTTTCCCGAAGCTGTAGTGACTTCTTTTGTCTGCAGCCACTCTAACGTCACGTCAACCTATACTATTGCTTATTTTTTCATGCTCCTGGTACTTTGCGCTATGGATTCAGTAGCCAAGTCTTCATCTGTTGTTCATGTTGCGGACCCTGACTTTTAAGGCACTGTTTTAAAATGGTCTGAAGGCAGTTTAGGAAGTGTTGTTGGATTAGATAGTGGAAACGAAATTGAAAGTGAACATGATTCAGAATAGGAACACTGGGAAAGTGAAGACGAATTTGTTTTGCCATCTGTGAAATCCTTGAATGAGACAATTAATCGAAGGGATGAAGACAGAATTGTAGAGAATCAGTCTTTAGCTAAAGGTTCTGCTAGAAATGTATTTAGGTGAAACAAATACGCTGGTCGTCGAAGTCTCTTCCAATGATGGCCAATGGCATTATTTTTCCGCCTATTGGACATAAGTGGGGTGAATGCATTTCTCCTTCACAGTTCCTACAAAGACAATACTCGGGTGAACCGCTTTAATTTTTTGAAGAAGTTTGTAAACTCGTTGGTGACACCACAGATAATAAGCGAGTCAAACACTGTCACATAGCCCGTTAACGTGTATCCACCCACCGTGTTTCGCGTGTAGTAGAACCGAGAGTAGAAGTAGTTGTACAGCGATTGGAAAAACGGAAAACATACTCCACCTGTGACAAAAAAAAAAGAGAAAGGCGTCTTACATTTGCCATTGTTGCAAGATGCCCATCTAGCTTGATTTTTCTACGAAAACTACCAGCCAGTGCAAAGAAAAGGTAATTACTAATTACTGATGTAATTTTCATTTTTTTGGAAAGTTTTATGGGATATTTATGTCTTTATTAATACATGTATAATAAACAAGAAAATGAAAGTGTTGAGTGCTATTGACAAGGGATTTCAGATCGATTTCATATTTCCGGAAGGCTTTTGACACTGTACCACACAAGCAGCTTGTAGTGAAATTGCGTGCTTATAGAATATCGTCTCAGTTATGTGACAGGATTTGTGATTTCCTGTCACAGACGTCACAGTTCGTAGTAACTGACGGAAAGTCATCTAGTAAAACAGAAGTGATTTCTGGCGTTCCCCAAGGTACTGTTATAGGCCCTTTGCTGTTCCTTATCTATATAAACGATTTTGGAGACAATCTGAGCAGCCGTCTTCGGTTGTTTGCAGATGACGCTGTCGTTTATCGACTAATAAAGTCAGCAGAAGATCAAAACAAAGTGCAAAACGATTTAGAAAAGATATCTGAATGTTGCGAAAATTGGCAGTTGACCCTCAATAACGAAAAGTGTGAGGTCATCCACATCAGTTCTAAAAGGAATCCGTTAAACTTCGGTTACACGATAAATCAGTATAATCTAAAAGCCGTAAATTCAACTAAATACCTAGGTATTACAATTAGGAACAACTTAAATTGCAAGGAACACATAGAAAATGTTGTGGGGAAGGCTAACCAAAGACTGCGTTTTATTGGCAGGACACTTAGAAAATGTAACAGACCTACTAAGGAGACTGCCTACACTACGCTTGCCCCTCCTCTTTTAGAATACTGCTGCGCGGTGTGGGATCCTTACCAGATAGAACTGAGGGAGTACATCGAAAAAGGCAGCACTTTTTGTATTATCGCGAAATATGGGAGGGAGTGTCACAGAAATGATATAGGATTTGGGCTGGAAATCGTTAAAAGAAAGGCGTTTTTTGTTGCGACGGTATCTTCTCACGAAATTCCAATCACCAACTTTCTCCTCCGAATGCGAAAATATTTTGTTGACACCGACCTACATAGAGAGAAACGATCACCACGATAAGAGAAATCAGAGCTCGTACGGAAAGATATAGGTGTTTGTTCTTTCCGCGCGCTATACGAGATTGGAATAATAGAGAATTGTGAAGGTGGTTCGATGAACCCTCTGCCACGCACTTAAATGGGATTTGCAGAGTATCCATGTACATGTAGATGTAAAATTTAGAGTGCAGGGTATTTCAGTTTTTAATGCATTAACATTATCATGCAATATTATGTTCATTCTGTGCAGTTTTTTGTTTAAATGCGTTTTTTCATAAAAATTAACTTTAAAATTTATTTGACTATATTTTTGTGTGATAGTAATATAACGTTTCACATAAGAAACTGATGTGTTTCACTGAAACTGCTGAATGTATTTTTTATGGCTATTTAAACATAGTGGCCTGTTAGACCGCACCTGGGACAGAGTGTGACAAGAAATGACCTACGAATCAAAGGGTTAAACATCTCTTGAAATGCCTTTTCCGAGTTGCAGGTACTTCCTGCAATAGACCATAAATTGATTCATTGTTCATCTCGCGACAATAAGCATTCTGACAGCACAACAGTTAACTATGTCATGGGCACTGTACTGCTACAGAACCTACGTTGCATTATTATTATTGTTTTTATTATTAGCGGTAGTGGATAACAACAGTGCATTCGCAATTTGAAGTCTTCCATTTTCTGCCAGGTCAGAAGCAAGGACTGGTGTGTTGGCAGAAGAGCCAACACCGTGTTGCTAGAGGAGGCCGAAATGCATGCGTTTAAGCTCACGCAGACTGGAGTGACGTCTGGAACAATTAAAGGAGTTGAGTATACTAAATAAAGTACGGAGTTGCTTGAATACTTAACTTAAATCCATAATTGGAGAACATCGCTCTTGTTGATACATTAATAATAATCTCAATATAAACTGGTAATGGCGCCTTGCTAGGTCGTAGCAAATGACGTAGCTGAAGGCTATGCTAACTATCGTCTCGGCAAATGAGAGCGTATTTGTCAGAGAACCATTCCTAGCAACGTCGGCTGTACAACTGGGGCGAGTGCTAGGAAGTCTCTCAAGACCTGCCGTGTAGTGGCGCTCGGTCTGCAATCACTGACAGTGGCGACACGCGGGTCCGACGTATACTAACGGACCGCGGCCGATTTAGAGGCTACCACCTAGCAAGTGTGGTGTCTGACGGTGACACCACATTCCTCCCCCGCAAATCGGCGAACGGTTGTGTTATAAGGCTTCCGCCTGCCGTGGGGAGGACCCCATGTTGACGTATGCGACGAGGTGGGGAGCCTAACAACAGGCGAGGCTGTGCCACCCGCACCCGGCCATTCGGTCCGAGGGGAGCTAGGAAACGCCTGAAAACCTAGTCCAGGGTGCACGCCAACATGCGGTGTATGCGCCCGTAGAGAGACAGGAGGGGCCGTAGGGTCGACCTCCATCGCGTCAGGGTACCCGACGGGCGAAGACGACATCTGGTCCGGAGCGGGCAAGAGTTCCATGCCGGAGGACAGCTGGTCACGGGAAGCGATCGGCGGCGCGTGACCCAGGGAGGCGCTTGGCGGCTGCAGCGAAGCGACCACTGCGGGCGTCGCCGGCGGGAGAACAGGCGGCGGCGGCGCGTCGCCATGGGGCAAAATGGAAGGCAGCGTCGGTAACACCTGGGGCTGAGGCGAGCCAGTAGATGGGTCCCCAGGGCGCTGGCCGGACGGCACCGTCGCTGAAAGCAGACGGGGAGCGGCAGAACCCTTGCAACGACAGAGGCGCAGCTGATGGAGATGCCGACGCACCTCACCAGAGGCCCCCAAAACCAGATACATAGCGCGGCCGAGGCAGCGAAGAACGCGCCCTGCGAGCCAACGCCGTGAACCTCGATAGTTGCGATAATAGACAACGTCGCCTGGAGCAAAAGCAGGTGGCTGCCGCTGCACAGGAACCGGATGCGGCGGATGTAGCAAAGACATCAATGTTCGATGAGGACGACCATGGAGCAACTCAGCCGGCGGGCGTCCATCTCGGGGCTGAGAGCGATACGAAGACAAAAAGAGCAATAACGCGTCCTCCCGAGAATGAGACTCTTTCAACTTCAACATCTGTGACTTGAAAATCCGGACCAATCGTTCAGCGGCACTGTTTGACTGAGGCGAAAACGGCGCGGTTTCAGATGTTGAATACCATTGGCCTTGCAGAATGACTGAAATTCTGTGGACATGAATTGTGGGCCATTGTCGGAAACAATAGTCTGTGGAAGACCTTCAATGCAAAAGATAGCGGATAACGCTTGGATGGTGGCAGATGACGTCGTGGAAGACATTCGGACAACAAAAGGAAAATTATTGAATGAATCTACCACCACCAACCATCGAGCATTCCAGAATGGACCAGCAAAATCGATGCGTAAGCGTTGCCAAGGGGAAGTGGCTTTTGGCCATGCAAGGAATTTCCGCGGTGGTGCGGATTGTTGTTCGGCACACGCCATGCAAGAAGAGCACATATTCGTAATCGCAGCATCGATTCCGAACCAAGTACAGTGCTGACGAGCAAGTTGTTTCGTTCTCACTGTACCCCAATGTCCTTGGTGGAGAAGCCGTAAGACAGAGGACTGTAACGAACGTGGGACCACGACTCGGGACTGATCATTATCAGAACGCAACAGCAAAACACCACGTCGTACAAAAAGTCTCTCCTTGTGAGCAAAAAATCGGCGAACCAACGGATCCTCGATCCGTGACTTTGACAAGGGCCATTGAGTAGCAACAAAACGCAAAACGGTAGCTAGGACAGGGTCAGCTGCTGTGGTTGTAGCTACACGACGAAAATCAATCGGAAACGATTCGACCATGTCATCGGTTTCCGAATCAATGAACAGGCAAGCAAGTTCGGAAGAATCGAATGCTCTATCCTCAGCAACAGGCAAACGGGACAACGCATCGGCGTTTCCGTGCTTAGCAGTGGACCGATACAAGATATCGTAGCGGTACTGCGAGAGGAAAATAGACCAGCCAATGAATTTCTGCGCTGTACGTGGAGGTACAGGCTTGTTCGGATGAAAAAGCGATGTCAAAGGTTTATGGTCTGTGATGATGGTAAAGTGACGACCATACAAGAAATCATGAAACTTAGTAACACCAAACGCGAGAGCCAAAGCTTCTTTCTCGATCTGTGAATAATTTCTTTGCGCAGACGAGAGCAATTTGGACGCAAAGGCAATAGGGCGATCATGCGATCCATCTTTGTGCGCAAGCACAGCACCGATCCCGAAATCCGATGCATCTACCACCAACAAAAGGGGTTTCTGGGGATCGAATGGCGTAAGGCAAGTATTGGAAAGCAACGCCGATTTCAACTGGCGAAAGGCGCGTTCGCATTCCGTCGTCCAGACGAACGGGACACCTTTACGGCGTAAGCGATGAAGCGGAGCTGAAATGGAAGAGGCGTGGCGCACATATCTGTTATAGTAATTTATTTTTCCCAGCACACTTTGTAGCTGCTTCAAATTCTGCGACGAAGGCAAGTCTTGTATGGCACGGAGGTGCTCTGGACTGGGATGTATGCCTTGGGCATTGAGTACATGGCCCAGGTAGGGTAAGTCCCGAGCAAAAAACACACATTTGTCCTTCCGCAAGCGAAGACCATTTTGTCGCAAGACCTGAAATAATGTTCTGAGATTGGCTAAATGTTCTTCTTCCGTCTTTCCGGAGATCACAATATCGTCCAGATAGTTTGCTGCAGTAGGGACCGACGCACAAACAGGTTGCAGATATTGCTGAAACAATGCAGGGGTGGATGCACACCCGAATGGTAGTCTTTTGAATCGATACAAACCAAGATGCGTGTTAACCACCAAAACGCGCTGGGATTCTTCGTCCACCGGAATTTGCAAGTACGCATCTGCTAGGTCCAATTTCGAAAAATAGTTACCCGGGCACAGTTTGTCAAAAAGATCTTCCGGGCGGGGTAAAGGAAAAGTTGCAGTCACTAGTTGTGGATTCACCGTAGCCTTGAAGTCCACACAAAGTCTCAATTTTCCGGAAGGTTTTGGCAATATTACTAAGGGTGATGCCCAGAGAAAAGCTTGCACACGTTCAATCACACCTTGTGATTCCAAATCGTGTAATGTTCTTGCGACCTCATCACGCAATGCATGGGGAACATTGTGCGCTCTGAAAAATTTCGGTTGCGCGTTTACTTTCAGTTCCAAATGTGCTTTATAGTTCTGAGCGCAACCAAGGCCCGGTGCAAAAATGTCTGCAAATTCTTCACAGAGACGAGAAACACTGTCTGAAGGTACAGTCTGGTTCACTGAGAGGACCTGATTTACGATAGACAAGTTAAACAACTGAAATAAATCTAAACCGAACAAGTTCACTGCAGAAGAAGAACGAAGTACGTAAAATGACACAAGTTTTGTTTGTCCCTTGTATGTTGCAAGAAGGCTGCACTGTCCTAACACAGGGATAGCTTGTCCTGAATAACTATTTAATGTAACATTGGCGGCACGCAACGGAGGTGTGCCCAGTTGTTTGTACGTGTCGTGATTGATCAGTGAAACTGCAGCTCCGGTATCGAGCTGGAATGGTATCACGTTGCCATGAATGTCCAAGTCTACAAAAAAATAATTTCCAGCTGACGACAAGTGCGACCGTCTCGTGCAACATGAACAGACACTGGCACAGAATCACTTGCGACTTGACGGGATTTCCATCGATGTCGACGCACACTATTTGTGGGATGAACAGTCACTGTTAGAGAGAGTGGCACTGGTCGGAGTGGAATTAACTACATGAATGTCCATGGGCGAAGGTTCACGAGCCTGAGTATTCTTGGTTCGATTCCGATTCCGGGGTGAAGCAAAGGGCCAGGAACCGTTGTGAGTTTCCGATCTGAGCTTTTTCTGGCAAACACTCTGAACATGTCCTTTTTTATTACAGAAAAAGCAAATAGCTTGGCGTGACGGACAATTCTCACGCGAATGTCTAGTTGCACACCGCGGACATGATTTTAGCACTGCATTTGCTTGCTTGCGCGGTACACGTAGCGGAGAGCTTGGCGGCAGCTGCGCGGACGGGCGCGAGGGCTGTTTACAGTTCCGTGCAGCTCGCCCGGCGGGCCGGTTAATGTGACACATGGCTGGCGAAGTTTCAAATGATTCCTGAGCAAAGTCAAGTGTGTCCTGCCTATGCAATATGTCCATCACTTGTTGAAGGGAGGGATTGACTAGTTTCAAAATCTGTTCCCTTACACGAACATCAGAAACGTTCTGTGCAATAGCATCACATACCATAGTATGTGAATAAGGGAGTCCACATGCACACTCAAAAGCACAATCCCTAGTAAGGCCTTGCAATGTGGCAACCCACTCCCGATTAGTTTGACCGGCCGTTCGTTTTGTATGAAAGAAAGTATACCTTTTTGCAACTACATTGACTCTTTGAAACATGCATCTAATGCAGACAAAATTTCTTCGTAGGACAGAGTTGCTACGTTGCGTCGGGGAAATAATTTCACTATCACTCGGTACGTCTGGACGCCTACACACGATAATACGAAACGCAGCCGCTCAATACCTTGAATTCTGTAGGCGGCGAGATGGAATCCAAATTGGCGTGACCACTCCGTCCAGCTTTCCAGTGCCGCATCAAAAGGACGAAAAGGTGGTGCAACAGCGTGTTGTGGCTGTGGTAGCGGTGGAGCGGCGGCCGCCGCATCGTTTTGCATTGCACGTTGACCCTGGACGAGCTGTCCGAGGGCATCCAATAAGGCCTGCGTCCGCTGATTCTTTAATCCATAATTGGAGAACATCGCTCTTGTTGATACATTAATAACAATCTCAATATAAACTGGTAATGGCGCCTTGCTAGGTCGTAGCAAATGACGAAGCTGAAGGCTATGGTAACTATCGTCTCGGCAAACGAGAGCGTATTTGTCAGTGAACCATTCCTAGCAACGTCGGCTGTACAACTGGGGCGAGTGCTAGGAAGTCTCTCTAGACCTGCCGTGTGGTGGCGCTCGGTCTGCAATCACTGACAGTGGCGACACGCGGGTCCGACGTATACTAACGGACCGCGGCCGATTTAAAGGCTACCACCAAGCAAGTGTGGTGTCTGGCGGTGACACCACAAGGACAATCAAGTGATTCACAAACAGAAGTCCTAAGTATAATGCACAAATTTTAATTTAGCTGAGGCTACAGGACGTGAACGAAGCAAGTGTCTCTAGGCAGAGAAGTGGTGTAGAGGGAGCATATTTTGCAACGAGTGGGTAGTTCGGTTTCATATCTAAGAAGGAGTTGTACGTAACACTCGGAATACACTCAGAATTCATCATTATATATGAATATATATATATAAAATAATGGCTGGTATTACACTATCCAATTTACTGGAAAAAAGTTGATTTGTCCAATATACCGAACATAGTGTAATAGTAGGAACTATTGTCAAATGTCGCCTTTCGTCCGATTTATTTGACCAAATCTAGCGCCTTGCCTTTGATTTGAACAAAGAAATCGTTCGTCTTCTGTTCGCTACAATGCGAAATGTAACCGTTAGGAGCGCTTGCATCACTGCAGCTGTTTGGCATCTGATGTTCAACATGGCTTCGAATGTACGTCGTGCGTCGCAGCTACAACGAAATTGATAGAAGTGTACGAGGCAGATGAATTACTGTATAACTTGCGACATTCCGAATATAAAAACAGAAGAAGAAGAAGGAAAACTATAAAAAAATTGCGGAGGCCATTAGCCATGAAGTGCGGCCAGGATTAACCCCCGAAGATACAAAGGAGAAAATTCACAACTTTTGTAGAAATAAAAATATTTCCTAATAGCTATAGTAATATTAAATAGTGGTTAGGCTTCAGATATTCCTACTTCAGTGCTTTATACATAGCTTCTCACGTTTCTGGTATTATTTTTGTCAATGTGCACTACAGTATCCGAGTGCTATGCTGCAAACTAGAGATACTTTCCCTTCTTGCAAGGAATCGCAATGTTACGGAGATCTGTCTTTTTTTCCACAAAATTTTTCTGCGCTTACCTTGCACATATTTTGCAGGGTCTCTTTCGAAATATTCTCCTGCCCAACTGATACACCGCTACAAGCGCCATTTCCACTTCCGGAAGCAGTCTTGTTCGATCGCGCGAAGCACCGTCCGCGAATTCTCTTGTATCTTAACTATCGTTGCAAATTTTCATCCTTTTACGGGGTTTTCAACTTTGTAAATACACTACTGGCCACTAAAATTGCTACACCAAGAAGAAATGCAGATGATAAACGGGTATTCATTGGACAAATATATTATACTAAAACTGACATGTGAATACATTTTCAAGCAATGTGGGTGCATAGATCCTGAGAAATTAGTACCCAGAACAACCAAATCTGGCCGTAATAACGGCCTTGATACGCCTGGGCATTGGGTCAAAGAGAGCTTGGATGGCGTGTACAGGTACAGCTGTCCATTCAGCTACAAGACGATACCACAGTTCATCAAGAGTAGCGGCTGGCGTATTCTGACGAGCCAGTTGCTCGGCCACCATTGACCAGACTTTTTCAGTTGGTGAGAGATCTGGTGAATTTGCTGGCAAGGGCAGCAGTCGAACATTTTCTGTATCCAGAAAGGCCCGTACAGAACCTGAAACACGTGGTCATGCATTATGCTGCTGAAATGTAGGGTTTCGCAGGTATCGAATCAAGGGTAGAGCCACGGGTCGTAACACATCTGAAATGTAATGTCCAAAGTGCCGTCAGTGTTAACAAGAGGTGACCGAGACGTATAAGCAATGGCACCCCATACCACCACGCCGGGTGATACGTCAGTATGGCGATGACGAATACTCGCTTCCAATGTGCATTCACCGCGATGTCGCCAAACACGAATGCCACCATCATGATGCTGTAAACAGAACCTGGATTCATCCGAGAAAAAACGTTTTGCCATTCGTGCACCCAGGTTCGTCGTTGAGTACACCATAGCAGGCGCTCCTGTCTGTGATGTAGCGTCAAGGGTAACCGCAGCCGTGGTCTCCGGGCTGATAGTCCATGCTGCTGCAAACGTCGTCGAACTGTTCGTGTAGATGGTTGTTGTCTTGCAAACGTCCCCATCTGTTGCCTCAGGGATCGAGACGTGGCTGCACGATCCGTTACAGCCATGCGGATGAGATGCCTGTCATCTCGACTGCTAGTGATACGAGGCCGTTGGGATCCAGCACGGGGTTCCGTATTACCCTCCTGGACCCACCGATTCCATATTCTGCTAGCAATCATTGGATCTCGACCAACGTGAGCAGCAATGTCGCGATACGATAAACCGCAATCGTGGTAGGCTACAATCCGACCTTTATCGAAGTCGGAAACGTGATGGCACGCATTTCTCCTCCTTCCACGAGGCATCACAACAACGTGTCACCAGGCAACGCCGGTCAACTGCTGTTTGTGTATGAGAAATCGGTTAGAAACGTTCCTCATGTCAGCACGTTGTAGGTGTCGCCACCGGCGCCAACCTTGTGAGAATGCTCTGAAAAGCTAATCATTTGCATATCACAGCATCTTCTTCCTGTCTGTTACATTTCGCGTCTGTAGCACGTCATCTTCGTGGTGTAGCAATTGTAATGGCCAGTAGTGTAAGAAACAAGTCCGCAGGGTGCAGGTCTGGAGAGTACGGAGGATGAGGCAGCCCACTGATTTCGTTTCTCGTGCAAGAGCCACGCACCAACTGGGATGATCGTGTGAGTGCGTGATCGTGATGGAAGAGCCGCCAATTGTCTCGCCACATTTCACGCTGACCCTTTACACATTTTCTTGCAGGCGTCGCTAGATGTGGCGATGGTACCATCGATTAACAGTTTGTCCTGTGGCACGAACTGATGATGAACTAATCCTTCGAAGTCAAAGAAAACTGTCGGCTTTGGCGTTTGACCTGACCTGACGATTTTTTTTTTTTGGTCTTGGAGAACCTTTACAGAGTCACTGTCAAGGTTGAAACTTGGTCTCAACACCATAACGGTAGACCCACGTTTCATCACCAATTACGATTCTCTTAAGGAACTCGTTCTCATTTGCCCGATCCAAAGGCTCTTCAAAAATTATGAGGTGGAGATCTTTCTGGTCTTGACTATTGAGACATGGGACGAACTTGGCGGCCACAAGATGCATTCCAAGATGCTGTTCAGATGTGTGTAAGTTCTTATGGGACTCAACTGCTAAGGTCATCAGTCCCTAAGCTTACACACTACTTCACCTAAACTATCCTAAGGACAAACACACACACCCACGCCCGAGGGAGGACTCGAACCTCCGCCGGGACCAGCTGCACAGTCCATGACTGCAGCGCCTCAGACCGCTCAGCTAATCCCGCGCGGCCAAGATGCTGTGTTAGGATTTCATGACATGATCCAACAGAAATGTTACACTCTTCTGCAATCTTTCAGACAGTCAGTCTTCTATTGGCACTCACATTTTCGTTGACATTCCTGACCTGAGCGTCGTCGGTAGATGAGAAGGTGCCCTGAACGAGGGCCATCTTTCACTTCCATCCGGCCTTTTTTAAACCGTGTGAATCATTCGTAACACCGAGAACGGCTTAAGCACTCATCACTGTGGGCTGCCTGCATAATTTGGTGTCTCTCTCTAAATTTTTCACGCAAAATTTAATGCAGACGCGTTGCTGCTCTAATTCCGCCAGACTGCAAATCCAAAACTGTGCTACACAAAGTTATACTCAGTACAACAGCGAACAATGTGCAACAATGAAACTTCCGGCTGTTAAGCACTAAGGGGACAACACCGTGGTTCAGGTCGAAAAAAAATCGATTTCGGTTTTCATCATATTTCGATAGATTAATGTTTTATTTAAGTACTCTGAAAAGGATATTGCTGAAACAATTTTTTTTTTGAGCATTTAAAGAGCATTTTCCTACCACGTGTGTCTACGTACCTCGCCCACTTTTCTGTCACCCACTTTTCTGCATATATTTTAGACCTTTATATCCCCGACATTGCACGTTAGGGATTTTTTTTTACTTCCGAATGTGTTGGCTATCCTTGGAATGCAACGGTCGGTGTTCTTTTGTTTCTGCTCTTTGTAAACAACACGCGGTTAGTTTTGTTCAAGTGTGATTGCGAGTAGTTGTTATAGAAAACTTGCAGGTATACTGTGGGCAAGCAATTAGGGGAAATAAAGAAAATCTGGAGACAATGAAGAGAGATGTTTGGGCCATATTCTTCCATAAGTCCTCTACTGATGATAAGCCATATCATGGATTATGTCCATCAGGAGAAAATTCGTGGTGCAAATACAATAACGCTCAGGCAACTGGAGAATCTTATTCTCACCAGCATTCTCTTCCTGCCGCTGTTATTACAGCAATTAAATCTATTTTCAGAAACTTGGCTCATCATGACCTTATAAGGAAATGTCTGCATGGACAGACACAAAACCCAAATGAATGTTTCAACAGCATAATTTGGAACCGCCTTTCTAAAACTGTATTTGTAGGCATGCATACAATGAAACTAGGAGTTCATGATGCTGTTATTACATTCAATTATGGTAATATTGGAAAGTGTTGGTTACTGAAAAAGCTGTGAATTAATCCTGGTGAAAATATGATCACTGGGCTGCAACACTGCGATAAAATGAGGATAGCCGATGCAGACAGGTCGGCATCTAATATGGACAAGAAAGCAGGACAAACATCCAGGAAGGTGAAAAAGAAGCTGGAAGACCTGCTACTGCCCAAAGAAGGGCCAACATATGCAGCAGGACAGTTTAATTACTGTAAGTAACAAATTTCAAAAGTTTTTTTCCTCAAAGTCAATTTCCCGCAATCTAAAATTTTCATTACATATGCCCCATTATATCACAAACTATCATAGATACACCACTGGCCATTAAAATTGCTACACCACGAAGATGACGAGCAACAGACTCGAAATTTAACCGACAGGAAGAAGATGCTATGATATGCAAATGATTAGCTTTTCAGAGCATTCACACAAGGTTGGCGATGGTAGCGACACCTACAGCGTGCTGACATGAGGAAAAGTTCCAACCGATTTCTCATACGCAAACAACCGTTTACTGGCGTTGGCTGGTGAAACGTTGTTGTGATGTCTCGTGTAACGAGAAGAAATGCGTACCATCACGTTTCCGATTTTGATAAAGGTCGGATGTAGCCTAACGCGATTGCGGTTTATCGTATCGCGACATTGCTGCTCGCGTTGGTCGAGATCCAACGACTGTTAGCAGAATATGAAATCGGTGGGTTCAGGAGGGTAATACGGCACGCCGTGCTGGATCCCAACGGCCTCGTATCACTAGCAGTCGAGATGACAGGCATCTTATCCGCATGGCTGTAACGGATCGTGCAGTCACGTCTCGATCCCTGAGTCAACAGATGGCGACGTTTGCAAGACAACAACCATCTGCACGAACAGTTCGACTACGTATGCAGCAGCATGGACTATCAGCTCGGATACCATGGCTGCGGTTACCATTGACGCTGCATCACAGATAGGAGCGCCTGCAACGGTGTACTCAACGACGAACCTGGGTGCACAAATGGCAAAACGTCATTTTTTCGGATGAATCCAGGTTCTGTTTACAGCATCATGATGGTCGCATCCGTGTTTGGCGATATCGCGGTCAACGCACATTGGAAGTGTGTATACGTCATCGCCATACTGGCGTATCACCCGGCGTGACGGTATGGGGTGCCATTGGTTACACGTCTCGGTCACCTCTTGTTCGCATTGACGGCACTTTGACTGAACCCTACATTTCAGCAGGATAGTGCACGACTGCATGTTGCAGGTCCTGCACGGCATTTCTGGATACAGAAAATGTTCGACTGCTGCCCTGGCGAGCACGTACTCCAGATCTCTCACCAATTGAAAAGTCTGGTCAATGGTGGACGAGCAACTGGCTCGTCACAATACGCCAGTCACTACTCTTGATGAACTGTGGTATCGTGTTGAAGCTGCATGGGCAGCTGTACCTGTACACGCCATCCAAGCTCTGTTTGACTCAATGCCCAGGCGTATCAAGGCCGTTGTTACGGCCAGAGGTGGTTGTTCTGGATACTGATTTCTCAGGATATATGCACCCAAATTGCGTGAAAATGTACACATGTCACTTTTAGTATAATATATATATATATATATATATATATATATATATATATATATATATTATATATATATATATATATATAATATAATATATATATAATGAATACCCGTTTATCATCTGCATTTCTTCTTGGTGTACCAATTGTAATGGCCAGTAGTGTAAATGAATGAAATATTCAGAGACTCTGCATTTTTTTTGTGCTGAAAAATCTTAATATTTTTTGTTAATAAATTTAAAAAATTATTTCTTAAATACAATAAAATGGATAAAGTAGAATTTAGTACAGTTGACTCTATTAGCATCGTGTAACATACAGTAAAAATATTAAGGTCCTGCATCAAATCGTTTTTTTCAGAAATGGGTCAAATACTTGCCTAAATTAACATGGGTTAGATAGACAGGGTGTGGTCCCCTTAAGCACAGGGCAGCGCTGAGTGGCCGCGCGGTTTGAGGTGCTGTGTCACGGATTGAGTCGTCCATCCCGCCGGAGGTTCGAGTCCCTCGGGCATGGGTGTGTGTGCTGTTCTTAGCATTAAGTTAGTTCTAGTTTAATTAGTGTGTAAGTCCAGGAACCGATGACCTCAGCCGTTTGGTCCCTTAGGAATTCACACACGTTATAAACACAGGCATGTGCAGGGAAGCCAACCGCACTTCGCCCCTACACACTATTTGCGCGAAATTACGAAAGTTTCGAAACTTTTTGAACAGACCTCGTATTGAACTGTAGGTTTCCTGTCCTCAAGTGTCTTCATCGGCAGTTTTTTTTTTCTTTAATTAATACAGTGCTAGTTGTCTTCCTCGACTCCGGTACCAAACCCAGCCGCAGAGCGTCATTTAATAACCCTGTTATGTGTGGTATTATTAGTGTTCAACCTGTTGTACTGTTTTTGAACGTATTTCGTCTGGTCCTGGACTTTCCTCGTTCCTTAGTCTGGCTATTGCTAACGCGACCTGTTCCTGTACGAATGGACAGCTAACAGCATCAGTTACTCCCTGTTGGTCTGTGTTGTGTTGGTGTATCTGTTGACAAAATTACCTTGTACTTCCCCCTCGCCGGCCGGGGTGGCCGAGCGATTTCAGGCGCTACAGTCTGGAACTGCGCGACCGCTACGGTCGCAGGTTCCAATCCTGCCTCGGGCATGGATGTGTGTGATGCCCTTAGGTTAGTTAGGTTTAAGTAGTTCTAAGTTCTAGGCGACTGATGATCTCAGAAGTTAAGTCCCATAGCACTCAGAGCCATTTGAACCAACTCCCCCCTCCTGACACCACCACCTACGTTAGCACTTAACCAAAATTTATAATGGAAAACAATTTTCTTTAAACACTTTCCTTTTTAAAATGACGGGAGAGAAAAGACATTTATTTTTTTGTGGGTGTTTTCTTAAACCACGAGCAAACGAGTCAATGAGAGAGCTGATACGGCGTATTTCTAATAATCTTTATATATACAGGGTGGTCCATTGATAGTGACCGGGCCAAATATCTTACGAAATAAGCGTCAAACGAAAAAACTACAAAGAACGAAATTCGTCTAGCTTGAAGGGCGAAACCAGATGGCGCTATGGTTGGCCCACTAGATGCCGCTGCCATAGGTCAAACGGATATCAACTGCATTTTTTTGAAATAGGAACCCCCATTTTTATTACATATTCGTGTAGTACGTAAAGAAATATGAATGTTTTAGTTGGACCACTTTTTTCGATTTGTGACAGATGGCGCTGTAATCGTCGCAAACGTATTACGTGGTATCACGTAACATTCCGCCAGTGCGGACGTATTTGCTTCGTGATACATTACCCGTGTTAAAATGTACCGTTTACCAATTGCGGAAAAGGTCGATATTGTGTTGATGTATGGCTGTTGTGATCAAAATGGCCAACGGGGCGTGTGCTATGTATACTTCTTGGTATCGTGGACGACATCATCCAAGTGTCCGGACCGTTCGCCGGATAGTTACGTTATTTAAGGAAACAGGAAGTGTTTAGCCTCGTGTGAAACGTCAACCACGGCCTGCAACAAATGATGATGCCCTAGTAGGTGTATTAGCTGCTGTCGCGGCTAATCCGCACATCAGTAGCAGACAAATTGCGCGAGAATCGGGAATCTCAAAAACGTCGGTGTTGAGAATGACGTCCCCGAATTTCTTTCTGTGGGGAAAGTTGAAGGATATTTGCTATCGTGATCCACCGACAATGCTTGACATTGTCAATGCATGTGCGAACATTACGGAAGGCGAACTACTCGCTGTTGAGAGGAATTTTGTTACACGTATTGCCAAATGCATTGAGGTTGACGAACATCATTTTGAGCATTTATTGCATTAATGTGGTATTTACAGGTAATCACGCTGTAACAGCATGCGTTCTCAGAAATGATATGTTCACAAAGGTATATGTATCACTTTGGAACAGCCGAAATAAAATGTTCAAACACACCTACTTTCTGCATTTTAATTTAAAAAACCTACCTGTTTCCAACTGTTCGTCTAAAATTGTGAGCCATATGTTTGTGACTATTACAGTGCCATCTACCACAAAGCGAAAAAAGTGGTCCATCTAAAGCATTCATATTTCTTTACGTACTACACGAATATGTAATAAAAATGGGGGTTCCTATTTAGAAAAAAAAGGCAGTTGATATCCGTTTGACCTATGGCAGCGCCATCTAGCGGACCAATGATAGCGCCATCTGGTTTTCCCCCTTCAAGCTAGACAAGTTTCATTCCTTGTAGTTTTTTGTTTGACGATTATTTCGTGAGATATTTGGCCCTGTCACGATCAATGGACCACCCTATATATATATATATATATATATATATATATATATATATATATATATATATATATATATAATGGCGCTTCCATCAGCTGTAGGGAGAGACGGGTCATATACAATATGTACAACAGCCAAGAGGGAATAATTAGAGCGGACGACCAAGAACGAATGGCTTGTATTAAAAAGGGTGTAAGACAAGGATGTAGGCTTTCGTCCCTACTGTTCAATCTGTACATGAGGAAGTAATGATGGAAATAAAAGAAAGTTTCAGGAGTGAAATTAATATTCAAGGTGAAAGGATATCAGTGATACGATTCGCTGATGACATTGTCACCTGAGTGAAAGTGAAGATTACATGAGCTGCTGAACGGAATGAACAGTCTAATGAATGCAGAGCATGGGATGAGAGTAAATGGAAGAAAGACGAAGGTAATGAGAAGTAGCAGAAATGAGAGCAGCGAGTAACTTAACATCAGGATTGATGGTCACGAAGAAGATGAAGTTAAGGAATTGTACTACCTAGGCAGCAAAACAACCAATGACGGACGGAGCAAGGAGGACATCAGAAGCAGACTAGCACTGGCAGAAAGGGCATTTCTGGCCAAGAGAAGTCTACTAATATCAAACATAGGCCTTAATTTGAGGAAGAAATTTCTGAGGATGTACGTCTGGAGTACAGCATTGTATGGTAGTGAAACATGGACTGTGGGAAAATCGTAACAGAAGAGAATCGAGGCATTTGAGATGTGGTGCTACAGACGAATATGGAAAAGAGGAATGTGGTGATTCTGCGCAGAATCGGAGAGGGAAGGAACATGTGGATAACACTGATAAGGAGAAGGGACAGGATGATAGGACATCTATTAAGACATGAGGGGATGACTTCCATGGTACTAGAGGGAGCTGTAGAAAGCAAAACCTGTAGAGGAAGACAGAGACTGGAATACATCCAGCAAATAACTGAGGACGTAAATTGCAGGTGCTACTCTTAGATGAAGAGGTTAGCACAGGAGAGGAATTCGTGGCGGGCTGCATCAAACCAGTCAGAAGACTGATGACAGAAAAAAAAAAAAAAAAACGAGCTACTACAGCCGTGTGTATATGTGCACCAGCTTCCGTCAGCTCAATGTTATGCAACAAATGTAGGGTGTTCAAAAAAAGTACCGAATACATTGAGAGGCGGTAGCATTAACCGAAACAATAAAAATAAGACCATTAAACACGGGTCCTGAAACGCTTATTTCCCGAGATAAAGAGGGCTGCGCAATGCCTGGTTGCATTTATAATCGCAGTCGTTGCATTGGCGCTCCGTCAAATGCGTTGGCAGGGTATTATGGTGTCTTACTCACAGTACTCCACCTACAATTAGATGGTCTGCAGTCAGTTGTGTCGTTCGAGTTCGTGTTGAAGGGTACGTTTTTGTGTGCCGTATTGTACAATACTGCCAACCTGGAGTACGTATCACGGTGTTTTACCTGCCTCCTGAGGCGGATTTACTTACGTGTTTACTGTTATTGCGCTGTTTGTACGTAAAAGTGGAGGTATAGTTATTTTCTCTCATCCACCGGCCGCACGGGATTAGCCGAGCGGTCTCGGGCGCTGCAGTCATGGACTGAGCGGCTGATCCCGGAGGAGGTTCGAGTCCTCCCTCGGGCATGGGTGTGTGTGTTTGTCCTTAGGATAATTTAGGTTAAGTAGTGTGTAAGCTTAGGGACTGATGACCTCAGCAGTTAAGTGCCATAAGATTTCACACACATTTGAACATTTTTTTCTCTTCCACCACATGTTAGCAATGAAAGCCTACTATTTGACAAGTGAAATGGTGGATATAATATTCTGCTAAGGTTTAGCAAATGGGCGTCATGTGTGGGTCCGTGCCCTCTACGCTTAAAATTAACCACCGGGCAGAGTGTCCTCTGATAAGCTGTTCAGCAGACTTTTCCAGCGTCTGAGGGAGACAGGTAGCCTTGCACCTCAGAATACTGACAGTGGAAGGCCCCAGACAGTCCACACGCCTGACATGGAGGATCGTGTGCTGCGTTCGGTGGAGGAAACCCCAGGGACCAGTGTGTGACGAATAGCATCAGCAGAAAGCGTGTTTCATTCTGTGATCTGGGGAGTACTTCATGAACAACTGCTGTACCCGTATCATCTAAAGTGTGTTCAGGCCCTAAGGCCACAGGACCATCATGGCAGACGGCAGTTCTGTCAAAGGCTGTTGCAGAAGTGTGCCACAGATCCACTGTACACTTCCAAGATTTTGTTTACCAGTGAGGCAGGGTTCGCAAGAGACGCTGTTGCGAACTTCCTTAACCGGCATTTGTTGGCAGATGTAAATCCCCAAGCAGTTCAGGAAAAAGGGCACCAACACCAATTCTCAATTAAGGTATGGGCAGGTGTACTTGGCGATAGATTAATACGTGCTTTCAATTAAGTTAACCGGGGCGCATTGTCTACGCTTTCTCATTAATGTATTGCCTACCTTCACCGAGGCTGTGTCACTGTAGCAACGAACACAAATGTGGTTCATTCATGATGGCTCACCACCATACATTCGTCACAATGTGTGCGATCCTCTGATGCAGACATTACAGGACCGCTGGAGTGGTCGGGGAGGCGGGAGGGGAGGAAGGGAGGGGGAAGGCACACACCTTGGGCTGCTCTTTCCTCAGACCTCAATCCCATTGACTTTTGGTTATGGGGCACTTGAAGGAACTGGTCTGTACCACGTGCGGACATAACAGGGTTGCGTCTTCGGTGCGTGGTGGCAGGTACAACAACATCCAGGTATACTTCAAAGGGTGAGTCATTCCTTACGCCGTGCCGGCCGGGGTCGCCGAGCGGCTCTAGGCGCTACAGTCTGGAACCGCGCGACTGCTACGGAATCCTACCTCGGGCATGGGTGTGTGTGATGTCCTTAGGTTAGTTAGGTTTAAGTAGTTCTACGTTCTAGGGGACTGATGACCTCAGACGTTAAGTCCCATAGTGCTCAGAGCCATTTCCATTCCTTACGCCGGAGGGCAGAGGGGTGCATTGACATGAATGGACGCCACGTAAAAGCCTCCTGCAAACACGTGTTTATCGCAGAAAGAATGTGGACCCGGGTTTATTGGACTTATTTTGTTTCGGTGAGTATTACCACCTCTCAAAGTATTCGACACTTTTTTGAACACCATGTATCAAGATCATACAATGAAGGCTTTCACGACCGGATGTTTCAGCTGCCGAGAATTTTTCCGGGTTGTACGGTGAAAGGTGGCTACACTGAGTCACAGCGGCAGAGATTGCGCCAAAGAGTTTTATTCCGTCGCCTCCACTGGCAGTGCTTCTTCAGAAGTTGTGGTGGTTAGTGCTTTGCTGAGAGGATGTTGATAGCTGTACTATTTGAGGCCATGTCGTGTGCAGTTGTTTTGATGGTCTAGACAGCAGATTTTGTTCGAATGGAGATGTTGTAATGAACAGAGTGTATTTCTAGTCAATATATACGAAGGTAAAAAACATTTTTTTTTTTTTTTAAAATTTCCTAACTAACAATGCCTCTTGGTCACAGGTTCAGTCAACAAAGAATCTGGCTTGTGTTCATGTATTAGACTGTAATTCGGGTTTCTATGTGCAATTATAGTATTTCAGTTTTTTAATTAATTCAGTGTAAATTGTATTTAAAATATCTTGTCTTTTTGAGGAAGAACCGTGCCAGATGTGTACGTTGAATCACACTTCCACACACAGAACAGTTACACTTGTGCTTTGTTGTTCCGTAGTTTTTGTTTTGTAGCTTTTATAGTTGCTGGAGACTTAATTAATTAATTAATTGTGTTAACGGAAATTCTTTGTTGTTATTCTATGCAGTCAGATTACGGAGTAATACTCGTCAGGGCCAACCGGTTACGAGACAGCGTAACTGAACAAACAGCTACTAAATCTAAAAAATTAAAATTATTTGCATTATATTTAATTAAGTCCCCATGCAGCGGTCATGGCCCATGCAGCTCCTCTATCCCTGACGTTTCGTCCAAAGCTACATTAGGCATCTTCGGAGGTGGTCCTGGTCGTGCTGAGTCTTGCCGACTGATAAGTCACACGTCGGAGAACGACCTGTGGAAAGTCAGCGTGGTCTGGATTTCTCGTGAGAGCAGAGAAACCTTGTCAAAGATAAAATATAACTATCGATCATAGTATGTCAAAGATAAAAACTTCTCATCAGTTATGTAGCGCCACTGTCCATACATCGCTGAGTTTCATAGCTTCTTCTTTTCTGTTAAAATTATCTCCATGTTTACATATTTTATATATATTGCATAAGGATTCCAATCAGCATCTTTTAAAATTATCCCCATGTTTATATATATTGCATAAGGATTCCAATCACCATCCTCAACAGAAAAGAGGTGTAATTAAAGTTCTAGTGGACAGAGCTAAAAGGATTTGTGCGCCAGAATATTTGGACGCCGAGTTAAAACATCTAAAGCAGGCTTTTGAGAAGGAGGGTTACTCTAGTAAGGGAATAAATAGAGTTATGTGACTGAATAACTGCAGGCCTAAGGACAACGATAGGACACAGTGATGGAAGAACACGGTTTCTCTACCCTTCATCAAAAAAGTAACGGATCAAATCGGCAAGATTTTAAGAGATCATAACATTCGACCGATTTTCAAATGGCTCTGAGCACTATGCGACTTAACTTCTGAGGTCATCAGTCGCCTAGAATTTAGAACTAATTAAACCTAACTAACCTATGGACATCACACACATTCATGCCCGAGGCAGGATTCGAACCTGCGACCGTAGCGGTCGCTCGGCTCCAGACTGTAGCGCCTAGAACCGCACGGCCACTCCGGCCGGCTCCGATTTTCAGACCAACTAAGAAAATAGGAAGAGCACTTCGTTCCATTAAGGATGAACGTCCCCTCTGTCTGCAAGTGGTGTATACAAGATTCTGTGTACATGTGTTAGGGTCTACACTGGAACTACAAAGAGAAGTGTGAATACACAGTTGAAGGAACATAAAAGTCTTTGCCGACTAGAGAAAAGAGGCAAGTCAGCTATGGCCGAACATGCTCTTCAGTCAGGTGATCACGTAGTGAAATTTTCGGAAACTGAAGTTTTATGTACTATGACGAACTATTATCCTTCGCTGTGTAGAGAAGCCATCGAGATATATAAACATGAGGTAAATTTTAACAGAAATGAGCAATATACGTACGAACATAGGCGCTCCAGAATCGATGAGAAGTTTTTATATTTGGCATACTATGATCGATAGTTATATTTTATCCTTGAGAAGGTTTATGTGGTGTCACCACCAGACACCACACTTGCTAGGTGGTAGCCTTTAAATCGGCCGCGGTCCGTTAGTTTACGTCGGACCCGCGTGTCGCCACTATCAGTGATTGCAGACCGAGCGCCGCCACACGGCAGGTCTAGTCTAGAGAGACTCCCTGGCACTCGCCCCAGTTGTACAGCCGACTTTGCTAGCGGTGGTTCACTGTCTACATACGCTCTCATTTGCAGACACGACAGTTTAGCATAGCCTTCAGCTACGTTATTTGCTACGACCTAGCAAGGCGCCATATTCAGTTACTATAATTCATACCTTCAAGAATGTATTCTGAACAGATAATATTGTGAATCATGTACCGTCAAGAGCGACGTTCATCATTAATGGATTAAAGTTAAGTATCAAACTAATTATGTCCGCTTTCTGAATTCTCATTCCTTGTCATGTTCCAGACCTCACGTCAGTATAGTTCTTCCCTCCTCACGCCAGCCTGCGTGAGCCAAAACGCGTGCATTTCGGCCGCCACTCGTAACACGGTGTTGGCTCTTCTGCTAACACAAAAGTTTATCTCTACTGTCACGTGAAATCCAGACCACACCCACTTTCCACAGTATTTAGGCCATTCTTCGACGTCCGACTTGTCAGTCGGCTAGACTCAGCACAACCAGGAGCACCTCCGAAGATGTCCAACGTAGCTTTGGACGAAACGTCAGGGACAGAGGAGTTCCATGGACCACGGCCATACAACCCGGAAAAATTCTCGGCACCTGTATCAAGAGTATGAGGATCCCTCCAGGAAATGTTCCCGATGAACCGGAGGCCCGATTAATGAGGGCAGGATAAGCGAGGTTCCTCTGCAGGTAATTACTGCCAATTTGAAGCCTATTTTCCACGCAGCTCAGAGTAGAAGCGGCCGTCGACGGGTATTCCCCCGCGACGCGGCGGCGTCAGTCAGCTGTCACTCAGTACCTGGCAGTGCCCGCGCCGGCGACAGCAGCGCCGCGCGTGGGCCGTGTTGCGACTCTCCCGCTCGCCTCCGCGGCCCGGCTCAGTCTGCCACGAGCGGCGGCGGCGAACGGACGTCGCGCGGTGGGACAGGGACTGGCTGCTGAGAAGCTCGCGCCGCGCGCCCGCTCCACAGCCCTAGCCGCAGGCGTCGCGCCGCCGCACAGCTGCACACACACGACGCTCCCCTCTGCCTAGCGCCGGTACGTACGCGCGCCACACACTGCCTAGCCTAGCTGGCTGCCGATGCAGTCGCAACAATGCGACCTTCTGTGTGTGACATTTTCCCGCCTCTATGAAGGCCTAACGTACTAAAATCACCATGTTCGATACCTCACGGCATGTTCGTGACCAACAAACTCTCGAGATAAAGAAAGCATGTCGTCCGCGATAAACAAGTATAACAGTGCTGAATGTTCTGGAACAATGCCAATATGGCGACAATATGTTAGATCAAAATAAACATAAAAATGTGTGGGTCGAACAAGAATAGTAATAGGTAGTGAGCTGGATGCTGTGTTCTAGGCTGCTAGGCAATCACAACAATACGACCTCTTCTATGTGACAGTTTTCTATATTTAAGGAGGACGTAACGCAATGATATTGTTGTGTCCAATATCCCACGACATGTTTCTGAAGAACAATCTCTCAAGACCGTCAAAACAGCGTCGTGACGAACAAATGTAACAGTAAAGAACGTACTGTAGTAACAATGCCAACATCGTGACAATGCGTCAGATCAAAAGACAACTAATAAAAATGTGAACGCAAGCAAAACACACCACGCTTTTAAGCATTGTTGTAGTAAACAGGTAAATTATATCTGCCTAATGATGACGTAATATCAAAAACGTAACGGTGTATAAAACGTTTCACTCCTAATGAAGGAGGCAAAAAATTTTAATCTTATGCAGATAATCTCATTGTTGGTTTCTCAAGGGAGGGCCCTTTAAGAACAAAAAAATCGTGTTGTACAAAATCTTATGCAGCCGACAGGTTAAACGGAGCTCTGTTGAGGGCAAAAGTGATACTGTCAATACCCAGCAAAATTAGCGTAGCGGCATCAATAGTCGCAACAATGCGACCTTCTGTGTGTGACATTTTCCCGCCTCTATGAAGGCCTAACGTACTAAAATCACCATGTTCGACATCTCACGGCATGTTCCTGATCAACTAACTCTCGAGATAAAAAAAGCATGTCGTCCGCGATAAACAAGTATAACAGTGCTGAATGTACTGGAACAATGCCAATATGGCGACAGTATGTTAGATCAAAATAACATAAAAATGTGCGGGTCGAACAAGAATTTGGACATTAACACATTACATTCAGGGACATTTGGAATCCAATTGCTGATGTAGTAATGCTCGATGATGGAATTGTTGAACATTCTGGAACAATGCCATCATGGTTACAAAAGCTTGGCACCAAAATAACGCCAAATTCCCTCTTAGCTATTCTTTGGCCACTGCTACAAGCCTAGTGCTTGCATGTGTATGCATAAAATCCTAACCAAAAATAGCTGCATGCTGTGCAGTGTACAAGTGATCCAATTCCAACAATACGACCTTATCTATGTGACACTTTCCCGTTCTGATTAAGAGCCTGACGCACTGAAATTATTATATTCGATGTTCCACATCATGTTTCTACGGGACACCTCTCAAGATCGTCAAAACATGTGGTTCCATAACGAGCAAATATGACAGAGTTGAATATACAGCAACAATGCTACCAACCTGGCAGCAAGTTAGATCAAAACGAAAATATACTTACATGATCGAAAAAAAACCGACTGCAGGTAACTAGCTGGCGGTTGTACACTTGCCTGCTGATGCAGTTCCAACAATGTGACCCTATCTGTGTGACAGTTTCCCTTCATTCTGACGCTCTAACGTACTGGAATTATTATGTCCGCTATCCCACAGCACGTTTCTTAAGAACAACAAAATATATCGCTCTGTGACGAACAAATATGACAATGTTGAACATTTTGGAACAATGGCGACAATTTATACACCAAACTAAAATAAATATGGGTGTAGACAAAAAAACAATATACTTTCAAGGATCTTAGTAGCCATCATCAGTGTTCTGCTAAAAGGCAGGTTTTCACATGGTAGTTCTCCAGACTGTCCGGTCTTCTGCCATCCTCTTCAGGTCTGAATAATTTCCTCTTCCCTTTATGTCGTATATCATCTAGTACCTCCTTCTTCCTCTCAGTCTTCTCCCACAAACCAATCCTTCCAAAGCATCTGCTAGCAAGCACTCCCTTCTCAATGAATGTCCCAACCAGTTCTTTTTCCTTTCTCTTGCTACCTTCAGCGGACATCTTCTCTCACCAACCTTATCAAATACTCTTTCATTACTCACTCTGTCCATCCAACTTATTCTCTCCATTCTCCTCCACATCCACATCTCAAATGCTTCTAACCTTTTTTCATCCTCTCGTCTCAGCGTCCATGTTTCTACCCCATGTAGTGTCACACTCCAGACAAAACATTTGCCGAGCGTTTTCCTTAGTCCTTTATCTAATTTGCCACATAAGAGTCTCCTCTTTCTGTTGAATGTCTCCTTCGCTATGGCAATTCGAGTTTTCACCTCCTGGTGACATCTCAAGTCTTCAGTTATTGTGCTTCAAAGATATTTAAAATCACTTACTTGGCTAATGGTAGGTTGTCCTATTTTAATATTGGACAGTCTGCGTCTTGTGCTGATGACCACACTCTTTGTTTTTGCTGTGTTTATTTGCATCCCATATTCCACACAAGCTTTATTTAGATCTTTCAGCATGTTATTCACTGTCCGCTCACTTTCTGCCACTATTACCATGTCATCAGCAAATCTTATACATTCTATTCACTTTCTACCAATACATATTCCTCTTTTCACATCTTAGCTTTTCGCAATAATCTCTTCAAGGTATGCGTTAAACAACAGCAGGGAAAGGCAACAACCTTTTCTAACACCTCGTCCAGCGCTGCTTCCTTCTGACATTTCATTTCCAATACTTATCCTTACTTTCTGGTGTAGATTCTGTATCAGTCGTCTCTCTTTCGAATCTACTTCTTTCCTTTTCAAAATATCCATCAGCTTGTTCCACTGATATTGTCAAAATCCTTTTCTAAATCTATAAAAACAGCAAAGATTTCTCTGCCTTTTTCCATATATCTTTCCCCTACAGTTCTTAACAGGCCAATAGCATCTCTTGTTCCTTTTCCTCTTCTAAATCTGAACTGCTCCTCTGCAATCCCTCTATCCAGCTTGCCATATAGCCTTCTATTCAACACTCACAGCAAGACTTTAGCTGCATGAGAAATTAGACTGATGGTCCGGTGCTCTTCACTTTTTTTAGTGTTTCTCTTTTTCTCTATTGATATCATAACTGTTGCAAGGAAGTCCTCAGGCCATTCCCCTTTGTCATATACCTCGTTACAGAGACAGTAGTAATTAAGAAAATTATCTGTGTAATAGCGAATGGCTCTGAGCACTATGGGACTCAACTGCTGAGGTCATCAGTCCCCTAGAACTTAGAACTAGTTAAACCTAACTAACCTAAGGACATCACAAACATCCATGCCCGAGGCAGGATGCGAACCTGCGACCGTAGCGGTCTTGCGGTTCCAGACTGCAGCGCCTTTAACCGCACGGCCGCTTCGGCCGGCTGTGTAATAGCGAAATAACGTCTATAATGTTATGGTGTATGAACGTTTCATTCCCAATGACGGAGGCAAAAAATTGTACAATTATCCAGAGAATCCAGTTGTTGGCTTTCCAAAGGATGGCTCCTTAAGAACAACACCAATCTGTTATACAGAGTGTCCCGGCAGAAATGGTCAACATTCCTTTCACAGCAACGATCATCCAAAGCAAAACAGCCCAGTAAAGATGGACTCTAAAATGCATACCTTAAGAGCTTTGAGCACTTCTTCATTTCCGATACTGAGGAAGAATTCTTCTTCGCTTTCCTATGGATCAAAGCAACAAATAATTGACCAGTAAACATGAACTATGAAGTACATATCTCAAAAGCTGCGAGCAGTTCTTCATCTTTTTTACTCTTCTACTGAACAACTGCTCGCAGCTTTTGAGCTATTCCTTTTTGCTTGTTTGGGTCCATAATAACTCCTCTCAAAATATGGAAAGCAAAAAGCTTGCAGTAGAAGAGATTTTGTTCAGAATATCGAGGATGCAGAAGTGCCGACAGCTCTTCAGGTAAGCATTTTACAGTCCAATTTACATAAATTTTTTTTGCGCCGAACGATCGTTCCTGTCATATTCCTGAATACCGGTTAGTCCTCCTAGAAGACCCTCCATGAACTGTTACTCTGCAGACAGATCAAACAGAGCTGCAAGGAGGACAAATATGACGCTGTCAGTGTCTTCCAACAGTCCCTTTGGTCCGAACAGGCCTTCAAAGGCCCAACGGTACCGACCGATCGCCGTGCCATACTCAGTCGATAGGCGTCACTGTATGCGGATGTGGAATGGCTTGTGGTCAGCACACCACTCCCCCAACCGTTGTGAGGTTTCGTGATCTGAGCCGCTACTCCTCAATCAAGTAGCTCCTGAATTCGCCTGACAAGGGCTGAGTGCACCCCGCTTGCCAACAGCGCTCGGCAGACCTAGGTAGTCACCCATCCAAGTGCTATCCAAGCACAACAACGCTTAACTTCTCTGGTCTGAGGGGAACCGGTGTTACCACTGAGGCATAGCCGTTGGTTCAACATTGTGTTGCTGTCGATAATACATTATAAACCAGGTAGCAGATGAAATAACGCTGCGTGGTTAACGAAGACGACAGTGTGAAACATTCTGCAACAGTGGTACCACGGTCACAATGTGTTGGAAAAATTAAATTAAATTTAGCGGAGAAAATAGTAATGGGTAGCGAATTCCATGCCTGTACACTATGCTGCCGACTCAAGAACAACAGTGCAGTCGTTTCTGTGTGACAATTTTCCGTCTCTATGGAGACCAAACGCACTATATTTTCTTCGGTATCCCATTGCAGGTTTCTACAGAACCATGTCTAAAAACCGACGAAACACGTCGCTCAATAACAAATAAATATAGAGAGTGTACAACATGCAAGAGAGGCGACAGCGTCATAAAATATGGACAGAAACAAAAATACGATGCATTTTTCGAGATCTTAGTGGTTACGTAGTGTAGAGAATCTACAGCTGACACTGTAGATTCTTTTGTATCAAACATTTAGTTTCTAATGAAACACGACCCGTGTTGTAAAATGATGCGAAAAGTCCTAGTGCGAACTTCCGAAAGTAAGGCCCCATAAGAGTAACAAATTCCTGTGAAATGAAATGTTACTCCAATGACAGACAAGCTGCAGCATTAGAAAATTGCACAGAAATGCAGGAAGATCTGCAGCTGATAGGGACTTGGTACAGGGAGTGGCAACTGACCCTTAACATAGACAAAGTAATGTATTGCGAATACATAGAAAGAAGGAACCTTTATTGTATGATTATATGATAGCGGAACAAACACTGATAGCAGTTACTTCTGTAAAATATCTGGGAGTATGCATATGGAACGATTTGAAGTGGAATGATGATATAAAATTAATTGTTGGTAAGGCGGGTGCCAAGTTGAGATTCATTGGGAGAGTCCTTAGAAAATGTAGTCCATCAACAAAGGAAGTGGCTTACAAAACACTCGTTCGACCTATACTTGAGTACTGCTCATCAGTGTGGGATCCGTACCAGGTCGGGTTGACAGAGGAGATGGAGAAGATCCAAAGAAGAGTGGCGCGTTTCGTCACAGGGTTATTTGGTAAGCGTGATAGCGTTACGGAGATGTTTAGCAAACTCGAGTGGCAGACTCTGCAAGAGAGGCGCTCTGCATCGCGGTGTAGCTTGCTGTCCAGGTTTCGAGAGGGTGTGTTTCTGGATGAGGTATCGAATATATTGCTTCCCCCTACTTATACCTCCAGAGGAGATCACGAATGTAAAATTAGAGAGATTCAAGCGCGCACGGAGGCTTTCCGGCAGTCGTTCTTCCCGCGAACCATACGCGACTGGAACAGGACTGGGAGGTAATGACAGTGGCACATAAAGTGCCCTGCGCCACACACCGTTGGGTGCCTTGCGGATTGTAAATGTAAATGTAAATGTAAATGACAGGTCAAACAAAGGCCTCTGGAGGAGAAATATGCTGGGGGAAACCATCACGCCCACTGCCCACTAGGGGACTGAATGACTGGATGACGCCTGCTACTGTGACGCAGAAAAGAAAGTATATATGGTCTTTCACAACTCATCTTACATACTTCTAAAGGCTGTAGAGGGGACGAGTCAGTTTTACGAGGGCAGTTCAATAAGTAATGCAACACATTTTTTTTCTGAAACAGGGGTTGTTTTATTCAGCATTGAAATACACCAGGTTATTCCCCAATCTTTTAGCTACACAACACTATTTTTCAACGTAATCTCCATTCAATGCTACGGCCTTACGCCACCTTGAAATGAGGGCCTGTATGCCTGCACGGTACCATTCCACTGGTCGATGTCGGAGCCAACGTCGTACTGCATCAATAACTTCTTCATCATCCGCGTAGTGCCTCCCACGGATTGCGTCCTTCATTGGGCCAAACATATGGAAATCCGACGGTGCGAGATCGGGGCTGTAGGGTGCATGAGGAAGAACAGTCCACTGAAGTTTTGTGAGCTCCTCTCGGATGCGAAGACATGTGTGAGGTCTTGTGTTGTCATGAAGAAGGAGAAGTTCGTTCAGATTTTTGTGCCTACGAACACGCTGAAGTCGTTTCTTCAATTTCTGAAGAGTAGCACAATGCACTTCAGAGTTGATCGTTTGACCATGGGGAAGGACATCGAACAGAATAACCCCTTCAGCGTCCCAGAAGACTGTAACCATGACTTTACCGGCTGAGGGTATGGCTTTAAACTTTTTCTTGGTAGGGGAGTGGGTGTGGCGCCACTCCATTGATTGCCGTTTTGTTTCAGGTTCGAAGTGATGAACCCATGTTTCATCGCCTGTAACAATCTTTGACAAGAAATTGTCACCCTCAGCCACATGACGAGCAAACAATTCCGCACAGATGGTTCTCCTTTGCTCTTTATGGTGTTCGGTTAGACAACGAGGGACCCAGCGGGAACAAACCTTTGAATATCCCAACTGGTGAACAATTGTGACAGCACTACCAACAGAGATGTCAAGTTGAGCACTGAGTTGTTTGATGGTGATCCGTCGATCGTCTCGAACGAGTGTGTTCGCACGCTCCCACCATTGCAGGAGTCACAGCTGTGCACGGCCGGCCCGCACGCGGGAGATCAGACAGTCTCGCTTGACCTTGCGGCGATGATGACACACGCTTTGCCCAACGACTCACCGTGCTTTTGTCCACTGTCAGATCACCGTAGACATTCCGCAAGCGCCTATGAATATCTGAGATGCCCTGGTTTTCCGCCAAAGAAACTCGATCACTGCCCGTTCTTTGCAACGCACATCCGTTACAGACGCCATTTTAACAGCTCCATACAGCGCTGCCACCTGTCGGGAGTCAATGAAACTATACGAGACGAAGCAGGAATGCTTGAAAATATTCCACAAGAAATTTCCGGTTTTTTCAACCAAAATTGGCCGAGAAAAAAAATGTGTTGCATTACTTATTGAACTGCCCTCGTACTTAGGAACGCATGTCCCGAAACGTCATTCAAGGACGCTACAGAGCGCCAAAGTTATAGGGCGCTGGCACCTGTAACTGTATGTTTATATAGAGTGACCCAATGATGATGTTACGAACTTTCAGGGATGATGGAGAAGGATAAATGTGTCAATTTGAGGTAAGGGCTCCTATACAGAAATGGAACGGGTCGAAACTTACAAGTGAAAATCATTCTGATACCTCTGGCAGTGGATTGCTTGTACTGGTACTGTAGTTGCTAAGATTGTAGGGTAGGCAACTTTCAGAGGTGGTAGTATGGACCAAAGAAAAAATTTCTAGTAAACTTGGGCTCTAAAATGCATATCTTAAGAGTCATGAGTACTTGTTCAATAGAAGAGATGTGTTTTTACAATAGCGAAGATCAACAAGTGGTCATAGCTCCTCATATATGCATCTTAGAGCCCATGTTTACTAAACATTTTTTCCTTGTCTTGGTCCATACTACCACTTCTGAAAGTTCCATGCCATACATTCTTAGCAGCAATAGTACCGGTACTGTCAGAAGTATAAGAATGTCAGAAGTGCGAGGGTAAGGTCTCCTATTTTTTTATAAGTACATAGACCTGTTTATTTCTACAATGGTTTACAACAATTTACAGATTGGCTGCTGTAATCGTGTGTGCCGTTTGTGCTCAGTACATCTGTCCTCCATGGTCCTGATAGTTTGACCAATATATGCCGTGTCGCAGCTACAAGGAATACGATATACACCCGCCTTACGCAGTCCAAGATCATCCTTAACGGAACTCAAAAGTGCTCTAATTTTAGATGGAGGTCGGAAAACACATTTCACATCGTATTTCCGTAAAATACGACCGATCTTATTGGACGTGTTTCCTACGTAAGGCAAAAAGGCAGTAGACTTAGGTGTTGACTCAGAATTATCATCAATCACCCGATGTACAGTTGGTCGATAGCGCAACGCACATTCAATCTGTCTATCACTATAACCATTTTGACGAAATGTAACTTCAAGATGGGGCAGCTCAGCTGGCAAAGTCTCAGCGTCAGAAACGACATGTGCCCTGTGTACCAAGGTACGAAGTACCCCTTCACGCTGAGCCGAATGGTGACAACTATTAGCTTGTAAGTACAAGTCGGTGTGAGTACGTTTCCTGTAGACTGCATGTCCCAATGATCCATCATCCTTCCTCCTAACCAACACGTCGAGAAAGGGAAGGCAACCATCCTCTTCCACCTCCATCGTAAAACGAATATTCGGGTGGATCGAGTTCAGATGTTCTAGAAAGACATTCAAATTCTCCCTACCGTGAGGCCAAACAACGAAGGTATCGTCAACGTATCTAAAGAAACAGTTTGCCTTGAAAATGGCGGGGTGTTCTCCCGCCGAAATATCGGCGGTCGCTGAAAGTGTTACCTGGCTGAATTCCCGGAAGTTATTTGAAAGTAGTCATAATGTTTTGATCTCATCGTTGTATGATACTGTCAGTGCCCCAGAACAATATGATAATAACAATTGGTATAACAGAGATAGGCGATATTACCAACATTAACACACTATGCAGAGAGAAATCTTAGTATTTAAATGTGGTGGCAGTTGAAATAACGCCTCGTGACGAAAGAAGATAACAATAGAATGCACACAGGATGCAGTGGTCAGCGTGCAGTGATCAGTTTTCATCAAAGGAGCTGGGCGAATTCATTCGTTTGTTCAGAAGGAGAGGCCGACAGTGTTTGTCCCATTTCAGCGAGTCGGCGATGATAGAATCGAGGCGCAGGCCCTGAAATATTTCCCGAACGATTTTAATGAAATTATTTGGTAAAAAAAATTTTTTTTTGCCTTACCTATAGCTTTGTATGTCGACTTCATGATGATGTGTCCATCGTTTCATTAATAGTCGTAATTATTGTGGTATTTGCACTTATATAAAATAATGGGCGAAAACCGAAGAAATTTGCAGTGAAAAAAGTAAATATATTTGTATATGGTGTCTCTCCTAAGAGTCGTCAGGCACATTTTCTCTAGTGTTTCAGCAGATATTTGCAATTTCGTTTTTGCACTGTTTGGTTGAAAGTGTTGGTTTGTGTCTCTTTACAAACAAAACTGTGACTCTCTGTAGCGCCATTGAATGGCGTTTCTGGACATGGGTTCCTCTTTAAAATATTATGTAGTCACTCCCTTCTGCAACTCCTAGAAGTTTGTAACGTGAATATCTGAACGCCCCGCATACTGTCAGTGCGGTGATGGAAATAAAGGGAAACATGGAGAAATTTGGAAAGGGAATTGAATTCGGGGAAAGCTTTGAGGTTTGCCAACGATACTGGAATTTTGTGAGAGATGGTGAAGAACTCTGAGGGTGAGTTGAACGGAACAGACAGTATTTTGAAAAGAGGTTACAATATGAAGATCGAAGTTAAGACAAGGACAATGTAATGTAGCCAGGCTATAGTACTACTAATAGAAGCAGATATGCTTTGTTCTTTAGGCAGCAAAATAAATGACGATAGCCAAAGTAGAGAAGACACAAAATGTGGACTTTCTGAAAGCAATCGTCACTGGTGATGAGTCGTGGGCGTACCACTACACGCCCGAGACTGAGCAGACCTCTACGGAGTGGAAACATAATGGTTCCCCAGTACGACAAAAAAATCAAAGTGACTCAGTATGCTAGAAAAGTGCTTGTGACTGTGTTGTGGGATACGCATAATGTGTTATTGGTTTACGCTGCTAAACATGGGGCCACTGTGAATGGTGTAGCCTACATTAAAATTTTGGTTTAGATGCGTTGTGCCCTTCGTGACGAACGCCACAACATCAGTGCTGACCTTCTTCATGACAATGTGACAAAATCGCCGAATTTGGGTGGGAGTTGCTTCAGCACCCACCATGTAGTCCGTACCTTGTACCATCGGACTACCTTGTCTTTGGCCCCGTGAAGAAATTCCTGGCTGGCTAATGCTTTGCGACAGACGCGGAAGTGAAATCAGCTGTCCTCAGATGTCTGTACTCCAATCGAACAGACTTCTACGAACAGGACATATTGAAACTGGTACCATGGTGGGAGAAATGTGTTGAGAACATTGGTGGCTATGTATAAAAGTAGGTAAAAAATGACTAAGTTCATTTGTGAACTTTTTTTTGTTTTGTTACTAAATTTTTGCTAGTAAAATTATTGTGTGTACTTTCGGATCTCTTCTTGTATTAAATCTTGTGGTTTTGTTTTGATTATAAGAATTTATGTTTTAATGTTTTAAAAACCAGAATTTCGGAACAGTATTTTGTAAAAATCGTATCTCATTGTTTTATCACAAGTTTTCAAAAATATAAACTTGTGATTTTAATCTGGGGGGGGGGGGGAGGGGGGAGGCTCAAAAGGTGTGCTCCGGCACAATTTTAGGAATGAAGCACTTCTAAAGACCACAACAATAGTTAACAAGGTTTCGAGACTTATTGGAATCTGATGGTCTCGTAAGCTTACCTTGAAGCATTTTTATTTGCTCCGTAATCCTAACACACTGCAAAATAGTATAGTTTGGATAATTTTCCTCGCGACAGGCAGATAGGTTTGTTGATCCTATGCAGATGTAGCTTGCAGTTCTACTCTTGCAGTAGCTATTATGAAGCTTTTGATATTTGTGTGTGATGATATCATGGTACTGATGCAATTATTGGACAAATTAATACACAATGGTTACCTTTCATGTTAGGTGTTGACAATTTGCAGTGTCATTTCGCTTCAAGTGCATTTTTAGAATGTCAGTCCTGTCCTTACCTATCCCATCTTCAAATATATTATTTGCACGAAGCACGATTTGTTATTTGTATCGTTATTAGTTAGGTAGCGTAACTAACCATCTTCGCCAAGGATATATAACTTTAATATTTGGTTCAATCCCGCGTCCGGCCATCCTGATTTAGGTTTTCCGTGATTTCCCTAAACGGCTTCAGGCAAATGCCGGGATGGTTCCTTAGAAAGGGCACGGCCGATTTCCTTCTCCATCCTTCCATAATCCGAGCTTGTGCTCCGTCTCTAATGACCTCGTTGTCGACGGGACGTTAAACAGCAATCTCCTCCTCCTCCTTTAATATTTTATTTTTAGCTGCTGTAGGGTTTACTTATAACTAAGTGATCTGGCATCTGAAAGGGGTATTTTCATTAATTCCGTTTCCTGTCTTCGTAAGCTTATAAGAATGAACATAAATGAATTTCGTTCTCTGTAACTGATGTTCATTGCCATATGGGATGTGACTATCGTGTATATAATTTTCTCGAGTTACATCACGAAGTGATCACCGAATAATGTTGAAGTTAAACACGCAAGAGATCATAGAATACGATATAACCATAGTCCAACATAACGGTCGCAACGCTCCGTCTCGCTTTTGTCATCCCAGCGACAGCTGCGCCCCAAGCGGTCAGCAAGTGGCAATTCTGAACACAATATCGGATGAGTGCGAATACTAACATATTGATTTGTAACACAGGCTGTGTATGTAGTTCTGTAAAAATCGACAATAACTAAAAAAATTTCATCACATTTGTGATTATTTAGTTTCCTAAGAGACTCTGGGAGATAACGAAACGATGCGTTACAGGACAGTTTGTTTACGATTCTGTTGTAGCGTACAGACGTTTAGTGAATAATATCGTTTTCCTTTAATAAATAAAAATCGCTAGTGAACATCAGAAGGCCTTACTTTTTACAGAAATATGTCGTATATTAATCCAACAAAGCAGAATTTTGTTCGCTACACTTCACCCAAATCAGTGAATATGGAATGTAGGAAACCTATATGTATGTAACACGTACATTATTCAACGTATCAAATAAGCCACCACAACTGTAGCTTAAGGGAAAAAAACCACACAGACGTGATGATAAATCGTCAAAAGCCACAAAAATGCTACCCAACACCGGAGACACCAATTCCACAAATGTTGCTAACTCTGAGAAACAAACGGCAAGAATCACTTTTTAAGCAAAAGTAATTACATTTACAAAAATATTCGTGTATCAGAAAGTCGAGTGAAGTGTAAGAAAGGGAGAAATGACAAAGAAAGTGCCTATGATAATAACAACACAACAACAGAAATATTTGTTTCTCATGCTTGGAATGTTTTTATATTCTCTTGCTTTCGTGGCAATAAGCTGCAAATATAGACATATTCGAAAGTATTTCTTCATGGATGAATTGTAGCTTATGTCACTGAGTCAGTGTGATTCGGCTGTTTCTACATGTATTTCACGACAATTTATGTATCTTGGTAACTTAATAACGCATGGAACGCAAAAATATAGACACTATTCCGTAAATTGAACAGAAAATAATTAAACACGAGCATTATCCTTACGACACATGTGAGTATCTGTTTGTTCTCCTCTTGGAACGGTAGTTCCGCTCCAACTGTCAAACGGTAACAACTTTCACACCAGAGTGTCGTGACTGTGTTTACTAGACTGCGATATGACTCTTTACAGCGATTCTGCAGAGAAACACGAAATGCAGTATGGTATAGTAAGCATCGTTGGCGCAGGAATATTTCGCGATTGTTGCGTTACCGAGACTAGGCATTTTTGAAGTGAAAGGTTATTCACGATATGTGCTATTAAATTAAGGTGCAAAGAAGACTACAAAATTTTATGTATCGAGAATATGAGTAATTTCAGAGTAAGCGACTGCGAAATTAATGAGAAACAGAATTACGCTGTGTTATGTGTGCACTCTGTAACGGACTTTGTAGCGCTCGGAGATCGAGTTATCGCTGTAAATATCCAGTACAGGATCACCCGTGAAATACTGCTGATGAACATTGATTTTAAATGATAAAGTTAGCTTATTCTTCGTGTAAGTCGTACCGAACCGCAGGTAAGCCAACATTTTTTGTTTCTTTCGATGTATTGACTATTCAGTTTAGTTAATGGTCGTAGTGGAGACTTGTAAAACGTTATATCACAAACTTAGCTCCTATGAATTATATCATATGAAAGTAAAGAAGCTGAATTACTACTCACTAGTGTATTGTACATCTAACTGCAGCTATTTGAGTGTTTAAACAAATGCTGTTGCAGTTCGTTCCAGTTGTTTCAAAATTAGTTAGTTTGTAATTTTGAAGTTATTTTTCTTGTTCTTCATTTGAGTGATTGTACGGTTTTTACATTTGTAAGACCATTACCACTTAAATGTATGCGACATCAACCAAACCCCCAGCAAAGTTTTAAAAAAAATTAACGCTTATTTTTATAAAGATGAATAACATTTATGCATTGTCAACGATATAAAATTTACTTGTTTAGGGTTTTCTTTGTCACTAAATCACGAAATAATGAGACGATTTGAACAACTTATTTCAAACGATAATTGTTAAAGTTTCTTTGGTATCGACCAACGCATTCCATATCAAGTCTTTTCCGTCCCTTGCGATTTTTTCCATTGCCACCTTAGACAAAAATCTCCTTTCACATCTGCAAATTAAGGCGATTATGTTCGGTATTTTTGGCTTTTTCCCGATGGAAATGGATACTTTTCTGTTTCATCAAAACCCATTTGCCGTTTATGGTCTCGGCGGAGGAGAAGAATTTTGAATTTGGTCCGATTTTTCGCAATTTGGAAACATTATGTCATTCACTGAAAATTGACTTATAATCCAGGTATCTGTGCGTTTGCGTTCAAAAGCAGAAAGATACAGTATGTCCAAGATAAAAGCAGCCTTAGTCAATAATAAGACCATTCAGTCATAGAACATCATCACATTTAAAATCAGAAAATATATTGCAACGAATGTTGAAAATAGTGGCCCTGTATGTACATGCATTTTTGTGCTCCTAAAATCACATTCAAACTTACTTTAGACAGAACACCAACATCTGTTATTTCAGTACTACAGCATATGTTTTCCTTCAGTTGATCTAGGTTATTTTCGCACGCTTTTCGTTTAGAATATGATGTTGGTGTTGACAATGATTTCAAAAACATGGTGCCCATAATATTGCTAGAAACTGCGCACCATCTCCATCACTTTGTTAAAAAGAGGAATTCGATATACAATTTTCGGTGAATCTGCGTGGAAATTGGTCACGGACCTTCGTCACCCATAAAATACAGTGTCTGTTGAAACTCGTCATTTACAATCTGTTCTGAGCACCCACACGTAACACTTAACGCTCTTTTATCAGCTGGAAGTTATGACTGAACATATGAAATGCGGTAAGGTTTGAGGCGCAAAGAGTTGAGTACAGAATGATAAGATGTACGTTTAACACCTGTCTGATGCGAAAGCTGCCTGACTGACTTTTTATGGGCTAACTGTAATTTTCTGCAAAATTTGCAGCCTCTTCCGGTGTTCGAAATAGTCTTACGGCTACGCTTAGATTCAAGGGCGTCACCACTGGACCTCCATTTTGTTATCTTCCGCGTTCTCCTTTTTGCAGAAATCCTGAAGTTCGGGAACTCTACATGAAGAAGTTAACGACTGTTCTGAAAAGAACCAGTACGGAAGTAAACTCCAAAGTACACACCCTTTCATTCAATAATACAGCATACTTTACTGGCATTATTGAGAGAAACACAAAACACACAGGGAACACTTTCAAAGCAATAAATGAGGCTGTGGCAATTAATCACGCCCATCATGCGTCAGAAGATCGAGCGTGCGGGGAGACAGGGAAGTGAAATCTGTCATTGAGTACACCATCGCAGGCGCTCCTGTCTGTGATGCAGCGTCAAGGGTACCCGCAGCCACGGTCTCCGAGCTGATAGTCCATGCTGCTGCAAACGTCGTCGAACTGTTCGTGCAGATGGTTGTTGTTTTGCAAACGTCCCCATCTGTTGACTCAGGGATCGAGACGTGGCTGCACGATCCGTTACAGCCATGCGGATACGATGCCTGTCATCTCGACTGCTAGTGATACGAGGCCGTTGGGATCCAGCACGGCGTTCCGTATTACCCTCCTGAACCCACCGATTCCCTATTCTGCTAACAGTCATTGGATCTCGACCAATGCGAGCAGCAATGTCGCGATTCGATAAACCGCAATCGCGATAGGCTACAATCCGACCTTTATCAAATTCGGCAACGTGATGGTACGCATTTCTCCTCCTTCCACGAGGCATCACAACAACGTTTCACCAGGCAACGCCGGTCAACTGCTGTTTGTGTATGAGAAATCGGATGGAAACTTTCCTCATGTCAGCACGTTGTAGGTGTCGCCACCATCGACAACCTTGTGTGAATGCTCTGAAAAGCTAATCATTTGCATATCACAGCATCTTCTTCCTGCCGGTTAAATTTCTCGTCATTAGCACGTCATCTTCGTGGTGTAGCAATTTTAATGGTCAGTAGTGTATTACTAGCAACGCTTTGCCGCTTGGGGCTCGCAATGTGAGAACAATATAAAAATCGAAGCTCGAATGATTATAATATCGAGAAGTTTCATTGCAGTGTAGAGTCTGTTTCAGAGGGTGAAAGTCATACCGAAGAAAGAAAAGCTTTCCCTCTGTACCTGCGACATTTCCACTCACTTTTCGAAACCCCTCTATGTTTCTCAACAGCACATCTACTTTCTCGTTTTCCGCCTTCCCGCCCTCCGTTTTCCTCGAATTCCCTTCCCATCTGCATTCGCCTTTTCACCTTACCCACAAAATTTAAACAGAGGTGCCCCTATTTTCATGTCCTTTTATTGATTAAAATTAGCCGTAAGGTAGAGAAACAGTAAAAAAAGTTTACGTAATAGCTGGCCTCATTTGTGCCAATGAAATCTAATGACATTGGCAATAATAATTTTTCCCATAATTGCAGCGAAAATTGCCAATTTGCGCCACATATTCGTTTTTGAGGGGGGACGTTGCAGATAGCGATAACCGCTGCTTCGATCGCGATAATTATGAATGAATATAAAATGCTTGAGGTAGATGAAATATACCGCGTATTAAAAATCGTAATCTTGAAACAACTTTGCTTTCTGATAAAGTGGGTGTATTACCTGTGCCATTAATAGTGCTTGCTTGTAACAATAACAAAGTAAAAGGGGGAAAAACGGTCATCGGACTGAACCTCCTCAATCAGTCAGTGTAAATAAAAAGTTATTGTTCAACTTCCGATTATAATCTAATTTGAAAAGAAGTAAAAAAAAAAAGAACCACCGATTCGGAAAGGATCTGCTAAAAGTTCTTCTCGAAAGAAATTTTTTATAATATGCAAAATAACTTGTTGCATATTTTCGGCAAAGAAATCTTCGTACCAATGGTTCTGCGGGTGCGTCGCTGACAAGGTATGAGCTACTTACAGCGGCCGACCTCTACAATAGAATCTTTAAAGTTTTACAGTCGACTCTAGACAATTTCAAGTCAAGGAACATAACAGAAAGAATAATTAAGAGTTCGATTTAAAGGAAGTCTGACTGGTCAAGGTAGATTCAGGAGAAGTCGAAATAATAACACGAGTTAAAAAATGGGGCTGAGATTTAATAAGATTCGTATTTATTTACAAAAGCGAGCAGAAAATAACAGCTCAACACAAATTAAAAGAAAAATAATGTTTTACGTAATTTATTATTTTTTATTAATTCAATATTTGAGACGAACAGGACCTATGTTTCGTTTATGTTTTCGTGCTAAACATAATGTCATCATTGCTCGCACTTTCTCCTCAAATATTCGAAACAATATTTCTCTCTCTCTCTCTCTCACTCTCTCTCTCTCTCTCTCTTTTTTTTTTTTTTTTTTTTTTTAGTTAGTGAGCCACTGCTGTAGCGGCGAAGTATTCAATGCTCACACTAACAGCGAATGGCTTAGCCTTTTTTAAGCACATGACCTTCGACAGGTACGTCTTGCTCTCTGCATTGAGTAAGAAAGCCATTTCAGAGCATTCCTCAAGACACGCGGGAAGTTATCTCGCCTTGTGCGCTTTCTCCGTCCTCGTTATATTTCAGCAATATGTCGCCATTGTTACGCAGTCTGTACATTAAACAAGCAGTACAGGAAAGCAAAGAAAAATTTGAAGTAGTAATTGAGGTTCAGGAGAAAAAATATAAAAAAAGTTTGAGGTTTTCCGATGACATAATTCTGTCAGAGACAACAAAGAGCTTGGAAGAACAGTTGAACGGAATGGAAATTGTCTTTAAAGAAGGATATAAGATGAACATCAACAAGCGCAAAACAAGCATAATGGAATGTAGTCGAACTGAAGTGGAAACTTAAAGCAGTACGATAAACAGCGTAGACGAAAAGAGAATAGAAGCTTTCGAAGTGTGGTGCTACAGAAGAATGCTGTAGCTAACGAGGAGGAACAGTATGGAATTGGGGAGACAAGAAATTTGTGGCACAACTTGACCAAAAGAAGGGATCAGTTGTTACGACACTTTCTGAGACATCAAGGGATCACCAATTTAGTATTTGAGGGAAGTGCAGGGGCCAAAAATCTTAGATCTAGACCAACAGATGAACACAATTAACATATTCAGTAGGTTGCAGCAGTTATTTGGAGATGGAGAGGCTTGCACAGGACAAAGTAGCATGGAGGGCTGCATGAAACAAGTCCTCGGACTGAAGGCCACAACAACACATCTTCCTGCTTCAGGGTTGTCGACAGTGTGGTTGACGGAGACCTGAAAGTTTTCGCTAAATCTTCTTTCTTTTTTACTCCACATTCAACGCCCTTAATAACCTGATTCATTTCTACAGAAGTAGCTGCACTTTTTTGAAGTCATTCTTGCGACTGAATTATTTACTTCGTAAGTTTGTGTTAATGAGGAAACGAAGGAATCTCGCAAAGAGTTGAATGGTGAAATAACTATCAGTAAACAGTTACAATTATCTTGTGTTACAGAACCACTCATTTCAATTATAGAGCATCCGTCGTGAAAATCGCTTCGACTTATCGACTGTACAAAACAAATAAGACTTCTGGTATTTATGGCTTATTTCTTCTCTTTATTTTCGAGGAGCTTACAACTAGTTCAGTTTATCGGGATTCAATTTAGCAAGAGTCGACTGTAATTCAAATTAAAGTGAGAAGTCCCAACAAAATAATATCCCGAAAGTAAAATATATAAAAGTTACATAAATAAAAAACGAGGTGCGCTGGTGACACATATGAGGGGTAATGTTTTAATCATCACCTCAAGAAATTACGCTGCAACCATGAAGCGTGGTGATGGTGTTATTCCTTCTCTATAAGTTCTCTCTCCAATGCTACACGTTTTTGCGAACGACTCATGACTTTGCGGAGACTTCAGGTGTACAAGTCTGCGGGAAAAGAGAACATTTAAATCTTTCCGTGTGAACACTGGTTTCTGTTGTTTTATTATGATGATTATTCCTCCCTTAGAGGGTAGGCCAACAAAATATTTTCACACTTTGAGGAGAAAGTGATTGAAATTTCATGAGGAGGTCCTGCCACAACGAAAAACGCATTTGTTTGAATGACTGCGACACCAATTCATGTATCATATCCGTGGCACTTCCTCCCTTATTTCGCGATAATACAGAACTAACTGTCCTTCTTTGAACTTTTTCAATGTTTTCAATCAATCCTATTTAATGAGGATCCCACATCGCTCAGCTATACTGCAGCACAGGGCGGACAAGCGTTGCGTTAGCAGTCTCTTTAGTAAACATGTTATATTCAATAAATGTTCTGCCAGTAAATCGCAGTTTGCTTTCTCCACAGCATTATCTACGTGACTGTTCCAATTTAAGTTATTTGAAATTACAATCCCTAAGCATTTAGTTGAATTTACAGCCTTTAGATCTTGTAATTTATCGTGTAACTGAAATTTATGGGATTCTTTTTAGTGCTCAGGTGGGTGGCTTCACAGTTTACATAATTTAAAGGCAATTGCCACTTTTTACACCATACAGATATCTTGTCTAAATCATTTTGCAATTAATTCCTTTCGCTCATCTGATGACATTAATGTACGGTAAATGACATCATCTGGAAACAGTCTAAGCGGACTGCTCAGATTGACTCCTCAATCAGCCGCGCGGGATTAGCCGAGCGGTCTTAGGCGCTGCAGTCATGGACTGTGCGGCTGGTCCCGGCGGAGGTTCGAGTCCTCCCTCGGGCATCGCCGTAGAAAGTTTGTATCATCATCACGGAATCACCCTGTTCATACATTCATACGTACATTTGCAGGTGCCCGCGCCTACGACTTTGACGTTCTGTAGCGTTCATCATACTGATCTCTCAATTATGTCCCACGTCGGGCGATATGTGTAGCCAAATTATTCGCTCGAATTGTCCAGAATATTCTTCAAAGCGACTGCTGACAACTGAGGCGCGGTTACATGCCGCATTGTCATCCATAAGAATTCCATCGTTGTTTGGGAACATGAAATCAATGAATGGCTGTAAATGGTATCCAAGTAGCCGAACATAACCGTTTCCTGTCAGTGAACGGTTCGGCTGGATCAGAGGAAACAGTCCATTCCATGTATTCACAGTCCTTCACTATTATTTTCTCAATGTCTAGTTGACAACTTGGGTCCATGTGTTCGTTGGGTCGGCGCCACACTCTAACCCTACCATCAGCTCTTACCAACTGAAATCGGGACTCATCTGACAGGCCACGGTCTTCCAGTCGTCTAGGGTCCAACCGATATGGTCACGACCCCAGTAGAGCCGCTGCAGGCGATGTCGTGGTCTTAGCAAAGGCACTCGTCTGTTGCCGTAGCCCATTAACGCTACGTTTCGCCGCCCTCGTCGTACGTTGGCAGGATAACAAAAGTTAAACCTGTCAATTACTTAACTTTATTTCCAGAATGAGATTTTCACTCTGCAGCGGAGTGTACGCTGATATGAAACTTCCTGGGAGATTAAAACCGCGTGCCGGACCGAGACTCGAACTCGGGACCTTTGCCTTACGCGGGCAAGTGGTCTACCATCTGAGCTACCCAAGCACGACTCACGCCCCGTTGTTGGTTCCGCCATAATTCGTGGCCTGTCCTGCTTTACCAGTCTGCTCAGCCTACGATGCCCGACATCTGTAATGACGGGTGCCCATCCAGGGACGTCTGGACATGGTTTCACCTTGATTTCGCCATTCACCATAGCACTCCTCGACAAGTCGCGCAGTTTCCGATATGCTCGTGCCGAGAAACCATCACAGTCTGGCGTTGGTCAAACCCACGTCCCGCGCCTTTCCCATTGTACACACGGACAGCACACTCACTGATACCACATGCACATCCGCTGGGGTGGCCGAGCGGTTCTTGGCGCTACAGTCTGGAACCGCGCGACCGCTAAGATCGCAGGTTCGAATCCTGCCTCGGGCATGGATGTGTGTGATGTCCTTAGGTTAGTTAGGTTTAAGTAGTTACAAGTTCTAGGGGATTGATGACCTCAGAAGTTAAGTTCCATAGTGCTCAGAGCCATTTTTTGAGCCACATGCACGGCGAGTGTGTCTGACCAGCAGGTGACTCTCCAGGTGACGCTCCCCTCATGTGGACGGATTTATATGGATGGTAGGTCGGTGGTCGTAATGTTCTCGGTGATACGTGTATAATTTAAAATTAAGTCAGGCCGAAATTTATACGGAATCGAACATTTCAATTGAAGTACGAAAGTTCTGAGGATGCAAGATTCATTGCAAGGTGACAGTTGTAACCTCCCAACAGTTTACTTCCGTAACCTCGGAATAATAAAATGTTACTAACCTCTCAATAAAATGTGACTCATATGAAACCTTTTAATAATTAACTGACTGTGATCCTAAACTGGCAAATCTGGACTTCAGTAATGCTGCGTCATGGCCCTGAAAAATCATTCTGAATAAATTGAAAATTATTACCTCAATGAAGTCGCCGGATAACGCGTATATATCTGCTCCTATAAGAAATTTTACTGGTACAGCCCAGTGCAATGCTGGCCGCTGGATTTGTCGTGTATAAAACAACTGATTTCTCTTTACGGTAATCTGGATGACCATGGATAGGAAAATTTAGTAAAATTAAACTCAGATGAATGATAGTCAAAAGTTAATTTTATAAGAAAGATTATTATTAAAAGATTTTTATTTAAAAACATTTACATGGGACTTGATATAACAATAGTACAAAATCAGTTGTTACAAATTACATATGCGCGCGGCTGCTTTTACCTTATACTACATCGCTCAAGCACGACCGGCCCAATCATCCGACTGCGAGCTACTATCACTACTGCAGCCGATACTGCTCTCTGGTCTGCCATTCTATTGTAGCATACATATCGCAGGCAGCGTGTGAGCAATACATCATCTGCTCGAGTGCGCTAGCAACAAATTCTTTAGTCATGGACCTCTTACACAGTTGAAACTCGATGAGTTTCCACCCCTTAGTGGTGGCGATGCGTGTCTGGGTGGACAATGAGAAAGACGTCAGTTTCTGTAGGAGGTGGTTCGCGTGCGCGGTTGCAGATGCGGAGCGCGGGGTGCTGACGGTTGACTATGACAGCGCGGCTGCAGCCCAGCACCACCGGCAGGCAGCACCAGCAGCACCAGCACCAGGCGGGACACCACAAGGACGCCAACACCAAGGCCGCCCCCGCCATCCGCTCCGACGGCAGAAGGGTGAGTACCTCAGCACCAGACCCCGGCCCTCACCGACAGGTCAGCTCTGCACCTCGTACTCTCGTACAAGTAGCCACACAGTCTGAAGAACGCTGCAAGCATTTTGACGACTTCATAACAAATAACAACCTGTGGTGTGCGTACTGTAAGACCTTCGGTACACACACCATCAGATTATTTGACTTGTCGCTCTAACGAAGTAGGCGAGTGTCAGCAATATGTCTCGTGGACTTATCGTGGCGTGTTTATCTTCTGCCGTTAGGTCAGACGATAGAAATGCCACTTGCACGCTTAGAGTAGCAGATTGACGGTGGCCAACTTTAAACAGAACTTGATTAATTTTCACACACATTTATTAAAATAATAAAAAGCATAGACATTACGTAACTTGATTCTGGATGCTATTTAGAATTGACAATCTGAAGTTCCTTTGCTCCTGCTACGTTAATCTTATTCTCACATATCTCTGATACTTGACAAAGTGTCTATACATTTATCTTCATGGCTATGTACAGCAATATGATAATCTTATTAGGCGCAGACTGAAACTTGACTATAGACTGGTACAGACAAATGCAGACTGGTACAGACTGGTGCACACAAATGCAGACTGACTAATCGGAGGTCTGTACACTCGTAATAATACCTCGAGCATTCAGGTATCACTGCACGAGTGTGATCCACGAGGAGAAAAGGTTCTACGTTAGCAGCAATCTCATTGGCTGCGTTACATATTAATACGTGGATCGGCTGAAGCAGAATTTGGTCTGTCTCTAAGGCAGCGCCATCTCGTAGTGCGGAGGCGGACGAGCGCTGCGCCTGCGCTGTTGTGCTTAGCGGGGCGCGCTCTAGTGGGAAAGTTGTGTACGTGCTGACTATGCGGAACTATGTACACAACACAACCCTTGTCAATTTTTTTCGCGATTTCAGCGAAATCTTGTAGCCCTCTCCGAGACTCACGATTTGCTCTAGTCCAATATACTGGGTGATCAAAAAGTCAGCATAAATTTGAAAACTTAATAAACCACGGAATAATGTAGATAGAGAGGTAAAAATTGACACACTTGCTTGGAATTACATGGGGTTTTATTAGAACCCCCCCATATTGCTAGATGCATGAAAGATCTCTTGCGCGCGTCGTTTGGTGATGATCGTGTGCTCAGCCGCCACTTTCATCATGCTTGGCCTCCGAGGTCCCCAGACCTCAGTCCGTGCGATTATTGACTTTGGGGTTACGTGAAGTCGCAAGTGTATCGTGATCGACCGACATCTCTAGGGATGCTGGAAGACAACATCCGACGCCAGTGCCTCACCATAACTCCGGACGTGCTTTACAGTGCCGTTAACAACATTATTCCTCGACTACAGCTATTGTTGAGGAATGATGGTGGACATATTGAGCATTTCCTGTAAAGAGCATCATCTTTGCTTTGTCTTACTTTGTTATGCTAATTATTACTATTCTGATCAGATGAAGCTCCATCTGTCGGACGTTTTTTGAACTTTTGTATTTTTTTGGTTCTAATAAAACCCCATGTCATTCCAAGTATGTGTGTCCATTTGTACCTGACTATCTACATTATTCCGTGATTTATTCAGTTTTCAAATTTATACTGACGTTTTGATCACCCGGTATTAGGAAGGACCCTAGTCCTGACAAGGCACCCTCAGATTTAGTGGCAAAATGGCCCAGTGGATATCACGTCAAAAACTGGACGCACATCACGCATGAAAACGGGAAGAAGGTGCACTGACCTCTGGAAAAAGAAGCAAAATAGAAACAATGAACGGTCTAAGTCCAAGAAGTGCAACGTCGAGCAATTTACAAGAACCAAGACATCGTGGCTGTGTTGTTGCAGTGTTGGATTCAAATATTCATCCTGCCCCATTTTTTTTCACGAAATTATGAACTTTCAGTCTGGTAATTTACGTGTATGTTCTCCTTCTGTAGTGTCGACGACTGTCATACTATACATTGCTTGTAGATATAAGTCATGTGGTAAGAATATCTTACCGTCGCAAGTAAATGTGATGGATAGGGAGAGCCGTCTAGAAGCCTCATAGGCCTCTCACAGAAATGAAAAGAACGAATAAACGTGTGTGGAATATGTTACAACAAAGGAATTCAAGAGTCAAATCTTCCAAAACGGAGCTCATGATTCATAACATGTGGTACTTTTGTGGAACAAATAGGAGGTGCGTATATCTGGAGGTCCCTTCCTTACACCTCCCTATCGCAAAAGGACGTTACACTACGACACAGGCACAAATTTGAATACAATGAACAGACACGTCACTGGGCGGACGTACAGCTTATGTCCTTGTTTGCCGTATGACGTCCAGATCTCAGCACCATACAAGAGGATGCTCAGAACACATGCTTGGTAGATAGCGTTTTTGTAGTCACCATGACGTGTTTATTGTCTCAAACTCTTTTTGCGGAGCTTACGAATGTGTTCGCCACTTCGCCAATTCTTGCGTTTATTTCGTCTAAAGAAATAGTAGCGAACTGAGGTAGCAGAATTTGTTGACCGCATTCGATAAGGAACCAACTGATCTTATGGCAGGAATATCTGTGTGTGTGTTTGTGCCTGAGCGAATATCATGATACACTCACCATGCAGACACGACAATCAGAGTACAGCAACTCTACTTATTTTCTCATGGCTGGGATCCATACTCACGTAAAACTTTGTAAAGGACCTTATGGTTCCCTTTGGCAGCGAAACTATTTATGTATCGGGTGTAAACGAGTACCACGTGCTACAATGTCGCGAAAGCCGAGACGAACAATGTATGGGACACTAGTGGTCCATCAGCCCGTAAACAATCCCAAATTAGCCTACAAAAGCAACATAAGCCACAGTGCACCGGCTTTGTCGGGCGTAGCTGTTTGTGGAGGATCTTCAGCTGTTATCAAGATGGCTGACCTCATTCTTGAGGAAGAAGGCATGCCCTATCCACGCCCGTTCGCCGACCACTTCGGCAACCAGACATACACCTGCGTCAAGCGGGTTGCCATGCTCCAGTTGGCTGCCGGAACTGGTCCCTGCACAGGCAAGCCAGTACCGGGCAGCACAAGATCCACGCGTATGTAAACTTGCCAGACAACGAGCAGAACATGCTGGTTTGTTGTGCCAAGTACCTCCGACTGCCACCACACGAGACGCCAATCTCGCCACGAGCATAGCGCACCACATACCCCGCAATCAGGCCACGTGCTCCACGCAGAAATCCTTCCAGCTGCCTGTTTAGGCAGGATTTCAAAGATTCCAAGTCCACCTCAGTCATTTTACGTCTTGGTGTAAGCAATGGCTTCTCAAGATCAATTCCTCCAAAACCCAGGCAACAATTATAGGAGGCACCTTCCGCCTGCCTGACTTCTACCCTACCTTTTACAGTCGTCCTATCCTGTTAACTAACACACTAAAATGTCCTGGACTAATCCTCGACTGGCAACTAACTTGGAAACCTTACCCTGTAACCGTCCAGAAGAAAGCCCACAAAAGACTAAAACTACTAACAGGCCAAACTTGACGATTACCCCTACAAAACCCTGATCCCACCCATCCACTGCCATGCAAATGTTTCATGGATTTCTGCACCACCAAAGTTCTCAGGTCCCTCCAAATCCTCTAACGCCATGCCCTCCATCTCGCCTTCCGCATCCCTTCCCCCACATAGATCCTCTATGAACTCAATAAATTCCAACCCCTCACCAAAATCGAACACCCCCGTGTCTCCTATACTATCCACAATCACCCCATTGTCTCCCCTCTGATCACCAACCCTGATATGCTGCCATGCCTTCACAAACACATCCCTCCGTCCGTACACATCCACGCACACTCCATATCCTATCCCAATGCAAACTTCAACCAACTCCCTCCGAGACAGATCCTCGCTGATATTTGGTCATAGTCTGTTGACTGGAATACTCTCTTTCAAATTCTAAAGGTGGCAGTTGTAAAATACAGGGAGCGAAAGGCTATTTACAATTTGTACAGAAACCAGATGGCAGTTATAAGAGTCGAGGGACATGAAAGGGAAGCTGTGGTTGGGAAGGGAGTAAGACAGGGTTGTAGCCTCTCCCCGATGTTATTCAATCTGTATATTGAGCAAGCAGTAAAGGAAACAAAAGAAAAATTCGGAGTAGGTATTAAAATCCATGGAGAAGAAATAAAAACTTTGAGGATCGCCGATGACATTGTAATTCTGTCAGAGACAGCAAAGGACTTGGAAGAGCAGTTGAATGGAATGGACAGTGTCTTGAAAGGAGGATATAAGATGAACATGAACAAAAGCAAAACGAGGATAATGGAATGTAGTCGAATCAAGTCGGGTGATGCTGAGGGAATTAGGTTAGGAAATGAGACACTTAAAGTAGTAAAGGAGTTTTGCTATTTGGGGAGCAAAATAAATGATGGTCGAAGTAGAGAGGATATAAAATGTAGACTGGCAATGGCAAGGAAAGCGTTTCTGAAGAAGAGAAATTTGTTAACATCGAGTATATATTTAAGTGTCAGGAGGTCATTTCTGAAAGTATTTGTATGGAGTGTAGCCATGTATGGAAGTGAAACATGGACGATAAATAGTTTGGACAAGAAGAGAATAGAAGCTTTCGAAATGTGGTGCTACAGAAGAATGCTGAAGATTAGATGGGTAGATCACATAACTAATGAGGAAGTATTGAATGGGATTGGGGAGAAGAGAAGTTTGTGGCACAACTTGACCAGAAGAAGGGATCGGTTGGTAGGACATGTTCTGCGGCATCAAGGGATCACCAATTGAGTATTGGAGGGCAGCGTGGAGGGTAAAAATCGTAGAGGGAGACCAAGAGATGAATACACTAAGCAGATTCAGAAGGATGTAGGTTGCAGTAGGTACTGGGAGATGAAGAGGCTTGCACAGGATAGAGTAGCATGGAGAGCTGCATCAAACCAGTCTCAGGATTGAAGACCACAACAACAACAGTCTGTTGGAACAGCTTTACTCTCCCCAGTCGATCATATGGCAAATGATATACGAACTGCCAGCACATAATTCGCTTATCTAGTGCAGTTTGTGTCTACATGCTATGTAAGGTAAGTACAATAGGTTCAGAGCTCTCTCATCATCCAGTGAACTAATAATCCAGTATCACTCAAAATTTTTGTTATACGTATTTATGTAGTGCCACTAAATTCATAAATATTTCCTAATTAGCTGTGTTTGACACTATCATTCTTTCTTTTGAAACGGTAAACCCTGGTGTGAAATCTGTAATGTAGACAGTGCATGTCAGAATGGAGAGTGATGTTCAAATTAGCTGCAGATTGTTGTTCTCGGCAAACAAACAACCAAGAGCTGAACTGACCTCGCTGCTCGCTGCTCAGTGATGAACGAAGCCCTCTGAGTCTGGCCCATTAAACCCGCACCATCGGTGCTTGCGCCACTGCTCTTTAACGATGCTTGGCAGGCGACGAAATCGAGTCCGTTTGTGTTTCGTACCGCGACCATTGCCACGTGTCCCGAAACTTCAGTCGTGACTGGCTGCTTCGAAGTCACTTTGACTCTGCTAGCCCTCATCTAGTTAAGGGAATAGATGCAGGGAAGTTGGTCCCAGTTAGCAGCGAGTTGCCAGCAGCAAGCCTGCGGGTGAACGTATGGTTTGGTTTGAGCTACGGAAGGCCAGATGGTTATTTTGTAATGTCTGTCATAACACTTAAAATTGTTATCTGTGCTGCAAGTGGTTCATGGAGGAGAGATTTCACCATTCTTAAGGTAATGCGTAGCATGTGGTGTCTTCTACGTTACAGTTAACACAGTTATGTTGTCATTGCTTTTATTTTAACTTACATTTTGCACGTAATGTTCCCATGTGTCTTCATAGTCCTCCAACAAAGCGTATGTTGCTCAGCTGTGCGGTTCTCACACGATTACGAGGTTATGTCAACGAGAGGGGACGGTGAAACGGGATAACGCCCTGGCCAAGCAGAGAGCGAAACCGACAACAGTTAAGGAGTGAGGCAGATGTATTCTTGTTGTACGTACCTGTATCACTTGCTGAGAATCTATTGAGGTTACACTTACCTATTTTTGCCCTTGCAATGAAATGATAATCATTTGCACATTTAAGCAAGTAGTTACAACTCATGACAGCTTCATATTCGCTGCATGAAGCCTTCATGGTGCGGCAACTTGAATGTCAAGCAGTGAAGTCACCTGTGGAATATTGCAGTTAAAAAGGTAGTATTCCTGTTCATTTACATCTATTGTACATCTGCATAGATCGTAATGCCGGCCGTTGTGGCCGTGCGGTTCTAGGCGCTTCAGTCCGGAACCGCGCTGCTGCTACGTGCCAGGTTGAATGCTGCCTCGGGCATGGATGTGTTTGATGTCCTTAGGTTAGTTAGGTTTAAGTAGTTCTAAGTCTAGGGGACGATGATCTCAGATGTTAAGTCCCATAGTGTTCAGAGCCAATGAACTATTTTTACTCCGATATGTACGGTACGGCGCGTGGTGAAGGGAACCTTGGCATCATCATCATCATCATTTAACAGTACCTGTTTCCCGGTTACTGGTAATGAGCCTCTTCCACTTCGTCGTGTCCAAATACACCTGTTCGCATAGAACATCATCCACTGTCCATGCTCTGGTCACTAGATCAGTCTTAATCAAGTCCATCCATCGGGTTCGACGTCTTCCTTGAGGTCTTCTCCCATTCACCTGTGTTTCCAAATTTATTTTGACTGTTCTAGTTCGCTCCATTCTCATCACAAGCCCGTACCATCGAAGTCTAGATGCGCCAATTCGATCTAATAAGGACGTCTTTATTACAGCTTCTTTCCTCACCTCCTCATTTCTTAACTTCTCCATCTTCTGGATGGTGGATCTAAGAAATTTTATCTCTGACGCTTGCAGCCTTGATGATTCTCTTTTTGTGAGGGTGCATGTTTCAATACCATAGGTCAATATTGGTATGAAATAGCTATTAAACATCATCAGTTTGGCCGGTTTTGGAATCAAGTCATCCCATAAAAGTGATCTTACTTGTTGGTAGAATTCAGATCCTTTTTGCACTCTGTTGATGATTTCATTTCTGACCGAATGATCACTGTAGATTACACTTCCAAGGTAAGGATAACTGTCCACACACACATTAGTTGGTGAAGGGTACCTTGTACCACTATTAATCATTTCCTTACCTTTTCCATTCGCAATGAGTGAGGGAAATATGACTTTCTATTTGCCTCCGTATGAGCCATAATTTCCCGTACCATATAATCGTGGTCCTTACGTTGGAAGCAATAGAATCATTTACAGGCAGCTTTAAATGTCGGTTCTCTAAAATTTTCTCCGTAGCGCTCCTCGAAAAGAATGTCGCCTTCCCTTTAGAGATTCCCATATGAGTTCTCAAAGCATCTGTGTAATACTTGCGTGTTCTTCGAACTTACCGATGACAAATATAGAAGCCCTCCAGTGAATCTCTTCCTTTAATCCGACCTGGTACAGTACTCAATAATAAGATGTGCCAGGGTCCTATATGTGGTCTCCCTCACAGATGGAGCACACTTCCCCAAAATTCTCCCAAAAAATCAAAATCGACCGTTCGCCTTCCCTACCACAATCCTCACATGCTCTTTCCATTTCATATCACTTTGCAACGTTACGTCCAGACATTTAAACGACTCGACTGTGTCAAACGGGACACTACTACTGCTGTGCTGGAATATTACGGTTTTGTTTTTCCTACACATCCGCATTAACTTACATTTTTCTACATTTAGAGCCAGCTGCCATTCATCACACCAAGTAGAAATTTTGTCAAAGTAGTCTTGTATCTTCCTGATGTCACTCAACCTGACACCTTACCGTACACCATCAGCATCATCAGCAAATAACCGCAGATTGCTGCCCGCCCTGTTCGTCAAATCATTTATATATGGAGAGAAGAATAGCGGTTTATCACACTTCCCTGAGGCACTCCTGACGATATCCTTGTTTCTGATGAACATTTCTCGTCGAGGACAACGTACTGGGTTCTACGAGGTGCATTCAAGTTCTAAGGCCTCCGATTTTCTTACTCCGGACTGGAAAGAGATAGAAACATGCGCATTGTTTTAAAATGAGGGCGCGTTCATTGTCAATACGTCCCAGAGATGGCAGCACCGTACGGCAGATGGAATTTTACCGCCAGTGGCGAGAATGAGAACTGTTTTAAATACTTAAAATGGCGACGTTTTCCTTACTTGAACAGCGTTTTCTGAATTTGCGTGGTGTGAAACCAATTGAAATTCATCGACAGTTGAAGGAGACATGTGGTTATGGAGTTATGGATGTGTCGAAAGTGCGTTCGTGGGTGTGACAGTTTAATGAAGGCAGAACATCATGTGACAACAAACCGAAACAACCTCGGGCTCGCACAAGCCGGTCTGACGACACGATCGAGAAAGTGGAGAGAATTGTTTTGCGGGATCGCCGAATGACTGTTGAACAGATCGCCTCCAGAGTTGGCATTTCTGTGGGTTCTGTGCACACAATCCTGCATGCCGACCTGAAAATGCGAAAAGTGTCATCCAGGTGGGAGCCACGAATGCTGACGGACGACCACACGGCTGCCCGTGTGGCATGTTGCCGAGCAATGTTGACGCGCAACGACAGCACGAATGGGACCTTCTTTTTGTCGGTTGTGACAATGGATGAGACGTGGATGCCATTTTTCAAGCCAGAAACAAAGCGCTAGTCAGCTCAATGGAAGCACACAGATTCACCGCCACCAAAAAATTTCGGGTAACCGCCAGTGCTGAAAAAATTATGGTGTCCATGTTCTGGGACAGCGAGGGCGTAATCCTTACCCATTGCGTTCCAGAGGGCACTACGGTAACAGGTGCATCCTACGAAAATGTTTTGAAGAACAAATTCCTTCCTGCACTGCAACAAAAACGTCCAGGAAGGGCTGCGCGTGTGCTGTTTCACCAAGACAACGCACCCGCACATCGAGCTAACGTTACGCAACAGCTTCTTCGTGATAACAACTTTGAAGTGATTCCTCATGCTCCCTACTCACCTGACCTGGCTCCTAGTGCCTTTTGGCTTTTTCCAACAATGAAAGACATTCTCCGTGGCCACACATTCACCAGCCGTGCTGTTATTGCCTCAGCGATTTTCCAGTGGTCAAAACAGACTCCTAAAGAAGCCTTCGCCGCTGCCATGGAATCATGGCGTCAGCGTTGTGAAAAATGTGTACGTCTGCAGGGCGATTACGTCGAGAAGTAACGCCAGTTTAATCGATTTCGGGTGAGTAGTTAATTAGAAAAAAAATCGGAGGCCTTAGAACTTGAATGCACCTCGTATTAGTGTCTTCGAGCCTCTATCACATCTGTTATTCCGCATACTCGTATCTTCGTTAGCAGCCGCAATGGGGCTCCGTGTAAAGTGCTTTCCGGAAATCCAGAAATATGGAATCTGCCTGTTGCCCTTCATCCATAGTTCGCAGTATACCCTGTGACAAAAGCTGAGTTTCGCACGAGCGATACTTTCTAAAACCATGCTGATTCGTGAACATAACCATCTCAGTTTCAAGAAAGTTTATTCTAACTGAGAATATGTTCATGGATTCTGCAACAAACCGAAGCTAGGGATATAGATCTGTAATTTTGCCCTTCTTATGTACTGGAGTTACCTGCATTTGTTTCCAATAGGTCGGGACTTTGTGTCGGGTGAGATATTCACGATAAACGCAAGCTAGGTAAGGTGCTAATGCCTTAGAGTACTCTTTGTAAAATAGAACTGGGATTCTATCCGGTTCTGATGACTCATTTCTTTTTTTCAACTCCTTCAGTTGTTTCTCTACGTCAGGGATGCTTATTACTATGTTGTCCATCGGGGAGGCTGTTCGTTGGTCAGAATCTGTAAGATTCTCCTGCGTGAACGATTTCTTGAACGCGAAATTCCAGACTTCGACTTTCGTCTTCGTATCTGCCACACCAGACTAGTCAACAACTGACTGAATCGGAGCCTTAGACCGACTTACCGATTTGACATAGGATCAGAATTTTCTCGTTCTCTGGCACATCCTTTGCTAAAGTATGACGGTGGTAGTTGTATGCTTCACGCATTTTCACAGGCCCACGAATCTGCACAAACCTGTACTTGTCGTCATTTGCCCGTTGTCTTTTGAACCGAGAGTGCAACAGCCTGTGCATCCTCAGCGTTCTCCGAATTTCGTTCATAAACCATGGTGGGTCTTTTCCGTACTTGATCCACTTACTAGACACATAATTCTCCAGGCCACGAATTACAATCTGCTTAAACTATGCCGTAATTCCTCTACATCCATCTTACTGGAATTAAGTGATGCCAATTAACTGTCTAACAAGGGAACCTCCCCATCGCAAGCCCCTCAGATTTAGTTATAAGTTGGCACATTGGATAGGCCTTGAAAAACTGAACACAGATCAATTGAGAAAACAGGAAGAAGTTGTGTGGAACTGTGAAAAATAAGCAAAATATGCAAACTGAGTAGTTTATGGGATGATAGGCAACATCAAGGACACTGGGATTGCAGGAGCGCCGTGGTCTCGTGGTAACGTGAGCAGCTGCGGAACGAAAGGTCCTTCGTTCAAATCTTCCATCGAGTGAAAACTTTAATTTTTTATTTTTAGTTTATGTGACAAACTCTTATGTTTTCATCACTTTTTTGGGAGTGATTATCACATCCACAAGAAAACCTAAATCGGGCAAGGTAGAAGAATCTTTTTACCCATTCGCCAAGTGTACAAGTTAGGTGGGTCGACAACATATTCCTGTCATGTGACGCACATGCCGTCACCAGTGTCGTATAGAATATATCAGATGTGTTTTCCTGTGGAGGAATCGGTTGACCTATGACCTTTCGATCAAATGTTTTCGGTTCCGATTGGAGAGGCACGTCCTTTCGTCTACTAATCGCACGGTTTTGCGATGCGGTCGCAAAACACAGACACTAAACTTATTACAGTGAACAGAGACGTCAATGAACGAACGGACAGATAATAACTATGCAAAATTTAAAAAAAAATAATTTTCACTTGTGCGAAGACTTGAACCAAGGACCTCTCCGACTGCAGCTGCTCACGCTACCACGAGAACACGGCGTTCCTGAGCTCACGTGCTCCTTGATGTTGCCTATATCGCCCACGGACTACTCAGTTTGTATATTTTGATTATTTTTTCACGGTTTCACACAACTTCTTCCTGTTTTCTCAATTGATCTGTGTTCGGTTTATCAAGGCCTATCCACTGTGCCAAGTTATAACTAAATCTGAGGGGGGTGCGATGGGGAGGTTCCCTTGTAAGTGAAGTGCTTACAACTGCTTATCTGATCTAAAATGGCTCTGAGCACTATGAGACAACATGTGAGGTCATCAGTCCCCTAGACTTAGAACTACTTAAACCTAACTAACCTAAGGATATCACACACATCCATGCCCGAGGCAGGATTCGAACCTGCGACCGTAGCGGTTGCGCGGTTCCAGACTGTAGCGCCTAGAACCGCTCGGGCACATCGGCCGGCTTCATCTGATCTTTCTAGCAGAAATACCCCCCTAGCCTTCTCGACTGTTTATTAACTTTCATAACCATAGTTGCTGTAATATCATGATTACTAGTCCCCCTTTCGATAATGATGTTGTCGGTAAGGTCTGGCGTATTTGTACCTACAAGGTCTAAAGAGACACTGAAGAGCCACAGAAAGTGGTACACACGCCTAATATCGTGTAGGACACCCGCGAACACGCAGAAGTGCCGTAACACGACGTGGCATGGACTCGACTAATGTCTGAAGTAGTGCTGGAGGGAACTGAAACCATGGATCCTGCAGGGCTGTCCATAAATCCGTAAGAGTACGAGAATGTGGAGATCTCTTCTGAACAGCACGTTGCAAGGTATCCCAGAGATGCTCAATAATGTTCAAGTCTGGGGAGTTTGGTCGCCAGCGGAAGTGTTTAAACTCAAAAGAGTGTTCCTGGAGCCACTTTGTAGCAATTCTGGACGTGTGGCGTGTCGCATTGTCCAGCAAGAATTACCCAAGACCGTCGGAATTCACAATGGATTTGAGTGGGTGCAGGTGATCAGACAGGATGCTTACGTACGTGTCGCTTGTCAGAGTCGGATCTAGACGTATCAGGGGTCCCATATCACTCCAACTGCACACGCCCCACACCGTTACAGAGCCTCCACCAGCTGACATGCAGGATCTATGGATTCATGTCCGTGTTGACGGTTCCAAGTGAAGCTTAACTGCGTGTCGTGCAGTCATCAATGGTACAAGAGTGGGCCGTCGCCTCCGAAAGCCCATATCGATGATGTTTCGTCGAATGGTTCGCACACTGACTTGTTGATGGCCGAGCATTGAAATCTACAGCAATTTGCGCAAGGGTCCCACTTCTGACGCGTTGAACGATTCTCTTCAGTCGTCTTTTTCCGGCCGCAGCGACGTCGGATTCCTGATGTTCACCGTACACTCGTGAAAGGGTCGCACGGGAAAGTCCCCACTTCATCGCTACCTCATAGATGCTGCGTCCCATCGCTTGTGCGTCGACTATAACACCACACTGAAACTCACTTAAATTTTGATAACCTGGCATTGTAGTAGCACTAACCGATCTAACAACTGCGCCAGACACTTGCTGTCTTATATAGGCGTTGCCGACGGCAGCGCCCTATTCTGCCTGTTTACATGCTATACCCGTTTCTTTGGCGCCTCCTTTGCATGTGGGCTGCCGAAATAGTTGCTTAAGCTGTTTTTCAGAAAATATGTTCAAAATTATTTCGCACAACTGTATGTCTGTACCCCTGCAATGAATCCATAGACATCCGAGTCTATGCTCGGCTGGTCAAAGTCACCTCGAACTACTATAGCATGATCTGGGAGTTGATGAGCTACTGACCGTAGACTTTCTTTGAATGACTCTAGAAGTGTCACAGCGGAAATGGGTGGCCGGTAAAAACATCCGACAGGTAGCGGGTGTGGAACATTGAGGGTAAAAAGGTAGTACTTATATTGAGTCAAAAAGTTGCGGTGTGGCGCTAATTCCAGCCTCTCGCGATTATTGTCTGGCATTTGGGAGAGAATGTAGAGTGAGAGAGGTAAACGAGGTCGCGATCGCAGGTAATTGGGACTGTGGGCCGCTAATTGAGAATCGCGGGTGGAGGCGGCCCGGCCGTCCCCGTCGCTAGGTGGCGCAATATGCATGCGGTCGTGTAGGCAGGGGTCGGGGTCGGGCGCGGCGCGGCGCTAAAAGCGGCGGGCAGCCGTCACCCCCTCCGCCGCCCCTGGCCGCGGCGCAGTTGAATGGGGCCCAGGGCGGCGGCGCGTGGGCCGCGCTGACGGCCGCCGCGGTCTGCCCGACACTGCGCCGTGGGCGCCGCGCTGCCCACCGGCCGGCCGGCTCCTGAAAACTGCACGTCCCCGGCGCTATCTCTGGAGCCCTGCTGGCGCTCGGCTTCACGGGAGACGTTAGCCCCGCCGCGTCATGCCCCTCCGCGGCGTCACTCTGACGTGTACCGTGGCCGACGGTAAGTACAGGGTGAACGTCAATAAAACCGATACACTACTGGGACTGACTGGAAGAGGTCGGTATGCGTGTAACGACAACAGATCGTCCCGGAATACAGTACAGAGCTGCATCGCATCTACGTTGCAACAAATGAACAGTGGCCAGGTGCGCCCGCAGGAGTGGGTGGGGGGGGGGGGGGAGCAGGGGGGGCAGTTGCCCCTAGTGAGAATTCATTCAGTTTACGAATATAAAAAATACCTGTAATTTTAGGGCTCAGTTATGTATGATTTAAAATACCTGTAAAATAACCGGAAAAATCGATAAAATGACGTAAAAATGATATAAAACATATGTAAACAGAATTACAGGATGAACTAGAGCAATGGAAAACTTTAAAGGAGAATTGAACTAAAATTAAAAAATGATGATAAATTTAAAAATTGTGTGTTTTTCTTTAAGAAATATAAGGGGAAAACATCAGGCTTACCATGAAACGACAAATGCTCTTCAGAGAACAATAGTAATTCAGTAAGCATATTAGAATGCGTAGGCCTATTCCAAAATAGAGCTGCATCACATGAAAGAATCGTTCTTAGTTAGTACACTACGCAGCTGCAGGACACTATTGTTAAGTGCATAAAAGAAGCTTTCACAGTAATGTAAGTGAATTTGACCAGGTTTAAACAGTTGAGTGTAGTGAACCGTTTCTTTCCGGACTGTTAATTTAAATCCAACTGCTCATGCAGTGTTTTTAAGTGCTTAAACAATTATTTGTGGTAAGAAAACAATTTATTGGCAGAATACGGTTCAGAAACATAAAATCTGGGAATATATATATATATATATATATATATATATATATATATATATATATATGTGTGTGTGTGTGTGTGTGTGTGTGTGGTGTCTTCACTGATTGCCGCGCTCTTTCACACGTTCCGGCCTCTCTGCGAACAGTGTCAAAGGCATCGTGAACGCGTTGAAGGCACTGCAGATCAGGAACTGGTTCAGCATACGCAACTCTTTTCAGAATACCCAAGAGATAAAAATCCAGGTGGAGCGGCGGGGGAAGGGGGGTGGGGAGTTCAGTCCGGTGGCCTAGCAGGCCATGCTACACCGCCTCCGTGTCTTATCCAGCATCCGAGGAACTTTGCCATTATGAAGCGGTAGTTTTTTGTTGGTGCACAACACTACAGCGAGTCGATACTAAGTTTGCTTCATTATAATTAAGCATTTATTTATTTATTTACTTATTTTTATAGTACGGCTACTCCAAGTGCCTCAGGAAAACTAATTTTGCCAGAAGACGTAACATAAAGCAAATCAGAACTGCTTGATTGATTTCGTATTCTTCTGATCATCTGTATTGGACAGTTTGTCATGGAAAGAAGATTTATTCAGTTTCTTTATATATTGTTAAAAAAAAGTAGGTTAGGGTGAAGGTGGCGGTGGCACTAGCTTTGCTTTTATTTTTTTTTTATTTTTAGATTAGATAGGATTTTGCGGGTGGTATGGGTGATAGGGTCCAACGCCTGAAGTGGAAGAGGTCTAGGGAAAAAAAAGATGGATGGATAATAGATTCATATACTTAAGGTAAAAAATAAAAAAAAACTGTTGTAACGGTTAGCACTTTGGACTCTGAATCCAGCGATCCGAGTTCGAAACTCGGTGGAATTAAAAAAAAAAGTTCGTAGAGCACTTGCAAAAAAAAAAAAAAAAAAAAAAGCAATGATGTATTTTGGACACATGTTCATAGGACCGTTTTCCCTCCACTTCCAATCAGGAATGCGTCCCTGCAGTGCGTCGGTTTTATTAACGTTCACCTTGTAGATAGCGTGTACCTGCACTGTAGCCACTTGACTTGTTGGAGCGCAACCAGCCTAACTGGGCATATGAAGCACTGACGAGATCATAAGTCGTACAGATGGATGTTAGAGACTTACAAACGTCTTATAATTAAATGTTTACCCGAGACATTTTTTTACTATCTACCATAATGATGGAAGCAGACGAAATGAGTTGAAATTTGTACTGCGGCGGGGACTCGAACCCTGACCTTCTTGCTTGCTAGGCAGAAATGCTAACCATTACACCACCGCAGTACGATGGTTAACATTGCTGCATGAAGTACCTAAGCTGAGTACCCTCCCCAACACAAACTTCAATATGAAAGGCGCCGGCACGGTTGCTCAGCGTGTTCGGTCAGAGGGCTAGCTGCCCTCTGTAATAAAAAAAAAACTGAGTCAATGCCTCAACACTAAACTTGAACGTGTGTCCTGGGACAACCGCACCGAACAAAATGCAACGAACAAAATCGAACAAAATGAGAACAATTAAAAAAAAAGATTAGCTTTTCTGCCTAGCAAGCAAGAAGACCGGGTTCGAGACCAGGCCGCAGCACAAATTTTAAGTCATTTCGTCTGCTTCGATTATTATCGTAGATACAAACGTGTTCAACTGGGGTAAGTTACTTAAAAGGTCGTAGGAGTCATGCATACTACCTACTGACCTACAATACGGCCATATGGCCGTATTACTGCAGAAGACCTCAGTCAGATATCTTGTACTAAAAGACGTTTTCTAAAATCTTCGACTCTGTACTGTGTTAATATTATGAAAGTTGGAGTGTGACCCTAAATTTTATCAAAGAAATCTGACAATATAATAAGGTTAGCACCAGTGCCTGTATCAAACTGTGGTGTCAAAACACCGTTTGTCTTGATGACAGCTTTGCTTTTAGCCATTCTCATATGGACTGATTTAATTAATGGTGATGTGGACCTGTGCCAGTTTTGGGACGTCAGTTACCGTTGTTTCACTTTTAGGAGCCACTGCCTCGTGTGGAATACAAAATAAGTTCTTTGATACTTCGGGAAAGTACTACGAAAGACTGAACTAGGAAGAGGCAAGAATACTTCCTATATCACAAAACAGTATGCGAGACGCCATATTGAATTTGTCGCTTTTTGTTACTTTGTGAAGTTCACCGACAAGAATTATCTTAGCAATCATACAAATCAAGAGACTGAAAAGCTACGTGATGATAAGGTTCAGAGAAAGATACAAAAAATGTTGTCTTCAATCTGAAAGGTAAGTAAAAGTTCAATGACACTTCATATATATATAATACACCAATAAATGGTCAGTTTTTTTAGGAATCCATCAAAACAGTTATTGATATTTCCATGGAACCTGTCTGTCTGTTCAAGTACTACACAGGGCAGTCTGGAAATGCGCGACCGCTATAGTCACAGGTTCGAATCCTGCCTCGGGCATGGATGTGTGTGATATCCTTAGGTTAGTTAGGTTTAAGTAGTTCTAAATTCTAGGGGACGATGACCTCAGATGTTAAGTCCCATAGTGCTCAGAGCCAATTGAAGCATTTTGAACTACACGGGGTTGACATGTTTAAAATAAAGTGTTTTTAATTACGTGTTAGAAACATTATTTAATAACTTTATAATTGAACTGCAGTCTTATTAAAGCATTTTAATGAATGTTTGAAACAAAAAAGTTCGCTTTTAAGTATTTTCACGGGAATAAGTCCCATAGTGCTCAGAGCCAATTGAAGCATTTTGAACTACACAGGGTTGACATGTTTACAATAAAGTGTTTTTAATTACGTGTTAGAAACATTATTTAATAACTTTATAAATGAACTATAGTCTTATTAAAGCATTTTAATGAATGTTTAAAACAAAAAAGTTCACTTTTAAGTATTTTCACGGGAATAAGTCCCATAGTGCTCAGAGCCAATTGAAGCATTTTGAACTACACAGGGTTGACATGTTTAAAATAAAGTGTTTTTAATTACGTGTTAGAAACATTATTTATTAACTTTATAAATGAACTATAGTCTTATTAAAGCATTTTAATGAATGTTTAAAACAAAAAAGTTCACTTTTAAGTATTTTCACGGGAATAAGTCCCATAGTGCTCAGAGCCAATTGAAGCATTTTGAACTACACAGGGTTGACATGTTTAAAATAAAGTGTTTTTAATTACGTGTTAGAAACATTGTTTAATAACTTTATAATTGAACTGCAGTCTTATTAAAGCATTTTAATGAATGTTTAAAACAAAAAAGTTCACTTTTAAGTATTTTCACCGGAATAAGTCCCATAGTGCTCAGAGCCAATTGAAGCATTTTGAACTACACAGGTTTGACATGTTTAAAATAAAGTGTTTTTAATTACGTGTTAGAAACATTATTTAATAACTTTATAAATGAAAGCATTTTAATGAATGTTTAAAACAAAAAAGGTCCCTTTTAAGTATTTTTACCCGAATATGGGGTAAACGTCACCTAGGAGGGGGGTACACCACATCTCACCAAATCTCACGAATGGGGGAGGATGCCCAAGTTTTAAAGAAAATCTCTCACACAATTAGTGGACGTTCACACATCTATTATGTTCCCAGTTGATCTGGAGTGTTCTACCCATCTGAGGACTGCATTACGCCCCAGAACAACTTTCTGTCGACAGAGCTTGAACTGTACGTGAAACATCTGGTGCAAAGCTGTAACAGACTCAACCACTTCCAACGAAACTATCGTAGATGAACAAATGATGTTGCAAACCTCACTTCTCAGTTGTAACTGGCATTGCGCCTTGTGTGGAAAAGAACCTCTCCCACCACGAATTTGTTACACCACTGCACTCTCAGTACTACACAGTTCAAAACTGTCTGTCTCTCATGTGACACAAAGTTGGTTGTACCAGAAGATGAGTGTAGCGTTGTTGGCAGAGACATTGCGTTACGCCACAATGTATAGTGGTTTAATGGCTTCCTGTATCCATTTTTTTTCACCTTCAGATTTTCTAAAATGTTGAAGGACGTGACTGTCAAATTTGTAGAAGTATTTTGTGTAGTAGTTTATGCTGTGTAAATGTAACTGTCCTCAGTCTCAGGAATGACTTTGTTCGATTTTGCGAAGTTTCATAGGCTGATGTGCTTACTTACTGGACACAGAACGGTTTGGCCTTATAAAATGTTTATAGATATTGAAGTTTTTATTCATGTGTACTACTGACAGAACAACATGACTAGCACATGGATAAGGGAGGAAATATGCGTTTTAGCAAAAATGGTGTAGCAATTTTACACCCATGCTTTTCCGTAAACAAACTGTACGGTTACCGAACCAGAGACATCTGGCAGTTCTCCCTGGAGTGTGCTGCATTGCTTACATACTGGGCACAGAACGGTCCTTTTTGCTTTATAAAATGTTTATGGATACTGAAGTTTTTATTCATGTGTACTACAGACAGAACAACACTGGCACATCGCATGTGATGTGGGAGTTATGTCGCGTGAAGCTACGTTTCCCATCTACGTACACATCGCCATTAACTGCCTTGCCCCACACGAGAATACCTTTACCTTCCCCCAAGAGAGAAGAAGGTAAGTAAGAAGGTATGTACAGGGTTATTACAAATGATTGAAGCGATTTCACAGCTCTACAATAACTTTATTATTTGAGATATTTTCACAATGCTTTGCACACACATACAAAAACTCAAAAAAGTTTTTTTAGGCATTCACAAATGCTCGATATGTGCCCCTTTAGTGATTCGGCAGACATCAAGCCGATAATCAAGTTCCTCCCACACTTGGCGCAGCATGTCCCCATCAATGAGTTCGAAAGCATCGTTGATACGAGCTCGCAGTTCTGGCACGTTTCTTGGTAGAGGAGGTTTAAACACTGAATCTTTGACATAACCCCACAGAAAGAAATCACATGGGGTTAAGTCGGAAGAGCGTGGAGGCCATGACATGAATTGCTGATCATGATCTCCACCACGACCGATCCATCGGTTTCCCAATCTCCTATTTAAGAAATGTCGAACATCATGATGGAAGTGCGGTGGAGCACCATCCTGTTGAAAGATGAAGTCGGCGCTGTCGGTCTCCAGTTGTGGCATGACCCAATTTTCCAGCATGTCCAGATACACGTGTCCTGCAACGTTTTTTTCGCAGAAGAAAAAGGGGCCGTAAACTTTAAACCGTGAGATTGCACAAAACACGTTAACTTTTGGTGAATTGCGAATTTGCTGCACGAATGCGTGAGGATTCTCTACCGCCCAGATTCGCACATTGTGTCTGTTCACTTCACCATTAAGAAAAAATGTTGCTTCATCACTGAAAACAAGTTGCGCACTGAACGCATCCTCTTCCATGAGCTGTTGCAACCGCGCCGAAAATTCAAAGCGTTTGACTTTGTCATCGGGTGTCAGGGCTTGTAGCAATTGTAAACGGTAAGGCTTCCGCTTTAGCCTTTTCCGTAAGATTTTCCAAACCGTCGGCTGTGCTACGTTTAGCTCCCTGCTTGCTTTATTCGTCGACTTCCGCGGGCTACGCGTGAAACTTGCCCGCACGCGTTCAACCGTTTCTTCGCTCACTGCAGGCCGACCCGTTGATTTCCCCTTACAGAGGCATCCAGAAGCTTTAAACTGCGCATATCATCGCCGAATGGAGTTAGCAGTTGGTGGATCTTTGTTGAACTTCGTCCTGAAGTGTCGTTGCACTGTTATGACTGACCGATGTGAGTGCATTTCAAGCACGACATACGCTTTCTCGGCTCCTGTCGCCATTTTGTCTCACTGCGCTCTCGAGCGCTCTGGTGGCAGGTACCTGAAGTGCGGCTTCAGCCGAACAAAACTTTATGAGTTTTTCTACGTATATGTAGTGTGTCGTGACCATATGTCAATGAATGGAGCTACAGTGAATTTATGAAATCGCTTCAATCATTTGTAATAGCCCTGTAGCGTAGGTAGTGGACGGGCGTTGTAGAGTTTGTGCAGGAAACAGGTGACTGATGTGCAGTGACCAATTTTTGTCGAAAGCGCTGGGCGAAAAATATTCATTTGTTCAGAAGGGGAGGCTAACATTGCCCACATTCGGCCGGTCAGCAATGAACTGAGATAACAGAATTCATGTGCATGCCTTGCATTCATTCTCAAACAATTGTACAGAAACTATTCCGTAAAAAAATTCATTTTTGTGTTACTTATAGCGTAATATGTGAGCTTCGTATTTACATGCTCATCATTTTGTTAATGGTCATAGTTATTGTGATATTTGCATTTAAGTAAGGCAATGAGCGAAATGCGAAAAAGTTTGTATTGAAAAATAGGGATCACTATGATTTCGTGTTTGGTGCATATTACATAACATGTTGCTGCAAATTAAATTTAGCTAACGTGCTGAAGTTTTCTTTAGGTTTGGGTGGAGGTCTCTAGATGTCACCAATCTTGAGAAAATTGATCTGATGTAGCACACTCATTTGTGATTGCGCGCGCCAGTTATAATGACAGAACGAAATATTCACAACATTCCTCGTATTTCATAAACGGTTGGAGATATCATACTGAGACTTAGGCAAATCATAACACACAAAGAGGAAAATAGTTTGACATATGGTTGTTATTCCACTAGCTACAGAGTTTTTCGATGAAAGAATGAAATTTTTAAGGGTTATCGATAGCTGGGAAATGGAAAATGCTGTGGATGTTGGAACAGCATAAGTGGAATCGTTGCACGTTTATTTTTGTACTGAGTATGTTGTTTTTTTAAGCTATTGACCTTATTTTTCCTTAGTTCCTCACTTAATAAACCGCTGTTTCAGAATTCTCTCACAGTTGCGTCTACACAACATGTTAGTGAGACGACATTGTGTAAGCTCTGCTGTATTTTGGCAAAAGAAGCAAATTTTAACATAGCAATGAGAGAACTGTAGGTTTTACTCAAAATTTGCCACTCATGACGCTTCTCTGAAAGTTATAAATGATTAACGAGCCAGGTGAAAATAAATCGCTGTTTTGTCGCATTTTCGGCAGAATTCTTTTGAAATGCTAACCAAAGCAGAGGTGACAGGTGATCTTTTTGAATGATCACCTTACAAATGTGGATGTGGAAGGACTTCACTTAACATTTACAAAAACTATGAGAGTGGGCTTCAGTTTAGAGTGACACTTCCCCTCCAGCGCTGAGCGTTTTCCTTAACAGCACCTGCTAGCATCCCACACCACTACCACTCCCTCCACGGGTGCCCTGCCGATCGTGCATATATCGGCCACGTTATTGTGCGCGCACTCTAGAAAGTGCTCTGGAACATGAAACAATCGAAGGACAAAAATTGAACTCAACGAAATGGATTGTCATAGTATGAGATGTCAAAAGCAGCTGTAGGGAGACAACGAAGAAGAGTTTGCGGAACATATTTGCACTACTGAGAGAGTAGTGCAATACTATCTGAACTGCGTTGTTTGGAATATGGGTGGGAAGCGGAGGTATTGGAAGGCGGATTTCTTTCCGAAGTGCGGGAGGCGAACCGAAGCGGCGAGCAGAAGGCTGGCAATCACGCCCGCTTGTATCGCGGCAGGCAGAATTTAATTAACTGCGCTTCGCCAGTGACATCTGTCGCTCGTGCGGGGAGATAAGGCGCCGAGATTAGGGGGCGCGGCCACCAGGTGGCAACAGCGGCGGAAGCGCGGCTTTCGTTTGCAACTACTCAATCCTCGAAAGACAAATCTGAATTCTTCGCAAGAATCGGGTGGACGAATCAGAGATTAAGAAAACGATAAAATAGATGAAAGTCCTATGTCTCTTGCTCATATTATACCATCTATCCACCCTACTGACGATAGCAAATATCATCTTTCTAAACTTCGGTTTCTTTGTGATCATCTATCCTGTAGCGTCCTAATAACAGGGTGGCGCAAAATATCTACGACGTTTTGACTTCAAGCTACTGTTTTCTTATATTTTCACTCCATAGTCTGTCCCTCAAAATTATGCGACGTACGGAACGTAAAAATCTCACCTGTATTTTTCCTGTTTTTATGATAATTGTGCGAAATGTGTCATTCACTTTTATATAGGCAGAAGAACCGCTTTTGACGTGACACTGTGAAATCTGCTGTGTATACCTTATCTTATTCATATGCGAAAATTTCTCTTTAATATTATATTTAACATACTTTATGTTATTCTCTATGATTTGTTTGCAAATTGAGTAATACAGCTTCCAAATATTTATGGTTCTGTTTTCTATTGATTGAACTTCTTACCGTTGAAAGCCTTTTTTACCAGTAACAGTGATTGTCGTAGTTTTCAAATTAGTAAATTTTCTTATAATACTTTCTGATTATTTTTCGCAGTCTGTATATATTATTTTCAGTTTCAGCCGTAAATATCCAGTCGTTATGTTTTTGGAAATGTTCATATCAAATCAATTTCTGTATTTCCATTTCTCGAATATTTGATCCATATAGCTAATAGCAGTGATATGCATATATAGTGATTCACTAAGAGTAGTACATGTTTTGGAAGGTGCTAATGTAATCCAATTCAGATAAAATACCATACATGTGTCTAATTTTCGTTGACAGAGCTGGTTACCGAGATAAGTTTTTATTTTGCGTGTTGGTATTCCAGTTGTCGCGAGTTTATTAAACTCTCTCTCTCTCTCTCTTTCTCTCTCTCTCTGTGAAGTTGTGCTTCTGTTGCATTATTCAATTTTTGAACTGTGATTTTAATTTATTGGTCAACACTACATGCATTTAGAATTGTTGAATTTGCCGATATGGTATTCGTGTACGAGTTACGCAATGGAGACGCAGCTGATGCTTGTAGAGAATACGGTAGACGATTTCCTAATCACAGAGCACCAGATTCGAGAGTGTTTACTTGTGTTTTGACTAACCTGCGTTAGACTGCTGCAGTGCTAGTCACATTACATCTCAACGTGCAAATGAACAGAATGTGGGTGACGTAGGAGACATTATTCATCTGACAGATTGTAGTTCTTACATAAAAGGCAAGTAACAGAATTTCTGCATGTGTCAATGTTTCAGTCGCAAGAATATGGCAGACTTTCGTGTGCACGAGTAAGGGGAGTATGGGCATACTAGAGCTAAGTCCCATTGTTCTCTTTGATTAAACAAAACAGCCGCTCGCGTTAGCGTAATTGAATGACCCTTATGTAAACAAACTATTCATTTGGGTTCATGTTTTGTTTATTTAGGACATAATTAATGAGCAATAACTGCCATGATTACCATAATTTGTGGACAATATAACGGCCTAGATTTATGTTTACTCAGGTGTCCAATGCTTGTAGCTCAAAGTAAATCCTGTCATCTTCAATAATGGTAATTTATTATTAAAAATGCATCTACGCCCACACCATGCTGCTATTGGTCGTTTCCCACCATCACCACTGCCTCTACTGCTGTTTAGCATTCTTAATTTGAACCTCACTGGAGCAGGTTCGGGACCCACGCTATTTTCTGCAACGTACGACACTAATTACGGTTTTGTGGCTAATTTTTACTAATTTTTAACAAGACGCCCATTTCATTGCTCATTACTGATTTCCCCGCACTTTTTAAGAAAATATATGTAACTAGGGTTTTGTTGCTATTTCATCCCCAATTTTTAAGAAGATACGCATAAATATATGTTTCATGACTAATTTTAACGACTTTTAAGTGAACAGACATAAATATGGATTTCGCTGCTATATTACCGATTTTTAGGGAATACACATAAAACACATAGCTTTAAATGGTTAATAACTAACAGCACCAACGTATGACGCTGTTAATAGTCTTTAAACAAATTTGATCAATTTTCCCCCAGTATTCCGCAAATACCTACAATTTTCCGATTTTTAAGACGACACACGTTAATATGGATTTTTAGATAAAATTTTATTGATTTTGTCTACAAATAGCTAGCCTTTTTTTCAGGACGATGAACGTAAAAAATACGTCGGTCCCAACATCGTGGGACTGTAATAAATTGCAGGCATATTCAGTATTACAGAATTTTTGTTTAACAACAAGATACGCACCAGGCCTATGTCTCGATAAAAACGAGCTTTTCACCTGCTCTTCTAGTGTGTGACATAACTGTCAGGTCCCCTAACACTATATAATTATCAAGTAGCCTTCCATTATGAATATGGATGCACTCAACGACTGTGATATGACTGTCAAAATGATGGAACACAGCAATCAGTCGTCCTTTTTTTCAGTTTTTATTAAAGCAAATCTAGATTTCGGACTGTGCCTGTCTATGATGAATGCAGTATTCCATAGTCTCAATACATGTCCTACTACGTCCGTCCTCTGTTGTTCGGGCTTCTACTACATTTCATTCAAGACTACTAGTTTTGAATGAACTGTGACAGAACCCTGAACAACTGGGGGCTAACGCACTGTAAATGTGTATTTAATTATATTTATCTATTACGAAACAACAGAAATTATCTATTTACATTGGCTTTGCAGTGGTGTCAAAAACATATTTTTCGTTAGAAGATGTGCATTTTTATGGTAATCGCTGTACAAACATTTAAAACATGGCCTAAATTCCTATTGTACTATGGAAAACCACAGATGAAAATTTAAACGTGAGAAGTGATTATAAGTAAAACGTAACTGAAGCAAAATTGTAAAGAGAAATAATGAATGCAATAACGTGAACAGAAACTAAAAGTAGAATGATAAAACGAAACAAATTAAATCGAAACTGCCGGCCGCGGTGGTCCAGCGGTTCTCGGCGCGCAGTCCGGAACCGCGCGACTACTACGGTCGCAGGTTCGAATCCTGCCTCGGGCATGGATGTGTGTGATGTCCTTAGGTTAGTTAGGTTTAAGTAGTTCTAAGTCCTAGGGGACTGATGACCACAGATGTTAAGTCCCGTAGTGCTCAGAGCCATTTGAACCATTTTGAAATCGAAATTAATACCTAAAATGAATTGAAAATACATGAATAAAGATTTCAAGCGGAAAAAGAATGATTAGAAGCAAAATGAGAGCAAATGAAGAAGTTGATGTTGATGTTGTTGTTGTGGTCTTCAGTCCAGAGACTGGTTTGATGCAGCTCTCCATGCTACTCTATCCTGTGCAAGCTTCTTCATCTCCCAGTGCCTACATCTTTCTCAATCTGCGTAGTATATTCATCTCTTGGTCTCCCTCTACGATTTTTACTCTCCACCCTGCCCTCCAATACTAAATTGGTGATTCCTTGATGCCTCAGAGGTCCTACGAACCGATCCCTTCTTCTACTCAAGTTGTACCCCAAATTTCTCTTCTCCCTAACTCTATTCAATAGCTCCTCATTAGTTATGTGATCTACCCATCTAATCTTCAGCATTTTTCTGTAGCACAACATTTCGAAAGCTTCTATTCTCTTCTTGTCCAAACTATTTATCGTCCACGTTTCACTTCCATACATGGCCACCATACAAGTACTTGATAACATGTTTAAAATGATGTGACAAAGGAATAGAAATAAAAAATTACATTTAAACCAGTTAACTGAAAAACAAAAATTATCAAAGTCCCTACTTGGACAGTCATCAGTTATTTTGCTTTCCAAATAGCGAAAGACATCAACAGCTTTATGTGTCTCGTTTCCTAACCTGATTCCCTCGGATTTAATTCGACTACATTCCATTATCCTTTTTTTGCTGTTGTTGATGTTCATCTTATATCCAATCCATTCAACTGCTCTTCCAAGTCCTTTGCTGTCTCTGACAGAATTACAGTGTCTTCGGCAAACCTCAAAGTTTTTATTTCTTCTCCATGGATTTTAATTCCTACTCCAAAATTTCTATTGTTTCCTTTACTGCTGACTCAATGTACTGATTGAATAACATTGGGGATAGGCTACAATCCTGTCTCACTCTATTCTCAACCACCGCTTCCCTTTCGAGCCCCTCGACTCTTATTAACTGCTATCTGGTTTTTGTACAAATTATAAACAGCCTTTCGCTCCCTGCATTTCTCCCCTGCCACCTTTAGAATTTGAAAGAGCTTATTCCAGTCGACATTGTCAAAAGCTTTCTCTAAGTCTAACCTATATTCTAAGATAAGTAAATTGGTTCAAATGGCTCTGAGCACTATGGGACTTAACTTCTGAGGTCATCAGTCCCCTAGAACTTAGAACTACTTAAACCTAACTAACCTAAGGGCATCACACACATCCCTGCCCGAGGCAGGATTCGAACCTGTGACCGTAGCGGTCGCGCGATTCCAGACTGTAGCGCCTAGAACCGATCGGCCACACCGGCCGGCTTATGTGGTAAGTCCCATAGGTCTAGTGCTTTGAAGCATTTGAAGCAAAAATGTAGTGGACACAGCCGTGACGGTTCGAGCTTTCTCTCCTTATAGATATGCATTTCTTCATCCTTTTATTCAATTCTATGTCCATTGTAACTTTGTGTTATTGATGGCTAAATCGAGTCGCTACTCGGAAGGCCAAACAGATACAAAAAATTACATAAAATTAATCATGTAACTTTGTTTTATCGACGCGACAATTAAAACTTTATGACTACCTTCATAAACAAGAATGTCGTGGCGAGAAACAGTTTCCACTTGTTGCCTTCTTTTAACCCTAGGATCCACTGCGGCTCCAAACATGTGTCAGGAATCTCTAGAAACGGCTTGTATAAATTCACTCGAAGCGTACAAAATATTCGGGGCGAGCAGTGCTGGCGAACGAAACGCCCACCTTTTTTTTTTTTGTGGTTGTCGGAATTCCATCCGTCATTACCGTGCAGACACGGCTCATTTAGTGGCACAATAACTTGACCGCCAATTATGTAATGGAACGCTTTGGGACGCCACTTAACATTTCATTAAAAGTGCCCGCCGGTGATGAGCTGCTTCGCTGATGGCCGGTATTATTCCTGGCGAGCGATTGCAAACTGTTTAAATTGCAGACGGTGGATGACGCTGTCACTGAGTTTCCAGTTTGAAAATTGCCACATTTGGGTGTTAATAGTGTTCTCTGGCAGCAAAACAAACATTCAGATTGTTTCCAGTATCGCAGAATTTTGTTTAGAAACACCGGTTCACAGCATGTGGTTCAGAGATAACTGATAAGCTATGGTACCAACATTTCAGGTTCACTTGCTCCAGATCCGGATAGAACTTGTGCTTGATCCTTTGCAAATTAGTAAATGGTGGAATTAACATTTATAAATGTAGAGGATGAGAGCCACCTACAGTGCGTCGGCAAAGTCTGTCCGCAGCGGCGAGATCGGGGTGCCTCGCCTTGGCGGGACGCGTGAAGTTGGTAGCACGTTCATCTCGCTGTATAAGCAAGTGGACGGGATTCACCACGGTAAATATTCCAGAATTCGAAACCAGAACAGCTGTTAGCATGAGTGACATAAAAGTATACGTCTTAGGTGTTGCGAAACAACTCAGATCACTTAAGGAAGGCAAGTCTTCTGGTCCAGATGGTATACCAATCACGTTCGTTACAGAGTATGCAGACACAATAGCGCCTTTCTTACAAGGTAACCTCCCCATCGCACCCCCCTCAGATTTAGTTATAAGTTGGCACAGTAGATAGGGCTTGAAAAACTGAACACAGATCAATCGAGAAAACAGGAAGAAGTTGTGTGGAACTATGAAAAAAATTAGTAAAATATACAAACTGAGTAGTCCATGGGATTGATATACAACATCAAGGAGAGTATAAACACAGGAGCGCAGTGGTCCCGTGGTTAGCGTGAGTAGCTGAGGAAAGGGAGGTCCTTGGTTCAAGTCTTCCCTCGACTGAAAATTTTACTTTCTTTATTTTCGCAAAGTTATGATCTGTCCTTTCGTTTATTGACGTCTCTGTTCACTGTAATAAGTTTAGTGTCTGTGTTTTGCGACCGCACCGCAAAACCGTGCAATTAGTAGGCGAAAGGACGTGCATCTCCAATGGGAACCGAAAACATTTGATCACAAGGTCATAGGTCAACCGATTCCTCCACAGGAAAACACGTCTGATATATTCTGTACGACACTGGTGACGGCATGTGTGTCACATGACAGGAATATGTTGTCGACCCACCTAACTTGTACACTTAGCGAATGGGTAAAAAGATTCTTCTACCTTGCCCGATTTAGGTTTTCTTGTGGATGTGATAATCACTCCCAAAAAAGTGATGAAAACATAAGAGTTTGTCACATAAACTGAAAATAAAAAGTTAAAATTTTCGGTCGAGGGAACACTTGAACCTAGGACCTCTCGTTCCGTAGCTGCTCTCGCTATCCAGGAGACCACGGCGCTTCTTGACTCTCATTCTCCTTGATGTTACCTATCTTCGCATGGACTACTCCGTTTGTATATTTTATTAATTTTTTTCATAGTTTCACACAACTTCTTCCTGTTTTCTCGATTGATCTGTGTTCAGTTTTTCAAGGCCTATCCACTGTGCCAACTTATAACTAAATCTGAGGGGGGGTGCGATGGGGAGGTTCCCTTGTTAGCAATCATATACAACCGCTCACTTGACGAAAGGTCTGTTCCTAAATACTTGAAAGTAGCACAGGTCACACCAACATTCAAGAAAGGATATAGGAGTAACCCATTGAATTACAGACTCATATCACTGACTTCAATTTGCAGTAGGATTTTGGAGCATATACTGTACTCCAACATTATCAATCACCTTGAAGAAAATGACTTATTGATACATAACCAACACGGATTCAGAAAATAACGTTCTTGTGAAACAACTCTTCAAGTTATGAGTGCTGTCGACAAGGGATCTCAGATCAATTCCATATTCCTAGATTTCCAGAAGGCAACAACTCGTTGATACCGTTCCTCACAAGCGACTATTAAACAAATTGCGTGCATATGGAGTATCGTCTCAGTTGTGTGACTGCATTCGTGATTTCCTCTCAGAGAGGTCACAGTTCGTAGTGATAGACGGTGAATCATCAAGGTAGTGTCATAGGCCCTTCTGCTGTTCCTGATTTAGAGAAATGATCTAGGTGATAATCTGAGCGGTTCTAAGCGCTTCAGTTTGGAACCGCGTGACCGCTACGGTCGCAGGTTCGAATCCTGCCTCGGGCATGGATGTGTGTGATGTGCTTAGGTTAGTTAGGTTTACGTAGTTCTAAGTTCTAGGGGACTGATGACCTCAGAAGTTAAGTCCCATAGTGCTCAGAGCCATTTGAACCATAATCTGAGCAGCCCTCTTAGATCATTTGCAGATAACGCTGTAATTTACCGTCTAGTAAAATCATCAGCAATTCCAATTACAAAATGATCTAGAGAGAATTTCTGTATGGTGCGAAAAGTGCAAGGTCATCCACATGGGTACTATAAGAAATCCGCTTAATTTAGAGTATGCAATAAATGGCACAAATCTAAGGGCTGTCAATTCGACTGAATACCTAGGTATTACAATTACGAGCAACTTAAATTGGAAAGACCACGTAGATAATATTGTGGGGAAGGCGAAACAAAGACTGCGACACTTAGAAGATGCGACAAACCCACTAAAGAGACAGCCTACATTACACTTGTCCGTCCTCTGCCGGGATATTGCTGTGCGGTATGGGATCCTTACCAGATAGGATTGACGGAGGACATCGAAAAATTCGAAGAAGGGCAGCTCGTTTCGTGTTATCGCGCAATGGGGGTGAGAGTGTCACTGATATGATACGCGAGTTGGGGTGGCAGCCACTGAAACAAAGGCGGTTTTCTTTGCGGCGAGATCTATTTACGAAATTTCAATCACCTACTTTCTCCTCCGAATGCGAAAATATTTTGTTGACACCCACCTACGCAGGAAGAAATGATCATAATAATAAAATAAGAGAAATCAGAGCTAGAGCGGAAAGATTTAGTTCCTTTTTCTCCCAAGCGCCATTCGAGAGTGGAATGGTAGAGAAGTAGTATGAAAATGATTCGATGAACCCTGTGCCAGGCACTTAAGTGTGAATTGTAGATGTAAATGTAGATTTAGATGTAGAGATAGCTGAGCGGTCAGCTTCGTTTCCCGGCAGGGCAGAGATTTTCACCGCTCTGGGACTGGGTGTTGTCTTCTTTATCATCATCTCATCCCCATCGACACGCAAGTCGCTGAAGTGGCGTTAACTCAAAAACTTGCACCAGGCGACCTGTCTACCCAACGGAAGGCCCTAGCCACTCGACATTCCATTTCATTTCACCGCTGGTGGCTGCAGTTATGTTGGGAGAATGGATTCAACTCTATTACAACCAAAAAACGAAATTAACTAATTATATTAATTACAATTAGACACACTCCACTCACCAACATTACAGTACGTACTGGAAATGTTTTCCTCTTTCTTGAAGGCATAGTTCAACAAGTTTCATTTATCTGAGGACGTCTTGATCAAGTTTTCCGTTTAATCGAATGCACATAATCGATCATCGCTGCCTTCAGTTCATATTGCCTTTGGGTTATTTTGATACACTAATCTTTTAGCCGCATATCAAAGGAAATACTGGGGCGAAGACAGATCCGATGAGCGCGAAGACCACAGACATTTTCTAATCAATCTGTCTCCAAATATTTCATCTAAAAGTCGCAGGGACTGGTGGGCCGTAAGAGCATTATCGTTTGTCTTGTCGGAAAAATGGGTGATTGATTTCATTTCCATTCAGCAGAACAATAAATAGGTAAACTATGTGGGAGCAATACGCATCGGATAGTATTGAAAAAGATCGGCCCTGTAATTCGTGCTGGTGTTAAGTCAACCCACACTCCGATTTACTCTCCTTCAGTGGCGTTTCTCTTAAGGCATGTGGATTTTCTGATGACCAAATTTGTGCATTTTTAGAATCGATGTAGCCAGACACGTGAAATCAAGCCTCATCACTGAAAAAGGTTCGATCAAATAAACCAATTCCGGTAAAAAATCGCCGAAACTATTCAGAATACGCTATTCGTTTCTCAAGATCCACATAATGTACTTGTTTCACGGCACTGATTTTATATTGGTACAGCCCCAGGTCTTTGGTTACACCGCGCGACCGCTACGGTCGCAGTTTCGAATCCTGCCTCGGGCATGGATGTGTGTGCTGTCCTTAGGTTAGTTGGGGTTAAGTAGTTCTAAGTTCTACGGGTCTGATAACCTCAGATATTAGGTCCCGTAGGGTTCGGAGCCATTTGAACAATTTTTTTTTTTACCTTCAAAGTATTCACCAGCATTGTGTATAACCCTTTGCCAGCGATGCGGAAGTCGTAGGATACTCTTAGCAGTGCCAGTTGTGTTGACAGTTTGAGTGGCGCGATATATTGCCCGACGAATTTGTAGCAGTTCTGAAGCGAATGCCGTGAAGTGTTTCGTTCAGTTCAGAAATCGAGTTGAACTCACGAGGGCTTAAGTCAGGGAAGTGCGGTAGGTGGTATAGAACTTAGTTACCCCATCAGTCAGACAAATCTGTAACAGTTCACACTGAACCTGCTTGAGCACTGTCTTGCAAAATGATGGTCAGGTCGTGCATAAAGTGTCATCACTTCTGTCTCTATGCTGTTCGTTTTTGGAACACAACCTACGACCAGCTTAAAGACAGAAGTGATGACACTTTCTGCAGGACCTGACCATCATTTTGCAGGACAATGCTCAAGCACGTACAGTGCAAGCTGTTACTGATTTGTTTGACTGATGGGGCTGCTAAGTGCCATACACCTACTGCACTCCCCTGACTTAAGCCCTCGTAAGCTCAACTCGATTTTTAAACTGAAGGAAACACTTCACGGCATTCGCTTCAGAACTGCTACAAATTCGTCGGGCAAAAGACCGCGCCGCTCGAACTGTCAACACAACTGGCACTGCTGAGAGTGTCTGCCCCAATAGCTGAATGCTCAGCGTGGCGGATTGCCGTCCTAAGGGGCGCGGGTTCGATTCCCGGCTGGGTCGGGGTAAAAAATGGTTCAAATTGATGTGTTGGCAGAGAGCCAACACTGTGTTGCTAGAGGAGGCCGAAATGCACGCTTTTAAGCTCACGCAGATTGGCGTGAGGTCTGGAACAGTTAAAGGATTTGAGTCTAGCAAATAAAGTACGTAGCTGTTGGAATACTTAACTTTAATCCACAATTGGTGAACATCTCTCGTTACTGTACAAGCTTCACAATATTAATTATCAAATACTATGGCGCCTTGCTAGGTAGTAGCAAATGACGTAGCTGAAGGCTATGCTAACTATCGTCTCGGCAAATGAGAGCGTAGTTGTCAGTGATCCATCTCTGGCTAAGTTGGCTGTACAACTGGGGCGAGTGCTAGTAAGTCTCTCTAGACCTGCCGTGTGGTGGCGCTCGGTCTGCAATCACTGACAATGGCGACACGCGGGTCCGACGTATACTAACGGACCGCGGCCGATTTAAAGTCTACCACCTAGCAAGTGTGGTGTCTGGCGGTGACACCACACAAATGGCTCTGAGCACTATGGGACTTAACATCTGTTGTCATCAGTCCCCTAGAACTTAGAACTACTTAAACCTAACTAACCTAAGGACATCACACACATCCATGCCTGAGGCAGGATTCGAACCTGCGACCGTAGCGGTCGCGCGGTTCCGGACTGAGCGCCTAGAACCGCTAGACCACCGCGGCCGGCTGGGTCGGTGATTTTCTCCGCTCAGGGACTGGGTGTTGTCTCCATTATTTCATCCCCATCCGGCGCGCAGGTCGCCCAATGTGGCGTCGAATGTAATAAGACCTGCACCAAGGCGGCTACACCTCTCGGCCATTGCGCCAAACGCTCACTTCATTTCACTGCTAAGAGTGTCCTACGACTTCCACATCACTGCCAACGGGTTATACACAATGCTGGTGACTACTTTGAAGGTCAGTAAAACTTTGAAACACGTATCTATTTTGTATTAGCTGTAAATAAATAGTTGCCACTACTAAAATTCTAACCGTCGTACTTTCAGTCAATTTAGTCATAAATGCTGCCTTTCTGTGATTTATGCCAGAGAGAATGAAAAAATCCGTATCGCATTTTGCCATAGTCTACCCATTATCAGCCGGCCGCTGTGACCGAGCGGTTCTAGGCGCTTCAGTCTGGAACCGCGCGACCGCTACGGTCGCAGGTTCGAATCCTGCCTCGGGTAGGGATGTGTGTGATGTCCTTAGGTTAGTTAGCTTTAAGTAGTCCTAAGTTCTAGGGGACTGATGACCTCAGCAGTTAAGTCCCATAGTGCTCAGAGCCATTTGAACCATCTACCCATTATCGTTCTTGAAACAGTTCTCTCATCACGCAATATCCTGATGGTCAGGTGGACTAGTTTCATCTCTGCGCATGCGCACGTTTAAGGTTCTCGCGCTGCATACAGAAGGGAGAGGAACTTGCATTTCTGTTCTGCATTCAGTGTTTTGAGATTCTTCTGTGACACACCATCAGGCGTTCTTCAATAAAGGCGAACTGCTAGACCAGAAGCTACGAACAGTTTCGAGGACGTTGCTGCGTACAAAGTTCGCTGGAAGAGCTGATGGCACAGCATCAAGTTTTCATCGGCTCTTTAATTATTACGTGTTCCTTTGCCGTCACTGCCGACATTTGCAGTCAGTCACCACCGCCTCCTCTCACATTATACGCGTGAACGTTAGCTGACAACAAAATTTTTACTCGTTGTCATTTAGCTACCTCTCGGCTAGGCTATATGCGCAGTCGCTACCGTTACCTTGGAGCGGACGGATATAAAGTACTGTCCAGCTAATGGACCAGGACGCATCAAGACTGATCGAAGATAGGGACGGGCAAAACCGACCGGTAAAATCGTTACCTGTATTTTAGTTTTCAAAATGTTTTTTACTAATAATCCTGAAATACCAGATAGACATAGCAGTATTGCCAAAATTTTTCGTTGTTAAATAAGCCTTCTTTAAAGACCGAGTAATATTCATAAGAGCTCAGATGGAAACCCAGTTCTAAGCAAAGAAAGCAAAGCAGAAAGGTGGAAGGAGTAGATAGAGGGTCTATACAAGGGCGATGTGCTTAAGGACAATATTATGGAAATGGAAGATAATATGGATGAAAATGAAATGGGAGATACGATACTGCGTGAAGAGTTTGACAGAGCACTGAAAGACCTGAGTCGAAACAAGGCCCCGGGAGTAGACAACATTCCATTAGAACTACTGACAGCCTTGGGAGAGCCAGTCCTGACAAAACTCTACCATCTGGTGAGCAAGATGTATGAGACAGGCGAAATACCCTCAGACTTCAAGAAGAATATAATAATTCCAATCCCAAAGAAAGCAGGTGTTGACAGATGTAAAAATTACCGAACTATCAGTTTAATAAGTCACAGCTGCAAAATACTAACACGAATTCCTTATAGACGAATGGAAAATTGGTAAAAGCTGACCTCGGGGAAGATCAGTTTGGATTCCGTAGAAATATTGGAACACGTGAGGCAATACTGACCCTACAACTTATCTTAGAAGCTACATTAAGGAAGGGCAAACCTACGTTTCTAGCATTTGTAGACTTAGAGAAAGCTTTTGACAATGTTGACTGGAATACTCTCTTTCAAATTCTAATGGTGGCAGGGGTAAAATAAAGGGAGCGAAAGGCTATTTACAATTTGTACAGAAACTAGATGGCAGTTATAAGAGTCGAGGGGCATGAAAGGGAAGCAGTGGTTGGGAAGGGACTGAGACAGGGTTGTAGCCCATCCCCGATGTTATTCAATCTGTATATTAAGCAGGCAGTAAAGGAAGCAAAAGAAAAATTCGGAGTAGGTATTAAAATCCATGTCAGAGACAGCAAAGGACTTGGAAGAGCAGCTGAACGTAATGGACAGTGTCTTGAAAGTAGGATATAACATGAACATCAACAAAAGCAAAACGAGGATAATGGAATGTAGTCGAATTAAGTCCGGTGATGCCGAGGGAATAAGATTAGGAAATGAAACACTTAAAGTAGTAAAGGAGTTTTGCTATTTAGTGAGCAAAATAACTGATGATAGTCGAAGTAGAGAAGATATAAAATGTAGACTGGCAATGGCAAGGAGGGCGTTTCTGAAGAAGAGAAGTTTGTTAACATCGAGTATAGATTTAAGTGTCAGGAAGTCGTTTCTGAAAGTATTTGTATGGAGTGTAGCCATGTATGGAAGTGAAACATGGACGATAAATAGTTTGGACAAGAAGAGAATAGACGCTTTCGAAATGTGGTGCTACAGAAGAATGCTGAAGATTAGATGGGTGGATCACATAACTAATGAGGAGGTATTGAATAGAATTGGGGAGAAGAGGAGTTTGTGGCACAACTTGACAAGAAGAAGGGACCGATTGTTAGGACATGTTTTGAGGCATCAAGGGATCACAAATTTAGCATTGGAGATCAGCGTGGAGGGTAAAAATCGTAGAGGGAGACCAAGATATGAATACACTAAGCAGATTCAGAAGGATGTAGGTTGCAGTAAGTACTGGGAGATGAAGAAGCTTGTACAGGATAGGGTAGGATGGAGAACTGCATCAAACCAGTCTGAAGACTGAAGACCACAACAACAACAACAATATTTATTCGCAAAATTTGCATTGTTTTGAAATAATGCGTTATTATAGAAAATGGGAAAAGTGATCAGCGCTATTTTAATTACAATGCCGACAGAAACGAGCAGCAAACACATGGCATACAGCATTGCTGCGACAATAGTGTACGTGTTATCATGTAGCGTGGCTAATTAGATGGCACATGTGTGCGTGCAATGTGCAAGAATCGCCCCATCTACATGGTGTATCGCGTATTGTGGGAATTGAAACCGGGAACCTAGAAACGACAGAGAAACTTCGTCCCGCCGCAGCCCTCAGTGGTTCACAGCCCCACAAACAGGCCACAGCAGTCCACCCACCCCACCACCGGCCCACACTGAACCCAGGGTTATTGTGCTGTTCGGATACCAGTGCCTCCCCCCCCACCCCCCCCCCCCCCCCCACCCTGGGAACGTCTTACACGAGACGCGTGTAACCCTATCGTTTCCCTGGTAGAGTAACTATGGTGTACACCTACCTGGAGACAGTGTTTGCGCAGCAATCGCCGACATAGTGTAACTGAGGCGGAATAAGGGGAAACAGCCCGCATTCGCCGAGACAGATGGAGAACCGCCTTAAAAAGCATCCACAGGCTGGCCGGCACACCGGACCTCGACACTAATCCGCCGGGCTCCTTCAGAGCAAATCATTCCTCCCGGAAAGTGTGTGACATTGCAATACATATCACCTGGGACCACTGGACGAATACAGCCTCTGGATGTTTTTTTTTCCGTGCCTATAAAAGATATTGTCGCACTGTGTGCAGCTACCAGTTTCACCGTAAGCTCCACGACAGACTGTTTCGCATTCTGTTACATGCCATCAAATTTCATCAGTTCTCATCACCCCGTTAGACCAGTGTGGTTCTATATACAATTCCTTAAGAGTGGATAACTAACTGAACGCCCTCACGGTTTATAACTTCCAAGGAATTCGCCTTCGATCTTCGTAGGGCGATCCTTTGTGATCACTGTGACGCCCATTTTCATTCAAAGTTCGTGGTACAAGTTAATGGTTTGTTGTGAACATTTCTGAATGTCGGCGATATCCATTTTGTGAAGTGTAATACGTACATTCCATAGAAGATTTTTGTACCTCCCGGACAATCATTTTCTGACGTCCTCCTGATGCCCATGGTGAGTCATTAGCAACTAATATTTTTCCCGTCTTAACTGTTAACACGGCACTTTGAAATGAGCGTAACTAACGATCGAACTTGACTTTGCACTCAAGGGTTTCCTTGTTATGCGCCCTGCGGCTGCCCTCAAAAAACTTAATTTTAATTACTCCTATTACGAATAAAATTGATAGCAATAACGTGATTCTGTATAAATTTCTCTAAATTTTTCCTTTTAAACTTCAGCCGGCCACGGTGGCCAAGCGGTTCTAGGCGCTTCAGTCCGGAACCGCGCGACTGCTACGGTCGCAGGTTCGAATCCTGCCTCGGGCATGGATGTGTGTGATGTCCTTAGGTTAGTTAGGTTTAAGTAGTTCTAAGTTCTACCGGACTGATGACCTCAGATGTTAAGTCCCATAGTGCTCAGAGCCATTTGAACCATTTTTTTTTTAAAAACTTCAAATAAAATATACAATAAGAGAGAATTTTCGAAAAGCCCATAATTTTAAACACAAGATATTAGTTAAATCTCGTCATGGAGCAATAATATTATCTTGGAACTCTTCCATTTGGTCCGTGTTTGCATAGAAAAACAATAATATCAGAAATTGAGTCCGCCTTGATGCAAAACACCTTGTTATTCGTTTATTGCTTTATTATCCCAAACTAGTTTCGGCGACAAGTGTCACCATCATCTGTGGTTTTTTTTAATCTTATTTATTGTATGTTACAGCATGTTTTAAGCAATTATTGGCGCTGTTTGCCACCAAACAAAAGAGCATAGAAAATATGTAGCAAACAGCGCCAATAATTGCTTAAAACATGCTGTAACATACAATAAATAAGATTTAAAAAAAAAAAACCACAGATGATGGTGATATTTGTCACCGAAACTAGTTTGGGATAATAATGCAATAAACGGATAACAGTGTTTTGCATCAAGGCGGACTCATTTTCTGATATTATTGTTAGTGATGGAGAATGACAATTATAAGCTCGCCAGTGAATAAGTGTCATGTAATGTTTTGTGGGAATGTTAGTTTTTTAACGGAGTTTATATAAAAGATTTTGTGGAAAACTGTTTGTATATGCCTTGCAGATAAAGCGAATAATAATACGAAATGTAAGTACAAAGTGTCCAGAAAACTCAGCCGCGTGGGATTAGCCGAGCGGTCTAAGGCGCTGCAGTCATGGACTGTGCGGCTGGTCCCGGCGGAGGTTCGAGTCCTCCCTCGGGTATGGGTATGTGTGTGTCCATAAGATTTCACACACATTTGAACAGAAAACTCAAATACAATGTGGAGACAAAAGTCGTGGAACAGTGATATGCACATATGCAGATAGCGGTAGCAACGCGCACATAAGGTGTGAAAGAGATGTGTAGATTGGCGGAGCTGTCATTTCTACTCATGTGCTTCAAGTGAACAGGTTTCAGACGTGATAATGGCCGCACGACGGCAACTAACAGACTTTGAACGCGGAATTGGGGTTAGACTGAAGGGACATTCCATTTCTGAAATCGATAGGGAATTCAGTACTCCAAGATCCACAGTATCAAGAGTGTGCCGAGAATTCTAAATTTCAAGACAGTACCTCTCACCACGGACAACGAAAATGTCGACAGCCTTCACTTAACGACCCAGAGCAGCGGCGTATGCATAGAGATGTCAGTGCTAACAGACAGCCAACGCTGCGTGAAATAACCGCAGAAATCAATGTGGGATGCACGATGAATGCATCCGTGAGCAACGAAATTCGGCGTTAATGCGGTATGGCAACAAACGACCGACGCTAACACTAGTACGTCGCTTGCAGCGCCTCTCCTGGGCTTGATTGGACCCTAGACGACTGGATAACTGTGGCCTGGTCACATGAGTCCCGATTTCAGTTGGCAAGAGCTGATGGGGAGGTTCGAGCGTGGCGCGGACCCCACGAAGCCATGAGGCCAAGTTGCCAACAAGACACTGAACGAGCTGGTGGTGGCTCCATGGCGGTGTGGGCTGTGTTTATATGGATCGCCGGTCGTTGTGGCCGAGCGGTTCTAGGCGCTTCAGTTCAGAACCGCGCTGCTGCAACGGTCGCAGGTTCAAATCCTGCTTTGGGCATGGATGTGTGTGCTGTCCTTAGGTTAGTTAGGTTTAAGTAGTTCTAAGTCTAGGGGACTGATGTCATCAAATGTTAAGTCCCATAGTGCTCAGAGCCATTTGAACCATTTTTTTCTCAGCCATTCATGGACTTTATGTTCCCAAACAAGGATGGAATTTATGCGGATGACAATGCGCCATGTCGCTGTGCGACAGTTGTTCGTGATTGGTTTGAAACACATTCTGGGCGGTTCCAGCGAATAATTTGGCCACCAATATCGCCCGACGTGATCCCATCGAAGATCTATGGGAAATAACCAAGAGGTCAATTCGTACACAGAATCCTACACCGGCGACACTTAGGCTGTTACGGACGGCTATACAGGTAACATGGCTCAGCATTTCCAGATGGGATTTCCAATGACTTTTTGAGCCCGTGCATCGTCAAGTTATTGCACTACGCCGAGCAGAAGGAGGTCATTCACGATATTAGGAGGTATCCTATGAGCTCTGTCACCTCAGTGTGCTATAATATAGTAAACATGACCTGCTATTGCTTGTACCAATAATGTCTCTTGGGATGCGTCTCATAACTGAAAATAAACGTCGGCAGTGTTTAGTTTCAGCCTTGCGACAACTAAGCTGGAAGTGCCACGGGAAAACACCGACCGTATGCACGTATAAAATACAAAAGCAGTGTGCCTTTGTGGAGTTGCTAACCGGTGGCGGAGCTGGAACAACGGGAACAGCTTGTTGTATATACCGTTCATATGTGCGCTGCGGACTCACGGAACGAAATGAATAAATAAATAAATCAGCTTCCCGAATGAGATTAATTTATGAGGCGCAGGCCAGCCCGGCACTGCGCTGCAAACGTTGCCATGTTATCGACAGCGGCATGGATAAGGCACACTAAGGCCGCCGACTGGAAACAAATTGCAACCATCAGTAGAATAGTTTAAATGACGTACTGTCTTTCGTATCAAGTGCCTGACTTACTTTCTCTTATTTTTTATTTTTCACGTCGCTGTCAAAGGAGGATTTTGCAATGCCCTAACCTTCTCGACCAGCCAGTGGTCACCTTCAGACTTTTTCCCCACTACTGGGCATTTTTTTTTTTTTTTTTTGTCCTAGGGATCTACGACAGATTGTAAGTTTCGACTCGTTCTTTCCCGAACCAGGGACCCTTACCTCGAATTGATTCATTTATCCTTCTCCACCATCCTTGAAATCACCCTGTATGTACATACATATTAAGGCACCGTTGTCTGTAACTTTGACGCTTTGCAGCGTCGTTGAATGACGTTTCCGGACATGGGATCCCATGTAAAACTTGATCTACTAAGTCCCATCTACAATCTCCAGAAGTATATAACATGCATTGTGAAGTAATTATAATTTGCAAACCAAATGCGTGTGAATTCCACCATTGAAGGTCCTGTCGCACCGAGCGAGGTGGCGCAGTGGTTAGCACACTGGACTCGCATTCGGTAGGACGACGGTTCAATCCCGCGTCTGGCCATCCTGATTTAGGTTTTCCGTGATTTCCTTAAATCGCTCCAGGCAAATGCCGGGATGGTTCCTTCGAAAGGGCACGGCCGACTTCCTACCCTGTCCTTTCCTAATCCGATGAGACTGATTTCGCTGTCTGGTGTCCTCCCCCAAAACAACCCAACCCAAGGAGAGAAGGCCCTGTCGCTGACCACGGAAGTGTGTTGTTTACGGTTTGTTGTTGGCTGTCAGCAGGAGCAGGAGCCTCTTTGAAATGTGTTGTTCGCGTGTTTACGTTCTCTTGTTTCATTTACGTATGTGTTGTTCGGTTGGTTGATTTGGAGGGAGGCGATCAAATAGCGAGGTTCCAAAATTGTTCAAATGTGTGTGAAATCTTATGGGACTTAACTGCTAAGGTCATCAGTCCCTAAGCTTACACACTACTTAACCTAAATTATTCTAAGGACAAACACTCACACCCATGCCTGAGGGAGGACTCGAACCTCCGCCGGGACCAGCAGCACAGTCCATGACTGCAGCGCCTAAGACCGATCGGCTAATCCCGCGCGGCAATAGCGAGGTCATGGCTTACATCGGATCAGGGAAGTGTAGGGAAGGAAGTCGTCCGTTTTCGGGCGTCGGTGAATAGTTTCTGCACAAAGCGGGACGGTTGTTCTTATGTTCCGGCCGGGGTGGCCGGGCGGTTCTAGGCACTACAGTCTGGTACCGCGCGACCGCTACGGTCGCAGGTTCGAATCCTGCCTCGGGCATGGACGTGTGTGATGTCCTTAGGTTAGTTAGGTTTAAGTAGTTCTAAGTTCTAGGGTACTGATGACCACAGCAATTAAGTCCCATAGTGCTCAGAGCCATTTTATTTTGTTCTTATGTAGGTTGTTAGCGTAATGCATTTGACTGCTTCAAAAGAGTGTCATTGCATATGCTTTCCATAAGTGGCAGAACTGTCTCCATTTTTTAATTAAGAGTAGGGACTATGATGCAGAAGAGGCACACACGTATTCTTAGGAGTTTCTCTTGAAATTTGATATCACAGTTTGATACGGCTCTTCACGCGAGTCTGTCCTGGCGCAAGCCAAGTACTGCAGTGTTAGGAACACGGGAAGCAATACTTATCGTACAAGATAGAACAGTTACAGCTTGTTGTTTGACATTGTTCACGACGGGTAGGGGGGGGGGGGGGGGGTGAGATATATACGACCTGTTGGTTTGAAACATGTGTGGATAAAAATCCTACGTCATAAAACAAATTTTCTCTACTGTTTATCGGTTTCTGCTTATTACTGAGGCATCTCCAGATCAATTTGAAACGTCTGGAGCTCGTGGTCTCGCGGTCGCATTCTCGCTCCCGAGCACGGGGTCCCGGGTTCGTACAAAATAGTCAACAGAACGGTACCAACCAACCAAAGACTGGCGGAGATAAAACTCGTGGCAAGTGACGTACGTGCCGTGACCGACACCCCCGAGCACCGTTTTACCTGCGGAAATGCCACCAACATATGGGAAGCGTGCCAGCAGGTGGTGGCCCACATCGACAGAACGTCGCCGGGAAGCATCACAGTGGAAGCAATCACCGCCCCAGGCTGCAACCCATTTCCACGACCCAAGCGACTGGCGACTTTCTGGGTCCTCGCCATGACGGCACACGCCATCGTAGCGCGGAGGCAGACTGACCAGCTGGCCTTCCTGATGGACCTCTGGGAGGAGAACAGGACGGCAAAGCAGCACAGACGATACGCGAGAACTTCAGAAACTTCCTGCATATTCCACGACCGCCAGAGTCCTCCCCAGCCCGTGACCCTCAGCACCGCCACCAGCCACCTCACCACACTCACCACAAGAATAACGTGTGCAGTGACCGTGAACAAGTGCAACACAAAAGATAAAGTGCTTTCTCCTCTCGCCTCAAATAGTGAAGTATAGTGGTATAAAGTGTTTTTCTTCTTACAAGGGGAGGCCACCAATTGTGAAATTCAGATTCGATTCATACTGCGCATAATAAAAGCTCATGGCCAGAGGTGTAATGTGGCAAAGCACCAAGATGCACTTCTCAGCCGTTGTCGAGAAAATCGACAGTTAAAAGAAACCGTTGCGGTGAAATACTCTCCACGATTAATGATTTTCTACAGCGTCATAGCGCAGCGGTAAGCGCTGGGGTTCGTAATTCGAAGGTCACCGGATCGAATCTGGCGCCATGCAATATTTTTTATTATTAGTTTTTTGCAATTCAAATATATATAAACTATTAATGAATTGCTTATGCATGTTGGTGAAGGCGGATGGCTCTCCAACTGTACCGTCTCTATTTTTCCGTTGGTTTAACAGGGTGTACCAAAGCTGTCCCGTCCGCACTGATTTTCGACGATGTTATAAGTTGCGCTAGGGACCGCATCTACCTTCTTTCGAAGTTAGCAGGCAACTACGCTGTTATGGGGCGGCTCGTTTCGGCCCATTCAACATCTGTCCTTCAAGTGTAACGAGCGAATAACGGAGTTTATGTTTCATACCTGCCACAGCAAGTTTGTGTTCGTGGGGTCTCTATTCTAATTCGAACGTTTGACTTACGCTATACGTATTCGTTTCTACGTCTTCCGTTAACTATACGTGGTTAACACTATGAAGACAATTAATAACATTTGTGAAATACAACTTTGTTTGCGGAAAACATAATGATGTTCGAAGTCGCCAGTTTTTCCACGACAAACGACAAACGACTTTCAACAACTTATTATATGCATAATTGTTGCAACTGATTGCCGGGAATTATATGTATATATATATATATATATATATATATATATATATATATATATATATATGAATTACAAAAAACAAATACTAAAAAAAAAAAGTTGCATGGAGCGAGATTCGATCCGGCGACCTTCGGATTACGAACCCCAGCGCTTACCGCTGCACCACCACGCTGTAGAAAATTTTAATCGTAGAGAGTATTTCACCGCAACGGTTTCTTTTAACTGTCGATTTTCTCGACAACGGCTGAAAAGTGCATCTTGGTGCTTTGCCACATTACACCTCTGGCCATGAGCTTTTATTATGCGCAGTATGAATCGAATCTGAATTTCACAATTGGCGGCCTCCCCTTGTTAGTGAAATCAGTGATACAAAGTGCTTCTCACCAAATAACTGTCATGCTCGCAGCCAAATCAGTGTCAAAAGTATGCCCAGTAGTACTACCAGTTTTTTTTTTTTTTTTCATTATTTGTACTACAGGGTGATTCAAAAAGAATACCACAACTTTAAAAATGTGTATTTAATGAAAGAAACATAATATAACCTTCTGTTATACATCATTACAAAGAGTATTTAAAAAGGTTTTTTTTCACTCAAAAACAAGTTCAGAGATGTTCAATATGGCCCCCTCCAGACACACGAGCAATATCAACCCGATACTCCAACTCGTTCCCTACTCTCTGTAGCATATCAGGCGTAAGAGTTTGATAGCTGCTGTTATTTCTCGTATCAAATCATCAATGGTGGCTGGGAGAGGTGGCCGAAACACCATATCCTTAACATACCCCCATAAGAAAAAATCGCAGGGGGTAAGATCAGGGCTTCTTGGAGGCCACTGATGAAGTGCTCTGTCACGGGCTGCCTGGCGGCCGATCCATCGCCTCGGATAGTTGACGTTCAGGTAGTTACGGACAGATAAGTGCCAATGTGGTGGCGCTCCATCCTGCTGAAATATGAATTGTTGTGCTTCTTGTTCGAGCTGAGGGAACAGCCAATTCTCTAACATCTCCAGATACTGTAGTCCAGTTACAGTAGCACCTTCGAAGAAAAAGGGACCAAAAACTTTATTGGCTGAAATGGCGAACAAATGTACAACTAAATGAAACTTTATAGCTCCCTTAATTCGCCGACAGATAGTGCTTAGCTCTGCCTTTTGTCGTTGCAGAGTTTTAAATTCCTAAAGTTGTGGTATTCTTTTTGAATCACCCTGTATATTGTCTAGGATACAAGCATTACTTAGTGGAAAGTGCCAACTACTTATAATTTTTTTTGAATGATTTCCTTTACTATGTGCCCTATAACATTTATATTGTTTACCCACACTTTCCTCTCAGCTTCTCTTATACAGCGTGTTACAAAAAGGTACGGCCAAACTTTCAGGAAACATTCCTCACACACAAATAAAGAAAAGATGTTATGTGGACATGTGTCCGGAAACGCTTAATTTCCATGTTAGAGCTCATTTTAGTTTCGTACACCTACGCTCAATGGAGCACGTTATCATGATTTCATACGGGATACTCTACCTGTGCTGCTAGAACATGTGCCTTTACAAGTACGACACAACATGTGGTTCATGCACGATGGAGCTCCTGCACATTTCAGTCGAAGTGTTCGTACGCTTCTCAACAACAGATTCGGTGACCGATGGATTGGTAGAGACGGACCAATTCCATGGCCTCCACGCTCTCCTGACCTCAACCCTCTTGACTTTCATTTATGGGGGCATTTGAAAGCTCTTGTCTACGCAACCCTGGTACCAAATGTAGAGACTCTTCGTGCTCGTATTGTGGACGGCTGTGATACAATACGCCATTCTCCAGGGCTGCATCAGCGCATCAGGGATTCCGTGCGACGGAGGGTGGATGCATGTATCCTCGCTAACGGAGGACATTTTGAACATTTCCTGTAACAAAGTGTTTGAAGTCACGCTGGTACGTTCTGTTTCTGTGTGTTTCCTTTCCATGATTAATGTGATTTATAGAGAAATAATAAAATGAGCTCTAACATGGAAAGTAAGCGTTTCCGGACACATCTCCACATAACATATTTTCTTTCTTTGTGTGTGAGGAATGTTTCCTGAAAGTTTGGCCGTACTTTTTTGTAACACCCTGTATAATATGACATAATTTTTCTCTCTTCTTCAATTTATGTATAATCTGTAGTATATGTAGAAAAGTCTTCTTCCACTTCTGCTCCATCTATCATGCTGATGTGTCCCTCATACTGTCCCACCTAACAGTGCAACCTAGAAGAAAAGATCAAACCAGAATGCACAATGTGCCTGTGACATCACAACTTCTGAGTCCCACTGGAAAGAAAAGAGCATTAAATATCCACTTTCGTTACGAACCTAACAGGTCTGCTCTGCCGCATTTATTCTTAGTTTGGTACACTGTTGATATATTGCAGAACTTTTGCGGACTTATTATCTGTGACTCTACAGTAGTTTGAATCTCAGCACTTTCAGTACTCACGCAGTTCGGTTGCGTGTAGTTGAATGTGCGTCGTTCAGTGCTTAGTTTTGAGTGTTTACTGTGACAATCCGGTCATCATATTGTTCCTCAAAACATCGACAATCTATTTGTGCTAACAACTATTTTGAAATACAAAATACTGAAGATCATTAGAAAAGCTTCGTATAAAATATTCGGTACTTGTAAGTCCCGTCATAGCTATAGCTTCATGTTTTCGCATGACAGGCCATGGAAAGAATACTGGAAGATAAGGAGAATATGGAGTTACACTAGAAGTTTTCCCCATAGTATACTGATGCGCCAATTTAGGAAAGCAGTGATTCCGAAACAAAACACCATATTGAAAATTAATTCGAGCTCGCCAATTTACCGGCCAAACAAACAATAAATGACACCGCACCAAATGTCATCATGAACAGATTATTTCCATTTATTTTCTAGAAACTGAACAAATTCAGTTTTAAGATTGCAGTGATAGAAAAAAAATCTGTCAATTATTTTCAGAATAAAAGAGGAAAGCAGGTATTTTCAGTTTAAAATTAAATTTGAGCCCAAAATTTGGGAGGTCATGCCAGATTTTATTGTTAATCATGGAAAATATGACCACTATGCTATTTACGATATCGAAACCATTTCTCAAGAAGTAATGTTTGTCGAAGACTGGACCGTTATGACATGATGGTACTCTGGAGCCCTTTTTGAAAAAAAAATGAAATAAAAGACCAAAATACACAGTTCTCCGGTTTTCTGTCAACTGAATCAATTTACAATCTGGCGCAATGACGTAAAAAATTGAGAGTTGTCAACTTCAGAGAACAAAAATTCAGTCGACAAAGGGTTAACAGCACATGTGAATTGACCTGCCGTGTCTGTGTGTCACTTGCAACTGAGCAGTAACCGGCAGCAGATGTGACGTGGCGGCAAGTGACAGACGTCAACTATCAAGTAATTTTAATCGGACTGTAGTGTGTACAACTGTAGCAAACCAGTGTACATATTGGAGATCAGCAGTTACTACAGTCTGACTTATCTGAACCTAGGCTGGAGAGGCTCACCAAATTTTTCTTTAGAATGAAGGTGATGCCAATCACAACTCAGACACGGTTACGAGACAAATCACGAAGGCCAAAATTTATTATTAACCTCTGATGTGTGTGACGACTGTTACGGGGCCTGAGCATTACGCTCGGCGTCGGCAGACCCGATAAATTTTCGCAGACACGGCTGGGTCTGGGTCCGGAGCCGCGCGAATAATTTTCCGGCGCTGCGAGAGGCGGCGCAGGTTTTCCGGCAGCGCCTGGGAAAGGCGTGGGTGGAGGCGGCGGCGGCAGCGGCGGCGAGATAGCCCTGGAGGCGGTGGTGGTGGCGGCGGCGGCGGCAGCGGCGGCGGAGGCGGCTGGGCGCCCACTATTTAGCAGGAAGGGAAGGGAGGGAAGGAGGGAGTGAGGGAGGAAGAAAGAGAGAGGCAGAGGCGGAGGAAAGGGGGCGCAGGAGGAGGAGGAGGAGGAGGAGGAGGAAAGAGAGCGCCGGATCGATGCTAGGCGCGCGGCCTGCCCGCCCGCTTCTTCGGCGCTGGTCCGCCGACTGACCCCTGCGGCACGCCCTGCTCCTGAGGGCGCGCGCCGCTGCCGAAACGCCTCGCGGCTCTGTCACGAGACACGCCTGTAGGGGCAACACGCGCGTCCGCTTTCCGTCGCGCGTCTTAGCATAATAAACAGAAACCGGCGTGATGGTCTGCAGAGGGTTCCTGTGTGACCACCATCTGACCACCATGCGATGTGTGATGTTACGCAGCAGAGCCTGGTATAGCGGCGCCACTGTGTGGTCTCCCATAGGGTGTTTCAGCTGCGGCACTGCAGGGTTGACACTGCTGCCTGGCTAGCGTCAAACAGGGCACGGAGCAGCAGGCAGCGTTAAATAGGGCATATGCGGCTTGCGCTCGGCACTTGCCAGGCAGTGTCAAATAGGGCATGCAGCTAGGCAGCGTTCTCGGATTAAAGGTCCGTGTAAATCATCAGACTATTTCCGAAGCTCCACTGGCTTGTCAAATTATTTGGCATGTGCGGTTTTCTTTCCAAAACGTAGACTGCATTTGAAAGAAATTTCGGTTCACGACCGATTCGACAAGAAACATGTCAAATCAACACACCTTCAGCCATCTCAGTTTCCGCTTTAATTTTATTTGTGAAGCCAGTTTCAGCGTTACATTACGCCATCTTCAGGCCCATTGACCAACGTATAGAATGAATCCCACCTCTTGTATCCGGCCGCTGTGGCCGAGCGGTTCTAGGCGCCTCAGTCCAGAACCGCACGACTGCTGCGGTTGCAGGTTCGAGTCTTCTCTCTGGCATGGATGTGTGCAATGTCCTTAAGTTAGCTAGGTTCAAATGGTTCAAATGGCTCTGAGCACTAGGGGACTTAACTTCTGTGGTCATCAGTCCCCTAGAACTTAGAACTACTTAAACCTAACTAACCTAAGGACATCACACACATCCATGCCTTAGGCAGGATTCGAACCTGCGACCGTAGTGGTCATGCGGTTCCAGACTGAAGCGCCTAGAACCGCACGGCCTCACCGGCCGGCAGATAACTAGGTTTTAGTAGTTCTAAGTTCTAAGGGACTGATGACCTCCGATGGTAAGTTCCATAGTGCTCAGAGCCATTTGAACCATTTGAACCACCTATTGTACAGCCGAAATAGGGGCTAGCGTATATTCACCGGTATCCATAAACACAGCGATCCGTTTGATCATTACTTGGCAACAGATTATCGAAGGGAAGACCTTTATTTTAATGAGTGCCACTCCAAGTCATGTCGATGGCGTTCTCACCCCTATTTCGCGATAGTACAAAACGAGCTGCCTGTCTCTGTCGATCCTATCTGATGTGGATCCACATCTGACAGCAGTACTCCAGAATGGGACGTACAAGTGTAGTGTAGGCAGTCTCTTTAGTAGATGTGTTGAATTTTGTCAGTGTTCTACCAATAAATCGTACTCTTTGGTTTACTTTACCCCCAACAGTATCTATGTGACTGTGCCAACTTAAGTTATTCTTAATTGTAATCCCTAAGTATTTATTTGAGTTTACAGCCGTTAGATTCTTGTGATATAACTGTAACTGAAATTTAGCTGATTCCTTTTGGTACTGATGTGGATTACTTCACAGTTTTCATTATTTAGTCAATTGCCACTTTTCGCACCACACAGATATTTTGTCTGAATCATTTTCTGATTTGTTTTGATCATCTGATGACTTAATGAGACTGTAGATGACAGCATCATCTGCAGACAATCTAAGAGTGCTCTGAGATTGTCTCCTAAATCGTTTACATAATCAGGAACAGCAGAGGTTTTATAACACTTCCGTGGTGAGTACCAGATATTACATCTGATTTACGTGAAGACTCAGTAACTACGAATCGAGTCGCACAACGCAGACGACACATCATAGACACGAAAGTTGATTATAAGTCGCATATGAGGAACGGTATCAAAATCCTTCTGGAAATCTAAAAATATGGAATCAATTCGACATATCCTGTCAGTAGCACTTATTAGGCTACTTCGTGAGAACAATATTTTCTGAATTCGTGTTGGCTATTTGTCAATAAATCGTTTTCTTCGAGATAACTCATAATATTCGAACTCCGTATATGTTCCAAAAAAGTGGTACAAATCGACGTTAACGATATAGCTCTGTGATTTAGCGGAATACTATTTTCTTTCTTGAGTAATGGTGTGACTTACGAAACTTTCCAGTCTTTAGGTACAGATTTTTCTACGAGCGATCGGTTCTATATGATGGCTAAATATGGAGCTATTGCATCAACGTACTCTGAGAGGAGTGTGACTGGTATACAATCAGGACCGGAGGCCTTGCCGTTATTAAAGGGGGTAGGACGTCAAATGGGCCGACTTGGAGCAGGGTAGTCACCACAGGACATTTTAATTTCCACTGTCTTTTGTCAGCATGATCAGGAAGGATTCAGGATTCACACTCATAACGGCGGAAGTTCAGGAACTTAACAAAATAAATTTTTTTACACGTGAAATATCGTCATTTTTCACGTACTTTTGTCAGCATTTGTTGCTGTAGCTACACTTTTCTTCGTAAGAGAGATTCTTCGATGAATTTTACACGGCATACAAGCCATACTTACAGATGTATGGAACTCTAGAATTAGTTTAATTTATGAAAAAATGAATGAGCTGTTACATTTTAAACTTAATGTTTAGAAAAAACTCAAATTTTATAGTTAATTATCTCAATTTTTCCACAGTATTTAACAGGTTCGGAAAATTCTAGAGTTTCATACACCTGTTAGTATGGATTGTATGCTGTGCAAAATTCATCGAGAAATCTGTCTTACTTACGAAGAAAAGTGTAGCTATAGCAGCAAATGCTGCCGATAGAAACTGAAAAAGTGATGAAATTTCACATGTAAAAAAATTTATTTCGTTATGTTTTTGAACTTCCACTGCAATGAGCGTGAATCCTGAATCCTTCCTGATCATGCTGACAAAGTTTTACGAATTTATTTGTAAAAGTATAGACAGTGGAAATTAAAACGTCATGTGGTATCTCACCAGCTCCAAGTCAGCCCGTTTAATGTCCTACCCAGCTTAAGTGATTCAAGCTGCTTTGCAGCAGCCGGGATATTTACTTCTAAGTTACTCATGTTGGCAGTAGCTCGTGGTTCGAATTCTGAAATATTTAGATTGTCTTCTGTGGTGAAGGAATTTCGGGTAACTGCATGTAGTAACTCTGCTTTACTGATGCTCTGGTCTGCCAACATCAGCATTGTGATTGCACAGTGAAGGTATTGACTGTGTCTTTCCGCTGGTGTACTTTACATACAGCCAGAATCGCTTTGGATTTTCTGCCACATTTTGAGACAGAGTTTCGTTGTAGAAGCTAGTAAAAGCGTCTCACAGTGAAGATCGCACTAAATTTCGAGCTTCTGTAGAACTTCGCCAATCTTGAGAGTTTTGCGTTCTTTTAAATTTGTCATGCTTTTTTCGTTGCTTCTGCAACAGTGTTCTAACGTGTTTAGTATACCATGAGGGATAAGTGCCATCTCTTATTCATTTATTTGCTACAGGCGATGGTTATTCAGGCTTTTGACGTGGAGTCACATTAATGTGACTATATCGTGTATAAGGTTTCAAAACCTTGCTGCGCTGTTCGTAACGTTTCTCGCACACTTACGACATGCCAATTTCTATGCTCTTTGTATTATTACTCAGGAAGTTTAATAAAGAAATGTTTTCACGGATAAACAATTTCATCACGTCGCCTTATTTGGTACAGAAGGGGAGAAGTTTGTAGACACTATTCTTCTGACTATGTGACTGTTTGCGGCGCTGAGAGAAGACTGGAAAGGTTGTCATTTGTATAATACTACAGCTTAGCTGAAACATTATAAGCCTGTACTGGTATCATCATGAATGTTCTGGAACGTAGGCAAGAATTAATGGAAGTGGCTTTACGCCCATATTTTACGCCAAAGTGTTTTATGGGTACCTACGTTTTTTGCCGATGTCGTTAGTGTCAGGCGCCTGTTACCTCCCCAGCCCACACTTTGGAAACACTCGATTAGAGATTAAGAGAGAGAGGAAGGGAGGAAAACTACGTTCATATGACGCGCCACAGAGAGGAAAAAATAATAACCGAACAGTGCCACCAGCTGCACATGTAGTTCAACGTAAATATTTCGTTTGAGAGTCAAGAGCCATCAAAAATAATTAAAAATAATAAAAAGATACAATGTTTGCATTCAGACGAGATTGCCAGAGAAGAAGAGTACTCGAACACCGCTACTGCCACGTGTAGTTCAAATGTAAACATTTACTTTCAGATTCAAGTGTGATTCATCTATGTCTACCTCTACATGGATATTCTGCAAAGCACAGTTAAGTGTCTGGCAGATGGTTCGCCGAACAGCCTTCACAGTAATTCTGTATTATTGCACTCTCGAACAGCGCTCGGAAAAAACGAACTCCTATATCGTTCTGTGCGAGCTCTAATTTCCCTTATTTTATTGTGATGATCGTTTCTCCCTATGTAGGTCAGCTACAGCAAAATATTTTCGTGATTGGAATTTCGTGAGAAGATTCCAGTGCAACAAGAAAAGCCATTCTTTCATGATTTCCACCCCAAATCCTATATTATGTCCGTAACACTCTCTCCATTATTTCTGGGTAATGTGAAACGTGCTACCGTTCTTTGAACTTTTCCGTTGTCCCCCGTCGATCCTATCTAATGCGGTTCGCAAATCGCACAGCAGTACTCGAAAAGACGGCAGACGAGTGTAGTGTAAGTGTATCGTAAGTGTAGCCCAAGTGTTCTGACAATAAATCGTAGTCTTTGGTTAGCTTTCTTACAACATTATCTTTGTGATCACCCCAATTTAACTTGTCTGTGATTTTAATGCCTAGGTATTTAACTGAATTTACGGCCTTTAGATTTAATTGATTTATCGTGCAACCGAAGTTTAGCGGATTCCTTTTAGCAGTCATGTGGATGACCTCTCATTTTTCATTATTGAGGGTCAGTTGGCAATTTTCGCATCATACAGATATAGTTCCTAAAACGTTTTACAATTTGTTTTGCTCTTCTGTAGATGATAAACGATAGCATCATCTGCAAACAACCCAAGACGGCTGCCGAGATTGTCTCCTAAATGTTTATAAAGGAACCTGCATTGGGGAACGCCAGAAATCACTTCTGTTTTACCCGATGACTTTCCGTCAGTTACTACGTACTGTGACCTCCCTGACAGGAAATCATGACTCCAATCGCATAACTGAGACGATATTCCCTAAGCGCTCAATTTAATAATGTTCGAGCACAATAGATGTTCCAGAATCTTGGTGCATATCGACATGAATGATATGGCCCTGTAATTTAGTGAATTACTTCTATTGCCTTTCTTGAATATTGATGTGACCTGTGCAACTTTCCAGTCTTGATTTCTTTTTCTTTTTTTAAAAAAAGTAAAAACGTGTAATCCATGTTTGACGTTTGACTCTGTTCTCACGAGCGGAACAAGCGCGTTGTATGTCTGCAGTAGCTGGTATGCTAGACAGTTCGCCAGGTGTTTAACGTCACGTATCTACAAAATATATGAACAATTTTCTTTATAATTTTACATTGTAACACTAAAAGGTAACTATCGGAATGGGACCGAAATCGGTAGATGTGAAGAACATGTAAAAATTTGATGATTTATTCAAGGGAAAAGCTTCACAAATTGAGCAAGACAGCAACGCTTTGCTGCACCTCTGGCCATTATGCAAGCAGTTATTCTGATCGGCATTGATTGATGGAGTTGTCGTATTTTCTCCTGAGAGATATCGTGCCAAATTGTGTCCAGTTTTCGCTTTATATCGCCAAAAATCTCGAGACAGATGGAGGGCCCGGCCCAAAATGCTCATACCTTCAAGGATCTAAGGCGCCAGTTGGACAGATTTTGGCACGTTTTCCCTCTGGAGGACATACAACAATCGTCAGTCACTGCCAAGCTGAATAACTCCATGCACAAAGACCAGAGATGGACAGATTCCTTATTGAGTCGCTCAATTTGTGAAGCGCTTTCTCTTTAATAAATCATCCAATTTTTCTTTAATTGTGATCATTTCTTTACCTGTACATGTACATCCCGGCTGCCAATTTTCGTCCTATTCGGTTTATTCAGTCGTGGCGCGTGGTTATTATTATTTTTTTTCTGAGAGTGTAATTCTGCATGTCATTGCTCGTGCGAAACTCAGCTAGCCCTTTTCTCATATGATATCCTGCGAACCATGGATGAGGGGCACTAGTTTTATTCCGTATTCCTGGATTTCCTGAAAGCATTCGACGTGGTATATCGCTGCAGATCGTCAGCGAAGATACAAGCATACGGAACAGTTTCCCAGATACGTGAGTGGCTTGAAGACTTCTTAAGTAACGAAACCCAGTACGTTGTCCTCGATGGGCAGTGTCCATCAGAGACAAGGGTATAGTCAGGGGCGCCCCAGGGAAGTGTGATACGACCGTTGCTATTTTCTGCATCCATAAATGATCTGACGGACAGGGTTGAGCAGCAGTCTGCAGTTGTTTGCTGGTGATGCTGTGGTGCAAAGGAAGGTGACGACGGTGAGAGATTGTAGGATGACAAGATGACTTAGACAAAATTCCTGGTTGTTGTGGTGAATGGCAGCTAGCTCTCAATGTAAAAAAAGAAAATGTAAGTTAATGCAGATGTGCACGAAAAACTGGCCTGTAATATTCGCATACAACACTAGCAGCAACAACGGCAACAAAGTCCTTCATGTTACAGTGGCATCGTTTAAATATGTGGTCGTAACATTGCAAAGGGCTATGAAATGGGACGAACATGTGAGAACTGTGGTAGGGAAGGCGAATGGTGGATCTCGGTTTATTGGAACAGTTTTAAGGAAGTTTAATTTAGTTAAGTTTAGTTTAGTTATGTCATGTTCCGTAGATCATATTCACGATGATTTTATGTACTGTACTTCCTCGATTCACCGCCATGATTTCATACGGGATACTCTACCTGTGCTGCTAGAACATGTGCGTTTACAAGTACGACACAACATGTGGTTCACGCACGATGGAGCTCCTGCACATTTCAGTCGAAGTGTTCGAACGCTTCTCAACAACAGATTCGGTGACCGATGGATTGGTAGAGGCGGACCAATTCCATGGCCTCCACGCTCTCCTGACCTCAACCCTCTTGACTTTCATTTATGGGGGCATTTGAAAGCTCTTGCCTACGCATCCCCGGTACCAAATGTAGAGACTCTTCGTGCTCGTATTGTGGACGGCTGTGATACAATACGCCATTCTCCAGGGCTGCATCAGCGCATCAGGGATTCCATGCGACGGAGGGAGGATGCATGTATCCTCGCTAACGGAGGACATTTTGAACATTTCCTGTAACAAAATGTTTGAAGTCACGCTGGTACGTTCTGTTTCTGTGTGTTTCCATTCCATGATTAATGTGTTTGAAGGGAAGTAATGAAATGAGCTCTAACATGGAAAGTAAGCGTTTCCGAACACATGTCCACATAACATATTTTCTTTCTTTGTGTGTGAGGAATGTTTCCTGAAAGTTTGGCCGTACCTTTTTGTAACACCCTGTATATACACATGAATATGAATAATATTACTGAAATTTTTAGTTCTATACATGCAAGTACATTTAGAGGTACAAATTTTTTTACCAGTTCTGAAACAGAAACTCGTCCATGGAATAGAAGGAATTGTACACAAGAAATGATTTTAAGCTAGATTTAAAACTCGATCTGCTACATGCCAGACACTTTATGTTGTTGGGCAAATGATCAAAGATTTTTGTTGCTGAATAATGTACTCCTTTTTGAGCAATTGACAGCTTGAATAACGGATAGGAATGGTCATTTTTCCCTTCTAGAGCTGTATATATGAACATCACTGTTCTTCGCGTATTGAGGTGGATTATTTATAACGAATGTAATTAGCGAATATATGTACTATGATGCTACAGTTAAAATACCTAAGTGCTTGAATAGGTGCCTACGTGACGTCCATGGGTGAACACCACTAATTATTCTCACTGTTCTCTTTTGTGCAACCAATACTTTATGTCTAAGTGGTGAGTTACCCCAGAAAACTATTCCATAAGACGTTATTGAGTCGAAATATGCAGAGTACATTAGGAGACTGAACTGTTTATTACCAAGACTAGCGATTATACGAAGAGCGAAAGAAGCTGAACTTAATTGCTTGAGAAGCTCAGTAATATGCTTCTTCCAGTTCAAGTTGTCATCAATGTGAAGACCCAGAAATTTGGCGAAATCTACCCTGTTAACTGAGCCCTGAGTGTGGTTCACCGGTGAAGGAGACGGCATTTGACGCTGACTGCAGAACGATTCTACTCGTCGTCAGCGTGCGTTTCGCGTGAAGACAACGAAGAAAAGCGAAGAGAAATTGGGGCTCGTGCAGAAGCATATACAAGGTGTTTCATAATTTGTGTTAACCACTTCTAGAGGTTGTAGAGGGGACTTGATGGATCAAGTTTTACTTATGATTCCAAGTTCGAAAACGCAATGACGCTACAGAGCGTAAAGCTATAGGCGCTCTCGCCTCTGAATATCCTGTGATGATATTGCAAACTTTCTGGGATAATGGAGAAGGAGAAATGTATCAATTTCAGGCAAGGCTCCCTGTACCAGAATGAACGAGGCGAAAGTTATAAGCGAAAACAGTTCTGATATCTCTGACAGTGGTACTGTTGTTACTAAGATTGTAGGGTAGGTAACTTTTAGAGGTGGTAGTATGGACTAAAACAAGGAAAAATGTGCAGTAAACATGGGCTCTAGAATGCATAGGTTAAGAACTGAGCACTTCTTCAGTAGAGGAGGTGTGTTTCGCACTAGCGATGATGAACAAGCGCTCATCCTCAGGTATGCATTTTAGAGCCGATGTTTGCTCGACATTATTTCTTCTTTCGGTCTATACAACCACTCTGATAGTTGCGCACTCTACAATTTTAGCATGAACAGTGCTGGTACATGTGTTCCGCTATCAGAGATGTCTGAAACGTTTTAGTTTATAAATTTCGACTCGTTTGTTTTCTAACCAGGGACCTTCCCCTCAGACTGATACATTTATTCGTCATCCTACACAGCTTGTATCATCACATCACGGAATAACAAAAAGTGGCTCTGAGCACTATGGAACTCAACTGCTGAGGTCATTAGTCCCCTAGAACTTAGAACTAGTTAAACCTAACTAACCTAAGGACACCACAAACATCCATGCCCGAGGCAGGATTCGAACCTGCGACCGTAGCGGTCTCGGGGTTCCAGACTGCAGCGCCTTTAACCGCACGGTCACAACGGCCGGCACTGAATAACACTGTACATACATACATTTACACGCGCCAGCGCCTACAACTTTGTCACTATGTAGCGTGGTTCGATGACAATTCCGGACATGTGTGCCTATGTAAAGATTGATTTACCAAGTCCCCTGCAGCTCTAGAAGTGCTTACTAACATGAATTGTGAAACATCCTGTAGACTGCCGTTTTTCCTCGCTCTTTTCGCCAGTGGAACAGGAAACGGTGCGACTAGTAGTGGTACACGGTACCCTCCGCCAAGCACCATACGAGGTGCAACACTAAAGTAATGAGACTGATGTCAAAAACAATGTTGTTTACCGTTTTAGTCAAGTTTAGTGTTGTCTCCTTCAAAGTCGTTCCCTTCTGATTGCACAAACTTTTTCCGGCGCTTCTGCCATTGGTGGTAACATTTCTGGAACTCATCTTCCCTCCAAGACCGTTGTCACAGCTTTTTGGACGTCTTGTGTTGTTTGAAAATGGTGTCCTATGACCGCCGTTTTGACTCTTGGAAATAGAATATATCTGGTGAATAAGGTGGCTGTGGTAGTACTGAAATTTGTTTTGAGGTTAAAATTTCCGTGTTTCTCGCTGTTGTGGTGTGAGATTTTTGGAGACCATTTTTGCACAAATCTTTCTCATACCAAGATCTTCTGTTATTATTAGACGAACCGTTTCTCGATTGATGTTCAGTTCTTATACAATCATTTCCACGGATAATAGTACGAGTTCATGCACCCTGGCCAAGTTGACATGCGTCCATGAAGCTGATGGTCGTCCACTGCAGTCTTCATCTTTAACATTCGTTCTGCCTTCACTAAACATTTTATGCCAACGAAAAACTTGAGCTCTTGACTTAACCTCCTCTCCAAACGCCTTCTGTAGCTTACCGTAAGTTGTCGTCGCGTTTTACCCAATTTAACGCAAAAAGAAATGGCATACCGTTGCGCAATATTATGCGGTTCCGTTTTCGTGACGAGAGACACAAACACGTGTTAACTTATTACAGCACAACTCACGACTGAGCAGTTGCGTCGATGTGCTGCTTGGACTGGAAGCAGCTTATGGACCAAGGTCAAAGATATTGTGGCTACGCAAGCCTGCAGGGCTACCACATCTTGCAAAGAAAATCAGTCTCATTACTGTCGCACCTCGTATGGTGGCTTACAGAATATGTAGATGTAGATTGTAAAATTGTGTTGATTTGGGGGGGGGGGGCGGGGGGGGGGAGGTGGAGGGTACCAAACAGCAAGATCATCGATCCCATCAGATAGGGAAGGAAGTCGGCTGTGCCCTTTCAAAGGGGTTTGCCTCAAGGGGTTTAGTAAAATTATGTACTAAGTGAGATATTCCTTAAAAGGAGAAAATACTCTCGTAAAAGGAGGAAAAGCAGGATTTAAACGTTAGTACAACTAGTGTAATATTCTTATGTGAGAGGACACATGGGAGAATTCTACAGTGTGGTGTGCTGTCATTTGCGTGGCCACACTGACTCGACTCGGACGGGTGGGGGGTTACCACTTTACTTACTGCAAGCCAAGGCCTCTGGTTCGCGAGCAATGCTAGGCGCATTTTCGTTCATCCGTTTCGAAAATAGCTGCAGTCCTCGGAAAATCACTGGCCCTTGAGCCAACGGCCTAGGTCTCGTTCACAACCCATTTAGGAGGAACAGGGGGAGGAGGGAGGATCATCAGATCCTGGAAGCAGAAACTTGCCCCCCCCCCCCTTAGAGATACCGACTCTGTCGTAGACAGTAGCCACAGGTAGATCAGAAGGGCGCGGCCCGCGAAACATGTCTGGAAAAAGAAATCGAGCAGAATTTGTGATTTTTCCAGAGAAACAGATCATTTCGAGGTAGCAGACCATAAGGAGGATAGTGATGGAATTTGTGGTGTACTGAAGATACCACAGAAGAAGAATTCGCGACGGTTGGTACCAGAAGTACCGTGGACGCAACAGGACATTGCTGCACGCAAACCAATTACGCTGTCCGCGAAAATCACGCCCCCTGGAGCTGCAGCGCCACCAGGAACAGAAACGCGCGCCTCAGTAACTGCACGAGCAGAAGTCGCCAGATGCAAGTTGTCAGTCCGAGTCTTGCTAGGGAGTTCCTGCAGAACGTTCGTCGTGTCTTCAAGTCGCCGAGTGAGTTACAAGCAGTGGCCGGTAGTTAGACCGTAGGTAGTCTTCAGTAGAAACATAACAGTGAATTGAATTATCATATATGGTCAGAGACTGCCCGCCTAGAGTTTTACCTGATTACTTTTAATCTGGAACTGCTCTCCGAGTAGTACACATAGACAACGACTAGTTTCCTTCCGACTTTAGTTCAGAGAACATTAGATAGTTCGCGTTCGTGGAACTGCAGTCGGCTTACGACAGATAGACTAAACCTACGTTCTCTAATTGTCGTAACCAGCGCCACGGAATTTGAATAACATAGAAGTAGGGGTGTAAATGTGGAAACCCAGTTTGTTTTTGCTGTATAGAAGAAATGTTCTCTTTCAGCTTCAAAAATTACCCAAAGCTAATTCATAATGTTTTAGCAATGAATGTAATATTATGAAACACACAAACTAAATGTATTAAAAATTAAAAAACATTTTCTGCTTGCACAACAACTCATTAATTTTTCAAGAAGTGTGGGTAATGTGGAAACGCCTTAAATTTGTGGGAAACTGCCTACTTCAAACGAAAACTGTTAAAAAGTTCAGAAACTATTTTATTTTTTATTAAATTTAAATTACGCAAAAATATTTTTACACGCAACTGTAATAGAAAAATGCTTCATAAGCGAAGTTCACTTGCAAAAATCGCATATGTAAACATCTCCTTCATTTCTGGCACACAAAGAGTGACTCCACTCCTCACACACTACACACTTAATACACAATTCTCCCCAAACGTCTTTGGAAAATGCACCTCCAAAAAAATACAAATGGCATCTTCTTCAGTAGGTTTTTCTTCCCCAACTGGGAGATCCAAATCTGACTCGCCTGAAGAGACAGTTGGTGCAGTGGGCTCTTCATCTGAATCCTCAGATAACTTAAGGAGTGTTTACTGTACTCAGCTTCCAAAATATCAAAAAACTTGTCTACAGCTTCTTTGTTGAATCCATTTGGTCTCGAGAATGAGGTCCCCATAGGTTTGTGGATTGTGAATTTCTGTGTCATCTAACAAAAAGGTCAAACCAAGCTCTACCTGCAGAATTTGAAGTAAAAGGATGATTAATATTATATGCCTTTGTCTTGACATCTAGTCTGGTAAGGCCATAGAAGCGATTATCCAATTCAATGAGATACTGTACCAACTGTTTCTCAATAGTATCAGGTAGTACAGGCCTACGTCCAAGTCTCAATGAAACGCATCCTTCAGGTGACATATTGCTATGCACAAACCTTTGAAGTGTCGTCTGAGGTACACTGAAAGCTTTTACTGCTCTTCTTAACCCCACCTGCTTTCCCCTTAAGGCCATTATAGCCTTAATCATGTTTCCAGCATCCCACTTCTTCACAATAGCTCTTGGTTTCCGATCAGTTAGCTTTCGTGGCATCTAGAAAAAGACGCAAAACGTATTAGAAGCAATGTATTTGATGTTGGTATTGTGGAAACGTTTCCATAATACCATCGTATGCATGGTTCCACATTACCTACACACCGGCCAATTTTAAAATTCGGTAGATTACATTAAGCAACTATCCATTTAAAGTTGACAAACGACTGCTAAAACCTTCTATACACCTCCCTTTATAAGCTATGAGACGTAAAGAAAAGATAACTACAAAGTATGTAGATAAATGTAATACCAAACCTTACCTCGAAAAAGGTTTAGAAAATGTGCGAACGTATCATTGTCACGGCGTCTGTTGCACAACTGCTGCTAACCCTCTACCGTGACAAATAGGAACTATGGCAACAGTTTCTGGCTGCCCCGCTAGAGTGCAGCACTCTGCAGGCCAGATACTAGACGTTTCCACATTACCCACACGCTACCACATTTACACCCCTACCTCTACTGTTCACAGTTCCTCTTACTTTCGTGGTGTGTAGGTGCCCTAGAACGCACGCATCCCTCCTACCAGGACACCTTTGTCAATCTTTTTCAGCGGCAGCGAGATTTTCGGCAAAGTGGACGCATACTGTCCGCAACAGAATTTATGGTGCAGAATAGGCGTGTGCGTTTCGACTCTTGTCGAGGAGTGTTACTAGAATTGAGCGGTTGCTGATAGCAGTGCAGCGTGAATATCGTGTCGGTTTTACGTTCGGGTATCAGGGCTGCGTTCCAGATAAGAAAACTATTTACACTCGTACCTCAGAATCTGGGCTAACAGGTTCTCCTTTGGATCGGAAATCGCCTGGTCGAGCTCCCACAGCCGTGGGACACGGAGATGTCGCCACGCGGAGTCATGCGGCTGCCCTACTGTTATCGGATCGAAGTGACCGAAAAATTACTCGCCGAGATCCGAAGATGCAGCATTACTACACTACTGGCCATTAAAACTGCTACACCACGAAGATGACGAGCTACAGACGCGAAATTTAACCGACAGGCAGAAGATGCTGTAATATGCAAATTATTAGTTCAGAGCATTGACACAAGTTTGGCGCCGGTGGCGACACCTACAACGTGCTGACATGGGCAAAGTTTCCAACCGATTTCTCGTACACAAACAGCAGTTGACCGGCGTTGCCTGGTGAAACGTTGTTTTGATGCCTCGTGTAAGGAGGAGAAATGCGTACCATCACGTTTCCGAATTTAATAAAGGTCGGATTGTAGCCTATCGCCATTGCGGTTTATCGTATCGCGACATTGCTGCTCGCGTTGGTCGAGATCCAATGACCGTTAGCAGAATATGGAAACAGTGGATTCAAGAAGGTAAAACGGAACGCCGTGCTGGATCCCAACGGCCTCATATCACTAGCAGTCGAGATGACAGCCATCTTATCCGCACGGCTGTAACGGATCGTGCAGCCACGTCTCGATCCCTGAGTCAACAGATGGGGACGTTTGCATGACAACAACCATCTGCACGAACAGTTCGACGACGTTTGCAGCAGTATGGACTATCAGCTCAGAGACCGTGGCTGCAGTTAACCTTGACGCAGCATCACAGATAGGAGCGCCTGCGATGGTGTACTCAACGACGAACCTGGGTGCACGAATGGCATAACGTCATTTTTTCGGATGAATCCAGGTTCTGTTTACAGCATCATGATGGTCGCATCCGTGTTTGGCGACATCGCGGTGAACGCACATTGGAAGCGTGTGTTCGTCATCGCCATTCTGACGTATCACCCGGCGTGATGGTAATGGGATGCCATTGGTTACACGCTTCGGTCACCTCTTGTTCCCATTGACAGGACTTTGAACAGTGGGCGTTACATTTCAGATGTGGCTCTACCCTTCATTCGATCCCTGCGAAACCCTACATTTCGACAGTATAATGCACGACCGCATGTTGCAGGTCCTGTACGGGCCTTTCTGGATACAGAAAATGTTCGACTGCTGCCCTGGCCAGCACATTCTCCAGATCTCTCACCAACTGAAAACATCTGGTCAATGGTGGCCGAGCTACTGGCTCGTCACAATACGCCAGTCACTACTCTTGATGAACTGTGATATCGTGTTGAAGCTGCATGGGCAGCTGTACCTGTACACGCCATGCAAGCTCTGTTTGACTCAATGCCCAGGCGTATCAAAGCCGTTATTACGGCCAGAGGTGGTGGTTCTGGGTACTGCTTTCTCAGGATCTATGCACCCAAATTGCGTGAAAATGTAATCACATGTCAGTTCTAGTATGATATATTTTTCCAGTGAATACCCGTTTATCATCTGCATTTCTTCTTGATGTAGCAATTTTAATGGCCAGTAGTGTAGTTCAATAATTGTTATCCTGTAACTTTCATTGTTTTGTTATATCTATGTGGATATCTGAGACATTCTAGAGGGAGTTTCGCAAAGTTATGGGGTAACTCAAAGAGCAAAGGACTGGAATCGCGCTACTTGTGCATGAGCGAAAACTGATACACGTTGCACTTGCGATGTCAGAGGTCGATAGTATCCTTCATAGAGGCGATCGTGGAGAGAATGACAAGTTGACTGTTCTGCTATCTGAGAAGTACTGCCAAAAATATTTATCACCTTGTGTAGATCTTGTTGCATTTGTATATTAAGCGTACGATGATTAGATTTCCACAAAACAGTTCTAAAATCATTCATCTACAGGTCTGAAAGTGTCCGAGTACCGTGTTTATGGTGTAAGTGACATCTGTCATCCGCGCGAGTAACCATGTCAGGAATTATCGCTGGACTTTTGCTGACTAGTGTAGTATTGTCGTTTTCTTTTACATTTTTTCCTTGTTTGTTTGGCACCCTTGAGAGACGCATAAGCAGCAGAGCGTCGTCAGTCGGAAAGACAATGAGAGATTGTTTTAATGAATTTGAAAGCAATATTTTATCTGCAGATTCTAAAAATAGTCCCAAAAAATTTTGGTCGTACGTAAAATCTACGAACGCTAGAAATAATTCAATACCTTCTCTTGCTGACTTTACGGGTGACGTAACTGATGATGATAAACAGAAGGCCGAAATTCCAAACCTAGCTTTCAAAAACTCGTTTACGATATGGGACTGCAGCATCATTCCCCCTTTCAGTTATCGAACAAACGAAAGGATGGCTGACATAGTGTTTCGTGTATCTGGGATTGTAAAACAGTTAAGATCCTTAGACGCTAGAAAGGCATCTGGCCCAGACGGGATCCCCGTAAGATTTTATGTTGACTATGCTACAAATATAGCACCATTCTTATCCGTCATCTATCAGAGATCACTGGAACGGCGGAAAGTTCCACGGGACTGAAAGAAGGCCCAGGTCATAGCAATGTACAAAAAAGAGTAGAAAATCGGATGCACATAATTACCGGCCAATTTCACTGACATAGATTTGTTGTAGAATCATGGAACGTATTTTGAGTTCATACTTAATGACCTTTCTACACTCTGAGAAGCTCATCTGCAGAAACCAGCACGGTTTTAGGAAACAAAGGTCATACGAGACACAGCTGGCCCTCTTTGTGCATGATATGCAACTGGCTATAGATATCGGCTCGCAGGTTGATGCCATATTCCTCGACTTTCGAAAGGCGTTCGACTCAGTTCCGCACTGTCGCTTGCTACAAAAAGTGCGCGCATACGGTCTATCCGATGACATATGTGGTTGGATAGAAAGTTTTCTAACGGACAAACAGCAGTATGTCGTCCTGAATGCGGTGACTTCAACAGAAACATGCGTAACTTCAGGTGTGCCCCAGGGCTGCGTAATAGGTCCTCTGCTTTTTACGATTTACATAAACGATCCGGTTGATGGTATTGACAGCGGCCTTAGACTGTTTGCCGATGATGCTGTAGTCTGCAGGAAAGTAGTATCACTTGAGAGTTGTGAATAAATCAATGAGGATTTGCAGAAAATAAATGCGTGGTGTAATGACTGGCAGCTAGCTCTCAATATTAGTAACCTACTGCGTATAACAAGGCGAAAATCCCCTTTAATGTAGGAGTACTAAATAAATGATCAGTCTTTGGAAGCGGTAACATCAGTCAAGTATCTAGGTGTGACTATTCGAAATGATCTCAAATGGAATGATCAGATTACACAAGTAACGGGTAAGGCGAACTCTAGATTGCGTTTTGTTGGTAGAATCCTGAAGCGATGCAGTCCTTCAACAAAGGAAATTGCTTTCAATACGTTAGTTCGTCCAGTATTAGAGTATTGTTCGTCTGTATGGGACCCTTACCAGTTGGGTCTGATTCAAGAGATTGAGAAGATCCAAAGAAGAGCGGAGAGATTCGTGACTGGTACATTTAGCCATCGCGAGAGCGTTACTAATCTCATAGAAAGTTTGAAGCGGGACACACTTGCAGATAAGACGACGCGCTAAAGAGAAGGGGCTGTTCACTAAATTCCAAAATCCAATCTTCACCGAGGATGTAGAGCATATATTATTACCACCAACTTTCAAATCGCGTAATGACCATCATTCAAAGAGAAGGAAAATAAGAGCTCGTACTGAGGCGTTCAGACAGTCGTTTTTCCCTCGTGCGATTCGCGAGTGGAACAGAGGGGGGGACATATGACTTTGGCGCGAATTGTGCCCTCCGCCACACACGGCTTTGTGGCTAGCGGAGTATATATGTAGATGTAGATGTAGAAAGACGCTCCGCGCATCCATTCGGAAGCCTGGCTGGAGCGCTGGCGTGAGAAATCGCCGACACTCGCCTGCCGCTGACTTGCGAGGGATGCGCGTTTCGGCCGCTCTGCGTGGGGGCCGCAATCAGTGCGCACCACACACAGGCTGCGTGGGCGGCTGGGGACGGCACGCCTCCCCCACCCCCCGCCCCCGCGCCGCTGCTTTATTGTTCGCCGGCTGGCGTGCGTCAGTGCGGGGCGAGGCGGCGCCGCCCGACCCGGTAAGCGTCCGACCTCCCACTAGCGACGGTAGTTACCGCTTAAGATCCGGTTTTCGGTTATATCGGTTTTCTCTGCGCCAGTTTAACCAGTCCGTTAAAACCGCTCAAAATATCCGGTTCTGTGCGGGGCGAGGCGGCGCCGCCCGACCCGCCCAGCGTCCGACCTCCCACTAGCGACGGTGGTTACCGCTGAAAGAACCGGTTTTCGGTTGTATCGGTTTCTTCCACACCAGTTAAACCGGTCTGTTAAAACCGCTCAAAATAACCGGTTCTGTGCGGGGCGAGGCGGCGCCGCCGACCCAGCTAGCGTCCGACCTTCCCACTAGCGACGATGGTTACCGCTGAAAGAACCGGTTTTCGGTTCAATCGGTTTTTTCGCCGCCAGTTAAACCAGTCCGTTAAAACCGCTCAAAGTAACCGGTTCTGTGCGGGGCGAGGCGGCGCCACCCGACCCGGCTCGCATCCGACCTCCCACTAGCACCGGTGGTCACCACTGAAAGAACCGGTTTTCGGTTATATCGGTTTTTCCCGCGCCAGTTAAACCAGTCCGTTAAAACCGCTCAAAATATCCGGTTCTGTGTGGGGCGAGGCAGCGTCGCCCGACCGGGCTAGTGTCCGACCTCCCACTAGCAACGGTGGTTACCGCTGAAAGAACAGGTTTTCGGTTATATCGGTTTTCTCCACGCCAGTTTAACCAGACCGTTAAAACCGCTCAAAATAGCCGGTTCCTGAAGTAACCGATTTTCTGTTTTCTATTCCTATTCATTCCTATAAAAAACGAATAAATGGAACAAACACAGCAAAAATATTGACTTTCTCAGTTTGAAGATAAATACAATCAAAATATTAAGTTAATTAGGCAAATGAAAGAGAACTTAATTCGCTCACCGTTCGCTGCTATTCTTGAACATTATAAGTGGTGGAACAGTAGAAAAAATGACCTGTATTCTACCATTGATTCTAATTTTTTGAAACCCTACTCAAAAATCGGGTGTCATACCATTATTTGGGCACTGCGAATAACGTGTGCTGAAGAGCGAAAACTGAGCCAGAATAACTCCCTTGTTTTTCGTGTAAATTGGTCCGTTTTCAAGTGCTATGAGCAGACAGAGGCATATGCAGACACAGCCAGCAGGTCAGCTACTTTCTGTTTTTATTCTACACTACGACTGAATTGTTGTTAAATTTTTAACTTAAAACAGCATAATTTCCTTCATCTTTATTTCGTGGAAATGGCAGAGTAGTCCTTGATCTTTTAAAGCAAATGTGTGATTGTGCATCGTTGCTACATCAGTTCGTAAGAATATTTCCAGACTAGGGTTGGTGCCATTCTACAGTACAAGTACAGAGGATGTGTGGCGACGACATCGAGAAACCAGATGGGGACAACTGTTGCAGACTGCACTTATACGTGTACATTAATCCACGACACACGGTAGCAGGGATGATACTGTCTCAGCAATGCTGTACCAATTGTTATGCCACTAGTTTGTTGCTCATTTCTGTCAACATTGTTATTAAAATAGCACTGATCGATTTTCCCCTTTTCTACAATAACGAAATACTACAAACCATCGCAAATTTTACGAATGAAAATTACTCCTTTTTTTTAAAAAAAAAAAAAAAAGGTTTATTTAAAAACGAAAAATTTTAGCACTGTTGCTATGGCTAACCGATATTTCGTGTTTTCACTCGGTTATTAGTAACAAATAAAAAACGCCTGTTATAACCGAGAACAAACAAATACCGAAAAATACTGGTTATTCTCACACTATCTGATCAAAAGTGTCCGAACACCCCCAAAAACATACGTTTTTCATATTAGGGGCATTATGCTGCCACCTACTGCCAGGTATTCCATATAAGCGACCTCAGTCATTAGATATCGTGAGAGAGCAGAATGGAGCGCTCAGCGGAACTCACTGACTTCGAACGTGGTCAGGTGATTAGGTGTCACTTGTGTCATACGTCTGTACGCGAGATTTACACACTCCTTAACATCCCTAGGTCCACTTTTCCGATGTGATAGTGAAGTGGAAACGTACAGCACAAAAATGTACAGGCCGACCTCGTCTGTTGACTGACAGAGACCGCTGACAGTTGAAGAGGGTCGTAATGTGAATAGGCAGACGTCTCTCCAGACCATCGTACAGGAATTCCAAACTGCATCAGAATCCACTGCAAGTATTATGACAGGCGGGAGGTGAGAAAATTTGGATTTCATGGTCGAGCGGCTGCTCATAAACCACACGTCGGTAAATGCCAAACAAGGCCTCGTTTGGTGTAAGGACCATAAAAATTGGACGATTGAACAGTGGAAAAACGTTGTGTGGAGTGACGAATCACGGTACACAATGTGGCGATCCGATGGCAAGCTGTGGGTATGGCGAATGCCCGGTGAACGTCATCTGCCAGCGTGTGTAGTGCCAACAGTAAAAGTCGGAGACAGTAGTGTTATGGTACGGTCGTGTTTTTCACGGAGGGGGCTTGCACCCCTTGTTGTTTTGCGTGGCACTACCCTAGCACAGGCCAACGTTGATGTTCTGAGCACCTTCTTGTTTCCCAATGTTGAAGAGCAATACGGGGATGTCGATTGCGTCTTTCAACGCGATCGAGCACCTGTTCATAATGCACGGCCTGTGGCGGACTGGTTACACGACAATAACATCCCTGTAATTGAGTGGCGTGCACAAAGTCGTGACCTAAATCCTATAGAACACCATTGGGATGTTTTGGAATGCCGACTTCGTGCCAGGCCTCACCGACATATATCGATACCTCTCCTCAGTGCAGCACTCCGCGAAGAATGGGCTGCCATTCCTCAAGAAACCTTCCAGCACCTGATTGAACGTATGCCTGCGAGAGTGGAAGCTATCATCAAGGCTAAGGGTGGGCGAAGACCATATTGGATTCCAGCATTACTTTTATATTCCAATTTTTGAGTAGTATGGGCCAAATCACGGAAGAAATGTGTAGCAAACAAGGACTTTAAAGTAAGTACCTTAAGACCCATGAGCATTTGTTCATCTTTGCTACTGTGAAACACGAACCATATGCTGGACAAGTGCCCATAGCTCATCAGATATCCATTTTACAGCCCATGTTTATTAAACTTTTTTCATCTATTATCGTGTTCTTTGTTCTGCATGCGTTTTCCAAATTAGTTATAATATATCCTTTGTGTATTTCGGAGTTGTTGTGATCTTCATTTCGAAGACTGGTTTGATGCACCTCTCCGTGTTACTCTATCCTGTGCAAGCCTCATCAGCTCCGAGTAACTACAGCAAAGTAAATCCTTCTGAATCTGCTTACTGTACCCATCTCTTGTTCTCCCTCTGCGATTTTTAACCCATATACTTCCCTCTAGTACTAAATTGATGATACCTCGATGTCCCACAAAGTGTCTTACCATCCGATTTCTTCTTCCAGTCATGTTGTGTCACAAATTTCTTCTCTTCCCAATTCTATCCAGTACCTCATCATTAATTACGTGACCTACCCATCTAATCTTCAGCATTCTTCTGTAACACCACATTTCAAAAGCTTCTATTCTCTTCTTGTCTATACTGTTTATCGCCCATGCTTCACTCCATACAAATACTTTCAGAAAGGCTTTCTAACACTTAAATCTATATTTGATGTTAAGAAATTTCTCTTCTTCAGAAATGCTTTTCTTACCATTGCCAGTTGACATTGCCTATCCTTTCTACTTCGACCATCATCAGTTAGTTTGCTGTCCAAATAGCAAAACTCGTCTACTGCTTTAAGTGTCTCGTTTCCTAATCCAATTCCCTCAGTATCACCTGATTTAATTTGACTACATTCCATTATCATTGTTTTGCTCTTGTTGATGTTCATCTTAAATCCAATTCCATTCAACTGTTTTTCGAAGTCTTTTGCTGTTTCTGACTGAATTATAATATCATCGGAAAAACGGTAAAGTTTTTAGTTCTTCTTACTGAACTTCAATTCCTACTCCAAATTTTTTTGGTTTCGTTTACTGCTTGCTGAACGTACAGATTGAATAAAATCAGGGATAGGCTACAACTCTGTCTCACCCCCTTCTCAAACACTGCTTTCCTTCCATGCCACTTGACTCTTACAACTAAGGTCTGGTTTCTGTGCAGGTTGCGAATAGCCTTTCACTCCATATATTTTATTATATTTCAAAATTTCAAAGAGAGTGGTCCAGTCAACATTGTCAAAAAGCTTTCTCTAAGAATGAAGAATTTTTTGTGAAATTGCCAGAAGAGGCAGAGAAACATATATATGCTAACAGGTCTTATACTGGAGGGGAAAATGCAATTATGAGAGTAAAGAAAGTTGCATTGAGTTGGTCGGGACGTCTAGCGATGCGTACGGGTGGTGGACTAGAAATCCGTTGCTTGGTTACAAGTGATGTGGATAGTCGATGAGGTAGGTGACGTTAGAAAATGGACAACAGCTAAGCGGAAACTTAATAGTGGAGGTCCTAACGCGTGGAAAAATATGGAGCATTTCGACTGACCGATGAAGTGGACGTTGACGGTAATGGCTTTCTATGGGAATGACTTCGGATTAGGAAAAGCGGAGTCGTTGTATCAGACCAAAAATTTGTATCCGTCCATTCGCCACAGGTAGCCGAGGAATCCTGTGATCTTCAAGTGGTGTAGTCCTTCTGCTGTGTCACTTCATGAAGACAGCTCCGGCTCCGAGAGACGCTCTTTGTGGGACAAATCAGGGAACGTTACCGGCCAGTCAGGGATTCGTACATTAGTTGAGGTGCTTCTGGTGTAGTCTGCGCTCCACACAGTGATTCCAAGAACTGCATACACTACCTCTACCAGTCATACGGACGTACCACTGTGCGCTCTTCGAATCAGTACTCAACTTCGCAGCTAGCACGTGGGCACACAGACTGGACCTGGTCACCAACAAATCATCAGTCAGACGAGGAAAGAGAAGTGTGCAGCTTAGGCTATCTGGAGCCTTCAGCACCGCCTCAGTGCCGGTGGTACTCGGGATGTGCCCCATAGATATCACGATCAAATACAGTACTGGAAGGTGCTGGTTAACAATGGGGAGACTGCATAAGTTACACATAATATCTGGTGTACCGATACAGACGACGCGTCACCTTAAAAGTTGGCGTTTGGATACGTGGCAAGGTGAGTGGGATATAAGTAATAAGTGACGTAGACGCACGACTTCCTCCCTGACTTAAGGGAGCGCTTGAGAATGAAATATCGACCGCAGCCGCGCTATCGTACATTTCTTAACTGGACACGGATCTTATCCCACGCACTTAAACCGCGTGAGTCCGAGCTACATGCACATGAGGTGAAGAAGGTTCGCCACAACACGCTGCCTTCTTGTGCGGGCAATACGCGAACAACAGACATACACTACACTTAGACCACACTGAAACAGACAAACGTACGCTGAAGCACAAAAGAAATTGGTATAGACACGCGTATTCAAATACAGAGACATGTAAACAGGCAGAATACGAAGCTGCGTTCGGCAACGTCTGTATAAGACAGCAAGTGTCTAGCGCAGTTGTTAGATAGGTTACTGCTGCTACAATGGCATTTTATGGAGATTTAAGCAGGTTTGAACGTGATGTTATAATCGTACGAGAGATGGGACACAGCATCTTCGAGATAGCGATGCAATGCGGATTTCTCCATACGACGATTTCACGGGTGTACCATGAATATCAGGAATCCGGTAAAACATCAGATCTCCGACATATCCGAAAAAAGATCCTGCAAGAACGGGACCAGTGACGAGTGAAGAGAATCGTTCAGCGTGATACGAGTGCAACACTTCCGCAAATTGCTGCAGATTTCAATGGTGGACCATCAACAAGTGGCAGCGTGCGAATCATTCAACGAAACAACGTCGATATGGGCTTTTGTTGCCGAAGGCCCACTCGTGTATCCTTGATGACTGCACAACACAAAGCTTTACGCCTCGCCTGGGCCCGTCAACCCTGACATTGGACTGTTGATGACTAGAAACATGTTGCCTGGTCGGACGAGGGTATGGACGTCTACAGGTATGAAGAAAACCTCGTGAATCCTTAAACTCTGGATGTCAGCAGGCGACTGTTCAGGCTGGTGGGGGCTCTGTAATGGTGTGGGACGTGTGCAGTTGGAGTGATATGGGACTCCTGATACGTCTAGATACGAGTCTGACAGATGACACGTAAGACATGTTAGCATCCTGTCAGATCACCTGCATCCTTTCAAGTCCATTGTGCATTCCGACGGATTTAGGCAATTCCAACAGGACAATGCGACACTCTATACGTCCAGAATTGCTACAGAGTGGCTCCAGGAACGCTCTTCTGAGTTTAAACTCTCCCATTGGGCACGAAACTCCCCAGACATGAACATTATCGAGCATCTCTGGGATGCCATCATCAAGGTGTTCTTGACGTGACACGTTCCCTTTGCGTCAGCGTATCTGCAGTAGGGTAGACAACCATCAGGAGCGGAGTTCAAATCGCCATCAGGCTACACAGATTCAGGTATTTCTTGGTTGCTCCTATAATATTAACATCTTCCTGTGGCGCATTAATGTGATGCATGTCTTACAATTGGTCGCCACTTCAGTGAGTAGCATGTCCCTAACCTACCCCTACTTATCCATCTGCAGAAAGGGGCTCAACAGTTTAAGATGGAAACTTAACAACAGTTTAAGATGTAAACTGAAGCACGTGTCGTTTCTGGCGAAGCCTAGGTTAAAACGCAGACTGAAAAATCCAAGGTTTGACTGTTCAGCCTCGTGACCTGTGGGTTTCCAGGCAAGTGCGTTACTGTCAGACCACCAGACCCGAAGTTGGTTTCTTCTAAATCGCTGGAGGTGAGAAATGAGATGATTGCTGTAGAAAGGTATCAGCGATCTCCTATCCAATTCGAGCTCTTGCTCTGTCTATAATGACACTGTCATTGACGGATCGTTGAACCCTAATCTTCCTTTTGCCTACCTTATTTCTGTTACTTGTCGTTTTTGATTAATTTTTACGCCTCAGATTGAGAGCAGGACAGCGGACAGAACTGCTCTCTGCTTCTAGTTTATCGCGAATCGCGCGCAGATATCGCCCGCCGTATGCCCAGCACAGTCCCACGGCGGCGCAATTAGACCGAGATATGGCGGGCGGCTCGCTGCCAGTCTGATGGGGCACCGCTGTGACGCAGCCGCCCCAGCGCGGGCAAACATTCTGGCGTTACGCCGCACAGAAGTTCTACCGGCAGGGTTAGGTTCTCGTGCGTCCACGTTGAGACGGCAGCAGCGACAAGTGGCACCCTGTCCCAAACTTTGCGACATATACTGAGTGAAAATTTTGGGGTTAAATGTCACTTATTACGAGGATCACTCCAAAAGAAATGCACACTATTTTTTTAATCCACCTTTTATTCTACATGTTTGAAAGTTTTACAGTGTGTAGATAAATCCTTTAGGAACTATTTTCATTTCTCGACATAATTTCTATCCCTCTCAACCGCCTTACGCCATCTTGGAACCAGTGGCTGTATACCCGCACGGTAACATTCTGGACCAACCTGTTGTGGCCACTGTTTGGCAGCGTGCACAAGGGAGTCATCATCTTGAAACCTTGTTCCATGAAGAGAGTCTTTCGGTTTCCAAAAGAGATGATAGTTACATGGAGCCAGGTCCACAAACAGCCATTTTCAATTTATCCCAGGCAAAGCTTTATCGGATGTTCACTGTGGTTTCCATTTCGCGAACGATCGGACCTTACTTTCGGAATACGCCTCGCAAATAAAGAAATGTTATACACTTTCATTCACACTCAGATCACGTACAATAGATATAAGTAAATGTTTGTTCACAAAAAAATAAGCCAGCATTTTTGCACAAGCGCGCTCATGTTAGACGACAACAGACTGTCGTTAAATATTCCTTAAATAATTATTTAGGTCTGCTTGACGGAAGCTTCTTTTGGCACTATTTTCAGACAGCTAACACATGCGGCTGACCACTTCTTAAATTACCATGAATTTGTATTATCAGCTGTATTCAATAGTTAAATAAATGTGTGGTGAAATATACACATAAAAAAATTGCATCACCTCTGTTCCGAGAGTTCCGGAACCTGTACAGAAAATTGGAATAGAGATCAACACAAACATCATTTCCACCCTTTTTATTGCTCATGAAAACCATACAATGCATACTGTACCACCATACAGCGAGACCTTCAGAGGTGGTGATCCAGATTGCTGTACACACCGGTACCTCTAATACTCAGTAGCACGTCTCTTGCATTGATGCATGCCTATATTAGTCGCGGCATATCATCCACAAGTTCATCAAGACGCTGTTGGTCCAGATTGTCCCACTCCCCAACGGCAATTCGGCGTATATCCCTGAGAGTTGTTGGTGGGTCACGTCATCTGTAAACAGCCCTTTTCAATCTATCTCATGCATATACTATAGGGTTTATGTCTGGAGAATATGTAATAGGGAAGTGTTGAGAAAACCAGTTACTTAATCTTCCAGCCCAATGAAGTCTGTTGTTATCGTCTGATAATGCAAGATGTTTAAATAAACATGCTGGTTCATGTCACTGGTCACCTCAGTGAGCGGGACTACTTCATGATAAGAAAAACACCCCGAAATCATCACAAACCCACCTCTGGCTTGTACCTTACGTTGGAGACACCAAGGATGAAATCGACATAAAAGTTTTCTGTGAACGGTACCGCGTAATAATGTATAAAACTACTGCTGGAGAAAACCAACGTTTTGGCCACCGTTGCAGCGACCTTCTTCTGGGTCTATTGGTGCGGTCTAAGGGACACTGCATAGCTAGAACGCACCACCCAGAAATCTTTTATGTCTACTGACTCTGGCCGCGGAAGCCTACGCAGTTATATTAAGGATGAAATCCTTCATTTAGTCTTTGGTGCACTCGACGACGTGCGTCATTTGAATACGGGCAAACCCGTTCCGCCAGGTAGCTACTGTGCGCGTTCGATGATTTCTAGCTCATTCAAGAAGCGCTTCCAGAATGAGATTTTCACTCTGCAGCGGAGTGTGCGCTGATATGAAACTTCCTGGCAGATTAAAACTGTGTGCCGGACCAAGACTCGAACTGGGACCTTTGTCTTTCGCGGGCAAGTGCTCTACCATCTGAGCTACCCAAGCACGACTCACGCCCCGTCCTCACAGCTTTACTTCTGACAGTGCCTTGTCTCCTACCTCCCAAACTTTACAGAAGCCCTCCTGCGAACCTACCAGAACTATCCTTTCTTTCAGGAGTGCTAGTTCTGTTAGGTTCGCAGGAAAGCTAGTGTAAAGTTTGGAAGGTAGGAGACGAGGTACTGGCAGAAGTAAAGCTGTGAGGACTGGGCGTGAGTCGCGCTTGGGTAGCTCAGATGGTAGAGCACTTGTCTGCGAAACGCAAAGGTCCCGAGTTCGAGTCTCGGTGCGGCACACAGTTTTGATAAGAAGCGCTTGTTCGAACAACGTTATATTTCGAGCTGGCGGACTCTGTAAATGTTGAATTGCATGCGTTTCCCAATGCAATGTTCTCTCGCTAACGGTGGAGACGGCCGTTGATTTTCTTCCTGCCGCAAATTGTGTCGTGTTTGAAAGCGATTTTGATTCACAGGTCTTACTGTGAATATATGTTTGCGCCACTGCCTTAGTTCAGTGTAAGCAGTGTGTTAGAACGACGATTTTTAACGATTTGCCTGAACCCTGTTAACATTCTCAAAAGGCCTATTTTTGACCGTGACATGTATTCATGTCGGGGGATATGTGCTGAAGAAAAATCTTTTGCAGTACTATTTGAAAATGGTCCAAGAGCCGAAATTTCGATAGCAAAATAAATAATTTCTACAGTCAACGGCGAATATGATACGCTTTAGAAAATTAGCAGCAGGTCTATTCTTAACGCCACACGACCCAGTGACCGCTCCGTCGCTGTGGGTTCGCAATTGCAGAACGCGCCACCGGCGGACGGACGCCACTGCAGAGTCCAGGGCGCGCTATTACGGCCAGTTATTGCCGGCAGTTTTATCGGCGCGGCGGAGCCACCCTCCGCCACGCACCGCGCTGCCGGGCTGCCAGCCTGCCGGCGCCGTTTATTTCCGTCCGCGGCGGCGCCGGCGGCTGCGGCGCGTGACGTGGGACGGCGGGTGTGGGGAGAGGGGGGGGAGATGGTGACGGGGGGGGGGGAGGAGGGACGGGGGGGTGAGAGGGGAGGCGGCGTCGGGGCGTGACGGCGCTGGCGGCTGTGGCGCGTGCCGCGGCGCGTGCCGCCGGGACGCCGTGGTGGGAAAGGGGGGGGGGGGAGGGGGACGCCGCTGTGCTGTTTATGTGTGTGTGTGTGTGTGTGTGTGTGTGTGTGTGTGTGAGCAGCGGCTGGCGCGCCGCAGCCCCGAGGTGCTGCGTACTCACAGGCAGCCGTCTGCGGCTACCCCGTGTCTCGTCACTACTACAAGATCTCCTTTCGCTCGGACTATAGTCCGATTAAAATTACTTGGTAGTTCACACTTCATGCACTGTAATTGACTTCTTCCAATCAGAGCGCTCAACATCACGCCCGAGCCGTTCGCCATTGCCAAACTGTCACAAGAATTGGTCACTTAACTTTCTCCGACTTTCTTTCTTGTTGTGTTTGGATTCCGAATCCTGGAACTGGTCATTTTAATTCGTATTTCACCACAGACGAAAACCGCACCAAGGACACACACACACACAATGATACTAACGATATATCTATATACTACTGGCCATTAAAATTGCTACACCAATAAGAAATGCAAATGATATATGGGTATTCGTTAGACAAATATATTATACTAGAACTGACATGTGATTACATTTTCTCGCAATTTGGGTGCATACATCCTGAGAAATCAGTACCCAGAACAACCATCTCTGACCGTAATAACGGCCTTGGTACGCCTGAACATTGAGTCAAACAGAGCGTGGATGACGTGTACAGGTACAGCTGCCTATGCAGCTTCAACACGATATCACAGTTCATCAAGAGAAGTGACTGGCGTATTGTGACGAGCCAGTTGCTCGGCCACCATTGACCAGACGTTTTCATTTGGTGAGACATCTGGAGAATGTGCTGGCTAGGGCAGCAGTCGAACAGGTTCTGTATCCAGAAAGGCCCGTACAGGACCTACAACATGCGGTCGTGCATTATCCTGCTGAAAAGTAGGGTTTCGCAGGGATCGAATGAAGGGTAGATCCACGGGTCGTAACACATCTGAAATGTAACGTCCACTGTTCAAAGCGCCGAGACGTGTAACCAATGGCACCCCATACCATCACGTCAGGTGGTACGCCAGTATGGCGATGACGATTACACGCTTACAATGTGTGTTCACCGCGATGTCGCCAAACACGGATGTGACCATCATCCGATAAAAGACCTGGTTTCATCCGATAAAAGACGTTTTGCAATTCGTGCACCCCGGTTCGTCGTTGAGTACACCGTCGCAGGCGCTCCTGTCTGTGATGCAGCGTCAAGGGTAACCGCTGCCATGGTCTCCGAGCTGATGGTCCGTGCTGCTGCTAAAGTCGTCGAACTGTTCGTGCAGATGGTTGTTGTCTTGCAAACGTCCCCATCTGTTGACTCAGGGATCGAGACGTGGCTGCACGATCCGTTACAGCCATGCGGATAAGATGCTTGTCATTTCGATTGCTAGTGATACGAGGCCGTTGGGATCCAGCACGGCGTTCCGTATTACCCTCCTGAACCCACCGATTTCATATTCTGCTAACAGTCATTGGATCTCGACCAACGCGAGCAGCAGTGTCGCGATACGATAAGCCGCAATCGCGATAGGCTACAATCCGACCTTTATCGAAGTCGGAAACGTGATGGTACGCATTTCTCCTCCTTACACGAGGCATCACAACAACGTTTCACCAGGCAACGCCGGTCAACTGCTGTTTGTGTATGAGAAATAGGTTGGAAACTTTCCTCATGTCAGTACGTTGTAGGTGTCGCCACCGGCGCCAACCTTGTGTGAATGCTCTGAAAAGCTAATCATTTGCATACCACAGCATCTTCTTCCTTTCGGTTAAATTTCGCGTCTGTAGCACATCTCCGTGGTGTAGCAGTTTTGATGGTCAGTAGTGTATTTTTTTTTTTTTTTCGTCAGTCTGCTGACTGGTTTGATGCAGCCCGCCACGAATTCCTCTCCTGTGCTAACCTCTTCATCTCAGAGTAGCACCTGCAGTGTACGTCCTCATATATTTGCTGCATGTATTTCAATCTCTGTCTTCCTGTACAGTTTTTCTCCTCTACAGCTCCCTCTAGTACCATAGAAGTGATTCTCTCATGTCTTAACAGATGTCCTATCATCCTGTCCCTTCTCCTTATCAGTGTTTTCCACATATTCCTTTCCTCTCCGATTCTGCGTAGAACCTCCTCATTCCTTACCTTATCAGTCCACCTAATTTTCAACATTCGTCTATAGCACCACATCTTAAACGCTTCGATTCTCTTCTGTTCAAGTTTTTCCACATTCCATGTTTCACTACCACAAAATGCTGTACTCCAGACGTACGTTCTCAGAAATTTCTTCCTCAAATGAAGGCCAATATTTGATATTAGTTGACTTCTCTTGGCCAGGAATGCCCATTTTGCCAGACCTACATTCTCAGAAATTTCTTCCTCAAATTAAGGCTGATATTTGATATTAATAGACTTCTCTCTAGCCGTGGTCTAGGGGTAGCGTCTTTGATTCATAATCAAAACGCCTTCAGTCCCGGGTTCGTTCCCCGCCACTGCCTAAATTTTGATAAATAATCAGCATTGGCGGCCGAAGACTTCCAGCATAAGACGTCAGCCTCATTCTGCCAACGGCCTTGTCAAAGAGGGCGGAGGAGCGGATAGAGGTTCAGGGCTCTCTCTTGTCCTAGGGGTGGGAAATTGCCCCTAAAGGCGGAAGAATCAGCAATGATCAATGACATGAGGATGCAGAAGGCAATGGAAACCACAGCATTAAAGACACGTAACGTGTATCCACAGGACATGTGGCCTGTAATTGAAGAAGTGTCATGATGATCTCTCCATTGGCAAAAAATTCCGGAATAGTCCCCCATTCGGATCTCCGGGAGGGGACTGCCAAGGAGGAGGTTACCATGAGAAAAAGATTGAATAATCTACGAAAGGATAACGTTCTACGAGTCGGGGCGTGGAATGTCAGAAGCTTGAATGTGGTAGGGAAACTAGAAAATCTGAAAAGGGAAATGCAAAGGCTCAATCTAGATATAGTAGGGGTCAGTGAAGTGAAGTGGAAGGAAGACAAGGATTTCTGGTCAGATGAGTATCGGGTAATATCAACAGCAGCAGAAAATGGTATAACAGATGTAGGATTCGTTATGAATCGCAAGGTAGGGCAGAGGGTGTGTTACTGTGAACAGTTCAGTGACCGGGTTGTTCTAATCAGAATCGACTGCAGACCAACACCGACAACGATAGTTCAGGTATACATGCCGACGTCGCAGGCTGAAGATGAACAGGTAGAGAAAGTGTATGAGGATATTGAAAGGGTAATGCAGTATGTAAAGGGGGACGAAAATCTAATAGTCATGGGCGACTGGAATGCAGTTGTAGGGGAAGGAGTAGAAGAAAAGGTTACAGGAGAATACGGGCTTGGGACTAGGAATGAAAGAGGAGAAAGACTAATTGAGTTCTGTAACAAGTTTCAGCTAGTAATAGCGAATACCCTGTTCAAGAATCACAAGAGGAGGAGGTATACTTGGAAAAGGCCGGGAGATACGGGAAGATTTCAATTAGATTACATCATGGTCAGACAGAGATTCCGAAATCAGATACTGGATTGTAAGGCGTACCCAGGAGCAGATATAGACTCGGATCACAATATAGTAGTGATGAAGAGTAGGCTGAAGTTCAAGACATTAGTCAGAAAGAATAAATACGCAAAGAAGTGGGATACGGGCATCCCTAAAACGGGCCATCACAGAAGTTGGGAAGGAAAACATAGGTACAAGGAAGGTAGCTGCGAAGAAACCATGGGTAACAGAAGAAATACTTCAGTTGATTGATGAAAGGAGGAAGTACGAACATGTTCCGGGAAAATCAGGAATACAGAAATACAAGTCGCCGAGGAATGAAATAAATAGGAAATGCAGGGAAGCTAAGACGAAATGGCTGCAGGAAAAATGTGAAGACATCGAAAAAGATATGATTGTCGGAAGGACAGACTCAGCATACAGGAAAGTCAAAACAACCTTTGGTGACATTAAAAGCAACGGTGGTAACATTAAGAGTGCAACGGGAATTCCACTGTTAAATGCAGAGGAGAGAGCAGATAGGTGGAAAGAATACATTGAAAGCCTCTATGAGGGTGAAGATTTGTCTGATGTGATAGAAAAAGGAACAGGAGTCGATTTAGAAGAGATAGGGGATCCAGTATTAGAATCGGAATTTAAAAGAGCTTTGGAGGACTTACGGTCAAATAAGGCAGAAGGGATAGATAACATTCCATCAGAATTTCTAAAATCATTGGGGGAAGTGGCAACAAAACGACTATTCACGTTAGTGTGTAGAATATATGAGTCTGGCGATATACCATCTGACTTTCGGAAAAGCATCATCCACACAAATCCGAAGACGGCAAGAGCTGACAAGTGCGAGAATTATCGCACAATCAGCTTAACAGCTCATGCATCGAAGCTGCTTACAAGAATAATATACAGAAGAATGGAAAAGAAAATTGAGAATGCGCTAGGTGACGATCAGTTTGGCTTTAGGAAAAGTAAAGGGACGAGAGAGGCAATTCTGACGTTACGGCGAATAATTTGGAAGCAAGGCTAAAGAAAAATCAAGACACTTTCATAGGATTTGTCGACCTGGAAAAAGCGTTCGACAATATAAAATGGTGCAAGCTGTTCGAGATTCTGAAAAAAGTAGGGGTAAGCTATAGGGAGAGACGGGTCATATACAATATGTACAACAACCAAGAGGGAATAGTAAGAGTGGACGATCAAGAACGAAGTGCTCGTATTAAGAAGGGTGTAAGACAAGGCTGTAGCCTTTCGCCCCTACTCTTCAATCTGTACATCGAGGAAGCAATGATGGAAATAAAAGAAAGGTTCAGGAGTGGAATTAACATACAAGGTGAAAGGATATCAATGATACGATTCGCTGATGACATTGCTATCCTGAGTGAAAGTGAAGAAGAATTAAATGATCTGCTCAACGGACTGAACAGTCTAATGAGTACACAGTATGGTTTGAGTGTAAATCGGAGAAAGACGAAGGTAATGAGAAGTAGTAGAAATGAGAACAGCGAGAAACTTAACATCGGGATTGATGGTCACGAAATCAGTGAAGTTAAGGAATTCTGCTACATAGGCAGTAAAATAACCAATGACGGACGGAGCAAGGAGAACATCAGAAGCAGACTCGCTATGGCAAAAAAGGCATTTCTGGCCAAGAGAAGTCTACTAATATCAAATACCGGCCTTAACTTGAAGAAGAAATTTCTGAGGATGTACGTCTGGAGTACAGCATTGTATGGTAGTGAAACATGGACTGTGGGAAAACCGGAACAGAAGAGAATCGAAGCATTTGAGATGTGGTGCTATAGACGAATGTTGAAAATTAGGTGGACTGATAAGGTAAGGAATGAGGAGGTTCTACGCAGAATCGGAGAGGAAAGGAATATGTGGAAAACACTGATAAGGAGAAGGGACAGGATGATAGGACATCTGCTAAGACATGAGGGAATGACTTCCATGGTACTAGAGGGAGCTGTAGAGGGCAAAAACTGTAGAGGAAGACAGAGATTGGAATACGTCAAGCAAATAATTGAGGACGTAGGTTGCAAGTGCTACTCTGAGATGAAGAAGTTAGCACAGGAAAGCAGCGGGCCGCATCAAACCAGTCAGTAGACTGATTTTTTTAAAAAAAAAAAAAAAAAAAAAAAAAAAAAAAAAAAAAAAAAAAAAAACCTCTCTTGGCCAGAAATGTCATTTTTGGCTGTACTGGTCTGCTTTTGATGTCCTTCTTACTCCATCCGTCATTGGTTATTTTACTGCCTAGGTAGCAGAATTCTTTAACTTCATCTACTTCGTGACCATCAGATCAGTCCTGATGTTAAGTTTCTCGCTGTTCTCATTTCTACTACTTCACATTACCTTCGTCTTTTTTCGATTTACTCTCAGTCCATACTGTATACTCATTAGACCATTCTGTTCAGCAAATCATGTAATTCTTCTTCACTTTCGCTCAGTATAGCAATGTCTTCAGCGAATCGTATCACTGATATCCTTTGATCTTGAATTGTAATTCCACTCCTGAATCTTTCTTTTATTTCCATCATTGCTTCTTCGATGTACAGATTGAACAGTAGAGGCGAAATGCTAGGAGTTTTATACACAGCACTAAACACACACTACTGGACTACTGGATCCTTGTGCACAAGAAGCGACTGAGCGCCACGTATAGAGTTATTATAATTGCAGAGATCGGCCTTCATTAGTTATGGTGACACGGTGGGGGGAGGGGGGAAGGGATGGGGGGGGGGAGGTGTAACAATTTTAAACTGTAGAGTGTTGTAGCTTAGTGTTAGGGTATTCACCTGTCGTGTACCATGTCGCTCCTTAGAATCTCGTGAAATACAGCGAATCTTTTTTTTAAATTTCGAAATCTAATCACAACACTTTCATTTTTATTCATATCCAGTTAACTGTTTTAAATGCAATTTTCTTAATTTCTAATACATTGTCACATAGTTTTCATTATCGTATTGACTTATTTATTTGCTTTTAGTTTTCTTTCGTTTGGAATCTGCCTGTGTAGACTGTAATCTGCAACCAAGAGCCAACCAGGACTGCTTGTTATCGGCTGGTAAAGCGGCGGTTGGTGTAGGCACAGTGAGGATAGTATCAGGTAGTCAGTGAACGTTAGTGAAAAATTACACTTTGTTTTTTTTAACGGTGACACTGTCTTGAGTTTGCTCGTAGAGGCTAGCTTCAATCGCCGTGTTGACCGCCGTTTTCTCGGAGACAATGCACATCAGGACGTTGTGGTTAGCTGTCTTTGGTCACTTAAAATTAGCTGTCGACACAGCATCTGGCATATCCGTCATACCTCTTGGTGGCCTCTTCCAATACTGCTCTGCATTACACATTAACAGCATTTATGAAGTGACCCGCACCTATAAACGAGAGGTAGTCGGCAGCAGAAGTGGCAACACTGTAGCGACCAGTGACAGACGTCAACTGTCAAGTAATTTTAATCGTACTATACTCATACTATACTCATACTATACTCCGATCTTCGTAAAGGTGCGTATGCACGTGCCATATTTTACAGCAGTAGTTAGGTGGAATAGCTTCCCTGTCAACGTTGCTGCAATGTGGCTGCAATATACGGCAACTTAGCGGTGTGGCTGGGCAATATTGCCGATGTTGGGAGGTACGGGCAGTTATAATTAAAGTGCAGCTACTTAGGGAGGTCCAGTGTGGGCTGTAATTATCGAATGGTGGCGAAACTCTGTAGATACGTTAATGCGGAACCGGTTTACCGTGGAAAAAATATTAGTTCTAATTGTGGCCACCAGGTGTAAATCTAGCACTGTACACTATTCGTGTGATGGTATGACACTGACATCCTCATTTGACACGCCATAACCTGAGTGGACAGTATAGCTATCGAGAAGAGAAAGCGTGTGATGTTAGTGAGACTGTTTTATGTGGACAGCAGCAATTGCAGTCCTGCGTTGAGAGAGAATTGCCGACGAAATGTCTGAGGAGAGATCTGGTATCATTAAATGCGTTAAAGAAGATGATAATTAAATTCGAAAACAATGGTGAGTTTGGTATGGAAGAGGAAGGCGTCCTACCCTGCTGGAACTTACTGACGAGATTCCATTCGCTGCGGTTCGCAGGAGAACTTCTGTGAAGTTTGGAAAGTAGGAGACGAGGTACTGGCGGAAGTAAAGCTGTGAGGACAGGGCGTGAGTCGTGCTTGGGTAGCGCAGCCTGGTAGAGCACTTGCAACGAAAGGCAAAGGTACCGAGTTCGAGTCACGGCACGGCACACAGTGTTAATCTGCCAGGAAGTTTCATATCGGCGCACACTCTGCTGAAGAGTGAAAATCTCATTCTGGCACTTAGAAAGTCTTTTACAGTTTGGGGGCCATATCAGCTTGCATGTGCGCCGTATCAGTGCGATTGACTAAATCTGCTGTCGCATTCCCGTAATCTGTCATAAAACAGATGGCGCGAAACAGTTGCAATTCAGTGACATACTGGTGAAACATTGTAAAAAATGTATGCTAGTAGTGGTAGTTTCTTTATAAACCAGTATCTATCGGTGAAGCATTTCTTGAGCCACACCCGGATCAGGACAGAAAGGAATCAAAGACATTGGCTGCGAAAGGGCATTAATTCAAATCAATGGAGAAAGTTGAAAAACCTTACCAGGTCGGGATTCGAACCTGTGTCCCCCGATTACTAGGCAAATAGCTATAAGGCACAGACTACCCTAGCACGAATCCTGTCAGACCCAAATTCTCAACTTACACCACACACTACTGATGTAGTACCGTTTGCCAATCATCCTCATTAGTCGCATCATTTCGTTATTTCCCATCTGCACTAAGGGAATAATCAGTGGTCCTCATGTCCATATGATGGGATGTGTGCTAGTGTAGTCTGTGCAGTTGTGATGCCTACTTTGCCCAAATGGTACAGTGGTCAGTGCATCTGCCTCCTGACCACTAGATTTGGGTTCAAATTCTGGTCCACCACAAATTTTCAACTTTCCCCATAGATTTAAATTGATACCCATTCACAGCCAATGTCATTACTTTGTCTTTTGATTCATAGTGGCTGCAGGATCAAAACGGTGTCTGTTCTCAGCACATGTCTGAAAGAACAGACACCGCATACAAGGGCAATCCTGAAGGTAAGATCTCAAAAGCGCTGGGGGTGCAGGGGAACTGTTTGCATGGCTGCTGGCCACACTGTTTTTACGTTGCTCCCTTCACTTTCTCGAGGAACCACGTCACACCCGCTGGAGCTTTCATTCTTGGCTTGGAGCCAGTTGTAATGGAGCGCCCTTTAGCCACTACCGCCAGGTTCGAAATTCGCGCAGTTATTCGGTTTTTTAGTTCAGAAGATGTTAAACCAATCGACACTCTTCGATAGTTGACGGAAATGTATGGAGAGTCGTGTATGGATGTCAAAAATGTCCGCAAGTGGTGCAAAGAGTTTTCAGGTGGTCGTACTGAAATTCATGAGAAGGAAAGAATTGGGAGACTGCCAATTGCCAGAGAGACAAACACAGAGGTTGAACAAATCGTGTTCAAGATTGGCAGATCACTCTCAATTAGCTCCGCAATGCTGTTCCTGAGGTTTCTCGAAGCACTGGACTTTGACTGAAGTGTTGGAATTTCCGAAGGTGTGTCCAAGAGGGGTCTGAAGAATGCTGACAGAAAATCAAAGATGGCAACACTTTGAAACTTCCCTCCAATTTCTTCAGCGCTATGCACATAAAAAGGACAACACCTTTTGGATTCAATAGTCACAGGTGATAAAACCTGGGCTTTCCACTTCACACTTGAGACGAAACAACAATCACGTGAATGACGATTTTCCGAGTCATCCGAGCCGCAAAATTTCGTAAAAACTCAGTCTGCCATTAAGTTCAAATGGCTCTGAGCACTATGCGACTTAACTTCTGAGGTCATCAGTCGCCTAGAACTTAGAACTAATTAAACCTAACTAACCTAAGGACATTACACACATCCATGCCCAAGGCAGGATTCGAACCTGTGACCACAGCGGTCTCTTGGTTCGGTAGCACCTAGATCCTCACGGCCACTCCAGCCGGCTGCCAGTAAGTCATGGCAGCCGTGTTTTTGGATCGAAAGGGAATGTTATTGGTTGACTTAATGATTCATGGCCAACTATAAATGCCGACAGGCGTTGTCACACACTAAAAAACTCAGATGGACGATTCAGAAAGAGGATTGTTGAGCAGGGACTGAACCATTTCAATGACAGTGCTCACTTGCAGATCGCTCGTCAGGCCATGGATCAAAAAATTTGGATGGAGTGTCATCACCTGTCCACTCCCAGTCCAGATTAGTGCCCAGTGACTGTCACTTGTTTCTGAACTTGAAAGAACACTTGGCTGGAAGGCGCTTCAGTGACGATGACGAGGTGAAAAACGAGGTTTGGCACTTCTTCAATAGCATGACAGTGAGTAGGTATGACATGGGCAAACAAAAACTGCTGCAGCCTTTACAAAAAGCGTCGGTCGAAATGGCGATTCTGTGCAAAAATATTAAAATGTTCAAGCTTCAAAACTATGTACAATTTATTGTAAATAAACCCTTCTTTACGTTTTTTTTAAACTAGAGACCTTGCTTACGAGATTACATAAACTAGAATCCTCGGAAAGAAAGTGTGCTGACGAAAGGTTTGCGCGCCTTTGAGTAGGTATTTCGAGGGCGCTGAAGGTGAAGCATACAGCAGGCGAGGAGAAGAGCAGCTGAGCTGTAGCACTATCAGATGGGGCCAGAGTTGTGACGCTGTCAAATGGGGCCAGATGCCAGAGTTGTCAGAGGTGGCAAGACGCTATGGCTGTGGCACTGTCAAATGAGGCCTGAGCTGTGACGCTGTGAAATGGGGCCTGAGCTGTGATGCTGTCAAATTGGGCCAGATCTGTGGCGCAGCCAAATGGGGCAAGAGCTGTGGTGCTGTCAAATGGGGCCAGAGCTGTGGCGCACTGTCAAATGGGGCCAGGCACAGGGCGGCCATGGCGCGCGAGGGTGAGGTTTTCCGTCGCGCCCAGGCGTCAGGCATCGACCGGCGAGCCAAGGCCCGCGGTTAAGCGCCGCGGTGATGGGGGAGAGGGGAAGGGGTCCGGGGAGCAGGCTGTGGCGTGAAGGGGGCGGTGGGGGGAGGGGGAGACGAGTTGGCACGCGCCGCGCCGCTAACTGCCCGGCCGGCAGGCCGCGATGAATGGAGCGCAGGTGGCGGCCGCGGGGGAGGGGGGAGGGGGGGACCGGGGTGGTCTGGCTGTCACTCACCCAGCTCGGCGCAGCGCGACGAGTGCAGCCACCGCACGAAGCAGTCCCATCTGTCTGGCTCACTAATAACTGTCCAGTCGGCTGCCAAGGAATCTGAGGGTCACTTCGTTGTTTATTCTTTCCATTTTCTACAATGAAGAGAGCGCCCCCTCCGTAAGCAGCACCGTGTGGTTATCCTGACTCCTGATCGTCCGATCCTCCTTTCAAATGATGGTGTGGCTAGCTGTCAGAGATTTTGAACTGTTCTGAGTAGGTGCTGCGAGTGTAATATCATAATTATTTTCTATGCCATATTCTATGACTCTACACAATCTGCGAGGGACGTTTCATAACTAATGCACACTAAATATTTTTATTTACACGTTTCTTTCAATATTTCTTTGCAGTGCTTCAGTATAGACTCCCTGCTTCTCTGTGACTGAATGTCGACATCTTGGAAGCTCTATTATTCCATCCAGGACACTACTTCCGTTCATCTGTCGAGTGGATCGAGTAACGGTGGTAGAAAGCTCTTTCAGAGAAAGATAACGACGTCCACTGATACGTTTCAACAAGTCGAAGTCTGGCAGGCTCATGTCCAGGCGGTAGGGAGGATGCGGCTACCCTTCTCATCCCTATAGTGTTTTGGCTGCAACATTGCCAATATGCGAGCGATGATTGTCGCGGAGAATTGGTGGCCCAGCCACGAGCAACTTGGGTCAGGTATTGAGCATTTTTCTGCGCAGGTTTTGCACGAAATTACCATGTTACGCTGCTGTGACACATGTTCCACGTGGGACTTTTGTCATGATGCTAAGCAAAAATCATCATTGCTAGAGCTTTGAGCGCGTCGAAATTTTTTGGATGTGGAGAGTCTACAGTTCTCCACTCATTGGAATGTGATTTCAATTCCGGTTAAGAGTCTCTCTAATCCACGTCCCCAGAAATGTTTCTCTTCTTCAAATCATTTGTCAGAATACAGAATACTGATGTTGACAGAATGCACATGGCTTCAGAGAGTTCCTCACAAGTCGCGCAGCGATCTTCTACAAGAGCATCTGCCAGAAGCTTCACACTTCGTTTACTGGTTGACGTTTTTGGCCTTCAAGGTCTTGGATTAATGTCTACACTCCTGGAAACTGAAATAAGAACACCGTGAATTCATTGTCCCAGGAAGGGGAAACTTTATTGGCACATTCCTGGGGTCAGATACATCACATGATCACACTGACAGAACCACAGGCACATAGACACAGGCAACAGAGCATGCACAATGTCGGCACTAGTACAGTGTATATCCACCTTTCGCAGCAATGCAGGCTGCTATTCTCCCATGGAGACGATCGTAGAGATGCTGGATGTAGTCCTGTGGAACGGCTTGCCATGCCATTTCCACCTGGCGCCTCAGTTGGACCAGCGTTCGTGCTGGACGTGCAGACCGCGTGAGACGACACTTCATCCAGTCCCAAACATGCTCAATGGGGGACAGATCCGGAGATCTTGCTGGCCAGGGTAGTTGACTTACACCTTCTAGAGCACGTTGGGTGGCACGGGATACATGCGGACGTGCATTGTCCTGTTGGAACAGCAAGTTCCCTTGCCGGTCTAGGAATGGTAGAACGATGGGTTCGATGACGGTTTGGATGTACCGTGCACTATTCAGTGTCCCCTCGGCGATCACCAGTGGTGTACGGCCAGTGTAGGAGATCGCTCCCTACACCATGATGCCGGGTGTTGGCCCTGTGTGCCTCGGTCGTATGCAGTCCTGATTGTGGCGCTCACCTGCACGGCGCCAAACACGCATACGACCATCATTGGCACCAAGGCAGAAGCGACTCTCATCGCTGAAGACGACACGTCTCCATTCGTCCCTCCATTCACGCCTGTCGCGACACCACTGGAGGCGGGCTGCACGATGTTGGGGCGTGAGCGGAAGACGGCCTAACGGTGTGCGGGACCGTAGCCCAGCTTCATGGAGACGGTTGCGAATGGTCCTCGCCGATACCCCAGGAGCAACAGTGTCCCTAATTTGCTGGGAAGTGGCGGTGCGGTCCCCTACGGCGCTGCGTAGGATCCTACGGTCTTGGCGTGCATCCGTGCGTCGCTGCGGTCCGGTCCCAGGTCGACGGGCACGTGCACCTTCCACCGACCACTGGCGACAACATCGATGTACTGTGGAGACCTCACGCCCCACGTGTTGAGCAATTCGGCGGTACGTCCACCCGGCCTCCCGCATGCCCACTATACGCCCTCGCTCAAAGTCCGTCAACTGCACATACGGTTCACGTCCACGCTGTCGCGGCATGCTACCAGTGTTAAAGACTGCGATGGAGCTCCGTATGCCACGGCAAACTGGCTGACACTGACGGCGGCGGTGCACAAATGCTGCGCAGCTAGCGCCATTCGACGGCCAACACCGCGGTTCCTGGTGTGTCCGCTGTGCCGTGCGTGTGATCATTGCTTGTACAGCCCTCTCGCAGTGTCCGGAGCAAGTATGGTGGGTCTGACACACCGGTGTCAATGTGTTCTTTTTTCCATTTCCAGGAGTGTATATTCACATGACCACCACGAAAATGATTAACCCAACGTGAGACTGTACTACCGCCCACTACAACTCACCACAAACTTCACTTAACGCACTGTGGATTTCTGTCGTGTTTTTGGCGTGTAAAGTTTCGATCTTGATGTACGACCTCTGGTCTTCAACAGTCACAGTACCCGAGACCCCTGTCAGGGTCCATTTCTGCCTGTCGTAAGTTTTACGTTAGAGTACACAGCGAAAACACAAAAACACGCGCTTCTTCCTCAAGCTTCCCACTACATCTGACGTAATTTTCGTTATTGTTGCTCAAACAGTCTACAGTAATAGCAACCTATACATTATTCATGAAATGTCCCTTGCACATCCGGACTCTGCGAACCACTGCATGGCAGAGGGTACGTCCTACTGTCTAGTTACTTGGGCTTCTTGTCGTTCCATTCACGTAATGAGAGCGAGGAGAATGACTGCCTGAATGCCCCTTCGCGCGCTGTTGGTAGTCTCATACTGACCTTGCGAGCAATACGCAGGGGGTCATAGTGTATTCTTAGATTCAACACTTTATGCTGGTTCTTAAAACTTTGTAAGTAGGCTTCGACGGAATGGTTTACGTCTATCTTCAAGTGTCTGCCAGTACAGTTTGTTCATCCTTTTCCGTGACACTCTTACATCAGTCAAACAAACCTGTGAGTATACGAGTTGCCCATCTTTTCACACGGTTCGTGTCCCCTGTTACTCCTGTTCGGTACAGGGCCACATACTTGAGGAACATTGTAGTGGCCTGCAGGCAATCTGCTCTGCAGATGGGTCTTACTAGCTTGAGGAAAATTCTAGTGTCCTGCAAGCAGTCTGCTTAGTAGATGCATTTTCCTGGTACGCTATCAATGAATCAAAGTCTGGCACGAGCTTCGCCTACGACTGAGCCTCCGTGACCGATCCGTTCCGTACGGCCACATCATTTCCGGTTGCCCACTGCGGCTCCGCGCGACAAATTCCTGCAGTGTTCAGTGATTTGTGCAGAACAGCTGCCCACCACAATGAAGACGCTACTCACGGTGGGTAGTGTATCACTGTGTAAATATGTAGGGGAAGTCGGGGCAGGATGGCAACGCTAACGTTACATAAAATGATCATAGTTTGATTAATTTGTCGTCCGTCGGGCATGGGCGAGAGTGTTATCCTTAGCGTAGGTTAGTTGAAGTTAGATTAACTAGTGTGTAAGCCTAGGGACCGATGACCTCAGCAGTTTGGTCCTATAGTAACTTACCACAAATTTCCAAATTGTCTGTTAAATTGACAGAGACTAATCGATAGAAATTTCTGCGTGACATTTAATATATACCAAGACTGCTCAGCGTATTTAGGCTGTACATCTACTGGATACAATTTAGACCACATGGTCTGCTGACTAAGAAATTCATAAAGGTTCAAGTGTATAAGAACACCATAGCCAAACTAACCATTTTATTTACACAAAATACATAAAAAGTAATTTTCTCTCCATAAAAAATTGAAGGTGTACTACTCAGTTTTCAAGATATTAAAATTGTGAGAAATATTAATGTGAACACCATCATAAACGTTGAAAAAGGCCTAGTGAGATACTTGGCTTTGCACGTCATTAGCAAGTTTGCTATAACCACATGAGTAATTTGTCAGAGCCAACCTCACACAGTCTGAAAGATGAGGAACAGTCAGTTTATTTCTGCACTTGCACTACAAGTTGATCCAAAAAACGGTAAAACATACTATGCCACTTTTACAAGATTAGGATAGAGTTTTACGCTCACTAATTTCCGAAAGTTATCTTCTCTGTATTCTGAACTTAAGAAAATATCATTTTGAAATCGAATTATTTCTTCTTCAATTTCAGTTCCGCCAAAAGAGAGACAGAGTACTCATTCTATTTGAAATACCTTCCACATCTACTTTTTGGAAAGGTTGAGCTATGAAAGATAGAACAGATCCATTGCCTTGAAACCTGAAAGTCGGTTTTCAAACTGACTTCACTGCTGACAGGTTGGCCGTATACTACTTTGCAGCTTCTTGATCCAATGATGTTTGTTGATCGAATACTTCTGACTTCATTTGAGGAACGTGTTTCACATTTATCCCTGTAATTGTGTTATCCAAAGCACAAGTTTTCGCATGAAAACCTTTATAGAAGACATAAAAGTTATGATTTGACAGTTTGGTTTTTTCCTTCATGTTCTTTGTTTAACTCTTTATGTTTCACTGCCATACTACTTGTAAATGCCAGCTCCAGAAATCATACAATTGTGAGTAATCTTCCTCTACTTCAGACACAAAAGATTTTATCACTGGCGCAAGTTCTCTAGATGTGCTTAGAACCGCACCTCTGTTCAGCCGTTGATTTTCGGTGTGCAATAGCAGGTCTCCATACTGGCTATACAGTTCCTCTAATAGTACTTAAAACTTTCTTCTTCGTAGTGATTGCGAGCGAATGGAATTCACAATTTTCGTCACAATACCCATAGCATGTGCCAAAAATATGTCCACAAAGCACTAGCTAACGCATGATTCAATGATATTTATAGAAAAGAAGGTACTGAATGCATTGTAAAAATCTTGTCCTCGTGTAGTATCTTCCAAATTGAAAATTGTAGCCAAGTCTTCTTTTACATTGAAATCCGAAAATATCAGTCTTACACAAATTATAACCTGAGACGGAAAACAAGGCCTCACTAGCTATCAGAAGGCAGTACTTAACAACTATGCCATCGTCAGATCGTTTTGCATATTTCATCAGTACTCCTGATACACGAAATGAGGCTGTGTTTGATGAAAGATTTCTTTGTACAGGCTTTACAAGAAACGACTGCTTTGATTGCAATTTAATTTTAAGATTAGAAAGTTACCAACGGCTGCTTCCGACTCGAAGTCTTTGTGACTGTTCTAAAATGGCGTTGTGTTTTTCTCTTTTTAGGTATGGCTAAAGTAGCGTTACATATCAATCAAGCTGCGGACCTATGGGGTATCGTCTCAGTTGTGCGACTGGATTCGTGATTTCCTGTCAGGAAGGTCGCAGTTCGTAGTAATAGACGGCAAATCATCGAGTAAAACTGAAGTGATATCAGGTGTTCCCCAGGGAAGCGTCCTGGGACCTCTGCTGTTCCTGATCTATATAAATGACCTGGGTGACAATCTGAGCAGTTCTCTTAGGTTGTTCGCAGATAATGCTGTAATTTACCGTCTAGTAAGGTCATCTGAAGACCAGTATCAGTTGCAAAGCGATTTAGAAAAGATTGCTGTATGGTGTGGCAGGTGGCAGTTGACGCTAATTTCCAAAAGAAATCCGTTGGAATTCGATTACTCGATAAATGTACAATTCTCAAGGCTGTCAATTCAACTAAGTACCTGGGTGTTAAAATTACGAAAAACTTCAGTTGGAAAGACCACATAGATAATATTGTGGGGAAGGCGAGCCTGTTGTGACTTGGCAAGACAGCCAAGCCACTATGATTGGTAGCCGAAAGGCACGCGTTAAGCTCACGCAGGCTGGCGTGAGGTCTGGAACATTTAAGGAAGTTAGACTTTAGCAAAAAAGGTCGTAGCTGTTGGAAGACTTAACTTTAATCCATAATTGGTGAACATCGGTCTGACGGTACATGCATCACAAGATAAATAGCAAATGATAATGGCGCCTTGCTGGGTCGTAGCAAATGACGTAGCTGAAGGCTATGCTAACTATCGTCTCGGCAAATGAGAGCGTAGTTTGTCAGTGAACCATCGCTAGCAAAGTCGGCTGTACAACTGGGGCGAGTGCTAGGAAGTCTCTCTAGACCTGCCGTGTGGCGGCGCTCGGTCTGCAATCACTGATAGTGGCGACACGCGGGTCCGACGTGTACTAGCGGACCGCGGCCGATTTAAAGGCTACCACCTAGCAAGTGTGGTGTCTGGCGGTGACACCACAGAGCCAAAGGTTGCGTTTCATTGACAGGACACTTAGAAGATGCAACAAGTCCACTAAAGAGACAGCTTACACTACACTCGTTCGTCCTCTGTTAGAATATTGTCCCGCGGTGTGGGATCCTTACCAGATGGGATTGACGGAGGACATCGAAAGGGTGCAAAAAGGGCAGCTCGTTTTGTATTATCACGTAGTAGGGGAGAGAGTGTGGCAGATATGATAAGCGAATTGGGATGGAAGTCATTACAGCAAAGACGTTTTTCGTCGCGGCGAGATCTATTTTCGAAATTTCAGTCACCAACTTTCTCTTCCGAATGCGAAAATATTTTGTTGAGCCCAACCTACATAGGTAGGAATGATCATCAAAATAAAATAAGAGAAATCAGAGCTCGAACAGAAAGGTTTAGGTGTTCGTTTTTCCCGCGCGTTGTACGGGAGTGGAATGGTAGAGAGATAGTATGATTGTGGTTCGACGAATCCTCTGCCAAGCACTTAAATGTGAATTGCAGAGTAGTCATGTAGATGTAGATGTATTCACATTTCTTTATGTAATGAAACAAAAAACTGTCCTTCCCATCCACATGGAAATGGCATGTTTCCCTGTGGTTATCTGCACTTATTGTTCACAAATACTTAATTTAAACACATTCCGGACAAAGATGCTGTAAGATAGACCGATAAAGCCATGGCGATGGACCACTCGATCGCGATCGACGGGTTGAGCACCCCTGCACTTAGTAAATACCGGGCTGGTACCCACGTTGCGCCTCATACGCAAATATTTAGAAAATTTTCTCATACCTTCACATGAATACCAGGGTACCCACATTCTGTAATGGGGTGTCGATAGGACGGGCATTTGGTCACCCCTTAAGCTAACCATACCACTTGCGTAAATAACCATGCCCACCCTGCTCAGACGCGAGACGAAGGCACAACTAAAGACGAAGAAAAGTTGGAACCATCTTTGTCTGTCCTCTGCTGAGCGTCTCAGATCACACAGTTTGAATATAACTCCCCAGAATCCAGGTGACTCTTCCACTAACTTCATTTTCCTTTCTTCCCTCAAACCTTTCCTTCCAGTATGATGGTCAAGAATTCGCTTTGACACATCGTGAGGTGGGCAACGAATTCTGTTTTCCTCTTTTCTATGGTAGGGATAAATTCCCTTGTTTCATCTACTTCCTTGAGGACTCACTCGTTGGACTTTTTTTTTTTTATTTTTTTTTTTTTTTATTTTTTTTTTTTGAGCACTGTGGGACTTAACTGCTGAGGCCATCAGTCCCCTAGAACTTAGAACAACTTAAACCTAACTAACCTAAGGACATCACACACATCCATGCCCGAGGCAGGATTCGAACCTGCGACCGTAGCGGTCGCGCGGTCCCAGACTGTAGCGCCTAGAACCGCTCGGCCACTCCGGCTGGCCGTTGGACTTTTTATCTCTCCAGCTTGCTTTAAACTTTTTTATATACATGCACAGGGTGATTTTTCCACCGTATACAAACTCTAGGCAGCGATCGATGAGAGGATACGGAACAAGAAATGTCTGATGAGCTAGTCTGGAAATGCATGGTTTCCATGCTAGAGACCATTTATTCATTCATAATTTGCTACAGAGACTGCATTCTAATACGTGCTCTACCGTGCAGCCACAGTTAACAGTATGCATGGTTTCCATGCTAGAGACCTTTTATTCAATCATACACTATTACAGACACTGCGGTCTAATACGCGTTATACCCTGCACCCGCAGCTAGAGTATGTATTGAAAATGGTTTCCATTGGAGGTTATATGTTCTGTCTCACACGTTCACATCGTCCAGGCTGCATCGGAACAGTGTCAAAGGCAGCATGAATATGCTGCCTGGCCGCCGCCACATCAGGATTGGACTCTGCATTCACGACACTTTTGAGATGGCCCCATAACGAGAAATCGCAGGGGTTAAGATCCGATGGACGAGTATGCCATACAACTGAACCCCCTCGTCCGATTCATCGACCAGGGAAGACACAACTGCGTCCGGACGTTAACGGCGAAGTTTTTTATGGTATTGTTCCTCATACGTCATGCCCTAGCGCCTCTCCCGCCATAGTAATGGGTAATGGTATGTCCGATTCACTTCTCTTGCTGACCCACCTTGTAGTGGATGTGATACAGCGTTGTACACAATGGTTCCGTATTTGAATCGAGACCTTCCCGACATCGTTTTTACTTACGGAAAGGCAAATGGCAACGGGCGGTGGGTAGCGAGGTTGTATCAGGAGACCTGTCCCCGCCAACAACAGCCACAGCATTCAATGTTTACAACAGTGTTTCGCCGTTTTGTCTGAGGCAGGGTCGTTCAGGAAGCAGGAAATCGTGAAGGACGTACGCGAAATGTTCGGACACCAAACTTGAAGAAAAGTGTGATTAACACTGTGGAAGGCAACTTCTGTGTCAGTACCAGGCGGTTGTCCCACCAGTACAGGGTAAGACAGAGCACCGTGTGGAACATTCTCCATGACAATTGTTACTCTCCTTATCACAGGGTGTGCGGGGCTTACTGAAGACAGACTTTCCACATCTGGAGCAGTTCTGTTACTGGTTTCTTCACCAGGTAACCACGATTCCGGGATTTGTGTCATCCATCCTATTCACAGACGAGGCCACCTTTTCCGCGGAGTAGGATCTTCAGCTTTCGTAACAGTCATCTGTGGGATAGAATGCAGAACCCCCGTGGTATGGTAACAGCGAATCATCAACATCGGTGTAGCCGGAATTTGTGGACCGGGATAGTTGGTGACCATATTTTGAGACCACGCCTAACAGACCGAAACTACCGGTGTTTCTTGAGTGCCTCCCCTGCTGGAAGAAATCCATTGGTGGCTGCTACGTGATGGTGTTCCAGCCCAGTTAGTCGTTAACGACCGGATGTTTCTCAATCGTGTCCTCCTTGGTTGATGGATCGGACGAAGGGGTCCATTTGCATGGCCTGCTCGTTCACCGGACCTCAATCCGTGTGACTTCTGGTTATGGGGGCATCTCAAAGTATAGTGTATGCAGAACCCGTACCTGATGTGGAGACACTGAAGCAGCGTATTCATGCTGCCTTTGAGACTGTTCGGATACAGCCTGGCCGATGTGAACGTGTGAGACAGAACATGCTACGGCGCGTACACGCATGGGTTGAGGCAGACGGAAATCATTTTCAGCACATACTGTAACTGTGGGTGCATGGTATAGCGCGTATTAGTCCGTATGGTTGAATAAATGGTCTCTAGCATGAAAACCACGCTTTTCCGAACAAGTTCATTAGAACTTGAATAAAATGTTCTCTGGTTTCCAACCGCGTCAATTGCTTAAAACTACACACGCTTTCGGCCAAGCACTCCTTGGGCACTGCCAAGTGTTATGACTGCCATTGAGCTCTTGGTGAGCCCTTATATTCGCTAGCTGCCGGCTGTGACGTCACTGGTGCCCGTGACATTGCCATATATGGGCATGTTTTGAGTCGGCGTACGATGTGCCCTCTTCAACCGCGCGATCGCTGGATCCCACGCAGCGCTGAGCTGTAAGCCACCGTCTCTATTCAGGGTGTTCGCGGTAATTTTTATTTCAATAGCTTCCTTTATTAAACTGTCCCAGAAGCCGTTAGAGCGAGCCACGACAGAGGTATCGTCAAATTTTATGTGGTGACCGTTTTCTAACGCATGCTCAGCTAACGCAGATTTCTCTGGATAGCGGAGGCGATAATACCTCTCATGTTCTTTCCTGTGTTGTTCCACAGTGCGCACTGTTTGTCCGATGTACTTCTGGCCACAGTCACATTTCCTCGTAGACTCCAGGTGTTCTGGACCTACTGCGTCTTTAACTGGTCTCAGTAATTGACTGATTTTCGTTGGTGGCCTGAAGATTGATTTGATCTAGTGTCTTTTCAGCAGGCGGCTTATCTTACCCGACACAGAGCCACAAAATGGCAGCAAAGCAAGTTTCTTTCCCTGCTCTTCGTCGATGGTCTTATTCTGATATTTCCCAGAAATCACTTCTTTCACGTGATGGGCTCTGTAGCCGTTATTCCTGAAAACCTTGAGTAGGTGGCTCAGTTCATGGGGCAGTTTATCGTCGTCTGATATTACTCTTGCTCGATGCACTAATGTTTGTAATACTGTGCGCTTCTGTGCTGGATGATGGCTGGTGGCGTGCAGGTACAGGTGTGTGTGGGTGAGTTTTCTGTAGACGCTGTGGCCATTTCGTTTACGGTGGACAAGGACGTCGAGGAAGTGCATTGTATTATCTTTTTCCACCTCCATGGTGAACTGGATATTACTGTTGATGCCATTGAGGTGTTCCCAAAACTCGCCTAGTTTCTCACGTCCGTGTGGCCAAATGACGAACGTGTCGTCAACGTATCGAAAGAAACACTTTGGCTTCAATGGCGCAGTATCTATGGCAATATCCGCAACATTCTGCATGAAGATGTTTGGAACAGCTGGAGCCAACGGGCTACCCATTGCTATGCCGTCTGTCTGATCGTAATGCCGGCCGTTGTACACGAAATAGGAGCACGTAAGAGTGTGCCTAAATAGCTCGACCACCTCACTTACAAAGTACTGGGAAATTAGGTCCAAAGCGTCTTTGATAGGCACATTCGTAAACAGCGCCACTACATAAAAACTGACCATAATATCATCCTCACTAAGGCGTAGACGGTTGATTCTGCTGATAAATTCTGCTGAGTTTTTTTATATGATGTTCGTAGTGTCCCACATGGGCGAGGAGCTTAGGCAAGTACTTGGCCAAGCTCCGTCGACTTGCTGCACTATGCACTATGTATTGCGAATACATAGAAAGAAGGATCCTTTATTGTATGATTATATGATAGCGGAACAAACACTGGTAGCAGTTACTTCTGTAAAATACCTGGGAGTATGCGTGCGGAACGATTTGAAGTGGAATGATCATATAAAGTTGATTGTTGGTAAGGCGGGTACCAGGTTGAGATTCATTGGGAGAGTGCTTAGAAAATGTAGTCCATCAACAAAGGAGGTGGCTCACAAAACACTCGTTCGACCTATACTTGAGTATTGCTCATCAGTGTGGGATCCGTGCCAGATCGGTCTGACGGAGGAGATAGAGAAGATCCAAAGAAGAGCGGCGCGTTTCGTCACAGGGTTATTTGGTAACCGTGATAGCGTTACGGAGATGTTTAATAAACTCAAGTGGCAGACTCTGCAAGAGAGGCGCTCTGCATCGCGGTGTAGCTTGCTCGCCAGGTTTCGAGAGGGTGCGTTTCTGGATGAGGTATCGAATATATTGCTTCCCCCTACTTATACCTCCCGAGGAGATCACGAATGTAAAATTAGAGAGAGTAGAGCGCGCACGGAGGCTTTCAGACAGTCGTTCTTCCCGCGAACCATACGCGACTGGAACAGGAAAGGGAGGTAATGACAGTGGCACGTAAAGTGCCCTCTGCCACACACCGTTGGGTGGCTTGCGGAGTATCAATGTAGATGTAGATGTAGATGTAGAAGGAGGTCCGACCCCATATCCCATGACTTCTGGCACCTCAATGTTTCTATATATACACAATAAAGACCGAGTAGTCGAATGGCAGATCAGCAGCGGGAAAGTAGTTAAAAGAATTCCCAAGGGTGCCCTCGACGGTCGATCTGCGGCCCCATCTTCTGGTACATAACAATCGAACCCTTGCTACAACTTCCAGATGGGGATGACACGTCAGATGGAATTGTCGCCGACGCGGGTAACCTACTAGATGTAGTCACTGCAAGCAACAGAGCCCAGCTGTGGAATACTATAAGCAGTTACACAAAAGTGTCACAACAACAACTCGGGATAGCCGAAGACAAAACAATGTGTAGCACGAGGTGAGGAGGGGCGACCGGAGGCCGGCTGGCTGCGGTTATGGACGCACCGCCGGCCAAATTTGCGAGGGTCGGGGGCGGCGTCTTTGTCCCCGGCGACGCCGCTGCCGCTGCCCCCGCGCATTTAATCAGCCGGCAGCCGCGTCCGCCTCCTTAACACCCGGCGGCTATTCGCGAGGAGGGATGGGGGGGGCGGCGCGGGGAAAGGCAGGTCGCCGTGCGAAGACGGGGCGGCGTCGGGGGTGGCGGTGGTGGCGGCGGCGGCAGCGGATTAAATCTGCCGCGTTAGCGCCCGGCGCGCCGCCGGAAACAGCCGGCAGCGGCGGCGGCGGCGGACAGAGACGGAAAAACGGGGCGCGCGGCCGGAAAGAGAGAGACGGAGAGACGGTGACGGAAGAAGAGGAAGCGAGAGCGGCGAGGGACGGGAGGAGAGGGAGAGCAGGCAGGCAGCCAGGGAGGCAGATAGGCGCCGCGCGCGGCCGACGCAGATCGATGGCCCGGCGCGCTCGGGGGGGAGGGGGGGGGGCGGCGCGGCGCGGGCTGCCGCCGTGCGTGCGTGTGTGCGTGCCGTGGCGCGTGCCGCCGCCGCCGCGCCTAAATTGTCCCGTCCCCCCTCCCCCTCTCCCCTCATCCACCACCCAGCGCCCCATTCTACCGCTCTCGCTCTCTGTCTCTGTCTCTTTCTCTCTCTCTCTCTCTATCGCACAGTTCTGTGTGCGCCTCTGGGCTAGCGCGGTGGCGCGGCTGCCTTTCGCCGCGGCCGCTGCCGCTGGCCGCTCGAATTTTCTGCGCAGCTGGCGGTCCGGCGTGCGGCCGCTGCTGCCTGCCCCCTAGTTGCAGGATAGGTGTATTTATGCGATGGAATGTATAGATGACATGACAACCGGCGGCTCCAATCACTGCGTCGTGACAGAGCAAATCAAAAGACAGTTATACCACTGGATAAATTTCCAAATAAGGGTAGGTATATGTGTTTGTGTAATTGCAAATACGTGGAACACACTTCTGTGTGACTCTGAGAGGTGGCATGAGCCCCCTCTCACATTTCTATCTTACTCTGAGTATTTCAATTTTCGTCTCTAATTGCATGCGGTGAAAAGTTGCTATTCCTTCACACGCGGACTTCCCACGCAGCGTCTCTCGTCACCCGGGTGGTCTGGTGACAGGCGAGTTCTGCTCATCTCGAAAGGGTTAAGCCGACGGGTGTGAGGGAGTCGAGTGGATGCTTTCCAGACGCTGACATTGCCATAAGAGCGGGGAGCGACACGCCCGCAGGGGCCTGACGGAGCGGCTGGGCTAGAGATTCCGTTACTTCGCAAAAACGTAGTGAAAACACTTTCTGGCAGGCTAACAGCGAGGCGTGGGAATGACTTGGGCTCCCAGGCAGTCTTGGCAGGCAAATTCCCGCGTTTTCTGCAAAACCATAACTGTGATTGGCTTGCTCAGGGGATAGCTCCGTGACGTAGCAAAATCGGCGCCAAGTATCTCCATTGGTGGAATAGTAGTGCGTCGGCAATAGAGTGGAATTTCCCGCCGGTTTTCGAGTTGCTGATTGGAATGTTTAACCACGGCCACTGTCGTGGGAGCGGGAATGTTCGGTGTTCGGCTGGTACGGGTGCTCTTGAGACAGTTGGCTCTCGCCTTTCGGTTGGGGTAGGCTACAAGACTGAGTTCTCGCTGCACTGGACAGCCTGCCTTCCGCTGGCTGTCTAATATAAAAAAAAAATGGCTCTGAGCACTATGGGACTTAACATCTGAGGTCATCAGTCCCCTAGAACTTACAACTACTTAAACTTAACTAACCTAAAGACATCACACACATCCATGCGCAAGGCAGGATTCGAACCTGCGACCGTAGCAGTCGCACGGTTCCGGACTAAAATGCCTAGAATCGCTCGGCCACCGCGGCCGGCTGTCTAATAGACTTTCATTTAATTGTAACTGTTTGACGAAGTTGCTGAAGTTTCGACTTCAATGTTGCTTCCCGAGTACAGTTGGCAATTGAGCATTCTACGTACAAGCGGCCTATGTTGTCCGTCTTGAGCAGTTTTGGCTAAAGTTGATTGTATCGGAGTTACTGTCTGACTTCGCTTGTTAAAATCAATCACTGTACCGTCAGTGATTGTGTGGCGAGCCTTCTTCGTCTCCCTCAGAGGCGCATTTGTATTGATAGGAAGACTTTAGTCTGGAACAATCAGACCAGGATAATTTGTTTCGGGCTATACTCGTGACGTTATCATCACCACGACTGGACGTCGAAGCAACCAGCCATCGCTTCCGGTATGCCAGATCGTGTCCTTGCAGTTAAGAAGACAGCTTGGTAATGTATGTCCACAACACCGGCAGATTAGGGAATTTTGCTCTGTGATAATCAGAGCTCAGCAGAGCGCGCCTGTTCCCTTCTTTTCTAACGTGGTTCTGTCTTGGGTGTTCATTGTCTGAATTCTCACTACTGTAGCAGCAATTAATGTTGGGTTGGCTGGGTATTTCTCTTAAGATTTGAGTTGCAAGGAAATGGCTCCACATACCACTTGGTCATAAATGTCACAAGCTAGTTTACGGACAACTTCACCTTCACAACATTTATTTGAGTATCCAATTTGACGTATTGTAAATGTTTCATGTGTTGTGTTTATTATTTTGAGTTTAGTCATAATAAATCAAATTGTTATTTTGGACGGAACTTTTATTCTGTAGGTCGGTAGAGCAACCCTTTCATTTCTCACTACGTTAATGAAACTTATTTATCAAATTAATTTCTATCAAATTAAATTATTGCAGATGCCAAACTTTTTTCTACTCCACTTACAGGATCGATTAGAGTCAGTTCGCGTTTCTTCTTAATCCATGAGCAATAGCAAAAGTCAGAGTTAGAAAAGGGGGGCTTAGAGCATCATTTCCATATGAAGATTCTAGAAGAATTTAGTGTTAAATACGCTGCTAGCCCCGGCACCTCGCAACTCCAATGGTGAACGCCATAATGTAAGCAAAATTTGAAAATTTTTCCTAAAGAATTTTATTGAATTTGATGTTGCTATGAATTTCCTGCCGGAGGGACAGGCGCGTGCTACTCTTAGTTAATCTAAGGCTGCGTAGTAGGCTTGTGTGCAAAACTATCCCAGTCATTTTGGGAAGTATTCTCTGTATTTGCTTTTGAAGAAGTTTTCTATGGGTTTGAAGGCTCTGTTTAATTTGTTTCGTCTCTCCGTGTTTTTGTAGGTAGGAGTGAACATGGATGTAATTGCAAATATGTCAGGTACACAATTTTATATCTGCACTAGCAAAAGCCACATTGTAAGGAGACTCAGAATTTTTTTAAAACCATTTTATAACACCTACTGAGTTTGTTGTCCCTGCAAGTTTGCTGCAGCAGACACATAGGCATGTATAGCAGGGTTTTCTGCAAAAAATCTGTCAGATACCAGAGTGAGATTTTCACTCTGCAGCGGGGTGTGCGCTGATATGAAACTTCCTGGCAGATTAAAACTGTGTGCTGGACCGAGACTCGAACTCAGGACGTTTGCCTTTCGCGGGCAAGTGCTCTACCAACTGAGCTACCCAAGCACGACTCACGCCCCGTCCTCACAGCTTTACTTCCGCCAGTACCTCGTCTCCTACCTTCCAAACTTTACAGAAGCTCTCCTGGGAACCTTGCAGAAATAGCACTCCTGAAAAGAAGGATATTGCGGACTGCTATTTCTGCATGGTTCGCAGGAGAGCTTCTGTAATGTTTGGATGGTAGGAGACGAGGCACTGGTGGAAGTAAAGCTGTGAGGACGGGGCGTGAGTCGTGGTTGGGTAGCTCAGTTGGTAGAGCACTTGCCCGCGAAATGCAAAGATCCTGATTTCGAGTCTCGGTCCGATACACAGTTTTAATCTCCCCGGAAGTTTCAACTGTCAGATATTTTGTATATGTTTTCTTGTGTTGTTTGGTCGTGGTGAAGGGTTCTGTAGTTTTTCAGGGCCACATCCATTTTTAAATACGTTTCACACCAATATGTGTACCGTATTGAAAATTTTCGCTCAGCGGACTTCTTTTCCAGAGGGGCGCCACAAGGAAAATTTGAACTGAAAGAATTGTTCTGATTAACTTTCTGCAAGTTTGGAAGTTGGGAGATGTATGTTTTCACATTAGAAGTCACACACTAAGACAGATGTTCTTAGTATCAACTTTAAACATGAGCCGATGTTAGACATGTCATTTTTCCATTTCCAACATAGCTGTCCATAAGTACAAAACATTTCGACAATTATTTCCAGCCGTTCTAAGTGGCCGTGCGGTTCTAGGCGCTGCAGTCTGGAACCGCGAGACCGCTACAGTTGCAGGTTCGAATCCTGCCTCGAGCATGGCTGTGTGTGATGTCCTTATGTTAGTTAGGTTTAACTAGTTCTAAGTTCTAGGGGACTAATGACCTCAGAAGTTGGGTCCCATAGTGCTCTGAGCCATTTCAACCAATTATTTCCACTCATTAATTTGATTTAAGTCAAAGGCGACAACAAGCGCCGATGGGAACTCCTCTCGCACGGAGAGCAGTAGCGGACAGCTCACGGTAATTGGGGGCCGCATGGAAGGTGGTCAAAAATGTTCAAATGTGTGTGAATTGTTAAAGGACCATACTGCTGAGGCCATCGGTCCCTAGACTCACACACTACTTAAACTAACTTACGCTAAGAACAACACAGAAAACCATGCCCGTGGGAGGACTCGAACCTCCGGGGGGAGGGGCCGCGCAATCCGTGACATGGCGCCTCAAACCTCGCGGCTACTCCGCGCGGCTTCGAAGATGCTGCCGACTGCAAGTTATGGCGCCTTTCCTCGGCGTGAAACAGAATACTTACAGAAGATTGAGTATACAATTCAGACATTTTTAGTTACACCCTTAATATGTAAACCAGTGCTACTCAACGTGGGTGATCATACCGGTTTAATATTGACCATCTGAGCATTAGGACATGGCGTAAATTTCTGGACCTTCTTGTAATACCACATTTTGAAAACTCAGTGTCATTTCTGTCATGTGCTCCGTATTTGTGAATGTTGATATGATGTGTGAAATTCACAACTTCATCTACATCTACATACATACTCCGCTAGCCACCAAGCGGTATGTGGCGGAGGGCACAATTCGCGACAAAGTCATATTTACCCCCCCCCCCCCCCCTCTGTTCCACTCGAGGATCGCGCGAGGGAAAAACGACTATCTGAACGCCTCAGTTCAAATGGTTCAAATGGCTCTGAGCACTATGGGACTTAACAGCTGAAGTCATCAGTCCCCTAAAACTTAGAACTACTTAAACCTAACTAACCGAAGGACATCACACACATCTATGCCCGAGGCAGGATTCGAACCTGCGACCGTAGCGGGCACGCGGTTCCAGACTGAAGCGCCTAGAACCGCTCGGCCACCCCGAACGCCTCAGTACGAGCTCTTATTTCCCTTCTCTTTGGCGAAAGTTGGTGGTAACAATATATGCTCTACATTGTCGGCGATGATCGAATTTCGAAATTTAGCGAGCAGCCCCTTCCTTTTAGCGCGTCGTCTATCTGCAAGTGTGTCCCACTTCAAACTTTCTATGAGATTTGTAGCGCTCTCGTGATGGCTAAATGTACCAGTCACGAATCTTGCCTCTCTTCTTTGGATCTCCTCAATCTCGTGAATCAGACCCAACTGGTAGGGGTCCCATACAGACGAACAAGACTGGACGAACTAACGTATTGTAAGCTATTTCCTTTGTTGAAGGACGGCATCGCTTCAGGATTCTACCAATAAACCGCAATCTAGTGTTCGCCTTACCCGTTACTTGTGTAATCTGATCATTCCATTTGAGATCATTTCGAATAGTCACACCCAGATACTTGACGGATGTTACCGCTTCCAAAGACTGGGCATTTATTTTGTACTCGTACATTAATGGGGATTTTCGCCTTGTTATACGCAGTAGGTTACAGTTACTAATATTGAGAGATAACTGCCAGTCATTACAGCACGCATTTATTTTCTGCAAATCCTCATTGATTTGTTCACAACTTTCGTGTGATACTACTTTCCTGTAGAGTACAGCATCATCGGCAAAGAATCTAATGCCACTGTCAATACCATCAACCAGATCGTAAAAAGCAGCGCACCTATTACGCTGGCCTTGGGCACAACTGGAGTTATGCTTGTTTCAGCTGAAGTCACCCCATTCAGGACAACATTGTGCTCTCTGTTTGTCAGAAAACTTTCTAACGAACCGCATATGTCATCGGATAGACCGTAAGCGCACACTTTTTGGAGCAAGCAACTGTGCGGAACTGAGTCGAACGCCTTTCGAAAGTCGAGAAATATGGCATCAACCTGGGAGCCGCTATCTAGAGCCTGCTGTATATCATGCACAAAGAGGGCCAGCTGTGTCTCGTATGACCTATGTTTCCTAAAACCGTGCTGGTTTCTGCAGATGAGCTTCTCAGAGTCTAGAAAGGTCATAAGTCTGAACTCAAAATATGTTCCAAGATTCTACAATAAATCGGTGTCAGTGAAATTGGCCGGTAATTATGTGCATCTGATTTTCTACCCCTTTTTAGATTGCTATGACCTGTCCCTTCTTCCAGTCCCGTGGCACTTTCCGCTGTTTCAATGATCTCTGATAGATGATGGATAAGAATGGTGCTATATTTGTGGCATAGTCAACATATAATCTTACGGGGTTACCGTCTGGGCCAGATGCCTTCCTGGCGTCTAAGGATCTTAACTGTTTTACAATCTCAAATACACTAAACACTATGTCAGCCATCCTTGCGTTTGTTCGATAAATGAAAGAATGGTGCTGCAGTCCTCTACCGTAAACTAGTTTTTAAACGCTAGGTTTAGAATTTCGGCCTTCTGTTTACCATCATCCGTTACATTACCCGTACTGTCAGGAAGAGAAGATATTGAATAATTTGTAGCGTTCTTACGTTTTACGTACGACCAAAATCTGCCGATAAAATATTGCTTTCAAATTCGTTAAAAGAATCTCTCCCCTGCAAAAGGCACAATCCAAGAAAAATTCAAACAGGTCGTTGTCCGTATTTAGTTCGCTGCAGTTTCTTTATTCATTTTTCTTTCTTTTTTATCTCTTTCTTCGCCATTGTTCTTGTTGTATTTCTGTGCCAATTTCGCACGACGTATCTCAAATTCCAATAGTATGATCTACCGCTCCTGCACTACAATAAGCTGCAACCCCGTGTTACGCGTAAATAGACCTGCATAGTAGGCTTGCCTGCAAAGCTCTCTCGGTTACTTTATTAAGCAGGGGTAATACGCCAAACCGGTCAACTGGGAGCAGGAGAAGCGCCAAAGGACATTTTAATCTCCACTGTCAATACCTTTCGAAATAAATTCATAAAACTTTTTCAGCCTGACCAGGAATGATTCTGGATTCACGCTCATAATCGTGGAAGTTCCAAAAGCTAACAGAACAATATTTTTTACGTGTAAAATCTCTTAGTTTTTTCGCTAGCTTTTGGATGCACCTGTTGACGAAGGTACACTTTTCTTCATAGGTAAGAGAGATCCTTCGATGAATTTTCCTGTGAATACGGAGCGTACTCGGAGGTCTTTGAAACTCTAGAATTTATTCGATTGATGAAACGTGAATAAACACTTACATTTTAAACTTTATGTGTAGAGAAAAGCTCAAAGTTTGTAGATAATTATCTCTATTTCTACCACATTCTAATACATTTGCAAAATTCATGAGTTTTTGCATGAAAGAGTTTGAGTTTTATCAGAATATCAAGTTTGAAAGCAACACTTTGAGTGTTATATGTATCTACGCACACAAATTTGTGTTTTGCGAAAAATGCCTGTTAAAATTTCTTCTTGTATTTGGCATTGATTTAGAACAGTCCAGGACTACAAAGAGGTTCTTTTTCACTTTCTGTGTCAGTTTTCTTTCTTTTCACATTCCTATGATGTAATCTTCTTGATTTGTCACCTCCAAAAATGATTTATCTGCTTTCACTGCATGCTCTCTGTTTGTCGCATACAAAGCTTTCATACAGTTCACTCCGGGCTTAGTTCCTGTTTCCTCTAAAACATATTTCCTGCTTTGCGCACCATCATTAGAACATGAAACTGCATCATAAAAACCAATAGAAAGTGCATTTAATCCCACGAAAGTGATTTTTGGCAATCTTTTCCATTTACATTCGTTAAAACTCTCATTTGGGTTTTGGGCACTGCCATGAAGACATTTCTTCAATAAGTTTCAGTAAGTCCAATAACATTGGTAGTCCTTTGTTTCAGGTATGATAATCCCTGGCGTAAATATACCCATTTGAATTCCACAGAGCAAAATACAGTGACGTATGACAGAAGTATGTTCTAGGAAGAGGCATAGTACTGCACTTTGGTACACTTAAGACAAAATAACATGTCTTATATTTCCTCAAACAGATATGTTTTATATATCAGACTTTCCAGGAAGATGTGCACTGCAAAATGAGCATGTTTTTGAAAAATCGATTTTTTTTTAATTTTTGGTATCTTACCCCCCCTTCCCCCCTCAGTGTTCCACTGTGTTTCCTCTGGAGGAAGGGTCTTGCGCTTTCGAAAGCTCGATTCGCGTTGTTCCACGACTCCTGACTGATGGCAAGGTGTGAGAGAGTAACGTGGGACACGTTTTTTAAATGAGAGCCGGGACGGCTGTCAGTATTCGGCGAGGCACCTGCAGGCTAGGGATGGGAGAAACCGACCAGTTGCAAACAATACCAGTATTGACTTTCGATATTTGTCTTCGTTAATAATAACCGGATATAAAACCGGTATACCAATTTCGCGTTGCAGTGATGCTAAAATGTTCGGTTTTAGATCAAACTTTTTTTAAGAAACTAGTATGGTAGGGCGTTCTGTGTCCCCTGAAAGTTTGATATCTTCGTTGAATGATATTGTTTGTGCTGAAAGGAGTCAACATAAAGATCGGCACATTCTGCAATGAGTATTTATTAACAGGTTGGATAATAAATATTCGCCTTTGGTTTAATTTATTATTGAAACTTTAACTACTGTTGTCTAAATGTAAAGATTTTATTTTTCCCAGTGTCTAAGTTGTTTATTTCAATTTTTTGAAAGCGTAGTTTTAGTTTTTCACCGGAAAATCAGTTGTAATCAAATTCCCATTAAAAGGTGAAGATATATATTTCACTGTAAAACGGCTTTTTGTTTCAAAATAGTTAAAAAATATTAACGCTATGAATTTTGCAGAAAATCTTATTATTTGTCTGACATTTCTCGGAACTAATGAAAGGGAAAGAAAGTTATGGCAATATTCATTCATAGTATATAATAAAAGTAAAAATTAGCTGATTTTCTCCCTGTGTCTACATAATAGCCTTTATCTGCTTGTAGCCGCTGTAGAAGGAGAACTTAACACAAACTCTAGAGTTCTCCAACCCCAGTTTTCACCCTTTAGCATTGACTATTCATAAAAATTGTGGTATGATCCCGGATTACAAAGTGATTCTTTAACAGAGCTTTAAAAAATTAGAATCAGTAGGAGAAACTGGTGGATTTTTTGTAGTGTTCAACTGCTCATTCCGTTTTGAGATAAGCAGGTCGATGGAGAACGGAGTAAGTTTTCTTTTATAAACTTGTTTTATTTAATATTTTGATTCTATGTATCTTGAAAGGTATGATGTGAAAGTACGAGGAAGTTGTAGAATTATTCAGTCTTTATGCGATGTCTACCTTTACTATTGGAAAAAATAGTAGGAGTAAGACTTGCAGAATCTACGTGATTTCCCTTTCCGCCTCCAAATGGCAGAAGATCATAATAAGCAGAAGGAAACTTGTGTATCCATGTCCACTGGAGTCGGATATTTCCCTGCTCCGTTCATTTATTTGTCTGCTGTGAGTGCTTGATGGTGTTTCTGTAGCTTTTAGCGGACGAAAGATTTCTGAGCCCTGTCATACCCGTTGGTAACGTAATTGATCAATTTCGTTGCTCGATTATCTATGTTATATAAGGAATGACATCTCCAAAAGTTTCGCGATAATTTCTATAAAAGAACGTACAATATGAGTGGATGCTACTGCGTATTCGTCGTGTAGTACAGGTCACCCGATTGTCTTTCAGTAATGGCCAGAAGTAGTTTCAATTTTTCAGCCATAGTTTCCTCTTCTTACATCTTTTCATTTTGACGTGGCGGGAAAGCGAAAAAAAAAGAGGAAAATGGAATGAAGAGTGCACGAAAATGGCTGCTAGTAAGGTATGTCTAACAAAATGACCACGACGGTGGCATCTGAAGCGTTTCCAACAATTACAAAAGAAAAATATCGTGACCAAGCCAGAAAAAATAAAGTCTGAAAGAGAGCTGAAAAAAGCTGGACTTAAGTTGAGTGTTAAAAAATAATATAGACACGACAGTGGTGGTCATGGAAAACCAATTACAGAGCGGTGAAGAAATTTGGAATTTACTGGAAATAGTGAGTCTAAAGAAAAGATTGAAAAGTGCGTTATGTGTCTGGAGTTACCTGAAGAAGTATACAGGCTGGGCACATGCTGGATGTGTGGATCAGGAGAATATTTTGTATTTCATTTGCGATTTCTGTGAAATAATTAGGTAAACGTTGGTGAAATGAACTGTGACAGAAACATTAAGTTCCCATGTTTTGTGTTCTATTATTACTCAATAAGTATCAGTGCAGTTTATCATTAATAACTGATATTATCAAATAACACACAATGGCAGGACACTTTCTACAAGCCTCGTAATTGTAGCTCTTTTAATTTCTATGAAATTAAGTACTGCAAATAAAAAATAAAATTCATTACACTGCACTATTCATCGAGCATGTCTTGAGGTAAGACAATGGTATATTAACATTCCGATTAATCGTCACTGTTACACAGAAAAGTCAAACAATTTAAACCGACCGACACTGCACGACTCTACCGTAATGTTGTTGTGGTTTTCAGTCAGTAGATTGGTTTGATGCGGTTCTCCCTGCTACTCTATCCTGTGGAAGCCTTTTCATTTCCGAATAACTATTGCGACCTATATTCTTCTGAATCTACTTACTATGTTCATCTCATGGTCTCCCTCTACGATTTTTACCCCTTAAGTTTCCTTCCAGTACTAAACTGGCGGTCTATTGATGTGTCAGAACTTGTCCTACCAGCCTATCACTTCCTCTAGTCAGGTTACGCAACCAATTTCTTTTCTCTCCAATTCTATTCAGTACCTCCTCATTAGTTGTGTGATCTACGCATCTAATCTTTAGCATTCTTCTGTAGCATCACATTTCATTATCATTCGTGTTTCACTTGCTTACATGGCTACACTCCATGCAAATACTTGCAGAAAATATCTTGAAATTTAAATCTATATTGGATGTTAACAAACATCTCTTCTTCAGAAACGGTTTTTCTTACCATTGCCAGTCTACATTTTAATTCCTCTCTATTTTGACCATCATCCGTTATTTTACTGTCCAAATAGCAAAAGTCATCTACAGCTTTATGTGTTTCGTTTCCTAATCTAATTCCCTCGGATTTAATTCGGCTACATTCCATTATCCTTTTTTTGCTATTGTTGATGTTCATCTTGTATCCATTCCATTCAACTGCTCTTCAAAGACCTTTGCTGTCTCTGACAGAATGACAGTGTCATAGGCAAACCTCATAATGTTTATTTTTTCTCCCTGGACTTTAATTCTTACTACAAATTGTTGAGTGCACAAATTGTATAATATCGGGGATAGGCTACAACCCTGCCTCACTCCTTTCTCAACCACTGCTTTCCTTTCTTGCCCTTCGACTCTTATAACTGCCGTCTGACTTCTGTAGTAATTGTAGACAACCTTTCGCTCTCTGTATTTTGCCCCTACTAACTTCAGTACTTCAAAGAGAGAATTGTAGTCAACATTGTGAAAAGCTTTCTCTAAGTCTACAAATGTTATAAACGTCGCTTTGCCTCTCCTTAACATGTCTTCTACTGCCCAAATCTCCAGATGTCAGACACTCAGATTGGTTGTATTATAACATTACAGGTCAGGAATGATCTATGAGGTCTTGAATATCTTATTTGTATCTGTCAGTTGTTATGGAGAAATCGAGATTTTGGGGATTTGTTTATATAGTTTTGCGTGATTAAGTCCTGACGCTATGGTAAGCTGTCATTTAGTTACGTGCGATTTGCGATCTGTTATGTGTTACTTTCCGATAATAAGTCATTTTTTTCTGATTACCGTTAAAATATAATGACGATAAATGTTTGAGGTCGTTTGGAATAATATTTTAATAACCATGTAGATGACGTGACGTTATTCTTTTACTCTTACAAAAAAGAGTGTTAATTGTGCGTTTATGGATGGTCAGTGTCGGGATCAGTGATTACGATTCGAGAAATAATTGATTGGACGAAGTTCAAAAAATGGTTCAAATGGCTCTGAGCACTATGGGACTCAACTGCTGAGGTCATTAGTCCCCTAGAACTTAGAACTAGTTAAACCTAACTAACCTAAGGACATCACAAACATCCATGCCCGAGGCAGGATTCGAACCTGCGACCGTAGCGGTCTTGCGGTTCCAGACTGCAGCGCCTTTAACCGCACGGCCACTTCGGCCGGCGATTGGACGAAGTTCAATTGCACACAATCGTGTACGGCGAATTATGACCTTGAAATTGGTTGTAGATGTATGCAGGTCAATTTCGTGACAGGCTAGTGAGCGTTGCGAGTGTGTCGCGGAATCAAGATGGTTCAAATGGCTCTGAGCACTATGGGACTCAACTGCTGTGGTCATCAGTCCCCTAGAACTTAGAACTACTTAAACCTAACTAACCTAAGGACATCACACACATCCATGCCCGAGGCAGGATTCGAACCGGCGACCTTAGCAGCAGCGCGGCTCCGGACTGGAGCGCCTAGAACCGCACGACCACCGCGGCCGGCTGCGGAATCAAGACGGCTTTCGCGCCGCCGATGGTTTGCTTTAAACTCGCGAAAATACAATTTACGCGAATTCTTAATTATCGCGAAAGGGGAGAATATTTGATGAACCATTGTGGAGGACGTAAGTTTGGATAGAAAGATCAGTTTCAAAATCCAATATAAATGCTGTTGATCGAAGTAGCTCATACGTGGTTACCAGCAGAAACAGTGTACTATTTTTCATGCACACGTTTACAATCTGCATCGAGGTATGGGTGATTTGTGGGCGCGAAATAAACATTTGAAAGCATTTGATTAAATAAAAGGAAAAATATAAAGAAGTTTATTCGAATATTTTGTTATTTCATGAACAGTGATATTTTCTTATGGTGGTGTAGAGCGTTGCGTATTATTAATATTGTGACAGAGTGATCGTAAGTGCTCTCGTTACAAGTCGCGTTTTGGGCCTGATTAAGAGTAGCTCGTTCTTGAAGTCTCAAAGGTTAAGTGAAGAATAATATCACACTTAAATAACGCTGCAGCGAAACCCACTATCTTTGAACTATATTAAGCTAGCTATTCCGGAATCAGGTGATACCGTGGCCGTGTAGTTGTGTGTTGTCAACAACAAATAGGTAAACAGAAACATTTCTCATGCTCTGACATCGACGAGGGAAAGAAGAGACGACAACGACGACATACACGTATGCATATACAAACGATATACGTGGCGCCTTACAATACAACAACAGCCGGCCGAAGTGGCCGTGCGGTTCCAGGCGCTCAGTCCGGAGCCGCGCGACTGCTACGGTCGCAGGTTCGAATCCTGCCTCGGGCATGGATGTGTGTGATGTCCTTAGGTTAGTTAGGTTTAAGTAGTTCTAAGTTCTAGGGGACTGATGACCACAGATGTTAAGTCCCATAGTGCTCAGAGCCATTTGAACCATTTGAACCTGTATGATCATTTCACGAGTGTGCTGTCAATATCAGGAATCCGGTAAAACATCAAACCTCCGACATCGCTGTGGCCGGAAAAAGATTCTGCACGAACGGGACCAGCGACGACTCAAGAGAATTGCTGCAGATTTGAATCCTGGGCCATCAACAAGTGTCAGCGTGCGAACCATTCAACGAAACATCATCGATATGGGCTTTCGGAGCCAAAGAAATACTCGCGTATCCATGGTGACTGCACCACACAAAGCTTTAAACCTCGTCCTAGCCCGTCAACACCGACATTTGGCTGTTGATGACTGCAAACATGTTACCTGCTCGGACAAGTCTCGTTTCAGTTTTATCGAGTGAATGGACGTGTACGGGTATGCAGACAATCTCATAAATTCATGGACCCTGCATATCGGCAGGGGACTGTTCAAGCTGGTGGAGGCTCTGTAACAGTGTGGGGTGTGCGCAGTTGGAGTGATATGGGACCCCTGATATGTCTAGATACGACTCTGACAGATGACAATTACGTAAGCATCCTGTCTGATCAAGTTCATCCATTTATATCCAATGTGCATTCCGACAGACTTGGGCAATTCCAGCAGGGCAATGCGACACCCTAAACGTCCAGAATTGCTACAGAGTGGCTCCAGGAACACTCTTCTGAGTGTAAACACTTCCGCTGACTACCAAATTCCCCAGAAATGAACATTATTCAATATATCTGGGATGCCTTGCAGTGTGCTGTTCAGAAGGAATTTCCACCTCCTCGTATTCTTACGGATTTATGGGGCGCACTGCAGGATTCGTGGTGTCAATTCCCTCCAGCACTAGGTCAGACATCAATCGAGTTCATGCTCGTGGGGGCGCTACACAATATTAGGCATTTGTAAAAGTTTCTTTGGCTGTTGAGTGTATATTCTTCTTGGAGACTGGGGGTCTACTGCCTGTCTCTTACATCTTGCACACCGATGGGAGAATTTTGTCCAAAGAATCGAAAGACGGTTACTTCAGATATTATTTTGAGCAATTTTAATCATCATCATCATCATTTAAAACTGATTATGCCTTTCAGCGTTCAGTCTAGAGCATAGTCCCCCTTATAAAATTCCTCCATTATTCCCTATTCAGTGCTAACATTGGTGCCTCTTCTGATGTTAAGGCTATTACTTCAAAATCATTCTAAATCGAATCCAGGTACCTTCTCCTTGGTCTACCCCGACTCCTCCTACCCTCTACTGTTGAACCCATGAGTCTCTTGGGTAACCTTGCTTCTCCCATGCGTGTAACATGACCCCACCATCTAAGCCTGTTCGCCCTGATTGCTACATCTATAGAGTTCATTCCCAGTTTTTCTTTGATTTCCTCATTGTGGACACCCTCCTGTCATTGTTCCCATCTACTTGTACCTGCAATCATCCTAGCTACGTTCATATCCGTAACCTCAACCTTACTGATAAGGTAACCTGAATCCACCCAGCTTTCGCTCCCATACAACAAAGTTGGTCGAAAGATTGAACGGTGCACAGATAACTTAGTCTTGGCACTGACTTCCTTCTAGCAGAAGAGAGTAGGTCGTCGCTGACCGCTCACTGCATTAGCTATGCTGTACCTCGCTTCCAGTTCTTTCGTCCGCAGCTCGTGGTCGTGCGGTAGCGTTCCCGCGTCCGGGTTCCCGGGTTCGATTCCCGGCGGGGTCAGGGATTTTCTCTGCCTCGTGATGACTGGGTGTTGTGTGATGTCCTTAGGTTAGTTAGGTTTAAGTAGTTCTAAGTTCTAGGGGACTGATGACCATAGATGTTAAGTCCCATAGTGCTCAGAGCCATTTGAACCATTTTGACCCAGTTCTTTCAGTATGTTGCCATCCTGTGAGAATATGCATCGTAAGTACTTGAAACCGTCCACCTGTTCTAGCTTTGTTCCTCCTATTTGGCTCTCTTTCCCACTGACATTACTTTCGTTTTGGAGATGCTAATCTTCATACCATAGTCCTTACATTTCTGATCTAGCTCTGAAATATTACTTTGCAAACTTTCAATCGAATCTGCCATCACAAATACGTCATCCGCATATGCGAGACGTGTTCACATATCTTAATCTCACCCAGCCAGTCTATTGTTTTCAACAAATGATCCATAAATAATATGAACAACAGTGGAGACAAGTTGCAGCCTTGTCTTACCCCTGAAACTACTCTGAACCATGAACTCAATTTACCGTCAACTCTAACTGCTGCCTGACTATCTATGTAAAGACCTTTAATTGCTTGCAAAAGTTTGCCTCCTATTCCATAATCTCGTAGAACAGACAATAACTTCCTCCTAGGAACCCAGTCATATGCCTTTTCTATATCTATAAAGCATTGATACAATTCCCTGTTCCACTCCTAGCACTTCTCCATTATTTGCCATAAACAAAAATGTTGTGCTGACAACCTGTAAGAGGCCTAAACCCACACTGATTTTCATCCACTTTGTCCTCAACTAATACTCTCACTTTCCTTTCAACAATACCTGAGAATATTTTACCCACAACGCTGATTAAAGAGGTACCTCTTGTAAGACGTTGTGGTCTCCTGACCTTCATTGCTTACATATTCTGCCCTCACAATCATATTCCGCACATTCGAACCCAAACGCGATAAGATAAAGTCAATGGTGTATGAATTCATGTAAACGATATGCAAATAACTAATAAATCGCAAGTGCGCACCGTGGTTGAAATACTCGAGGCTGGCGTACACACATACATTCCAGACACAATGGTCACAGGAGCTTTTAGTTCGAGAGAGGCAACCGCACGCCAGGAGGCCAGTCCCAACGCATCTACGTTGGCCAGTGGACGCCCGTGGAGCAGACAGTGTTCGCCCAAGATAAAGGAGAAACGACCCTGTATTCGGCTTAAAAGCAAATTCCGCTACATTGTGTGGGAGTGGCCAGCCTACGCATTCTTTACACATAGCACACAGTTTCAGAGATTTTCACAGGGAGACAGCAAACGCCAAACGCCGATACTACAGATTTTCGGATTGGTCGCCTTAAACGAAACGTCATTCTCCCATTTTAGAAGAGCAATGCTGATTGGCAGACGATATTTCTGACGCCTTGAGCTGAAGGAGTAATGGAAGAGACCGAAAGATATACCCCTTCACGTCTGGCGTGGAGAGGCGCCGTTCCGTTGTCACTCTTGGAGCGAGGAACAAGTCTCTCCTCAGTACTTCACTGGGAGAGCACCTCTGTCGAGAGCGAATCGAAGTGCGACTCTCTATATTGAGTCCTTGCGATTAAGTGTTGTTCATTGTGTTGGCCGACACACTTATTGTGCGGTGTGAATGGACAGAGATATAGTTAAACGAGTGCGAGCGAATTTTTGAGTGGCATCGCAGTGGACTGGTTATCTGACCAGTGTACCATGCCAATACTTAGACTAGGGGTGAATAGGAATCCTTGACTTCATCAAGACGTAGGGAGACTTTGATTGGCGAAGGTCAATCCAGATAGAACGAGAGTTATCTTATTTGTCAGCAGCGAGCGGCGCAGACAGCAGTCATCGCAGCTTACGGTATTGTGCGCTACAGCTATTGCGAGTCCCATATTTCCTCCACAACAATACACTTCACTGCATTTCACTCGCGACAGCCTCGACTGTACCTAGCAACATTCTAAAGGATAATTATTCAAGTTGAGTAGGCGCGCCTCTCAGCCATTCTGCCAAGTCAACAACCATCTTAAACTTTGTGTAGCAATTTCGTTAGCGAATCCTATCCTTGAGAGGTAACTTTACATTCCGAAAAGAACCAGGATATAACTTCTTCAATTCATAACTGAAAGTGCCATTGTGATTTCTCAGAATTTTTGCAAAATAAATAATAACTTTCGTTAGTTTCATGTTTTTCTTACACTAACTAGCACTACTCCAGTACCCAAGTACCCCACTAGTTACGGTAAGAATTTTTTGAATTTTTGTGTCATTTCCTTACAGTGGACGACTCCAGAAGATATTTATTGCTGAAAGTTTTTCAGGCATTTCTCTTTAGAACGTTAGGAGCGTCTGTCTGACTTCTGCAGTAGTGTGGGGGTGGAAATTGCATCTTGCAGGAGCCACGGGGTAAAGGATACATCTCAGATTAATCCGTTGCGCAGAACAACAGAATCTCAGATCAACGCCACGCACGCTCTGTAGTTGTTACAATCTTTTCTGTTTCCATGGAAATTTTTATAGTCAGGTTAAATTTGAGGTAAAAAAAAAACAGTGTAGCTGAAAATAGGTTGTTTCAGCGATAAGTGCCATCCCTACCGCAGACGGCCGAAATAGTTTACGCCGGGAGAGACGCGGGTGGCGTGGCGTGAGCCGTGGTGTGGGTGGCGGGGGTGGTGAGACGCGGCGGCATTAGCGAGCGCGTCGGGGCGCGACGCCCCCGCACGGCAGCGTCGCGGCGCCGCGCCTGGCCTGCCGCCTGGCGGTCGATATCTGCGGGAGGGGTGAGGGGGAGGGGGGGCGGCGAAGCGTGGGCGGCGGAGCGGCGCAGCCGAGGGTCAGCCCGAACGGAACGGAGAGCAACGCAACGGAAGGCGCGGGAGCCGCGGCGCGCTAAATCTGGAGGCGGGCAGCGGCCAGAGGCTGGCTAGGCAGCCTAGCTGGCTGGCTGGCGCTAGGGCATCGCTCAGGAGCTCCCCCAGCACCACCACTGCGGGGACCACACGGGGCGCTGCCGGACTCGCTGCGCCGCGGCGACGGTGGGAAAAACCGATGTATAGCTTCTCAATTCTGAAGGTGGCAGGGGTAAAATACAACGTAACGTTAGCGACAGCCCGGACGGTGCACAAGTCCCGCCCAATCACTCCCCTCCACACCAATCCATATCCTAAGCTCCGCCCATGGTCTGCCGCATGTTCCAACATTAAAGTTGTTCGTATCACAGATATGCCGGTCTTGAGAAGGGAGAAATCAGTAGTTAGTACGAAATACAGTTCCCCAGTGCCATTGTGAAAAGAATTAGAAATATGTTCATTGAATATGCGAGTTGAAAAATCATCAATAAGAATGAAAAATGAAAATGGTATCCACACTGTCTTTTTTTATTTCATGAGCTTTCATCTGCACTATATCAAAGAATCTGGTATTTGTTAACTGCAGTGAGCGCAAACTTCCGTAACCTCGCGTAGTGTAATAAATTATGTCGGGAAATATTAATTGGTAGTATCGCCAAGGGATGCTGTCCATTATCTCGATTGTCTAAAGTCAATGTCGTGCAAAAACAAGGCAAAGTTTCTGATTACCTCATTATGACTAAAGAATATAAGAATGGGATAATGTAGAAATGCGTAATGCAAGCAGTGAGATTTTTATACAGTGACATTCTTCATTAATATTTGCCTGTGTAATGGGTGAATTTTTACTTGTGAACGCTTATGACTGCTTGCTTGTAGCAGACACGAGATTACTTTGAGTTCTTCTTCAGTGTTTGAGAGCTTTAGAGCTGCCTATTGTTAAACATATGTACATAGTTTCGTCAGTGTCATTCCAACACATCTTATCGTATTTGAATGTCTGTTAGATATCAGTTTTGACAACAGTTGGCCACAACAGTCAAGATTAGGTACCTTGTGTATGATAACTTTATTGAGAGTGCATATCTGTGTTTCATTTTGACAGTATTACACAATCTGCTAAGAAGTACTAACAGCACAACACTCCTAGTATGAACAACAGCGGTAAAACAAAAAACGACGAACAAAAACACGACAGCGACGAGGACTACCAAAGATCATATTGCTGCCCTCTTGGTTCGTGTGGCGGGGGGTAGGTGTGGAGGGGGGTAAATGGGCGGGGCTTGTGCAAATGTCCGGGGCTGTCGCTAACGTTTCCTTAAAATACAGGGAGCGAAAGGCTATTTATAAACTGTACAGAAACCAGAAGGCAGTTATACGAGTCCACGGGCATGTAAGGTAAGCAGTGGTTGGGAAGGGAGTGAGACAGTGTTGTAGCCTGTCCCCGATGCTATTCAATCTGTATATTGAGCAAGCAGTAAAGGAAACAAAAGAAAAATGCGGAATTGGAATTAAAATCCATGGGGAAGAAATAAAAACTTTGAGGTTTGCCGATGACATTGTAATTCTGTCAGAGACAGCAAAGGATTTAGAAGAGCAGTTGAACGGAATGGACAGTGTCTTGAAAGGAGGGTGTAAGATGAACATCAACAAAAGCAAAACGAGGACAATGGAATGTAATCGAATTAAAGTGGGTGATGCTGCAGGGCTGCGCGGGATTAGCCGAGCGGTCTGGGGCGCTGCAGTCATGGACTATGCGGCTGGTCCCGGCGGAGGTTCGAGTCCTCCCTCGGGCATGCGTGTGTGTGTTTGTCCTTAGGATAATTTAGATTAAGTAGTGAGTAAGCTTAGGGACTGATGACCTTAATAGTTAAGTCCCATAAGATTTCACACACATTTGGAATGTGCGAATTAGATTAGGAAATGAGAATGGGGGAAAGAAATACAGTAGAAGAAGAATGGGTAGCTTTCAGGGATGAAGTAGTGAAGGCAGCAGAGGATCAAGCAGGTAAAAAGACGAGGGCTAGTAGAAATCCTTGGGTAACAGAAGATATTTTGAATTTAACTGATGAGAGGAGAAAATATAAAAATGCAATAAATGAAGCAGGCAAAAAGGAATACAAACGTCTCAAAAATGAGATCGGCAGGAAGTGCAAAATGGCTAAGCAGGGATGGCTAGAGGACAAATGTAAGGATGTAGAGGCTTATCACACTAGAGGTAAGATAGATACTGCCTACAGGAAAATAAAAGAGACCTTTGGAGAAAAGAGAACCACTCGCATGAACATCAAGAGCTCAGATGGAAACCCAGCTGTAAGCAAAGAAGGGAAAGCAGAAAGGTGGAAGGAGTATATAGAGGGTCTATACAAGGGCGATGTACTTGAGGACAATATTATGGAAATGGAGGAGGATGTAGATGAAGATGATTTGGGAGATACGATACTGCGTGAAGAGTTTGACAGAACTCTGAAAGACCTGAGTCGAAACAAGGCCTCTGGAGTAGACAACATTCCATTGGAACTACTGACGGCCTTGGGAGAGCCAGTCCTGACAAAACTCTACCATCTGATGAGCAAAATGTATGAAACAGGTGAAATACCCTCAGACTTCAAGAAGAATATAATAATTCCAATCCCAAAGAAAGCAGGTGTTGACAGATGTGAAAATTACCGAACTATCAGTTTAATAAGTCACAGCTGCAAAATACTAACACGAATTCCTTACAGACGAATGGAGAAACTGGTAGAAGCCGACCTCGGGGAACATCAGTTTGGATTCCGTAGAAATGTTGGAACACGTGAGGCAATACTGACCCTACGACTCCTCTTAGAAGCTAGATTAAGGAAAGGCAAACCTACGTTTATAGCATTTGTAGACGTAGAGAAAGCTTTTGACAGTGTTGACTGGAATACTCTCTTTCAAATTCTGAAGGTGGCTGGGGTAAAATACATGGAGCGAAAGGCTATTTACAATTTGTACAGAAACCAGATGGCAGTTATAAAAGTCGAGGGACATGAAAGGGAAGCAGTGGTTGGGAAGGGACTGAGACAGGGTTGTAGCCTATCCCCGATGTTATTCAATCTGTATATTGAGCAAGCAGTGAAGGAAAAAAAAGAAAAATTCGGAGTAGGTGTTAAAATACATGGAGAAGAAACAAAAACTTTGAGGTTCGCCGATGACATTGTAATTGTATCAGAGACAGCAAAGGACTTGGAAGAGCAGTTGAACGGAATGGATAGTGTCTTGAAAGGAGGATATAAGATGAACATCAACAAAAGCAACGAGGATAATGGAATGTAGCCGAATTAAGTCGGGTGATGCTGAGGGAATTAGATTAGGAAATGAGACACTTAAAGTAGTAAAGGAGTTTTGCTATTTAGGGAGCAAAATAACTGATGATGGTCGAAGTAGAGAGGATATAAAATGGAGACTTGCAATGGCAAGGAAAGCATTTCTGAAGAAGAGAAATTTGTTAACACCGAGTATAGATTTAAGTGTGAGGAAGTCATTTCTGAAAGTATTTGTATGGAGTGTAGCCATGTATGGAAGTGAAACATGGACGATAAATAGTTTGGACGAGAAGAGAATAGAAGCTTTTGAAGTGTGGTGCTACAGAAGAATGCTGTAGATTAGATGGGTAGATCACATAACTAATGAGGAAGTATTGAATAGAATTGGGGAGAAGAGGAGTTTGTGGCACGACTTGACTAGAAGAAGGCATCGGTTGGTAGGGCATATTCTGAGGCATCGAGGGATCACCAATTTAGTATTGGAGGGCAGCGCGGAGGGTAAAAATCGTAGAGAGAGACCAAGAGATGAATACACCAAACAGATTCAGAAGGGTGTAGGTTGCAGTAGGTACTGGGAGATGAAGAACCTTGCACAGGATAGAGTAGCATGGAGAGCTGCATCAAACCAGTCTCAGGACTGAAGGCCACAACAACAACAGTTTCTCAACTAACAAATAATACACTGGTGTCCAAAATTAAACCAACGAACGGAAGTTTTGCAATGTTGCGTTTATTTTGCCGCAAAACAGTGTAAACAGCTGATAGAAAAGTAGAAACAATGTACAGGAAACAGAACGTAAACAACTGCAACTTGCTAGATAAAAATGTTCTTCGTTTTCTCCAGCTTAACGGATTCGCACACTCATTCCGGCAACTGGTTAATGTGCTCAGCATGGGGTGCGATCACCTCTGGCAGCAGTACAGGCCTAACAACGACAGGGCATGCTGTGAGTGACGTCATCAATGTCATGTTGAGGCTGCAGTGCTGCCCGAAGTCTTTGAGAGTGGTTGGTGGATGCTGACATGAAGCAGAGCGGTTCTAGGCGCTTCAGTCCGGAACCGCGCTGCTGCTACGTTCGCAGGTTCGAATCATGCTTCGATCATGGATGTGTGTGATGTCCTTCGGTTAGTAAGATTTAAGTAGTTTCTAAGTCTAGGGGACTGATGACCTCAGATCTTAAGTCCCATGGTGCCTAGAGCCATTTGAACCATTTAGAGCTGACATGATGCAACTCATCCCTCTGGTGCATTCCTGACATGCTCTATGGGATTCAAATCGCGAGAGCGAGCAGCCCACGCCATGCGTACAACATCTTCTGTCTGCAAGAAAACATCAACCAACCATCCTCTATGACGTCGAGCATTATCATTCATCAAAATAAAATCTGAGCCCACACTACCTCGCAACAACTGCACATGAGGCCTCAAGATGTCGTCGAAACACCTGTCAGGAGTTACACCTTGCCGTACAGTTCCATGATGAGGTGTTCAAGTCGTCAACATAATCCCTGCCCACGCCATTAGGGATCCTCCCCGATGTCGGTCTTTTTCCACAGGTTTTGGATTCCGAAATGCGTTGAGAATCACTCTCCAGACCAAATGGAACATTGGACCACTGTCCGACTGTCCAGATGGCATGTTGTTGTCGACACTCTAGACGTTCTCTTTTGTGAAGACCCATCAGAGGTACACATACAGAAGGTCTCCGACAGCAAAGGCTACTCTGCCAAATCCTTGTGTACACTGTTTGGACACAACACGCCCAGCTGCGAGGTCAGAAGGCAGTTGCCGTGCAGTACTAAGGCGGTACCGTCGTGCCCTTACGGCCAGCCGGCCGGGGTGGCCGAGTGGTTCTAGGCGCTACAGTCTGGAGCCGCGCGACCGCTACGGTCGCAGGTTCGAATCCTGCCTCGGGCATGGATGTGTGTGATGTCGTTAGGTTAGTTAGGTTTAAGTAGTTCCAAGTTCTAGGGGATTGATGACGTCAGAAGTTAAGTGCCATAGTGATCAGAGCCATTTGAGCCTTACGGCCAAACAACGGTTCTCTCCTTTTGATATCACACGTGATCGGTCATGCCCTGGTCTTCGGGATGCTGTTTCTGTCTGTATTAATTGTCGCCACATCAGAGAAACAACAGAACGATTCACGTTAAGCCATCAGGCCACATCGATTTGCCATTGCCCTGCTTCCATTCTACCCATGGCCCTCCGCTGGAGAGGCATCTCCTCTGTGCCATACTGCACTGTCTGTGACTGTGTACACAGCGATTGTGAATGTGGGACTACCTGGCAAACACTACCCCGTTTGATAGGTTCCCGACCGCTACGGTCGCAGGTTCGAATCCTGCCTCGGGCATTGTTGTGTGTGATGTCCTTAGGTTAGTTAGGTTTAATTAGTTCTAAGTCCTAGGCGAGTGATGACCTCAGAAGTCCCATAGTGCTCAGAGCCATTTGAACCATTTGGTAGGTGCCCTGACGTAATCACTGACGTGATTGTCCATTGACCGGAATGCACCTTACAAGCGGAACACCACTGTACGGACATCTGTTGTCATTTTGTATGATTATACTGTGGATTAGACAGAACACAGGGAAATAGCGGCTTGTTGCTTTAATTTTGGACATCAGTGTATTTTAAATTGTTATTGGTTGGCAGTTGGCCCTAAATAGCGAAAAGTGTGAGGTCATCCATATGAGTGCTAAAAGGAACTCGTTAAACTTCGGTTACACGATAAGTCAGTCTAACCTAAAAGCCGTAAATTCAAATAAATACCTAGGTGTTACAATTACGAACAACTTCAGTTGGAAAGAACACATAGAAAATGTTGTGGGGTAGGCTAACCAAAGGCTGCGTTTTATTGGCAGGACATTTAGAAAATGTAACAGGCCTACTAAGGAGACTGCCTACACTACGCTTGTCCGTCCTCTTTTAGAATACTGCTGCGCGGTGTGGGATCCTTACCAGATAGGACTGACGGAGTACATCGAAAAAGTTGAAAGAAAGGCAGCAGGTTTTGTATTATCGCGAAATATGGGAGAGAGTGTCACAGAAATGATACAGGATTTTGGCTGGACTTCATTAAAAGAAAGGCGTATTTCGTTGCGACGGAATCTTCTCACGAAATTCGCATCACCAACTTTCTCCTCCGAATGCGAAAATATTTCATTGACACCGACCTACATAGAGCGGAACGATCACCACGATAAAATAAGGGAAATCAGATCTCGTACGGAAAGATATAGGTGTTCGTTGTTTCCGTGCGCTATACGAGATTGGAATAACAGAGGATTGTGAAGGTGGTTCAATGAACCCTCTGCCAGGCACTTAAATGTCATTTGCAGACTATGTAGATGTAGATGATTAGACAGATATGAATTATAAATGGAATGTTAACAGGTTTTATCTCTGCTACGAAACATGACTTTTAAGAAATCATTGAATAATCGGTAAGTACTGGTTGAGAACACTACTACATGAATGTTTCTTGCTTTGCTGTAGGTAATACTATTGAAATGAAAAACATAGCACAGAAAAACTGTACTCCCTTTCCTAATTAAGCTGAAATCTGCCTTCCGGCATCGTCATTACATCGGACCGGCGTGTGTGTTGGTAGGCGACATTGTTTGGAGGCCAATGACCCATTTTACTATTAAGCGGTTCACGTAATAACACTGCCCTATTTTGAGAGAAAAAGGTCGGTAAAAACGATCTCAGGTGCTTATGAATTATAATCAAATAGATTAAATGGCGAATGAACAGTAACAGTGTTTGGCCGTGACCACCAAACAATGCGCCAGCAACTTCTCGAAGATACGGCCTGAATCTGGACTTAAAAAATGCACAGTAAAAATCACATATAACATGAATAGCAAGAAAAGGCATCTTCAAATGAAACACGGTTACTTAACATCAAATTTACAGAATTATTCAACAAAAGCGTACAAGTGACGCTGAGACAGCTTATCTCTGTAGCGGAGGACAAAAGAGAGAGAGAGAGAGAGAGAGAGAGAGAGAGAGAGAGAGAGAGAGAGAACAAGTCGTGTTCCGTTCTTTTATGTCGTTAGACAAACGAATGTACCTACTAGATTTTGTTTCACAGAGTTTCCTTTACACATTTTAAGCCATAGTTACTTCTTTACAAAATAATTCATGAATAATCAAAAATACATCATCTCATTAGTACATCGTTTCTTGCAATTAATATAAAAATTTATTTATATGTGTAAAACCATTTATAATATTTTCAAGGTTTATTAAAACTGGAGCTACTTCTTTATATATTTATAAAATAACATTTTATCGACCAGTTAAACAAACTACTGATGTTTTAGTTCTGAGAAACCGGCATTTCGCGGTATTTGTTTGGCCTCGGTTGTAATAGGTGTTTTTTAAATTTTTTTTGCTAATAATCGAGTAAAAAACCAAAATATCAATTGGTCATGGCAGGAGCGCTAACTTTTATCGTTTCTAAATTAACCACTTTTAAAGAAGTAGTAACTTTTATTCGTAAGATTTGCACTGGTTAAAAATATTTTGATATTACAGGAAATGGGAAAAGCAATCAGTGTCATTTTTAATAACAGCGCCGACAGAAACGAGCAACATACCCATGGCATAGGAATTGGTATAGCATTGCTGAGTGAATAATGTACCAGTTACCATGTGTGTGTTATGGCTTAATGTACAGGCGTACATGTGGTGTGCAAAACTTGCCCCAAATGGTCTGTACGATGATTTCTCGCTGTAGTCGTCGGACATCCGTTGTATTGCAGAATGGCACCAACCCTAGCCTGGAATTATTTTTTATGAAGTGACGAGCCACGGAAGTACAATGCTTTATTTACTTTACAAGATTAAAGCTTTGTCTGCCATTTCTGAGAACTAATGAAATATGAACGAAATTATAGTAACTTAAAAAAATGAAAAAGTTACCAATTCATTCGTGATGTTGTTGTTGTGGTCTTCAGTCCCGAGACTGGTTTGATGCAGCTCTCCATGCTACTCTATCCTGTGCAAGCTTCTTCATCTCCCAGTACCTACTGCAACCTACATCCTTCTGAATCTGCTTAGTGTATTCATCTCTTGGTCTCCCCCTACGATTTTTACCCTCCACGCTGCCCTCCAATACTAAATTGGTGATTCCTTGATGCCTCAGAACATGTCCTTCCAACCGATCCCTTCTTCTGGTCAAGTTGTTCCACAAACTTCTCTTCTCCCCAATCCTATTCAATACTTCCTCAGTAGTTACGTGATCTACCCATCTAATCTTCAGCATTCTTCTGTAGCACCACATTTCGAAAGCTTCTATTCTCTTCTTGTCTAAACTATTTACCGTCCATTCGTGATATACAACGAAAACAGAAAGCAGCTGATCTGGTGCCTGTGTTTATATAATATGCCGTTATCTGCTTGTAGCCCTCGACGACGGACAAATTAACACCAAAAACAGAGATCTTAAACCTCAGTTTTAACCCTTTAGCACTGGCTGCTCGCAGTGCTCAAATAGTGGTATAATCCTCCATTCCAACATAATTTTGGAGTAGAGTTGTAAAAAATTAGAATCAATGGGAGAATACTGGTGATTTTTTGTAGTATTCAACCACTTACCACTTTTCGAGAAACGCAGCGAACGGTGGACGGACTAAGTTTTCTTTTATGTGCCTATTTAATTTAATACTCTGATTCTATATATCTTGAAAGTGAGAGAGACGAAATTTTTCAATCTTTGTTCGATTTCTGCGTTTATTACAGGAAACAATAGGATTAAAGAATCGAAAATCGGTTCTTTCAGAAACCAGTTACTTTGAGCGTTTTTGATGCGTGGAGAAATTCGATATAATTGAAAACCTGCTTTTTAGCGATAACCGTCATCCCTTGTCCATGGCAGCATGCGCCGGTCCAAGTGGACAGTCTGGTAGCAACGGGAAAAACGTGCTGCTATTTTAGTTCTGAATAACCGGCACTTTTCGGTATTTATTTAGTCTCGCTTATTACAGGTTTTTTTATTTTTTGCTAAAATCCTGGTAAAAAAAAACAGCACATCCATTTGCCATAGTGCTAAAAAATAGTTCAAATGGCTCTGAGCACTATGGGACTTAACTTCTAAGGTCTTCAGTCCCCTAGAAGTTAGTAAATCTAACTAACCTAAGGACATCACACACATCCATACCCGAGGCAGGATTCGAACTTGCGACCGTAGCGGTCGCGCGGTTCCAGACTGTAGCGAGTAGAACCGCTCGGCCACCCCGGCCGGCCATAGTGCTAATTTTTTTTTAAGTTAAAAAAGAGTAATGCCTATTCCTAAAATCTCCGTTGGTTTGGAAGATTGCGCTATTAAGAAAATTGGGCAAAATAAATTTTTGGAAATTTGTGGTAAGGTCTTATTGGACCAAACTGCTGAGATCGTCGGTCCCTAAGCCTACACACTAGTTAATCTGACTGAAACTAACTTGCGCTATGAACAAAACACACACCCATGCCAGAGGGAGGACTCGAACCTGCGATGGGGGGGAACCGCACGGACCGTGACAAGGCGCCTCAGACCGCACGGCTACCCCGTGCGGCAATGGGAAAAGCCATCAGAACTGTTTTACGGGGAAGATAGGAAAATAACGTGCAGTAATTTTATTGCCGAAAAGTTTAATATGTATCAAAACAAAAAAATGAATTTACATCTTTTATCTATTTCCTACATAGTCACCAAGGTTCGCAACAAATTTCACCCATCGTGGTTGTAAATAAATGGTTCAAATGGCTCTGAGAGCTATGGGACTCAACATCTTAGGTCATAAGTCCCCTAGAACTTAGAACTGCTTAAACCTAACCTAAGGACATCACATACACCCATGCCCGAGGCAGGATTCTAACCTGCGACCGTAGCAGTCCCGCGGTTCCGGACCGCAGCGAGAGAACCGCTAGACCACCGCGGCCGGCTATCGTGGTTGTAGTACAGCCATCTGCGGACCGGTGATTTCACTTCCACATCTGTCACAAAGCGCTCACTGGCCAGAAATTTCTTCGTGGGGCCAAACAGATGAAAGTCCGGCGATCCAAGGTCCGGCTCCCACCCAAATTTGGCTGTTTTCTCACGAAAAGGAGCAGCAATATGGCGACAAGCATTCTCATGAAGAAGTTTGACACAGTAAGCATTAATGTTGTGGCGTTAGCCGGCCGTGGTGGCCGACCGGTTCTAGGCGCTTCAGTCCGGAACCGCGCGACCGCTACGGTCGCAGGTTCGAATCCTGCCTCGGGCATAGATGTGTGTGATGTCCTTAGGTAAGTTAGGTTTAAGCAGTTCTACGTTCTAGGGGACTGATGACCTCAGATGTTAAGTCCCATAGTGCTCAGAGGCGTTTGCACCATTTGAACAATTTGTTGTGGCGTTATAATAAAGGGCACAACGCAACTTAAAGAAAGTTTTAATGTAGGCTGCAGCATTCTCAGTGGTTCCGTGTTCAGCAAAGTCCACCAGTAACACACCATGCACGTCCCAGAACACTGTCGTAGCAGTCTGAGACACTTTGAATTTTTTGTCGTACTGGGGAACCAGCATGTTTGCACTCCATAGGGGTCCGCAGTTGCACATGCTAGTCGTTCAAAATTGCTGACTCAGCGGCAACGACGTTCTGCGGATTGCAGCTGTTACTGGCGGCCCTCCGCGTGGTGAATCACTGAGGTTGACACGGCCCTTTTGGAAGAATGACCACAACCTGAGATCTACGGTACATACAGTCGTCCCCATACACGTCACCCATTTCCCTGCGAATTTTGCTTGGTTTATGTCCTTTGGCACACAAACATCGAACTACACTTCGCAGCTCTTCGCAAATTGACAACAGTAACATGTGCGCCATGTTTATTTCGTTCTTCAGGCTTCTCTCGTTAGCAGTACACATGAAAACAAAATACCGTCTGCAGCGCAAACTTCAACAATATCGTCATGAGCCGGCGGGGGTGGCCGAGCGGTTAAAGGCGCTACAGTCTGGAACCGCACGACCGCTACGGTCGCAGGTTCGAATCCTGCCTTGGGTATGGATGTGTGTGATATCCTTAGGTTAGTTAGGTTTAAGTAGTTCTTAGTTCTCGGGGACTTATAACCACAGCAGTTGAGTCCCATAGTGCTCAGAGCCATTTGAACCAATATCGTCATGAAATTTCACCCTTCCAGCTGCGGTACCAGGGGATAAAAAAATTATTGTGCGTTACTCTCTGATCCTCCCTCATAATAAAATGCTATTTTCTCTAAACGCTTGACCATCTGGAGCTCCAACTTCTGTCACTTTTGTTTCTGGCCACACCCTGCATATACCATAAATGTGGGCGAAATTCGTGATGACGGGTAGGCGCGGTCCCCTTCTTACAAGGGAACATCCCCATCGCACCCCCCTCAGATTTAGTTATAAGTTGGCACAGTGGATAGGCCTTGAAAAACTGAACACAGATCAATCGAGAAAACAGGAAGAAGTTGTGTGGAACTATGAAAAAATAAGCAAAATATACAAACTGGGTCGTCCATGTGTAATATAGGCAATATTAAGGGTAATATGAGACGAGAAGCGCCGTGGTCCCGTGGTTAGTGTGAACAGCTGCAGAACGAGAGGTCTTCAGTTCAAATCTTCCCTCGGCCGAAAATTTTAACTTTTTATTTTCAGTTTATGTGAAAAACTCTTATGCTTTCATCACTTTTTTTGGAGTGATTATTACATCCACAAGAAAACCTAAATCGGGCCAGGTAGAAGAATCTTTTCACCCATTCGCCAAGTGTACAAGTTAGGTGGGTCGACAACATATTCCTGTCATGTGACGCACATGCTGTCACCAGTGTCGCATACAAAATATCAGACGTGTTTTCCTGTGGAGGAATCGGTTGACCTATGACCTTGCGATGAAATGTTTTCGGTTCCCATTGGAGAGGCACGTCCTTTCGTAACTAATCACACGGTTTTGCGGTGCGGTCGCAAAACACAGACACTAAACTTATTACAGTGAACAGAGACGTCAATGAACGAACGTACTGATCATAACTTTGCGAAAATAAAGAAAGCAAAATATTCAGGCGAGGGCAGATTTGAACCAAGGACCTCTCGTTCCGCAGCTGTTCACGCTAACCACGGGACCACGGCGCTTCTCGCCTCATATTGCCCTTAATATTGCATATCTTATGCATGGACGACCCAGTTTGTATATTTTGCTTATTTTTTCATAGTTCCACACAACTTCTTCCTGTTTTCTCGATTGATCTGTGTTCAGTTTTTCAAGGCCTATCCACTGTGCCAACTTATAACTAAATCTGAGGGGGGTGCGATGGGGATGTTCCCTTGTTAGAAGGAATGGAGACTGAACAGGAGACATTACTCAACAAAGTCAGACTAGAAATCAAGAAATTCAAAGTGCCTCATGCAGATAATAGAGTCAGGGCCTGCCGGAGTGGCCGAGCGGTTCTAGGCGCTTCAGTCTAGAACCGCGCGACCGCTACGGTCGCAGGTTCGAATCCTGCCTCGGGCGTGGATGTGTGTGATGTCCTTAGGTTAGTTAGGATTTAGTAGTTCTAAGTTCTAGGGGACTGATGACCTCAGATGTTAAGTCCCATAGTGCTCAGAGCCATTTGAATGGAGTCAGAGAAACAACAACAGTTAAATGGTCAGATGATCAGGTGGAAGGGACAGGGCTCATTCTGAGAAAATTTGTAATTAGAAATTTCGCAATTAGCATTTGTGAAAATGTACGAAGTGGCGACATTTCCGCAAAGCTCAGCGCACTTCGTCACATGGAATGGTGAAGAACTATAGCAATCGAAGTGGGGGAGTTATAGCAAGAGGAAGACGCAACACTGCAGATGCATCTAGAACAAGAGACATGAAATGGCTGGGTCTATACCCATGGTGTATTTAAAGAACCAGCGTCCTTGAAAACGCTCTGACTTACGAGGTGTTCCTTGATGGTGCGGATTCAGGGTTATATATGGTATTGGCTAGGGGTCGGTTTTCCCCTGGGTAGATGATGTTAGTGGAGGCGGCGGCGATGATGATGTAAGTGTATGTTTGCGCATGAATTTATATGACTAACGCCTGAATTGGCGATGGATGGTAGTGATTGGTGCTCTCTGGCCAGGGTGTTCATCCCTTCCCAGAGAGTTGATGAGTTGGTGTGGTGATGCGCTGGATGATTCGTAGAATTTTAATGATTTTTGTTTTATGAGATGATAGAATGAGGGCTGTCCTAACATTGCTCTGATCCCCTCATTGCTCGAGAACCACGGAGCGTCTGCAACGATTCGGAAGGCTTTGTTTCGGATGATTTCCAACTGTTTGAGATTGGTGTCTGCTGCCATACTCCATGCTTCTGAGCCGTATAGCATGGCTGGGAGGATGATCGTTTTCCAAATTTTGAGTTTGGCAGGTACTGTGAGTCCCCTGCCTTTAAGGAGTGGGTATAGCTGACAGAGCCAGGCAGAGCCCTTGTTTCTGGCCTCTTTGATGTGATGTGTAAATGTCAGATTCTTATCCAGTTTTAGCCCGAGGTAGGTAACTACTTCTTTCCAGGGTAGTACCTGGTCGTTGTGCGTGATGTTCACTATGGGGCGTTTGATTTTGTGGCTGAATAAGATAGTCTGGCATTTGTCTGCGTTGATCTTTATTTTCCACAGATTGCACCACTTTGTCACTTTGTCTAGGTGTCGTTGTAGGCGGTAGGCTAGATAGTTGATGTTTCTGCCACTGTGGTATAATGCAGTGTCATCTGCATATAGGGCAATGTTGCCGCCCAGCTCCTTCGGCAGATCGTTTGTGTATAGTAGATCTAGGAGGGGGCCAAGCACAGATCCCTGTGGGACACCCGCTTCTATTTGTTTTAGCTCGCTGTTTGCTCGATCTACTGTAGAGTAGAATTTTCTTCCCACCAGGAACGAGTGGACTATTTTAAGCAGGTGAAGTGGGCAGTTCATCTTCGACAGTTTGTATAGCAGACCGCCATGCCAAACCCGGTCGAATGCTTTTTCAATGTCCAGGAAAATGGCAGCTGTGCTATTACAAGAGACAGATCCCAGTGCGAGGATATGTATATGTTTGCACAAGATAGAGTGTAAGAGAGACACGAAGGAGGCATCGAAATTAATTGTGCAAGAAAAAAAAAAGACTACAGTATTTAAATATCTAGGTGAAACAAGAGAACCAAATGGTTAGAACAAAGAAGCTTACTTAACAGGAGCAAGGAAAATGGAAGCGGCCTTTCAATTAACAAAAAGGTGCGTACCGACAAAAACATTTCCTCTGCGCTTGCTTGTTTTTCTCGACTTTCACAAAACTGCTACTTGCACTACAACGCCGCCCCAGCTAACCAGAAGTGTACATCGGGCCAATTTATTTATTTCGATGTGAACGGTTTTCTCTGCAACTTCGCACTCTTTGGCTAGTACTGGCTATTCTCAATGCGAACCATCACCGTCCGTCCCCAGTAGCTGAGTGGTCAGCGCGACAGAATGTCAGTCCTAAGGACCTGGGTTCGATTACCGGCTGGGTCAGAGATTTTCTCCGCTCAGGGACTGGGTGTTGTTTCCTAATCATAGTCATTTCATCCCTATGGTCGCGCAAGCCGCCGAAGTGGCGTCAAATCGAAAGACTTGCATCCGGCGAACGGGTCTACCAGAGGTGAGCCCCTAGTCACACGACATTTACATTTGTCGCGCCACCTCTAATGCATGTTTCCTGCAGTAATGAGAACCACCTCAAAGGTCGAGATCCTTTGCACCTAAGAACATTGAGAAGCCAACTAAAGGTGGGTTTTGGAAGTCTGGTTTCTGTAGCATTAGTGTGTTCCTACCAAATAAGACCCCAATTATACAAATTTTAATTACTTTTTTCAGGATGTGTATTGCGAGTTCACTGAGTTCGTTCTAGGTGGCTAAAATTCGCCAAATGCATTTTAGCAAACACGAAGTTCGTTTTTCGTATAATGTTGATATAAAAAGTACATGTCTGATATAAGAAGCTTTTCTTTCGTACTAAGTTTTCTTCACACTACGTTACTTATCCTCAGAATCTGGTTTTTAATATCCACAAAACCATTTTTTTCTATTTCAGTCAATGTTTGCCCTAAATTTAGGAAGCGTATGTATTGCTAAATGCCCTCTCAAGTCTTTTGAACGCATTTCGATGCACTCGTCAGCCACTAACTCTTTGTCCTCTTTCAAAATATCAGTGGAATGAGGAGACTTCTGGTCAAATTTTCAGACATGTCGTAACATACGCGAGGTTGCCGAATGAGTGCTTAGTAACTTTTTATGCAGTTTTCATTGCGAAATACCTTCCGAGTTTTTGTCTTTTTTTTTCTTTACTGGTATTTCATCCCCCCACAATCAATGTGGCCGGGGAAGAGGGGAGGGGACTGTCTGGGATACAGCAGGCAACCCGCTCTTCAGCCAATGGACAGTAAAATAGTACAGTACAAGGGTAATCCCAAAAGTAAGGTCTCCAATTTTATTACATGTACATAGACCTGTTTATTTCTGCAACGGTTTACATCAGTTTACAGCTTGAACATTTAGCTATTTTTCGACATAATCACCATTTCTGTCGATGCATTTTTGTAGACACTGTGGTAGTTTTTGTACGCCCATGTCATACCAGCTCGCCGCCATGCTGTTCAGAAAGTTATGAACCTCTTCTTTCACCTCGTCGTCGGAGGTGAATCGCTTTCCGGCCAAATGTTCTTTTAACCTAGGGAACAGGTGATAGTCACTGGGTGCCAGGTCAGGACTATAGGATGGGTTGGTGATTATATTCCACTGAAACTGTTGCAGGAGAGCAACGGTTTGCCGAGCGATGTGTGGGCGAGCGTTGTCATGGAGAATGTGTACGCCCTTGCTCAACATTCCTCTTCACCGGTTCTGAATTGCCCGTTTGAGTTTTTCCAGAGTTTCACCGTACCTGTCAGCGTTAATTGTGGTCCCAGTGGCAATAAAGTCGACCAACAGTACCCCTTTCCGATCCCAAAAAACGGTTGGCATGACTTTACCGGCAGACTGTGTTTGTTTGAATTTCCGCGGCTTTGGCGAAGAAGGATGCCACCACTGGTGTGATTGTTGCTTGGTCTCAGGTGTATGCTCAGGTTTCGTCGCCCGTGACAATTGAGCCCAGAAAGTTGTCCTGTTCGGCTGCAAGGCGGTGAAGAAGTGCGCGGGAAGCATCAACTCGTTGCCGCATGTGGTCCTCAGTCAGCATGCGTGGCACCCATCTTGTGCACACCTTCCGGTAGTTCAATGTTTCCGTTAAAATTTTGTGAGCGGTGCTTCGGGAAACCTCAGGAACCAACGTGCAGAGATCATCCAGAGTGATCCGCCGATCTTCACGAGTGCTTTGCTCAACCTTCAACACTGTCTCCTCAGAAACTGACGTCACCGGCTCCTTTGTTCGTCGTGAATTACGGTCCGACCAGCTGCAAACTCTCTACACCACTTGCGAACATTTTTGACATCCATGCACGACTCACCATACACTTCCGTCAGTTGGCCGTGGATTTCAATCGGCGCAGTGCCCTTTGCGTTCAACAACCGAATAACTGCGCGCAATTCGCATTTGGTGAATTGGGGAGCTCCATTCTCAACGGCTGCCAAGCCAAGACTGAGCGCCTCAGCGCGGCGTGCGCGTGTTTACACACAGGGCGTGAAGCACTCTTCATCGCAGTGTGACCAACTGCCACACAAACAGAGTTCTGTACTTATAAAAAATAGGAGACCTTACTTTTGGGTTTACCCTTGTATATGAAAAATCAAGAAACATATACTGGAGATATACAGGGTGTTACAAAAAGGTACGGCCAAACTTTCAGGAAACATTCCTCACACACAAAGAAAGAAAATATGTTATGTGGACATGTGTCCGGAAACGCTTACTTTCCATGTTAGAGCTCATTTTATTACTTCTCTTCAAATCACATTAATCATGGAATGGAAACGCACAGCAACAGAACGTACCAGCGTGACTTCAAACACTTTGTTACAGGAAATGTTCAAAATGTCCTCCGTTAGCGAGGATACATGCATCCACCCTCCGTCGAATGGAATCCCTGATGCGCTGATGCAGCCCTGGAGAATGGCGTATTGTATTACAGCCGTCCACAATACGAGCACGAAGAGTGTCTACATTTGGTACCGGGGTTGCGTAGACCAGAGCTTTCAAATGCCCCCATAAATGAAAGTCAAGAGGGTTGAGGTCAGGAGAGCGTGGAGGCCATGGGATTGGTCCGCCTCTACCAATCCATCGGTCACCGAATCCGTTGTTGAGAAGCATACGAAAACTTCGACTAAAATGTGCAGGAGCTCCATCGTGCATGAACCACATGTTGTGTCGTACTAGTAAAGGCACATGTTCTAGCACCACAGGTAGAGTATATCGTATGAAATCATGGCAGTGAATCGAGGAAGTGCAGTACATACTGACGAAACTAAAATGAGCTCTAACACGGAAATTAAGCGTTTCCGGACACATGTCCACATAACATCTTTTCTTTATTTGTGTGTGAGGAATGTTTCCTGAAAGTTTGGCCGTACCTTTTTGTAACACCCTGTATATACTGAATATAAAATTTTTAAAGGTGAAAAATAAAATGGAAATTTTCAGATGTGCAATGGAAGAGTTTTTGCATTGCCAGTTAAAAACAGTAATAATAAAAGGTAAAATGAAAAACAATAAGCGCGCAGTAAAACATTTAAAATGTGTTGGTGAAACACTGATATGTCAAAGCACTTTGCCGTCACTAGAAACTGGAAGACCTGCCCTGGAATAGGGAGTCAGTTGAGGGGGAACAGGTTGGCCTGTGAAGAGACTAAGAATGTGGTGGTATAAGGATGCAGGACTTGTGCCTTGCAGCAGTGGAGTAGGAGTGGCCGTTGAGACAGAAGAGGGATGGAGTAGAGGGTGGGAGGGAATTGGTGACACTAATAGTTGTTAGAAAAGGGGTGCAGGTGAGGAAAAAAAGTAGAAGGGGAAAAAGTGGTAATAAAATGTGGTGTGGGGAGAGAAAGGAAGCCCTGATAGGGTGGCCCTACAGCCGGTAGGATGGGTAAATCTCGGGGTGGAGTTGATCTGGGAAGGGAGATGGTTGAAGTTTCTTTGGAGAGCCGGTAGACTTCATGTAGGCGGAGGGTTGGTGAGATGTGTGGGCAAACGTGGAGCAGTGTATGAGGATTGGAAAGTTGAGGGAAACGATAGGACTATTGGAGCTGAGCTTGCAGGTGGTGTAAATTGTTCAGAGGTGTTCAATGTTAGTGAGGAGGGTAGGAATTTGGAGAGTTGGTAAATGATCCTTGTGGGAGAGGAGAAACGGATCCGAGAAGCGAGGCAGAGGGCATGGTGTGACTTCTCACATACCCACGAAAATGCTTCCCATGCTTCGGTCTCTGTTTCGGATAGGTATACATTCCCCATTTTTAATTTCTCCTCAGTTGCCTGTAAGTTTGATTTTTACACTTCGCTGGTTCCAACGTTAGGATAAACGAGTTGCAGTGAGACAGCCAACGTAAACATATAGCCAGCTGTTCTGTAGTCACGTTGGACTTATAGTGCACCTGCTGGCAGACGCAGCTGACTGAGCGGATCCCATGAAGCTTGCCAGGCCTGCGGAAACCCAACCATGCCCCATTTAACCACTTTGCTTCCCTGGACTTACAGCGCAACCTGCTGATGGATGCATCTGACTGAACGGGTCCCGTGAAGCTTGCCAGGCCTGCGGAAACCCAACCATGCCCCATTTAACCACTTCGCTTCCCTGGACTTACAGCACAACCTGCTGATGGATGCATCTGACTGAACGGGTCCCGTGAAGCTTGCCAGGCCTGCGGAAACCCAACCATCCCCCATTTAACCACTTTGCTTCCCTGGACTTACAGCGCAACCTGCTGATGGATGCATCTGACTGAACGGGTCCCGTGAAGCTTGCCAGGCCTGCGGAAACCCAACCATGCCCCATTTAACCACTTCGCTTCCCTGGACTTACAGCACAACCTGCTGATGGATGCATCTGACTGAACGGGTCCCGTGAAGCTTGCCAGGCCTGCGGAAACCCAACCATCCCCCATTTAACCACTTTGCTTCCCTGGACTTACAGCGCAACCTGCTGATGGATGCATCTGACTGAACGGGTCCCGTGAAGCTTGCCAGGCCTGCGGAAACCCAACCATGCCCCATTTAACCACTTTGCTTCCCTGGACTTACAGCGCAACCTGCTGATGGATGCATCTGACTGAACGGGTCCTGTGAAGCTAGCCAGGCCTGCGGAAACCCAACCATGCCCCATTCAACCACTTTGCTTCCCTGGACTTACAGCGTAACCTGCTGATGGATGCATCTGACTGAACGGGTCCCGTGAAGCTTGCCAGGCCTGCGGAAACCCAACCATGCCCCATTTAACCACTTTGCTTCCCTGGACTTACAGCGCAACCTGCTGATGGATGCATCTGACTGAACGGGTCCCGTGAAGCTTGCCAGGCCTGCGGAAACCCAACCATGCCCCATTTAACAACTTTGCTTCAGTACACATGTACTCTTGCGTCTCAGTTGCAGCAGGTTGAGCTGATTTAATGGTTGCTGCAGAGATGGGGCGGGCAGGCTGGAAGGATTTGTACACCTGTGTTGCTGTCACGTCCCGGCTGCCAAAGCACAGTTACGCCTCTGCAAGCAGTACCTGACCGCGACTTTCGGCTACTGCACGTCTTAAGAGGCGCTGGCGCCAGCGCTCTGCACGTGACTCAGCCGCCCGCGTGCCGGTGGGAACGCGTCCCGACTCCCCCCGCGCCTGGCCGCGCGAACGGAACACACCCGCCCACCCACACACGCCATGCTGTGGCTGCCGGCTGCGGCCGTGTCTGAGTCGTGACTCACGCACGCCCGCAGCTCTGAGCGAGACAGAGAGAGAGAGCGGCCAGCCGATGGCGGCACCTCTCGAAACTTAGGGCCGACTGTATAAGGCCTTCAGCCTTAGGTCAAAGCAGAAAGTGACCTGGAAATCCGCGTTGTACAAACGTTACACCTACGAGGGTCACTCCAAAAGAAATGCACCCTATTTTTTTTAAATCCACCTTTTATTCTAAATGTTTGAAAATTTTACAGTGTGTAGATACATCCTTTAGGAACAATATTTTCATTCCTCCACATAATTTCTATCCCTCTCAACTGCCTTACGCCATCTTGGAACCAGCGCCTGTATAACCGCATGGTAACATTCTGGACCAACCTGCTGGATCCACTGTTTGGCAGCCTGCGCAAGGGAGTCATCATCTTCAAACCTTGTTCCACGAGGAGAGTCTTTCAGTTTCCCAAAGAGATGACAGTCACATGGAGCCAGGTCAGCACTGTAAGACAGATGTTTCAGTGTTGTCCATCCGAGTTTTGTGATCGTTTCCATGTTTTTTGACTGACATGTGTCCGTGCATTATCGTGCAACAGCAAAACATCTTGCTTTTGCCGATGTGGTGGAACACGACCCAGTCGAGCTTGAAGTTTCTTCAGTGTCGTCACATATGCATTAGGATTTATGGTAGTTCCACTTGGCATGATGCCCACAAGCAAGAGTCCTAGGGAATCGAAAAACACCGTAGCCATTACTTTTCCAGCAGAAGGTGTGGTTTTAAATTTTTTTTTTTTTGGGTGAATTTGCATGATGCCACTCCATTGATTGCCTCTTCGTCTCTGGTGAAAAATGATGGAGCCATGTTTCATAACCTGTCACAATTCTTCCAAGAAATTCATCTCCACCATTTTCGTACTGTCAACATCCTGGGATCCCACCTGGCACAAACCTTTTTTAACGCCAACACTTTCAGTATTCTGCAAACACTTCCTTCCCCTATTCCAACGTAGCGTGACAATTCGTTCACTGTGATGCGTCTGTCAGCAGTCACCAATTCGTCATCTCTCTGCACATTGTCTGGAGTGTGTGCAGTACGAGGCCTGCCGCTGCGAGGACAATCCTCAATATTGCCGTGCCCGCTTTCATCACGTAACCTGCTTGCTCACCGACGAACTGTACTGCGATCGACAGCAGCATCTCCATACACCTTTTTCAACCTCTTGTGGATATTTGCCACTGACTCTTTTTCACAGCACAGGAATTCTATGACGGCTCCACTCACGGGATCAGTTTGAACTAAGTTTGAAAACAAGAGGGAAGGGTGTATCTACACACTGTCAAACTTTCACACATGCAGAATGAAAAGTGTATTTTTACTAAAATAATGTGCATTTCTTTTGGAGTGACCCTTGTAGATTATATCGCCTTGAGGGCGGATCATACTCGACTGGCCAAAATTCACGGTTCAAAGTTAGGTTCTGCTTTAGTCGTCAGTTTACGTTATAGTGGGACTACGATGCATCGCTTTTCTTTTTCGCAGATACCAACTGGAATAACAAAAACATTGTTAGTAACACAAAAAATTGCAATTAAATATGTGGCTACACCATTCCCACGCCGCTGATGGTCAAAATACCTTTTTTCGATCTAGAATGTTAGGATAAGGAGATTACCAGCTACCGTGTGTACTTAACGATCAATCTCATAACAGCTGTTGGGAGACGGTGACTGGTTCAAAGGCCTTTTATAGACAGGAGCAGCGTAAGAAAGGAAAATTCGAAATATTTGCAGTGGAAATTTAAGTATGGGAATTTTGGCAGCAGCTAATAACGATTCAACATCACTTATGTACGAGGGTTGAACTTAAATAGTGGCAACTATTTATTTGCAGCTCTTATTGTTAAGTTAATTATAACGCCATTGCCATGCCATTCCGTACCACTGAAACTATTCCATATTCTTCGTTTTCCGAGCGTTCCGGACCGCTGCTGGGCAAAGTTCTGTGTGCAATAACCCTACGCGACGTGCAATGCATTGTTTCCTTCCGTTTACTTTACAAATATCTCAGCATTCAGATGTGTCCACAGGCGACGACGATGACGAGATCGCCGGTCGCGGTGGCCGAGCGGTTCTAGGCGCTTCACTCCAGAACCGCTTGACTGCTACGGTCGCAGGTTCGAATCCTGCCTCGGGCATGGGTGTGTGTGATGTCTTTAGGTTAGTTAGGTTTAAGTAGTTCTAAGTTCTAGGGGACTGATGACCTCAGATCTTAAGTCCCATAGTGCTCAGAGCCATTTGAACCATTTTTGATGACGAGATCCAACGACCTCCTCGTACGTTCCATGACAAGGAAAACCCACTCTTGCAGTTAAATAACACATCATTTAAGCTGAGGTTTCGTTGAGAGAAAAGTACTGTAGAGCATTGTTGGATGTGAGGTCCGCCAGTTATCTGGAACACCGTTTTTCTCAGTAGATTTAAGCTCTACAAATAAAGGTTTGACCTTTTATTAGAAAATATCCAAATGGCAACATGATCACTGTGCCATCATCAGTGGATCTTCGTACTCAGAAACACTTTGTTTTGCATAACAGGAGGACCTCACATCCAACAATTTTAACTGCAAACACGGCCAATACAAGGAGGTGCAAATCAAAATTATGGATACTGTAGAACAGTTGGGACGAAGGCTCAGAGACTGATGAAAACAATCAGAAGAGACCAGCCACTGACTGCAATGTGCATGTAATCCTTTCAAATCTGTTTAAAGCAGACATGGCAACAGCTTGCATAACTGTCCATAAGGTATCGACCTTACGAGAGAATTAAGGTCAACATGATTTACTCTCTCCATATTTTACCTTGTGGCCCACAGTGAGTTTATCTGTTTTTTTCTTTCTTTCTCTTTTTTTTCTTTTTATTTGCACTCAATTACATCGTTATATCGGCCGCAGAAAATTTCCAGCAGCAAACCTTTCTCATAATCAGAAAAGTTTGACGATCGCTGATTTTTCTGTTTACTTGCTCCCACGGTTATACCACGACACCTACGATAATAAATACTGCATACCTACGATGCAGGATAAATACCTGCGTTCGAAGCGCAATAATCGTGTCGATAGCCGATATTAGCCGTATTGCCAAGTATGTTATATGCTACCTAAGATCAAATCTGAAGCTGCTTCGGTGGATCAAGTTTAGCGTTATACAGGGTGATTCAAAAAGAATACCACAACTTTAAAAATGTGTATTTAATGAAAGAAACATAATGTAACCTTCTGTTATACATCATTACAAAGAGTATTTAAAAAGGTTTTTTTTTCACTCAAAAACAAGTTCAGAGATGTTCAATATGGTCCCCTCCAGACACACGAGCAATATCAACCCGATACTCCAACTCGTTCCACACTCTCTGTAGCATATCAGGCGTAACAGTTTGGATAGCTGCTGTTATTTCTCGTTTCAAATCATCAATGGTGGCTGGGAGAGGTGGCCGAAACACCATATCCTTAACATATCCCCATAAGAAAAAATCGCAGGGGGTAAGATCAGGGCTTCTTGGAGGCCGGTGATGAAGTGCTCTGTCTCGGCCGTCCAGAACTTTTCCCTTTGCACAAACACTCATTTTCTGTAAACTGTTTATACCAACGTTTAATACACCACCTAACCGGAGGTTTAACGCCATACTTCGTTCGAAATGCACGCTGAACAACTGTCGTCGATTCACTTCTGCCGTACTCAATAACACAAAAAGCTTTCTGTTGAGCGGTCGCCATCTTAGCATCAACTGACGCTGACGCCTAGTCAGCAGCGCCTCAAGCGAACAAATGTACAACTAAATGAAACTTTATAGCTCCCTTAATTCTCCGACAGATAGTTCTTAGCTCTGCCTTTTGTCTTTGCTGAGTTTTAAATTCCTAAAGTTGTGGTATTCTTTTTGAATCACCCTGTATAATAGAACTGAGTCATGAGCACAGCTCACTTTCTGATATAGTGTCAAATTCGATCTCTAGTCAGCGATGTTTATACAATCGGCCCTTAGCCCGCCTTTTGTTTGTCAGTGTGTGTCTTTCTCCTTGGTCGGAGTGAACCACTGTGCATACGTCTTAGGCTGTGATGGTGGCCAGTTACGACCGAGACCGGTAATTTACTGTCGAAATTGTGCTCGGTTGTGCTGGAAAATAAACTAACCTGCCTGACAAATGAAGTCTAGCATCCAGGACACGTGGCCAGATGTCAGTGTACGAGGAAGGATCGAGAAGTAACGCACAATAATATTTTTTCTCTCCAACTATAACAGTTCTTACTGTTTTACTGCGAGGCCTCGAAATCTGAACAGAAAAATTCATTCTTATCAAAGTGAAGCTCTATATTATTTTGGCTTCCATTAAATACACATTAAGGTATCTCATTCCCTACTGGCCATTAAAATTGCTACACCAAGAAGAAATGCAGATGATAGGCGGGTATTCATTGGACAAATATATTGTACTAGAACTGACATGTGATTACATTTTCACGCAATTTGGGCGGCGTAAATCCTCAGAAATCAGTACCCAGAACAACTACCTCTGGCTGTAATAACGGCCTTGATACGCCTGGGCATTGAGTCAAACAGAGCTTGGATGGCGTGTACAGGTACAGCTGCCCATACAGCTTCAGCACAATACCACAGTTCATCAAGAGTAGTGACTGGCGTGTTGTAACGAGCCAGTTGCTCGGCCACCATTCACCAGACGTATTCAATTGGTGAGAGATCCGGAGAATGTGCTGGCCAGGGCAGCAGTCGAACATTTCCTCTATCCAGAAAGGCCCGTACAGGATCTGCAACATGCGGTCATGCATTATCCTGCAGAAATGTTGGGTTTCGCTGGGATCGAATGAGGGGTAGAGCCACGGGTCGTAACACATCTGAAATGTATCGTCCACTGTTCAAAGTTCCGTCAATGCGAACAAGAGGTGACCGAGACGTGTAACCAATGGCACCCCATACGGCGCCAGTATGGCGATGACGAATACACTCTTACAATGTGAGTTCACCACGATGTCGCCAAACACGGACGCGACCATCGTGATGCTGTAAACAGAAAAATTGACGTTTTGCCATTTGTGCACCCAGGTTCGTCGTTGAGTAGACCATCGCAGGCGCTCCTGTCTCTGATGCAGCGTCAAGGGTAACCGCAGCCACGGTCTCCGAGCTGATAGTCCATGCTGCTGCAAACGTCGTCGAACTGTTCGTGCAGATGGTTCTTTTCTTGCAAACGTCCCCATACGTTGAGTCAGGGATCGAGACGTGGCTGCACTATCCGTTACAGCCATGCGGATAAGATGCTTGTCATCTCGATTGCTAGTGATACGAGGTCGTTGGGATCCAGTACGGCGTTCCGTATTACTCTCCTGAACCCACCGATTCCATATTCTGCTAAGAGTCATTGGATCTCGACCAACGCGAACAGCAATGTCGCGATACGATAAACCGCAATCGCGTTATTATCAAATTCGGAAACGTGATGGTACACATTTCTCCTCCTTACACGAGGCTTCACAACAACGTTTCACAGGGCAACGCCGGTCAACTGCTGTTTGTGTATGAGAAATCGGTTGGAAACTTTCCTCATGTCAGTACGTTGTAGGTGTCGCTACCGGCGCCAACCTTGTTTGAATGCTCTGAAAACTAATCATTTGCATACCACAGCAACTTCTTCCTGTCGGCTAAATTTCGCGTCTCTAACACGTCATCTTCATGGTGTAGCAATTTTAATGGCCAGTAGTGTACTTTCATTACTGTGAAACTGAAGTGGTGTTAAATGTCGGACTGTTGATATTTTTTAAAATAGCGGAATTTCGATATATCGAAATTTAAAAAGTATCACTGTCGGGTCTCGTTATAACGAAAAAACTATCGATATACCGTAATAACGGCGAAAAAAATATCGACGTACTTGCCTATAAAAATATCAGCTGAACAGTGTAAATATAATGCCTGTTTTAGAGCTGTATATTCGAATTCATTTCGACTTACCCGTTTTTTTTTTTTTTTTTTTTTTTTTGCCAGCACCGGCAAAATTGCGTGATGAAGCTAAAAATTGCAGTTTCTGTGTGTAGATTTTTGTTCGCCATTTTCAGCAACAGTTTTTGAAGGATGTCGATGTGAAGCAATAGCACACTAACTGCGTTAATTTTTTTTTTTTTTTACACAGTTGGTGTACTGTTTCTTCACATCGAAAATCTTTTTATTCCATTCAAACCGCCACCCCCTCCCCCCAATGCAACTGGACTTTTTCTTTAGTGCCACACATAATTGCTTCACACAGTGAAATTAAAATGCTACCACAAATTCAAAAGAACAACTTCAAATATTTTCTGAAAATTGTGAAAAAAATGTAATCTAATATAAAAATATTGGCACTCGATGTTCCCATTTGGTATCGATATATTGAAGGAAAAAAGATCACAGATACATGTAGGCATCTTCTGGAAAAAATTATCAATATATCCATGTTTAACTATTTTAGAAACAGCACTCGGCCAATGTTCCTCAAATTACCCCAACAAGCATGGCCTATATAAAACTACAGTTGCACAATCTTGCTTTGCTTAAGAGAAATAACACTTATTTAATCGTGAGTGTTAATGCGCAAAGATAGGCATAACAACAAAAACTTTTATTTTAATGTAACAGGAAATGGCTTACCGCTTAGAACCTAGAGCTCAAATATTAGAAGAAACAAAGACAAAACACACCCTTGCTTCTTGTGTTGATAACTGGCAAGTAACGGTTCCTGCGTTCTGTACGCTCATTTGTATAACTGAGCACCAGATGGCAGCATCGATCAGGTAGGACTGGCACTCACCGTTGAAGACACACTGACGTCAGTCATTCTACGCGCGGCACCAGATTCCCCCACTCTCCCCTGCTCCTCGTCACAGTTTCAGTCGATCAAGTCTGACCACCACAAGGGACAATCCGTATTGTGCACCAACCACGTCGTAATCCCTTCACGTCTGCGGCTGCCATAGGCGAACGCGTAATTCTCTCTCCTCAACATTGTGTGGGCAGTCTACGGAATTACCGTCCCATGCGTAGGCAGCCGTTGCCATAGCAACACAAATGACAGCGTTTGGAATGGTGCTGTGACCTCGAAGCATGGACTGCTCATGAATGGCATCACACTTCATTCAGCGATGGATCACAGTTCGCCGAAACATTTGAAAGCAAATAAATCACCAGATCCGGATGGAATCCCAGTTTTGTTTTGCAAGAAGTACTCTACGTCATTGGCCCCTTACCAACCTTGTATTTATCGTAAATCTCTCGCTCAGCACAAAGTTTCAAGCGACTGGAAAAAAGCGCAAGTGACTCCTACATCTACATCTACATCTATATGGATATTCTGCAAATCACATTTAAGTGTCTGGCAGAGGGTTCATTAAACCACCTTCACAATTCTCTATTATTCCAATCTCGTACAGCGCGCGGAAAGAATGAACACCTGTATCTTTCCGCACGAGCTCTGATTTCCCTTATTTTATCTTGGTGATCGTTCCTCCCTATGTAGGTCGGTGTCAACAAAATATTTTCGCATTCGGAGGAGAAAGTTGGTGATTTGAATTTCGTGAGAAGATTCCGTCGCAACGAAAAACGCCTTTCTTTTAATGATGTCCAGCCCAAATCCTGTATCATTTCTGTGACACACGCTCCCATATTTCGCGATAATACAAAACGTGCTGCCTTTCTTTGAACTTTTTCGATGTACTCTGTCAGTCCTATCTGGTAAGGATCCCACACCGCGCAGCAGTATTCTAAAAGGGGACGGACAAACGTAGTGTAGGCAGTCTCCATAGTAGATCTGTTACATTTTCCACGTGTCCTGCCAATAAAACGCAGTCTTTGGTTAGCCTTCCCCACAATTTTCAATGTGTTCCTTCCAATTTAAGTTGTTCGTAATTGTAATACCTATGTATTTAGTTGAATTTACGACTTTTAGGTTAGACTGATTTATCGTGTAACCGAAGTTTAACGAGTTCCTTTTAGCACTCATGTGGATGACATGACACTTTTCGTTATTTAGGGCCAGCTGCCACTTTTCGCACCATTCAGATGTATTAACTAAGTCGTTTTGCAGTTTGTTTTGATCTTCTGATTGCTTGATTAGTCAATAAACGACAGCTTCATCTACAAACAATCGAAGACGCCTGCTCAGATTGTCTCCCAAATCGTTTAGAAAGATAAGGAACAGCAAAGGGCCTATGACACTACCTTGGGGAACGCCCAAAATCACTTCTGTTTTACTCGATGACTTTCCATCAATTACTACGAACTATAACCTCTCTGACAGGAAATCGCCGGCCGAAGTGGCCGCGCGGTTCTGGCGCTGCAGTCTGGAACCGCGAGACCGCTACGGTCGCAGGTTCGAATCCTGCCTCGGGCATGGATGTGTGTGATGTCCTTAGGTTAGTTAGGTTGAACTAGTTCTAAGTTCTAGGGGACGAATGACCTCAGCAGTTGAGTCCCATAGTGCTCAGAGCCATTTGAACCATTTTGACAGGAAATCACAAACCCAGTCACATAACTCAGACGATATTCCATAACCACGCAATTTCACTACAAGCTGCTTGTGTAGTACAGTGTCAAAAGCCTTCCGGAAATCCAGAAATACAGAACCGATCTGAAATCTCTTCTCAATAGCACTCAACCCCCCCCCCCCCCCCCCCAGGGGCTCAGCATTCATTTGCTGAGTACGGGCTTGGCGACCCCGGGGTCCTGAGCTGGGGACTGGTCAGCGCCGCCAGTCTCCTGTCACCGTAAACCCCGGACATGCTTCAGCGACCACCGCATGGCGCGGCGGTGGAATGTTGTGTGCTGCGGGGAATGGTAATCTTGGCTTGACCGCCTGGATTCCGAGGAAGGTAAACCTCAATAAAAACCCCTCAATCTTACGGTGTGCTGCGCGCCTATAAGATGCATGGCTGTTGGGGTGGAACAGTCGCAAGCGGGAAACCTCTGGGGCACCTGCCGCACCCCAGTTGTATCAGGCTTACTCAGGCATGCGGGGCTCTGTCTGAGCGGACCTTTAGGTCCCTAGCTGCTCATGGGACCACAATGGACCCTTCGACCTCTACGTTTCCCCTTACCAGTGGATTGGGTGGGCCACTGGTAGGAAAACACACCCAATCGAAAAAGCGACTTCGTGCTGGGAGTCCTCCAGCGCCTGGTGTTACTAGAGATTTATCAGACTGTCGTAACAGAGCACATGCTGATATCCAGAATGTGTTTTTGATTGTCAAACGGAAGGAAGGTAGCTTTGAGAGAGTTTCTCCCTTTTACATCCACAAGGGTCTTGAGGGAATTGCAGGTACACTGAAATCTGTTAAGCGACTGCGCAATGGTACTCTGTTAGTTGAGACTTCTAGTTCCCGTCAAGTCACTTCTCTTCGTAAAGCCACCTGTCTCGGAGAGTACGCTATCGAGACCGAGCTGAAGGCGCTGAATATTTTGAAGTGTCTGAGCCATCGGTCCTGGGGAGCAGATCAGGCGCGTCTGCTGCAGTTTTATAGGGCTTTCGTCCGGTCGCGTCTTGACTGTGGATGCACCGTGTATGGGTCAGCGAGGCCTTCGTATCTGAAGATTCTTGACGCAGTACACCATGAGGGTATCAGGCTGGCTACTGGTGCCTTCCGTACCAGTCCCATCCCCAGCCTGTGTGCTGAGGCAGGGGAACCGCCGCTCGCCATCCGGCGGAAACTCCTCATGGTGCGACGGGTGTGTCAATTCCTTGCCTGTCCTGCCTCCCCTGCATACCCTACTGTTGCCCGACCGCCTATGGAACGTCTCTTTTCCAGTCGTCTCAGGGCAACGAGACCATTTGGGATTCGTGCCAAGCATTTGCTTGAGTCCCTTGGTGTGGAGCGTGTGGCACCCCAACTCCAGGGTTTTACCCGCCTGCCTGCCTGGTTGCTCCAGAGGCCCAGCGTCCTTTTAGATTTGTCAGAGTACCGGAGGAGCTGCACTCCTGCGTTTGTTTTTACCTCAATATTTTACGATATTTTAAACCAGCATGTCGACCAGGTACCAGTATTTACAGATGGCTCTAAACAGGGGGACTCTGTTGGTTGTGCTGTTGTTTTCCCTGATCGAGTCGTCAAGTTACGGCTTCCTGCAGCGTTTACCATCTGTGATGCCGAATTGTTTGCGATCTTGCGGGCATTGGAGCGGATGAGATGTGTTCCCAGTCTTAAGTTTCTCATCTGTTCTGACTCCCTGAGTGCCCTTCAGACCATGCAACACTTGTACCCAGCGGATACGGTCGTCCAGAACATCCATGATGCCCTACTCCACCTGCAACGGCAGGGGAAGGAGGTTTCTTTCTGCTGGGTGCCGGGGCACGTGGGTATTAGGGGAAACGAACTGGCGGATGTGGCTGCCAAAGATGCATGTTCCCTCCCTAACGTTGTTGAATGTGCCGTCCCCCTCCATGCTGTTACCTCCCTTTTGCGTTTTCGTGTTATGCGTCAATGGGAAGAGGAGTGGCTGGCAGTCGGTGAAAATAAGCTGCGTCTGGTCAAGGCCACCACGCGGCCATGGCGTACGTCCTACCAGTCGTGCAGGCGGAATGAGATTCTCCTCACTCGCCTCCGCATCGGGCACAGTCTCTTAACGCTCGGTTTTTTACTCCGGCGGGAGGACCCCCCAATCTGCAGTGCTTGTGGCGTCCAGATTACTGTCCGCCACATTTTACTTGACTGTCCTTTATTCTCTGACTAGAGGGCTGTGGTTTCCTTGCCACCGGATTTGTCCTCTATTTTGCAAGACGACGCAATGACTGTGGTCAAGGTCTTACGGTTTAGTGTCCTGTCCAATTTGTTGCCTCGGATTTTAATGTGCTGCTGGGTGACTGGCTCACCCAGGCTTTAGGTAAGAGGTCCGCCAGTCACGATTACCTACTTGTTTCACTTCGAATTCTGTTCTCTTTTCCTTGTGTTTCCTTTCCTTTTTTAGTGCGTTTCTTCTCCTCTTGTTTTGCCTCTGTATGCGAGGATTTGTAACTGCGTCAGGTCTGTGTCTTTTAGCCGTTCTCCTTGTTCGCTGTCCGTCTTCGTCCCTTCACCGCACGTGTTCCTGTTTCTATGCGTTTGGGCGCTGATGACCACGCTGTTTAGCGCCCGAAAACCTCAAACCACACAACCACACACAGCACTGAACACTGCATGTGAATAAAGAACTAGTTGTGTGTCTATGATAAGGGTTATCGAACGGAACCGCAAAATTACTGACAATATCCGTAAATTCGGTTTGTTGCAGAATCCTTGTACATATTCTCAGTTTGAATACAATAAACTTTCTTGAGACTGAGAAGCTTATGTCCACGAATCAACACGGTTTTAGACAGCATCGCTCATGGGAATCTCAGCTTGCACTTTTCTGTCACACGACATTCTGCGAACTATGGATCAAGGGCAACAGGGAGATTCCATATTTCTAGATTTCCGGAAAGCATCCGGCACGGTGGCCCATTGCAGGCTGTTAACGGAGGTACGGGCAAATGGCGTAAGTTCACAGATATGTGAGTGGTTCGAAGACTTTTTAAGCTATAGAACGTAGTATGCTGCCCTCGACGGCAAGTGATCATCATAGACAAGAGTATCGTCAGAAGTGCCCAGGAAAGTGTGATAGGACCCCTGTTGTTCTCTATACACAGGGTTATTATAATTAAAGCTAAACTTTCAAATCGCCGTAGAAATAACACCACTGGTCAGAATGACGTCAAATTGCAACGGAATAGTATCGGAGAAGGGGGAAAACGTATGGCAGAAGAAAATTAGTTACAAAATGTAACAATAGATGGCGCAGTAAGCATCATAATTTAATAGTAGTCGACTACAAATGACAAATGAATCACAGAACAATGCCCAACTTGTACGTTTTAATTAAACAAACTGTACTACTGAGTGTGTATGGGTGTACAGGTGTGAAACTGTTAGTTACGTATGCCCATCTACGACGGCAAGATCATATCACAACGGATGGGAAAGATCGGTTTTTAACTGTCCTGAGGCCAAAAACCGCATAAAAATCTCAGCTATAAAGTATTGTTTACGTACCTCTTTCCAAAACTAAATAAAAAAGATAAAAACACAGCATTTTTACCCTTTTGCAAAAAAACTATTATTCTATAAAAATTTCCAAATTGGGCTAGTTACAAATACCATGGTTTTAGCTGCCAAAAAAGTGTATTTGGGGGTAAACGCATGCTGAACATGAAACGTAATTCGCTATAGGTCGGTAACACAAGGATGTGGAATGTAAAATTTCATTCACCTACTATTTTCCAATAATCTAGAAAGTCAAACGGATGACAGTTTTCATGAAAAAGTGACAATAGGGTATATTTAACACTTCTTTTACAAATACTGTTTTCTATTAAAGTTCATCCAAAAAAACATTTTTTAACCCCACTCCCTGAACACATGGGTTTCATTTCCAACAACTGCTAATAATGATATGTAAATTGAAGCAAACTAGCCAGAAAAGTTTCCAGACTGTAGCACCTAGAACCGCTCGGCTACTCCGGCCGGCCATTCTGTCCAGTGGTGCTTTTTCTACAGCGTTTTGAAAGTTTTGATTATAATCACCCTGTACATAACTGGTTTGGCGGACAGGGTGGGCAACAACGTGCGGTTTTCTGCTGGTGGTGCTGTGGCACAGGATAAGGTGACGGAAGTAGAGTGACTGTATGAAGCTGCAAGACGACTTAGACAAAATTTCTGATTGTAGATCTAAATGTAGAAAAATCTAAACTAATGAGGATGGGTAGGAAAAACACACCCACAATGTTTGGGTGGAGCATTAGCAGTGTCCCCTTTCACACAATCAAGTCGTTTAAATGTCTGGGCGTAACGTTGCAAAGCGATATGAAATGGAATGAACGTGTGATAAGTGTGGTGGAGAAGGCGAATGGTCGATTCCGGTTAAATGGGAGTATTTTAGGAAAGAGTGGTTCACCTGTCTAGGAGCCCATATGTAGGACGCTGGTGTAACCTGTTCTTGAGTGCTGCTTGAGCGTTTGGGATCCATACCAGGTCGGGTTAAAGGAAGACGCCGAAGCAATTCAGAGGCGGGCAGCTAAATTTATTGCTGGTATATTTGAACAACACGTAAGTGTTATGTAGACGCTTCGGGAACTCAAATGGAATCCCCGGAGGGTAGGCGGCGTATTTTTCGAGAAATGCTACTGAGAAAATTTATAGAACCGGCATTTGAAGGTGAATGCCGAACGATTCTACTGCCGCCAACATACAGGGCTATTACAAATGGTTGAAGCGATTTCATAAATTCATTGTAGCTCCATTCATTGACATATGGTCACGACACACTACAGATACGTAGAAAACCTCATAAAGTTTTGTTCGGCTGAAGCCGCACTTCAGGTTTCTGCCGCCAGAGCGCTCGAGAGCGCAGTGAGACAAAATGGCGACAGGAGCCGAGAAAGCGTATCTCGTGCTTGAAATGCACTCACATCAGTCAGTCATAACAGTGCAACGACACTTCAGGACGAAGTTCAACAAAGATCCACCAACTGCTAACTCCATTCGGCGATGGTATGCGCAGTTTAAAGCTTCTGGATGCCTCTGTAAGGGGAAATCAACGGGTCGGCCTGCAGTGAGCGAAGAAACGGTTGAACGCGTGCGGGCAAGTATCACGCGTAGCCCGCGGAAGTCGACGAATAAAGCAAGCAGGGAGCTAAACGTACCACAGCCGACGGTTTGGAAAATCTTACGGAAAAGGCTAAAGCAGAAGCCTTACCGTTTACAATTGCTACAAGCCCTGACACCCGATGACAAAGTCAAATGCTTTGAATTTTCGGCGCGGTTGCAACAGCTCATGGAAGAGGATGCGTTCAGTGCGAAACTTGTTTTCAATGATGAAGCAACATTTTTTCTTAATGGTGAAGTGAACAGACACAATGTGCGAATCTGGGCGGTGGAGAATCCTCACGCATTCGTGCAGCAAATTCGCAATTCACCAAAAGTTAACGTGTTTTGTGCAATCTCACGGTTTAAAGTTTACGGCCCCTTTTTCTTCTGCGAAAAAAACGTTACAGGACACGTGTATCTGGACATGCTGGAAAATTGGCTCATGCCACAACTGGAGACCGACAGCGCCGACTTCATCTTTCAACAGGATGGTGCTCCACCGCGCTTCCATCATGATGTTCGGCATTTCTTAAACAGGAGATTGGAAAACCGATGGATCGGTCGTGGTGGAGATCATGACGAACAATTCATGTCATGGCCTCCACGCTCTCCCGACTTAACCCCATGCGATTTCTTTCTGTGGGGTTATGTGAAAGATTCAGTGTTTAAACCTCCTCTACCAAGAAACGTGCCAGAACTGCGAGCTCGCATCAACGATGCTTTCGAACTCATTGATGGGGACATGCTGCACTGAGTGTGGGAGGAACTTGATTATCGGCTTGATGCCTGCCGAATCACTAAAGGGGCACATATCGAACATTTGTGAATGCCTAAAAAAACTTTTTGAGTTTTTCTATGTGTGTGCAAAGCATTGTGAAAATATCTCAAATAATAAAGTTATTGTAGAGCTGTGAAATCGCTTCAATCATTTGTAATAACGCTGTACATTGCGCGCGAGGACCGCGAAGAATACACCCGAAAAAAAAAAATGGTACGTCGCCGACATTCTGCATCCTCAAGAGTTACCTCTCAAACGGCAGTATCGTGGTGCCATTTTTCAACCGGACAATGCACGTTCACGTGTGGCACGTGAGCTACTACCATGGCCAGGAAGATATCCAGATCTGTTCCTGACAAAACATGTCTGGGTCCATCTCGGATGTCACCTCCGCCCCAGTGCTAGTGTCCTGTGTGTCACGGAGCAGTTACAACAGTCTGAGGGCAGTGTGCCTCAGGAGAGGATACAGCTTTAGGACGCCCTTCCCAACGTCACACTGATAAGTGGGTTCATACTGCCAGATTCTTTGTAAATTTGACTCGATTTGATAATCACTTCAGTATTACATATTTTCTCAAACCGTGATGTTTCATTTCGTTTCCTCCATCCTTTTTTTCGTCAGTCGGTGTATGTACATAACATGCATTTGAGCAATACTGACGTCTCCATTACGACGGAAATGTTACCCTTTCCTGGACAAAAAGTGTTAGCACCTCCTAGTGGCCACTGTAATGGACAATGCGTGATCCTGTGCAACAACTGGATATGAAAATGACTGTTAGAGATAGTCATAACCGATCATCTATGAAGACAATTCTCATTGTTTAAGGTTACATATATACACTGAAGAGCCAAAGAAACTGGTACACCTGACTAATATCGTGTAGGCTCCCCGCAGAAGTGCCACAACATGACGTGGCATGTACTCGACTAATTTCTGAAGCAGTGCTGGAGGGAATTGACACCATGAATCCTGCAGGGCTCCCATAAATCCGTAAGAATACGAGGAGGTGGAAATACCTTCTGAACAGCACGCTGCAAGGCATATGGTCAATAATGCTCATGTCCGGGGAGTGTGATGGCCAGCAGAAGTATTTAAACTCATAAGAGTATTCCTGGAGCACTCTGTAGAAATTCTGGACGTGTGGAGTGTCATTGTCCTGCTGGAATCGCCCAAGTCCGTCGGAATGAACAATGTACATGAATGGATGCAGGTGATCAGACAGGTTTTTTACTTCGTGTCACCTGTCAGAGTCAAATATAGACGTATCAGGGGTCCCATATCCCTCCAACTGTACACGCCGCACATCACTAACAGCTTGACAAGCAGGGTCCATGGATTCATGGGGTTGTTTCCATACCCGTTCAAGTAATCCGCTAGATACAATTTGAAACGAGACTCGACCGACCAGGCAACATGGTTCCAGTCATCAACAGTCCAATGTCGGCGTTGACGGGCCGAGACGAGGCGCAGTCATCGTGCAGTCATCAAGGGTACAGGAGTGGGCCTTCGGCTCCGAAAGCCCATATCGATGATATTTCGTTGAATGGTTCACACGCTGACACTTGTTGAAGGCCCAGCATTGATATCTGCAGCAGTTTGTGGAAAGTTTGCACTTATGCCACGTTGAATGATTCTCTTCAGTCGTCGTTGGTCTCTTTCTTGCAGAATCTTTTTCCGACCCCAGCGATGTCGGATTCCTGATATTACCTCGTGAAATGGTCGTGCGGGAAAATCCCCACTTCTTCGCTACCTCGGAAATACTGTGTTCAAATGGTTCGAATGGCTCTGAGCACTACGGGACTTAACATCTAAGGTCATCAGTCCCCCAGAACTTAGAAATACTTAAACCTAACTAACCTAAGGACATCACACACATCCATGCCCGAGGCAGGATTCGAACCTGCGACCGTAGCGGTCGCGCGGTTACAGACTGAAGCGCCTAGAACTTCTCAGCCACACCGGCCGGCTGAAATACTGTGTCCTATCACTCGTGCGCCGACTATAACACCACATTCAAACTCACTTTAATCTTGATAAGATGCCATTGTAGCAACAATAACCGATCCTACAACTGTGCCAGACACTTGTTGTCATATATAGGCGTTCCCAACGGCAGCTACGTTTTCTGTCTGTTTACGTAGCTCTGTATTTGAATATGCATGCCTACTTTCTTTGGCGCTTCTGTGTACATAGGATGTTTCCGTAAGAGCGTGCAAAAATTTAACGGGACGTACAGGATGCTCCATTGAGGTAGGGAATCTGGGGTCGGAGAAGCAAGCTTAAGGAGAAAATAGGAATAAAATGACATTACTGTGTACTTTTTTATTTACGTTAGTGACAGGTAACTGCAAATGCCATCACTGACACAATGGACGTACCATTTGTACTGAATCTTAAAAAATGTGAATACGACGAGTACTCGTAGCGGGTCCCACTGCAATACATTGCCACACCTCCTCTTCAAAATCGGGTGTGCGAGTGGTCCTTATGTCGCCAGGTACCTCTTTCCTTCTTTCGAATGAACCAGTCTCCCGCATTCGTCGATGGAGAGAAATAAATACTCGTCATGAGGGATGATGCTTATTAGGAAATCGTTCCCTGTGCAGCCTTTCAGCAGCCAGAGCATTGCAACGTACTTCTCCATACACAAGGTGCATCTCAGTGAATCCCGCGAAACTGCACCGGTATTGTCCCATTGTATTGTACTGTACGTCTCTGAACAGTACTGACAAGGGAACCTCCCCATCGCACCCCCCTCAGATTTAGTTATAAGTTGGCACAGTGGATAGGCCTTGAAAAACTGAACACAGATCAATCGAGAAAACAGGAAGAATTGTGTGGAACTATGAAAAAAATTAGTAAAATATACAAACTGAGTAGTCCATGGGAAGATAGGCAACATCAAGGAGACTGGGAGTCAAGGAGCCCCGTGGTCCCGTGGTTAGCTAGAGCAGCTACGGAACGAGAGGTCCTAGGTTCAAGTCTTCCCTCGAGTGAAAAGTTTAATTTTTTATTTTCAGTTTATGTGACAAACTCTTAGGTTTTCATCACTTTTTTGGGAGTGATTATCACATCCACAAGAAAACCTAAATCGGGCAAGGTGGAAGAATCTTCTTACCCATTCGCCAAGTGCACAAGTTAGGTGGGTCGACAACATATTCCTGTCACGTGACGCACATGCCGTCACCAGTGTCGTATAGAATATATCAGACGTGTTTTCCTGTGGGAGAATCGGTTGACCTATGACCTTGCGATCAAATGTTTTCGGTTCCCATTGGAGAGGCACGTCCTTTCGTCTACTAATTGCACGGTTTTGCGGTGCGGTAGCAAAACACAGACACTAAACTTATTGCAGTGAACAGAGACGTCAAAGAACGAACGGACAGATCATAACTTTGCGAAAATAAAGAAAGTAAGCTTTTCACTCGAGGGAAGACTTGAACCAAGGACCTGTAGTTCTGCAGCTACTCACGCTAACCATGGGACCACGGCGCTCCTGAGCTCACGTTCTCCTTGATGTTGCCTATCTTGCACGTGGACTACTCAGTTTGCATATCTTACTAATTTTTATCACGGTTCCACACAACTTCTTCCTGTTTTCTCGATTGATCTGTGTTCAGTTTTTCAAGGCCTATCCACTGTGCCAACTTATAACTAAATCTGAGGGGGGTGCGATGGGGAGGTTCCCTTGTGAGTAATGAATGGGTCTGTCGTTGATTCATAGCACATTCTGTCATGGGGCAATGTAAATATGATACAACAGAACCACCTTACGGGCAAGTAAAGTAAACAAAACCTGCATCATGACTTCCTAGCAATCAGGCTTGTCCTCTTTGTTTCCTTGCAGGGAATAAAGAACGTACCTGTAAATAAACAACACAGTACATGTAAACTTGTACGCATCTTAGTTGTAAATAAGCTGGAATACAGTAATGCTAGACAAAGTGGTACACAAGTTAGTTCCATATCTCCTTAAGTTGGCTTCTCCAACCCCAGGTCGCCGGCCTCAAAGTGTTCGGTGGAGCATTCTCTGTGTCCTGTTACATTTTTGCATGCTCTTATGTAAACACCCTACACACACACACACACACACACACACAAGGTGTGAGACTAAAGTAATGAGACTGATTTTCTTTGCAAGATATGGCAACCCTGCAGGCTTGCGTAGGCACAATATCTTTGACCTTGGTCTATAAGCTGCTTCTAATCCAAGCGGCACATCGATGCAAATGCTCAGTCGTGAGTTGTGCTGCAATAAACTAACATGTGTTTGTGTCTCTCGTCACGGAAATGGAAGCGCATAATATTACGCAATGGTATGCCATTTCTTTTTGAGTTAAATTGGGCGAAAACGCGACGACAACTTTCAGTAAGCTTTACAAGTCTTTTGGAGAATATGTTATGTCAAGAGCTCAAGTTTTTCATTGGCATAAAATACTTAGTGAAGGCAGAACGAATGTTGAAGATGAAGAGCGCAGTGGACGACCACCAACCTCACGGACGGATGTCAACTTGGCCAGGGTGCGTGAACTCGTACGATCTGATCAAAGATTGTCCGTGAAAATGATTGAAGAAGAACTGGACATCAATCGAGGAACGATCCGTATAATAATGACTGAAGATCTTGGTATGAGAAAGATTTGTGCAATAATGGTCCCCAAAAATCTCACACCACAACAGCGAGGAACACAGAAAAATGTGGCAGCTGATCTTCAAAAATGGCTCTGAGTGCTATGGGACATAACTTCTGAGGTCATCAGTCCTTAGAACTTAGAACTACTTAAACCTAACTAACCTAAGGACATCACACACATCCATGCCCGAAGCAAGATTCGTACCTGCGACCGTAGCGGTCGCGCGGTCCCAAACTGTAGCGCCTAGAACCGCACGGCCACCCCGGCCAGCGGCAGCCGATCTGTTAGAGCAAACGGAAATCAGTCCAGAATTGAGCCGTGTTATCACTGGTGATGAAAGTTGGTTTTTTAAGTACGATCCAGAGACAAAAGCCAAACCATTGGAAAATGGTGCTCAGAGGGATCACCCAGACCAAAAGAAGCTCGCATGTCAAAGTCAAAAGTGAAATGCATCCTCGTGTGCTTCTTTGATTCCAAGGGAATTGTTCATAAAGAGTGGGTGCCTCCTGGACAAACAGTTAACCAATATTACTAAAAAGAAATTTTAGAAAGACTTCATAAAAGAGTTTGCTTATAATTGAATTCTGCATCATAATAATGCGCCATCCCATACTGCTCTGTCAGTACAGCAATTTTTAACCTCAAAACAAATTTCAATACTACCACGGCCACCTTATTCACCAGATATCGCCCTGTGCGCCTTTTTTCATTTCCAAGAGTCAAAACGGCGGTCAAGGGATACCATTTTCAAACAACACAAGATGTCCAAAAAGCTGTGACGAGGTCCTGGAGGATATTACAGAAGATGAGTTCCAGAAATGTTAACATCAATGGAAGAAGCGCTGGAAAAAGTGTGTGAAATCAGAAGGGAACTACTTTGAAGGAGACAACTCTAAACTTGACTAAAACGGTAAGCAACATTTTATTGTCGCACCTCGTATAAATCATTTAACTGTTCCAGAAATCAGTCTTCTCCAGATGATAAAAATAGTGTCTCAAGTTTCATTCGTGTCTTTCCCATTAACCATGTCTCACACCGGTTCGTGTGATCCATAGAGAGGTTTTTCCTGAACTTTATTCCAGTCTGAAGTTTTATACACTGTGCGGCAGCGTTCATAGTAGGATATTAAAAGCACACCATCAGACAGTAACTGTAATTGATTTATTACCTCTTATGTCAATTAATAGTTAAAGGTATGCCATTTACTAATGTGTAAGTCATTGTCCATTGCATGGATTACTTTTTGAATATGACTCCTGTCAAATTACGCCCCCTCTGCACAAACATTCATCTAGACGGCGTTGGAAGCTTTCCATAACTCGGTGTAACGTATTCCCTGCGACATTGCCGACAGCAGTTCTGATGTGATCCTTCAACTCGGGAATGGTGGCATAACGTGTTCGGAACACTTCTTGCTTCAGTCAGCCTCAAAGGAAAAAGTCTGCACACGAAAGGTCAGATGAACGAGACGGCCAGGAAATGTCACCAAAATGGGAAATTATTCTACTGGGAAATGTCTGTCGCAAGAAATCCATGAAAATTATGGCTGAATGTGAGGTCGCTCCGTTTTGTTGAAACCATAATTGTTCCACATCCACATCGACCATACCTAATTGGGGAAGAACGAAGTCTTGCAGTATCTTTAGGTAGCGTTCACTGGTGACAGTTACAGCCACACCACTGTCATCCTCAAAGAAGTAAGGGTCGATAATCCCCTAGGAAGCAACTCCACACCATACTGTGAAACGAGAACTGTGCAAACGCTTGATGTGCAGTTCATGTGGGTTTACGTCACTCCAATAACGCATATTCTGTTTATTCACTGAACCACATAACTCGAAATGAGCTTCATCTGACATGAGGATGGCGTGTAACATTTGTGGATTTTGGCGAAGGGGATCACGCAAGCTTATGCAGAATGTTTCGCGTGAAACCCAATCGCGAGACCTAATTTCCTGAAAAATCTGCAGCTTGTGTGGGTGAAACTGGAGATCTTCGTGCAATATTCTCCTGAATGAGCGATCGGACATATGCACAGTTTGCACTTGGCGACGAGCAGATCTTTTTGGGCTACGCAATAGTGCTGCACGAACGTTTTCCGCAGCTTCTGGTACCCGCACAGTTCTTTCACTTCTTCCCTGTTTGCCGTTGCAAACAGAGCCTGTTGTTCGAAATGCACGTACCCACCTCACAATGGTCCGTCCATCTGGAACTTTCCCACGACGTCCCAAGTTGAAATGTTGCCGAAACAGACGTCGAGTAGCAATTTCAGAGTCGTTATTCTTGAAAAACTTTCAACAGCAAAGGCACGATGCTGTGCACCCCACCGCTCCACATCACTGTCACACTCGAAATGGCAGCTCATTAGTACACGATTGCGGCACCAGCTGGCGCGCATTCCTGCATTACGTCATTGTACTACGCAAGTCAAATTACGCTATGAACGCTGCCGCACCCTGTACTTGGGCCGGTATTACACTATCAAATTTCTTTGTCAAAGATTTGAAGATGATTGTTCGAAGATGTCATCAAATATTCTGTCAAATATATTTGACAAAGATCTTTGACGTAGCGCTAGAAGGGGTATTACACTGTCATCAAATTTTTCGTCAAAGTTCAAGATGGCTGACAACAACTTGTTATTAACCGCAGCAGTTGCACGTACCGCAATTGCATTGTGTGCACATGCGGAAAAGAAGTGGAGGGAAAAAAAGGAACCATACATACGAGGTTGACAGTCTTAAATTCCTGGGATTACAACTTGATAATAAATTCAGTTGGGAGGAGCACACCACAGAACTGCAGAAACGCCTTAACAAATCTGTATTTGCAATTCGAGTGTTAATAGCAGACATATGCAACATAAAAATGAAAAAGCTTGCATACTTTGCCTACTTTCATTCCATAATGTCATATAGGATAATATTTTGGGGTAAATCTTCAAGTCAAACAAAAGTTTTCAGAGTCCAAAAACGTGTAATACGTATTATTTGTGGAGTAAATTCACGGACTTCCTGCAGAAACCTCTTGAAAGAACTTGGTATACTAACTACTGCCTCTCAGTATATTTACTCCTTAATGAAATTTGTCCTAAATAATATATCTCCTTTTCCAAAAAACTCAATTCATACATACAATACCAGGAACAAAAATGATCTGAACAAGGACTTAAAAGCACTTGCTTTAGTTCAAAAATGGGTCCACTACTCAGGAACACTCATCTTCAATAATTTGCCAGCAAACATAAAAAAGTTAGTTACAAATAAAGATCAGTTTAAAAGGAGCCTGAAAGACTTACTAGTGGCCAACTCATTCTACTCCATTGACGAAATTTTTAATAGACACAAATGATGTATTTATTCATACTATTAGTATTGTTATTTCAGCTTTAAAATATTGACATGTTCCACATCTACGAGGATCTCCTCAGCACGGATCTATGGAACGAAAAACTAATCTAATCTGGGTGAAGCCGTGGGTTTTACGACGACACGATAAAAGCATTCAACAAAACTTGTTACGTGAGCTTACAGTGGATGACGTCAAGTCGTACATCAATTACTTAAGAATGGATGAGCATACATTTCTGTATGTTCTCAGTGAAGTGTATCCTCATATCACAAAGCACAATATTCATTTAAGAACTGCCCATCTTCAGAAGACAGGCTCACTGTAACACTCCGATTCCTTGCTACAGGAGAGGGTTATGTTATGTTAGGTTAGGTCAGGTCAAGTCTCCAATCTTCTTAATCTATTTTTGTATTCAGGGTGCCTCACGTTCTAAAGCGCCTCATCAGCTTCATACATCTCTATTAATTTTGTAGTTGTCGGCACACACCAATTGTATTTACCAGCAATGTTTATAAAAACACTACAGACGACAGAACGCTACAGCGATGCTAGCGCTCCATGTGGTAACATGTCACATTGCAGTGAAGTGTAAACAGAAGACAAGCGATTTCTTTGATCAAATCTACAGCGAGGCCCTAGATTTGATCAAATATTGGACGACATTTGACAAAGTCCCTATTACATCATCAAATATCTTTGACAAAGATATTGGACAAAGATATTGGACAAAGAAATTTGATAGTGTAATACCGGCCTTGTGGATGCTACTAGCTCTTTCTTTTTATAGGAAGTCTTTAAGCCTTGTGCAATCCTTCCACGCCGTCATGTTAACGTTAAGTCGAATCTCAAAGAACACTTGATTAGATTAAATCTTACCTGGGAAGTTACATGCATAAACAATTAAAAAAAGTAATAATATTGCACCAGTCGCTGTCGACTAGTCACACCTGCAGAACTGCAGGCAGTGCCTGTGACATCTTCGTAAAGGTGACCGAGGACTCGCTTTCTCAGTCTGAGTAATGAGACGGCGAATAATAACGGCAACTTCGTTACAGGCGTGCTGCTGGTAACGTCGTTCCTGTAACGAAGTATTAGTCCGAGAGAGAATTGCTCCGAAATCATATCGTGCCTGCACAAATGTTTCAATTAATGTGATGATTGTACGCTAAGTGGAGTCGCCGTGAACTGAAATGCGTTACTTTCAAATAAACGCTGTATATATATAGATGTATATATATACACATTTCTTCCGGATGGCAGGTGGGGAAAACTCGATTTGCGTCACTGAAATTCCTCAACTGCTTTTGACTGAGCGCGCACAGATTTGTGGAAATGGCGCCGCACCGTTCATTTTCATAAATGCTAATAGCGAAATTTCTAATTATAAATATTTTTCTCGCGCAGAATAATAACTTCTATTATTGCTGATTTTTTTTAAAAAAAATAATACTGTTTACTGAGAGCAGCAGGAACCTTGCTGTAGGCGAAAAGTAGCACGATGCTTTTGAGAAGCGAGTCTCTTTTTCTGTCAGCTGCTGAAAGCTTTCGGATTGTACTTTGTGTCGGCGATGTGTGCTGCCTTACGATTGACGTGTAGCATGCTTTTTGCGGTATAGCAGTGAAAAAACAAAAAAAAGTGGGAACGATTGTAGAAAAAGAGAAAAATAGGTTTGTTTCATTTGTAACTGTGTTAACACTTATTTAGTGCTGATCAGCCTTCCGAGGTTGTAGGAACCCACTCTTGCACACTCTTGCAGAAACGTTTGTGAGCGATCACCTTGTGCTCACTCAATCATAAGTTTACTTGCGACCAGTGCGTAATAGATGAAGTGAAATCCACGATAGCTGTCGAAGGTGTGGACAAAACTGAAAGAGAATAGAAAAAACAAAATAAAAAAAAGAAGTAAACGAAAAGTGACAGCTCAGGTTTTACTGATTTTGCAATCTTGCAGAAGTTTCACTGATATGCTTAAGGAATAATACCTAAATATGCTACCTATGTTAATGCACTACCTACAAAAATCATCAACGCGAATGCTGACCCGAACGCTGAAAATAAATTTTTTTCTACTTTTCAGCAGATATAACTTATCAAAGCCTCCCAGTGATCCTTCTGAAAACATTGTTTACCATTTGAGTGTCAGAAAAACTCTGCTGTCAGCAAAACACAAAGTTATTCTTTATTCTTTTTTTGCCACACATGTTCCGAAACCTATGTGTCGTCTTTCGTTGATCTCGATACTTATCTCTGCAAAGTATTATACATACTTTTCGTTTTTTTTTCTATTTTAGGCCTAAATCCTTAACACATGCAATTAATTTGCTCAGCGTCATCTGCATCAATTTCAGGCTATATTGTGCAGCGTGACCTAATGTTATGTATTTCTGGGATTTTCAGCATGAAAAGAACATGGAGAAGGTTTCTGTGCAGACATACACTGTGCGCAATTGTAATGCACAAAACACACTAAAGGGTGCAAAGTAAAAAATGTAAATATAGAACATTCACCAGAAAATACAAAAACAATTACATTCTGATAAAAGAAACCTATGATCATATTCTGTGACTGTGTCTAAAAAAATAAAAATAAATGTATGCTACAAAAATGGAGATAAACTACAGAATGCTATCGGCAACCCGTCCACTTATGTCGAATTAATGCATGTCCCGTCTTCGTTTTCTTACTTTAAGAAAATGCAGTCTTCGTGTTGAAACCGCTGTTTAGTGTATCGTATCTCAAAGCAATTTTTACTCTTCTGTTAATTTCCTTTGCAGTCTTTCCACTTTTTATGTTCAGCTACTGTAAATGCAAGAATTCGTCTTCTTGTACTTGGGCTTTATTGTTAAACTCTTCAGTTTTCTTTTAGGTTTGTTGGTTATAAATAATTTTTGTGTTTGTAACATTAATTAGAGTTGTATATTCAAAACGACTATATCTGGGAAACATTTGAGTTTTAAACGTAATGACAAGAATTTATTCTTTCTTTTACCATTTTAAGGTAAATTCTCTTCTGTAGCAGTTTTAGAAAAAACTTGTGAATATGTTAACTCTTTGGAATTACGATGTTATTAGGGATAAAGTATATCTACATCTAAATCTACATCATCTCTGCAAACCAAACTTAAGTAATAGAGCTGGGTGAAACTCAGACCACGCATAGAAAGAACTGGTACAGTATTGTACAGAAGGTAATTGAAAGAAATGCACAATGAGAGGGTTGATCGAATGACCCTCACAATAATTGTCTAATGTTCCACTCTCGAACAGCCTGCGTGAAAAATGAACACTATATCCTTCCGTGCAGTCTCTGGTTTCCGTTCTTTCATTATGATGATCTTTTCTCCCTACGTAGGTCAGCGCCAATAAAATATTCTCGCATTAGGAGGAGAAAGTTTGTGATCGAAATTTCGTGAGAAGATCCCGCCGCATCGAAAAAGCCTTCGTTTTAATGATTTCCATCCCAAATCCTGTATCATGTTCGTGACAGTCTGTCCTTCGTTTCTCGATAATACAATACATGCTGCCCTTCTTTGAACTTTCTCGATGTACTTCGTTAATCCTATCTGGTAAGGATCCCACACCTCGCAGCAGCACTCTAAAAAGAGGACGGACAAGTGTAGTGTAGGCAGTCTCTTTAGCACATCTGTTGCGTCTTCTAAGTGTTCTACCAATGAAATAGTCTTTAGTTCACCTTCCCACGCCATTTTCTATGCGTTCGTAATTGTGATTCCTAGTTATTCAGTTGAATTTATGGCCATTAGAGTTGATTGATATATCGTGTAATGGAAGTTTAAGGGATTCGTTTTAGCAGCCATGTGGGCAACCTCACATTCTTACTTAATGTCAACTACCAACTTTCGCACTATAACGATACCTAATTTGCAAATGGTTTGGTCTTCTATTGACTTTACTAGACTATGAACGGCAGCATCAGCTGCAAACAACCTAAGACGGCTGCTCAGATTGTCTCCTAAATCGTTTACATAGAAAAGGAACAGCAGAGGGCCTATAACATTACCTGGATGACTTTCCGTCAATTACCACGAACTGTAACCTTTGTAATTGAAAGATATGCACAATGAGACGCACAGAAATGATTCTTTTATTCAACAACTATAAATACACTGAAGCCACCGTGATTTACGAGGTGCAACAATGAAGTAATGAGACTGATTTTCTTTGCAAGATGTGACAACCCTGCAGGCTTGCGTAGGCACAATATCTTTGACCTTGGTCTATGAGCTGCTTCTAGTCCAAGCAGCACATCGATGCAACTACTCAGTCGTGAGTTGTGCTGTAATAAGTTAACACGTATTTGTGTCTCTCGACACGGAAATGGAACCGCATAATATTGCACAACATTATGCCATTTCTTTTTGCGTTAAATTGGGTGAAAACGCGAGGACAACTTCCAGCAAGCTTCAGAAGGCTTTTGGAGCGGATGTTATGTCAAGTGCTCAAGTTTTTCGTTGGCATAAAATGTTTAGTGAAGGCAGAACGAATGTTGAAGATGAAGACCACAATGGACGGCCATCAACCGGACAGACGGATGTCAATTTGGCCAGGGTGCGTGAACTCGTACGATCTAATCGAAGATTATCCGTGAAAATGTTTGCAGAAGAACTGAACAGCAATCGAGAAATGGTTCGTCTAATAATAACTGAAGATCTTGGTATGAGAAGGATTTGAGCAAAAACGTTCCCCAAAAATCTCACACCACAACAGCGACAAACACGGAAAAATGTGGCAGCTGATCTGTTAAAGCAAACGCAAATCAATCAAGAATTTTGCAGTGAACACATAGTTTGTTGTGGGAATATCACTCTGTTGTAGAAATAATTCAAAAGCCAAGATCGCTTAAACACTGTTTACTAGATGACTGGTTTAAACACACTAAATGTGCCATCATCGGATCTGAGTGTAGCTTAACGTGTATAAATCATTTGGATGTAACGATACACGAGGCAGACCAGTTGATATAACATCATTGTCGCAGATATAATTTTTATATCCAAATGATTTATACATTTTAAGCTACACTCAGATCCGATGATGGCACTTGTAGTGTGTTGAAACAGGTCATGTAGTAAACAGTGTTAAAGCGATCTTGGCTTTTGAATTATTTCTACAATCAAGAGTTGTTGAGCTGTGTCACTGGTGATGAAAGTTGGTTTTTTCATTACGATCCAGAGACAAAACGCCAAAGTTAGCAATGGTGCTCACCCAGACCGAAAAAAGCTCGCATGTCAAAGTCAAAAGTGAAATGCATGCTTGTGTGCTTCTTTGATTCCAAGGGAATTGTTAGTAAAGAGTGGGTGCCTCCTGGACAAAGAGTTAACCAATTTTGCTACAAAGAAACTTTAGAAAGACTTCATAAAAGAGTTCTTCGTGTTCGTACCAGCATTGCTGATAATTGGATTCTGCATCACGATAATGCGCCATCCCATACAGCTCTGTCAGTACAGCAATATTTAACATCAAAACAAATTTCAGTACAACGTCAGCCACCTTATTCACCAGATATCGCTCTGTGCGACTTTTTTCTATTTCCAAGAGTCAAAACGACGGTCAAGGGACACCATTTTCAAAAACACAAGATGTCTAAAAAGCTGCGACGAGGGTCTTGGAGGATGTTGCAGAAGATGAGTTCCAGAAATGTTACCATCAATGGCAGAAGCACTGGAAAAATTGTATGCAGTCAGAAGGGAACTACTTTGAAGGAGACAACCCTAAACTTGACGAAAACGCTAAGCTACATTCCTTTTTCACATCAGTCTCATTACTTTATTGTCGCACCTCGTATTATGGTCCCCTGGATATGACAAAAGGAGGGATGTGGATCTTAATAGCGTGTGTGATCAGCACAGACGGCGATGCATGCTTCGCAACGTGCTGCCATCCTGGCGGTTAAGTTTGGTAAGGAGGTGTTGTGCTGGGGCCTTCCGTCACACCACGAGCGCAGTTCACAGTTGGATGGTCGTTGGTGTATGTGAACATGCTTCAGCAGGTCTTCCCAACGCACCTCACACGTGCTGCATGGGATATGAGTCGGAGGAACGGGCAGACCAGTCAATTTGCCGAATATCCTCTCGTTCCACCTGCACTGTTCGATGCGTTCGCGGACTGTCATCCATAAAAATGAAAAGACGCACATGGGGAAGGAGTATAGTGTCACAATTACGTTGACCGTTCTGCGGATGTGCAAAACGGACTGGTCAAACCCCATACGGGTATTTTACCCTCAAGCACCAAAGAAACTGGTACGGGAATGAATATTGAAATACAGATATACGAGAGGCGTTTGAAAAGTCCGTGCAAAAATAGAAACTACTTACATGTTTGGGATAAACCTATTTTATTTTTTGACAGGAATTGTCCAAGCCTGCAAAATAGCTATTAATCGCTGCAATCACCTCCTCGTTTGAATAAAACTTTTGTCCCACCAGCCATTTCTTCAAATTTGGGAACAAGTAATAGTCCGAAGGAGCCAAGTCTGGAGAATAGGGGGGATGTGAAACGAGTTGGAATCCTATTTCCATTAATTTTGCGACCACAACGGCTGAGGTGTGTGCTGGTGCATTGTCGTGATGGAAAAGGACTTTTTTGCGATCCAAAGGCCGGCGTTTTTCTTGCAGCTCGGTTTTCAAACGGTCCAGTAACAATGAATAATACGCACCTGTAATAGTTTTACCCTTTTCCAGATGGTCGATAAGGATTATCCCTTGCGAATCCCTAAACACAGTCGCCATAACATTTCCATCGGGAGTAAACGTCTTCGCGTTTTTTGGTGTAGATTCTCCCTTGGTAACCCATTGTTTAGATTGTTGTTTGGTCTCATGAGTATTGTAATGTATCCATGCTTCATCCACAGTGAACAGCTGCAAACCATCCTTGCAACACTTCACGCGATTCCGTTTTTGGTCAAGCGTGAGTAATCGCGGAACCCATCTTGCGGATAGCTTTCTCATGTCCAAACGTTTATGTAAAATATTATGTAGCCATTTATTCGAGATGCCCACAGCACTAGCAATTTCACGCTCCTTAACTCTTCTGTCATCCATCACCATATCATCGATTGTATCAATGATTTCTGGAGTCTTAAACTCCACAGGGCGTCCAGAACGTTCAGCATCACTTGTGCCCATATGGCCACTCCGAAAAACGGACCAGTGTACTGGAAGACATGGATCATATAAAATGGCTTTACATGAAGAGAAGAGTTAGTTGAAATGACAAAATTTTTATTTGGAATATGTTGTAATGAATACAGAATTATAACATTAGATATTTTAGTCCAAGACAATTTTATCGGTTTATTACAAATCTTGACTGAACATTGGCTTTTTTAATTGGTTGTTGGTTTTGTTGAAGCATTAGCCTGTCTTTTTCTGAGAACAGCCATTACCCTTATTAGTTTCGTAATAGATATCACCACACCCAACATACTTCTTCTTCATACCATTCATCAAAGTTGTTTCCGTAATCTTCTGCAAATATCCGCATTTTATGAACATTATGATCTATTTGCAGTACTTTCTAGCTTCTTCAGTCTGTTTCTCTCCTCACTAGTATATCCCTTTCGTGATGTGTTCAGGCATTTCCTCTGATTCTTTTCTTTCCTTATCCCTGTCTTTCTTTAAAGTTTCAACATATTCAGCAGAATTTAGTCCTTTCGATACAGTTGCTGTCTTCCTCTTAAAATTCACGTTTTATTAGTAGCAGGAACATATTATTTTCTTCCAAAAGTCTTGTGTGCGTTGGGTTTGAGGTAGTAATCTTGGAAGTTTTAGTTTTAGTAGGAGTGGGGTCCAAAGCTATGTTAGTGAAGGAATTCGACTTCCGTAGATATCTCTGCTCTTTTGGTGTGGTTGAGGTCAGCAGATATTTTGATGACGTCTTCAGTTGTTGGTTGGCCTGTTGTGAGTTTCTGCTCTTCCACTTTTTGCCACAGGGGTACCTTCAGAGAAATAAGCACTGAAACTAAGTTTCATTCTGCTCCATCTCTCTCACATTAAAAGAAGTGGTCGATCTCTCCCGGTTGTCTTTGAGAGATGGGCCACCCCGACTTCTGTCTGTGGGTAGCGAACTGGGTGGCCACTGAAGGTTAGTTTTTTGGCTACACATTTGTCAAGCTCGCAGTAGAAAAAGCTGTATGAATATTGTGCAAAGTAACCCTTAATACTAATATTATGTAACTACAGGATGAAACTTTTCGGCTTACCAGAACAGAGAGTATGCTTTTTCTCCAGAACTGGCACGACAGCAACACTTTGCACCACGTTTGTTCACAAAAGAACTTTCTCCCAAGTAGTGGGTACTGCTCTCCAGCGATGCATTTGTGAAATACGCCACTGATCCGTCTCATAGTGGTCAAATTCTCCCGGACTTGCCCTAAGTGAAAATGTGTCGAATATTTGTAAAGATTGTAAAAGAGGGTTTCAAAATTGTATAAGACCGCACTTACACTTTTACGCTTGTCGGCTCGAGAGATTATTTTCACAGCCGGCGTAAGTTATGAATCAACAACGAAACCGATTGAAGAGCAAAATATATATAAAATTTGTTGTCCCAAAGCATAGAAATGAAGTATTACGATTCTTTAAAACTGTATTTTTTGTTATAGCTGCCTTTGTGTTTCCTAATACAGGTTTTGAACATTATGGCAGCATTTGTTTTCTTTCACATTCAGGCGTATCTAAACCATATCCTTATTGGCTTGTTAAAAACAGTTGATGCATTGGAAACATGAATGGATTGTTCGATAAAGCGTCATAACGTCGATGCTATCATGCGATCTGCATCTAGACGTACATGATCCCTCCATTCTTAAGTTCTTGGCAGAGACCTCATAGAACAACTTTTTGACTGTTTCTTAGCCTTTCCACTGTGCGGTAGCACGAGCTTCCAACGATCACCTAAATTCTTCCACGCGAGCTCAGATTTGTCGTATTTAATTCGGACGATCATTTCTCCCTATGCAGGTCGATATCAACGAACTACTATCGCATTCTGAGGCCAAAATTGATGATTAACCTTTCGTGAAAAGATCTCGCGGCAGCAAAAACGCCTTTTTTGAAGGTCTTGAGCCACAGTAATGTAATATTTTTTGAAAGAGTAAAGATCTATTTGATTGTGTATTACTGTATTTATCTTCTGTACATCTAGATTTCGGCTTTTGCGCCATTGTTGAGTATAGTTACCATGGTTAATGGTCTAAGAACTTTTAGCAGTGTACTCGATAATGGCATAACAGCCGAAGTCTAGATGTACTGAAGATAAACACAGTCATACACAATCAAAAGGCGGTTTACTCTTTCAAAAAAGAAAATGCCTTTGTTTAAATGATTTCCACCACAATGTAATGTCACAATTTAATACTATGAACAGTTTTATTAGTGAAGTGACTGTTTGACAGCGTGCGATGTATGTAGGAATCAAAGACGCTATAATCTTGCACAGAGATATGAACAATACTATCGTATGATTTGTACACAATGCTTGTTGTTAACTGGAATGTTAATTATTCTGAGTATTGTTCTTCTGAATGTTGCTCTCGTTAAGATTATCTTGAAACTACCACAGCTCTATGGATGTACCAGAAGAAATAAAATAGCTCATCTCGAATGATTAATAGGTGAGACTCGAAATAAATTCTTCTTCTTCTTCAGTTACATTCTCACAAATATCTGGAGAGTTCGAGATATATGCGTTGTCGTGCACTTGGAAGAGACTCTGGAGACGTGGCGAACGAACCTACAGTCACACGGCGATTCTTTACAGACTCAATAACTCGCAATTAAATAGCGATTTACCAAGATTTCGTCACTCAACATATTACGCAAACGCCGGGCTTAGTTAACAGTACATCACTTGAAAGCCAACAGTACAAACCTAAATCTCGTCCAAATAATATTCCACACAGCATAAAACACCATAACAAAATAAAAAAATATAACAACAACTGCCGTATCATATTCATAACACTATTTCCCCTACTTTGCAACTGTACAGTCAATGGATCTGCCCTTCTTTGAACATTTTCGATGTGCTCCTTCAAGTGTATTTGATGAAGATTGGACATCGCAGCAGTACTGCAGAAGAGGACGGACAAGCGCTGTGTAGGCAGTCTGTTTAGTAGAGCTGTTTCACCTTCTACGTGCTTCTTCAGTTAAGCACAGCCGTCATTTCGCCTGTCGCTCACTTTGTATGTGAGATTTCCAATTTAAATTACACGCAATTGTAATTCGTAGGGATTTAGTTGTTTCTACAATCTTAAAAACTGAGTAACTCAAATTTAATGGGATGTTTTCAGTACTGATATGGAGGACATGATGCATTTTACAGCTGAGTATCAATTACAACTTTTCACACCATATAGATATCTTGTGTAAATGATTTTGTAATTCGTTTTGATATTCTGATGACTGCACCCGGTTCAAACCCGCGTCCGGCCATCCAGATTTAGATTTTCCATGATTTCCCTAAATCGCTTCAGGCTTTGAAAGGGCACGGCCGACTTCCTTCCCTATCCTTCCCTAATCCCATGGGACCGATGACCTCGCTGTTTGGCCCCCTACCCCCAAATCAACCAATGACTTTACTAGAAGGTAAACGAAGACGTCATTTGCAGACAATGTAAGACGGCTGCTCAGATTGTCTCTTAAATCTGTAACTTTATCTTGAAACTCTTCCATTGGTCCGTGTTTGCATATAAAAACAACAATATGGAATTGTGGGTCCGTCTTGACGCAAAACAACACTTCTGTTATTTGTTTACTTGTTCCCAAACTAGTTTTAGCGACAAATATCGCCATCTTGCGTTCTTTGATTCTTATTTACTATAGGTCACGGCACGGTTTCACACCTGTTCCCATTCTTTCCGGCATATGTTCTACGTTTTTTGTTGTCGTTTTTCTCGGCGTAAATCATGTCAACTGCAAGTTCGTTGGGCGGCTTACAGCACTACTACGCTGTGAAGAATCAGAGAACACCCTGATGATTCAGAAAGTAGTTTAGGGCCGGCGAAGGTGGTCGAGCGGTTCTAGGCGCTACAGGCTGGAAACGCGCGACCGCTACGGTCGCAGGTTCGAATCGTGTCTCGGGCATGGGTGTGTGTGATGTCCTTAGGTTAGTTAGGTTTAAGTAGTTCTAAGTTCTAGGGGACTGATGACCTCAGTAGTTAAGTCCCATAGTGCTCAGAGCCATTTGAACCATTTGAACTAGTTAGGAAATAAATAAAGAAGTAACAAAAGTGTTTTGCGTCAAGGCGGACCCAGAACCTGAGATTGTTGTTGGCTAAATCATATATACTAGTAAAGATTAAGAACCGAAGAGGCCCTGTAACACCTCGTTGGTGGGCCCCACATGTCTACGACTATGTTTACGTAGATACTCTGCAAGTCACCATACTGTGCATGGTGGAGGTTAACCAGTATCACTACTACTGATTTCGCTTCTGAGCGAAGGAAAAACGACTTTCTATATGCCTCCGTATGAGCTCCAATTTCTCGAACCTTATCTTCGTGGTCCTACGTTGGACATCTTCGGAGGTGCTCTTGGTTGTGCTGGCTCCTGAGAATATTCTTGTCAGTTTTGACATAGTGTCTTTATTTACGATGATTCCGCTTAACGAAGTTGTGGTTTACATAGCAGATATTTTCCCCGCAGATTTGTCTGCTCTTTTCAGACACTGTCTCACCTCTAGTCAGTTCCAATGGGAGGATGAGTTTTATGAGCAGGTTGATGGTGTGGCCATGGGTAACCCATTGAGTCCTACGATCGCCAATTTTTACATGGAAAAATTCGATCAAGTAGCTCTGGAAAAAGCGAATAAGATGGTATCGATATATGGATGATACATTTGTGGTTTGGTCACATGGCAAAAAATCCTTAGAGGGATTCTTTTGTTATTTAAATAGTATAAATCCTAAAATCCAGTTTACCATGGAAAAGGAGAAAGACAATGCAATATCCTTCTTGGATGTCTTCGTTATGAGACTGACTGATGGCAGCTCGAAACATAAAGTCTTTCGGAAGGTTACACATACCGACAGATACTTGCATAAGGATTTCAATCATCATCCACAAAAGAAAAGAGGTGAAATTAAAAATCTAGTGGGCAGAGCTAAAAGGATTTGTGCGCCGCAATACCTAGTCGCCGAGTTAAAACATCTAAGGCAAGCTTTTGAGAAGAATGGGTACTCTATGAAGGAAATAAATAGAGTTTTGCGACCTAGTAACTGGAGGCCTAAGAATAATGATAGGACACAGCGATGGAAGAACACGGTATCTCTACCCTTCATCAAAAAAGTAACGGATCAAATCGGCAAGATTTTAAGGAAACATAACGTTCGACCGATTTTCAGACCAACTAAGATAATAGGCCAAGCAATTTGTTCCGTTAAGGATAAACGTCCCCCTCTGTCTGCAAGCGGTGTATACAAGATTCCGTGTACATGTGGCAGGATCTACGTTGAAACTACAAAGAGAAGTGTGAATACACGGTTGAAGGATCATAAAAGTCTTTGCCGACTAGGGAAAACAGACAAATCAACCGTGGCGGAACATTCTATTCAGTCGGGTGATAACGTAGTGAAATTTTCGGAAACAAGTTTTGTGTACTACGACGAACTATTATCCACGGCTATATAGGGAAGCCATCGAAATATATAAACATGGGGATAATTTTAACAGAAAGGAAGAAGCTATGAAACTCAGTGATATATGGACAGTGGCGTTACAGGATGGGGAAGTTTTTTTTTCTTTGACACACTATATGATCAGTAGTTATATTTTATCCTTTGCAAGGTTTATCTGTGCTATCGCGTGAAATCCAGACCACGCCCACTTTCTACGGTATTTAGGCCGTTCTTCGATGTCCGACTCATCAGTCGGCAAGACTCAGCACAACCAGGAGCACCTCCGAAGATGTCCAACGTAGCTTTGGACGAAACGTCAGGGATAGAAGAGTTCCATGGACCACGGCCATACAACCCAGAAGAATTCTCGGCAGCTGAAACATCCGGTCGTGAAAGCCTTCATTATATTTTATGTTTGTAACAGCAAATCAGAAATTCAATCGCACAACGGTGACGGTACACCGGAGGGACTCCAGCTTCACTACAAGCCGCTTATACGGAACAGTGTCAAAAGTCTTCTCGAAATACGGATCAGTTTTAGATGCCGTGTCGGTAGGACTCATTACTTCGTGGGAAGAAAGAGTCAGTTTTGTTTCAAAAGAATGACATCTGATTACGTGCAGCAACTGAAAAACCACGATTTCTTAAATGTCCATCCTCAGTCCAGCGTGCTAGCTGTCAAATGGCGAACCTGAAAATCCTAAAGAACTGCACCAAACTACGAGGGTCACTACAAAAGAAACGCACACTATTTTTTTAAAAATTCATCTTTTATTCTACATGTTTGAAAGTTTTACAGTGTGTAGATACATCCTTTAGGAACAATATTTCATTTTTCCACATAATTTCCATCCTTCTCAATTGCGTTACGCCATCTTAGAACCAGTGCCTGTATACCCGCACAGTAAAATTCTGGACCAACCTGCTGGAGCCATTGCTTGGCAGCATGCACAAGGGAGTCATCATCTTCAAACCTTGTTCCACGAAGAGAGTCTTTCAGTTTCCCAAAGAGATGATAGTCACATGGATCCAGGTCAGGACTGTAAGGTGGGTGTTTCAGTGTTGTCCATCCCAGTTTTGTGATCGCTTCCATGGTTTTTGACTGACATGTAGCCGTGCAACAACAAAACATCCTGCTTTAACTAATGTGGTCGAACACGACTCAGTCGAGCTTGATGTTTCTTCAGTGTCGTCAGATATGCATCAGAATTTATGGTGGTTCCACTTGGCACGATGTTCACAAACAAGAGTCCTTCGGAATCGTAAAACACTGTAGCCATAACTTTTCCAGCAGAAGGTGTGGTTTTGATTATTTTTTCTTGGTTGAATTGGCATGATGCCATTCCACTGATTGGCTCTTCCGTCTCTGGTGAAAAATGATGGAGCCATGTTTCATCACCTGTCACAATTCTTCCAAGAAATTCATCTCCATCATTCTCGTACTGTTCCAAAAGTTCGCTGCATACCGTTTTTCTTCAGAATGAGATTTTCACTCTGCAGCAGAGTGTCCGCTGATATGAAACATCCCCCAGGCTGTGGCTGAGCCATGTCTCAGCAATATCCTTTCTTCCAGGAGTGCTAGTTCTGCAAGGTTCGCAGGAGAGCTTCTGTGATGTTTGGAAGGTAGGAGACGAGATACTGGCAGAAGTAAAGCTGTGAGGACGGGGCGTGAGTCGTGCTTGGGTAGCGCAGTTGGTAGAGCACTTGCCCGCGAAAGGCAAAGGTCCCGAGTTCGAGTCTCGGTCCGGCATACAGTTTTAATCTGCCAGGAATTTTCACCGTTTTTCTTGTTTCTTTGTGAGCAACTGTCAACATCCTGGGAACCCACCTGGCACAAACCTCTTTTGACGACAACACTTTTAGTATTCTGGAAACACTTCCTTCCCCTGTCCCAACGAAGCGTGACAATTCGTTCACTGTGATTGGTCTGTCAGCAGTCACCAATTCGTTAACTCTCAGCACATTGCCTGGAGTATGTGCAGTACGAGGCCTGTCGCTACGAGGACAATCCTCAATATTGCCGTGCTCACTTTCATCACGTAACCTGCTTGCCCACCGACTAACTGTACTGCGATCGACAGCAGAATCTCCATACACCTTTTTCAACTTCTTGTGGATGTTTCCCACTGTATCGTTTTCACAGCACAGGAATTCTATGACAGCACGTCACTTCTGACGAACGTCAAGTGTAGCAGCCATCTTGAAGACATGCTGTGACGGCGCCACTCACGGGAACAGGTTGAACTAAGTTTGAAAACAAGCGGGAAGGATGTATCTCACTGTAAAACTTTCACACATGCAGAATGAAAACTGTATTCTTCCAAAAATAGTGTGCATTTCTTTTGGAGTGCCTTCGTAGTATTCGGCGTGACGACTACCGCGAAAACAAATTCGTGTAGGGCTGCTGAGAACAGTTTCCTTGCCACGGAATCCGGCCGGACGACTTCGCTTATACGTAGACGCGCAGCGCGCTAATTAGATAGCGGGGCGCGTGGCGGAGGGTGGTTAAGCGCTGGCCGGCTGCTCCGCGTGCGTGAGCTTGGCGCGCCCGGCGCCCATCGATCGCGGGCCAGCGGTGGCGGGGGCGGCGGGGGCGGCGCCGGCCGCTAATGAGGTTAGCACGCCCGCTGCCGCCGCCGCCGCCGCCAGCGGCCGCTGGGACGGCGGTCCGCGGTTCGAGGCCTGCCGCCGCCGCCCCGTCTGCTGCCGATGCCCCGGCTTCCACTCTGACCCTGCCTTACTTCTGGTCCTTGTCTTCGCCTCGCCTCCGTGGCTGACTTACCAATGTTGCTGCAGTGTTCCACACAATATTTGTCTACGTCGTTTCAGTGATCACGACAGAACGTCGTAACCACGGATACTGAAATACACGGCACAGGCTGTGAACTGTGACGTCACCGTGAAGCCTCTTTCCACGCCGCACTGCATTCAAGCTTATAGGCACATGACGCACACATACCTGACTCATATGCAGGTATGAATGTAATCGGGATTTTCACGGTTTTAGGGTATTATTCTCACTGTTATTATTATTTTTTTTCTGTAGCTGGTGAAATGGTTCAAATGGCTCTGAGCACTATGGGACTTAACATCTGTGGTCATTAGTCCCCTAGAACTTAGAACTACTTAAACCTAACTAACCTAAGGACAGCACACAACACCCAGTCATCACGAGGCAGAGAAAATCCCTGACCCCGCCGGGAATCGAACCCGGGAACCCGGGCGCGGGAAGCGAGAACGCTACCGCACGACCACGAGCTGCGGACAGCTGGTGAAATGTTAGCATAAATTCTCCGAACTATGTCTTTTTCAAATTTTGTTAAATACTTCGAGTTTTCAAAACACTGAGGCTTAAATCAATAAAACCTGGTTGAATGCTAAATTGCGTGAGTCTTCTTTTCAATAGTGACTTCACTAAGAAGAGGGCCGGCCGGTTTGGCCGAGCGGTTCTAGGAGCTTCAGTCTGGAACCGTGCGGCCACTACGGTCGCAGGTTCGAATCCTGCCTCGGGCATGGATGTGTGTGATGTCCTTAGGTAAGTTAGGTTTAAGTAGTTCTAAGTTCTAGGGGACTGATGACCTCGGATGTTAAGTCCCATAGTGCTCAGAGTAATTTTTTTTAACACTGCCTATGGGATGGATGTGTGAGATGTCCTCAGGTTAGTTAGGTTTAAATAGTTGTAAGTCTAGGGGACTGATGACCTCAGATGTTAAGTCCCATAGTGCTTAGAGCCATTTGAACCATTTGAACAGATAAATGAATTAATTGACAACATGACACAGCAGTAACTGCATAAGGGCTTCTATAGTGTTTTACACAGTATTATTATTATTATTATTATTAGTGGCTGTGGTCAGACACAAAGCGTTATCAGGCAGAAGTCGTCCAATTTGTGCTAATTCAGAAGTACGGAGTACAGCAATCAAGTGATTTACGAACGGTAAGTACAAAGCACACATCTGAAATTGTTTGATTTTGTATGGGGTTGCACTGTACAGGTCAAGCAAGTGCCGCATTGGAGAGGAGTAATGCAGGGGAGGCATGTTTTATAAGTGTCTACGCTCACTGTGGATACTTAGCTTTCTTTTCTGAGAAAGAGTTGTGGGTAGCACTTGCGATACACTACGAATTCCTTCGTCATTCGTTCTAACACACACTCAGATGCAAACACGCACGCACGACTTGAGTATCATTAATCTTTAATCATCTTAAAAATAAAATTGTTCCAAGAAAAGTCTTCCATTCTACTGGTTAGTTAGGTGCTAAAGTTGGTGATAATGTGGGGCAGGGGGAGGGCAACAGACGGTAGGGGGAGGGAGGTCGGGGGGTACTAGCCAATGTCTATTTGACACTCAGGGGCAATGGTCTAAGAAAAGTTGGGAACCACTGCACGATAGTGTACTGGCTCGATGTTCCCTGGGGTTTACTGCTTTTTGTGGTGAGCTTATCCACATGGAACACAGTGCATACGTTCTGCATTATACATCCATAACCCACACGTCATGTTGGTGTTAGTCGGTGAGTACTTTGTTGTTCACCGTCATCAAATTATTAGCAGAAATAAACCCAGAAGAAGCTAGCCCTCTGGAATGACCGCCTAAAAGCACGCACATTGACAATTAAAATATCAAGAGCGGTTGTAATGTCTGTCAGCAGGCGGAAAAAGAAAGGGAAAACAAGGCTGGAAGATACACAGCTGAAAATAGTAGATTGGTACAAGTATCTTGAAGGCATCATTGCAAGCGATGACAGGATACAGCATGAAGTCAGTCACTGGTCTCAAAAATCAGCTTAGTTTTACCATCAAGTTCGGAATCTCCTCTGAAACGAACAAGTCCCGTTAAGATTTAAACAGACGCTCTTTCACACAACTTTACCCCGATAGCAAGATATGGCGTAGAAACCTGCGCAACAAACGAACAGTTCGACAATACACGGCACACCGCAGAAATGAAGTTCTCATGAACAATTGTCGATAAAACTAGGACGAATAACATAAGAAATTAAAAAGAAAAGGAAGAAACTGGAATCTACACGCCCGTGGAGAAAAAAGTGATGTGGCCATTTGAGATGGTCGGGCCTCGTCAAACGATTGGACTTAGATAGATGGGATTGTTAGTTAGTGACTTAGTTGCGTGCTCCACTGATCAATCGCACGGTACGGTAGCCGTTATGATGTGGAGCGTGTCAAGTGCACAAGAAATGAACATATGAAACAAAAATTTTTAATATATATTTATATTACAATACAGAATTAAAGATTAATATTTCTATTATTTACCCCATTCCCTTAAATGGCACAAAATGCAGATACTATATTTATAGATTTATTTATTCCTATTCAAGAATTCATCTATGGTATAGAAGGAGTTGTCAAGGAGATAAGATTTCAAGTTATTTTTGAAGTTATTACTGCTGTCTGTCAGACACCTTATTTCATCTGGTAATTTGTCGAAAATTTTTATAACAGCATATTTTACCCCTTTCTGTGCCAGAGATAGGTTGAGCAAAGGGTGCCGGCCGCGGTGGTCTAGTGGTTCTAGGCGCGCAGTCCGGAACCGCGGGACTGCTACGGTCGCAGGTTCGAATCCTGCCTCGGGCATGGATGTGTGTGATGTCCTTAGGTTAGTTAGGTTTAAGTAGTTCTAAGTTCTAGGGGACTGATGACCACAGAAGTTGAGTCCCATAGTGCTCAGAGCCATTTTGAGCAAAGGGTAGTGTAAGTCTTTCTTTTTTCTGGTATTATAATCATGAATGTCACTGTTGTTTTTAAACTGGTCCATGTTCTTGAGAACATTTTGAGGCTATTGTAAGAATTCCCAATCTTTTAAAAAGATGCCTACAAGATGTGCGACTATCAACCCCGCACATTATTCTAACCACTTTCTTTTGAGCAGTGAATACTTTTTGTCTAAATGCTGAGCTACCCCGAAATATTATTCCGTATGACATCAGAGAGGGAAAGTATGCAAAGTATGTTAGCTTATTAATTTCTGTATCCTCAAAATTGGCAATTATTCTGATCGCAAAAGTTGATGAACCTAGTCGCTTTAGGAGATCCAAAATATGAATTTTCTAATTAAGATTCTCATCTATATGTACACCCAAATACTTAGTATGCTCTATCCTGTCTACTGACTTCTGTTGATGTGTTAAATTTATTGAAGGAACTGTAATTTTTGCTGCAGAAAATGGGATGTACTGTGTTTTTTCAAAGTTTAGAGCAAGCCCATTTCCAGAAAACCAATTAATGACTTTCCCAAAGACCTTATTTGTATCATTTTCAATTGGACTTTCTTTTACTGGAGTAATGATGATGCTCGTATCATCAGCAAATAGTGCCATTTCAGCTTCCTGTTTCAGATAGGAAGGGAGGTCGTTCACATATATCAAGAAGGGGCCCCATGATTGAACCCTGTGGAACACCTAATGTAATTTCAACCCAGTGGCAAACTTATTAAAATCACTTGACCCATATACAGAAACTTTTTGCTTCCTGTTGTGTAGGTATGACTTAAACCACTCATATGCTATTCCATTTATACCATAGAATTGTAATTTCTGTAACATCATGTTGGTAGAAGACCAGTAGGAAGACCAACGAAGAGATGATTGGGCCAAGTGAAAGTAAAATCACATGGCTGGGAGACTCCGAAGGGCAGTTTGAGCTGCCTGATGGGAAAGGTATTACCTCTCCGCGACGGCAGGCACCTTTCCCTGATGTGTGTTTAAGTGTATCTGTTAAATGTAGACGTCTGTAATGGGTGTGTGTGTAGTGTAATGGCCGGCCGCGGTGGTCTCGCGGTTCTAGGCGCGCAGTCCGGAACCGCGCGACTGCTACGGTCGCAGGTTCGCATCCTGCCTCGGGCATGGATGTGTGTTATGTCCTTAGGTTAGTTAGGTTTAAGTAGTTCTAAGTTCTAGGGGACTGATGACCTCAGAAGTTAAGTCCCATAGTGCTCAGAGCCATTTGAACCATTTTTTGTAGTGTAGTGACATGTTCTTGTTGGAGTTGATGAGAGAAGAGAGAGAGTGAAACGTTGTGCCGTCACACAGTCTGCTACTCGCGAGCTTTAAGTCCCCAGCCGACGGACAGATCGTCGTCAATAGTGTCGCATGCCTTTATGAGGCACTGCGGAAAGGTTTGGAATTGCATCCAAGACGCTGGCGTAAGGACTGCTTCTCAGGGACTTTATGCTACCACCTCTCCTGTCCCCTCTACCGCCAAGGCAAAAAGAAATTGCCAACAGCACGCGGCGTATCCGGAAGGTTACCCATCCAATTGCCGACCACGCCCGACGGTGCTTAAATCGCCAATCAGATGGGAACCGGTGGACGAAATGAATGGGGATACAGGGCCACGAAGAGGCGGTTGGGATACACTCGTAATAGAAGAAGGTTGCATATAGACAGTGACTGCAGTTTCATCGACTGAGGTCAACTGACTGATCTAGCGCATCGTCAACTTCAGCTGATGGTGCTGTCTGAAGATGACCTAAGCCTAGACCGAAATTGGTCATTTTAATAAAGTACCCATCGCAATCTAGGCTGTTTTTCACTGATTCCAAAAGAACAGTTTCAAATATTTACCGAAAATTGCAAAAAAGTAATATTAAAAAAAAGTATAGGACCTAGATATTGCGATTTGGATATATATGCCCGCTTTGTTGGAAGTGTCAGCTACAGGATACTCTCACACACAGATTCAGTCATCGTGACCAAAACTAAACTTGGTGGTGAATCAGGAGGTAATTTGCTTTAACCACTGGAAGGAACCCTGCCACACGGACTTCTCTGTACTTCTCCAGCCAGAATCGCATATGTTCCCAAGAATCAAACACAGGTTGTATACTTCGTAGGTGGCCCATTTTTCTCACTACACAACCAGTCCGTACACATTGGACGTTCTTATCTGCAACAGCAACAGTGGGTCATGTGATGCAGGTGTAGTAGAAAATATGGTGAATGGTTCCAAGACTTTTTAATTATCTGTCTTGGTTTACACTGACATGGTATGCAAGTTGAAATACAATTAGGACCGATAACTCCCTTGTAGTGCTAATAATGTTTACCTGACCAGAAAGAATACCTTAATCCCGAAGGATAGACTTTTTCTTTTTGCCATTAAACATGTATAAATTGAATTTCAACAATTAAGATAAAGAGGAAGAAAAACAGACAGGTGCGTGTAGGACTCGCGCTGCGAGGTGTGTTTTTTTTTTTTTTTTTTTTTTTTTTTTTTTTGTCGTCAGTCTTCTGACTGGTTTGACGCAGCCCGCCACGAATTCCTCTACTGCCCCCTCTAGTACCATGGAAATTATTCCCTCGTGTCTTAACAGATGTCCTATCATCCTGTCCCTTCTCCTTGTCAGTGTTTTCCACATATTCCTTTCTTCTCCGATTCTGCAGAGAACCTTCTCGTTCCGTACCTTATCAGTCCACCTAATTTCCAACATTCGTCTGTAGCACCACATCTCAAATGATTCGATTCTCTTCCCCCCAGTCCTTGTTTCACTACCATAGAATCCATAGACTCTAGACGTACATTCTCAGAAATTTCTTCCTCAAATTAAGGCCTATGTTTGATGCTAGTAGATTTCTCAGGGCCTGGAAAGCCCTTTTTGCCAGAGGTATTCTGCTTTTGATGTCCTTCTTGCTCCGTCCATCATTGGTTATTTTGCTGTCTTGGTATCAGAATTCCTTAACTTCATCTTCTTCGTGACCTTCAACCTTATGTTAACTTACTCTCTGCTTACATTTCTGCTACTTCTCATTGCTTTCGTCTTTCTTCGGTTTACTGTGAATCCTGTACTCATTAGACTGGTCATTCCATTCAGCAGATCCTGTAATTCTTCTACGCTTTTACTATGGATAGCAATGTCATTAGCGAATCGTATTATTGATATCCTTTCACCTTGAATTTTAATTACGCTCCTGAACCTTTCTTTTATTTCCATCACTGCTTCTTCGATGTACAGATTTAACAGTATTGGGGAAAGACACTACATCCCTGTCTTGCACCCTTTTTAATCCGAGCACTTTTCATTATTCCCTCTTGGCTCTTGTCCATATTGTATGTTACCCGTCTCTCCCTATAGTTTACCCCTATTTTTCTCAGAATTTCGAACATCTTGCACCATTTTACATAGCCGAGCGCTTCTTCGAGGTCGAAAAATCCTATGAACGTGTCTTGATCTTTCTTTAGTCTCGCTTCGATTATCAACCGCAACGTCATAATTGCCTCTCTGGTGCATTTACCTTTCCTAAAGCCAAACTGATCGTCATCTAACACATCCTCAATTTTCTTTTCGATTCTTCTGTATATTATTCTTGTCAACAACTTGGATGCATGACCTATTAAGCTGATTGTGCGATAATTCTCGCACTTGTCATCTCTTGGAGTCTTCGGAATTGTGTGGAGGATATTTTTCCGAAAGTCAGTTGGTATGTCGCGAGACTCATACATTCTCGTCCACACCAACGTGAGTGGTCGTTTTGTTGCCACTTCCCCCAATGATTTTAGAAATTTTGATGAAATGTTATCTATCCCTTCTTTGATATTAAGATCTCCAAAGCTCTTTTAAATTCTCATTATAATACTGGATCCCCTATCTCTTCTAAATCGGCTCCTGTTTCTTCTTCCTTACAAAGTTAATTACGTACGAGCATATAGGTCGTTGATCTATAACTTCTGATGCGTGAGTTTGCTAGTATTTAAATATGTGACATAAACGGCCTCTGAACTGTCAAGCCACCGCAGGCCTCGTATTTGACACACATTTCAGCTTGGTGCTTCTACTAGTTCCTGAGGAAAAGGAGTCTTAACAGAGGGACCGACAGACAGACGGACAACAAAGTTATTCCACAAGGGTTTCGTTTTTATCAGTATAACCCTAAAAAGGAAAAAAAAGATGAAGAACACAATATTGGAAGCTAGTCGAAGAAGACTTTTTTGGAGAGAGACAGAATGGACCAAAAAAATGTAGGTGAGTGCCTAGCATAATAGGATTGTCATCGTAACGTGGTTGGCTTCAGTCTCACTAATATCATTTTATATGTATTTAAATTCCATATTTCTTAATAAATGGAATGTTAGCTAACGAATATTGAATCATAGTTTTGTAATTAAAATAGCTTTTCACTTTTATTTACCAGTCGCATGAAAATAAATTAAAATTTATACAGAATTGCAAAATGCCTCTTTGTTCAATGAAACAAATTATATGCATCAATAACACTGTTGAATCCCTGGATATAAAGAAGTATTTTATTCTATATTTGATGTCCCGCATTGTTGTACTATATTTTAATTTATGGTGAAAACATATAAACAGTAACTAAAAATAAAAAGATTTAATTTTGATTAAAAATTATTATCCAACATTTGTTAATTAAGATTTCCGTTTGTTAATAAACATGAAATTTAAATAAAAGGGAAAAGAACACTACAATTGAGATGTGAACCACCCAGCTATGATTACAATCGCATTACGCTACACGTTCACCTACTATCGGATATGTTAAAATAGTCATAACGTTTTGCGTTGAAAAGCGTTTGGAAACCTTGAAATCATCCAAGGCTATTTTTTCGAGATTTTTTAAATTTTCATTACGGCATCGTACTGCTTTAGGAAATATGACGTCTGGGCACTGATCATCTTCGATCCTTCTGTTCAGTGAAACGCTTGCTTGCATCAGTTCCTTCGGGAATGACCCATTCTTAGTGTGGGTGGCTAGTGAATATTGACGGCGTGGTATCCATATCGGTAGATTCGATCAACATGTGAGTGTTATGAAGAATTAAATCAGGGGATGCTGAAGGAATTAGATTAGAAAATGAGACACTTAAAGTAGCAGAAGATTTTTGCTATTTGGTGAGCAAACTAACTGATGATGGTGGAAGTAGAGAGGATATAAAATGTAGACTGTCAGTGGCAAGGAAAGCGTTTCTGAAGAAGAGAAATTTGTTAACATCGAGTATAGATTTAAGTGTCAGAAAGTCTTTTCTGAAAGTATTTGTATGGAGTCTAGCCATGTATGGAAGTGAAACGTGGACGATAAGTAGTTTGGACAAGAAGAGAATAGAAGCCTTCGAAATGTGGTGCTACAGAAGAATGCTGAAGATTAGATGGGTAGATCACATAACTAATGAGGAGGTATTGAATAGAATTGGGGAGAAGAGAAATTTGTGGCACAACTTGACTAGAACAAAGGCTCGGTTGGTAGGACATGTTCTGAGGCATCAAGGGATCACCAATTTAGTATTTGAGGGCAGGGCGGAGAGTAAAAATCGTAGAGGGAGACCGAGAGATGAATACACCAAGCAGATTCAGAAGGATGTAGGTTGTAGTAGGTACTGGGAGATGAAGAAGCTTGCACAGGAAGCATGGAGAGCTGCATCAAACCAGGCTCTGCACCGAAGACCACCACAACAACAACAACAACAACAACAGTGCGGACCAAGACAAGAAAAAATATCCAGTAAACATGGGGTTTAAAATGTATACCTAAGGATCTATGGGCTGTTGTTCAGTAGAGAAGATGTGTTTCACAATAGCGAAGATGGACAAGTGCCCATGGCTCCACAGGTATGCATTTTAGAGCCCGTGCTTGCTAGACATTTTTCCCTTGTTTTGCTCCACACTACCACCTCTGAAAGTTGCCTATACATCAGTCTAAGCAACAACAGTACCGGCCCGTGTATTCCACTATCATAGGTATCAGAATGATTTTCCCTTGTAACTTTCGACTCGTTCGTTTCCGGTACAGTGACCCTTACCTCAAATTGATACATTTATACGTATCCATCATCCTTGAAATTCAACTGGGAGGAGCACACCACAGAACTGCTGAAGCGTCTTAACAAATCTCTATTTGCAACGCGAAATGTGTCAGAGATAGAGGATATAAACATGAAAAAGCTGGCTTACTATGCTTACTTTCATTCCATAACGTCATATGGGATTATTTTTTGGGGTAATTCATCAAGCCAAGCTAAGATTTTCCGGGTACAAAAACGTGCAATAAGAGTTATATGTTGTGTCAACTCAAGAACATCCTGCAGAAGCCTGTATAGGGAACTAGGGATACTAACTACTGCCTCCGAATATATTTGCCAAATGCATTGAGGTTGACGGACATCATTTTGAGCATTTATTGCATTAGTGTGGTTTTTACAGGTAATCATGCTGTTACAGCAAGCGTTCTCAGAAATGATAAGTTCACAAAGGTACATGTATCACATTGGAAGAACCGAAATAAAATGTTTAAACGTACCTACGTTCTATATTTTAATTTAAGAAACCTACCTGTTACCAACTGTTCTTCTAAAATTGTGAGCCATATGTTTGTGACTATTACAGCATCATCTATCACAAAGCGAAAAAAGTGGTCCAACTAAAACATTCATATTTCTTTACGTACTACACTAATATGTAAAACTTCTGCAGAATTTCATTGCAGTAATGTGTTCATTGTAAATAAGCATTATAGTAGTTCTATTACATGTTTATTATCTTATAAATAAATAAAAAACTTTTCTATTTTAAATTCAGTGCATTAGTGTTTGTAAAATGTTTCCGTCATATAGTGATCATTTAAAAAATGACGACCGTTCCACTTGGGACCTGTGGAAGGTACATTAGCTTATTTGTTTCAGTTGTAAATATTTGCCATGTATTATTGTTTTTCTGACATGTTCTACATCCTGGAGGACCTCCTCACTACAGATCAATTGGAATGAAAGTAAATCTAATCTAATCTAATCTGATCAGAAAGTTTATAACATCATCATGGTATCACCCTGTGCATACATATATTTATAGGAGGTATTGAATAGAATTGGGGAGAAGAGAAATTTGAGGCACAACTTGACTAGAAGAAAGGATCGGTTGGTAGGACATGTTCTGAGGCATCAAGCGATCACCAATTTCGTATTTGAGGGCAGGGTGGAGGGTAAAAATCGTAGAGGGAGACCAAGAGATGAATACACTAAGCAGATTCTGAAGGATGTAGGTTGTAGTAGGTACTGGGAGATGAAGAAGCGTGCACAGGAAGCATGGAGAGCTGTATCAAACCAGGCTCTGGACTGAAGACCACAACAACAACAACAACAGTGTGGACCAAGACAAGAAAAAATATCCAGTAAGTATGGGGTTTTAAATGTATACCTAAGGATCTATGGGCTGTTGTTCAGTAGAGAAGATGTGTTTCACAATAGCGAAGATGGACAAGTGCCCATGGCTCCACAGGTATGCATTTTAGAGTCCGTGCTTGCTAGACATTTTTCCCAAAAACAGTACCGGCACGTATATTCAACTATCATAGGTATCAGAATGATTTTCCCTTGTAACTTTCGACTCGTTCGTTTCCGGTACGGGGATCCTTACCTCAAATTGATACGTTTATCCTTCCCCATCATCCTAGAAAGTCTGTAACATCATCACGGAATCACCCTATATATATATATATATATATATATATATATATATATATATATATATATATATATATATATATGCGCCGGAACCTGTCTCGTCGTTGGGGTGACGTTTCCAGACATGGATTCCTATGTAAATCGTGATCTACCAAGTCCCCTCTATAACCACTAGAAAAGAGTGACACGAGTTGTGGACCACCCTGTATATCCAAATCAATTCTCCGCAAGCAGCCTCGAGGTGCGTGGCGGAGGAGTCAGCGGCTGAAGACCGGGAGGGTGCGGGCGGGCTGAGGTGTGTGGCGGAGGGTGCGGACGGCAGTCGTGGGGTTTTGCGCGCCGGGCGGCGAGCTGTATCGACCGCGGCCGCGGCAGCAGGCGCCGACGCCGGCTGTTTAGATATTAACGCGCGACAACAACGCCGCCGGCACTTATCGAATTAGGGGCCGCCGCCGCCGCCGCCACACGGACGCCCGGCGCCGCGACGCCTCAGCCGCCTCGCCGCACGGAGCGCCGCACGCGACCCCCGCCTGCCAGCTAATCGCCGCGCGCTCCAGTCTTCACCCGGCCGACGTCAACTAGTTCTTACCCACTCCTATGGATTGGTCAGACTTGTCACGTCGAAACATGTATCGATGTGTATATCACTATTAGTTAACCGTGAAAAAGGTCCGCCCTTACACTGAAGCGTCAGAGAAACTGGTACAGGCATGCGTCTTCAAATACAGAGATATGTAAACAGGCAGAATATGGCCCTGCAGTCGGCAACTCATATATAAGACAACAAGTGTCTCGCGCAGTTGTTAGATCGGTTACTGCTGCTATAATGCCAGGTTATCAAGAATTAATTTTAATTTTAACAATCAACAGCCTCAGTTGCACCGTGTACCTAGAATTTACCTAGGTTTCAGTCGGGATAACCCAACCTTCTTCAGAATAACAGTAAATACGTTTGTCCATAGTTGACATCGTCAAGCTAAAACTACAAATCCATAAATTATCGTCAGACTGTAAAAACGTATCTGAAACTGCCTCGGCCCTACTTTGCGACCGCGATGCGGCAGCCACGAGTGCTGTACTGGAACTGACCGTAGTGTCATGAGGCCCTCCTAGGCGGACACAATACCTTGCGCCTGCACATAAACTGTATGATAGTTAAAAAGGTCCCGAGTTCGAGTCTCGGTCGGGCACACAGTTTTAATCTGCCAGGAAGTTTCATATCAGCGCACACTCCGCTGCAGAGTGAAAATCTCATTCTGTATGATAGTTATTTGTTGGGACAAGACGCGAACTTAACTTGAATTTACTAGTAAAGTGAAATAAAAGGTATAGCTAACCAAGTGCTTAACAATTACGTCTTAAAAATTTCTAGACCTAGTCATAATAATGACTATGTTGGCTTTATAGTATCCTTCCCACTCCTAAGTTCTTTTTAGATGATTAAACTTCGTGCTTAAGCACAAAAATTTTCCTAGATAGGCCATACCTTGTAAGCACATGACATCTTCCTCGTATCATGATTAATGGATACTTCATAAATGTTGAGACAGTCGATCTAAGTACGTTCTGCACAGGATAACATATACGCCCTTTTCCTCAGCTATATCTTTTATTTCACTTTATTAGTGTACCGTGAATATCAGGAATCCGGTAAAACATCAAATCTCCGACGTTGCTGCGGCCGGAAAAAGATTCTACAAGAACGGGACCAACGACGACTGAAGAAAATCGTTCAACGTGACAGAAGTGCAACCCTTCTGCATATTGCTGCAGATTTCAATGCTGGACAATCGACATGTGTCAGCGTGCGAACCATTTAACGAAACATCATCGATATGGGCTTACGGTCCCGAACGTCCACTCGTATAGCCTTGATGACTGCACGACACAAAGCTTTACGCCCCGCCTGGGCCCGTCAACACCGACATTCGACTGTTGACGACTGGAAACATGTTACCTGGTCGGAGGAGTCTCGTTTCAAATTGTATCGACTGGATGGACGTATGCGGGTTTGGAGACAACCTCATGAATCCATAAACTGTGCGTGTCAGCAGGGGACTGTTCAAGCTGGTAGAGGCTCTGTAACGGTGTGAGGCGTGTGCAGTTGGAGTGATATTGGATCCCTGACTCGTCTAGATACGACTCTGACATGTCACACATACGTAAGCATCCTGTCTGACCACCTGCATCCATTCACGTCCATTGTGCATTCCGATGGACTTTGGCAATTCCAGCAGGACTATGCGACACCCCACACGCCCGGAATTGCTACAGAGTGGCTGCAGGAACACTCCTCTGAGTTTAAATACTTCCGCTGGCCACCAAACTCCCCAGACATGAATATTATTGACCATCTCTGGGATGCCTTGCAACCTGCTGCTCAGAAGAGATCTCAACCCCCTCGTACTCTTATGGATTTATGGACAGCCCTGCAGGATTCGTGGAGTCGGTTCCCTCCAACACTACTTCAGACATTAGTCGAGTGCATGCCCCGTAGTGTTGCGGCACTTTAGCTTGCACGCTGGCGTCCTACACGATATTAGGCAGTTGTGGCAGTTTCTTTGGCTTTTCAGTGTAAAATTGTAGCTGCTGACATAAAGTGTTAGTCACCTGAACAAAATCACAAAAACGGTTCTTTTTCTTGCTTGGCGTTTGCTGTGTAGGCTGGCCACCTCCGGCAGATCGCGAGTCGCGGGCTCTTAGTATGGTGAGCACATTTTCTTCATGTGCGACCGCCTGTTTGGAGAGTTATCGGAAAGCACAGGTGGCTGCCTTCTATGACGATGGTGTTGAAAATTTTGTATAACGCTCCGACAAGTCAGAGCGGCGAATATGTAGAGAAGTATCTGGAAAGTGTAGCTAACTTTTGCAAATAAAATGTTTCTGATTTTCACTGTGGTTTCCATTTAGCGACCGATCGGAACTTACTTTCTGGACAACCCTCGTATTTTTAAACGACGTACAGAAATTCTGTCAAAAGCGACTACTAGAAAGAAAATGATGTGCTGCGTAAACGTGCGGTTGGCTGCGTAGGACGCCAAAACCACAACTCTCTCGGATAGATTTATCTTGCGCTCCGTTGTTGTCTAGGGTTGCAGGTCCTCTTATCAATTTTTTGTCTGACGTGATCTTAATTTTATAAACTACAAACAAAAACTTTTAGTAATTTTTGTTTATTATTATGGTTCAGTACAAAAACAATAGCACAAGTGTGATGCACTAAGATATCTCGTTGCATCAGTGTTGTCTCCTTCACACCAGGCAAAATCTACACACCGCCATCTTGAAGATCGCACGTCTGCAACTGTCCAAGTGTTGACATTTAGCCACGACAGCTGCTACGTCAGCTGGGGCCAACTCTTCTACAAGGTGGCGCATTTAAAAGTACCTCACCGCCCCTTTGACAGCAAATGCAATTTCGACTTCTGAAGTAAACACCTACAACAATGGACAGTTTTATGCAATAATTGATTGTTAGCATTCTTCTGTCAGCATTTCAGTTTGTTTCATCACTGAAGTTACGACGTGTCTGCAATATGACTTTCTCGGTAGAAGAAAGAAAAAAATGGCTCTGACCACTATGGGACTTAACATCTGAGGTCATCAGTCCCGTTGACTTAGAACTACTTAAACCTAACTAACCTAAGGACATCACACACATCCATGCCCGAGGCAGGATTCGAACCTGCGACCGTAGCAGGCGCGCGGTTCCGGACTGAAGCGCTTAGATCCGCTCGGCCATAGCGGCCGGCGGTAGAAGAAAGAATTGAAAGTGTGGAAGCATGTGTGAAAACAGGTTCGATTAAGGAAACTCGCGAAATTTTCGGGCCAAGTATCCTGATAGAGAACTACCAGCAAAGAGAGCAATACAGAGTCTGTATAAAAATTGGCGAACCTATTTATCTATGGAAAATGTAAAACGACGAAGAATTCCTTCAGTTCGCACACCAGAAGCTATTGCAGACATTCGCCGAAGAATTATTCAGAGCCCCGAGAAGAGTACATGTGAAATGGTCCAACGTGTGCGTGTAAGTATGAGTAGAGTTGCGGATTTTGAAAAGTCTGATTCATGCTGTATCGTTTGACGGTTCTGTTGCAATCACGGGAAGATGACAGTCAGAAACGTGAAGATTACTGCACGTGGCTTTTGAATAAGATGAACGATGGTTTATTAGACTCTTTTCATTACATCATGATCGATGAAGCATGGTTTCATCTTTCCAGTCATGTGAATTGAGAGAACACGAGTTACCGGGCAACGGAGAACCCTAACATTGTGTGTCAGCAACCACTCCGTGATGGAAAAAACCGGCGTTTGGTGCATCGTAACGGGAACGGACATCATTGGACCTACATTTTTTGACACTACCCTCAACATGGCTGCATATACGGAAAACACACTCCTGGAAATTGAAATAAGAACACCGTGAATTCATTGTCCCATGAAGGGGAAACTCTATTGACACATTCCTGGGGTCAGATACATCACATGATCACACTGACAGAACCACAGGCACATAGACACAGGCAACAGAGCATGCACAATGTCGGCACTAGTACAGTGTATATCCACCTTTCGCAGCAATGCAGGCTGCTATTCTCCCATGGAGACGATCCTAGAGATGCTGGATGTAGTCCTGTGGAACGGCTTGCCATGCCATTTCCACCTAGCGCCTCAGTTGGACCAGCGTTCGTGCTGGACGTGCAGACCGCGTGAGACGACGCTTCATCCAGTCCCAAACATGCTCAATGGGGGACAGATCCGGAGATCTTGCTGGCCAGGGTAGTTGACTTACACCTTCTAGAGCACGTTGGGTGGCACGGGATACATGCGGACGTGCATTGTCCTGTTGGAACAGCAAGTTCCCTTGCCGGTCTAGGAATGGTAGAACGATGGGTTCGATGACGGTTTGGATGTACCGTGCACTATTCAGTGTCCCCTCGACGATCACCAGTGGTGTACGGCCAGTGTAGGAGATCGCTCCCCACACCATGATGCCGGGTGTTGGCCCTGCGTGCCTCGGTCGTATGCAGTCCTGATTGTGGCGCTCACCTGCACGGCGCCAAACACGCATACGACCATCATTGGCACCAAGGCAGAAGCGACTCTCATCGCTGAAGACGACACGTCTCCATTCGTCCCTCCATTCACGCCTGTCGCGACACCACTGGAGGCGGGCTGCACGATGTTGGGGCGTGAGCGGAAGACGGCCTAACGGTGTGCGGGACCGTAGCCCAGCTTCATGGAGACGGTTGCGAATGGTCCTCGCCGACACCCCAGGAGCAACAGTGTCCCTAATTTGCTGGGAAGTGGCGGTGCGGTCCCCTACGGCACTGCGTAGGATCCTACGGTCTTGGCGTGCATCCGTGCGTCGCTGCGGTCCGGTCCCAGGTCGACAGGCACGTGCACCTTCCGCCGACCACTGGCGACAACATCGATGTACTGTGGAGACCTCACGCCCCACGTGTTGAGCAATTCGGCGGTACGCCCACCCGGCCTCCCGCATGCCCACTATACGCCCTCGCTCAAAGTCCGTCAACTGCACATACGGTTCACTTCCACGCTGTCGCGGCATGCTACCAGTGTTAAAGACTGCGATGGAGCTCCGTATGCCACGGCAAACTGGCTGACACTGACTGCGGCGGTGCACAAATGCTGCGCAGCTAGCGCCATTCGACGGCCAACACCGCGGTTCCTGGTGTGTCCGCTGTGCCGTGCGTGTGATCATTGCTTGTACAGCCCTCTCGCAGTGTCCGGAGCAAGTATGGTGGGTCTGACACACCGGTGTCAATGTGTTCTTTTTTCCATTTCCAGGAGTGTATTTGAACATTTCGTGCTCAACTCACAGAATATGAAACACAATACTACTTCTTACAGCAAGATGATGCAACAGGCCACAAGTCTAAGGTATGGCTCAGATGGCTCCAACCACTATGGGAGTTAACATATGAGGGCATCAGTCCCCTAGACTTATAACTACTTAAAACTAACTAACCTAAAGACATCACACACGTCCATGCCCGAGGCAGGATTCGAACCTCCGACCGTAGCAGGCGCGCGGTTTCGGACTAAAACGCTTAGAACCGCTCGGCCACAGCGGGCGGCCGGCCGCTGTGGATGAGCGGTTCTAGGCGCTTCAGTCCGGAACCGCGCGACCGCTGCGGTTGCAGATTCGAATCCTGCCTCGGGCATGGATGTGTGTGATGTCCTTAGGTTAGTTAGGTTTAAGTAGTTCTAAGTTCCAGGGGACTGATGACTTCAAAGTTAAGTCCCATAGCGCTCAGAGCCATTTGATCCACAGCGGCCGGCAGTTTAACTGTCATAAAATTGTTACTTATTCTGATGTCCAATTATATCGCTGATTAAGAGCATCTAAATGTCAGTCGGAGTCCCAAATTACTCTCGGAGTCCCTCTCCTGCTGCTGGTTCTGTGTTTCCGCTCGCATCAAAATCGTGTTCATACCATATTGATTAAACCCTTCTGCAACATCGTCATTTTTTCTGTTTCCCGTCTGCACCTTAGTTGCTTTAAATTCGTGGAGGTATGTACCGTCTATGCAACTAACTGAAGGCAGTTTGTTTATTGCCATACGCGTTTTGCTTCTTTTATTTGGGAAACATCACCAGTGGCCTGTAAGGCATTTGCCCTTTTATACATACATGTGGTAGATATAATTGCTGCTATATTACATTTTGTCCTGTTTTTATCTCGTTTTGTTTTTAGGTCAGAATCAACTTTTGTAGCACAAATTTCGTAATGTGAACTTATCGTTCTGTGTTACTTACGATTTCCAGCGCTGTTAACTCATACATGTGATCCTTGAGACGTATTGGTTGGTTTCCATACCCCAGCTGGCCGATTTCTGGTTGCTGAAATAGGTTGAAAAGATTAAAAACATACCAAAAAATCACTTAAAATGCCAAAAAAATCCAGAGATGATTTTATTGTATTTAGTTTTATTAGTATTACGTATTAAACAATTCCGTTTCGTCAAAGCGGTTGGTAGGACATGTTCTGAGGCATCAAGGGATCACCAATTTAGTATTGGAGGGCAGCGTGGAGGGTAAAAATCGTAGAGGGAGACCAAGAGATGAATACACTAAGCAGATTCAGAAGGATGTAGGTTGCAGTAGGTACTGGGAGATGAAGAGGCTTGCACAGGATAGAGTAGCATGCAGAGTTGCATCAAACCAGTCTCAGGACTGAAGACCACAACAACAACAACAAAGCGTTAAGAAATTAAAGTTTGATTTTGTTCAGGCAAAGTACACTGGTGTGCTATAAGAACGAAACTAAACTTCACATCACGTTTCTCTGCCAAGGAACATGATGCGAGGAAAGTCGGACTGTACATAGAAGGAACTGCTAGAGTGCAGTACTGAAGGTAACTGAAAGAAATAACCAATGAGACGAAAACAAATGATACTTTTATTCAAAGACAAAAATTAAACTGCAGTATCCTCTCATGCTGACTGGAAGGTTGGTTACAGTGATGCTTGGAGAACTCAAATGGGAATCCCTGGAGCGAAGGCAACGTTGCTTTCACGGAACACTTCTGGCGATATTTGGCTCTGAGCATTGTGGGATTTAACATCCGAGGTCATCAGTCCCTTAGACTCAGAACTACTTAAACCTAACTAACCTAAGGACATCACACACAACCACCTGAGGCAGGATTCGAACCTGCGACCGTAGCCGCAGCGCGGTTCCGGACGGAAGCGCCTAGAACACCTCGGTCACAAAGGCCGGCTGGCGAAATTTAGAGAACCGGAATATGAAGCTGACTACAGAACGATTTTACTGCCGCCAACTTACATATCACATAAAGACCACGAAGATCAACCTCGCACGGCGGCATACAAACAGTCGTTCTTCCCGCGTTCTATTTGCGAATGTAACAGGAAAGAAAATCTCTAGTAGTGGTACAAGGCACCCTTCACCATGCACCATACGGTGCGTTGCGAAGTACGTATTCCCCTTGTCAGGGAAGTTCCAGGACAGTTTCTTTTTATTTTTATTTTATTTTTTTATTTTATCTAAATAGAAAATTACAGTTACCAAGTAATGATCGTAGCTCCTATTGAGGTAGTGCCCTTGGCAGTCTGTACACAGGTGCCAACCTTTCTGGAGGTCTTGAAGCAAGCAGGGAAATTTTCAGCTGCAAAGCGTGTAAACTCAGTGACACAGCCCATTCGATGTCTGTGATATCGTGATGAAGCTCTCCTTTTAGTCGCCTTTTCACTGGCGGAAACAAGAAAAAATCTCAAGGTGATAGGTCGGGCAAATATGGCGGATAATGATAACAGAATGTCTGACCACATACTCGCTAACATAAAGAGCAGTATGGGGTCTTGCATTGTCCTGCAGTGAGAACCAGTCCTGATAATGCCACAAATAAGGGCGGTGACGTTAAACTGCTAGTCACAGTCGCAAACGTTTCAAGACTTCGATGTAAAGAATTTGGTTAACTGTTTGACTTGGAGAAACACACTCATAGTGAACTAATCCTTTACTATCAAAGAAAGCGATGAGTATTGTCTATGTTCTCGAGCATTACCGTTTTACTTTTTTTGAGGCTGGTGATTCGGGATTCCGCCACTCTGCGCGTTTCGTGTAACGATCATACTGGTAGCACAAACTTTCATCCTCAGCAATAACCTACGATAGAAATGTGGAATCTCGTCTGGCTGTTTCCAGTAATACAGCAGAAATTCCTCTCCTCTTTCTGTTCGTCTGTTAGTGCGCGAGGGACAAGTTATGTACTACGTCTCCCTTTCCCTTACTGACTCACATCACGATTCAAATTAAGTTCTCGTATTACACGCACAGCTACATGACGATCTTCCTGTTCTAACTGCTTTACACACTCCACGTTTGCACCGGTAGGTGCTTTAGGCGGGCGACCACTTCTGGGATCGGTTTCCACGTAATCTTGGCCTTCACGAAATTCTTCGTGCTACTCGAAGACACGCTCGCCTGCATATGCTTGTTTAATCATTGTCCACATTTCACTAAGACTTCTTTAATTTCTCGAGCTTAAGGCAGAACTTAGTGATCAGTCTTTGCTCACAATCACCATAACTAATGCGTCAAGAACCCAAAAAGTGTGCTGCTAAGAACCACCATGTGAGTTTGTGTGGAAGTATGGTTGAGGTCATTTCAAGGACGCACACATACTAGGTAACATAGAAATAACATTTGTTTCTTTTTAGCTTTGCAAACTCAGAAATTAATAAAAAATATCTCTTGGAACTTTTCGGACAAAGGGAGTATGTAGATGTAAATTACTGACAAGGGAACCTCCCCATCGCACCCCCCTCAGATTTAGTTATAAGTTGCCACAGTGGATAGACCTTGAAAAACTGAACACAGATCAATCGAGAAAAAAGGAAGAAGTTATGTGGAACTATTAAAAAAATAAGCAAAATGTACAAACTGAGTAGTCCATGCGCAAGATAGGCAACATCAAGGATAGGCAGATCTTGGGAGCGCCGTGGTCCCGTGGTTAGCGTGAGCAGCTGCGGGGCGAGAGGTCCTTGGTTCAAGTCTTCCTTCGAGCAAAAGTCTAATTTTTTATTTTCAGACAATTATCAAAGTTCAGGCACTCACACATAATCAACTTCGCTCTCCAAAATTCCAGGACATGTTCAGATTTGCTTTGACACATGCAGGATTTGACGGTCTACACACGGAAAAATTTGAAAACGTTAAAAACATATGTTTGACAGAGCACAGGGAAAAGTGTGCGACTGTGAGACTTTTGGATTCATGTGTTGCAGTTTATGTGACAAACTCTTATGTTTTTATCATTTTTTTGGGAGTAATTATCACAACCACAAGAAAACCTAAATCGGGCAACATAGAAGAATCTCTTTACCCATTCGCCAAGTGTACAAGTTAGGTGGGTCGACAACATATTCCTGTGATGTTACGCACATGCCGTCACCAGTGTCGTATAGAATATATCAGACGCGTTTTCCTGTGGAGGAATCGGTTGACCTATGACCTTGCTGTCAAATGTTTTCGGTTCCCATTGGAGAGGCACGTCCTTTCGTCTACTAATCGCACGGTTTTGCGGTGCGGTCGCAAAACACAGACACTAAACTTATTACAGTAAACAGAGACGTCAATGAACGAATGGACAGATCATAACTTTGCGAAAATAAAGAAAAATTTTTCGCTCGAGGGGAGATTTGAACCAAGGACCTCTTGTTCCGCAGCTGCTCACGCTAACCGCGGGACCACGGCGCTCCTGGGCTCACATTGTGCTTGATGTTGCATATCTTCGCGTGGACTACTCAGTTTGTATATTTTGCATATTTTTTTATAATTCCACACAACTTCTTCCTGTTTTCTCGATTGATCTGTGTTCAGTTTTTCAAGGCCTATCCACTGTGCCGACTTATAACTATATCTGAGGGGGGTGCGATGGGGAGGTTCCCTTGTGAGGAAGATGTTACGTCCTCAGAGGTACACTTGCCCATTCATATGTCTGCGAAGTAGATACCCTTGTATCCGCTAAATATATACGTGAGACAATAAAATGGTCGCAAGTATCCCAGAAATTACATACGGAAAGGAATTTGTTAGTTTGCAGCATTACAGTTACATTGCCCCATCAATTAATGTCATAAAATGTTTCCGACCTCACAATCTAATTGTCAGGCACCTAGTATTCCATTTTAAAGTCTGCATACGGTCGCCTGATACTGTCAACAGCGCTGCAAGATCTAGCGGGAAACATTTAAAATGCGCCGAAATATCAGAAAGCGAAGTCAGATTGGACTCCGCCGTGCCGCACGCAAGCTAGTGTCGGTGTTGCATTAAGTGCACCTGCAAAACGTTGCGACCACACGTTTTTATTTTCGGGCGCTTGAAATGAACTGGTCCCTTCTGCACGTAACACAAAGTGGAGGCTCGCCTGAAACCGTCGAATAGCTGACCCGAAGCATCCAGACACAAGCCTCAGATTATAGGCCCATGTCGCCGGTGCTGTTATGTATTGGGATTGTGGAACCCTTTCTACAATCATTTATGGTATTTTTTGAGATGGTAAATCTCCTCTGTAGACACGAACGTGGATTTCGCAAACAAAGACCTTGTGAAACTCGATTCTCCCGTGTACAGCTACTTCTGGGATTTTTTTTTGTTTGTTTACGTACTACTAGGGTTCGTAGAAGTCATAATAGGGTGTGTGTGTGTGTGTGTGTGTGCGCGCGCGCGCAGTAGCAATCTGAGACGCTGACGTCACAACCCGCGCTAGAGCTCCTACATAATAGGCAGAATCGTCCGCCATGTTTTTCCCAACTCTGAGGATTCGGCAACGTTTACCTTGTGGATGTTTAACCCATACAAGGAACTTTTTACAATATTTCTTATAAAATATTTGATACTGCATGTATGAAGTGAACAGAATAGTAATTACTGTGTATAGAAAGATTTAGAATGCTCTTTTCATATAACAGAAAAATATGTGTTAAATTTACACTGCTATAGAAATGTAGGCTTGGAACTTCCATGCTAGTTTTCAAAATATTAAAATTAATGAGTTAAGAACTCCGAACTAATGACTTCAAATATCAGTGTTATACAATAACAACCAGTGCCTATTTATTAACTTCTGCCCATATATAGGCACTTGTAAAAGTAGTGTTTATTTTTAATCATAAATGGGCACTTTAACAAATGCACCATTTTTAATGTACAGCGGCTTGAAAAATGTAGTTTCATGTTGTAGTGAAACAAATTTTTATTAATAGTTTCATCTATAATTTAACCAGCATTCATTTTTGCACTTTATGACAGGTGTTTTTTGTTTAGTTGTGATGTAAACTTTATTCCTTGAAAGTTATGTTACTCGTGAAGGTTCCCTCACAACGACCAATGTGCAATAAAAATATCACAGTTTTCTGTCAGGAAATAAGCTTGTGTATCGCTGGTCATCAATCACACACATTCACTGAGAACCTAACTTGGAATCATGTTTCCCTAGTGTCAAGTGGGTTCTCCATCGCCCATGGATGGAAATTACAGGTGTCCATGATGCCATTGCAAGTAAGTATAGCCTCAGCTGTGAATAAAGTGTATTGCAAGACATTTGTACGTACAGCTACCCATTCACAAAACTGTTGTCAAACTTACACTGACCAGCTGAAAAATTATGAACGCCTGCGTAATTGCTTGTTTGTCCATCTTTGGAACGAAATACATCAGTGAGTATGAGATTAGATTAGATTCTGTTTTCGTTCCATAGACCCAAAAAATGAGATGATTCTCGTGCGCGTGGAACATGTCAGGAAATATAAAATAAAAACATAAAACATTTTAATATAATACTTACTATCCTGATCATTTGTCAGGAGATTGTCAAAAATAGGTGAATACAGTGCGGTAAACTGGAACAGCTAATATTTACAGAATTAAAACGCTGTCAGAATGAAACACTGTTATGCACTATTAATAAATTTATTATACACAAAATACCTAATCTTGATTGTTGTGACCAAGTGCTGTCAAAACTGAAATATAACAGATATTTTTACTTAAGCTGGCTTAACAGTCTCTGTTAAGACACTCATCTAAATAGTAGAAGGAGTTACCTATCAAAAAGTCTTTCAAACTCTGTTTAAACCGTGCTTTATCTGAAACCAGGTTTTTGCAAGTAAATATAGCCTCAGCTGTGAATAAAGTGTATTGCAAGACATTTGTACGTACAGCTACCCATTCACAAAACTGTTAATGAAAATGTGTGTTACTGAATTCTGGACCCCTTTTTGGACCAAGGTAAGTGATTTTACGTCTGTATGTAGATTGTTCTTATTCCTAGTATTGATACTGTGTGTTGAGCTATTGGCTGGAAATAGAGATGTATTACTTCCAACAAATTTCATTAAGGAATAAATATACTGAGAAGCAGTGGTTAGAATACAAAGTTCCTTGAACAGTTTTCTACATGATGTTCTTGAATTTATACCACAAATTATTCTTATCACACGCTTTTGCACCCTAAAAACTTTTGCTAGATTTGATAAATTGCCCCAGTATATGATCCCATACGACATAATAGAATTAAAGAAAGCAAAGTATGCAACTTTTTTTTTATATTTATACCTCCTACATCGGACATCATTCTCACGGCAAATACAGACTTGGTTAGGCGCTTAAGGAATACTGTGGTATGACCTTCCCAACTGAATTTCACGCCCGGGTTCGATTCCCGGCGGGGTCAGGGATTTTCTCTGCCTCGTGATGACTGGGTGTTGTGTGCTGTCCTTAGGTTAGTTAGGTTTAAGTAGTTCTAAGTTCTAGGGGACTGATGACCATAGCTGTTAAGTCCCATAGCGCTCAGAATCATTTGAACCATTTGAACTGAATTTATTATAGAGTTGTAATCCCAGAAATTTAACGCTGTCAACCTCTTAGATCTCCATGTCTTCATCTGTTATGCATATGCTGGAAGGAAATCTCTTACAGGTTCTACACTGCATATTGTGGGTCTTCTCAAAGTCTAATGACAGTGAATTTGCTTTAAACCACTTATTAATGTCTGTGAAAATCTGATTAGCCGCTATTTCTAAATCTGTACTTGACTAGCTACTTATTGCAATGTTTGTATCATCTGGAAACAAAACAGACTTAGCATCTGGCAATGTAACAGTTGACAGGTCATTAATGTACACAAGAAAAAGCAATGGACCCAAGATGGAACCTTGAGGAACACCGAATGTAATTAAATACCAGTCAGATGAAGACTGACTGCTCACTGCACAGGTATTTCGCAATGACACCCTTTGTTTCCTGTTAGATAGATAAGACTCAAATCATTTAGCAGCATTGCCAGTGACACCATAATATTCTAAATTACTTAACAGAATGCTGTGGTTCACACAGTCAAAGGCTTTTGATAGGTCACAGAAAATGCCAGTAGCAGGGATCCAATAGTTTGTTGGTAAGTTCATGAAAGTTTGTAGCATTAGTGTCTACTTACTAAGTCACCTGGGTGTTGATGTTGCAATGGAATGGGCACAAGCACTCAGGATGTAATGTACACCACACTCGCATTTGTGGAATATTGAGCAAATTGCTAATGCGCCATGTAGTGGTGGTGGGACTGAGTTGTACTATAGCAATAATATAGTCCTTTTCCGTAACTGACTGGGTGACCTCACATTCTGATGTTAGGTGTACACGGAATAGTGTTCTGGATTCGTGTAAGGTTTCAAAAACCCTGAGAAATGCTCTGGCACAAGGGGCTTGTCGATCAGGAAACGACTCTGGTATAGTGCCACGGCCGCATGGGCACTGCCATTACAGTATCCGTACAGAAACAACATGTCTGAATGTTCTGCACGAGTGAATGTATGCTGTATGTTGCTATTCACTGATACAATGATCTTGCCCAATTAAACAACACTTAAGCATGACACGCACACAGCCTCACGATTGCTCACTGATTCAACCCACGACTGCACACTTGGTACGCTGGCGGCTGCTACCTCAGTGCGACGTCACAGTGCTGCCATCTCTTAGAGAAGCCCCACACCTCTCGTAGGATGGATTAGTCACCTGTCTCACTATTATTCTGTCAACCGTAGTGCCTACATAGCATTTTGGTAAGTAATATTCACACTTGTCTTCATATCCATTCATGGTGTGTAGTCTTCAACCAGCTCCAGTTCCATAATGACGAAAATCGGACATAGGTTCATAGGACTTTTTCGGTTTGTTTTCACATGTAGAACCACCTCAGACATTACATGTCATTCCTCTTGAATCACGCTGTATGCATTTCTATACAGATACACACAATGTTGAGCTTGTACTGGGTTCACAGGTGTATGTACAGGTTTTAAATCTAGCCAGAAGCTAATGCAGACAAATTGTGAGTGCCTTCAATTGGCCCTTGGAACGGGTTGAGGGAACGTTCAGATGTTATGTGGTGTGCTGATTTGCTGCTCTTCGCTGCAGTGCATTCAGGGGAGGGCTTTCACACACGACTGTAGTAATGGTTCACATTTGCTCTGGGCCACTTATGGTCCGATTCTGTATGCACTAGTGTCGTCGGGGTACATGAAAACTTGACGATAGTTCCCGCAGAAATTTAGTTAACTGTATGTTCCTACCATTGATTGTTCGAGACATCCAGGATGTTGAAATGACTGTCCTGAAGGCTGATTGATGTGCGGCACAATCTCTAGATATTAGTCGCTGGGGTTCTATTAATGAAATTTCTGAATAAATTTGTAATTCTGTATTGTTTTTTGTTCTTGTCCACACATTTAGCAATATATTTGATGTTCTTGTCTTCAGTTTTTTGACGGCCAATCCGCTGAGCCGTCTGAGGGGTGTGTGGTGGAGAGTGTCCGTTGTGAGTATGGAAGAGATACAGCTGGTGATGTTGCATTGCACTACTGGCCATTAAAATTGCTACACCAAGAAGAAATGCAGATGATAAACGGGTATTCATTGGACTGACATGTGATTACATTTTCACGCAATTTGGGTGCGAGGATCCTGAGAAATCAGTACCCAGAACAACCACCCCTGGCTGTAATAACGGCCTTGATACGCCTGGGCATTGAGTCAAACGGAGCTTGGATGGCGTGTACAGGTACAGCTGCCCATGCAGTTTCAACACGATACCACAGTTCATCAAGAGTAGTGACTGGCGTATTGTGACGACCCAGTTGCTCGGCCACCATTGACTAGCCGTTTTCAGTTGGTGAGAGATCTGGAGAATGTGCTGGCCAGGGCAACAGTCGAACATTTTCTGTATCCAGAAAGGCCTGTACAGGACCTGCAACATGCGGTCGTGCATTATCCTGCTAAAATGTAGGGTTCCGCAGGGGTCGAATGAAGGGTAGAGCCACCGGTCGTAACACATCTGAAATGTAACGTCCACTGTTCAAAGTGCCGTCAATGCGAACAAGAGGTGACAGAGACGTGTAACCAATGGCACTCCATACCATCGCGCCGGGTGATACGCCAGTATGGCGATGACGAATACACGCTTCCAATGTGCGTTCACCACGATGTCGCCAAACACGGATGCGACCATCATGATGCTGTAAACAGAACCTGGATTCATCCGAAAACATGACGTTTTGCCATTCGTGCACCCAGGTTCGTCGTTGAGTACACCATCGCAGGCGCTCCTGTCTGTGATGCAGCACCAAGGGTAACAGCAGCCACGGTCTCCGAGCTGATGGTCCATGCTGCTGCAAACGTCGTCGAACTGTTCGTGCAGATGGTTGTTTTCTTGCAAACGTCCCCATACGTTGACTCAGGGATCGAGACGTGGCTGCACTATCCGTTACAGTCATGCGGATAAGATGCTTGTCATCTCGATTGCTAGTGATACGAGGCCGTTGGGATCCAGCACGGCGTTCCGTATTACCCTCCTGAACCCACCGATTCCATATTCTACTAACAGTGATTGGATCCTGACCAACGCGAGCAGCAATGTCGCGATACGATAAACCGCACGCAATCGCGATAGGCTACAATCCGACCTTTATCAAAGTCGGAAACGTGATGGTACGCATTTCTCCTCCTTACACGAGGCATCACAACAACGTTTCGGCAGGCAACGCCTGTTAACTGCCGTTTATGTATGAGAAATCGGTTGGAAACTTTCCTCATGTCAGTACGTTGTAGGTGTCGCCACTGGCGCCAACCTTGTGTGAATGCTCTGAAAAACTAATCATTTGCATACCACAGCATCTTCTTCCTGTCGGTTAAATTTCGCGTCTTTAGCACGTCATCTTCGTGGTGTAACAATTTTAATGGCCAGTTGTGTACCTCCTTGAGTATATTGTTCCGAGTTTTTGTTTTAGCTGCGACATTTCGACGATTAGGGTCAGTCGCCACTTCTTGCACCTTCAGATATCTCGTGGAAATGACACTAAAACTGGTGTCCGCTTCTCTCCGTTTCATTCCACGCTCACGGGCGCCGCACAGGAAAGTCACAGCCGCTCTGTGCAGCCGAGGCGCCGCGTGTGGCACGGGCGTGCGACGCCCGCGCACGTGCGTGTCTGTCACGCAATTGCGTGGTGCGTGTCGCGGGGGTGGCACGGCGGCCGAACAGCATGCGAGGAGCACAGCACCCCGCAAAACGTCGCGTTGCCACCCTGAGAGTTTATGCTAGTGCTAGTACTTCTATGCCTATTCGCCGTTCAATGCGGCACAATATTTCCCAACGGCGGAGCACTTGAGGGAGGGTGACCTCGGTTACAGAAGTCTACCACTATCACTCAAAAGTATATGGTATGGAAACAGTATGAGCAAATTTAAATGAAATAACTTAATTACCAAATCGTTACAACGTTTACTCTGTTTTCTTACAGATATTATACAATTCTAATCTGTGCATCAATAATAAAATACAGAAACTTCCTGGCAGATTAAAACTGTGTGCCGGACCGAGACTCGAACTCGGTACTGCCAGAAGTAAAGCTGTGAGGACGGGGCGTGAGTCGTGCTTGGGTAGCTCCGTTGGCAGAGCACTTGCCCGCGAAATGTAAAGGTCTCGAGTTCGAGTCTCGGTCCGGTACACGGTTTTAATCTGCCAGGAAGTTTCATATCAGCGCACACTCCGCTGCAGAGTGAAAGTCTCATTCTGGAAACATCCCCCAGGCTGTGGCTAAGCCATGTCTCCGCAATATCCTTTCTTTCAGGAGTGCTAGTTCTGCAAATTCGCAGGATAGATCCGTAAAGTTTGGAAAGTAGGAGACTAGGTACTGGCAGAAGTAAAGCTGTGAGCACGGGCCGTGGGTCGTGGTTGGGTAGCTTAGATGGTAGAGCACTTGCCTGCGACAGGCAAAGGTGCCGAGTTCGAGTCTCGGTCAGGCACGCAGTTTTAATCTGCCAGGAAATTTCATATCAGCGCACACTCCACTGCAGAGTGAAAATCTCATTCTGGAATAATAAGGTATAAATGAACAAATTTCATAAGCTCAAAAGTATTTTCTTAAAAGTGAACAGAATAAAAGCAATAATGAACTCTTGACGCATAATTTTCGTGGTTTAATACTTTTCGACATCGCAAAATGTACTGTATGCGATATTATTGTTTCTCCTAACATCGTCGGCGTTCATTTGTTCCCGAGTGAGCTTGGCGCGGAATTTGAATTTTGTTTACTTTTATCTCTCTTTTTCTGCATGTGGGCGCGCGCGCGTTGTGTGTGTGTGTGTGTGTGTGTGTGTGTGTGTGTGTGTGTGTGTAAGCTCCTTTACCAGTTAGCGTTGGCTTTTCTGTAATGTTCCTGTAATGTTTTAAACATTTAGGACACACAACATCGTGTACACCGCGTTTTGCGAATTTAAAAGGCGTTTGCAAAACCAAAAATACGCGAAGTACATTTAATATGTGTATGCAGTGCCCTCAGAAAGCAAATGAAGAAGGATCAGTCACAAAGAAACGTGAGTAGCAACAAACATATAGACAAAACACTGCCACACCAAAATAACGTTCTTAAAAGTCAAGGGATATGTTACCTCGCTGATTAAATTAACATTACATCGTTTGATTAGTAGATGATAAGCTAGCAGTGCAAGACACGATAAAGATGGTTCTGCAAAACCATACAATGTAAAATCAAGATAATAACAAAAACCAACAAAAACTCTGTACCTAAAATATGTTTACTTTTTATTGTTGTTCAATAAACAAAGCCCACTGATGATGACATAGAAGTTGCGAAACATGTTTGGGCAACAAGAAAAAACAGTGTTTTGCGTAAAAGGTAGAACATATATCCAACAATTTTAACTGAAAACAAGGAAAAAATTCAAGAGCGGAAAATCCAAAAGCTGAATATACTCTCGGCTATGCGTTTTTAATCTCATCTATGCTTGTAAGACAACGGTCTTCTAAGAATTCTTTATTTTCTGGCATGGAAAATATTTACTCGGGCCCAAGAATGGTGTATATGGAGGCTGTTGCCTCATTACAGAAATATTTTTGGCAAAAAATTCACGAACAAAAAAAAATGGTTCAAATGGCTCTGAGCACTATGGGACTTAACATCTGACGTCATCAGTCCCCTAGAAGTTAGAACTACTTAAACCTAACTAACCTAAGGACATCACACACATCCATGCCGGAGGCAGCATTCGAACTTGCGACCGTACCGGTCGCACGGTTCCAGACTGAAGCGCCTCGAACCACTCGGCCACATCGGCCGGCCAATTCAAGAACACGCAACGAAGTATGATCAGGTGCATTATCGTGGTTTCGCCACAAATCCGGACATTATTGTCGGATTTCTCCGTACTTCCTATTGATCATTCGACCCTGTGGCAAGAATTCGTAGTGCACTATGCCACTAAAATAGAAGAACGCAGTGACTGTATAACCTTGACATTTGACGCCTTTGTCGAGCTTTTTTCGGTCTTGGTGGTCCAAATGCGTCTATTGGGACGATTGAGCCATAGTTCTGACTCCACATCCCTAAATCCGTGTTTCATCACCTGTAACGCTCAGTTTCAATGGTTCATCATCGCTTCATCAGCCGACTCCTGAGCGACTTGGGTTTTTGTTCGAAATTTAGCAGTTTTCGAACAAATTTTGCTATCACCTGTTTTATACCCAAAACTTCCAAAAAAATTTGCATGGAATGAGCCAGCTGGTATGCCATCACCGCCAAAGACCTCTCTGATTGTCATTTTCATGGTAAGAGCCAGCTGGTATGCTATCATCACCAAACAAGTCTGCGATTGTGATTCGGCGATCGTTGGTAATCAGTCCTTCCATTTTCCACACCATTTCATCGCCTGATGGTGTGATGGAGCGCCCGCTGCCCAGGGCATTCGTCACCCTCTCTTCAATGCTTTCTTCGAAACGCTTATACTTCAATTAAATGATCGTTTTACTCATGGCAGACTCCCCAAAAGCGCTCTTTCACATTTCTACAACTTCGCTGCACTTTATTTCGCTCATATAATTGTGACACATATCTGGTCCTACGTAAAATCGTTAATCGGGTCTAAGGCTTCCTGTCAGTCCCTTGTTGACCAGTCTAGTGTGGTAGCTTAAGACAGCAAAATGAAAGCCGAAGTGCGAATTTTCACGACCAAGAAATCGTTTACGCAGGAGAATCAGACAAACATACCGTCATTTGACGATCGGACAGGCTTCCTTATGCGCGACATAGTAATAAAAACACGTGGCGTAGAGAAACAACTGAAGGATCTGAAAGTAAATAAATCATTACATCTACATTTATATTCCGCAAGCCACCCAACGGTGTGTGGCGGAGGGCACTTTACGTGCCACTGTCATTGCCTCCCTTTCCTGTTCCAGTCGCTTGTGGTTCGCGGGAAGAACGATTGCCGGAAAGCCTCCGTGCGCGCTCGAATCTCTCTAATTTTACATTCGTGATCTCCTCGGGAGGTATAAGTAGGAGGAAGCAACATATTCGATACGTCATCCAGAAGCCGGCCGGAGTGGCCGAGCGGTTAAAGGCGCTACAGTCTGGAACCGCACGACCGCTACGGTCGCAGGTTCGAATCCTGCCTCGGGCATGGATGTGTGTGATGTCCTTAGGTTAGTTAGGTTTAAGTAGTTCTAAGTTCTAGGGGACTTATGACCACAGCAGTTGAGTCCCATAGTACTCCGAGCCATTTGAACCATTTGAACCTCATCCAGAAACGCACACTCTCGAAACCTGGACAGCAAGCTACACCGCGATACAGAGCGCCTCTCTTACAGAGTCTGCCACTCGAGTTTGCTAAATATCTCCGTAACGCTATCACATTTACCAAATAATCCTGTGACGAAACGCGCCGCTCTTCTTTGGATCTTCTCTATCTCCTCCGTCAACCCGACCTGGTACGGATCCCACCCTGATGAGCAATACTCAAGTACAGGACGAACGAGTGTTTTGTAAGCCACCTCCTTTGTTGATGGACTACATTTTCTAAGGACTCTCCCAATGAATCTCAACCTGGCATCCGCCTTAAAAATGGCTCTGAGCACTATGGGACTCAACTGCTGAGGTCATTAGTCCCCTAGAACTTAGAACTAGTTAAACCTAACTAACCTAAGGACATCACAAACATCCATGCCCGAGGCAGGATTCGAACCTGCGACCGTAGCGGTCTTGCGGTTCCAGACTGCAGCGCCTTTAACCGCACGGCCACTTCGGCCGGCCGCATCCGCCTTACCAACAATTAATTTTATATGATCATTCCACTTCAAATCGTTCCGCACGCATATTCCCTGATATCATATAATCATACAATAAAGGATCCTTCTTTCTATGTATTCGCAATACTTTACATTTGTCTATGTTAAGGGTCAGTTGCCACTCCCTGCACCAAGTGCCTATTCGCTGCAGATCTTCCTGCATTTCGCTGCAATTTTCTAATGCCTCAACTTCTCTGTATACTACAGCATCATCCGCGAAAAGCCGTATGGAACTTCCGACACTATCTACTATGCCATTTATAAATATTGTGAAAAGCAATGGTCCCATAACGCTCCCCTGTGGCACGCCAGAGGTTATTTTAACGCCTGTAGACGTCTCTCCATTGAGAACAATATGCTGTGTACTGTTTGCTAAAACCTCTTGAATCCAGCCACACAGCTGGTCTGATATTCCGTAGGCTGTTACTTTGTTTATCAGGCGACAGTGCGGAACTGTATCGAACGCCTTCCGGAAGTCAAGGAAAATGGCATCTACCTGGGGGCCTGTATCTAATATCTTCTGGGTGTCATGAACAAATAAAGCGAGTTGGGTCTGACACGATCGCTATTTCCGGAATCCATGTTGATTCCAACAGAGTAGATTCTGGGTTTCCAGAAACGACATGATACGTGAGCAAAAAACATGTTCTAAAATTCTACAACAGATCGACGTCAGAGATATAGGTCTGTAGTTTTGCGCATCTGCTCGCCGAACCTTCTTGAAGACTGGGACTACCTGTGCTCTTTTCCAATCATTTGGAACCTTACGTTCCTCTGGAGACTTGCGGTAGACGGCTGTTAGAAGGGGGGCAAGTTCTTTCGCGTACTGTGTGTAGAATCGAATTGGTATCCCGTCAGGACCAGTGGACTTTCCTCTGTTGAGTGATTCCAGTTGCTTTTCTATTCTTTGGACACTTATTTCGATGTCAGCCATTTTTTCGTTTGTGCGAGGATTTAGAGAAGGAACCGCAGTGCGATCTTCCTCTGTGAAACAGCTTTGGAAAAAGATGTTTAGCTTTACGCGTTTCATCCTCTGTTTCAATGCCATCATCATCCCGGAATGTCTGGATATGCTGTTTCGAGGCACTTACTGATTTAACGTAAGACAAGAACTTCCTAGGATTTTCTGTCAAGTCGGTACATAGAATTTTACTTAGGACCGGATGGAATTCTAGTTCGGCTTACAAAGAGTGCTCTATGCCATATGCCCCTTACTTAGCCTGCATTTATCGTGAATCTCTCGCCAGCACAAAGTCCCAGGTGACTGCAGTATATAAGAAGGGTAAAAGAAAGGACCCCAAAATTACAGACCAATGCCCCTACTTCGGTTTGCTGCAGAATATATTAAACTTTCTTGAGACTGAGAAGCTAAATGTCCACGAATCAGCATGGGTTTAGACTGCATCGGTCGTGCGAAACTCAAAAAATGGTTCAAATGGCTCTGAGCAGTATGGGACTCAACTTCTGAGGTCATCAGTCCCCGTAGAACTATTTAAACCTAACTGACCTAAGGACACATCCATGCCCGAGGCAGGATTCGAACCTGCGACCGTAGCGGTCTCGCGGTTCCAGACTGTAGCGCCTAGAACCACACGGCCACCCCGGCCGGCTGCGAAATCCAGCTCGCCCTTTACTCACAGGATATACTACGAACTATGGATGAAGGGCAACAGACAAATTCCATATTTCTAGATTTCCGGAAGGCGTTAGGCACGGTGCCCCATTAACGAAGGTACGAGCGTATGGAATAAGTTCACAGATATGCGAGTGGCTTGAAGACTTCTTAAGTTACAGAACCCAGTATGTTGTCCACGGCCGGCAGTGTTCATCGAAGACAAGCGTATCGTCAAGAGTCCCCAGGGAAGTGTGATAGTACCGCTGTTGTTCACTATATACATAAAAGATCTGAGGTCATGGTGGGCAGCAACCTGCGGTTTTTTGCTGATTATGCTGAGGTGTAGGCTAAGGTGTCGTAGTTGAGTGGCTGTAGTAAGATACAAGACGAAATATAGAAAATTTCTGGTGTGATGAATGGCAGCTGGCTGTAAATGTGGAAGAATGTAAGTTAATGCGATGAATGGCAGCTGGGTGTAAATGTGGAAGAATGTAAGTTAATGCGATGAATGGCAGCTGGGTGTAAATGTGGAAGAATGTAAGTTAATGCGGATGAGTAGAAGGAAGAAACATGTAATGTTCGGATGCAGCATTTTGAATGACCTGCTTGACACAGTCAGGTCATTTAAATAACTCGTGGTCTTGCGGTAGCGTTCTCGCTTCCCACGCACGGGGTCCCGGGTTCGATTCCTGGCGGGGTCAGGGATTTTCTCTACCTCGTGATGACTTGGTGTTGTGTGTTCTTCATCATCATTGACTTGTAAGTCGCCGAAGTGGCGTCAACTAAAAAGGACTTGCAATACGGCGGTCGAACTTCCCCGCAAGGGGCCTCCCGGCCAACAATGCCATACGATCATTTCAATAACTGGGCGTAACATTATAAACCTCCCCCCCATGAACCATGGACCTTGCCGTTGGTGGGGAGGCTTGCGTGCCTCAGCGATACAGATAGCCGTACCGTAGGTGCAACCACAACGGAGGGGTATCTGTTGAGAGGCCAGACAAACGTGTGGTTCCTGAAGAGGGGCAGCAGCCTTTTCAGTAGTTGCAAGGGCAACAGTCTGGATGATTGACTGATCTGGCCTTGTAACAATAACCAAAATGGCCTTGCTGTGCTGGTACTGCGAACGGCTGAAAGCAAGGGGAAACTACAGCCGTAATTTTTCCCGAGGGCATGCAGCTTTACTGTATGATTACATGATGATGGCGTCCTCTTGGGTAAAATATTCCGGAGGTAAAATAGTCCCCCATTCGGATCTCCGGGCGGGGACTACTCAAGAGGATGTCGTTATCAGGAGGAAGAAAACTGGCGTTCTACGGATCGGAGCGTGAAATGTCAGATCCCTTAATCGGGCAGGTAGGTTAGAAAATTTAAAAAGGGAAACGGATAGGTTGAAGTTAGATATAGTGGGAATTAGTGAAGTTCGGTGGCAGGAGAAACAAGACTTCTGGTCAGGTGACTACAGGGTTATAAACACAAAATCAAATAGGGGTAATGCAGGAGTAGGTTTAATAATGAATAGGAAAATAGGAATGCGGGTAAGCTACTACAAACAGCATAGTGAACGCATTATTGTGGCCAAGATAGATACGAAGCCCACACCTACTACAGTAGTACAAGTTTATATGCCAACTAGCTCTGCAGACGACGACGAAATTGAAGAAATGTATGATGAAATAAAAGAAATTATTCAGATTGTGAAGGGAGACGAAAATTTAATAGTCATGGGTGACTGGAATTCGAGTGTAGGAAAAGGGAGAGAAGGAAACATAGTAGGTGAATATGGATTGGGGGACAGAAATGAAAGAGGAAGCCGCCTGGTCGAATTTTGCACAGAGCACAACATAATCATAACTAACACTTGGTTTAAGAATCATGAAAGAAGGTTCTATACATGGAAGAACCCTGGAGATACTAAAAGGTATCAGATAGATTATATAATGGTAAGACAGAGATTTAGGAACCAGGTTTTAAATTGTAAGACATTTCCAGGGGCAGATGTGGACTCTGACCACAATCTATTGGTTATGACCTGTAGATTAAAACTGAAGAAACTGCAAAAAGGTGGGAATTTAAGGAGATGGGACCTGGATAAACTAAAAGAACCAGAGGTTGTACAGAGATTCAGGGAGAGCATAAGGGAGCAATTGACAGGAATGGGGGAAATAAATACAGTAGAAGAAGAATGGGTAGCTTTGAGGGATGAAGTAGTGAAGGCAGCAGAGGATCAAGTAGGTAAAAAGACGAGGGCTAGTAGAAATCCTTGGGTAACAGAAGGAATATTGAATTTAATTGATGAAAGGAGAAAATATAAAAATGCAGTAAGTGAAGCAGGCAAAAAGGAATACAAACGTCTCAAAAATGAGATCGACAGGAAGTGCAAAATGGCTAAGCAGGGATGGCTAGAGGACAAATGTAAGGATGTAGAGGCCTATCTCACTAGTGGTAAGATAGATACCGCCTACAGGAAAATTAAAGAGACCTTTGGAGATAAGAGAACAACTTGTATGAATATCAAGAGCTCAGATGGAAACCCAGTTCTAAGCAAAGAAGGGAAAGCAGAAAGGTGGAAGGAGTATATAGAGGGTCTATACAAGGGCGATGTACTTGAGGACAATATTATGGAAATGGAAGAGGATGTAGATGAAGATGAAATGGGAGATATGATACTGCGTGAAGAGTTTGACAGAGCACTGAAAGACCTGAGTCGAAACAAGGCCCCCGGAGTAGACAATATTCCACTGGAACTACTGACGGTTGTGGGAGAGCCAGTCCTGACAAAACTCTACCATCTGGTGAGCAAGATGTATGAAACAGGCGAAATACCCTCAGACTTCAAGAAGAATATAATAATTCCAATCCCAAAGAAAGCAGGTGTTGACAGATGTGAAAATTACCGAACTATCAGCTTAATAAGTCACAGCTGCAAAATACTAACACGAATTCTTTACAGACGAATGGAAAAACTAGTAGAAGCCAACCTCGGGGAAGATCAGTTTGGATTCCGTAGAAACACTGGAACACGTGAGGCAATACTGACCTTACGACTTATCTTAGAAGAAAGATTAAGGAAAGGCAAACCTACGTTTCTAGCATTTGTAGACTTAGAGAAAGCTTTTGACAATGTTCACAAGAATACTCTCTTTCAAATTCTAAAGGTGGCAGCGGTAAAATACAGTGAGCGAAAGGCTACTTACAATTTGTACAGAAACCACATGGCAGTTATAAGAGTCGAGGGGCATGAAAGGGAAGCAGTGGTTGGGAAAGGAGTGAGACAGGGTTGTAGCCTCTCCCCGATGTTGTTCAATCTGTATATTGAGCAAGCAGTAAAGGAAACAAAAGAAAAATTCGGAGTAGGTATTAAAATTCGTGGAGAAGAAATAAAAACTTTGAGGTTCGCCGATGACATTGTAATTCTGTCAGAGACAGCAAAGGACTTGGAAGAGCAGTTGAATGGAATGGACAGTGTCTTGAAAGGAGGATATAAGATGAACATCAACAAAAGCAAAACAAGGATAATGGAATGTAGTCTAATTAAGTCGGGTGATGCTGAGGGAATTAGATTATTAAATGAGGCACTTAAAGTAGTAAAGGAGTTTTGCTATTTGGGGAGCAAAATAACTGATGATGGTCGAAGTAGAGAGGATATAAAATGTAGGCTGGCAATGGCAAGGAAAGCGTTTCTGAAGAAGAGAAATTTGTTAACATCCAGTATTGATTTAAGTGTCAGGAAGTCATTTCTGAAAGTATTTGTATGGAGTGTAGCCATGTATGGAAGTGAAACATGGACGATAAACAGTTTGGACAAGAAGAGAATAGAAGCTTTCGAAATGTGGTGCTACAGAAGAATGCTGAAGATTAGATGGGTAGATCACATAACTAATGAGGAAGTATTGAATAGGATTGGGGAGAAGAGAAGTTTGTGGCACAACTTGACCAGAAGAAGGGATCGGTTGGTAGGACATGTTCTGAGGCATCAAGGGATCACCAATTTAGTATTGGAGGGCAGCGTGGAGGGTAAAAATCGTAGAGGGAGACCAAGAGATGAATACACTAAGCAGATTCAAAAGGATGTAGGTTGCAGTAGGTACTGGGAGATGAAAAAGCTTGCACAGGATAGAGTAGCATGGAGAGCTGCATCAAACCAGTCTCAGGACTGAAGACCACAACAACAACATTATAAAGCGATATGAAATGGACGAGCATATGTGAACCGTGGTAGGGAAAGCGATGGGCGACTTCCGTTTACTGGGCGAATTCCAGCAAAGTGTGCTTCGTCTCTAAAGGAAACCTCATATAGGCCGCTAGTGCCACCTGTTCTTGAGTACTGCCCTAGTGTTTGGCATCGGTACTAAGTCGAATTGAAGGAAGACACCGAAGCAATTCAGAGGCGGGCTGCTAGATTTGTTATCGGTAGTTTCGAACAACACGTAAGTGTTACGGAGATGCTTCGCGAACTCAAATGGGAATAGCTGGGGGGAAGGCGACGTTCTTTTCGAGGTACACTACTCAGAAAATTTAGAAAACCGGCATTTGAAGCTGACTGCCAAACCATTCTACTGCCGCCAACATACAATGCGCGTAAGGATCACGAAGAAACGATACAAGAAATTAGGGCTCATACGGAAGCATATAGATAGTCTTTTTTCCCCCGCTCTGTTTGCGAGTGGAACAGGAAAGGAAATGACTAGTTGTGGTACAGGGTAGCCTCCGCCAAGCACCGGACGGTAGCTTGCGGAGTATCTACGTAGATGGAGATGTAGAGGTACAGACTAAATAATCGCCGATACTGCAAAAATACATGCAACTGTTCGGTAGCTGGCTACAAAGAAAGTAGCCGATATGGTTAAAGATGTACGAGATACTTTTCAGACACTTTTCTCAACGAAAAATTCACGAGCATTTGGCTAATACAATACGAAAAATTACGAAATTACTATTACTTTTTGAACACATCGCGTCTGTGAGGAACCTATGATTGAACCATGTGGAATTCCATACGGAATTTCTCCCCAGTCGGTAGTACCTCCCCTGCCTACATTGGTTGGGTTAATAAGTAGAGCTTTCTGCATTATTTTGGATAACTGTGACATCATCCACTGGCTGGCTATATCATCGGTTTTATAAAATCTCAGTTTATCTAGGACGACGCTGTGTTGACAGAGCTAAATAACTTTGATACGTCCCAAAACAGGTTCTAGGATCTTGCAGCGGACAGACATCAGCAACTATGGTCTGTAAATGTCTTTTTCTTCATCAAGGAATTAACAGTGTGGTATGCCACAAGAAAACAGTAATACGCTTTTTTTTCAGTCTCCCGATCGCTGCCCATTATTGTTTCAATGTGCCCAGCTTCGAGCCGTGTTGTCCATCTTCAGATCCGTTAAGCAGTTTATCAAAAAATAAAAGTTTACTTCGCTAAAGTGAAAAGGCGTTTATAAAGAACGAAATTACACGAAGTGCATTAATATGTATGCAGTGTCCTAAGAACGCAAAAGAGGAAGGATCAGTCACAACAAAACTGAGTAGTAACAAATATATACCCAAAATACACTCCTGGAAATGGAAAAAAGAACACATTGACACCGGTGTGTCAGACCCACCATACTTGCTCCGGACACTGCGAGAGGGCTGTACAAGCAATGATCACACGCACGGCACAGCGGACACACCAGGAACCGCGGTGTTGGCCGTCGAATGGCGCTAGCTGCGCAGCATTTGTGCACCGCCGCCGTCAGTGTCAGCCAGTTTGCCGTGGCATACGGAGCTCCATCGCAGTCTTTAACACTGGTAGCATGCCGCGACAGCGTGGACGTGAACCGTATGTGCAGTTGACGGACTTTGAGCGAGGGCGTATAGTGGGCATGCGGGAGGCCGGGTGGACGTACCGCCGAATTGCTCAACACGTGGGGCGTGAGGTCTCCACAGTACATCGATGTTGTCGCCAGTGGTCGGCGGAAGGTGCACGTGCCCGTCGACCTGGGACCGGACCGCAGCGACGCACGGATGCACGCCAAGACCGTAGGATCCTGCGCAGTGCCGTAGGGGACCGCACCGCCACTTACCAGCAAATTAGGGACACTGTTGCTCCTGGGGTATCGGCGAGGACAATTCGCAACCGTCTCCATGAAGCTGGGCTACGGTCCCGCACACCGTTAGGCCGTCTTCCGCTCACGCCCCAACATCGTGCAGCCCGCCTCCAGTGGTGTCGCGACAGGCGTGAATGGAGGGACGAATGGAGACGTGTCGTCTTCAGTGATGAGAGTCGCTTCTGCCTTGGTGCCAATGATGGTCGTATGCGTGTTTGGTGCCGTGCAGGTGAGCGCCACAATCAGGACTGCATACGACCGAGGCACACAGGGCCAACACCCGGCATCATGGTGTGGGGAGCGATCTCCTACACTGGCCGTACACCACTGGTGATCGTCGAGGGGACACTGAATAGTGCACGGTACATCCAAACCGTCATCGAACCCATCGTTCTACCATTCCTAGACCGGCAAGGGAACTTGCTGTTCCAACAGGACAATGCACGTCCGCATGTATCCCGTGCCACCCAACGTGCTCTAGAAGGTGTAAGTCAACTACCCTGGCCAGCAAGATCTCCGGATCTGTCCCCCATTGAGCATGTTTGGGACTGGATGAAGCGTCGTCTCACGCGGTCTGCACGTTCAGCACGAACGCTGGTCCAACTGAGGCGCCAGGTGGAAATGGCATGGCAAGCCGTTCCACAGGACTACATCCAGCATCTCTACGATCGTCTCCATGGGAGAATAGCAGCCTGCATTGCTGCGAAAGGTGGATATACACTGTACTAGTGCCGACATTGTGCATGCTCTGTTGCCTGTGTCTATGTGCCTGTGGTTCTGTCAGTGTGATCATGTGATGTATCTGACCCCAGGAATGTGTCAATAAAGTTTCCCCTTCCTGGGACAATGAATTCACGGTGTTCTTATTTCAATTTCCAGGAGTGTATTTTGACAAGCCAAAATCACGGCTTTTAAAATACCAAAGGATGTATTCACTCGTCGATGAAATTCAGTTTTATACCGTTTAGTTTGCGGATGACAAGTTATCAGTGCAGGACACCATACTGTTAGTTCTGCGAAAACATTCACTGTAAAATCACGGTAAGAACCAAAACGAACAAAACCTTTCTTTAGGCCTCACTTTTTTACATCAGTTACAAGCTATGTTCACTTTTTACTGTTTTCAACAAACGAAAACCCACTTATGATGGCACAGAAGCGCTGAGACATGTTTTGGTAAAAAGAAGGAGTGTTTGCAAAAAGACGGAACTTGTGTCCTATAAGGCAAATCTTATCATTTACCAGCGCAGAGCTAACCGAAGGAACCTCACAGCGGCGCTACTTTTAACTCGACACCCAAAGCAGTTCCTCTGCGACGTTTCAATGAAAACAGAAGAGCGAACACACCGCTGAAAATTTTTTACCTGTCTCCCTTTAATAAAATATGTTTGTCAGTCTAGCAAAAGATGTGTAGAGTTTCAAGTTTCATGCTTTGGAATGTTTTATGAGTAAATCATTTTGAGACTGTTTTTTTAAATCTGGTCCTTCGCGCAGAGGGCACTTGTTAACCCTGCGCTCTTTTTGTACTAATCAAAGTACCTTTAATTTTTGATATGCAGTACCAACAGAGAGGTTTGGCTTTAGTTTATGATAGTAAATTTGATAGTGTTCCGTAGTGACCAGTTATTCTGTAATGACGATGGTATTGCTTGTATTGTAATTGCATAAAAAATTGTAGCTCTCTAATACTAAAAACCGTGGATTTGAAACCCAACCAGTAAACTCCTGATTCCTTAAAAAAGCGAACTTCCATGTATAAAACTGTTTGAAACATCCCATTACATTGAAATGTGTTACTTTATTAAATATTTGACGTTGGGCATGTAAGCGAGAAAAAGTTTATAAAAAGTTCGAAATTATGCTTGAAGTCATTAAATGGCCTCGCTATGAAACACTGGATGAAGTAGTCTGAGTAATTTGCTCTCCTATTGAAATGAAAGCTAGTATTTCATGCAGGTCATACCTCCTGAACTATGTCCTGTGCAGTTAAGTTCAGTGGTATACGTGGATACTGCCCGCAAACTGTGTTGTGATAGAGTCGGAAGTAAAGAAGTAATAAATTAAAACGTCATATGTGATGGTAAAGTTTTACTGCATGAATAGAGAAAACGAGTGAGATAAGACATCTGTATGGTGCGAAAATTGGCAACTGACCATAAATAATGAAAAGTGTGTGGTCATCCATATGAGTGTCAAAAGAAATCCATTAAACTTCGGTTATATGATAAGTCAATCAAATCTAAAGGCTGTTTCTCCAACTAAATACCTAGGAATTACAAGTTCAAATGATTCAAAGCTCTATGGGACTTAACATCTGAGGTCATCAGTACCCTAGACTTAGAACTACTTCAACCTAACTAACCTAAGGACATCACACACATCCATGCCCGAGGCAGGATTCGAACCTGCGACCGTAGCAGCAGTGCGATTCCGGACTGAAGCGCCTAGAACCGCTCGGCCACAGCGGCCGGCGGACTTACAAGTACGAACAGCTTAAATTGGAAAGAACACATGCAAAATGCTGTGGGGAAGGCTAACCAAAGACTGCGTTTTATTGGCTGGACACTTAGAAAATGTAACAAATCTACTTTAGAGACTGCCTGCACTACGCTTTCCTGTCCTGGGCGGTGTAGGATCCTTACAAGATAGGATTATCGAAGTACATCGAGAAGGTTCAAAGAAGAGCAACACGTTTTGTATTATGGAGCGGAGAGAGTGTTACTGACATGATGCAGGATTTGGGGTGAAAATCATTGAAACAATGGCGTTTTTCGTTGCGGTGTCATCTTCTCACGAAATTTCAATCACCAACTTTCTCCTCTCAATGCGAAAATATTTTGTGACTCCGACCTACATAGGGAGAACCGATCATCATAATAAAATAGGGAAAATCACAGCTCGCACGTAAAGGTATAGGTGTTCGTTACTTTAGAGAGTAGAATAACAGAGAACTAGTATGAAGGTGTTTCAGTGAACCATCTGCCAGACAATGAAGTGTGATTTGTAAATCAGCCATGTAGATGTAGCTGTAGAAAATGCAGTAAGCGATAAATCATTTTTCTTTCGCAATTTTATGAAGAATGTCGGCGAGAAAAAGTTTCTTGATGGTTTAATACTATGTGTAAACTTTACTGTGCACTCATTCTGAAATAATGGATGAATAAAGTCCGAGTATTTGCGCGCCATCACTTACGCTGCCTCAAAAGAAATACAGTTTCTAACTGTGGCACATGTGTTAAAAAATTTTCCGCAAAATTACACCTCTTTATGCGTAGGTAGTGAGAGAATTTTTAGCGTATAATTTCGGTTAATAATTAAGGATATTATTGAAAATCAAATTTTTGTTGCCCCTGACAGATTTTAGACAGGTAACCTACACCTGGTAACAGGTACCGGGTGTAGTTGCTTACAAGGGAAACTCCCCATTGCGCCCCCATTCCTTCCTCGGTTTCGGAATCTGTGCTCGTGTTTGAGTCCTCCCATGTGGTTTGTTGTGTTGTTTGTGCTTGTCCACGCCCCCTTCCATACGGGTTTTGGCGCTTGTATTCTTCGTGGAGAGTGTTCGATACAGTATCGGCTACGCTATTTATTTTGTTCCAGCCATCGGGATTACGTATTATTCTGGCGATGTCATTGTCGTTCTGTATAGGTCTCTGACAAGCTCTGGTGTCCCAGTTTCTCCGCATACGCATACTTCATCGTCAGTTCGTCCGATACGGTTTTAATGCACCGGATACGGCCCGTGGCCTGTTAAGAAATGGACCATCCCCCGGCTTGGGTCGACATGTTTCAGTTGTAGTCATTCGTGTACATCAGGAAAGAAAGAGTGTATTCGGCGACCCTTATCGGATGCATCCCACTCTCTCTGCCATGTTTGAATCCGCCATTGTTTCATTTGTGTTTTGTTCTTAATGTTGGCTCCTGTAATTTCGGTGTTAGTAAAATGGGTTGTCATTCTTAGTTTGCTCGACAGATACGAATGTGGGCAACACAGTGCAAATTTGGACAGTTTTAAGTAATAAAAAAAAAGCGATCGACTGAGGGAAAATAGTGTATTTTCTACAATAAGAGATTGCAGAGACGCCTTGCCGACAGGTACGTCCAGTTTTGATAACAGAATGGAAAATTCAAAATGGAATGTAGCGTGTGTGTGTGTGTGTGTGCGCGTGTGAGGAGATATTTCGCCGGGCGCAGGTGTTTGCGCGGCGTGGGGAGAGGCAGTAGGCAGGCGACGAAGGAGCGGCGCTCCTCCTTTCGGCGCGCAGCCTCGCCTCGCCTCTCCCCGCCGTCTGCAGCGCTGCCAGCCTGCTCGCCTCGGCGCGCGCGGCCGACCCAGGCAGAGCGGACGTGCGCGGGCGGCGGGCGCCGGGAGCGGGGGGCGGCGGCGCCCAGCCTGGCGCGCCGGCAGCGCGGGCGGGGGGCGGCCGTCGGGGGCGAGGGTGGGGTGGGCGGCGGGAGCTGGCGCCGGGGGTGGGGGCGGCGCCGCGCCGTGCGGCGGGCAGCGCAGGCGACGCAGAATAATTGGCGCGGTTAGCCGGGCGCGCCCGCCGGTGGCCCATCGCTCAGCGGCCTTTAAAGGGGAGCTGCCACGACGGCGCGCTCTCCGTCTCTGTCTAGCCGCAGCCCGCCTGCTGCGCCGCGCGCTGCAGGCGTACACTCTGTCACACGCGTCCTGATGGCAGGCACGGCTACGTCCACTGTGTGGAGACGTCACCGTTCACTTAAATCCCTTACATCGCCAGGTGCAATTATCTTTAAGGTGGGACATACGCAAAAGTAACCAAATTTGTGGAAAATTTTTTATTGGATCCTCATTTACTACACTACAGGCCATTAAAATTGCTACACCACGAAGATGACGTGCTACAGACGCGAAATTTAACCGACAGGAAGAAGACGCTGTGATATGCAAATGATTAGCTCTTCAGAACATTCACACAAGGTTGGCGCCGGTGGCGACACCTACAACGTGCTGACATGAGGGAAGTTTCCAACCGATTGCTCATACACAAACCGGCGTTGCCTGGTGAAACGTTGTGATGCCTCGTGTAATGAGGAGAAATGCTCATCATCACGTTTCCGACTTTGATAAAGGTCGGATTGTAGCCTATCGCGATTGCGGTTTATCGTATCGCGACATTGCTGCTCGCATTGGTCGAGATCCAATGACTGTTAGCAGAATATGGAATCGATGGGTTCAGGAGGGTAATACGGAACGCCGTGCTGGATCCCAACGGCCTCGTGTCACTAGCAGTCGAGATGACAGGCGTCTTATCTGCATGGCTGTAAAGGATCGTGCAGCCACATCTAGATCCCTGAGTCAACAGATGGAGACGTTTGCGAGACAACAACCATCTGCACGAAGAGTTCGACAACGTTTGCAGCAGCATGGACTATCAGCTCGGAGACCCTGGCTGCGGTTACCCTTGGTGCTGCATCACAGACAGGAGCGCCTGCGATGGTGTACTCTACGACGAACCTGGGTGCACGAATGGCAAAACGTCATTTTTTCGGATGAATCCAGGTTCTGTTTCCAGCATCATGATGGTCGCATCCACGTTTGGCGACATCGCGGTGAACGCACATTGGAAGCGTGTATTCTTCATCGCCATACTGGCGTATCACCCGGCGTGATGGTATGGAGTGCCATTGGTTACACGCCTCGGTCACCTCTTGTTCGCATTGACGGCACTCTGAACAGTGGACGTTACATTTCAGATGTGTTACGACCCGTGGCTCTACCCTTCATTCGATCCCTGCGAAACCCTACATTTCAGCAGGATAATGCACGACCGCATGTTGCAGGTCCTGTACAGGCCTTTCGTGATACAGAAAATGTTCGACTGCTGCTGCCCTGGCCGGCACATTCTCCACATCTCTCACCAATTGAAAACGTCTGGTCAATGGTGGCCGAGCAACTTGCTCGTCACAATACGCCAGTCACTACTCTTGATGAACTGTGGTATCGTGTTGAAGCTATATGGGCAGCTGTATCTGTACACACCATCCAAGCTCTGTTTGACTCAATGCCCAGGCATATCAAGGCCGTTATTACGGCCAGAGGTGGTTGGTCTGGGTACTGATTTCTCAGGATCTATGCACCCAAATTGCGTGAAAATGTAATCACAAAAAAATGGTTCAAATGGCTCTGAGCACTATGCGACTTAACTTCTGAGGTCATCAGTCCCCTAGAACTTAGAACTACTTAAACCTAACTAACCTAAGGATATCATACAACACCCAGTCATCACGAGGCCATATCTGCTTTTATTCACCGACGAGATCACATGACATTGACTGACAAAAGCGCATAGCAAGCTCGATTTCACTCCTTCGGAAGCTATATTGCTGTATTCGGTGGAATTCTTGTTTATACTTCCGCAATACGAAAATAGGCAGTATAAATGTTGTCGCACACCGAAGATCTTCCCAAAAAGTTTTGTTTATATTTTTTCCGGGTTTCGTTCGTTAAAGCGCCGAAGATTTAACGGATTCGCTTTAGCACTCATTTGGATGACCTTACAGTTTTCATTACTTAGGATCAGTTGCCTATTTTCGCCGGCCGCGGTGACCGAGCAGTTCTAAGCGCTTCAGTCCGGAACCGCGCGACTACTACGGTCGCAGGTTCGAATCCTGCGTGTGATCTCCTTAGGTTAGTTAGGTTTAAGTAGTTCTAAGTTCTATGGGCCTCATGAACTCAGATGTTAAATCTCATAGTGCTCAGAGCCATTTGAACCAATTTTTGCTTATTTTCGCACCACACTGATGTTTTATCTAAATCGTTTTAAATTTGTCTTGTTCTTCTGATGACTTTACTATACGATAAACGACAGGGTCGTCTACAGGCAACCTAATATGGCTGCTCAGATTGTCTCCTAAATCGTTTATATAGATAACGAGCAGCAGATGGCCTATAACAATACCTTGGGGAATGCCAGCAATCACTTCTATTTTTCTCGATGACTTTCGGTCAATTACTGCGAACCTTTCAGCGGCTTACTAGTTTAGGGAATGACGAGAAACAGAGTATCGACACATCTGCGTCAGATAACTCCCCCTCCCTTTCCATCACAAAAACCTATGAAACGCGCCGACATCTGAGCCAAGTCGTCAGCACGATGCGTCGTTTGCCAGTCTACCAAAGAGTTTAATGTTCGGCAGTGATTGGAAACTGTCCTCTCCAAATATTTCCAATGCCATCTCCCGGTGTAAATACGGCGACCAATAAAGCTGAGAGTGTCGGTGGTTTAATTTGCGAGATTTCGGCGGCGATGTGAATAGGGAGGGGGTGGGAGAACAGGTTCCTGTCAGAGCCGGAGTGCTGGGGCTTAGCGGACACTGGCGTGAGCGTGCGTGTGTGTTTGTGCGCGCGCGGCTGGCCTACCAGCTGAATGCAGGCTCCCTCATTAACTCGTAATGAATGACGCCGCCGCCGCCAATGAGATGAGTGCAAAGCGTTTAAACGGGCAGATGTAAAAGAGAGAAGACTTGTGTGTATGTGTACAACCCACATTATCTGCCACTCGGTGTAGGAAGCTTGGGGAGAATTTCTGTGTCACTGGGTCTCGTTTGCGTGAGAGTCCAGGTTGGGCGCAGTTCTCACTGGGACGATACGACATCTGCTACGGCACAGACGGAGCCCGCATCAGTGAAGTGTGTAGAATCGTAGTTGAAGTTTGTTCAGTTACAGTTGAGTTGAGGAACGATGCAGTCAGTCTTAAATATAAAATACACTACTGCCCATTAAAATTACTACACCAAGAAGAAATGCAGATGATAAACGGGTATTCATTGGACAAAGAAATTATACTAGAACTGACATGTGATTACATTTTCACGCAATTTGGGCGCATAGATCCTGAGAAATCAGTACTCAGAACAACCACCTCTGGCCGTAATAACGGCCTTGATACGCCTGGGCATTGAATCAAACAGAGCTTGGATGGCGTGTGCAGGTACAGCTGCCCATGCACCTTCGACACGATACCACAGTTCATCAAGAGTAGTGACTGGCGTATAGTGACGAGCCAGTTGCTCGGCAACCAATGACGAGACGTTTTGAATTGGTGAGAGATCTGGGGAATGTGCTGGCCAGGGCAGCAGTCGAACATTTTCTGTATTCAGAAAGGCCCGTACAGGACCTGCAACGTGCGGTCGTGCTGTGTCCTGCTCAAATGTAGGGTTTCGCATGGATCGAATGAAGGGTAGAGCCACGGGTCGTAACACATCTGAAATGTAACGTCCACTGTTCGAAGTGCCGTCAATGCGAACAAGAGGTACCGAGACGTGACCATACCGTCACGCCAGGTGATGCGCCAGTATGGCGATGACGAATACGCGATTCCAATGTGGGTTCACCGCGATGTCGCCAAACACGGATGCGACCATCGTGATGCTGTAAACAGAACCTGCATTCATCCGAAAAAAATGAAGTTTTGCCATTCGTGCGCCCAGGTTCATCGTTGAGTACACCGTCGCAGGCGCTCCTGACTGTGATGCAGCGTCAAGGGTAACCGAAGCCGTGGTCTCAGAGCGGATAGTAAACTGCTGTAAACGTCGGCGAACTGGTCGTGCAGATGGTTGTTGTCTTGCAAACGTCCCCATCTGTTGACTCAGGGATCAAGACGTAGCTGCACGATCCGTTACAGCCATGCGGATAAGATGCCTGTCATCTTGACTGCTAGTGATACGAGGCCGTTGGGATCCAGCACGGCGTTCCGTATTACCCTCCTGAACCCATCGATTCCATATTCTGCTAACAGTCATTGGATCTCGACCAGCGCGAGCAGCAATGTCGCGATACGATAAACCGCAATCGCGATAGGCTACAATCCTACCTTTATCAAAGTCGGAAACGTGATGATACGCATTTCTCCTCTTTACACGAGGCATCACAACAACGTTTCACCAGGCAACGCCGGTCACTGCTGTTTGTGTATGAGAAATCGGTTGGAAACTTTCCTCATGTCATTACGTTGTAGGTGTCACCACCGGCGCCAAATACAACAATACAACACAAGGGCCAGTCACACATGGTGCACCAGGAATCGACCTCTGAGTAGGTCCGGCAAAAAACACTTCCGCGAGCGATGAGATAGGCAGCCAACAGTTGAATTCACTTCACAAGATGGTAACTCAGACTAGTGGCAGTCTAACGAATGACTAATGATAATCTTGCTGAGGCTACCTGTCCAATAAAGCAAATGCAAAGATGTAAAAATACGCCAAAGCCGGAACTGGCGGCCTGGACTCCGTCCATAGAATAGTGTGCTTAGAGCGCCCGAACGAGAAAGGAATCACTACTACCAGAGTAGAAGAATCGCCAACCAACCTACAATCAAGAAAGCTGTCAAAACTACACACCTCACCGGACAGCAATGGCATGGCGAGGAAACGTACACTGCCGTTACGTACACTAGCCTTCAGTGCAGGTAACTGGGGTGTTAGCGGCCACGAGGCAGGAAAAATACCGCTGGTTGAACACAACAAATAGTAACCAACTGAGTGTAATAAATAGTAATTAAAAGTCCAGGATAGCTAATCAGATCCGTCTTCCCCAACACTCCACTCGCTGCTCTTCACCTCGGCAAACTATGAGCCTACCTGCATCCAAAAGCACTCCGCTTAAAATCTGCAGGATCCGGTTTACGACGAGGTCGTGCTCCCTCACAGCCAGAGACTTTCAATCCGGCAGCCCATGCGCGTCTCCAGCGGTCCCGGCGTGTTCTCGCACTGCACGGACCTGGCTCCTCCTGAGTCCCCAAGCGAACTGCACGCTGACTCGACCTGGAAGAACCAAAACGTCTCCCCAAAGGTAGGGCCACAGTTACTACATATAAGGGTGCGATTTGTGCTTTTACCAGTGGGGGGATGTCTTAGGGGGTTAGTAGAATTAAGGGGCTCCGGAACGCCCTATACTTGCAATGTTAAAATAACGCTTATAAATTACATCTTTCCTCACAAAGTATTTGAGGTAGGAAGTTGAACTTTTTACAGATTATTTATTGGAATATGGGCTACAACTTATCACAGGGATTTTACAAAATTTTAGTTCAATTATTAAAGATGATTTTTTTTCAATTGTAATGAAAATTCACAACTTTTTTTGCAATTTTTTATTTATATATTCAAAAATATACAGTTTTTCGGAAAAAGGCTGTGTTAAATTATGCAGAAGGTACTGTGTAACATTTACTGGAAGTTTGAAACAAATATGTTTGGAAGATCCTTAGAAAACATGTAATTAGTATGAGAAAATAAAAGTTTTGGGAATCGAGCGACAAAGATTGGATTAACTTTTTAGTGCATTCCAGGTCCATAGGATGGATTATCTTCATCCTCTGCAAACTCCTCCTCCAGCTTCCTCTTGTTCCTCCTCCTGTTTACTCTTGCTTGTATTTCTAGACTCTTTACAGCCCTGTCTGCAGCCCGAAGGCGTTCCTTGTCTAAAGCAAGCATCGCTCGTTGTTGTGTTCGTAGATTTTGCTACCATTTTCTTCAGTTGCAGTTACTGCAACACTGTTCCAAAAGGTGGTCATGTATGAACACTTATCACATTTCAGTTGTATTTCACTAGCAAGTCCTACGTGCTTTATTATGGAGAGTTCCAGACCAACTTCACTACAATGAATACATCTTACACAGTTTGAAAAAATTCCTTTGAGAACCGACATATCAAATATTTCATTCGCATCCGATTCGCCCATAAAACATTCATAGTTTTCACTCATTGAACCAAGCTTCTTCTGTGAAGTATTTTCTTTCCCACTGTGACTGCTATGGGCAGGTGTACTTGAGAGGTTAGGTTCACTCACTTGGTTATCGTCTTTATTGTTTACAGTAATAACACATACCTTTGGCTTTCCAACATTTCTCCTTTTCTTAAAAGCCTTCAGAGGATTTCTAATAACTTTACTTTTACTCATTATTATACTTCAACAAAACAGAGACTCAAGAAACAGAATTAATTACGAATATTTTCGAGATAACGACAGAGTAAATAAACATGAAACAATCGACAATCACACCAGCGATATATATTGAACCATCACAGGTTAGCCACAACACATACTTTATCTCACATCACTAAAATGTACCTGATGAACACGGACGTTAATAATAACACCATTTGACAGCAGTTTAACAGCGCCACAGTGGGTCACGCCCATGTAGAACACATTTCAAAAAAAATTTAAAAATAGTTGTAGTCTTCGGAATTGAATAAATTATATATCTATTAAAAGGTAATAGTCTGCAGATTCAGAAAACGCAAAAAAGTAAAAATTGAACTTTTCATGATTTTGAGCCTTTCCGGAGCCCCTTAAATATGTTACTAGCTTTGACCGTGGCGTTACCCATTGTTAAACAGCTATTTATAAATAGATGTTAATGCCGAAACTCACTATTGACGTGTATGCACTATCAGAAAAGCCATCCCTTGTTATATCTTTAAAAGTACATTATAGATAAAGATTATTTACAAAATCATCTACATACAGGTAGAGATATACGAGGGGAATTCAAAAAGTAGAGGCATATTTGTGAAAAGTTGTACTTATTCTGATGATAGAAAACTGAAACATATTAATAATATTAATAGTAAGACTTATTAAAAACTTTCAGTGTTCGGGTCCACAAATTTAAATTATATGTAAAGTTTTACTCCAGTGCTTGGGAAATAAACATCCCAGGTTGGGATGCGTAAACTAAAACCAGAGGAGGTTGGTTGGTTGGTTGTTTTGGGGAAGGAGACCAGACAGCGTGGTCATCGGTCTCATCGGATTAGGGAAGGATGTCGGCCGTGCCCTTTCAGAGGAACCATCCCGGCATTTGCCTGGAGTGATTTAGGGAAATCACGGAAAACCTAAATCAGGATGGCCGGACGTGGGATTGAACCGTCGTCCTCCCGAATGCGAGTCCAGTGTCTAACCACTGCGCCACCTCGCTCGGTCACCAGAGGAGGGGATGGTCTGATGCAGAGGGGGGGAAATCCCCCCATCCCCCCCTGCAAATCGCACACTGCTACATATCGATAAGCGCCACTGCTGCCACTAGGGGACAGGCAACGCTTGCGAAACCAAATGGCGCCAGTCAACACGAGAAGAAGACAGACAACCGCAACCATGTTAACTAAACGATACAGTCTGGCCTCAACAGAGGACAGAAACCTACAAACGCACTAACGCGAGCCGCAGCTCGGCTCAGTACTACTGCAGCGTTTTCGATGGGAAGTGTTCGATCACCCACAATACTCTCCGTAACTGGCTGCCCCTGAGTTTCATCTCTGCTCACTTGAACCGCTGGCTTTGAAGACAACATTCTGACACAGACAACGAGCTGTAGGCCGGCGTAGAGTATCAGCGGAAAGACAGGCAGCTGCCTTGTTTGACGAGAGTATTGGAAAGTTGGCACAAGGCTATCACAGATGTCTCAAGTCGGAGCGGCGACTATGTCGAGAAGTAGCTGGAAGATGTAGTCAGCTGTTGCAAATAAAACATTTTAGGTTTTCACAGTGGTTTCCATTTCGCGACCGATCGGAACTCGCTTTCCGAACAGCCCTCATATTTAAGAAAACTTAATATGAGGGCTCTTTATAATAGCTATAGAAGCCAAAACAATTACTTTTTTAGAATTTTTGTTAGTTTTTGTTTGTCTCTCTGTCCGTCCCTATTTTTGTATAGGCATCATGCAAAACAGGCTTAATTCCAGATCACCTTTTTGGAAAATCGGTGAAGAACTACAAGCCTTTGAGCCGAGAACGGCCTGGAACGAAGTATGGTCGGCAAGTGAATTTAAGAACAAAAATTTAGTACACGATCCGAACAAGAAGATTGATGGCTTCAACCTACCAAGAAGAGTGTGGACAGTTCTAAACCGGGTCAGAACGAGTGTTGGGAGATGTAAACACCTGATGAACAAGTGGGGCCTGGCAGACAGCGCTGTATGTGAGTGCGGTGAAATACAGACAATGGACCATCTACTCGTGTGCAAAGTGTATGGCTATGGTGGTGAACTCATGGACATACATAGACTCAGTGACTCAGCCATAGAGTGGCTCAAAAACATATCTAATATAGTGTAGAATTATATTGTTTTCTTTTTTAGTATATAGTGATAAGAATATTGTAAATTATGCCTCTGTGATGCCGAACGAGTAAGTAAGTAATCATGCAAAAACTACTGCACGAATGTGGATGCGGTTTTCAAAGTTGTATCGTTGGAGGTCTAACTTAAAATCTGGTGCATGTTTCTTCTTGATACGCTGCCTAGAAGCCGAGTTATCTCCACATGCAGAATGTTTCTTTAACTGGGTCAGTACAGGGAAATCGGAATCCATAGGAGATGCAAGGAAACTGTCTTAGGAAGCTTCAGGTGCTTATTTGTGCAAACAATTTTGCCATAATCAGATTTCTGGTCAAGTGTGAGTTTTCCATAGAAATGAGTAAAATAGGCATTTTTTTTCATTTTATTTGGATAGACTCAGTTTCGTGTAAGGATCATTTCATTACAGTGGAAGAAAAAATCGGAACAGCAGAAGTTTTATGAAACTAAACTAAATGAACCAGGATAGTCATTTTGAATTCATTCATGAATCGGTGTAACTGTTATTGTTGACAAATTTCTCAAGTAGTAATAACACCTTCCTGAAAACGGCGTAACCTTTCTTCTGTTTCTGCTCAGGGCGAACAAGCACTATTGAGAAGATTAACAAAACGTGAACCGGAGCCTGAAGAAGTTTATCATCGCAGCATGAAGTTTCCCGTGAGCCTCGCCATGACCATCAACAGGTCAAAAAGTCAGACGCTTCGATTCGCCAGCGTCGACCTGAGGGCGAACTGTTCCTCAAGTGGACAACTCGATGCAGCTTCTCGGGGCGCACTAGCTGCGACAATTTGTTCATAATGGCTCCTATGCGCAAAACATCAAATGTTGTATATAAAGAATTTGTTCCCTTATCAGGTCTGTTGCTATTTTATACTTCAAATATCTAGATCTGTGCTATCAAAAACATCAATTCTCTACCGCTGAGCCCTTTTGATAGCTTCAGTTATTTTATATCCATTTGTCTCACTAATAATAAGCTTCAGGACTTTTCAAAATTCATGTGGGTTCGAGATCCACCCAAACGAAGTCGGGGGCAAAACTAGTCTTAAATAAGTCAAGTTTATCCACCTTTATAAATGGAACCAATGAAGATAACACTCTGAAGTTTTTACGGGCAACTTATCCGTGTTATTTATGTCTACTGAGGCAGAATTAAGACACAAGATAGAAAAGAACCAGAGACTATATTTTAAAATAACGTCACTTTTTATTATAAATATTTTTTGTATGTGGAAGCCCCTAGATTCATACCTATTCAAATGACTACCATGATTGTGTTTCAGGTCACAAAGTTTCGAGTTGTTGTTGTTGTGGTCTTCAGTCCTGAGACTGGTTTGATGCAGCTCTCCATGCTACTCTATCCTGTGCAAGCTGCTTCATCTCCCAGGACCTACTGCAACCTACATCCTTCTGAATCTGCTTAGTGTATTCATCTCTTGGTCTCCCTCTACGATTTTTACCCTCCACGCTGCCCTCCAATACTAAATTGGTGATCCCTCGATGTCTCAGAACATGTCCTACCAACCGATCCCTTCTTCTTGTCAAGTTGTGCCACAAGCTCCTCTTCTCCCCAATTCTATTAAATACCTCCTCATTAGTTATGTGATCTACCCATCTAATCTTGAGCATTCTTCTGTAGCACCACACTTCGAAAGCTTCTATTCTCTTCTTGTCCAAATTATTTGTCGTCCATGTTTCACTTCAAAAAATGGTTCAAATGGCTCTGAGCACTATGGGACTCAACTGCTGAGGTCATCAGTCCCCTAGAACTTAGAACTAGTTAAACCTAACTAACCTAAGGACATCACATACATCCATGCCCGAGGCAGGATTCGGACCTGCGACCGTAGCGTGTTTCACTTCCATACATGGCCACACTCCATACAAATACTTTCAGAAACGACTTCCTGACACTTAAATCTATACTCGATGTTAACAGATTTCTCTTCTTCAAAAACGCTTTCCTAGCCATTGCCAGTCTACATTTTATATTCGCTCTACTTCGACCATCATCAGTTATTTTGGTTCCCCAATATCAAAACTCCTTTACTACTTTAAATGTCTCATTTCCTAATCTAATTCCCTCGGCATCACCCGACTTAATTCGACTACATTCCATTATCCTCGTTTTACTTTTGTTGATGTTCATCTTATATCCTCCTTTCAAGACACTGTCTATTCCGATCAACTGTTCTTCCAAGTCCTTTGCTGTCTCTGACCGAATGTCATCGGCGAACCTCCAAGTTTTTATTTCTTCTCCATGGATTTTAATACCCACTCCGAATTTTTATTTTGTTGCCTTTACTGCTTGCTCAATATACAGACTGAATAACATCGGGGAGAGGGTACAACCCTGTCTCACTCCCTTCCCAACCACTGCTTCCCTTTCATGTCCCTCGACTCTTATAACTGCCAGTTTCGAGTAGATATCATATTTTCTGGTACGAAGAAGGATCGGAAAGTAAAGCACAATAATTTTTATCTCCCCTGTTATTCCAGCTGGAATGTTGAAATTTCACGATGGTATAGTTTGAGGTTTGTGCTACAGAGGCTATTTTATTTTCATGTGCGGCTCTACCGAGAGAGGATAGAACTATGAAATAAACGTGGCGTGGATGTTATTGTCGTCAGCTTGTGAAGAGCAGCGAAATATAGTTCGATATTTGTGGACCAGAGAGCATACATCGAATGAAATTCGCAGGGACGTGAGTGCCATATATGGAGATAACTGTATGGACCGTAGCAATGTCTGCAGGTGGTCTGCATTCTTCCGAGAAGGCCGTGGGAACCTCAGTGATTCGCCAGGCTCCGGTTCGCCAGTAACATCTGCAACCCCGCAGAATGTCGGAACCACTGAGGCAGAAATTTTTGCACGACCGGCATGTGCAACTATGAACCTTATCGCAACAGTTCAACATTTGCTATGATGTGGTGTACGATATCGTTGAGGATACGTTGAAATTTCATGAAGTTACTGCTCGCTGGGTGCTTAAGGACCTGACAGATAACTACAAGGGCCAGCGAATGGTGGAAAGCTTGGATCACTATCGCATTACACCGCAGAAGGGCATGACTTTCTGAAAGTAATAGTCACTATTGGTGCTTCGTGGGTATACACTCGAAACGGAGCGTGCCTCTATGGAGTGGGAACATGCTGGTTCCCAAGTACGAAAAAAATTCAAAGTAACTCAGTCTCCTAGGAAAGTGCTTGTGACAGTGTTGTGGGATAACCATTGTATGTTGCTGGTGGACTTTACTGAACGTGGGACCACAGTGAGTGCTGCAGCCTACATCAAAACTTTGGTTAATTTGCTTTTGTATGTCCATCCTTTTAGCAGGAGGTCTCTGAGACGACGGCCCTTTACTATCGTGACAACAAATAAAAACACCTACAGCCGTCCTTATGATTTTATTTTATTTTGTCGCTACTTGTTTCAACGCTTCATTGCGTCATTTTCAGGCTGTTTTTGATGCGGTACAGGTTGATATGATCTCCATCCATAACCCACCAGTTGCCAGCATTGCTGGATACGCAGAGAATGTGTCAGCACTCCAACCATGAACTGCCAACTGAGTTGGAGTATTGCTGTGCGGTGTGGGATTCGCATCAGGTGGGACTGACGGATGACATTGGGAAAAGTACAAAGAAGGGCAGCTCGTTTTGTAATATCGCTAAATAGGGGAGGTAGTGCCACAGACATGATACGTGAATTGGAGTTGCAATCATTGAAACAAAGGAGTTTTTCGTTGCGACGGGATCTTCTCATGAAATTTCAATCACCAGTTTTCTCCTCCGATTGCGAAAACATTCTATTGGCACCCACCTACATAGGGAGAAATGATCATGACGATAAAATAAGAGAAACCAGTGCTAGCACAGAATAATTTAAGCGCTCGTCTTTCCCGCGTGCCGTTCGAGAGTGGAAGGGTAGAGAGACAGCTTGAAGGTGGTTCATTGAACCCTCTGCCAGGCACTTTATTGTGAATAGCAGAGTAATCAAGTAGATGTAGATGTGTAGATGATACATGAAACAGAGTCTATGCACAGGTCACTTAGTTCCAACAAACTGTGGTCCGGTGGTTTGTGGACGTGGAGTGTCCCAGATGTGTTCCATCGCATTCAAATCACACCGATGTGGTGCCCAAGACATCAACATCACTTTGCTGTCATGCATCTCAAAGCACTGCAGCACAATTCTGGCCTTGTGACACGGACGGTTTTCGTGCTCAAAGAAGCCAGCACCATCGACAAAGATAATGAGTTTGAAGGGATTCAGGTGGTCCGCAACTATCTTCATCTAGTCCACAGCCGTCATGGTGGATTCCATTAATACCCCTCACGGATACCAGAATACACGGTAGCGGTCATGTGCATGTGGACTGTGACGATGCCCACGAGGAAGACAGGCTGTGGCGCATACGTCACGAGGGTAGGCCTAGGTTCGCTCACTCTGCTCAGCTCAGCAGATAAAACTGCTTTTCTAGACCTTTCAGTTCGCAACTAGGTGCTTACGTACTAACGAGAATCACATGTTCTACTGAAATCTGCTATTATGGAGGCTTACTGGTTACTAGTACTAAAACAAAATACACATTTTTACAGTATGATCGACATAAATGGTAAACGGCTTATATGTAGAATTTAGTTCTTCTGCTTAACAATCCTTGCTTCATACGAGATGTGCTGCCTCATGCAACCGATAATCAATTTGGCATGATTTAGTTTTACTGTTGTAAGTAGGCTGTTTAGGTATTTATATTGGTAACGCCACGTAGCGGTCTGTATGAAAATCACTGGCTGTGCTGTGCGCAGTCTGTGGCTGGTTGCCATTGTTGAAATATTCGCTATTGTAGTGTTGAGCAGTTGGATATGAACAGCGCGTAGTGTTGCGCAGTTGGAGGTGAGCCGCCACCAGTGGTGGATGTGGGGAGGGAGATGGCGGAGTTTTGAGAGCGGATGATCTGGACGTTTGTCCATCAGAGACAGTAAATTTATAAGGCTGGATATCATGAACTGATATATATATTATGACTTTTGAACACTATTAACGTAAATACATTGTTTGTTCTCTATCAAAATCTTTCATTTGCTAACTATGCCTATCAGTAGTTAGTGCCTTCAGTAGTTAGAATCCTTTATTTAGCTGGCAGTATTGGCGCTCGCTGTATTGCAGTAGTTCGAGTAACGAAGATTTTTGTGAGGTAAGTGATTCATGAAAGGTATAGATTGTTACTAGTCAGGGCCATTCTTTTGTAGGGATTATTGACAGTCAGATTGCGTTGCGCTAAAAATATTGTGTGTCAGTTTAGTGTTGATCAGAATAAGTAAAGAGGGAAATGTCTGAGTACGTTCAGTTTTGCTCAGCTGTTTGAAAATCAAATAATGTAAGAGGTTTATCAGCAGAATCATTCATAACTTTTCTAAGTGGAGGTTTCACTGTATCCCAGCACAGCCTTAACATATTATTAGTAGACCTATTGACTTCCGACTGTTGCAGGACTAATAAACAGTATTATCGCGAAATATGGGAGAGAGTGTCACAGAAATGGTACAGGATCTGGGCTGGAAATCATTAAAAGAAAGACGTTTTTCGTTGTGACGGAATCTTCTCACGAAATTCCAATCACCAACTTTCTCCTCCGAATGCGAAAATATTTTGTTGGCACCGACCTACATAGGGCGGAACGATCACCACGATAAAATAAGGGAAATCACAGCTCGAACGGAAAGATATAGGTGTTCGTTCTTTCCACGCGCTATACTAGATTGGAATAATAGAGAAATGTGAAGGTGGTTCGATAGACCCTCTGCCAGGCACTTGAATGTGATTTGCAGAGTATCCATGTAGGTGTAGATGAAGTACGAGTCCATGACAGCACATTCCAATAGAAGATATTGTGGTGTCACCGCCAGACACCACACTTGCTAGGTGGTAGCTTTAAATCGGCCGCGGTCCATTAGTACATGTCGGACCCGCGTGTCGCCACTGTCAGGGATCGCAGACCGAGCGCCACCACAAGGCAGGTCTCGAGAGACTGACTAGCACTCGCCCCAGTTGTACGGACGACGTAGCTAGCGATGCACACTGACGAAGCCTCGCTCATTTGCAGAGCAGATAGTTAGAATAGCCTTCAGCTAAGTCAATGGCTACGACCTAGCAAGGCGCCATTAGTAACATTGCATGTATCTAAAGAGTCTCACTTATATCATCAATAGCGATGAACCAAGGATGGATTAAAGTTAAGTATTCTAGAAGCTACGTACTTTTCTTTATAGCATTCATTACGTATCCTGTTACAGACCTATCTCTTCCCTGCGTGAACTAAACGCGTGCCTTTCGGCTACTTCCGTGGCGTGGCTGTCTTGCTACGCCACAACAGATATAATACTCGTTTCTACGTAAATACCTAATTGCGAGTTAACAGGCTTAGAAACGCAGTTTGTCTGCTGAGCTGAGCTCAGACCTCTATCCGTGACACCTGCGCCGTTGCCTGTCTTTCTCATGGTCCACAGGCTGTGCGCTGTGACGTCACCGTGAACCCTCACGCCACGCCGCACTACATTGAAGCTTATTGGCATACGTGTTTAATTCATACGGAGGTATGAATGTAATTGAGATTTTCCATGTTTTAGTGTATTTACTGCTTTATTATTATTAAGCTTTACTTCAGTTGGACTGCTTTTTGTACAGTCAGTGAGATACTAGTGAACATCTACATTTACATTTATACTCCGCAAGGCACCCAACGGTGTGTGGCGGAGGGCACTTTACGTGCCACTGTCATTACCTCCCTTTCCTGTTCCAGTCGCGTATGGTTCGCGGGAAGAACGACTGCCGGAAAGCCTCCATGCGCCCTCGAATCTCTCTAATTTTACGTTCGTGATCTCCTCGGGAGGTACAAGTAGGGGGAAGCAATATATTCGATACCTCATCCAGAAACGCACCCTCTCGAAACCTGGACAGCAAGCTACACCGCGATGCAGAGCGCCTCTCTTGCAGAGACTGCCACTTGAGTCTCCTACACATCTCCATAACGCTATCACGCTTACCAAATAACCCTGTGACGAAACGCGCCGCTCTTCTTTGGATCTCCTCCATCCCCTCCGTCAACACGACCTGGTACGAATCCTACACTGATGAGCGATGCTCAAGTATAGGTCGAACGAGTGTTTTGTAAGCCACCTCCTTTGTTGATGGACTACATTTCCTAACGACTCTCCCAATGAATCTCAACCTGGTACCCGCCTTACCAACAGTTAATTTTATATGATCGCTCCACTTCAAATCGTTCCGCACGCACTCTCCCAGATATTTTACGGAAGTAACTGTTACCAGTGTTTGTTCTGATATTATATAATCATACAATAAAGGATCCTTCTTTCTGTGTATTCGCAATACATGACATTTGTCTATTTTAAGGGTCAGTTGCCACTCTCTGCACCAAATGCCTATCCACTGCAGATCTTCCAGCATTTCGCTGCAATTTTATAATGCTGCAACTTCTCTGTATACTACAGCATCATCCGCGAAAAGCAGCGTGGAACTTCCGACACTATCTACTAGGTCATTTGTAAAGTTTCCATAGGACGTCAACCTCTTTCACCGCCTTAGGGGGCACTGTTTTCTTTCTGGGAGAAGAGAGCCACACAGTGTTAGGCCTCATAGATCTGTAGTACGAAGAAACCCTCTATAATTTCATTGTAAACTCTTTAATTACACTCCTGGAAATTGAAATAAGAACACCGTGAATTCATTGTCCCAGGAAGGGGAAACTTTATTGACACATTCCTGGGGTCAGATACATCACATGATCACACTGACAGAGCCACAGGCACATAGACACAGGCAACAGAGCATGCACAATGTCGGCACTAGTACAGTGTATATCCACCTTTCGCAGCAATGCAGGCTGCTATTCTCCCATGGAGACGATCGTAGAGATGCTGGATGTAGTCCTGTGGAACGGCTTGCCATGCCATTTCCACCTGGCGCCTCAGTTGGACCAGCGTTCGTGCTGGACGTGCAGACCGCGTGAGACGACGCTTCATCCAGTCCCAAACATGCTCAATGGGGGACAGATCCGGAGATCTTGCTGGCCAGGGTAGTTGACTTACACCTTCTAGAGCACGTTGGGTGGCACGGGATACATGCGGACGTGCATTGTCCTGTTGGAACAGCAAGTTCCCTTGCCGGTCTAGGAATGGTAGAACGATGGGTTCGATGACGGTTTGGATGTACCGTGCACTATTCAGTGTCCCCTCGACGATCACCAGTGGTGTACGGCCAGTGTAGGAGATCGCTCCCCACACCATGATACCGGGCGTTGGCCCTGTGTGCCTCGGTCGTATGCAGTCCTGATTGTGGCGCTCACCTGCACGGCGCCAAACACGCATACGACCATCATTGGCACCAAGGCAGAAGCGACTCTCATCGCTGAAGACGACACGTCTCCATTCGTCCCTCCATTCACGCCTGTCGCGACACCACTGGAGGCGGGCTGCACGATGTTGGGGCGTGAGCGGAAGACGGCCTAACGGTGTGCGGGACCGTAGCCCAGCTTCATGGAGACGGTTGCGAATGGTCCTCGCCGATACCCCAGGAGCAACAGTGTCCCTAATTTGCTGGGAAGTGGCGGTGCGGTCCCCTACGGCACTGCGTAGGATCCTACGGTCTTGGCGTGCATCCGTGCGTCGCTGCGGTCCGGTCCCAGGTCGACGGGCACGTGCACCTTCCGCCGACCACTGGCGACAACATTGATGTACTGTGGAGACCTCACGCCCCACGTGTTGAGCAATTCGGCGGTACGTCCACCCGGCCTCCCGCATGCCCACTATACGCCCTCGCTCAAAGTCCGTCAACTGCACATACGGTTCACGTCCACGCTGTCGCGGCATGCTACCAGTGTTAAAGACTGCGATGGAGCTCCGTATGCCACGGCAATCTGGCTGACACTGACGGCGGCGGTGCACAAATGCTGCGCAGCTAGCGCCATTCGACGGCCAACACCGCGGTTCCTGGTGTGTCCGCTGTGCCGTGCGTGTGATCATTGCTTGTACAGCCCTCTCGCAGTGTCCGGAGCAAGTATGGTGGGTCTGACACACCGGTGTCAATGTGTTCTTTTTTCCGTTTCCAGGAGTGTATATTAACAGTTTCTCTTTTCCTATTCTAGAACTATTCTAGAAAATTGTCTGCGTCACTAGCACGCAAACAACCGTCCGAACCGTGTGAGCTCTGCAGCGGGACTGTGCTCTGGCCTCAGATCCGCCGCATAGCGGCACAGACGGCTACATAGCGTGGTCCAGCCAGCGCGCGAGCCTCCCACCTGCGCGCTCTGTGATGAAGCGTGGGCGCCCATCACGTTGCCGCCCACGCGTGCTTCCACCATCCCCCAGCCACTCTCCATGTAGCCGTTCACCACAGCAACAGCCGAGCAGCAGACCCCTTCACCGCTTCCGGGACGCAAGTTCCCCCGTGCCAGGACGTAACAGTCTGCCCTTTGCCAAGAGTCGCTTACGGCGTTGGATTTACCTATTTACACCCCCTGTCGTCGATAGACTGGTTTCCCAAGCTTCTCTGCTCCGCCTGTACAAGGTGAACATTAATAACACCGACAAACTGCAGGGACGCATTCATGATTGTAAATGGAGGGAAAAAGGTCCCTATGAAGATGTGTCCGGAAATGAACGGTGTGCGCGTAACGACAACAAATCGTTCCTGAACACAATACAGAGCTGCACCGCATGCACGTCACAACACATGTTCAAAGTGGCCTCCATGGGATGCAATGCACACGTTCGCATGCCGCTTCATAGATTGCCGAACTCTTTCGCACATTCCAACCTCTCTCCGAATAGCGTCACAGGCGTCGTGTTCAAAATGATCAAATGTGTGTGAAATCTTTTGGGACTTAACTGCTAAGTCCCTAAGCTTACACACTACTTAACCTAAATTATCCTAAGGACAAACACACACACCCATGCCCGAGGGAGGACTTCAACCTCCGCCGGGACCAGCGGCACAGTCCATGACTGCAGCGCCTGAGACCGCTCGGCTAATCCCGCGCGTCCAGGCGTCGTGAACAAGCTGTTGAGTGGTCTGCACATCAGGAACTGGTTCAGCATACACAAAGCTTTTTGGATGCCTCCAGAGGTAAAAATTCAGGGGCTTTAATTCCAGTAATCTGTCAGGTTACGCTACTGGGCCTCCGTGTCCTATACGAAGTCCGGGGAATATGATGTTGATATGTCAGCGAACTAGACGGTAAATCATCAAGCAGGACAGAAGTGATATCTGCGTTCCGCAACGTAGTGTCATAGGCTCTCTGCTGTTCCTGATTCATATAAATGATCTAGGTGATAATCTGAGCAGCCCGCTTAGATTGTTTGTAGATGACGCTGTAATTTACCGTCTAGCAAAATCATGAGACGACCAATTCCAATTACAAAATGATGTAGAGAGAATTTCTGTACAGTGCGAAAAGTGACAATTGGCACCAAACAAAGAAAAGTGCGAGGTCATCCACATGGGTACTAAAAGAAATCCGATAAATTTTGGGTATACAATAAATCGCACAAATCTAAGGGCTGTCAATTCGACTAAAGACTAAACACCTAGGAATTAAAATTACGAGCAACTTTAATCGGAAAGACCACATAGATAATATTGTGGGGAAGGCGTAACAAAGACTGCGCTTTGTTGGCAGAACACTTTAGAAGATGCGACAAACCCACTAAAGAGAGAGCCTACATTACACTTGTCCGTTCTCTGAGTATTGCTGCGCGGTGTGGGATCCTTACCGGGTAGGATTGACGGAGGACATCGAAAAAGTACAAAGAAGGGCAGCCCGTTTCGTGTTATCACACAATAGGGGTGAGAGTGTCTCTGATATGATACGCGAGTTCGGGTGGCAGTCACTGAAACAAAGGCGGTTTTCTTTGCGACGAGATCTATTTACGAAATTTCAATCACCAACTTTCTCTTCCGAATGCGACAATATTTTGTTGACATCCACCTACGTAGGGGGAAGTGATCATCATGATAAAGTAGGAGAAATCAGAGATCAAACGGAAAGTGGAATGTTAGAGAAGTAGTATGAAAATGGTTCGATGAAGCCTCTGCGAGGCACTTAAGTGTGAATTGCAGAGTAACCATGTAGATGTAAAACAACGTGCACACTCAGAACCTGAAGAACAAACTTCTCTTGTAGCGCCCGCCAACGTAGTTTGTTGGGCATCTCCGTAGCGCTCTCGGGCCGGCGAGACGATATCGTGACGTATTTATTGCGGTACAGAATTCTATAATATCTAGCGAGGTTATCGTGGATTCCGAATATGAATTAGTGTGGATGAAATTACGCATCAAAGATGGATCAAAGATCGTCTGATGATTTCGCTAGACGGTAAATTACAGTATCATCTGCAAATAGTCTAATTGGGCTGCTCAGATTATCGCCTAGATCATTTATGTATTGGCTTGTATTGGCTCTGAGCACTATGGGACTTAACATCTATGGTCATCAGTCCCCTAGAACTTAGAACTACTTAAACCTAACTAACCTAAGGACATCACACAACACCCAGCCATCACTCATTTATGTAAATCAGGAACAGCAGAGGGCCTGTGACACTACCTTGCGGAACGCCAGACATCACTTCTGTTCTGCTCGATGATTTACTCTCTATCACTGGGAACTGTGACCTCTCTGAAAGGAAATCACGAATCCAGTCACACAACTGAGACGACACTCCATATGCACGCAATTAGATTAATAGTCGCTTGGGAGGAACGGTCTCAAAAGCCTTCTGGAAATCTAGGAATATGGAATCGATCTGAGATCCCTTGTCGACAGCACTCATTACTTCATGGGCGTAAAGAGCTAGCTGTGTTGCACAGGAACGATATTTTCTGAATCCGTGTTTGTCATGTAACGCATTGTCCCGCAGACATCTCGCGAAATGACCTGTACGAGAAAATCAGAGTAATTAGAGATGATACGGAGGTTTCGTCGAGAATCATTTTCCCGCATGCCATTCGTGAATGAAACAGTGAATGGGGAAGGGATGCTGGTTTCGCAAACACCCCCCGCCACACACTGTAAGCTGGTCTGCTGAGATATTTTCTGATTGCGTGTTGCTCATGTAACGCTTTGCTTCGTCCCACAGACATCTCGCGAAATGACCTGTACGAGAGAATCAGAGTAATTAGAGATGATACGGAGGTTTTGTCGAGAATCATTTTTCCCGCATGCCATTCGTGAATGAAAAAGTGAATGGGGAAGGGATGCTGGTTTCGCAAATACCCCCCGCCACACACTGTAAGCCGGTCTGCTGAGTGTACGCGGTGCTGGGGACGAATGTCAGTGCGCGTCGCGCGTTTATTCTGGACAGCTGTACGCATCGCATCGACGCAGATGCGGCCGTGCTCCCCTTTAAGCACCAGGGCCGGCCCTTCCTTCGCAGGCGCTAATATCCGGCTGCGGCCGCCCTTTGCCGCTATTAGCAGCCCTTCGCAGACCTACAGGCCCTCGGCAGCAGTCACTTCTCGATTCCAAAGTGCTGCAAAGATTGGCGACTCTCCTTGGGCTCTCAGAGCATAACGTTCACGAGCGATATATCCTGTGAGTATAGCGATCTCCTTCTGAAGTGTAATCCGCTGTGCGCAAGCTGGTGAGACAGGGAGGTGACAGAGCCAGATCTAATTCGCGGGCTGGGACTTCGACTGTGGTGTGCTGATACGAGGTGCATTCAAGTTCTAAGGCCTCCGATTTTTTTCCTCTGGACTGGAAAGAGATAGAAACATGCGCATTGTTTTAAAATGAGGCCACATTCATTGTCAATACGTCCCAGAGATGGCAGCACCGTACGGCAGATGGAATTTTACCGCCAGCGGCGAGAATGAGAACTGTTTGAAATACTTAAAATGGCGACGTTTTCCTTACTTGAACAGCGTGCAATCATTCGTTTTCTGAATTTGCGTGGCGTGAAACCAATTGAAATTCATCGACAGTTGAAGGAGACATGTGGTGACGGAGTTATGGACGTGGCAAATGTGTGTTCATGGGTGCGACAGTTCAATGAAGGCAGAACATCATGTGACAACAAACCGAAACAACCTCGGGCTCGCACAAGCCGGTCTTACGACATGATCGAGAAAGTGGAGAGAATTGTTTTGGGGATCGCCGAATGACTGTTGAACAGATCGCCTCCCGAGTTGGCATTTCTGTGGGTTCTGTGCACACAATCCTGCATGACGACCTGAAAATGCGAAAAGTGTCATCCGGGTGGGTGCCACGAATGCTGACGGACGACCACATGGCTGCCCATGTGGCATGTTGTCAGGCAATGTTGACGTGCAACGACAGCACGAATGGGACTTTCTTTTCGTCGGTTGTGACAATGGACGAGACGTGGACGCCATTTTTCAATCCAGAAACAAAGCGCCAGTCAGCTCAATGGAAGCACACAGATTCACCGCCACCAAAAAAATTTCGGGTAACCGCCAGTGCTGAAAAAATGATGGTGTCCATGTTCTGGGACAGCGAGGGCGTAATCCTTACCCATTGCATTCCAAAGGGCACTACGGTAACAGGTGCATCCTTCGAAAATTTCTTCCTGCACTGCAACAAAAACGTCCGGGAAGGGCTGCGCGTGTGCTGTTTCACCAAGACAACGCACCCGCACATCGAGCTAACGTTACGCAACAGTTTCTTCGTGATAACAACTTTGAAGTGATTCCTCATGCTCCCTACTCACCTGACCTGGCTCCTAGTGACTTTTGGCTTTTTCCAACAATGAAAGACACTCTCCGTGGCCGCACATTCACCAGCCGTGCTGCTATTGCCTCAGCGATTTTCCAGTGGTCAAAACAGACTCCTAAAGCAGCCTTCGCCGCTGCCATGGAATCATGGCGTCAGCATTGTGAAAAATGTGTACGTCTGCAGGGCGATTACGTCGAGAAGTAACGCTAGTTTCATCGATTTCGGGTGAGTAGTTAATTAGAAAAAAAATCGGAGGCCTTAGAACTTGAATGAACCTCGTATATCGACCTCCTTCTGTAGTGTAATCCGCTGTGCGCAAGCTGGTGAGACAGGGGTGTGACAGAGCCAGATCTAATTCGCGGGCTGGCACTTCGGCTGTGGTATGCTGATACCACACGACAAGAGCTTACGACAGTTGGTTCCAGAAGTACCGTGGACATCCGTCCGCAGCAGGAACATCGCTGAACGCAAACCAATCACGTTGCCCGCGAAAAACACGTCCCCTACAGCGGCAGCGCCATCAGGGAGAGAGACGCGCTCTTAAATAACCGTGCACCAACAGAAGTTGTGAGTCATTACGAGTGTTGCTACGGAATTCCTGCAGAAGTTCGTCGTATCCTCAAGTCTTCAAGTCGCAGAGTGGGATAGAAACAGTAGTCGATAGATAGTGCTTAGTCTTCAGTAGAAACAGTGAATACAGTTATCATGTACGGACAGAGACCGCCTACCTAGAGATTCGCTACGTACAGTTAGTGTGGATCTGTTCTTCGAATAGAACGTCAAGACAAAAGATTAGTTTTCTTCCGACTTTAGTTCAGGGAACATTATTTAGTTTGCCTTCACGGAATTGTAGCCAACACAGGACAGAGGGACTAAACCTGCATTCTACAATTTGCAGTAACCAGCGCTGCCAAAGTTGAGTAATATATTTTGCCATTCACTATTCTGTGTTACTTTCATTGTGTCTGTGCTGCCCTAGAACCCACACATCTGTCCTACCAAGACACCTTTACTAGCCTCTTCCAGCGGCAGGGAGATTTTCATCAAAGTGAATGCCCCAAGTCCACAACAAACAGTAGGGAAATAATAACAGTATTGCTGTACATTTTCTTAGAAACTGAGAACTGTCCCAGCAGCTGTTTCGACTAGCAGAGACAAGCCACGTGCCTTCGATCTGAGTATGGCTCGCCTTCCTTCCCACATACCAAGCTAAGTGGCGCAGTGGTTAACACACTGGACTCGTTCCGAGAGGACGACCATTGAAAACCATGCTTGGCCATCCACATTCAGGTTTCCTGTGGTTTACATAAATCGCTCAACACAAATGTCAGGATGGTTCCTTTGAAAGGGCACAGCGAGTTTCCTTCCCCATCCTTGACACAATCCCACCTTGTGCTCCATGTCTAATGCCCTCGATGTCGACATGGTGCTAAACCCAATCTTCCTTCCTTCCTACATGCTGGTGCCGACTGTGTGAGCTACATTGTACCGGCATGTCATATAGTTCTGGTTAAGAGACTGCCAACGGTTGTAATTGCTCAACTCTTTCAGATACCTGGGTGAAACAATTTGTGGCGATGTGAAATGGAATCATGAGGTAGATTCGGTCGTAGGTGTAACACACTGGAGGAATCAGTCCTTTGCTGGAATACTCGGAAAACATAGGCAATCTGCAAAGAAGATTGGTTACACAACACTCTCGCATCCCTTCCTAGAATATTTTTCAAGTGTGTGAGACCCGTACCTAACAGGACGAACAGCAGGTACTGGGTGTATACAGATGGGCAGTAACAGTGGTCACAGGTTTGTTTGAATTCAGGTGAGCGTCACAGAAGCAGTTAAATAACTTGAACTGGCAGACACCTGAAGACAGACGCCAACAATCAGGCAAATGTGAGTACTTACAGCAGCAGTGGCCAAGATTTCGGCCCGTAGGCCATGCCTGGACCTAAATGCCGAAGCGCTCAGCCTCGCTTCACATTTCCCCAACCGCCCGCCACGCTGTTTGAGCGTGAGGAGGGGGAAGAGAGGAAAACAGCGAGCGCGCCGCATTTAAATGGCAGTGAGTCGCACTGCAGACGACTTGGTTTTGTATTTCACATTTACAACAACATGGATCAGAAACAAAACAGGTTTTCAGTATTAATTATTTTCGGAGCGCTGCGGACATAATATAATTTTTATCTGGTTCAAATTGTCGGTATACGGAACTGTGACATATTTAGTTTCATAATCGAAAAACGGTCTCACACACAGATAGGTCGATCGAAATGTTGTAGCATTTTTGCAACCTCATTATGGAAACTTGGTAAATCTATCTGAAGACAGCAATGTAGACGTCCTAGACAGTTTTAACGTAAGAATATTTGTCATTGAAACTGAAATTACCTTGCGGGTCAATCATTTACATCTGTACATGTACAGGGCACTTTCAATTGAAACAGCAAATGACCTCAAATACAACTCGTAAACGGATGTAAGATTAACAGTGTTCTCACAAACTTTATAAAACTATCGTTGTAATTATTGCAAGATCACAATGAATTCTTCAAACCTCGCGATTTCTTTGATGCCAGGGAGCTTAGGCAAGTGAATTTATCTTTGTCAGAATATGTCCCTTCTACAACACAATTTTCTTTTTAAATGCATCCCCGTCAAATCAGAAAGAAGTTACCTTGCAATGCCTTAGTGTGATCGGTGTGCAGTTAGGTCCATTTAAAAAGTCATTCCGGATGTTTTAATTTTCGTTCCTGCACTCGTCTTTCCATCATAGATCCAATAATAGCAAGTTTTAAGTCGAAAAATCGTTCCAGGTATGACCCTTAACTTAACCAGCATACTCTACAATATATATGAAGTCTCCATGCTCTTCGTTCATTTCCGCTGAGAACTGTTGGAACTGAAAATGGAGTAATGGGTGCGACTTCAGGACTTTTACTATTTGTAACACCAATTTCTTTACGTGCTCCTTACCTGCAATTTTAGCACAAACTAGAAATAACCTTAGAGGTCGGGTAACTGCAGCTAAAGAACTTGTATATAATGTGAAGGACAATCAAACAATTTAAAATAAAAGATGGTAAAATAGTCTATATTAAACTGTCTTACCGAGCGGTTCTAGGTGCTTCAGTCCGGAACCGCGCTGCTGCTACGGTCGCAGGTTCGATCCTGCCTCGGGCATGGATGTGTGTGATGTCCTTAGGTTAGCTAGGTTTAAGTAGTTCTAAGTCTAGGGGACTAATGACCTCAGATGTTAAGTCCCATAGTGCTTAGAGCCATTTTGAAACTGTGTGAAAGTCCGCAGTAGCTGTTTATTGTATTTTTCCCTGTATGACGACCGGTTTCATGCGCTGGAGATATATCTTCAGGTTATACAAAACTAATACTTCATGTGCCACGACTTCCAAGGTGCAAGTGCGCATAAAAACATATCACTCCTCGGTAAAACCATGGATGAACCTGCAGATATACGCATCGCATCCAAACCGTGCCTGATCAGTAAAACATCTCAGAAACTCTGTCAAAAGACGGGCTAGACAGCACACGATAATCCACATCTGATAAGATCAAACCATAGTGAAAATCCGCGGGGGAAACAAAGAATTAAGGGACTTTGGAAAGGCTCTGGGAAAGTGAAATTAATCTGTAAAGGAAGTCACATACAACTCTCTAATGCGACCAATTCTAGAATATTGTTACAGTGTTTGGAGTCGATACCCAACAGCAGACGTCGGACGCATTGACAGAAGCGCTCTTAGGATCGCGACAGGACGGTATACGTCTTACGAAAGTGTTGCAGATGTGTTCGGTGAACTAGAGTGGGAACCGTTGGAAGAAATACGACGTACGGAGTTTTGGCAGATTTTAATGGGTAAGTTTTGAGAACCCATATGCTCATGTCTGGGAAGTTTGGTGGTCTGCGGACGTGTTTAAACTCAGAAGATTATTCGTGGAGCCACTCTGTAGCAGATCTGGACGTGTGTTGTGTCTCATTGCCCTGCTGGGATTGTCCAAGTCCGTCGGAATGCACAGTGGACATGAATGGATGCACGTGATCAGACAGGATGCTTACGTACGTGTCACCTGTCAGAGTCGTATCTAGACATGTAGGTGTCCCATATCACTCCCACTGCACACGCCCCAAACCATAACAGAGCCTCCACCAGCTTGAACAGTCCCCTGCTGACATGCAGGGTCCATGGATTCATGAGACTGTCTCCATACTCCTACACATCCATCTGCTCGACACAGTTTGAAACGAGTCTTGTCCAACCAGGCAACACGTTTCCAGTCATCAACAGTCCAATGGTTTTTTTGTGTTGACGGGCCAAGGCGAAGTGTAACTTTGTGTCGTGCAGTCATCAAGGGCACACGAGTGGGCCTTCGGCTCCAAAAGCCCATATCGATGATGTTTCGTTGAATGGTTTGCACATTGACACTAGCTGATGGCCCAGCATTGACATCTGCAGTAGTCGGCGTAAAGGTTGCACTTTGTCACGTTGAACGACGGTTTTCAGTCGTCGTTGGTCCTGTTCTTGCAGGATGTTTTTCCGGCCGCAGCGATGTCGGAGATCTGATGTTTTACCGGATTCACAGTCGCCACTTCATCGCTGCTTCGGAGATGCTGTGTCCCATCGCTCTTGCGCCGACTATAAAGCCACGTTCAGACTCAATTAAATCTTTATAAGGTGCCATTGTTGCAGCAGTAACCGATCTAACAACTGCGCCAGACATATATTTTCTTATATAGGCATTGCGTGTATTCTGCCTGTTTACATATCACTGTATTTGAATACGCATGCCTATACCAATTTGTCTGGCGCTTGAGTGTAGTGATCATCTCGATCCCTCCATGAGTAAATCTAAGAACCCACCAATGTATCGTCAGGGGTTACTTAGACAAGTTATAGTTACTAGTGGCCGTGGTCGGACACAAAGCAGTCAGCTTGTAGTCTTGCAATTTCTGCCAGTTCAGCAGTAAGGAGTCCAGCAATCGAGTAATCTGCAACTGATAGGTGTAGTACACACGTATTAAAATTCTCGATTTTAAATGGGAATGCAAGATGTGGGTGTAGCAAGTGCCACTGGGGAGAGAATTGGTGCAGAAGAAGCACGTTTCGTAGCAATTGCCTACCCTCAATGTAGGTACTTAGCTTTCTTTTCTGACAGGGAGTTACAAGCACGGAGAATTGCCTTGTCATTTAATAAAAAATGTTGTTATAAATAAGCAGTACCAGTTTTCATATTTGCTCATTTGTTTGTGGTTTAATGAAATACTCGCAAACGCTTTTTTCTTTTACCTTTCGCCCTTCCTTCCTTGTTGCGGGGGCGTACAGCTATCGCCGCATCCTGCGTCTTTGTCACCAGACGCCTCGATCACACTATTCTTTTTCATGCTCTTCCATTTCTCTCCTCTCCATCGCTTCTTGGATACCACTTAGCCACATTTTCCGTGGTTTTCCTCTTCTTCTCCTTCCAGGAAGGTGCCATAAAATTACTCTATTGGTCCATCGGTCTTCATCCTTTCTTTTGACATGCCTAAACTATCCTAGCTGTCTTTATTTTATCTGTTCTACCACAAAGGACGTTCAAGAAGTTTTGCACAGTTGTCTCTAATTTTTTTATTTTTTGCAGGTGGAGAATGAAATTTTGTGTGAACATATTTGGAACACTCAGCTATACACTGAGCCTGCTCAATGTCGCCTCCACCAGCTGTGACGCATCTGGCCCAACGCTCTTTCCATAATGTAAATGCACGTTGGTAAAATTTTGGGGATTGACTTTTACACCATCGCTTGACGCAGAAAATAAGGTCTTTGTCACTATGAAATGTTTTACCGCGCAGATGGGCCTTCAGACGACTAAAGAGGTAAAAATCGGACGGAGCCAAGTCCAGACTGAAGGGGGACGAGGAACAATTTTCCAACCCATTTTCCTGATTTTCTCCTGCGTCATAAGGGCTGTGTGGGGTTTGGTATTATCATGGTGTAGTCTGATGAGCTGGCCCTGTAGCTGTGGTGTGTGGGTCTTGATGGCACGTCGCAGCTTCTCCAATGACAAACAGTAAGGTCCCGGTTAATCGTGGAGCCAGGTTCCATGAAGTCAATAAAAATGGCACCACTCTGATCCCAGAAGAAGGAGGCCATCACATTTCGGCCTGCTGTTCGTGAAAGTCTTGGTTTCTTCGTCCGAGGGGAACCCGAATGACGCCACTCCTGGAATTGGGTTTGCTCTCAGGTTCGGAAAGAAACAACCATGTTTCATCCTAGGTAATGACGCCGTCAAAACACTGTTTCCACTATTCAGTAAAGGTCTTCATCAGTCCCTCGCACACATTCTTCCTCTAGACAATGTCAATAATCTAGGCACCCATCGTGCACAGATTTTTCTGTACCCTAGTGACTGTGATACTTACAACTCCTTCTCAGAAAAGAAAGCTAAGTACCTACATTGAGGGTAGGTAATTGCTACAAAACGTGCTTCTTCTACGCCAATCTTCTCCCCAGTGATACCACACTATCCAATGACAAACGAGTCATTTCAGCAAGCTGTCGTGTCGTCACACATCTGTCATTTTGGATGATTTGATCAGTGGTCTCGTTATTCACATCAGTCACTGCTGTCGATGGTCTACCGCATCGCAGATTGTCCAGTAGAGAGAAATCACCTTGTTTAAATCTCTGCAACCACCGTTGGATACTGCTGCGGTCCACTGTGTCCTCCCCATAAACAGGGAGCAACTTCCTGTGCATCGATGTGATTGAGTCATCGCCGGTCTCGAAGAGGAACTTTATCACCGACCGTTGTCGCAACCTGACATCTACTTCACGGTCCATTGTGACTCACCTATAAATAAAAGAAAATACTTTTGTATACTTACAGCTAAATGTTCCAAGTATGTTCACAAAAAATTTCATTCTCCTCCTGCGAAAAATAAAAAAATTAGAGACGACTGTGCAAAAGTTCTCGAACGCCCTTTGTATACCGAGTCTGTCTGCTGCCTCTGATTTCCTCAGTTATTACGATGTCATATTGAGAAATTCTACAGGCTCTTCTGAAGTGGTTCATTTCTAAAGCTCTAAGTTTCTTTTTATTTCTTTCTGTGAGTTCCCAGCACTAACTGCCATAGGTTGCTTGTTACTGGTTCCACAATGATTTGCATAAATGAATTTTAACCTTCAAACTCATTTTTGAGGATCAAAGCGGAGGATTTAATTTTGGGATAGCCGCCCTTTTCTGCCTGATCCATTGTTGGGCATCTCTTGTTACATATTCCATCACATGATGCGATACTATTCAGGTACTTAAACTCTTAACACACCTTAATAAGATGTCCATCAGCGTCCAGACTACTTCCCTTTTCTCCGCAACTTAGATATTCTGTCTTCTCAAATTTAATTTTCAGACTTCACTTTTTATACTCTTCCAATGACTTCCTGACAAGGGAACCTTCCCATCGCACCCCCCTCAGATTTAGTTATAAGTTGGCACAGTAGATAGGCCTTGAAAAACTGAACACAGATCAATCGAGAAAACAGGAAGAAGTTGTGTGGAACTATGAAAAAAATAAGCAAAATATACGAACTGAGTAGTCGATGAGCAATATAAGCAACATCAAGGCTACTATGGTCTCAGGAGCCCCGTGGTCCTGTGGTTAGCATGAGTAGCTGCGGAACGATAGGTCCTTGGTTCAAATCTTCACTCGAGTGAAAATTTTACTTTATTTATTTTCGCAAAGTTACGATCTGCCCGTTCGTTCATTGACGTCTCTGTTCACTGTAATAAGTTTAGTGTCTGTGTTTTGCGACCGCACCGCAAAACCGTGCAATTAGTAGACGAAAGGACGTGCCTCTCCAATGGGAACCGAAAACATTTGATCGCAAGGTCATAGATCAACCGATTCCTCCACAGGAAAACACATCTGATATATTCTATACGACACTGGTGACGGCATGTGCGTCATATGACAGGAATATGTTGTCGACCCACCTAACTTGTACACTTGGCGAATGGATAAAAAGATTCTTCTACGTTGCCCGATTTAGGTTTTCTTGTGGTTGTGATGATCACCCCCAAAAAAGTGAAGAAAACGTAAGAGTTTGTCACATAAACTGAAATTAAAAAATTAAAATTTTCACTCGAGGGAAGACTTGGACCTAGGACCTTTTGTTCCGCAGATGGTCTCGCTAACCACGGGACCACGACGCTCCTTCAGTCGAACTGTCATTGTTGTTGCCTATCTTCCCAAGGACTACACAGTTTGTATATTTTCTAATTTTTTTCACAGTTCCACACAACTTCTTCCTGTTTTCTCAATTGATCTGTGTTCAGTTTTTCAAGGCCTATCCACTGTGCCAACTTATAACTAAATCTAAGGGGGGTGCGATGGGGAGGTTCCCTTGTGAGAATCTAACATACGAGTATATTCTCTTCATAGTTTGCTGCAACGACCTGATCATCAGCGTTGAAAAGTGTGTACATACACCTATTTCAATACCCATGCCAAAGCACTTTCTACACTACAGATTCAATGTCTGCGGCACATACGTGAGAGAGACAGACAGCATCCCTGTTTCAGTCCCTTAGTTATTCTAAAGGTGCCTCTAGACATTTCTTTTCCTACTTTAATGACACATGCTGCTGACTTGCAGAGGTTTCTGATGGTTCTTACATAAAATTTGGCCAGTTCCCCTGACCACAACACCTCAAACAAGCGTTTAGTGGAACTGTGTCATATTCTTTCTCGAGATCTATGAAAACCAAATGACTACTTGGATTTTCGTCATTTTAAAAATCAAAAATTTCGAAGAAGATAAAAAATATGTGTGAAATCTTATGGGACTTAACTGCTAAGGTCATCAGTCCCTAAGCTTACACACTACTTAACCTAAATTATCCTAAGGACAAACTCACACACCCATGCCCGAGGGAGGACTAGAACCTCCGCCGGGATCAGCCGCACAGAAATTTTGAAGAAAATTTTTTCTCGTTCTAACAGTTAGTTAGGCGCTGATGTTGGTGATGTAGTAAAGAGGATGGGTGAGGTAACGAAGCCAAATTTCATTACACTTTGGTAGTAAGCTGGGAACCACTGATCTAGGTGTAGGAACGGAAATCTTGAAGCAGATTAGCGCGTATAGGTGTTAATTGGTGAAATGTATTGGTGGATGCGGCGTGTGGGGTTCGATGGGCGGATTGGAGCGTGGAGTGATGGCAGAGGGGGGGCTAGAGGGCCGCGAAAAGACGGAGCGCCGGTTTCTGGGCGCCGGCGCAGCGCGGCGCGACTTGCGAACCGCACTGTAGCGTAAATAGCGGGCGGCGCGGCGCGGCTCGGCGCGCGGCGTCGCGACGCCCGGGCCGCAGGGGGGTTGGGGGCGGGGGGCGGGGAGGGAGAGGGGCGGGGGAGAGTAGGGGAGGCGGCGCGCTGTGACCTCAGGCCCGGCACGCGCCCGCCGGGAGACCGTCGCACACGGTCCGGGGAGCGCTTCACACGATCAGCAAGCGCGGCAGCGGTGCGACGTCGCGGTGCGAAGTCCAAGGTATCCAAACACCGCGCAGTCTTTATAAAAGTTGCCAGAGGGCAAGATTCGACTAGCAATGAGTACAAGATGTTCAGATAGGGCACTGAGGTTTTTGAGAATTAGGTACAGATTAGACATGAAGAACTGTTTCTCCAAAAATAATACCAACATTGGTGAATTTTACGGGGTATGAAAGAGAAGATGCTAAGAACGAGGGTCAAAAAGCGACCTTTACTGTAGTCTGATTAAAATTATTTGGTAGTTGACAGCTCACACATTGTAGCTGGTTTCTACCAGAGCGCTCAACGTCTTGCTCGAACCGTTCGCCATTGCCAGACTGCCGCAACTATGAGTTCACTTCCATTCCCTTGTCCGGCTTTCTTTCTTGATGTGACTGGATCCCAACTCCTGGATCTGAGTCTTTTATTTTGTATTTCATCACACATGATAACCACACTGGAAACAACAAACGTGCGCGCGCGCGCGCGCACACACACACACACACACACACACACACACACACACACACACACACACACACACATATATACAACGTTGCATACACAGCACTAACCAAACACTTCTGGGTCTTTCCACACAAGACACGATTCAACGTCATTTATACAATTGCTATAATCACAGAAATCGGCTTGCATTAGAAAAACTTCACATGATATTGCGGGAAGTCGAATTTTTGAAGGCCACCAATTAATCATTATTATTATTATTATTTTTGAGCTTATCCTCATTACAGAGGCTTATCTCCAACATAATAATTTACTTGGAAATTACAATACAAACAATAAACGTTCTTAAACTATACTCTCAAAATATTTCTCCAGGTGTTTCGATCTTGCGCGTCCTCTTCCTCTGCGCCCATTCTCCTCATTGTGTGCTGTACATTCTGGAGCCAGGTGGTCACAGGTCGTCCTCTTCTTCTTCTCCCCTCCAGTTCCCACTCCAGTATCACTTTTGGTATCTGGCTTCATCCATTCGTCGTACATGCCCGTACCACTGTAATTTCTTCCTATCCATTACGTCATATAGTCTTTCTTTTATTTCCATTCTCCTTATTACTTCGGTGTTCCTTATCTTTTCTTTCCTGGAGATTCTTGCCGATCTTCTCCAAAAGTCCATCTCCAGAGCTTGTAATTTTTTAATGTGCTTCATGTTAATTGTCCAGGTCTCCGTTCCATACAGAACCGCACTTTCTAATATGGATTTGTATATTAATTTTTTAGTTCATCTCATTACATTCCTGCTCCATAAGACTGAGTTAAGCATCCCAATGACCCTCCGTCCGCTACTAATTCTTTTATTGATTTCTGACTCTGATTTTCCCTCGATTTCTAAAATGGATCCCAAATAACAGAAAGTGTTTATCTTTTTGATTTTCTTTCCTTCAATGTATAGCTCATCTGAATCATTAGTCAAGTATTCTGTTTTTTGGTAATTAATCTTCAAACCCCAAGTTTTGTATGCTACTGCTAGTTGATTGCACATATAGTTAGCATCCTCCTCATCTTGTGCTACGACTACTTGATCATCAGCAAATAATAAATGATGTAGGTACACTTCATCTCTTATTTCTAATCCCATACTATTACATTTACGAGATCATGTTCTAAGGCTAATATCTATATAGATTTTAAATAATGATGGTGACATGGGACAGCCCTGTAAAAGGCCTTTGCTTGTTCTAAATTTCTGTGAAAGTTTATTACCGACTTTAACTTGGCAAATGTTATCTTTATACATCTGTTGTATTATTTTAATCAAGGAAGGGTTTATGTTTGCCATATGTAGTGCTCTCCAAAGTAATTTTCTTGGAGCAGTATCATACGCTTTTTCTAGATCTATGAAAATTAATCCTATATTTTTTGATTTTTCCCTATGTTTCTCCAAAATCTATCGTAATGTGAAAATATGGTCTACACATGATCTCCCAGCCGTGAATCCACATTGTTCTTCTTGGGTTCTAAAATTTTTTTCCAGTTTGTTTTTAATTACTTTCGCAAAAATTCTCATTAATGTGTTTGTAACACAAATTCCTCGATAGTTTGAACAAATTTTGCGATCCCCTTTCTTAAATATTGTATTAATGTAACCTAGCTTCATCTCGTTGGGTATTGAATCTCCATGTATCATTTTGTTGAAGAGCTGTGTTATCAGTTTCACAATTTTGTCACCACCATATTTCAGACACTCCAGATTGATATTGCCTGGTCCCGGTGATTTACCATTCTTTCCTGTTCTCAACGCCTGAAGTACTTCACTTTCTAAAGTCTGGATCTCATCGTCTTCATGTCCTTTATCTTCCCCTGTTCCTTCTTCTAGATATTCTTCTCTGTCCTCATTTAATAATTTTTGGAAATACTCTTCCCATTCCTTTTGTGTTATCAGCTGGAGATTAGTTTTGCTTTTTGTATCCTGTCGAAGTCCTTTCAATCCTGACAAATGCTTCTTTTACTCTCCCAAATCCTAATTTGCTATTCACCTTGGCACATGTTCTTTCCCATGCTTCATTTTTTGCCATCCTTATTTTTTTCATCACTTCATTCTTCTTTTCCTTGTATATTGACCTTGTTTCTTCTGATTTATCATTCAACCACTGAAGGAATGCATTTCGTTTTTCTCTAACGAGGACCTCTAGTTCCTCTGACCACCACTCTGCTGCACGGTTGTAGTTGCTAACTTTTTTACCCAACATTAATCATTGTGGCTGTGATACCAGATTCGTAAATACAACAACATTTTGCAGCGTAATGATCCAGCATAGTGGTCAGTGTATAAACCTCAAGTGTAGAAGGTCGAAGATTCGAATTTCGTCAGCGAAACCATAATTTTTTTTTTGTAAATCTGATCAAAGACTTTTATTATAATTTTTATTCTGTTACTTGGTTCAAATTTAACTTCTTTCGTTTCTAATACTTTGCCACATCAGTTTAGTCATTGTACTGATATTTTTTAATTGATCTTATTTTTCTACCTATCATTCTTTGTCTTTTGGAATCTGCTTGTGTCACCTACAATCCGCAACCAAGTGGCAACCAGGACTGATCATCAGTTGGTAACGTGGCATTCCACATAGCCAGTGTGAGGGTTGTATTGTATTGTATGGAACGACAGAGAGACTTCGTCCCCACTGTAGCCCTCAGTGGTTCACAACCCCACAACAGGCTATAGCAGTCCACTCACCCCACCGCCACCCCACACTGAACCCAGGGTTATTGTGCGGTTTGGCCCCCCAGTGGATCCCTCTGGGAACGTCTCACACTAGACAAGTGTAACCCCAATGTTTGCGTGGTAGAGTAATTACGGTGTACGCGTAAGTGGAGAAAGTGTTTGCACAGCAATCGCTGACATAGTGTAACTGAGGAGGAATAAGGGGAACCAGCCCGCATTCGCCGAGGCAGATGGAAAACCGCCTTAAAAATCATCCGCAGACTGGCCGACACACCGGACCTCGACACTTATCCGCCGGACGGATTCGTGCCGGTGACTGGCGCACCTTCCCGCCCAGAAAGCAGTGTTTTAGACGGACGTCTAACCGGGCAGGCCCAGTGTGAGGACAGTTTCAGGTAAATGGTACAACTGAAATTTTCCTGTGCAAAGAAACTTATTATGAAACTTTTCTTCTTCAGTTTGCTCATAGAGGTTAGCCTTGAACACCATTAACAAAGCGAAAGAGATTTTATTTCTGCCACAAATTGTTCATAGTCATTTTCTTGGATACATTGCACATAACAAGGTTGTCGTTAGATTAGACCGAGTTTAAATTCAAGGCTACAAAACTCATCATCTGCAACAGTTCAGTCAATGGTCAGTTAAAATCAACTGCCGACAGAGCATCTCCCATTTCGGTCAAGCCTTGCAGCATTTGCTTCCAACATTGCTCCATGTTGCACATTAAGAGCATTTATGAATTGTCGAGCCATGTTTGTGTGTCATCTGTAACAGAGTGGTAGCCATCAGTGGATGTGGCAACATCGTAGTGGCAAGTGACAGACATCAACTATCAAGTAATTTAAATCAGACTATAATGAAAATTATATGGTAATATGAGAGGCAGTCAAATTAAACCCGAACTCCTGCCACAAGGTGACTACGAATAGTTCCATTCAATAGTAATCACCTCATATGTTAAGACATTTATCCCACTGGGGGACCAGACAATCAATTCCAGTTTTGTAAAATGCAGTGAGCTGCTGACGGATCCACAACTGCACCAGCTCTTGCACTTCCTCATCCGACTGAAACCGATGTTCATGCACATCTTTTTTCAGGTCGCCAATGATCTGAAAATCGTACAGTGAAGGACTTGGGCTGTACAGAGCCTCAATCCAACTGGCAAGGGCGGTGGGGGACAGATGGTGTTGTGGGACAGGATTGTTCTTTCTGACAGCATTCCAACAGCCTGAGGGCAGATGGCAAAGCAAGAATGGAAACATCCCACATTTCTATCGACAAAGAAACCTAAAGCTGTTGACACAAGTTTGGGTAATGTCGTAATGACCTTCTTCTTTGACTGCAGCGGCCGTATGCTTGTCGAGTTCCTCGAGTATGGAGCCACACTGAATGCGCTGTGCTATGAAGACACTTAGCAGAGACTGTGACATGCCGTAACGTAAGAACGGCTGGAATAGGACGATAGCACCTCCCTGCACACTGCCAGTCGGATGACGGCTATGTTTCAGTCATGTGATTTGGGAAGACTGCAATATCCTCTGTACAGCCTTGATCTTTCACTGTGTGATTTTCATATCTTTGGCCACCTGAAGAAAACCATGTGCGGCTGTTGGTTTCATTGAGACGAGTAAGTGCAAGAATAGATGCACTTGTGATCGATCAGTGGCCAATCATGTTCTACAAAACAAGAATTGATCATCTCATGCACCAGTGCGATTAATGTTTTTAACACGTGCTGATTACTCTTGAATGGAACCATTCCATGGTCCCATTGTGGCAGGGGTTTGGTTTTCATATAATGTATGTATTTGTGGTATAGAACATCCACACGAGATTGTGGAACCCATTTCTGATTCACCTAAAGTCAATGTCTTTTGTGCCATGCCCTCTTCAAAAGTTCGCAGATTAACTTTATATGCAGAGAAAACTGTGACAGATTTTGTGTATCTGAACATGGTACAGCAATGGCTTATGAAATAATTACAGCGAAACAGTGGAGACTTCATATTGCAAATAACCTCAACGTTGAATTGTCTCAGTGTCAGGTTTAACGTTTTTCCCGTCATGACACTACTTTTCTTCAATGGTTTTCATGGTCACTTAACTCCTATGTATGGTGTCTGCTTATGGAGTTATTTCAAAGATCATATGAGCTTGCCTCCACTGCTACTTAAGTTTGAAAAGTTGCTAGGAAAGATAATTAATGTTGTCGCTGATATGACATGTTGGGCGAGGATTTGACTATCTTACTTGTTGTGGATTGGCAAGAGAGCCAACCCACTATGAGAGGAAGCCGAAAGGCACGCGTTTTAGCTGACGCAGGCTGGCGTGAGGTCTGGAACAGGACAAGGAAGTTAGACTTTAGCAAAAAAGGACGTAGCTGTTGGAATACTTAACTTTAATCCGTAAATGGTGAACATCGCTCTTGACGGTACATGTTTTACAGCATCAATAGTAACTGGTGATGGCGCTTTGCTAGGTCGTAGCAAATGATGTAGCTGAAGGCTATGCTAACTATCGTCTCGGCAAATGAGAGCGTAATTTGTCAGTGAACCATCGCTAGCAAAGTCGGCTGTACAACTGGGCGAGTGCTAGGAAGTCTCTCTAGACCTGCCGTGTGGCGGCGCTCGGTCTGCAATCACTGATAGTGGCGACATGCGGGTCCGACGTGTACTACGGACCGCGGCCGATTTAAAGGCTACCACCTAGCAAGTGTGGTGTCTGGCGGTGACACCACATTACTGACATTTGCCAAGTCACACGCATGCTCACACTGAGTGTGTGCCATATGAGTTTAAAACCAGGAGAGATGCTCTATTCACTGATATGCCACTACCCTGTCAGTCCAAAAAGTTTCTAGACTTGGTTTATAAAAAGATATAAACAACTCTAGCATGGGCATACGTTTAAATGAGGAATCTAGGCTTACGGATCTGTATTTAACTTATGACACCATTATTCTGGCATAAACACCACAAAAGGACCTATACTGGACCATCACATGGAGAAGGAGAAAATCATCAACAAAGACTATTACTATGCATCGTGGACTAACAAACCTAAACCAGCAATTCGCAGAAAACGATGAGATCTTCTGTCATGGAAAGTATTACCGTTGCACTGTTGCGTCCACCCTCAGACGGCCGGACTAAGCCTTGAAACCATCCAGAAATTCGATTTCGAGCTGCTGCAACATCCCCCATCCAGTCCAGACCTTGCTCCACCAGATTTCAGTTGTTTGGGCTGCTGAAAAACGTTCAATACACAGAGGTGCAAGAAGTGGTGCATTCCTGGTATTTGCAACCAACCGAAGACCTTTTCAGCAGGAATATACAAGCTTGTAAAGCGCTGGACGTAGTGCATTAAAAAATAATGTGTAAATTGCATTTTTGAGTGACTAAAGTGTTTTATGAGAAGTCCGGATAGTTTTTGACTTACCCTCGTAGTACAGTCGATGAGTCACAACAGCTCAGCCATGACCCATTTAGGAAGATTAGGGATGGACCAGCCTCTCAGGTCAAGGCCCCCTTCCCTCAGAAACCGGCCCTGTTTAGACAAGAGCCGAGGGTGAGCACACAGGCAAGAGATCAGTTAACAGCCAGTTATCCCGATAGTTTTGCACTTAGACTTGGTGCAGTATTGTTTACCAGCTGTTACAAGTGACCACTGGTGTACAAATTCTGCTTCTAGCCTGGGTGCCCCTGTCTCCTTTGCAACCATTAAAGCAGCTCAACCTGCCGCAATGGAGATACAAGAATTCATGGGTAATGAAGCACCGTGGTCAAAGCAGGCCATCTTGGCTTTCCGCAAGCCCGGCAAGCTTCAAGGGACTCACTCAGCCTGCTGCACCTGACTACAGAATGAGCAAGCATATGATTAGGGAAACTGAACAGTCCGATGTCGCTACAGAACAGCGATCTGTTTGTCTGCATAGGTAGTTTCAAAGCAGCCCGTTTATCATAATAGTGGGAGCAGCAAAATGAATAAACTAAAGGAGACTGAGGATAAATTAAGAATTGGGGAATATACACCAGTCAGGGAGAAAGGGATAATGTAGATAATTTGAGACCTGTTTCTATGCCATCAGTGTTCGCTAAAGTTATTGAAAAGGCTGTGTATTAAGGACAATTGGTCATTTTATATAACACGATTTGCTATCAAATGAACAGTTCGGCTTTAGAAGTCGTTTAAAAACTGAAAATGCTATATTCTCTTTTCTCTGTGAGGTACTGGACGGGTTAAACAAAAGGTTTCGAACGCTAGGCATATTTTTTTTTTATTTAACTAAGGCATTTGATTGTGTTGATCACAAAATATTGCTCCAGAAGTTGGACCATTACAGAATACGGGGAGTAGCTCACAATTGGTTCACCTCTTACTTTAGCAACAGACAGCAAAAGAACATTATTCACAATGTTTAGAATGGCTATGACGTGGGGTCTGAGTGGGGGGGGGTGCCCCAGGGATCAATGTTGGGGCCACTCCTGTTCCTTATGTATGTAAATGATATGCCCTCTAGTATTACGGGTAACTGTAAAATACTTCTGTTTGCTGATGACACTAGCCTGGTAGTGAAGGATGTTGTGGGAAAAATTGGCTCGGTTTCAAATAGTGCAGCGTGTGACCTAAGTTTATGGCTCTTAGAACATAAGCTAACGCTAAATCACAGTAAGTTTTTACAGTCTCTAACACACAATTCAACAAAACCTGACGCTTCAATTTCACAGAATGGGCATACGATCAGTGAAACCGACCAGTTCAAATTTCTTAGTGTTCGGATAGATAGTAAGCTGTCGTGGAAAGTCCATGTTCAGGATCTTGTTCAAACACTTAATGCTGCCATTTTTACTATTCGAACGGTATCTGAAGTGAGTGATCGTTCAACACGAAAGTTAGTCTACTTTGTTTATTTTCATTCAATAATGCCGTATGGTATTACACTACTGGCCATTAAAATTGCTACATCAAGAATAAATGCAGATGATAAACGGGAATTTATTGGACAAATATATTATACTAGAACTGACATGTGATTACATTTTCACGCAGTTTAGGTGCATAGATTCTGAGAAATCAGTACCCGGAACAACCACCTCTGGCCGTAATAACGGCCTGGGCATTGAGTCAAACAGAGCTTGGATGGCGTGTACAGGTACAGTTGCCCATGCAGCTTCAACGCGATACCACAGTTTATAAAGAGTAGTGACTGGCGTATTGTGACGACCCAGATGCTCGGCCACTATTCACCAGACGTTTTCAGTTGGTGAGAGATCTGGAGAATGTGCTGGCTAGGGCAGCAGTCGAACATTTTCTGTGTACAGAAAGGACCGGACTGGACATGCAACGTGCGGTCGTGCATTATCCTGCTCAAATGTAGGGTTTCGCAGGGATCGAATGGAGGGTTCAGCCACGGGTGGTAACACATCTGAAATGTAACGTCCACTGTTCAAAGTGCCGTCAATGTGAACAATATATGACCGTGACGTGTAACCAATGGCACTCCATACCATCACGCCAGGTGATACGCCAGTATGGCGATGATGAATACGCGCTTTCAATGTGCGTTCACCGCGATGTCGCCAAACACGGATGCGACCATCATGATGTTGTAAACAGAACCCGGATTCATCCGAAAAAATGACGTTTTGCCATTCGTGCACCCAGGTTCGTCGTTGAGTACGCCATCGCAGGCGCTCCTGTTTGTGATGCAGCGTCAAGGGTAACCGCAGCCACGGTCTCCGAGCTGATAGTCCATGCTGCTGCAAACGTCGTCGAACTGTTCGTGCAGATGGTTGTCTTGCAAACGTCCCCATGTGTTGACTCAGGGGTCGAGACGTGGCTGCACGATCCGTTACAGCCATGCGGGTAAGATGCCTGTCATCTTAACTGCTAGTGATACGAGGCCTTTGGGATCCAGCACGGAGTTCCGTATTACCCTCCTGAAGCCACCGATTCCATATTCTGCTAACAGTCATTGGATCTCGATCAACGCGTGCAGCAATGTCGTGATACGATAAACCCCAATCGTTATAGGCTACAATCCGACCTTTATCAAAGCCGGAAACGGTACGCATTTCTCCTCCTTACACGAGGTATCACAACAACGTTTCACCAGGCAGCGCCGGTCAACTGCTGTTTGTGTATGAGAAATCGGTTGGAAACTTTCCTCATGTCAGCACGTTGTAGTTGTCGCCACTGGCGCCAAGCTTGTGTGAATGCTCTGAAGAGCTAATCATTTGCATATCACAGCATCTTCTTCCTGCCGGTTAAATTTCTCGTCTCTAGCACTTCATCTTCGTGGTGTAGCAATTTTAATGGCCAGTAGTGTATATTTTTGGGCAACTTGGCGAAGAAGGATGCCGCCACTGGCGTGATTGTTGCTTGGTCTCTGGTGTAAAGTGGTATGCCCAGGTTTGGTCATTCGTGACAATTGAGCCCAGAAAGTTGTCCTGTTCGGCTGCAAGGCGGTGAAGAAATGCGCGGGAAGCATCAGCTCGTTGCGGCATGTGGTCCTCAGTCAGCATGCGTGGCACCCATCTCAGGCACACCTTCCCGTAATTCAATGTTTCCGTTAAAATTCTGTGAGGGGTGCTTCGGGAAACCTCAGGAACCAACGTGCAGAGATCATCCAGGGTGAACCGCCGATCTTCACGCATGCTTTGCTCAACTTTCAACACTGTCTCCTCAGAAATTGACGGTCTCCCGCTCCTTTGTTCGTCGTGAATTTCGGCCCGACCAGCTGTAAACTCTCTTCAACACTTACGAACATTTTTGACACCCATGCACGACCTACCACACACTTCCGTCAATTGGCGAGTGATTTCAATCGTCGCAGTGCCCTTTGCGTTCAAAAACCGAATAACTGCGCGCAATTCGCACTCGACGGTAACATCCAACTGGAGCTCCATTCTCAACGGCTGCCAAGCCAAGACTGAGCGCCTCAGCGCGGCGTGCGCATGTTTACACACAGCGCGTGAAGCACTCTTCATAACAGTGTGACCAACTGCCATACAAACAGAGTTCTGTACTTATAAAAAAATAAGAGAACTTACTTTTGGGATTACCCTCGTACTTAAAACGAAAGCTGACCTACGAGGGTTGCCCAGAAAGTAATGCACTGCATTTTTTTCAACAATTCTTTATTGAACATAATGAGAAATACACACACGAAAGAATGGTGTTTTATCTACGCAACCTATTTTTCCACGTAATCTCCACGCTGTTCTGTGGTCTTTCTCCGGCGCGAAACAAAGGCCTGTACCCCCTGTCGGTAGCAGTTCTTATCCTGGTGGCGGAGTCAGTGTTTCACTCTGTGAATCACCTCCTCATCGTCCTCAGATTGTCTTCCACGAATGGCTTCCTTTAATGGCCCAAACAAGTCCGAGGGGGCTAGGTCTAGGCTCTATGTTGGATGGGATATCACTGTCCAACCCTGTTTCGCGATGTGTTCAACAGTCCTCAGACTTGTGCGGGACCGAGCATTATCGTGTTGCAGCAAAACATCTCCTGGGTTGCTGTGGCGCCGAAGTCGCCGGATGCGCGTCTTCAGTTTTGTTAATGTGTTGGCATATGCTTCTGAATTAATGGTACCGCCTCTTGGCGTCATATCAATGAGAATCACACCTTCACAGTCCCAGAAGACAGTGATCATGACCATACCTGCGGAAGCAGTTGCTTTGACTTTTTTCTTCTGTGGGGAATAGGAATGGTGCCATTCCATCGATGGTCGTTTTGCTTCGGGCTCAAAATGGTAAACCCAGGTTTCATCACCTCTCACAATCATGGACAAGAAGGTGTCCCCCTTAGCTTCAAAACGCTCCAACAAATCAAAACAAATGTTTCTAGAATGAAATTTCCACTCTACAGCGGAGTGTGCGCTGATATGAAACTTCCTGGCAGATTAAAACTGTGTGCCGGACCGAGACTCGAACTCGGGACCTTTGCCTTTCGCGGGCAAGTGCTCTACCGACTGAGCTACCCAAGCACGACTCACGCCCCCTCCTCACAGCTTTACTTCTGCTAGTACCTCGTCTCCTACCTTCCAAACTTTACAGAAGCTCTCCTGCGAACCTTGCAGAACTAGCACTCCCGAAAGAAAGGATATTGCGGAGACATGGCTTAGCCACAGCCTGGGGGATGTTTCTAGAATGAATGGCTGTGGCTAAGCCATGTCTCCGCAATATCCTTTCTTTCGGGAGTGCTAGTTCTGCAAGGTTCGCAGGAGAGCTTCTGTAAAGTTTGGAAGGTAGGAGACGAGCTACTGGCAGAAGTAAAGCTGTGAGGACGGGGCGTGAGTCGTGCTTGGGTAACTCAGTCGGTAGAGCACTTGCCCGCGAAAGGCAAAGGTCCCGAGTTCGAGTCTCGGTCGGGCACACAGTTTTAATCTGCCAGGAAGTTTCAAGACAAATGTTTTTTTCTGTGCGATTTGTGATTCACCATTAGACACCACGGGAGCCATCTTGCACACACTTTTGAATATCCAAGAGTGTGGATAATTGCATCCACAGTTCCTTCGCTCATTGACAGATGCAGAGCCAACTGCCGAGTCGTAATGCGTCTGCCCTCGCGAAAGACATCATCAGCTCGCTGCAACATGCCAGGTGTGACAGCCGTGGATGGTCTCCCCGACTGCTGCAAATCTTGGACCTCCGCCAAACCGCCTTCTGATGACCTCACCCTCCGTGACCAGCGACTAATTGTACTTCTGTCGACAGCAGATGCTCCATAGACTTTGCACAAGCGATTCTGAATATCGCCCACAGGTTCTTTCTTTGCAGTGAGAAATTCAATGACGACATGTTGCTTGTAACGTATATCACCTACAGACGCCATTTTGAAACTATCCTGCAGTCACGCTATCTGTCGGATGTAACGGAAACTTGGCACACTCGCTCAGGAGACTTCAGATAATTTAGAATTCGCAGCATTGTTTTCGGCTGAGAAGAAAAACGCGGTGCACTACTTTCTGGGCAACCCTCCTATAAGCAACCGTAGATGATACTATACTGTTGGCACAAAGTAAAGAAGAATTTTTAAAGACTCTCTTGCTGAACCTGAAAGAAGAAAGTGAAAAAACTCGTCATAATCTGAATGTTAAGAAAACGGAAATTATGGCAACTACACCTATCATTTGATGACAGATAGGAGGAGAAACAATGGAGGTAGTGTCTACGTTGAACTGTCTCGGTTCCCAGATTTCTGATGACGGTGACTGCAGCCACGAAATCAGAAGACGCTTGCAGCTTGGTAGAAAGGCAATGCCAAACCTTGTCAAAGCTTTAAGGAGTAGAGATATGACTTTAGCAACAAAGATCCGTATTGTAAGGGCTATGGCCTTTCCAGTTGTGATGTATGGATGTGAAAGTAGACCATTAGAAAGGCGAAACGGCGAAGAATAGACACCTTTGGAGTGTGGTGTTGAAGGAAACGTCTTACGAGGTGCGGCTAGAAAAAAACCGGACTGATGCTGGAAAAAACATTTATTTACAATTATTTACAATTTCATGTTATCTCCTTCAATTTACTCTCCTCCTCGGCCTCTACACCGCTCCATACGAATTTTCCACTGTTAATAGCAATGCTGCAGATCATTTTCGGTAAGTCCATACATTACTTCCGTCGCTTTTTCTTTTACTGCTTCAACAGTCTCAAATCTAGTTCCTTTCAAAGATGACTTGACTTTAGGGAAAAGAAAAAAGTCACAGGGGGCCAAATCAGGTGAGTAGGGTGGATGATCTAAGATGGGAATGTTGTGTTTTGCCAAAAACGTCTTCACTGACAACGCACTGTGAGCTGGGGCATTGTCTTGGTGAAGGATCCATGACTTTTTTCTCCATAAATCGTTCCGTTTTCTCCGTACTCGCTCACGTAGGGTAGCCAGGACGCTAATGTAGTAATGCTGATTCACTGTTTGTCCCTCTGGTACCCAATCAATGTGCACAATCCCTTTGATGTCAAAAAAAATCATCATTGCCTTGAATTTCGACTTTGACATTCGTGCTTTTTTTTGTCGTGGAGAACCAGGAGTTTTCCAATGCATCGATTGGCGTTTAGTTTCGGGATCGTAAGTAAAAAAAACCACGATTCATCGCAAGTAATAACATTTTGTAAGAAGGTGGGATCACTTTCAATGTTTTCCAGGATGTCAGAACAAATCATTCTTCGGCGTTCCTTCTGTTCAATTGTGAGACACTTTGGAACCATTTTTGAACACACTTTGTTCATGTTGAAACTTTCATGAAGAATCTACCTAACACTTTCCTTGTCAACTCCTGTTAACTCAGACACTGCTCTGATTGTTAAACGGCGATCTTGTCGAACAAGTTTACCGATTTTTTCAATGTTTGCATCAGTTTTTGCTGACAATGGTCTGCCAGTGCGAGTGTCATCACTGGTGTCTTCGCGGCCATCTTTAAATCGTTTAAACCACTCAAACACTTGTGTTCGCGATAAACAATCATCGCCGTACACTTGTTGTAACATTACAAACGTTTCACTTGCAGATTTTCCTAGTTTGAAACAAAATTTGATGTTAACACGCTGTTCTTTCTGTACACTTAACATTTTCCGACGCACAGACAAAACGTCAACTACTTAAAACAGACGCCACGGGCAGACTGAGTGCAGGAGGCAGATGAAACTCGAGCAGTAGGCGGAGCGAGAGTCACGTGACAGGCCACGCGACTTTCAGCCTTATTGCATTCGTTTTATTGTTTCACCAGTACTAGTCCGGTTTTTTTCTAGCCACACCTCGTAGAGTCCCATGGACTTCAAAGTGAACGATTAGGTCAATATTACAGCAAGTAAATCCTGAGTGGTCCCATGAAGGTCTTATACTAAAATAAAAGCTGAGCTATTTTGGACACGTCATGAGAAGACATGTTTCACTGGATAAAAACACTAATGCTGGGGAAGATCGTAGGCAGTAGAAGAAGAGGACGTCAGAGGATGAGGCGGATCGATGGCATCACGGAAGTAATGTGCTCCAACCCGGAAAGTCTTCTGGCGTACTTTGACTCGTGAGGTCACGGGAAGTCAGAACCGACTAAACGAATAGAGAAGGTGAGAGAAAGAGAGCAGGCTGCCCGTTCTGCTGGCTAAAAGGCCGGCATGGGCGGATTTCAGAGTACTTGACGGCTCAACACAAAAGTTTTGTCTCAAGTACAGATAGTGTTGAGGATCAGTGGACAAAGAGTTCAAAACCATCGTACAATATGCATAGATGAGTATGTGCCAAGCAAGGTCGTAAGAGATGGAAAAGAGCCACCGTGGTACAACAACCGAGTTAGAACACTGCTGCGGAAGCAAAGGGAACTTCACAGCAAACATAAACATAGCCAAAGCTTTGCAGACAAACAAAAATTACGCGAAGCGAAATGTGCTGTGAGGAGGGCTATGCGAGAGGCGTTCAATGAATTCGAAAGGAAAGTTTATGTACTGACTTGGCAGAAAATCCTAAGAAATATTGGTCTTGTGTCAAAGCGGTAGGTGGACCAAAACATAATGTCCAGACACTCTGTGACCAAAATGGTACTGAAACAGAGGATGACAGACTAAAGGCCGAAATACTAAATGTCTTTTTCCAAAGCTGTTTCACAGAGGAAGACTGCACTGTAGTTCACTCTCTAGATTGTCGCACAGATGATAAAATTGTAGATATCGAAATAGATGACAGAGGGACAGAAAGCCAATTAAAATCGCTCAAAAGAGGAAAGGCCGCTGGAACTGATGAGATACCAGTTCGATTTTACACAGGGTACGCGAAGGAACTTGCCCCCCTTCTTGCAGCGGTGTACCGTAGGTCTCTAGAAGAGCATAGCGTTCCAAAAGATTGGAAAATGGCGGAGGTCATCCCCGTTTTCAAGAAGACACGTCGAGCAGATGTACAGAACTATAGACCTATATCTCTAACGTCGATCAGTTGTAGAATTTTGGAACACGTATTATGTTCGAGTATAATGACTTTTCTGGAGACTAGAAATCTACTCTGTAGGAATCAGCATGGGTTTCGAAAAAGACGATCGTGTCAAACCCAGCTCGCGCTATTCGTCCACGAGACTCAGAGGGCCATAGACACGGGTTCGCAGGTAGATGCCGTGTTTCTTGACTTCCGCAAGGCGTTTGATACAGTTCCCTACAGTCGTTTAATGAACAAAGTAAGAGCATATGGACTATCAGACCAAGTGTGTGACTGGATTGAAGAGTTCCTAGATAACAGGACGCAGCATGTCATTCTCAATGGAGAGAAGTCTTCCGAAGTAAGAGTGATTTCAGGTGTGCCGCAGGGGAGTGTCGTAGGACCGTTGCTATTCACAATATATATAAATGACCTTGTGGATAACATCGGAAGTTCACTGAGGCTTTTTGCGGATGACGCTGTAGTATATCGAGAGGTTGTAACAATGGAAAATTGTACTGAAATGCAGGAGGATGTGTAACGAATTGACGCATGGTGCAGGGAATGGCAATTCAATCTCAATGTAGACACGTGTAATGTGCTGCGAATACATAGAATGAAAGAACCTGTATCATTTAGCTGCAATATAGCAGGTCAGCAACTGGAAGCCGTTAATTCCGTAAATTATCTGGGAGTAGGCATTAGGAGTGATTTAAAATGGAATGACCATATAAAATTAATCGTCGGTAAAGCAGATGCCAAACTGAGATTCATTGGAAGAATCCTAAGGAAATGAAATCCTAAAACAAAGGAAGTAGGTTACAGTACACTTGTTCGCCCACTGCTTGAATACTGCTCACCAGTGCGGGATCCGGACCAGACAGGTTTGATAGAAGAGATAGAGAAGATCCAACGGAGAGCAGCGCGCTTCGTTACATGATCATTTAGTAATCGCAAAAGCGTTACGGAGAAGATAGATAAACTCCAGTGGAAGACTCTGCAGGAGAGACGCTCAGTAGCTCGGTACGGGCTTTTGTTGAAGTTTCGAGAACATACCTTCACCGAGGAGTCAAGCAGTATATTGCTCCCTTCTACGTATATCTCGCGAAGAGACCATGAGGATAAAATGAGAGAGATTAGAGCCCTCACAGAGGCATACAGACAGTCTTTCTTTCCATGAACAATACGAGACTGGAATAGAAGGGAGAACCGATAGAGGTACTCAAAGTACCCTATACCACACGCCATCAGGTGGCTAGCGGAGTATGGATGTAGACGTAGATGCAGATTCGAAGCGGTTCTAGGCGCTTCAGTGTGGAACCGCACGACCGCTATGGTCGCAGGCTCGAATCCTGCCTCGGCCATGGATGTGTGTGATGTCCTTAGGTTAGTTAGGTTTGAGTAGTTCTAATTTCTAGGGGACTGATGACCTCAGAAGTTAAGTCCCATAGTGCTCAGAGCCATTTTTTTTTTTTTTACACCTCTGCTGGTAAGACGACACTTTGCTTCAGAGGACCGCCGCGGAGTATACGTGTGTCTCGTCGTATAGTGGAGCGCTGCTACTCAACAAGTAGGCTCGGCGGCAGTCATCATTGGCTCATCGGCTGACTGGCCGCCTCTTTGCCGCCGGGCAGCCGCCATCCGCCCCCACGTCAGGCTGTTTTGACAATGTTCTGTGCGCGGCGGCGAGCGCGCGATAAGCCGAGAAGAAAATTAGTTTATGTCACCACGTCGCGCTGACGGCATAAAAAAAGCACACACCCACCCACACACAGACTGAGGGTAAAAAAAAGAGATGAAAAAAAAGACATCCCGTGCGTACGGCGGGCGCAAAGGTTCCCATTTTATTCGCTCTCTCTGAGGGATGAATGAATTTATTGTTCCAGTCTCATAAAAATATTTGCGTAGCGTTAAAACCGGCGACGGCCGCAGCGTAAACGTTTGCGTTGCGTTAAAGCCGCGGATTGATTTCCTTTTCTTTTTCTGCGTTTCCCTCTTTCCCACGTCATTTATTTAATTTTATTTTTTTGTTCTTATTTAACGATGTCGTGAAATCTTATGGTTCTCCTATTGTTTAATTTTCCGAAATTCTGTAAACCGGTGAAACTTGATTACCGCACGATATGCACCCAGAACTTGGTGATACACTGTCTATTAAGCGGTACTGATTACAAATACGGATTTTGCTTTCTGGTTAACAGTACGGGGCCTGCTGGGTGGTCTTCACGAATTCTGTATCGAAACGGATTTCTGTTTGAAATAACCAGAACCTCGGCTCTATAATGGAAGATTTAAAACCAAACCAAGACTCCCTTCACATACACATATATATATATATATATATATATATATATATATATATATATATATATATATATATATATATATATACATATTGCCTGTCGTTTTAGTCAAGTTTACTGTTGTCTCCTCCAAAGTAGCTCCCTTCTGATTGCACACACTTTTCCCAGCGCTTCTGCCATTGTTGGTAACGTTTATAAAACTCATCTTCTGTAATATCCTCCAAGACCCTCGTTACAGCTTTTTGGACGTCTTGTGTTGTTTGAAAATGGTGTCCCTTGACCTTCGTTTTGGCTCTCGTAAATAGAAAAAAGTCGCACAGAGCGATATTTGGTGAATAAGGTGGCTGTGGTAGTACTGAAAATTGTTTTGAGGTTAAAAATTACTGTACTGACAGAGTAATGTGGGATGGCGCATTATCATGATGCAGAATCCAATTACTACTAGACGAACCGTTTCTCGATTGATGTTTTGTTCTTCTGCAATCATTTTCACGGATAATCTTCGATCAGATCGTACGAGTTCACGCACCCTGGCCAAGTTGACATCCGTCTCTCAAAAGTAGGTTAGATTTATTCTCATCTCTCTTGCGCAATTCATCTGTGATTGGATGATAATTTTGCAACCAGGGAAGATCAGAAAGTGACACACAATAATTGCGTTACCAAAATGTTTCATAGGTAACACAACAAAAAAACAGAAATGAACTTACATCTTTTACCTACTTTTTTAAATACGAGGTGTGACAATAAAGTAATCAGACTGATTTTCTTTGCAAGATGTGGCAACCATGCAGGCTTACGTAGTCACAATATCTTTGACCTTGGTCTATAAGATGCTTCTAGTCGAAGCGGCACATCAGTGCTACTCCTCAGTCGTGAGTTGTGCTGTAATAAGTTAACATCTGTTTGTGTCTTTCGTCACGGAAATGGAGCCGCATCTATAATGAAATATGTAAAACCAAAGAAAGACCCCCTTCACACACGCATACACACGCGCACACACACACACACACACACACACACACACACACACACACACACACACACATATACATACATACACACTCCACAAATCTCTCAAAAGTAGGTTAGATTTATTCTTACCTCTCTTGCACAATTCATCTTCGATTGGATGTTAATTGTCTTACCAGGTAAGACCAGAAAGTGACACACAACAATTGCATTACCAAAATGTTTCATAGGTGACACAACAAACAAAAAAACAGAAATGAACTTACATCTTTTACCTACTTTTCTACATACGAGGTGCGACAATAAAGCAATCAGACTGATTTTCTTTGCAAGATGTGGCAACCATGCAGGTTTGCATAGGCACAATATCTTTGACCTTGGTCTATAAGCTGCTTCTAGTCCAAGCAGCACATAGATGCAACTTCACAGTCGTGAGTTGTGCTGTAATAAGTTAACACGTGTTTGTGTCTCTTGTCACGGAAATGGAACCGCATAATATTGTGCAACATTATGCCATTTCTTTTTACGTTAAATTGGGTGAAAACGCGACGACAGCTTACGGTAAGCTTCAGAAGGCTTTTGGAGAGGAGGGTATATCAAGAGCTCAAGTTTTTCGTTGACTCCGTCTTACTTGGTCAAGTTATCATAATTCTTTAAAATTCACCTTTATGTTTTAACATGTAATTGCCTCCCTCGCTTGTACTTCAGGCCTTCAGCTGTTAATTGTTTGTAGCATTGCTTGTGGCCTTCAGCTGACAAATAATTTTCAATTCTTTCTTAATAAGGCCTTCAGCTGTTACTATAGCTTGTTACAGTTTTTAAGAAAATATGTTAGTATTTGCTGACGTGTAACTGTCTTCCTCACTTGTAATTCAGGCCTTCAGCAGTGGAGTATTCTGAAGTTGCTTCTGGCCTTCAGCCGACAAATAATTTTGAATTCTTTCTTAGTAAGGCATTGAGCCGTCAGTGTAGTAAGTTCCTTTAAAATGATTGTCGAAAATTATTTCCTCTATAAAGTGTATGTGTTTACTGTAGCCAACGGTAGCTGATTACAGCCCCATCCACAATCGTTGCCTTATATTGCCTCTCCCTGACTACCAGGTCACAGCACGCAAGAGGCCCGCCAACATGGTGTAAGCCAAAGTACGATTGTGTATATCCTGTATGACAACCGCTAGTATCCCTGTCACCTGGAACGAGTCTTAAGGATTAATAGCACATTTCCCTCTAATGAATGCATTTTGTCGATGGGTTCTGCAACAGACCATCACAATTATGGGATTTCTGTCATCAGCCCTCTTTGCCGATGAAGCAACTGTCACCAGGGCTGGCGTCATCAATCGCCATAATGATCAGATGTGGGCTACAGACAATCCTCAGGGAAAGGCTGAGGTGTCTCATGAACATCGGTTCAGGGATTCCTGGCGACCACACACTTGGACTGGTTATTACTCCAAAACGCCTGGACCGAGGAATGCACCTGTTCTTCCTGCAGAATACTCTGCCTGGGCTGCTTAAGAGCGTGCCTTTGGCAATACGACAGGTTATGTGATTTCTGCATTACAGAGCAACACCACACTTCTGCATTGCAGTTCACCGACACCTTAACATCTTCCCTAGATGTTGGATAGGATGCGGAGACACTGTAGCAATTTCACGCCAGTGGTGTGTTGAACCGAAATGCGGTTGGCATCCCTGCACATCCCTGTGTTTAATGTGTAACTGCCGGAAGTTTCATTGTTGTATGTCTGTTAGTTATTGCTCAGTTCTGTATTGTGTAGAACATTGTTTCGCACAGTTTGCGAATTTCGAGACGGCAGAGTTAGAGGAGCTAAGCGCCTGCATTAAATTTTACGCGAAACTCAAGAAAACCTTTACAGAGACACACCAAATCATGTTTTCTACGTATTCCTTTCCTCTCCGAGTCTACGCAGAATCTCCTCATTCCTTACCTTATCAGTCCACTTTCTTTTTAACATTCGTCTGTAGCACCACATCTGAAATGCTTCGATTCTCATTTCTTCTGGTGTTTCCACACTCCATGTTTCACTACCGTGCAATGCTGTGCTCAAAACATACTTTCTCAGAAATGCGTTCCTCAAATCAAGGCCTCTGTTTGATACCAGTAGACTTCTCGTGGCCAGGAATTCCTTTTTTCTCCATGCTAGTCTGTTTTTATGCCCTCCTTGCTCGATTCGTCATTGGTCATTTTGCTATCTAGGTAGTAGAATTCCTTAACTTTATCTACTTCGTGACCATCAATCATCATGTCAAGTTTCTCGCTGTTCTCATTTCTGCTACTTCTCATTACTTTCGTCGTTCTTCGATTTACTCTCAATCCATACTCTGTACTCATAAGACTGTTTATTCCATTCAGCAGATCCTGTAATTCTTCTTCCCTTTCACTCAGGAAAGCAATGTCATCAGCGAATCTTATCATTGATATCCTTTCACCTCGAATTTTAATTTCACTCCCAAACCTTTCTTTTATTTCCATCATTGCTTCTTCGATGTACAGATTGAATACTAGGACGAAAGACTACATCCGTGTCTTACATCCTGTTTAATCCGAGCACTTCGTCCTTGGTCGTCCACTCTTATTTCCTCGTGGCTCGTGTACGTATTCGTCCGCAGCTCGTGGTCTCACGGTCGCATTCTCGCTTCCCGAGCACGGAGTCCCGGGTTCGATTCTCGGCAGGGTCAGGGATTTTCACCTGCTTCGAGATGACTAGGTGTTTGTGTTGTCCTCATCATTTCATCATCATTCACGAAAGTCGCGAGATTGGACTGAGCAAAGTTTGAGAATTTGTACAGGCGCTGATAACCCCGCAGTTGAGTGCCCCACAAACCAAACATCATCATCTTGTACATATTGCATATTACCCGTATCTCCCTATAGCTTACCCCTATTTTTCTCAGAATTTCGAACACTTTGCACTATTTTACATTGCCGAACGCTTTTTCCAGGTCGACAAATCCTATCAACGTGTCTTGATTTTTCTTTAGTCTTGCTTCCGTTATCAACGGCAACGTCAGAATCGCAATTCTGGTGCCTTTAACTTTCCCAGAGCCAAACTGATCGTCATCTAAAACATCGTCAACATTTTTCCATTCTTCTGTATATTACTGTGACTGTTGAAACCACTCAAAATAACCGGTTTCAGAAATAACCAATTTTCGGTTTTTATTCGTATTACTTCCTGTAGTTAACGCAGAAATCGAACAAAGACTGAAAAATTTTTGGCTTCCTCAGCTTCAAGATACGTAGAATTAAATTACCAAATTAAATAGGCGAACAAAAGAAAATTAGTCCTTCCACTGTTGGGTATTTTTCACCAAGTGGTAAATAGTGGAATATTATAAAAAATCGCCGTATTCTCCGACTGATTTTAATTTTTTGAAACTCTGCTCGAAAATCATGTAATTGTGGCTCAAACCACTATTTGGGCATTAGGAATAGTCAGTGCCAAAGAGTGAAAACCGAGGGCAACAGGGAATGAATTGTTAAATTAGAAGATTTCTCCTCATTTTTTGTCACAAGTTTATTGTGGCTACTCACATTCTTAATTCTGTAAAGGCTCCGGTGCCGCACTTCGCCAAATACCTCCGTACGACGAATGTTGCCACTCTTCAATACAATGTCCCAAAACTACCATTCACACCAGATCAGGGAAGTCTAGCAGACACCATGTACACGCGTTCCATCCTATTGGCCACGTGGCTTTGCTTTTCCCATTTTCTATAAAAACACAATGAAAATTTCGCTAGTAAAACTTACTCTTTTTTTTAAAAAAAAGAAAAACAAGGATCATTTAGAAACCAAAGATTTTAGCACTGCTGTTATGGATGATTTATATTAGTAAAAATAAAAAACCACCTGTTACAGCTTATATTATGTTGGAACATATATTGTATTCGAATATTTTGCATTACCGCGAAGGAAATGGTTTGTTGACACATAGTCAAGACGGACTTGGAAAACCTCATTCTTGTGGAAGACAATTAGCTCTTTAATCACACGAAGTGTTGAGTGCTGTCGACAAGGGATTTGAAATTAATTCCGTATTTCTGTATTTCCAGAAGGCTTTTGATATCGTACCTCACAGGGGCTTGTAAGCAAATTACGTACTTATGGAATATCGTCTCAGATCTGGGACTGACTCTGTGATTTCCTTTCAGAGAGGTCGCAGTTCATAGTAACTGACGGAATGACATAGAGTAAAACAAAAGTTCACCAAGGTAGATTTATGGGCCTTCTGCAGTTCCTTATCTATATAAATGATTTAAGACACAATCTGAACAGACGTCTTAGGTTGCTTGCCGATGATGCTGTCGGTCATAGTCTAGAAAAGTCACCAGAAGATCAAAACTAATTGCAAATTAGGTATCTTTATGGCGTGGAAGCTGGTAGTTCACAGTAAGTAATAATGTGAGGTCATTCACATTAGTACTAAAAGGAATCCCTTAAACTTCGGTTACGCGATAAATCAATCAACTCTAAAGGCCGTAAATTCGACTACGTACCTAGGAATAACAATTACTAACTACTTAAATTGGAAAGAACGCATAGAAAACTTTGTGCGGCAGACGCACCAGAGTCTGCGTTTTATTGGCAAAGCGTTTAGAAGATGCGAAACATCTACTAAAGAGACCGACTACACTACAGTTGTCCGTCCTTTTTTGGGGTACTGCTGCGCGGTGTGGGAGCCTTGGAAGATATAATTAAGAGAGTACACCGAGAAAGTTCAAAGAAGGGCACTACTTTTCAGGAAATACACACTATATATATATATATATATATATATATATATATATATATATATATATATATATATATATATATGACCTAGCAGATAGTGTCGGAAGATCCATGAGGCTTTTCGCGGATGATGCTGCAGTATACAGAGAATTCGCAGCATTACAAAATTGCAGCGAAATGCAGAAAGATCTGCAGCTGATAGGCACTTGGTGCAGGGAGTGGAAACTGACCCTTAACATAGACAAATGTAATGTATTGCGAATACATAGAATGAAGGATCCTTTATTGTATGATTATATGATAGCGGAACAAACACTGGTAGCAGTTACTTCTCTAAAATGTCTTGGAGTACGCGTGCGGAAAGGTTTGAAGTGGAATGATCACATAAAATTAATTGTTGGTAAGGTGGGTACCAGGTTGAGATTCATTGGGAGAGTCCTTAGAAAATGTAGTCCATCAACAAAGGAGGTGGCTTACAAAACACTCGTTCGACCTATACTTGAGTATTACTCATCACTGTGGGATCCGTACCAGGTCGGGTTGACGGAGGAGATAGAGAAGATCCAAAGAAAAGCGGCGCGTTTCGTCGCAGGGTTATTTGGTAAGCGTGATAGCGTTACGGAGATGTTTAGCAAACTCAAGTGGCAGACTCTGCAAGAGAGGCGCTCTGCATCGCGGTGTAGCTTGCTGTCCAGGTTTCGAGAGGGTGCGTTTCTGGATGAGGTATCGAATATATTGCTTCCCCCTACTTGTACCTCCCGAGGAGATCACGAACGTAAAATTAGAGAGATTCGAGCGCGCACGGAGGCTTTCCGGCAGTCGTTCTTCTCGCGAACCGTACGCGACTGGAACAGGAAAGGGAGGTAATGACAGTGGCACGCAAAGTGCCCTCCACCACACGCCTTTGGGTGGCTTGCAGAGTATAAATGTAGATTTAGATGTAGCGAATGTCGCGGACATGATACAGGATTTGGAATGGAAATCATTGAAACAGGGGCGTGTTTCGTTGCGGCGCGATCTCCTCACGAAATTTCAATCACCAACTTCCTCCTCGGAATGCGAAAACATTCTTTGACACCGACCTATATGGGAAGAAACGATCATCATTATCAAATAAAGGAAATCGGAGCTCGCGCAGAAAGGCACAGGACTTCTTTTGCTTGGTGTGCTGTACGAGAGTGGAATAATAGAGAATTAATGTGTATGTTTCGTTAAATGTGATTGGCAGTGTAGCCATGTAGATAACCAAGACCAAATAAATGCCTAAAAGTACCGGTATTTCGAAACAAAAATACCGCTATCCTTTTTAACAGTTCGGTTTATCCCATTGCTAACTTAAAAGCAAATGAGTTAGCAAATACGCCCGAGCGTGCAGGCAACCCGCGCTGCAGGCGTGTCGTTTGGGTCAGCGGCGCGCAGGGGCGGCCGCCGGGCCTTGGCCGCGCCGCAGCGAGCGCACCTCGCTAATTTTCGGCCGGGCGTCGGCGGTGGCGTCGGCGGCGGCAGTGTGGCGTCGCGACGCTCTGAGCCTGCCTGCCGGGGCCGGCTTAAAGGGGAACTGACGCCCGTGCGCGCCCGGCGGCAGCGCATCGCGCCTCTGCGCTCGCCTCGGCACACACACTACGTGTGGCGGCTATCACCGAAAAAACCGGTTTTTGATTATATTGGTTTTTTCAACGAAAGTTTAACCGATCAAAAAAACCAGTTCCTGAAATAATCAATTTTCGGGTTTTTATTCCTATTATTTCCTGTAATAAATCTAACAAAGATGCAGCATCAAAATATTAAATTACGTCAACAGGCAAATAAAAATAACTTAGTTCATTCACTGTTAGCTCCTTTTCTCGAAAAGTCATACATAAATCACTACTCTAAAAAATCACCAGAATTCTTGCGCTGATTTTAATTTTTGAAACTCTGTTGGAAAATCATGTTGTAATCGGGGATCATACCACTATTTGGGCATTACGAGTAGTCAGTGCTAAAAAGTGAAAACTGAAGCTGCCAATCTCTATTTTTCGTGTTAATTTGTCCGTTTTCAAGAGCTGAAAGCAGATAAAGGGGTGTTCTGCAGACACAGGCAGCAGGTCAACTGTTTTCTATTTTTATTGTAAACTGAATGAAGTGTCAAGATCTAAGTTTTATTCTTACATTTAAACCAAAGGGAGCAGTGTACTTCACTAATACTGCACTTGCAGACTATAGATGGTGCCATTCTGTAATATATTTGATTCAAATGGTTCAAACGGCTCTAAGCAGTATGGGACTTAACATCTTAGGTCATCAGTCCCCTAGACGCAGAACTACGTAAACCTAACCAATCTAAGAACATCACACGCATCCATACCCGAGGCAGGATTGGAACCTGCGACCGTAGCAGCCGGGTGGTTCCGGACTGAAGCGCCTAGAACCGTTCGGCATACATTTGATGTCCGACGACGACAGTAAGAAACTATCATTACAGACCAGTGTGGAACAAGTCGTACACACTGCATGTACGCACATACCATCTAACAGGCCGCTCCACATGGTAACAGCTACGTTGTTTTCTCAGCTATACTGTACCAATTCATATGCCATTTGTTTGTTGCTCATTTCTGTCGATACTGTTATTGAAACAACGTTGATCGCTATTCCCATTTTCTATAACAACGCAATTCTTGATGCAATGCAAACATTAGAAATAAAAAATTTTCGAACTTTGAAAACAGTTTATTCAAAAACGAAAAATGTTGACACTGCTGCTCTGCCTAACCGATATTTCGGCTTTTTGCCTGGTTATTACTAAAAAATAAAAACACTTGTTATAACTGAGACCAAAAAAATACCGAAAAATACCGGTTATTCAGAAGTAAAACACCGGTATCAGTTTCAGTTGGTCGATTTTGCGCATCCCTAAAACACACACACACACACAACACAAGCTACCGCACATTGAGGTATAGCTTCCTCCACACTTTGACGCGAATGTCACCTGCCGACTGGGTGCATCTGGCAACCAGTATTAAGTGCCTCATTTTCGCGCTATTGTAGTTTCGTTCTGAATGATGAAACCTACCTTTAGTGTTATACGGCGCTACTGTAAACGATTCATCCGTTTTCAAAGTTCTACGTTTTTCAATGTACTAGGAGTACAAATACAGAGTGTTCGGAAATTCCCCTTACAACCTTCCAGGACTTACAGAGTGCACTGACTGCCCTTATCAGAGCATCGATGTTCGTCGCTACCTGAACGACAAGTATGATGTGGCTCTGTTCCCTTGGCCCCCCAGGTCGACTGATGTAATGCCTTGTGACTTTTTCCGTTGGGGGTACCGTGTTTACGAGGTGCATTCAAGTTCTAAGGCCACCGATTTAAAATGAGGCCACGTTCATTGTCAATACGTCCCAGAGATGGCAGCACCGTACGGCAGATGGAATTTTACTGGCAGCGGCGAGAATGAGAACTGTTTTAAATACTTAAAATGGCGACGTTTTCCTTACTTGAACAGCGTGCAATCATTCGTTTTCTGAATTTGCGTGGTGTGAAACCAATTGAAATTCATCGACAGTTGAAGGAGACACGTGGTGATGGAGCTATGGATGTTTCGAAAGTGCGTTCGTGGGTGCGACAGTTTAATGAAGGCAGAACATCGTGTGACAACAAACCGAAACAACCTGGGGCTCGCACAAGCCGGTCTGACGACATGATCGAGAAAGTGGAGAGAATTGTTTTGGGGGATCGCCGAATGACTGTTGAACAGATCGCCTCCAGAGTTGGCATTTCTGTGGGTTCTGTGCACACAGTCCTGCATGACGACCTGAAAATGCGAAAAGTGTCGTCCAGGTGGGTGCCACGAATGCTGACGGACGACCACATGGCTGCCCGTGTGGCATGTTGCCAGGCAATGTTGACGTGCAACGACAGCACGAATGGGACTTTCTTTTCGTCGGTTGTGACAATGGATGAGACGTGGATGCCATTTTTCAATCCAGAAACAAAGCGCCAGTCAGCTCAATGGAAGCACACAGATTCACCGCCACCAAAGGAATTTCGGGTAACCGCCAGTGCTGAAAAAATGATGGTGTCCATGTTCTGGGACAGCGAGGGCGTAATCCTTACCCATTGCGTTCCAAAGGGCACTACGGTAACAGGTGCATCCTACGAAAATGTTTTGCAGAACAAATTCCTTCCTGCACTGCAACAAAAACGTCCGGGAAGGGCTGTGCGTGTGCTGTTTCACCAAGACAACGCACCTGCACATCGAGCTAACGTTACGCAACAGTTTCTTCGTGATAACAACTTTGAAGTGATTCCTCATGCTCCCTACTCACCTGACCTGGCTCCTAGTGACTTTTGGCTTTTTCCAACAATGAAAGACACTCTCCGTGGCCGCACATTCACCAGCCGTGCTGCTATTGCCTCAGCGGTTTTCCAGTGGTCAAAACAGACTCCTAAAGAAGCCTTCGCCGCTGCCATGGAATCATGGCGTCAGCGTTGTGAAAAATGTGTACGTCTGCAGGGCGATTACGTCGAGAAGTAACGCCAGTTTCATCGATTTCGGGTGAGTAGTTAATTAGAAAAAAATCGGAGGCCTTAGAACTTGAATCCACCTCGTAGGTACCCCCACTGCCGAGAACAGTGGCACAGAGAGCACATCGAAGCTGCTGTGATTGATAGGATGTTGCAACGTAAGGTATCGAACGAACTTGACTACCGCTTGGACGTGTGTCGAGTGACCAGTGGGGGCATTCACAGAACATTTGTAGAATCTATATTGCGAACTAGGTGATATTGCGATTGTTTTCATGCATATTTGTGCACAGACTACTGTAGAAAATTTAGAATTATGATCTGTATCACTCCTGTATGTCTCCTCAGAACAGGGCATCGGACATTCGCCAGGAAAGTTCAATGTAGAGACTGTTAGTAAAATTTACTCAAAAATGTTAAATGATCACTTGAGAGCGACAGCAGATGCATTCCTGGGAGAAGAACAAAGTGGATTTAGGAAGAGGCGCTCTACGAACGTGAATATTTTCAACATTAAAATAATTCTAGCAAAACGATGTAAAGTCTGTTTAGAAAAGACATCTCGCTTTGACTGGTTACGAGAAAGTTTTTCACTTGGTCATTAAAAACAGACAATGGACAATAATGGATATCCCATACATCTTAAACAGAAAATAATCACGAAACGCAAATAGGTCCAAAGCAGAAAAAATACAAATAAATCAAGGCTTCAAGGAAGAATGTAGCTTGTCGCCGACAAGTTTTCTTAAGAAACTAGGAGAAGGAAGTACACGAAGGTATACAACTGAAAGGAACGTATCACCTGAACACTGTGCTATATGCAGGTGACACAGTCTTCATATAGAAGAAGAAAGCAAACATGCAACATTCGATGTATTGACTATGTCAGATAGGTAGGCAATGCTGAATCTGAAACTGAAGTTATGGTTCGCTACGGAAAATACCCAGTCCAACAAAAATTGTTATTAAAGACGAGGAACTGGAACAAGACTTCAGTTTTAGGTTAGAGAGCGAAGCGACAATGATATACGGAATAAAATCATGATATTTTATCACATTTGTAGAGCTATAAATAAAATCTTGAAGAAGAAGACGAGGAAAAAAAACTTCAAGCTATACAAAACTATGGCTGTGCCTGTCTTGAATTTTATAGGAGATACTTTCATGACACACTACTGCCAATGCAAAGTGATGTCAAAGATGTAACAGACATTCTACATTACTTCACTGGTTACATCAGAAAATTACATATGCAGTCGAACGTGAACAAGACAAAAGCATCAATTATGTGGGCGTAAGTATTACAAGACGCAACACATACACATTCAAAATTTATAGGAAAAGTATAGTGACCGACACCACAATTATTGCAACCTCATGTCACCAAAACGTCCATAAACAGACATCATACAGATCAATATTATACAGGGAAGTAAAATATCTTTGAAGAAAGAAAACATGCAACAGGAAATACAAAAAGTGGAACAGGTTGCAGTTGCCAATGATTATACTGATCCATAGTTGACACAGTACTGGACAAAGTGAAGAAAGACCCTGCCACAAACAACGGTACAGAAAAAAGGCTACAACAAATCTTTATGTAACCTCCTATACATTGGCAACATATCACAGAAGATTTCAAACATTTTTATAAAAACCACAAAGTAAAAATCTGATTTTCTACATCTAATAAACTACAACAAAAACTAATACATATCGCAAAGTGTAATCATGACCCATTCTCACACACTGGAATATACAGCGTAACAGGCCAAGAAATCCCCATGTTTTACCTAGGACAAACAGGCCTGGATTTAAATGCCAGGTGTAGTGAGGAAATTAATGCCTGCACACACAACATCAGCAATAGCCACACACATATGCAATACTGGACATCCATTTGAAAAAAAAAAAAACAGGGAAAAATGTCGGAGTATTCCACTGACTAACTAAAGGGTATTAAATGGATCTGTTAGAAGAACCTGAGATATATTCATATAACAAAAACTACGAAGATAAAATATTAAATGAAAAACTTGACAGTGAATCAGCCAGTTTCTTCAGATGCTTCGACAGTATACTTAAATAAAGACGCTGACACACAGAAATAAGTACGATTGTAAATAGATATGAGCAAATTATAATCCAGATTATTAAGATAAATATCCACTGTACAGAAGTATATCATACTCTGTGGAAGGTCTATAGAATTATCTCTGATGACTACATCTAAAACATCTTTGTAACTATTTGTTTACGTGCGTTTGTTATTCTCGATATATACTGTGCACAGAAAATTGTATGCGATGTTTAATGTGTGTGAGACTCTACAGAATTGGACCACAAGAAAACTGTAAGTACAGTTCCTACCAAATTTCAGTACTAACTAAGTATGGAGATCGATATTCAACAAGAAAGTGCGCGTTTTTATGTATTGCAATAAAAACAACATGATAATCCAGAACCTCACACGTCGAAAACATTATAAAAATATGACACAGTACACATAGAAAAACGCACTTGAAAATGGAAGTCATTTCCCGAAACGCGCCGTGAAAGAAGATCGTGACTGGTAGCATAAAAAGTTATTTATAAACATCCCCATTCTTTTCACAGTCACAGGCTTTCACAAACCATTTATAATTGATCAGATCAGATGTTTCTTCCAATTCAGGTTTTCAACAGTGTGTACGGGAGGATGTTGTAATAGGAGGATAGTATACCTAGAAACACACGACTTTTTTGCTGGTATTTCAGTCTAGCAACTGAATTTAGAGTCACGTGAAGGAAGGCACATTAAAAACCGCCATAAGCAGATTCCGCCATTTTCTGCAGATTTTATTCTTGCTAGACGTGAGGTTGTGTTTCGTGCAGCGTTTGTAAATTTTTAGATTTCTTCACGTTTAAGTGCTGTATGATATATTAAATATACTTTAAGGATGTTGTTAATTCTTCAGGTATAAATTTTTATGATGAGTAAAATTTCTATGTATAAAAGGCAATTTCGTGACTGATGGAGAAGGCCAGGATAAAATACTTTAGTCGTCGTTTAAGAATGGATTTTTCGAAATTCCAACCCTAATGATTTGAAATGGGGGATGAATGTTTTTTATGTCGCTATTAAGGCAACTACGAAAATTGCCATATGGTTTCTCCGTCAGAAATAAAGAAATACATGTTCCAGCATTTGTGGAAATCTAATACTATGGCGGTGAAATAGTGGGTGAAAGCTTTTTTTGAAAATATATCAGTATTAAAGAACTACTAAAGTATTTTTATAGCTTCATCTATGAAAATTGGTAATTGACTACTCGGTTACAAATAAAAAATGCGTGTTTCAGTGTTTTTGGACTACGAAAACTGGTAGTTGGTTTCTCAGTCAGAAAAAAAATATGTTTTTCAGCATTTTTGGATATTCAACCACTAAGGGGATAAAATAGTGGGTGAAAGTTTTTTTGAAAATAAATAATTACTAACTAACTACTAAAGGTTTTTTATGGCTACAACTATGGCAACTGGTATTTGACTTCGCGGTTAGAAATTTAAAAAAATGTGTTTCAGTGTTTCTGGAAGTTCAACCCCTAATGGAGTGCAATAAGGTATGAAAATTTTTATGAAAATGTTTCGCTACATTAAAAAATTTTAAAAGTATATTTTTTAAAATTAGTATTTTACTTCTCGATTAGATGTAAATAAATATTTGTTTGGGGATGAAAGTTGCTGTGGAAATATCCCCACAAGAACGGAAAAGGCATGATTAACAAAAAACTAGGACTCAAAGTACCAGAATCGCTTTTTGGTCAAAAGTACATTCGGAATAGACCATGCTCATACGGCCTTAATTAGTGTGAAAAGCTTAGAAGGAATTACAATTTGTGAACGACGTAAAAATTCGATTAAATAATCACTGTTAGCCATACATTCTACACAAGCGAAGCAGCAGGCACTAAGCTACTTCTATGTATTTTTAAAACTACTTCCGCAACTTGTGGATAGCAAAGCAATACTTGGTCGGTGGTGCACCATCTTGTATCTGCAAACAAGAGAAGATCGTCTGCCAAGGGACACGTGACTTTAGCAGATGAACTGAGGTTCTTTAATGTCTTAACAATTTTCCCCACTTTGAAAATGGAAATTTGTGTTAATTGACAACAACTTCTACTTCAAAATATGTTTAGCTTGTAACTGGTTTTTAATAATACTTCTTCTTGACTTGATTTTCCTTACTGATTCTTAGTGTGTGGCAGAGTAATAATATAATACATAAACCATTAAATACAATACTGATAAGATTTTCTCGATTGCTACAGTTTTAAATTTGGATAGAACATTTGTTCCTAGGTACATGACTGTGTATGTTGGAGGTGTTACACGTTTGCAAAACCGTTACATTTTAGGAATAGTTTTTGTAGTTCCAGAAAAATATATGCAGTGCCTAAAAAGTGAATGCTATCAATCAAAAAAGGAATAAGAAAATATATTAAACTTGTGTTACACGGCTTTTATTCTGAAAAGTGTTCTGAGGCACAACACTCTCCTTTGCAACCGAACATTTGGAGCATTCTACTCTGTTTACTAACTCCTGTTCGTGTATTGCCTCAATTGTTTCTATGACATGGTGTACAGGGTGTTTTATCCAAATTTGAGGAGCATCCATTTTCAGAGACTCTCTAAGTAATTCTTTGTTGAATCGCATCAAGAATCACTTCTGTTGCTTTTTCTCTTACAGGATTTGTTCTAACACTAGCATCGCGTGCAGAAATACCAGTTTCGTTTGACGAGTGTTTAGTGTATGGTCATTTACATACATAAGGAATAGGAGTGGACCCAAAATTGAATCTTGTTGAGCTCCCTTCCTCATTTCTCCATAGTCACTAAAATTTCTCCTTTGCTTGTTAAGTACTAATCAAACCAGTTTGTGTATAGTTTATACAGTTAGACCTGCCTACAAATTGCACCACAAACATTGCAGAAATGGAAAGCACTCTTGATGTACGCTTTTCATAGAATGAATTGGTAGTTAGGGTCTCGTAATGTTAGCCAGTCAACAGACTGTAATGACACTTAGAAAGTGTATTTTTGTACAAACACACACTTTCTAAATGGAACAACGCCCATTGACATTAATAGAGTAAAACTAGGGCAAATTAAAATGTCAGTAATGTTTTTTGTGGGATAACAGTGTGAGTCATTTACGTGATATCGTATGTTGAGCCGGCCGTTGTGGGCGAGCGGTTCTAGGCGCTTCAGTCCGGAACCGCGCTGCTGCTACGGTCGCAGGTTCGAATCCTGCCTCGGGCATGGATGTGTGTGACGTCCTTAGCTTAGTTAGCTTTAAGTGGTTCTAAGTCTACGGGACTGATGACCTCAGATGTTAAGTCCCATAGTGCTTAGAGCCATTTGAACCATTTTCGTGTGTTGAAAAGTTCCCACAGCAATACTTGTACAATACCTGTGATAGCACAGACTAAAGAACAAAACAAGCGCGTACACCAGTTGTGTGGATTCTGACCATCACAAGTTCTGTTCATGATTACCACAAGCCGCGGCGACAGGTTTCTAGTCTGATATTCAATGACTGCTGTACATGTGCTAGCATTTCAGAGGAAATGTCCAAGCAGGGTGCAGTAATTTGTCACTTCATATCATCAGGTGTAGTTGGTATGCCATTGAAGATAGCGCCTTTCAACTTTTGTCGAAGAAAAACGTCTGCAGGTGCCAAGTCCTAGAAATGAGCTGGCCAAGGTTCAGGTCCTCTACGTCCACTCCAACAATTTGGAAACAGTTCGTGAAGAGATGCTGTAGTAGTTTGTGCAGTAAGGGCTGGACAGCCGTCACGTTGCTACCGCAGGTTCCTCCTACTCTGCAGAGTAACGTCCACCAGTATCTGTGGAAGATGGTCTGTTAGGAGGCTGCGACACTTGAGCGCGTTCAGTGCTCCATCTACAAGAAATGGGCCTATAAGCTGGTGGTTCGCTGTCGCACACCACACGTTTACACTTCATGGACGCTGAGATGTTTCACATGATGAAGCCAATGGGGATTCTCAAAAAGCCAATAGCACATGTTTCGGCGGTTTATCTGGCTATGATTGGTAAATCTGGCTTATCACTAAACTAGATCATGATACATCTGGAATATCCTGTCTTACTGCCCATGTACGGAAGTTAACACGATTCTCATAATAGTTTCCATGCAGCTCTTGATGGAGGGAGATGGAAGCTATGTCGATGGGGAACGCATAGGACATCTGCGCGACTCATGACGTTTACTGATGCGATTGCGCAGCAGCTGTGGATCAACTGAAACAGCAGCAAGAATACTAATTTCCTCGTCTTCTGTCGTCAATTGTTTTCTTTTCTTACGTTATACAGGTGTCGCACAACCTCTTTCAGGTAATTGGCTGGAGAAGCTGATAAGTAATTGGCGAGATGTCGAGGTCTACTGGTATATCTTGCTGTGTACTCCATATAAGAAGGAAATGCGTTCTTCCGACAATCTCCTTACACCATGAGCACATCGGATTTTTCTGCGTTGGTAAATACCTCGTTCACTTGCGGCGTACTGCGTTTACTGTGACTCTAGCTGACTAGCAATTCGCAGTGCTCTCGAAGACCACATCTACATCTACGTCTACATCTACATGGTTACTCTGCAATTCACACTTAAGTGCCTGGCAGAGGGTTCATCGAACTATTTTCATACTACTTCTCTACCATTCCACTCTTGAATGCCGCGTGGGAAAAAGGAACGCCTAAATCTTTCCGTTCGATCTCTGATTTCTCTTATTTTATTGTGATTATCATTTCTCCCTAATTAGGTGGGTGTCAACAAAATATTTTCGCATTCGGCAGAGAAAGTTGTTGACTGAAATTTCGTAAATAGATCTCGCTGCAAAGAAAACCGCCTTTGTTTCAGTGACTGCCACCCCAACTCATATAAGTGACACTCTCAGCCCTATTGCGCGATAACACGAAAAAAGCTGCCCTTCTTTGCACTTTTTCGATGTCCTCCGTCAATCCCACCTGGTAAGGATCCCACACCGCGCAACAATATTCCAGCAGGGAACGGACAAGTGTAATGTAGGTTGTTTGTCGCATCTTCTGAAGTGTTCTGCCAACAAAGTGCAGTCTACGTTTGGCCTTCCCCACAATATTATCTATGTGGTCTTTCCAATTTTAGTTGCTCGTAATTGTAATTTAAACGTTTTTAGTCGAATTGACAGCCTTTAGATCTGTGCGATTTATCGTATACCCAAAATTTATCGGATTTCTTTAGTACCCATGTGGATAACCTCGCACTTTTCTTTGTTTACTGCCAATTGCCACCTCTCGCACCATTCGGAAATTCTCACTAGATCATTTTGTAATTGGAACTGATCGTCTGATGATTTTACTAGACGGTAAATTACAGCGTCATCTGCAAACAATCTAAGGGGGGCTGCTCAGATTATCACCTAGATCATTTATGTAAATCAGGAACAGCAGAAGGCCTATGACACTACTTTACTACCTTGCAGAACGCCAGATATCACTTCTGTTCTACTCGATGATTTACCGTCTGTCACTACGAACTATGACCTCTCTGAGAGGAAATCACGAATCCAGTCACACATCTGAGACGATACTCCATACGCACGCAATTTGATTCATAGTTGCTTGTGAGGAACGGTATCAAAAGCCTTCTGTATATCTAGGAATATGGAATCGATCTGAGACCCCTTGTCGACAACACTCATTACTTCATGCGCAAGAACGATATTTTCTGAATCCGTGTTGGTTATGCATCAATAAGTCATTTTCTTCAAGGTGATTCATAATGTTCGAGTACAGTATATGCTCAAAAAACCTACTGCAAATTGAGGTCAGTGATATGGGTCTGTAATTCAATGGGTTACTCCTATTTCCTTTCTTGAATATTGGTGTGACCTGTGCTACTTTCAAGTATTTAGGAACAGACCTTTCGTCAAGTGAGCGGTTGTATATGTTTGCGAAGAAAGGCGCTATTCTGTCTGCATACACAGAAAGTAACCTGATCAGTATACCATCTGGACTGGAAGACTCGCCTTTCTTAAGTGATTTGTTTCGCAACACCTAAAATATCTACTTTTATGTCAGTCATGCTGACAACTGTTTTGGTTTCGAATTCTGTAAAGCACACAGTAAGAAACCGTAAAAACGTTGTGCGTAGCAACTATGCAGGTGCAATAGCACAAACAAAAATCGGTGTGGAAACTTTTCAAATATCACGTAAACGACTTGCTGTAGACTCCAGCACATACATTCTAATTTAGCCTGCTTTTAGCCTTTTAATGTCAGCATGCATTGTTAAATTTAAAAAAGTGTGTATTTGCACAAAAATATACACTTTTTAAGTACTATTACACTACTGGCCATTAAAATTGCTCGCCAAGAAGAAATGCAGATGATAAACTGGTATTCATTGGACAAATATATTATATTAGAACTGACATGTGATTACATTTTCACGCAATTTGGGTGCATAGATCCGGAGAAATCAGTACCCAGAACAACCACCTCTGGCCGTAATAACGGCCTTGATACGCCTGGGCATAGAGTCAAACAGAGCTCGGATGGCGTGTGCAGGTACAGCTGCCCATGCAGCTTCAACACGATACCACAGTTCATCAAGAGTAGCGACTGGCGTATTGTGACGAGCCAGTTGCTCGGCCACCATTGACCGGACGTTTTCAATAGGTGAGAGATCTGGAGAATGTGCTGGCCAGGGCGGCAGTCAAACATTTTTTGTATCCAGAAAGGCCCGTACAGGACCTGCAACATGCGGTCGTGTATTATCCTGCTGAAATGTGGAGTGTCGCAGGGATCGAATGAAGGGTAGAGCCACGGGTGGTAACACATCTGAAATGTAACGACCACTGTTCAAAGTGCCATCAATGCAAACAAGAGGTGACAGATGTGTAACCAATGGCACACCATATCATCACCCTGGGTGATACGCCATTATAGCGATGACGAATACACGCTTCCAATGTGCGTTCACCGCGATGTCAGCAGACACGGATGCGACCATCATGATGCTGTTAACAGAACCTGGATTCATCCGAAAAAATGACGTTTTGCCATTCGTGCACCCAAGTTCGTCGTTGAGTTACCATCGCAAGCGCTCCTGTCTGTGATGCAGCCACGGTCTCCGAGTGATAGTCCATGCTGCTGCAAACGTCGTCGGAGTGTTCGTGCAGATGGTTGTTGTCATGCAAACGTCCCCATCTGTTGACTCAGGGATCGAGACGTGGCTGCACGATCCGTTACAGTCATGCGGATAAGATGCCTGTCATCTCGACTGCTAGTGATACGAGGCCGTCGGGACCCAGCAAGGGGTTCCGTATTACCTTCCTGAACCCACCGATTCCATATTCTGCTAACAGTCTTTGGATCTCGACCACCGCGAGCAGCAATATCGCGATACGATAAACCGCAATCGCGATAGGCTACAATCTGACCGTTATCAAAGTCGGAAACGCGATGGTACGCATTTCTCCTCCTTACACGAGGCATCGCAACAACGTTTCACCAGGCAACGCCGGTCAACTGCTGTTTATGAGAAATCGGTTCGAAACATTCCTAATATCAGCACGTTGTAGGTTTCGCCACCGCCTGTCTTGTGTGAATGCTCTGAAAAGCTAATCATTTGCATATCACAGAATCTTCTTCCTGTTGGTTGAAATTCGCGTCTGTAGCACGTCATCGTGGCGTAGCAATTTTAATGGCCAGTAGTGTACAATCTGTTGATAGGCTAAGAACGCGAGCCGCTGGCTACGAATCAATTCTGTGAGAACTGCGCATCACTAGCACTTTTGCATTTCTGCAGTATTTGCAGTGGAGTGCGGTGATTCATCCTGTGTATAGCTTAAGATTTCCTGGAAGAGTAAGATGACCAACGCAATCAAACGCTGTGAAAAGGTAACAAAAAATCCGACTGGCCGTATTTTGTGTGTGTGTGTGTGTGTGTGAGAGAGAGAGAGAGAGAGAGAGAGAGAGAGAGGGGGGGGGGGGAGGGTGTGTGTGGATCGGTGTGGGAAGGAGGTTCTACGAACGAAGCCAGGGGGAAGAGGAGGAGCGAGAAGGGGACGGAGACTCGGGGGAAAACAAAAGGAAACGCTGGCTGGGACCGAGGAGACCCACCGTGGCAGGGAGGAGGTGGCCTCTCCGGTCTCTCGGCTGGTCCGGCTGGCGTCGGCTGCCAAGAGCGGAATGGGGAGGGGGTGGTCCAGGCAGCGCGAATTAATTCTGCGGGGCGGGGAAGGCAGGGGAAGGGACGGGCCAGATAGGGGCGGCGCGCTCCAAATCCCAAAATAAAAACCACCCTCCGGCTCCGGCCGGGAAAAAGCGCGGGGAGCTGTGCGCGGGCTGCGTAGCCCACCTGGTGCCGGGCCGACCCTCCCAGTGGGAGGCGACGCTTCTCTTCACGGCAGGTGCGCGTGGCGACAGCCGGTCACCCGGTCCCAGGAAGAGCCCTGGCTGTAACCGAAACACGGGGTGAGACGGAACATGATCCAAAGAAGAGCGGCGCATTTCGCCACGGGTTTCGTTTGACAGTGGGGAGAACGCCATTCTGGCCCGGTAGGGATGGGAAAAACCAACTGGTTAACACCAGTATTTTTCTGTATTTGTTTGCTCTCTGTCACAACAAGTATTTTTCTATATGAAGACAGTAACTTGTTCTCGAAAGAACAGTTACTGTTGATGACCGTGCAGCTTTTCCCTGGAATAAATGATGACTAACTGAAATCCTCAGCTGCCGACAGGTGTTGTTGATATACCTCGATGAGTGGTTGGGCAAATGTCTATAAGGTACAATACATATGTAGAATTGTGGACAGTTGGGAATGTGAGTCTCACAGGAAGCATGCAAGGGATAAGATCCTGGGTTCGAGTCCCGGTCGGGGCACACATTTTCAGCTGTCCACATCGAGGTATAGCAACAACACCTGTCCGCAGCTGAGGTTTTCAGTAAGTCATCAAGTATTTTTCTATTTCGCTAATAACTGACGTGCCAGTTTGCCGTAGCAGTGGTGCTGCAATTTTTAGTTTTAAATAGAACTTAAAAAGAAAACGAGATTAGGACGGCTTCTGAAAGATTGATATTGTCTTTGAATGATATTGTTTTGGTGAAACTGTAAGTAGGCTGTTTATGTTTTTATGTTGGTAACGCCACGTAGCGCTCTGTATGAAAATCACTGGCTGTGCTGTGTGCAGTCTGTGGCTGGTTTGCATTACATTTTGTTACAAAAAAGTACGGCCAGACTTTCAGGAAACATTCCTCACACACAAATAAAGAAAAGATGTTATGTGCACATGCGTCCGGAAACGCTTAATTTCCATGTTAGACCTCATTTTAGTTTCGTCAGTATGTACTGTACTTCCTCCATTCACCGCCAGTTGGCCCAATTGAAGGAAGGTAATGTTGACTTCGGTGCTTGTGTTGACATGCGACTCATTGCTCTATAGTACTAGCATCAAGCACATCAGTACGTAGCATCAACAGGTTAGTGTTTATCACGAACGTGGTTTTGCAGTCAGTGCAATGTTTACAAATGCGGAGTTGGTTCAAATGGCTCTGAGCACTATGGGACTTAACATCTTCGGTCATCAGTCCCCTAGAACTTAGAACTACTTAAATCTAACCAACCTAAGGACATCACACACATCCATGCCCGAGGCAGGATTCGAATCTGCGACCGTAGCAGTCCCGCGGTTCCAGACTGCAGAGCCTAGAACCGCACGGCCACCACGGCCGGCAATGCGGAGTTGGCAGATGCCCATTTGATGTATGGATTAGCACGGGGAAATAGCCGTGGCGCGGTACGTTTGTATCGAGACAAAGTTCCAGAATGAAGGTGTCCCGACAGGAAGACGTTCGAAGCAATTGATCGGCGTCTTAGGGAGCACGGAACATTCCAGCCTATGACTCGCGACTTGGGAAGACCTAGAACTACGAGGACACCTGCAATGGACGAGGCAATTCTTCGTGCAGTTGACGATAACCCTAATGTCAGCGTCAGAGAAGTTGCTGCTGTACAAGGTAACGTTGACCACGTCACTGTATGGAGAGTGCTACGGGAGAACCGATTGTTTCCGTACCATGTACAGCGTGTGCAGGCACTATCAGCAGCTGATTGGCCTCCACGGGTACACTTCTGCGAGTGGTTCATCCAACAATGTGTCAATCCTCATTTCAGTGCAAATGTTCTCTTTACGGATGAGGCTTCATTCCAACGTGATCAGATTGTAAATTTTCACAATCAACATGTGTGGGCTGACGAGAATCCGCACGCAATTGTGCAATTACGTCATCAACACAGATTTTCTGTGAACGTTTGGGCAGGCATTGTTGGTGATGTCTTGATTGGGCTGGCCCATGTTCTTCCACCTACTCTCAATGGAGCACGTTATCATGATTTCATGCGGGATACTCTACCTGTGCTGCTATAACATGTGCCTTTACAAGTACGACACAACATGTTGTTCATGCACGATGGAGCTCCTGCACATTTCAGTCGAAGTGTTCGTACGCTTCTCAACTACAGATTCGGTGACCGATGGATTGGTAGAGGCGGACCAATTCCATGGCCTCCACGCTCTTCTGACCTCAACCCTCTTGACTTTCATTTGTGGGGGCATTTGAAACCTCTTGTCTACGCAACCCCGGTACCAAATGTAGAGACTCTACGTGCTCGTATTCTGGACGGCTGTGATACAATACGCCATTCTCCAGGGCTGCATCAGCGCATCAGGGATTCCATGCGACGGAGGGTGGATGCATGTATCCTCGCTAACGAAGGACATTTTGAACATTTCCTGTAACAAAGTATTTGAAGTCACGCTGGTACGTTCTGTTGCTGTGTGTTTCCATTCCATGATTAATGTGATTTGAAGAGAAGTAATAAATGAGCTCTAACATGGAAAGTAAGCGTTTCCGGACACATGTCCACATAGCATATTTTCTTTCTTTGTGTGTGAGGAATGTTTCCTGAAAGTTTGGCCGTACCTTTTTGTAACACCCTGTATATATGATACACCCAACAGACAAGAATTAACTGATGAAATTGTAAACGATGTTTTTCAGAAAATCATTAAGTGGTTCTCTGCAAATGGGCTCTCATTAAACTTTGACAAAACACAGTACATACAGTTCCACACAGTAAATGGAATAACACCATTAATAAATATAGACTTCGATCAGAAATTGGTAGCTAAGGTAGAATATTCAAAATTTCTAGGAGTATGCATTGATGAGGGGTTGAACTGGAAAAAGACGCACTGAAGATCTGCTGAAACGTTTGAGTTCAGCTACTTATGCTATTAGAGTCACTGCAAATTTGGGCGATATACATCTCAGTAAATTAGCTTACCACGCCTATTTTCATTCTCTGCTTTCGTATGGCATCATATTCTGGGGTAACCCATCACTGAGTTAAAGAATGTTCACCGCAGAAAAACGTGTAATCAGAATAACTGCCGGAGCTCATTCGAGATCATCCTGCTGACACTTATTTAAAGAGCTAGAGATCTTCACTGTAGCCTCACAATATATATATTCACTTATGAAATTTGATATTGACAATCCGAACGAATTCAAAAGTAATAGCAGTGCACATGGCTACAACACTAGGAGAAAGGATGATTTTCACTACTCGAGGATAAATCTAACTTTGGCTCAGAAAGAGGTAAATTATGCTGCCACAAAAGTCTTTGGTCACTTACCTAATAGCATCAAAAGTCCGACAGATATCCATATAGCATTTAAAAGGAAATTAAAAGAATTTCTACTCATTAGATGAATTTTTGGATATAGTAAGCGGGTAATTTCCCCACCCCCCCATCCAAGGAAAAGAAAAAAAAAATTAAGTGTCATATAATATTTTGTGTAAAATAATATCTTGTATAGACACCTTTTGTTAACCTGACACGTTCTACATTATTACGAAGTGTCGTATGCATGATCTATGGAAAAAGTACTAATCTAATCTAATCTAATCCCTAATCTTTCAATGCAGATGTTTAACTCAGCCACTTCTGCTGGAGGAACTGAATTAGGCGTGGCGCAGTACAGTTATTAGGTAACAATTCGGAAGGAAACGTAACAAAACGTGGATTTATCAAATGAGCACATTTGTCTGTATTAACACTTAAACATTACGTGTTTACGTTATTCCAAAACAAATAAGAACCTAGCTTACTGTACGTCCAGGACAGTACTGATGCATTACAACAGAGGCGGCGACCACCAGCGTTGTTACAGAGATCGTACCCACGAAGCATGTTCTGGTAAACATTCTCCAACCCACCAGGCGTCTCTTCAATTTCCAGTGAAGCGGCCAGAACTCGTGCCAGTAGGTCTTTCTCAGTCTCTACAGGGCTTTCGTAAATTAAACCTTGCATACGACACAACAAGAAGTAGTCCATATGAGTTACATCAAGGGATCGCGGCGGCTACGCGGTTGGACCATCTTCCAGCATACCGTCTGTTGAGATGTCTCCGAACCGCGCGTGAGAAGTGAGGTGGAGCACCATCATGCTGAAACCACATTTCCTGACGGACATTCAGTGACACAGCTTTCAAGAACGGGTCCGATACGTTTTGAAGGAAGATCGAGTGGGCATGACGAGTTAGTTTGAGTGGAAGGAGGTACGGTCCAATCGTATGAGCGGCCAGGATACCTGCCCACATGTTAATGCCGAACCGATGCTGAAATCCCTGAACATGCGTGGCACGAGAGTTTTCGTCGGCCCGGACATGGCTGTTTCGCCAATTCAGAACACAGTTTCTAACGGACCTACGATCACTTGTGAACAAAACTCGACATGGAAAAGAGGGGTGTGTCGATGCAGCGTTGCAGGAATCACGTGCAGTGGGCAACGCGTTGTGGAAAATCTGCTTGACCCGTAGCGTGTACCCTTTGTTAAGTGGGTACGGATGTAATGGTTGGTCACGCAGAACGCCCCAGGCGATACTGTGAATAACGTCCATTACATGCGCACTTGTCCGAGTGCTTGTTGACGGGTTCTCTTCAACTCAGTGCACTACATCGTCTTCCAGTTCGGCGTGCGGCGTTAGCCGTGAAGCACCACAGCCATGCCTCCGCACGGTAGAGGTACCTGTTTTTCTGAGCCGCTGCGTAACTTGGGCACAACAATTTGTGCGATGGCGTGCTACGTTGCGGAAAATGTTTTTGGTACAGTCGACCCACAAAATGTAGCTTTCAGAACACATTTTATTCAACTTATGCCTGTCAACATTAAAAATTGAAAGGACGGAACTAATGCAATACATCTGATAATGTGGTTAGGTGTGCAGTTACGAAAGCAAAATTTAGTAAGTGTATTTATATGTTTCATTCCCCATCTCTCCACTTCCTGCAATATGAAAGTGGCGTTTTTTTGTTGGTTACTTTTGTCGATATACAACAAGATTTTCGCAGTTGCTCTGCATTTTTGTATTTCAGATTTTTAATTTCTTTGCCAACTTAACACTACTGACATACGTTTTTTGCTAATGTTTTCGAACTGTATCCCATAACCCATTGATTACGCTGAATGCAACTGTATGATAATTTCAGACTGTAGAATTAAAATAGTAGCCTTCTTATCCATAATGATAGTATTAGAAGATATTGTGGTCAAATATAAAGTGCACCAATGGCAAGACAGAATCAATACTGTAAGTGGGCTGCTTCTGTGTTGGCAGCGCTGTGTAGCACTTTGCATTGGATCTCTGACTGCGCTTTCTTTGTAAGAGACTCTGTGGCTGGTTGGACTCGTTGGAAGTCAATTGCCAGTAGTGTTGTGCATTTGGAAGTTAGTCGCCAGCAGTGATGGAAGTAGTGTTGGACAGTTGGAGGTGAACAGCCAGCAGTGATGGATGTTAAATGTGAGAAGTCAGCATTGATGGAGGGTAGAGGTCTGAAGTGTTAGCGAAGGCTAACGATCTGGAAGTATCCGACTTGGAGATTGAAAATTATTCATGATTATACAGGGTGTTACAAAATGGTACGGCCAAACTTTCAGGAAACATTCCTCACACACAAATAAAGAAAATATGTTATGTGGACATGTGTCCGGAAACGCTTAATTTCCATGTTAGACCTCATTTTAGTTTCGTCAGTATGTACTGTACTTCCTCGATTCACCGCCAGTTGGCCCAATTGAAGGAAGGTAATGTTGACTTCGGTGCTTGTGTTGACATGCGACTCATTGCTCTACAGTACTAGCATCAAGCACATCAGTACGTAGCATCAACAGGTTAGTGTTCATCACGAAAGTGGTTTTGCAGTCAGTGCAATGTTTACAAATGCGGAGTTGGCAGATGCCCATTTGATGTATGGATTAGCACGGGGCAATAGCCATGGCGCAGTACGTTTGTATCGAGACAGATTTCCAGAACGAAGGTGTCCCGACAGGAAGACGTTCGAAGCAATTGATCGGCGTCTTAGGGAGCACGGAACATCCCAGGCTATGACTCGCGACTGGGGAAGACCTAGAACGACGAGGACACCTGCAATGGACGAGGCAATTCTGCGTGCAGTTGACCATAATCCTAATGTCAGCGTCAGAGAAGTTGCTGCTGTACAAGGTAACGTTGACCACGTCACTGTATGGAGAGTGCTACGGGAGAACCAGTTGTTTCCGTACCACGTACAGCGTGTGGAGGCACTATCAGCAGCTGATTGGCCTCCACGAGTACACTTCTGCGAATGGTTCATCCAACAATGTGTCAATCCTCATTTCAGTGCATATGTTCCATGATTAATGTGATTTGAAGAGAAGTAATAAAATGAGCTCTAACATGGAAAGTAAGCGTTTCCGGACACATGTCCACATAACATATTTTCTTTCTTTGTGTGTGAGGAATGTTTCCTGAAATTTCGGCCGTACCTTTTTGTAACACCCTGTATATCTTTGTACTGGACGTCAATGACAATTTATATTAGTGTTTCAACTGGGTGTCTCTTTATTAAGGTAAAAAAATACATTATTTGGTTTGCAACAAAATCTTTCCTTTGCTAACCACATGCCTATTAGTAGTCAGTGGCTTTAGTAGTTTCAATCTTTTATTTAGCTGGCAGTACTGACGCTTGCTGTATTGCTGTAGTTCGCGTAATGAAGATTTTTGTGAGGTAAGTGCTTAATGAAATGTATAGGTTATTGTCATAATTGCTTCTTATTCAGAGCCATTCTTTTGAATTAATTATATGAAGTCAGGTTGTAATTTTTTGTGCACTCAGATTGCGTTGCACTAGAATATTGTCAGTGTTGACATGATAAGAAAAAGTAGAGAGAAAGTAGGCTCAGTACGTTAAGTTTTACTCAGCTGTTTCAGAATAAAATAACGTAGAAGTTTCATCTTCTCAGTCATTCAGCAATTTAAGTACAGACACACTCATTTAAATAAAGAAATTTCAATACCTCCACTGCACTATACCATCGGTAATGTCACTGATGATAGCGCCACTAAAGCGGGGTTATTAAAAACAGTTTTCCGAAATTCCTTCAAGGATGCGAAGTAAATATTATAGAATTCAAATCACGAATAACTGCCAACATGAGCAACTTAGAACTACATATCGTCGGTGCAGCGAAGCAGCTTAAATTATTTAATACAAGCAAGTCTTCCAGTACAGACAGCATACCAGTTAGGTTCCTTTCAGAGTATGACGATATGATAGCCCCATACTCAGCAATCACATACAACAGCTCGCTCGACGAAACATCCGTACCAAAAAACTGGTTAGTTGCACAGGTCACACCAATACTCAAGATAGGAAATTGGAGTGATTCGCTGAATTACAGAACCTTATCATTGCCGCCAATTTCCAATAGGATTTTGAAACATACACTGTGTTCTATCATTATGAATTACCTAGAAGGTAACGGTCCATTTATTCGCATGAAGTAACGGAGGCTGTCGTCAGGCGATCTCAAATTAATTCCATATTTCAGGATTTCTAGGATGCTATTGACACTATTGCACACAAGAGACTTCTAATCAAATTGCGTCAGAAAAGTCACAGTTCGTAGTAATTAACGGAAAAATCATCCCCCAAGGAAGTATTATAGGCTCTCTGCTATTTCTGATTTACACTCATGCTCATAAATTAAGGATAATTGCAGAATGTGGTGCCACGCAACGTGGCACTACACAGAAATGGCGCTAATAGCCTAGGCACATAGGGAACACACACACAGATCTGTAAGTCCACGGTATTGGTGATAAGTTGAGAAAACCGTCCCGAAACACATGTGCTACAAAACGCCACTGTTTCCTGCGCATGCACCCCGACATCAATATGGGATATGATCACCTTGCACACGTACACAGGCGGCACAACGGGTTGGCATACTCTGGATCAGGTGGTCGAACAGCTGCTGGGGTATAGCCTTCCATTCTTGCACCAGTGCCTGTCGGAGCTCCTGAAGTGCCCTAGGGGTTTGACGATGTGCACCGATACGTCGACCGAGAGCATTCCAGACGTGTTCGATGGGTTTTAGGTCTGGAGAACAGGTAGGCCACTCCATTCGCCTGATATCTTCTGTTTCAAGGTACTCCTCCACGGTGGCAGCTAGGTGGGGCCGTTCGTTATCATCCATCACGAGGGAGATGTGACCCACTGCACCCCTGAAAAGGCGGACATACTGGTGCAAAATGACGTCCCGATACACCTGACCTGTTACAGTTCCTCTGTCAAAGACATGCAGGGGTGCACGTGTACCAATCATAATCCCACTCCACATCATCAAATCAAGACCTCCATACAGGTCCCTTTTAAGGACATTAAGGGGTTGGTATCTGGTTCCTGGTTCACGCCAGATGAAAACCGGGTGAGAATCACTGTTCAGACTATACCTGGACTCGTCCGTGAACATAACCTGGGACCACTGTTCCAATGACCATGTACTGTGTGCTTGACACCAGCCTTTACGGGCTCTCCTGTGACCAGGGGTCAGTGAAATGCACCTTGCAGGTCTCCGGGCGAGTAAATCATGTCTGTTCTGTCGTCTGTAGACTGTATCTGGAGACAATTGTTCCAGTGGCTGCGGTAAGGTCCCGAGCAAGGCTACTTACAGCACTCCGTGGCCGTCTGCGGGCACTGATGGTGAGATATCGGTCTTGTTGTGGTGTTGTACACTGTGGACGTCCCGTACTGTAGCGCCTGGACACGCTTCCTGTCTTCTAGAATCGTTGTCATGATCTTGAGATCACACTTTGTGACACACGGAGGGCCCGTGCTACGACCTGCTGTGTTTGACCAGCCTCCAGTCGCCCTAGTATTCTACCCTTCATAACGTCATCAATATGTGTTCTTTGAGCCATTTTCATCACACAGTCACCATTAGCACGTCTGGAAACGTCTGCACACTTACTCGCTGTACCGTACTCTGACACGCACCAACACACCTCTGCGTATGTGGACTGCTGTCAGCGCCACCGTGCGACGACCGCAGGCCAAATGCACCGCATGGTCATACCCCGAGTTGATTTAAACACGCAAACCCCCCACTAGAGCGTTGTTTCACCATGTATCGGCATTATCCTTAATTTATGAGCATGAGTATATGTAATGATTTAGGAGGCAATGTAAGGAGATCTCTTAGACTACTAAAGTCATCAGAAGATCAAAACCTATTGCAAAATGACTTAGACAAGACATCTGTATGGTTCAAAAAGTGGCAATTGTCTCTGAACGAGGAAAAATGTGAGGTCATCCACAAGAGTACCAAAGTAACCCATTAAATTTCGGTTACGCTATAAATCACACAAATTTAAAGGCTGTCAATTCAACTAACTACCTACAAACTACCATTGGGAACAACTATAACACTGAACAACAAAATTGAAGTGAAAGAGTGTAAATTGCATGATTTTGAGTTAGTGATGTTTAGTTCAGTATAAAATGATACAAAATCGTCATCGTCATAAATATTTAGCTCTAGTTTTTTTTAAAAAAGTAATCTACATTTTTGTACAAATAACTCACTAACTAAATATGCATTCATGCTCCAAGATTCAACATAACAAATTTTAAGTGAATAATTACTTGAATTACGTTATGTGTTATGCATTGATAAATTTCACTGCCATTCTGGAAGTACAAAAGTAAAATATTAAGAAAAAATGAAGATAATATTACATGAATGAAAATACTTTGTAAGTCTACTTTGTACCAGAACTTTACATAGTTCTGGTACAAGGTACAGTATAAAAACACGAAAGAAAATATATAAATTAACTGGTCACAAATGATTGCAAAGGATTACAAATGTTAAATGTCCATATGTACAGTTTATACAATTACATATTTTGTTCAGAGATAAATTCAGAAGACGACCGTTTTCGCTTGGCTTGACGTTTATACACATACTCGGGAACATCCCTTATGACAGTCCAGCAGTAATCTGCTAAAATAGTAGGACACCACTTCCGGGCATACCTTTTCTCAAATATGGCAATATTTTGATGAAATTGCTCTCCATGTTCATCTCTTATTGCACGACAATCTTTGGGGGAGAAGTCAAGATGACTCTGTAGGAAATGCGTTTTCTATGAGATGCTGCAGCCAAGTTTTTCATAAAATGACAACATGTTATCTACAATTTCCTTGTAATTTATTGCTCGTTCGTTCCCTAAGAACTGTAAACAGACTGTCTTAAAACATTCCCATGCATGCTTCTCTAACCTTGTATGATTCCATCAAAAGTATGGTCTCCAAAAAGCTCTCGAATCTGTGAGCCTACAAAGATGCCCTCCTTTGGCATCACTTAAGTAAGGGACTTTCTGCCTTCAGTACGTAAATGCATCACCATCTTTGTCCATTCCCGTAACAGAGTTTTTCATGAGACCCAACTTGATGTGCAAGGGCGGGAGCAGAATCTTTTTAGGGTCTACTAGAGGTTCACTCTTAATTTTCTTTATACCTGGTTGGTGAGATTTTCTGGTGGGCCATTCATGTTTACTGTAATGAGATGCACGAGCTCAGCTATCGCATTCACAGAGAAAGCAGCTATATTTAGTACAGCCTAACTGCATACCTAATAGCAGTGCCACCACTTTCAAGTCACCACAAATCTGCCATTGAGAGTCATTATACTTGGTGGCTTCTAGTAAAATTTTCATAATTTGGTATGACTCTTTCATATGCACACTATACCCAACTGGAATAGTTGGTTGGTTGGTTGTTTCGGGGAAGGAGACCAGACAGCGAGGTCATCGGTCTCATCGGATTAGGGAAGGATTGGGAAGGAAGTCGGCCGTGCCCTTTGAAAGGAACCATCCCGGCATTTGCCTGGAGCGATTTAGGGAAATCACGGAAAACCTAAATCAGGATGGCCGGACGCGGGATTGAACCGTCGTCCTCCCGAATGCGAGTCCAGTGTCTAACCACTGCGCCACCTCGCTCGGTAACTGGAATAGTAAGAAGCTCATTACCGATATGTAAAAGCATTGCTTTTCAGCTCAACTTTAGCAAAGGAATAAAGACATTCATCAGGGTTGTAATTAATTCTGAGAGTCTTCATTGGACCATTTAGTCTAAACATACCACAAGACTATCTTGCATTGGTGCTCTCCTCTGCGGTAGAATGAAACATTTACATTGCTTTCCAGAAAATTGCGCTGCAGCAATCTTGATGCTAAAATCTCAGCCTTAGCTCTAGAGAGCTCCAAATCTGTAATGAGATCACTTACCTCATTTTGAGACAATTTTTGTGGATTATCAGTTGATGATATATTTGGAAGAAACTCTGGATCTTGTGATGTACGCCGCGCGGGATTAGCCGAGCGATCAGAGGCGGTGTAGTCATGTGCTGTGCGGCTGGTCCCGGCGGAGGTTCGAGTCCTCCCTCGCGCGTGGGTGTGTGTATGTTTGTCCTTAGGATACTTTAGGTTAAGTTGTGTGTAAGCTTAGGGACTGATGACCTTACCAGTTAAGTCCCATAAAATTTCACACTCATTTGAACATTTTGAACATCTTGTGGTGTGCATGGTTCAGGACATTCAGAATCCCCATCGGAAGTAATCTCGTACTCTGTCGGTGGTCCAGGTATTGGCAGTCCTTACCCATGTAGAACTGGACGTATGGCAGATGGAATGTTAGGATATCACTGTTCGCTTCTTCTTCTTCTTCGATATTCCCTTCTTGATAGGAGGAACCATACAAAAGTAGCAGTGACTGACATAGTTAGTGCCAGATTATGGGCACTGCAAAGGGCATTGACATGCATCCAATTGCTGAGGTTGCTGGCACAAGTGTTGCAGATCACAGATAGAGCCCAGGGTCTAACCTGATCACCTGTTTCGTACCCAAAATAACAACTGTAAGCTTTTGCAACAAGTGGAGTTATTTGCTGTTTTTGTGAAGCAAATTTCACTTCTCCACATGCATTGCGAAATATGTCAGCACTGTTAACAGAAACTCTTAACAGAAACTCGTGGCATTTTTGTTCACTTCAATAGCAGTCAACTTGAACAACTTTAGTTAACCTAGAAACAAATGTGCAAAAATTATTACATGCATTAATAAAGTCACTGAAGTTGAAGAGGAGGGAGACAAAAAGATCACTAAAACTGGTATCAAAGTGTTTATATCCCAAATATTGCACATAAGGAAGACCAGGGACAATAATATAATTCATTGTTACTAGTGGAGGAGGAGATTAGTGTTTAACGCCCCGTCGACAACGAGGTCATTAGAGACGGAGCGCAAGCTCGGGGGAGGGAAGGATGGGGAAGGAAATCGGCCGTGCCCTTTCAAAGGAACCATCCCGGCATTTGACTGAAGCGATTTAGGGAAATCACGGAAAACCTAAATCAGGATGGCCGGAGACGGGATTGAACCGTAGTCCTCCCGAATGCGAGTCCCGTGTGCTAACCACTGCGCCACCTCGCTCGGTCATTGTTACTAGTTATTATGACTTGGACAAACCATTATAATATTTGATTTTAAACTTAACATAAAAATCCGTATTAATCTCACCGTAATAAAACAGTGTAAAATGAAAACTAGAGCTAATTTTGAATTGTCTTTGTGATATTCGCGATCACCACATTAGAATTGATAGGAATTGGCTATTTTCATTCGATTTACATTTTCATTGTTGCACAGTGTAATTGGGAAGAATACATAGAAAATGTTGTGAGGAAGGCAAACCAAAGACTGCGTTTTATTGGCAAAACGCTAAGAAAATATAACAGACACTATGTACAGTTCGTCTGTTCGTCCTCTGCGAGAGTATTTCCGTACAGTATTGGATCCTTACCAGACAGGACTGACTAAGGGCAGCCTGTTTTGTATTCTCGCAAAATTGTGGCGCAAGTGTCACGAATATTTTAAGCGAGTTGGTGTGACAATCGTTAAAACAAAGCCGTTTTGCGTTGCGGCCGAGATCTTTTCACAAAATTTCAGTCACCAACTCTCTCCTCTGAATGTGAACATATTCCTATTATATCTTCGCCATCCTACAAAAGGAGAAGTGATTATCGTAATAAAATAAGAGAAATCAGAGCTCGTAAGGAAAGATTTACGTGTCCTGTGTTATTATAGGTTACCTATCCTGAGCTGACTGTAATCTAATTAAAAAGAACAGATGTTAACAGCTGCTTCGGAAGATGGCCACGAAAACAAACGTATTATTCAAGTGTTCATTTTGACCACGCGCTGCTAGAGAGTGGAACGGTAGAGAAATAGTGTGAAAGTGGTTCGAAGAACGCTCTGCCTGATAGTTAAGTGTGAATTACAGAGCACTTATGTAGGTGTAGATGTAGAAACGACTGCATTCAAATATGGATGCCATAATGTTCTTTAAAATACCAAGTGCATAATTATGAATAATTTAAGATGGATACTTCAGGTCGAAATTAGTTCGTGGAGGACGGCACGTTGTCAAACTCACCGAATCATGTATATAAAAAAATTGTACCTACTGGGAAGGAGGACTGATGACCTTAGCTGTTTAGTCCCCCTTAAACATCCCAACAACCACCACCACCACCTACTGGGAAAAGCTAATACGAGATCAGAATGGAACACAAAAAAGAAGTTCAGAAACAGGGAAAATTTCGTAAACTCAAAAATCATGTTGCATAGTGTCACAAAGTTCTCATTTATTTCCTGCTTTTGTAAATAATTCACCTCTCTTGCACTGGTACAAACACCAATGAGCGAACTGCACGAGTAGTGATCAAGATCATTGACTCTGTGTTTAGTTTTACTCTCAAGAGCCAAAGAAAGTGGTACACCTGGCTAATATCGTGTATGACCCCCGCGAGCACGCAGACGTGCCGCAGCACGACGTGGCATTGACTCGACTAATGTCTGAAGTAGTGCTGGAGGAAACTGACACCATGAATCCTGCAGGGCTGTCCACAAATCCGTAAGAGTAGGAGGGACCGGAGTTCTCTTCTGAACAGCACGTTGCAAGGCATCCCTGATTTGCTCAGTAATGTTCATGTCTGGGGAGTTTGACCAGCGAAAGTGTTTAAACTCAGAAGAGCGTTCTTGGAGCCACTCTGTAGTGTGGGGTGTCACATTAACCTGCTGGAATTGCCCTCGTCCGTCTGAATGCACAATTCACGTGAATGGTTACAGGTGATCATACAGGACGCTTACGTGCGTGTCACCTATCAAGAGTCGTATCTATATGTGTCACTCCAGCTGCACACGCCCCAGACCATTACAGAGCCTCCACCAGCTTGAACAGTTCCCTGTTGACATGCAGCGTCTATGGATTCATGAAGTTATCTTCATACCCGTACACGTCCATCCACTCGATACAATTTGAAACCAGACTCGTTCGACCAGGCAACATGTTTCCATTCATCAACAGTCCAACGTCGGTGTTGACGGTCCCAGGCCAGGCATAAAGCTTACAAGGGAACCTCCCCATCGCACCCCCCTCATATTTAGTTATAAGTTGGCACAGTGGATAGGCCTTGAAAAACTGAACACAGATCAATCGAGAAAACAGGAAGAAGTTGTGTGGAACTATGAAAAAAAAAGCAAAATATGCAAACTGAGTAGTCCGTGTAGAACATAAGCAATACAAGGATAATGTTGCATCAGGAGTGCTGTGGTCCCGTGGTTAGCGTGAACAGCTGCGAAACAAGAGGTCCTTGGTTCAAGTCTTCCCTCCAGTGAAAATTTTACTTTCTTTATTTTCGCAAAGTTATGATGTGTCCGTTCGTTCATTGACGTCTCTGTTCACTGTAATAAATTTAGTGTCTGTGTTTTGCGACCGCACCGCAAAACCGTGCGATTAGTAGACGAAAGGACGGGCCTCTCCAATGGGAACCGAAAACATTTGATCGCGAGGTCATAGGTCAACCGATTCCTCCACAGGAAAATACATCTGATATATTCTGTACGACACTGGTGACGGCATGTGCGTCACATGACAGGAATATGTTGTCGACCCACCTAACTTGTACACTTGGCGAATGGGTAAAAAGATTCTTCTACCTTGCCCGATTTAGGTTTTCTTGCCGATGTGATAATCACTCCCAAAAAAGTGATCGCATGGGACGGACAGATAGTAATTGTCTGAAAAATAAGAAATTAAAACTCTTCACTCGAGGGAAGCCTTAAACCAGAGATCCCTCGTTCCGCAGCTGCTCACGCTAACCACGGGACCACGGCGCTCCTGAGCTCACATTACCCTTGATGTTGCCTATCTTCTCATGGACTACTCAGTTTGTATATTTTGCTTATTTTTTTCATAGTTCCATACGACTTCTTCCTGTTTTCTCGATTGATCTGTATTCAGTTTTTCAAGGCCTATCCACTGTGCCAACTTATAACTAAATCTGAGGGGGGTGCGATGGGGAGGTTCCCTTGTTAGTGTCGTGTAGTCATCAAGTGTTCATGAGTGGGCCTTCGGCTCCGTAAGCTGGCACTTGTTGATGGCCCAGCATTGAAATCTGCAGCAATTTGCGGTAGAATTGCACTTCTGTCAACGATTCTCTTCAGTCGTCGTTGATCCCGATCTTGCAGGATCTTTTTATGGACAGCCCTGCAGGATTAATGGGGTCAGTTCCCTCCAGAACTACTTCAGACATTAGTCGAGGCCATACCACGTCGCGTTTCGGCACTTGTGCATGCTCGTGAGGGCCCTACACGATATTAGGCAGATGTTCCAGTTTCTTTGGCTCTTCAGTGTATGTAAATTTGCGTACCATCTCTGTCGGGTGACGCAGTGCTTGTAGAACTGTTTTACTGATTTCCCATATGGCTCTCATTCTCTTCCTGTGAGCTATTTTCCTTTCTTCAGTCCACTTCGTTCATGGCCTCTTTGGACCCTCATTCTCTGTCCCCCTTCCGCCCCTCCCCCTTCCCCCACTCATGTGAAAAATCAGGTTAAAGCCTCCCTCATCGGAGAACATAGTTTTTCAAGCTGCCTTGTTAATAAAGTGAAGTGCGTTTGGGTGAATACATTTAAAAAAATTTATTTGCAGCGTGCGGAAAAATGTTCTTGGCAATTACTGTCATTTATATATAGCTGCTATCGTAGCAATCAGTCGGGATTACTGAGTAACAAACGACATTGCGAGATGTTCCGCTACGGTCCGTCAGCGTACAACGTCACGTTTGCTGCCGAAGGGGCGGCATAATTGCAGGCGCCCGTGCCTATAACTTCGACGCTATGTAGCGTCATCGGATGACGTTTCCGACACGGTTCCTATCCTCGATTTCTTCCTCAAGACCGAGCGAGGTGGCGCAGTGGTTCGCACACTGGACTCGCATTCGGGAGGACGACGGTTCAATCCCGTCTCCGGCCATCCTGATTTAGGTTTTCCGTGATTTCCCTAAATCGCTTCAGGCAAATGCCGGGATGGTTCCTTTGAAAGGGCACGGCCGATTTCCTTCCCCATCCTTCCCTCACCCGAGCTTCCGCTCCGTCTCTAATGACCTCGTTGTCGACGGGACGTTAAACACTAATATCCTCCTCCTCCTTCCTCAAGACAGCTTCTACAAGTCTGTCGGACACCTTACATATCCAGTTCCTTGTGATGGCCATTTCTCACAGCAGCTGTGTGTAAATTGTAGTAATTTCGAAGAAAGCACGTTTTTGTATGCTGCAAAGGATTTTTTAAAATTTATTCACCAAAACGCATTTCGCATTTTTAACACGGCATCTGTTTAATAGCGTTTAATTCATTACTTGAAAAATCGTGCAATTTTCCCCGATGAGCGAGACTTGTGAATGGCTTTTCACATGGGGCAGGGGTAAGGGTAAGGTGGACTGCATGATTTTAAAGTACTGCATTACACGTTTTACTGACATAGAAGAAGCCTTCTTAAGAAGACGACAGGCGTCAGAATGAATCCCCTGGAACTAATTTGTTTCTAAAGAGATTCTCGATATTGATAGAAGCTGAAGAAATGAATTAAAATTTGTGTCACTGTCCTGTCGGGACTTGAACCCATAGCTCCTGTTATTTTGTTATTGCGACGTGCTGTTTCCTTCGCAACACCAAAAGAATATACATATACTGTGCGCACCATGAAGAATAAATCAGGAGGGGGATAAAGATATTAACATCCGTCCACAATAGTGTGCCAGTTCAAGAATTACAGTATTTCTTTCCACGTCGGTTTGCCGTAAGCTTCAAGATGGAAAAATGTCCCGTGTGCCGACATCTACATTTACATACACAAAATTACTCTCCAAATCACACTTACGTGTCCCACAGACGGTTCATCGAAGCACCATTACACTAGTTCTCTATTATTCCAGTCTTGAAGGGCGCGCGGAAAAAACGAACACCTACATTTTTCCGTGTAAGCTTTGATTTCACTTTTTTTTTATGACGATCGTTTCTCCCTGTGCAGATCAGCGCCAACAAAACGTTTTCGCATTCGGAGAAGAAAGTTCGTGACTGAAATTTCATGAGAAGATTCGGCAGAAACGAAAAATGCGTTTGTTTTAGTTACTTCCATCACAAAACCTGCATCATGTCCGTGACACTCCCTCCCTTATTTCTGGTAATACATAACGTGCTGTACTTCTTCATACTTTCTCGATGTTCTCTAGTAATCCTATCTGGTAAGGATCCCACAGTACTCCAAAAGAGGACGGACAAGCGTAGTGTAGGCAGTCTCTTTAGCAGATCTGTTGCATTTTCAAGTGCTCTGCCTATAAAACGTAGTCTTTGGTTCGCCTTCCCCACAACATTTTCTATGTGTTCGTTCTAATTTATGTTGTTCGTAATTGTAATTTCTACGTATATTGTCGAATTTACGGTCTTTAGATGTGATTGATTCATCGTGTAGCCGAAGTTCAACGGATTCCTTTTGTCATTCATGTCGATGATCTCTCACTTTTCATTACTTATGGTCAATTTCCAATTTTCACTCCATACAGAAATATGATCTAAATCGATTTGCAATTGGCTTTAATCATCTGATGAGACGGCCGCTGTGGCCGAGCGGTTCTAGGCGCATCAGTCCGGAACCGCGCCGCTGCTACGGTCGCAGATTCGAATCCTACCTCGGTCAGGGACGTGTGTGATGTCCTTAGATTAGTTAGGTTCAAGTAGTTCTAAGTCTAGGGGACTGATGGCCTCATATGTTATGTCCCATAGTGCTTAGAGACATTTGAACCGTTTTGAGCCATCTTCCGATGACTTTAGTAGAATTTAAACGACAGGATTATTCCAAACAGCCTAAGACGTTGCTTAGATTGTCTCCGAAATCATTTATATAGATAAGGAACAGCAGAAGGCGTATAACAACACTCCAGAAATCCCTTCTACCGCAAACCCAGTAGCATGGGAGACGATATTCCATAAGCAGGCAGTTTGATTACAAGCCGGTTGTGAGGTACGTAGTCAAAAGCCTCATGGAAATCTAGATTACGAAACCAGTTTGAAATCCCTTGTCGATAGCGCTCAATTATTCATGTGAGTAGATAGACCACTGCACATCGACGTTAATGATACGGGCTTGTACTTTAGTGGATTGCTCCTGTTGCCTTTGTTGAATACTGGTGTGACCTGAGCAACTTTCCAGTCATGGGTACGGACCTTCATCGAGCGAGCGGTTACATATGATTGTTGATTGTGGAGCTAGTTATTGGCATATTCTGATAGGAAGCTAGCGGAAGACTTGCATTTGTTAAGTGGTTTAAGTTGCTTCACTACTCAGAAATCGTGGGGCTGGCATGGGGGAAGCATTTTTTAGGTAAGCAAATTAGCAGCCACATTTCACATAGATCGGAAAAACGGCGATCACATCCTCTATTTTCACAATTGCAAAGGAAATAACGCGGCATCCTGTCTTAGAGTACAACACAATTAATGAAGAGAGTGGAGGAAGCGAGAAAGAATTGCCACTGCGAGAGGTTTGCGGAATGCGGGAATACATCTCCCGCAACGCGTCAAATGATACGCAGGTTAAAAAGTATGCCAGCTGTTTTGAAATCGGGTATTCAATTATTTGTTATTGACTGCGCCGGAACAGGAAAAAAAGTGGAAATAAAAAAAAGAGAGAAGTGTGTTGCGCGCTGCGCTGGCTGTTGGTTCCGGCGCGCCTTGTTAAAGAATCGCAGCGGCGGCTGCTGCCGCTGCGGCGGGCGTCGGCGTCTCGCCAGCGGTAGCGGCAGCAGCAGCGGCGCCGTCAAAGCGACGCCTGTGTGTGTGTGTGTGTGTGTGTGTGTGTGTGTGTGTGGGTGGGTGTGCGTGTGTGCGCGCGCGCGCCGCGCCGGTGTGGGTGTGATTGAAACCCGGCGGCTGGCGGGCTGCCGCTCCGCAGCCAGGGCCGCCACCCGGCCGCGCCGGGCGCGCGCGCTCACAAAAGGGCGGCCGGCGGTGGGGTGGGTTGGCAGGCCTGCAGGCCGGCGCGGCGCGGCGCGGCGGGGAAGCCCCGGCCCGGCGCTCGGCGCGGCCGCCAGCCAGTAATTGAGGTGGCGCGCGCCGCCGGCCGCCACACGCCGCCCCGCAAGTCGCGCGCCGCCCCGCGCCGCACAGGGTGCCCCGAAAGTTCACTGCTGCGCCGCCCACGCTCTGCGAGCCTTCCTTCCACCAGCGCTCTTCGCCGTGCACACCCATTTACGTTCGTACTGTAGTCGATTTCTCTATTAAGCACAGGGGTCCAAGAAAAAGTAGACATCGTTGATACTTAATATCTTTGGAACAAAATGACATATCGTTGCAATTTTGCGTGGTAGCGTGATCCATTGTTTTCTCAACAGATCTTCGCGCGCGTTGTTGTTTGAACAGCGCAAGTGTTACTGGCAGTACGGAAACATGATGGAGGCACAACGGCAATGGCGTAATGTGTTCTGAACTCAGCCACCAATACGTACAACAGTTTATCGCATTCGTGGTAAATTTGAAGCTGACGGTACTTTTCAGGATGTGCATAAGGAAAAGTCTCGCCGACCAAAAACATCAACAAATCCAGCGTCCAGCGCTCGTGTGTTGCAACATTTTACTAGGTCACCTCAAAAATTGTGCACCACAGTGAAACAGGGGTAAGCCGAGCAACCATAGGATCTACCTCTACATCTACATGGATACTCTGCAAATCACATTTAAGTGCCTGGCAGAGGGTTCATCGTACCACCTTCACAATTCTCTATTATTCCAATCTCGTATAGCGCGCAGAAAGAATGAACATCTATATCTTTCCGTACGAGCTTTGATTTCCCTTATTTTATCATGGTGATCGTTCCGCCCTATGTAGGTCGGTGTCAGCAAAATATTTTCGCATTCGGAGTAGAAAGTTGGTGATTGGAATTTCGTGAGAAGATTCCGTCGCAACGAAAAACGCCTTTCTTTTAATGATTTCTAGCCCAAATCCTGTATCATTTCTGTGTCACTCTCTCTCATATTTGGCGATAATACAAAACGTGCTGCTTTTCTTCGAACGTTTTCCAAGTACTTCGTCAGTCCTATCTCGTAAGGATCCCACACCGCGCAGCAGTATTCTAAAAGAGGACGGACAAGCGTAGTGTTGGCAGATCCTTTGTAGGTCTGTTACATTTTTTGGATAGTGTGCTTTCCTTTTGCGTGTGAAGTGACTTGTGTTGTATTTATCTACTTTTATATTTATGAGGGAGATAGTATTCGTATATATTTGCTGGATTTGACTGAAAATTACATAAATATTACAAGGTAAGTTAGTGGAAGCAGAAGTGAAGTATTCTGCCCATTGGCTGTGGCAGAGTATAATAAAATAATGGGAGGAGTGGATAGGTTTGATCAGCTGCGTGAACGGTATGCTGTAGGCCGTCGTTCATGGAAGTGGTGGCACAAACTGTTTTTCTTTCTTGCAGATTTGGCAGTTGTCAATTCCTACGTTATGTGGGAGCTACAGTAGACAGAAGCAGACCAGCTAACATTGAGATCGCACTTGGCAAGGCAGCTTATGTCTGGCTTCTCAAGTCGTAAGAGAAGAGGAAGGCCTTTGAAACGCCAAAAAGAGGTGTGTCTGGAGTACCAGATGAAGTTTGTCCGGAGAAAATTGGACACATTTCCCTACAAAAGGTACAACAAACAGAAGATGCCGCCAATGTAGCACCAAGATCAAAGAAAACAGAACAAAAATAATGTGTAGCAACTGTCGTGAACCTTCGTGTGTAGCATCATGCTTCTCTAAGTGCCATAGTACATCACCTCAAAGGACAGTATGAACTAATACAAATATAAATGTAATGTTTAACATGTTTTTGTACTGAAAAATAAAGGAAATACATTTTTTAAAATTATCAATTGAAGTTACTCCAGAGTTCGGTGGGAACAATAGTTCCCACTAATTTTTTATACTCATAGGCTAAATTCTCACTTTCAAAATTTAAATTACGATTTTATGAACGGTTTCTTAGCCCAATAAAGTGTCACTAACCGAAGTGTCAACAACTTCCGGAAATAATTTGGTCACTAAAGGATTAAGTTATTCGAAATTGTAATACCTAGGTATTTAGTTGAATTTACGGCTTTTAGATTAGACTGATTTATCGTGTAACCGAAGTTTAATGAGTTCCTTTTAGTACTCATGTGGATGACCTCACACTTTTCGTTATTTAGGGTCAACTTCCACTTTTCGCACCATTCAGATATTTTTTCTAAATCGTTTTGCAGTTTGTTTCGATCTTCTGATGACTTTATTAGTCGATAAACGACAGCGTCATCTGCAAACAACCGAAGACGGCTGCTCAGATTGCCTCACAAATCGTTTATATAGATAAGGAACAGCAAAGAGCCTATAACACTACCTTGGGGAACGCCCGAAATCACTTCTATTTTACTCGATGACTTTCCGTCAATTACTACGAACTGTGAGCTCTCTGACAGGAAATCGCAAATCCAGTCACATAACTGAGACGATATCCCAAAAGGACGCAATTTTACTACGAGCCGCTTGTGCGGTACAGTGTAGGATGAATTCTGAAGGCTGCAAAGTGGAAAGTGTACATTCCAAGATCGCTGTATGCTATAAACGAGGACGATACGGACCGGAGGATGGAGTACTGCAAATGGTTTGAGGCATACTTCGCGAGGATGTACGGTATGCAGGGATGGTTATTTGGTCTGACTAGGTGCCATTCAAAGTGAACGATACTGTACACCGACACGACTGCAAGAACTGATCTCCTGAAAATCCTCACGTTTACAAGGACAAACATGCTAATTTACCGCGTGGTTTGATTGGCCCATTCTTCTTTGAAAAAAAAATGGTTCAAATGGCTCTGAGCACTATGGGACTCAACTACTGTAGTCATCAGTCCCCTAGAACTTAGAACTACTTAAACCTAACTAACCTAAGGACATCACACACATCCATGCCCGAGGCAGGATTCGGACCTGCGACCGTAGCAGTCGCGCGGTTCCGGACTGCGCGCCTAGAACCGCTAGACCACCGCGGCCGGCCTCTTCTTTGAAGGTACCGTAGCTGGTGAGGAGTATCTTCACATACTGCAAACATTGATTTTACCTAATTTTACCCGCCATCGGTGTTCGGAAATAAAAGATTTTATCACAACAAGATGGCACTCCGTCTCACTACCACAGAGCCCATTTGGATGAAAATCTATCTGGACGTTGTATACGTGGAAGAGGAGCACGTGAGTACCCACCATAGTCTCCAGACCTTACAACTCTTGACTGCTAACAGGGGACATTGAAAAATGAAGTTAAACAGAAGCGGGCTGCAGTGAACGAACTACGAGAAACCATTGAGGCGTCCTGTGCGTCTATCACACCGGCCAACACTGACTGCCGTAGTTCGATCAACAGTTCAGCGGCATCGATGTTGTTCGGCTGGTGATTGGTGTCACGTTGAGCACATGAAATAACCTTCCACCCCGTGCAAGTATTGAAACGGTATGCCATTCTGTTCCATTAATATTGACTATGAAAGAGTGGCTACATTTTACTTAAAGTATTTTATGTCTTAACGTCGATATGCGGCAAGATTTTGGAATATATATTCTACTCGAACATTATAAATAACCTCGACGAGAACGGTCTGTTGACACATAGTCAATACGGATCAGGAAAAATCATTCTTGTCAAACACAACAAGATCACACAAAGTGTTGAATGCTATCGACAAGGGGTTACAAATTTATTCTGTATTTCTGGATTTGCATAAGGTTTTTGAGACCGTATGTCAAAAGCCGCTTGTAGTAAGATTGCGTGCGTATGGAATGTCGACTCAGTTGTGCGATTGGATTCGTGATTTTCTGTCAGAAAGGTCACAGCTCGTAGTAAGGACACAGTTCGTAGTAATTGACGGAAAGTCATCGAGTAAAACAGAAGTAATTTCTGGCGTTCCCCAAGGTTGTGGTATAGGCCCTCTGGTGTTCCTTAGCTATATAAACGATTTAGGAGACAACCTCAGCAGCCGTCTTGGGTTGTTTGCAGATGATGCTGTCGTTTATCGTCTAATAAAGACATCAGAAGATCAAAACAAACTGCAAAACGATTTGGAAACGGTATCTGTATGGTGCGAAAATTGACAACCGACCCTAAATAATGAAAAGTGTGAGATCATCCATATGAGTGCTACAAGCAGTCCCTTAAATTTCGGATTTACGCTTAAAGTGCGATAAATCTACCAAAAAGACTGCCTAATTTACGCTTGTACGTCCTCTTTTGTAGTACTGTTGCGCGGTGTGGGATCCTTACCACATAGGATTAACGGAATACATCGAGAAAGTATAAAGAACGGCAGCACATTTTGTACTATTGAGAAATAGGGGAGAGAGTGTCGCGGACATGATATAGGATTTGGGGTGGAAATCGTTTTTTGTTGCGGCGGAATCTTCTCACGAAAGTTCACCCATCAACTTTCCTCTCCGAATGCAAAAGTATTTTGGTGTGCGTTTTTTCCACACGCTTCTCCTGTGTGGGATAAAAGAGAATTTGTGCTAATGTGGTTCAAGTGAACCCTCTGCAAGACACTTAGCTGTGACATGCAGAGTAGTCTTATAGGCGTAGATGTAGATATTAGATTTCCTAACTTTAGTTGCTAGTGTTTTTTTTTTTGTTTTTGCAAATGATTTTTGGTCGCGGTGCTGAAGAGGTTTCTGGTTTTATGGAACGGTTTTATAGTTTACGTTGTATAAATACATATCATAAATATATTATATACTTGCTTTTGCCCGCTACATCGTCCATGTGGATCTCAAAGCAGCATGAATTTTGAAAAATCCTGAAGCTTATTATCGGCGAAAAAAAAAACAGATATGAAAAACTGAATACAAAACTGTCAGTAGAATCCAGCAGTAAAGAACTGACATGTTTCTGATCACAGATACAGTTTTTTGAAGTATGAAATACCAACAGACCGTTCTAGGAAGGCATATTACTGCTCAACAAACTTATCAACTATAAGAGTTCTAGCGTTAAAAGGTTTTTTGCTTTTTGCATTTAACCAAATATAACATTGATGATGATAATTTATGGCAATGTTTGCCGGCAAGATAAAGAATGTAACCTTTAACACTAGATGTTTTTCTCATACATGGAGCAATCCAACAATCGCTGCTTTTGTATGTGTGGTATTTTGTAAAAATTAAATGTCCTGGCGTGCGCGTAGGTATTTTTTATCGTCACAAGGTTTACAAAAGGGTTTCTTTTTTCTTGGTGATAACGTGGTTTTTCACACTAAATGAAATATAACTTGTAGCGGTGCTACACAACACGTCTTAACAAGTCGGTGACCAAACATCAAAGGTAATGAAGTACATGTTAACATATCGGCAACCAGAAGTACAACTAACTATAAAGACTCTAGAATTTTTCTAATAAATGATAAATTGTTCTTTCTTCTGTTTCGCAGCTTCTTGCTATCAAGCGTTGCGGCAATGATTTTAAATATCTGCGCCCAGCGAGTCATAGCGTTTAAAAGTACCTTTTAAAAGCTGGCCGCCCGTCTTGGTATAGGCGCACGTTATAAACAGATTTCGTTTCTTTACTCTCGCGTTGTCATGCTTAGTATCATTACAAACTGCAGCTCGATGGCTGTCCTTTTCTCATATGCAAAACGTCTGAAATCCAATAATATCACATTGCTTCCCGCGCGAGGAGCGATGACTCCGTCAGGATCATCGCGACTCACGCGTAGTCGTGATATTATTGCTTTCGTGAAACAAGTTAGTATTACTTGCAAAAATTCTTTACAATAGATTTTACACACTAAATCAGGCGAAGTGGTTAACATACAGAGTATCAGGTAAGTATATTCGTACGACTGAAATTGATAGAAATTTGTCCATAGGGTAACTATATGACAATTGAACTGTGCTCTTTCTAATGTATTGTACAAGGATAACAAATGTTCATTTCTCAGTAAAAGATAATGAAATTAAGATAAAGATACACATACATAGATACATTATACATGGTATAATAAATATTAAAAAATAACAAAGAAATAAATTACTTGACTTCGCAGGAAGTCTGGGTGCTGTGTGCACTCGTGGAAAAAATATGTTACAAAAAATTGACATTCTTCTTTTACAATGACATATTACAGGTATATTTTTGTCGTTGTTTCATCGAAGATTTCTTGCAGTAAATACGTAGCACTTTACTTATTTGCGGCTTTCATGACCTGCAAAAAAAATGTTTCACTACACTTGGGTAGGTATGAGTTGCACTGGGAGTGGTAGAACTTCGGGTATAAATGATAGCACTGCACTTGAGTGGGGAAATTGATTAGACTTTCATAGTGGAGGAAAAGTAGGGCATCACTTTCAGTGTGGAGGTTGGAGTAGTCGGGGTGTGATGTTGCGTTGGAAATACGTCGTGGGTCAGGAACTGGAAGATTGGTTCTGCAACATGTTGAGCCGTATGGTGGCGGTCTCTATTTCACTTGACACATGTCCGTGCTTCCATTTATGTTTTCGTACATGAAAAATACAGAAAAAAATCTGTATTAGAATGTGTTTACTTACTAATAACTTAGTCTAAAAGAAAATTGGATTAGGTAAGGATAACAATTGTTTATGTACATAAGGTCTCATTCTCTTAGGAATGCTTAGTTCTCATATTTATCTATTTTTCTGGTTTTATTTGGTTCGACACGTTTTCGTCATTACTCGGCCTGGTCAGTAAATTCGGTAGCAATTGTCAAAATCGAGCTTAAGACTCTTCCAATTAGTGTCTTTGTAATGTCACAAGGTACATGAGTGCTTAATTCATTGCTTTATCATATTTTACTTTGAATGCATTTTAAACACATTTGGCATCCGCGCTCGTTGTGCAAAGAAAAATTGATTGTTGAGCGCTCAGCGTACACAGTGTTACGTCCGTTGGTCACAATCACGTGATAATAACTTGACAGTTCCACAACGCTAGCAGCAGTATTCTGCGAGAAGCAGAGCGTTTGGTGCCTACTAGCCGTGGTGTGAGTTTTTACACAGTTTTTCATCGACTCTGGATTACGGAAGCAGCCAGATGCGGCGACTCCCGCAACTGTTTCGAAGAATGTGTCCGTGGAAAGGCGTACAGTACCGTTTGTGGTAAGTACAACACTTTTTCACTTTCAATCTTCGGCTTTCTACATCGTGGTTTCGTGGTACAAGTACTTATAACATTACTTCACACGTGTCCTTGGAGTTATCACTTTTTCAGTTCACACGTTATTATTAATTCGTGTTCACATTTATTTGGTCGTCATGTTAAGGTTCACACGCACCACTTTTATACTTGTCTATAGTCGGTTCACACGCAGCAGCATATACTGACTGCATTATTACTACAAAGTACAGTTAACATTTAGTATACATATCATGTCTAAAAATTATTTACAATGAAATATTTAGTCTCTGTGACTACAAGGCCTGACGAAAAGCGTGTCTCTTGTTCGTAGTTAGTGCTTCCAAGGGACTTTAGGTTTACACTTTCTTCGAAATCTTATTATTTTTTTCTTTTTACAATAGTTACTCTTTTCTCAAGTTCAGCTCTTTTATTTTCTCTCTATTACGTCGTTAGTTTGAAGACATAGCCAATGTGGCTTCGTTTACGTGATGAACAGTTCGTGTTCAAACTACCATTAGAGAAATTGAGAAGCTTGGTGTTCCCTCTCGTGCAATTGCACATAACAAATCTTAATTGAACTCGCAATTTACGGAGAATAAGCATAGCCCGTCGACAACCAATGTGTCACTATCCATTCGTATAGCCTGTATGGATCAATCATGCAACCAGCTCGTAAAATTCACTTCTCTACTGGATAGGGTAGGATGGTAAGGATACTGGTTAGAGGAAAACACAAAAGACCTTTATGGAGTGATTAGATTTGAAGACACAGTGTTAATGACGTATGATATGATGAGCTTAATATAAATTATTATCACCTTAGTTTTTCATAACAAATAATATAACTAAATCGATATAGTAGTTTCAGTGTCGTCTGATCCAGCTCTCTAAACAATATCTAAAATTACTTAAACCATGCATTAGCAGTGAACTGTGTCTGTTAACTATCTTCTGTTCCATGTATCGTAAAATTGGTTTTCTATAAAAAATCGTCGTATTTCGAGGATCTGAAATAGATATTTCTAGTACTAAATTAGTTTATTTATAAATGATCTTTGTAAGTATTTCAGCTGCACTGTGAGGTAAAATTGTTATGACGTTATACGGTTTTCTCCGTATTATAATAAAATAATTGAGTTGCGCACTTCTTTCCTGCTACCTGGATCGTTGTTGACTTACTTGATTCTTATATGCTAAGCTGCTGCTTTTGCCTGCTGCGTTTCATAGGTGGTCTCATAAAATTTGTTGTCACACACTCCTTATGCATAACATAACATTTACCTCATTAGAGTAAGCGACCTTAATCAGTTTTTTTTTCTTCCTACGAGCAATCATTCTGGCCTGAATGATCATTTTAATTTATTTCATTCAAGAGGAGAGAGCTTTGCTATACTTAAAACTAGTGATAGCAGGTGGCACTTAGCACGTCCCTACTATAATATTTATTTGTCAGCTCTTTCGGCTGTGGCCGTTCATGGCTCAATTAACTTAAAACTACCTTACATCTAAGGCAAATCTTGCTCTCCTACAATAAATGTGTTTTACTTCAGGTGCTCATATAAATTACTTATCTTGTTGTGGCAGGTCGACAGGGTGTTAGTCTTGTGCATTACTCTTACATACGTTGGTACTTCACACATAGTATGACAACTTGTAGTGTGTGTATATTTTATTTTAGCAGCTTAACTTAACAGATATTTTCAATGGTTGACTCGGTATTTCTTCAAATCTGCATGATGAAACAATCCTTTTATTCGTCCAGATACAGGGTCAGCTAATAGCAACCAATGTGAGGCTTTCTTAATATAATATATGGTCCTTCATACTAGTGCTGCCACTTGCGATTCTTATGATGAATCAAAGATGGTTTGAAGTGGGTCTTTAATAGCACTCGTTCATTTATACGATACGATAAGACTTTGCTAATGTGTTTGTCATGCGCCTTTTTTCTTAGGTTGGCATGAGTGGTTAAAGATATGAGTGCTTATTGGTTCCGCAGCTTCCCCGTGGAGGCCTAAAGAAGCTGCTAATGGTTTTCCGACTGGGGTGGAGCTGAAATGTCAGTTATTTTTACTTGACAAGTATTTTGCGACCTACCAGGTCGAAAATTTGCGTTCGTATCCCATACGACTTGTGCATCTCTTGATTGCGTGTTATTTGACATCGCGTTTGGTGCTTGGTTCGCCTCTGTGTAGAAAATGGTCGGATTTCCTTGGCTATTATGACCGGCGGTGTCAGGAAAAGCATGCGACGAATTGTCCTGACTGTTGGTTGGGTTGGTGAGAAAATGACGCATTTTTCGGCTGTGCAAAATTCATTCGGTGAGAGGGAGTGAAGTGACTCGGCTTGACTGTGCTGTTGTGGTCTGTTATAATTGTTCCATTTCTTTCCCTTGTGACGATTTCCATTATTCGTCTTGTTGTTATGGTACTGGTAATCACGCTCGCACGCACATCCTCATAGATCATATCCAAGTTTTCAAGAACAGAAAGAAAGGCTGCTAGGTCTTCTTCACTCACATTAACTAGTTTTTCTCTTATTTACCCAGGAAGTTTTGACTTTAAGATCATGATTACAACTTTGGTTGAAATGGGCGTGTCCCAATACTGAATTTTACGTAGATATTTTTCAAAATAACGTCTCAAACCTCCTCCTTTGGTGTTGAAAGGTTCGACGTTGTAAACCTCCTTTCGGAGTCTTTGTTGTATACCTGAACTCCAGAATTTATTCAAAAAATGCTTTTCAAAATCTGCATAGGTGTGACATTTATCTATTATTTCTGTACCCCAAATTGACCCTTCACCGTGTACATAGCCTAAGATGAACTGTATCCGCTGCCTGTCGTTCCATGATTCTGGAAAAGCACCTGTGAATGATTTTAGAAATACCATTGGATGTATATTTCGTTTTTCAGGTATAAAAGGCTGTTTTAGCACACTCTCTTCTCGCATTAGTTCAACGAGTGTTAGTTGATCGGCATGACTACGTGACGTGGAAGTTTCGTCACGCGTATTATTTACTGTTGGTGAGAATTGTACCTGACACTCGGGATATTGACGATTATCGTGTTCTGGCGGTAGCGAATACTCACTTTGATGGTCACCTGGGCCGGCCGCGGTGGTCTAGCGGTTCTAGGCGCTCAGTCCGGAACCGCGCGGCTGCTACGGTCACAGATTCGAATCCTGCCTCGGGCATGGATGTGTGTGATGTCCTTAGGTTAGTTAGGTTTAAGTAGTTCTACGTTCTAGGGGACTGATGACCACTGATGTTAAGTCCCATAGTGCTAAGAGCCATTTGAACCTTTTTTTTTTTTTTTTTTTTTTGTCACCTGGCAATTCCGTAACTTGTCGTTTCAGTTGATCTATATCATTGCTTAGCTGACCCTTCCATTCCGGAAGATCGTGGCTAAATGTTCGTCTGATTTCACCTAATTCACTGGTTAAAGTGTCACCAGAAGTACCGGGAGCGGTTAAGATTTCTGCTGTAGCAGATTTAACCGTACCCTTTAGTTCAGCGTGTACCTTGCTGACAATGTACTGTTCTTTGGATTGCATCCACTCTTCAAATTCCCTATTAAGTGTATTGCTTATACCGGTGTTGACATCTGCGATCTTTTTGTCAATATTGATATCGGATATTTGCTGAGCAAGGTCTTCAACTCGCTCGCCAACGTGGTTGACACCTTCTGTCAATTGGCTTACTCTCTTTGAAACATCACTGTAATGTTTCAAAGAGCCACTCGCAGTTGATTTACACACATCTATTTGGGCCTGCATATCTGTGAACTTGCTACCAATATTGGTCTCGGCGGATTCCACCATCGAAAGAACACTATCAATTTTTGCGTGTAAGCTTGCGTTTAGCTCGCTTGCGTAAGCAATGGTAATGGCTTTAATTTTTTCCTCCATGGTGTCATTCGAATTTTTGATTTGCGCTTGGATGTCGGTAATAACAGAATTTATATTGTTAATTCGCACTTGAGTGTCCTCTGTCCTTGATTCTAAATTGTTGAACCTGCTGTCACTTTGATTTGCTAACTGATTTGCGTTCCAAGATTACCCATGTGAGCTTCAATGTTATCACTCTTGTTTCTAAGCTGTGCCATGTTTGCTTCAAAACTGGTTTTCATATCAGCAAACAATTTTAGTATATCTGACAGCGAGCATTCACGTGACAGAGGCGCGGTCTGTGGCGCCGACAGCTCACGTGTCGCTTCGTCGTCTGTTGTTCCCTCACTACGAGATTCAGGTTTGTTTACACCCGCGCGCGGTCTAAGTTGCCTTGGTTGCTCATCAGCCATTGTAAATTTAAAGTAGTTACACTGCACGAGCTGGAAAAGATAATTTTTTCTTAATTATGATTTTCACTTGTCAGGTGCGCCAAGGATTTCGCGTCCTGATTTCTCGGATATTGCTTGCGCGTTATAAAAAAATTGAAACTCTGACACACGAAAATGCCAATATGGCAACGGGAGTGATATAGAGCACTGAAACTGGCACAGATGGCGGCCATTGTGATTCACTAAAATGCACAACAATGGAAATTCTTGCTAACTATTTCTAACTACTGTAAGCGAAATGATGTGATAGAGGCGGATCTAATAGCAAAAGGAAACAGAAATTTGGAAATTAAATTGCTTGAGGAAAAGGAAAAAAGCGTAGAGAGTGAATGTCACGAGCCGACTGAATGCTCGGTACGCAGAGCTTCAAACGTAATGAAACATCGTACCCACATTAGTTGTCTTGCGCGCTGCTATTTATTGTTGTTGTGGATTCTTACTGCGGTTTTCTGCATATGCGTCCTTTTTTTTATCACTGGTTTTGGCTTCCAATTTTCTCCAATGGTAGCATGAAAATAAAAAGAACAAATTAGTTTTTTAGTTAGGTCCCTGTTCGGGCGCCACATCTAGCGTTAAAAGGTTTTTTGCTTTTCACATTTAACCAAATATAACATTGATGATGATAATTTATGGCAATGTTTGCCGGCAAGATAAAGAATGCAACCTTTAACACTAGACTGCGTACTCACGGCAGTTCTCCTTGGCCGTTTTTTGGTACGACTTGGAAAGAGAGAAAAATTAATGAATGATCGCAGATGCGTCGGTTCTCGATTGTGTTCAGGAGAAGTACCGATTGATTGCGCGAAAATAGTTTCTCAAATGACCTCTTAACCCGGATTGCTTTCACGCAATCAGACTCTTCAATGAAATTACCTAAGGGACCTATTTGAATAATAAAAAACATTGGAAATGAATGCAAAACAGTGAAATTTTGTAAAAAAAGTTGTCAGATCGTAAATTGAACACATTAATGGTCTCCCAAGTACAGTCGAGACACCGCGATAAAGAGCGAACCTGTAACAAAGTTCATTTAAACATAAACATTATTTGTGGTTAATTTAAAGAAAAGAATAAGCATAGATTTTCTGTACAGTTAAGCATCAATATATTCTCAAAGAACAAAGGCGGTAAACTATAAACATTAACAAATTTACAATGAATACAAAACTTACATTTTTATGTTTTTCTCATACATGGAGCAGTCCAACAATCGCTGCTTTTGTATGTGTGGTATTTTGTAAAAATTAAATGTCTTGGCATGCGCGTAGGTATTTTTTATCGTCACAAGGTTTACAAAAGGGTTTCTTTTTTCTTGGTGATAACGTGGTTTTTCACACTAAATGAAATATAACTTGCAGCGGTGCTACACAACACGTCTTAGCAAGTCGGTGACCAAACATCAAAGGTAATGAAGTACATGTTAACATATCGGCGACCAGAAGTACAACCAACTATAAAGACTCTAGAATTTTCCTAACAAATGATAAATTGTTCTTTCTTCTGTTTCGCAGCTTCTTGCTATCAAGCGCTGCGGCAATGATTTTAAATATCTGCGCCCAGCGAGTCATAGTGTTCAAAAGTACCTTTTAAAAGCTGGCCGCCCGTCTTGGTATAGGCGCACATTATAAACAGATTTCGTTTCTTTACTCTCGCGTTGTCATGCTTAGTATCATTACAAACTACAGCTCGATGCCTGTCATTTTCTCATATGCAAAATGTCTGAAATCCATTAATATCACATAGTGACATCGGTTCAAGACTGAATTCAAGTATGTCTATGAATAACGGGGTTAATTTGTAAACTGTTATTATTATTATTATGGTACAACGTTCCAAATTACTACTCTTTTCGGATTCTGTCATTTCTATCCTGCTTTATTCTGTTTAGTTTAAAAAACTGCTGTTGTCGTGATTTTTTTTCTTACCGTATAATGAAATGATCCTTACACGAAACTTGGGTCGATACACATAATAAAAAGTTTTGACAGTTTCACTCATTTTCATGGACAACTCTAGCTTGGCCAATAATCTGATTACGGCAAAATTGTTTTCCTAAGACAGTTTCCCTGTATAACCTACAGATTCCGCTTTCCCGGGACTGACCCAATTAAAGAAAGCACTCTGTATTTAAAGAGAACTCGGCTACTAGGCAGCATATGAAGATGAAACATTACTTGATTTTAAGTTAGACATTTTGGCGTTAGGAACTTGGTTATTATTAATAGTAGTGATGCTGTAACTGTTGGTTGGTAATATTTACTGACAAAGTACAACCTAACGCTATATTGCGTACTTACGGCCATCCTGTGTGGCCGCTTTTTAGTACGACTTTAAAAGAGAGAGAGATTATTAATTGATCACAGATGCGCCGGTTCTCGATTGTGTTCAGGAGACGTACGGATTGATTACGCGAATAATTGACCTTTTGACCCGGATTGCCTTCACGCAATCAGCATCTTAGATCAAAATGCCTAAGGGAACTATTTAAATATAAAAATGGAAATGAAAGCAAATTAGTGGAATTTCGTAAGAGAAAGATTAACAGATCGGAAGTTGAACACATTAGGGTCTCCCAAATACAATCGAGACACCGTGATATAGAGCGAACCTGTAACAAAGCTCATATACGATTTGAACATCATTTTTGGTTAGTGAAAGAAAATTACTGCATCGTAAAATATTAATATGTTTTGAACCAATTGGCTTTAAACTACTGCACATTGACAAATACACAATAAATCCAAGACTTACATCTGATATTTCTTTTGTAAACGACGCAGTCCAATAATCGATGCTATGTCAGTCCGTTCTTTCTTAAAATTAAATGTCCTTGCGTGTGCATAAGTACATTGTATCCACACCCGAGTTACCGAAATGTTTGTTCGTCGTTTCACATAGTTTTTACACAACATAAAAATACAACTTGTAGCAATGCTGTGTAGTACGTATTAACATGTCGGCGACCAAAAGTAAAAGTGATAATGAAGTCTCTAGAATATTTCTTAACAAAAGATAGATTGTTCTTTCTTCTGTTTCGCAGCTTATTGCTATCAAGCGTTGCGGCAATGATTTTAAATATCTGCGCCCAGAGGGTCATAGTGTTTATTTAGAGTATTTAAACGCTAGACGCACGTTTTGGTATAGGCGCATATTAAAAAAAAAAAATCATCTCTTTACTCTCGCGCTGTGATGCTTAGCATCTTCACGAACTACAGCTCGTTGGCTGCCCTTTTCTTTAATGACAAATATCTCACATGCAAAGTAGCTGTAATCGAATAATATTACAACATCTAGCAATACAACTGTGAAAACCGCATCAAATTTCGTGCAATAGTTTTTGCTCCTACAGACATACGGACAGACAGACAAATAAACAAAAATTCTAAAAGTAATTGTTTTGGCTTACATTACTGTTCTGAAAGCCCCTCACATTAAGTTTTGTTAAATCTCTCCCATGTACAGAATCGGCCAGTTGCAATTTTATTATATGTATAGATTTTATGTTGTACTATGTCAGTAAGAAAATATCGCCCAACGAGTTCTCCGTCTGCATGTGAATGCTAATCTCAGGACCTGTTCTGAGGATTTTGATACGCACTTCAGTAAATTGGCTAAAGGTTTATGGGTTAATTTATAAATATTTCATGGAAACTGGCTAAACAATGATGAATTCAAGTCAGACGTCCCGTTTTTCCTGGCCGGCCGGTGTGGCCGTGCGGTTCTAGGCGCTTCCGTCTGGAACGGCGTTACCGCTGCGGTCGCAGGTTCGAATACTGCCTCGGGCATGGATGTGTGTGATGTCCTTAGGTTAGTTAGGTTTAAGTAGTTCTAAGTTCTAGGGGACTAATGACCTAAGATGTTAAGTCCCATAGTGCTTATAGCCATTTGAATCATTTTGCTTAATTGTAACGTGTCGTCCTATTATTCATTTTGTGATATCATTACCTTAGTTGCTTTTAGGTTATACTGCAAAGTACATCTAGTTATTATTTAACCACTTCATTCATTGTATGCTAAATTCTTAAGTACACCTAGAATTAAGTGTTCTAGAAAACAGTTTTCTCTGAAAGCAATGACGAAATGTAATGAGTTTGTCATTACATTCAGTTCCTGAACAACTGTAAACGTGTGTGGATACTTGCCGGATTTCATCGCAGCTCTGTTACATGTGTTCCGTGACATTCCACATTCCTAAGATAAACGTCGAACAGACTTTGCAGGAGAGGCCAACAATCCTTGTTTCACGTCAGTCACTTTTTCTTCCTATAATGCCGCCCATCTCCGGCCGTGAGGATCCAACACCGTTCCACCACTTTGTTCACTAACTTTATATTCTTGTTTATCATAAGAATAAACCTGATGTAAACATTACGCCATTTATTCTTCCGCGATTCCTTGACTCTCATTGGATTTCGTTTCACGTGGAGAGGAAGTCAAGCTGTGACCAGTGCACTCAAATACGATCATAATGATACGTTTTGTGTTGTGTTACATGCACGTAGACTGAGCTATAATGGGGGACAACAGATTTACCGGCGCATTAGACTTGGACAGCAATGGCCAGCCAGCCGTCCAACTAACCTGCGATGGTGTGAGCAGTTGCAGTTCGGAGGTAAAAAGAAACGAGCAAATAAACAATGTTGTTGTTGTTGTGGTCTTCAGTCCTGAGACTGGTTTGATGCAGCTCTCCATGCTACTCTATCCTGTGCAAGCTTCTTCATCTCCCAGTACCTACTGCAACCTACATCCTTCTGAATCTGGTTAGTGTATTCATCTCTTGGTCTCCCTCGACGATTTTTACCCTCCACGCTGCCCTTCAATACAAAATTGGTGATCCCTTGATGCCTCAGAATATGTCCTACCAACCGATTCCTTCTTCTAGTCAAGTTGTGCCACAAACTTCTCTTCTCCCCAATTCTATTCAATGCCTCCTCATTAGTTATGTGATCTACCCATCTAATCTTCAGCATTCTTCCGTAGAACCACATTTCGAAAGCTTCTATTCTCTTCTTGTCTAAATTATTTATCGTCCACGTTTCACTTCCATACATGACTGCACTCCATACAAATACTTTCAGATAAGACTTCCTGACACTTAAATCTGTACTCGATGTTAACAAATTTCTCTTCTTCAGAAACGCTTTCCTTGCCATTGCCAGTCTGCATTTTATATCCTGTCTAATTCGACCATCACCAGTTATTTTGCTTCCCAAATAGCAAAACTCATTTACTACTTTAAGCGTCTCATTTCCTAATCTAATTCCCGCAGCATCACCCGATTTAATTCGACTACATTCCATTATTCTCGTTTTGCTTTTGTTGATATCCTCCTTTCAAGATACGGTCCATTCCGTTCAGCTGCTCTTCCAGGTCCTTTGATGTCTCTGACAGAATTACAATGTCATCGGCGAACCTCAAAAGTTTTTTTTTCTTCTCCACCTACTCCGAATTTTCCTTTTGTTTCCTTTACTGCTTGCTCAATGTACAGATTGAATAACATCGGGGATAGGCTACAGCCCTGTCTCACTCCCTTCCCAACCACTGCTTCCCTTTCATGCCCCACTACTCTTATAACTGCCATCTGGTTTCTGTACAAACTGTAAATAGCCTTTCGCTCCCTGTATTTTACCCCTGCCACCTTCAGAATTTGTAAGAGAGTATTCCGTCAACATTATCAAAAGCTTTCTCTAAGTCTACAAATGCTAGAAACGTAGGTTTGCCTTTCCTTAATCTTTTTTCTAAGATAAGTCGTAGGGTCAGTATTGCCTCGCATGTTCCAACATTTCTACGGAATCCAAAGTGATCTTCCCGTGGGTCGGTTTCTACCAGAAACAATATAGCTTCGAATGTCATTTAATTTTTAAAAAGAATGAAATAATATTCGGCAAAACTCCAACACTATCGCGCGCTTCTTACGTGACCAGACGGAAAGCATAAAATGCTCTCGCTCTTACCTTACATAGTATTCTAATTACAAACAGGGGTGATGAAAATTCCTTACTCAAACACAGGGTTATTTCTCTGAGTGGGGTATGTGTGATACAGAAGCCTACTGCAAGGATTTCACCGTACTATTGAACAATGAAGCCGATGAAGTTATTGATTACAGTCAGTCATCGGATAATCTCTTAGCTTTGAATAATGATGCCAATGAAGTTATTGATTCCAGTCAGTCATCGGATAATCTCTTAGCTTCTTCCTTATCCGAATTCGAGAAATACATTTCAGTCCTGGAATTGTCATCTGCTACGTTGATAAAGAGTCAGTCAACAACAAGCTCCACGAAGCCACCCATTCGCAGCAATTTCTCCTTTTCTTTAATGACATACCGTTCTATATCCCGCCAACGTTCTGCAGTGACGAGAAAAAGAAATGACTCAAGCGAGACTTGAACCAGCGAACCACGAACGGCAGTAAAATAGCGCTACACATATAACATCAGTGTGTGTCTCAGATATTTCTAATACACTCCATCAAAACCGATTATCTCCGTAAATTTATGAAAAACTTTAAGTACATCTCGGCACTTTTTAACCCTGTTCCCCTAGGGAACAGTAGGTAACCTCAGCCATTTTCATACTGCGTATTAACAGCGCGACAATCAGAGCGCAACAGTGCAGAGACAGTGACTGTACACTACGTAGCTGAAGCGTGATTAAGAAATACGTTGACGGCTGTTAACACATTTGAATATCTTAAAGTTTCATTTAACGTAAATTAGTAATAAGATATCTAATATATAAGTACGACCTACATCCAGGAGCGGAACACCACCAGTGCACGTGTGCTACGGCTTCTGACCAATCATCGTGTTTTGTCTGTTTGCATGTTTTATTCTTACGATAAACGGAGTATAGTATGCAGCATTTAGACGGTATATGCTAGTCACCAAACCCTGCAACAAACATTCGCTGGCATGTGTTAATGGAACCATCTCGTGGTCGTGCGGTAGCGTTCTCGCTTCCCACGCCCGGGTTCCCGGGTTCGATTCCCGGCGGGGTCAGGGATTTTCTCTGCCTCGTGATGGCTGGGTGTTGTGTGCTGTCCTTAGGTTAGTTAGGTTTAAGTAGTTCTAAGTTCTAGGTGACTGATGACCATACATGTTAAGTCCCATAGTGCTCAGAGCCATTTGAACCATTTGAACCAGTAATACAATATTGTTTCACAAGAAACACGCGCTCTTCGAATCAATAGCGATACATTGTCACTAAACACTGAACACCGAGCTCCAGCCACAGCGACGCGCGGAAACACACCGTTGCGTCAAACTATGTTGCAAAGACCCGAGTTCTCATGTCAAACATCACAAATTACATTGTGCAGTTTCAGCGGAATTGCTACACTTGTTTGTGGTGCCTCTATCAAGTGGGACACCCTGTAATGGGGTGGACGCAAATACGGACACTCCACATGCCTAACACGGTGTAGGAGAAACGTTGGCATTCAACATAGCTAGCTTCCAGTCGTCTCGGAATGAATAAATACAGGTCCTGAAAGGTTCTCAAGAGAATCTTATACCATTCTTCCTGCGAAATAGCGGCAAGTTAAGGATGATGGAGGTTGATAGCGATCACGCGCCTTTCTTTCCAAAGTAGACCACCAAGGCCCAATAATATTCATGTTTGGTGAGTACAGTGGCCGCGGAGATGCGACGCTTCATCCTCGTGTTCACAAAACCAGTCCTGCAAGATGCGAGTCTACTGAACAGGAGGCCGGCCGTAGTGGCCGTGCGGTCCTAGGCGCTACAGTCTGGAACCGAGCGACCGCTGCGGTCGCAGGTTCGAATCCTGCCTCGGGCATGGATATGTGTGATGTCCTTAGGTTAGTTGAGTTTAATTAGTTCTGAGTTCTAGGCGACTGATGACCTCGGAAGTTAAGTCGCATAGTGCTCAGAGCCATTTTTACTGAACAGGAGCCCTGTCATCTTGGATCACAGCGTCACCATGAGGGAACAAACATTGTACCATGGGATGGACTTGTTCAGTCGAAATGGTCACATGATCCTTAGTATAATGCGACCTTGCAGAGTAACTAAGGGGCCCATGGAATACCAAAATATGTCTGACCATATCATCGTCCAATCCCCGTCATATTTCACTCTTACAACGTAAACACGGCCAGAAGTTGGAAACAGTGTGAAATAAGACCCATCTGAGCAAATGTTTCTTCCATTGCTGCATAGTCCAGGTTTTATGGCTTCGACACCACATTTTCCTGTTATGGGCATTTGCATCACTGGTGAATGCGTTTGGAGTTCCAACTCGTCCTATAATTGTTTTGGTGCTGAAAGGACTCCGAGTCCAACAATCACTTCTGCAATTTAAGTCGCATAGTGCTCAGAGCCATTTTTACTGAACAGGAGCCCTGTCATCTTGGATCACAGCGTCACCATGAGGGAACAAACATTGTACCATGGGATGGACTTGTTCAGTCGAAATGGTCACATGATCCTTAGTATAATGCGACCTTGCAGAGTAACTAAGGGGCCCATGGAATACCAAAATATGTCTGACCATATCATCGTCCAATCCCCGTCATATTTCACTCTTACAACGTAAACACGGCCAGAAGTTGGAAACAGTGTGAAATAAGACCCATCTGAGCAAATGTTTCTTCCATTGCTGCATAGTCCAGGTTTTATGGCTTCGACACCACATTTTCCTGTTATGGGCATTTGCATCACTGGTGAATGCGTTTGGAGTTCCAACTCGTCCTATAATTGTTTTGGTGCTGAAAGGACTCCGAGTCCAACAATCACTTCTGCAATGACTTTTGCAATTGTCAGAGTCTCATTTTTCGCTACAATCCTCGTTAAGGACCGTCTGTCACGATCACTCAATACACGCTTTCGTCCACATTGTGACTTAGCGGATTTTATTTTCCAAGTTTCCTTCTATTTGGTAAAGTCTTCGACACGGTGCCTCTTGAAACTCCGAACACTTTGGCTACCTCGACTACGAAAGCACGCACCATATGAGCACTGTCAATTTGCCCATGTTCGAATTCACTTAGATCTGCCATGATGCACTCATTACAACAAACAACACTGGTCTGTGCATGACTGATACCAGCCATGTGGGCCGGCCGCGGTGGTCTCGCGGTTCTAGGCGCGCAGTCCGGAATCGCGCGACTGCTACGGTCGCAGGTTCGAATCCTGCCTCGGGCATGGATGTGTGTGATGTCTTTAGGTTAGTTAGGTTTAAGTAGTTCTAAGTTCTAGGGGACTGATGACCGCAGCTGTTATGTCCCATAGTGCTCAGAGCCAATTGAACCAGCCATGTATTGAATGGTTCAAATGGCTCTGAGCACTATGGGACTTAAGCCTTCAGCTTCAATTGATTATTTTTTTTCAACCAATTCTGCCTGCAAGACATTTTGCAGACAATATCCATGTATACCACTGAACGTACGTGCAAAATTTTATCATTGCATGACATTAGTTCAGGATATGTGACATCATAAACAATGAGATGCGTCAAAAACTTTTCTTTGCGTCCAACATAGCCCGAATTGCCCACATTATATTCATCTATTTTTCATAATCAGAGTACTTAGCGATTTCCAAGAAACTTTAAACGTAATTTCAAGTCGTTTATAAAGCATTCTCGCTTACAAACTTAATGTGAAATTTTTAACACATTAACTGCTTTGTAAAATAATCAGGTGTTTGTAGCTGTTTTATATATGGGAGTTCGGGGGTTTACTGGTTCACCACTAATCGTGTAATCGGGTACTGTTGGATTCTTTCTTTATTGTTACGGGCAATATCTTACATATGTGAATTCTGACTCTGTGCATATTTTTATTGAATGAAGTATTCCCTACAGGAACTGTTTTCATATGCTTAGACAACTGGAAGGCGACGTCGAGTGGTGTAGAGAGAGCTAAACGGTTTCGTGGAAAACAGAACCCGCTTTTTACTATATTATCGCTACGATAAAACTGTACAAAGGGTGAACTCCGTTGTCTGTTATTCATAGTTCTTCGGTTTCGTTTCATTTTTCCTCTGTATGAAAGTGTCAGCTAGACATATATCGTAGCGTCACATATATCACTATTCACTCGCCGGTGGTTTTTATTGATAATGATGTTCCTTTGTTCTCAGTATAGTTCTAATTTGACCTTTTTCTATATTTGTCGAGACAGAAGACACCGTAATGAAGTACCGCAATAGAGTAATTTATTTCCGTATGAGCACTTTGTGACGTAATGAGAATTACTTATGTGACTGTGAATAGTTTTTACCTTATTGGGTTAACATGTCAGGAATTCCCGTTTGATTCGCAGGCATCAGATAATTTAATACGTAAATCTCAGAATGCAACAGAAACAGTCTGCAATAACGCGAATATCTGCACAGGGGATATTTTTATCTTAAAATTTCTGTCTTTGAAATTACTATCAGATCACGATATTTCGATCAGCGGTTCTGCATGATATAATAGTCTACAAAGTTTGACGTTAATGCAAAATACGCCTCTGCTACGGGACCGTTTCTTTGTTTGCTCGCATTGTTGACCCGGTACCGTTTTGCGGTGACCGCGAGGCAGTTTGGCTGTTCGGTGCCGCCAGCGCCATCTGTACGGCGAACAGAGGAACTATCTGCAGCCCCAACCGCTGATCTGATAAATTTTCGAATTCGCGTTTTACCACCAGCACTACCGAAAGGCAAATGCAAAATGTCTCGAAGAGTCTGAATGAACTTATCGTTCGGCGTTTCATTCCTGCCATCAGCTTAGTGTTAATTAAAAAAAACCTGTTCCAACTTGAACCAGTATTCAAAGAAATTTTAAAGTTACTCGTCTGCCTTTATTTACCATTGTCTAATATCCAGAGTATACGTTGTATATAAGTCCATTGTGCTGTCTTCCATCACGACATTCATAAACTCTGCTACAATTTTCAAATCAGTTGGGCTCAGCAGCTGAAGTACCCTGCGTCTCTCGCAGAAATCATATAGTGATCACAATGCGATTTTATTCATAAAAAAATGTTCATCCTAAAGAGGCTAAAGGATAAGATTATCTATTCGTGCAGCATGACTTTGCAGATGTAGTCACAGGAGAGGGAAATAGCCTGCAGCAGTACAATTAATATTTTCCAAAACTGACAACGATTCACTTAAAATATTTTCTTTTGCACTGGACGTATTAAATGTGAGGAGCTTGTAAGATGGTTGGTTTGGTTGGTTTGTGGGGGTTGAAGGGACCAGACTACATAGGCCATCGGTCCCAGCTTGTAAGATTATCAATATGAAGACAGTAAGGGAAAGAGATGAACTAAGAGACTATTAAGGAGCTGCAACAGCAGTTGAAAGAAATGGATAGTATCTTGAAAAAACGTTATAAGTTGAAAATCATAAAAGTAAAACAGGGGAAATGGAGCATCGCGAATTAAATTAGGTGGTGCTGAAGTAATCAGATTAGGAAATGAGACACTGAAAGCAGTGATTGAGTTAACGCTATTTGGGAAGCGAAATTACTTGAGTAGACAGGATATGAAATGCAGGCTGACTATAGCTAGGAAACCATTTCCGAAAAGAGAAATTTGGTAAAATCGAATATAAGTTTGTGTGTTAGGAAGTCTCTTTTGAAGGTATTTATTTGTCTGGAGTGTGATCTTGTACAGAAATGAAACGTGGACGGTAAAGAGTTAAGATAAGAAGAGAATAGAAGTTTTAGGAATTTGGTGCTATAGAAGAATGCTATAGATTAAAGAGGTTGATCAAAAAGCTAATGAGGACATACTTAACCAAATACGGGAAAAAAGGAATTTCTGGCACAGCCTGAGTAAAAGAAAGAATCGGTTAATAAGACACGTTCTGAGAGATCAACTGATCGGCCGGCCGTTGTGGCTGAGCGGTTCCAGGCGCTTCAGTCCGGAACCGCACTGCTGCTACGGTCGCAGGTTCGAATCTTGCCTCGGGCATGGATGTGTGTGATGTCCTTAGGTTAGTTAGGTTTTAGTAGTTCTAAGTTCTAGGGGACTGATGACCTCAGATGTTAAGTCTCATACTGCTCAGAGCCATCTGAACCATTTGAATCAAGTGATCGCCAAATTTGTCTGGGGGGGGGGGGGGGGGGGTGGAGCGGGAGTAGGTGATAGGTGAGGTAGAATTGTAGAAGGGGACCAAGGTTGAACACACTAAACGGGTTCAAATGGATATAGGCTGTAATAGTTATGAAGAGGCTTGCACAGGATAGAGCGGCGTGGAGAAATTAATATTTCGTCCGTGAGAGATGGCACTATGAGACCCGCGGATGTTGACGAATACAAATAAAGAGTTTCTTCGTCGGTCACTTCACTTGTCTATTCTGTCACTAAGGCGTCTCGAAGGTTCACACCATCATCTTCAGGGGGACAACTGTTTATTTACATAGCTGGTGTTGGTGGAGAGTAAAGACGTCTTTTGACAGGAGGAGACCAAGGGCAGTGCAGGTTTGTTGTGTCTTTTTCCAATGATAAAAATTGTTTATTTAGAAAAGGCAGTTTTGAGGTTAGGAAACATGAATTTCCGGCAGCCCCAGTAAGTAAAACTGACTGTCCGGCCCCGAACCTGAAACTGGCATAGATCTACAAGTCAGTCAGCTCTTTACTACGCACCGATTCCTAACTGCCGACTATCTTCCAGCAGAAGAACAGATAACCGTATAATGGCCGGAAGACCCCTTGTGGGATTATTCAGCTCCCTGAGGAAAGTCTTTGTATTTGACACCACTCCGCCGACTTGAGCTTCTATGAATTTGTACACACCCATGAATATACCGTAAAGTTAAACAGCTGAATTTAAGTTAACGTCCTTCAACTTCCGCCGTACAGTTATACAAGGGAATTTCATAATAGAAGTCACACGTTATTATGGCCGTCCAAGCCACTTTTATTGATTGCTGCACTGGACTTTTAAAAGTGACCCAGATACATGACATTATTTTTCAGCATAGTTGCCAAGTGTCTGTAAACATGGATCGGAAACGTTCCATTCCTCGACAGTAAAAGTCCGCTCCTTACTCAGGGAACAGCTCGAGAAGCGCTGGATAATCTCTGTCATCTCATCTGTTCTTGCGGCTTGACGAAAAGATGTAATTCTCTTGGTGCTAGATCCGGTTTTGCCGATCACCATCTTCCACACGTCTGCAGCTTTGGTGAAGCTATCGCCACCATTTCAGAGCAGTCGGGCGCGGCACTGCATTCTGTCGATATACCACCAAAATTTCGCGGTGTATTTGTGTGCAGTTAAGGCGCTTTGCTCAGAAGAATCGTACTGTCCAGCTTACTTCATCTGTGGAGTGCGTTTCTAGCTGCAGTTTTAATCGCACACTGTGATGCACCTGTTATCCATAATGTAGCAGAACTGTGTCCGATGGAAGCCAGGAACCTGCTAGTCTATCCTGACAATGCGGCAGTCTTCTTGTGTTACGACCTTACAAAAATAGGTCCCAAGCGGTGGGATCGACTTTTTTGAAATCATCTGTAGCATGTTGTAGGTCATTGTCCAAGGTATCACATAATGCAGCTGTTCAGACTGGTAGGCCCTCGTTTGCGAGTAATCTACGAAAAAATTTTGGAATTTTGCATGTTGCTTTATAGTTTAAAAAAGGAAAATGTATTGCATCTGGTTGCGTAGCGTGATATACTACAGGTGTTATATGCACGGTTGTGAGTTAGAATCTCATTAAGGGGTTTGAAGTACTTTATTTTTAGATCTGTATTGAAATTACTGTGAGCATTATTTTCATTCTGTTACTTGGTTTAAAAGTGTTTTTTATTTCTGTTCCTTTGTCATGTCGTTTTAATTGCCCTAATACTGTTTTCAATTGCACTCATTTTTCCTTCCTGTCATTCTTTACCCAGTTGGAATCTTTGTGCATGTTAATTTAATTATTTTTATTTATCTATCATAATATTAAACATTTGAAATTGCAAGTCTATCAGTTGAAGAACAAAAGACGAAATGCACTCTGTCTTCAGGCCATAAGTGGCCCATCGGGACCATCCGACCGCCGTGTCATCCTCAGCGGAGGATGTGTATAGGAGAGGCATGCGGTCAGCACACCGCTATCCTGGTCGTTATGATGGTTTTTTGTGACCAGAGCCGCTACTATTCGGTCGAGCAGCTCCACAATTGGCATCACGAGGCTGAGTGCACCCCGAAAAATGGCAACAGCGCATGGCGGCGCGGATGGTCACCGATCCAAGTGCCGGCCATACCCGATAGCTCTAACTTTGGTGATCTGACAGGAACCGGGGTATCCACTGCGGCAAGGCCTTTGCCCAAAAGACTAAATAATCTGTTTATATTAACTGTGCAATTGTGTCAAAAATGTAATTTTCGTTTCGAGATGTTTATTTTCTTGGGTGGTAATCGTCATACAAACATAAATTTTTATTGCACTGCGGACAAAGTAACACACATGACGTTTAAACGAGAAAAGGGATTTCAAGTAAAATGAAATTCAAGCAGAATGAGGAATACAGACAATGAATGCAACAACGTGGACGAAAATGTGGGACGATGCAGTGGGAGATAATAAATCGATGTTAATACAGGGAAATACATAAAATCACGTGTGCGAAGATTCCGAGGAAAAAGAATTATGTGAAAGAAAATTAAATTGAAAAAGTTAGTACGGTGATCTAAACGATGTGACAAAGGAACGGAAATTAAAAAATACGTTTAAACCAAATAACTCAATAAAAATAAATTTCGATAAAGAATTTGTTAAAAGTATACATAACGCTTGGTAAGATTCGAAGCCGCAACTCATTGCATATGAGGCGTGTACCAATAACCATTACGTTACACAATCAATATATTTAATGCTTCTTTGCCGGCGGGAGTGGCCGAGCGGTTCTAAGCGCTACAGTCTGGAACCGTGCGACCGCTACGGTCGCAGGTTCGAATACTGACTCGGGCGTGGATGTGTGTGATGTCCTTAGGTTAGTTAGGTTTAAGTAGTTCTAAGTTTTAGGGGACTGATGACCTCAGTCCCATAGTGCTCAGAGCCATCCGAACCACTTTAATGATTCTTTTTTAAAGGTGTAAAGTTGCATGCGAAATTTCGTTCCTTTTTTCATCAATTACTCATATACTGTGGCCCACCAGGGTTAATGGCTGTAGGGTGTGATAATTGCAACTTTAAGGTACATCTTCGTGAAGATGGTTTCAGAAAGTCGATCCCACCATTGAGGTCCTATCCTTGTCAATGCAGAGCGACGTGTGTAAATTACTTTGTGATGTCCTTACGTATTAATGTCCACACCACTTTGGATTGCCCACGACTTACTGTGCATACGTATGAAATTTTGAATCGCTTACTAACACCACAATGGCCTTGCGAGGCAATAGCTTAAATTTCCCGAAAGGTTTCACATTTTGTTGGCCGGTGTGGCCGAGCGGTTCTAGGCGCTTCAGTCCGGAACCGCGCTGCTGCTACGGTCACAGGTTCGAATACTGCCTCGGGCATGGATGTGTGTGATGTCCTTAGGTTAGTTATGTTTAAGTAGTTCTAAGTCTAGGGGACTGGTGACCTCAGATGTTAAGTCCCATAGTGCTCAGAGCCATTTGAACCATTCGTTTCGCATTTTGTTGTCAGGTGCATGTGAAAGTACAGAGAAGTCGTGACGTAGCGCAGACAGCTGACGCGGGCCGTCCTCTGTTCCGTGTTGCAGGCCAACAAGCCACTGATGGAGAAGCGACGCCGAGCCCGCATCAACCAGAGCCTGGCCGCTCTCAAGACGCTCATCCTGGACTCGGCACGGCTGGAGGTACGTACGCCTCTCCTTCTGCTACAAGACACTGCACTGCTCTCTCTCAGCCACCTCGTACTGCTGCCCGTACTATCTGGGTCAGGTTCACTGTCGTGTGAGACATCTAAAAAGATATCATTCTCGCCTTTGACTGCTAAAACTATTTATTTACATAAATACACGAATGAAATATTCGTGTCCAATCATTTTCAGGTAAAACGCAGTGAAAGATTCATGCTTCGACATATGTCAAAATTTGTAAACTGGTGTGCAACACTTAAGGATGGAAGTAACTTTTGCACGATCTGTCAGTGCCAAGTAAAATAGCTTGTTGAAACTCGAACCATACATAGAAAGTAATGCTACAGTACAATACAGTAAAATACTAAAAGTAACTGAAGGAAGTATCCCATGAACAGAGACTCCTGTTGAATGACAATAATAATGCTGAAGCCACAGGGTTTCTTAATTTTGGTACCCCAACTGGGAGGCGGCGCGTAGGTAAGAAACAGGAAAAGGTACTAATCTCTCGGTACTGTTAAGGTCCCTTTACTAGCGGATAACATATGCAAACATATTACATAACTTGCAAGGTGGTGCAAAGTTGAAGCAAAGTGTCCTGGCTGTCTGTACCTGATGAAATGGGCTGAAGCAGTTGTGGAGCTCGTAGACCTCGACAGCACTGGCTAGAGGGCGTTGTCGTCGGTGTCTCTCGTAGTGCCAACTTAACAGGTGGAACTACGTTGTGGCATTGTAGCTATCGATACCACATTGATGGTCCTGTAGACCACACAAAAGGCGGGACATGCTTCTTAATAGGATGTGTGATCAGCAAGGGTGGCAATGCATGCTCTGCAGTACGGTCCCACACTGGCCTCAGGGTTGGTAACGGATTCTAGTGGTAGGGAGTTCCATTTCTGCATCAGCTCGGTTGAAAATTCCTAGATGGCAGTTGGTGCCTGTGGACGTGCTGCAGTACATCCACCCAATGCATCCCACACATGCTCGACAGGATTTGAGTTGGGATAACATGTAGACCATTCGGATATTATCTATTCGTTCCGAGAGCTCCTTCTCCTCTGTTGTTCGATCTAATCGCGCACTTTCATCCATAAAAATGAAATGCTGGTAGAACGCACCCCTAAAATATGGCCATGCCGAACAAGTACATTGTCACAACAGTGTGGACAGATGGGTGTACCGTGTTTAAAGATGTAGACATCAGTATGCTCATGCAACTTTATGCCTCTCCAAACCGTCAGGTACAACAGTGTTTCTGGGTGCATTATGTGTCCGCATGTTTCGCCATTTGAGGATACATCCAGCATTGTTGAGTGTGATCGTTTCTGTGGTCCACATATATGGTGTGAGGGAGCATAATGTTGCATGGATGTAGTGACCTCTAAATCTTTGAACACAGTGCAGTCACTATTGTCCTCCTTCCGTATGTGCATCTTTTCAGGGGCGCATTCGGCCCTTTCTTAATTTTTAAGGATGACAATGCACAATCGCATCAAATAGCACAGGTGAAGGAGCTCTTGACATCTACATCTACATCTACATGATTACTCTGCAATTCACATTCAAGTGCTAAGCAGAAGGTTCATCAAACCACAATCATACTATCTCTCTACCATTCCACTCCCGAACAGCGTGCGGGAAAAACGAACACCTAAACCTTTCTGCTCGAGCTCTGATTTCTCGTATTTTATTTTGATGATCATTCCTACCCATGTAGGTTGGGCTCAACAAAATATTTTCGCATTCGGAAGAGAAAGTTGGTGACTGAAATTTCGTAAATAGATCTCGCCGTGACGTAAAACGTCTTTGCTTTAATGACTTCCATCCCAACTCGCGTATCATATCTGCCACACTCTCTCCCCTATTAAGTGAGAAAACAAAATGAGCTGCCCTTTTTTGCACCCTTTCGATGTCCTCCGTCAATCCCATCTGGTAAGGATCCCACACCGCGCAGTAATATTTTGACAGAGGACGAACGAGTGTAGTGTAAGCTGTCTCTTTAGTGGACTTTTGCATCTTCTAAGTGTCCTGCCAAAGAAACGCAACCTTTGGCTCGCCTTCCGCACAATATTATCTGTGTGGTCTTCCCAACTGAAGTTGTTTGTAATTTTAACACCCAGGTACTTAGTTGAATTGACAGCCTTGAGAATTGTACTATTTATCGAGTAATCGAATTCCAACGGATTTCTTGTGGAACTCATGTGGATCACCTCACACTTTTCGTTATTTAGCGTCAACTGCCACCTGCCACACCATACAGCAATCTTTTCTAAATCGGTATGCAACTAATACTGGTCTTCGGATGACCTTACTAGACGGTAAATTACAACATCATCCGCGAACAACCTAAGAGAACTGCTCAGATTGTCACCCAGGTCATTTATATAGGATCAGGAACAGCAGAGGTCCCAGGACGCTTCCCTGGGGAACAACTGTTTTACTCGATGATTTGTCGTCTATTACTACGAACTGCGACCTTCCTTACAGGAAATCACGAATCCAGTCGCACAACTGAGACGATACCCCATAGGCCTGCAGCTTGATTAGAAGTCGCTTGTGAGGAACGGTGTCAAAAGCTTTCCGGAAATCTAGAAATACGGAATCAACTTGAGTCCCCTGTCGATAGCGGCCATTACGTCGTGCGAATAAAGAGCTAGCTGCGTTGCACAAGAACGATGTTTTCTGAAACCATGCTGATTACGTATCAATAGATCGTTCCCTTCGAGGTGATTCATAATGTTTGAATACAGTATATGCTCCAAAAACCTACTGCAAACCGACGTCAATGATATAGGTCTGTAGTTCGATGGATTACTCCTACTACCCTTCTTAAACACTGGTGCGACCTGTGCAATTTTCCAATCTGTAGGTACAGATCTATCGGTGAGCGAGCGGTTGTGTATGATTGCTAAGTAGGGAGCTATTGTATCAGCGTAATCTGAAAGGAACCTAATCGGCATACAATCTGGACCTGAAGACTTGCCCGTATCAAGCGATTTGAGTTACTTCGCAACCCCTAAGGTATCTACTTCTAAGAAACTCATGCTAGCAGCTGTTCGTGTTTCAAATTCTGGAATATTCCATTCGTCTTCCCTGGTGAAGGAATTTCGGAAAACTGCGTTCAATAACTCCGGCACTGCGCAGCGAAGGTATTGACTGTGTCTTGCCGCTTGTGTACTTTACATACGACCAGAATTTCTTCGGATTTTCTACCAAATTTCGAGATAATGTTTCGTTGTGGAACCTATTAAAGGCATCTCGCATTGAAATCCGTGTCAAATTTCGCGCGTCTGTAAATTTTAGCCAATTTTCGGGATTTCGCGTTCTTCTGAACTTCGCATGCTTTTTCCGTTGCCTGTGCAACGGCGTTCGGACCTGTTTTGTGTACCATGGGGGATCAGTTTCATCTCTTACCAATTTATGAGGTATGAATCTCTCAATTGCTGTTGCTACTATATCTTTGAATTTGAGCCACATCTCGTCTACATTTGCATAGTCAGTTCGGAAGGAATGGAGATTGTCTCTTAGGAAGGCTTCTAGTGACACTTTATCCGCTTTTTTAAATAAAATGACAGGCTATTCGGTGAATGGACGGCCTACCCTTTACACCGACTCAAATCCCATCGATAATGCGTGGTATGCATTGCGGAGATGTATTGTAGCATATCCACATGCGCCAGCACCCATCCAGCAGCGAGCCGCTGTGTCCGAGCGGTTCTGAGCGCTTCAGTCCAGAACCGCGCTGCTGCTATGGTCGCAGGTTCGAATCCTGCCTCAGGCATGGATGTGCGTGATGTCCTTAGGCTAGTTAGGTTTGAGTAGTTCTAACTCTAGGGGACTGATGACCTCAGATGTTAGGCCGGCCGGTGTGGCCGAGCGGTTCTAAGCGCTTCAGTCTGGAACCAGGCGACCGCTACAGTCGCAGGTTCGAATCCTGCCTTGGGCATGGATGTGTGTGATGTCCTTAGGTTAGTTAGGTTTAAGTAGTTCTAAGTTCTAGGGGACTGATGACCTCAGATGTTAAGTCCCATAGTGCTCAGAGCCATTTGAGCCATTTTGAACCTCAGATGTTAAGTCCCATAGTGCTTGGAGCCATTTGAACAATTTTTGAACCATCCAGCAGTGTTCAACCAAGCTGGTGGAGGAATGGAATGCTCTACCACTACAACTGAGTACCAGTCTTCTAGCCAGTATGGGAGTACGTTTCAGAGTATGGATTTCTGTCCGTGGTGATCACACACACTATTAAGAACCACGTCTTGCCTTTCGTAATGTCCAGGGGACAATCATAAATAGTCGTGACTCCAGTGTAATTATGTCTTTGAATAAAAGTTTCACATCTGCTGGTTTCATTGCGTATATCTTTCAGTTACTAACCGTGGTATACTGCACCATTTACTTCTATGTAAGGTCCAAGTGCCATCCAGCTGTGTTACTTGACAGGCGAAAGCTCTTTCGTTCTTAAGTTTCGTACGCCAAACATGGACAGAAGGGGAGCTTCAAGCATAAGATGGTTACTTCCAGTAATCTTAGTTTATTATAGTTCTGTTCATAAAATAACATATGATCGCTACAGTGAACGACTCAAGTAGAATGTTGCCAACTTCATCGAACCTTGCGAACATACCCGCATCTTTCATCTACTAAAACTCTGCCATGGCTCTAAGGATGAGATTAGTTTAGATTAGACGCAACCACCTACGCAAAAGCTAGTGCCAAAACACCCGCATTCAGCTGAGGGTGCTGTTTTTATTCTAATGCCTGCTACCGTTATTCCCATGGCGCCAGGCAAGAAGCGTATATAATTTAGTGAATCCAAATGAGACTGGGAGTCCCTCAGAAACTGCCTGTCCTCTTTTGGTTGAACAGGGATAAAGGGTTGGAAAGGACTAAAAATGCACGAGAGAAATATCGCTAAAAATACCAAAATAAAAATCAAACAGAATGTCATTATGATGTATATCAAACAATTTCGTTTGATCAGAGGATTTCGGAACTGAAATTGGATACAGTCAAGGCAGAGTATAACAGAATTTATTTATGTATAATTATAGATGTTTTAATAGATTAAAGTAATTAATCGTCTTTTCAGTAAAAGTCGTTGTTAGAATCGACGTAGTTTGACCTCGTGCTTCGATTAAAATGTATCAATTGCTTCAAAAGCCTTTTCTAAAACAGTGTCAACATTAAAGTAAGCAGTGCTCATGGGACCATACCCAATGAAACCTACTATGTCACTGCTATTAAGAGGTGTTTCTGACTTCTGGTAGATGTCCGTAAAGCTAGGGGTAATATGTAAAATGAAAGCAAATAAGAAAACATTAACCACACCAAGGAAGCTGATAACGTAGGTACAAGTGCAAGGATCATTATGGGATGGGTAGTTTCAAGCAGTTTTGTGCAGTGGGCGAAAGCATCTGTTGTGTTACACACAATGAATGTTTACTATGGAAATTTAAATTACGACGAAAAAAGCAGTTTTTGTCTGAAGCAATCGATTTGGAATAGCTCGAAAGGTCACAATCGATCTGGCATTTAGGAAAAGAATTACTGACTTGAATAGAGTTACTACACCAGAATTTCGACGAAGCAGTCGATATTCTCTTTTGCGAGAGCTTGAGATGCTTGGAGCGTTCGCTTTTGTATAGTTCTGTGCTGTTTCATTTTGAAACACCGTGGTGCCAACATTGTAAAATAGGGCAAAAAGTATTGTTTCTGCAGTAGATGATCCACAGCTACACTTTGCTCTTTGATTGTAGGAGGGAAGATCGGAGAGTAAGGCGCAATAATGTTTTTACCAAAAAGTTTAACAGATAAAAAAAAAGTCGCAAATGAACTTACATCTTTTACTTTCTTTTCAGCATAGTCACCAACGTTCTCAACACATTTCTCGCACTGTGGTACCAGGGTACCTGTTTCAATATGCCCAGTTCGTAGAAGTCCGTTTGGTTGGAACATAGCTATCCGCTGATCTCACGCCGCATCTGCCGCAAAGCGTTGGCCGACCAGGAATTTCTTATGGGAGCAAACAGATGAAAGTCCGGCGTGCAAGGTCTGGACTGCATAATGGATGATGGAACATCTCACTCCCAAATTTGGTGATTTTCTCACGAACAGGAGCAGAAGCATGGGAGAGGGGGAGGGGAGAAATTTCAAGAAGAAGTTTACACCGTCAGCGTTAATGCTGTGACATTTGTCACGAAGGGCATGAACCAAAGTATAATGTGGGCTGCAGCATTCACAGTGGTCGCGTGTTCGGCAGACTCCACTAACAGTACACCTTGCATATCCCAGAACACTGCCACAAGCACTTTCTTAGCAGACTGTGTCACTTTCAATTTTTTCGTACTAGGAAACCAGTATGTTTCTACGCCATAGACACCAACACGGTTTCGGGCATGTAGTGGTACGCCCACGACTTATCACCAATGACGATTCCTTTCAGGAAACCATGTCCTCTGCGGTGTAACGCATTAAGTGATGCTAGCTTGCCATCACGGCCCCTCTCGGAAGAATGCACACCACTTGGAGACATTGTTACGGTCCATACTATTGTCCCCATACACTCCACGCAAGCGCCTGTGAATTACACTCGGTTTATGCCTTTTGGCCCACCAATATCGAACTATATCTCACTGCTCTTCACAAGTTGACGACGGTAACATTCGCACCATGTTTGTTTCGTGGTTCAGGCTCCTCTCTCATCAAAACAAAATACCATCTGTAGCGCAAAATTCGAACTATATCGTCGTGAAATTTCAACATTGCACCAGTAATATTAGGGAAGAAAAAAAGTATTGTGCGTTGCTTTCTGATCCTCCCTCGTACGTATTTATCTGTTTTTAGTGTCGAGTTGTTCTGCTCTCAGCCTCATTCTCGAGCAACCATTCCTGCCATCAGCCAGACCGCCTGGCTAGTATCCGTCACAGACATTTACCGAGAAAGGGTCTGCGGCCCCGAAATTAGTTGCGCTAAACAAATGGTAATCAAATAAAAATAGAAAGCAAAGCGTTGCTGCTGGACGTGTATTGCCAAACAAATATTTCGTCACCGAAGTACCTGCCAATAAAACTCCTGTCCTAAATTGTCTGAGAAGTTCACGATCACACAATACTGGCCACAGCACATTTGTCGTAAGTGCACTGAATGTGATTTGATGACGATTTCGCCTAGTTGTGAGGTGATGGAGACGTGAGTGTGGTGACGCTGCAGAGTGATGTCGGGCGGCTGTTGCAGCAGAACACGAAGCACTCCAAGCTGGAGAAGGCGGACATCCTGGAGCTGACGGTGCGCCACCTCCAGCGGCAGAAGGCGCTCGGCTCCAGCTCCGTGCTCTCCAAGTTCCGCGCCGGATTCCAGGAATGCGCCCGAGAGGTGAGTTCCTAGTGTGTATGACGAGTAAAAAAACTGTGTACGGTAGATAGGGTGGTCCAAAATACTGTACTTTCAGATTTCATACCTCCACAAGCCTTAAATTGTGCATTTATGTGTAAAAGTAACACACACAATATTTTGTCAAAAAATACTTACTCTCAGAGGTCTCTCAGGAGCACACAAGTTTTATAATACAAGAAAAAATCATTCGCTTGATGAATGTGCAAATTGCCGCGCGGTTAGAGGCGTCATGTCACGGATTGCACGGCCCCTCCTGTCGGAAGTTCGAGTCCTCCCTCGGGCATGGGTGTGTGTGTTGTTCTTAGTTAAAGTTAGTTTAAGTTAGTTCAAGTAATGAGTAAGTCTAGGGACCGATGACCTCAGCAGCTTGATCCCTTAGGAATTCACATACATTTGAACATTTGAATGTGCAAATTGTGCCATTAGAGCAACTTTTGAAGAAGTAGGGAGCTCTTTTAGATGTCTAATTCGAAGAAATAACTGTTTCTGTTCCTCATCCTTCGTCAGTGTTTTACTGTACTTTTGTATCCGACTGATAGCGCGTTCTGTTGCGTCATTTACTTCTTTCATCTGAGAGCAGCGCTGACGAAGTTCTTTGAATACTGGATGTTCTGTCTGTTCTGTAGAGGCTAACTGTAAGAAAGATATTCATTTCATTCTTACTCCTTCAACCAACACATCGAAAAATCAAGTTTGTTCTGTCGGAAGATTGTATAATTTCAGGTCTTCCAACTCTTCCAATTTATTCATTACCTTGACTCGGCGAGGAGTACCAGATATTCGTGGGCGTTGCAAGTTTTTCACCATGTTTCCCTTTGTCCCTGTTTCTACTCTATCATCAAAGAAGGCTGGGGCAATCAGGTGCTCAGAGGGAAACCAAAGACACCTGCAAGGACTCTTACTGCTTTATTAGCTACACTTTTGCGAGATAATTCTTGAGGAGAGTAATATGTCTGATATCATCGTAAGTACTTCCGATACAAATATGCGCTTCATTTCACTCTCTGTTAAACAAGACTGACAGATAAAGCCAAGTCAGTTATATTTTGGACTTGTTGTTGTGTTAATTTAAATTGAAATTGGTAAAGAAATATTTCCATTGCATAAATACCTTTCGCCATCCAGCGATCATGATGCTTTCGACTGGAAGCTCGAAATGACGCGATAGCACGTCTTCCACCACTGAGGAACAATAAGGATAATTGTAAAATTTCCTTATAATCATCTCTTGGTTGCTGAACTTGCAACACCAATGTCATTGCTCCTACCTTGGTACGAGATGATTAATGCCCTGGAAAAATGATTCAAATGGCTGTGAGCACTATGGGACTTAACATCTATGGTCATCAGTCCCCTAGAACTTAGAACTACTTAAACCTAACTAACCTAAGGACAGCACACAACACCCAGTCATCATGAGGCAGAGAAAATCCCTGACCCCGCCGGGAATCGAACCCGGGAACCCGGGCGCGGGAAGCGAGAACGCTACCGCACGACCACGAGCTGCGGACAATGCCCTGGAAGCTTGCTGCACTTCTTCTTCTGATCCATAGTGGCGCCACAGGGGTGCTGCGTTAGTGGCCCAGCAACGTGGAAATCACAGGGATTGAAGCCAGGGCTATATGCAGGGTGGTCTACCACTTCCCACTTCCACGACGCCAAAAGACCGTGCGTTTGTTTCGCAACATGAGGCCAAGCATTGTCGTGCATTAAGATGATGCCAATTGTAAGGTTACCCCAGCGTTTATTCTCGACGGAGAGCGTCGCGCTATTTTTTTCGCCTTAATTGTATCTTCTTTGGGGAGGAACTCCACTAGCAGAGGCTCCTGCTCGCTGAAAAGCACAGTCAACATGATCTTACCAGCTGATGTTGTGGAAAGGATTTTCTTTGGTTGAGGTGAAACTGCATGCTCCCACTGCATACTCTCACGTTTGCATTCCGGTTGAATCAATACGCATATGGATTCATCTCCAGGAATCATCTTGGAAATGAAAACGCCGATCTCGTTCTGATAACACGTCAAATGTTTCAGTGATATTCCTATTCTCTTGTGTCGCTGTTGCTCAGATAGACATTTGGGGACCGACAGAGCACAAACCATCTGATAACCGAGTTTGTTGCACACAATGGCATGCACACTGCCATGGAACACCTGTACTTGAGCAGTAATGACACCCAAGGTGACCTGTGTACCAGTTTGATTGGTCTATAGTTTTGCGCAACTGCTCGACGACCCTTCTTGAAGACTGGGACTACCTGTGCTCTTTCCCAATCATTTGGAACCCTCCGTTCCTCTAGAGACTTGCGGTACACGGCTGTTAGAAGGTGGAGATTTCAATTTACCAGATATAGACTGGGACACTCAGATGTTTAGGACGGGTGGTAGGGACAGAGCATCGAGTGACATTATACTGAGTACACTATCCGAAAATTACCTCGAGCAATTAAACAGAGAACCGACTTGTGGAGATAACATCTTGGACCTACTGATAACAAACAGACCCGAACTTTTCGACTCTTTAAGTGCAGAACAGGGAATCAGTGATCATAAGGCCGTTGCAGCATCCCTGAATATGGAAGTTAATAGGAATATAAAAAAAGGGAGGAAGGTTTATCTGTTTAGCAAGAGTAATAGAAGGCAGATTTCAGACTACCTAACAGATCAAAACGAAAATTTCTGTTCCGACACTGACAATGTTGAGTGTTTATGGAAAAAGTTCAAGACAATCGTAAAATGCGTTTTAGACAGGTACGTGCCGAGTAAAACTGTGAGGGACGGGAAAAACCCACCGTGGTACAACAACAAAGTTAGGAAACTACTGCGAAAGCAAAGAGAGCTTCACTCCAAGTTTAAACGCAGCCAAAACCTCTCAGACAAACAGAAGCTAAACGATGTCAAAGTTAGCGTAAGGAGGGCTATGCGTGAAGCGTTCAGTGAATTCGAAAGTAAAATTCTATGTACCGACTTGACAGAAAATCCTAGGAAGTTCTGGTCTTACGTTAAATCAGTAAGTGGCTCGAAACAGCATATCCAGACACTCCGGGATGATGATGGCATTGAAACAGAGGATGGCACGCGTAAAGCTGAAATACTAAACACCTTTTTCCAAAGCTGTTTCACAGAGGAAGACCGCACTGCAGTTCCTTCTCTAAATCCTCGCACAAACGAAAAAATGGCTGACATTGAAATAAGTGTCCAAGGAATAGAAAAGCAACTGGAATCACTCAATAGAGGAAAGTCCACTGGACCTGACGGGATACCAATTCGATTCTACACAGAGTACGCGAAAGAACTTGCCCCCCTTCTAACAGCCGTGTACCGCAAGTCTCTAGAGGAACGGAGGGTTCCAAATGATTGGAAAAGAGCACAGGTAGTCCCAGTCTTCAAGAAGGGTCGTCGAGCAGTTGCGCAAAACTATAGACCTATATCTCTGACGTCGATCTGTTGTAGAATTTTAGAACATGTTTTTTGCTCGAGTATCATGTCGTTTCTGGAAACCCAAAATCTACTATGTAGGAATCAACATGGATTCCGGAAACAGCGATCGTGTGAGACTCAACTCGCTTTATTTGTTCATGAGACCCAGAAAATATTAGATACAGGCTCCCAGGTAGATGCTATTTTTCTTGACTTCCGGAAGGCGTTCGATACAGTTCCGCACTGTCGCCTGATAAACAAAGTAAGAGCCTACGGAATATCAGACCAGCTGTGTGGCTGGATTGAAGAGTTTTTAGCAAACAGAACACAGCATGTTGTTATCAATGGAGAGACGTCTACAGACGTTAAAGTAACCTCTGGCGTGCCACAGGGAAGTGTTATGGGACCATTGCTTTTCACAATATATGTAAATGACCTAGTAGATAGTGTCGGAAGTTCCATGCGGCTTTTCGCAGATGATGCTGTAGTATACAGAGAAGTTGCAGCATTAGAAAATTGTAGCGAAATGCAGGAAGATCTGCAGCGGATAGGCACTTGGTGCAGGGAGTGGCAACTGTCCCTTAGCATAGACAAATGTAATGTATTGCGAATACATAGAAAGAAGGATCCTTTATTGTATGATTATATGATAGCGGAACAAACACTGGTAGCAGTTACTTCTGTAAAATATCTGGGAGTATGCGTGCGGAAGATTTGAAGTGGAATGATCATATAAAATTAATTGTTGGTAAGGCGGGTACCAGGTTGAGATTCATTGGGAGAGTGCTTAGAAAATGTAGTCCATCAACAAAGGAGGTGGCTTACAAAACTCTCGTTCGACCTATACTTGAGTATTGCTCATCAGTGTGGGATCCGTACCAGATCGGGTTGACGGAGGAGATAGAGAAGATCCAAAGAAGAGCGGCGCGTTTCGTCACAGGGTTATTTGGTAACCGTGATAGCGTTACGGAGATGTTTAATAAACTCAAGTGGCAGACTCTGCAAGAGAGGCGCTCTGCATCGCGGTGTAGATTGCTCGCCAGGTTTCGAGAGGGTGCGTTTCTGGATGAGGTATCGAATATATTGCTTCCCCCTACTTATACCTCCCGAGGAGATCACGAATGTAAAATTAGAGAGATTAGAGCGCGCACGGAGGCTTTCAGACAGTCGTTCTTCCCGCGAACCATACGCGGCTGGAACAGGAAAGGGAGGTAATGACAGTGGCACGTAAAGTGCCCTCCGCCACACACCGTTGGGTGGCTTGCGGAGTATAAATGTAGATGCAGAACAGCAACTGTCTCATCGGGAGTATGATTCGTCACGTGCCCGTGTCGCGCGCATCATCCGTGAGTGTCTCCTTGCCATGACGAAAATCCTGGCACCACTTGCGCAGTTTTGTCTCAAACACAGTTCGCACAATACATACTCTGCATTCTCCTGTGTATGTCCGCTGGATGGACACCTTCCTCGCAAACAAAGTATAGCACACCCTATTGCTCTTCCTTGGTAACGTTCGCCGCAGGCACCTCCGTTGGTGTGCCACACTGCGCCAAATTTTTCCTGGGGGAGAGAAAGAAACTGATAAATAACCAACCTCTGCTAACCTGCCACACTACGCCCATGTGCAAAAAAATGTAACATTTGTAATAGCCTACACATAGGTGTTTATCAAAGCATACAGGACTAACATCTCCCTCAACATGTAGTCCGGATATCTGCAACTGGATCTTTTTGTCTGACGAATCTTATCCATTTAATTATTAGGAAGTATTTTTTAAAAGCATTTATATGGATTGTATACGTGTATGGAAGTGAAATATGGGCTATAAACAGTTTAGATAAGAAAATAATAAAGGCTTCTGAATTGTGGTGCTAGAAGAATTCTCAAGATTAGATGGGTAGGCGATGTAACTAACAAGGAGGTTCTGAGTCGAACAGGGGAGAAAAGAAATTTCTAGCATAACCCACTAGAAGAAGGGATAGGTTGATCGGATGCATTCTGAGACGTCAAGAGATCATGGACTTGGTACTGAAAAAGTGTAGAGAGTAAAAATTGTAGAGAGAGACCAAGAGGAATAAGCAAGCAGATTCAGAAGGCTATAAGTTGCTGTACTTATTTGGACATGAACAGGCTTGCCCAGGATAGAGGGAGAGCTGCATCAAACCAGTCTTCGGACTGAAGACCACAAAACAACAACTACTACTACTTGACAGTTTCATAGTCCGTGAGGCGCTGACACTTTTGGGCCACAACAGCTAGCTACTGGATCAGAGCACATCTGTCATGAGATAACTGTGACCCAATGTACGTTTCTGCTCGCTTCCGTCTCTCACTTACGAGGGGTGTTTGAAAAGTTCGTGCAAAGTCCGAGAGATGTTCATGTTTAGTTAGTAGCATCTTTGGAAAGAACGCACACCAAGTTTCAGCCATACTGGTCTATGTCTTTCTGTTTGGCATTCGTGTGAATCAAGGAAGTAGAGAGATTGTCAAAAAATGGACGAAAAACAATTTCGTGTGGTGATTAAACATTACTCTATGAAAGGTGAAACGCCTCAGAAGACTAAAGAGAGGCTTGATAAAAATTACAGTGATTCTCCACCTTCGATTAGAACAGTTTATAAGTGGTTTCAAAATTTTCGGGGTGGCCATATGAGCACAAGTGATGCTCAACGTTCTGGACGCCCTGTGGAGGATACGACTCCAGAAATCATTGACAAAATCCATCATACGGTTAAGCTGCGTGAGATTGATAGTGCTGTGGGCATCTCGAATGAACGGGTACACAATATTTTGCATAAACATTTGGACATGAGAAAGCTATCCGCAAGATGGGTTCCGCGATTGCTCACGCTTGACCAAAAACGAAATCGTGTGAAGTGTTGCGAGGATGGTTTGCAGCTGTACAGGAAGAATCCGCAGGACATTATGCGTCGTTTCGTCACTGTGGATGAAACATGGATGTATTACTATACTCCTGAGACCAAACAACAATCTAAACAATGAATTACTAATGGAGAATCTGCACCAAAAAAGGCGAAGACCATTCCTTCGACCGGAAAGGTTATGGCGACTGTCTTTTGGAATTCGCAAGGGATAATCCTCATCGACTATCTGGAAAGGGGTAAAACTATTACAGGTGCATATTAGCCATCGTTATTGGACTGTTTGAAATCCGAGCTGCAAAGAAAAAATACGCCGGTGATTGGACCGCAAAAAAGTCCTATTCCATCACGAGAATACACCAGCACACACCTCATCAGTTGTGGTCACAAAATTAATGAAAATAGGATTCCAACTCGTTTCACATCTCCCCTATTCTCCAGACTTGGCTCCCTCGGACCACTGTTAGTTGCCCAATTTGAAGAAATGGCTGGCAGAACAAAGATTTTATTCGAACGAGGAGATGGTTGCAGCAACTAATAGCTTTTCTGCAGACTTGGATAATTCCTATTATTCGGAAGGAATCAACAAATTAGATCAGCGTTGCACGAAGTGTATAAATCTAAAAGGAGACTACAGCACTGGCCATAAAAATTGCTTCACCACGAAGATGACGTGCTACAGATGCGAAATTTGAGCGACAGCAAGATGATGCTGTGATATGCAAATGATTAGCTTTTCAGAGCATTCACACAAGGTTGGCGACACCTACGACGTGCTGACATGAGGAAAGTTTCCAGCCGATTTCTCATACACAAACAACAGTCGACCGGCGTTGCCTGGTGAAACGTTGTTGTGATGCCTCGTGTAAGGAGGAGAAATGCTACCACCACGTTTCCGACTTTGATAAAGGTCGGATTGTAGCCTATCGCGATTGCGGTTTATCGTATCGCGACATTGCTGCTCGCATTGGTCGAGATTCAATGACTGTTAGCAGAATATGGAATCGGTGGGTTCAGGAGGGTAATACGGAACGCCGTGCTGGATCCCAACGGCCTCGTATCACCAGCAGTCGAGATGACAGCATCTTATCGGCATGGCTGTAACGGATCGTGCAGCCACGTCTCGATCCCTGAGACAACAGATGGGGACGTTTGTAAGACAACAACCATCTGCACGAACAGTTCGACGACGTTTGCAGTAGCATGGACTATCAGCTCGGAGACCACGGCTGCGGTTACCCTTGACGCTGCATCACAGGCAGGAGCGCCTGCGATGGTGTACTCAACGACAAAGCTGGGTGTACGAATGGCAAAACGTCATTTTTTCGGATGAATGCAGGTTCTGTTTACTACGTCATGATGGTCGCGTCCGTGTGTGGCGACATCGCGTTGAACGCACCTTGGAAGCGTGTATTCGTCATCGCCATACTGGCGTATCACCCGGTGTGATGGTATGGGGTGCCATTGGTTACACTCTTGTTCGCATTGACGGCACTTTGAGCAGTGGACGTTACATTTCAGATGTGTTACGACCCGTGGCTCTACCCTTCATTAGATCCCTGCGAAACCCTACATTTCAGCTGGATAATTCACGACCGCATGTAGCAGGTCCTGTACGGACCTTTCTGGATACAGTAAATGTTCGACTGCTGCCCTGGCCAGCATGTTCTCCAGATCTCTCACCAAATGGCAACGTCTGGTCAATGGTGGTTGAGCAACTGGCTCGTCACAATACGCCAGTCACTACTCTTGACGAACTGTGGTATTATGTTGAAGCTGCATGGGCAGCTGTACCTGTGCACGCCATCGAAGCTCTGTTTGACTCGATGCCCAGGCGTATCAAGGCTGTTATTACGGCCAGAAGTGGTTATTCTGTGTTCCGATTTCTCAGGATCTATGCACCCAAATTGCGTGAAAATGTAATCACATGTGAGTTCTAGTATAATATATTTGTCCAATGAATACCCGTTTATCATCTGTATTTCTTCTTGGTGTAGCAATTTTAATGGCCAGTAGTGTAGGTTTTATTTTTGAACAGACTTTTCAAACGCCTCTCGTACATAAGCGCGATGCGAGGTGCTTTGCTTCAATTTTTCGCACACGCTCAGTGTATCTTGGAGTGTGAGACGGAGCGATGGACGGTGCGGCAGGTGGGCCGCTTCCTGGAGTCGCCCGAGGTGGTGCTGGCGCCGCCCGAGCCGCACGCGTCGCTCAAGCAGCGCCTGCTGCGCCACCTGGAGAGCTGCGTGGCCGAGCTGGACCTGGACCTGGGGCTGGCGATGCGCGCCGAGGAGAGCTCCAAGCCCGACTCGAGCTCGGGCCAGCCGCAGGCCCCGCTGCCCGGCTCCTCCTGCTCCTCCTCGTCCGCCTCCGCCTCGTCCGCCGCCTCCAGCACCGCCCCCGCGCCCGGCGCCCCCGCCGCCAGGGGCGACGAGAACAACAACCGCGGCCAGCGCACGCACAGGTGAGTGGTGCTGTCTGCGTAAAAAAAACCCAACCTCACCACTTTCTTTGTTGATCATTTCATTCTGCTGATGGGACCGCTGGCAGAACCATATTGTTGCTCTTCAACCAAACGATGGCAAAATTCTGTACATACAGAGCGAAAATTAAGAAAACCAGCAAACTTGTGGAACGGATATCTGACTGGAAATGGAGGGAAAACGGTCTTGTGAACATGTGGCCGCAAAAAAAGACGGTGCATGTGCAGTGACAACAAATCTCCCGAGAACATGGTACAGAGCTACATTGCATCCACGTCGCATCATATGTTTAGTTTCCTCCAACGGATGCAATACACGTGTTACCAAGTCACATCGCGGATTGCTGCACTTTCCGCGCATTGTGGCCTCTCTCTGAATAGTGTCACTGATATTGTGAACACATTGTTGAAGGGACTGCACATCAGGAACCGGTTTACCATAACTAACTTTGTGTTCTGCCTTAGGGCAGGTCTTGTCATGGAGGAAGCCTCGTCAGAGAGGTCCACCACATGAGAGTCTAGGGAAACGATTCCAGTTGTGGCTTCCCAGTGCCTTCCACTGGTGATGATGAAATGATAATGAGGACAACACAACACCCACTCCATGAGTGGAGAAAATCTCCAACCCAGCCGGGAATCGAACCCGGGCCCCTTGGCGTGACAGACTGCCATGCTGACCACTCAGCTTTCGAGACGGACCAGTTCAGCATACACAACACTTTTCAGATGCCCCCAAAGGTGAAAATCCAGGAGGTTTAAATCCAGTGATTTTGCAGGACATGCTACAGGGCCTCCATGTGCGATCCAATGTCCAGGCAAGATGCTGTTGTGTCAGCGAACTGGGGTAGTGCTCTGTCATGCAGAAATCACATAACCTGTCACATTGCCAAAGGCACGTCCTCAAGCAGCCTAGCAGAGTATTCTTCAGGAAGTCGAGGTACCTTCCTCCGTCAAGGCATTTTGGAATAATAACTGGTCCAAGCATGTGGTCGCCAAGAATCACTGCCCATACATTGGTGCTGAACCGATGCTGATGAGCTGCCTCAAGCATTCCCCAAGGATTGTCTGTAGTCCACAGTTGACGACTATGTAGATTGATGATGCCAGTTCAGATGAAGGTTGCTTTTTTGGTAGAGAGGACTGATGACGCAAATCCCGTAATTGTGATGACCTGGTGCAGAAACTGTCGACAAAATGCTACCCGTAGAGCGAAATCAATTTCTGATAATCCTTGTTGCAGATGACAGGGGTGGTATCCGTTGTCGTGCAGGATACACATAATCGTACTTTGGCCTACGCCATGTTGGCAGGCCACTTGCCTGGAGCTTGTACTAGGGTTCGTCTCAATATCCTGTTGATCCCAGTCCTACAAGTCTGCTATACGCACAGTCCACGACCAGCCTGCATGCTCGTCCGTCCGAAAGGACCCATGGTTACACAAACCCGAAAAAAGCTTGAAATGTTTGAAGTGGCTGGTGTCTGTGAGGGTCCTTGTTTTGGTACAGCTGTGCTTCCTCTCAACCGTTTCCATCTGTTTGGGCGTAGATAAACACCATCGTGGCTTGTTCCTGATATTGAATACTGGACCATTCTGCTGCTTACAGTATGCTACAATAATCATACAGCCTGCAAACAAATAAGGAACACACGGTATGTGGTCAGAAGAACTGTCATTCGTCAGTGCCATCTACCGTGGCAACGATGCGTTTCCAAACTCATGTTCATAGCACCTTTCTTCCTCTATTTCCAGTGAGAAATCCGTCCCTACAATTTGTCAGTTTTATTAATAGAATGAAATTTTCACTCTACAACGGAGTGTGCGCTGATATGAAACTATCTGGTAGATTAAAACTGTGTGCCAGACCAAGACTTAAACCTGGGACCTTTCCCTTTCGTGGGAAAATGCGCTACTGACTAGAAGTTTTAGTGTTGCAAGATTCGCAGGAGAGCTTCTGTAAAGTTTGTAAGGTAGGAGACGAGGTACTGGCAGAAGTAAAGCTGTGAGGACGGGCCGTGAGTCGTGCTTGGGTAGCACAGTCGGTAGAGCACTTGCCCGCGAAAGGCAAAGGTCCCGAGTTCGAGTCTCGGTCCGGCACACAGTTTTAATCTGCCAGGAAGTTTCAGTTTTATTAATGTTCACCCTGTATGAACGGTTGCCAACGTTTCTGGAGATCTTGGAAGCAAGCAGAGAAATTTTCAACTGTGGCGCTTGTAAGCTCATTCGTCACAGCCCATTGGATGTCTTCGACGTCTTGACAAATCTTTCCTGTCAGCCGCGGAAACAAGGAAAAATCGCTAGGCGAGAGGTCGGGCGAATATGGCGGATGTGGGATGGCAACAACAGAATATGTGGCCATATACTCAGTAACAGATATAGCATTATATGGGTGTTGCATTGTCATGCAGTAAGAAACAGTCCTGAAAATGACGCAGATCGGGGCGGCGACGCCGAATTGCTTCTTGCAAACGTTTCGAGACTTCGATGTAAAGAGTTTGGCTCACTATTTGCCATGAAGGAACATACTCGTGGTCAAATAATCCCTTAATATCAAGGAATGTGATCAACATTGACTTTGTACACGAACTTTGTGGTTTGACTTTTTTCAAGGCTGGTGATGCGTGACTCCACCATTCTGGACTTCGACGCTTCGTGCGAGACTCATACTGCTCGCACCAACTTCCATCTCCAGCGACAATCTTTGATAGAAATGTGGGGAAATTACTTTCCTCTTTCTGTTCATCTGTTAGTGTGTGAGGGACGAGTTTTGCACTAAGTTTCCCTTTCCGCCGGCCTTGTGACCGAGCAGTTCTAGGCACTTCAGTCTGAAACAGCGCGACCGCTATGGTCGCAGGTTCGAATCCTGCCTCGGGCGTGGATGTATGTGCTGTCCTTAGGTTAGTTAGGTTTAAGTAGTTCTAAGTTTAGGGGACTGATGACCTCAGATGTTAAGTCCCATAGTCCTCAGAGCCATTTGAAACATTTTCCCTTTCCCTAACTTTCAGTGTAAAAGCTTACGACACACGTCACGATGCAAATTATTTTCACGATGATCTTGCAATAACTGCCTTACACGCTCCACGTTTGCATCGCTATGGGCTGCAGACGGGAAACTAACTCTCGGATCCTCACAGAATCCCTGCCTTCATCCAAACATTTTTGTGCAGTTCGAAAGCACGACTTCTTGAAAGTGCCTCTCCAGCATATGCATGCTTTTATCATTGTTTATATTTCACTAGCGGTTTTCCCGAGCTTAACGCAGAACTTAATGTTCACGCTTCGCCGACAATCAGCAGCCATTGCGTCACCGTAACTTATGTGCTAAGAACCCAAACAGTGTGTTTCTTTAACCCTGCCACCTACTGAGTTTGCGAGGAAACATGGCGAAGGTCATTTCAAGGGCGCACATATACTAGGTAACATAGCAACAAAATTTGTTCCTTTTTAGTACTGCTAGCTCGGAAATTAAAAAAAAAAGAAAAACTGTCCTGGAACTTTTCTGACAAGGAGAGTGAAAAATCCCGTACTTCACTAGCTTTCTTTATTGATAACTTAGTTCTGCTGATGCGGGGACTACTGGCAAATCATTGCAAGATATTTATATGTATACTATTTTTTCTAGTTGCAAGATGGAGTCATTGAGCCCAGCGGTACCCCTCACTGCCGTTGGAGGGAGTAGGCTGTGGTTTTCATCTCTCTCATCATCAACATACACAACAGGACCCCACACAGTGCACGAACCCATTGCTCTCACATTTACATCATATATACACTTACATAGCTCCCACACACCAGTATCGCACAATTCTTTCTTTTAGCACACAAGATCGTACTATTGGTTTCCACCATAGGGCAATGTAGATTATTGGTTTCCCTTCATCAGATCTTGGGCCCTAACATTTCCCAGATCCTTCCAGTAGTTTCAGACAAGATGAAGGTGTCAATAAGGCCGTTTGTTTGGTTCGGTTGGCTCTTATTGTGGAGATAATCTGTTATTTTAGAAATAGTGAGTAAATTTTAATTTTGGATTTAGTGATTATCTTTTATTGAAGAATCACCAGGACTTATCTGATTTCAAAACGAGTTCATAAATGTTATTGCGCATTGTGGAAGTGAACAAAATGTGGATGGTACTGTTAAGAAGAAGGCAAGAGTGACAAAGGCAGGCAAAGGGCTTTAGGAAATGCGGCGCCATGAGATTTAGGAACACAGTCTGTGCAACCAGATAAATCCCTTTGAAATGTGTGAGAGCAACTTTGTGATGAGGTACAGACTGAGCAAGGAGCCAGCCCATAATTTGGTTGAGGAACTCTGGACGTACATGAGGGACCATCAGAGACCTACAGCCATCCCTTTGCCCTTCAAGATACTTTCGTCTAACAAGTCATGAAATGACTGTATCAGTTGAGCAATGAAACTTCCTGTCAGATTAAAAGTGCATGCCGAATTGACAATCGAACTTGGGTCGTATGCATTTCGTGAGCAAGTGCTCTGAGCTACCGAAGCACGACTCACGACTCGTCCTCACAGCTTTACTTCCGCAAGTACCTCGTGTCCTATCTTCTAAACTTCAAAGAAGTTCTCCCGCGAAACTTGCAAGACTAACAGAGATGGCTCTAAGCACTATCGGACTTAACATCTGAGGTCATCAGTCCCCTAGACTTAGAACTACTTAAACCTAACTAAGGATATGACACACATCCATGCCCGAGGCAGGATTCGAACCTGCAACTGTAGCATCCGTGTGGTTCTGGACTGAAGCGCCTAAAACCAAGGCTAACACTTCTAGTCAGTACTGCATTTTCCCACGAAAGGCAAAGGTCCCAAGTTTGAGTCTTGGTCTGGCATACTGCTTTAATCTACCGGGAAGTTTCATATTAAATGGTTCAAATGGCTCTGAGCACTATGGGACTTACCTGCTGTGGTCATCAGTCCCCTAGAACTTAGAGCTACTTAAACCTAACTAACCTAAGGACATCACACACATCCATGCCGAGGCAGGATTCGAGTCTGCGACTGTAGCAGTCGCGCGGTTCTGGACTGAAGCGCCTAGAACCGCTCGACCACTCTGGCCAGCAGTTTCATATTAGTGCACAATCCACTGCAGAGTGAAAATTTCACTTTTGCTGCTGGACATTTCTTATCAGTAATCATATGCAACGGTTGTTTTTTATTTCTTCTAGGTTTTAACAACTCTTAACTTCTTGGGACATGGGTCTAATCAAAAGGGGATAGGGACTGACAATTCAGCTGCCATGGCGGCATTGGCAAAGTTGTGAGGGCTCTTCCTGCGCCTGCAGTGGAAAACAATATAATATGGTGTTTGGTAGTCGTGTTAGCTGGCCGCTTCGGGTGTGGGTCGCTGTGCCCACTGCGATGTGCCGTGCCGGGTGAGCAGTCGTCGGGTGAGCATGCCCACAGCTGCTGTGGTCACTTGTCTTTCATTGGCTGGCACGAGGAGACAAGGCAACACGGCACGGGCCTACCTCGCTTTATCAGGAGTCGCATCGACTCACTAACTAATGGCTTACGGAATTGCACAGAGGTTCCACTGCAATAATGCTACTGCTCGGGGTATTTACCTACCGAACTGATCGGCACAGCGACCAAACGACACTGAATAGGCTTACTGGAGTAGTCCGTCCATGATTTGCTGTCACTGGAGTACACATGCTTGATTTTGAGCAGAAATTCGTCTAATATGGTGCAGATGGGCTCTGGGATTTAGACGATGGAAATGACGATCTGGGCTTCAACTGGCCGCTTCGGGTGTGGGTCACTGTGCCCACTGCGACGTGCCGTGCCAGGTGATCAGTCATCGGGTGAGTGTGCCCACAGCTGCCAGGGTCACTTGCCTTTCATTGGTTGGCATGAGGAGACCAGGCAACACGGCACGTGTCTACCTCGCTTTTTCGCACAGGACACAGGTGTCTGTCCAATTTCGCCTAGAACTTTGCTGTTTTGGAGTTGTGCTGGCAGCTGATGGAAAGGGCGTGTAGAGGTTGACGTGGACAGCTGGGAACCTGGGTACAGCACAGTGTTTGTCATGTTGCAGTGCCAGCGGGAAGGCATCCCCGGGGTCGCTACTGGGTAGCCGCCTGCTGTCCGCAAGCCAGAGCCCGGAGCCCGCATCGCCGCTGGACGCCACCAACCCCCTGCTCTCCGTCGTACAGGTGACTACACTCCACTGCTTTCCTTCTCTAACCTACTCCACTGTACTGCCTACTCTACTGCACTGTGGCAACCAGCCGCAGCGTTGTTGTTGTTTTTTTTTTTTTTTTTTTTTTTTTTTTAAATACAGGGTGAGCACTAAGTCTTGCCCTGATTATAAGAAATTATTACAGAATAATCGTTTGACATAATAATTTAAATTTGATGCCATTATATAGGTTAGTGTTACTAGTTTATTTAAGACTACTTACGTTAGATAACCTCAATGTGTGCTCCATTGGTAGCTCGGAGAGGGTCGAGGTGGTATTCCAGTTCGCACCACGTGTTTTGTATCGTGTATACTGTCACAGTACCCACATCGGCTTGTATCCTAGCCTTCAGTTCGTCGACGTCAGCAACTGGTGTGACGAAGACTCTGTCCTTGATGTAGCCCCAGAAAAAAAAAAAGTCAAGGGGCGTAATGTCTGGAGGGCAGGGTGGTCAGGGTGTTGGACTGTTCCTTCCAATCCACCGATCCAGAAATGTTTCATCCAGGAAATCATGCAGTTTCAAAGCCCAGTGTGTGTGTGTGTTTTTTTTTTGTGGGGGGGGGGGGGGAGTTGCTTCATCTTGCTGGAAAATTATCCATGGTTGATATTCTTCTAACTGTGGGGCTTCGAGCCGAGTACTTCATCATCCTTGTCGGACAAGGAGAAACAAATTTCGTCTTCAGTGAAATGTAGTAAAGGACAATCGTTGTCCAAGTAGCGGGTACTAAACATAATTACACACATGGAAGATAATCCACAGCATGAGTCCATAGCAATATGACCGTGTAGTACAAACAGTGCTACTGAACTGAAAGACATAAGATTACCAAATTTCAAACAAAGCGTCAACTTGATGATGCACATAAAACTATGGAATCGGCCAGAAAATTTGTGTGGAAATGAAGACACCATTCTGCAACTTCAGCAGTATTTCCGTATTTCTTCGTTCCAGAACAACTGTGGGTTATTTAAACCTTCATAGAGTGTTTTTTCAGTGCAACAGGGTGCCATAAGTTTGAAAATGGCAGCTAGTCGACAGTTCGTTCTGATTTACAGATTGTACTAGCTGAGCAGCTTTTCTGCCAGGTGGGTCTGTCCTCGTCATTGCTTTACGTAACTGCATCCTCCATCTTCTCAGCTGTGTTTAGGCCCTCCTTTAAATTACTCGTCTGGGTGTATAGCCTTAGGGCGTTTTGCCATTCATAAAGTAATGTTCAATCACCACACGAAATTCTTTTTCGTCTATTTTTTGACTATCACTCGACTTCCTTCATTCACACGAATGCCAGACACAAAGAAATAGACCAATATGGCTGAAACTTGGTGTGCGTTCTTTCCAAAGATGCTACTAACTAAACATGACCTCGATACGCGCCGGTGGTGCCATCTCTCGGACTTTGCACGGACTTTTCAAACGCCCCTCGTATGTAAGTGAGCAAATTTTCCAGACGTCATTGAGCCATTGCTTCATTCACCCATCGTTGCTTCGTCTTCTGTTTCTCCGTTTCCTGCATATATATAAAGAAAAAAATCAGATAAAGACATGACAATCTCTCTGGGCGAAAGAACAAGTGCACTGATTTCACCGGACGACGTCGTGAACGAAGTAAACGGTGCTGTAGCGAGATAACGTGACACAAGAGATCCTGCGATAGTCTGTCCCATATTTACACATTCCGTGGACACCTAGCCTTATACATGGGAATTGGATTCCTTAAAGAATCGACGGTGGGGTTGTTGGTACTCGCAGAAGGCACTACCTTCTTTCCTGCTGGTCGCTACGTCCTACCGTGCTACGGAGGTGCCAGACGCATGGTTACCCTCCTCCCTCACAACGATGGAACCTCTACGACAGTACTGCCTTTACCGTGTACAGTGTACGGTGTTGACGGACAGGGGCGGTGTGTGGTCGGCCCATCACACACGTCTCGCCCTCATTGATCGGCCCCTACTCTGGTCTCCGCTTCGCTTCCCGCTCGCCGCATTAGCATCTTAACACGCCACCTGTTGCTAAACGGCAGCCGCGTGTGATGTTACGTCACCGCAGCGGGAGGCGCAAAGCCACGCGTCCGCTCCTGAGTGACGAGCAGACCGCCGCTTTGTACGCCACGTCTTGTCAGCAGGAGGACACTCTGCCATAGATACGCCCTGAGCGAAAATTCTGGAGCTAACAGACGCGACTTTTACCTCAAAATGTCGCCTGGCCAGTCACCTCCCAGTTCTCGCAATGGACGTTGCGCAACTGGTCCTCGTATCTCCAGATACCAGATAGTCTACACTTAGGTGCATGGGTTGATGCCGTGTTCTCTATTTCCAGAAAGCGTGCGGTAGAGTTGTGCTCTGCAGCGTAGCGAACACAATACCGGCGTAGAAAATATCAGCCCTGGTTTGTCACTGGACTGAAGACTTCCGAACAAACAGAACACAGCACGTCATTCTTAACTACACTGAAGTGCCAAAGACATTCAGATACAGAGATATGTAAACAGACAGTTGCGGTGTATCGATTTCCGTGGCTCTCTTGGTCATCACAACGAGATTGCCACGCCAGAAGAACAAAGATGACCACAGGATTTACGAAAAGCAGTATGACCTTATTGTAAAGCTGTTTTTCTAATGCCATTTAGCCTGAAGATGAGGTATAACCCTCGAAACATGACGTTAAATAAATAAGTAATACAATAGTTGACAAAGTCTGTGACTGGTAGCGGTAATTTAAAAAAAAACCTTGAATGATTTGAAAGTGGGTCCCGCCCTGGAAATAGTGCTGAAGTAAATAAAACAAAGTGAAATTTGCAACTTTGGCTAGTTTTCCTTCGTACTAGCGGGGCAAACCTTGTTACTTCCTTTCTCAGATTCACTGGACTGGTCCTTAACTAACACGATAACCGAAATTCAGCCACAGGATGGTTGCCAAATTAGGCTAATCTGTTTCGGACGATAGGTTGGGGGGGGTGGGGGTGGGAGGGGGGGGGGAAAGGGGAAGGAAAGCGATGTCACAAAGTTAAAACGACTTTATCTTTCAGTGGCTCTGCTAAATGTGCCGTCACTGGAGTCACACGACCATGCGTGTTTGCACACGCAATTACCGTGACAGCCCTTGAGAGGCACCACTTAATGAGTTGCACGTGGAAACGCGGCTTTCGGACAAGCTGCTTCAGTGACATCATTTACGAGGGTCGCTCCAAATGAAATCCACAACCATTCTTTCGAAAACTCAACTTTTGTTCTATGTCTTTACTACGCATGGAGGTCATAGCGGCATTGTCCTCACTTATATTCATATTTAATTGAACCTGTTCCTGCAATTCGCGCTGTCGTCGTCCTCCATCTAGATGGCTGTTGAACTTGATGTTTGTCCGAAGTGACGAGCCGTTGCAGAGTTCCTATGTTCTGAGAACGAGACCGTGACAGACATTCGCAAGAGAATGAACGGAGTGTTTGGGGATCTACATCTACACTACTGGCCATTAAAATTGCTACACCATGAAGATGACGTGCTACAGACGCGAATTTTAACCGACAGGAAGAAGATACTATGCAAATGATTAGGTTTTCAGAGCATTCACACAAGGTTGGCGACACCTACAACGTGCTGAAATGAGGAAAGTTTCACAACCGATTTCTCATACGCAAACAGCAGTTGACTGGCGTTGCCTGGTAAAATGTTGTTGTGATGCCTCGTGTAAGGAGGAGAAATGCGTACCATCAAGTTTCCGATTTTGACTAAAGTCGGATTGTAGCCTATCGCGATTGTGGTTTATCGTATCGCGACATTGCTGCTCACGTTGGTCGAGATCCAATGACTGTCAGCAGAATATGGAATCGGTGGGTTCAGGAGGGTAATACGGAACGCCAGGCTGGATCCCAAGGGCCTCGTATCACTAGCAGTCGAGATGACAGGCATCTTATCCGCATGCCTGTAACGAATCGTGCAGCTACGTCTCGATCCCTGCGTACACGGATGGTGACATTTGCAAGACAACAACAATCTGCACGAACAGTTCGACGACGTTTGCAGCAGCATGGACTATCAGCTCGGAGACCATGGCTGCGGTTACTCTTGACGCTGCATCACAGACTGGAGCGCCTGTTATGGTGTACTCAACGACAAACCTAGGTGCACGAATGGCAAAACGTCATTTTTTCGGATGTATCCAGGTTATGTTTACAGCATCGTGATGGTCGCAGCCGTGTTTGCCGACATCGCGGTGAACGCACATTGGAAGCGTGTATTCGTCATCGCCATACTGGCGTATCACCGAGCGTGATGGTATGGGGTGCCATTGGTTACACGTCTCGGTCACCTCTTCTTCGCATTGACAGCGCTTTGAACAGCGGACGTTACATTTCAGATGTGTTACGACCTGTGGCTTTACCCTTCATTCGATCCCTGCAAAACCCTACATTTCAGCAGGATAATGCACGACCACATGTTGCAGGTTCTGTACGGGCCTTTCTGGATACAGAAAATGTTCGACTGCCGCCCTGGCCAGCACATTCTCCAGATTGCTCACCTATTGAAAACGTCTGGTCAATGGTGGCCGAGAAACTGGCTCGTCACAATACGCCAGTCACTACTCTTGATGAACTGTGGTATCGTGTTGAAGCTGCATGGGCAGCTGTACCTGTACGCGCCATCCGAGTTCTGTTTGACTCAATGCCCAGGCGTATCAAGGCCGTTATTACGGCCAGAGGTGGTTGCTCTGGGTACTGATTTCTCAGGATCTATGCACCCCAATTGCGTAAAAATGTAGTCACATATCACTTCTAGTATAATATATTTGTCCAATGAATACCCGTTTATCATCTGCATTTCTTCGTGGTGTAGCAGTTTTAATGAATAGTAGTGTACATCTGGATCTACATAGATAATTCGCAAGCCACCGTACGACGCGTGGCGGAGGGTACCTGTATCAGTACTATTCATTTTCTTTCCTGTCTCACTCGCAAATAGAGCGAGGGAAAACACGACAGTATATATGCCTTCGTGTGAGCCCTAATTTCTCGTATCTTATCTTCGTGGTCCTTACACGCAATGCACAGGGTGTCCCAAAAAATGCGTATATTTTTTATGCCAGTACGCTAATATTTATTAAGGTACGAAAAAATTTCAAAATACAAAATAATGTGAACAAATGTAAAAGCAAACCATTTATCGAAAGTGTTGAAATTGTTAGCCATTGTGGCCCAGAAACAACTGATAATGCTGACCGATGAAATCCAACATCTTCCTAACCGTTGCAGTTGGTCTTTTGCCACATTCGTTTTCAGTGGCTGCTTTCAACTCATTCATTCTGGACATGCCCTTTTTCCTCAGTCTTAGGCCACTGACGAATAATTGTGAGTCTCGTTGGTACATCTCGTTGAACCTTCATTGTGAAATATCTTTGCACTTCACTTACGTTCTCAGTCTTTCAGTATCGTCTCAGAATGAACTTTTGTTGCTCAAGATCCAGACTGCTTTCAGCCGTTTTTCAAGCTGTCACACGTGAAAAAGGGAAAAAAGACGTTGTAGTTATGAGCTGTAAAAGACCGTATACATTTTATGGGGACACCCTGTATGTTTACAACAGCAAATCGTCTGCAGTCAGCTTCAAATGTCGATTCTCTAAATTTTCGTAATAGTGTACTTCGAAAAGAACGTCACCTCCATGGATTCCCATTTGAGTTCGCAAACCATCTCTATAGGACTTGCGTGTGGTTCGAACCTGGCGTTAACAAATCTAGCAGCCTGCGTCTGAACTACCTCGATGTCTTCCTTTAACCCGACGTGGTACTGATCCCAAACGCTCGAGCAGTATTCAAGGACAGGTCGCACCAATCTCAAGTGGCTCTGAGCACTATGGGACTTAGCATCTGAGGTCATCAGTCCCCTAGAGCTTAGAACTACTTGAACCTAACTAACCTACGGACATCACACACATCCAAGCCCGAGGCAGGATTCGAACCTGCGACCGTAGCAGTCGCGCGGTTCCGGACTGAAGCGCCTAGAACCGCTTGGCCACCGCGGCCGGCGCACCACTCTCATATATGCGGTCTCCTTTACAGGTGAACCACACGTTCCTAAAAATTTTCCCAATAAACCGAAGTCAACAATTCGCCTTTCCTGCCACAGTCCTCAAATGCTCAATCCATTTCATATCACATTGCAGTGTTACGCCCAGATATTTAAACGACGTGACTGTGTTATGCAGGACACCAGTAATGATGTACCCGAACGTTACGTGTTTGTTTTTTTCTACTCATCCTCATTAATTTACATTTTTCCACGTGCTGCTTGGGGCAGTACAACCAGTAGATGGGCAAGCAGGTTATCAAGACCGAGCATTCCACAGACTCCTCACAACACGTGGCATATTCACGTTTCTGGTTTTGGCTGTCAAATGCGTGTAAGTGAAACAAGTGTCAGTCCGAGTGGAAAGAAGAGGCGGGAGTGTGTGCAGAATATTGAGACAGTGCAAGCTGAAAAAAATTTGGGTTCTGAGAATGTTAACGAATACCCACAAAGAAGCAATGGACAAAAACACCCACCCACTCCCATACTCCGCAAGCCACCTGACGGTGTACCTCTATCGGTTCTCCCTTCTATTCCAGTCTCGTATTGTTCGTGGAAAGAAAGATTGTCGGTATGCCTCTGTGTGGGCTCTAATCTCTCTGAATTTATCCTCTTGGTCTCTTCGCGAGATATAAGTAGGAGAGAGCAATATACTGATTGACTCCTCGGTGAAGGTATGTTCTCGAAACTTAAACAAAAGCCCGTACCGAGCTACTGAGCGTCTCTCTTGCAGTCTTCCACTGGAGTTTATCTATCATCTCCGTAGCGCTTTCGCAATTACCAAATGATCCTGTAACGAAGCGCGCTGCTCTCCGTTGGATCTTCTCTATCTCCTCTATCAACCCTATCCGTTACGGATCCCACACCGGTGAGCAATATTCAAGCAGTGGGCGAACAAGTGTACTGTAACCTACTTCCTTTGTTTTCGGATTGCATTTCCTTAGGATTCTTCCAATGAATCTCAGTCTGGCATCTGCTTTACCGACGATCAACTTTATATGATCATTCCATTTTAAATCACTCCTAATGCTCACCCCCAGATAATTTATGGAATTGACAGCTTCCAGCTGCTGACCTATATTGTAGCTAAATTATAAGGGATCTTTGTTTCTATGTATTCGCAGCACATTACACTTGTCTACATTGAGATTCAATTGCCATTCCCTGCACCATGCGTCAATTCGCTGCAGATCCCCCTGCATTTCAGTACAATTTTCCATTGTTACAACCTCTCGATATACTATAGCATTATCCGCAAAATGCCTCAGTGAACTTCCGATGTTATCCACAAGGTCATTTATGTATATTGTGAATAGCAGCGGTCCTATGACAGCCCCTGCGGCACACCCGAAATCACTCTTACTTCAGAAGACTTCTCTCCATTGATAATGACAATCTCTTCGGTAAAACTCTTCAGTAAACTGATGCATTGAGGTTTGAAGATGAAGATTCCCTGTGAAGACTGTTAGGCCCTCGCTCAAATGCGCTGGTGTTCACTTCTGCCGTGTGCAAATCTTACAAGGAGAGGTCCCCAATGGTGGGACCCCCTTTTGGAAACCATCTACATGGTGATGCAGTTTAAGGTCCCTGTTGTGATACTCCGGAGCCATTCACCCTGGCGGGCACTCGTTAGCGAGTAATAGAGGAAAAAATTTGGAATTTTGCGTAATGCTCTTGAGCTTCAAACTAGAAGTTCCACAGAAACTGATCGCTTACGTAATGGCCTCAGGATAAGCCGCACATGCGAGAGGTTAGGGGTTCGAATGTCGTCAGGCGCTTCGCAAATTTTTATTCTTTAACCTTTACCTAAAGCACTTTGATCTTTGTTTTTATTCAATTAATGGCTTTAAATGTAATTTTTTATTTCTGTTCCTTTGTTCATTTTAATTACCGTTTTAAATTTTTCAGTTGCTTTCATTTTGTCTTCCTACAATTCTTTTTCCACTTGGAACCATAGTGCATGTGATCTTAAATATTTCCATGTATTAACGTCGATTTAATTTCGCCCGTTTCATCATCCCGTATTTTCGTGTATCTTATTGCATTCATTATGTCTGTTCCTCATTTTGGTTGAATTTCATTTTATTAAGAATCCTTTCGTTTAAATCTTCATCTGCATTACTTTATACGTACAGCAATAAAAATTTATGTCTTAAATGTTTGTATGACGATTACCATCCCAGAGAATGTACATCTTGTGTCCACTATTACATTTTTGACGCCATTGCATATATATATATTATTTCGTCTTTTGGTTTTTTTAATCGGTAGATTGGCATTTTGGAATATTTAAATATTATTCTAGATAAATGAAAAAACTAAATTCATATGTACAAACATTCCAACTGGAAAAAGACTGAGGAAGACAAAATGATAGCAATTGGAAAAGTTAATACAGCGATTAAAATGAAGTGATAGAAGAATAGAAATAAAATAATTACATTTAAATCCGTTAATTGAGTAAAAAATGATCAAAGTCATTTGGATGAAGATTAAAAAATAAAGAATGTGAAAGTACCTGACGAAAATTCGAACCAACAACCTCTCGAATAACATTCTTCTTGTATCAGTATTACGCTATGCAAACGACCTATCATTTTTAAATTTTCAGAGCATCACGCGAAATTCCAAATTTTTTATTCATCGATAACGTGTAAATGAGGGCCTATTATGGTGAATGGTTGCAGGATATGATACTTGGGACCTTCATCTGTGATACAGTATAGATGTATTTCCTTTGGAAATACAAACTCCTTGTCTAGCAGCAAGAGAAGGCATTTTTTATTTGCAAAACAAATATTTCTGTGCAAACAAACACAGTGTAGATAGTTTCGAAAAGTCGATCCCACCGCTCGAGACCTCCCCTTGTTAGTTTCACAGTGGCGTAAGGCGATTGAAGTGGACGAAGATTCCGTCAAAAAATTACGTTGGCAAGCGGGGTACACTCAGCCCTTGTGAGGCAAACTGAGGAGCTGCTTGACTAAGTAGCGGCTCCGGTCTCGTAAACTGACATACTGCCGGGAGAGCGGTGTGCTGACCACATGCCCCTCCATATCCGCCTCCAGTGACGCCTATGGGTTGAGGATGACACGGCGGCCGGTCGTACCGTTGGGCCTCCCGTGCCTGTTCGGGAGGAGTTTAATCCATCTCAAAAAATTTTCATACTGCCATGTGTAACTGTCAGAAGAGGCCTTCACTGGGATATTGTTCAACTCGCGCGTCACATTGCCTCGAATATCGAAGCCTTAACTCTTTTTGTGAAATGCTGCGCTGATAAAATCCACAGTAGTTTCGTATTGTTAAACCAAATCTCGTCAGGTCTGATGATTTTTCTAGAAGAGAACCGCCCACATTTTGCATTTCAATCAGACTGTGACAGGCGTCCACGCATCGCCTTCTCTGTTCGGGAGGCCAGGTATGTGGAACAAGTTTTGGACGCACTTCTCTCTTCTTCAAAATATTCTGCAGAATTTATCGAACACGCGGTTTAGACATATTACTGCATTGTAATTTGTGTGTACACTACATCCACATGTACACTACTTAACATTGCCTGCTCAAAATTGGCTGCACAGCTGTTGTTTACAGTTGTTTGTTCAAGGCGCCACCGTAAATTGCACACTGACGTCACGAATAAAACGGGTCTTGGAACTTTTTTGACAGACAATGTATAAAGACATCTACAAAAATTTTAGTTCTCCCCGTTATTTCGAAATTCGTGTCTCAGATACTAAAATTGGCTTTGAGGTAACCGTATACATGCGTTTGAAATGGGTCCAGATCCCCAATGGAAAAAAAAAAAAAAAAAAAAAAACCAGTTCCATGCAGGTATTTCACGGAACTCCTGAGAAACGTCAGTACATGGTGGAATATCGAGATGCTCGGATGCAGGCGTGAATCCGTCGTGGCATACACCAGGGATGAGACCATCAATTCAGACCTGGTCTAAGCTGTCCCACTCTTCAGTAGTGATTCTGCACGAGTAGCACGATGTCCATGGTCGTTGTCGACGTCCAAAAACAGTTCATTTCAATCGATCCCACACATGTTCGATAGGGTTCATGTCCAGGGGACATAGAAGCCACTCCAGTCTGGTGAGCCTTGCATGCTGAAGGAACGCCTTCAGAAGAACAACACGATGAGCACATGGGCTATCATCCATGAAGCTCAAGTTGTCACCAAAATGTTGGCAGTATGGTGCCACTATTTGCTGTTAAATCTCGTCCCTTTACTGTAGGGCAGTGAGATTACCCTCAACCACCAAAGGCAGTGTGCAGTGGGCCCATGTGATGTCACTACAGAACATAACACCAACACCACCTTGTTCCACTTGTGGGACATAGTGTTGGAGGTGTTGGAAATTACCAGGCTGTTGTGTTTGTTTGCGATTATTAGGCTACAAATAGTCCGAGTGTCGTCTGTAAAGTACACCCAAAGCCAGTCCTGGAAAGTCCATTCTGCACGATTTCTTGCCCATTTGTAACAGAGTCAATGGCGTTGTGGCGTAGTGATGTATGACGCGGCGCTCTTCACGGTTGTTGGAAATGAAGATTCGCGTAAATGTCCTCGTCCTGTAAAAGCTTGAGGCGATATACGACGTCCTGTAGCCTCTGTGATCGCTGAATTTGGTTCTGGGGCACTCAACTGACAGTTGCTTTGATACAAATGTTGTAGATATCGACCATCCTGAGCACCTCTCGAAAATGGATGCCTGTGGGGTGTTAATCCTCAACACTGCCTGTCAGTTGGGACTGATTCCATGTTCACACCTCGTCACTTTGACTCCAGTGCACACACTGATCAAATTCTTCAGTTGACAAGCCTTCTACACGTAATATTGATCCGATCATCTGTCCGGATTGTCCTTAGTGGCGTGATGGATGTTCATTCTACTCTTCCAAAGATGTCTGCAATCTGGTACTACTGATGCTTTATTTTCAATTGAATAGCGTTAATGGTAACTGTGCATGTCTTTACAAACAACATCACGGGTGACCTTCCGAGCAGTACAGTGACAGTTACAAAATAGACACACCTGCAACGCATATTGGAGTGGTGGGATAATTTTTTTGATGTGTGTACAAGCTTGCACCGAGCAGTTAGCCATTTTAGCAAGTAGGAACTGAGCAGATAGTGCGAGGAGATGCACCACAGCGGGAATGTGGGCTGGTCTGTGCAGCAGCAGGTGATTCCGTCGCGGCTGCCGGACGGCCAGCTGGTGTTCCTGCTGCCGTCGCACTACGTGCAGCTGGCCGCCGCCGCCGCCGCCGCCGCCTCCCACATGCAGGCGCTGGGCCACCACCTGCACCACGGCGTGCCGCCCCCGCCGCCGCCGCAGCTGTCGCCGGCGCTGTTCGCGCCGCGGCCCGCCTCCGCCTGGGACGCTGCCGCAGCCGCCGCCGCAGCGGCCGCCGCCTCCGCTGCCGCCGCCGCCGGGCCCTCCACCCCCGTGCCGCCCACCTCGTCCGCGGCCGCCGCGCCGCCCCTGCCGTCGCCCCCGGGCTCCTCGGTCTTTGGAGGTCGGCCGGATTCCCGCGCCGCCTCTGTCGCAGCACCGTCGCCCCCGCTCGCTGGGCCCGGCTCTCCGGAAGTCCTCACGCAGTCCTCCAGGTAATGGCGACCCTGCTGTCCTTAATGTAACGTTTCACTTCGTGTCCAGACTGCATAACACGAGATTCCCTCCAAGTTTTTCTCCCATCAGTCTTCATACTAGTTCGATGTGGCCCACTACAAGTTTCTCTCCTCTGCCAACTCGTTCATCACTGGGTCCAGCTCTCCGAAAGTCCTCACAGAGTCCTCGTGGTAATTACGACTCCTGGCCCCCGAGGCACTGTCCTACATGTAACGTCTCTCGTCGTATCCAGATTACAGAATACCAGATCCTCTTCCAGTTTTCCCCCATCAGTCTCCTGACCTGTTCAATGTGGCCTGACACAAGTTTCTCTCCTCTGCCAACTCGTTCTTCACTGGGTCCGGCTCTCCAAAAGTCCTCACATAGTCCTCCTGGTAACTACAACTCCTGGCTCCCGAGGCACTATCCTACATGTAACGTCTCTTGTCATATCCAGATTGCAGAATACCAGATTCTTTTCCAGTGTTTCCCCATTAGTGACTTGATCAGTTCCATGTGGCCTGCCACAACTTCCTCTCCTGCTGGCCCAGCTCGCTGAAAGTCCTCAGGCAGTCCTCCAGGCAATGGCGAACCCTGGCCTTCGACCTGTTGTCCTAAATGTAACCTCTCCTGTCATTGATGCTTCCCACCACACATTCTTCCCCTCTGCCACCTCTCTTATGACTGAGCCCAGCTCGCTGGAAGTCCTCATGCATTCCTCCAGGTAACTACAACTCCTGGTCCCCGAGGTACTGTCCTACATGTAACGTCTCTCATCATATCCAGATTGCAGAATACCAGATTATCTTCCAGTTTTTCCCCATAAGCGTCCTCACCAGTTTGATGTGGTCTGCCACAAGTTACTCTCCTGTAGCAACTCTTCGTTGCTGGCCCAGCTCTCTGGATATCCTCAGGCAGTCCTTGAGGTAATGGCGACCCCGTAGCCTCCGACATGCTGTCCTCAGTGTTACATCTCACGTCACTGATGCGACCCACCGCACATTCCTCCCCCCTGCCACCTCTTTTGTCACTGGACCTGGCTCGCTGGAAGTCCTCACGCACTCCTCCAGGTAACTACAACTCCTGGTCCCCGAGGTACTGTCGTACATGTAACGTCTCTCATCATATCCAGATTGCAGAATACCAGATTATCTTCCAGTTTTTCCCCATAAGCGTTCTCACCAGTTTGATGTGGCCTGCCACAAGTTCCTCTCCTCCAGCAACTCTTCGTTGCTGGCCCAGCTCTCTGGATATCCTCAGGCAGTCCTTCAGGTAATGGCGACCCCTATCCTCCGACATGCTGTCCTAAGTGTTACATCTCACGTCACTGATGCGACCCACCACACATTCCTCCCCTCTGCCACCTCTTTTGTCACTGGACCTGGCTCGCTGGAAGCCCTTGCACAGTCCTCCAGGTAATGGCAACTCTTGTCCCTGGACCTGCTGCTCTGAATGTAATGTCTCACGACATATCCAGACTGCACAACAGGAGAATGTCTTCCAGTTTTCTTTCCTATCAGCCTTCAGTCTGGTTCAATATGCCCCACCACGAGTTCCTGTCTTGTGCCAACTCGTTTGTCTCATTGTCCACCTCCATAGTCGAGCGATCAGCTCAGCTGACTGACATGTGGTTGATTCAGGTCGGTCTTCCGACTGGTTTGGAGATTTTATCCGCTCAAGGATTGGGTGCATTGTCATCATCATTCCATCATCGTCGACGTGGTACCGAATAAAAAGACCTGCACTAAGCAGCTGGACAGCTCCAGATTGGGTCTCCTGGCCAAAAATGCCATACAATCACTTCATTTTATTTTCAGTTTGGTGTAGCAGTTGCATCCAACTGCATCCAACGTCCTCAACTCTTTGTTGTTCAGTAAAGAATGATCATAATTTTTTTTACAGTGTACCTTTGCTCATGCCCATAATTCTGATGATCATTCTCTAGATAGTCTCCTTTGGATGTGACGACTCGTCCCAGCATTACTGCCTGTCTGCCAAGATATGCTGGTAACCATTCTCGGAAGGTCCTTCAGAATCTCCTCTGCAGTGATCACTACTGCTTTCGATGTGGAAAATGTCTCCAGCGAAGGTGTTCCCTCAGAGTAGGGCCTAGAAAAAAGTTACGCGGGGCTAAATCCAGACAATAGGGAGGGTGAAGAACGTACTCCACAAAGATTTTTGAAAGATATTCAGTACATGCCATGGAACCCACCACACAGGAACGTTCCTCCGGTGAAAATTTTCCGTCACCAATTTTTGGGTGATACCCAATGAAATTTTCACAATTTGAGAAAGTGTTGGTAATATTATTCGCCGATGTTCTCTCACTGTGACAGCAGCAGTGTTTTCTGCAGTAAGGGCAGTTGATTGAGTCCCCTCGTTCAACAATTTAAACCATCTTCGACCTGTGATGTAGGGAAGGACAGACTGTCCAGAGGCCTCCTGTAACATTGCATGCAGTGGCGTAAATCAGTGTAAAGTCCTGGATGTTTACAGTGAAACTAACATTGTCAGCTGGAGTAGTTGTCAGTACAGTTTATGTGCAAAAGCATGAGATCCAGTGTACTTAGAAATGCATTCAAATAGTATTGCATTTGATGTCAGTAGTACAGAGTATAACAAGACATTAACGATTCAGGTGGTGGAGGGAGAAACTCAGTATAAAGGCAGTAGGCTCTGTGTGGTGTTAGCGTGTGCGTACGTGCCCTTACTATGGATGGGCAACAGACACTGTAAGTGACCGGTTGTGATAATACCTCATGGAAAACAGTTATCATGTGATAAAAAAAGCAAAAATTGATGTGTACAAGGAAATGGGACTCTTTAATTGTGAAATCGCCAAGAAGTTGAACCACACAAACACAGTGATCGATAATTTCGTTAGAATTGGCGTACGGTATGGACAGTCTAATCAAAAAATTATTTGAGGCATCGAACGGTTACTATTACGCAAAGCCAGGGGTCACAATCCGTTATTCTTTTCAACTTGTTGAGGATTTACAGTTATCGGCAGCTATCTGACGTGTACGACAAATTTTGTCAAATGACAAACATCTTGCTTTCAAGAACCTACTGCAGCAACCTGCTCTAATACCGAAACACAAATGGGCTCTATTGAAGTTCGCTGGACTTCAGAATGGGATAAAGCTATCTTCAGTGATGAGAAGAAGTTCAATTTAGATTGGCGGGATGGATTTCAATATTATTGGCATTATGTGAGAACGGAACAGCAGGTAATAATGAGAAGAAATTTTGTTGGTGGAAGTGCTATGATTTGGGCAGCCTTCTGCGCCAAAGGCAAATCACGTATTGCTTGGATGATCACCACAAATGTACACTAAGATGTTAGGGAGAGAACTGATTAGAATATATGATGACTTAGGGAACGGAACTCTAATGTTTCAACAATATAATGCATCTGTGCATGTTTCTGCTACAAATAAAAGTGATTTGAAGATAAAGATATCGATGTCTTGCCCTGGCCTGGACGTAGCCTGGATATGAACCCCGTGGCAAACCATTGCCGAATGCTTGCAAGGAGTGTTTACCGCAATGGAAGAGAATTTGAGGCCTTATGTGATCTGAAAAGTGCGGTACGAGAAGAGTGGGTGACAATTTCACTGCAAGAACCATAAACCTAAACAAAATCAATCCCAAAGAGAATTTTTGAGGTACTTAGGAAGAACAGAGGTTGAACAGAGTACCAACAGAGCAATTACACAACAGAACAGTGAATACCTTTACACCAGTTTCCATTCAGAAAATGCAAACACCTTATTTTGTTAGAACAGCTACATTCGTTCGTGTATCGAATCGAAACTAACAACTCAGTAAAACTTCTCGGAGCTGGCACGCCCCATCTGTTGGGAGGATCTTCTCAAGAAATTGGCATAATGTGTTTCATATTTCATTCAGCGCTGTATCTTCTCGTGGAGTTCGTATTGCAGCATCTCCATTCCATTACCATCATATACGCAACTTACCGCTATCCTTGAAATCCAATTGATTGCATTGATTTTTTTGTCAAGTGAAGTATATCATATTCAGATAGAGAACTACCACCAATGTGGTCTCTGTCTAAGTGGTATAGCGAAGGAAGGCTAAGATGCAATACATCAGAGTCCACACTTACATGGCTATTCTGCACACCAGACACAGTATTCATCCGTGTCCATCGTCCTGCAACGTGTACAAAGAGACGAATCAGCCATGTTTATGATGTGCAGTCTGGCCCGTGTCATGCACTTGTGATTAAAGAGAACATAGCACGAAGATCGAGCCGCCAAGCTCAAGTACGGTGGGTACGCACAACGCCAGAGAGTGGGCCAGTTTCTCATTGGATATCGCTATACCATCACGTTCCTGTAGTGATAATGCATTAAGGGGCGATAAATATCTCGCACTGTCTGTCCTCTGAACGACGGCAGCTCATGGCAGACATAGCTATAGTCTCCAAGAAACGTTTCCATACAAGTAAGTGACAGCGACTGGAGCAGGCGACACTTGAGAGCATGGCATTAGCTCGCCAGTCAGTGCCGAGGTTATCGCGTGTGTCTCACGGTACCATATCCTGAACATCGCCCACATGAACAGGGCTGAAGCCTTAAGGTGGACATATGTAAGACCAAGGCCACTGTCCCATGTGCCGAGGGTTAGAGTGGCATAACAGACCTTGAGTATCATCCTGCAGCTGTCAAAATATCCGAAGATTGCCACCTGGCGATCCACAGTTCCCGACGGCAGTTGAAATTACTGTGCAATATGTGTCAGCCATGACAAAACATGCATGTTGACATATTGCATGAATTGTATCACGCCCAGCACTTGTAAAGAATTATCTCGCACCCGAACGTGAATAATCTGGAGCAGATGCCTATAACTCGCCATGGCAGTCCTTTGTAGATCACGGGTGAATGGAATCCCCAGGCATCTTAACATTTGCACCACTCGTAAAACCGAGCGAGGTGGCGCATTGTTTAGACACTGGACTCGCATTCGGGAGGACGACGGTTCAATCCCGCGTCCGTCCATCCTGATTTAGGTTTTCCGTGATTTCCCTAAATCGCTCCAGGCAAATGCCAGGATGGTTCCTTTGAAAGGGCACGGCCGACTTCCTTCCCCATCCTTCCCTAATCCGATGATACCGATGGCCTCGGTGTCTGGTCTCCTTCCCCAAATAACCCAACCCCTAACCACTCGTAAAGGGCCAATGTCCCCATCCAGTCCTTGTGAAATGGTCAGTATCCCAGATTTCGCTGTATTCAGAACACTTTCGCCACGACTCCATACTGTGTGACTGAATTGGAGGACCTTCCTCTGTCAACCACATGAAGAACAGCAGGTTGCCCGCATCTGCTCGACTGATGAGTTATCCCTCATCTCCGTGCCAGTGAGCATCTGCCTCAGCCTGTTCATGAGTGGTTCAAGCGCTACCACAGAGAGGACCATTGATAGCAGGCAGCCTTTTTTTATCGTGCTCATAATCAGAAAAGGTTCCCTATCTCAGGCGTTCATTATCATTTTGGGGACCACATCCCATAGCACTGCATAATGATCTGGATAAAAACGGGTGGAAACGCCATGTGGCACATGAACAATGTTAGGAAGTTCTGATTAATCCAGTCAAAAGCTTGATCAAAGTCTACAGCCAGGTGGTAACCAGTGGGATAATGTCTCTGCGGCCACTGAGTGCCAGTTGTACGTTGCTATGTACTCCAATGCATGTTTGGTCTGGGAAAATATTGTGTGACAACACGGTCGGTACTGAACTGTGTCACCATCAGTCAGGCAAAGATCTTATAATCACTTTAAGCATGACTTCCATCCTTTTTTCTTACTGTACATTGTTAGCCATTCGGAGATCATGAGGCCTGTAAAAGTCTGATAAAATTCTAAATGCAAGCCGTCCAGCCAAGGCGATTTGTTTGCTGCCCTTTTTTGAGTGCCCCCAATATGTCATCTTCCGTGATCGGTTTCAGGAGCAGTCCCTCATGCATCTGGTTCAGTCTCACCCATATTGGTCGCACGATACCCTCCCACAGCAGAGAATCTGTGTAGGCACCAGTGAACAGCCGACGAAATCTGTCCAGAAATGATGAAACTACATCCCTTCTGATGTCAAGATGCAAAACGTCTGCAGTATGGAATGCATTAATCAGTTTGGCGAACTTATCGTTTCCCACATATCCCATGTTCACTGATGGAGGTTTCCTTGCCCTACCCACCAAGCATATGACCCTTATAGGTGGACCCTCGATCCTGTGACGGGTGAGAGTGACAATGTGTGCCTTAACACGGTTGACTTCACCATAAAACTGTGGAGATGGCACATACAATGACAGCTCACGAATCACCTTGTAATAATAGGCTATTGGGTCCCAGTGCTACTGCATGTTTCCTCAAAGAGTGCGACATAAAGTCGGCATTGTCACAATCGATGAGAAGGAAGTCCATTCATGGTGTCATCATGGGTCAACATTGCATGGCAATATGCCACATGTGTAGCCTTGTAGTCATCCATCAGTATTCGTGGCACCCACCTGGAGGACGATTTTGCATTTTCAGGTCCTCATGCAGGAGTGTGTGCACAGATCCGAAGGAAATGCCAACTTTGGAGACGATATGTTCCATACTCATTAGGCGATCCTCCAAACGACCTTCTCCACTTGCTCGATCATGCCATCAGACCAGCTGGTGCAAGGCCGAGATTGTCTCAGTTTGTCATCAAATGACGTTCTGTCTTCTTTGAATTGTCATATCCATGCTCATACATTACACACATCCATAACACCATCACCACACGTCACTCTACTCGCGATAATTATCAATTGTTGCTACACCATGCAAATGGAGTAAAGGAATAATTAGAGGCTGTTCTTATAATGAAAACGTCGTCATTGTCAGTAAAAAAAAAACCAGCCGTCACTCTCGCTGCTGCCACTAGAGTTCTGTGTGCCATACAGTGCTTGCATCCCTGTCATGCATTCACAACAAGTGCATGCGCATTTCAAAACAAATCACATATATCTACTTGTTTCGAGACCTGAGAAAAAATGGGAGATTTTATAACTTGAAAATGAACTTGTATTTCGTAAATACTGGGGTTGGATAAAAAGTAGTGGGAACACTGCTGTAAAATGAAGGATGTGCATCCAGTGGCATGTGTGCTGTCTGTAGCTGGTAGCAGTAGGTCAGCCAAAGTAAAGCAGCGAGGGTCAACGACTGTGTTTGAGTCAGTTGCAGTGTAAACTGTCTCAAAATGCGGGAGGCCAGTTCAAGTGCCACACTAGTATGTTTAGTAAACACGAACAGCATGCATGGAGCAAAACTGAAGTGACATTCGGTCGGAGCGTGTTTTGGGATCACCGGGATGTCATTCCAGATCAGCCCCATTTGAGAGGCCCACTGAGCTCCCTACCTCCTTGCTGTACTGTATCTCATCATCCTTCATGACAACTTACGATGACACACAACGAACTGCATACATGAGTGTTGACAATACTGTAACATCCACTGCATTCACCCAGTATGGGTCTGTGTGGTTACGACTTAGTCGTCAAAATGGAGAAAGCTCTTTATGGCATGTGCTATAACAGAAGAGACGACATCATCTATGTCGTAGGGTGGTCCTTGCGAAATATCGACAGAGATCGGCACACTGATGGTGTACAACATCTCCACCTGCATGGGGAAAGATGATCAAGATACAGAGCGATTATATTGAGGGTATCTAACACGGTGAACGTCTGTCAATATAGTCTGGTGTTAATTATAACAGTGTTGACGCTACTTTTTATCCAATCCACATATCTAGTTAATTGTTCCTACTCTATTTAACTATTCGTACTAAAACGGAACGCTACTGATCTGTGTAGCAGATGGTGACCCTTTAGCTCAATACCAGTCGTTATTCGCAGGGTGGACGAAGCTGACGACGACGACGACCAGCCCGTCGACTGCTCGGTCGGGACGGCGGCTGCCAGGCTGTCCCCTGAGCCCGCGGAGGCGGCCATGGACGCCGCTGGAGCGCTGGAAGCCGAGGAGGGTCCCGTCTGGAGGCCGTGGTAGGCTGCAGCCCAGGACTCTCAAGCCACTGCAGGTCGTCCGACGCCAGACTGGACACTCGCCAACCTGCCACGGACTGTAGACTTTCTAGCAACACACGAAGAAGAGTCTAGAGACAATTCCACGTAGAGCTGCCAGGAGGCACAGCGTATGAATTATGTGACCACGTAGAATTTTCCTAATTGTGACAGCTTTGTTAGTCTATTTGACAGGTGGCCGAAAAGGCAATGCAGACAACTAGGCTGGGATCTCAAGTGAAATGCCGCCAGTGGAAAATGAATAGGGCACGAGTGAACTGAATCAGAACGATTAGTAGATTTTCCATGTGACTTCGTATTCTTTTCCTTTCGGCTCAACTCAGTTCACCAACTTCACAGTTGGCTATACCAGGCTGAATAGACCCAGTTCCAGGCTGTTCCACGAGAACGAGGATCAAAATTCGTACCCAAAACTTATATGTCAATAGGATTAGCCGCTGCTAAGTTTAGACAATTAAGGAATTAAACATTCTGGAACCATTCTCTTCTCGAATGCCACACCCTGAGACAAAAAGTTTTACAAACGTCCTTAAACACCCGCCAACAGTTCCCTTAAACTAAATAGTGACAGATACCACAGCGGCTGTTCCATAACTTAGCAGATGATGGCCCCAACGAAACAAGTGAACCCTTTAGAAGGCTGCATATTCCCATTTGCGAGGACTAGAGTTCGACTCACCAGCCCGCCTTTCAGATATAGGTTTCCCACGAGTTTCCCACATCGCTTGGATGGTTCCTCTGAAAAGGAGACAGCTGATTCCCCTGCCCATCTTCTTCCAGTCTATGCTTGCATTCCGTCTCTAACGATCTCGTCGTTGACGGAACGCTAGACTGTTACCTTCCTTCCTCCCTCCCTTCCTTCCTTCCTTCCTTCCTCCGTTCCTTCGCTTTACAAAGAGAACAAATGCAAAACTCCATCTAGCCTTCAAAGTTCCAAATGAACTACAATTATGTTTTTTTGTAATACTAGAGCAACTAGGTGACACAAATAAGGGATAACTCCGAAAAACCTAATACAACCTAACGAAATCCAATAAAAACTTTTTATTGACGGAAATTTTGCTATTTCGGCTTGGCAGTTATTAAAAAATTTTCATTGTTTAACAATTAGATCATGCAGATGGCTAATCCCTGTACGTTTGTCCTACCACTGAATTTCCCTATTCTCCACTTACCATCTGAGCTGAGGTACCGTCTATTTATCCTTCAATTAATTGTTTTAGTTTGTACATCACCCTTCACCTATAAGCGCAGATCAAGCTGTTAAGACTGCCCTGAGGTGGGAAGGGTGGGGTTGGGGAGTGGGGGAATCACAGGTTGATTAATCTGGTGGCCTTCGTGTACAGCCGGTATCACCAGGTTTTAAATGGCTCAGTCACTGAACAATTCCCACACACAGGTGCTTGATTGCTACGCAGTGAGTGAAGTCGCTCCATCCAGTTTAGTCATTTGTTGTGTGGTAGAAGAGCGCTATACAGTTAAGAGGTAAAAACGAAAATTGCAGCGTCTCAGTATACCTGTTCAGAATACAATAGCTGTGACAAGTACCACATATTAGAAATTAGATGATCGCTTGTGACAAATCAATACGCCACTTCGCCAGTGCATGGAGGGCACTCTTAAACTGCAGTAGGGCAGCTTTCTGCCCAGTAGTTAATTCTTTTCATTTAGTAGTTATTTACTGGGCTGGCTTGTTTGGCCTCTGGGTTATGAAATTTTACAATTGGAATATAAAAAATGAGAAAGTAAACTAGGTGACATTTACAACGCAATGATGGTGATGTGATGTACGTTCTTCTCATAGGGGAGGTGGAGTAATGGGGTGGGCAGGGACTGCGATGTTGGAAGTGTTGCAGAGGATTTTATATGGAAACGCACATGCGATGTATGAGTGGGAAGGAACTAACAGGCCTAGCACAGGTATTAAAAGATGAATGGAATGGCATCTCAGCAAGGAAAATCTGGGTTGGAGCCTTCATTTAGGATGTGGTGGGTATGGTACGCTATGTCTGGAAGAAGGGGTAGATTTCAGGGATGTCTTCATGGTCTAGAAGTATAAAATTACCTTGAAAGACATGAAGAGTTTGGAGATGAGAGGTAGGTGTGGTATGTTGATAAAAGCCAAGGTTCTTAAGGATGGGGCCAACTGTAGGGTGCTGGGACTCTATTTATTGGGAAATTGTATACTATCTGATCAAAGGTATGTGGACACCTATTAGTGGATACAAATTAGAGATGTGTTCATCCTTGACATTGCTGACATCTTGGACTCTGCTGGGGACACTTTCATTATGGTGTCTGAATGTCTGAAGGAATGGCAGCCCATTCTTCCTCAAGAACCGAAATGAGAGAAGGTAGTGATGTTGGTCACTATGGTCTGAAGCAAGGTCAACGTTCTAATTCATCCTAAATGTATTCCGTTCGGTTCAGGTAGGGACTCGGACAGGCCAGTCCATTTCAGGAATGTTATTATCCACAAACTGCTGCCTGACAGATCACTATGAGGGGAACACAACCAAACCACTGGAAACACACCAATACCATAACACCACCTCTCCTGTGCTTCGCTTTTGACGCCACACACGATGGCAGGTAACGTTCTCCAGGTACCATTCGTCAAAAGTAAACACTTCCATTGGACTGAAATAGCGTAGAGTGTGATTAATCAGTCAAGATCACTCGTTTCCAGTCGTCCACTATCCTGTAGCATCGCTCTTCAGATCACCTCAAACGTCGCTTAGCATTGACTACACAAGTGTGGAGCTTAGCAGAAGCATCTCGACCATTATTTCCCATTCTTTTTAACTCCCTGCACACAACGCTGAGCTAGCAGAACTACTGGTAGGACATAACAAGTCATGAGTGGTTATTCTACAGCTACATCCATACTCCGCAAGCCACCTGATAGTGTGTGGCGGGGGGTACTTTGAGTACTTCTATCGGTTCTTCATTCTATTCCAGTCTCGTATTCTTCGTGGAAATTTTTTTTTCTGTTTGTATGTATTTCCCCAGCAAAGTAGGTATACCTCATATCCCTCATGAGATGAGACTGTTGGAACCACATATTTTACATTATAAAATACCAGGTTAGCAGCAGCCATAAATAAACCAAGTAATTTCACATTGCTGCTAAATGTCTTAAAGATACCAGGTTATGCCCTTGATTTATAACTAGGGCCCGGATTTTAATTATCTAAAAAACAGAGAAATATGCAAGCATTTATGACCTAAAACTTACATAAATATGACCTTAAAAATAAAATATGACGTAATAGAAGTTTATTCAAAGCATTCTTGTTGGTTTATTTAATTTTTTATTCACCATACAGTAATACAAAATTCACTTCTCAAAATATTGTAAGTATAGCTCTTTCTTTCTGTAGGGTTTGTGGCTAATTTGCACCTATTTTTTGAATGTCTGAATGTTTTATTTTCTAAACACAAAGTACAGTGAAAAGATCATCTATCGAAACAATAAAACAATGTTTTTATTTCTACATAGTATTGAAAGCGTTTCACATTATTTAATACCACATGTCAATCTTCAGTATCTGCAAAGTTGCACTGGGTCACAAGGTGCATTTTCAGGTTTTCCATTGTCAAAGATCTACAGTTGTCGCTGAGAATAGTTTTGTACCTGGAAAAGCTCCACTTCACAAGACGTCACTGGAGCGTATTTCAAGGCAGCCAGATCACTGGAGTTAGCTTTGTTTCAGTATCTTCAAATGTTGCGGCATTCCCTGAAAGACTGTCACTAATTTTGCACAGTGTAGAATATCCAGAATTCCATTGGAGAACACTGTGCAATTTGGTTTTCACTTTGTCAACCACATGACCACGAGCTCGACCCAACTCACTCTGCACATGTTGCACAATAGTCAGGGCCTTACATAGTTGAGTGCCAACAGCTTCCAGTCGTTTGATGGCTTTTGATATCACTGAAAAATTGGCGTTGATGTATGCCAAGTTTGGGGACACTGTATCTGTAAAAACTTATTTCACAATTTTGATAGCACTTGATTCATCGCTATCAAGCTCACAGAAGATAGTCTTTAGTTGGTGCAGTAATACTCAGCAGCATTAAGCCAAGAACCCCATCGTGTAAGAACAGGTTTAGGTGGGAGGGGCGCTGAGGGTGCTTGTTCCTTGAATTTCTGCACCCGTAGCGCAGCCTTCACATAGATTTTCTTGCCACAGGAAATTAATTTGTCCACGTCAGGGTAATTTGATCGCACCTCTTCGGCAACTCTGTGCAACGCATGTGCAAGGCAAGTGGCGTACACCATACTGGGGTAGAGAATCTGAAGCCCTTTGGCTGCTTTAGCCATATATGAAGCACCATCTGTTACGAGCAGCATAACGTTGTCTCTTTTCACACCATCCGGCCACAGCAGCTTCTGAGAGTTGTCAAACAAAATAGCAATCGTCGAATTGTTTACTCTGTCGAGAACTTCACACGTTAGTAGGAACATATCTCCAGGGCCATCAACTTTTAGAACACCAACAACAATATTTGCAATATATCGCCCACTAATATCCGTAGTTCATCTATCGACAGACAGATCTTTTGCTCAGCAATAGTAATTCGTATTTTGTTGAGCATGTCATCGTAGCATACGGATAAATAGTTCTTTCTCAGTGTAGATTCATCTGGAACTGGATGTGTTGTGTACTTCTCCAAGAACAGTCTGAAGCGTGGGTTCTTCAGCTTTTCCAATGGGATGTTGCAGGACACCATCATCTCACACAAATCCTTGCAGAATGATTGCACGGTTGACGATTGACCTGTCTGTTCAAATAACAGCGTTTGCCTGCTGTAATTTTCAGCACTTCGTTTCACACAGCTGCTGTGTTTAGCGTTATTACAGTGTTGTTGCACATTAAAGCCCTTTTCTGCACTAACTTTAACTTCACACAGTTTACAAAATAATATTTTCCCATCAGTACTAAAGAACTTCTCTCCAAATTCTCGAACATATCCTCGCAACTTCACGCTGTCGGAGCACTTTGCTTTAGGCTTGTTGAACAAGACAAAGGCTGTATTCAAACTGGTCACTGGGAACACCTGTGCGACTGCGATGATTATTACGGCAGAAGCCTCCTTTGTTGGCTCTGAGAGCTTATTGTCGACTCTGCGCAACAGTGTTTTATGTTCGCAAAACGACTGTTGTGGTTCACCGATTTTCTGCTACAGTCCTAAGAAATAAAGCTGTGTACTAATTTATCTGTTTATCTTTCATAATAGCACGTTAAATTTTGTCTCGTGAGCAACATAGTCATTTTCTTATTCGTGTGTCCCGTACGACACGAGAAAAACGGTATATGCATTTTTGGTAAAAGTTGACGGAAATGTGACCTGCTATATTAAAAGTTAGCCTCAATATAGCCTATTAGTAAAATTTGTTGAAATATGACTTTATATGCACTATCAAAATACAATTTTCGACGCTTAAATGCCTAGATTTGTGTATAAATTGTTCTAAAATTCACCCTATAGTTCAGAAAAAAATGACTTGTCATGAAAATCCGGGTCCTATTTATAACATACGATAAGCCGAGCGTTGAATATATCACGAATGGCATTGAGTGAGAAGGAATGAGTGGACTCTGCATCACATGATACAATCCCAGCATTTTCTTTGGGCTCGTTTCTTAACATAATACTCAATGCTCCATCATCAGTTCAGTCACCTCCAGTCCTTGCACATATGTCAAGCCATCTGACTCTAGATGTCTTCCCTATCAAACATGCAGGGGTGAAAGATGCAACCCGATGAGATACGAATTTACTCCTATCAACAAGAGAGTTGTAATAGACAACCTTCACATTATAAGCTAGTAGCAATTGGGCTAAACTGCCTTCTCCTTCTGCTAGGGTTATTGCAGGTAATGTTCTATCCCACCCGAATTCTTGATCCTCCAAAATCTCAATTAATTTGAGGAAAGATGTTGAGGATATTCCAACCAACCTATAGTATAGATCCTGTCTGATTTCCTTTACCCTGGATGCAGGAGTACTACGAATGGGATTAATTAGAGGTGGAACCCCTCCCACATCATGAACTCTACCTGATAATGGATTCCTGCCTTGTCTGACTACACTATCAGGGTTTGAGTAAGGCATGTAAGACATCAATCTAGATCTGTTGTAGGGACCTTTCTTGATATTCAGTAATAATCTATTGTCTTCTCTAGATCTTCTGGCTACTGCCTCTACTGGAGAATCACTGAGCCTTAGAGATCCGAAAGCAAACAATTGTCTTTGAAGTGTTGGATCAACATATTTCAAGATGGCTTCCCACAGCTGAGTGGTAACCTGTGGATCCGATAGAAACTCTGATTCTCCCTGATGAAATACCTCATTGATTGCTAGTTCAAGTCCCTGGAATTTGAATCCCATTTGTCGCAAGTATCTGCTCCACATGATAAGGATTCTAGAAGAATTAAGGATCTCAATTTGGAAGAAAGTTAAATCATCAGGAAGGATTCCGCTGATTTCGTGTGATTTTTTACAACCAACATCTGCAGTGCTCGAAGGTCTCGATTCAATAGTACATGAGTGTGTTTGGACTTGATTTAGCTGTGAATGTTTGGCGTTTTCACTTCACAGCCGCATTACGAACAGTCGACTTGGGCAACGTTAGAAGCTTGAAATGTTACCTCTCGTATAGTTACTCAGGTTACATCCAGTAACCAGTCCACGTTGGAAGTCTCTCCTGAGTGGGTCCTTATCCCCTACTGACAACACAACACACTTCCCTTTACACTGGCGGGTCGGCCTCTCGCCATCAATTCCGCATTACAGAGTGGTGTCCAGATACTTTTATCAGATAGTGCAGCAGGAGCGGAGGTGTTGTAAGTGTCTGAGAAGATCTGGGAACTTCTTTGACCAGGTACAGTTGATACGTGAGAGAGGGCCGTGAGACACGGAAAGTGAAGTGGAGTGTGTGCCAGACCAGGGTTGGAGAGAGAAGCAACAATAGCCCAGCTCATTCGTGTAGCACATTTTCACTGCACCTTTGAGAGCGTTCTCCCATGACACCCAGTTTGAAAGAAAACCTTTAGAGAAGCTTCCTCTGTGCAAATTGTACCTTTCCATGACGTTTGAAGGTTTTATAATCTATTCATTGACATGGTATGACTTTTGACCTGTCGTTTGCTGTCGTATTCCTTGGGCGTTGGACTATTTATAGACAGCATTCCCAGACTAGTCGCTCGCAAGGTACATGTATCACTCCGATAACTTCCATAAATGTGTGCCTACGTGATGCATGCCGTGTTGGGGAGGTAACTAATTCAATGAACATGCCATGGTGAAAAGGGACCATAAAATTTAACAGTTTTTACTTTATGCTCAGTCTGTTATGTATCAAGTTCATGATATGGCCCCTACCTGGGTCTAATGTACATTCAGAGTACATGTACACACACAGTGTTCACGTTTTCACTTCAGTTACCTCTTGCCCTTTAAGATTCCTCTCGCTCCCGGTTAAGAAAAATGTACTATTCCGTTCTGCACTATACTTTTCCATGCCCCGGGTCGTACTTGTCCTCTCCATGAACTGAGCCTGGAGACTGCTGTAGAATCAGCGAAAGAAGATCTCTGATAGTTGGAGTGGGCGTGGCACAGCTACTTCGTGCGTCTACCAAAACCGATCAAGTAATGCAATGCAATTTTATGTGTGTCTGCCGCAGTGCCTCAGTGTTGTCGCAGCTCTGTTGATCACTATTGTTTGTGCCTGCAGCTTTTTGTGTTTTACAGTGCTGCCAACTGTCAGAGATCTTCTTACACCAACCCAACTGTGATCACAGGTCCGGCAGAGATGTATAAGTTTAAGATTCGATACATCAGAGTCGTATCGATATCTGTACAAGTTTCCAAACTGCCCATGCTACTTTAAATGAACTCCTTACGGAGATATCACGGTGTTCCTCGTACATGCACGTGCAGTTGCTCAAAGCCTCCTCTTCCACAGTGTACTGAGCGAGGGGGCGCAGTGGTTAGCGCTCTGGACTCACATTCAGAGGACGTCAGTTCAAACCTGCGTCTGGCCAGCCAGATTTAAGTTTCCTTGATTTCCGTAAATCACTTCAGGTAAATTCTGGGCCTGTGGCCGAGCGGTTCTAGGCGCTTCAGTCCGGAACCACGCTGCTGCTACAGTCGCAGGTTCGAATCCTGCCTCGGGCATGGATGTGTGTGATGTCCTTAGGCTAGTTAGGTTTAAGTAATTCTAAGTTTAGGGGACTGATGTCCTCAGATGTTAAGTCCCATAGTGCTGAGAGCCATTTGAACCATTTTGAAATGCTGGGATGGTTCCTTTGGAAGGGTACAACCAATTTCCTTCCCCATCCCTGACACGGTCCAAGCTTGTGCTCTGTCCCTAGTGACCTCGATGTCGATGGGATGATAAACCTAATCTTCCTTCCTTCTTTCTTTCTTCCACAATACTCACATCTGCACATTGCTGCCACATAGCATTTCAGGAGTTCCCTTCCTGTGTCACCTGGCGTTGATTGTTAGCCATCATCTCTCAGCAAGATTCTCGAAGAGAACTCATCACTTACACTAACCTGAATTTAGTCGCCTTCTTTCCCCATTTACTGATTTTCCCCAAAAAGCACAGAGTTTCATTGCGATATTTACTGAGTGAGATAAGATAGCGAATTCGATCTCGCACATATTAACTGCCACAAGGCGAGAACATCTGTGCATGTTACTGTATGCTCTCTGGTCAATATTAAACTCTGAAAACTGATGTATGTACTGTATTAAAATACGACATAATTAATGAAAACTACCACAGTGGTTCGACTACCAGTACCATCTGCGACGAGAGTGTTCCTTGTGCCGAAGAATCAGTGTAAATGTGACAAATTGTCGATTACCGAGGCAGTGACTTCTGTTACACTGGATATCTAGTCCACTTTTGTGACAAGTGTTGGTGAAACATTCCGAAATGCTGCTAGACCTGCTGAAGTATCCATTATTGATGGCATATGAACGATACGACGGAGATAAGTGTGAATGTTTCAATGTGTTGTGAAAAAAAAGTACTACCTCAGACAGTTCACGATTTTCTTGCCATGGCAAGAGCGCTTAAGTTGTTGTAGAGACAGTTCCGTAGTTGTTGGTGCTAACTGCTGTGTAGACTAGTGAGCTCTGAGGCTGCCCCTGGAACCTCGTGGCGGATCTGTTCCGCAGTGAGCAATCTCTGCGGTCACCTCATAGAATGGTAATCCGGCACGCTAGAGAGATAACAGAGCAAAAACGACGCTCGCGTTTCAGAACGCCGGCGTACGCGCATTCGTAGTCGCTTTTGATTGTTTCTGTGCAAACTCGCACTTATTTCAGCGTAACTGTGTGTACTGAAGAACACGACTCTACGAGGAAAGTGTCTGTCGTGTTACGTGTTGACGCTAGCTTAACTTTCCGTGCCACGAACATAGACTCAGTGCTTGAAGCCGCTTTGCACTGCCAGCGGCATACCATTAGCCAGAAACGCCCGGGTGTGCATTCGAGGGGCAGCACAGTGCACAAAGAGCTCGAGAACGAACCGTAACATTAAACATAAACTCGCAAAACTTAGAAAAATAAGAATAAGTTGGCTGTAAATCACTGTAAATGTAATGGAGAAATAAATTTTTTGATGTACTCTTCTCTCTCATTCCCAATAGATGTAATTACGCTTCTGCATTATCTAATTTAATAAATTTATTAAATAATTTAATAAATGTTGGTGTGCCAGATGGATGCATACTGAGCCCTTTCTTATTTGTCACACATAATGTCCAATTTTTCTTGGTACAGCTGTGGTCGTTAGTGTCTTAAAGCGTAAAATAGCTACATGACAAGACTTTTGGCCTGACTTCTCAATACTCTCCACGCTTTTATAAATTATCAGCAACCCTGTGTGTCGCCCTTGTACAAATCTTGGCTTACTCAGATCGACATTTGCTGATGACGCTGGGAAGTGCCAAAACAGTAACAGCCAACGCGTCAGCATGGACTGGCCTCTGTGATCCTGAGGTATCATCACTGCTTTGTATTACAGAGTTCTGTGTGCTGAATCTTTCCTGGAAATGATTATGATTCTTAAATGTACCTTTCTGTAAATATGCATATACATTAGAATATAATTTTTAGTATACATTATGAGATACAGAAAACAAATTAAAATAAGGATATCAGTTATGATAACATTTTACAGTAGGTAAAACATACTCCATATATTCTGCAGAGAGGGTCTCTGAAATGTGGGAAAAATAGGCTCTGATAGGCTGTTAAATATTTGTGTATCCACGTTGTTGTTGTTGTGGTCTTCAGTCCAGAGACTGGTTTGATGCAGCTCTCCATGCTACTCTACCTTGTGCAAGCTTCTTCATCTCCCAGTACCTACTGCAACCTACATCCTTCTGAATCTGCTTAGTGTATTCATCTCTTGGTCTCCCTCTACGATTTTTACCCTCCACGCTGCCCTCCAGTACTGAATTAGTGATCCCTTGATGCCTCAGAACATGTCCTTCCAACCGATCCCTTCTTCTAGTCAAGTTGTGCCACAAACTCCTCCCCAATTCTATTCAATACCTCCTCATTAGTTATGTGATCTACCCATCAAATCTTCAGCATTCTTCTGTAGCACCACATTTCGGTAGCTTCTATTCTCTTCTTGTCCAAACTATTTGTCGTCCATGATTCACTTCCATACATGGCTACACTCCATACGAATGCTTTCAGAAACTACTTCCTGACACTTAAATCTATACTCGATGTTAACAAATTTCTCTTCTTCAGAAACGCTTTCCTTGCCATTGCCAGTCTACATTTTATATCCTCTCTACTTCGACGATCATCAGTTATTTTGCTCCTCAAATAGCAAAACTCCTTTACTACTTTAAGCGTCTCATTTCCTTATCTAATTTCCGCAGCATCACCCGATTTAATTCGACTGCAATCCATTATCTTCGTTTTGCTTTTGTTGATGTTCATCTTATATCCTCCTTTCAAGACACTGTCCATTCTGTTCAACTGCTCTTCCAGGTCCTTTGCTGTCTCTGACAGAATTACTATGTCATCGGCGAACCTCAAAGTTTTTATTTCTTCTCTGTGGATTTTAATACCTACTCAAAGTTTTTCTTTTATTTCCTTTACTGCTTGCTCAATATGCAGATTGAATAACATCGGAGATAGGCTACAACCTTGTCTCACTCCCTTCCCAACCAATGCTTCCCTTTCATGTCCCTCGCCTATTATGAGTGCCTTCTGGTTTCTATACAAATTGTAAATAGCCTTTCGCTCCCTGTATTTTACCCCTACCACCTTCAGAATTTGAAAGAGAGTATTCCAGTCAACATTGTCGAAAGCTTTCTCTAAGTCTACAAATGCTAGAGTCATTTCTGTACTGATACTAAAACTATGAAAGCTTTGTTCGGTCTATTTTTGGTCGTAACGTTATACTCCTGTTTTGCAGTAATTTTTGTAAAAAAAAAAAAGAGATGTATTTGTAAGGTGAAGGTAACTAATGATTGTATATGTGGTATAACACATGGTGAAGTATTAAGTTGTTTGAACAGTCTCTGCAGGATTTCAGGATGTCCCACAACTGACACCAAATGTAATTTTTACTATACATATCTGTATTCTGAAAATATTATCTTTGATAGTTGAGTTACTCAAAAACTTTCCCATTACTCCGTAGCGAATGGGAAATACCCAGAACATTTTCTCCCTTTTCAAAACACCTACATTTGGAATCATGGATACTGCAAATTTAGCTGAGCTCAAGTATTTCATCAATTATAGCAACTGGCATTTCCAATTAAGGTACCTGTAGTCTTAAAAACTGAACAGTATATACTCTTCTTGAATCTCATTGTTTGAATACACTTCTTTTATACCTTTTGGAGCTCCGTAGTGTCTATAACGATAATCCATTTGACTTTAAACATCTGCTGATGTTTTCATTATTTCAGAGGGCTGCTACTATTTTTTTCTGTGTTTGTACCATATGCAGAAAGGATAAAACTCGCATATCTTCTGATAATGGGAAAAGATACAAAAGAGAATCTTGTAACTCATCATGTTTGACTGCTTCAAGGTGAGAGGCCTATTGCTAAGCAATGTGTATGTGACTGATGTGCTTTCTTTCATTCATATGGACTGAGGCAACTGACGGAGGACACCCCAGATACGTCAGATTTCGTTTGTTTAGTTTTTTCTATTTTACACATCTAGTTCCATAGGACCAAATTGAGGGCCCAATTCCCACGCACATGGAATGTGTCAGTATATGAAACTACATCAGAAAAATTAATAATAATTGAAATAAAACTTACACAAATCCTATGTAGGCGACAAGCTACGAGTATATTAGAATATAACACAGAAACTTGCTTGATTTTTTCCCGGGAACACCCCAACAGAGTAGATGGAGTCACCATGAGGAAATTCTTCAGTTAATGGTAGACTTAAAAGTGTGAGGATTACTGCACACGCTTTTTTTTAATTTTTGTGGTACTTTACAGAAATGACTGAAGGAGAATAATGTGTGCCTTTCTGAGCAAGGGACAAGCAGGTTCTATCCAAATGCAGACTGGATTTTTGCCCAGTATTAAGTGAATGAAAGCTGCCAATTCTTGGGAATAAGCTCACATTTTTCACAACAAATAACGTTAAAGAAAATGTGTATTGAGAGAGCAATGTCAAAATTTCCCAGACGCCTGAACATAGGTTGACATAAGGTTCGTGAACTTACGCTACATATTGCTCGAACTGCCTTTTTCTGGGCCAAAAAGGGATGAGTTAGCCCACAATAGAAAGCTGTAATTCGTAAGTGAATGAAAATTAGCAGTGTAAACTCATGTTAGAATTGGATTATCATTTATTACAGGTACTGTTCTAATAGTAAATACAGTAGCACTCAGTTTCTGAAGAAAATCCTGAACGTGGGCTTTCCATGACAGCTTACCATTTATCTCAACACCTAGGAATTCGTTTTGTTCAGACTGACTAAACATATGCCCATTCTGTGTAATTAAGACGTCAGCAGTAGTTTAATTGTGTGTTATCAACTGTAAAAACTGTGATTTAGCATCAGCTGATTTTCTACAAAAAGTGGACGTATATCTTGAACTGTACTACTCTGATTCATTGAGTATGTTGCTCTTAACATCTTCCGCTACCAAGATAGTGTCATAACCAAACAGAAATACCAGAAGACATATCTGTCACATACATAAGAAACAATAGTGCAGTACCAGCATGACCCCTCAGGCACCTCCCTCACCCCCCCCCCCTCCCCTCATAATTATGCCACACTCACACGCCACCTCATAGCCGTTTTCATTACTGTGGGTAAGAACCTCTGTTGTGTGTTCTTAGAGTATGAAAGGAATCAATTGTGAGCTATCCCTCCCAGAAAATTATGTCAACTGAAATGGTCAATTAACATAATATACTCATATACAGCCTTTTCAATAACTTTTGCAAACTCTGGTGCCCTGAAAATATGCCGTAAATTGTGTACTTTGTCCATTTCTCCTTTTTTATAAAGCAGCTTCGCTACTGAATACTGTAATCGTTCATGGAAATGGCCTTGCAAAATTAAAAATTACCAATGTGGCTGAGAACAGTGCTATAGTATCATGCTAGATATCCATCCTATAATTTTTTCAGAACTGAACTGTAGCAACCTCCCAATTACCCAGGCTGAAGCAGACCCTAGACAGCAAGGATAACTGAAAAACGTGGCTAATTCAAAACGCACACCATTTTAAATGAAACTTCTATTTACTGCTGTTACAAATCGAAGCATTTGAAAGCTTGAATGTGTGCAGAAATTTATTCATAGGGCAAGGGTGGACAACACTCTGAAACTACTGTTTTAAATAACTTGGTCTGTTTCGAGATGCGTCCTGACATAAGAACTAAATTTTATGGGTGATTCAAGAAGCTTGTTCTTTGGGGCCTTAAACTGTATATGACAGAAATTCAAGGTACCAATAGGACTAGGAAAACTGTATCAAATATGCGAAACTTGAGTTTCTCCCAACCTATAAAATCCTCAAACAACTCACGGGTGACACCTTCGATCAGTGGCGGTGCTGTGTAAGAGCGCAAGAGCATGTGAACACCCTAACTTTCAACACATTGCAGGATTTATTGGTTATTTGTCTTTGAATGCTGTTGAACATAAAGTAGATGCTGCAATATGAAAGAATCGGCACTTAAATCTACTGCGCCACTGCTCCTCTAGACCCCGTGAAACTTGGCATCAGGGTCGCAAGCAGACCTTCAGCTGTGCACGTTTTAAGCAGTTTTTACGCATATGCAACTCATGTGATGTAAATTCCTTACAGGCCAAACACATAAAGGTTTGAAAAACAATGTGCACGGTTGAAGTTTACGTCATAGCTACCAGGTAGCAGCACACTGCACCAGGCTTTTATTCCGTTAGCTTGGCATAAATCCTGCTAGATTATATTACACTCCTCAGATACGCTAATTCATTCACTACTTACTATAGTGAAATTAGATCAGACGTCAGTATATGTTAAAGTTGTACTGATAGTAAACCTATTTTGTGGGTTTCTGAATGAGTTATAGTGTATTAAGTTATGAATTTTATCATTCAGTAAACCGTTTGAGGCACTTACAATCTTAAGGGTCTAAAGGACAACACCGTCGATTATGAGATTGTAGCATTTATTCATACTTCTGAAATCCGTTGATCTTGCGGTGAGTCAAGTTTATCTGTGCTGTAGGCCTACATGGTATATACGAAAATTCACAAAAGGCTGTATCACTTGTTTCTCTGTTATTCAGTTAAATGTGAGATCGGCGGTGGTGTGCTTAAGGTCCTTATGGGTCTCAGTGCCTCATTTGTATTCTAGTAAAGTGGCCATGTTGGTAGACATTAGTACTTGAGTTTAAACATTTTCACAAACGGCATTTTGTGTTTGGTGTGGGTTGTTTACTGTGTTTTAGATGGTCAACAAAAACCAGCTATTCCCAGTCTGAAAGTTAATTCCGTTTACATGCACGCAGGTGAGACTTAGCTCTGAGTCTTGGCCTTACAGTTCTGATTTTTCATTGGTTGCTTGATTAGTGCTGGGACGACATGGTGGGGATAGTGCAAAACTGTATGTCATTTCTGCTCTCACTGTCCACAACACAATCACAGATGACCATTGTCGAAAGTTACCAATAGTGCACATTAATTACCAATGGGTGGGCAAGTAGCATTAACTCTGTCTGCCTGCTCTTTGACCAGGTACAGAGAGAGCAGAATCCCAAAAAGAATTTAAGCAAACACCTCCACATGTATTTATAAGATCACATGCTAATTTCATCTCAACTGCTTCTATAATAACACTACCCGATTATCTGGAAATGCGTACCACTTTATGTGGTGGTGCCAATGTTCCTTGATAATGATAGGATGTGCACCTGTCGAAATATCAGCTGCTGTCCAAGACGTCACCTTGCTGGATTCTTATAAGCGTTTGAATATTTCAGATATGTGAATGACCTCAGGTTTATCACAAGCCAGATGTAAGAATGCGGCCCACTTGAGAGCTCCATAATACTGGATTCTGACCATCTTAGGCCTTAGTTTCAGCACATTTCTCAGATACTATTGTGAAATATTTCGACGAAAACATTAAAAAGTGTTATACAGGTTCTATCAAAAACAATCATCCGAATTGGCAGTCTACATTTCTGAAACTAATTAGCATATACAATTAATTTTGTTTTTTTGATGAATGGGAAACTCAAAATGTTTTTTTTTTTTTCAAACCTTTTCATAGGTGTTCAATATGCCCCAGTCGAGATGCACGGTGATGTCAATATGGTAATCAATTTGTTCCTACACTGCAGCGAGCATATCTTGAGTTACAGCTTCCACAGCTACTATTATACGATGTCTCAGTTCATTCATTGTTGTTGCTAACGGAGGCACATAAACAGAGTCTTTTATAAACACCCACAAGAATTAATCACATACAGCCAGGTCTCGTGACCTGGCCAAGAACGAAATTACAGAACTCCACACATTGCAGTTTGTCACCTTCGCAAAGAGCTTGCAGCAGCTGAATTTTGTATGTTTTCCATGTAAACGTCGACGCAACACGCGCCAGATGGACATCAGGGACATGTTCAGCTGTCGAGCTGCACGGCAAATGGAATTCTGTGCACTCCTTGTGAAACTATGGCGGATGCGTTCGATGTCCTTGTCAGACACTCGGGGACAGCCCAGCGATTTGTCTTTACACAAACAATGTTTCTCGGAATTGTTTATGCCATCTTCTAATGCTCTTTGCTGTAGGAGGATCCACACCATACCTAGTACGAAAGTCACGCTGAACAGTTATTTTGACCCGCACTGTGCAAAACGTAGAACACAAAACACTTTCTGTTGTCCTGACACCATTTTTATTAGAACTGAAGTGGGGGCACATACTGCTGCTACCTAATGGGAAACGTGTAAAACTCGAGTGTTTGTTCTTTCCAGCAATAAACTACTGACGCACATACTTCAAATAATGTAATGTTATAATTTTTTTTAATCAGATGATTCTTTTTGATACACCCTGTACATCATGTTAAAAGAAAAGAAAAAAAATTCCTTGAGGTCTATGTTTATGTGCTGCTCCATGACTCTGGTTTCAATACCTTTATTCTTGACTTTTGTGTAACTTCTGTGTTTTTCTTTTAGTAAATCGGTTTTTTTTTCGTATCCAGGGTGTAATTATAACGTTAAGAAAATGTTTTCTTGCCTATAAAATAATATTTTTCATCAGGTTATGGGCCCAGTACACGTGTAAAGGCAAACAACACAGTTTAATTAAAACAATATTTGAAATGAGCGTATGTCTGTAAAGAAACATGACTGCTAGCGGCGATTATAAGGTCAGCATTGATAAGCTTGAAGGACCTGAGGACTGGGCCAAATGGAAATAGCATATTTCTATGGTGCTGCGTTCATGTGGACTAGAAGATATTATTAACGGTATGCGTGAATGTGTAGAGTTGCCGCAAGATGCGACAAGTGCACAAAAAGAAGCGTATGTGGAATGGCTCAAGGACGACGCAAAGGCAGCAAGTCTTATAGCAAGTGCGCTAAGTAAACCTGTTGCAGAACTCGTCTTAACGTGCAAGAATGCTAAAGAAATCTGGGACAAATTACGCGCCTGATTTGAACGTAGCAGTACTCAGCGTTTGAATATGTTGATTGAAACATTTTTCCGTGTTAAACTTGATGAAACGGAAGATATTAGTGCACATGTGGCCAAACTGCAAAAGTTATTTGTGGACCTGAACGATGAATTAGCAAAACATGAAGAAAATACGCTATCTGAAAGAATCTTAAATGGTCGAATTTTGTATACACTGGGAAAAGACTACGGCAATTTTAAGGCTCTCTGGGATACGATACCGACAGAAAAGCAAAGCTCGAATTTATTAATTGAAAAACTCTGTACTATTGAACTGCGTGAATAAGACATTCATGGAAGTGCAACTTTCGTCGTTTCTAAAACAAGAAAACGGCAAACAAGTAATCAGCAAGTAAAGATGACGAAGTCACAACAAAAACAGAAGTTTCCGTGTAATATATGCAAACAATTAGGTTACTGGGCAGTAGAATGTCCACAGAACACTCGTGACAGCAATAAAAGAAAAGAGAAGAAGCGAGAATGTGAACACGCTGCATTTACTTCATACGCTATGGGTGTGTGTACCAGTAATCACAGTGAGCCAAATAAATGGTATTGCAACAGTGGCGCTACAAATCATATCACTCCCAACAAACAGTATTTTGTTTCGTATAGTGAATTTGATGCTCCTCAAGTAATTTCATTGGGAAAACAAGATGTCAAAATGTGTGCGTACGGTCAAGGAACAGTTTACATCCAAATTCCACGAAACAATAAATGGTACAATGTTTTGTACATCCATGATGCAAGTGCTAATCTGTTCTCTGTGAGAGCCATTGCCTGCAGAGGCTACAGTACTAATTTTAGTTATAATAATGTCTGTGTTCGAAAACAAGTCAATGGCAATATTGTTATGACAGGTTATGTGAAAAATGGACTTTATATGTTGAACATGCGTGTTGTTAGAAAAGCAAAAATTAATCATGTGAACTTGATGACTTCATCCGAAACATTGCAAGTGTACCATGAAAGGTTTGGTCGTCAAAATAAACGACATGTGAAGAACATTTTAACAGGAATGAACATTAATGTGAAAGATTCCAAGAGTGAATCTTGTGACGGCTGTGTGGTTGGAAAGATGCATAGGCTGCCATTCAAAACGTGAACAATACGCGCTACCAGTACTGGTGAATTAATCCACGCAGATGTCAATGGACCAATGAGCACGAAATCTTTTGGAGGTAAGCATTATTATGTATGTTTCAAAGACGATTTTAGTAAATTTCGTCAAATTTTCTTTTTAAGACACAAAAGTGAAGTGAAGTGTATACTGTGCTTAAGCAGTTTTTAAATGAAGCACGAACTAATGGACATGTTGTCAAACAATTTAGATGTGATGGTGGCAAAGAATTTAACAATAAGAATGTCAGTGAACTGCTTGCAGATAGGGGACTAGAGCTTCTGATTCCTCCTCCTTACACTCCTGAACAAAATGGTGTTGCTAAACGGGAAAATAGGACCATTGTTGAAGCTACCCGATCAATGCTAAATCCGAGTAAATTACCTAAAGGGTTGTGGGCAGAGGCATGTAACACAGCAGTCTACCTAATAAATCGTACTGGAAAATCTTCAGTTGAAAATAAAACCCCTTATGAACTATAGTTTAATCGACCAGTAGGACGACTTGATCATCTCAGAATTTTTGGCACAGGCTGCTATGTTCACATTAACAAACAGTTCCGTTCCAAGTTTGATGATAAGGCAGTTTTTGGACGACTTGTAGGATATGTTAATGACAAGTATGGGTTTAGAGTTTGGATGTGAAATTTAAGCCAGAAATTGATTGTGATTTACATAGTAATCATGTTGAATTTGAAGTCCCTCAGGAAGAATTTAATAATCTGAATTAATCTAAAGATGACCAATGTAAATCTCCTAGGCTGTACACTTCTGGAGGAAGTCAAACTCAAGAAAAAATTGGAACTCTCGAAGCTAGAGAAAGTCAAGAGTCGAGTGAATCTGATGAAAATAAAGAATTAACAGAATTTCTAAAAGCAGAAGCTGCTGAATCTTCTAATGAAGAGAAACAGAAGAATAAAAGACAACGAAGAAAACCAACCTGGATGGAAAGTGGTGAATTTTGTATGGCAACAAAAGTTGATGCACTTGAACACAAAGATCCCAACTGTTTTTCAGAAATATTGCAGTCAAATGAGATGGAAGAATGGATGCAAGCTATCAGTGAAGAACCTCAATCACTAAAGAAAAACAATACCTGGGTGCTGGTTGACTGTCCGAATAATGCCAAAGTATTGCAAAACCGAAGAAGAATTAAAGATTTACGCTGATGCAGATTTCGCTGGTGATAACCGGACAATACACTCAACAACTGGAATTCTTGCAAAGTACTCAGGTGGTGCAGTGTCATGGACAAGTCAGTTGCAGAAAATAAAGCAATAATTTCATGATTTTTTTCTTTTGGAGGAAGTGTTAAAAGAAAAGAAAAAAAATTCCTTGAGGTCTATGTTTATGTGCTGCTCCATGACTCTGATGTCAATACCTTTTTTCTTGGCTTTTGTGAAACTTCTGTGTTTTTCTTTCAGTAAATCTGTTTTTTTTTTTCATATCCAGGGTGTAATTATAAAGTTAATAAAATGTATCTTGCCTTTAAAATAAATTCAACATGATCACTATGTAAATCACAAACAATTTCTGGCTTAAATTTGACATCGTGACTCAACAACACTTTTCTTTTAGATGGAATCCAATCTCTAAACCCATCATTGTCATTAACATATCCAAGAAGTTATCACATAACAGCTCTCGTCTCTTCGACAGTTTTATAATGCCACTGAGAAAAGTGCAGAAAACCTCCTCCTATGGATGCTTCTGAACAGCAGACATTGCTAAATTATGGACACTCCTAAATTCCCAGACAATTTTCAGTAACTGATGCTCTTGCAATGGGCGCATGTACTCAACTAGTGAAACGCTGATAGAAATCACCCTCAGTTCCTGATTAGACGACAGTGCACAGTGCCTGGAACCAGCACAGATTGTTTCATGTTACTGCGCATTTGATTACAAAGTACAGATGGTGCAGAGCCTCTTTTGTAATTACGAGTATGCTTTGAGAAGTATGCGTCACATGCGCTACAGTGTTGCACAAACACAGACAACTGGCACTAAAGGAAAGAGGCGAAATCATAATCACGTATGAAAAACAGAATTTGACGCTGCTTGCTGTGGATAAATATACGTAAGTGGCATTTTGAGAAACACAAGCTATATCTTTAAATTGTGGATGCACAGTGAAAATCTCTGTGCTAAACGTTCATTTTCGTATAAACTATGTTAGAAAGTTGACAACCTGTCATGAAGGATGGTACTGACATGTTTGTAGCAACAACTGTACTGTTAAGCGGACATTCATTGAAAAAAAAAAGCGTTAGAGGTTGCTAAAAAATTAAGATGTTATGACATTAAAACGTCTGTGGGTTGGCTTTATATGTTTATGATTAGGCAGACTATCTCTTATCGAAATGAGTGTGACGAATCCGATTCAGCAGACGAAAAACATTTTGTTGGGGTGGGAGAAAAGGGTAGCTGTAATTTGCGAAGGCTGTAAAGAAAGAAACGTATTTAACTGTTGTAGTGTATATGCAACCAATATGTGTGTAGCTACAACCAATATGTAACGTATATGCAACAAATATTGCCTACGTTTGTCTGTGAAAATGGACTCGATAAGCAACCTGAACTATCAGCAATCGAAATCTAACCTGCATAACACCATGTGTGTGTTATATCAGTGTCAGTTTCACTGTCATTTAAGCCCTCAACAGATCGTTACATGAAAAACTTAAAACTAACATTTGGATAAGCTAACTGACTGCGTATTCGAACAAGAGTTTTCAAGTGATACAGAAACTGATTTGTGTAACAGAATTTACTGGCTTAGAGTACATGATATGTTGTGGTGTGTCAGTGTCTCTGTTTTGACCCTACGTTTTGGCCTCACCTCTTTAGATGACTATCTTTTTCCATGTGGTTTACAGCAATTCGCAGCAGCAGCGGCTAAAGCTTATTGTTACTAGAAACGAATTTCATAAAAAGGAGTTTGCTTGGGTCCTGTTAACTACTAAATAACTTTTGAGAAGGGATTTCATTAATTAAGTCTATGTAAAACTTCAGAATCATCATGAACAGGTATTATTAATGATAATGACAATGACATATATGTCAATAATGGCTGAGTGCCAGGTCAACAAATTATTTCAATTTCAAAGTTTCATTAACATTTAATAACCACAGCAGTCATATATTGGTTAGATGTGGAAAATAATTATTATTATTTGGAGGATGAGGAGGCTTCTTTAACTGACAAGCAAAACATGGAATTATTGTAAACTCGGACTAGCAATCAAGAGCCTAACCATGCAATTGCTTGTGCGCTATTCTTGCGAATTTTACCTTCAATTCCATCTTCATGCGTAGTTAAGTCATCTAAATCTTTCCTGGCTATATAAATGAAATCTGGCCTTGAGCATAGTAAGATCTGCCATCACCGACGTCAGGGTAGTGTGACACATCCTCTGTCTCCGAGCTCTTGACCGATACTACTACTTCCACTCTCACAGACAGACCTTGTCTCACAACAATGCTTAGAATCGCGCTCCCAAGTTTCGCCCTCAGATTGTTATTATCGATATCTGACTGCTTACACAATTCAAAGAATAGCGTTAAGTTGGATATATTGTTTTATGTAATGGAGAGTTCTGACATACTCTTTACGCTGTGAATGCTCTTTTTCTCAGAGATAAAGCAAATAAGACAGTGTCCTTCACAAGTGAAAAGTGTACGGGAGGAGATATGTGGAAAAAAAAGGCATACAACCTTACTGTATGTTAGAAAGATAGTTGAATTTATAAAAACCCTGCCATTGTAGGCAAGGCTGCTGTATCTAGATGTTTTAAGGAAATTGATTTGAGAAAACTAAACATGGAGTTGTACACAAAGGACTTAACCTAGGTATCAAGGCAGTAGTGACTGTGTAGTTGTTGGCATTTGATCAAAAAATGGGAGAGCGTAATAGGAAAGTATTTATGATTCTCGACAACTCTACATTTCACTCCAAAGCCACACTAACTAATGCAAACGTTTTCTATCTGCTGTCGAACATCATTTCACGCAGGCTGCCTATTCATAATTCTATGCTTTTGTGTGGGTAGATATCATGGAGACTTAGGTCTATTTTGTTCCCAATGAACTATCTTTAACCTGCAGATGAACCAACAATTCTATTAGTGCATTTGACAAAATTCTGTGGTTATCTGCTGCCTTGAGCTACAGTTTATTTCTCTACTGTCAACAACTGCTAAGAAAAAGCTGAATTTAAGTGCAACCACGACCTGACTTCAGCCATCAATAGCAGTCACCAAGAGTGTGATGTCAATGAAGACGTGTTCATGAGTTACTACATCTGATGGGTGAATCTGAGAATTAAATTAGTATTATGGACACACTGTATGCGGAAGATCTGTCTTCAGATAGAAGTAAATTCTATGTTCTTCAGAAACACAGTAGCGATGACATCTGTGAAATCTTTTATCTTCCAATTACAAGCAAAGAAATTATCAGAGAGGTCAGGAAGTCAACGCATAACTTATTGCGAAGGATGAAGAACGCATTTGCAGCAAACAATGGAAAGATAGTTATAATGAATTGAAGAGTCTGAGAAAGATGGATAATTATACTTGGCAATCTTGGTCTGCTGATAGGAAGTTAGAACCTACAGTCATGAAAATGACAAAGCATTCTGAATCCAGCAATTTAATAAAATACTACACTAGAAAATACACTATGTTTCTTTTTGAAATTTATATGTGAGAATGCTTTAATAGATTTGAATTCACCAAATGTGTTTTACTCCTTGAATAGTGAGAGAAAACAGTAAGCAAAATAATGGATTATTTGTGTAAAATAGTGTAGTTTGCTGATCCTCTTGTGTAACAACAACCTACATTTTTTCCTGAATAGTGGACACATCTTAGTAATGGACATTTATCCCCTTCCTCAGAGCTATCCATTACTGAAATGTTCTACCATACAACAATATGTATAAAAGAGACATACGTCCCTTTGTATGTCGGTTAGTATAAGAGTTAAGACTGATATCTGGGTAATAAAATCATGCACCTCCTTGTATTTTATCATTTGCAGAAAATCTAATTTCGATACCTTGAACCATTTGCAAAACAGAAGTGAGGTGCTACATCTTACATTTCTAACAATGTGTACATATGATGAGTATATATAAAAATGATACATATTTACACACTAAAGTGCTTTCAACATCCCAGCCTACTTCTATAACTGAGTTAATCCAACTTGAAATAATAATGAAACAACCAGAACCTGGGTTTTATCGTCAAGTGACATCACTGAAGTTTCATGTTGGACATGTAGGAACTTAGCTTAACTGGCACAGTGTGGCACTTAGTGTGAATTTGATCCTGAGTAATCTACGATAAAAGAGCAAACATTGTAGATAAAAAAGATCCAATGCTAATATGACTCGATTCTTATCATAATATGTACTTCAATATAATGCAAAGGTGCGTTTCCCCATGTATTGAAAATTTATGTAAGTGTATCACCAATAGCAGTCTCAGATACCAGCCTGTTTTTCCAGATGTAAAAACCCCAGTATGCAATGGTTTACTTATGCAGATTGCATTGCTGCACTGAAGCTGTGTCAAAATAAAACGTTACACAGCAAATATGTTATCATACACAGTTAATAATAAGAATATCAATACGTAACAAAGCCTTGCCAAACGATTTAGATTTTGATGATGCTTTGCTACAGTAGTCTTACAGTCATCTTTGAATATATATATATATATATATATATATATATATATATATATATATATATATATATATACATATATATATATGTATATAAAAGCTCACTGGACAAAAAATTAGTCACACCAGTGCACATGCACAGGTGAATTATTGAGCCTTCATATGGTGCAGCGATCAAGTCACGTCCTCTACCCCATGCAGACTGTCTTCATGTGAGCATAAGGCAGTTGCAATCAGTGTGACGTTTACGACTCATGCAGACATTGTGTGTAAACATGGGTAAATGTAAGGATGTAACAGAGCGACAGAAGGGGAAACGTGTTTGGCCACAGCCATGGCTATATGGTGTGTCAAATTGCTTGCTGCAATGACATAACACTCATGGCTACAAAACACCATGCAACGTGTCTACAAGCAATAGTGTAACACACATGGCCTCGAAATACGACGTCAGAATTGTGGTCCGAAAAGATCCTGACTGAGAGGCGCAGAGGCGCGTTTCACTGCTTGTGAATCAAAATTGCTTGCAAACACGACAGAAATTGCTGCAGGCAGTCGATCAAGGTCCATTCCCACATTTCAACGAAAGAACATTGTGACAGGAACTACATGCAGTGAACATTTGGAGTCAGTCAGCTCGCAGGAGGCCATTGCTCGGACAGGCGCATAAAAACGACAACAACGAAGTTCATTGGGCTGCAAGAATATGTGACCGGTTATCTGAACACTCTATCATCCTTTTACATCTCAACTGTCCTGAAAGGCCACCTGACTTAAACCCCATACAAAAGGTGTGGGAGATGTTGGAACAACAGGTAAAATGACGACATCAGCATCTCTGCAGATTAATGGAATTTTGAGATAAAATTCTCGGTGATGGGCTTAACATGGATGTGAAGTGCCTGGACAACCTTTTGAACTCACTTCTTGACCGAATGCAGGGGGTTATCAAGTCCAGGGTCGGAATTTCTCGGTATTAAACGGTGCTTGTAATGATTTCTATAGATGTGCCTAAATTGTAGTTCACTGAGCTTAGTAGCTTTGTAATTAATTGACGAAGAGACTGAATATTTGACTTTTCTTTCATAACCATCTAACTTAGGATCTGTGGAAGAAAGATTAACATATAATTTGTTTTATAAATATATTGTAGTTTTTTTGTAGGTTTGACATCTTCAAAAATCTCCTCGCTGTGCACCTAATCTAACTTAATTTAATATACTTCCGTGTTCTAGACAAGTAGTATATTTGTACCTCCCTCCTTCCTCTGCCAAATTTCATTTCTGTAAAAACAAATCTAGATCTTAGTAAAATGTTATTTAAATGCCTGATATAACAGTAACAACACACCAGAACTTTGTTTATTAAATTACTATTTATGAGATTTAATTATAAGTAAGAAGAACTGCAGAACAATAGCAAATTAACACAGTGTCAGAATTATGATAGGTCAAAAAATAAGAATAATAGTTTTAACTTTTACTACCATATGAAAGTACAGCAGTTTATTCTTTGTGTTCACATAAGTAAGTAACAATCTTGACATAGATCCATAGTGGCAAGATCCTCCAGCATGTAGAACATATCAGAAAACAAGAATACACAATGAATATTTACAAATAAAAACAAATATGCTAATGCACAGTCCACGGAATCCATGTGACATGGTACTTGTGGATAAGGAATAAGTCCAAAAATCCCAAGCATGTTTTCATTGAAATATAATTCCAAACTTGTCACAAAACACTTAAAGTTTAATACACCTATGTGCATTGATAATTCTTAGGCTGTTGCAACCATGCATAATCAAACAGAAAAATAATTTTATGACATATATTTAAAACGATCATGTTATTGCACTGAATCTGTCTAGAAGTCAGATTGTATCTAGTACTTGCATTATTTGATATTATTAGTAACAGACACATATCAGTTGATACTACTAAGAAATTTATCAGTGGAGTGAAGCGAGTTGGTCACCAATAAATTCTTTTGGCTCCTGTTGTACTAAATTTTATTGGCATTAAACTTTTTGTGGCTGCTGGCACCTTTTTTGGCTAAATCTTTGTGAAGATTATTCTATTTCTATTCTCTTTGATTCAATAAGCTTAGATGATGGTTTGAGAAAGATAAATTTAATGAAGGAATAAATTTATTTGGAAGTGGTAGTTTGTATCCCTAGTTCCCAACACGACTTTGCAGGGTATTCGTGAGTCCACAGTCCAAATAATTATTATTACACGTTTTTTGGAACTGGCTAGGCTTCATGAGTCACCCATAAAAATAATCCTATATGACAATGTAGAATAGAAGTAAGCGTAGGATGCCAACTTTTTTTTATACCATCTTTGTCTGACAAGATTCACATTGCAAGTAGAGATTTGTTTAGGGCCTAAGAAGTTCTGTGGTATGCTCCTCCCACTTGAATTATGTTATGATGCTGTAGTCACAAAAATTTAACATTGTCAACCTTTCTATCTGCTTGTCGTTATATTTAAGGCATATACTTGCAGGAAACTTCTTACAAGTTATAAACTGTATACAGTGCGCTTTTTCTGTTATTATTGACAAATATGTGGTAAGAACCATATACCAATGTCCATTAAAATTTCATTAATCGTTCTTTCCAAGACTATACACGATTTGTAATTCGTTGCAACATTTGTGTCATCTGTAAACAAAACAAATTTGGTAATGCTACAGATGACAGGTCTTTTATATACACGTGGAAAATATGGACCCTAAGATCGAACCTTATGGAACACCAAATGTAATTAGCTCCCAGTTGGATGATGGCTGATTGCTTAATACATGTCTCTTTGCTGTTGATGTCCTTTGTTTCATGTCAGGGATTATGATTTGAACTATTTTGCTGCACTTCCCATTACACTATGGTATTCTCACTTATTTAAAAAGATAATCTAATCTGATTTACGCAGTGTAATACCTTTGACAGACCCCAAAATACACCAGTGATCAGCATTTTACTGTCTAATGAATTAAGTGCAAACTCGCTGAATGTGTAGATAGCCTTCTCAATACCAAAACCCTGTAGAAATCTCAACTGTAACTTTAATAGTGCATTGTTATGAAATCAATTATATACCATTTTTAGTAAACTTTTCGAGAATACTGAAAAAAACGAAACAGTAAGAAAATTGATGTATTTCTTTATCTCCTTTCTTAAACAAAAGCTCAACTTCAGAATACGTCAACCATTCAGGAGATGCTCCATTTATAAATGACTGGTTACATAGATAACTTAATACATTACTATAATCAGAAGCACACTCTTTAATTTACTTTGCTGATAATTTATCATAACCAATAGATATTTTGATTTAAAGACTCTATGTTATACATTACTTCTATTGGTGTAGTGAGAGCCATATTCATATTACTGAAATTGTTTGTAACTACTGTTCTGAGATATTCCATAGCAGCATCTACTGAACTTGACATCACCAACTTTTCAGTAACAGTTATGCAATACTTGTTAAAAAATTTTGAAACTCTACACATTCATCACCAGTGAATCATTGCTGTCCGCTCATCTTCATATCTGGTTCTACTAGTCTCCTCATATACTGTATTCCATATTGTCTTTATTTTATTATCAGATGTTAGCATCATATCCTTTTAATGGATTTGGTTTTATGCCTATAGCACTATCTTTAATATTTTGCAGTATATCTTATAATGAGCTATAGTATCAACATTAGAGCTGTTTGCTTTTTGTTTTCCAAGATACTTTTATTCCTTGAGTAATTGGTGGCTTCTTTGTAAACTTTGTTCTAATTTGAATTACTATTGGAGGGAGACAGTATTCAAATGACATAAGGAATTTATCAATAAAAGTGTTGTATTTATTATTCATGTCACATGCACTGAATACATCACTGCAGTCCATATCTTTGAGGAGTGTCCTAAAGTAATTAATTATTTATCATAATTTATTAATTATTATTTATTTATAAATTAATTATAAATTTATAATTTATTGATTATAATTTATTAATCATTTATTGTCCTAAAATAATTAGTTTTTGGACTGCTGACTACCCTCTTGAACTCAGATTTAGTAGATTTTATATCCTGTCTGGTATTAAAATTTAACACAAGGAATGTGTCATGGTATGAGAGGCCATTGATTACTGATTTTGTAACACAGTTTTTTTCATTAGATCTTTCTATAACTGTATCAGTGGCTGTTTGTGTGCAATTAGCTGCCCTAGTCAGGAAGTTTACAGGAGGATTTAAAATGAATGATAGTGTTCCTACCTGTAACAAATTCTCACTGGAAAACTATTCAGCAAATATTATATAAAAATCTCCACCAACCACTATTTCTTTATGTTTTGCTGTTAAATAGGCAAGTAGGGCTTCAACAAATATCAAAATTACCTGAAGGTGCTCGGAATACTCTTAATATTATGAAGAATTTATTATGAAATTCTATTTCTGTCACACATTGTTTCATTCTTAACTTTATGACAATTCTCAAGGAATGTGGTAACTCCCCCGTCCTCCATTTCTTCTCTTCAGAAGTTAGATGATAACCTTAATTCTGTAACACATAACACATCTGTACCAGTGGTCATATGATGTTCAAAGGGGATCATTATGTCAACTGTGCTTGAGTTCTTTAATTCATCAATGCTGATAAGTGGTTCATTAATTTTATTTGTTAGTCCTCAAACATTTTTGTGCAATAAAGATTGCTGGAATTTCATATTGACTGACATAAAATGCGGTGGAAATAAAATTTCTACTTATTGCTGAGAACTTTCAACTACCACCTCTTTGTGTTGATATAATACGCCAGAATTAAATTGTTTCGTTTCTGCCTCATACTGAAGGTTTGTTTCAGTGCTAACATCTCTTATGACTTTCTTCTTTCTGTCCTTTCCAGCGTTATCCTTAAAGTTTTCTTGTTGAAAATCACTGCATCAATTTATTGTAGTAGTAAGTAGTATGGTGGGTAGAATCCACTACTTTGGTGAAATCTGATCAACCCAGGGCCATAGTACTAAAGGCTGACTATTATCATCGAAAAGTGTCAATGAACATTCTATCTCTAACAAAAATTGTTCCCTACACTGTCATCTATCGCCCCTAGATGTTTGACAGAAAGGTATATATACATATATGAGAGAGAGAGAGAGAGAGAGAGAGAGAGAGAGAGAGAGAAAGAGAGATTCATCAGAGGGAGCAATTATTGTTATAATTTTTGATTTAATTTGTTTATTCATGCTTTAACGATTTGTGTTCTGTGGATTTGTTCTGATTACATGTAAAAGCTATAAATATTGCATTACAGCATCAAACACAAGTACATAAATTTTAGTCTATATGATGTTTACTTTACAGAAGTCCTTATATACAAATAATTATTGTTCTCAGTGGTCATATGTGATTCCACGAACTAACAAATAGATACATAAGCTAGACACAAAAATTACCACATTTCTTATACACAAGTGTAATTCAGTAATTCAGATCTTACTTACTCACACAACACAAAATAAAAAGATGCTAAATCACAGTAAGACTCAGTTTTTACACTTTAGAACACAAAATTCAACTAAAACATTTTGATTATGCAGAATGGACATATGATCAGTGAGTCCAAAAATTTCTAGTCCTAGATGTCGGATAGATGGAAAGCCTATATTCAGGATCTACTATTTTTACCACCAGAACAGCACTTGCAATAAATGATTTTCCAATACGAAAATTAGTCTACTTTGCTCGTTTTCATTTGCTTATAGCACATGCCATCATATTCTGTGGTAAATCTTAAAGCTCCCCATTCACAAAGGGTATTTGTGGTGCAGAAATGGGCAGTTTGGGCAACTTGTGATATAAGTTCATGAATCTGTTGTTGACTCCTGTTCACAAGCTTGATAATTCTGACATTGGCTTCTCAGCATATATTTCCTCTAAACTCATCTGTTGTTAACAATATGACCTTAATCCTAAGAGTGATGTGCTCGATTAATACTGCACATAGATCCAGTCTGCATTTGGATTATACCATTTTGACTCTCATGCCAAAAGGTATGCAGTATTCTGCTGCATCCATCTGCAGTACATTACAACAAGAATAAAAAAATATTAACAATAATCCACGCACTTTCAAATCCAAACAGAAGAATTTTCTTGTGGCTCACTCCTTCAATTTTGTCAGGGAGTACCTGGATAAAAATCAAGCAAATACATTTTATATATTGCTGATTATCATAGTATATCCTCAATAGCTTGTCATTTTCAGAGGATTTGTGTAAATTTTATTTTAGCCACCATTAACATTTTTATGTTATTTTCATGTACTGACTCATTGCATGAGCAAGATATTTGCTCCTCAGTTGGGTCTTACAGACCTGAATGTTCCAAATAAAACATAATTTATCAAATAAATGTGACATTCAATTGCTTTTTCACTCAATAAAAAAATGGTTACTTATTCATTTACACTCACAATTACACAAACATATCCTCATCTAGTGAGTAACAGCAGTTATCAATATCATATTCCTTAAAACCAAGGAATCCCAACAAATTAAAGCTATACCACTTGGATGAGTAAAATCATGGTTATACATACTGTATAAAACAAAGGTATCCTGAAAATCTTGAGGTGATAATACACTACATATTCTATCTATATAATGTAATACCGACGAATAAAACGGTTTTTCAGGCACCGTTTGGTGTTGGTTCACATTCCTCTTTTAATTAACAGTGTGGAGCAACTATACTGCATCATCCAGGTACCCATAGGTGAACTGACCCTTGCAGAGTGCATAATTAACTCTATGATTATAAGTAACAAGAATATCTGTGTAGAAACGAAAAACTGACCGCTTTGTTCTCTATTGCTCTGGCCAGTGTTTTGCAAATGTGACGCTATTAATTCAGATGTATTCTTGTATGTGTCTGAAGAGGGAAAATAATAAATAATAACCAAACTAGTAAAAAAAGGAAAACATTGTTTATTTTTTTCTGTTCTTCACTGATAAGCAAAAAGGAAAGATGCAAAGACATTCAATCAAATAAGGTCGAACCACAAAGCCATTAGGTATAGCCAGTTCTGTCTGATACTGATACAACCACTCAAGGCACATAAATAATAAGAACATTTATTACTACAGACATTCAGTGAAAAGTTGTGAAGAACATTAACGAACAGGTGAAATCTGAGGTATATCTCGTAGTCTTAGCGTAGAACATTATTACAACCGACCAGCATTTGTTTATGTTGGTGTTTCATTAAAGGGTGGAATCATAACAAAAGTAGAATTCTTGTTTTATTGCTCTTTCGTGACACCACCACTTCCAAAAAATAATAAACCACTAAATTTGGCGACCACTGACAAAACTAACTTATAAATAACAAAATATATGTAAAACTGAGTAAGTAAATACATGTATTAATCAATTTTACTTTCATATTTTTGTGGATGATACATGAAAAGAAAAGAAAAGAAAAGAAATAAATAACAATCAAAATAAAGTATATAAGACACAGAATATATAAATATACACAGAAAGAATAAAAAGAAAAGTAAATAGCTGCATGCAGTAATGCACATCATCCAACATATCCATGAAGCTAGAATCACAGAAATGACTGGTTCAAAAACAGCAGTAGACAACACCATACTACTATCATTCAGAGAAACCCCCAATATCTGTGACCTTTCAAAGATATTAAGGTTTCAGGGCGGGAGGGGGGAGATGTAACATTACATGAGTATATCCAATACACTCGGATCTACTTTGCGTCACGTGAGTGTAGGGGAGTAAAAAAACCAGTAGTGGCCCATGATGTCATATCAAGTTGAGGTTTTTTATACATGTAATTCATTTCTAAATTTTATTGATTATTTACAGAGTAAAGAATTTAATTATGTGCAACATTTAACAGGTAATGAGTTTTACTGAGATAGATATAAATAAGTTACGACATGGCAAATAACCTTGTTGCATTAAGTATGACATGTTTCCTCTTTGTAAGAACAAAAACTTCCGTGTTGCTCGAGTGCACGACCGAGTAGTCGTCGAGTGCAGATCTTCTGTAACTTTCATGAACGGACATAGAATTGTTAATTTAGAACCAGAAGTTGATTTAAAAATTTTTCTAGGGAGCCACGGCCCAACTTTGGTGCAAACAAATCGTACGCAAATTCTCAAATATTGGCGCAGAGTTTAAAATACGTTTCTGGATATTGGGCGTTATCGCCATGTGTATGATTCAGTAACATTAACCGCAATTTATGGACATTAGCTTGATAATAACTATCAAAGACTTGCATGAGCGCATAGTAATCGTCTTGATGTTTAAAGCAAGCGAGAAGCACTTTACTGTCAGGATACGACAAATATTAACCATTGCATAGTCAGCTTGTTGATATGTTGCTTAGCAACTCATAAACAGACAGTGATAGACTTACTGAAATGATCTTTTAAGTACCAATGATCACTACACACACATCAGAAACTAATTACTCCAACTATGATTGTCTTCTGGATTGGATGAGTTTTTTTTATTTCAGCTAATTGGTACTAATAAACTTCTTTTGAGATTGAAACTTCATCAGTGGTGTAGCGCTCATTCAGTTTAGTAGAATAATAGATAATACTAGCTACGCTGCTATTTGCAGTTTTAAAAGAAAAGAGAGCACATACCTGTTTTTCTTTTGAGACATGTTGGTACTTCAGTCATCAGTCTTCTCAAACCAAAGGCATGAGTGACACTTCCTCACAGTATTACGATATCATTAACCACCACATACATGTGTCCCCTTCTCACTACATTTCTGCATTGAAAACCCAGAGATATAGCCGTGGCATGTAGAAGGAAGAAAGGAGAGGAAAGATCAGCGAAAGAAACGGAGCAAAGAGACAAAGGGAAGTCACAACTGCCCCTCCTGCCTCCCCCCGCCCCCCTCCCCCTTCCCATTGTTGAAAGTGCAGTTCATCATTGCATTGGTAGACTCTTTGTGTTTGTGTGTGAAGAACGTTTTAAGCGTTTGAGTATCAGTAAGAGATTCAGTATTATTAAGATTCAAAACGAGTAAGATAGAATCGCGTAGCAATTTTGATGAAAGCATAAATGAAAGTAGTAAAGTGAATGTGTCAAACATTACTAGTGAACCAGCGCATATTAATAACACATATATAAATGTAACGAAAAACCTTACATAACCACAAGATAGGTTATCAACACTGAATACTGAGACAAATTTGGAAAAAAGTAATTTCGTGGCAGTCTCGATGGAAGAAGTATCTCATCACGACTCAGAAGATTTGTCACTGCCATTAGTTAATGAAAACACTGTTTTGTATGACAATGTGAATGAATAAATAGTGCTAGAATTAAATGTTCCTACGATTCCCATGTTAGTAAGTAAACATCCAGTTAGTAGTAATCGCTTAACACAGGTAATACCAGATGCAGGGCTGATACAACAAAAGCCATGAATCTAATATTACAATATCTTCAGGCATTTAACCAACAATTTACTTGAGAGAAGTAGTCAACTAACCACTTAAATTAATCAGGAAATGAACACTCAGTTTAACCATACGAATCAGCGATTTGATCATATCAGTCAGCAATGTCCCCCAATCAATAAACAATTTACAGATTTACATATAGAATTTTCATTTGAGAACAAGAAGAACAAACAAAAGAAAACTAGCAGTAGGTTTGTTCAACTCAACACTAACAGGTTGCCCTAGAAACAGCACTGTTATTACCAAAAATGTTGACACTATACGAGCTGCTGTTCCTGATCTACAATCTACGTATTCTAAAGTGGACAAAAAAATTTATATTTCATGCAGTTAGAACAGAAGCAAGTTAGTGCAGATATTAAGAGCTGTAATGATTGCAATGAAGTAGGCATATTCGACAGTGACACTACTCTTGTACAATAAGTTGTACTACAACATGGAATTTATTTGGATGGTGTATAGAAATTAATTTCTGATAAGGAGAGGAGTGCCATTAATATTGCAGATGAGAATACGAAGAATGTAGAACAATGGATTCGTAACAAAAATCTCTGGTTGTAGAATTGGTCCACCTGATTTGGATACAGCTAAGTTCACAAAAGTGTAGCGAGATGTAACAGTGGAGAATGAGACATATTCTGACCTCTATCAACAACATCGTTACCTGAAAATGATTATAACAGAAATGCTCAGTCACCTGCAGGGCTAGAAAATAATTTAGATTTCCTGTGTCATTACCAGTGACTATGTCACAAACGATGGGGACAACGCGTTAACTCCCATCGGTCTTACTTGACGAAAGTTTAATTAAACAGTCAGTTTCAAATTCTATTGTCTGACTCAAATATTCACTTTGGGGAGCTGATATCAGAGAGCAATTCCAGACTTACTCTGAGTTTGGAGAAGCATTCTTAGATAATTTTGGTCACAGTCTGTACAAGAGCACCTTAGGAAGGAAGTACTGAACCCAAAGCCACATAATAGTAAACAAGATAGTTTGCATAGATAATTGGAAAAATTCGTTAGTAAAACAAGGTATTGGAGTGATCCCATTTTGTATATTGATGTACCAAGAGTTTTGAAAAGGAAACTACCATCTAGTGTATGTGAAAAATTATTTACTTTTCGAGAGACTGATCTAGAGTATTTTCTTTCTGTGCTTGACTTTTACATACAAAGATGAGAAGTGATAAGTAAATAACAGTCGCGTGCACTCAGGTTCACAGAACTTAGAAATAATGGTAATCACAATGTGAACAACCACACATACTCTCCAAATAATTCACAGTGAAACAACACAGAAGGAAACTCAAAATTTCATAACAGTAATTATAATGATCATACGCAAGTAAAGCACCTATTAAATCAAGGACAACAATCACATACAAAGAGTAATGATAACAATTCTAATTGACACATTAATTAAGATAATCAATGAGGAAACAAATCCATGTGCAGGAATCAAGAATCGATAAACAATGAACAGCCACACAATAGAGATGTTCAGTCAAGTACACAAAACTTAACTAGTAATACTGATACCAACTGGTGTAATGTGAAACCTACTTCAAACATTACAAAGGTGACAGAACATGGTAACGCTATCCCACTACTGCAGAAAAACTATGATCAAAGTTATTAGGCCCTCAGGTGCTGGTTGAAGGCACTGCTGGGGGCAATTTTTCAAATCAAATTAAATTTTTAAGATACTATCATGAGCAAGTTATGAAAGATGGTTTTTGTGTAGATGACACACTTTGTAGAAGTATAGGTGGTTAGATAGGGCAAACTGCTAATGCAGTTTCTGCTGATCTCTTCTCTCAAATCAATAAAGTGGTTGATGTAAACATGCTTCCCATTCAAAATTTCCTAATACAAATTGCTATAGGAAGACGATCGAAGGGAGGGAAAATACAAACTCAAATTTTTATTACATTCGTCAGTACAGCAGTAAAATTCCCTTTCCTTGTTGTTGACAAATTAATTATTATGTCTTTTTCTGGGGATGGAATTTTTCAGGAAATGCAAATGAATGATGGACTTATGTCTAGATGGACAAGAAATTGTTATAGATTTCATAAAGGCTAGATCGGCTCACGATAAATGGTGTACAATCTGTCTGACCTGAAATTTTGTTTCTTGACGAATCATGTGTTTACAGTATCAATGGTGGGAGTACTGGTGTAGAACCATTTTTCTTAGACGGTATACAAAAAAACTGAAGTTGTTGATTTCTTATGCAAATATGTAAATGTGTTTGACAAATTATCAGGTACAATACTAGCCTACTTCTACAAAATGGAAGTAAAGTCACATGAGACATTTTGTCACTCATCATATGCCATACTATGGGTGAAGAGGAAAGTAGTGACGAAAGAAACTGACAGATCGATATTTTACAAAAATTATACAACCCTTGCAGTCTCCCTATTGTAGTCCACTTATTACAGTTGCTAAACCTGCTGGAAACATAAGCTGGGTATTCAATGTGAGGAATATAAACAAAATTATCTTCCCACTCAGGATCAAACACGAAAATTTAGATGAACAGCTTTTAACGTTTCATGCTACCAAGTATCTGACTAATATTGATTTCAGACTGGTAAGTGGCTTTACACCCAGACAGTCACAAGTATACAGCTTTCTTTTCCTCTGGTAGAAACTATCAATTTTGTATCCTTCAATCTGGACTCAGTATTAGTGCAGGTGTTTACAGTGCTGTATTAGATACAGTATTAGAGGCAGAATTACTAAGTGGGGTAACAGTATATGTAGAGAATTTACTTACTGCAATTGTGACATGGGAAGAGTATTTAGAATTACTCAATAACATGTTGCAGGAGTTCATTAGTTTACATTTAACAGTTAACTTACTTAGAAACAGGAGAAATTAAATATTTAGGTCATATTATTTCTCCCTTTGCAATTATATACAAAGTAAAGAAAATTGATGCTATCAAACAGTTTCCTGTACTGCAAATAAAACAACAACAGAAGGCATTTCGTGGTTTAAACTCATTCTTTCGTATGTTTGTACTAAACCAACTGCTTAATGGTGCTGCCTTACTTCGCTTATTACAGAAGAATTCAAGTTTGATTTGAACAGAAAACTGCCAGAGAGATTTTGATGAAATTGAAACAGCTCTGGTAAATGCAAATCTATTACACCGTCTATACATGGGTAAGGAGTTGTGTCTAAGCACTGATATATCCTTCAGTGGACTGGGAACATGTTTGTTTCTGATTAAAGATGTTAATGATGAACCCACTATCTGTGTAATTAATTTCAAATGCTAGATTCTTTCAGAGTGTGGGGGATCTTATTCCGTCACAGAGTTAGAGGTGTTAGCAGTGGTATGAGAATTTCTAAATTTCAGTATTACTTGTGGGGTAACTACACTAAAAGTTTTGTGATCATCAAGCTTTTTTTTTCTAAGTTAGAAGTTACTTCATGCATGTTTGGCTCATTGGACACTAGCTTTACCAGAATTCAGGTTTGTGATTCTTTACATGGATGACAAACAAAATATTGTTCAAATGCACTTTCCTATCTTCCACAGGGACTCGGTAATTTTGTTGAGTTGACAGAACAAACATCTGATTTTTATGTTTTGCTAATGCAGAATGAAACTCTTCAACTGTATTATTTCAAAATATGTACAAATATGTGTCATCTGCAAGATACTGATTCCCAGTGGAAAACCATTAAATAAAAGCTTCAACATAATAGTGTTAATCCATTAAATAATTATTTATTATCACTCAACAATCTCCTGTTTCGCTGTTGTACACCTGATTCATCTCATGGATACATTTGCATACTAGATGAATGTGTGAAGAATTTCATTACTAATACACACTGCATATAGGGACATTATATAGTTTCTAAATGTACAGACAAAATTGTATCACGTTGCTGTTTTCCGAATATATGATCTTGAGTTCAGCAAGCTTTAAAGTATTGTATCATTTGCCAGAAAGCCAAATATTCTACCAGTATTCTGAATGACATCCTATTGTTCCCACAAAACGATTGGAATTAGTGCATTTTAGATATGGCAGTACCACTTTCTAAAGCAAGATTGGGTGTTAAATACTTGGTTGCACTGTATGATATATTGGTTATGTTTGGTTAAATGCCAACAAAACTACAATGGCTCTACCGGTTATTAAGTGTACTGCAGAGGACTGCTTACATAGAGTTGGCAAGCATATCGCTCTGTTAACAGATTAATCTTCTAACACCACTGCAGAGAGGTGGAAAACTTTCCTGAAAGAACGTCAGATTAAGCATACATGAATTTCGCGTTTTAATTCACAATCAAACCTGTTAGAAGAATTTTTGTAGAATTTAATCGATTTATCCAAACATAGTCTAGAATAAAACAAACCATTTGGGTGGAATACATAGCTCCTTTCGAGAAGACAGTGAATAATCTTCCACATTCATCCATAACTTTAGCACCAACCGAACTTATATTTCAAGAAAAGGAAGATAATGAATGGAGTAAAGTATTACCTTAGATACCACTTGACAGAAATCATTAGAGGAAAAACCGAGCGAGGTGGCGCAGAGGTTGGCACACTGGACTCGCATTTGGTAGGGCGACGGTTCAATCCCGCGTCCGGTCATCCTGATTTAGGTTTTCTGTGATTTCCCTATATCGCTCCAGGCAAATGCCGGGATGGTTCCTCTGAAAGGGCACGGCCGACTTCCTTCCCTGTCCTTCCCTAATTCGATGAGACCGACGACATCTCTGTTTGGTCTCTTCCCCCGAAAACCAACCAACCATTAGAGGAAAAGATTCGCCAAGTTCTAATAACATTGAATGACAAAACAATTAAGAGAAAAAAATAATTTGAGAAATTGTTAAAATGTGCTTGCACTCACAGCAAAGGAGAGGAAGTTTTATTACAGATGGACCCAGAATTAACTAAATTACAACAATTAAACCATAAATGGCAGTTGTTATATTCAGGTACATTTTTAACTGTAGATGTACCACATCCTGGTTGCTATCTCAGCTCAAGTAACTTTGGTGACCTGTTCCCACAAAAAGATTTATGAAAGCGTGTACAATAAAACTGTTACTTACTTACATTGAATATATATGGAACGAAAGGTTCAGACATTGGTATCAGAACTACAGCTGGTTAACAAGTAGAAGAGAAAAAGAAATCAGTTGTGCCACATACCAAAACACTTGTTCTGGATAAATGATATTTTACATAGTAGTTTTAAGTTATCGATATGAGAGAGAACACATAAATAACGACAGGGCAATTCCTTTTACAAAGGAATAAGCCACTAATGGAAGTTCACACAGTGAATCCTAAGTGGAAATTTTCATAGTCTTGTGTGTAATGTAAATATGTTTATTATAAGACTGTGTAGTAGATGAATATTTTTCCTTTTTCAGTACTGACTGCGTCTTTGTGGATCACATCACCACATCTATCTTAATATTTTCCGAGATATATTGTATAGTATAGGATTTTATTACTTTTAGTTACAGTCTCTCACATTGTCTAAAGAGTATTTAGAGCCTAGATTTTTCTTTCCTTTGAAGTGTAAGTATGCTACTGATGTTTTTTAATCCTATTGCAGATGGAAACAATCGTTCAAGCTGTCACCTCTATTTTGATGTATTCAGGCATAGCATTTTGTATAATTATCCATCACCAAGAAGATATATCTTGCAGCTAAACCAGCAGGGAATCTACTGGATAGTTACAACTATTCATTACATTACAGAGAGCTGAAGAAACTAATTGTGTACATTCTGAACTACCTAACTACATATGAAGGGCTTATTTCAATAGTGGTACAAGCCCATTTTTGTTCATTCTGAGATACAGGGTCCTAAAGTTAAATGAGCCCTGAAAAATCTGCAGTTGAGATACCAGAAATATTCAAGCATGTGGCTTCTTGCTAGAGATGAACCTTTCTTTCTGTTTGTTTCGACCATTAATTTCAGAAGCATCACAGACAGAAAAGTGAAAGTAATGGACATGTACCAATATTGAAATAAGACCTTCATATGTACATGGAAGAGTATGTAACCATCACCTAAGACAAGATTTATAAGTGAAAGTATATAGAGTTAATGAAGGAACTAAATATATGGCTATTATATACAACAACTACAGTCTCAATATACTGCTAATAAAGAAAGCGAGCATAAGATTTATAGTTGTATAAGGTCACAATGCACAACATTAGCAGTTGGTTTTAAAGAATTATGCAATAATGTCAACCAGAACATAAACACAAGTTACTATGTACCAATTTGCATATGAAATGTTACATAAAGTTTACTGAAATTAAACAATCTTTTGTGTGCACCATTCAAGAAAAATTCGTTTTTTGGTGCGCCACTAAAATACGATGATGTTGGATGAATAGTTAATGATTGTTAACCTGACGTTAACCTAACGTAGCTAGATGCTGTGAATTTGTAGGTTCACGTTACTGTATGAAAATTTGTAGGAAATGATGGTAAGACACGTTCCTCTTATGGAAATGAATATTTGAGACTATTTGACCAGAAATAGGATTCCATTGAAATATGCAGTTTTAAGTGTGTATAAATGAATGAATGGATGTATACGTTTCAGTAAAGAAGATGCATTTAGTCAAACTAATTACGAAAACATAATTACTGCAAGCTACATTAGTGTCTCTCTGAGGAGAATATGTTAAAAAATATGTTTATACAACGATTGTTTTGTGCTTATTCACATACAGCAAGAAATAGCCTAGACACTGAGTGACAGGCAACTTACAGGATCTTCTCCTACTCACTTGATTAATGAAGTATAGGGATTGCATGAACTTATACTACATAACAGTAACATACAAGTAAGCTCACACTGTGAAAGTATGCACATGTGTAGACTTACTGAAAAACTAAGCTAAGTCTTTCTTGCAATTGTAATCAAGTAACTTTTTACAATAGGAAAACAACAATACAAAACTGACATTGATGTCTTTGTCTTCATTTAGCTATGTGTGAAGACTGATAGAACACACACACACACACACACACACACACACACACACACACACACACACACACACACACACACACACATATATATATATATATATATATATATATATATATATATATATATATATATATATATATATATATATATATATATATATATATATATATATATATATATATATATATATATATAAAGTTGAAATTTTTGGTGACTATATACATATATAAAATTATACACTTTGAAATATGCAATCCTGAGAGCTGATGCATACAATTATTGTTGTGTTGGGAATGCAATAGCATTTTTCAACAGTACACTTGGAAAGTACTACCACTGTATGTAACCACATTTTTTCTTAAGGAGAATAAGCTGTAGATAAGCCAATAATGAACTCTTTATATGAGAAACACAGAGGAACACATTTTGAATGAGAATCAATTATCCAACTGTTTATTTTCTGTAAACATGAATTTGTAGGCAAAAAACGCCACAGGTAAAATACTAGGAAATAGAATTGTTGTTTATTACATAGATTAACACTAATGGAAGACTGTGAAAGATGTGAATCTTAATTTGCTAAACTCTACTTAAAGTGGTTTCCTTTCTTCTTCTATGAGTAGCTTGAAGCAGTGAATATTTCTGACTTACATAGGTAAAGATAAACTTCGCACTGAGTGAAGAAAAGTATTGGTTTTTCCTTTCAAGCAAATGGAAGGGGAGGCTTTGCTTTGATCTAGATCGGATAATTCAATGGATTTGGCATTTTAAGTTGATGCACTGTATTGTATCACATTTGTGGGAGCCTTACAAGGAAAAAGAGAAAAATATTTGACTAACTTCGAATTTCAAATAAGCCAATAAATGCATTTAATGAATTTATGTAATAAGTAAGTAGCTAGTAAGTAGTTACTTTTTGTATGAAAGGACCTACGGATGGACTGTTTGATTAAGGTAAAAAACTACTATCTATAATGATCATAGAAGAATGACATAGACATGAGACTATAGTACTCAATAACCAAAATGGAACAGGAACCTAATATCATATGTGATCTGAATAAACATCCAAGTGATTAAGAATTAAGTTCAAATGTGTAGAGCTGACACATGTGATGCACAAATAAGGAGTTTAACTGTTAGACAATGAAATATCATGCGGTAAGAGTGTCTGGAAGCACTCCAGGAGCGAAATGTTTCAGTGAACGTCAGTGTGGGCCTCCTTGCAGTCTATGGCACAATGATCTTCAACTGTTAAGCTGCTTTGACTGGTTGTAATCTAATGAGTACACCATCAATACAGAGTAGCCTACCATTATTACATTGTAATTGTCAAGCTATGGAAATACCACCTGCGGGAGCTTCAAAAACTCAGCTGAAAAGGGGATACTAGGAAAAAGGAAAAATTAATGTTTTTTAAGAGGCACTGGATAGTTCCATTGTTAGAATTTCTTCTACTGTTTCTGTAACAAAATTGTTTGTCTTCTGGTATTAGTTGTAACGTATAATATGTATATATTTATTACTGATTCTGTTTGCAAATAAAGATAGTAAATCATCTCCTAGCCAGTAAAGTACAAGGAAGCTATGGCACAATGGGGGGTATGTTTACACATACTGCATAAAAGAAAGGTATCCTGCAAATCTTGAGCTTGGTAAATATACTACACATTCTATGTATGCAATATAGTACCGAGGAATAAAACCTCTTTCATGCACCACTCACTGCCAGTACATGTTCTGCTTCCAGTGAAAGGTATGGGACAATTTTATTGTATCGTCCACATACCCACAGGTGAATTAACCTATGCAGTGTGCATGATTAACTCTATGATTGTAATTAACATGATGTCTGTGGAGAAACAAAAAAACTAACAACTTCATTATATATTATTATGGTAAGTGTTGTTGTGTATTTGACAGCATTAATTCAGAAGTATTCTGAATGTAATATTAGATGTCTAAAGAGAGAAAAACAGGTAATAATAACCATACCAGTAGAAAAGAAGAAAATGTTTACATTTTTATTATGCCATTCATTGGTAAGCAAAAAGGAAGTATGCAAAGACATTCAGTAAAATAGGGTCCAACCGCAAATCCATTTCGTCAGGTCAGTTTTGTCTGATACTTATACATACAGAACCTCAGGACATGTAAATGATAAGAACACTTATTGCTCCCACAGACATTATTCAGCGAGAATTTGTGATGAACATTATTAAAGGGTTGATGTTTTAAGTTCATCTTGTAGTCTTTAGATATCATGTCAATACAACAGAGAGGCATTCGTTTATTGTGGTGTTTCATATGGAGGGTGGAATCATAGGAGAAGTAGAATTCTTCTCTTATTGCTCTTTTGTGTCATCACAGCATCCGAAGAATAATGAAACACTAGAATTTCTTCGCAGGAAAAACTCTTCAAGCTTTTACTTCTGTTTTCCTTGACTTGTGAATCTCTCTTCACTTGTAGCCTTGAGTGCAGCTGTTTGTGATGCTTCAGAATGTTTTCTAATGTTATCATGCTTTGAAACATATAAGAAAAAGGACCAGCTAGAACAGCAAGCATTTTAAACAGATAAGTACAGTGTGTGTTTCTTATACCTCTTGTTATGATTCTTACTGCATGTTTTTGATGCTTTAATATGCTAGAAAAGATTCTTGGGTTTTTTCCCCAAACAAGAACACCATAGCTTAATACTGAATGTACATGGACAAAATAGGATGTTTAAAGGCAGATGCTGCCACACATAGGGTTCAGAGTTTTGAGATTATAACATAATGAGGAATTCCTTTTTGTTGTTGTAACAGTGTGCTCTTTCTACTTCAGATGTTTCCTTAGTAATACCCAGAAACTTCGCTTTTGATATACATTCAGTTTCTTCCTTCACTATTTGTAACGCAGTCTCATTCTGATTTTGGACTAATGTGAAACTTATTATATTCATCAATAATCAGTAACAGCTAAATTTGCCTTTGTCTGTAGCTCTTCTGATATTCTGGGTGTGTATATTAGGTTATTGTCATCTGCAACAATATTTATTTCGCTATGGCATATACACTCCTGGAAATTGAAATAAGAACACCGTGAATTCATTGTCCCAGGAAGGGGAAACTTTATTGACACATTCCTGGGGTCAGATACATCACATGATCACACTGACAGACCCACAGGCACATAGACACAGGCAACAGAGCATGCACAATGTTGGCACTAGTACAGTGTATATCCACCTTCCGCAGCAGTGCAGGCTGCTATTCTCCCATGGAGACGATCGTAGAGATGCTGGATGTAGTCCTGTGGAACGGCTTGCCATGCCATTTCCACCTGGCGCCTCAGTTGGACCAGCGTTCGTGCTGGACATGCAGACCGCGTGAGACGACGCTTCATCCAGTCCCAAACATGCTCAATGGGGGACAGATCCGGAGATCTTGCTGGCCAGGGTAGTTGACTTACACCTTCTAGAGCACGTTGGGTGGCACGGGATACATGCGGACGTGCATTGTCCTGTTGGAACAGCAAGTTCCCTTGCCGGTCTAGGAATGGTAGAACGATGGGTTCGATGACGGTTTGGATGTACCGTGCACTATTCAGTGTCCCCTCGACGATCACCAGTGGTGTACGGCCAGTGTAGGAGATCGCTCCCCACACCATGATGCCGGGTGTTGGCCCTGTGTGCCTCGGTCGTATGCAGTCCTGATTGTGGCGCTCACCTGCACGGCGCCAAACACGCATATGACCATCATTGGCACCAAGGCAGAAGCGACTCTCATCGCTGAAGACGACACGTCTCCATTCGTCCCTCCATTCACGCCTGTCGCGACACCACTGGAGGCGGGCTGCACGATGTTGGGGCGTGAGCGGAAGACGGCCTAACGGTGTGCGGGACCGTAGCCCAGCTTCATGGAGACGGTTGCGAATGGTCCTCGCCGATACCCCAGGAGCAACAGTGTCCCTAATTTGCTGGGAAGTGGCGGTGCGGTCCCCTACGGCACTGCGTAGGATCCTACGGTCTTGGCGCGCATCCGTGCGTCGCTGCTGTCCGGTCCCAGGTCGACGGGCACGTGCACCTTCCGCCGACCACTGGCGACAACATCAATGTACTGTGGAGACCTCACGCCCCACGTGTTGAGCAATTCGGCGGTACGTCCACCCGGCTTCCCGCATGCCCACTATACGCCCTCGCTCAAAGTCCGTCAACTGCACATACGGTTCACGTCCACGCTGTCGCGGCATGCTACCAGTGTTAAAGACTGCGATGGAGCTCCGTATGCCACGGCAAAGTGGCTGACACTGACGGCGGCGGTGCACAAATGCTGCGCAGCTAGCGCCATTCGACGGCCAACACCGCGGTTCCTGGTGTGTCCGCTGTGCCGTGCGTGTGATCATTGCTTGTACAGCCCTCTCGCAGTGTCCGGAGCAAGTATGGTGGGTCTGACACACCGGTGTCAATGTGTTCTTTTTTCCATTTCCAGGAGTGTACATCAAAAGAAGGATTGGTCCTAAGATATGTCCTTGTGGGACACCCATTTTTAGTTTTTTAGCACTAAATGAATATATTATTACCCATTTTAGATCTTTTGGATATTTATAAATACCTACTTTTTGCACTGTTGCTCAGGTACATTGACAGAAAAAAATCGCATGACCAAAAAATAATTAATGAAGACTAATGAAATTTTGGTAATACATTTGTTTAGATAACATATTTAAGTGATTAACATTCAAGGTCACAGGTTAATGTAAGCAGAAGGAAACCCATTGCAAATGTGAAACGCTGGCTCATTAATAACCAGGGTAACTGCCAGAATGTTGAATGCAAGCATGCAAATGAACGTATGCTGTGTTTTACAGATTGCAAATGTCAGTTTGTGTGATGAAGTTACATGAATGTTGCAATTTTTACATCAATACGGGAGCAGTTGATGCCGTTATTGGATGACGCTGAAGATGTCCTGCAATGACGTCTCATATGTGCTTGATTGGAGACATGTTTGGTGATGGTAACATGTCGACACACTGTAGTGCATTTTGGGTTACAATAGCGGGATGTGGTCGAACATTATTCTTCTGGAAAACAGCCTCTACACTGCTGATCATGAATGTCAGGAAAGCACCGGTCTGACATGCAAATCTGCATTCAGGGTGGATGGGATAAGCACGAGAATGCTCCTGTTGTCATAAGGAGGTGCACAATAGACCATAACTCCAAGTGCAAATCCAGTGTGTCTGGGCCACAGACAGGTTGGTTGCAAACCCTCAACAGACCTCCTTCTAACCAACACGGCCATCCCTCGCACTGAGATAGGACAAGCTTTCATCAGAAAACATAACAGATCTCTACCCTAAACTCCCATGAGCTCTTACTTGACACCACTGAAGTCACAAAAGACGGTGGTTTGGTATCAGTGGAATACATGATGCAGAGTGTCTGACTCGGAGCTGTCTTTGAAGTAACGGATTTGTTACAGTTCGTTGTGTCACTTTGGTGATAATTGCTGCCGAAATTGCAGCTGCAGATGCAGTACGATGTGGCAGAGCCATACACCAAACTCGATGGTCTTCCCTCTCGGTAGTGCCGTGTGGCCATCCTGAGCCCAGTATTCCTGCGCCTGTACATCCTCGTGACCATCGCTGCCAGCAGTCGTATACAGTGGCTACATTCGTACAAAGTCTCTCTACAGTATCACAGAAGGAACTTTCATCTTCTCGAAGCCCTGTTACATGACCTCGTACAAACTCAGTGAGGTGTTGATAATGGCATCTTTGTCGCCTTAAAGGCATTCTTGACTAACATCAGCTCACCAGTCACGAAGGTAACTAACACAACCATTACAGTGTAAATTTAAAGCAACCTTGGTTTTCAGCGCTACTTTTACGCTACTGGCGCAAAATTTGAATATACATCATCTTTCAGATAGAAACACACCTACTAACTTTCGTTTATGTCGCACAAGTACTTCTTGGAGTTTCGATTTTTTTTTTTCATCAGTGTAGAATTGGAACCATTGGTTGGCAATACTTGTTACTCTTGGTGTTTCCAGTTTCTGGAGTTAAATGACTTGATCAACTGTTGTTGCTGCTGTAGTCTTCAGTCCTGAGACTGGTTTGATGCAGCTCTCCATGCTACTCTATCCTGTGCAAGCTTCTTCGTCTCCCAGTACCTACTGCAGCCTACATCCTTCTGAATCTACTTAGTGTATTCATCTCGTGGTCTCCCTCTACGATTTTTACCCTCCACGCTGCCCTCCAATACTAAATTGGTGATCCCTTGATGCCTCAGAATATGTCCTACCAACCGATCCCTTCTTCTGGTCAAGTTGTGCCACAAACTCCTCTTCTCCCCAATTCTATTCAATACCTCCTCATTAGTTATGTGATCTACCCATCTAATCTTCAGCATTCTTCTGTAGCACCACATTTCGAAAGCTTTTGTTCTCTTCTTGTCCAAACTATTTATCGTCCATGTTTCACTTCCATACATGGCTACACTCCATACAAATACTTTCAGAAACGACTTCCTGACATTTAAATCTATACTCGATGTTGACAAATTTCTCTTCTTCAGAAATGCTTTTCTTGCCATTGCCAGTCTACATTTTATATCCTCTCTACTTCGACCATCATCAGTTATTTTGCTCCCCAAATAGCAAAACTCCTTTACTACTTTAAGTGTCTCATTTCCTAATCTAATTCCCTCAGCATCACCCAACTTGATTCGACTACAATCCATTATCCTCGTTTTGCCTTTGTTGATGTTCATCTTATACCCTCCTTTCAAAACACTATCCACTCCGTTCAACTGCTCTTCCAAGTTCTTTGCTGTCTCTGATCAACTGTATCAAAAACATTTGATAAATCTGAAAATATATCTGCCTCTTTTTTTCCTTCATCAATGCATCTAAGATATTCTTTGTAAAGTCTACAATCTCATGTTATGTACTTCTACCTACTCTAAATCCATACTGGAATTTACTGAGAATGTTGAACTTGTTAAAAAGAACATATCAAGCTTCCCTCACAACAGTCCAAATACTTTTCAGAAGTAGCGCTATAGCGAAATCGGTCTGTAGTTCCCAGCATATCCAGAGTCGGTTTTCTTGAAGAGTGGCAACATTATTGTTATATCCAGAAAGTCTGGAAAAATTCCAGTTGTTAATGATTCATTGATTCTGTGAGATAGCACTGTTTGGAGACTATGTATACTCCGTTTCAGTACGAAAATGTGGGCATTGTCTACCTATTCTGACTTTTTCGTTTTTAATTTATTTGCTTCGGCTTCTAACACTGGCTCTGTTACTGGTAATAATTGCGTAGTATGCATTGATTATAATGGTTTGTATGAAAGTTATTTTCTTTCCTTTTACCTCATAATTTCAGGTGCGTACCTCAACTGTCACTTGGAATCGTCAACAATGCAATCCTCATTGCTGCCTCGACATGCACGAACCACAATCATTTGCGGACTGGAATATAAGACTAAAGACTGTCGAAGACTGTGACTGAGAGTGGGCCATCTAGCTGCCACTGGCCACCCTACATCACGGTAGCAGAAGGCACTAATAGTACAGGGCCGCTGGAGACATGAATCAGTGGGCGCTCGTCATTAGATCCACTGTCCCCTATGTGGCTGCTGTGTGCATTTTCATTGCTAACTGTGAGAGGCTAGTGAGAGTGGTTTCGATGTTTGGTATCACATCCCTCCACACGAACCACCTCTCCATCACTGGTGAGCAAACGAAGATAGGTGGCAGAGCTGGATGTAGTTGGCAATGAGGAGACCGACGCCAGAATGAAGACTGGTGCCGAGATCCTGCCCATACCCCAGCATATGACCTGGTCTTGTCCAGGAATCCCAGACGAAAAATTGGGAAGAGTGCACACATCCACAACCAGAGGCAGAGCACCAAATGGAGTTGGAGGCATCTCAATACTGCAGAGGGATCAGAGGCAACATGTGGGACAGACACCAGAAAGAGTGCCCCATTTCCAGGTGATGGCGGCACTCAAGATGGCGGCTAGCGTGAAAAGGCTCGACTTCCATCAGCTCCAGGACTGGTTCCGATAGCCCAGGACACACAGGAGCTGGTGCAGCAAGGGCTGCTGAATCCAGGCAGGCGTGGAATCTGAAAGCACAAAGGCTGTGTCAGGATCACACAATTCATGTGGACGAATTTGATTCTGGTGGTGTCTCAGCAATCCACATGGTCCCTGAAGAAAAAAACATAGAACATCCAAGAAGTCATACAATGATGCCCTACTCATAGCAACTCCATTTGCAGTGCACACTGTAGGAGACCGAATCGTTAGTGTGATACTTTGCTGTCCAACCTGGCGTGTGCAGCAACTTAAGCAAGTTGCTGTGGTGTTGTCCATGTAAGAACTCCTCTGGTGATGGTCTGTTGCATGGCTGGGTGGGGTAGGAAGACAAGGAGAGCAACAGAGCTTGATCCTGTGGCTGGGAAGCATAGATTTTGTCCTTCTGCTGCTTAAATGTTCGTACAAAGCTATCAGCTTCGCCAACGGACTGCAAGTGGAACGATGCATTTGGTGTGTAGATAATGCCGGAGGCAGTGCAAGACTGTCCAAATTCAGTGTCACAAATTGAGGTCCGTTGTCAGTCACAGTTACTTCAGAAAAATGTTGTGGCAAAAGATAGACATCAAGGCCTGAATTGTGGAACGAGTCATAGTAGTGTGCATAGAAACCACAAAGGGAAATTTGCTGAAAGTATCAACGACGATGAGCCAACGAATATTGCAGTAAGGAGCCGTAAAATCCAAGTGCAAATGGTCCCAAGGTGACTGAGATTTGGGCCATTCCAAGACCTGCTGAGATGTGGCTGACTGATGTTCAATACAGTCTCGGCATTGAGGGGTCGCTATTCAATTTGCACATCCACACCGTGCCAAGTACAATGTTGTCGCGCCAAATGCTTGGTGCGAACCATGTCCCAGTCACCATGATGTAACAAATAAAGCATGTCAGGCGTACTTCAACACGTGATTGGTCGTTATCAGTGCAAAGGAAAATGGCACCTTGGTGAACTGCAAGGGCGTGCTGACAGGAAAAATATCGGCGAACCACAGAGCTACGAATCTGTCTGGCTGAACATGGATAACCAGTGCGGGTGTAGTGCAATAGAATCCGTAGATCAGGATCTAAGCTGTGGCCTAGGCAATTTTCCAGTGATTAATCAGGAAGCTGAGCAAAACATGCATGCCTTGTGCATCGATGTAGCAACAAGAAGCAGAGGACTCATCGAATGCTGAATCTGGGCCAGCAGGGAGGGCACAAAGAACTTCTGCGTTGGCATGATTATAAATGGGCTGATACACAACCTCACATTGGTAATTTGACTAAAGAAGTGCCCATCATTGCAGCTTTTGCGCTGTATCAGTTGGGACTGACTGAGAAGTGCCAAACAAAGATTGAAGAGGTTTAAGGTCAGTCACCAAGTAACTTTTTCCGCCAACGAAGTACTCATGAAACTTAGTTACAGCATTTACAATTGCGAGATTCTCCTTTTCAATTTGCGAATAATTACCTTGAGCTTTGGTCAACAACTTCGTAGTAAAGGCAATCAGCCTATCAGCAGAACCAAATTTATGAGACAAAACTGCACCAGAGCCATAGGAAGAAGTATCCACAGCCAAGACGACCGGTTTGGCGGGATCAAAAGGAACAAGGCAGCGATCACTAACCAAAGCATCTTTCAAATTCTGGAAAGCAGGCTGACATTCATGTAAACGAAAAAAAGGAACATTGTTCCTGCACAACCGATGCAAGGGAGCGATGATCTGTGCGACATTAGTAATAAACCAGATGTAGTATGTGAGCTTCCCTAAAACAGTCTGCAAAAACCAACATTGCATGGAGGCGGAAGGTCATAGATAACATGCAGATGTGATTGCACTGGGTGAACACCCTGGCCACTAATGACATTGCCTATGTACTCAAGTTCTGTCTGAAAAGACGCACATTTGTCTGTGTAACATATGAGACCAGCTGCAGACAACAATTTAAATAGAGTACGAAGATCATTAATGTGTTCTTAAGGATTCAGACCTGAGACAACAATGTCTTGTAAATAATTGGAGTTAAAAGGAACTTTTGCAGTCGGCTGATCCAGAAAGGACTGAAAAATGGCAAGTGTGGAGGCACTGCTAAATGGCAATCTCAAAAATTTGAAGAGACCCAGAAGATTATTAATGAAAAAGACCCATTGCAACTACAAATCCAAAGGTATTTGCAAATAAGCATCACAAAAGTAATTTTTTGAAAAGTAATGCCCAGCACCCAATTTCTCCATCAGTTCTTCCAGGCACAGAGGGATAACTGCCTATGATTGGTTGAGCACTCACAGTTTTTTGAGACTTGGTACGCAGCCAGAGTTTGCTGGATACCTTCTTTAAGATAACGAGAAGGGATGCCCACTGACGGGCTGTAATGGGTGTTACGATCTCACTGTCTTACAAAGCAGTAAGTTTCTAAGCCACCTGCAGGACGAGCCCAACCAAACTGCTACTATGCATTTTCCTTCATTGTGACATGTGCAACAAAGTCATTGGCTCTGCCTAAAGCCTCAGAAAACAAATCCTGAAATTCTGTACATAACTTAGTAACACTTCTCCAAGGATCAAAATATGTGACAGGAAGTACATTGCCCTGAATACTTAATACCAACAATTAAAAATATATACGTCAAAACTGTTAGCACTGTCTTGGGAGCAAAGTATTGTCAATGCCACTGTCCTTGTCATGTCTCGAAAGGTTGTAGGAAGGCTACAAGTTCCCACGGCAGTAAAGTATTGCCATTTTATGCCATCAGCATATGGTGTGAGGTGCACATCTGAGACTTCCCATGCAATTCGGAAGTGCTATGGCTTAGGAAAGTCACCAAAACTCCAGTGTCAAGTTGCAAACAAACGGATTGTCCACCAATGGTAAGAGACACAAAATGTTTATTGTCCTCACGTAGTACTGCAGATGACTTAGGAGATTTCCTGAATGGCCGTTACACAATCGTTTTTCACTAATAACGCGGCGGAAAATTGAAAACAGACTACTCACTGTTTGTCACAGATTTACGGGAGGGAGTGGCAGAAGAGGGGTCTTCGTTTTTTGTAAGGACACAGACTGTACATGTCCCTGTTCGCCGCAAGAAAACCAAGTCGCTTCATGGGAGAGGCAAGATCGGTGATCATGTGGAGTATTATAGAGAGGGCATGACTGCACAACTTGTGCCGGATGTGACACGAGTTTACGGCCAGGCCACTGTTTGCTAGCAGGCTGTGAAGCCTATTTGTCTTGCCTATCTATAGAACAAAAATGCACTACCTCAAAATTATCTGCTGCGCTTTTGCAAAAATCTTGATAGTTAAGAATCTGCAGAACCTGTTGCAAGGAAGGGTCTGGGTATTTAAGAATCTGCTCTCGAATTTGATAGCTATACTGTGTGCGATGGCATCAGAAGTCATTGCATCATTGTAGTGTTCGCCACAGTTACATTTGAATCTACAGTCTCTAGTAAGGCCCTGCATATCAGTCGCCCAATGATGGTACATCTGTCCTTTTTGCTTAAGCAATGTAAAAAAATTTTAACAGGTGGACCCCAGTTGTTCCCTATCCTCCTACTACTTTGTAAGTGCCTCTAATAATTCCTCATATTTTACACGTTCTGGGCGCAGAGTGGGAAAGAGTTTGGCGCAAAATCAATATACAGTCACTCCTGATGTGGCCAATAAATAAGAATGTTTGTCGTTATTCTATATATGATGACCTGCGATGTGCACGAAGAAGCGTGTGAGGTATTCATTCCAGTCTTTCTTTGTTTCGCCCAACTCACCAAATAGCGGCACAGGCACAAGCGGTGTGGTCGGTACATGGAGGTAAAAATAAGAGGAGTTGTCATGACGTCACAAACTTGAAGCAGACCCAATTGAAAATCCGCCATGTTAGCTACCCCAAAACATTCGCTTCTGGTGGTTTGATTCCGTGTAAACGTTAAGTGTTTTGATAAAAAATGCCGGCTTGCATGGCTTACGGGTGTACTAATCGTTCTGATTGTAGTCTAAAGTTTAAACAAATCACATTCCATTCGTAAGTGGGCTTATTTAAGCGCTATTTTCTTATAAATACTTGAAATCCTGATGCACTGTAAAGTTTTACAGTTTTTATTTTTGTTATTTGACTTTAGATTTACTATCAATCCAACGCGAAGAGCTCTCTGGAGGTGAGCAATACACTTGGTTTTCATTGTTTGGTTATTGCCAAGTAACCGAAATATCCTGGCAAGAAATATCCTGGAAATGGGGACTAATGTTTTAAAATCCAATAATTTAATATAAAAATAATGTAACTACATTTAGTTAATTAAATCTTCAGTAAAATGTGTGGAACACCTGTTACAGTGGTTAAATTATAAATACTTAAAGGGTTACATATTTGTTAAAACAAAGTTCCCTATCTAAGTCCAGGCTTAGATCATTACATTAATCACTGTGCTGTCGTGTTAGCCTGTAAATTGCTGTTATTTGCCACACTGAATGTCATTTGGTAGGTACAATTTTAAAAAAAAAGCAGATGTGTAAACTACAATGGGCCTGACAATCTTAAATTCAGTTCTTTTCCTTCGTAATTTAACGAATCTTTCACTTTGTTGACATGACAGCTGGCTTGTTTATATCATCCCTGCATACATCTATGGGACACCAAAGGAAACGAGGTAAGTTTCTTGCAAACTGGAACATTTAAAATTTGCTTTTGACTTGAAAATACAACGAATACAAATCAGTGCCTCTAAACTATAAATAATTGCTTTTGGAGCTCTGGCTTTATCAATTATCGATACAAACACAATGAAAGTGAGTAGAAATGGATTACGAAAGCACGCTTTTCATAGCGCATACTTCTCTTCTCGGTTATTCGAAGTGTATAAACAAAAAGGAATTACAGTACTGAGGCCAGTAGTATCATATTTTCGTATCGTATTACTGTATCGAATACGCATTTAAGACCAGAAAAACGTTTGAAGTTGCGTTCCTTATCCTTTGTTTTTCACTAAAACAGTGTAACATTTACCATATAAAACGAATATCGTGTGCACACGACAGAAATAACGAGCAAGAAGCAATTGTAAACAGTCGTCTGGTAATGTTTTGGGGGATAAAAGATGGCGGCAGGCCCCGCCCACGGGCTTCAAAACGACGTACAGCGTAAGTCTGTAGCGCCATCTCCCCTTATTCTACCTCCATGGGTCGGTAGCATTACCGTTGGTTCCGACGTCGTATTCGAAGTGCTCTCTGTCATCATGAAGCGAATTATCGCATCAAACAGTTGCGCCATTTGCTGAATGTGAAAATCAGTAACCTGAGTTAGATAAGTGGCAGGCAGCGCAGCAGGCGATTTTGGCATGGCACTCATTTTGAACTAAGGAAAGGAAAAAAAAAACACCCGAAAAGTAATACAAAACTGCCAAGAATTTTGCAGAGAAACTTTAAAAAAGAATAAACAACAATAGAGACCAGCTTTTACAAGTGCATCGTGTACTGCCAGGCTCCCACTACTGATGCGTGAGAGAACTGTCGAAGGCTGACTAAGACTGAAGACTGTCGAAGACTGACTGAGGTTGGGCTGTGTAGCAGCCGCTGGCCATCCTCTATAGCGACAGCAGAGGGCACTAGTAGTCGGAGCAGCTGAAGGCATGACCTAACGGGCTTGCACCATTGGAACTTCTGGGTCCCCACTCGACCGCAATCGGCGTCTGTCGGAAATGGGTATTTCTGCACTCAACTGTGAGACGCCGGTGAGGGTGGTATCGACCTATGATACCACAGGCTGAAACCGACAGATGCCTACGAAGCTCGCCTGAGAAGACAACACCTGCCGAATGAGTCTAGGGGATAAGAAGCTTGTAAACTGCAGTGGAGACCCTTGTAGCACAAATGTGTGCACATCAGCAACTCCAGGGTGGCGACAGTCAAACCCAGCACCAATTCAACCAGGCGTCGTCATCACGGAAACGGCAGTGACAGTAGAACAATGCCTTCGGGGTGTGCTGGAACCACAAATGTTTTGGTCAACTTTCTGGAAAATGTACTTCACTGTATAGTTACTCAAACAGCCACAGCAGCAGTGGAGTATCAGGGACCAGAGTCCCCCCTGTTTGTGATGCATTACACGAAATCGACAACACATATGCCTCTGAGAACACATCCACACCTCAGTCATTTCATTGCACACATGTAGAATTGCACCAGATCACACTTCCTTGACACTGACCAACCCGAATGTACAGCTTGAGGATATGTCTGTGCTGCAGATGGATGTTTTTCACACCAGCGAACATCTCACCCACACAAGAACTTTTTGCCAGATCGATTTCTAACGTTAAGAATTCTAGGTGCTCAGCACTAGAGAGAGAGAGGAGGGGGTGGGGGCAGAGTGTTAGTGATACGTTTTTGTGCTTGTGTGTTATAAGACTGGCGGTCCTTAGTGTTAGATGTGACCTCTGAGACATGCATTTTTATCTTTGTCATCACTTGTAAGTTCTATGCTTCTTAGTTTCTGTCTTTGTGTAACGTTCTTGTATTTCAATGTTCACGAATGAAAGTTAATTTTGTACCTTTAAAGATTGCATGCAATTATTTATGTGCATAGACGAAGATGCCATATTGTCCTGTACCATAATCTTATGTGTCAGTGTGGATAAAGTAAAAATAAGAGTATTTAGTCTACAAAAGAGTGCATCGCAATATTAGTAGATAAGGGAACATCTTGCATCAATGTCTTCAGTGATATTCTTATACTTTTGTGTCAACACGTTTACTCTCTAATGGAATATTTAGTCCATGACAAGAATGAAATAAGGTAAATGGGGCTATTCACTAGCACAATATTAACACTAAAACTTTTCATATATTGAAGTCTATGAATCCCTATCTGCAGTTCAGAATGGAGTTTTATATTCTCGTGAAAAAATTCATAACATGCTGCTGGTAGATTTTAAACAGGTAATTAAAAATTCCCAAATTTTCAGTACTAAGAGAAAAGATACCTCATTGATCACTGCTATAATTTATTAGAATATCTGAAGTTCAAAACACGTCTGAAAATGTAAAAATTTTATGTGTAACTTCTCACATTTGATATATTACATCACTGAGATAATATACTTGTCTGCATGGGGTTCTTCTTTAGGACAGTTACATAGCTGTGCATGTGCCAGGCATTGATTCGCTCAATGTTTGGGTACTGATGTTGAAAATTCTAAACCTTTGTGACTTATTCTTGTTTCCTGAATATGCAATGTCGCCATCAGCGGTTCATTTGGTGAAATTACGCACCTCATACAACTATCTTGCCATGTTAATAAAGAAATTATTACTGTCGATAGATATTTGTATTTGTCTATGTCCATTCGCAAATAATTTCGCCAGCCGTCGGGTTTGCCATGTAACTCGCGGAGTAACTTTACCGTCGACTGAAGAGCCACGGTCTATTCAGATCGTTCTTTCTTCCTCTGGCGCTTTATTAACATCTTTATGACTAGTTGCGAACACAGACCGCAGTAAAATTTCTTGCATAATCAGATACTTTCATGTGTTGAAATATCCTTTGAAAGAGGGTTGCCGCATTCCACTAAAAATTGTTTCGTAGAGCGACATAGGGCGGACCAGCAGTAGACTGAAATTATGTTGTGTAAACGCACGAGATTTTGCGGCCATTTGTTGCAGCACAGACATTTGCGCAGATATATGTGCACACAGATCCTTGCACCTGAACAGGCCTAAATAAATACTTATCGATATCATGAGCGTCCATGGCAGCGCAAAGATATTGTGCTACATTTCGGACCTGTGTCCTGTAGTATTATCTATACCGATTGTGTTTGGATCGACGTGTTTAAAATTCAGACACTGACAAACAAGGTAATAAATGTTTGTGGATTACTGCTCCGTAATTTAACATTAAATGTGAGCTACGAAATCGCACCAGAAATAATGTAAATGAATGTTGCAAATAAAATATTAGAAATCTGTCACTGCATGGATGACTTGTTGCTACCGAGCAAGTTAGCGTGCTGAACACCCAGAGGCTGAGAGGAGACTGACCTGTCATATGTGTAAAACTTCTGTAAATGCGCCAGCGATTATGACTACATATGGTTGTTTCACTGAAAATGATATCTATATCATCATTGCGACCGGTACTGATACGACAGTAGTTGTCGCTTAAATGTAGCGTAAGCCTCTCAGGAAACGAAGCTAATTAAAGAATTTTAAGAGTTCGAGGTGTTCGCCAATGTAACATCGCATTTCTTACACAGTTTTATTTTGCTGGTTGTTTTGAATAGCGTCCGAAATGTGTTCTTCATGGCTTTACCTGTCGAGATTTTTGTAGGCCATAGACAGACACAAAGGAAAAGCGAGAACTGATAAGAATATGCGGGGCACGGTTGGTTAAGTTTATTGATATAAACAAAGTCTGCCCAATCCAGATCTAGTTAACTGAATTGTATTTAGTTTGTCGGTGTCTACCCCGTTTCGAACATGATAGAAGATATGAAATAAAAGCACGTAAAATGCCTCGTTCAACTTTGGATTTTAAAATTAGGTTGTTTTTCAGTCTTGATTTTCGATAACTTCATTTACGTAGGTGTTCGTTATATGCATTCCAATGTAGGTTTCTACCTTGCAGAATGACTTCAGTTGGTCGGGGCCGTGGAAGAGTGGCGTATACCGCCCCACTGCGACGTCCTGGCCAGCCTGCTAATGCACCAGACTATGTTCAGACTATGAACGCACTAATGTCAGATGTGGACTATGCGGAAAACATGCTGGATTATGTGGAAAAGCAAGTGATTGCAGCATGCTCATCCGTCACTGCAACTGAGTATGTGTACTTTCATTTTGAAGTGAACATGTTTTGTTTATAGAATTTTCTTTTTTTTTTTTTCAATTTACTAACTATTACACAGAATGTGGCTTAATCTACATTTTTACCAAAAGCAAGTGTCGGTGCTATCCCTAACAGAATTCAGTGTTCAAGTTTGAAATCACTTGTTACCATCAGTTCAGTGGTGAGGTGGCACTAAATTGCAAATCTTTGCCCACTCGATCGGCAAGGACAAAAAGCATGTGTTCAGATTGTAGGCCCTAGTTGGAAATAGTATTTACAAATTTTGGTTGTTATCAGAAATTTTTATTCCTTACATGAAGGATCAGTGTGTCCATTTTGGCTTTTCTTTAATTTTAATCTTCACGCTCTCCTATTCCTTTGCATTTTAAATTTCTTATTGAACTGGATTGGCACAGATGGTATAAAACTTAATTTAATAGAAGAAAATTTTGAATAGTAAAAATGCTTTGTTATGGTGACACGATACAATTTAATTTATGCATATGTTGCATATAACTAACACAAATAGACCTTGCTTTAAACTTTGAAAACACGCAGATCAGTGGGTGTTTTGTATGGTCAGATATCACAGTAATGTATATGAACAAAACTAATAAACTAGGTAGAAAGCCCTTAAAATCTTGGATGCTCATATTGCTGAAAACTTGAACTGGTAGAAAGTTTTTTTACAATCGACCATTTCACCCTGAAAATTTTTGCCAGTTTTGGGCACATACAAACCAGTATGTTAACATATTTTACACATTTTTGGCAACCCAAAAATTTCATTAATTTTCTTACGCAGTTGGGAATGTTGACCATTGCCTCACACTAAATTTGTATATTCATTAAATTTGTTAACAATACAATGCAGCTTGAGAGTAATAGGCATATGTATAAATACTAGGAGTAAGAAATTATATACACTTTCCATTTGTGGCATACAAAGGACATACGCAGCACAAAAAGGACAGTGATATTCATAAACATAATACTGTAAGACGAAATGAGTTGCACAATCCATCACTCAGCCTTATTGCGGCATAGAAGTGATGAGTGAGATAATCTGTCCCAATCAATTCTGTGACTACTTAGTCAGTGGTATAAGGAATTTGATAGATAATAAAATAAATTTCCAACACAAACTAAAATTTTATGTGCTTCACAACTCGTTGTGAAAATATTAGTGTCAAATGTTTAATATATTGACCCATTTGTAAGGTAATCATATGCTTGAAGTTGTTTTATACATGGGAGTTCGGTTCTTTAAAGAATCAAGGTTTTACTGGTAACTGAATTATACCAAAACATTCTTTGACACCTCTATCCTTGGATAAATAACTCTGACACACAGCAGAAGTAGTTGTTGTTTTTCCAAATATAGATTAAAATTGTACCTCGTAACCATAGAGCAATTCTTAAACAGAAATAGGTAGTCAGTTGCAAAAGTATAAGTGGTTGGGATATATGTTTTGTCTGTTTTGAAAAGCTTTTTCTTTTAAACTGACTAAATGTGGGCGACATATTCCTCATCGTGTTTATCATGAATATTGTGAAATGAACATGAATAGGGTGTTGTGTTTTAACTTTGGTATGTCTGATTTACTTTGTAGACCTCATAAATTTTATAGGAAAGACCCATGGCTTATGTTTTGGGGCTTTGATGTCTTGACAGCTAACTTTTCCTCCTCAGATAAGCTAATGCTGATTTGTGTCCTAGCAGCTTTTGTGAATGTACGCAGTACCAGTAATGCCTTTATTGTGCTTTCTTTTTTCTGGGCCTAGGGAACGAAACGAGGCATTGGTATAGTAGGGCCTACTTATATTATGATGCCATATGACATGAAGATAGCATGCATGAATGACTTTTTTCCAGTTGTAGGCATCATTGCAATGTTTCGTTTATCAGTATGTCTGGTTCTTGTATGTGGTACAGTGGGTATTTGATTTTTGTGATTGGTTCACATTGGTTATTGTGTAATGCTATTTAAAATTTGTTTATAGTTATTGTCATTGCAGAGCCTGTTGGTAGCGGAGTTTGACATGCCAGTGTCCCTGCTTTGGGAAAGAGAAAAATGTTAGCTTCCACATTTCAGATGACACTTGTCTCTCTGATAAGTCTCTGTAGTGACAGAAACAATTGATGGGACGTGATTTAGATGTCTTAAATGTAGTAACCTAACTGTGTCCTCTACTATGACTAGGGATGGGTTGTTGGTGTGATAAAGTGTGGCGGTCAGCTAGAAAGGGTATGTGGTTTGACTGGTTGAAATTTGGTTTGTATAAAATTTTACATTTGTGTTGTTTACTTTGCTTAAGGCGGAGTATACATTTTGTCTATATTGAGGAGTGTGTCATTAAAAAGTGAAAGACCGATGTTATTTTAGTATGGAGATTTGTAGAGATCTAATTAGTAGTAGGGAAAAATTGGAAGTGGAAGAGTTGTAGTAGAAATTCAGAAGTCTTGTTTTGCTGACATTATATGTCATCCGTGCTAAGCCTACAGTTGGGTTATGGTGCATTTGTTTTGGGTAAGGCTAAGGAGACGTGGTATTAAAAGCTATTGAGAAAAGGGGTGCTGCCGCTTTATCAGATTTTACTAAGGAAAATAACAGAGGAAGAGATTTGACTTGGTGGCTCAGTGGTCGTATCAGACTAGTCTGGTCTGGGGTTAAGACCCTCTCACTTCTGGCAATGTTTGTTGACATAAAAAATGCCAAGGTAGACCATGGTTTGGAGTCTTTGTTAAAGAGAAGGTCCTCCAAAAACTGGCTGGGTGTGTCAGTTCAAGGTTGGAGGAAGGTGATAACGCACCAACTCCAATAGGGCCGTAAATGGAAAAAGTGTACTAAAGTGTGACCGGCTTTTGAGTTGTGTGTTACAGTAGTTAATTGTTTTTGCAATGAATGATGGGAAATGAGCACGATAAATGACGTCTGATGATTAGACGTGGTGGCGTAATGAAATGTATTGTGCAGAATGTTGTTGTGGTGTCACCGCCAGACACCACACTTGCTAGGTGGTAGCCTTTAAATCGGCCGCGGTCCGTTAGTATACGTTGGACCTGCGTGTCGCCACTATCAGTGATTGCAGACCGAGCGCTGCCACACGGCATGTCTAGTCTAGACTCCCTAGCACTCGCCCCAGTTGTACAGCCGACTTTGCTATCGATGGTTCACTGTCTACATACGCTCTCGTTTGCCGAGACGACAGTTTAGCATAGCCTTCAGCTACGTCATTGGCTACTACCTAGCAAGGCGCCATATTCAGTTAGGCCTACTATAATCTGAACAGATAAAATTGTGAATCATGTGTCGTCAAGAGCGACGTTCATCATTAATGCATTAAAGTTAAGTATGAAACTAATTACGTCCGCTTTCTGAAGTCTAATTTCTTGTCATGTTCCAGACCTCACGCCATTAGAGTTCTTCCCTCCTCATGCCAGTCTGCGTGAGCTAAAAAGCGTGCGTTTCAGCCTCCTCTAGTAACACGGTGTTGGCTCTTCTGCCAACACAACAGTTGTCATATGGAACAAAATATTCTGTAAAATTTAAACTGTGGTCTAAGGCTTCTGTATAACTAAAACCTCAAAAATACCCCAAAAGTTTTCAAAACAAGCATTGGTTTATGCTACTGATCAGTCTGTCACCACATACAGTTTTCCTCCAGTCACATTCATTGGCTTAACCAACTCGCAACCAAACTGTAACATTTCAACCTAGCCTAGACCTTCAACTACATTGCAGATTGGTCCATCGCCACAACCAGTTTTCCTGCAGGCACATTAGTTGACATCGCCATCTCACAACCAAAGTATTACATTGTAACATGAGACAATATCCCAAGAAATCCTCCAAGAAACATATGATTGAAGAAGTATGTATGAAAACCATTAACCAACTTTATAATCCTAAATAGGCAGATCTATAACCATCAGTCTCACACTATGTGTGTCGAAAACAAAAGTAACAAATTTGTATGTTCTGCTGAAACAATTAGATTCAGCATCTCCCATTGCCTACTGTATATTATCACTCAGTTGACTATCGCCTACAAAAACTGCTGACCAGCTGCAGCATCCAGCAGGGGTTAACGGTAACGTCCGATTCCACCCGTCTGCTTTGACCAATGACGTCACCAATATGGAGGAAACGACCCTTCACAACAACTCCCACATCGCGACTATGATGTCATTACGTAAACATGACAACAAACACAAAAATAGATTTAAAAAAACTGTCAAACACATATTCCTCCAAAAATATAATGAAACTAACGGGACAAGCATGGGAAGTTGGGGGTTTTTGGGTGGGGACAAACTAAAGATGAACACATGCCACTAAACCAAACAACAAAAATGATAAAACAAAACTACCACAACCTTCCCAAAATCAACTAAAACAATATCCACAGCCACACCAACAGAATAAACCACAACCAAATCAAATTTGACTTACAGATCTGAAATTTGTGCCAATTTATTAAGTTTCTTATAAGGTTCAAAAATACATGCTAATTTACTATATTCATCAAATAGTTAATTCCCAAAATCAAAATTTCTTTAAATTTTAAAATCAAATTTTTTTACCTTTTGAAAAAAGGTATGTAGTTAACTGTACACTATTTGTTAATGTGTGTGCTAAATTTCATGGTGGTGTTCCAGTGGGAACATATGAAGATAAATTTTATTTTACTGCAAATTTGCTTTGCAAACTGCATCACAACTTCTGCAGGTGGTTCATGAAACCTAATTTTAAATGAAATTATTGTATCCGAACTAAGCAGACTTCAGTTTATGATTTTAACAATGGAATAAAACAACCTAAATAGTATAAGGGATATTATGTCTTTTTCATTTTATATAACTTTGAATTTGGTTTTTTATTTTTGCAGCACAACAGAAAATAAGTACTACCAATGTGTAACAGTAAAATAAAAACATTCACTTCTACTGACATAATAACACACTTCAGTGAAGATCAGTTGTCGAAACTAATTTAACAAAGCACTGGAGGGGGGAAAACGGAGGAGGTTCCTGGAATGCGGTACATGTGATGCGTGAGTCAGGTACACATATAGCAGCTGTTCTGAAATGGAAGTAGTGGTGTTGTATACAGAATGAAATAAATGTTGCTACAGTCTGAGAACTCCAACATAGAGGACTCCAGCATGAATCATCACTGTACTACAGTACTGGGTTTGTAAGGCAGTATTTAAGAAAAGTTGTACTTTCTCTACTCTTCATAATCAATCTTTTAATAAAAGTTAAATGAATTAATTTTACTTTTTTATATCTCTTATAAGTTTCATCTTTTTGATGCCTGTAATTTCTTTCTTAAAAAGAAAACAAACTATGAAAAAAAGTGGTCAAAATTTTGTCGTAGTCCCTTAAAGAAAAGCTCGCTCCGTGTGAGTAAGGATTTTAGAAATCTAACTTCTTCGATGATCTTTGGTATCGAAGAAGGCATGGAAATCTGCACTTCAAGTGGACTGAAATTATTTAAAGAAAGAAAACCTGAACTACTGTTAATGGAAAGCAAAGACTCTTATGGAAAGGTGCATTTAAGTTGTAGCACATCTGTTGACCCTGAGTTTGTGGATGTTGAAGGCAACTTGCATTTGTTGAATGCCTCTTTTGACTTCAATGGTAGAATCCCCAGTAGTAAAAAAGAAATGTAACAGCTCAAAGAAACATTGTGAAGGTAAAGCCAAAAAAATTACATGCAGAATATGTGAAACATGCTTTTAGGCAGAATCTGGTGATAATCAGGAAATATGTGGCTTTGATGATCCACAAATGGAAATGATTGATCAGTTTAAAAACCATTTCACACTTCTGATAGAAACAAAAAAAAATTTAGTGTTGTCATCACTAACAAAGTTGCCATGCACTCACATAGAAAGAGAGTTTGGAGTAGGCAACTACATGAAAAGAAAAACAAAAACTTTAGTGGAAGGGAAGGGCAAACTCTACTCCTGATCTGCAGCTTGGACTGTCTTTGTCTGCCAAAACTGTTCGCTTCGTGAAAATTTTATTGTGATCATATTAGCAGGCAAATGCCTGGGAAAAAGGATTACATTTCTGTGGGAAAAGATAGTGATGGCAAGCCTATGTGTGTTCTAAAAAGATAAATTTTTGGGAATCTAAGAGAAATGTACAAACTTTTCAAATCAAATAACCCAAAAGTCCAAATTGGATTCTCAAAATTTGTTGAATTAAAGCGAAAAAATTGTATTATAGCTGGAACAAGTGGGACACACACTGCTTACATTTGTGCAGCTCATCAAAATACAAAACTGATAGCTGGCACAAACTTCATCAAGGTCACCATATCAGAATATGGAAGCACACTTTCCACATAAAAACATTGTGTGTTCAAAATTATGTGCAACCCACCAGATACTCTGTGCTTCACAAATGAATGTGACTACTACCCCGATGCCAAGCATTTTTAAAGACGCCCTCATTCCTGCACTTCAAGAGGAAATTATAGAAAACATATCTTACAAACAGTGGACCGCTGTTGGTTGCTACATGTTTCCAACTGTAACCAAACCAACAGATGTATTTGTGCAGGATTTTTGTACACAGCTAATTTCTTTGTTGCAAAACAGCAACCTGCTTTTTTTCTGAAAAGAAAACTTCACTAATGCAAAATGAAGCTATTATTGTACATGATTTTGCTGAAAATTATTCTTTTGTGCCTCAAGATGGAGCCCAAGGATTCCATTGGAGTGATTCCATGGCCACAATGCATCCATTTGTTGTTTATAATTAGACAAAAAGTGGGAATAATGAAAAAAATATTCCCACCTACAAAGGGTTTGTTTTATATAAGATAGTTTACACACAACACAGAACACACACACATGTTCTAAAAGAGTTAATAAAGCTCGATTTGAAAAAAAAAAAAAAAAAAAAAAAATTGCTTCAGTGATGGTTCATAGCAGAATACAATTTTGCTAATTTATGTCATCATGCTGAAGATTTTGGAGGCACTGAGGCAGAATGACATTCTTACACTACTTCACATGGAAATGAGTGTGTGCTGGTGTTGGCAGCACAGTAAAAAGGTTTGCAACCAGAGCTAGTCTGCAAAATCCTATCAATAATGAAATATTAACACTCTTCCAATTGTGTGGGTGGGGTAAGTAGTCATGCCATCAATCAAATTTTCTGTTTGTCAAAGGATGAGCTTGCAGCAGAAGAAAGGATATTGGCAAAAAGATTTTATGAAGCCATAGCAGTCAGAGGGACTGAGAAATGTCATGGGCTTATTCCTTTGAGCAAAGACAAGGTTAAAGCAAAAGTTGTTTCTGATTTTGAAGACTGTGACGTTCATAAAATTCAGGTGGGTTCTGTTGCATATGACATGCCATCTGAACAGATTACATGTAGAGGATTTGTCGCCTGTGCTTATGACAACATATGGTGGATGGGTTGTGTGCTGTCAAAAGATGAAAAAGAAGCAGAAGTAAATATTTTACTTATGCTTCCTGTGGACCAACTCCTTCTTTTTCACACCCAAGAAGACCAGATGAATTTATTGTTCCAAAGAACTTCATAATTTGTAAAGTACACCCTATAATTGCCACTGGAATAATGTACAGACTATCAGATGAAGATATGCTTGAAGTCTCTCAGATTATTCCAGAATGAAATTTTTGCTCTGCAGCGGAGTGTGCGTTGATATGAAACGTCCTGGCAAATTAAAACTGTGTGTCAGACCGAGACTCAAACTTGGGACCTTTGCCTTTCGCGGGCAAGTGCTCTACCATCTGAGCTACCCAAGCGCAACTTAGGACCCTCCCTCGCAGCAGTAATTCCGCCAGTACCTCATGTCCTATCTTCCAAACTTCATCTGCCAGGAAGTTTCATATCAGCGCATACTCCGCTGCAGAGTGAAAATTTCATTCTGGAAACAGGGTTGTTAGTTGTGGTTGGGTATCTCAGATGGTAGAACACTTGCCTGCGAAGGCAAAGGTCCCCAGTTTGAGCCTCGGTCTGGCACACAGTTTTAATCTGCGAGGTAGTCTCACAGATTATATTGCAAAAGAATGTGTTGTTACATCTGTAATCTGTCTGTCACTATTGTTTTAGAGTACTAGATAGTGTCATATAATGGAATAATGCGATATATAATCTTAGTCTAATAAGATAGTAATTGGATCATTATAAGGTTTTTCTTATTGAAGATGAATACAAAATTTCTCACTGAAAGTCACTGTAACAACTCATTGTTAAATAGTAACTGCTACACCAATGTATAATTACTAATATTAATTAATATGAATGTATTTATAAAATACAGCCACAGTTAAGTAAATTATTTGTAGTCTTATGCATGTAGTGTTTTGTTGTATGTTCAAATATTTTCATAATTAACCTGGGAATGTAATATATTGTCATTAAATGAAAAATAACAATCATTCGACTGCCTTATATGGTTTTGCCATGCAAGGTTTCCATTACAATTTAGTAATAAGTGTGCAGCCCTACTAACTGTGCTGGATTCTGTGCTTACCAGTACAATAAAATTCATTTTAATGTTCCCACTGGAATACACACATTTACAAGTAGTGTATAAGTAACATACTTTTTTTTCCAATAGAAAAATATTCCAGTTTTGGGATTCTAAGAATTTGAAAGAGATTGGTTTTGGAAAATTCAACTCTTTTATGAATATAGCAAAATAGTGTGTATTTTTTAAACCTTATAAGAAACTGAATAAACTGGTACAAATTGCAGGCCCTTAATTCAAGAAGTTTTGGAGATAAGCCATTTTAAGGTTCCAAAAATTGATAAAAATTGCATAACTTTTGAAACTTCACAAGTTAGTATCTCTAACAAATGGCAAAAAAAAAATTGTTCTTCATGTAAACCACTCCTGCTATTGATATACAACAATATATCAAAATTTGTCATGTAAAGAACCAGACTATTTGTTGATTTTCACATGGACTGACCCATGCACCATTTACAACAACAAAACACAGTGCACACACAAGCTTCTGCCAAGAAGCAAAATGTGTCAATGCCTGTGCAGTACTTCATAACAACAAAATGCTTTCGATGCGGGGCCTTGTTTCAATGAGCATGACATCACACTTGTTTACATTTCCAACAGGTCATGGGAAAATATTGCAAATTGTGGTTTAAAGAGTGGTACTTTCAAAGTAAATTTCCTTTTATGCAAGATGAATTAAGTCACTTGTGAGAATGCATGATGAATTTTTAAAATCACAGAGCATTATACTCTCATTCGAAACTTAACACTGAGGACCAGTCACTTGGAAAAATTTCGGGTCCAGAAGGGCAGCCATTTATGCCATTATTTAAAATGTTACTGGAACATTTGTGTTTGATGTATCTCAGTTTTTTTGTATATGACAAATTATCCAATAGCGACGGAAAAAGGTATAATTATCCTAAAAAGAAAAAAAGTGTGAAATGAGTTCTTAAGCAATTTCACACATAATTGGCCTTTCTAAGGAAAAGTCTAAGCGCTCAACAGAAAGTTTATTCAATCAGGTAGCCCATGTTCTGCGCAGAGCAGTGAAATTTATGATTGTGCTTGTCAGAAATATTCAGCTACTGCAATTTAAGCTGTGTTCTTAGGTTCCTGATTAACCACACCCTCAAAAAAAAAAAAAAAAAAAATTTTGATGACCAACATTATATATGAAAGCTTAGCTTTTCTTGAAGCTATACTGTATGTACATTAATTTAAACCATTAACTTTTCCTATTGGTGTGTTCGCACTTCTCAACAATGATGTTGCTATTGGCTGAATGCATCACATGTCCTGTGGTCAGAATATATGCAGTCATTTTCTGGCAATATGTGACATGAACTGTGATTGCCTGACAAAAGTGCATCATAGTCTCAATTTCAGTTCTTTGGAAGCTATCATGCTGTGTTTGGTGGAATTAATGTTTATACTTTGGTAATATGAAATATGAAGTGTAAATGTTCTCGCAGATCAAAGATCTTTCCAAAATCTGGGTCAACTTTCCTAAAGTGCCGAGAAGTTCTGTGGCCTTGTATAAAACCTGACCACACAAAGGACTGATAAGTTTCACAACTCCAAGGGAATGTATATCTACATCTATTCTCCGCTAGCCACCAAGCAGTGTGTGGCGGAGAGCACTATTCGCGCCAAAGTCATAATCCTCCCCACCCCGTCCCCCGCCCTCCTGTTCCACTCGCAGATCGCGTGAGGGAAAAACGACTGTCTGAATGCCTCAATATGAGCTCTAATTTCCCTTACCTTTGAATGGTGATCATTGCGCAATTTGAAAGTTGGTGGTACTAATATAGGCTCTACATCCTCGGCGAAGATCGGATTTTGGAATTTAGTGAGCAGCCCCTTCCGTTTAACGCGTCGTCTATCTGCAGGTGTGTCCCACTTTAAACTTTCTATGAGATTTGTAATGCTCTCATGATGGCTAAATGTACCAATCACGAATCTTGCCACTCTTCTTTTGACCTTCTCAATCTCTTGAATCACACCCAAGTAGTTCAAATGGCTCTGAGCACTATGGGACTCAATTGCTGAGGTCATAAGTCCCCTAGAACTTAGAACGACTTAAACCTAACTAACCTAAGGACATCACACACATCCATGCCCGAGGCAGGATTCGAACCCACGACCGTAGCGGTCGCGCGGTTCTGAACTGTAGCGCCTAGAACCGCTTGGCCACTCCGGCCGGCACACCCAAGTGGTAAGGGTCCCACACAGAGGAACAATACTCTATGACTGGACGAACTAAAGTATTGTAAGTGATTTCCTTCATTGAAGGGCTGCATCACTTCAGGATTCTACCAATAAACCACAATCTATAATTATAGAGTTCGCCTTACCCATTACTTGTGTAATTTGATTGTTCCATTTGAGATCATTTTGAATAGTCTTACCCATATAGTTGACGGATGTTACCGCCTCTAAAGACTGGGCATTTATTTTGTACTCATACATTAATGGGGATTTTCGCTTTGTTATATGCAGTAGACAATTTGTACAGAAACCAGATGGCAGTTATAAGAGTCGAGGGACATGAAAGGGAAGCAGTGGTTGGGAAGGGAGTAAGACAGGGTTGTAGCCTCTCCCCGATGTTGTTCAATCTGTATATTGAGCAAGCAGTAAAGGAAACAAAAGAAAAATTCGGAGTGGGTATTAAAATCCATGGAGAAGAAATAAAAACTTTGAGGTTCGCCGATGACATTGTAATTCTGTCAGAGACAGCAAAGGACTTGGAAGAGCAGTTGAATGGAATGGACAGTGTCTTGAACGGAGGATATAAGATGAACATCAACAAAAGCAAAATGAGGATAATGGAATGTAGTCAAATTAAGTCGGGTGATGCTGAGGGAATTAGATTAGGTAATGAGACACTTAAAGTAGTAAAGGAGTTTAGCTATTTGGGGAGCAAAATAACTGATGATGGTCGAAGTAGAGAGGATATAAAATGTAGACTGGCAATGGCAAGGAAAGCTTTTCTGAAGAAGAGAAATTTGTTAACATCGAGTATAGATTTAAGTGTCAGGAAATCATTTCTGAAAGTATTTGTATGGAGTGTAGCCATGTATGGAAGTGAAACATGGACGATAAATAGTTTGGACAAGAAGAGAATAGAAGCATTCGAAATGTGGTGCTACAGAAGAATGCTGAAGATTAGATGGGTAGATCACATAACTAGTGAGGAAGTATTGAACAGGATTGGGGAGAAGAGAAGTTTGTGGCACAACTTGACCAGAAGACGGGATCGGTTGGTAGGACATGTTCTGAGGCATCAAGGGATCACCAATTTAGTATTGGAGGGCAGCGTGGAGGATAAAAATCGTAGAGGGAGACCAAGAGATGAATACACTAAGCAGATTCAGAAGGATGTAGATTGCAGTAGGTACTGGGAGATGAAGAAGCTTGCACAGGATAGGGTAGCATGGAGAGCTGCATCAAACCAGTCTCAGTACTTGAAGACCACAACAACAACAACATATGCAGTAGGTTACACTTACTAATATTGTCACTTAACACAGAAAAATGTCCTTTCATGAGGATTGTAGTGCATTTTCACTAGAGAAAAAGTGTATTTTTTGCTAGGAAAAATTGGGAAATTTTTTTTCCTGTCCACGTATACACCCTGTGTGAAACTAGTAGCGCAGAGGCCCGGACCTCAGTCCTGTTCCAACTCCTCTCATGTTGTTCGTTGTACTCATCATTGTTTGGTTCCTGATATTGCTACATCTAGGCTCTTGATTTGGTTCACTCTCCGGACTTATCATTCTGCCATGTTATGTTTGTTGTCCATACATTGTTGTTGTCTTTCAGTGGAACTCCGCAACTCACCGTTGACACCATTAGCCGGTCAGCCAGTGTCTCCTGGTCGTGTCCGATTCCAGTACTATAGTTTAGGTGTAAACCGAGTGGACAAAACCTTTAAAAGACATGATGTAACAGCATTGTGTACATGTCCTCCAACTGCTTTGTGACACATACACATGCAAGCAGCACACCCACATGAATACGCAAGTTGTAATTCGGTGGTTGGCACATACAGAACATCTTACTGTGTGCCAGAGTGGGCGTGAAACTAACCAGTTGCATGTCAGTAGCCAAAGTTGCCACAGTGCTTGGAGGATATTGGCTAGATGCCATGGAATCAGCTTCGAGTTTTCTCAGCTTTCCTGAAATGAGGTTCACTTGTTGAATTGGAATTAAACCCTTTCACCACTGCCTGGTCTGTACCAGGACTGACGGGGACACATTCACTGCTACCAAGTCTTTATTTTTTGTGGAACCTGAAACTATCAAAGACAAGTTTGGCAAAGTGATCTTTCTGAGTTAGATGCGGTGGGATTCCTGTTGATCGAAACTACTTCTCCCACCCTGTCTGTGGCCCTTTGTGCCTGTTACCATCTTGTTGACATCCTGTTGTCCATTACTCCTCGCCAGTCCCCAGATATGGTTTGTGGTGTCATTTTTCATAGGGACCTCAGCCTGCAAACTGATGAACTCTGGCCCATTCTGGAACAGTGGGTTGTTCACTTTGTTCAGCATGTGCAGAAAAGCCGAAAGGACAATCACATTGTTACTGGCACATTTATTCTGACATTTGAGGAGGGTACCCTCTTGGAGTTAGTCAAAGTTATTGTTTTTCAAGTATGATGTGAAGCTGTACCTCTAGCCACCCATGAGGTGCTTTCGAAGCCGAACATCCAGCCACCCATGAGATGATTTTGGTGTTTGTGTTTCTTCCTGTGCAGCGAACCCTGTATGTGATGAGTGTAGATACCTACCTCATGAGGGGAGCACATATGTTCCACGACCATGTGCATTAGTTGTCATGACCATCACTCTCCATAGTCGCCAGATTGTCCAGTTTATAAGAAGAAAAAGGAGATACAGTAGTGTGAGGCCCTTCAGAAATATGACGTCTTCACCCTGTGTCTAAGACATCTAACTTTGCCTGTGTTATGTCCTTCTCCTGGCTCCTTAAGCCAGTCTCGTTCCTTTTTCCTTTTCCAATCCCCTGTGATTCCTGTGTCCTACCTTCTGGGTGTTGCTCTCCATACCCAACTGGAGAAGTGCCACTGTCCTTGGCACCTGCAGGGTACGAGGCACCTCACTGGACTTGCCATGCCGCCGCCCCCACCCCCAGCATCTTGCAGACTCAAGGCCTCCTGCCACAAGTTGGCTTCAGGACCCACATTCTGTGTATCCCAAGGTTGCTTCCTCTCTCTCCACTGATTCTCTCAATCCCTTCTCGCCTCACGAAGACCAGGTTACCCTGCTGGCCTTTTCATCTCACTGGTCATGTTTACACCCTCTTTGTCAGGTTGTATTGATGAAGTCGTGCTGCTGACATTGCTATCCCCTACTTGAAGGCTCCTTTCGCTGCTGGCCAGTCCTGTGTTGGAGCACGGCCATTGCCACCGCCATCTGTAATGGCTGTCGAGTCTTGCAATGCCTTAAGTAGCACTTGTCCCTTACCGATCTTGTTACCTTTAAACAACTTTGTGCCCAAGGCTGTTACTTAATGAAACAGAGCAAGCAGGTTGGTTGGGAGCACTTCATCTCCACCCTAGGTTCTTCTGTCACTTCACACGGGTGTGGGATATGCCCTGCACCCTCCAAGGTTGCCATTGTAGGCCTTCCCATCTTGGGTGGCCTTTGTACAGAGATCTGTTAGTTCCCACAGAACACAGCCCATTTTGTGATGACTTAGTGTCAGGTTCCTCCCAGCCACTGTCTTCCTCTAGAAACAGTGGGCCTAAGCATCCCATTCATGTATTACCCCTTGTCAGGTGAACCTTCTACTGTGTGAGAACTCCTTCTGGCCCTGTCCTCTTCCCATGACTCAGCCTCTGTCCTTGATTGCATCCATAACTGGTTGATTCAGCATCTCAAACCTCAACAAAGGCAGTATTTCCACTGGGTGTTCAACTGGATTTGGCTCCAAGGTGTTTTTCCCTCACAGTGGAGGGACAGTATTGTGGTTCCTGTCCTTAAGACCATTAAGGATCCGTCGCCTCTCAGTAGCTACTGACCATTCAGCCTGACTGTCATCCCCTTAAAGTTATTTGAACGAATGGTTGCTTGTTGACTCTGTTGGGTCCTCGAATCTTTGGACCATTTGTCTCCTTACCAGTGCCACTTTCGGGAGGGACGGTCTCTGTTCGATCATCTGCATCGGTTGGAAACCATAGTTGGGTCGGTCTTTCCTCAGTGCCGCCAACTTGATGCTATTTTCTTCTATCTTTGTAAATCCTATGACAGGATTTGGCACCTTCACATCCTACTTACACCCTATGAATGGGATTTTTTGGGCCCTCTAAATTTTTCACTCACACTTCCTGTCCCACTGGTCATTCCAGGTTCGGGTTGGCACCTTTCCCAGCTCACCATGGACCCAGGCGAATGGTGTTCCACAGGGTTCCGTATAAAGTGCACCTCTTTTCCTCATATAAGTTAATAGACTGGTGGCCTCTGTCAAACCACTGGTCACTCCTGCTCTGTATGTGTATGATTTCTGTATCTAATCCAGTTCCCAGTCGGTGGACTCTGTGGAGCTACCCCAGGCATGTTTCTGTGGGGTCTTTCTCATGGTTTCCAGTTCTATGCCGTAAATCACTGGTTGTAATTTCTGTTGCCGTTCTATGGTCCACCATGATCTGGAGCTCTACCTTGACACCCAACATCTGACTGTGGTCCCCCATTTCAGTTTCTTGGGTCTTCTTTTTGACAACAAGCTTACTTAGTTGTCTCATATCTGCCTTATGAAGATTGGCTGTTTCCGTAAACTCAATGTCCTGCACTTCCTTGCCCACACTTCTTGGACCACAGATTGTTCGACTCTTCTCTGTCTTAATAGGACCTTAGTTCTGTCCCATCTGGAATATGGTTGTCAAGTTTATGGCTCAGCTGCCTCTTCCACACTGCTCCTCTTGGACCCGGTCAACCATTGTGGTATCTGTTTGGCCCCTAGTGTCCTTCGCAGTAGCCCTGTTGATAGTCTTCTGGTAGAGCCCTGCAGAGTGGGTCTTTGCCCCACTTGAGATAAACATGAATAAAAGTGGATGACTGCATAATAGAAACACCTGAAATAACACTTTGTAACATTGTTTCATTGCAGCCAAGCTACCCCATATAATATTGAACTTAATATCTCCTACATTTGAGCAGCATGCTTGTAAATCAGTCCGAACAGACCTTGGGAGGCCCAACGGTACCAGCCGGCCGCTGTGTCATCCTCAGCCCAAAGGTGTCGGTGAATGCAGATATGGAGGGCCATGTGGTCAGCACACCACTCACCTGGCAGTATGTCAGTTTACGCGACTGGAGCCGCTACGTCTCAGTCAAGTAGCCTCAGTTTGCCTCATAAGGGCTGAGCGCACCCCGCTTGCCAACAGCACTCGGCAGACTGGGTGGTCGCCCATCCAAGTGCTAACCCAACCCGACAGCACTTAACTTCGGTGATCTGATGGGAACCGGTGTTACCATTGCGGCAAGGTCGTTGGCATGCTTGTAAATACTGATACAAAAATAATACTTTCTTCTCCATGAATGGAGGAGAAGTAGGGTAACCAGAAAGAAAAATTTAGCCTAATCATAAAGAAGGAGTTCGGTGACTGAAGCTAAGGTATCTAGGTACCTCTATTGTGTTTTGTCAGCTACTCTGAGAATGTTATGTTATAGAAGCGTACTGTGTTCATCCCTGTGGGTTTTGACAATTTCATTATCGTATTGTCATTGAATGCGCCTTCCAGTATCTGAGTAAACGTGTAGGCTCCTCAAAGTTTTTTTATAAAACACATTTTCATAGCCTTCCACTAGGTGTATTGAAATTATTTTGGCCAAAAAGAGCCAGAGTGAGTTTTTGGTTTTTCCCTGCACTTTTACTAGAGAAAAGTCATTGAGTGATGCAGAAATCTGAATCTTCCTTAAAGTCTCTTGACTCAAATACTTTTTAACTCAGTAGTAAGTCCATATTTATATCTGAGCTATTGTCATGGACTGGCAAGTCTGATTCTGATAAAAAAATCAGTTGGCTGTTTGACCAGTTTTCTTTTCTGGCTTTTATGTAGTGAAAGCTAGCATATGTTGTTTTATTTCTATAACACACTCCTTTCATTGTCACATTTTTCCTTCTCACTAACAAGCTTTTCTTTTCCCATGGGTTCTTCATTTATTAGTTATTTATTGGTTGTCGATGTTAGAAGTACAGATTTAATTACTTTGACCAACATTTCCTAATAACCTTCATTTTAGGCAGTGGGATTACATCTTTAGGTCCCAGACCATAATAAAGTTCCTCCAAAACTGCTGGCTCAGTCACATTACTTTCAGTGTCAAGACCTTCAGATTCAATTACTACGCCATCTTCGTTGCATTCGTCTTCTGGTAGCTCCTGGTCAGTAACTTCTTATAGCAGAAAGTCAGCTTATGTAAAGATTTTGCCGTCTGTTGATTTGAAACCTTGAGCAGCAGTTAGTGGTCCCAGCTTTTTCAAAGGCAATTTTAAAAGTTGCTGCAGTGCTGTAAATGTCAAAGATCTTACCTGGGCTAGAAACATCCCATGAATCAGCAGCAGCAGCAGCACAATAACCCTTGAATGCACAAAAAAAGACAATATAATGATTGTGTTTTGTGGCTGCTGTGTGCTGGCAATGTGAATAGATGGACATCTTTAGACTTTGCAAAATAACTACAGCCTACAGTCTTCTATTCGAAACATGTTGTTGAGAACTGGTAAGATTAGGTGTGCTTCACAAAATGTTTCAACCATTTGATGAACATTGGGGCATTCATATACCCATTATGTGAGGGCGCCATGTCACATACTGTTGGACCACCTGGAAGCAATTGGCAATTCTGTCTTTCTATTGCGTAGTTAAAATAAGGTTGAATGTAGTGTCCACGTGCATCCGTGCCCATCTTCAGGTGCAACAGTTTGGCCATTTTCCTTTTTCCTTTGGGAATAACATGCAAAGAAAGTTTGTTCGGGTCTATCTGGACACCAGTTTCATCCCTATTTGCACTACAAATATTGCAGAAATGGAAAGTGCTATTGACAAGTGACCAGTTGTGCATGTCAGGATGTGGCTGAGGTGGAAGTGGGGTCTAAAAAAGAACAAGTGTTAATTTTTCAACTCCAGTCGGCAAACTGCCTCCCGTTTATTGAGAAAACATTTACTGCGGGGGTACATTATGTGAGTTTAACGGCCCTAAGGCGCAAACGGATTGAGCTGGGGCTCGAAAAGAGCACAGAGGCAACCACCCAATGCGTCTGATCTCGTTGGGGGCCTGTCAGTAAAAGAGGGCGATCCACACGCCTCGTCCGCGCAGCTCGGCGCTTTGGGCGCTGACACGTGGTCTCCTGGACCTTTCTGATTGGCTGCTGTAGGAGCTCTGCCTAGGCAAGCGATGCTTCCCTAAGCATCACCCCGTCAGCAGAAAGGTTGTTTGTTCGTCGAGCACGTGAACAAGCCGTGGGATAGCGGCACGTACTGGACAAATCTGATGTGTCGCCAACCCAGGGCCTGTGCACGGCTTTGTGAAGATCCATTGCCATCCATAGCTCACGCATTTAAAAAAAAATTCCCTTTTCTTTTATTGAAAATAAAGGACTCCCGTACTCAATCTGTCAGCACCTGTACATCTCCTTCCCCTTCTGCGAGATCGAGGTTTTATGGTGAAAATTAGTTGTTGCTCGTTGATAAAAGAAAACAATTTGCTCCCTTGGTCAGGTGTGCTAATATTTGCAAAAATGGGGGTGGGGTGAATCTAAGTTTTACAAAAACATTTATGTTTACTGGAGTGGTTTTACAACAACATAAAAAAGCCGATATTATACAGGAAGATAGTTGTGAGTTTGGTGATCAAAATCATAAAACATTTAGAGACATTGATCTTATCGCACATAATTCAGTACGATAATTTCCCATCATCATTACTGTATCAGAATGCAAATCTTAGCACAAAAAGTTAAAAGTACGTCAAAAGTTTCATAACATTGGAATGAAGTATTACAGATTCTGTTAATCATATATACTTGCAACACTAAACTCGGTGTAGCAGAAGTGTAGGTGCTGGCCGAACTGAATCAGCACTAATCTTTTGAAGGTTACAGGCGCCTCTAGAAATGTGTAATTGTTTGTGTTGTTTGGCAAACGTTAAACTCGTTGCTACATAGTGGAATCAGTTTCAGAATATAAACTAAAATATGAAGGTAGTAATTGTAACAAATTAGTTAATTCTACAAAATAAAAGTATTCAATTGACAAACATAGTTAACATAAACAGAATATGAAGATAGTAAATAATTAGATAAAACATTGAAATTCTCAAATTGAGAGGTAGTTTCTATGGCCAATAACTTCAAAATAATAATTAAAGACTTATTGAAACAGTAACAACCTAAAAAATTGCTTCATATACAGATAATAGAAAGTTAAAACATGTTCATAATGTAACATAAAAGGCATTTGCTTCTGTGTAGGGACACTGATTGCAGTTGGTTAAACACAATAGAGTTAAAGTTCTAACTGTTGATGATATATCTTCCACATATAATATAGACAGTCATTGAAAAATAAACAGAGTGAGAATCTTTGGGTCAGATGTGGCACTGTGATGGGGTGGCCCATGTGCCACTGACGAAGAGCGAGGCAGCACAGGGCACCGCGCAGCCTTGGATACACTGTCGTTCCCTCAGGTGGGGATGGTGGGAAGGAGGGACATGGTGGCAGCTGCTTATTGTGTAGGCAGGTACTGAAACACTCCCCCAGGGATTGTATCAGTAAAGTTTGCAGGGGTGGGCTTCAGTAACAAATAAACTAAGGTTTCCCTCATTCAGTGGTCGTCTCTAGTATCTTTACCCAAAATATTAATAGTCAGGGGCTCATATGAGGCAATAAACAGATTCTAATAATACTTAAAAAGTTTATTTTTGTGGAAACATACATTTTTTAAATGGAACAATGGCTATTGACTTTAAAAAAACTAAAAGTGGGGTAAATTAGAATGTCACTGGCGTTTATTGCAGGATTCTAGTGTGAGTAGTTTACAAGATACCACATTTTGAAATTTTTCTTTACTGACACTTCCTAGTGCCATTCAGCCTGCATAGTTGATAGGTACAATGTTATGTTTGCTTACAGTGTGCTTGTGTGTTCCTTGAGTGCATTGCAACTTGCTAGTCAGTGTGTGACAGTCCAAGCACTAGGCCATGAGTGGATGATGGGATTTACCAACACAGAAAAAGCCAACATGCTCGTGGTATATTGTATGGACAGTTCTTGTGTGGTGTATGTGGCAAGGCATCCCAATAGATGGCAATTATTTATCAACCTCTTCAACCAAGTGGTAGTGTAACACCTAGACAACATAACAGAAGGAAACAAGTGTCTACAGAAGAGGGGGAAATTAATGTTATTGCTATTGTTGCGGTTGATCCGGACTTTGGCTCCCATGCAATTGCACGAGGAAGTGGCATGAGTCAGGCAAGTGTCCTACTCATCCTCCATCGACATAGGCTCCATCCGTGTCACATCTCTCTTTTATCGAGAGCTACATGGAAACGGTTATGAGAATTGTGTTACCTGGACAAGGGCATTAAGACAGCATACTCCAGATGGTTTCATGTAGCTTGTTTAGTGATGAAGCCGCATGTACCAATCGTGGGCAGGTAAGCTAACGAAACATGCACTATTGGTCTGTTAACAACCTCCATTGGCTTAGTCAGGTGGAACATCAGTGTCAGTGAAATTTAAATATGTGGTGTGGGATACTGAACCATCAGCTCATAGACCTGTTTCTCATAGATGGGAACACTGAACGCATACAAGTATCACAGCCCCTTAACAGACCATCTTCCATCTACACTAGAAGACATTCCTCTGCAGACTAGGAGGAATGTGTGGTACCAATGTCATGGCTGTCCAACCCACAGTGCATGAAGTACTACAGCATGTCTTCATTAATTGTTTCCTAATCGTTGGATTGGATGCAGAGGACCTGTACTTTGGCCGGACCGTTCTTGGGATATGGTGCCTGTAGACTTTTTTTGTGAGGAGAGCTGAAAGACATTGTCTACAAGAACATACCAGTTACACCCAATGAAATGCAATGAAATATTACTGCAGCCTGCTCAGACATCTCCAGTGAAAGGCTAGCAAGTATGCAGCAGTCATTCCTTACCAGACCGGAAGCATTTATTGGCGCCGCTCGCGGTCATTTTGAACAGAACCTGTGATAGTCAGTTATCTGGCCAGATTCCACGTAACTAGTGTACGCACTTGTGGTGTTCTTTAGTGTGTGCTACTACAGATTTTGTAAAAGTTTCAGTGTGGAAACTTTTCAAAATATGATGTCTGGTGAACAAATTGCACTAGAATCTTCAATATGCATTGTTCCATTTAAGAAAGTGTATGTTTGGACAAAAATACACTTTCTAAGTGTTATTAAAATGTGATGATTGTTAAGAATATGTGACTATTAATTCATTCTGTGAAAACCACACTTTGATAGCATTTTCCATTTCCAAAATATTTGCAATGCAAGTTTTAGATGTTCACCTTATGTATTTGGTTGTATGTTTTCAAGGTAGAACCCCAAAATATCACAGTATTGATTAAAGTGAACAGTATTAAAACCCTTGGCACTAGCAATGCTGGTTTTTCATGGAACTCACAGATACAGCCTATTCCTCTTCATAAATTCATGGTTAAACTTTGTACCGGCATGTTGAGATTGAACACAAAATCAGTAATTATTTTGTTTTCTCTACAAATTTACTTAAAAAAAACCTTAGATTTCAGAGTGAGACCAAAGAAATCTACAGTTCAGAGCAACACAGTGACTCACCAGTGCCTTCTCTGGATCTGTGTAAAGCTTGCTCAAAATCCTCCCAGGTTTTAAGCCTACCTCTTCCTTCAATTGGCCCCTTAGTGTACTCTTGTGAAAGCCAATTTGAATGGCTGCCTTACAAAAAGGAGTCCGCTGCAATTAATTTGTGTGGTTCATTGAGCTCTAAATTCTGTTTTTCTTTTTTTAGAGTCCAGATCATAAAATAAAACAGAAATGTATAAAAAATTAAAATTAATATAATATAAAAAAACTGAATTGAAATAATTACGAAATTTAAATAAAAAGTATAAAATTTCTCCACAACTTAAAACTTTGTGGGTAGGTGTTCACTACTGGTTACCTGTTAAAATAAAATAAGTTGCACAAAACACATTCTAAGTGTAAATGTTAATAAAAATGACAGTTTTGGTTTGGGTGGGGCAAATTGCTGGAGTTTAAGAGCTGGGGCATTTATCCCAAAACACCTGTAGGGATTTGCCCTATTTTGCCATTTTCTGAAAAATAAGCCATGTTGATTTTGGGGATCAAGTGGAACAATGAGTTCCACACACAAGTGAAGCTTGAATGCGGCATGTAATTTGTTGTTTCTTCTTTAGCAATGCTGCATTGTACAGTGTTCAAATAATACATATGAGAAGTTACATACAAGTAATGAAAAACAAACTTGCCTCATTTTCTCATCTCTGGAGTGACATGTTGAGTGATGAACTTTCATGGTCAGCTCCTGAATCAGTGGTGGCCACTGCAAAAGATAGGTGCACATTTTTACCCCACGCTGGGCTTCACTTCCACCTACTCCACACTGAATCACACATTATTGTGTTCCATAAGTCTCACAATGAAGAAGAGCCTTCAGGGATGAGGAGCAAGTCAAATTATACATTGACTGTTCTGTAAGTATAGCGACAACCAGTTAAGACGTGTGTGTGTGTGTGTGTGTGTGTGTGTGTGTGTGTGTGTGTGTGGTGAGGGGATTTAGAAGCAATTTCTATAATCATAAACTTGAGTAAATTAACACTCGTCATAATTGGCACTTACAGAAGTATATCTGCATATGTACTCCCTAAACTATTATACAGTTCACGGAGGAGAGTACGTTGTACTACTATTAGTCATTCTCTTTCGTGTTCCACTAATGTCTGGAGTTATGGAAAAATGACTATCTTTATGCTTCCATAGGAGCCCTTATTCTTCTTATCCTGTCTTCTTGCTGCTGCTGCTGCTACTGCTGCTACTACTACTACTACTACTACTACTACTACTACTACTACTTCTTCTACTAATACTACTAACAACAACAACAACAACAATAATAATAATAACAATAATTTCCTTTCCTGTTCCACTCGCAAATAAAGTGAGAAAGAACAACTGTTTATGTGTCTGAGTATGAGCCATAATTTCTCATATCTTATCTACGTGAACCTTGTGCGAAATGTATGTTGGTGCCAGTAGAATCGTTTTACAGTCAGCTTCAAATTCCTGTTCTCTAAATTTTCTCAGTTGTGTTTTCAAAAAGAATATTGGCTTTCCTACAGTGATTCCCATTTGACTTCCTGAAGCATCTGTGTAAGACTTGTGTGTTCTTCGAATCTACTGGTAACAAATTTAGAAGACTGTCTCTGAAGTGCTTCGATGTCTTTCGTTAATCTGACCTGGTACGGATCCCAAACACTCCAGCAGTACTCAAAAATAGGTCGCACCAGTATCTTGTATGTGGGCTTCTTTACAGATGAACAACACTTTCCCAAAATTCTCCCAATAAATTGAAGTCGACCATTTGCCTGTCTTACCACAATCCTCATAAGCCCATTCTGTTTCGTATTGCTTTGCAGTGTTACATCCAGATATTTAAACAACATGACTGTGTTAAGCAGGACATTACTACCGCTGTATCAGAATATTATGGGTTTGTTTTTCCCACTCATCCACATTAACTTACATTTTTCTACATTTTGAGTTAGCTGTCATTCATCTTGGTCATCTTGTATACTCCTACGGTCACTCAACTTCAACACATTACTGTACACCTCAGTATCATCAGCAAACAACTACAAATTGCTGCCCACCATGTCTACCAGATCACTGTGTGTGTAGAAAATAATAGCAGTCCTATCACACTTTCCTGGGGTTCTTGTTGATACCCTTGTCTTAGATGAACGCTTGTAGTTGAGAACAACATACTGTGTTCTAATACTTATGAAGTCTTTGAACCACTCACATGTCTGGGAACCTACTCTACATACTCGTACCTCTGTTAACAGTCAGCACTGGGGTACCATGTCAAATGCTTGCCAGACATCTAGAAATAATGAGTTTGCCTCTGCCCTTCATCCATAGTCAATTCATGGATATAAGCTTCTTGGTGTCAAGAAAATTTAGTATATTCAAGCTGAGAATATGTTAAAGGATTGTGCAGCAAACTGATGTTAGGAATATTGGCCTGTAATTTTGCAGTTCCATTCTTTTATCCTTCTTATATACCGGAGTTGCCTGTGCTTTTTTTCCAATCACTTGGGACTTTGCAGCAGATGAGATATTCACGATGAATGTAAGCTAAGTAAGGGGCCAATGCTGTAGAGTACTATTCGTAAAACTGGATTGGGATTCCATTCAAACCTGGTGACTTATGTGTTTTAAACTCTTTCAGTTGTTTCTCTAAGCCAGGAATGCTTATCACTGTGGCGTCCACATGAGAGTCTGTTCAGTGGTCAAACAACGAGCTGTTTGTATGATTCTCCTGTGTACACGATATCTCAAACATGGAACTTAGGGTTTCATTCTGCTATCTTCAGCTGCCACACCAGATTTGTCAATGACTGACTGAATGGAGGTGTAAGGCCTCCTTAATTATTTTACATAGGGCCAGAATTTTCTCATGTTCTTGGCCAGATCGTTCAGTCAGGTATGACACGTGTTGTATGCTTTGTGCATAGACCTTTTCACAGACACATGACACTCTAATAATCTTTGCCTTAACTCATTTGCAGATTCTCTTTTGAACCGAGAGTGCAACACCTTTTGCTTCCTCAGCATTTTCCGAATTTCAATATTAAACCATGGTACCCACCATTTTATGTCCTTAATCCTCTTACTAGGCACACACTTCTCCAGACCATGACTTACAGTCTGTTTAAACTTTGCCTATAATTCGTGTGTCTCTATTTTACTGAAACTAAATGATATAAACTAAATAATATCAGTTCACTGTCTAAGTGAAATGCTGACAACTGCTTCTCTGCTCTTTCTAGCAGAAACACTCCTAATCTTCTTGACTGATTTAAACTTTCAGAACAATAGTTCTATAAGCACATAACTAATCCCCGCCTCTATACTGACACTGTTTATGAAGTCCGGCCCATTTGTAGCTACAAGATTTAAGATATTTCCATGCGAACTAGCTTCTCAAGACACATTTTCAATAAACGTGTTCATAAGTAGTTCCCAATACTGTCTCTTGTGTACACCCCACCACCTACAGTGAATCCATCTATCTCCCAGTCTATATTCAGTATGTTATCGCCTTTAATTGGTTCTGCATGATCTAGGTATTTATGTTCTACTGGCCATAGACTTTCTGTTAATGACTCTACAACTATCACAGCAGAGCTGGGTGGTCAGTAAAAGTATCCAACAGTTAATTCGATTTCCCTAGCCTGTTATATGAGGGTAATTCCAAAAGTAAGGTCTCCTATTTTTTATAAGTACATAGACCTGTTTATTTCTGCAATGGTTTACATCAGTTTACAGCTTGAACATTTAGCTACTTTTCGACATAATCGCCATTTCTGTTGATGCATTTTTTGCAGATTCTGTGGCAGTTATTGTATGCCCATGTCATACCAGCTCGCCACCATGCTGTTCAGAAAGTTATGAACATCATCTTTCACCTTGTTGTCGGAGCTGAATCGCTGGGACCACAATTAATGCTGACAGGTACTGTGAGACTCTGAAAAAAACTCAAACGAGCAATTCAGAACCGGAGAAGAGGAATGTTGAGCAAGGACGTACACATTCTCCATGACAATGCTCGCCCACACATCGCTTGCAAACCATTGCTTTCCTGCAACAGTTTCAGTGGAACATAATCACCCACCCACACTATAGTCCTGACTTGGTGCCCAGTTCCCTAGGTTAAAAGAACATTTGGCCGGAAAGCGATTCATCTCCGACGACGAGGTGAAAGAAGAGGTTCATAACTTTCTGAACAGCATGGCGGCAAGCTGGTATGACATAGGCATAGAAAAACTGCCACAGTTTCTACAAAAAATGCATTGACAGAAATGGTGATTATGTTGAAAAATAGCTAAATTTTCAAGCTGTAAACTGATGTAAACCGTTGTAGAAATAAACAGGTCTATGTACTTATAAAAATATAGGAGACCTTACTTTTGGGATTACCCTCGTATGTGGCCGTATAACTTCACTGCCACGCTCAACTTTGACCTAAATACGTTTGTCAACTGCCATGAATGCTCCACATCCTGTGTAAATTTCTCAGAGCATTCTACTTCTGGGTTCAACCAGCTCTCAGTCTCAAGCCTAATATGAGGGTGAGAACTTTCTTGGAGGGCAGTAAATTTGGGAACTTTATTAAGAATACTTAGACAATTTACTGCTAAAATTATGACAGTTAAAGTGTGTGTACTCTGAATGTGGCCGGACTTTACTTCCTGGGTATCGACTGGCGAGCACTTATCGGAGTACCTCAGACTACCGTGTAGCCTAAATACTGACATGTGCACTCCACAAGTGCTCTGTTACCCAAGTAGCTGCTTCCTTTGTGTAGTGCGCCACTGATCTATCAAAGGAAGTCTTACAAATCCCTACCCGATAATGCAGGTCTAGAAATCTGGAGCCAAGACTGTCACTAGCCAAGACTGTCACAGAGTTGACAACCTTTGGCAGAGATCCTCCACTTGGCTCCAAACCAAAGGACCCTGATCAACTCTGGGAGCAATGTTGCAAATTGCATGTTCTGATTGTGCGCAAGGCCAGCATCCTTCACCACCACCACCCCCCCTGCCACACCGCCGCCACACCGCCGCCACACTGCCACCACCACCACCACCACCACCACCACCACCACCACCACCACCACCACCAGCCACCTGTATGAACTGAGGATAGCCTCACAACCCGTGTGACAGTGTCATCAATACCAATGTGAGCCCCAACTTGCAGACGACTGCACCCTGTGCGCTTGAGAGCTGCCTCCACATCTCAAATAAGCACCCTCAGCAGACATACTGAGTGCATCTTTCTAGGCCTGAATACTATTTTTATTTTCCAAAGAGGTTCCGTAACACACCTAACATTGGAGCTCCTGATAACTAGTGACACCCCTCCCACAAATGCCTGCTCGGATTTTGCTGAAGGAATGGCCACCTGATCACTCACAGGACACACAGGTAGGGTGAGATGCACAGTCTCCACATACACCCTGTGCCTCGAGTGATGCAAATGTGTTGCCACCCACCATGCACCCTTTTGTGAGTGAGGGCAGATCCACATCATCAGGTACCCTAGGATGTGCCTCGGCAGCATAGCCCTTGGGCAAAACAAATGACGTCTCCTATGTGACGCACTAGATTATCTGTGACCGCTACACCTGACGTAGCAGGCTAAAGGTGGGTGACTGTATCCAAATTCCAAGTCTCTAAACTTAATAAAGTGTTACAAAAAAAAAAAAAAAAAAAAAGATCTTTCTCCCTCCACAAATTCCCATTTGAGTTCACGTAGCATTTCTGTAATAATCATGCATAGCTCAAACCTAGTTTACCAGCATGCCTCTGAATTGCTTTGATTCTTCATATAATCTGACTTGGTGGGTATCCCATCCATTCGAGCAGCACTCCAGAATGAGTCGTACAAATGCTCTGTGTACGGTTTCCTTTATAGATCAGTTAACTTTCCTAGGATTTTCCCAGGGAACTGATTTTGACAATTTGCCTTTCGAAGAATTCTCTCAATAAGCTGAAGTCAGCCATTCCCCTTCCCTACATCAGACCTTATGTAGATGTACCACTTCATGTTGCTTTGAAGTGTTGCTCCGCGATATGCGATTGAAACGATTATGTCAAGCAGCGCAACCCTAATACTGCATTTGAACATTATAGGATTGTTTCTTATACTTATCCTTGTGAATTTGATTTTATCCACATTTATATCAAGCTGACATTCACCAGTTCTATCGAAGTCGTCCTGTAGCCCTCTATAGTCATTTTCCATACACTGTGGTGTCATCAGCAAATGGTCGCAAATTGCTAGTCACCCTATGCGCCAGACTGTTTATATATATATAGGAAACAAGACCAGTTGTATCACACTTCCCTGAGGCACAGCATGACGAATCCTTTGAGTCAGGCTGCTGACAATACCTTGGCATCCAAAGAACATCATTGTCTGGGAAATGCTGGGTTCTGCTATTAAAAAAGACACTGCCACAGTATCAAGACAGTTCCCAGAAATCCACAGTTGGAAGCTAGCATGGAGACAGACGTTCAGGTAACAAACTCCCACTATGAACTGCATGTAGTTACTACACAGTGAAAGTTGTGCTGTATTACATATATTACAAACTGTTTGCTGTTATGGATACTCGTTGTTAGACTCAATGTTTTTTGAAGTGGTGACATGCGGCATGTGGATGTGCAGTATCTACTCGTATTCTGTGGTGCAAATGGATTCATATGCTTACTGACAACTACTATGCAGTCTTGAGGCTCATGTAAACTGAAGCTGCCACAATGCCCTAAGAAAAGGCAAACTACTGTGCGGAAATGGATATGGAGAATTGTGTGTGCTATGAAATGTTTAGTTGCTACCATTTAGAATGGAAAGTAACTTTCCAAAACCAGACTGCAGATAAGACTCAAGAAAAAATTGTAGATGTTTGGTGAATTGTCTTTGCCAACAAAAAGATTCCTTAGTTCTATGTGCACTATTTTTCATTTTGTGGTGCAAGGTCCTTGGTAAGAGTGAACTGTCTGGCTACTACTCATTGCTAATCAGTTGTGTGTGATGGTAACAATGTTTTAGAGACTTTGTTAGGTACAGAAATGATATCATTGTGTACTGTGATATAGAAATTGGTAATCCTCTCCTGCTGTGGACAGAATTTAAGCTGACTTTTCAGTGTGTTTAGTAAGGTACACTTCAAAGGGCACACTGAGTCCTACATTGGGCTACAGTCACGTTGGGTTGCCTGGTCCAGATCGGTTTCCCAATGATCATTTACACACACTCAAGCTGGCCTCTATCAGAAACTGGGTGTTTTGTGTTCACTACCCATCTGTTTTTTAGATGCACATTGAAATACTTGAGGTGCACAATATCCCTTAGTGCTTTTTTTCTTTCTGTTTTTCCAGCTAATTGTTTTCCTTGTTTCAGAGAGGTTGTGGACACGATATACAACATTAGCATACGAGACCGTAACTTTGGAAGAGTTGGCGGAGCTGTTCTGGCCAGGCTGACTGGGACGGAACTGGAAGGCTTCAGAAAGGCTGTGCTGAACAGGTTGCAGTCTGACTATGAAGGTATAAATGTTACTTCATTTTGGAACTCATTGTGTGGTTGCTTGTATGGTCCATTTAGTTACTTTCACTCCCATTAATTCACAAGTCTGATTCTGAACGACGGAGAAAAATTGTGATTAAGATGCAAATTTTTACCCAGGAAAAGTTTACAAAATTTTTATGTACCATAATCTGTAAATAAAAACAATATAAAAAGGATATATTGCTGCTCACCATATAGAAGAGGTTTCTATTGGCAGACTGCACATCGAAAAGAGACTGCTAAATATTGTTAACTATTGAACAAAATTGTCAATCGGTCGTAGACAAAACAAAACATACACCCATTCCCAGATGCAGCATGTGCGCGCGCGCACACACACACACACACACACACACACACACACACACACACATATGCACACGCGCGCGCACACACACACACACGGCCACTGTCATCCCTGGACACTAACGCACAACTGTGTCTGAGATGAACAGTGATCTATGCTGGGGTGGACAGTGGGGGTACAGATGAGGTATGTGATGGGGGAAGGGGGGATGCTGCCTGTCAGAGTGAACATGGACATGGTGGCAACAAGATGGGGGGCCTCCTAGATGCAGCATTGGGAACCTGTGCTCCAGGTGGGATGGGGAGAGGTTGGGGAAGGGGGAGTAGAGAAGAGAAAAGGACTATGCAGGTGCACTAGTAGGATAGAAGGTTGTAGGGAATAGGGCTGTGGCTAAAAGGCAGCTGGATCACACAGTTGCCGACCATGCCACCCAATACTGTGTGCTTAACTTGGACAACTGCTTCAAAGCCTGTGCCTTCTGGATTCTTCCTGGCATATCAGCTTTTTTGAAAAATGCAAGTGAGACCTCTGCCTGGAACATATTGTTTGTTCTTGTAGCAGCCCTGGCTCAACCTTCACTAGTTCCTGTCCACCATCTGCCTATCCTCTTCCCTGGCCCCACTCCATCCGTACACCTACATGCCTTGTATTCCATGCATCACACGTTTCCAGTTATCTAATCTCTTCCCCCTTCTCCCAGCATAGCTTGCCGATGCTGCAACTAGCAGCCATATCCTGTCCCACCACATTCCTGCATACTCACACTGGCAGAACTAGCATCTTCCCCTATGTCTACCCTGCTACCCTTCATGCAAAACGCCTTTTCTGTGCCCCACTATCCACCCCAGAAAATATTGTCACTCTTATCAGATGCAGTTGCTGACCTGTACAGTGTCCTCAATATCTTGCAGGTGTCAGTTGTGATCAGGACAGTGTTCTGTGTAGTTGCGAGTGAATTATGTCGGAGCTAAGTGAATTCGAACAAAGGCAAATTGTTGGTGCTCGTGTGGTGTAACCGAGGTAGCCTAATTGTTTGGTGTTTCCTGAGGCACCGTGTTGTACATGTAGAACATGTGCAGGGAAACTGGAAGATCATCATCCACTAAATCACAACAAGGAAGAAAGTGTGTGTTGACTGATTGGGACAGGTGCTCATTGAAGAGGATTGTTATGAAAAAAGAGAGGACAACAGCTGCAAAAGTTGCTACAGGTTTGAGTGTCACGCTCATGAACAGATTTCAGTGTCACGCTCACGAACCCTTGTCACCACCAAACAACACGAAGGGAGCTCCGTAAGCAGGGAATTGCAGTTAGAGCCGGAATTCCAAAACCACTCATCATTGATGAAAATACTAACAGGAAAAAATGATGCCGAAGCCATAGAACTGTACTAAGGAGCAGTGGATGACTGTCGTTTGGTGGCAAGAGTCTTATTTCACACTGTTTGCAGCTTCTGGCCAAGTATATGTTCTAAGAGTCATAACTGGCTGGGATTTGGTGACAATTTGGGCAGTCATACCACATCATTCTATGGGCTCAGTGGTTACTCTCCAGGACTGCATTACTACTGAAGATTACGTGACAACAGGGCTGGTGTTCACAGAGCTTGCACAGTCCAGGAGTGGTTTTGTGAGCACAAGGGTGAGTTGTCGCGTCACCCCGGGCCATCACAGCCACCAGATTTCAGTATTACTGATCCTTTGATGTTGGCCTTGGAGAGAAGGATGGGTGTTTGTTATCTACCTCCACCATCATTATGTGAAATTGCCACAGTTTGCAGCCTTCCAAGAAGGGTCGTCTAGCAGATGCGCAAAACTATAGACCTATATCTCTGACGTCGATCTGTTGTAGAATTTTAGAACATGTTTTTTGCTCGCGTATCATGGATTCCGGAAACAGCGATCATGTGAGACCCAACTCACGTTATTTGCTCATGAGACCCAGAAAATATTAGATACAGGCCCCCAGGTAGATGCCATTTTCCTTGACTTTTGGAAGGTGTTCGATACAGTTCCGCACTGTCGCTTGATAAACAAAGTAAGAGCCTACGGAATATCAGACCAGCTGTGTGGCTGGATTGAAGAGTTTTTAGCAAACAGAACACAGCATGTTCTCAATGGAGAGACGTCTACAGACATTAAAGTAACCTCTGGCATGCCACAGAGGAGTGTTATGGGACCATTGCTTTTCACAATATATATAAATGACCTAGTAGATAGTGTTGGAAGTTCCATGCGGCTTTTCGCGGATGATGCTATAATATACAGAGAAGTTGCAGCATTAGAATATTGCAGCGAAATGCAGGAAGATCTGCAGCGGATAGGCACTTGGTGCAGGGAGTGGCAACTGACCCTTAACATAGAGAAATGTAATGTATTGCGAATACATAGAAAGAAGGATCCTTTATTGTGTGATTATATGATAGCGGAACAAACACTGGTAGCAGTTACTTCTGTAAAATATCTCGGAGTATGCGTACGGAACGATTTGAAGTGGAATGATCATATAAAATTAATTGTTGGTAAGGCGGGTACCAGGTTGAGATTCATTGGGAGAGTCCTTAGAAAATGTAGTCCATCAACAAAGCAGGTGGCTTACAAAACACTCGTTCAACCTATACTTGAGTACTGCTCATCAGTGTGGGATCCGTACCAGGTCGGGATGACGGAGGAGATAGAGAAGGTCCAAAGAAGAGCGGTGCGTTTCGTCACAGGGTTATTTGGTAAGCGTGGTAGCGTTACGGAGATGTTTAGTAAACTCAAGTGGCAGATTCTGCAAGAGAGGCGCTCTGCTTCGCAGTGTAGCTTGCTGTCGAGGTTTCGAAATGCTGTGTTTCTGGATGAGGTATCGAATATATTGCTTTCCCCTACTTATACCTCCCATGGAGATCATGAATGTAAAATTAGAGAGATTCGAGCGCGCACGGAGGCTTTCCGGCAGTCGTTCTTCCTGCGAACCATATGCGACTGGAACAAGAAAGGGAGTTAATGACAGTGGCATGTAATGTGCCCTCCGCCATACACCGTTGAGTGGCTTGCGGAGTATGGATGTAGATGTAGAAGAATGGTATAAGAGTCCGTTGAAAATGACACAGGACCTGTATTTATCTGTTCCGAGATGACTGGAAGCTGTTTTGAATGCCAATGATTTTCCTAGGCATGGTAACATGTTGAGCTTTTGGTGTTTCCATATGTTTGTCAACCTTTTTCTCCCTACATCTGGTAAAGGACTTAGTCCAATAGCTAATAATATCTGGTAGTCTTCCCCCTCCCCCACCCCCTCGATGTGGCTGTCTGCTAATCAGCACTTTCTTTCTGGGGTCTGTATCAAATTTTCCATTGATTGGTGGTTTGTATCAAATTTCCATTGTTTGGGGTTTTTAAGTATGAGTGTATACTTCTTGTGATCGCCAATCTGAAGACTGGTTTGATGCAGCTCTGCATGCTGCACCATCCTGTGCGAGCCTCTCCATTTCCCAACAACAACTGCAGCCTACATCCATTTTGAAGAAAAATCAGGATAATCACTCTTATGTTTGCAAGAGAGCATTGCTCTTTGTGAGGAACACCGTACTTAGGTTATTTCCCATGTGTTTTTCGTGGCACATGCTGTCAAGTCAACCTTGCATATATAAATGAAACCAATTTGTTCAGTGTAAATCCACCAGGAAGTGATACAGAAGTAATTTCAAAGCATGAGTGAAAGTAAACATGGTCCTGAAATTCTTGATTATCACAGGGAATGAGCTTTTTGTGGCACCGACATTGTTTCCATATGTCTTTCACACTGCCAGGAAGTCGTTATTGGCTTCAGATAATGCGCCAGTTTTAAGTGTACTGGAAGTTTCTAATGTCTTGAGTGATATTACTAAAATGTAAATTTTGATTTCACGTAAAACAATTGTGGTTTCAAGTTGGTGTTGTAATGAATAACCCACAAAATGATGACTGAAGAAACATCACCTTTATTTAACTCCTGTATGAGGACGGAGTTCAAAATTGTCAGCATGATAATTAGTAGCATTTAATAATGTATTGTGATATACAGTGTGTCACAGATACTGGTAAATCTCTGAAATGTTGTGTGAGGCTCAATGCACCATGAACTCTAGCGTGCTCCATTAAAATGGCACTTGTGTAGCTATGTAGTCTGTAACACATGTGGTTGAAGGTCAGTTGGTAGAAAACAATTTTTGTGTAATATATGTTGTTTATGTTACATAAATGGAAAAGCAGGCATTATTTAATTTGTCAATAAGTTATTTTCTTGATAACAATTAAATGCGTAATGTTATGTACTAATTCTGCTAGATGTTCACAAAAAACGATGTCCTTGCATATACCAATTCCCAGAGGTGTGCTAAATCATTCAAAAGAATATATAAATAAACAGACTCATTGCCATAATTATGAACAGCAGCAAAGATATCAAAATTTGGATAGAATTCGGATTGTAAGACCAAAGTCAGCTTAGTAGAGGAGGCCGTTGTATGAACAAGCTACATGATTATAACAAGATGGGCTTTAACAGTAGTAGGTATGGGAAAGATATTGGCGAGAGGAAAAGCCGTACAATCATAATATTGTGCAAAGCCTGACTGTTGGTGTCATTACTGAGCAACCAGCGAGAAAAATGTCACTGCAGTTCAGTGGCTACTGAACTGGGCAGGGGTCGGTGCAACTATACCGGTACAGTACTAAACATGGGCCAAAAGAGAAAGACCTCTGTGAGTGTGGAGTTGTTCTTCTAAGCAAGTGCCAAAACTTGCATGGAGGAAAAGTTACCACTGTCATTTCCCAGTGACCTAGAGACTTGAAACTTTGAACGTAGCTCAGAACTGAATGACAGCTCAATATTAACTCGCATCTTTATCTGATGCGTGGCAGAGGGTAATTTGTGCACTAATGCCATGTTGGTCTGCAAGAACAACAATTGGAGGTAAGCCTCTGTGTGCTTGAATCATTATAATTTTTACTTTCTTGGTCTTTTTGGGAGATATAAATAGGAGGAAGTTATGTGTTGGTTGACTCATGAAGAGAAAAGGAAATAAACCTGAAATTTACCTTATGTCTCTGTTGTAATGTCATAAAAATGTTTGAAATCAATTGAAAATTTTCACACATGCTGTACTAAAAAGCAGAAAATAATTATTGAAATAGAAATAAATTTTAATATACTACATTTTTAAATCAGGCTAGAAAGAATAAAATAATTTCTCCTTCCCCAGACAGATTCCTAATCCTGTACAGAATATTTTTGATTGTGAAATTTTAAAAACTATGAAAATACTTGTCAGGCTTAAAACGGTGTATTGTGTGTGCCCCATGTTTTTTGTTTCAAGCATTTTCATTGCTGTTAAAGATTAACAATCACAGATTTTCTGAGCTATTTGTATGGGGCTAGGAGAAATTGTTATATACTTTTTAATCAGATTTAAAAATATAAGGGGTGGTCAAAAAGTTTCTGGTGGAGGGCGTTGCTGCAACATAGCATGATTGTGATGCGGGTGTATAAGAATAGACGTGTAGGGAAGGGATTATTGTGGCATTTGTGTCTTTCCGATGTGAGTGCGGTAAATGTGGAAATGTAAACTATGGCTAAGTTATTACCAAAAGTGTCCTAACACGACCAGTGTGCTGTTGTTATTTTGTTGGCTGCTGATGGACAAACACTGGTAAGCATCTGTTGGAGATAGAAGAATGTGTATAGGATAGCATGTGTCTCGAAAACGACTGTTGTGGAATGGCGAACCAAGTTCTGTGCTGGTTGTGATTTGACTCAAGATGTTGATCAAGCTAGGAGGCTAGCATGATTCATTCTGGATCAACTCAAGTGGGACACTCAACCACCCACCCTATAGTCCTGATCTTTCCCCATGTAGTTATTGCGCCTTCAGTCTCCTAAAAATGGCCTCAGAGGCTTACCAATTTCTGTCAGATGAGGATGTGCAGCATGCAGTTAACAATTTCTTCACACATCAGGACACAGTGTGTAAAACAGATATCTTCAACCAGGTGCATCGATGGGTCAGTGTTTGAGGTGATTTTTCCTGATCGACATACCAGTCCTAGACTGTCTGACTTCCGAACAGAAATTTTTTGATTGCCCCTTATGAAAACTGATTTTTATTTAAATAATTATTGTCTCTCGAGTTGGAAATTTGTTATAGTATTTCACAATGCACACTGTTCTCATTGTGTGTGGCTGATTAGTGCTGGGGCCTTGTGATAGCAAGTCAGTTAAGGCAGGAAATCCAGTAACATAAATGACAATATGAATGGATCAGTGTTACTCTTTCAGTGGTGGGTTAATGATCTGTCTGTTTCACTTGCTTCTGTTTCTCTTAATGTTTGCACATGCTTCGCTTCGGTATTCTTTACATTGTTAGGAAAAAAAAAATATTAGAACACACTCAGTAAAGCTGTCATAAAACTAAATATCACTGGAACACCACAATGCTTTGCCAGGCAAAATCCTAATGAAGGTGGTATGTTATTACATTCTTCAGTTTTTTGAACTGGTTGACCCAGCTAGTTGTAAGGTACCTACAGTTTAACTTGGAATAACACTGTGCAACACTCTATTTATCACAGTAACAAATATTGCCAGTCATTAGAGAAGTCATAAGTAATGGATAAAAATCGTAGGAGTGACTTGGGATCAAACTCTGGACCTTCGGATCTGTAATCTGGCACTGCAGAACTGAGCCACCATACCACACATACTCATTTAAGTTTCCACTTGATCAAAATAAGCATTTAAGTTATGTGACAGCATATTATTTTTGACTTGACATGTATGGGGAAATAGCAACAATATGTATCACCTCAGTGACCAATACAGTCTAATATTCTGTTTTAAGCTGATAAGAGTTCTTTTTGTGTGTTGTTTTCTCTATGAGCATCTTCTTGACAGTGTTAAACTGCTGCTGGGTGTGTATCAAAAGATGATCCCTTGATGTGCCAGTTCCTGGGCCATTCCCATCCAAGTGGTCTGATTTTGGAAAAAGCCCATCTTGTACAACTTGCACTCTCTTAAGCGTATGGATAATTTGAAGCAATGTCAGCTGAAAAATACTCGAAAAAAATTTGAAGTTCAGTTTCTTGTAACTCCGAAAGAAACTGAGGGATAAACCTGCGTGTAATAAGTTGCCAGTTCAATGACCAAGAATATAAAATTTTATTCTGCTACTGTTCTCCAATAGTTAACAGATTGAGGACAAAATTGATGATTTTTAGAAAAATGTCAAAAATGGATTTTTTGGCCCACTTTTACAGAAAAGTCTTCTCCAAATGCTTTTGTATCATTTTCATTAGACAGACTGTCCTAAAACATCTAAAAACTAGATTTGGTTCTGCAATGCGAACATATAAAGCCTTCCAGAATAAAATTTCCACTTTGCAGTGGAGTGTCCACTGATATGAAACTTCCTGGCAGGTTAAAACTGTGTGCCGGACTGAGACTCGAATTCGTGACCTTGCATTTTGACAGTATGCCCTGAGTTTGAGTCTCAGTCCGGAACACAGTTTTAACCTGACAGAAAGCTTCATATAAAGCCTTGAAAAACACATGGTGGAGGTGCATTGAAAGTGGACCCATATTCTGATGGTACTCAAATTGAATCTGACGTTTTATCGTATGCCCCACAATTGTTCAGTACTCTGTGTGGAAGATAATATCAATAGTCCTGATAACTAGAAAGTGAGCTTGAGTCAGGAAAACCCACATATAAGTCTCTCTTTTCTTTTTTGTAGACATCTCTACAGCATCCAGATCTGCAAAATTATTTTTGTAAAGAATGAAATGTAATAAGGGATCCAATGAAAAGAACAGTTTTCACTTTTTTAATGGTTCTAATAATCTGACATAAAAAAATTTGAAAAGAGGATTTTTTTGGGTTCTGTCTTATCAAAATTTCCTCTCAAACATTCAATGACATAATTTGGTGGGCAGTATAGTTTTCCTAATAACGTTCTACAGGAAATTAATGAAAAATTCAAGTAACTAAGTAAACATAAGCTTAGAAAAGAGACCTCTTCTAGTGTTGGTCTGGCACTTATAGAAATGTGTCATCAGGCTTCGTATCCTGTATAAAGAAACCTTTATCAGGCTTGGAAACGTCTAGAAAAGAAACACACCTATGGCTGCTGTTGCACAGCTATTGGATATGGCCCCTATGGCAAAGGGGTGCCCGTTTTCTCACTTTAAAAGGAATCAGTAACGGTCCCCCCCTCTCCCCCTACCACTACCCCTCTCCCCCTCCCTATCCGTCCCCATACCTCTCCCACCACCCCTCCCCCTCCCCTTTCCCCACTCCCCATCCCCCTCTCCATGAACCACACCAATATAGTTACAGAGTCTTTCACCAGTGTGCCACATAAACTGCAGACTATGCTAATATAAAATATGCTTTAACTCAAACTGGATTTAAACTAGCATATCACTAGCATTACACAGTAAAAGGACGTACTAATAATTCTCTACAACATGAACCCACTCCGAAAATGTCAGGAACACTGCCTTTTTTGAAGTTTTTAGAGTTATTTGGATAATTTCTCATTTCCTAGTCATAGACTTTTGTTATTGCCTTCCCCACATCACACAATTGTAGAACATTAAAAAAAGATGTCAGATTTAAATTGAGTACCAGGAGAATTTAATTAAAAAACACTGACTTTTAAAAAATTTTCAGTGTATACAGTCTATTTTCATATATTATCAGTTTAAACCATATGTGGTATTTCAAATAGCATTTGACTGTTCAAAAATAAATCTACACATAATACACATACTACTGATGGTGAATCAGTGTACACAAAAATTCATAACAGTTTTATATCAATTGAGCTGTCACATGAAACTTTGAGATCAGGCATGAAGTACTGATCAGGTACTGTGGTAGAAATAACTCACAGAAGTAATAAGTTTCATAAAGGCACTTTATAGAGATGCTCTTTTTCAATTTATTACAATACCTGAAATTAAAAGAAACCTATTGTAATACTTATTGTAACAGTTGATAGTTCACTGTTGTTGGCAGCAGTCGAAAACAAGATTTCAGAATCATGAAGACTACCGACTTGTATCGATATGTATCAAACAGATCTATGGGGCCGAACGATTGCTTAATGGTGACAGACTGACATAATGTTATGAATGAAGTTCCACCATGGGGTAATTCGCCATTGCATTAATACAATTATCAGTATTGAGAAATTATTCACCCCACTAATGTACTTGCCTGTTTTCGTTTTCTCCTTGTCGCAGCTCTGCGAAATGTTTATAATAGTTTTTCTTGCTTTACCCTTTGTCAACGGAGTTATAAGACGTGGATGACCCAGGTGTAGCTTCTTCATTCATCATTTTTCTGCTTACACATCAACACAGATCAACTGCAAACAAGTGACTGTTCACAGTCTAATGGCTACTTAACTGCGAAGCCACACTGAGCTGGATTGCAGTCGGTAGTTCCAAGCAGCGCAAAGTACATGGTCTAAGGAACTGAGAAAACCACTTTCTTTCAAATGCTTTTGTGTATTTGCCAGTTCTTTCACTTTTAAGTAGTTGAATAAAGGTAGAAAACCCACTAATGACATAAACAAATAAAATCTGCAACTGTGGAGACCATCAAATAGAAGATCACACTCTTGGAAATCACAGTTGGTGACACTGTTTGTCCAATGACATATGGATAAAGAATAAAGAATGAACAGAACAAAATTAAAGTATGGCTTTAAACACAGTCATGTTAGCAATTTATTTATATTAGTTTTTTCACCTTGAGGATGTAAAAGTCTCTGTCGAAATCATGTACAAGCACAACACAGTATTAAAAGCCTTATGAGCTTCTGTTTCCATGGGTTGCTCCTGATCCCAAAAACAGTACAAATGCTATTTTTACATGGTGCAAGAAAGTGATCAGCATTTCCAGCAAGGGAAAAGTGTGTTGGAAAGTCACGCTGAGAGCATGAAGTGCCAGAGTTTCAGTGCATATTTTCAGAAGTCACTGCTTCAACAACAGTTTTCAACACAATCAGTCATACATCACTCTGAGGTACTTTTATTAATACTTTGAAGGAGGGAATTGTGAATTTTGTCTCAATTTTGAGAAAATGTATAAACAGATTTTAACCTGAAAGTACAATTTATTAATTGGTAAATGTGTATTATTTACTAGCTAATACAGATTATTTTTGGTTTTTTAATAAAGAGTTCCAGTATCAAATAAGGCAGTGTATTCCGAGCCACAGACCATTCTGTAGAACACCGTACAGTGCAATCCTGTTTACTATCAGATGATGATACATGAGCGGATATTTTATGGGTTTTGGGCACTGTCAAGAGTTATTTGTCAGTTTGGATCCCAGCAGATTTTCTAGCATTATTCTCTTTGTTATTTATGCATAGTCAAAGTGCAAAGAAAATGCAGCTGCAAAAATCAGAAGTTTTTTTACAACACTGTATACGGGTTGGCACAGTACATGACCTCATTGACAAATCTGAAATGATTGTTCTAAAATTTGATGAGAGTGTGAATACTGTATCTCAGAAGATCCAGATGGATTTGTGTGTATGATTTTGGGATCAGACAAATCATATATAACAATATGTTTCTCTGCTTCCACTTTTTCTGAAACACATAATGGCAAATGATTTACTTGTAAGTGTAAAAAAACTGATTTGGAAAACCTAAAAGAAATGTTATGCAGTTACCAGTGGATGTGCCAAACATTAATTTAGAACTTTTAAATATATTTGTCAGATACTGCTTGAATTAGGCAAATCCAATCCTTGTTGTTATAAAGTCGAGTGGTAGATCCTGAATTAGCACTCTCGGGAATGAGGAATATAAGAAGTTTGTTTTCTTGAATAACACACTCAATTAACAGGCATGGAAAACATTATACATGAATGCAGAGCAGTCCCTCAAATATCAGAATAGGTGTGATGGGAAAACTGCATAACTATGTAAAAAAATTCACAGGCAAGGGTTAGTTGTGCAAAAGCTGCTGCTGTATACGGCATCACTGATTTGTGCATAATCACAACTTTAACAGCCCTGATAACACTACCATTCACATACGGCAGATGACAGCTGTCTGATACTACAGTGGCCCCCATGGCAGAAGCGAAGTACCATCAAGAAAAAGTGCAGGACAGTTATTGTCACTGTGGTTGTGGGTGTGGTGCCAGTACCGGAAAATGATTCTGTCTGCTTGGTGCTTCAGCTGGAAATGCCTCTTGGAAGTTGTAGGTGGGCTTGGTGCAATCAAGAGAGAAGATTGTGGTTTTGCCATTTGCCACAGTGTCTAGTATCCACGTAACTCCCCTCAAAATGCCAGATGGATCAGTATAAGGAGGCTGTAATGGTGGTTTCATGCTGTCCATACAAAATCATTATGTGCAACCAATCGTCCAAATCATTTAGCACATAATTTGGTGGTATGCCGTGTCTGGAGACTTGTGAGGGATGCAAGTTATATGGTTCCACAAATGTTGTATAAAGTCTAGATGATCATGAGGTGAGGATTGCAGAGAATTGGCATCAATAAATTCTCCCAGGAGACAAAATGCTTTGCCATTAACCGGTTTTTCCTCTGAGGAATCCGTGTCTGGCTTGTAAGTATTCTGCAGCCCAAGGAGAACTATCGGAAGAGCATTCGTCCAGGTGGTATCGTGACACATAAGCGAGGCTTTGAGGGAATGGTGCCATTGCTCAATCATGCCTTTGCTTGCCAGATGATAGCTGGTGGCTTTATGGTGTACATATCCACAGAACCTTGCAAGAACTCCCCACTTGTTCTAAACCTCCAGAAATGTCTCAGTTTAGCTGGTGAGTCTGTAGATAATGTACAAGGGGTGTACAGTATAACTGGCCATGTTTTACCCACCTGAGTTTTGTGATAATTAAGCCAATCTGTCCTTTAACTGACTTCGTGAGCCACAGTTTAGGAATTCTTCCTATCTGTTATGTGGAGATGCTCTCAAAGTTTTATATCCCTTTGCAGAGTGTAGCAGTGCTGTTGGACTCTGAAAGTGCAATACAACTGTGTACGTTCTACATAATGAAGCAGGAAGAAGTTTTTGTGCAAATAATTTTTACACAAGATGCCATTATAGTGCATTTATTTAAGAGACGATGTAAAATGAACTTGTTCACACTGATTGTAAGCTAGCTGTTAATGGTACAACTTATTGTGAAAATAGTTATTGTTGCAAAAGTGATTTTTATACACTTACTGAAATATTGTTAGTCTGATATTTGTGCGTGTTGGAGATAGCTGCAGATAGTGTGTTCAAAAATTTCTCTTACAGACTTCTAGGATTGTAGGACTTGTAGATGGGAATGAGTACATAATATTTTGAATATGAACCCACATCCAGAAACATACTGTTTCTGTGCTATAGCCATTTGAAAACATGTTTGCTAGGTAGGTATGCAGTAGTGTAGTCACAGTGGGGAATGGTTATGTCAGATTGGCTGATGTCATTTGACATCTGTTCTACCTGTCTGGCTAGTCTGAGCCCCATTCACATATCTGTGAGTGTTAGAGCAAAGGACTGTGTACATGTTTCCAGAATACACTGACAAGAAACTCACATTAATGGAAGAGCTACTTGTCACTTTTATCGAGATTGTTCTCTGTGATGTCTGATTCCCATTGCATACCCTTTCACCAGAATCCTACAACAGCTTTGTGGAAGGATACCTTCACTGTCAGCAGGCGGACTATGATCCTCCGAGGAGACACTGCATACCCAAAGTGGAGGGGGCCGTACTACACCACATTGAAGAGAACTTGTCAAAGTGCTTGCTATTAATGAGCAAAATTGTAAAACAGGTGATGTGCTGGGTCACACTGAATCAATTATTTGTTTCCAAATGGTTGTAGCACAGAAATAGTAAGTTTCCAGACATATGTTCCATTCAAAATCTACTCTCTCCCTTCTACAAGTACTAGAAGTTTGTAACGGGAATTTCCAAACATCTTGTACATGCAATGCAAAATATTCGTTTACCTGTAGTGCCTGTAAAATGCAGTCAACATTAATTTATTCTCACTGGGTAAATAAAAACTGTAGCTGTTCCTTTTTTATTTTCAAATAACTGTTTCTAATTTTTATACAAAAATTGGTTTCCAGTCCAGCATAATGTTGCAATTGGTCAGAAAGTAAAGTTGTGGAACTCAAAAGTAAATTAATAGTAGTAATAATATAACAGATAGAAGACAATCTTAAATAATCCCATAACTTTCTTCAAATTAGATCGGGAGAAGATGTTGGCAGCAGACGGTGGAGCCAAATTGATGAACTTTGTGTGCCTGCTGGGTGACCTGTACCACAAGGTCGTGCTGAGGAATGGGCTGCCACTGCGAGTGCTGGCCGCCCCACTGGCGACCTGCCTCGGCATGGTGCTTGGGCGCAGCGCTTCCAAGATTGAGATCTTCACTCAGCAGGTAGAGATTTGCTGCAGATTACTGGCTTTAGCAGAAAATTGCTTGACAGTGGTGAAATTGAAACCTTTTGTTAATTGGGTAAATGGAAAGGGGGGGGGGGGGGAGGAGAGGACACCTCGATTGTGAGACTTTTATGTGGTTGTGCATTAAAAATATGAGGATTAGCTTCAAGATTTTATAAATGGTACTGGCATTTAACATTACTATTGTTTTAAAATTTGTCTTTTGCTATTGTTAAAACAATGGCAGCTCAGGAATTGACTAAGTAGTTCAGTGAGTGTTTCAAGAAACAGTGGTGGAAGATGGGGAGAGATTGTGTGGAGGTTTTAATCGGGCATCCCTGCCCCCCAACAATTCTTGTGAAGGTCTAACTTGGTAATAGCGCCTCAAATCGCTTCATGGCATTTTATGTAACCAGTTTCCCTCATAACTGTCCATTGGTATGCTGAATTTTCTCCTTGTTTTGAGTCTGTCATTGTTGAATTTCATGAAGATTGACCAAAATTAGTTATTGTTCCAAAAAACGGGACATGGTGCGAGATAAAAGTATCCTTAGGCACTTTGGAGACAGCAGCATGTTCGTTTTTGTGTGAACGTTTAGTTGTGAGGTAAGTTTGGTCTAGGTGGATTCTGCTCAATTTAATCACAGCCCTGAAACAGGTTTTTGGCAATTGATGTAAGGAAATACTTAAAAATTCAACCAAGAAAATACAAAAAATTTGTGTACAGTGTGGTAACACGAGATAAGACTTTGACATATGTGGACAAGCCGGAAATTAAGCAGCAGTCCACGGTTTGGGTGTTCTGGGATGAACCAAAACAGACTAAAGTTGTCACTTCGCGAAGCACTTCTGAGAAAGTTGTTGGCTACACTGGAGTTGTCACGACTGTTGCTGTAGAAGATCGAAGAACAGTTAATGATAAGTGATGTACAAGAAGCCACTGATGAAATAGTGTCGTAGAATGGAAGCGTTACAGAAGTGGTAAGCACATTTATGCAAATGTTTTCACCAAGTTTCTTACAGGACCTATATAAATTCATTGAAGGAAGCCGTGTTCCATACATTGATGTTTGTTGTTGGAAATAAAGTTCTTTATTCTATGTAAGTAACACGATCAGTGAATTTCACCACTTGGTTAATATCCAGTGTGACTAAAAATATATCTAAAATTTTTGTTTTCATGTTGAATGCCTATTTTTAATTATATTTTCTCATTGCACAAAGGTGAAACATTATAAAGGAATACACTTGTAATCGTAATTCTCTGATTTTCTTTGTGTGTGTGTGTGTGTGTGTGTGTGTGTGTGTGTGTGTGTGTGTGTGTGTGTGACAACGTTTTCAGTAAATTTGACACTTATCACAGGAAACGCTGGTAGCAGAGGTATATTGGTACAATTCGGCTGGTATTGATTAATTTAAGCTTGGTGCCAATTTCAGCAAACACGTACTTGTTTGCTGTAAGCAATGTAAAATATTATTTTGTGATTTGTATCGACAAGATTTCAGTTTCAACTTCACAGAATAATTTAATGCTTAAATGATCACTACCTCTGTATGTCCATCTGCTTTTCCTCTCCCTCATAGTGTTAATGTCGAATGTGCAGTGTATCTGTGCTGTACATGCATCTCGTATGTGTACTTGTCAATAGCTGTTTCACTTTATAATAAACTCTTTTGAAGTGCATTAGCCATCAGCCAACATTTTCATGGCTTCCCACCAACAGTGTAAACTTGCACACGAAATTTATTGAGCATAAGGACACTTTTCATATGTTGTGCAGTGGAGGTTTTACTCTACTGGTAAGAAGCATTGTCTTTGCTCTACTGTTATTGAATTAAAAGGATGTTTAAAATACCCTCAGACTTAAAGAAGAGTGTATAATTTCTAATTCTGGAGAAGGCATGTGCTGGCAGGTGTGAATATTACTGAACCATAAATATTGGCACAGCTTATTTACAGAAGAATAGTATGAGATGGCTTCAGGGAAGATCGGTCTGGGCTACAGAAAAATGTAGGGACATGCGACTTGATACTAACACTACAACTTACCTTAGAAAATGGGTTGAGGAAAGGGAGACATACGTTTATATCATTTGCAGACTCGCAGCATTTGACGATGTTGACTGAACTATACTCTGTGAAATTTTGAAGGTAGCAGGGATAAAATACGGGGAGCAAACAATTAAATGCAGCTTGTACAGAAAGTAAACTGTGGTTATAAGAGTTGAACATGAAAGGGAAGCAGTGGTTAACAAGGGAGTCGGACGGGGGTCGTAGCCTGTCCCCATTGTTATTCAATCCTTACATTAAGTAGTAAATAAAATCAAGGAAAATTCAGGGAGAACAAATAAAAACTTGAGGTTTGCTGATGATATTGTACGAGGGCATGCTAAAAAGTAATGCCTCTCCAATTTCTTTATGTGAAAAGTTGTAAAGCTTTTTAAATAAAATAAATTTTATTAACATGGTACATCTTTATTCTTCATGTCTACATGTTCAGCATAGTCACCCTGGCAACAAATGCATTTCTCCCACTGAGAGACTAGTTTGTTGATGTCTTCACTCTAGAATGGATGACACTCTTGACAGAGCCACAACCTCACCTTTGCTTGCACCACTTCATCACTATGAAAGTGAGGTCCTTGAAGGTGTTCTCTAAGTTTTGGAAACATTTCAAGATCAGTTAGGGGCAACTCAGGACTGTATGGGGGATGATTGACGATAGCGAACCCAAGATGTCGGATTGTTTCAGATGTCGTAGTGCTTGTGTGTGGTCTGGTATTGTTATGCTGAAAGAGAGGATGCTCCGTGGGTGAATGAATTCTTCGAATTCGTGCTTTCAGTTTTCTCCAGTTAGAAACTTGATTACAGCAAACTGTTTCTTATGCACCAAATAATTGAGTTACACACTGCCATGTTACATGCTACAATTCAGAATGGATAGTGTTTTGAAAAGCTATTATAGAATGATTGTCGAGAAAAACAAAACAAGGATAATGGAATGTAGTGAGTGTGTTACTTTTCATTGGGACCTCACCATTCAAATTGATAAGGAACTCCTGGGCAATCTCGAACAACAGGGCATTCATTTTGTTTGGTGTGTTCAGAAAGGCCACAAGGATAGTTGCATCGATACTGGCAGCTTCATTCTGGCATTTGATGGGGACACCATCCCAGAGGTGGTCAGGATTAGGGTTGATTCATGTAACATGAAGCCATATGTCCTGGCACATTTTTTCTGCTGTAGACTGGACACTCCATGTGGTGAACGTGGATGCCCCCTCTATGAGAGCTCCTGTGCTCCGCAGCCTGTCTGCGCTAGTTATTATGACCATCACTCACCACCCACCCAGTTCTCTGTGACACCTCCAGCTGCACCTTCATGTGAAATGTCTTTTTGCTCAGCCATGGACAGACTCATCTTGCGATCAAGGGGACATCCGCTACATGGCGTTTTTCCTTCCGCCCGTTCAGACAAGAATATATCATCCTCTGCTGGCTTCCTATCAGCAGTACCAGGTTGACCCACGGTTTTTTACTCCGTAACACATCACCCCTCCCCCCTCCCTCACATTTTTGTAGTTGCCGCTGCCTCCCACATGGTGGTCCATATTTTGATGGACAGCCCACGCCTTTTGAGCCCTACACAGTAAACATGTCTTCCTACTCTCCATGTTTGTTACGGTAACTCTCACATGGTTACATCAGTCCTTGGTTTTCTTCATGAAAGTGATTCTTTCTCTCAGGTTTAAGTACCTGGATTTCCTTCCAGAATTGGATTCCCTCGATTAGCACTTGGAGTGGTTTGGAAGGCCTTTGGCTATGTCTCAGTGCTGGCCGTGTTCTCGTCCATCCCCCCTTTTCCTATGTTTCTTCTGGTCTTTTGTATCATTTTGTCTTCCATTTTCTTGCTGCTTCTTCCTATGGTGGTGTCCCCGTTGTGGTGGGATCGTGGTACGATGTGGAAATCAGGGTGCATTGGTGGTGGTGCTGGTGCCCCATCGCGAGTATCACCTTTGAAGAGCTCCCTGCTCTCGGCCTTCCCCTGCTTCACCCCCTCCCTTTCCCTTTCATTACTCTTCCTGCCTCATAGTGCTCCTTCTGTCTGTTTGCCCATTTTACTTTCCTGTTGACTGGACTGATCTGTTCGTGTTGCTCCTCCCTCAGTTTCTGTCACTTTACGTCATGGGACCGATGATCTCGCTGTCTAGTCCCCTCCTCTGCAACCCCTCCCCCCTCCGTGCAACCAACCAACAATGAAGAAACTGTCTGATGAGTGGCTGAGGACAAACATTCCAGGCATACCACTGGTCAGAATTGGCACAAAAAGGCCGAGGGGGTGGGAGGTGGCATAAAGCGTGTCAGTGAAACCACCCTATTCCCTGGGGTGTTAATTCCCACACTTTTCACAGCATAAAACAACTGTTCGCACTGTGATAAGTGACAGGAAGATGTTCTGCACAACCCTTGACCTGCTGACACATTCAGGTGTTTCAGCCCTTCTCTAAGGATGCTGTGGAGCTTCATCTCAATTGAATCTGATTGCTCCTATATGGAACACAGTCTGATCACAATTTTTGCTCTCGTGTACAGGTTGGAACCATTGGGGACTGTGCAGTGAAATTTGAATGTGACCTGAAGCAGCTAATCGTGCTTGTGCTTTTTCAGTGCTCCTATTTTTTGTCCTACTGTTGCATAATTATGGGGGTATGTGTCACTGACACACGATTGAATAAAACAATGAAGGGTCCCCTAAGACCAGTTTAGGAAAAGCCTATTCGGCACCTGCCAATCTGTACTGAGAATTTTAAAAATGCACCTGTACAGACAGAACTCATGATGAGAGTACCAGGCAACTGCAGGCAGGCTACATTGCTGCTCTTCCGCTGCCACAATGCTGCTCTTCCTCCTGATAGATAATAGGCCATTCAGAATCAGTGTGTGGCATAGGGGTTACCAGTCTGTGAGTGTCTGACCTGGTCACGGGTTCTGTCTGTACATTTGTATGTCCTCAGTAAAGGTGGGCTTGTGCCACTGAGGGTTTTGCTGAACTGGGGGTCTTAGAGGAACTCTCTTCCATTTCATACAAGCACGTGTCAATGTTGCATGTACCCCGTGACCACATCACAGGACGACACAAAATAGGAGTGCTGAAAAAAAGCATGAGCACCCTTGGCTGCTTGTGCTTCCAACCTGCACACGAGAGCAAAAATTGTGGTCATGCTGACCTCCAAACGAGTGCAGTCACATTCAAAGGAAATGCAGTCCCACAATGTCCTAAGAGAAGGGTTGAAATGTCCGAGGTGTCAGCGGTGTCAGAGTTCATGAAGAACATTTTCGTGTTGCTAATCATACTGCGAACTGTCGTTTTTGACCACCAGATATGTGGGAGTAAGTGCTCCAGAGAAAGGGGTGGTTTCATTGAAGCCCATTAATGCACCACCTACGATCTTTTCGTGACAGTTCTGGAATGTTTTCATCAGCCATTCATAAGAAAACCGTGTGGTTTCAACACTGGGCATCAGGATTCTAACCTCTTCTTAGAAGTGTCAAAAGAAGTGATGAAATGTAGATAAGAGGGGCCATGACATCCTTCCGATCATGTAACATGTCCACGGTGGCATTAGGCAAAATTGTGGTGCAATATGGTGCCTATGTGACACCATTAACTCGTCTTACACAGTACATGAACTATTGAGCTGTAGCCCCTCCCCCTCCCCACAAGTGTCGATGTCTTGCTGTTTGAGGTGTTGTCGAGCCTGAGGATGACATTGCACGTTGTCTTGTTTTTGCACTATTACAGAGGTATGCCATATGCACCTATGAGCCAAATTCAAAACTTATGAGCCCAATGTGTGTGAATTATGGAGTTCCAAGAAACTGATCCTTTAATTCTGTTGCTCAGTGAATTAACATGTGTGATAAAATTGGTGTGTCCATGGACGAATTCCATGCAGGAAATCCATCGTTTTGTTTGCTACAGTTACCTCGAGACATACGCTTCGTAGTTTTATCAACAAAAGTTGTCAACTTTGTCAGGAGTTTGGGACGAGGTTCCAGTACTTGCGCAGTTTGCATTTTTCTGTTGCACTAGATACTGTGTCTTTTGGAAATGCAGTTACCAACTATTGGTTTACAAAACTGCATTCTGATGCGTGACAGGAACTCACTATGTCAGTACTGCAACTTAAATGTAGAAGAGTTGCCCAGCTGCACAGAGATGCAGTCAAGGTCATGTACATTTTCTGTTTAACGTTTTGTTGTGAACAACTTTTTTCCCATTAGGAAACTGATAAAGAAATGCAGAAAGGTTTCTGATTTGAGTTCTGACACTGAAGAGGTACTGTGTCTCAGTGTCTTATGCCAAATATTTCATGTTTGTGAAAGAAAAGGAATATTGCGCTCCACAGATGTAATGAAGTATGAGTGTAACTAATGGGGAGACTTTGCAGACTGCTCAGACATGTTCAATTTTATTCCTACTTGCAGGATTTGAAGGTCAGTGCCTGGATATCATTTAAGTAATGCAGTACTACAACAGTCAAGGAAATAACTTTGAAAATGTGAAGATTCAGTTACTGTTAATTATATAAAATTTCAATCCAGCTAAAAAGAGCAGCCTGTTGCTGTGTGTGTAGTGACTTGGCAAGACAGCCAAGCCACTAGGAGATAGCCGAAAGGCACGTGTTTAAGCTCACGCGGGCTGGCGTGAGGTCTGGAACAGTTAAGGGAATTTATAGTAGCAGAGAACGTAAGTAACTATTGGAATACTTAACTTTAATTCATAATTGGTGAACATCGGTCTGACAGTACATGCATCACAAGATAAATAGCAAATGATAATGGCGCCTTGCTAGGTCGTAGCAAATGACGTAGCTGAAGGCTACGCTAACTGTCGTCTCGGCAAATGAGAGCGTAATTTGTCAGTGATCCATCGTTAGCAAAGTCGGCTGTACAACTGGGGCGAGTGCTAGGACGTCTCTCTAGACCTGCCGTGTGGCGGCACTCGGTCTGCAATCACTGACAGAGGCGACACGCGGGTCCGACGTATACTACCGGACCGCGGCTGATTTAAAGGCTACCACCTAGCAAGTGTGGTGTCTGGCGGTGACACCACAGTGTGCATAGTGTTCTAGTCTTGTAATCATTAGAGCCCTGGTTTGATTCTTGTTAGACAAATATATTTTTATTTACAGTTACTGGAAGTCTATATTTATTGTCAAATGGACATGTTGTGTAGCAGATACATATGTGGTGTCTCGTATACTTTGATAGTTTTCAAACCTTAATGCAAATTATTTTGCAACTGCACCCTCATGGTACATACTGTTGTTGTCCAGCAGTGTTCTGGAGCCCATTGGAACAGTGGTCTACTTGCTGCCTGTGTATGTAAAATATCAAAGTGTGTGTTAATACTGCCGTTGCTCAGCAACTTTGGGCCACCCAGCCAATGCACATTTGTTAATACTATGTACCATTCCCTATGTTTGTATGTATCTGTAATTTGTAGAAATGAAAGTACATTTTCTTTTTTAGATTCGGAATTTCTGTACACTAATTTTAAATTACGAAGAATACTCGCATTTTTGTTTGATTAGTAATTGAAACTAAAAAATGTACTCATTATTAAAAATTGTAACTGAGTATTTGTTAATTAGTATTTCAGTTTGATAGTAAATAAAAATTCAAATAATTTTTTTTAAAACATTGCCTAGTGAGAATAAAACCGGTGACTTTCTACGCATAGAGCTGTAGGTAGGTCTGCATAAAAGCAGCTCAGAGCTTTTTTTATGGTTAGCAGCACTCAGCTCTTCACATCTTCAAGTCAGTTATTTGGAATTTTTTTTGAGAGGTACATGTACTGGTTTAGTGACTTGTTGTCTGGGCATTGACCTTCCAATGCTGTAAGAAAATTTTAAATTGAATTTTTGTATGAGGTACGTCCTGTTCCAATTTCCTTACTGCCCTGACTGCCTGTGGGCACTGGGTCTGAGTAATCCCACTACAGATTGTGGCCAGGATGTATTGAGAAACGTAGTTGCGATCTGTTAGCCACCACTGAAGGCTTTCCAAACCTTTGTATAACTCTTTCTTGGGATAGGAGCAGCTGTGCCACATTGCTGCCATTCAAGTGTTGCAGTTAGGAGTAAACATATGAGGGCAATCCCAAAAGTAAGGTCTCCTATATTCTTGGATTTTCTACAATAGTTTTCATTTTAAAGGTTGAAGAATGCTTTATTTTTTTACACAAAACCAATTTTTGTAGAAACTGAGGCAATTTCACAATGCCCTTATCATACCAGCTTGATACAGTGTTCTTTGGGAATCATCGAACCTCACCTTTCACTTTGTCATCAGAGCCCATCTGCCATCCAGGTAAATGTTCCTTCAAGTTAGAGAAGAGGGGGCAGATGCTCAGTCCATAGTCTGGACTGTGCGGTAGGTGGTTGACGGCGTTCCTACCAAAGTTTTGCAGGAGATTGATGGTTTTGAAGGGGATGATTGGGCACACATTGTTGTGAACAATGCTTACATCCATGCTAAGAATTCTTCTTCTCCAGTTCTGTATTGTCCTTCTGAGGTTTTCAGTGTTTCACAGTACCTGTCAGCTTTTATTGTTGTACATGTAGTCAAAAGTCTATCAACAGTACCCCATTCCAGACCCAAAACACAGTTGCCTTACCTTTACCAGCCGACTGCGTTTGAATTTTCACAGCTTGTGTGAGGAGGGATTCCTCCATTCATGTGACTGTTGTTTTGTCTCAGGTGTAAAGTGGAGTGCACAAGTTTTGTCACCCATGACAATAGGTTGTTCTTTGTGTCTGCATAGCCACCCACAACAGTGCGGCTATCAAAAATAGGGCACCTTTTTTTTTGGGGTTGCACCCATATAACTATTAACTTATTAGTGTTGTGGAAGAAATTTTGTTACCTTTCAAAGTGTTAATAATAGGCTTCATGCTTTGGCTATTTTCATGATTTTTACCTTTTTCTATGAGCCAACATATATCTTATTTAACAAATATGTTTGCTTTTTTTCAATATGCTTAACTTCTGTACAGTACTGTACTTTACAATAAATTGGCATTTCTGTCTTAGAATGTTGTGGTCGTCAGTCCAAAGACTTGTTTGATACAGCTCACCATGCTAGTCTATTCTGTGCAAGCCTCATCATCTGAAATAACTACTGTGGGCTATATGCATTTTAACTGCAAGCCTTGTCCATGTCCTACAGTTTTTGCCCCTCCCCTCTCCCTCCCCCACTTCATTCCATTGCAGTAGTAATGATTCAGGATGTGCCCCAACAATATATCACTTCTTTTCTAGTTAAGTTGTGCCATAAAATGTTTCCTCCCAGACTATAGCTCTTCACTATACTATGGAGCAGAGAAATTGCTGGCAGAGAAGTGTAGGCCAGTTCTCCGATCCCTCATCTTCCTTCGTTTTGTAAGTGCCAGTGAGAAGCCTGTGGCCTAGTCCAGTTTGGTCGGTAACTGTAAGCTTAAACTGTTGCTATAATGTCATTTTCACCTCAAACTTTTCCCATTAGCATTTTAAGGAACGGCAGCTGCCAAATGAGCAGTTATTAGTTATGGGGTTTATGTGGTGGTGCTCCACTTCATTTATGCTGTTGCTTTCATAGCTTTGCAACTTTGTTGCTAACCACTATCCAGCATTCTTTTGTTTGTGTTCAAGGTTGCTAAAACAACATGTGTCCTGAATGGAGGTTTATGTTTGCAAAGAGATCAATGATATTCACTGGGTAGTATTGCTATTTTCGCTGGAGGGTTAAGATGACTGAGTTTCAGTTCACACAAAGGGAGTCGTGTATGAGGCATATGAATTTCTTTGCAATTTCAGACAATAGCGAGAGAAACGATACCTTATAGGCACTGCAAATGGCAGCATTAGAGGTGCATCATGTTCCACTATGATCCATACAGAGAATATTTGTAGAATCATGTGCAATGGAATCCTGTAACAAATATTATGAGGAATGCAAAAGCTCTTGTTCAAAATGTAGTCTGCCACTTTAGTAACACATCCACATCCAAGGATGCCAAGTGTAACGTGTAAGGGTCGGTGGTAAAATTATGTCTCAGAAGAAATGCAGATTTGACCCCCCCCCCCCTACACTACACAGTGGGTGACAGTAAATGAAACGTTCACCTTAAAGGTGTGTCGGAATTAACAAACATGGTGGATTTTAGCAAGAAATGTTTTTGATCACTTTCCCTTGCACAGCTGGAGGCAGTTGCTTACCTCACATCTTCTAAAAGATGTATCCCATAACTGTCATCCTGCTTGGTTTCTTCTCCTTCGGTCATGAGCTCTAACATTTGTGCCATAAACAATGTATAATGATGTGACAAATGGGTAGGTTTATATGATAAAGATAGTAAGAATCATAAAATGTTAGAATGCCTACTAATTTTGTATGTTTTATTAATTGCAAAACTAGTAAAACAAATTCTTGAGCTGGCCCATCATTAATATTCATAACAAGATTCCCGGTCATTAAACTTTAGTTCCTGAGCACTACAAAAGTCACAAAAATGCTGTACATGATTGTTGAATTAACATGAGATCCATAAATATGTTTTCTGAGGCAACCATAACAGCTACTTCTGTCTTGATGCGGAGTTGCACCTCACACACCAGTTCTCGTGTTGCCGCCTCGAAAAGTAATCATAGACTGCCTTGAATTAATACAACATTGCACAAGCACTTCATCCAAGGCAATTTCTCAACAAACTGTTCTGCCTTTACGTGAGATCAGATTTCATACACAGATTCATGTATTACCTCCTCGGAAACTGATTGTAGACTGGTAGTGAGCTATCTTAGCAGTTTGGCACCTGCCCTCTCAGGGTGCACTTGTGATTGCTCTATCCTTCTCATCAATAAGCACTGACAGTAACTAAAATTTGTAGTGATCATTTTCTGATGAATTGGGTGATACTGAAATCATATTAACAAGTTCTCAGTGCAAGTAATGCATCAGCATAGTTGGAACAGTATATTAACATTTCTCTGCGCCCACCGTGGTAGGTTAATCTCCACTCTCTCTCTGCTCCAGTATGATACAGCTCTTACTCGCCCTGCCATTCTCAATCTATGTGATCATCTGGCGCATCCTTCGATGAGTCTGTTTTGTGACCCTTAAAAAAAATCTTCCTGTGTGTGCATTAAAACATAGCAAAAAAAAAAAAAAAAAAAATGTGGGAAGGGATGTGGCATAAATGCCACTATCCATTCAACAGCAAAATTAATTTTCAATCTTCATGAAAGGATATTAGTTGACGGAGGACTGTCACTAATTTGGACGATTTCCTGAAATAGATTGATCATCGTACTTTATTGGAATTCCATGACTGTGGCAAATATCTTAAAAATCAGAAGTTAGCAGACGTCTTAAAACGACAAGATCACTTTCAAAGAGGGCTGGTACTACAGTGGAGAATTCCAAAATCTTATACAGAAAATGCAGTGATGGAAGAAGCATTCTGATTTAAAGATGGTAGCAGCTTCCACTTTCATTGCAACCTGATAGATAATAGTGAGCCTTAGTGAAAGAAATGTTAGTAAGAAATTGCATATGCAGAAATAAGATGTGCAGAATGTACGTGAAGAAGCAGTAGATGATGTGACAGTGGAAGACAGACTTAAGTGCATATGTCATCCTGAAAATCTAAAGAAAACAATTTTCTGAAGGGAGGCATCTGAGAATGGTTTTCTGAAGGAAGGCATCTGCGAAAAGTTTGTTGAAAGCATTGTTGTTGCTTTAAATGACTCCTCAGATTATCTTCAGAAGAGCACAATTAAACAAAAAAAAGGCATTAAATATTATGCTTATTGTTCTTTCTCCTTCCTAAAGCTGTAAATGCTGTTCCCTCAGTCAGCTCCTGTTCCTGTCGTCTTCACATTCCTCTCTCCCCCCAAAAATTTACCAATGCAAAGCAGAACATCCACCAAGTGTACACTGCTAACTTGCTAAGCTAAGGAATCCTTAAAAGTTCACATCATCAAACTGGAAATACCATTATAATTTGACAGATGCCAGTAACTTCTAAAACATAGGAGAACGCATTAACAATATTTTGAGAAGGAAAGTTGCTACTCACCATAGCGGAGATGCTGAGTCACAGATAGACACAACAAAATGACTCTCACAATTAAAGCTTTTAGCCATGGGCCTTCATCAACAATAGATATACACCCCCCCCCCCCCTCCCCGCACAGACACACAACTGCAGTCTCAGGCAACCAGTGTGGTTTTCAATTGCCTGAAACTATAGTCGTGTGTGCGCGCGTGCGGCCGTTGTCGAAGAAGGCCCATGGCCGAAAGCTTTAATTGTGAGAGATTTTTTGTTGTGCCTATCTGCGACTCAGCATCTCTGCTATTTGGTGAGTAGTTACTTTCCTTCTCATAATATTGTTACAATCCATCCTCGATGTTTCATTGTTGGAGACTGATTTAATATGCAGAAGCTGCTGTTTCATTGCAGTATTTTCCAAACATTTCCTTTGTGTATAGTTTTGCAGCCATAATAAATTATCTAGAATAAGTTGTTGTTCACTTCTGAGTATAAAGTCTTTATTGCAGTGTGGTATCTGCTGATTTTGGGTATCATATTATTTTCAAATGAGTGCCTTGTAAGACACTGATCACACACATCAGTCAGTATTGCCTGATGGTGTAGTTTGCCAGGTTCACTCTTCTGAATGCAGTCTGGTTCCTATGCAAATTATAGCTAACCTTTTGCTCTCTGTATTTTATCCCTACTATCTTCAAAATTCCAGAGTCCAAATTCCAGTAAACATTGCCATGCTTTTTTTCACCAAAATTTAAGTTGTATTATCAGCACTGTTTCACATGTTCCTGCATTTTTCCAGAACTCAAATGTATCCTCCCCCAGTTCAGCTTGAAGACAAATCTTAAGATATTCTGTGAATAATGAGATCACTGCTGTGATTGCAGATGGTGATGAATGGAGAGAAACTGCAGCTACATGCATCAGATGATGTAGCTCAGCTAATGATCCGCGCACGGGAACTGCTGATGGGACAGCCCCCACTAGAAAACAGCAGTGCCTGGTACATACTTCTCTGCATCGACCTGGAGGCTCGCAAATATACGGCTCTCCCGGACCACTTGCTGTCACTCTACGAGTCCAATATAGCATCTAAGCAAATTCTCTCACTTCTCAAGAAGCTTAAATCTGATTCGTAGTATACATTTATTTTGTTGAACAAAATTTGTGTGCTGTGAATATAGTATTTAATGTACACCACAGGGAAACACTGAGGATCCTATAGTAGTGTGTGCTATACACCCTGTAGGATTAGAGGTAATAGTACTTCTTTGGATTGTCAAAGAAGGCTGTTCTTGTTGTGACTGAAATATTGTTGGCAGCTGCAATGAGTTGCTGAGTATTGTATTATTTTTATAATGTATTTATTCTATATCTCAAGTACTGAATGATATTTGAAAAACGAAGTATTGTAGCCTTCACTGTAAGATATTTGCATTCCGTTTGTTGCCAAGAATATTGTCAGATACTTGTATCAGTCTGTAATTTGCAGTGGAAGCTGACTACAATAAGAGGTAGAAACATACGACAGATTGAAATAATTAATGAGTATATTGTCAGCAGACAGACACTATGACCATGCAATTCATGGAGAAAGTTCTAAACTTTTATTTCTGGGATATGCCCCTGAGAGACTGAGCTATCAGAAAACTTTACGTGAAACAAACACACACACACAAACAACAACAACAACCACCACCACTAACAATATCGAATGTATGTAAGATGAAAGTGAATCTTTAAGCACATAAGATTACAACAGAATTTCTCACAGGCATTGTTACTTGAATATTGGTGACAATGGTTTTCACTGAATTTCTCACAGGCATTGTTACTTGAATATTGGTGACAATGGTTTTCACTGCATTAATCTTGATCAATATCAACAAAAAAATAAGCATGTCAGTCACGCAGATGCACAATTTAATAACTAGGTTGGTATTACAAAAGACCAATTAGAGAAATTAACAGTATGCATCATGGATGTGGAAATGAATCTATTATGTTTTTTCTTGGTACTGAATACATTGCAATGCTTTCAGCTTACACTTAGTGCAAAATTCTTACCGAGGTGGTGGACTTCAGCCGTTTCCTCCAATATTTGTTCTCTCTCGCTTGACAAACTTCTACAGAGCAACACTCTTCTTGTGTTTATGATACAAGTAGTCACATCCTATTATCTGTGCATGCAGAATGGTAGGTCATTATTTTGGGCAGTGGCAAATGATCATTTGAAGCATGAAGATTGTGTTGATGAATACAAATATTCTAAATGGTTTTCGGGATTTCATGCGCGTCCCCCTGCCCTCAGTAAAGTGCATTTTTTGTTTTGTATATCCTCTTTCTCCAAACATCTGTGGTCCAAATATATTTGCTACCATGGTGACTTTGTAGCTGAGCCACACACTTCACAGTGGTTTGCAGAGTATGGACATGGATATCAACCTTTACTTATTTACTGTGTAGGTGGTCACTAAAAATGTGCAAATACAGTGTGTATTTACGCATACAAAGAATGATTCGTACTTCTAACATTTTACCCAAGTGTGCAAGTGTGTGTGTGTGGGGGAGGGGGGGCGAGATTCCTCAGCAGTACTTTCCGTAACTGGTGCATTGGTTGTGGCATTACCATTACCTTCCACCAGGATCTCCAACTTATTTTTCTATTTACGGGATCAGGTGAACATTTAAATCCATAAAGGAAATGATATATAGGAGATAAACTGATATGTTGCATCACAGACATGACTGTGCTCATGTCAGTGCAGAGATGCATTGCACAAAATGCAATGAAAGCCACAGAGGATTTCATAAAAACTTAGCGTGAACAGTATAAAACCTAAAAAATAATCAATTACAACAAACATTACAATAAAACAATTGATAATGATGATAAGCGTTTTCTGAGGACTAACCTGATTCAGAGCATATGCCTATAAGGAAATTTTTGCTTCAAATTACCATTTCTATCACCACCCAGAATACTGACCTATCCTTATGGGATACTTTGTTGGAGCCTTCTTGTAAGTGGCAACAATGCTGTGTATTCTGAACATGTGGTAACTCTTAAGGTTTGTAGACACATCTGGTCATGTGTATGCCACACACAAATGAATATCACGTGTTTGTGAACTGGCAGCTAGAAGTGTGTCAGAAAGTGTTCCTGGTCTTTGTCTGAGGAGGAAGGAATTTATTGAAATTTAACAGTAGGAATATTACTTCTCCATGTTGTTAATTAACCTGTCAGTCAGTGATTGATGTAACAGTCAGCTTGTGTTGTTAAACACCCGTCAGTGGTAAATCTGGGGACTAATTTGAAGTATACCTCTATGATATACTTCTGAATTATTATTGTGTGTTTAATAAAACTATTTACATTAACAAATAAATTAACAGCTACCCCCTTACCTTTTGAAGACCATTACAGCAGAATTGTGCCATATTTAGTGAATTTTCTGACTGCAGTTTTATCACAAGAGTAAACTACTTCACAACAACTCGTGAAATGACCCGCATATCTTTATATCTGAAGTGAGATGATCTATCCAGTTAATGGACTTAAAACATAAAACAGATGAAATACAAGTCATATAATAGTATGGCTGGTTCCTATTAACAGAACCACAGCTGCCTGTTTTAAATGCAGCATTTAAGTTATAAAGGCATATAACCAACATCAATCTTTTACACTAATACATACATGATAACATCATTAAATTAACAGTGAGCAATGAGTTAATATAACTAATTAATGAGTGATTGTTCTTGTCAGGTGCCTTGGTTACTGAGGTGTTAAACATAATTATCAAGTTGTTGGGCAACATGTGTGAAACATATTGTATGCTGAAAACATATTGTGATGGTGGTGTTCTGATGCTTCTATGAGATTGTAAGAGGTGGACAGTGATTTGTTCAGATGTTATAATTCTGTTGTTTTGTTGATGACTTCTTGTAATGTTGAATGTTGTGTTTATTGAAAGAGGAGAAGTAATTATTGTTAGAATAATTTGAATAATTGCTGTGGCATTTTGTGGTTTCTTTTGGGGGTTAATAAGATGGACCATTGAATTACTTCACTCAATTGCTTTGCAGAAAACATTGCATTGTTCCAGAAATATTTTCCCACCTCTGCAAAGTGAGTGGAAAAATTAAAGCAGCTATCCAGTTACTCAAAATAATTTATTTATTTTTCAGAGGTCCTGCCACTAAAGATTCACGACTTAACTACATCAAAATAGCTATTTTTCTTCTCATTCTTGAGTGTCATAAATAGTGTGATCATTCTTTTGTAACTGATTGGTGTCTAATTGTATATGACTTTGTCCTGTTGACTGTGTTAGTTATTCAAGACATTTTTGGCCTCCATTGTTTTTATGGCATACTTTTAAGTGTTCTTTGTACTATTATTAAACTTTTACAACTATTTTTCATATCTTAAATCTATTCTTATCAATATTTTTTTAAATTATGATGTTTTGATTATCCTCAAGACAACTTAAATTTCCAGTTTGAATGTAGATTACAGTACACACTAAATTACTTCACTATATATGCTGGAGAAGGGCAATCATGAAATAAATTTTGCTTGATGTGTAGAATGTCTACATAGAAGTTTCTCACAAACAAAGAAATAAAGCAAAGGAATGTGATAGTTTAAAATCCTGAAGGAGAGGGGTACCATGGAATCTTAAAAACAAAAAAAAAAGCCACTCCCTGTATAATGCAGTGTTGAGCTATAGTAGGCACATAAATAAGTTGATCATATTTCCAAATTTATGTTGTTGAATTGGGAATGGTTAATAATTAAAAGCACATAAGATTCACTGTATTTCGCTCAGAAAAATTCACTTGTGCTTATGGCAGTAGCAATATTTGTCATTAATTACTGCTGAGGTTAGCTTCAGTCTATGGCTGTAATGTTTCAAAGTTGGTTACCTATATTTTCATCAAGGTATGTACCACAGTGGTGTATAGTAATAAAATAAAGGCAGTGTGTGCTTACAACTGAGTGCAGCTATAATTGTCTTGGCACTAGGAAAACTGTGTAAAACAAAGAGAGCCTACGAAACATAAATTATGTGAATGACTGATGTGAATTATTGTAAAATAAGACAAATATTTTTCAGTCTTTGCTATCCAGTAGTTACACAAATCATGCAAGATGAACAATGGAGCCAATAAACATATTTTCCAAGTAATTGTTTCTCTTTTTGCATTCTGTCCTTGTATGCAAAAATAATTTTCTAACATCCTATATTTTTCTAAATAAATTTCTCAAACAATCAGATTTTCTTCACTGGCATTCTTTGTTGACACCTCTTTAAGAGGCACTTCAATTAGTAATTGTTTGTTCAGTGTGTTCAGCTGCCACTGAATGTTTGCACTCATGATATATCCAAGTGTCCCAGACATGCAGAGGACCTATGAGGGTAGGGGTGGGGAGTGTGTTTACTATTTATCCAGTGAATATGACAAATTATTTTTTAGGTTGGCTTAATCTGATTGCATTTTCCAGTGATGATTAAAACTTAGCTGATGTCCGGAACCAATTAAGACACGGACTTACATGTCTATGATATTGAAATGTAGACAAGGAGTTTATGTACTGAATGAAAGTTATCGTGTCTGTTTCAAAATTTTTCATTTATAACTGCTTAACTAGAAAAAAAAGAAAACAAAGATGAACAATGCAATGTGATTATGTAAACATGGTACTTAATGAAAACAATCTCTATATTATCACTTGAATATTCATTCAGATTTCGGTGTGTACTGGGACTGCAGATGTGTACCTGCAAACGAACAAAAAATTAATCAAGTAACAATTTTTGAGGTGATGACTGAAACTTTGTGACTGTATCTCATATGCATCAGTACGCTGTGTTGCCAAAACCCCAAGAGTACAAAAGAGTCTTTGTACTTGGTCTGATAACAGCAGAAAATTTAGGAGACTGCTAGCATTACCAAGGCACTATTTCCAGTGTCATTTTAATGAGCGACTCCCTGTTGACCGCAAACAGTGGTCTTGCACTGCAGAAAGTTAAATCAAAGTCTATTGACTCTGAATGAGCAGTTTACTAAAGACGTGTCCTTTTATGCAGCTAGAAATGTTGTGCATGGGTTCTGAGAAAAGAGAAGTATAACATTTTGCAAAGTAGTGACCTACCAAAGATTTAAAAAAAAAAAACCTTTTTTTACTTTGATAGCTGATTTTTATAGATTTTTATGAGCTGAATGCAAATCGTGCCTTAGTTTTTTTTGTATCACCCATAGTTTTTGAGCAATATGCTTTTTGTTATATAGTACAGGGCTATTACAAATGATTGAAGCGATTTCATAAATTCACTATATCTCCATTCATTGACATATGGTCATGACACACTGCAGATACATAGAAAAACTCATAAAGTTTTGTTCGGCTGAAGCCGCACTTCAGGTTTCTGCCGCCAGAGCGCTCGAGAGCGCAGTGAGACAAAATGGCGACAGGAGCCGAGAAAGCGTATGTCGTGCTTGAAATGCACTCACATCAGTCAGTCATAACAGTGCAACGACACTTCAGGACGAAGTTCAACAAAGATCCACCAACTGCTATTTCCATTCGGCGATGGTATGCGCAGTTTAAAGCTTCTGGATGCCTCTGTAAGGGGAAATCAACGGGTCGGCCTGCAGTGAGCGAAGAAATGGTTGAGCGCGTGCGGGCAAGTTTCACGCGTAGCCCGCGGAAGTCGATGAATAAAGCAAGCAGGGAGCTAAACGTACCACAGCCGACGGTTTGGAAAATCTTACGGAAAAGGCTAAAGCAGAAGCCTTACCGTTTACAATTGCTACAAACCCTGACACTCGATGACAAAGTCAAATGCTTTGAATTTTCGGCACGGTTGCAACAGCTCATGGAAGAGGATGCGTTCAGTGCGAAACTTGTTTTCAGTGATGAAGCAACATTTTTTCTTAATGGTGAAGTGAACAGACACAATGTGCGAATCTGGGCGGTAGAGAATCCTCACGCATTCGTGCAGCAAATTCGCCATTCACCAAAAGTTAACATGTTTTGTGCAATCTCACGGTTTAAAGTTTACGGCGCCTTTTTCTTCTGCGTAAAAAACGTTACAGGACACGTGTATCTGGACATGCTGGAAAATTGGCTCATGCCACAACTGGAGACTGACAGCGCAAACTTCATCTTTCAACAGGATGGTGCTCCACCGCACTTCCATCATGATGTTCGCCATTTCTTAAACAGGAGATTGGAAAACCGATGGATCAGTCATGGTGGACATCATGATCAGCAATTCATGTCATGGCCTCCATGCTCTCCCGACTTAACCCCATGCGATTTCTTTCTGTGGGTTTTTGTGAAAGATTCAGTGTTTAAACCTCCTCTACCAAGAAACTTGCCAGAACTGCGAGCTCGCATCAACGATGCTTTCGAACTCATTGATGGGGACGTGCTGCGCCGAGTGTGGGAGGAACTTGATTATCGGCTTGATGTCTGCCGAATCACTAAAGGCACACATATCGAACATTTGTGAATGCCTAAAAAAACTTTTTGAGTTTTTGTATGTGTGTGCAAAGCATTGTGAAAATATCTCAAATAATAAAGTTATTGTAGAGTTGTGAAATCGCTTCAATCATTTGTAATAACCCTGTATAAAAATCCTATGCTGTACCGTAAATGGGGAAATTAGTGAAACACTTTGTTACAACATAATCATGGTTTGTATTTACAGTAAGCCACTTAAAATAATCATATGTGTTAATAGAGGTTTCACTTGTCAGCTGGAATTGGTTTGTTTATTCTTTCTCTTTTTTCTTTGAAGCTTCATTTGTAGCTTTTTCTATGAGGAGTCGCTTGCTGAACTTCTGGGTGAAGTTACCAACAGTAGTCCCCCATCACATTGGTGTTCCAGTGGCCTTGGTAGCATTTTTCAATCACTTTAATGTCCTGGTGAAAACGCTCTCCTTGCTCCTCATTAACATCTCCCATATTGTCCGGGAAGTAATCAAGGTGACTGTTCAAAAAGTGAACTTTCAGGCTCATTAGACATCCTAAAAGTTTTAACTTCTTTAACGTTGTAGCTATAATAGAAACATATTGTGGGTCTTTTTCATGTCCTAAGAACTTTGTAATGACTTGCTTGAATGACACCCATGCTTCTTTCCCATTTAAGGTCATTGTGGATTCAAAGTTAACATCAAACATCAATTTTCTAATGTCAGGTCCAACAAAGACGTCTTCTTTTAGATGCATACATGTTACCATTGTGTAATAAAACAGCCTTTAAACTAGTTTTGGATGAATCAATAAACAGCCTTCAGTCTGGTATTTAATACCAAACTCATTCATCAGACCAGGAATGTATGAGCAGTACACTAAATCACCTTGTTGAAAAAGCTTGGAAAATTGCTGCCCTCTCTTTCTATAAATGTATATGCTGGTTCCAAGTGCCACTTTTCTTTTGATCTAGAGCCAAGAAATTCAGCTTTTCCTTTCGTTAAGCTCAGATCCCTAACCAAATCATTAAGCCTGGTCTGAGTAAACAATTTGGGCTCTAGGCTTTCTGTATTACAATGGAATTATCATCAACTGGTTCATCTAAATCAGATTGTACATCAGAAAATACTTATGCTGGAATATAATTTAAATCATATGGTGGTTCAGGAACCAGCAAATCTACACCATGCCCTACTGGTCCGGTGGCGGATGGAAGGTTAGGGTAGCTTATTACCTTCTTGTTTTTCAAATTACGGCCAGTAATATTAACAGTGCAAAAGTAGCAATCATTGGAATGATTTCTTGGCTCCCTCCTTATCATAGGAACAGCAAATCTAAATGCTTTTTTCTCCTTTTTGGACCATTTTCTAAGATCTTCAACACATGCATAACATTCCTTATGCAGCACCCAAGATTTATCTTGATCACCAAGTTTAGATCCAAAGTATGATAGCTAAACCTTTTTCACAAAGTCTGTAATGTTTCTTTGTGTTTTTAATCACAAATTCACCACAAGTATAACAAAAACTATCAGCAGTGTTTTTACAACCACGATTAGACATTGTACTGAGCACATGGACAGGAAACCGGAAAGTGAGGTTAGGTTAACAGTAAACAATACACCACCCATTAACACAAAAATAGAATCGACCATTTTTGCCAGCAAATGTTTTTCAGCAGTGCTCTACCAATGTCATCTACATTCACTACACCTCCTTTTTATATTATTTTAACTATTTAGAAGCTGTTATGTTCTTTAAAAAAATATTTAATTTAATAAATTTAATTGTAAAATGTGAAGAAATGGTGGGTGACACAGTTTTTTTTAAGTATCATATTTGGATTACCCACCCTAAAAAAACATAATAATAAGATATTTTCAGCAAAAAAGTTTTTCCATTGTTGGCCTGTGTAATTGTTTGTGTCATTTGCAGAAACTTGTCGATGCCTCTTCACGTACCAAAGAAACCGTTTACAATTGGCGGTGGGGGGTGGTAAGCTAAATAAAACAAACCCTCTGATACATAAAATCACTTGTGACTGCTGTTCAGAGTTTGTTTCAAGAAATAAGCTTAGAATCTGGACAATGACTGAAGAGGACTGTCTGCATTTTATAACATTTTGCATGAGGACCTGTAGGTTAAAAAGATCTACATCTTCTAACTGCAAACATGCAACTCTCTACCACATTATTATTATTATTATTTAGTTTTTTAATAACACAAATTTAGCCATGGCAAACTATATGTAGTAATTATTGCCCTGGTTAACATATTTGTGCATATACATTCAAAAAATAGCATGAAATTACAATAAATTACTAAAAAGAGTCATTTGATTGAAACTGCAGAGATGTCAAGAGGTCAATCCTATATTTCTTGGTCTTCAAACAACAGTTTTAGAGTTAGATATTAAATGTCCCAAACAATTTAGCCTGGATTACATAGCCTGGTGGGCATAATTGCCAGAATTTTCTTAATACTTGTGGGTTGAAGTATTCCTTCTTTGATTGATGTCCTATGAAGTATGTCCCTCGATTTTCGAATCTTGACTGCCCTACTACCACACTGTTAGATCAAATTCATATGGGTAAGCATCACAGCCAATCTTTCCATCCTGTGCGGATGTGACTAGTATACTTATCTCCCAGTGTGATGTGAGTTATTGTATACAAATAGCATTTAGACCTTAGGAGCTCAGCATTCATCTGCTAGGTATGGGCTCGGCTACCCCAGTGTTTCTGAGCTGGGTATTAGTAGGTGCTGCGTATCCTCTGTTCACCTTACGTTCTGGGCACACTCCAGCTACTACTGTACAGTGTGGCAATGTAATGTTGTTCGTGCCACAGGAAACAGAGCCCTTGGATTGACTGCCCAGATTACAAGGATGGTAAAAACCTGTATAAACAATCACACAATCTCATGGTGTGCCACACACTGATGAGATGTGTCGTGCTGTTGAGGTGAAATAGTCATTAGCAGGCAACCTCTGGGGAACCTTCTGCATCTCAGTTGTATGTGGCTTACCTAGGCATGTGGGGATCTGTATAGGTGGTCCTTGATGTAGTAGCTGCTCGTGGGACTGTGATGGAACCCTTGAAATTTTTTCCTTCTCCTCCCAGCAGAATGGGTTGGTTGCTGGTAAATACCAACACCCATTGAAACAAGAGGACTCGTGCAGACAGTCCTGATTTAGAATTTGTTGCAGGACCTTTGTCTCTGCTAACAGAGCACGTGCTGGTAATCTGAATGTGCTTTTAATAGTTAATAGGAAAGAGGGCAGCTTGGAGAAAGTTTTACCTTTCTATGTTCAAAAAACTTAGAGGGCATTGCAAGTATCTTAGTGAGTCAAGTGATTGTGCAGTGGGACATTATTGATCAAAACTTCAAGTTGCCAACAAGTGACAAATCTTCAGAAAGCTGACTGAGCCCCATAACATCTTAAACTACAGAAGATGTGTTATTACTTGCAGAGATCTTGTGGACATTACCAAATATGAATTTAAAGTTGAATGAGTCCAAGAAGGCATTGTTGACATAAAAAAAAAAAAAAAAGAAAAGCGAGGATGGCGATCTGCTTAAGTCAGAATCGGATATACTTACTTTTAACAGCACAGAACTCCAAGAGCACGTCAAGGCAGGTTTCCTTCACCTAAGGGTGCGGCCTTACGTTCACGTCCCAATGCGTGATTTTAAATGCCAGCACTTTGGACACACTAATTTTGAGTGTAAAGGAGAAGCCACTTGTGGCAAATGGAGGAATCTGTCCATCTCCTTTGAAGTGTGTTAATTGCTCTGGGGACCACCCTGTCTAGAATCGGGACTGCAGCATGTATCTTGAGGAATGGATGATAAGAACTTAAAACTGAAGTGCATCCCATTTGGTGAGGCCAAAATGATATCTAAAGCCATGTTGTGTCCCCCCCCCCCCCCCCCCCCCCCCCACCTGCCCCACCTTCACTACCTCCTATGCTTCTGTTTTTAAACAGCCAGTTCAGAAGATTGAAGCTGCTAGAAGAATGGATACTAGTGTCAGCACAAGGACATGCATTTGTCATTTTATTCTGTTTCAGTTACTTTGATGCCTGTACCTGCTTCCAGACATCAGAAAAGGCCATGGTTGCTGACAGGGTGGAGCGTCCTGCACCAGAGGTTTAGTCTGGTTGACTGTCCAGTACTGCCACTACACTACCACCACCACCTCCACAGTTATGGTTCCAAAGCTTCTCTAAGCAAAAAACCAAATCAGCACACTGGACTCGCATTCGGGTGGGCGGCAGTTCAAATCTACGTCTGGCCATCCAAATTTAGTTTTCTGTGATTTCCCTAAATCACTCCAGGCAAATGCCTGTATGGTTACTTTGAAAGGGCACACTCAATTTCCTAACCCAACCTTGACACAATCCAAGCTTGGGTTCCATGTCTCAAAATACCTCAATGTAGATGAGACATTAAACTCAATCTTCCTTCCCTCCCTAGGCAAAAAAATCATAGGTGAAGGGTCAGCTGCTGAAAGAGACAGGAAAGCTCTCTCTGATGTATTTCATGATCTGTCTTCAGAGCTGATGGACACTGATGTTGACCTGGGGCACTTATCTTGCCCCAGCCTCCATCCGTTGCAGGCTCCTCTCCCCAGCGGAAAGACAGAGTGAGAGTGCTACACCCATGATAAATGGTTCTCATACTACAGTGGAACATGAATGGCTTTGGGAAATGTGGAAGAACTGAAATTCTTGCACAGGAACACCCCTTGCACTTGTGTTTAAAAGAAAATGTATTTTAAAGTGTCTGATGCCCCTGCACTACAGGCCTCTAGCCTTCATCACAAGGATAATGTGACTGGGGAGGAGTCGCTCTGTCAATAATGCACACCACTCCTCTGCTCTCTCCCAAGCTGCTGATGTGCAAGCAACTACAGTTGAAGTTCATGTGTACCAGAGGATCACTGTTTGCTCACTGTATTTACCTCCACAAAATCCGATAGACTCTGAGGCTCTAACAGAGCTTATAGAACATCATTGCTCATACTGGGAGACTTCAATGCCTATGTTGTTTTGTGGGACCCGACCTCTACTTGTCCTGGGGTTGGGTTTTGGAGAGTCTCGTGATGTCTCAAGAGCTGTGAATCCTCAACACAGTTGCTCCCACTCTTTTCTGTGCTGCTACTGGGTCATCCACAGTGATCCTCTCCCTCTGCTCTTGAGCACTTGAGGACTCTGTTCAATGGGAAATCACTAATTACCTACATTCCAGTGACCTCTTTCTGTTCCATATTCACCTACTGGATGGAGCTTTCACTGAAAGCACACAGCCACAACGAATGGTCAGCAGAGCTGATAGGATGCATTTCAGCCAGCTGGCTGTGTTTGGATGCTGTGACAGTGTCCAGGGGTGAGTGCTGTCACTGACGTCTCCATCCTGAAGTCCTCAGATATTCTTCAGAGGTAACCTATCTCTCGGTTGACTGATCTGTGGCATTCAGGAATCTGGTTCAGGCGTGCAGTTCTGCGGCAGTTTTTCTCCTAACAGCAGAAAACCTCGAAGCCCTTTGAGTTGCAAGAGCCATGGCTCAGCATGTAGTTACAGAGAGAAACAAAAGATCATGGCAAGTCTCCTTGGATTCTATAAATTGTTCCACTCATTCCACCCAAGTACAGAAAGCCATCAGGAGGATTTTCAGTAAATACAATCGATTACCAACAGTAGTAGTGCTGAAACAAGTCTGTCTCCAAACAATTCCCAGAGACCACTCAGACATTGGCAGAGCAGTTTAAAACGACTGCTGCCATGCCAGCCAGGATCTGGTGTTTACCACTCTGGCGAGGAACAAGTTGGATTTGAGAGCCAACAATTTTGAGTCTTACAATTGCCTTTTCCCCATGTGAGAGCTGGGTTCTGTACCACCTGAGGATTGTGATAGTGCACTTGGTCATGGTCAAATCAAGTACAGCATACTTCAACATTTGCCAGCAGTGTCAAAAGGAATCACCCTTGGATATTTTAATCTGATATGGCAGACAAGCCACTTTCCCACCTCATGGAGAAAGACCATTTTGATACCTTGCCTCAAACCAAGGAAGGACCTAATGTGTCGTGGTAGCTACTGGAGGATTGCCTGTGTGAACTGTGTAGGAAAGATCCAGGAGTGAATGGTTAACCATCGTCTAGTCCAGATGTTAGAAACCAGGCAACTTCTTAGGAGCTCTCTGTGTGAATTCAGGAGATTTTGGTCTATTGTCGACAGCTTGACCCTGCCAGAGGAGGCTGTTCAGCAGGATTTCCTATGCAATCATCACTGTACAGGTGTGTTCTTTGATATGAATAAGGTGTACAATACTACTTTGAGACGCAATATTCTAGGGCAGCTCCACCAATGGGGCTTCTGTGACCACCTCCCAACCTTCATATAGTCCTTCCCCTCTAAGTGCTTTTTTAGTTCCTGAGTTGGTGATGTGCTGTTGGACTGTTTTGGACAGGAGAATGGTGTTCCTCAGGACAGTGTTTAAAGTGTTGCCCTCTTTGCCATAGCCATAAACAGTATCACAAGGAATCCTGTACAACGCTCCGTAATAGTGGATGATTTTGAAATTCTTGTCTGTTCCTCCTCCAGTCTTGGGACAGTGAATTGTTGATTGGAACTTGCATTTCAGTGGCTGGAGGAGCAAGCTGCAAAGACTGATTTTGAGTTTTCTGCTGATTGTGTGTGTGTGCGTGTGCATGTGTGCTCATTTTAATTGTTCTTGTCATATTTTTAATTTACCTTTTAAAGGCACTGCGCCTCATTTTTGACTCAAACCTATTGAGGTTACCACACCTAAAGGACCCAAAAGCAAAAGCCCAGAAGGCACTAAATATCCTGAAATGACTTATCCACAGATCTTGGGGACTGGACAAGGCACATCTCGTCCAGTTTCATATAGCCTTTGTCCAATCACGACTGAACTATGGGTGCTCAGTGTACGGGTCAATGAGGCCCGTTTACCTACAGATTGAGGGGATCAGGCTGGCCTCAGGTCTTACAGGATCAGCCCTATACCCAGTCTCTGTGCTGAGGCTGGTGAACTGCACTTGCCATCCTGCAGTAACTCTTCATTAGAAGTGTAAATTTGTCTCTGCTCCCACTTCCCCCAACACATCATACTGTTGCTTGTCCAGCTGTGAAACACCTCTTTGCCAACCGTCCATTAGATTTAGTGCAGTACAAGAGAGTTTGCACTTCTCCATATTTTTTAATATATTTTTTTAATATATTGTTTTATGAGATTTTAACTGAGCACCACAACTCTGTAGCGGTATTTATGAATGGGTCTAAACAAGGGCACTCTGTTGGTTACTCTGTTCTTTTCCCTGGTTGTGTCCTCAAGTAAGATCGCCTCACTAGTGTACTGTATTCGACACAGAATGATGCATGATCTTGGAGGCATTGGAGCAGATGAGATGTGTCACAGATGCTCTGAATTCCTTGTCTGTTTTGATTCTGTCAGTGCCCTCACTCTCTACGATGCTTGTTTCCAGCAGGTAAAGTACTCTAGAATGTCCCCCCTTCTTCTGACTGTAAAGGCTGGGGAAGGTAGTGACCCACCCTTTCTCCATTGTTTTACATGAGGTGTGAGTGATTTTGTACGTCAAAGGCTGAGTGAGGTGGGAGTGACAGAGTGTCATTTTGTTGGTTTACTCCTCATTGTATGATAAACGTATTAGTCATTTACCCCCATTCATTTTTATTAAATATTTGTACGGGAGCTGGTAACCTCACTGTTTATTCATACTTACCAGATACGAAGGTCAGCTGCCCGGACATCATCTCCTACAGCAGTACAGTGCAGAATGAGATTTTCACTCTGCAGCGGAGTGTGCGCTGATATGAAACTTCCTGGCAGATTAAAACTGTGTGCCCGACCGAGACTCGAACTCGGAAGGTAGGAGACGAGGTACTGGCAGAAGTAAAGCTGTGAGTACCGGGCGTGAGTCGTGCTTCGGTAGCTCAGATGGTAGAGCACTTGCCCGCGAAAGGCAAAGGTCCCGAGTTCGAGTCTCGGTCGGGCACACAGTTTTAATCTGCCAGGAAGTTTCATATCAGCGCACACTCCGCTGCAGAGTGAAAATCTCATTCTGGAAACATCCCCCAGGCTGTGGCTAAGCCATGTCTCCACAATATCCTTTCTTTCAGGAGTGCTAGTTCTGCAAGGTTCGCAGGAGAGCTTCTGTAAAGTTTGGAAGGTAGGAGACGAGGTACTGGCAGAAGGAAAGCTGTGAGTACCGGGCGTGAGTCGTGCTTCGGTAGCTCAGATGGTAGAGCACTTGCCCGCGAAAGGCAAAGGTCCCGAGTTCGAGCCTCGGTCGGGCACACAGTTTTAATCTGCCAGGAAGTTTCAGTACAGTGCACTTCTCAAAATTACGCACAATTGAAGATTTTTAGTTCTGTTAAGTCCAAAACATTTCAACTACTTTAACACAGCTATAGGTAGATGGGAGCATAGCAGTAAGTGTTGTATTCTGAAGCGCTTCATTGACTGTGGACCTCGGCGAGGTGGGTTGGCTTGCTTGCCTCTATCATTCAGACTGCCGTACAGTAGGTGTGACCGAATGGGAGGGGTATCGGGAGAAACATCAGACAGACCCATAGTTTATGAAGAGAGCCTGCTGCTTTTTCGATGTTTGCAGGAGCATAAGTCTGTACGATTGACTGATGTGGCCTTATTATACAGGGTGATTCTAAAAGGGCTTTTCAACTTTAATTACATGCAGAATTTTGTGGAACAGGCTTGCATGGGTAGTATAGGTTTCATCTTGTAGCAAAATATTGCAAGTTCATCCCACACTTTCACTAGGGCTGAACATACAGCAGACGCCCCCACGCCATCTGAACTTAATTTCTTGCCACACTTTATTCAGTAAACCTGGCATCATGTCTGCAATGCCACTCTGTATGATTTCAGGTGCAATGTTTTTCTTGACACACTTCAGTCAGGCAATTGAGGAGTTATGAGGTCTCATAATATGTCAATGTCATGGGACTGCGGATAAAACTGTCACTTGCTCTATGACAGCATCGGAAACTCATGAGTGAGCTTGAGTTTCGTTATGATGAATGCTACAAGAATTTGAACGAAATTCTGATGCTAGGAGTAAACTTAGGCCTACTAGGATCTTCCTTAAGGTACTCAGTGAGAAATTTACATTGAACCCTTGTTGCTGACTTTGTTCCATCCAACGCAGTGAGCATGTTCGGGTCCTGTGATAAATGCAATTTTCATTTTTCAGTCTTCTGTCCTTCCTAGTGGTGGGATTTCAGCACTTCAATAATAAGTGATTGAAACTCTTGCTACCAGACAGAAGATTAACCACACGATTTTCAGTTTTCTGTCGTTCCTACTGGATGAAACTTGAAGTACTGTGCTAGAAGATGACACCTTAACCATGTCTTTGTCGTCTCAGTAAAGTTGTATATGTAAGTGAGTTGTAAAGTCCTTTTAGACTCACCCTATATAATGACATACATAAAATCGAATCCTCTACAAAATCTCTTCAAAAACAAATTTGTCTTCAATGAAGGAGTAAAGTTTCTTGTGGGAAGTAAATGTTTTATAATGATTGATGATTCAGCGGAGAAGTGTAATTCTACAAATTCAAAGGTCTTGTGTTCAATACCCAGTCAGTTCCTTGGATTTTTTACCTGTCACATATCACATCTTTCACCTCTGGCTATGTTTGTTGGTGTGGAAAATGTCAAGTTATGCCGTGGTTTTCAATTGACATTAAACTGTTGGTCTCCCCTACCAACTGGATGGGTAAGTCAGTTCAGAGGTCAGAGGAAGACAACACATCCAATAGGGCCATGCCTATTAAAGGACTGCGCCAAGAACAATCGTCGAACTGATAATTGCCTTATTTAAAGCAATAAATAAAAATCTTGGAAGAAACATTGTGGTCATTCTTAGTTACCCAACAATGCTCCAGTATGGAAAATATTGGACTAAAGTTGGAAACTTAAGCTTACAACTATGTACTATCTTTAATTTTTTTAAACTGTTAATGTTGGAAAGGCAAAGCCAGAAAATATTTATAATTTGAAAATGAGGTATTTGACATATATTCCAGACTTCATTAAAAAAGTAAAAAATGTACAATTGTTACACCAGTATTTGTTAAAAATAACATCACTGAATTCAGGATAAATATGTAAGTGACAGGATAAAAGAAAATGAAAAATTATGTTGAAAAAATGCCTACCCGACCTTTCCCTTTAAAAATTCACCATTTAACCGAGGTATTCAACAATACAGCAACTTATCAAGTCGAATGAAAAACACAGTCTCAGTTTTTTTTGGTTTTTATAAAATTAATAATCACTAATATAAATACAGATAGCCGTACTGTAGGTGCAACCACAACGGGGGGGGTATCTTTTGGGAGGCCAGACAAACGCATGGTTCCTGAGGAGGGGCAGCAGCCTTTTCAGTAGTTGCAGGGGCAACAGTCTGGATGATTGACTGATCTGGCCTTGTAACACTAACCAAAATGGCCTTGCTGTTCTGGTACTGCGAACGGCTGAAAGCAAGGGGAAACTACGGCCGTAATTTTTCCCGAGGGCATGCAGCTTTACTGTATGATTAAATGATGATGGCGTCCTCTTGGGTAAAATATTCCGGAGGTAAAATAGTCCCCCATTCGGATCTCCGGGCGGGGACTACTCAGGAGGACATCGTTATCAGGAGAAAGAAAACTGGCGGTCTACGGATCGGAGCGTGGAATGTCAGATCCCTTAATCGGGCAGGAAGGTTAGAAAATTTAAAAAGGTTAATGGATAGGTTAAAGTTAGATATAGTAGGAATTAGTGAAGTTCGGTGGCAGGAGGAACAAGACTTTTGGTCAGGTGAATACAGGGTTATAAATACAAAGTCAAATAGGGGTAATGTAGGAGTAGGTTTAATAATGAATAAAAAAAATAGGAGTGCAGGTAAGCTACTACAAACAGCATAGTGAATGCATTATTGTGGCCAAGATAGATACGAAGCCCATTCCTACTACAGCAGTACAAGTTTATTTGCCAACTAGCTGTGCAGATGACGAAGAAATTGATGAAATGTATGATGAGATAAAAGAAATTATTCAGGTAGTGAAGGGAGACAAAAATTTAATAGTCATAGGTGACTGGAATTCGATAGTAGGAAAAGGGAGAGAAGGAAACATAGTAGGTGAATATGGATTGGGGCTAAGAAATCAAAGAGGAAGCCGCCTGGTAGAATTTTGCACAGAGCGTAACTTAATCATAGCTAACACTTGGTTCAGGAATCATGAAAGAAGGTTGTATACATGGAAGAACCCTGGAGATACTACAAGGTTTCATGTAGATTATATAATGGTAAGACAGAGATTTAGGAACCAGGTTTTAAATTGTAAGACATTTCCAGGGGCAGATGTTGACTCTGTCCACAATTTATTGGTTATGAACTGCAGATTAAAACTGAAGAAACTGCAAAAAAGTGGGAATTTAAGGAGATTGGACCTGGATAAACTGAAAGAACCAGAGGTTGTACAGAGTTGTAGGGAGAGCATAAGGGAACAATTGACAGGAATGGGGGAAAGAAATACAGTAGAAGAAGAATGGGTAGCTTTGAGGGATGAAACAGTGAAGGTAGCAGAGGATCAAGTAGGTAAAAAGATGAGGGCTAGTAGAAATCCATGGGTAACAGAAGAGATACTGAATTTAATTGATGAAAGGAGAAAATATAAAAATGCAGTAAATGAAGCAGGCAAAAATGAATACAAACACCTCAAAAATGATATCGACAGGAAGTGCAAAATGGCTAAGCAGCGATGGCTAGAGGACAAATGTAAGGATGTAGAGGCTTATCTCACTAGGGATCGAAGATAGATACTGCCTACAGGAAAATTAAAGAGACCTTTGGAGAAAAGAGAACCACTTGTATGAATATCAAGAGCTCAGATGGAAACCCAGTTCTAAGCAAAGAAGGGAAAGCAGAAAGGTGGAAGGAGTATATAGAGGATCTATACAAGGGCAATGTACTTGAGGACAGTATTATGGAAATGGATGAGGACGTATATGAAGATGAAATGGGAGATATGATACTGCGTGAAGAGTTCGACACAGCACTGAAAGACCTGAGGTGAAACAAGGCCTCGGGAGTAGACAACATTCCATTAGAACTACTGACAACCTTGGGAGAGTCAGTTCTGGCAAAACTCTACCATCTGGTCAGCAAGATGTATGAGACAGGCGAAATTCCCTCAGACTTCAAGAAGAATATAATAATTCCAATCCGAAAGAAAGCAGGTGTTGACAGATGTGAAAATTACCGAACAATCAGTTTAATAAGTCACAGCTGCAAATACTAACGCGAATTCTTTACAGATGAATGGAAAAATTGGTAGAAGCTGACCTCGGGGAAGATCAGTTTGGATTCCATAGAAATGTTGGAACACGTGAGGCAATACTGACCCTACGACTTATCTTAGAAAATAGATTAAGGAAAGGCAAACCTACGTTTCTAGCATTTGTAGACTTAGAGAAAGCTTTTGACAATGTTGACTGGAATACTCTTTTTCAAATTCTGAAGGTGGCAGGGGTAAAATACAGGGAGTGGAAGGCTATTTACAATTTGTACAGAAACCAGATGGCAATTGTAAGAGTTGAGGGACATGAAAGGGAAGCAGTGGTTGGGAAGGGACTGAGACAGGGTTGTAGCCTCTCCCCGATGCTATTCAATCTGTCTATTGAGCAATCATAAAGGAAACAAAAGAAAAGTTAGGAGTAGGTATTAAAATCCATGGAGAAGAAATAAAAAGTTTGGGTTTCACTGATGACATTGTAATTCTGTCAGGGACAGCAAGAGACTTGGAAGAGCAGTTGAACGGAATGGACAGTGTCTTGAAAGGAGGGTATAAGATGAACATCAACAAAAGCAAAACGAGGATAATGGAATGTAGTCGAATTAAATTGGGTGATGCTGCCAGCATTAGATTAGGAAATGCGACACTTAAAGTAATATAGGAGTTTTGCTATTTGGGGAGCAAAATAACTGATGATGGTCGAAGTAGAGAGAATATAAAATGTAGACTGGCAACGGCAAGGAAAGTGTTTCTGAAGAAGAGAAATTTGTTAACATCGAGTATTGATTTAAGTGTCAGGAAGTTGTTTCTGAAAGTATTTGTATGGGGTGTAGCCATGTATGGAAGTGAAATGTGGATGATAAATAGTTTGGACAAGAAGAGAATAGAAGCTTTCAAAATGTGGTGCTACAGAAGAATGAGGAAGAATAGATGGGTAGATCACATAACAAATGAGGAGGTATTGAACAGAATTGGGGAGAAGAGGAGTTTGTGGCACAACTTGACTAGAAGAAGGGATCGGTTGGTAGGACATGTTCTGAGGCAGCAAGGGATCACCAATTTAGTATTGGAGGGCAGTGTGGAGGGTAAAAATCGTAGAGGGAGACCAAGAGATGAATACACTAATCAGATTCAGAAGGATGTTGGCCGCAGTAGGTACTGGGAGATGAAGAAGCTTGCACAGGATAGAGTAGCATGGAGAGCTGCATCAAACCAGTCTCAGGACTGACATGCAGTACAACAAGTTAAATGCAAAGTTCAGTTAAATGAAAGGAGAGAAAATCTTGAAGAAAATGTTCAACAGTAACATGATCACTGTTTTGTATTTTTGAATGCGTATTTTGCATTGCTCTTTATTGCTTACAGTAATCCTTCACTGTTCCCTCGCTCTTTCAGAAAAATCAAGAATTAACTAGAACTCTCATAAAAGTGCACTTTAATTTCAAATTGTCTTTTCACTATGGCCATGGACAACGAATTTCTTTCTCCCAACGACTGGTTCATCATCACACTGATGATTCTTTAATCAAATAAGTTTCCTGTAGGAATTTGTAATCCCACAGTTTATCATTATCATCACAGTTCCCCAATTACAGAGATATATTCTGATTTATTTTCGATACAAATTAATTTTTAAGACAAATGCTAGTGTGTCTCATTGCTTGGTTCTCTGTCCCGTTGTAGCCGTGTTAGTGAACAGATGGAATAAAAGGCGCTTTCTTAATGAATGTTTAAATAAATTGAATTATATTAATCTTACTTTATTCATTTGTAATACTTAATTTCCTCCTTGTCCTCATCTAATAATTGTTGTTCTTCTGCAAATATTCATTGCTGGTCATCTTAATACGATGATGCAATGGATCGGCCACCATTGGCACAACCTTAAGTGCTCACAGCACAGCCCAAAATATGAACTGATCTTCACTCATTTGCATGGTAACGAAATCTGATGCCGATTTATAAGTCTCATTTTATTGCAAAGTTAATTCTGATGCACAAAACTGATTATTCACTCTCCCACGATCACGCAGCATTGTGTTACATATAGGCATACAACACAGGCCTGCCGATTTTCGTCTTCTGTGTCGTCATAATTGTTCTTTCCAGCTTATGACTCTTATATTCATGACAACAATGGAGAATTTACATTTAGAAAGGGAAAAAACAAATAAACGATAAGAAGAAGGGAAAATTATCACTAAACCTAAAGAATTCCATTCATCAATTCCAGAAAAGATTTTGAAAATATCAATGCATCACTGTTCGAGGTAAGAGCAATGTGCAACACATGGCCTAATTTTTGCTTCTCATGCTGTGTGCAGTGTGAAGCATTGAAATTTACTTCTGTCATTCAGTAACAATATTTTATTATTAAAATTTTTTGCACTCTCAATAAGACTGTGTGAATGTAAGTCACAAGATGGCTTAAACTATAATGTTTTATCAGTAATTGCTGTGCACTGTTCTACCAGCATCCTGGAGTTGGATATCGTTACCTTTAGATTTTTTTTTTTTTTTTTTTTTCAGAACCTAAGGTAAAGGCACCAGTAGTTGACTGAGCACCAGTAGTTGACACTTTCAAATAAAAGTTCTTAAAACAAGAAAATCGCTTTATTTACAGAGAGAGTTGTGACTGTTGTATGGTGGTGCCATCTACAGTGTAATTTGATAACTATCATATTTTTCTAGCAGCCATCTTGAAGTGGGTGCTTCTGTTTGTAACACTGTGTTTGTGTTTCTCTGCTTTCGTTGATTTTCTTCTCGAAATCGATAAGGAGGTAACTTTTTTGATGTGGCAAAGCAAGCATAAGATAATATTATTTTTTGTGTATAGTTTTGTAGATGGTTCCAGTATAAACAAAATAAGCAAATTTGTGAAATATTTGTGAATTTAGGTTATGGTGTGGTCAGGGATCAGGTGTCAAGTACTGGTGCTAATGTTCCTTATTTTTAGTAGTTGACACATCTGTCTACTACTAAGTCCAAGAACTTTTTTAATACCTTTTGCATTCCCTGTATCCTCATAAGCTTAGCTCTGTGGAGTTTGTGTTAAATTTATCGTTTTATGTATAGATCCAGTAGTTGACACCCAATGTCAACCACTACCTCATACCATGTCAACTACTGGCATTCAAGTAATGTGAATTTCTGACATTTTGTTTTATATTATTTAGGTCATTATAATGCCACTAGTAAAAGGGAAGATGCTCAGTTATCCAGAGGAACAAATGCAGCTTGCCATCAATGCAGTACTTAATGGAATGCCTGTTTCTACAGCAGCAAAAAGTTTCTCGGTTCCTTGAATTACTTTAATGTACAAAGCCAGAGGGAAGACGCCTAGAAATCATTGCACAGGTCCTGATACAGTTCTTACCGAAGAAGAGGAAGATTTATTAGAACACTGGATTTGTACTGTGGCTACGGCCAGATTCCCCCGTAACAAAACTCGAACTTCTGGACAGTGTGCGGCACCTGATTGAACAACTGAAACGTAAAAATCCCTTTGTTTGTAACCACCCAGGGAAAACTTGGTACAATGCTTTTCTGAAGTGCCATCCCAATATTGGGATTAGAATGTCACAAATCTGACATCAAGCAGGGCAGGAGTAAAGCCGGGAGCTATGAGAAACTGGTTTGATGAGAGAGATAAATATTTAACAGAGAACAATTTTAAGTCAATTCTTCAAAGTCCCGAAAGAGTTTTTAATTTAGATGAAACTGCTTTTTTTCTGAACACCAAAGGGAACAAAGTGTTGGCCTCGAAAGGAGAAAAAAATGTGTACCAGCAAGTGAATAGTGACAAGAAAGAATGTCTAACGGTTTTGTTGACTGGAAATGCAAATGGTGATTTAGCACCTCCATGGACAGTGTTTAAATACATTAGGCTACCACAGGAACTAGCAGAGAGTGTACCAAAACATTGGGGAATAAGTAAATCTGAAACAGGTTGGAGGACAGGTCCATTATTCTTTGAATTCATAACGAATGTTTTCCAGTCTTACCTTCTAGAAAAGAAAATACCACTGCCAGTCATTGTGTTTATTGATGGCCATGTGTCACATTTCACCTTACACACTAGTAAGTTTTGTAATGAGCATGGGATAATACTCGTAGCTTTGCTTCCAAATTCTACACATCTTCTTCAACCTATGCATGTTGCTGTCTTTCATTTGTTAAAGGAAAGTTGGAAAAACAAGGTACATCAGTGGAGATTGGAACATTTGGATCAGCCAGTGCTTAAGAAGATCCATTTTGCACCCTTACTGGAACAAACTTTGGATGAGTTCATTAAACCGTCTGTCCTGCAGAATGGATTCAGGAGATATGGACTTGTTCCATGGAATCCAGAGTCTGTAGACTACTCAAAAATTCCATCAGTGAGCGATGATGTTATACTTACTACTCACAGAACTGCCACTTCCGAAAAATTAAACCTAAGAGTTGGATTAGAGGTTCTAGAAACATACATTGGGAAAGATAAACTTTCATGTTTTGAGTCTTGAAAGTGATATGTGGGAAGGAAATATAAATGACCAGTCTTTGTTATTGCTTTGGAAGGAAATTAAAAATGATTGTCATCATTCTATCCTTTCCCAGTCTGTTGATGACACAAACAACTGTGTGGCAAATCAAAATGAAAAAGTAGAGGAGGGAAATGTCCATCCAGATGAAAAACAAAATAATCGAAAATAAAAAACAGGAAGACATGAAAAGCTTGGCAGGCAACAACCAAAATAAAGAAAGAGAGGAGACTAATGTAACAGACCAGTGTGTCTCATCCAAGAATTCAATGAAAAATTCTGAGTTTCCTGTGTGCTTCTAGTGGAAATATTAATAAGAAATCAGGGGACCAACTAATCCCATCCCCATTCAAACGTGCATTGTTTTGGCCACAGAGTACAGGAAAACAAGGGAAAAGAAGATTAAGAGAAAAACTTCCAAGTGTTGTGACATCCAACCAGTGGCAGGAATATCATCATAAGAAGGAACAACTGAAGCTACAAAGAGAAAGACTAAAAGCTGAGAGAGCAGAAGCACGAAAACTGAAGAAACAACAGTCTGAGATTGCTAAGAAACTCAAGAAGCAAACTAAAGCAGAGAATCTTAGAAAGCCAAAAGTGCACAAGACAAGAACAATTTCAGTGTCCTCAGATTCTGAAGATGAAGAATGGAGTGAGCCAGGCAGCAGTATGGATGACATTAGTATGCTCCCTGACAGTGATTCACAGACATCTGATGGCAAGGAAGATGACAATTCTGATTAAACAATTATAACAGAAAAAGAAACAGCAAACAAAGAAGAAAATACGAATAAATTTTATAAAAATGGCGAATTTCCTCTTGTTTCTTTTCCTGGAAAGAAGAGATATTTCAAATATGTTTGTAATGTTCAGCGTATGTTTGAGGATGGTGAAATGGAAGTAATGGCTCTAAAATCTTGCAACTGTCAGAGAAAAGTTTTTTTATGTTGATGAAAGTGATTGTTATTAGTCCATCACAGGTTATTGACAAGCTTCCTTTACCTCTCTCATATATCACTAATGAACATTTGAAATATGAATTCCAAAACAGTATTGACTGTGATGTGTAGACTGAAGTTATTTATTTAGTGTCAACTACTGAAATTTTTCCTGTCAACTACTGAAATTTTTCCTGTCAACTACTGAAACTTTCGTGTCTCACTAGTGTCAACTACTGATGACTGCACTTATATTTTTGTTATAATTTTTATTTACCATTTAATGTACCTTAACATAGTGAATTATAATAAATATCAAATCACAAAAGATCAAAGAACCTGAAGATTAATTGTGTTTGTGCCCAACATCCACTTGTATTCGTAAATATCAAATTAAAGTAGTTTCATTTCTTAAGGTGTCAACTACTGGTGCCTTTAACTTAGTTATTATTTTGCAAAAATACTTTTTTTTAAATTTACATTAATGTTATGGAGAAAATAGGTAAGATTTCTGAAATGATAAGAAAATAGTAACACAGAGCTTAACATTGTACAGAACAAGTTGGCTAACATGGAAGTTGAAAATGCATGAGTTTCGGGACTTGATATTGGATGTCACTCTGAAACTGAAGCAGATAATATGATAGATAATTTATTGTGTCAAAATGATGCTCAATTAGGTGATCTTTCACGTACCTAGCGTAATTCATCAATCTGATGATGATGTTTCATGTGAAGAAAATGTTCTGTTGGGTGACATTTTACGTGAAACAACCTATAAAACAAATATCTGGTCAAACTACCAGTCTCATTGCTTTATTGTTGTGACAATTTAAGGTTATGAGAGACAACATAATCAAGTAATTTGAGAAACAATCTAGTAACATACAGAAACTGACTGCTAATTTCAAATTATTGTCATTATAGTACAATACTCAAGCAAATGATGTTTCACAATTAAAGAAAGCTCATCATAGTCTTCCGAAAGCTGCACAGACCTTGTCTAAAGATCAAAAACAAATAAAAGGTACATGCTGTTGTGCAGTAAGAAAATAAATTTGATACATTCGTACATGAACAGTGTGTGAAAGTAGAAAAACAGTTCGCTAATCCCTACAGACACATTGTTGATGATTTTTCTCAATGTCTTTTGCACAAGGATGTAAATGACTTAAGTTCAGAACTAGAGCATTTCGTAGATGAAACAGTCAGTGCCACTATGTCTGACCCAGATGATTCCGGTGAATCTTAAAGTCTCAAGTAGCTCGAATGAAAGCCACCGTAAGCCAAGATTTATCGGAATGGAGTGACACAATAAATGCTCAAGTAACAATACAATTCTAATAACCTACAGTATTACGAAATTATATACCATATGAAGTGACAACTGCAGAGTGGCTTTCTTCTGTTCTACTTGCAGAAAGTTTTAATTCACCACCTTGAGTTCAATGTCTTTACGCCAAAATGATGTGGCCAAGTTGCAGCGCAAAATTACAATTCCAGCCAGCCTTATAACTTGCATGTGTGTGATGTTATCTTCCATGTCACCTGAGTGTGGTACACAGTGTGCTGACCAGCACACATGAAAACACTAACATAAACATAAAAGAAAATATAATAATTGGTTTCATCCTGGTTACCAGGATCTGGACCATCTGCTGGAATTCACTTTATCCCAACTAGAACCATGTGAGAATAAAAATTACATAAAAAATAATAATCAGATACTCCATGTACCACCTGACACTAGCTGGGAAAATTACATCCTTGATATGACTAATAAAGTCATTTAACTTAAGAAGAAGGGATCGGTTGGTAGGACATGTTCTGAGGCATCAAGGGATCACCAATTTAGTATTGGAGGGCAGCGTGGAGGGTAAAAATCGTAGAGGGAGACCAAGAGATGAATACGCTAAGCAGATTCAGAAGGATGTAGGTTGCAGTAGGTACTGGGAGATGAAAAAGCTTGCACAGGATAGAGTAGCATGGAGAGCTGCATCAAACCAGTCTCAGGACTGAAGACCACAACAACAATGACTAATAAACCACAATTGGATAGCCATACTGAAGTCCTTTTAAATCTCATTAAGCCCTCCGACAATAATCATATGAGAGGATGGGAGCAACGAAGGCAGTCACATTGATCTTCTAAGATATAATGACCCTACTGTGGTTTTTCTGACTTGTTCTACATCCTGGAGGACCTCCTCACTACAGATCAATTGGAATGAAAGCAAATTCAGTCTAATCTGAGATTAGAGTTGCGTTGATTATGGATGAGCCTCTGCATACAAAACAAATGCAGGTTTTAGTGCAGGCCTCAGTACATGCTATAGTGGGAAATATTCCCACCAAAGTAGTTTTAAACCTCTGTTACGCAATTACAATAATTTCATGCAGTACACTATTTGACTAGCACAGATCTCCACTGTTCCTATTAGCACATCTTACTATCAATGGTGTTTAGGAAATGCACAGCTTTTGTCCATGTTGGCAGAAGTTATCAATTTTGTGTTTTACCTTTTGGACTTAATGTACGTTCTGGTGTATTTATAATGACACTAGATATGGTTCTTGGATCAGATAGATAAAGTAGCCTAATACTACTTTATGTTGATGACATCATGATTACAAATGCTACGTGCGAAGATGGACCTTGCCATTGGTGGGGTGGCTTGCACGCCTTAGCAATACCATAGGTGTAACCAAAACAGAGGGGTATCAGACAAACATGTGGTTCCTGGAAAAGGGCAGCAGCCTTTTCAGTAGTTTCGGGGACAACAGTCAGGATGATTGACTGTTCTGACCTTGTAAGATCACCAAAATGGCCTTGCTGTGCTGGTACTATGAACTGCTGAAAGCAAGGGGAGACTACAGCTGTGCAGCAACGTGTGTTCATTTGCCCTGATCTGAACATACTTGCTTGGTCTGGTCAACCTTTATCCGTACTTTTCTTATTTAGTGGTCATCCCTTGGTATTGAACATTACCAACAGATTTTATTTTATTTTCTTTCTCGTCCTTCCCTCCTTGTTTTATTCCTTCTTATTATTACTATTTTAACTTAGGTTATTTAATTTCCCTACCCACCAGTTACCCACTATGTACCCTAATCCTATACCACATTATTTACATTCATTCTGGAAACATGCTTTCACCCTAGCCAAACTGCAATCCCACATACTTTTCCTCCGGTCCTGCTTAACTTTTGGAATTACCCCTAAAGGACTTACCTTAAAAGTTCCCATCTCTGGGTGCAATCCCTCCTTCCACCAGTCTCTCCTGGACTTCCAGAACCTTCAATCCTTAGCCCTTACCCAAATTGTCCTGAATCTCTACACTACTTCGTGTAACCACCACTCCCAACAGCTCCTATCTCTCTTCAAAGTCCTCCACCTCCCAAACCCCTGCTTGGAGAACACACTCAGGAACATCATCCTAGAAGCCAGCTGGTAGAGCACTTGCCCGCGAAAGGTAAAGGTCCTGAGTTCAAGTCTCGGTCCGGCACACAGTTTTAATCTGCCAGGAAGTTTTACTGTCTTTATATGTCCACAAGTAATGTCATTCATTACAGGATCGTTTTCATTAATAAAAAGATATTATTTTTTGGAACATACTTTGAAAAAAAAATCATTAAGTTAAGGGGTTAACTAAATAAATTAATGTTGTAAAAAATTTTGTGCCTTTCATTTGTAATTGTTCAGTTGTTCTACCAAACCGTGACACAAAATATATAAAAATCTGTGCAACTATAAGTATGTTTTAATACTTTACCTAGAAGAATCACTTTTACACAGGCGAGACAGCCCAGATCAGTTTAAAGTAGACCTCCTGAGCCTCGCACGCTGCATCGAGTACTGACTCCAGTCACGCCCGACAGCCGAGCCTTGTGTCTCTGAGCTGGCACTGCCTTTGAAGTATGCTCCCCTCAGCAGGCACCACAAGTTGTGGAACACCACGGCAAATGCCAATGGCGGGAACGTCACAAATGCCACGATCAGCCAGCAGCTCAGAAGACAGGCACCAGTGCAGGGTGACAAATTGAAGTCTGTCACATAACAAAAACATGCTGTTCTAGTACTGAAGTCAGAACTTAGAACATGATGAGCTGGAGCTACCAGTGTGCTTGTAACACTTATCATTTAACATACATATTATTAGGGTACGTTTATTCTGTCGCCTCACTGATCTCTGTTTGTAGACATGGCCAGGCAATAAGGAAATGACCTCACTGTATCTTACTGACCCATTTAACCAGCACCACAGCTGCTCGCTAAGATTCCCTCCACGCAGTGATATCGAGCTGATTTGCATTATGCGTTGCTGTACATCCTGAAACTTGAGGCACGTTTGGCTACTTCGAGGACACTTCAGCAGTGCTGTTAGACTGCTCCTTGTTGTACGATTCCTCACACAGAGTAATCTACTTTTACATCCCTGACTGTATCCGTACTCCCCTAAGTGCTGTGAAGTGCATGGCAGAGGGTACTTCCCATTGTACCATATATTAAGGTATGGTGTGTGGGAAAAATTGCTTCTGAAATACCACTATGCAGGCTGTAATAAGACTAATCCTCTTTTCATGATCTCTGCAAGAGATGTAGCCAGCTGTAGTATATTCCTTGATTCTTTGGTTAATACTGTCACTTCAAACTTTGTAAGTAGTCTATTGAGGATAGTTTTTATACAATCTCCCACCAACCTATCAATGAAACCACCATATGCAGACAGTAAAGTTGTAAAAACTAGAAGTGCTGATTTTAAACAGGCACTTATTTCATCCATTTTTGGTTGCAACGGAGCCTGGAACCTGACATAAAGAGACCATTATAACCACTTCACACTGGATAGCATTAGGCATAATAATTTTTGGAAGTTAGTTAATATGTTTCACCTAATTTATGATTTTCTTTTTTTACTTAGAAAATCAATACAAAACTCTAAAAGTGGCAGCTGTAGTGCATAAAGTAGGTTTGGACAAAACTGATGAAATGTGACTACAGAGGAAGAAGACCAATGAACCACTCTTCAACAGAAATTACACTAATAATTTTGGGTAGAAAGTACATATTTTGAACTTTTCTGATCTAATAATATTTAAAATAAACTGGAAAATTTGTTATGACATTCATAAAAAAGTGTTCTGAATTACTTCTGAGCAGTTACTAGAACTGCTGCGATATCTGTGTTGTGGCCAATCTGCATACAAAGGGTGCATCTGTACCTGTTCTTTGTCATTGTGAATGACAACATTTTTGGCACGAACACGGTGTCATTATTGTCATCACAACATAGTTTTTGCTTCATCCACTGTAAATAAACATTTATTCAATTAGTGATCTGAAGAGCCATAGGAAAAAGGATCCCAAGTGGGTGGCAGGGAGGGGTGGCCAGATGCTGGGGGGGGGGGGGGGCGAGGGAACATGTGTGTGTGTGTGTGTGGGAGGGGGGGAGGGAGGTGGAGAGTGAAATGCTGTGCCAGCAGTGAAGAGTGATTTGCAAGCAGAGAGGTTGCAGCAGAAATGTACACTTACTTGTATGTATCCAGCTATATGAAAAGGAGCTATTTGTCAAAAATAGAATACAAGAGAAAAGCCCCGGTTGCTGTGTTTACATTCTATGGTGCTCCAGATGTCATCACACCATGTGCATGTGTACTTGCCTCACTGCGAATGAGCTCATTAACTGACTGACGGTATGTGCAATCCTGGAGCTCTGCGAGCAATACGTCTGTTCTCGTAGCTGCTAGTAGAATTGAGTGTGGCTCTCCTGAACCCATGGATCCCCTATTCATACAGCAGATGTGGGACTCTAGACAACAAGAGCAGAAACATTGTGGAATGATGAACTGCAGGCCGACAGACCAAGATCTTGCCATTGTTGGACTCTGACACCACTCACAGACATTCCTCCTTTTTACACGAGGCTCCTCATCAACTAACATGAATGTTGTTGTTGTTGTGGACTTCAGTCCTGAGACTGATTTTATGCAGCTCTCCATGCTACTCTATCCTGTGCAAGCTTCTTCATCTCCTAGTACCTACTGCAACCTACATCCTTTTGAATCTGCATAGTGTATTCATCTCTTGGTCTCCCTCTGTGATTCTTACCCTCCACGCTGCCCTCCAATACTAAAATGATGACCGCTTGGTGCCTCAGAACATGTCCTACCAACCGATCCCATCTTCTAGTCAAGTTTTGCCACAAACTCGTCTTCTCCCCAATTCTATTCAATACCTCCTCATTAGTTATGTGATCTACCCATCTAATCTTCAGCATTCTTCTGTAGCACCACATTTCGAAAGCTACTATTCTCTTCTCCTCCAAACTATTTATCGTCCATGTTTCCCTTCCATACATGGCCACATTCCATACAAATAATTTCAGAAATGACTTCTTGACACTTAAATCTATATTCGGTGTTAACAAATTTCTCTTCTTCAGAAACACTTTCCTTGCCATTGCCAGTCTACATTTTATATCCTCTCTACTTCGACCATCATCAGTTATTTTGCTCCCCAAATAGCTAAACTCCTTTACTACTTTAAGTGTCTCATTTCCTAATCTAATTCCCTCAGCATCACCCGACTTAATTCGACTACATTCCATTACCCTCGTTTTGCTTTTGTTGATGTTCTTCTTATATCCTCCTTTCAAGACACTGTCCATTCTGTTCAACTGCTCTTCCAAGTCCTTTGCTGTCTCTGACAGAATTACAATGTCATCGGCAAACCTCAAAGTTTTTATTACTTCTCCATGGATTTTAATACCTACTCCGAATTTTTCTTTTGTTTCCTTCACTGCTTGCTCAATATAAAGATTGAATAACATTGGGGATAGGCTACAACCCTGTCTCACTCCCTTCCCAACCACTGCTTCTCTTTCATGTCCCTCGACTCTTATGACTGCCATCCGGTTTCTGTACAAATTGTAAATAGCCTTTTGCTCCCTGTATTTTACCCCTGCCACCTTCAGAATTTGAAAGAGAATATTGCAGTCAACATTGTCAAATGCTTTCTCTAAGTCTACAAATGCTAGAATTGTAGGTTTGCCTTTCCTTAATCCAGCTTCTAAGATAAGTCGTAGGGTCAGTATTGCTTCACGTGTTCCAATATTTCTATGAAATCCAAACTGATCTTCCCTGAGGTCAGCATTAACTAACATTCAAACGTGATTTATTGATGACAAACCCGCAGTGTAGTCTTTACTTGCATACAGAACATAGGTGGCTTTGCTGCTATCCATTTTGCGCGATTCTGAGCATAAAGGCACACACCTGTGCGCAACCCCCCCCATCACACACACACACACACACACACACACACACACACACACACAACGTGCACAGTTTTACTGCAGATTTACACAAAATTGGTAGGGTCAATGGCACTTACATTCTGTATGGAAGGAGAGACTACAATATGGGGTCGACATGCAGAAATCACATTTGAATGTTAGTTGTTTGTGACACAATCATGTTATGCCTCATATATGAAGGAGAAACATCTACAGTATGTGCCAGAGTTGTACAGTGGCAGGATCTCAGCCTGTTAAGGCTGCAGTTAATCATTCCATTATGTAGCTGCTCTCACTGGCCAGAATCCCGCAAGGCTGTTTTATACTGGATAACTCAGAAACTCCCTAGGACTGTTTGCAAAATGATGCAGTTGTCTGTGTTCTGTAACAAAATGCAAGAAGACCTTCAAATGATTGAGGACTGGTACAGTAACTGCCAGTTTACCCAAAGGTAAACAAATGTTACATATTGTGCATAAATAGTTGGAGAGATCCATTACTGTTCACTTATGTTAATGGCGAAACATCAATGGTAACAGTGACAACAATCAAACAGCTACGAGTAACCATCCAGAACAATCTAAACTGGACTGACCGCAAACAGATGACAGTGTTGAGATTTGATGGCAGAATCATAAGGAAATGTAATCTGTCCACAAAAGAACTGGCTTATGAGACACTTCTGAGATCTACAAATGATTTTTGCATACCAGTTTGACACACTTACCAGATTGAATCAATAGAAGAGAGAGGAAAAATTCGACAAAAGTGACATATTTTGTAATGGAATCATTAGGTAAGCGTAATATTGTTATGTCGATACTCAACAAACTCTAGTGACACCTGTGACAAGAGGCATGTCATGTATGGCAGAGAGGCTTGCAGTTGAAATTTAAAGAGCACACAACCAAAGAAAAGTTGAGCAAAATTTTATTATTCCGCAAATGTGTTATGAAATAGCGCAGTAAAAATCTTAGAAATTAGAGCTCACACAGAGGTTTATCAACACTTAATGTATCTTTGTGCATCAGTCACAGATGGCACAGGGAAGGGAGTTGGGGGATCTACATCTACATCCACACTCATCAAAAAAATACGAAGTGGTTTCCAGAGGATACTCCCCACTGAACTAGTTATTAGGGCTTCTTCTCTGCCAATTTACATTGGAGCGCAGGAGGAATGAGAGCTTAAATGTCTCTGGTTATGCCGTGAATAGTCTACTCTTGTTCTGCAATCCCTGTCCAAGTGATAAGTAGGGGGTTATAGAATACTCATAGTGTCATCACTTAAAGTTGGTTCTTGAAACTTTCTAAGTACTCTTTTGTGAGATAGTTTCTGGCCATCTTCAAATGTTTGGCAGGTCAGTCCTTCCAGCATCTCTGTGATGCTCTCTGATGGGTCAAAGAAACCTGTGACCATTCATGCTGCCCTTCTCTGTATACGTGTTGTGTCCCCTGTTAGTCATATTTGGTAAGAGTCCCACATACTTAAGCAATATTCTAAGATTGGTTGCACAAGTTTTTTGTTAGCAACAAGTGTTTGTTTTTCCCAATGAATCAAATTTGGCCACCTGCTTTACCCGTGATCCAGCATATGTGATCATTTTATTGCATGTCCCTTGACTAATTCCAGTTGTGACTCATTGATAGTGGAGTCACAGGGTACTGTGTTTTTCACATTGGGAAGTGCAAGATTTTATATTTACAAACACTTAGAGCAAGTTGCCCATGTTTGCACCACTTTGAAATCTTATCAAGATATGACTGAATATTAGTGCAGATTTTATCAGACAGTGCTTCATTACAGAAAACTGCATTATCTGCAAAAAAATATGAGGTTATATGAAAACTGTCTGCAAGGCCATTAACCATAGATTACTAAAACCTCATAAAATTTGTGACTTCACTTGGTATCTCTTCAGAGATTCTGCCAATTATACATAAGTGACATAGGCACTTCAGTACCTTCATGGCAAACGTTGTTGTTAACAATGGCTGAGTTATTTATTGCCAGACTCCAGTAGTTAGCTGACAGTGAGGCTCTTGTTGTAAATGTTACAAATGTTTAGTGTGAAGGTTTCCTAATAGTCGACATATTTCTTTTATCATTTAGAATTTATCTTAGTGTGACATCTTAAGCGAGATATCTAGCACTTACAGTTTGAAATATGTTAGTTTATATCACATTGAACGTCTTCTGTGACAATTTTGTCTTTTTATGCTGAAATTAGCACAACATGGATAGTGCTGAGCTTAATTCTTACATGAAAATATTGGGTGATTTGCTTGAAAAACATCACATGAGGAGCAGCAGAACCTAGAACAATCTCAAGGGGGAAACATATGGTCAGTCTGTCCTTCTAGCAAACAAAGAATGGTGACATTTTGTAACCACTTCTCAAGAGCAATTTGGGCAGAATACTGGTCACTTAGATTGTAATAATAGTGTCTAAAGCAGAAGCACCTTCAGTCATTTTGTGCATAAAACATTATTGGAGTTATAATAATTTATAACTAGTTTGTAGCATAAATTATGTCTTCTTTTTGATTAAATTTTGAGCAGTAAAATTGTCAAGTTATAAAATGGAACATTTTGTACTAATTTTGTGTGTAACATACCATTAGAGATCTAATAATTGTAATTAACTAGCGCTTAACCTATAAATTATGGTTTCCTTTGAATAAAATTTGGAGTAGTAAAACTTATGACAGATTAGTGGCAATGAAACATTTTCCCCCTATAGTGCCCTAGGGTTAATATGTAACAAGAGTCCCAATACACTTCCCTGTGGCACATGTGAAGTTATTTACGCATCTGTCAATGACTCTTTGCCTGAGATAACATGCTGTGACCCTGCAACCAAGATATCCTCTGTCCAGTCACAAATAATGTCTGCTTGTGTCTGTATATGTGCGGATGGATATGTGTGTGTGTGCGAGTGTATACCTGTCCCTTTTTCCCCCTAAGGTAAGTCTTTCCATTCCCGGGACTGGAATGACTCCTTACCGTCTCCCTTAAAACCCACATCCTTTCGTCTTTCCTTCTCCTTCCCTCTTTCCTGATGAAGCAACCGTGGTTTGTGAAAGCTTCAAATTTGTTTGTGTGTTTTTTATTGTGTCTATCTACCAGTGCTTTCCTGTTTGGTAAGTCACAGCATCTTTGTTTTTTAATATAATTTTCCCATGTGGAATGTTTCTTTCTATTATATTCATATCATTAATTTAGACCTGATGTTTTGTTTACTATAATTTTGTGTCCTTTGATTTTGCTCTCTTTCATGGTAATATTAAAAATGTACCAAATTTTTTATGTTTATTTTTATGTGCATCGATTTTGCTCTCTTTCATGGTAATATTAAAAATGTACCAAATTTTTTATGCTTACTTTTATGTGCATCTATAAGTAATTGTGCAAAACACTGTGCCAGTCAGTTGATGCCTACGAGCTAAAGTGTAAACTTCTGTATGTAGCAAGCCAGTACCACCAGTCCTCAGTGCAATATCAAATTGTACAGACACTTTGTGTAACAGGTTATTCCATGTTGAGATAGACACTAAATACCTAATTAATAGTGTGGGGCTCAAATAAACAAAACCAACTTTATGTTATTTGGCAGAAGGAACTCAACAGTGAAAGTGTTCTGTAAAAATAAATCCACTGTCATAGCGAAAATGATGTGCAACCTACATACATCAATAAATATACAAAGATTTCAAGTTAACTGCACAATGTTGAGTGTGTCATTTAACAAAGTCATCATCAAATCAAATATAATAAGCCTTGTATTACCTGAAATTCAGTAATGTATCATTAACTGAAGGCAGTTTCCCAGAGAGATTGAAATATATCATTGTTAACCCCCCTGCCCTCCCCCCTGTTCCCCACCATAAGAAAGGTGATACGCAGGATGTCAACAACTACCGACATGTATCGCTAAAGACAGCATTTTACAAAATTTTTATGAAGTTTTTGTGTTCTGGAAAATCCCACCTGAGTAACTATAATCTCAGTAACTGTAATCCTCAGTAAATCATAGTTTGGATTTTAGAAGCATTGCTCAACTGATAACACCATTTGCACATTGATTCAACATATTTTACGAGCATTATACAACAAAAATGCATTTTTTGGTATTTTTTATGATCTTTTTAAGGTGTTGGAATGAATGAATAACAAAACTGTCATAAATAAATGCAACTGGTGGTACAGGCAAGCAAAGGATAATGTAATACCTAACCAAAGGAAGGCAAAAGTTGTACTTAGTAATTCAACAAATGTAATCGTGGAAGATCCTTCTGAGTTGGGAGAAATCGTGACTCAATCTTAGGTCCATTATTGTTCCTCATATATGTAAATGATTTTCCGACACTGCAAGCAGAATTAATCCTTTTTGCAGAAAACACTAAATTGTAATCAGTCCAAGTATACATACAGAAACAGAAGAAATGTTAAACAAAGTTCTTAAAAGTATCATTGACTGGTTTTCTTCAAATGATCAACCTGTTTTAAAAAGACAGAACACATTCAGTTCTGCTTATCGACATGTACTGCATCAATGTAAGTGTAACACATGGTGAGGTACTAATAAATAGGCTGGAAACTTCAACATTTTTAGTATCCATATTGATGAATATTTAAAGTGGAGAAAGCATATTTTGGAACTCCTAAAACAACTTAGTTCAGCCACATTTGCATTTAGAATAAAAAATCTTGGAGAAAGGCAAATCAGTCATTTTTTGCATATTTTCATTCAATAATATCATATGGAATAATGTTCTGAGGTAAGTCATCTTTAAGAAAGAATGAGTTAATTGCTCAAACAAGTGCTGTAAGAATAATATGTGGTGCTTACCATGATCATCTTGTAGACATCTTTTTCAGGAGTATTCATAAATAATTGATTGCATAATTATAACACCAAAAGAAAAAATGACATTTGTTACTCCATATTAAAGTTGTCTTAAGAACAAATCTGCAGCCAACATTTTTGATCACTTACCCAGTGATATAAAAGATCTGACAGACAGTGAAGTAAAATTTAAAAACAAACTGAAATAGTTTCTCCTTGATAACTCCTTCCATTCTGTGGAAGAATTCTATTACTATAATGTAAATGTGGTTGGCATAATTAGTAACTCACATTTGTATATTTAAAAAAAACTGTAAGCAGTAGCCATATTTACAAACTAATTTGTTATTTGCATGTAATATGTCTCATTCCACATCATTACAACCTATCGTGCAAATAATCTATGGAAAATGTATCTAACTAAGACAACAGTAGGAGAGCACATGGCCTGGAAAAGTAGCTACGAGTAGAAAATCCATATCAGCAACATTTCAATAGGATACCTTCCGAGGCTCCCAGAATTCATCAATTTGGTATAGGAGGGAAGTGTGTGTGGGGAAGGGGGAAGGATGTGTAAAGGGAAGATAAGTGGTGAATACAATAAGCTGGTTCAAATGGATGTAGTTACTCAGAGGTGAAGAGGCTTGCACAGGACAGACTAGTGTGAAGAGCTGCTTCAAATCAGACTGAAGACCACAACCTCAACAATATTCACACATCTTACACTACCTTACCCTCTCAAGCACTTTTTCTGAGTCTACAGGTCCTATTAAAATGTTTTGGTTTTTCTAAAAATTCTTACTTCTGTTATCAAGATTGACTTCAGCAATGTTACTGATGAATGTTATGTTTCTTTGTACCATTGTATTTGAGTATTTGGAACTATAGTTTTACAGGTAAGATTTAAGTAATCTGCAGGTCAGTTTTAAATTGATGAATTTTACATGAAAGGACCATACCACAGTAACCTTTTCTTAGATTATTGCCAGAGTTGCTTACTTACTTTGCTCCCTTAATGTCTCTTTTTCAGTCTTGTCTGAGGCCAGGTGACTTCCTCCATCCTTCACATTCTTCTTTGATGGGGCTAGAAAATGTGAACAAATAATAATTTATTATGAAAAATTATGAGAGCTGTAGACCTTGCACCATCACTGTTTTGCATTCAGATAATAGTAATTGAACTAGCTAGACATACAGAAAAATTACTTTCTGTCATAACCTGTCATACTTGACTGAAGTTTATTTGTACCTGCTTAATTAGATTATCTAGAGATTGTGCACTTGTAATATAAGACAAATCAGCTTTCTCTCTTGTCATAATTGAAACATAGCAAGGATGGAGTTAATCCACTTGCTATTACTCTACTCCTCTTAAAGAACTACAGGGGCTATCCATAAAGTAACAGATGTTTTGGTCTATCTCTATGGTGGGCAGGGCAACAGTCTTAGTGTAATAATGTTTCTACATCCAGTACATATCCAACAGTGGTAGCAAGCAGTCTGTGTCTGCTGCTTTGCTTTCTGGGACATGTTAAAATTATGCTGCAAAAGAAGCTCCCACCACTTGTGAGGTGTGTTCTGTGATTAGATTTTTGTTAGCAAAAAACTGCACGCCAATTGAAAGTAAGGCAATGGTGCATTGATTTTAAAAATGGCCATACCAGTGTTCTGGATGAGGGCTGCAATTTTACACCTATCCTTGTGACTGACAAACTGATGATGAAAATCAAAAACAAAATCCAAGAAAATCATAATTTCACGATTATGGAACTTTTGAAACATTTTTCCAATATTTCACAGAGTTTGGGGCATGAAACTGCGGCAAGGCTTGGTTCCCACAAATTTTGTGCTGGGTAGGCTCCCAAAATCCTATCTGAAGATTTTTTTTTTTAAAAAAAAGACTGGCTGCAGTGTTGACCTTCCTGGAAAATTAAGAAAAAATGGTAATGATCACATCATTACTGGGCATGAGATTTGGGTGAAGTATGGCAATTGTCAAACAATCCACCAAATTTTTGTTTTCTCACGACAATGTACATCCACACACAGCCAACCATATTCTAGAGCTCCTATGGAGTTTTGGAGGGAAACCAGCAGTTGCAATCACAAAAAGCAGATTTCTACAGAGGAGGTGTTGAAAAACTTGTGCCACGGTATGACAGGTGCCTCAATTTGAATGACAATTATGTAGAAAAATAGCTTAAGAGGGTACCTATAAAGTGCATATAATAAAATTCTGCTTTTCCATATTGTTAATGTTTTATCTCAAAATGTCTGTTACTTTTTGGATAGCCCTCATATTATTATGGTAACTGTCTGTGAGACAGGGACAAGGTAACTCAAACTGGTATTTGATCTTTTGTTTCAGTCTCTGTATTTAGTGCTTTTCACGTGCTTTGCCTGTGTAACCCATTAATTGTGAAAGGCATTTTTATAAGGAAAATAAAGGTGTGTTTTCTGGATCAGTGTGGATTTCAGTTAGGATTACCTCTCAGATTCCTAGGTACCATGAAATCCAATAGCAGTGACTCCACAAACAGTAAATACCACCTGAGCTACTGCAATGGACATTCTCAGTTCTGACTCCACAATCAAGCAAAAAGATCCATAGCAGTCTCATGCAACTACACAGCATCCAGAAAGCAAGTTCTTCTCTTCCATGGACCAACAGAAAATTTCCCACAACACCACAACATAAGAAGCTGAGCTCCACAAGTCTGCTGCCATTCAGGACAACGAGGCCAGACGTGTGTTTTAAGCAAGATAAAGCGTTTTTGAGCAGCATGGCTTCCACGAATCTACAGAATGTTATCATTGTGTTTTGGCCCATCTTAATGAAATGCAGATTAGTTCACACAGAGACCGCACTTTGCACAGTTTTGAATAACATTTTTTAGCTAGAAACTTGTCTAATCAAATATTTTTCTCTAATGATGGAACTATGACTTCAGAAACTGATCCATGATGAGTAATTTGAAGGCAAATTGCTAAAATATCTTTTACTAGAACTCAATACCCTCACAGGAAGTGACTTATTACCAGAAATTTCCTTATGCTTTCTGTAACTAAAGCACCTTCTGCTCAGTAATAGTACGGTTTTAGCAACTCACTGAATTTACTACTCAATGTTTTGCCTGATAAGGCAGAACCACTGCCAATAGCTTATAGTATAATCTTTACAGCACTGCAGGGCATGCCAATAAGGCAGCCGGCCACAGATCAAGCACGCCTGGGACGACATCCAACAGCCATGACCTGCGCACTTCTTCCAATGGGCAGGAGGCAATAGTCACTCAGCTGACAGCCTGCGTGCAGGAACTACATGCACACTAGTGGGTTTACAATGCACCAAGGCAAGTTCAAGACATTTCAGAAATGGATCATCATCTGAACCAAAAATGCATCCAATGACCCATTAAGGGTGTAAGTGGCTGCCTGAGATTTAGTTGACCTTCTCTTCATCCCTTCCATGCTGGTAATAACAGACATGCATGTTTCCATTCTGAATCACCCATGGGATTTCCATCGCGTACCGGTAGGTCCCCTGATGACCCACTAGAGAAGATATTTGTGAACATACCAGCTGTTATATAACCAGCAGTGGATCCAAATAGTCCAGTTTGTGGTACTGTGGCAGAGGTTACAGCCACTTCATCAAGTGGAGTGTTCCTCAACAATTCTCACTTCACTAATGTTCTGCAGACTGCAAAGAAAGCCAACATGGGCAATAGGTCTGAATTTGGAGATGCTTATCGCCATTCCCAAACCTACAACATCTGGTTCATGCCATTTCCAGGTTCTGAGCTTACAATTAATGGTGGATACCTACAACAATAAACACTATATGGTACTGCACCTTATGTATGGCAGATTTCAAGGATCACAGCTTTGAAGACTTAAGATTAGCCGACATGGGGAAGACAGTGAGTCATTCTTCATAGGCAAGCAGAGCACTGGAGATTGGTTTCAGGCACACAGAAGAAACAGTTTTGAGATGTCTGTCTGTGACTGAAAAACTGTATGGAACCACTTTCCTGGCAGAAACAATGTCTGACTGTAGTGTGCTCCCATGACATTGCTTCCTGAAAAAGTCTAGATTTGGACCTTAATTTGAACAAGTTGTTCCAGTGGAATTTCATTGTGGCAGATGTCACTGAGCCTCTTGTAGGAGCTGATATCCTAAACCACTTTTGGTTCACTCCAGTATTTCACAAGGGAAGGCTTCCGCTTCTCTCAGAAGTCGACTCACTCCAAATTAATTTCCCTTTCAATCACATCATTCAAGAGTTTCTGCACCACATCAAAGACAACACAGAAGATGCAAACACCACATGATGCTCCATATTTAGGCCTCACTGGGCCTATAGGTCACTGCCAAACTAAGAAGGCTAACACCAGAGAAATTTCTGACAACGAAGGCAGACAATGAGAGGTAAATACAAGAAAGTGTTATAGCACCCACCAATAGTCAGTGGGGTTTGCTATACATGGTACCTATGCAGCAACCACAGAGTAGTTAACCCTTTCATGCCAGTGCTGTGATTGTTGCGTCATGCGCTGTGGACGAGCACCAGTCTCGACTGGCCGTGCCCGCTGTACGGCGCATTTTTCACACTCCCTGCGGTGCTACTCTGTCTTGCCTTCACACTCTTAGTGTTTTCACAATTATCGGACTTTATACTACATATTTGGGAAAATATTTATACAAATCACACATGTTTTTGATATTGTTTGTTGGTCTGTGCATAATCCAAGTCTGGGGATGTCAATGGAACAGCTGGAGTAGCAAGTGTACCTGATGTAGAAGCAGCTACAATAGGTGTTTCATGTTCATCGCCAGATTCAGACGATGATTCACTTTCATCTTCAAAGTGACTACTGAGTATGAGAGAAAGAGCTTCCTTCACAGTATACCACTTATCTGCCATATCGCTTCTAGTAGAAACTAACTGAGGTCAACAACATGTCCCTTCAGATTAGAAAAAGGTGGGAAATGAGCAGTGCAGCTCAAGCAAAACTAATGCTTTGAAACTGAATGCAACTGCCATCTAGTGACTTTGTTGTTATTTACAGACTTTGAACAAAGCCACTAGATGGTGCATAGGTCAAACTTCCACACAAGTCGAGGGTAGTGATGCAAAGAAATATGACGCGAGGCGGAACTGCTATAGCTGTCCACCGGCTGAGCGGCACAGGCCGCCCTCGACTGCTGCAGCAGTCCACCGACTTCTACACAAATTCACCATAGCAAAAGGGTTAATATTCATGCAGTGATGGATAAGTATCCAATTCCTCATGTGGGAAACTCTGAGAATGCTGTTGTCTGAGTGTAGAGTTTTAGTGTCATTGAGTGTAAAAAAGACATATCCACAAATACGAGTTGCTCCAGAGGATGTTAAAAAGACAGCAGTTACTACTCCTTTCAGTCTGTTTGAATAAAACTACATGCTGTTTGGTTTTTAAAAAATGGTACAGACATGGCAAAGGTTTATCTACCAAGTTCTGCACAGCTTAAATTTCTTGTTCCGCTATATGGGTGATGTTTTTGTGTTCTTGGAGTCCCAAGAGCAACACAAAATGCGCCTCTGACTACTGTTTCAATGTCTCAGGCATTTTGTCACTATCATAAGCCCAGAGAAGAGCATATTAGGCAAAGAAAGTGCTAATTTTTTCCAATTACCACATGTCTGCTTCAGACATTGCACTGACTTTGGAAAAAGTGGCCAACATACACTCCTTCATTCAAAGAACTCAGAAGATTCTTGGAAATGATCAGTTACCACCATAGATATGTCCACATTGCATGGTCTTGTGGTAGCATTCTCGCTTCCCGTGCACGGGGTCCCAGGTTTGATTCCCAGTGGGGTCAGGGATTTTCTCTGCTGGGTGTTGTGTGTCTTTCACCATATTTCATCCTCATTCACTCGCAAGTCGCCATAGTGGTGTTAAAGAACTTGTGGAGCGGCGGCCGCACACATTGGCTGGAAGCCATTCCAAAAGCAGACATGGTGGCAGAAACAGTAGTGTGGACCTTAGTGACAGGCCCAGTTGCTATGTTTGGAATGCTGCACGTTTTAACAACAGACCACGAAAGGCAGTTTGAATCTGTGCTTTTTATAAGGTTCCACATTCGTGTGGCTGCACACATTTAAGGACCGGCAACTACCATACTGCCAGCAATGGGATGGTAAAAAGTTTCATAGAACTCTTAAACCAGCCTTAATTTGCAGTGGGGAATGTGGACAGCTCTACCATCAGTTCTCTGGGGTCTACAAAATGTGGTTGAGGATGATGTGGACTGTTCAGCATAACAGCTGGTTTATGACAAACAACTAAGACCACCAGCAAAGCTCCTTGCTGCAAAAATGAAGCAGGTGCCAACATATGAGGTGATGGTGGCCTTCATCTTAGAGCTACAACACAGAATGACTCAGCTATGGCCAAAATAACTGCATCTACATACAGGGAGGTGTGGTTTTATCCATAAAGATCTACACACCTCATCACATATCTGGCTCCGTGATGACAGTGTAAGGCCTTCCCTACAACCACCCTACACAGCTCTGTACAAATTACTTCAGCAGCATGACAACACATTCATCATTGATTGGCACAATGAGCAGGAAATGGTCTTGATCCAAAGATTGAAACTGACCTACTGAGATGAGAATACCACAGATGACTCCAATGGGGTTCAGGAGTTTACACACACGGGCTACGGGACAGGATGACGCCACAGCTGCTACATGAGGTTCCTACCACATGGTATTGCCCTCACCTGCACATCCATCTGTAATCAAAAGAATCAGTAGAATGGTGATGCACCAATTTCCAGTCACAATGATATACGAGGGTCTGGACTTGAATGTTATTATGTGGTAATGATCTGTACAAAGGACCATGCTTTGAATAGCCAATGTTATGTTGGTGTTTGAGTCTAATTTGTAAAAAAAATTGGAAGGTAGTAATTTGTGAATCCTGGGTTGTGACAAGTTTCCCCAAGCGAAATTTCCTGATACTTCCCTGATTTACAGACAAGTTTTAGCGTTTTTCCCTGACAAATTTTGAGATCTCAAGGGTAAGTAAAGAGGTAAGTTGACAAAAAATGTAAAGACTCCCTTGTGTGAGCAAAAATCTTTAAGTATTAACATCAATATCTTTTGTAATGAAATGTTATTAGATGGAGAAAGCAATCTCAATGGTATATGTTTTCATTAAGACCACTGTTGATATTCTATTTCAATAAAATGAAACACATTTAATGACACAAATATGAATTTCCTTGGAGTTGCAAGACAGATCTAAAATACCTTCACTGATTTCAGAAATAACCTCAGAAAAAAGTAGGCCTCTTGAAAGAAGTATATAAGGCAAGGAAGAGTTGTGTAAACCAACACTATAGGTGACCACCAATAAAATGTTGGTTCTACTATGTTTGTTATTACCCACTGTGTTATATCTACTATTTTACAGGTATTCTGTGATTTTTTTTTTTTTGAGAAACATATGAGTACATTGTGTACAAACTGCTAGTGACTGCCATTATTTTCTTCTTCTTATTAACCATCTTTCTAATATATAATTTACTTTCAAAGTACCAAAATGTATTAGAATAAATAAAATGTATAGAAAATGCCACACTGTACAATGTACTTGCAGTGAATCCATTACCTATGGCCTTTGGCCTGCCGAGGAGCACCACAGTCCTGGGTCCTTGAACGAACAATGAAAATCTGCTGCATTGTGCCACAGACAAACAGACCCAGCCTGTGGGCAGATTGGTGAGACTAGATCTGACAGGCAGGGCTTGCACGTTAGTGGGAAACAATGGGCTTCAGATCAGCAAGCCCTATTCATTAGAGATACTGATGTCTTTAATTATGTTTGGCAGAAAACCACAGAGCAAAATATGGTATATTGGAGCAAAAATAACTTATTACTCCTCTCTTTATTGCAAACCAAATTTACACTGTAACTGTAACAACAAAAAACAAAAGGACAAAGATATAATTTTATAATGTCGCAGAACACAGCTGCATACAGAATGAACATAAATAGCTGGTGCACTCACACCATGAAAACTGAAAATGAAGCCACTAAAGAAAATCCCACTGCTGTCAACAAATATCTGCAGAAATGGCCTGAGGTTTTGGCCTGTCATGGAAGTCCACTTGTGTGCCCAGCTATTCCCGTGTCACAGATAACATGTTGATGAAATGAGACCACAGTGATGAATCCATGCAACAGATAAGTTGCGCAAATACTCTGAGAATCAATACTAATGAGGATAGGTAGCAACTCACCATAAAGATGATCACTGAGCCGCAGATAGGCATGTAAAAGAGACAATCACACTCTCACAACTAAATTTTCAGCCATAGCCTTTGTCAGAAAACAAGAGCTCACACATTCACACCATCACTCAGACACACTCATGCACACATGACTGCCATCTCCAGCCACTGCATCAACAGTCTCTGAGAATCAGATCCAAACAAACCACATCTTACATCTCCCTGCCTTTTATCAGCAGCTGCTAGACTAGTGGCAAGAAATGGGGACAGCACTGACTGCAAGCTGAGAGAAGTGGTAGGAAGAGGAGAAGCAATAAGAATGACGGAGTAGGGAAGCAGTCCACATACTCAGCTGCACCCAGCCAGTGACAATGCATGACATCTCAGTAAATGGTCCATTTCATCTACTGGAACAAAACAAGATTTTTCCAGTGTTTTTTCAAATTTCCCTGATATTTCCTTGATTTGTTTGAAATTCCCTGATTTTCAGAATTTTTGGTAACCCTGGAACGAGAAACAGGTTAGAAGACAATGCCTGAAAAGGAAAAAGAAAATTTGTTTTGTTTGGTAAGTGTAAAAATGAGCAGAGCTCCAATTTTTGTTTTATAAAGCTTAGGTTGGAGGTGACTCCATATTGAAAGGTATCTTAAGATTTTTTTTTCTAGGACTTAATACCAAGCCACCCAATGTATTAATTTTGAAGAACAAAATGAACAGTGGTCCAAAAATCCATGTGCAATAAGCTTTTTGTAATTTAGTAGTGATTAGATAATAAACGTAAATCAGCAAGTAAATAATAGAAACATGACCAGTCTAAGGCTTAACTTCATAATAAAAAGTAATTTCACTGTCACTAAACAGCAAGGCTAAGATGAGAGAGTTATATTTCTCATCACCAATGCAGTTTTTATATTAAAGTATTTTTAGACACACGGCAAAGTTTTAATTTAATATACGGTTGAGCAACATCAGTAATTCAGAGCAGGGAAATGCAATTAAAGTTTAAAAGTTATCCTGTTGTGCAAATCTGACTAAAATTATTTGTCTACTGACTTCTCTCTCCATAGATCTCATGACCAACTCTGCAACTCCACTGATGGATTACACATTTCTTACCCTACATCTCTGCATGCACAGTTTTCCTGCCAATGACTCATTGTGCATGCTCTATCACGGAGTTTTGTTTTCCAATCCTGCTGCTCTCTAACATGACATAATGCCAAAGAACTTCACAATGTTTTATTTGCTCCATTGTGAATTGTTCTTCAAAAACCTTTCAGAGGGTGAGTGGGGGGGTTGTAATATAACTTCTTGCATTATCATCTATCCCTTGCTTATTAAGTCTGTCTTCTAACCTTTTCTCTGGTCTACAGCTTTTGACCTTGACTATCTGGTCCCTCGTCCTATTTGCATCTGATTGTTCTGCATCCCAGTTCTACCCTTACTCTCAATACTATTTTCTAGTTAACTCCAATACCATTTGCAGGAATCATCTTTTAGCTACAGACACAACAGTGTGTCATAAATGCTATACTCAAAGGTGAGGCCGGGGCGTACAGTGACCAAAATTGGATGAGACCTGGAATGACTTGAAAATCTGCAGGGCCTGGTTGAATGGCCGAGGGTGTTGTAATGGATCTGGGAGATGTTATTTTTTACCGTATTTGTCGATACCGAATTGTAAATGTTTTCTTATATTTTTTGTCAGAATTTATTATAATTTGTCTTATTATATGTTAATTTACTTCTGTTTTTGAGAGTGAAAGCATATTGATTACTATTAGAAAATGTATCGAAGAATAGCAAAGAGACTGATTACAAGTGGAAGCTTGTGTGTTGTGTAAAACATCTTTGACGCTGGAGTCGTCTTTGACTATAGTCAGTCGGCAGTGAACTCTTGGTGTGTGTTGACGGAAGAACAATGTGAAGGTCGCCGTCATAAATAATTTTGAATTATGTTACTATTTTCTTTGTATTAACTATAAAAAAGAAACTACATTTGAAGAAATGGTATTTGAAACACCAAAATGAGGCAAACACGTTGACCCACGTCTTTTCTGCAGCCGACAAAGATGCATTGTGGAATCATACTTAGACAACTGAAGCCAAGACTAATATCGCCTTGCAAACGTCTAATGGAAAAGGTACTGTCATGAAATATGGCAAATTTAAGTAAATAAAAAATAGTGAGCATATTTCAACTTTGTGTCTTAGCCGGGATACTATATTTCAACTGTGTCTTAGCCAGGATGCCATATTTCAGTGTCAACAATGAGATGCCTGAGAGTAAATAGGTGGACTACAACAAGAGAAAGACAAACAGTGGAGACAGCATGGCACAATAAGCCCAGCTAGTAACTGAGATAAAAAACCTAAGATTTACAAATCCAGAACTTGAACGACAGTGTGTAGCAATATCAGTACCAGAGTGCTAGTAACTGAGATCAAAAAACTAAGATTTACAAATCCAGAACTGGAACGACAGTGCGTAGCAATATCAGTACCAGAGTGCAGTGAAATCAGGACTGACTGACTATTTCCTTCACGGCTGGCTTTAAAGCTCAGCCACAAGGACTGATAAGCCAGCAAGATGGGTACAGCAGCATAGGCAGCATCATGGCTCTGACAGCAGCACTCACAGATTTTATCAGTGCCATATAGCAGAAGTCAGTGAGGTCCACATCCTCCAGCAGGGTTTTGGAGGGCAGTTTCCATATTCATTGATGAGTGACAGTGGAAATTAGCAGCAACCTTGGTGATATGACTTCCTGGTGCCATGCTGACATAAAAATATCTACATCTGCATAGATACTCCACAATGGTAGAGGGTACTCCGTACCACTTGTAGTCATTTTCTTTCCTTTTCTAATTGCAAATAGTGCAAGGGAATAACAAATGTCTATATGTCTCCATATGAACCCTAATTTCTTGTATCTTATATTGGTGGTCCTCACACACATTGTTTGTTAGAGATAACAGAATCATTCTGAAGTCAGTTTCAAATGCCGGTTCTCTATATTTTCGCAATAGTGTTCCTGGAAAAGAATGTCACCTTACCACCAGAGATTCCTATTTGAGTTCCTGAGGCATCTCCATAACATTTGCATGTTGTTTGAATCATATCTAGTGGCCCACCTCTGAACTGGTTCGATGTCTTCCTTCAATTTGACCTGGTACAGATCCCAAACACTCAAGCAGTAATCAAGAACAGGTCACACTAGTGTCCTATACGCAGTCTTCTTTACATATGGACCACGCTTTCCTAGAATTCAACCAAAAAACTGAAGTTGACCTTTCACCTTCCATACCTCAATCCTCACATGCTCATTCCATTTTGTGTCACTTTTCACTGTTATACCCAGATATTTGAATGATGTGACCATGTCAAGCAGTACACAACTAATGCTGTATCTGAACATTACAGGTTTGTTTTTCCTACTCATCTGCCTTGACTTACATTTTTCTGCATTTAGAGTTAGTTGCCATTCATCACACCAACTATAAATTTTTTAAGTCATCTTGTATTGTCCTATAGTCACTCAAATTTTACATCTTACCATACACCACAGCATCATCAGAAAACAATCACATATTGCTGCCCACTCTGTCTAGAAAATAATTTATGTATACAGAGAATAACAACAGTCCTATCACACTTCCCTGGAACACTTCTGATGATATCCTTGTCCCTAATGAGCACTCACCATAGAGAACTGGAACTTAAGAAGTCTTTGAGATGAAGGCAGGGGATGACGGTGTAGCACAGGATATCAATCTAGCTGGAGTAGCTACTGTAGTTACTGGAGGAGAGCAAGAAGCAGGTGTAGCCCACTTGGCAAGGACTTCACAGTGGGGGTGGCAGCATTCAGCACACAGTGGCCCTTTAAACCAATGGAACTGATGCATTGTGTTTGGCTGGAGGATGATGTGAGCCTTGAATTCTGAGGCACATCCCAAGTCTCACCAAAATTAGGTTCAAACACAGCACAGGGATCAAGCAGTTCCTATAATGGAACTTTGCTTGGTATGACCTGAACCTCATTGGAGATAGAAAACCTGAATGATGTAAATGTGTCCAACTCGAAAATGTTGACAAACAATTAATAATGATTAATCACAATGGAGGTGATTGATTATGTGACCAGTTTGTAGGCTGTATTGATTGAGAGCTGACCTCAGAGGGGGATGGAACTGTCCCTGTAAGACACCAAAAGTTGAGGGGTGGAGAAAATGTAGCAAAGCTTGATTATGTGACCAGTTTGTAGGCTGTATTGATTGAGAGCTGACCTCAGATGAGGATGGAACTGTCCCTGTAAGACACCAAAAGTTGAGGGGTGGAGAAAATGTAGCAAAGCTTAGTTGTACATACGCTCAAAAGCATATGGACACTTATTAGTGGACATTAACATGGAATGTATCCATTCTTTTCCTCTGTGCCAGACTGAACTCCACTGGGGAGACTTTCAATGAGGTGTCTGAATGTCTGTCATGGAACAGCAACCTATTCTTCCTCAGCCGCTGAAGCCAGAGAAGGTTCAAAATGTTTCACACTGGGATCTGGAGTGAAGTCAGCGTTCTAACACATCTGAAAGTTATTCCATTAAGTTCAGATCAGGATTCTAGGCAATACACTCTATTTCAGGACTGTTATTGTCCACAAGTAGTTGCTTCACAGACACTACATTAAGACAGGGTGCACTTTCATGCTGTTACAAACAATCATTGCCTCTGAACTGTTCCTCTCCTGTAAACAGCACACAATGCTGTAAAATGTGTTTATACCTGTCAGCATTTAGTATTTTCTTAACTGCAATAACTGTAACCACACCCTAACCACTAAAAGCAAGCTGATGCTGTAACACCTAATTGTCCATACTTCAATGTTGGCACTACACATGAGAGCAGGTAATATTCTACAGACAGTTGACAAACCAAACCCTTGCATTGGATTTCCACCAGGTACAGCATAATAAATCATCCTAAATCACTCATTTCCATCCATAGTGTCATTCTTTACACCACATCAAATATTACTTAACACTGAATATAGAAATGAGTTATAAGAAGTTGCTTGACCAGTGTACACCACTCTTTTTAACTCCCTATGCACAGTCATTATGCTAGCTGGTCTGCTTGTAGCACTTTGAAGCTCACAAGTGATTATTTCCACTGATTTTCAAGTGACTTTTATATGACCACACTCCACAATGCTTAACTGTTCCTCTCCATCAATATGTGAGGTCTGCCTGTCTTGGTTTAGCCTGGTTGTTCCTTCACATGTTCGCTTCACAAACACAGCACTGAAAGTTGATTTTGGCAGCTTTAGAAGAGCTGATATGTACCTGACAGTTTTATTGTTCATGTGTCATCCAATGACTGGTCACTGGTCAAAGTCACTGACATCTCCTGACTGACCCATTCTGATGTTACTGCTTATCTGCTGACAACACAAGACTCCCCGTCTCCTTTTAAATGGTGGCACTGCCTCTTGTCACATCTAGTGGTCAATTCTCTGTTACACAGGGGTGTCTGGATACTTTTGATCCAATAGTGTACCTTGTCCAATTAATCATCCACAGCTCAGGGTCCAATCGAAAATGGACATTTCAAAGTATAGTTGAGCACGCACTTAACAGATATGTATCTAGTGGAACAGTTCATGATGGGGTTCAAATGGCTCTGAGCACTATGCGACTTAACTTCTGAGGTCATCAGTCGCCTAGAACTTAGAACTAATTAAACCTAACTAACCTAAGGACATCACACACATCCATGCCCGAGGCAGGATTCGAACCTGCGACCGTAGTGGTTACGCGGTTCCAGACTGAAGCGCCTTTAACCGCACGGCCACACCGGCCGGCTCATGATGGGGGAAGAGGGGAGTGCTGTATACAGTCACCGTAAAGAAACTTCTAAAGAAACAGAGACTACTGCAAGCAGATGTAAAACAAAGCGTAGGGCTATGGAAAGAGATATGCTGATTGAGATGTGTTCGACTATCAAAAAGGCAATGTGTCAAGTCTTCAAATGCTCCTGCAACAGAATATCATTAAAACATCTCTGAGTAACTCAATGAAATTCCAGTCATACGTAGAGGCCGTTATGGTCTAGGTGCTTGTGGATGGGATGGGAACCGAAATTGAACAAAACAAAAGCAGTAATGCTGAACTCCACTTTCAAATATTACTTCACAAAGGAAAATCCAGTATTACCCCATTATAATTCATACCTTACTGCAAAGGCAAGTAAAATTATATTAATTTCAGTGGCATTCTGGAGCAGTTGAATTCTCTAAAACTGAAAAATGCTCAAGGCTTTCACGGAAACTTCATCAGGTTTTATAACGAATTTGTGGCTGAGATAGCCACTCTTCTATCCGTAATGTACTGTAGATCCGTCCTGTTCTTTGAGGTCCCAGTATCTTCCTGAGGAAAATTTCGCTCCACAAATTCTACACTTGTAAGTAATTCTGTGTAATTGCTCTTCTGCTCTGTTCAGCGAACCTTTTCAGAATATCATATAGGCCACAGATATTAAAAACGTTTCTCTGTAGCTCCCAACCTGAGACTTCCTCCTTTTTTGTTTAGCAGACAAAGTTACCCTAAAAACTTTATATGTTATCACAATACTACACTGGTATATGTTGGACTATTGTCATGGATGTTATAATTAAAGGGCAATATAATAAATACTCCATTGATCGTATACATACTGTTGGCTAGACACCCTTACAGATGTTTTAGTGTAAAGTGTAAGTGTAATGCTTGCCTTAGCCAGGGGTGGTGTACCTTTTCTTCCACCTTTGGTTCCCTTTGGACCACAGCACCACAAGTGTGGAATGCATGCAATTTCTTGCTGGGCAGTGTGGGGGGGCTGTTAAGTCAAGGGCTATGGTGTGGACTTCAGGTGTGTCGTCATGTTAACACTGTTACGTTGGCATAATTTAATGTAGTGGGAGAACACTAGCTGGTAATGGACTTAAGTGTATGATTTTTAGATTAGCTGACTCTCTGTCCAGTCCAAATAATGACATCTATTGAAAACCCAGAAAAATAAATGTAAGATCCAAAAGAATGCCACATTCCCCCCCCCCCTCCCCCTCCCATAGGAGAGAATATTAAAATGCTGGTAGTTAACTGCTGAAGCATTTGCAACAGAGAAAGCTGGTTGAAACCTAAAATTGATACCAGTGGGATTTTTGGAGGAAATTTAAGTGCAAATCGATAGGGTAAACTATTGTGAAATGGAGGTGGTGTATTTATCACATCAGACAAGAAACTCAAATCCAATGAGATAGAAACTGATACTCCAAGCAAGATTGTTCGGGTAAGACTCAATATCAAGGGTGGGGATAAAATGTTAATTGGATCAATCTATCACCCACTAGACTCATCTCCAAATGTAACCAAAAACTTCAGAAAAAACCTTGGTTCACTTGTGTGTAAGTTCTCTGATCATACTGTAGTCATTGGCAGAGACTTTACTCATACAGCAAACAATTAGGAAAATTATGGTTTTGTAGTGGTGGATGTGACAAGACATTGTGTGAATCATTACTAGGTGCCTTCCCTGAAAACTATCTAGAACAGTCAGTTTGGAATCTCACTCATGGTGGGAATATACTGGTTCTAATGTCAACAAATAGACCTGACAATGACACAGTTGTGATAACAATGATTACCAAAGTACAAAGGACAAATAAAACACGTATAACGACATGTATGTCCAGAGAATTAGATAAAAAAGCAGTAGTGTCACATCTCAGTGAAGAATGTGCAGCTTTCAGTACAGGGTACGAGTATGTAGAGGAACTATGGCTCAAATTTAATAATAGTTGACCATGCACTTGATAATATTTACCTAGGAGAACAGTTGATAATGGGACATTCCACTATAAAGTAACTTCTGAGGAAACAGCGATTACAGCATAATAGGTGTAAAACAAAGCATAGGCCTACAGATAGAGAGATGTTGAATGAAAAGAATTTGGCTAGCCAGAGAGCAATGTGTGAAGCCTTCCGCGACTACCATGGCAGAATATTGTCAAATAACCTTTCACAAAATCCAAAGAAACTCGTCATATGTAAAGGCCAAAGTTGTGTCTAGTCACACACGAATGAGACAGTAACTGAAAGAGAGTGCAGCAAAGTAAAGGTTGAAATACTGAACTCCATTTTGAAACATACCTTTAGAAAGAAAAATCATGGGGAATTGTCCAAATTTAATCCTTGTACCACTGAAAAGGTGAGCGAATTAAAGTTAATGACAGCTGAAATTGTTCACATTGAACAAACCCCAGGGCTCAATGGGATCCCTGTGAGATTCCATACTAATTTTGTGGCTAAGTTAGCCCTTCTTCTAAATGTAATATACCATAGATACCTCAAGCCAAAAGCTGTGCCCAGTAGTTAGAAGAAAGCACAGGTCATAAATGTCTACAAGAAGGATACAGAAGTGATCCACAAAACTGCCATCCAATATCCTTGACACTGATTTGTTGTAGAATTTTGGAACGTATTCTGAGCCCAAACATAAATAGGTATCTCAAACAGAATGGCCTCCTTCAGGCCAACCAGCATGGATTCCAAAAATATCAATAATGGTAAACCCAACATACGCTTTTCTCACATGACATACTGAAATATTTAGATCAGGTAGATGCAATATGTTTTGATTTCTGGAAAGCATTTGAATCAGTACTATATCTATGCTTATTGTCAAAAGTACAATCATATGAGGTATCAAGAAAAATTTATGTCTGGATTGAGTATTTTTTGGTAAGGAGGGCACAGCAGGTTATCTGGGATGGAGAGCCATCATCAGGTGTAGAAGTAACTTTGAGTGCACCCAGAAAAGTGTGTTGGGACCCTTGCTGATCAAGTTGTATATTAATGACCTTGTAGACAATATCAATAGTAATCTCAGACTTTTTCCAGATGATGCAGTTACTATAATGAAGTACTATCTGAAAGAAGCTTCACAAATATTTAGTCAGGTCTTGGTAAGATTCCAAAGTGGTGCAAAGACTGGCAACTTGCTTTAAATGTTCAGAATGTAAAATTGTGCACTTCACAAAATGAAAAAAAAAAAACACTGTATCCTATGACTATAATATCAGTGAGTCACTGATTCACTGATGGAATTGACTGACTCATACAAATACCTGGGTGTCCCACTTTGTAGGGATATAAAATGGAATGATCTGTAAGATCAGTTGTGGGTAAAGCAGGTGGTAGACTTCAGTTTACTTACAAGAACCCTAAAAAGTTTTGGTCATATGTAAAATCGGTAAGCGGATCTAAATCCCCTATTCAGTCACTCGTTGACCACGATGGCACCGAAACAGAGGACGACCGAAGAAAGGCAGAAATACTGAATTCAGTGTTCCGAAACTGTTTCACTGCGGAAAATCGTAACACGGTCCCTGACTTCAGCCGTCGCACGGACGCCAAAATGGAAAATATTGAAATAAACGATATCGGAATTGAAAAACAACTGCTATCACTTAGTAGCAGAAAAGCATCCGGACCAGACGAGATACCCTTAAGATTCTACAGTGATTATGCTAAAGAACTTGCCCCCTTTCTATCAGCAATTTATCGTAGATCGCTGGAAGAACGTAAAGTACCTAGCGACTGGAAGAAAGCGCAGGTCGTTCCCATTTTCAAGAAGGGTCATAAATCAGATGCGAATAATTATAGGCCTATTTTGCTTACGTCAATCTGTTGTAGAATAATGGAACATGTTTTGTGTTCTCGTATTATGACGTTCTTAGATAATACAAATCTCCTTCATCATAACCAACATGGATTCCGCAAACAGAGATCATGTGAAACTCAGCTCGCCCTATTTGCCCAAGAAATTCACAGTGCCGTAGACACTGGCGAGCAGATTGATGCCGTATTCCTGGACTTCAGGAAGGCATTTGATACGGTTCCGCACTTACGTTTAGTGAAAAAAATACGAGCTTACGGAATATCGGACCAGGTTTGTGATTGGATTCAGGATTTCCTAGGAGAAAGAACACAACATGTCATTCTTAACGGTTCAAAATCTGCAGATGTAGAGGTAATTTCGGGAGTACCGCAGGGAAGCGTGATAGGACCTTTATTGTTTACAATATACATAAATGACTTAGTTGACAACATCGGTAGCTCCGTGAGGCTATTTGCAGATGACACGGTTGTCTACAAGAAAGTAGCAACATCAGAAGACTCGTACGTACTCCAGGAGGACCTGCAGAGGATTAATGCATGGTGCGACAGCTGGCAGCTTTCCCTAAACGTAGATAAATGTAATATAATGCGCATACATAGGGGCAGAAATCCATTCCAGTACGATTATGCCATAGGTGGTAAATCATTGGAAGCGGTAACGACCGTAAAATACTTAGGAGTTACTATCCGGAGCGATCTGAAGTGGAATGATCACATAAAACAAATAGTGGGAAAAGCAGGCGCCAGGTTGAGATTCATAGGAAGAATTCTAAGAAAATGTGACTCATCGACGAAAGAAGTAGCTTACAAAACGCTTGTTCGTCCGATTCTTGAGTATTGCTCATCAGTATGGGACCCTTACCAGGTTGGATTAATAGAAGAGATAGACATGATCCAGCGAAAAGCAGCGCGATTCGTCATGGGGACATTTAGTCAGCGCGAGAGCGTTATGGAGATGCTGAACAAGCTCCAGTGGCGGACACTTCAAGAAAGGCGTTACGCAATACGGAGAGGTTTATTATCGAAATTACGAGAGAGCACATTCCGGGAAGAGATGGGCAACATATTACTACCGCCCACATATATCTCGCGTAATGATCACAACGAAAAGATCCGAGAAATTAGAGCAAATACGGAGACTTACAAGCAGTCGTTCTTCCCACGCACAATTCGTGAATGGAACAGGGAAGGGGGGATCAGATAGTGGTACAATAAGTACCCTCCGCCACACACCGTAAGGTGGCTCGCGGAGTATAGATGTAGATGTAGATGTAGAATACCGAGGAGTGCAATCAGATCACAAAGGGGATTGCTAACAAATTACTTGTGTAACCAGTTCTAGAATATTGCTCAAGTGTGTGGGACCCATACCAAGTAGGGGGAAGGGCAGCATGATTGGTCACAGTTTTGTTTGGCCCTGAGAGAGTGTCACAGAGATGTTGAAGAAACTGAACTAATAGACTCTGAAGGTAGACATAAACTATTGTGAGAAAGCCTACTGATAAAGCTCCAAGAACCAGCTTCAGATGATGGTTCGAGGAATAAATTACAATCCCCAATGTATCACTCGCAAAGGGATTGTGAGGACAAGATTAGATTAATTGTACCACACACTGTGGCATCTGAACAGTCATTCTTCCCATACTCCAGATGTGATTGAAATCGGAAGAATCACTGATAACAATGGGACATAACCTCTGTCATGCATTTCACTGTGGTTTGCAGACTAGAAGTTAGATGTAGATGTATTAAAAGTGGGATTCTAATTCCAACAGTGTGAATCTAAAAGCTAAAAATCTTAGAGACTAATATTTACAAATAAATTCTAAAAGTGGTGCGAAACTCGATTTGACCTACAATTATTCAACATTTTCCAAGTCAAAAAGAGTATATAATAATGATGACTTTAACAATGTATTTATTGGTTAGGTCACATGGTCATGATTATTACAAAATGAATATGATCAACAAGTGTGAACTCTACTACTAATTAAATTATCTAATTCACAGTCAGTGTTTAATAAGTTGTCAGTAATTATTTCTACTTATTTATGCCTACTCACTGCTGTATGTCCACTGTGTATGAGTTGATAAGAGCCAATGATTATCACAACGTGAATACGTAAGTGATGTTCCAGTGACTTTAAAGCTTAGGAACTGTAATTTCTGTTGATGACATGAGCATAATAATAATTTTTACCACGCACAGCTCAGATGATAGCTGAATAGGCCTGCAACAGGTACACAGCAAACAGCTCAAGTCTGTGAGAGTGCAACATTCAGATGTTGCACTCTCACATTACATATTTAGACACATAATAACCTCACTGCTTTATGTCTGCTTCTTCAACAACACAGATTTTATTGAGCACAACTTATTTACTATTAAATCACAGAAGTAATAATTCCTAACTCTTCTGGAAATATGTGGGACAAATGATTTCTGAAGATTGGTACATCACATTCAATACATTACTCTGAACATTTCTCAAGTATTGCGCATCCCCATGCTGGAGAACTCTGTTTGTCTAACTCAGACACACTGAGATACAAATCACACTCTTGGTGTACTCACATACTGCCAGTTCATTCACTGAAAACATAACTGTCAACTGAATGGTGACTGAAATGTGCTGCATTATGCTGACAGGCAAATCTGTGCACAAGGCAAACATTGTTGGTAGGTGACAACAAAATCTAAATCACAATCCTAGAGAAAACTGCATAGAGCTGTTCTGTCAGCAATAGACACAGTGGAGCTCACTTTAAACATCAGTCTGTCACAGCACCTGAGGCTGTAGCAGTCCATGGCAGCCCTCCAATCTGCTGTGGGTGTCTCCCTATGTGACCTGGCCCTGGTGGATATATCCTTCCACGCTGTGCCTAGCGACCGCACCAAACATAAGCATAATTAAATCAAGCGACCCACAAATATATCTGGAGGGATTATCAGAGTGCACCCCCTCGAATCAGTCTGCAGGACCAGAAATGTCCCGGCCAGAGCAGGTGAGGACAAGATCGACACTGTCTGCTGTGAATGCTGGGGTGTAGCTTCAGATGCTGCCAGTAGTAGAGGAGCTGCTCCTAGGTTCGGCACCACCAGAGAGAAAGTAGATGACTGCAGTTCAGACTCATGGCCTGACTCTGGTTCTGGAGAAGACCGAGATCAGATTTGCCACTGGCTGAGGTGCATCCACCTCACCATCCAGGTCCACATCTGTAAAGCTGATGGCACATAAAATGCCCTCCGCCACACACCGTTGGGTGGCTTGCGGAGTATAAATGTAGATGTAGATGCAAACAATGGATTACATGTTTACTGTTGTCAGTCCTCTAGATTGCTGAGGCTTGCTGTCCTCACTGGTGTGGCAGATCTGGAGTCACAGCTAGCCATAGGTGGTGCAAATGGATCTGCTTCAAGAGCCTGCAAGGGATGTCTTAAGGTGTGGCCACTGGGACCAGCTCATGGGTGGTGAGGTAGCCATATATCCAGCAAGGGCGTATATCTAAATGTGCACCTCCTTACAAGGTGTGGCTGCTTCATCTTGTACTGATGGAGGCTACTTTTAATGAAAAACAATAAGGGTATCCAAGTGAGAGTTCCGCTGGGCTTCGATTGTTGATCAGCGTCGTCCAGTGTAGGAGAAAAAAGGAACGCAGTGCAGAATTGATAGGCTTATATGCTAATAATTTTTCTGCACAAAGTTTTCAGACATACCATTAGAGGCAGGCTGAAACAGAGATGAAGTAGCATGCTCGATTCCTTTTTTAGCAGAAAACCGTTGAAAACCATTGGAAGCAGACTGCAGTCCATTTTCGGTGACCACCAGCTCATGGAGCCCCTCCAGCAGGGAAAATAATGGTCAGCGCCTTAGTGATAGTCTCCATCATCGTTTGCTACATTCTGTTGATGTACAGCAAATTAGAATATGCCTCTGTTACACTCTAACACAATGCCACACAGAATGGAACCTCAATGTCCACATGCACCCTATCACACAGGTGGTATGCTTGGGGCAATGTCAGGTTGCTGCACTGACAAGTTCAGCATCACTGAGCTGTTGATGCAATACCCTCATTGACCAGTGGTGAATAAACATCTTTTTATATCAGATTATTGGTTCAAATGGCTCTGAGCACTATGGGACTTAACTTCTGAGGTCATCAGTCTCCTAGAACTTAGAACTACATAAACCTAACTAACCTAAGGACATCACACACATCCATGCACGAGGCAGGATTCGAACCTGCGACTGTAACGGTCGCGCAGTTCCAGACTGTAGCGCCTAGAACCGCTCGGCCACTCCTGCCGGCCTATATCAGATTCTTCATTCTCACAATGGCCTAATGGGATTAACACACTACCTGAAATATATGGGAGCACAGAACCTCCAGAATCACCACTTGACACTGACAGTCAACTTGATTCAATAATAGGGCGCCTTTGAGAGACTGAAGGGTGCAGCATCGTGATAAGACATGACAAAGTTCTTGGGAGTCTACGAAAGAAAGGGGCTGCAGCCAGCCAGTTTGTATAAACTGACAAACCAGTCTCAAAGCGACATCTCTGGAATTGATGGGAAAGTCTTCCATCAATTCTTGCAATTGTGAATCAGTGTGAAAGCAGACAGTCTATTGCCTGTCAAATTCCTTACTGAGACTCTTACCAAAGCATGATGACATGCCTGCATCCATGTGCTGGCCCAATGTATGATAATGAATGGAAGATTGGTAATTTGATAAGAAACTAATCCAGCATTGTAAGCTCTGAGATGCCTATTTAGGTAACTTTGAATTAGGGCCAAGTATAGCCAACAACAGCTTACAATCTGTGACAATATTAAGTTTGAAACTTGAAACTTCCTGGGAGATTAAAACTGTGTGCCGGACCGAGGCTCAAACTCGGGACCTTTGCCTTTCGCGGGCAAGTGTTCTACCGACTGAGCTACCCAAGCATGACTCACACCCCGTCCTCACAGCTTTACTTCTGCCAGTACCTCATCATTCTGGAATATTAAGTTTGTTGCCACACAGGAAAATGCAGAACTTCTGGATAATGAAGATAATTGACAATGTATCTTTCTCTGACTGGAAATAGACCTCCAAGTCTACCTGTGAACTACTTCCTTGTGCCACAGTGAGTATCTTAGAGGTGAACACAATAGGCTGTTATAAACCATTCAGGTACTCATCTGGCAGAATGGCCCTGACGGCATAGGGTGACGCATCTGTGTCAAACAATGGACGTGAATGAGTCTAACACAAAGTCAGATGAGATGCAGTTTGGAGACATTTCTTCAGCATAAGAAACTCTCGGCAACTATCTGCAGAACACTGCAAAGGGACCTCTTTATTACACAGTCAGTTCAATGGATGGACCATTGTTGCAATTTGGGGAATAAATCAGGCATAACAGGTAACATTGCCCATTAAAACCTGCAGGTCCATTTGCTGACATTGAGCTAAGGCCTTCATGGGTAAAGATATATTAAATAACACACGGCTGCAGGAGGGAACATTTTTTCAAGCTCACCTGAACCCAGCTTTGAAAGGACAGAAAATACTACCAACATCCAGATAATTCATGCATTGTACAATGTAGTTTATTTGCATCAGCACACTCGTATGTTGATGGTGCAGCCAGCTCTGACAAACATCTGCTAAGTGACCCTGCTGAAAACACTGCTGACAAGCAGTATAATGTAAGCAACTACCGTATTTACTAGAATCTAAGCCACACTTTTTTTCCGGTTTTTGTAATCCAAAAAACCGCCTGCGGCTTAGAATCGAGTGCAAAGTAAGCGGAAGTTCTGAAAAATGTTGGTACGTGCCGCCACAACTTGCCGCCGAATATATGTAGCGCTATACAGGCATGCTTTGCAGGCACAAAGATAAATACTGGCGCCAAAACTTCTGCGTCAATAAATAAATAAAAAAAAGTGGAAGACGAGCTTTGTTTCCTCCGCCCCGAGTTTCGACCACTGCATTTTCATACATTATCCATCGAAGTAAATACAAATTCTGTATTGTTCATCTTCGAATGTTGCAACGTTTCAATGTACTACGAAAATCCGACTGGCAAGACTGTTAGGGATGTTTGTCAATATGGCTAACTCTACGTTCTGAATTTTTTCCTACCTGTGAGAAGAGACAGTTGCCAATAGGAACTTTTAAGAATTTTGAATCACATGCAGTATTCTTTTCACCATAAGAATAATATGAATATAAACATTTTGCCATGTATTCTTTCGTGTTTGCTGCTATCTCATTTAAATTCTGTCTGCCTAATAAACTACGAAACTAGAGTGAGACAACAGCAAACGTGGAAGAATATACATGTCATGTTTATATTCATATTATTCTTATGCGTAATAGTGATACAGTCAGAAATGAAGCACGGCAATTGACTAGATTTTTAAATCTAAGATGACTCTAATTTCTGTGCAGAATGTAATGTACTAAAGAGGCATCTGCAAAGATTTTCAAACGGAGAATTTTCGCTAAACTCTTGTTCAGATCTTCTATCTATCATATGCAGTCTATTATTTGGTTCTTGTCGATCATTATCAAAGAACGCAGCAGTGTAAGTAACAACAAATAGCAGTCTCTTCCCATTGTTTCGCTAATGAGACGATTCCACTACTTTAAAAAAAAAAAAAAAAAAAAAAAAAAAAAAAAAAAAATCGGCGGTAGCACGCACAAAAGCAAGCCATGACGCGAGCGGCGACAGGCCGTAAACATTATCAGAATGCGACAAAGCATCTTCAGCTTAGAGTGACGTCAACATCTATAACAAAGAGAACGGCACTTATGACATCAAAGAAAAATAAGCAATCAATTCAAACCAGGCAAAGCACGTGAAAAAGGAAGGGTACCCGTATAAATATGGATGGAGCGCCTGACACATAGCAGTGGCTACCTGGGAAAGCTTAGCTGCTAAGCTTACGACTCGAACCAAACTACTGTAGCTGTATTGTCATTCATTCGACCTAAATTGTGTCTCATATTACAATGGACCAACATTGTTTCGATTTGAAGGTGCGGCCTAAAACTTTTCTCCCCCCTTTAATTTCGAGTCTCAAATTTCGGTTCGGCTTAGATTCGGGAAATTTTTTTTTCCTTGATTTCAGTCTCATTTTTCAGGTGCGGCTTAGATTCGAGTGCGGCTCAGATTCGAGTAAATACGGTACATCTAACATGTAGAGAGAAACAATCAGAACAACTGGGCCATTTGTAAACATTTCACTGAAGCTAGTGGGAAAAACTTTTACGATACTAGGTTTGGTTTCTGTTTGATTGACCGGGAGCTGCTCCACTGCCATCTGGAATGTGTAACATTTTTGCAATTTCATTATCAGATGGGCTAGACCACATCACATTTTCCACCTGAGATGACAGTTCTGTTATCTCAGTGTCTGAAATTGATAAGATGAGCTGCTTGAGCAGTTTCAAAAGCTCTAGCAATACACAAAACTTCAGCTAATAAAGGATCTGACTGCTGTAGCATTTTATCATGTGCTTCATTGCTCACTGCTGATCTAATCACTATGTCACATATTAACAACAGTGCACATGAAAGTTCATGAGAACACATAAACTTGCATTTCCTACTCAGGCCTTGTTCTCATGATCCGTGATGTGTAAATGCCTGACAGTGGCTTATGATGTTGAACAACCTGTAAATGAGTGGCCAGAAAATGCCTTTAGGTGGCAAACATTAACTTAAAAGGGAGTGAATAGTGGTGAGGGGCCACACTGTCTGATAAATTTTTGTGCAAGGTAATAGTGCTGTGAGTTTGTAGGTACTAGAAATGCACTCAATAATTCTTGCCAGTAAATAAAGTGCTATGCATTTATGATATGCCACCTGGTCATTTTGAGCTTCACTGTACAGCTGGAAAGCAAGTATTGCTCAAAGCCATTGTAGATGTGCTGGATCTTCAGCTTGTGTACATGCTCATTCTATGCATGACCTGTTGTTTCCAGAGCCTGAGAAATCGATGGCCCATCGTGGGTGAAATGCTCAGCAAAGCAGCTGTACATGCCCTGTTCCAGCAAAGGGTGGATTGTAGTTGTAAGTCTGCTTCCTCAATTACACAGATTTGATTAGGCACAACTTATTTATTAGCTTGGTGTACAAGTCTGTGGTGTTTTTGTTTTGCATGTTTATATACCAGTTGCTACAGAATTATTTATCTATTGTCATTCTTTATTTTTAGACCACTGTTGCTATTTGAGTCATTGCATATTGTAATTTTGTCATTTGGAGTTAGTGAGTGGAGCTGTGTACGCTAGAAAATTGAGTGCTAAGTGCAGAAATCTGATCATTTTTGATGTATTCTTCTGTTTGACTTCAGTGTAGGAGTGAAAGCAGAGGAGGCAGCCAGAAAATTTGTGCCTTGTTTGGGGATAATGTCATTTGGCAGAGAATAGCAAGAAAATGGTCTTCTCATTTTGAAAAAATTGTTCTGGCATTAGTTACTTTCCACTGACTCACTCACTCGCTGGTAATACTGGACTCGAGAGTCCATTACTGCAGCAACGTATGTTCGCCATGTGTCCCTGTCTTGGGCTATTTCCTTCCATTTACCTTCAATACCTAGGCTCCTCAAATCAGCCTTCACATTGTCCTCCCATCTACACCTCGGTCTCCCCACAGGACGTTTTCCCTCTAAGTGCCCTACCAGTACTCTGCGTGCTGCCCTGCCCTCATCCATTCGAGTTACGTGACCCGCCCATTGCAGCCTACATGATTTAATAATACTGATTATGTCAGGGCTTGAATAGAGTTCATGAAACTCTTCGTTATGCAGTTTTCACCACTCTCCGCTAATGTCATCCCTTTTTGCTCCGAAAATTTTCCTCAAAATTTTGTTTTCAAATACTGGAAACGGCTTTTCATTTAGCACAGTGAGAGACCAAGTCTCACACCCATACAGCGCAACTGGTAGAATAATAGTTTTGTATATTTTAATCTTTAAATTCGTAGACAATATCCGTGAAGAAAGTAATCTATTCAGTGAGAAGTAGCATGCATTTCCCGCCCGTAATCTCTTCTTCAGTTCGGATTCAATCTCTTTTCCCGACGTGATGTCCACTCCTAGATACTTAAATGTGTTCACTTTCTCAAACTGCATGTCTCCAACTCTTAACGTTTCCTGATCTACTGCCATTGGCATTCTAGTAGTAACCAGATGTTTAGTTTTGTCTTCACTTATCCTTAGACCTACATCTTTACTAGCCTTGATTAACACATTCGCATTTGCTGTTACAGATTCTTTCCTATCGTTAATGATCTTTAGATCATCTGAATACCCTAATATCTTAATATTTCCATTTAACTCCACACCCTCTGAATTATCTGCTGCCATTCCATGTTCAGAAAAACCTCCGGGGTTTGATGAAGATCGTTTAAATGCATTAATTTACAATCCACATCAGTGTACTCAAGAACTGGCAGATATGATGAATGTGATCTGTCATGTTTACTAAATGCCATGAACTTATGCACCAACTCAGTGCAATTAAATCACAGAAAGTAATACTTCCTGACTCTTCTGGAAATATACAACACACAAGACTGCAGATAGATACCTCATGATCAGTGCAATGCTCTGAATGTTTGTTGAATAAGTCACATATCTGTGCTGGAGAACAAGGTTTGTTTCGATGAGGAAACATACGGATATGACCCATCCTCTTGGTGCACCAGTTCACTAAAAACTTAACAGCCAGTTGAACAGTGACTGAACAGTTCCGCATTAGGTGGATAGGCAATTCTGTCCATTAGCCAAACTTTGTTGGCACATAACAATGATGTCCAAATCACACTCAAGGAGACAATCATACAGTGGAGGGACATCATCAATAGATACATCAGAGAATTTGCTGTAAGCATCATCTGAATGATAAGTGAGGCTGTTACAGTCCATGACAGCTCTTAAATCTGCCACAGGTGTTTTGCTGCATGATCTGAGGCCTGCAGATGAATCCTTGTGCACCACACGTAGTGAACTTGCTAGATGTATGCATTTTGAAGATCCAGCAATATATCTGAGAGGATTACAAGACTCAGTTCACGAATCCACTCCCACAACACTAAGTCAAAAGTACTCGAACATGGGCATTAAAAGCTTGAAATGTGCTGTACAATGTCAATAAAATGATTTGAGATGAATTACAAATTTGATTTTTTATATACTCCTATTAGACATGGTTATGGTATATTTTGTTGTGTCTATCTGCAACTCAGTATCTCCACTATATGGTGAGCATTCTCAAAGTTTTGATAGTCAAAAAAATGGTTGTGATTTTTTAATTTTGGTAAAACCTTTCCAGTAGGGAAGAAAACCCAGAGAAAGCCTAAGTTCACTTTCTTCTGATATCACTTGAGTCCGTAAGCCTCCTCATAATGATCTGATTGAACCATTATGAAAGAAGGCAAAAGTTTACAACCTGCAATAGGAGAAAAGCTTCTTTGTAAAGTAAGCTAGTATTCAAATCATAAAGCCATTAGATTCCTGTTTCACTTTCATATATTCTACTCTAATTGCTAGTTATGTATTTTAAAAGTTAGTTGTCCCATTTAGAATAGATAATTTGGTTTCATTTATCAACTGATCTATAATATACAGTAAATACATTAAACTAAAAAAATAATAATAATTAAACCAAGAGAATGTTACTTGCAGATGAAATGGTTTCAAACTACAGAAGCATAATTTTCATTTCTTTTTAATGCTTGTGATATGTTATTTCTGTATCTTGGAACATAATGTTTTCAACTGGATTGGGGGTTCCTTTTTAAGAACAATATTTCAATGAGTGGGCTAGTTGTCAAAGTAATGTACATAATAATAGAATCACCAACAAAGTTGGACACCCTAAAATAAACATTTCATCAACTAAACTGGTAAATTCTCATGAACTGCATTTTAGTGCTTCAAGTGGTGTACTGTGAGGCTGGAATTTTAAATGCACCTTGTACATTGGTTCCATTTTTTCTAGTTGATCTTCCAACACTTCCTAGATTTGCTGAATGATTAATAGCACCAAGAGACACAATCTGCAAAATAAAAACATTGAGTTAATGTATACTAAATAGAGTTGTACATAACACCAAGCAAAAACACACTACACTATTTTACTTAAAAACTACAGTTCCTTTATAAATCTCTCTCTCTCTCTCTCTCTCTCTCTCACACACACACACACACACACACACACAGTGTGTGTGTGGTTTAGTGTATGTGTGTGGTTTAATGATTAGGTCTGGTTCCATGTTTTAATGATTAGTATTTGTCTCAACTTATGTTCAGAGAGAATCATGTATGATATCAATGATTCACAATTGCAATCAGTCAACTAATACAAAGAATTTGCAAGGTTATGAATGGAATGCTCACATAGAAGCTATCATACATGAAGCAGGTGAAACTGTAGGATACTGGATAAACTGGAGTCAGCCTAAAAAGAAGATTGTGACCCATCGACATCTACATCTACATCTACATCTACTTAGACACTCCACAAGCCACTGCATGACGTGTGACGGAGGGTGCCCTGTACCACTACTGAGCATTTCCTTTCCTGTTCCACTCACAAACTGAGCGAGGGAAAAACAACTATCTACATGTCTCTGTATGAACCCTAATTTCTCATGTATTATCTTCATGGTCCTCATGTGCAATGTATGTTGGTGGCAGTAGAACTGTGCGGCAGTCAGCTTCAAATGCCAGTTCTCTAAATTTTCTCAATAGTGTGTTTCTCCCAAAGAATATCGCCTTCCCTCCAGGGATTTCCATTCGAGTTGCCGAAGTATCTATGTAACACTTACATGTTGGTCTAACCTACAGGTAACAAACCTAGCTGCCTGCCTCTGAACTGCTTCAATGTCTTCCTTCAAACCGACTTGGTACAGATCCCAAACACTCGAGCAGCACTCAAGAATAGGTCACCATCAGTGTCCTATATGCTCTCCTTTACAGGTGAACCCCTCTTTCCTAAAATTCTTCCAATGAACCAAAGTTGATCATTTGCCTTCCCTAACACAGTTCTCATGTGCTTGTTCCACATCATATTGCTTTGCCCTCTGCCAGGCACTTAAATGTGATTTGCTGAGTATACATTTAGATGTAGAATATGCCCAGATATTTAAACAATTTGACTGTCTGAAGCATGATACTAGTAATTTTGTATCCAAACATTACAGGTTTGATCTTCCAACTCATGTGCATTAATTTACATTTTCCCACATTTAGGGTTGGCTACCATTCATCATACCAACTGGAAATTTTGTCTGAGTTGCCTTGCATCTTCCTACATTCACTCAGCTTTAGACACCTTACCATACACCGTGCCATCATGAGGAAAAAAAACCTCGGATTGCTGCCCACCCTCACCACCAAATCATTTATGTATATAGAGAACAGCAGTGGTCCTTTCAGAATTACCTGGGGCACTCCTGATGATACCCTTGTCTCTGATGAGCATTCGTCATCAAGGATAACATATTGGGTTCGATTATTAAGAAATCTTCTAGCCACTCACATATCTGTGAACTTATTCCATACGCTCGTACCTTCGTTAACAGCCTGCAATGGGGCACCGTGTCAAATGTTTTCCAGAAATCTAGAAATATGGAATCTTTGAATATTACCCAAATGCATAGAACCCATGCCACCAGCACTATCAGAGGATAATGAACATATGCAAAGAAGAGCAACAAGAAAGGTCAAAAGGTTCATTTGACCCACAGAAGAGCATTACAGAGATTCTGAGAAACCAGAAGTGGCAGACATTTGAAGTAGACACAACGTCCTATGAAAGTTAACTTCCAAAGTTTTATGAACTAGTGTTAAATGAATGGTCTAGCAGCCCACTACGTATCATTCCATTAGGGACAGCAAAGACAAAACTGGACTAATTAATACATGCACAGAGGCATTAAAGTGTTATACACCACGGCAGTATCTCCAGTGGACATTGAAAATTCATCCAAATTCTACTTTGGCATGAAACTTTCTGGCAGATTGAAACTGTGTGCCGGGCCGAGACTCGAACTCGGGACCTTTGCCTTTTGCGGGCAAGTGCTCTACCAACTGAGCTACCCAACCACGACTCACGCCCCGTCCTCACAGCTTTACTTCTGCCAGTACCTCGTCTCCTACCTTCCAAACTTTATTTACAGAAGCTCTCCTGCAAACCTTGCAGAACTAGCACTCCCGAAAGAAAGGATATAGCGGAGACATGGCTTAGCCACAGCCTGGGGGATGTTTCCAGAATGAGATTTTCACTCTGCAGTGGAGTGTGTGCTGATATGAAACTTCCTGGCAGATTAAAACTGTGTGCCGGGCCGAGACTCGATCTCGGGATCTTTGCCTTACAGGGGCAAGTGGTTCGCAGGAGAGCTTCTGTAAAGTTTGGAAGGTAGGAGATGAGGTACTGGCAGAAGTAAAGCTGTGAGGACGGGGTGTGAGTCGTGCTTGGGTAGCTCAGTTGGTAGAGCACTTGCCCGCGAAAGGCAAAGGTCCCGAGTTCGAGTCTCAACCCGGCACACAGTTTTAATCTGCCAGGAAGTGTCATATCAGCGCACACTCCGCTGCAGAGTGAAAATCTCATTCTGGTCTACCTTGGTAGTTCCTGAAAGCCAAGCCACCTGCATCAGTGATCAGTAGACTGCCAGCTTGGGGTAAATGTTAAGTGAGTTGTGGCAAACATGGAAGCTATGACAGCACAGGAGAATGACTGAGTGTTCAGATCTGCAAGTGAAGCATAATCATATCATGAAATCTGAAGGTACTGTCATGTTAGTAACAAAGCAGTGTTTCGTAAGGAAGGCAAGGTACAACGCAACACTTAGTATTCATTTGTTGTGTCAGAACTGACAGTGAGGAAGAACCAGGACACACAAAGTTACAGCCATCCCCACCACTACACAGTGCACATGAAGAACCAAACTAATACCCTACCCTTCTTAACAATGGGCTGATTGCTGAGAGCTGATTTTCAACTGTCCAGCGCATGGTCACAGCCCTTGTGTTGCAGCTAGTGAGTGAGAAGGGTGGAGGTTGACCCTCAGGATGCCTAAGTTCAACTGATTATCTATGGAACCGTGAGTCTGCCTGGAAGGATTCTGCTGCCGCCAGCTGTGCTGCCATCTTCCAAGGTGACACTGATGAGGCACATTGGCTGCCATCATTCTACATTTTTGCTGGAAGCTTTACCTGCATGTCCTAGATACTGTCTGTCATCCACCTTCTAGAATGGGGGCACTGCTGCTGTTCATCTCATTCCTGTGGCAGGCACTGATGCTGCCGGTTCCTGTTTCCTAAACAGGAGCTGAGAGCTGACCCCTGCAAGCCAGAAAGTACTTCATGGACCTGGGGCGAGAAACCTGAGTGCAAATCTTTGATGTCCACGAGAGCAGTGTGGTGACTGATATGCAGAGCTGGAGGTGACTGGATTCTGTGGTTGATGGCTGCCCATGATGTAGCAGCCACCACCTCACACATTGCTGTGCTGTGATAATGTAAGATAAGCACAAGCATGAATTCTGCTGTTGATGAGACACTACTCCACTGGTGTGGCTGTGACAGACAATCCTGTATTACTGCCCAATAAATGTGTTATTGTCAATGATGTTTTCTTGGCACTTTCAAGCATAATTAGGATCTCAGTAATGCATACTATCTGGCTCTCTTCTGACGACTGTAGGTATCTGTAACCAGGCCCCTACATAAGCAATTGTTCTTCCTGCACTGTTTACATGAGTGCTGCAAGGAAAATTCTTAATAACTGGCATGAGGGGAAGTGCCCTCTGCCATTCATTTCACAGTCATGTACAGAGTATGGATGGACATGTACAATTGTATGTGATGCTTCTCTGACTTTCCTTGAGTGGTACAACAATGACGGTGATGATTTCCTAAGCCAAATTGTTATGGGCGATGAGATGAAACATGGGTGGCCTACATCACACCAGAATCAAGGCAACAGTCCATGGAAGTTGAGCAAGGGCATCGTTTTGCTGCAAGACACTGCCAGTACACATGTGGCAAATCAGACCAAAGATCTCATCACATCATTTTGATGGGAAACTCTAGATCATCCTCCATACAGCCCCGATCTTGTGTCCAGTGACTACCACCTGTTCCTGCACTTGAAGAAACACCTGGCCAGTCAGCATCTTCAAGACGATGATGAAGTCAAAACAGTGGTGATGCAGTGGTTAACAAGTCAGGTGGCAGACTTCTACGAGGAGGGTATTCAAAAACTGGTGCAATGTTATGACAAGTGCCTCAGTATTGACGGAAATTATGTAGAAAAGTAGATTAAGGTACAGGCTTTCATGTAAAAATAAAATTATTATCTTAGCACGCCTTTTTGAATTTCAGAATGGTACTTACTTAAAAAACACGCCTCGTAGTTAAGGAAAACAAATCAAATGTTCTTTGAGATCCATCTTATGACTGATCATGTGCACTGATGGAAGGTGTTTGTGCAGTCTGGTTGATGGACAGGGTCAAAAAAGTGCACAAAATTTCCAACAGATGGTACTTCATATAATACAAAAGCAATCATTAACATAATAATTGATTACTAGCAAAGATAGTGTTCTTTATAACAAATGCCCAACATGTCAGCCATCATTCATCAACCATACCTGTGGTTGAGGGACAATGTTGTGAACAGTACTGTACAGCATATCAAGAGGTACACTGAGATATTGCCATTGGATGTAATCTTTAGCATCCCAAATGAGGTGAGACTTCAGATAACCCCATAACCAATAACAACACAGACTGAGGTCTATGGACCTGGGAGGCCAAGCTCAGCACAGAACCCCCACCAAACAATGAGAACAAGAGATATTTCACATGTGTAGCAATATGGGATGGGGAGCTATCCTCCATAAAAGTTGTAACTTCCCACAGATGTTTATCACCCAGGCTAGGAATGATACAATTCTGTAACATATCAGCATACTTCACACCCATCACACTGACAGTTTGGAAAGCAGCACCTTGCACTTCCTCAATGAAAAAGGCTCTAATCATGTCTGGTATGGTAAATCTACACCACATCCTAACTTTCTTGTCATGTAATGGGGTATCCATGAGAGTTCTAGGAATTTAGGTAGGTGAAATTCTGCAACTGTGGGTGCTGACAGACACTCAGGCTGTGTGAAATGAGCTTCGTCGGTCAACAACACGTTAGACAACCAATCGTCATCTTCCCACATTTTTCGAAGTGCCTATATCACAAATGCTCTCCATGACACTAAATTGGTGACTAACTGTTTGTACTGACACTGGATTTAGCACATATAGCAATAGAGTATACACGTTAGCACTCTCCAATCAGTAGCGTGTGGCATGCTGGTGTGACTTCATAAGTGCTGATTTCACCACGCGCAGAGGAAACTGCAAAAATCTCCATTTCTTTCTGAACTGTCTGAGCAGCAGTAGTACTTATGTCAGGTAATCCTCTATGAGGTTGATAACCCAAACAACAGATGACTTCAAACTTTGTCATCATTTTCTTCACACTGACACTTGTACAGGATTTTTACCCATCCGAATACCCTTCTTATGGCAATAGGATTATGAAACTGCAGTTGACAATTCTCCATTCTGATAGTAAAGCTCACGAACAGTGCTTTTTCTGGTAAAGTCAACATGTCATGACTGCTGGCACATCTTACTCCCTCTCTCACCACGACTCATTTTATACAAGATTGTCATGCAGCCTCACCAATGCATTGCTGTCCAGTGTCATTAATTTCCCAGTGTTTGCACTCATCTGAGGTTTTAATGAAACCCCTTGTCATTTCAGGATGTGTTAAGTTTTACCCATCTACCTACATTATTCCATGAATTAGTGCATTTTGAAATGTTAACAGACTTTTGAGTGACACTGCATATTTAAAAAGTCAACATATGTGTTATGAAGATTAAAATATAGCATAGTTTTTCTTATTTACATGCTATTTCAATGAAGAAGAAGTTTGGTTAACCTTAACCAATTGGCTTGCCCTAGGTTCTTTCATGCTAGGAAGATTCTTATAGCCCTATGCTCCCAAGTCAAGAGAGATCTGGACTGGCTCACCTCTCTTGGGGTTATGATTCTCATTTCCTGTAGTGAATGGCCCACACTCCCTCTCATTGTGAAGAGACCCTCTTGTAAATTGCAATTTTGCTGCGATTTTAAAGTCATGGTGAATTCACAGTCCACTGCCACACGTGGATGAACTGTTCACACACTTAGCAGGGGGTCAATTTTTCTTTAAACTTGATCTTTCTGAAATATATCACCAGCTACCCTGGATGAGGAGTCAAGGCATATCAAGGTTCTTAACATGCTTTTTAGTCTTTATCAGTACCTTGGTTGACGTTTGGGATGGGCAGTACCACTACAATTTTTCAACACTATATGGAACAGGTAATGTCCAATATTCCACATTGTCTCTACTACCTGGGTGACATCATCATTACAGTATGTTCTCTAAGTGACCATCTGCAGAATCTCTGGGCTCTATTTCTAAAACTCTGGTCCAACAGTCTATAACACAGTCTGCAGAGGTCCACGCTTTTACCAACTATCTCTTGGCAGCATGCCCAACCCATGGAGACAGTCTTATCAGGAACATTCAGACCTGCCATGTGACTCATTATTGCAAGAACTGCAGGCTCTCGTGCATAAAATTGCCTATAACCACCATTTCATTCACTGGGTGTCTACTCCCTCTACCTTCTTCTCTGCAAGGGTGCTTCCTTTATCTGGTCTCCAGTGCATGGCCAGGTTTTCACTGTGCTGTAGAAAGGTCTCAGGTTGGCATGATGTCCAGCTACTTTTGGTTTTGATCCTGACAAACCATTGGTTTTGGCCGTGGATGCCTCACAGAACAGCGTGGCGGCAGTCCATACCTATCAGAATGAAGACAGCTCAGAGCAGCCACTAGTGTTTGCATCCAAAACTCTCAGTCCAGCACATGTCTACTACTTTCAAGTCAAAAAGGAGGCTCTGGCCACTGTGTATGCAGTCACCAAATTTTGTGTCTTCTTGTATGGCACCAAATTCCAACTAATTGTAGACCACAAGCCATTAGTTTCATTATTTAGTCCATCCATCCAGCTCCTGTGCAAGGTGGTCCATAGGTTGCAGTGGTGGGCCTTGTTCCTCTCGAAATACAACTATATTGTTCATTCTTGCCCCAGTGGACACCATGTCAACACAGATACCTTAAGGGGAGTAGGATATCAAATGGGCTAACTTTGGGCAGGAGAGGCACTACTGGACATTTTAATTTCCACCGTCTCTACTTTTACAAATAAATTCATAAAACTTTGTCAGGATGACCAGGAAGGGTTCAGGATTCACTCTCATAGCAGTGGAAGTTCAAAAACATAATAATTTTTTTTTTACTTGTGAAATTTCATTATTTTTTCACTTATTATTGGCTGCATTTGTTGCTTTCGGTAAACTTTTATTCAGAAGTAAGAGATATTCTTTGATGAATTTTGCTCAGCATACAAACCATACTTACAGGTGTATGAAACTCTAGAATTTATTTAATTTATGAAAAAATAAATGAGCCGTTACATTTTAAATTTCATGTTTAGAAAAAATTCAAATGTTGTAGTTAATTATCTCAATTTTTACCACAGTTTGTAATAGATTTGGAAAATTCTAGAGCTTCATACACCTGTAAGTATGGTTTGTATGCTGTGCAAAATTCATCAAAGAATCTCTCTTACTTATGAAGAAAAGTGTACCTGTAGCAACAAATGCAACCAATAGTAAGTGAAAAAATGATGAAATTTCATACAAAAAAATATTTTCATATGTTTTTGAACTTCCACTGCTATGAGTGTGAATCCTGAATCCTTCCTGGTCATGCTGACAAAGTTTTATGAATTTATTTGTAAAAATATAGAGAGTGGAAATTAAAATGTCCTGTGGTGCCTCTCCTGCTCTAAGTCAGCCCATTTGATGTCTTACCCAACCTGAATGCCCATTTGCCCAGACTCTCCTTTGATCAAGAGGAGCTCATGTGCTTTTATTTGCTTATTTACTCCTGCCAAGCAGTAGATGGGTTTCTGATCACTAGTACCTGAATCACCAAGGCAACAATGTCTGACACCACCCTCCAGCAGGTAGGCTGCCTTGAGCAGGAGGATTGGTCTTCTTGTCCTCCAGGCCATGTTCCCAATCCACCTCATAGCTATTTTGCCTTGCACCATTGTCTCTCAGTCTCAGACAGAGACCTCCTCCTCTCCACAGATGATGCAGCTCCTAGGGTGGTTACTCCTGGGAGTTTGTGGCGGAAAGCCTTACAGCCGTTACATGGGGGTCATTGGAATGTTTCCTACAGCAAAGCCTTGGCTCAAGGATGCTGCATGCCCTAAGCATGTTAGACAACAGGTGGCTCCCAAGGCTTGATTCTCCCCATGGTCTCCAGCAACAAAGCCCTGAGAATGCATCCATGTGGATTTTGCAGGTCAGTTTCTGAATGTGTTTTGGTTGATTTTCAGTGACATGTTTTCACATTTTCCATACATTGTCTGATGCTCCTTGGTCACTACTGAAGTCACTATTTAGGCGCTCTCAAAATCTTTTTCTGTGGTATCTCTACGTTTCTCTCTTTTCTGACAATAGATTTCATTTCCTTTCTCGGGCATTTCATGATGTCTGTGATCGGTCAGGCATTTGCCAGATTCACTCCCCTCCTTTTCAGCCCCAATCTAATGGGTAAGCCTAGTGTATGGTTCATGCATTTAAGACCCACATGACAAAATATCTGCAGGACTTCCTTGCTGAGGAGGTGTTACATTCTTTTCTGATGGCCTACTGGATGATTCCTATTGGTAGTCGCAGCCCTGTCGATCTTCTCTACAGGTGCCAACCTAGGATGCTTCTCAACCCCCCCCTCCCCCCCCTCAATCTGGGATCTTGCCCATTGTTATGTTCTGCTGTACTGAGTCTTCTGCATGGGGATAGTAGTGTGAGATGTATGGTTTTGCTCAGTGCCCCCGCAGGCTAATGGCAGCCACTGTGCATCAGAATGGCTGCTGTGTCTACACCATCCAGACTGGACCCTCCAGACTGAAGACGGGGGGGTCCGCTGCCATCAAAATCAGCTCCGTGTCCAGTTGGGCGCCCACCCCTTGTCCTGACTGCACCGCTGCCTTCACCAATGCCTCGGTTGCTGGGTGCCACCTAGTTGCCAGTGTTCCAGCATTCTCTTCCGCCTACTTCAGCACCTCCGCCTGATGAGGTTACAAATTCACAGCCTCTGACAGCCGCTTCATGGGCCCAGCTTTGGCTCCTATCAACAGTCCTGTTGTATTGTGCTCTGACGGGGGATACCAGGGCACTTTTTCCCTTGTTCTAGGGTCTCCGGCAACTGGGAGTTGCTTTTCCCTCTCAGCTCCAAGGCCTCCACATACATGGACACACTTTCTACAAGCAACCATCCACACCTTGCCTGAGGAATCAGTGATGCCCCACACTCAAGGGGGTAGTGATGTAATGACCTGCATAGATTCCACACCTGAGATCTAGGTGCACAGCTCTAAGTTGGCAGATGATACAACTATCACAGGCCACCACTCATGGACATGTGCACAGCCTCTCCTCCATGCACTCTAACAGCCAGGTGACATCTTATAGAGCTGGGCCAGACCAGCCTCACCCTCAGTTACATGTAGACATTCTGACTAGGATTATCAGACTAGTAGTGTAGCTACCCTCTGGCAAGTGTTGTCCTGTAACAAGTTATTTCTAGACATAATAAAGTGTTTTGTCCATCACTGCCTCTGTGTTCTTGTGGTTAGAATACTATATAGAGAGAAGCTAACTCAGTTTTCGAACCCACCAAATGAAACATTGCTGTGCACAGAATAGAAATCCAAAACTATCGTGACAGTCCTGATGTCAGCTGTTAGTTTGTGTAGAGTTCCATTATGAAATAAAGTGTGTGTAGTGTGTTCAGGTATTGGAGTGAGAAATGAATGAACAGTGTAGCCTCTTACATTATTAAATAACCTCTTCACAAACCAGTGCTGTACACTAGGGCAAACCACATGAGATAGCACTGATTTAAACACAGTGGCCTCGTATTTGGGAGAATAGACATTTCAGTCTTCATCCAGCTAACCTGATTTAGATTTTCCGAGGTTTCCCTACATTACTTCGGGAAGATGGTGAGATGTTTCCTACTGTGTGGCAATGGCTGACAACCTGTCCCATCCTTGTCCAACCAGACCTGTAATTATGTAAAAGTCTCTATCTATGAATTATGTTGTTATTTGTTGTTCTTAAATTGTAATACCACAACATGTCCAATATCCTTACAGGAGTGATCCAGGGATGAATAAAACTACTACTAATACAATGTTCCATGATTTTATTTAATTATTTCAGCATTATTATCCTTCCTTGTTGATTCCATTCAAAAACCAGGATTGAAACCACTGAAAAAGCAAATAAAGTATAATTTGCAGACCTGATCATCTGCCAGGAGCCAGGGCCGTAGGGTTCCATTTCCAGCTTTCATAAGTTTCTCTGATTGTTCAGGCACAATGAAGAATGGCCATTCTTGGCCTATGTGCGCAGTCAGGTTTGAATCAACATTCTGCTGAAAATAAATGTTTCATATTATTATTGATTTTTGGTTTGACATTATGACAAAATGTCTTTGAGAACTGTATACTGGAAATCACTTCTACTCCCAAGAGTTCAATTTTTTCACTCTTGTATGAATTTTGGGTTATAATATTTTACCCAGGTGCTAATGATCATAGCAGTTTTGTGCCCTAAAACCATTAAAAAAAATTACTCCTCATTTCTTTTGATTCATTTACACAACACACTGCATTAATCCTTCATGGAGGAGAGCCTTCATTGTATTGTACTACATTTTATTCATTTCATAACATACATTTTATAGGTCATCTGATTGCATTGTCAATTTCAGTCTTATATGAAGCGTGTTTTGTAAGCAAGCACAGTTTTGAAAAAAAAAAAAAATAATAAAACAAGTAGAATTTTCTTAGCAATTTTATTCGTACACAAAAGCTCATACTTTAATCTACTTCTCTACAGGGTTCCCACCAATACTCAGCATGTTTACATTTGTCTGTGGGTATTCGAAATGCCTCCTCCAACTGAGAATCCTGCCAACTGTGAAATACATGCTCTGATTCGTTTTATTAGTGTTACAGGTGTGATAGCAGTTGAAATCCATTATCAGGCCAATGAAGAGTGTAGAAGAAACATCATAAGTTGTGGGATGATATGAAAATGTGCATGAAGAGCAACTAAGTGGGTGCCCTACAGTCATTACTGATGATTTGATGCAGAAATTAAGAGGTAAATCATTTATGTAAAGCAGAAACAGATTGGCTCTAAGCTTGTGAACTTGTACTCCACTAAGATACATATTTTAAGGTACTGGATGTTATGATTACCCTTTGCTTTCTGTCTGTCAGCTAAGACCTGAGCCACGGCAGAGCACTTTGTCTGATGACTTAGCTGTCTAGTTGATGAAGCAGCACAGATTCTTTTAAGGTATTGGATGTTATGATTACCCTTTGCTTTCCGTCTGTCAGCTAAGACCTAAGCCACTGCCAAGCACTTTGTCTGATGACTTAGCTGTCTAGTTCATGAAGTAGCACAGTATGGTTCATTGAATAGAATGCTTTTGCGAGGTTGTTAAAGATACGGACCACTTTATTTCTTTCAGTATGTGGAATTAACCAAGTTACACATTGACAATCTGAAGCAGCTACTACAGACTACTTCCATAAGGCTCACCAACAACCACTTTGTCATTTATATCCCTGAAGACTCAGCTTCACATGGGATTTACGTGATGTGTGAATTAATGAATCCAGCTAGTGCTAATGTACTCACAGAATTAACTGCATACAAAACTTGTTTTATGTGTTACAGATCAAAATTTTCATATATTTGTAGAAAAATGACTTGCAGTGTTCACCTGCTTAATTACTTTGTTGATTGTCCTTGGTGTTGACGTACAATGTTGCTATGCTAGGAAAAATGGCTTGGTGGAAGTTCAACACTGACTACATTAAATGATGTAGCTGCAGGTGCACATTTGCGTTTCACAGTTCTTTACTTTCACTGTACACGACCCCCTCCCCCCCCCCCCCCCCTTTTCCCCATAGTACACAGTTATATGACCAGTGCTCTATCGATAAGCCTCATTAATAGGTTGCAGGCAAACATCAACATACTGCTACAATAGTTTACTGTTGAACATCTATGAGCAGTAAAAATCTAACCACATAGCTCACAGTTCTTGAAGAATAAAAAGGTACGTATGGAACACACACTCATTGTTTTAACACATGGCCTAATTGTGTTACACATATTTCACAGTTAAGTTGGTCTAACCATTATGAGTTTCTCCTCTGAAGCTTGGCAGTGGACTGATTGTCTTGGGATCAAAAATCAGGCCCTTATATATCCTCACAATAATAGGTGCTGAAACTACACATTGTTCAATATTTAATTTACAGAAATTACAATTAAAACTTACTTCATTCAATTAACTGAATACACAGAAAACTTTCTTCTTTCTTCTAGTACATGGGTTAAGCTGTATTATTTGTTTAAAAGATGGAATTAACAAATTTCTTTATGCAAACAATACTTTTGACAAAACTGTTAATAAATTCGGAATTAATTAAGGGCTGACTTTGCTAAAATGTTTTTGAATAGAGCCAAATAGATCCTTTAAGAATACTATTAGTTGTTACCCCAAATGCTTATAATTAGTACAGAATTTATATTTGCTTATAAGTGAACAATAAAATTTAAGTTACAAAACAATTACTAATTTCATCCTATAATAAAAGACACTAACTAAAGATTAAGCTACTAACAGCCATATACTAAAAACGAGGAGACAGGAGCTTTTTTCAATGGTACCATTTTCATACTAATTTACTTGATTAAACTGAAACGGGATAAACGTGAATAGTATTCTAGACCTACATCTACAGACATACTCTGCAAGCCACTGTATGATGCATAGCAAGGGGTACCTTGTGCGACTATCAGTCATTTCTTTTCTCTTCCACTCGCAAACAGAGAAAGGAAAAATGTCTGACTATATGCCACCATAAAAGCCCTAATTTCTCTTATCTTTATTACCCTTCCATGAAATGTACATTGGTTAAAGTAATATCGTTCTGCAGTCAGTTTCAAATGCCATGTCTCTAAATTAATTAGAGGTTCTTTAGAAAAGAAGATTATCTTCCTTCCACCAATTCCCATTTGAGTTCACAGAGCATTTCCGCAATGGTTGTGTGCTGATTGAACATACCGTTAACAGATTCAGCAGCACATTTCTGAAGTTCTTCGAATTCTTCCTTTGATCTGACCTCCTGGGGATCCCAAACACTCAATCAGCACTCAAAAATGGGTTGCACTAGCATTGTATACACCATCTCCATTACAGGTGAGCTACAATTTCCCAAAATTCTCCCAATAAAACAAAGCCGTGCATTCGCCTTCCATATTGCCAACCTGATGTGCTTATTCCATTTCATATTGCCCTGCAATGTTAGGCCCAGATATTTAATCAATGTGACTGTGTCAGCAGCACACCAATGTTGTATTTGAATGTTACAGCATCTGCATTAACTTACATTTTCCTTCATTTGGAACAAGCTGCCATTCATTACACCTACTATAAATTCTGTCTAAGTCATCTTGTATACTACTACAGTAACTCAATCATGACACCTTACTGTACACCATAGCATCATCAGCAAACAGCTCTAAATTGCTGCTCACCTTGTCTGTGACATTACTTAGGTATATAGAGAATAAGAAGCTGTCCTATCACTCTTCCCTGAGGCAGTCTTGATGATACCCCTCTCACTGTTGAACACTTGCTGTAAATGACAATATACTGTTTTCTGTTACTTAAGAGATGTCTGGGTGAGTCACATACCTGGGAATCTTAACTGTATGCTGGGACCTTCATTAACAGTATGCAGTGGGGTACCATGTCAAATGCTTTCCGGAAATCTAGGTGTATAGAATCTGTCTGTTGCCCTTCATCCATGTTTCTCAGGATATCATGAGAGAAAAGGGTGAGTTGAGCTTCATGCGAGCAATGCTCTCTAAATCCTTGCTGATTTTTGGACAGGAATATATCTACATCTACATCCATACCCCGCAAACCACCTGACGGTGTGTGGCGGAGGGTACCCTGAGTACCTCTATCGGTTCTCCCTTCTATTCCAGTCTCGTATTGTTCGGGAAAGAAGGCTTGTCGGTATGCTTCTGTGTGGGCTCTAATCTCTCTGATTTTATCCTCATGGTCTCTTCGCAAGATATACGTAGGAGGGAGCAATATACTGCTTCACTCTTCGGTGAAGGTATGTTCTCGAAACTTTAACAAAACCCCGTACCGAGCTACTGAGCGTCTCTCCTGCAGAGTCTTCCACTGGAGTTTATCTGTCATCTCCGTAACGCTTTCGCGATTACTAAGTGATCCTGTAACGAAGCACGCTGCTCTCCGTTGGATCTTCTCTATCTCTTCTATCAACCCTATCTGGTACGGATCCCACACTGCTGAGCAGTATTCAAGCAGTGGGCGAAAAAGTGTACTGTAACCTACTTCCTTTGTTTTCGGATTGCATTTCCTTAGGATTCTTCCAATGAATCTTAGTCTGGCATCTGCTTTACCGACGATCAACTTTATATGATCATTCCATTCTAAATCACTCCTAATGCCTACTCCCAGATAATTTATGGAATGCTTCCAGTTGCTGACCTGCTATTTTGTAGCTAAATGATAAGGGATCTATCTTTCTAGGTATTCGCAGCACATTACACTTGTCTACATTGAGATTCAATTGCCATTCCCTGCACCATGCGTCAATTCGCTGCAGATCCTCCTGCATTTCAGTACAATTTTCCATTGTTACAACCTCTCGATACACCACAGCATCATCTTCAAAAAGCCTCAGTGAACTTCTGATGTCATCCACAAGGTCATTTATGTATATTGTGAAGAGCAACGGTCCTATGACACTCCCCTGCGGCACACCTGAAATCACTCTTACTTCAGAACACTTCTCTCCATTGAGAATGACATGCTGCGTTCTGTTATCTAGGAACAATTACATTTGAATTCAGAGTACATTCAATGTTAAGGATATTCATATGTAATTTTGCAGGTATGTTCCTTTACCCTCCTTATATACAAGAGCCACCTGCACTCGTTTCCAGTCGCTTCAGAATCTGCACTGGGCAAGCAAAGCAGTGTAGTGATAGTTTATTGTTACTACAGTATAAAGATCAAATTTTTGTGATACCTTGGCATTTGTTAACATAAACATTGACTTGTTCTATATCCATGAAGGTTTTTCTTCTCAATGGGATCCATGAAATATGATGAATGAATTAATATCAATTAATTTGTAATGTTTACAGGTTGTTTGGATATTCCCGTTACGAACTTCTAGAGCTTGTAGGGGGGAGTGAGTACATAATATTTTGAATAGGAGCTCATTTTAGAAATGTCATTCAATGATACAGCAAAGTGTCAAAGTTATAGGCACAAGCAACTGTAAATGTATGTCTTCACTAATGTCAAACAAATCTCCTCTACTGAAAATGTCTCATAGTTGTAAAGATATACATTTTAGAGCCCATGTTTACTAGACATTTTTTCCTTGTCTGAAAGTTGCCTACCCTATGTTCTTAGGAACAACAGTACCAGTACATACATTCCACTGTCAGAGATATCAGAACAATTTTTGTATATACATACATTTACAGCCATTGGTGCCTATAACTTTGATGCAGGAGTTTCTGAACACCCTGCACATGAAAATGAATGCTCTTAAATGGAAGACCATTTGCATCTGCTCTGTAATGATACAATTTCTCAGGTTCAGCTTATAATGCAACACACTGGTCTCAAAGTAAAGTGTCAACAAAATTTTGATGTGCTTAAAACAATATTATCTATGGAACTTCCTTTTACATACCTTTCCCCATGATCAAACTCTGCACAAGACTTTAGTACTCAATAAAAAAAGTCTTTCTGAATGTTTTAGACTAAATAATGATTAAAAGTCAACTCAATTACCTACCTGAACTCAGTATACACTCAGCTAATAGGGGATCAACAAACTTAATTTAAGTTTATTTACTGTTCAGGCAAACATAGCACAAAGCAGAACGCAAATCCACTGTGAATGATGTTCTAAGGCACAGGATGAGTCGGTTTCTGTTCATAAGTGGCTGAAAATCATCCCACACTACTGGAAGATGGTCTGAATAAGCATTTTGGGAGCACAACTGAGAGTCTGGAAGTGGAGATACCATAGATACCCCAGATACTGTCCCCTCCTGTGGATCCTGCCACTACTATTGGAAGTTAAGGATGTATCAGTACTTGTCCACATGTTTGTGGTAGGGCTAAATGCTCGGTACAGGGAGTAAGAGACCAGAGAGAGCTCAGGGCATTGCATCTATCCCCCTAACCAACAAGACTGAGTTGCTGTCTTCCACTGAAACTTGAGACATGGAGACTCACTGCACATGCTGGGAAACCTGCTATCTCCCATGTGAAGTGGAAGAAAATGCAAAATGTTAGAGGTCTATCAGTTGCCATCACATCACATGTACAGCAAATACTGGTATTGCATAAGGAAATGTTACAAGGGATGGGAAGCGCGTCTGTATGTACTCAGTGTGTATGCCTGGAAGACTCATTGAACATGCTGAAGAGGTTGTTCCAGCAGCCACTGAGGGAATAGGATGCAGTCAACTGCAGATCATAGAACACATTGGAACAAATAACACCTGTCACCTAGGCTGCAAAGTCATACTTACATCATTCCACCGATGGAGAAGGTCGGCAAGACCAGCCTCGCTCATGGAATTTCAATGAAGCTGAATATCTGCAGCATTGTTACCATAACTGATTGTGGCTCCCTGATTTTGACTCAAGCAGAAGGTTTGAACCAGAAACTTCCAAGTTTCTGTGGCAAGCTAGGCTGTGATGTCCTAAACTTTTGCGACAGGATTTTGAACCATATGTTCACTCCAAATGTGTCGGGGATGGATTACTTACAAAGGCTGCTACCCATGTAGCCCATTGTATTCATTAGATTAGAACTAGTAGGACTTAAAGTGGGAAGTAACCACTGCCGTACCTTTTGCAGTGCTTACCAGAGTCTTATTGTTCTTCTGCCATTCCAGGGTTTTGGTCTCACCATCTCAGTCATTTCACCTTCAGTTTACCGACACATCTCTTGCCGTGCACTTTGTATTCCATTGCCAGTTTAGGAAGTCATTATGGCAGCATACAAAGTACATTTTCCCTCCATTTTTCTTTGTATTGGATTGCCTTTGGGTTCCTGGTTGGATTCCTTATTGTTCCCTTATTACTTGGTTTCTAATTTTGTCCTCTATAGAGCAGCCTTTCACCTTAGAAACTTCATTTCTGATTCTTCTTGTTGCTGAAAATCTTTATTTCTGAGCCCCATGTAATAAAATAGAAATTGTCATGACTTTATCAAATTTAATTTGTCTCTCTTTCCTCGTTTGACCCTTAAGTGTACTTCTTATTGTGCCACAATATGCTGGTAAGTATTAGTTTTTTTCTGTATATCTGTATCTTGACCATATGATGTGTCACATCATAAATACATGAAATGTTTGATTGGTTTACTATTGGGGACTATTTTTGTCTGTACTGGTTGAATACCTAAAAAGGTCATGGTTTTAGTTTCATTTATAGATATGGTCAGATTGTAGGTTGCACTTACCTCATTTAGTTTATGCAATGTCATATGTAATTTCTCTTTGCTGTGTCACTTGATAACTTGATCATCCACAAATAACATCATCTTCCGAATATTTATGCCTGATGGTGTTGCACCTCTTTTCCATTCCATGCTCATGTCACACATGTACATATTGAATAACATTTATGACACACTACACCCTTATTTTTCTCCTTGATTTGTTTGTACTTCAGGTGTTCTCTCTTCACCCTTCTCAATTCTAATTCTGGTGTTTGTGTATAGGCTATTAGGGACTTTGATCATATGTTTAGGAAGCACTCTTTTTTCCATTATTGCCCATAACTTGTCTCTGTGTTCCTTGGCCTTTCTTATATAATGAAATGACCTGTGCTACACTCCTGGAAATTTAAATAAGAACACCGTGAATTCATTGTCCCAGGAAGGGGAAACTTTATTGACACATTCCTGGGGTCAGATACATCACATGATCACACTGTCAGAACCACAGGCACATAGACACAGGCAACAGAGCATGCACAATGTCGGCACTAATACAGTGTATATCCACCTTTCGCAGCAATGCAGGCTGCTATTCTCCCATGGAGACGATTGTAGAGATGCTGGATGTAGTCCTGTGGAACGGCTTGCCATGCCATTTCCACCTGGAGCCTCAGTTGGACCAGCGTTCGTGCTGGACGTGCAGACCGCGTGAGACGACGCTTCATCCAGTCCCAAACATGCTCAATGGGGGACAGATCCGGAGATCTTGCTGGCCAGGTTAGTTGACTTACACCTTCTAGAGCACGTTGGGTGGCACAGGATACATGCGGATGTGCATTGTCCTGTTGGAACAGCAAGTTCCCTCGCCAGTCTAGGAATGGTAGAACGATGGGTTCGATGACGGTTTGGATGTACCGTGCACTATTCAGTGTCCCCTCGACGATCACCAGTGGTGTACGGCCAGTGTAGGAGATCGCTCCCCACACCATGATGCCGGGTGCTGGCCCTGTGTGCCTCGGTCGTATGCAGTCTTGATTGTGGCGTTCACCTGCACGGCGCCAAACACGCATACGACCATCATTGGCACCAAGGCAGAAGCGACTCTCATCGCTGAAGACGACACGTCTCCATTCGTCCCTCCATTCACGCCTGTCGCGACACCACTGGAGGCGGGCTGCACGATGTTGGGGCGTGAGCGGAAGACGGCCTAACGGTGTGCGGGACCGTAGCCCAGCTTCATGGAGACGGTTGCGAATGGTCCTCGCCGATACCCCAGGAGCAACAGTGTCCCTAATTTGCTGGGAAGTGGCGGTGCGGTCCCCTACGGCACTGCGTAGGATCCTACGGTCTTGGCGTGCATCCATGCGTCGCTGCGGTCCGGTCCCAGGTCGACGGGCACGTGCACCTCCGCCGACCACTGGCGACAACATCGATGTACTGTGGAGACCTCACGCCCCACGTGTTGAGCAATTCGGCGGTACGTCCACCCGGCCTCCCACATGCCCACTATACGCCCTCGCTCAAAGTCCGTCAACTGCACATACGGTTCACGTCCACGCTGTCGCGGCATGCTACCAGTGTTAAAGGCTGCGATGGAGCTCCGTATGCCACGGCAAACTGGCTGATACTGACGGCGGCGTTGCACAAATGCTGCGCAGCTAGCGCCATTCGGCGGCCAACACCGCGGTTCCTGGTGTGTCCGCTGTGCCGTGCGTGTGATCATTGCTTGTACAGCCCTCTCGCAGTGTCCGGAGCAAGTATGGTGGGTCTGACACACCGGTGTCAATGTGTTCTTTTTTCCATTTCCAGGAGTGTATTTTACATTCCTCCAGTATCTCACATTTTACCCAGCACATGTTAGAGAGAAATAGCATTCTTAATTCTAAGAGAATTCCTTTGCCTTTAATAAGTTTGGTATTTATTCCATCTAGTCCTGGTGATACCGTTAGTTCAACTTTGTCTGTTTCTTGCAGTTGCTCTTTCTTATTGCTGCTTTGATTTCTGTACTGTACAATACTTTTTTTATAATGTGTAATCTAGTCAGATGTCTGTATTACATTTAGATTTATGGCACCTTTCTTCTTTTTTGAGGTCTTTCATTAGTTTGTATGGTATAGTACAGATGTAAATGTACACAATATGATCAAAAGTATCCATACAGCTGGTAGTTGACATTAATATACAGTGTGCCCACCTTTTGCTTTTATGACAGCTTGAATTCTTATGGGGTTATGTTTAATGTCTGTGGAGGAATGGCAGACCATTCTTCCACCAAAACCAGAGAAGGTAGTGATATTGGATGCTGGAGTCTTGAGCGAACCCAACATTCTAGCTCATCCCACTGGTGTTCCATTGGATTCGACTAGGAGCCTGGACAGGAGAGTCCATTACAGAAATGTTATTGTCTGCAAACTATTGCCTCACAGATGTTCCTTTATGACAGGTTGCACTATCATGGTGATCCAAACAGTCATCACCTCCAAACTGTTCCTCTACCTTACACAGTACACAATGCTGTAAAACTTGTTTATATCCTCCCACAGCTGGTGGGCCATACCCAATCATGAAACCACCAGGCCCACATCACAACACATGATGGCAAGTAACGTTCTCAAGGCACTTGCCAAACCCAAACTGCCGGCCGAAGTGGCCGTGCGGTTAAAGGCGCTGCAGTCTGGAACCGCAAGACCGCTACGGTCGCAGGTTCGAATCCTGCCTCGGGCATGGATGTTTGTGATGTCCTTAGGTTAGTTAGGTTTAACTAGTTCTAAGTTCTAGGGGACTAATGACCTCAGCAGTTGAGTCCCATAGTGCTCAGAGCCATTTGAACCATTTTTGAACCAAACCCAAACTCTTCTGTCAGGTTGCCACAAGGTATAACATAATTCATCACTCCAAATCACTTGTTTCCTGTCACCCACTCTCCAGTAGCATCACTCTTTACACCATCTCAGCTGATGCTTAACATTAACTACAGAAATACACTGAAGTGGCAAGGAAACTGGTATAGGCATGTGTATTCAAATACAGAGATGCGTAAACAGACAGAATACAGTTCTGCGATCAGCAATGCCAAAGTGTCTGAAGCAGTTGTTAGATAGGTTACTGCTGCTACAACGATAGGTTATCAAGATTTAAGTGAGTTTGAATGTGGTACTATAGTCGGCACATGAGTGAAGGGACACGGCATTTATGAGGTAGTGATAAAGTGGAGATTTTCCCATACGACCATTTCACTAGTGTACTCTGAATATCAGGAATCTGGTAAAACATCAAATCTCTGACACTGCTACAGCAGGAAAAAAATCCTGCAAGAACAGAACCAACAACGACTGAAGATAACCATTCAACATGACAGAAGTGCAACACTTCTGAAAATTGTTGCAGATTTCAATGCTGGGCTATCAAAAAGTGTCAGCATGTGAACCAATCAACGAAACATCATCGATATCGCCTTTTGGAGGCGAAGTCCCACTCGTGTACCCTTGATGCCTGCACGACACAAAGCTTTATGCCTTACCTAGGCCTGTCATCATGGACATTAGACTGTTGATGATGGGAAACATGTTGCCTGGTCGGATGAGTCTCATTTCAAATTATATTGAGTGGAGGGGCGTGTACAGGTATGGAGACAACCTCATGAATCCATAGACCCTGCATACCATCAGGGGACTGTTCAAGCTTTTGGAGGCTCTGTAATGGTGTGGGGAATGTGAATTTGCAGTGATATGGTACACCTGATACATCTAGATATGACTTTGACAGGTGATATGTTAATAAGCATGCAGTCTGATCACCTGCATCCATTCATGTCCATTGGGCATTCTAAGCGACTTGGGCAGTTCCAGCAGGACAAAGTGACACCTCACACTTCCAGAATTGTTACGGAGTGGCTTCAGGAACACTCTTCTAAGTTTAAACACTTCCACTGGCCACCAGACTCTCCAGACATGAACTTTATTGAACATATCTGGAATGTGTTGCAACATGCTGTTCAGAAGAGATCTCCACCCTTTCCTACTCTTACCAATTTATGGACAGCCCTGCAGTGTCAATTCCCTCCCTACTTCAGACAGCCAGCCGGTGTGGCCGAGCGGTTCTAGGCGCTACAGTCTGGAACTGCGTGACCGCCATGGTCGCAGGTTCGAATACTGCCTCGGGTGTGGATGTTTGTGATGTCCTTAGATTAGTTAGGTTTAAGTAGTTCTAAGTTCTAGGGGACAGATGACCTCAAAAGTTAAGTCCCATAGTGCTCAGAGCCATTTGAACCATTTACTTCAGACATTGGCCACGTCATGTTGCGGCACTTCTATATGTTTGCGAGGCCCTACACGATATTAGGCAGGTGTACCAGTTTCTTTGGCTCTTCAGTGTATGTAGGTTATGAGCATCTGCTCGATCCTTGCACTCCATTCTTTTTAACTCCCTCTGCACAGTAATTCATTATGCTAGGTGGATTTGTCTTAAAACTTTCAAAGTCACGAGTGACTCCTTCCACCGATTAATGGAATTTTTTACAAGCACCCCCTGCGATGCTTGATGGTCCCTCTCTGTCAGTACAAGGGATCTGCGTGGTCTTGATTTCGCTGTGGCTATTCCTTAGCGTTTCCACTTCACAATCACATCATCAGCAGCTGGCATGGATAGCTTTACAAGGGTTGAAATGTGCCTGATGGATTTGTTACTCAGGTGACATCCAATAACAAGCCCACATTGGAAGTGACTGTGCTCTGCTGATTGACACATTCTTCTGTTACTGCTTCTGTACTGACAATGCAACACTCCCTGTCTCCTTTTACACTGGTGGGTCTGCATCTCGTGACATCCACTGATCAAGTCCGGACTTCGCAGTGGTGTGAGGATGCTTTGGATGAGATAGTACAGATGTCTGTTTCTTTGAATGTCATGCAGGATCTATTACTCTACGGTCTATGTACAAGGGTTGGATAAAAGTATGGAAATACCAAAAACACAACACATTACCATGTATAAGATGGCGCAGTAAACCCACTGGCATCCAAAACGTCTTCCCGCCCATCTTGGAATGGATAAATATAGGAGAGGTTGAAAATACCGCTTCAGTTGTAAATTACTTTATTTTCACATGATCAGTTTCAGACTGTTATAAGCCCACCCTCAGGTGTCATAGCTGTGCTGTGGTCCCCGAGCGCTGCGTGTACCAGGCATGGTGTGCTGCCTATGAGCGCAGAACAGAACTGAGGCTCCATTCTGCACTCATAGGCGCCTGGTACACGCCGCGCTCAGGGACCACAGCACAGATACGACACCTGAGGATGGGCTTATAACAGTCCAAAATGGGTCATGTGAAAATAAAGTAATTTATAACTGAAGTGATATTTTCAACCTCTGCTATAATGCTCAGTTGTGGATGTTCTGCCAACAGGATTGTTTGGTTAAATATAGGTTCCAGATGATTTCCAAGAGTTCAGGAGATGGATGCCGATCACACACCCTTCTTTCAAAAGTAGACCACAAGCCCTCAATGAGGCCAGAGGAGATGCAACAGTTCATCCTCGTGATGACACGAGCTGTGTGAACTGAGGCCTCTCTACGAGGTACACAGCATCACCACTGGGGAACAAACATCATACCAAGCGATGGACCTGATCAGCCAAAATGGTCACATAATACTTGACAATAATGCTACCTAGCAGAATGACCACGACTGCCCAGAAGTTGGAAACAGAGTGAAATAAGACTCATTCGACCAAATGACATTCTTCCATACCTCCGTAGTCCAGATAAATTGTTTCGGAACCATGTTTTCCTGTTATGGACATTTGCATCACTCATAAGTGTTGGAATTCCGTCTCGCCCTACAATTCTCTGCTTATGGAGCTCCCTTCGTGTTGTTTTGGAGCTGATAGGGTTTGCAAGTGCATATTCAGTTCTGTAATGACTTCTGCAGCTGTCGTCCCCTTATTTTTCCGTCACATTTCTCCCTCAATCTACATCAGCCAACACACACTTTCCCCTGCTATGCGAATTAGCGGATGACATTCTCCCGCTTTCCCTATATGTGGTACAAACCTTCGGTACGGTGCCTCTTGAAGCACCAAACCATTCGGCTTCGGCTGCTTTGATTACCTAGCATATGAGCACTGACACTGTCCATGTTCGAATTCACTTAGCTCTTAAATAATGCAGTCAACTACACAGAACTGTTCTAACACGATCGACACTTGCAGCTTATTGAGGACATTGCAGAGATGCCATTTGTGTTCAAATACCGCAGCACAATCTGCAGGCTTGGCTAGCGTCTGTATTTATGTTCAAGCATAGATTTCTCGCGGTGTTTTCTATTTTTTTCTAACTCCTGTACATCAGTGAACCCTGCTTTTGATTTGGTTCAGCAGTTTATTATGGGCAGAATCCGTCACTGCCAACGTAAGTTCTACGCGTAAACACTTTTCCTTATAAATAACTGAAAAAGGGTAAATTCTATGGAGTTATATTACATTATTAAAAAATCCCCGGCGGGTATTTTGGTACAAACCATGTACATAAATCAAATATGAAAAGTACAAGGAGGGTCTCCAGTAACTATTGCCGACGATCAAAGTTTAGTAAAGACTGTCCACATGCTGTGTTAACTAATGGCAAAAGTGCTTATATCGCAGTGCCCAGCAAATGACTTTGTTTCTTGAGTTGCTTGCAGCCTCATCGTTAGTATTTAGAGGTGATCGTCATGTTACAAAGAAAGAAAATCGTTTCATTATTGAGTGCCCCACACAAAAGCGACGGATCACAACAATTCGTCGCTAGATCGCGCAATCTATCCATAGACTACATTTGTGTGCAAATCGCAACCATCGATACTGATTCCCAACCAATCTGATGAATCGCATGTGACGAATCGCCGGCGACTGTGTGTGGCAATATGGCCGCTATCGATTTGTCTAGCTATTAACCGTGTTGGTGCAATTTCTTTTCGTCTCGTTATTGCCACATGACCAATTTTTGTTAGAATAAATTATAGTTACCGCTCTGAAAAGTGAAGTTGAAGGTGGGGTCCACTTGTATTAAGGACGAATGCAAATAAAAGGTCTGATACCGGTACTCTTTAGATTTTGCTATGATCACCATTTGAAGCTTGTGTTGGAAAAGTAGAAACTCATGGGAGGTTCATAACTATACTCACAATATATTGGAGGTTTTAATCAAAATGTTAAGGAAGTACCTACACTAGAGCTACCGGTGTATTTAAGGCCCTTGTCTTTTCGTATGCGGTACCCTGATCAAACTCTCCTCGTTCAATTCATAAGAGCTATGGAAACCAGCAATGCTCCTATCATTTCTATAGACGCATCGAGATTGCAAAGTCATTGTGTAAAGACTGGTACTTAAACTATAACACTAATAAATGAAAAAGGAATTGACAGCTGTAAGATGTATTTGCATTATACAAACGGGAAAAATGTTCACAATTGGCGTCAACGAAAATTGAAATGCGTCCTGTAACATAGCCTACAGTTCCCACGGAAGGCGTTCCAAAAAATTTAATGAATTTCAGCTCCTGTTTAAGTATTTATTTCAGCATTTGTCGAGATACGGAGGTGAAATGACATTACTGCTAAACAAAGTAGTTCATTTTCCACAGAACTTTACGGTAAAGTGACGTCCGAAACATGCACTGAAATTACTTGGTAAAATGGCTCGTATATGGTGGGAGTGGAAGCGAAAGACGCATTGCAGGCGATAGAGCCCACATTGTATATGGGGCCCTTGACTTAAAATTAGCATCTGCTGTGTCATCTCAACTCCATTAATCATTTGCGGCAAATGTAACCAAAGAAAGCTTTAATGTAAGTGCTCGTAAACTTTTAACAATTTATGTGTAGTCTGACCCACGCTTTATGATCATAAAATTTAAGAACCGGTACGTCAGGGCTCACAGCAAATTTTTTGAGAAAGCTCATATCGGCAAAGGAGTTTGCTGTTTCGATTTTTAACGACAAAAACGTTCGTTGCAGGAGTTTAATAATTAGGTTGTTATTATCTTTAAGTGTTTCCTCTGAGCAATAACTGGAATGCCATTTTATGCAGCTGGAAACAGCTCAAAAGCGATTTCCTTCTCCTACGATTGAGAGTTGCTCGATGTCTCAACGGCTACATTTAACAAAATAAATTCAGTATAGCCTACATCTGCATCAACGGAAGTGATATCTCCAAACAGTCGTTGTAATATTACCATTAAGTCCAAGACTTACGTTCCACATTTAGTGGGATACAGCACTCTATATATATATTCACTTTTTCTCGGCCATAATGGCTGCGTTTGTGAACCGTGACTTTCCAGTCACTTTCAATTAGAAATAAATAATTATATTCACTTCGGCAAGTTCATTTTAAAAGGACCCATGGCATTATAACAATTGGGGCAATTCCAAGTACGGTAGCTAACAGGCTCTATGTAATGATGTATACATGAAATGACATTTAAAACTTTGGAATGAAAAAAGCGCAGTAAAACAAAGGGTTGTTACAGTACCTCCTTGCAGTGTCCGTTTCTGATGTCCCACAGACTCCAGAAGCGGAATGATAAACAGACTAACTGCATGCACGGCATTTTATCACCGCCTATCATGAACTTCAAAAATATTTCGGTGTCTCGACGGTAACGAAGATTAACAGTAAATGTGAAGTGCGTGACTGAAGTTTAGAAAAATGAAGGTTTATTACACGCAGACCTATCTCTACCTCATTCAGCTTTGGAACGGGTAACGTTCGTTTCACAACAATTCCCGCAAACGTTATATAATTTTGACGTCACACGCAATATCGACGTGTGCAAGATCGGTTATCGACTTTATGACAAGGAAGAATACTATTACTCCTCGACTGACTTGCTGAAATTTAAGCTGTCCTCTTAGATTCCTGTCTAACCACTCACTCCGAAGTCGCTACCTATTCGGAAATAAGGAGACAAATGTTTGTGAGAAGAAAAAATACAAATTTTATTGCAGCTCGTTTAAGTCGCAGCATTTAAAGTGGTACTCTTAGGCTCTCTAACAGCAGTGAGTTTCTTCAATTTATTGAATTTTTATAAGTTGATGTGTTTCCAGAGTGGACATGTATCTTTCATTTTTGACTTATTACAAGTTCATCCAGGGGATAGGCAAAATGTGTGAACACTTTTACTTGAGAATTGTTTATTAATAATAGGTCGGACCCCATTTGCCCATAATATAGCTGCGATTCTTCTTGGAATACTGGCATATAATGATTGTATGGTCTCCAGTGGAAAGTTATGCCACTCTTCGAACAGAACCTCTTCTAACTCCTGTAGTGACGAGGGAGGCGGAAATCTGCTCCAGATTCTGTGGCCCAATACCGCCCACAAGAGTTTGATAATGTTCAAGTCCGGTGATTGTGGTGGCCAGGGAAGACGCTGCAGTTCAGTTGCAAGCTCTTCATACCACAATCGTACCGCCCTGCTTGTGTGGATAGATGCATTATCGTCCTGAAATATGGCATCCGTGTTGGGGAACAACATTTAAATAATGGGGTGCACCTAATCACCTAAAATGTTCAAGTAACCGCTGGCTGTAACACGGCCTTTGAGAATAATGATGGGACCAGCTGAATACCATGATATGGCTGCCCGCATCACCACACTCCACCTCCATGCTGAACAGTTACATACAAGCAATCATTGCAGGTTTCTTTTGGCGTTCTCTAGATGTTGGAAATAACGAAAATGTTAATTAGTTGGACCATATGACTTTTCCACTGATCATCCGTCCAGGATTTATGCTCCTGACACCATGTTTTACGCTTCTTTGCGTTGGTCGTCGTCACTAATCGTTTCGCTATAGCTGTTCGTCCACGAATATTCGCTTTATGGAGTCTCGTTTGACAGTGTGGATAGATACGGGGTCTCGAAGATGGTTGTTGAGCTCGGCAGTCACTTTAGCCGCCGTAGTTTTGTGTTGTTTTGACACAGTTCGTGTTAGCGTAGGACGATATCTGCAATTAAGTTTTGATTTGCGCCCACTATTACGTTTACACGATGATGTCTTTCCATGTTTTGTGTAGGCTGTCATGACTGCTGAAACAGCTGCTCTTGAAACATTCAGTAAGCTGTCTTGGTTACTGATGCTCCAGTTAATCGGGGCCGCACACTCTGCCCTCTTTGGAACTCTGTTAGGTCTTTCACTGCACGTCCACGTCAGGCTCTGAATGCAAATACGAAGTGTGCACTACTCGTAAACAGCCTGCACTGATGTCTAGGCCGTACTGAACACGCACATTCCAGTGCGACATGCGCCTTACCTGTGCTGTTGACCGTCAAACACAACCATCCCATCCCATGTTCACATTATTTTACCTATTCCCTGTAAATATTGAAGTATTTATGTATATGTACCTGTACCACAGGCAGAGCAACAAGACTAGCATGCTGTCAAGAGAGGAAGTGTGCGTTTAACAGAGTGTAGGAATTTTACATGTGTCTATTTTCGTGAACAAATTATATGGTTTGTGAGACAAAAGAAGTCTACATCTACATCTGCATCCATACTCCGCAAGCCACCTGACGGTGTGTGGCGGAGGGTGCCTTCAGTACCTCTATCGGTTCTCCCTTCTATTCCACTCTCTTATTGTTCGTGGAAATTGCCGCTGGATAGGGTTAGGAGGACAAATCACTTTAACCAGCTCTTCCCGTGTGGCGACAGCACTGTATCTTCTGACGTTAGATTTCCCACCTATCTGCACGTCAACGTTAGCTGCCTCGTCCCACATGCATATGGCTTAAGACCGAGACCGCGTTATTTACACGGAGGTATAATATACCTCCATGGTCGTTTACCTGCTGTGAGATTTGGAGCTGGCAGACACAGTTTTTCTTGTGTATATCTGACATCAAGCGTTGTTTTAAATAGCTGAGCAATGTACTGCATTAGCCTTCTGTCTACAAGATGGATTGGAAGGAAGTTAACAACAGAATCGGATGGAATCTCACCAGGGGCGCCGACTCATAAAAAATATTGGGGGGGGGGGGGGCGAGGCGGGGGGGGGGGCATACTGGGGGTCTTGCCGCGGGAGAGTTTCTAAATTTTAGATGAAAAATAGTGAGTTTTAATGTTTTTTAAGCATTTTAGAATCATATGATCAAATTAGAACCACGAAAACTGGACTCTCGATAAGTCGACACTCTGGAAAACTCGACAAGCCCGACACATTTTTCGGCTTTGAAAAAAGAAACAAAACATAAACACTCACGGTATTTTCGTAAAAAGCTATTTAATTTAAAGTAAGAATAATGGCTACAGACTATTACAGAGCGGTGAATATATAGCTCTGAAAAGACAGAAATTATATTTGAATAAATCCTAAACTATCATTAAAAGAATAAAACATAAAATATTGTTGTCGCACAATAATAGCACTTTGATTAATAAGTGAAATAGCTAATTTAAGCTTACTTTGAATAAGACTCAGGGTTCATTAAATAAAAACAATATCTCAAAGTTAATGCTTTAATACAGTATACTCAATACTTTCATTCAAAAAGTATGAAAATAGCGGGTGTTAATTGAGTCTTATACCCTAAAAATACTTAAGTATTTGAAAATAACTAATACAGTACTACATTAATATAGTAGTACAGTACTAAACTAGTACTAATTTTTCGAAACTGTAAATTTAACATTATGTATGTATTTAATTCTCTATTTTATAAAGATTTTTAATATTGCTCTAAATGCCATTATTAGGGCTAGAGTGTCTTTAGAAAGGAGCAAATGTCGACCATCTGAGTGGATTACTGAATATGAAGTTGTTGATGACTGGTCGGATATCCAATTCATCTCAGTGTACCACTGAGGGCTACGGCAGGGACGAAGACCCTCTGTCGTTTTTAGGTCCCTAGTTCAATACATACATACATCAGTTATTTTCCCAATTGTATTGGTCAGATAAAAATTTGCTTTGCTGATAATAGCAATATTACAGACATTGCAGAAAAAACAAGTGAGCCCCTAGCAGTGAACGCAATTGAACAACTGAAGGAAACATATAACTGGTCAATATGAAATAAAGTTATATTGAACCTAAAGAAAATGCCATGAATTTTAGCTTCAAGAAGGATAATGCTACTGTCAAATTATTGAAAATTCTGAACAAAACGGTATATGTCAATCTAAACTTACAAATCTGTTTACAAATCTTTCCAGTCATGAATGAAGGAAAAAATTTATAAAATATTAGTGCTAGAAAATGTTTGAATCTGTGGGTTCAGCAGGACTTGAACTGGGACTAGCATGTAAGTAGCATGTTGTAGTAGCAGCATGCTATGGACTGAGGCTTCTAAAACGCTACAAAAAGCTAACAAAGAACTGTGCAGGCAAACTACGCACAGTGAAGTTCACTGATCCACCGTGAAATCATTTTCTGGTGGATTGCAACTCAGATCATAAACGTATTTCGACTGCAAAAAAAAAAAAAAAAAAAAAAAAAAAAAAAAAAAAAAAAAGCGCTGAGGATAATTTGTGGCCGTGAAAGAACAGAATATCGTAAATCTCAGTTTACTGAGCTTGCCAATATAAATGTTCCATGTCTGTATATCGTTGAAACAATCTTATTCACTAGGTACTATCACATGAAAACTGGTAAACTAATGATACTGTGCAAAACATGATCAGAATAAGTAAAACAACAAAGTCGTTTCAGTCTTTATTCAAATTTATTTATTTTACTCATTCACATTATTGACTTGATTTGCAGGTTACACTCGCATTTTCACAGCCGTTACAGGTACGTTATCACATTAGTTATATCACACATGTTTGCTCTCCTATGAGACAATAAACGTAAATTTGTAACATATAATGTTTTACATTATGCGGAATGACTATTTGACAAGTTAGAAATGTAGCTATTTTTCTATAGGAAATATAGCTCGTGTGAAGAAAAAAAGTCGTGAAATAGTCACATAAATTGTCTATGATCGACAAATTGCGTTTCTTGTCATTGCTAACATCAACTGAAAAGCATCTTTTCCTCTCAAATCAACACATTTTATATATGTGCTATTACACAGCTCTTCTTAAAACAGGTACATAGATAGAGAAATATATTTATCTATTCTATGATAGCTACAACAAATAATTATTTTATGATATGAGTTACAAGTATCACAAGTATTTCTTAGAGCGTCTAGTCCATTAATTTGCGAGTAAAAAATAAGATTTACTTTGTTTGACACAGAAAAAATAATTCAATTTATAGGTTTTGTGTCTTCAGTACTTAAAAAATATTGACACTTACAATACACAATTATCACATACATGATCTTTGTAAATAATACAGTTAGATAAAATTGCACATAAATCTTTTTGCAAATGAATGCGTGCTCCTTAAGTACAAAAATATTTCTGGATATGTACTAGCACCAATGTTTGAACCTCAAAATGCATTTTTTTGTAATTTATTGATAAATGTACACTTCTAAAAGCAACAAATATTTTGATTAATGTTGTATTTCACATAAACCACAAGAAAATAATACAGACAAATTAAATAATACTAAAATGGAAGGCGCATTACTCACGATACTTTATGAAAATAACTGAAAAATGAGAGTGAGGAATAAAGTTTATGATAGTTTGTATCCTAGTGTCGTGGTAGGAGACCCATGCACAGATTGCGCCTAGGTCATCGCTCGCACGAACTGACTGGTATGATTGTCTTGTTCTGTGCATGAATATCGCCTCTACCAGAAACCTTTGAATAACTGTGGGAGCAATGTAAACAGCATGGCTCCAAATACCTACAGATACCTAACATTTCCTGCTGCGTCAATGCCAAGTAGTTCAGCCAGTGTGCATGCTGCAGCGCGCAGTTAATTTCGTTACTGGCAGATGGTCATAATGTCATCCTACTTTTATACACCTCCTACTAGTCAGACCTGGTGCTCTAGCGGTAAAGCATTTGCCTGTAAACTATGAAATCGAGGGATATATTCCTGGTCACATTTCGGATTTTTCAGTCTGTGTTTGGCCTTCACTAGTTAGTGACGTGAGGATTCACCAGAAACGAAAAGTGGATTCCGGTACCCCAGCTGGGATAGTTTACGGACATGCATTGTGCTGAAGTGGCGACCAATTGAAAGGCCCGCACTGGCCACTGAGCCACAGAGCCATCACTAAGATAGGAGGTATGTAGTTAAGGGTGAACAGAGTATGTCTCATCAACGTCCCTCTGTATGTAGCCATATGCGGATGGTGCTGGAACCTCTGTTTTTTGTTGGTTCCACCTGAGAGTCCTGGAGCAGCCTCATTGTGGTGAAAGGACAAGAGATGGTTTGGAGAATGTCTTGTCCAGATCTCCTGGAAGATAACCATGGGAAAGACTCTATGATGTGTCAACTCTACCCTAGAATGTGGTGGTCTCTTTGTGACAGCTAGATACCCCTGGAATGTCTGCAGTCAGGCCTACATATCACAGAGATGTGATGTGACGAGAGGTGGTCAGAAAAGTGGGCTGTCAAGTTTTTCTGATAGGTAGCCATAGCAGAAGTAGTGTCGTTGGATCTGTCAAAAAATGAAGCGACCCCTCCAGTGTAAGTGGACTACGGTACCAACATACAGACGGGAGATTATGTAGCAAAACGTGATCAGAAGAACATCTCATATAGGTTACCCTGCTGGAAGAGCAGCAGAGAACTTTGCATGATGTCAGTTCTGGCAATGTCGCTGTAGTAGATGGGTACCCTGGTATGGGGTGAGGCCGGTACAGTATTGTAACATAGATGGGAGCCACGTAGCTAGCGGTGATCAGAAAAGTGTCTCGTCGAGGTCTGCCGGCAGGAAGCCGTAGACGGTGGGCGGTGGAGACCTCTGCACAGTGTCGGCCCCGTCCCCGAGTGCCACGGCAGCCTCGCTGTGGTAGAAGGACACCTCCGCGAAGTCCGGGCCCAGACCGCCACCCAACGAGTCCAGCGAGCGCACCAGCTGCAGGAAGGTGGGCCTCAGCGCAGGCGACGTCTGCCAGCAGGCCTGGCACACCGCCCACACTGCGGGGGCGGCGTCCGGGGGCCGCGGCAGCCGGCCGCCTCCCAGCACGTAAGACAGCACCTGCTCGTTGGACAGGCCCTGCAACACAGCACGAGCGCGCTGCAGTGGATGTAGTTGTTATTAAGAACAACCCGTCACATTACCACAATGCTGTAACGCCTGTAGCAGTTTCAAACATAGGCTCATAGCAAACTTCGTAAAATAATGCTTTACTACCAGCAACATAATACTGTTTGATCAGGTAGTCCTACTACGTCTAGAGGAAATGGTGGCAAGGTGGAAATATACAAAAGATATTGGAAAATCCCCAGTATTATTATACACTACTGGCCATTACAATTGCTACACCAAGAAGAAATTCAGATGATAAACAGGTATTCATTGGACAAATATACCAGCAATGGCATGTGATTACATTTTCACGCAATTAGGGTGCATAGATCCTGAGAAATCAGTATCCAGAACAACCACCTCTGGCCGTAATAACGACCTTGATACGCCTGGGCATTGAGTCAAACAGAGCTTGGATGGCGTGTACAGGTACAGCTGCCCATGCAGCTTCAACACGATACCACAGTTCATCAAGAGTAGTGACTGGCGTACTGTGACGAGCCAGTTGCTCGGCCACCATTGACCAGAAGTTTTCATTTGGTGAGAGATCTGGAGAATGTGCTGGCCAGGGCAGCAGTCGAACATTTTCCATATCCAGAAAGGCCCGTACAGGACCTGCAACATGCGGTCGTGCATTATCCTGCTGAAATGTAGGGTTTCGCAGGGATCGAATGAAGGGTCGTAACACATCTCAAATGTAACGTCCACTGTTTAACGTGCCGTCAATGGGAACAAGAGGTGACCGAGACGTGTACCCAATGGCACCCCATACCATCATGCCGGGTGATACGCCAGTATGGCGATGACGAATACATGCTTCCAATATGCGTTCACCGAGATGTCGCCAAACACGGATGCGACCATCATGATGCTGTACACAGAACCTAGACTCATCCGAAAAAATGACGTTTTGTCATTCGTGCACCCAGGTTCGTCGTTGAGTACACCATCGCAGGCGCTCCTGTCTGTGATGCAGCATCAAGGGTAACCGCAGCCATGGCGTCCGAGCTGATAGTCCATGCCACTGCAAACGTCATCGAACTGTTCGTACAGATGTTTGTTGTCTTGCAAACGTCCTCATGTGTTGACTCAGGGATCGAGACGTGGCTGCACGATCCGTTGCAGCCACGCGGGTAAGATGCCTGTCATCTCGACTGCTAGTGATACGAGGCCGTTGGGATCCAGCACAGCGTTCCGTATTATCCTCCTGAACCCACCAATTCCATATTTTGCTCACAGCAATTGGATCTCAACCAACGCGAGCAGCAATGTCGCAATACGATAAACCGCAATCGCGATAGGCTACAATCCGACCTTTATCAAAGTCGAAAACGTGATGGTACGCATTTCTCCTCCTTACACGAGGCATCACAACAACGTTTCACCAAGCAACGCCAGTCAACTGCTGTTTCGGTTGGAAACATTCCTCATGTCAGCACGTTGTAGGTGTCGCCACCGGCGCCAACCTTGTGTGAGTGCTCTGAGTAGCTAATCATTGGCATATCACAACATCTTCTTCCCGTGGGTTAAATTTCGCGTCTGTAGCACGTCATCTTCGTGGTGTAGCAATTTTAATGTCCAGTAGTGTAGAATAAATGGTTTTGTCGTCACTAGGCTGATGGTAACAATCCTGCTAATATTTAAGTCAAACTTTTAGTAGATCAGATCTACATCTACATCCATACTCCGGAAGCCACCTGACGGTGTGTGGCGGAGGGTACTTTGAGTACCTCCCACATATATAACCAGAATACACTGGAAATATTCAGAAACAAGTACAGGATAAGTCAAAAAGGACTTTACAAATTTGGAATGGTATAGAAATTTCCTGACGTAACTTACAGAATGGGCGGATGTGTCATTTTGTAGCAAACGACCTCAAATTTGATTCACGTAGTGCATCAGTAGCCCATTGCGCCACCAGGAGCACTAGCGTAGTGCACAGTTAAAATGGATACTTTCACTGGTGCGGAGCATGCTGGCTGTGTGTTTTGGTTTCATGAAACGAACTCTGCAACAACTGTTCGGCACAAATTTCGCCGAGATGGGATGGTTTCCTTCATCACGACGAGGCAAGACTTTAATTCCTCACGAAAGTTCGAGGTTTCCTTGATAACCGGTCGGTGGATTGGGCGTGAAAGGCCAGTCGCATCGCCACCTCGCTGTCCAGACATGACACCACTGGATTTATTTCTCTGGGGTATTACTACAGATCATGTGCGTGTTCCTCCCCTGCTGAACAATTTAGCTAACCTGGAAAACCGAATCTACACTGCCGCTGCACAAGTTATGCCCGATTTGCTGCAACGGGTGTGGAAAGAAACTGATTACTGGTGGGATGTTTGCCATTCCACAGATGGTAGTCACATAGGAAAAAATGACTCTGGAACTTGAGGTTTTTTGCTGCAAAATGAAACATCTACCGTTTATGTGAGTTAGGTCAATAAACTTCTATATAATTCCAAAGTTGTAAAATCCATTTGGACCCACCCTGTATAACTTTGAAGAACCTAAACAATAAAAGATATTATATTCACATGTTGTTGTATTATGAAAAGCCATAAACATTCCTACTCATGTTTACATAAAGAATGACGTATATAAATGGGGATTCGAGGCCTTGGGAGAAAGCAGATGGTATGACGGTGAATCAGAAAGCATTTCGCCTACTTCTTTTTTACCAAATTATGGCTGTAAATCCAACGTCAACGTATCCAGTCCCAGCGGTGAACCTTTATTAGACCAGCTGTAATCTCCCCACGGAAAATTACCCTCTACCACGCAATAATTAATAATGGTCAACCAAATCATCCACATGTATTTACGTTTGAAAAGTATCTGAACAGATTTTCTAGTAATATATGCGCCGACAGCTCGTCGACGCCAAGGTATTTTTCTAGTACGTTTATTCTTTGGAACAACAGAGGTACAGAAATGTATGCTCCATGGTTATTATAGAGAGAGAGAGGAACAGCTTCGGAAGTATCGGTTGGAAGATTGTCGGATTGCTAAAGGAGATTTATTTACTCTTCTTCGCGCTGAAGCGAGCTAGGAAAGTTTGTGCCGCTAGCGTGATAGATAAAGAGAAAGAAAAAACCTGTAAAAGAAAATTACATGAGACTTGGAACCAACAGAAAACGGAACATGTACGGAAATGGATTCAATATGCAATTTTCCTCAGAAATAAGGTTTGTGACCATTTTATTCTAGAGTGAATGACGAATGAGTTCTCTGTCTGAACCATTGATGATTGTCTGGGCCCTGTAATTAATTGGGAAGTTTCAGCTGTGACGAAGAGAGCCTGCAATCTCTGAGTTTTTTGAAATCGTCCAAAAAGGCTTCGTCCACATCTGAAATTTTAGATCTGTCGTAAACTGAACGAATTGTTCAAACGATCGATTTTCCCAACTGAATGCAGCGCTTAATAATAATAACAAATGTAAAGATCTTTTCTAGCAAGCCAGCCGCTGAATATTAAGACGAAGGGCTCCACCAGAGATTCTACTAGGCTGATTTCATGTAAATAATATATTTAAACTGTACACAGATAAAGGACAGAGAGAGAGAGAGAGAGAGAGAGAGAGAGAGAGTGAGAGAATCCTCCATTAGCATAATTGTTTCTCTGTCTTTTCACATATCAGCCTAACTAGAAAACACGAAGCCCTGACTTTATTGTACCGATTTATGTGTGAGAGGGAAAGAGCGATAAAGGCGACAGATACACTTCTGTACAGACAAAACATTACACCAAGTTAGCGGCAAGCTGCATTCACATAGACTTTCATCATTTACAAAAGCAGAGTAGAATTCATTATAATGGCGACCGTGACAGGACGTTGTTAAAATAATTTTGTTCTCTGTTTCATGTGAACTACGACGAGACAACTTAACTTGGAAAAGAGAAGAAATACTCGCAGGCAAATTAAGTGGATCTACAAATAAAAGCAGCACGCTGGGCGCAGAAAATAGCCTTGATCTATAATTTTTATTAAAGCTTGCTAGTATTGAGGAAGTAGACGTAGATTTGAACATTTACTAATTGTGTTCATGCCAGACGTAGTTTGATTGACCTGTCCTAGTTGTATTTACCTGTATAAGTACTATAAGAAAGTACCCACAGAAGTATTCTTGTGTGAAGGGAGATATATGCATATTGACTGTAGAACATTTATATGGTTTTAACTAGGGCAATGTTTAAGATGAGTCAAGCAGAGCAGAGCAACACGCAACAGCCTTCAGCTGTGAGCACGGATAATAGTGATGTAGTAAGAAGTGTTGTAGAACCGATCGCTACAGATAGTGCAATAGAACGCCCAGTAGACACGGCTGGAGATGTAACAGCAAGTATGCGACATGGATTAGATCCATTAGTAATTATTATGAGACAGATGCAGATGATAACCGAGAGCATGAATAATATGAAAACCGACATTAATGCGAAGTTAGCCTCAGTTACCGAGGGGCAAAATGATTTGAATGCGAAATTAGCCTCAGTTACTGAGGGGCAGGAAAATCTGAAAGCTGAGATTAAGCAGCAGTTACATGACAGTTTTTCCGAATTAGAGCAGCGGATAGAGGCGAAGACAAAGGAACTTAAAGATCAGGCCGAAGAGACGGAACGAAAATTAACTGCACAAATAGAATTGGTTAAAGCTCAATGTGAGGAATCTACTCAACGCGTACGTGTAGAAATGGAGTATGTGGCTATTAAGATAGATACCGTACGGGAACAGGTGGAAATGGTTCCGCAATTAGTACAAAAGCAAGATGCCATGTCATGTGCAATTGCGCAACTTCCTGAATTGGCACGTACGCAGACGAACCTAAAGGAAAGTGTTGAACATCTGACCGAACGTCAAGACGTTATAGACCACCAAATTAATGTATTAACGGGTAAATTATCCGAAATCACATTAGAAAACAAAAGGCTAATGTGTGAAAACGTTGAGCAAAATGTTAAAGCAGCATTCCAGAGTCTATGCGGCAAACAGGAAGAGAATTTGTTTGCGAAAGGACTTGAGGAAGTGCGACAGCAGTTAGGTGCTGATTTCGAGCATTGGAAACAAACGATAGAAGAGTCGATACGCGTTTCACAAGAAGGCTCAGAACAAATGAATACCGGCCAGCAGCAGAAGTTGGCGGCGTCTGTAGAGCCAGTTACTGCACATTCGCACACGATACCGACTTGTGTGAGTAACTCGAATATTAAATTGCCACGAGCTAGTTGTTCGCGTGAAGTTTTATCTGACGGAGATTACGAAAGCCTTTGCCATGCCGAAGAAAAAATGATAAAGCATCGGCAATTCCAGATTTTTAACACTGACAAAAGGGGAGTCCATCCGATTGTTTTTATCCAAAGTTTTAGAGGAGTGCTACCCAGAAATTGGTCGGAGTGGCAGAAAATCAGTTTCGTGACTGGGTATATACAAGGTTCGGGGGCGATCTGGGCCTCGGACATGACTTCTGTTTGCTCGACATATGACGATTTTGAGAAAGCGTTTTTAGCAAAATTCTGGTCAGAAGGGGTACAGGAACGCCTAAGGCAGGAGGTGCTCTACCCAGAGCCTTTCTCTTTTTCAAAAGGAAGCCTTAGGAAGTATTTTGAAAAATATATAAACAAAACTAGATATTGGGACAGACCTATGCCTTTGCCAGACATAATAAACATACTTAAGGCAAGATTACCAACTAACATCCGGAATCAATTAATTTACGGGAACGATAAAGACTTGGAGTCGTTCCTCACGACGTTAGATCATATAGACATTATAGAAGAGAGCAACCAGAAAGCCCGTAACAACAGATTCCAATATAGGGAGATAGAACCTCCGCCAAATGGTAGGCAAGGGAACGCACAGAGATCGATAAATAGTGGAGAAACCCCTCAAAATCTCAATAATAATACCGGCAATAGTCTTGCGAGGGGCTATCCAAGGAACAACAGGAATGGGAAACGATACAATCCCGTATGGGGGAACGAAAGGAATTTCAGACCGCAAGCCTGGAACAATAACAGTAATAGAAAGTGGAATCAACCGGGGGGAATAGATTCAAATAACCAACATCAGTGGGGACGGACATCTACGAATCAACCGGTAATTACCGAAGTGACGGACGATGTCAACCACCAGGCGAATAAAAATCCAACAAACTTGTAAGGACCCACTCGTGCCCCGGAGGAGCGGTCAACAACTGGTTGAGGGGCAACAGGATATGTGTACCCATGCTAACGTATAATGATGGACGATTACTGGCAGACGAATTGACCGAGGACTTAGAACTCCAAGATGAGGATAAGGAACAGGTGGCAGTAGCCGAAGTGCAAGTCATTTTGGAGACTGTACCTATAGTGGAGGTTTTGGACACAGCTGCAACCACAAATGTTATTTCGGAGGCTCTATTCAACATTATCAGAAATATAAGACGAGTACCAATTTTTCCAGTTCAAAATTGCAGAATAATAGGCGCCGTTGGGGATAGATCGGCTAATGTAAAAGTGCAGTCACTACTTAGTGTAGAAGTCGGAAATGTAGCAATATTAAGCACATTCCTTGTTGTAAAAAATTTGGTGGTAGACTGCATTATAGGAGTCGACAGCCTACGTCAATACGGATGCAGAATAGATTTTAAAACAGGAAAAATTTGGTTAAATGTAAATAAACAAGAAATTGAGTTGGACTTGTTGAAAAAGGAAAGCCTTACCAGAAAATATAATAGTGGGATCAGTGTGCAAGTAATCAGGACTGCACAAAATTCTAAACAGCACGTAAATAATGAGTTCCAAGTCAAAGGAGATTTCGGTCAATTAGTGTATGAGAAGTTAAATGAATCCGACTGCATAATTGAAGAGCAGAAGAAGCAGCTCAAATAATTATTATTAGTGTATGAAAACGTGTTTGACGAAAGGCCAGGAGTTATTAAGAGATACAAATGCCACCTCTACGTTAAGCCACACGAAACGTATTGTAGAACTTTCTATCCTGTTCCCTGGAGGTTAAAGGCTCAAGTTCAAAAAGAAATAGATCGCATGTTGAAATGGGGTTTGATCGAACCCTCTACAAGCCCATACTGCTCCCCATTGTTGGTCGTGCCAAAAGTAAATGGAACTGTGAGACTAGTACTCGACGCCAGAGAAATAAATAAAATCGTAATTCCAGTGAGAACACATCCGAAAAACATGGACGAACTTATACAACGGTTCCAGGATGTCCAATATTTGACGAGCATCGATTTGCGGAGTTCGTATTGGCAGGTCAAGCTGGATGAGTTATCAAGGAAATATACAGCTTTCATTTATGCCGGAAGAAGTTACCAATTTACTGTAGTTCCTTTCGGACTCAACATTAGTGCTGGAATCTTTATAGCAGCTGTAGATTATGCTCTAGGCCCAGAACTAAGAAGCAGGATAACAGTATTTGTTGATGATATGCTTATTGCATCGAAGACCTGGGAGGAGCATATTACCTTACTGAGTCGGGTGTTGGACGTGTTCAAAACCATGGGAATAACTGCTAACCTACAGAAATCCCATTTTGCACTAAACAGAATCAAGTTCCTGGGGCATATAGTTGACGCAAAGGGAATTTTACCGACCAAGGAGAAGCTAATTGCGATTAGTAAGTTTCCAACACCGAGAAATAGGAGGCAATCAAAAGGGTTTATGGGTCTTGCCTCATTTTTAGAAGATTTATAACGAATCAGGCCATGAATGCAGCAGCTCTAAATAGTTTGCTGAAGAAGGATGTGCCCTGGCTCTGGACATTAGAGTGTCAAGAAGCATTTGAAGAGATAAAGAAGCAATTAGTAAATGCACCGCTTTTGTACCATCCGGACATGCAAGAGGAACTCTACTTGTCAACAGCGAGTGAATATTCATATATAATCTCATGTGAACGCTTACATGTGTAAACGTGTGAAGGGATGTGTTGTGGTAGTGAATCGTGAGTGACGGTTAACGCCGCAAAGATAATTTCCCGCGCAAAACAGTTGACGTCGGCGTGAGAATTAAAATCGATATAGACGATACAGATATGCTTTGTAAGAGACTCGCACCAAACGCGAGGATAAACTGATTCATGTTGAACTCTAAAAGGAATAGGTGTTATAATTAGAAGTTAAGAGTTTTTAATTTATTAATGAATGATTAAAGAAAGTAATATTCATAGATTCAGTAGTAATTTAATGGTTCGTGTTCGTTTGGGAATTTTGTGTGAAAAATCCATTTCCATATATGAGCATGGATGAACACCATATGAATCAGAGAGTAATTGAAAGAAGCGAAACCGCATTCCTCAATGCTAATAACATTTACATTTCAGCACTCAAGCGAAGAAATATATATATTTAGAATAAAAAGTTTTGAGTATAGCTAAATTATATGACTTATCAAGGAAATATGGATGATGTCTTGGTGTAAAATGAACTACACTTTCCATTATTCGATGATTTGAATCCAAAATCTATAGTAAGTTACATGAATCCTTTAAATTACGAAGAACAAATCAGTGATAGAAAATGTGTTAGAACTTTTGGACTTATAAGCACAAGTGGGGAGGCAAAGTCAAAAGGAGTATTCAAAAGGGAGTAAATCGGATGATGCTTTTGGCAACATCATTAGTTAATGGTTGAATTCCTTGAAGTACGTCGTAACAAAAAGGATCCATGAAGCCATAAGGATATTGCTTTCAAAAAGGAGAATCTTGGACGGTGCAACCTAATCAGTTCTCTTACAGGAAGAGTTTTCCTTTTGGTCATTGCTAATTCTTTTGGAATGAATGTTGCATGTGAATTCGAGTGTCCCTGTTCCTTCTACTCTTCCCATTGTGAGCCGCGTAGAAGATCAACTACAGAGGGGGCCGCGTAGAAGACCGACTACAAATGTGGACGTCGGGGACATGCAAGACCCGGGGGAGTTTAGCACCGCAAGATATTGTACCAGGAGCAAGATTGTAAAACGAGAATTCACGTTATTTATTGTAAAACGTTTTTTTTTTTTTTTTTGCTAGAGGCACAAACCACTCTTCTCCAAATCGTAATACAAATTGATCCCTGTCTTTCCTTTAGAGATCTATTTCAAAATTATATTTTTTTTTCTTCTATAGGCTTTCCTATCTTCTATGTACCGTAGGCTGGGGGTCTAGGCTTAAGAGGTTTTCCAAGGTTTCCCTGCTTAAGAAAGTTCCCGGATGGGTAGACCCTGACATCAGTTCATGAAAGATCATCTTCCTTGGTTGTGCACAGCAAATATAACACCTAGATGCACGTAAAAGCAATACAGCCGCGGTACCGGTCTCTTCATTTCTTCTGTCTTCAACATTTCTTTTCTTCGTCTGTCTCAAATATAATATTCTTTTTCAGTCGGAGGACTGACAATCATCACTTCCGGGTTATCCACGCTAATAGATAGCTCGCGAAGTGTGTTCGGTGAATCAAAATTGAGCTCACAAACTTCGCTCGCTGCGAGGGGCATTGTAATCTCCCCACGGAAAATTACCCTCTACCACGCAATAATTAATAATGGTCAACCAAATCATCCACATGTATTTACGTTTGAAAAGTATCTGAACAGATTTTCTAGTAATATATGCGCCGACAGCTCGTCGACGCCAAGGTATTTTTCTAGTACGTTTATTCTTTGGAACAACAGAGGTACAGAAATGTATGCTCCATGGTTATTATAGAGAGAGAGAGGAACAGCTTCGGAAGTATCGGTTGGAAGATTGTCGGATTGCTAAAGGAGATTTATTTACTCTTCTTCGCGCTAAAGTGAGCTAGGAAAGTTTGTGCCGCTAGCGTGATAGATAAAGAGAAAGAAAAAACTTGTAAAAGAAAATTACATGAGACTTGGAACCAACAGAAAACGGAACATGTACGGAAATGGATTCAATATACAATTTTCCTCAGAAATAAGGTTTGTGACCATTTTATTCTAGAGTGAATGACGAATGAGTTCTCTGTCTGAACCATTGATGATTGTCTGGGCCCTGTAATTAATTGGGAAGTTTCAGCTGTGACGAAGAGAGCCTGCAATCTCTGAGTTTTTTGAAATCGTCCAAAAAGGCTTCGTCCACATCTGAAATTTTAGATCTGTCGTAAACTGAACGAATTGTTCAAACGATCGATTTTCCCAACTGAATGCAGCGCTTAATAATAATAACAAATGTAAAGATCTTTTCTAGCAAGCCAGCCGCTGAATATTAAGACGAAGGGCTCCACCAGAGATTCTACTAGGCTGATTTCATGTAAATAATATATTTAAACTGTACACAGATAAAGGACAGGGAGAGAGAGAGAGAGAGAGAGAGAGTGAGAGAATCCTCCATTAGCATAATTGTTTCTCTGTCTTTTCACGGATCAGCCTAACTAGAAAACACGAAGCCCTGACTTTATTGTACTGATTTATGTGTGAGAGGGAAAGAGCGATAAAGGCGACAGATACACTTCTGTACAGACAAAACATTACACCAAGTTAGCGGCAAGCTGCATTCACATAGACTTTCATCATTTACAAAAGCAGAGTAGAATTCATTATACAGCCTAGCCTTATTCGTCGGTAGCTCCACGCTACGGCGCTGCTGTCAGTTCTTGAAGATGGCGGTTATGCTTCACACATCCATTCATAAAACGAGGTGTGGTTCGTTTTCTATGGAAAAAGGGACAAACGTCTAGCGAAATCCACAGGAAAATGCAGCCCACGTATGGGCAAAAGCGCCTCTCTTTGAGAACGGTGCGGTGGTAGTGGTGTGAGTTCGCAAAAGGCTGTGGAGACGTGCGTGAAAATGAACGTTCAGGGAGGCTGCATTCGTTGCTGACGACAATATTACCCACGCGCATGTAGTGGTGAACTCTGTGCATCACAAGGACATTTTCTGGGAACTTGGCATTTCGTATGGGAGTGTTTACCATGTCGTTCACTGGTCCTTGGGGTACTAGGACGTTGCACATTGGTTGGTGCCTAAGCAGTTGCATGACATGATGATGAAAGATGGCACGGAGGATGACAGTTTCCTGCGCCGCACTGTTGTTGTTGTTGTGGTCTTCAGTCCTGAGACTGGTTTGATGCAGCCCTCCATGCTACTCTATCCTGTGCAAGCTTCTTCATCTCCCAATACGTACTGCAGCCTACATCCTTCTGAATCTGTTTAGTGTATTCATCTCTTGCTCTCCCTCTACGATTTTTACCCTCCACGCTGCCCTCCAATACTAAATTGGTGATCCCTTGATGCCTCAGAACATGTCCTACCAACCGATCCCTTCTTCTTGTCAAGTTGTGCCACAAACTCCTCTTCTCCCTAATCCTAGTCAATACTTCCTCATTAGTTACGTGATCTATCCATCTAATCTTCAGCATTCTTCTGTAGCACCACATTTCAAAGTCTTATATTCTCTTCTTGTCCAAACTATTTATCGTCCATGTTTCACTTCCATACATGGCTACACTCCATACAAATACTTTCAGAAACGACTTCCTGACACTTAAATCTATACTCGATGTTAACAAATTTCTCTTCTTCAGAAACGCTTTCCTTGCCATTGCCAGTCTACATTTTATATCCTCTCTACTTCGACCATCATCAGTTATTTTGCTCCCCAAATAGCAAAACTCCTTTACTACTTTAAGTGTCTCATTTCCTAATCTAATTCCCTCAGCATCACCCGACTTAATTCGACTACATTCCATTACCCTCGTTTTGCTTTTGTTGATGTTCATCTTATAACCTCCCTTCAAGACACTGTCCATTCCGTTCAACTGTTCTTCCAAGTCCTTTGGTGTCTCTGACAGAATTACAATATCATCGGCGAACCTCAAAGTTTTTATTTCTTCTCCATGAATTTTAATAGCTATTCCGAATTTTTCTTTTGTTTCCTTTACTGCTTGCTCAATGTACAGATTGAATAACAATGGGAAGAGGCTACAACCCTGTCTCACTCCCTTCCGAACCACTGCTTCCCTTTCATGCCCCTCGACTCTTATAACTGCCATCTGGTTTCTGTACAAATTGTAAATAGCCTTTCGCTCCCTGTATTTTACCCCTGCCACCTTCAGAATTTGAAAGAGAGTATTCCAGTCAACATTGTCAAAAGCTTTCTCCAAGTCTACAAATGCTAGAAACGTAGGTTTGCCTTTTCTTAATCTAGCTTATAAGATAAGTCGTAGGGTCAGTATTGCCTCACGTGTTCCCATATTTCTACGGAATCCAAACTGATCTTCCCCAAGGTCGGCTTCTACCAGTTTTTCCATTCGTCTGTACAGAATTCGCGTGAGTATTTTGCAGCCGTGACTGGGAGCCGCACTGTTACTGGCGTCCAAAGGTGGATACTGCGCCTCAGGCCAGAATCGAATCAGCAAGCATGTTGTGGGAACATCAGTCTTTGCTTCTGACAAAAACATGTTGTTCACTGCCAATTATTGCGCATATGGTGTTAAGAGCTTTATGACATACTGTCACGTCTATGGGCTGCCATATGCAAGAAGTGTCGAGGACATCTCAATACGGACAATGTAGTTAGCCTTCACAACATCGTGGGGCCACATGTGGCAATCAGAATCACCGACAAGTTCCAGTCATTTCACTGGAAGAGTATCGACCACCTACCATGCAATCCGGAGCTTGCCCCTAGTGATTTCCACCTTTTCGGTTTACTGAAGAAATTCCCCACAAGACAGTGATTCACTTGCAGTGACGAAGTCAACACAGCAATCAAATGGTTCCACAGTCAGAGGGACGAATTCTACCACAGAGTCATATCAAATTTAGGGCTGCGATGGGACAAATGTCTGAACCAATGTGGGGACTATGTGGAAAAATAGTATAATATAATTGTAATTGTAACTGCCTATACATAATTTCAGCTAATAAATATAGGAGTTAAAACTTTCTTAGATAAATGACAGACAATGACAGGTAAATTATGGAATAAATTTACTTCATGAAAGCTTCTGTAAGTAGATATGTCTAGTAATTGTATGTGAGATTAGATTGGCAGAGTGTAGATGGACTTACCTAGTGGGGCTGCTCTGGTGACATGGACATCCCCAAGGGACAGCAACCTGCTCCTCAGCTATTGTACAGATCTCGCTGAAATAGGGATAGCTGACATGATTGTCTTGCTGCTTAGAGATCTCCCAAAATAGGCCTTCCTTGTATATTGGAATGGAGATCTCACTGAGATTGATTTACCTTGCAGGTCTACTTTGCTGAATGGAGATATTCCTGCCCAGTAGGACTACTCAGCTAGTGTGGAAATCTCGCCAAGATAGGCTGAACCGATACAGCCGCTCAGCCAGTGTGGGCATATGTCCCTGAGACAGGCCCGCCTGTTAGGGTTGTTCAGCTAGTAAAGGGACCTCACTGAGATAGGCTTACCCTGTCAGGATTTTCACCTAGTATGAAGATCTCGATTGGTTAAGAATACCTGGTAGGGGTTACCAGTATGGATTCCCAAAGATAAGGCTACTTGATAGGGCTGTTGAGCCAGCTTGGAGATCTCCCTGAGAAAAACTTACCTGGTGGGTTGTTCATGTGGTGTGGATATCTCTATGAGATGGGCCTACTTTATGGGGCTGCCCTGCAGACAGGAGATCCTCTGAGATGGGCGTACCTGGTAGGGCTGCTCAGCCAGCGTTGAGATCTCCCAGAGGACTACGCCATAGCTCCAGACATCAGACAGCGAGCTGAAGACGCCGTCATGCAGGCTCTCCGGCGCCATCCAGCGCACGGGCAGCAGGCCCTTGTTGCTCTTCCTGTAGTAGTCATTTTCGTACACATCCCGTGTCATCCCGAAGTCTCCAATCTGTGGACATACAGCTCATAACAACATGGCAGAAGTACGCACTGTTGTAGCCGTCTTCACAAATGAAAACAAAGCTGCTTAATTCCTGGAAAAGGGAAATATGAACAATAACAAGTATTTCAGCCAATGTTATTTGTTACTACAAATAATCGGGCTCTCGAGAGAGTCCAGTGAGTGCAATGAATAATTAATTGACGAGGTGTGACTGTCTCAAATGATCTACATCTTAATGTGTACTCCAAGCTTTGTTTTAGAAAAGTCATCAGTAGCTCTAATGATTTGATGCTGTTCTCAGTTTTTGCGTCTAGTACCTACCTTCTGATGCTTATGCAGCAACTGCATTCAACACGATCATAATCTGTTTTGCATATTCCAATCTTTATCTGCCCATTCTATCATTCTCTCTCTCCTGCTCACGCCACCACTATGTCACTTATTCCTAGATGCCGTAGCAATGTTGAACTAACTCTGGTTAGGAATTTGTATAGACTTACATATCCTGTTGGTACTTCTGAATTTTCATACTATATCTGGCACATTATTTTTAGTATTTAAATAGCGTTTTGTTTCTTCTGATGGTCTAAGTTTCGCTTCCATATCTTCTGCCCTTAAGCGGTACTCGTTCGGGAACTACTACCTCATTTCCATGCAAATATTTGGTGTCGGTAGAGCTCTTTCATTGTACACTCCTGGAAATGGAAAAAAGAACACACTGACACCGGTGTGTCAGACCCACCATACTTGCTCCGGACACTGCGAGAGGGCTGTACAAGCAATGATCACACTCACGGCACAGCGGACACACCAGGAACCGCGGTGTTGGCCGTCGAATGGCGCTAGCTGCGCAGCATTTGTGCACCGCCGCCGTCAGTGTCGGCCAGTTTGCAGTGGCATACGGAGCTCCATCGCAGTCTTTAACACTGGTAGCATGCCGCGACAGCGTGGACGTGAACCGTATGTGCAGTTGACGGACTTTGAGCGAGGGCGTATAGTGGGCATGCGGGAGGCCGGGTGGACGTACCGCCGAATTGCTCAACACGTGGGGCGTGAGGTCTCCACAGTACATCGATGTTGTCGCCAGTGGTCGGCGGAAGGGCACGTGCCCGTCGACCTGGGACCGGACCGCAGCGACGCACGGATGCACGCCAAGACCGTAGGATCCTACGCAGTGCCGTAGGGGACCGCACCGCCACTTCCCAGCAAATTAGGGACACTGTTGCTCCTGGGGTATCGGCGAGGACCATTCGCAACCGTCTCCATGAAGCTGGGCTACGGTCCCGCACACCGTTAGGCCGTCTTCCGCTCACGCCCCAACATCGTGCAGCCCGCCTCCAGTGGTGTCGCGACAGGCGTGAATGGAGGGACGAATGGAGACGTGTCGTCTTCAGCGATGAGAGTCGCTTCTGCCCTGGTGCCAATGATGGTCGTATGCGTGTTTGGCGCCGTGCAGGTGAGCGCCACAATCAGGACTGCATACGACCGAGGCACACAGGGCCAACACCCGGCATCATGGTGTGGGGAGCGATCTCCTACACTGGCCGTACACCACTGGTGATCGTCGAGGGGACACTGAATAGTGTACATCCAAACCGCCATCGAACCCATCGTTCTACCATTCCTAGACCGGCAAGGGAACTTGCTGTTCCAACAGGACAATGCACGTCCGCATGTATCCCGTGCCACCCAACGTGCTCTAGAAGGTGTAAGTCAACTACCCTGGCCAGCAAGATCTCCGGATCTGTCCACCATTGAGCATGTTTGGGACTGGATGAAGCGTCGTCTCACGCGGTCTGCACGTCCAGCACGAACGCTGGTCCAACTGAGGCGCCAGGTGGAAATGGCATGGCAAGCCGTTCCACAGGACTACATCCAGCATCTCTACGATCGTCTCCATGGGAGAATAGCAGCCTGCATTGCTGCGAAAGGTGGATATACACTGTACTAGAGCCGACATTGTGCATGCTCTGTTGCCTGTGTCTATATGCCTGTGGTTCTGTCAGTGTGATCATGTGATGTATCTGACCCCAGGAATGTGTCAATAAAGTTTCCCCTTCCTGGGACAATGAATTCACGGTGTTCTTATTTCAATTTCCAGGAGTGTAGATATATTTCTCCATCTGTGTTAAGCCATTTTTCCTGTTGCCTTTCTTGCTTCATCTAAACTGTATAGGTTTGTTTAAAAAACAGAAACATTTCTTCAGTGTTTACACCAATATGTAGTTCTCAGTTTTGATGTTAAACAAGCTGTTATTTTCCTTTCTACTACTCTTCATGACCTCTGTCTTCACTTTGTTTATCCTTAAGCTTTGCTCTGTTTGAAGTCACTGTCCATCCCTTCCAACACGTCTTGCTTATATCCTGCTACATGCTTAACAGGAATTTGTCTTCCTTGATGTTTTGATGTTTCACACTACTTAACCTCACTCAGAGGCATAGATAATTTTCTGTTCTGTGGGTGTGGGGGAGGGGGGAGGGAGGGAGAGGGGTGGTACAGTTCTGATCAAGTACAAGATCTTCATTCAGATCTGTATCCCAACGTACTATCAGTGGCTGAACTGTCAAACTGTTTCAACATTTAGAAATGGAACACAGGCAATACAAGTGAATAGAAATGAAAGCACCGTAACAGAAAAATTGTGATGCATACTGATGTTGACATAAACAGGGAGTATTTAGTGTCTATATAGTGCATGTTACGTGATAGTCCACTTCAAATGCTTTTTCTCTAGGCATAGTTGATCTGGAGGGAAAGCACTTTACAAAACACAGCATGCATCGTACAAATCGGTAAATCATTAGTCAGCCTGAGGAATACCATTTACAAAATGTTTTTATCCTAGAAGTCTTTCAGAGATTAATATAAGAAGCAGTGTACGATGGTACGACTCTGTGCCCCATCCGCAGTCTGCGTACTGCCATTGCAGTGGTCAGGACGACACTGATGCAGAGGTTTGGTCCCAGATCTTCAGCTAGCGTGGCGTGAATGTGTCTCCTTCCATTCTGATACCATGCTATCAGCACACTGAAGGCTGGGTCCCAGACAGAAGCTGCTACATTTATTCATCAGCTCATCTTGTAGCCACACCCTTACAGATTATTTTACAATACACTCGTAGAGTGTGCTGGTCTGTTTTAGTGAGTTGGGGCCATTGTACTTCATACTATGTTAATTGCAGAGGCAGTGCTCCATCACAGCTGACTTCGTTGGGTGTCGGTCAGACCATCTTGACAATACAGGGAAGTTGGACGGAGCACAAGCGTCACTCGGATGAGGCACAGCCGACAGTCAGCTCTGCAGGAGCACTGTATCTCCAATGTACAGGCCAGTAAACTCTAGGAATCAGGGGGGATCTGGCTACGGGATAAGCTGATAAATAACGAGAGTGGCCTCCAGCTAAATAAGGTGTGGGACGTAGCCTTGGGTCTGCTCAAAGCACAACAGCGCCCTGTGGGGAGAGCCTGCTCACACTATGCCAAATGGAGAGCTGAGACCACACCTCTACATCATCAGCGCCCCTACCCCTGCAGTGGCCCACACACGTTGAGGGCCACGGCTCGAGACCCAGCAATGCACACACTGTGCTCGACAACGTTTGGAAGCACAGTTGAAACCGGAAAAGAAATTGAATTCATTTTATGCAACTTGTTGCTCATTATTACGTTATATACGACTACAGTTAATGAGGATGGGTAAAACACTAAAATCACATATTGCTTGGCTGAACACTAGAATGAACCCTAACATGTGCACTGACAAGGGAACCTCCCCATCGCACCCCCCTCAGATTTAGTTATAAGGTGGCACAGTGGATAGGCCTTGAAAAACTGAACACAGATCAATTGAGAAAACAGGAAGAAGTTGTGTAGAACTGTGAAAAAATAAACAAAATATACAAACTGAGTAGTTCAAGGGAACATAAGCAACAATAAAGACGACAGAAACGCAGGAGCGCCGTCGTCTCGTGGTAACGTGAGCAGCTGCGGAACGAAAGGTCCTAGGTTCAAATCTTCCAACAAGTGTAAATTTTAATTTTTTATTTTCAGTTTATGTGACAAACTCTTATGTTGTCATCACTTTTTTGGGAGTGATTATCAAATCCACAAGAAAACCTAAATCGGGCAAGGTAGAAGAATCTTTTTACCCATTCGCCAAGTGTATAAGTTAGGTGGGTCGACAACATATTCCTGTCATGCGACGCACATGCCGTCACCAGTGTCGTATAGAATATATCAGATGTGTTTTCCTGTGGAGGAATCTGTTGACCTATGACCTTACGATCAAATGTTTTCTGTTCCCATTGGAGAGGCACGTCCTTTCGTCTACTAATCGCACGGTTTTGCAGTGCGGTCGCAAAACACAGACACTAAACTTATTACAGTGAACAGAGATGTCAATGAACGAACGGACAGATAATAACTATGCAAAAATAAAGAAAGTAAAATTTTCAGTGGAGGGAAGGCTTAAACCAAGGATCTTTCGTTCAGCAGCTGCTCACGCTACCACGGGACCACAGCGCTTCTAAGCACTCTTCGTCCATGATGTTGCTTATGTGGCCCATGGACTACTCAGTTTGTATATTTTGCTTATTTTTTCACAGTTCCACACAACTTCTTCCTGTTTTCTCAATTGATCTGTGTTCAGTTTATCAAGGCCTATCCACTGTGCCAACTTATAACTAAATCTGAGGGGGGTGCGATGGAGAGGTTCCCTTGTGAAACGTTAGAGACAGAATTGATTAGAGTGTATGAGGACCTAGGGGAAGAGAATCTAATGTTTCAACAGGACAACGCATCTATGCATGTTTCTGCTGCAACCAAAAAGTGGTTTGAAGATAAAGATATCGATGTCTTCGCGATGTCGTCAGTCATACGACCACACCGCCGCCTGAGAGGTCGATCCGACGGATGCGATTCTCTGGATAAACAGAACAGAAGAACGGCTGTGTTAGCCAAAGAGTACACAGCCAGTCGCAATACTTCAGGCTCGCCGCGAGGCGCCGCTAGGCCACTTCATGTGCAGCAGGAGGCTAGTGCGGTTGTGCCAGTCTACATACAGTTCGTAGCCGCACTCAGTGGTCAGCCAGCGCCGATGCTAGTCATCGTCTGCAGCTCAGTCATTGCTGCCATCAAGTCTTTGTTACTCCGATCCAAGTTACTCTTCAAATTAACCGGATTCGAAATTCGAGATTACGAGACATTAATTCGTCACTGCAAGATTTGTGACTTGCAAATTACACTCCTGGAAATGGAAAAAAGAACACATTGACACCGGTGTGTCAGACCCACCATACTTGCTCCGGACACTGCGAGAGGGCTGTACAAGCAATGATCACACGCACGGCACAGCGGACACACCAGGAACCGCCGTCGAATGGCGCTAGCTGCGCAGCATTTGTGCACCGCCGCCGTCAGTGTCAGCCAGTTTGCCGTGGCATACGGAGCTCCATCGCAGTCTTTAACACTGGTAGCATGCCGCGACAGCGTGGACGTGAACCGTATGTGCAGTTGACGGACTTTGAGCGAGGGCGTATAGTGGGCATGCGGGAGGCCGGGTGGACGTACCGCCGAATTGCTCAACACGTGGGGCGTGAGGTCTCCACAGTACATCGATGTTGTCGCCAGTGGTCGGCGGAAGGTGCACGTGCCCGTCGACCTGGGACCGGACCGCAGCGACGCACGGATGCACGTCAAGACCGTAGGATCCTACGCAGTGCCGTAGGGGACCGCACCGCCACTTCCCAGCAAATTAGGGACACTGTTGCTCCTGGGGTATCGGCGAGGACCATTCGCAACCGTCTCCATGAAGCTGGGCTACGGTCCCGCACACCGTTAGGCCGTCTTCCGCTCACGCCCCAACATCGTGCAGCCCGCCTCCAGTGGTGTCGCGACAGGCGTGAATGGAGGGACGAATGGAGACGTGTCGTCTTCAGCGATGAGAGTCGCTTCTGCCTTGGTGCCAATGATGGTCGTATGCGTGTTTGGCGCCGTGCAGGTGAGCGCCACAATCAGGACTGCATACGACCGAGGCACACAGGGCCAACACCCGGCATCATGGTGTGGGGAGCGATCTCCTACACTGGCCGTACACCACTGGTGATCGTCGAGGGGACACTGAATAGTGCACGGTACATCCAAACCGCCATCGAACCCATCGTTCTACCATTCCTAGACCGGCAAGGGAACTTGCTGTTCCAACAGGACAATGCACGTCCGCATGTATCCCGTGCCACCCAACGTGCTCTAGAAGGTGTAAGTCAACTACCCTGGCCAGCAAGATCTCCGGATCTGTCCCCCATTGAGCATGTTTGGGACTGGATGAAGCGTCGTCTCACGCGGTCTGCACGTCCAGCACGAACGCTGGTCCAACTGAGGCGCCAGGTGGAAATGGCATGGCAAGCCGTTCCACAGGACTACATCCAGCATCTCTACGATCGTCTCCATGGGAGAATAGCAGCCTGCATTGCTGCGAAAGGTGGATATACACTGTAGTAGTGCCGACATTGTGCATGCTCTGTTGCCTGTGTCTATGTGCCTGTGGTTCTGTCAGTGTGATCATGTGATGTATCTGACCCCAGGAATGTGTCAATAAAGTTTCCCCTTCCTGGGACAATGAATTCACGGTGTTCTTATTTCAATTTCCAGGAGTGTATGTCATTCTACAGACGCTTAGTCTAGTCGCGTCTTCTATAATTGTCAACCAACTGATCGTGGACTACAGCAAAGTTATGTAATAAATACTTCCTTATTTGTACTCCTGCTAATTAATTGCGTTTTCCAGTTGTAGCTACCAAGCAGTCTCGGCATAGTAGAACCCACATTTCCACCTCCTTGGCTACCTTATATTTCCCACGTCATGTTGATGGACTCGATTATGGTGGAAGATCGAGAGCCATCAGTCTTGCCCTGGCCTGCATGTAGCCTGGATATGAACCCCATGGAAAACCTCTGGGGAATACTTGAGAGGTGTGTTTATCGCTATCCAAGGCAATTTCAGGCCGTATGTGAGGCGAAAAGCGCAGTACGAGAAAAGAGGGCGACAATTTCACTGCAAGAACCGCAAACCCTAACAAAATCAATGCCACAGAGAATTTTTGAGGTAGCTAGAAAGAATGGGGTTTATACAAGGAACCAATAATGCAATGACACAACAGGGCAGTGAGTGTCTTTTTACCAATTTCCGTTTAGGAAATACAAACGCCTTATTTTGTCATTCGTGTTATGAAAAAACTATGTTATTCCGTGGTTATTGATTTTCTATATGTAGCTACTACTTCCTTAATAAATTCGATACAGTATGCTACATACACTACTATCCATTAAAATTGCTGCACCACGAAAATGACGTGCTACAGGCGCGAAATTTAACCGACAGAAAGAAGATGCTGTGATATGCAAATGATTAGCGTTTCAGAGCATTCACACAAGGTTGGCGCCGGTGGCGACACCTACAACGTGCTGACATGAGGAAAGTTTCCAACCGATTTCTCACACACAAACAGCAGTTGACTGGCGTTGCCTGCTGAAACGTTGTTGTGATGCCTCGTGTAAGGAGGAGAAATGCGTACCATCACGTTTCTGACTTTGGTAAAGGTCAGATTGTAGCCTATCGCGATTGCGGTTTATCGTATCGCGACATTGCTGCTCGTGTTGGCCGAGATCCAATGACTGTTAGCAGAATATGGAATCGGAGGGTTCAGGAGGGTAATAACGGAACGCCTTGATGGATCCCAACGGCCTCGCATCACTAACAGTAGAGATGACAGGCACCTTATCTGCATGGCTGTAAATGATCGTGCAGCCACGTTTCGATCCCTGAGTCAACAGATGGGGACGTTTGCAAGACAACAAACATCTGCACGAACAGTTCGACGACGTTTGCAGCAAGATCGACTATCAGCTCGGAGACCATGGCTGCGGTTATCCTTGACGCTGCATCAGACAGGAGAACTTGCGATGGTGTACTCAACGACGAACCTGGGTGCACGAATGGCAAAACGTCATTTTTCCGGTTGAATCCAGGTTCTGTTTACAGCATCATGATTATCGCAACCGTGTTTGGCGACATCGCGGTGAACGCACATTGGAAGCGTGTATTTGACCAGTGGACGTTACATTTCAGATGAGTTACGAGCCGTGGCTCTACCCTTCATTCGATCCCTGCGAAACCCTACATTTCAGCAGGATAATGCACGACAGAATGTTGCAGGTCCTGTACGGGCCTTTCTGGATACAGGAAATGTTCGACTGCTGCCCTGGCCAGCACATTCTCCAGATCTCTCACCAATTGAAAACGTCTTGTCAATGGTGGCCGCGCAACAGGCTCGTCACAATATGGTAGTCGCTACTCTCGATGAACTGTGGTATCGTGTCGAAGCTGCATGGGCAGCTGTACCTGTACGCACCATCCAAGCTCTGTATGACTCAATGCCCAGGAGTATCAAGGCCGTTGTTACGGCCAGAGGTGGTTGTTGTGGGTACTGATTTCTCAGGATGTATACACCCGAATTGCGTGAAAATGTAATCACATGTCAGTTGTAGTATAATATACAGGGTGATTCAAAAAGAATACCACAACTTTAAAAATGTGTATTTAATGAAAGAAACATAATATAACCTTCTGTTATACTCATTACAAAGAGTATTTAAAAAGGTTTTTTTTCACTCAAAAACAAGTTCAGAGATGTTCAATATGGCCCCCTCCAGACACTCGAGCAATATCAACCCGATACTCCAACTTGTTCCACACTCTCTGTAGCATATCAGGCGTAACAGTTTGGATAGCTGCTGTTATTTCTCGTTTCAAATCATCAATGGTGGCTGGGAGAGGTGGCTGAAACACCATATCCTTAACATACCCCCATAAGAAAAAATCGCAGGGGGTAAGATCAGGGCCTCTTGGAGGCCAGTGATGAAGTGCTCTGTCACGGGCTGCCTGGCGGCCGATCCATCGCCTCGGGTATTTGGCGTTCAGGTAGTTACGGACAGATAAGTGCCAATGTGGTGGCGCTCCATCCTGCTGAAATATGAATTGTTGTGCTTCTTGTTCGAGCTGAGGGAACATCCAATTCCTGGGCTGCGAACAAATGCTTGCTGGATGCGTGCTACATTTTCATCACTCGTTCTCGGCCGTCCAGAACTTTTCCCTTTGCACAAACACCCATTCTCTGTAAACTGTTTATACCAACGTTTAATACACCACCTATCAGGAGGTTTAACACCATACTTCGTTCGAAATGCACGCTGAACAACTGTCGTCGATTCACTTCTGCCATACTCAATAACACAAAAAGCTTTCTGTTGAGCGGTCGCCATCTTAGCATCAACTGACGCTGACGCCTAGTCAACAGCGCCTCAAGCGAACAAATGTACAACTAAATGAAACCTTATAGCTCCCTTAATTCGCCGACAGATAGTGCTTAGCTCTGCCTTTTGTCGTTGCAGAGTTTTAAATTCCTAAAGTTGTGGTATTCTTTTTGAATCATCCTGTATTTGTCCAATGAAAAGCCGTTTATCATCTGCATTTCTTCTTAGTGTAGCAATTTTAATGGCCAGTAGTGTACTTCCTTATTAAATTCGGTACAGTATGCTACATACATTGTGCTACCACCTTCGTTGCCTTTATACTGGTTCCCACCAGTGTAGTGGTGTGAGCAGCTGGTGGGTGGGTACGATACCTTGACGGTGAGGTCCTGCGCGACCATGCAGTTGCGCGCCGCCAGGTCCCTGTGCACGAACTTGACGGCCTCCAGGTAGGCCATGCCGTCAGCGATCTCGGCTGCCATCCTCAGCACCCGGCCCAGGGGGAGGCCATCCTGCAACACCGACACACCCTCTGCTGGTGAGCGAGGCAGGCGCGATACGCGACACGGACAGTCATCGTCGCAAATTCCAGCAACCTCTGGCGAATGCCAGGGGAGTGTGTTCATGTTGTATAAGCACTCACCTGCCACACAATATTAATATACAGAGTATGCACACAAAGGTGACGAAATTCATAGGAGTGTAGGAAAAGGGAGAGAAGGAAACATAGTAGGTGAATATGGATTGGGGCTAAGAAATGAAAGAGGAAGCCGCCTGGTAGAATTTTGCACAGAGCACAACATAATCATAACTAACACTTGGTTTAAGAATCATGAAAGAAGGTTGTATACATGGAAGAATCCTGGAGATACTAAAAGGTATCAGATAGATTATATAATGGTAAGACAGAGATTTAGGAACCAGGTTTTAAATTGTAAGACGTTTCCAGGGGCAGATGTGGACTCTGACCACAATCTATTGGTTATGACCTGTAGATTAAAACTGAAGAAACTGCAAAAAGGTGGGAATTTAAGGAGATGGGACCTGGATAAACTGAAAGAACCAGAGGTTGTACAGAGTTTCAGGGAGAGCATAAGGGAACAATTGATAGGAATGGGGGAAAGAAATACAGTAGAAGAAGAATGGGTAGCTTTGAGGGATGAAGTAGCGAAGGCAGCAGAGGATCAAGTAGGTAAAAAGACGAGGGCTAGTAGAAATCCTTGGGTAACAGAAGAAATATTGAATTTAATTGATGAAAGGAGAAAATATAAAAATGCAGTAAATGAAGCAGGCAAAAAAGAATACAAACGTCTCAAAAATGAGATCGACAGGAAGTGCAAAATGGCTAAGCAGGGATGGCTAGAGGACAAATGTAAGGATGTAGAGGCCTATCTCACTAGGGGTAAGATAGATACTGCCTACAGGAAAATTAAAGAGACCTTTGGAGATAAGAGAACGACTTGTATGAATGTCAAGAGCTCAGATGGAAACCCAGTTCTAAGCAAAGAAAGGAAAGCAGAAAGGTGGAAGGAGTATATATAGGGTCTATACAAGGGCGATGTACTTGAGGACAATATTATGGAAATGGAAGAGGATGTAGATGAAGATGAAACGGGAGATATGATACTGCGTGAAGAGTTTGACAGAACACTGAAAGACCTCAGTCGAAACAAGGCCCCCGGAGTAGACAACATTCCATTGGAACTACTGACGGCCTTGGGAGAGCCAGTCCTGAAAAAACTCTACCATCTGGTGAGCAAGATGTATGAAACAGACGAAATACCCTCAGACTTCCAGAAGAATATAATAATTCCAATCCCAAAGAAAGCAGGTGTTGACAGATGTGAAAATTACCGAACTATCAGTTTAATAAGTCACAGCTGCAAAATACTAACACGAATTCTTTACAGACGAATGGAAAAACTAGTAGAAGCCAACCTCGTGGAAGATCAGTTTGGATTCCGTAGAAACACTGGAACACGTGAGGCAATACTGACCTTACGACTTATCTTAGAAGAAAGATTAAGGAAAGGCAAACCTACGTTTCTAGCATTTGTAGACTTGGAGAAAGCTTTCGATGATGTTGACTGGAATACTCTCTTTCAAATTCTAAAGGTGGCGGGGGTAAAATACAGGGAGCGAAAGGCTATTTACAATTTGTACAGAAACCAGATGGCAGTTATAAGAGTCGAGGGACATGAAAGGGAAGCAGTGGTTGGGAAGGGAGTAAGACAGGGTTGTAGCCTCTCCCCGGTGTTGTTCAATCTGTATATTGAGCAAGCAGTAAAGGAAACAAAAGAAAAATTCGGAGTAGGTATTAAAATTCATGGAGAAGAAATAAAAACTTTGAGGTTCGCCGATGACATTGTAATTCTGTCAGAGACAGCAAAGGACTTGGAAGAGCAGTTGAATGGAATGGGCAGTGTCTTGAAAGGAGGATATAAGATGAACATCAACAAAAGCAAAACAAGGATAATGGAATGTAGTCGAATTAAGTCGGGTGATGCTGAGGGAATTAGATTAGGAAATGAGGCACTTAAAGTAGTAAAGGAGTCTTGCTATTTGGGGAGCAAAATAACTGATGATGGTCGAAGTAGAGAGGATATAAAATGTAGGCTGGCAATGGCAAGGAAAGCGTTTCTGAAGAAGAGAAATTTGTTAACATCCAGTATTGATTTAAGTGTCAGGAAGTCATTTCTGAAAGTATTCGTATGGAGTGTAGCCATGTATGGAAGTGAAACATGGACGATAAATAGTTTGGACAAGAAGAGAATAGAAGCTTTCGAAATGTGGTGCTACAGAAGAATGCTGAAGATTAGATGGGTAGATCACATAACTAATGAGGAAGTATTGAATAGGATTGGGGGGAAGAGAAGTTTGTGGCACAACTTGACCAGAAGAAGGGATCGGTTGGTAGGACATGTTCTGAGGCATCAAGGGATCACCAATTTAGTATTGGAGGGCAGCGTGGAGGGTAAAAATCGTAGAGGGAGACCAAGAGATGAATACACTAAGCAGATTCAGAAGGATGTAGGTTGCAGTAGGTACTGGGAGATGAAGAAGCTTGCACAGGATAGAGTAGCATGGAGAGCTGCATCAAACCAGTCTCAGGACTGAAGACCACAACAACAACAACAACCTCCTAATACAGTGTCGGACCTCTAGTAGCCTGCTGCAGTGCAGTAACTCGACGTGGCATCGACTCAAGTCGTGGAAAGTCCCCTGCAGAAATGTTACGCCATGCTGCCTCTACAGGTTGGTCCATTGATCGCGACCGGGCCTAATACCTCACGAAATAAGCGTCAAACGAAAAAACTACAAAGAACGAAACTCGTCTAGCTTGAAGGGGGATACCAGATGGCGCTATGGTTGGCCCTCTAGATGGCGCTGCCATAGGTCAAACGGATATCAACCGCGTTTTTTTAAATGGAGACTCCCATTTTTTATTACATATTCGTGTAGTACGTAAAGAAATATGAATGTTTTAGTTGGATCGCTTCTTTTCGCTTTGTGATGGATGGCGCTCTAACAGTCGCAAACGTACGGCTCACGATTTTAGACGAACAGTTGGTAACAGGTAGGTTTTTTGAATTAAAATACAGAACGTAGGTACGTTTGAACATTTTATTTCGGTTGTTACAATGTGATACATGTACCTTTGTGAACTTATCATTTCTCAGAATGCATGCTGTTACAGCGTGACTACCTGTAAATACCACATTAATGCAATAAATGCTCAAAATGATGTCCGTCAACCTAAATCCATTTGGCAATACGTGTAACGACATTCCTCTCAACAGTGAGTAGTTCGCCTTCCGTAATGTTCGCACATGCATTGATAACGTTCTGGCGCATGTTTTCAGGCGTTGTCGATGCATCACGATAGCAAATATCCTTCAACTTTCCCCACAGAAAGAAATCCGGGGACGTCAGATACGGTGAACGTGCGGGCCATGGTATGGTGCTTCGACACCAATCCACCTGTCATGAATTATGCTATTCAATACCTCTTCAACCGCACGCGAGCTATGTGCCGGACATCCATCATATTGGAAGTACATCGCCATTCTGTCATGCAGTGAAACATCTTGTAGTAACACCGGTAGAACATTACGTAGGAAATCAGTATACATTGCACCATTTAGACTGCCATCGATAAAATGGGGGCCAATTATCCTTCCTTCCATAATGCCGCACCATACATTAACCCGCCAAGGTCGCTGATGTTCCACTTGTCGCAGCCATCGTGGATTTTCCGTTGGCCAGTAGTGCATATTATGCCGGTTTACGTTACCGCTGTTGGTGAATGACGTTTCGTCGCTAAATAGAACGCGTGCAAAAAATCTGTCATCGTCCATCGTCCCGTAATTTCTCTTGTGCCCAGAACTGTACACGACGTTCAAAGTCGTCGCGATGCAATTCTTGGTGCATAGAAATATGGTACGGGTGCAATCGAAGTTGATGTAGGATTCTCAACACCAACGTTTTTGAGATTCCCGATCCTCGCGCAGTTTGTCTGCTACTGATGTGCGGATTAGCCGCGAGAGTAGCTGAAACACCTACTTGGGCATCATCATTTGTTGCAGGTCATGGTTGACGTTTCGCATGTGGCTGAACACTTTCTGTTTCCCTTAAATAAGCCGGCCGAAGTGGCCGTGCGGTTAAAGGCGCTACAGTCTGGAACCGCAAGACCCCTACGGTCGCAGGTTCGAATCCTGCCTCGGGCATGGATGTTTGTGATGTCCTTAGGTTAGTTAGGTTTAACTAGTTCTAAGTTCTAGGGGACTAATGACCTCAGCAGTTGAGTCCCATAGTGCTCAGAGCCATTTGAACCATTTTTCCCTTAAATAACGTAACTCTCCGGCGAACGGTCCGGACACTTGGATGATGCCCAGGATACCGAGCAGCATACGTAGCACACGCCCGTTGGGCGTTTTGATCACAATAGCCATACATCAACACGATATCGACCTTTTCCGCAATTGGTAAATGGTCTATTTTAACACGGGTAGTGTATCACGAAGCAAATACCGTCCGCACTGGTGGAATGTTACGTGATACCACGTACTTATACGTTTGTGACTATTACAGCGCCATCCATCACAAAGCGATAAAAGTGGTCCAACTAAAACATTCATATTTCTTTACGTACTACACGAATACGTAAAAAATATGGGGGTTTCTGTTTAAAAAAAAGGCAGTTGATATCCGTTTGATCTATGGCAGCGCCATTTAGCGGGCCAACCATAGCGCCATCTGGTTTCCCCCTTCAAGCTAGACGAGTTTCGTTCTTTGTAGTTTTTTAGATTGACGCTTATTTCGTGAGATATTTGGCCCGGTCACTATCAATGGACAACCCTGTATAGCCGTCCATAATTCCGAAAATGTTGCCGATGCCGAATTTTGTGCACAAACTGACCTCTCGATTATGTCCCATAAATGTTCGACGGGATTCATGTTTTGCGGTCTGGGTGACCAAGTCATTCGCTTGAACTGTATAGAATGTTCTTCAAACCGTGACATTTTTGGGATCATGAAGTCCATTAATGGCTGTAAGTGGTCTCCAAGTACCCGAATATAACCACTTCAAGTCAATGATCGGTTCAACTGGACGAGAGGGCCCAGTCCATGATAGGTAAATGCCCACACCATTAGGAAAGCACCACCAGCTTGTACACTGCCTTATTGACGATTTGTGAGGCCTTGTTACTTGTTCACGTGGGATAGCTTTCCTCGGGAGTCTCTACTAAACACTGTGTTGGCATTGGAGACAATCCTGTGACAGAATTACAATGTCATTGGCAAACCTCAAAGTTTTTGTTTCTTCATCCTTGACTTTAATTCCCACTCCAAATTTTGCTTTGGTTTGCTTTACTGCTTGCTCAATAGACAGATTGAATAACATCAAGGATAGGCTGGAACCGTATCTCACCCCCTTCTCATCCACTCCCCAGCCTTAGGGGGCGTACACTGTGTAAAGAAAAGTATCCGGACACACCAAAAAACATCCGTTTTTCATCTTAAATGCCTTGTGCTGTCATCTAATGACACTTACTCCATATCAGCGACCTCAGTACTCATTATAAATCCTGAGAGAGCAGAATGGGGCACTCCGCGGAACTCACGGACTTCGAACGTGGTCAGGTGATTGGGTGTCACTTGTGTTGTACGGCTGGTGCGAGATTCACACTCTCCCAAACATCTCCAGGTCCACTTTTTCCGATGTGACAGTGAAGTGAAAACGTGAAGGGGGACGTACAGCACAAAAGCGTACAGGCCAACCTCATCTGTTGAGTGACAGAAACTGCCGACAGTTGAAGATGGTAGTAATGCGTAATAGGCAGCCATCTATACAGACCATCACACAGGAATTCGAAACTGCTTCAGGATGCACTGCAAGTACAATGAATGGTGAAAAAACTTGGATTTCACGGTCGAGCGGTTGCTCTTAAGCTGCACATCACGCCGGTAAACGCCAAACGATGCCTCGCTTGACGTAGGACGCGATTGAACAGTGGAAAAGCCTTGTTTGGAGTGACGAATCACGGTATACAATGTGGCGACCCGATGGCAGTGTGTGGGTAAGGCGAATGCCCGGTGAACGTCATCTGCCAGTGCGTGTAGTGATAACAGTAAAAATCGGAGGCGGTGGTGTTATGGTGTGGTCATGTATTTCATGCAGGGAGGGTTGCACGATTTGTTGTTTTGCGTGACACTATCACAGCACAGGCCTCTATTGATGTTTTAAGCACGTTCTTGCTTCCCAGTTTTGAAGAACAATTCGAGGATGGCGATTTCATCTCTCAAGACCATCGAGGACCTGTTCATAATGCGCGGCCTGTGGCGGAATGGTCTGAACAGAGTCCTGACCTGAATCCTACAGAACACGCTTGGGGTGTTTTGGAGGGCTGACTTCGTGCCAGGCCTCGCCGACCGACATCGATACCTCTCCTCAGTGCAGCATTCCGCGAAGAATGGGCTGCCACTCCTCAAGAAACCTTCCAGCACCTGATTGATGTATGCCTGCGAGATTGGAAGCTGTCATCAAGGCTAAGGGTGGGCCAACGCCGATGGAGGGCGCCACGAACTTGTAAGTCGTTATCAGTTATATGTCCGGATACTCTTGATCACATAGTGCATATTTCAGATTACCCCATCTATGTTGCGTTTAGCAACATTGAAAGAAAGAAAACCAATAACGCATAGTTGAAGAACAATTCAGCGATGGCGATTGCACCTTTCAGCACGATCGATCAACTGTTCATAATGCACGGCCTGTGGCGGTGTGGTTACCCGACAATAACACTCCTGTAATGGACTGGCCTGCCCAGAGTCCTGACCTGAGTGCTATAGAACACCTTTGGGATGTTTTGGAACGCCGACTTCGTGCCAGGCCTCATCGACCGACATCGATACTGCTCCTCAGTGCAGCACTCTGTGAAGAATGGGCTGCCATTCCCCACTAAACCTTCCAGCGCCTGACTGAACGTATGCCTGGGAGAGTGGAAGCTGTCATCAAGGCTAAGTGTGAAACGTCCCCTTAGAAAAATTAATGAATTACTGTGCTGATAAACCTCTTACGTCATTTGATTTTGAAACAGTTGAGCAAAACTGAACGTACTCAGACATTACTCGCTTTACTTATTTTGATCAACACTAAACTAACACACAATATTTTTAGCGCAACGCAATCTGACTTTCAAAAATCGCTACAAAAGAATGGCCCTGACTAACAATAACCTATATCTTTCACGAATGACTTACCTCACAAAAATCTTCGTTACTCCAACTACTGCAATACAGCGAGCGCCAATACTGCCAGCTAAATAAAGGATTGTAACTGCTGAAGGCATAGTTAGCAAATGGAAGATTTTGATGGAGAACAAACAATGTATTTATCTTAATAATATTCAAACGTCATTATATATATATATATATATATATATATATATATATATATATATATATATATATATATATATATATATAAGTTCATGATATCCAGTGTTACAAATTTACTCTTTCTGGCGGACACACGTCCAGATCGCCCGCTCTTAAAATTCTGCCATCTCTCTCCCAACATCCACCACTAATGGCGGCTCACCTCCAACTGCGCAACGCTACGCGCTGTTCACATCCAACTGCCCAACACTACACAAGCGAATATTCCAACAATGCAAACCAGCCACAGATTGCACGCAGCGCAGTCAGTGATTTTCATATAGGGCGCTACGTGGCGTTACCAACATAAAAACCTAAACAGCCTACTTACAAGTGTGGGCCAACACCGATGGAGGGTACCACGAACATGTAAGTCATTTTCAGCAAGGTGTCCGGATACTTTTGATCACATGGTGTATCTTTCAGATTACCCCATCTACGTTACGTTTAGCAACCAAATCCTAGCACACGCCTGTGTTTAATGTGTATTGAGTAAATGGTTCAAATGGGTCTGAGCACTATGGGACATCTGAGGTCATCAGTCCCCTAGAACTTAGAACTACTTAAACCTAACTAACCTAAGGACATCACACGCATCCATGCCAGAGGCAGGATTCGAACCTGCGACCGTAGCGGTTACGCGGTTCCAGACTGAAGCGCCTAGAACCGCTCGGTCACACCGGGCGGCCGGTTAGCAACATTCAAGGAAAAAGAAAACCAATAAATCCGCAAGGTGTCAGAAGTTGGGGTGTCCACGCGCTCCGACACGCACCTGGTAGTGTCCGCCCAGCAGAGCGCGCTCCTCGCCGTCGGGCTCTCGCGCCGCCCGCAGGAAGCCCTTGAGGTCTCCGCGGTGCATCAGCTCCATGAGGACGAGCGGCGGCTGGCCGCGCGACACCACTCCCAGCAGGCGCACCACGTGGTGCGCGCCAGTGAACCTCTTCATGACGTTCGCCTCGTGCAGGAACTCGAGCCGCTCGCGGGCCGTGGCGCGCTCGCTCACCGTCTTGACGGCGCAGCGCTCGCCGCACGGCATCAGCACGCCCTCGTACACCTTGCCGAAGGAGCCGGTGGCCAGCTCGCGCACCAGGGTCACCTTGTCGCGCGACACCTCCCACTCGTCCGGCACGTACCTGCGGAGGGCAGAACTCGGACTTCTGCTGGCTGCTGCAGCGGGAGCAAGGAGCCAGTACTCGAGGTACTCAAGGCGATTTTGGGATTGAAACTTACTCCCGTCGGAATCGGAAGATCTATCCTATGCATACTGGCCATTAAAATTGCTACACCAAGAAGAAATGCAGATGATAAACGGGTATTCATTGGACAAATATACTAGAACTGACATGTGATTACATTTTCACACAATTTGGGTGCATACGTCCTGAGAAATCAGCACCCAGAACAACCACCTCTGGCCGTAATAATGGCCTTGACACGCCTGGGCATTGAGTCAAACAGAGATTGGATGGCGTGTACAGGTACAGCTGTCCATGCAGCTTCAACACGATACCACAGTTCATCAAGAGTAGTGACTGGCGTACTGTGACGAGCCAGTTGCTCGGGCACCATTGACCAGACGTTTTCAGTTGGTGAGAGATCTGGAGAATGTGCTGGCCAGGACAGCAGTCGAACATTTTCTGTATCCAGAAAGGCCCGTACAGGACCTGCAACATGCGGTCGTGCATTGTCCTGTTGAAATGTAGGGTTTCGCAGGGATGGAATGAAGGGTAGAGCCACGGGTCGTAACACATCTGAAATGTAACGTCCACTGTTCAAAGTGCCGTCAATACGAACAAGAGGTGACCGAGGCGTGTAACCAATGCCACCCCATACCATCACGCCGGGTGATACGCCAGTATGGCGGTGACGAATACACGCTTCCAATGTGCGTTCACCGCGATGTCACCAAACACGGATGCGATAATCATGATGCTGTAAACAGAACTTGGATTCATCCGAAAAAATGACGTTTTGCCATTCGAGCACCCAGGTTCGTCGCTGAGTACACCATCTCAGGCGCTACTGTCTGTGCTGCAGCGTCAAGGGTAACCGCAGCCATGGTCTCCTAGCTGATAGTCCATGCTGCCGCAAACGTCGTCGAACTGTTCGTGCAGATGACTGATGTCTTGCAAATGTCCCCATCTGTTGATTCAGGGATCGAGACGTGGCTGCACGATCCGTTACAGCCATGCAGATAAGATGCCTGTAATCTCGACTGCTACTGATACGAGGCCCTTGGGATCCAGCACGGCGTTCCGTATTACCCTCCTGAACCTACCGATTTCATATTCTGCTAACAGTCATTGGATCTCCACCAACGCGAGCAGCAATGTCGCGATACGATAAACCGCAATTGTGATAGGCTACAATGCGACCTTTATCAAAGTCGGAAACGTGATGGTACGCATTTCTCCTCCTTACACGAGGCATCACAACAACGTTTCACCAGGCAACGCTGGTCAACTGCTGTTTGTGTATGAGAAATCGGTTGGACACTTTCCTCATGTCAGCACCTTGTAGGTGTCAAATGGCTCTGAGCACTATGGGACTTAACAGCTGTGATCATCAGTCCCCTAGAACTTAGAACTACTTAAACCTAACTAACCTACGGACAACACACACATTCATGCCCGAGGCAGGATTCGAACCTGCGACCGTAGCAGCCGCGCGGTTCCGGACTGCGCGCCTAGAACCGCGAGATCACCGCGGCCGGCCTTGTAGGTGTCGTCACAGGCGTCAACCTTGTGTGAATGCTCTGAAAAGCTAATCACTTGCATACGACAGCACCTTCCTCTTGTCGGTTAAATTTCGCATCTGTAGCACGTCATCTTCGTGGTGTACCAATTTTAATGGCCAGTAGTGTAATTACTGGCACAAACTAACATGGTGAAAGTATACAGTGTGTTTCAGAAGACCGGAAACACTATAAAAAATTATCGTAGCTGCATGAGTAGTATTACAAAGCAACACCACGAGGTCTGTTCAAAAAATTACGGAACATTCGTAATTTCGCACCAATAGTGTGCCGGAGTGAAAAGCGGTTGACATCCCTATACGCGCCTGTGTTTAATGTGTTTTGAATAGAACGTTGTCTGACACATTCTGGGAACTTCGAGATGGTAGAGTTAGAACAGCAACTCGTCTACATCAAAATTTGCGTGAAACTCAAGAAAACCTTTTCAGAGACACACCAAAGGATGCACGAAGCCTACAATGAAGAGTGATTAAGCCGTACTCAGTGCTGCGAATGGTTCACACGGTTTAAAAATGGCCGGACGACAGTTACAGACGTCCGACGGAACTTTAAGACGGCCCTCGTTCAGGACGCCGTTCGACGCCTACTGACGACGCTCATGTCAGGAACGTCATCGAAATTGTGCGTGCCAATCGAACACTGACTGTTCGAGAAATTGCAGAAGAATGTAAATATTTCAATTGGATCAGGTCGTGAAATCCTGACGCAGCATCTTGGAATGCATCGTGTTGTCGGCAGGTTCGTCCCACGGCTCCTGAGTCACGACCAGAAAGACCTTCGCCTCGCAGTCTGTGAAGAGCTTTTGTTTCGCGCAAATGAGGACGAGATGTTCCTTAAGAGACTCGTAACTGGTGATGAGACGTGGGTCTACGGTTATGATGTTGAGACCAAGGTTCACTCACTACATGGGTCGGGAAAGGTTCTCCAAGACCAAAAAATGCTCGTCAGGTCAGATCCAATGTAAAGGTATGCTTGAAGGATTAGTCGATCATAAATTCGTGCCACAGTGACAAACTCTTAATCAATGGTACTACAGGGACGTATTGTGACGCCTCCGAGAAAACGTGAGAAGGAAACAGCCTGAAATGTCACGAGACAATTCATCGCTCTTTCATCACGATAACGCACCTGGAAATTCATCCCTGTTGGTACGTGGCTATTGCACAGAAAACGAAATCACTGTGCTGCCTAATCCTCCTTACTCTCCAGACCTGGCCCCTGCCGACTTATTTTTTATTTGTAAAGATGAAAAATGGCTCTGAGCACTTTGGAACATAACATCTCATGTCGTCAGTCTCCTCAAACTTAGAAATACTTAACCCTAACTAACCTAAGGACATCACACACATCCATGCCCGAGGCACGATTCGAACCTGTGACCGTAGCGGTCGCGCTGTTCCAGCCTGAAGCGCCTAGAACCGCTCGGCCACACCGGCCGGCCGCAAAGATGAAAACCCCGTTCAATGGAGTAAAATTTGCGACGATAGACGAGGTGAAAGATAATTCGCAGACGGCGCTTCGCGCGATCTAGCATGATGCGTAACGAGTCTGCTTCCGAAAGTGGAAACGGCATTGGGAGCGGTGTATCAGTCGTAGAGGAGAGTATTGCGCAAGAGACCAAGCACAATAAGTAAAAAGTAAGCGTAGAAAAATTTTGTGGACAAAGTTCCGGAATTTTCTGAACAGACCTCGTATACATACATAGTTTGAAAGAGTAAACTTGTAAATTTTTTCCTTATTGTAGGTATGACGTGTAGTTCCACGTACCGTTGCTAGCTGGTATCATAATCAAGATGGCGCTTTATGGAGCTGGGTGGTCGTCTGTGTGCTAGAATTCGACAAAACAAAGAGTGCAACGGGTATCCAGCGAAAATTTAGGATTCAGTGTGGGAAAGCAGCACCAGCCAGAGGCAAGCTAGAGATGGCATGTAAAGTTCGTTGAAACTGGGTGTTGGTGTGACAAGAAGAGACATGATCGGGCAGGTGTGAATCCAAATGACACTGAACGAGAAAGAGAAACTTTTGCAAGGAGTCCGACAAAATCTCCACGCAGAGCTTCACGCGAGTTGGAAATGTCAGCAACGACTGTGTTGTTTGTTTTGCGTAAAAAATTAAACATGAAAGTATGCAGACTACAGTTAGTGCAAAAGTTATATCGTAAAGACAAAGACCAGCGATTCGAGTTTTGTTGTGCACTGCAGGTCGGAGATGATGATTTTGCAAATTCGATAATTTATTAGGTGATGCAACATTTCATACAAATGGGAAAGTAAACAGGCACAACTGTAGGACTGGGGAACAGAAAGCCCGCATAACACCGCTGAACACGAGCACGATTCTCCGAAAGTCAATGTTTTTTGTGCCATGTCTCACAGGAAACTATATGGGGCTCCCTGCTTCGACGAACAAACTGTCTTTGGAGAGTCCTTCCTTCAGATGTTGCAGAACTGGTTAATGCCATTGTTGCAAATAGAAACAGAGATCTTTGTTCTTCAGTTAGTTGGTACACCCCCACGTTTTCAGCGTGTTGTTGGGCCTTAGCTGAACACAGTGCTACCCAGACGATGGATTGGTCTTGGCGGAGCAACAGACCTGTGTGTTTTAAAATGGCCTACTAGCTCCCCGGATATTTCCCCTTGTGATTTCTGTTTGTTTATGTCCGTCCTCTTCTGTGTGATATTGTGGAATTGAAGAGGAGAACTGAACAAGCTACGTTACAGTATCGGAAGACATGCTAGCCTGTGTGTGGCAAGACTAAGATTATCGCGTCGAAGTTTGTAGAATTCACATGGTTCCCACATGGAGTGTATGTGAAACCAATGTTGCAGAAAAACAAAACTTATAAGTTTACTTTTTTAAATTATTTATATCGGTACTCTGTAATGATACACATTTGGCTACAATAATGTTTTTAGAGTCTTCCTGGGCTTGTGAAACACGCTGTATAATAACAGAAACAAAAACATCGTAGTAAACAAAGATTCACAAAAAATCCATCTGACACATCTACATCCGGAAGTACATATACATCAAAATCCACATCAGCATGTTCGTTTGCACAAACACAAAAATGTTCATGTAGGGTAAGATTGTTATCACCGGGCTGGCTGTGTGAGTGGGCGGACTCGGTTTCTCTGTGGATATTGAACAATAGGCACATGCTAGTGCTCATTAAGTGTATCTTCTGCCGTCAAAGATTTGCCACCTTAGTGGTGAGTCGCTCTGCGAATGCGCAAATCGACAGTGAAACAAAGGTAACATCTGCACTATGTAACTGTAATTGACTAGTACTAATGACTGAAACCTCATAGTGTTATGGTAATAGTGATTAAACAAGCTTTTCACTGCATTCTGTCATCTTCATAATATAACGTTACATGCTGTGGACGGAGACTAGGCGTTGTTTAGCACCGTAGTGCCAGCTGCCTTGAATAAGCCACCTCGTATTTTGTCAACTCTTAGGCCAAAGTAGACTAATTTATTATTATATATTATTATATATTTTCTAATAGTTTGTTGGTGTTGCGATAACCAGTGAAATGCGTGTTGTTCTTTTCACCTTGGAAGGCGACATTGCTGCTACTAACATACTTGATTTCGAATACATGTTATTCGGTTTCAGACCGAGCGAGGTGGTGCAATGGTTAGCACAATAGGCTCGAATTTGGGAGGACGACGGTTCAAACCCGCGTCCGGCATTCCTGGTTTAGGTTTTCTGTGATTTCGCTTCAGGCAATTGCCAGAATGGATCCTTTCAAAGGGCACGGCAGATTTTCTTCCCAATCCTTCCCTAATCCGAGCTTGTGCTCCGTCTCTAATGACCTCGTCGTCGACGGGACGTTAAAGACTGATCTCCTCCTTCCTCTTTTCGGTTTCAGACTCCAACAAAAAACTCCTAAAAATATTAAAAGTATTAACACTTATGTAGACGTGTGTAGTATTTAGCAGCTATTACTCTACATTCCTCAGAAACTGCCTGGTCCAATGAGTGAAACCAATCCCTTTGACTGGGCCGATCGCAAATGCTTCAAATTTTTTAAAATATTTCATCAAGAGTGAATATTTATGGGTTTTGCTTCGAGTATAGTGAAACGCAAAAGGTAATGTTCAAGTTAAGCTGACAATAATTTTTTTCAGTATTTGTGGACTTTATTACACATTTTCGTTAGGTGGCTCATCCAGAGCAAATTTCCCCTACATGTAAACATCCATGTATGTGTACGTATCCACATCTATGTCTACATCTACGTCTACACTCCTGAAGCCACTAGGGGAATGTGGTTGGGGTATCTGTGCTTCTACTATTACTCTGACCTTTTTCCTGTTCCATTCATGAATAGAACATGAGAAGTAATACTGTCTGGAAGCTTTAATATCAACTTCAATTTCACTGATTTTTCAGTCACGGTCATTGCACGAGATGCATGTTGAAGGAATAATATCTACAGTTATAGGAGCTGAAGGACATGGAAAATGCAAGTAAATTAGCAGTTGTGAAGGGAGTGAAAACCGATTGTAGCCTCCCCTGCTGTTATTCAGTCTGTACATAGAGGAAACACTCAAGGATGCCAAGGAGAAATTTAGAAAAAGAACTGGCGTAGAGGGAGAAGGAATAAGAATTTAAAGTCTGCCGATGACATATAATTCTGCCGCAATCAGTTGAACCAAATGCAAAGTATATCAAAAATGATTATGGGATACAAAACAATAAATGTGTAAGAAGAGTAAGGGCATGTAGTCGACTTAAATTATATGGTGCTGTGGGGACCAGATTAGGAAATGAGGTGCTGAAATTAGTAGACGAGTTTTGCTACATAAGGTGCAAAAGAACTGAAAATGGGAGAAAGAACAAGGATATAAAATGCAGTATTGCAATAGCAGGAAAACCACCTACGAAAAAGAGAATTGTTAGTAATGAAGTGAACTGTGTATTATAAACAGCGCAGACAAGAAAATAATAAAAGATTATGAGATGTGGCTCTACAGCAATATGCTGAAGTTTAGATGAGTCCATCAGATAACTTCTGAAGAGGTACTGAATCGAGCCAGGAGGAAAGAAATGTATGGCGCAACTTAACTAAAAGATGGGGTCAGTTGATAGGACACACACCGAGGCGCCGATGAATTGGGAATTTGGTAGTGGAGGGAAGTGTGGGGTATAAAAATTGAAGAGGTGGAACAGAAAAGCGAGTTTCATAGTTAACAGAGATTCAAGAGACTTGCACAACGTCAGGGCCCACACTAGGAGCGGGCGCCAAAATTTAGGGAAACTATTTTGGTTGAAAGTGTGTAAAAATAATGATGTGTTAAATATTCGGTAATAGAAAAATAAAATGTAAATTGTAGTCACGCGAGTTTCCGTTGCTTCAGTTACCTAAATTTTCATTATTATGATGACGTTTCTCGCTGCATGGCCTGTTTCTGTGTGATCGAGAGCGGCTGTTTGATTTTCGCCACTCCCAGACACTGCTGCCGTGCACTTGTCTTCCAACAGGAGCGACTTATCTACAGATACCTGTGTAGTTACTAGACTGTTTTTGTAATTTCTTGTGTGTTCGAGTGCTTACTAGGCACAAGTTTTTATTTTAATAACAGCAAAGCACACAGTGTCGCGGTTGTTATTGACCCTCGTATCGTACAGGCTTTTGATTGTTTTGGTTAGTGTAACTCAGTGTCATTTGGACCATTAGTGGGAGAGCACTTAGAATTCCTACTGCTAATAAGCCGAGTACACCATTCGGTTACATATTTTTACGAGCTTCAAACAGGTGTGGCTGCAGTAATGGATAGGAACTGTTATTGCTGTGTACAGATGCGAGCTGAGTTGGCGACCCTTCACTCACAGCTCCAGGCTGTGTTGGCTTCTGTCACACAGCTTGAGGCTGCTGCCAAGGGTCATCACTGTGGGGGATCAGACGCAAGGATGTGAGTGACATCGAGCATGTCCCACGTGTCCCCTGATCAATCCTCTGCTGTGGGCGCCCCGGGTACTACCTGCACCGTAGTTGATCCCTCACCCGTGGTTGTGTGCCCAAAGTCTGGCAGGCAGTGAAAAACTTTTCGAGGGGACGATCGTAGGGCCTCCCTGGTTCATTTGCTGAACAGGTTTCGTGCGTTATCTGTCGTTCATGATGTCTCTGAGCTGGATGCAGTCATCCATCTTGTTCCAGAGGAAGTTTCTCGGCCCTCAAGGTCTGGGCGTTCAAAGAGGGTGGGTTTGTTGGTAGCTGGGAGCTCAACGTTAGGTGCGTAATGGGGCCCCTTAGGAACATGGCTGCCAAAGAGTGGAAGGAAGCCAGTGTGCACTCCATGTGCATACCGGGGGGGAGTCATTCCGGATGTGGAAAGGGTACTTCCAGATGCCATGAAGAGTACAAAGTGCAGCCAACTGGAGGTGCTGGCTCATGTCGGTACCAATGACGTGTGTCGTTTTTGATTGGAGGAGATTCTCTCTGGTTTCGGGCGGCTAGCGTAAATGGTAAAGACTGCCAATCTTGCTTCTGAGATTAAGGAAGAGCTCACCATCTGCAGCATCGTCGATAGAAGCGACTGTGGTCCTCTGGTGCAGAGCAGATTGGAGGTTCTGAATCAGAGGGTCAGGCGGTTCTGTGACCGTGTAGGCTGCAAATTCCTTGACTTGCGCCATTGGGTGGTGGGTTTCCGGGTTCTGTTTAATAGGTCAGGAGCCCAATACACACAGGAAGTGGCTACACGGGTAGGGGGGCTGTGTGGAAGGGATAGGGTGGATTTTTAGGTTAGGGGGTCTCAGGGAACGACAGAAAGGGCGTCCGTCTAGAAGGGGACTGGTAAAACACAGTAAGTTAGTTGTAGAAACGATCTGTATTGTACTTGTAAATTGTCGTAGCTGTGTTGGGAAAGAACCAGAGCTCCAAGCCCTAATAGTAAGCACTGAAGCTCAAATAGTTATAGGCACAGAAAACTGGCTAAAGCCGGAAATAAGTTCATCCGTAATTTTTTCAAACGATCTAACAGCGTTCAGAAAGGATAGATTAAATATGGTTGGTGTGGAGTATTTATTGCTGTCAGAAGTAGTTTGCCTTGTAGTGAAATTGAAGTAGATAGTTCCTGCGAAATAGTATAGGTAGAGGTTATACTTGACAATCTGACTAAACTATTAATTGGATCGTTTTACCGACCTCCCGACTCAGAAGATATAGTTGCTGAACAGTTCAAAGAAAACTTGAGTCTAATTTCAAATAGGTACCCCACTCATACAGTTATAGTCGGTGGTGATTTCAATCTACACTCAACAAGCTGCAAGAATTATACGTTTAAAATCGGCGGCAGGCATAAAACGTCATCCGAAATTGTACAGAATGCTCTCTCAGAAAATTATTTTGAACAATTACTTCCTGAGGCCACTCGATGTGTAAATTGTTGCGAAAGCATACTTGAGCTCTTAGCAGCAAATAATCCTGGACAAATAGGGAGTATCATGACGGATACAGGGATTAGCGACCACAGGCAGTTGCTGCTAGGCTGAATACCGGAACACTTTCGACCATCAAAAAGAAGCGCAAGGTATATCTATTTAAAAAAGCTAATAAAAATGTTCTTAACGCTGTTTTAAGAGACAGTCTTCTTCCAATCTGATCGTGTAAGGTAGAAAAGTTATGGAACGATTTTGAAGAGATAGTGTCGACAGCAATTGAGAGACATATACCTCAAAAATTAATAAGTGATGGTGCTGATCCCCCATGGTACACAAAACGTTGTTGCAGAAGCAGCGAAAAAAGCATGCAAAATTAAAAAAAAACCACAGAATCCCCAAGACTGGCAAAGTTTTACAGAAGTTCGAAATATAGCGCGTACTTCAATGCGAGATGCTTTTAATAATTTCCATAACGAAACTCTGTCTCGAAATCTGGCATAAAACCCAAAGAGATTCTGGTCATACATAAAGCACACCAGTGGCAAGACGCAATCAATACCTTCACTGCGCGATAACAACGGTGAAGTCACTGATGACAGTGCCACTAAGGAAGGGTTACTAAACACGGTTTTCCGAAAGAAGACGAAGTAAATATACCTGAATTCCAATCAAGAACAACTGCCAAGATGAGAAACATAGACTGGATTCGTGATTTACTGTCAGAAAGGTTAAAGTTCGCAGTAATAGACGGAAAGTCATCCAGTAAAACAGAAATAATATCCGGCGTTCCCCAAGGAAGTGTTATAGGCCCTCTATTGTTCCTGGTCTATATGAACGATATAGGAGACAATCTTAGTAGCCATCTTAGATTGTTTGCAGATGATGCTGTCATTTACCGTCTTGTAAAGTCATCAGATGACCAAAATGAATTGAAAAATGATTTAGGTAAGATATCTGTACGGTGCGAAAAGTGAAGTTGACTCTATCATGGCTCCAAGCGCTATGAGACTTAACATCTGAGATCATCAGTCCCCTAGACTTAGAACTACTTAAACCTAACTAACCTAAGGACAGGACACACATCCATGGAATGAGCACTCCAGTTGTTCTGGAAGGACTTTGGTTGGTCTGTGATACGCTGAGCTGCTCAGGGACCATCTGCACCTATTTTTAGCCTTCCAGTACCCTGACGGTTCTGGGGTGTTTCTAGATGATAACACGCTGCCACATCGCTCCCACACCGCCCAAGAATGATTACAGGAACTTTCAGTGGCGGTCCAAAGACTTAGATGGCCACTTTGGAGCCCAGATTCGAACCCCATCGAGCATATTTGGGATGCCACCAAACACAGCCTCCACGCAGGGGATTCTGCAACAGATCAGAATTGGCAGCCATTCTGTAAACGATTTTGTGTCAGCTGCTTCTAGAGGAGTATCGGTGACTTATAGTCTCATTTCCATGGCCAGGAGGCCCCTTACAGGGGAGGTCCAGCGGCCTTGATGTAGGTCTTATTACATTCGACACTACATTGGGCGACCTGGGCACTGTATGGGGATGAAATGATGATGACGACAACACCTAGTCCCTAAGTGGAGGAAATCCCTGATCAAGCGGGGAGTCGAACCCAGGCCCATAGGACGGCAATCCATGATGCTGACCACTCAGCTATCAGGGTGGACATTTCCATGGTGTCCCACTGCAGTCCACAGGGCCAGAGAAGGCGCCACACAGTATTATGTATCTATCCTACGACATTCGTTCAGTGCATTTGTAGTGCATGTGTGTGTGTGTATAGGGGGCGGCAGCCTACTGCGTACTCACTTGGCGAGGCTGATGTACTCCGGGTTGACGGTGGCGAGCAGCACGTCCCTCCTGGCGGCTAGGCAGCGCCACCACAGCAGCAGTGTGGCCCCAGCCCCCACCGCCAGCAGCGCCGCCGCCACCCCTACTGCGGTCAGTGCAGTGCGAGTCGTGTTCGACGCTGAGTCCGAGCCGCCACTTGCGCCTGCTCTGCCCCCAGGCCCATCCTCCCTGTAGTTCCCACCTCCGTCACCTGAACCCCCACCACCAATACCTGCACCGTTGCCAGATTTATCCGCTGCCGGTGGTGGCACTGTAAACGGAATGGGGTCGCAGTAGGGGCCCAGGCCAGCCAGCGTGATGGAAGCGACACGCACCCAGTACTCCCCCGGTCGCAGGCCTTTCAGCGTGTACTCCTCCCTGGGAACATAAGCAGTGGCATGTCACATTACCACAATCCTGGAAAGAAAGAGCTGTATGATGCCATTGGCTGGAAGACTCTAAGGTGTAGAATTGGCCAGAGAGTAGGAACGCATTTTCTTCCTCCACATGCAATGGTCGGTTTGCTGGCAGTTTGTGAGAGCTATGTCTTAAGTTTACCCCCTCGTACTCTTACAGATTTATGGACAGTCCTTCTAGATTTAAGGTGTCAATTCCCTGCAGCACTACTTCAGACATTAGTCGAGTCCATGACATGTCATGTTGCAGCACTTCTGCATGCTCCCAGAGGCCCTACATGATACTAGGCAGGTGTACCAGTTTCTTTGGCTCTTCAATGCACATGCTATCATTAAGTAGTGCTTCGTGATGTTACAAAGGTTTACCTTACAAACAAAAAGGTTTTGCATCACCCCAGTTCCTAGAACTCCTGAAGATAGACGTTGACTGTATTGGTTAAAAACAGACTTGGTTGCAATTTTTTTTATTTTTTATTTTTCAACGACGCGTAACAGAGTAAGATGGGGGCTCGCTCCTGTGAACGGGAACTCGTTATGCAGATCTTGGTGCCTCTCGCGTCCATCTAGAAAAGATAACTTGAAGATACTTAAATAAGGCGAAACGCGTCGGTGAAAAATAAAAAACTAAAATTGCAACCAAGATTGTTTTTATCCAGTACTGTTAAGCACTGGTTTGCTGTATGCCATATATGGATTGGAAGAATTTCGACGTTGGCTGTGGATATTGTACCACAGACACAGTCCCTTTGACTGTTCAGGGATGTCACTAAACCTGCCCAAAGATGTCAATAACCATCCGTGAGCAGCGCCTATTAGACACATGGGGTCCGATAGATGATCAGTTCCAGTCATTCCACCAAGAAGGAGGTACACGGCTCGTGTTGTCTGTAGTTCAACCATGCCTAGGTCAATACCGCAGTTCGAACTCGTCCACATTGTTACTTTGTGCCAGGAAGGGCTCTCAACAAGGGAAGTGTCCAGGCTTCTCGGAGTGAACCAAAGCGATGTTGTTCTGACATGGAGGAGATACGGAGAGACAGAAAGTGTCGATGACATGCCTCGCTCAGGTCGCCCAAGGGCAGTTGATAACCGCTACCTACGGATTATGGCTCGGAGGAACCCTGACAGCAACGCCACCATGTTGAATAATGCTTTTCGTGCAGCCACAGGACGTCGTGTTACGACTCAAACTGTGCGCAATAGGCTGCATGATGCACAACGTCACTCCTGATGTACATGGCGAGGTCCATCTCTCCAACCACAACGCCATGCAGTGCGATGCAGACGGGCCCAACAACATAACGAATGGACCGCTCAGGATTGGCATGACGTTCTCTTCACCGATGAGTGTCGCACATGCCTTCAACCAGACAATCGTCTGAGACGTGTTTGGAGGCAACCTGGTCAGGCTGAACGTCTTAGACACACTGTCCAGCGAGTGCAGCAAGGTGGAGGTTCCCTGCTGTTTTGGGATGGCATTACGTGGGGCCGACGTACGCCGCTGGTGGTCATTGAAGGCTCCGTAACGGCTGTGCGATATGTGAATGCCACCCTCCGACCGATAGTGCAACCATACCGGCAGCGTATTAGCGAGGCATTCGTATTCATGGACGACCATTCGCGCCCCCATCGTGCACATCTTCTGAATGACTTCCTTCATCGCTCAACTAGAGCGGCCAGCATGTTCTCCTGACATGAACCCTATCGAAAATACCTGGAACAGATTGAAAAGGGCCGTTTATGGACGACCTGATCCACCAATCACTCTGAGGGATCTACGCCGAATCACAATTAAGGAGTGGGACAATCTGGACTAACAGTGCCTTGATGAACTTGTGGGTAGTATGCCACGATGAATACAGGCATGCATCAATGCAAGACGATGCGCCACTGGGTATTAGAGGTACTGGTGTGTACAGCAATGTGGACCACCACCTCTGAAGGTCTCGCTGTATGGTGGTACAACATGCAATGTGTGGTTTTCATGAGCAACAAAAAGGGCGGAAATGATGTTTACGTTAATCTATATTCAAATTTTCTGTACAGGTTTTGGAACTCTCGGAACCGAGGTGATGCAAAACTTTGTTGTTGTGTGTAAATGTTAAAAGTGTCTTGGGCAACGTTTGATGCGATCTTAAATAACTATCAACAAACAGAGAGTGATCTTAGTTATAATAGTTGCGGTGCTCTGTATTGATATTAGACATTGCAAACGTAACACTGACTTGTAGATTTCTTCTGGCTGTCTCGAGGCGATAATTTTCCATATTGCCAGGTACAACTGTTTTTCTTATTTCACAAATTAGGATGAATACATAAGGTGGTAATTGGTTTTCTTAAATCAAAGACTTTGATTACTATTACAGTACAACCTTATCGATCTGACTGCACTTACTTTCACTGTGTAAAGTAGTTAACGTTGTAGGACGGACTTACAGAGCAGAATTCTACTGGGGACGACGAAACACCTTTAGAAGACGTTAGGTAAACAGGCTTCTCCTCCACCAAATAGCGAACCACGCAGTGCAGACTGTTACGGTTTAGTCTCGCGGTTTACCGAACGTAGCCCTCCATACGCAGCTTCAAGTAATTACAGAGTTTGCTACTCACAACGAACCCCTTGAGCGCGAGGTCGCAAGTTCAATCTTTACTTGAGCTCGTGTTAACAGTTACGACAGGAAAAATATTAGTTGCTAATGACTCACCTTGTGCATCAGCTGGGCGACAGAAAATGGGTGTCTGGGACGTGCAGAGATCGACCTTCTGTGCGGTGTTTGTATTACACTACACAAAAAGAACACCGCCGACATTCAAGAACTGTTCAAAACAAACCATTAATTATCGCCATGGACGCCGAATGAAAAATGGCGCGTCACAGTGATCACAAAGATTCGCACCATCAAGATCGAAGGCGAACTCCCTGGGAGTTACAAACCGCGCACGACATTCAGCTAGGTATCCACTCTTAAAGAACGCATATAGAATCATATTTATGCAACGGGATAATGAGAGCTGATGGAATATGATGGCACGCAACCAATGCGAAACAGTTTATCGTGGAGCTTATCGTGAAAGTTCAAAAATGGCTCAAATGGCTCTGAGCACTATGCGACTTAACTTCTGAGGTCATCAGTCACCTAGAACTTAGTACTAATTAAACCTAACTAACCTAAGGACGTCACACACATCCATGCCCGAGGCAGGATACGAACCTGCGACCGTAGCGGTCGCTCGGCTCCAGACTGCAGCGCCTAGAACCGCACGGCCACTCCGGCCGGCTATCGTGAAAGTGTTCATCATTTAAGGCGTAGGTGGAGATAGTGCAATAATATGTCTTGTAGGCACGGAAGCAGCAAACATCCAGAGGCTGAATTTGTCCATTTGTTCCAGGTGGTATGAACTGCAATGTCACTTACTTTTCAGGAAGAGTAATTTACTCTAAATGAGTACGATTCTTCTACGCAGACACGAACCAAGCAAAAGTGATTAATTTTGACCATGTACTTGCCAAAACCGGTGCTCATACCATACTTGTAGCTCTCGTACACCCATTTTCCCTGCCTTGCTTACTGTGATGTGAATATTCCCTACTGTCCTCGCAAGATCGCACATACGGGAAAGAATCGTTGAGGGCAGAGCGTCTCCAACTTCTTGCAGCACAATAAATAACTTTGCAGCCAGATTTTCAGAGACTGGGCATATGATTAGTGAAAGTGAACAGTTCAAATTTCTAGCTGTTCAGATAGATAGTAAACTGTCGTGGAAAGCCCACGTTGAGGGTCTTCTTCAAAGACTTGATGCTGCCATTTTTACTATTCGAAAGGTATCTGAAGTCAGTGATCGTTCGACACGAAAATTAGTCTACTTTTCTTATTTTCATTCGTTTATGTCGTATTGTATTATATTTTGGGGTAACTCTTCCCATTATAAAAGGATATTTTTGGCTTAGAAACGGACGGTTCGGGCAATAAGTGGTGTAAGTTCACGAACCTCTTGTCGACCCCTGTTCACGGGTCTGGGTATTTTGACATTGGTATCTCTATATATATAATCCTTACTGTCATTTCTTGTTAACAATATTAGCTGATTCCCAAGAATAAGCAACTTTCACTCAGTTAATACTCGGCAGAAATCAAGCATGTATTTGGACCGTACTTCCTTAACTCTTGTCCAGAAAGGTGTTCATTATATCGCTGCATCCATTTTCAATAAGCAACCACTCGAATTCAAAAATCTTAGCGGTAATCTACGCGCTTTCAAATCGAGACTAAGAATTTCCTCATGGGTTATTCCTTCTATTCTGTCGAGGAGTTACTTGAAAAATTAAGCTGATTCTTGTTGTATTGTTGACTGCGTTTACTTAAACGCAAGGACTGACTTTCTTTGGGTTGATAAGCATTTTATTTTTATCTGTTATTACTTTTATGTTACAATTTCATGTACTAACCCGTTCCATGACCTTGAAGATTTGCTCCTAAATTTGGTACTACAGAACTTGAAGCATAAATAAATAAATTACCATCCCGAGTAACACTCGGCATAATTGTATACGAATGTGTCAAACAGATTGCTTGCAATTATACCTACATTAAATTTATGTATATGTATAATAACTGTCACTCTACGCCTTTTTTTTATTCAAAATGTTCTAGGCTTACTTGCGTTTCTTAATATGATTACTGTACTTGAACAGAGAAACGTATGTTATAAAAAAAGTGTAATTTAACTGAATGATTTTCACATATTTATTATTTTGAATGTGAATAGTATGCGTTGTTTTATTGTTTGGTTAATGTTTATAAAGCAAATGTTACGCCATTTCGGAATAGGACAGTCATCTAGAAACGAAGCTTTATTTTCGGATATCTTAACCTTCATGCTATTGCTTGTCAAAACGATTTCGACACTCTTGAAAGTGTTTCACGAAGTGGTATGTTGTGTTTCAGTACCTGTGCCGAGCCCGAATCTCGTCCGACACAGAGCGGAATGAAACATCGCTGTTTCGATACAATCAGTCCGTTCCAAGCACAGGTGGACTGAAACAGCCTTATTTTGAAACAACGATACAGTTTCTGTGTCTGGCTCGAGATCGAATCTGGTCCGGATATCCGAGACAGGGGTGGAATGAAACACCACTGTTTCGAAACAGTGAACCACAGCCGTTCCGAAACACTGAAACAGTTCCACGTATCGATACACTGTATCGAAACATAGAAACAGTGGCCAAGTCTAGTTAGTAGCATCTTTGGAAAGATCTCAAACCAAGTTTCAGCCTTATTGGTCTATTTCTTTGTGTTTGGCATTCGTGTGAATCAAGGAAGTCGAATGATTGTCAAAAAAAGGACGAAAAAGAATTTCGTGTGGTGATGAAACATTACTTTAGGAAAGGCAACGCCATAGGAGACTAAAGAGAAGCTTGATAAGCATTACGGCGACTCTGCACCTTCGATTAGAACAGTTTATAAGTGGTTTCAAAATTTTCGGAGTGGCAATGTGGGCACAAGTGATGTTGAACGTTCTGGACGCCCTGTGGAGGTTACGACTCTAGAAATCGTTGATAAAATCCATTATAGGGTGATGGATGACAGAAGAGTTAAGGTGCGTGAGATTGCTAGTGTTGTGGTTATCTCTAATGAACTGGTACATAATATTTTGCATAAACATTTGGACATGAAAAAGCTATCCGCAAGATGGGTTCAGCGATTGCTCACGCTTGACCAAAAACCAATTCGTGTGAAGTGTTCCAAGGATGGTTTGCAGATGTTCAGGAAGTATCCGCAGTACTTTAAGCGTCGTTTCGTCACTGTGGATGAAACATGGATACATTACTGTAATCCTGAGACCAAACAACAATCTAAACAATGGGTTACCAGTGGAGAAGCTGCACCAAAAAAGGTGAAAACCATTCCTTCGACCGGAAAGGTTGTGGCGACTGTCTTTCGGGATTGGAAAGGGATAATCCTCATCGAGTATCTGGGAAAGGGTAAAACTGTTACAGGTGTATGTTAAACTTCGTTATTGGACCGTTTGAAATGCGAGCTGCAAGAAAAACGCCGGCGATTGAACCCCAAAAATGTCCTTTTCCATCACGACAATGCACCAGCACACACCTCAGCAGTTGTGGTCCCAAAATGAATGGAAACAGGATTCCAACTCGTTTCACATCCCCCCTATTCTCCAGACTTGTCTCCCTCCGTCTAATATTTGTTCCCCAATTTGAAGAAATGGCTGGCGGGACAAAGATTTTATTTAAATGAGGAGGTAATAGCACCAACTATTAACTATTTCGCAGACTTGGACAATTCCTATTATTCGGAAGGGATCAACAAATTAGAACAGCATTGGACGAAGTGTATAAGTCTAAAACGAGACTATGTCGAAAAATAAAAAAGTTTACCCCAAACATGTAAGTAGCTTTTATTTTTACACAGACTTTTCAAACGCCCCTCATAGGGGCAAAGGACTGTATCGCTTATTTTAAAAAATTTTTAACCTAAGGACTTCACTCCAGGTATTCCATTCTTATTGTTACCTCTTAATTCTCAAACATATTGTATATTGACCATGCCGGCCGCTGTGGGAAAGCGGTTATAGGTGCTTCAGTCCAGAACCGCGCTGCTGCTACGGTCGCAGGTTCGAATCCTGCCACGGGCATGGATGTGTGTGATGTCCTTAGGTTAGTTAGGTTTAAGTAGTTCTAAGTCCAGGGGACTGATGACCTCAGATGTTGAGTCCCATAGTACTCAGAGCCATTTGAACCATTTTATATTGACCATCTTTCCCTAAGTTTTCACCTACTTTCCCAAGGTTTTCAAATATTCTGCACCATTTTACAGTGTTGGGCGCTTTTTCAAGGTCGACTCATCTTACGAAGCCTTGCTGCCATTACCAAGTATAGCGACAGGGCTCGGGGTACCTACCACGCTGCGGACTGGTTGCCGGAGACCCTCACAGGCTGGCACTGGTGGCCAGCACGCTGGTCCCCACGGCCCCACTCCACGTTGTAGGCCAGCAGCGCCCCATTGGGGGCTGCCGGTCCACGCCACTGGAGGCGCACCTCCTCCCACGAGGCCGACACCACGTGGGCGTCCTCGACGGCATCCGCTTCCCTCCGTGCTGCTGTCCTGTAAACACGGAACGAGCGCGCTGCACTACCAGTCAGAAAACAACTGGGGAATGGGAAGGCTGGGCTCGGCATCTCGATGACGCTGAGAACTCCTCATACTGCATCAGCTGACACGGGAACAACTTGGGAATGGGAAGCTAGGGTTGGGCATCTCAGCATCGGGAATTCCTCATTCAGTCTCAACGAACATGGAACAACCAGGGAGTGACAAGCCTAGGTGTGGCATCTCTGTGACATAGAGAACACCTCATTGCATGTCAGCTGACATGGAAGAATCAGTGAAAGGCAAGCCGAGTTGGGGCATTTCGATGACATCAAGAGTTCCTCATACTGTGTCGGCTGACACACAACGACTTGAGAAAAAGGAGCCTAGGTGTGGTATCTATTGGGTGTTCAGGAAGTAAGGACGAATTTGAATTCTGAGCCATTTTGTCATGCGACGGTTGGCAGCCGTGGTTTTTTCGTGTTTGTCATCTGAAATCCTTCCCATTAGTAGTCTGATAGATTTTCTGTGCATTGTTGTTTGATGTTTACTTTTGTCATGGAGCTGACGAGAACTGAGCAACATATACAAGTGATAGGCAAACAGTGAAGGACCAACGGCAACCGTTCGTGCATTGCGCGTGACGCTCGGGAGTAATGGAACTCCAACCGAAACATTAGTTCAGAAGTTGATCCGGAAGTTTGAGAACACGGTTTCTGTTTCAGGCGTTAAGAAAACAGGACGACCGTGTTGTGTTCCAACACAAGAAAGCATTGCTGTCGTGCATGACAATGTGACCGTAAGCCCCAGAAAATCGGTTCGCCGACGAGCTCAGCTGAATTTATCACCAACTTCACTGCATGAAATACTTTCAAAATATCTGAAAATGCATGCGTACGAGATTCGACTTACACAGGAGTTGAAGCCTGCAGATCATGGAAACAGACATCTACACTCCCGGAAATGGAAAAAAGAACACATTGAAACCGGTGTGTCAGACCCACCATACTTGCTCCGGACACTGCGAGAGGGCTGTACAAGCAATGATCACACGCACGGCACAGCGGACACACCAGGAACCGCGGTGTTGGCCGTCGAATGGCGCTAGCTGCGCAGCATTTGTGCACCGCCGCCGTCAGTGTCAGCCAGTTTGCCGTGGCATACGGAGCTCCATCGCAGTCTTTAACACTGGTAGCATGCCGCGACAGCGTGGACGTGAACCGTATGTGCAGTTGACGGACTTTGAGCGAGGGCGTATAGTGGGCATGCGGGAGGCCGGGTGGGCGTACCGCCGAATTGCTCAACACGTGGGGCGTGCGGTCTCCACAGTACATCGATGTTGCCGCCAGTGGTCGGCGGAAGGTGCACGTGCCCGTCGACCTGGGACCGGACCGCAGCGACGCACGGATGCACGCCAAGACCGTAGGATCCTACGCAGTGCCGTAGGGGACCGCACCGCCACTTCCCAGCAAATTAGGGACACTGTTGCTCCTGGGGTATCGGCGAGGACCATTCGCAACCGTCTCCATGAAGCTGGGCTACGGTCCCGTACACCGTTAGGCCGTCTTCCGATCACGCCCCAACATCGTGCAGCCCGCCTCCAGTGGTGTCGCGACAGGCGTGAATGGAGGGACGAATGGAGACGTGTCGTCTTCAGCGATGAGAGTCGCTTCTGCCTTGGTGCCAATGATGGTCGTATGCGTGTTTGGCGCCGTGCAGGTGAACGCCACAATCAGGACTGCATACGACCGAGGCACACAGGGCCAACACCCGGCATCATGGTGTGGGGAGCGATCTCCTACACTGGCCGTACACCACTGGTGATCGTCGAGGGGACACTGAATAGTGCACGGTACATCCAAACCGTCATCGAACCCATCGTTCTACCATCCCTAGACCGGCAAGGGAACTTGCTGTTCCAACAGGACAATGCACGTCCGCATGTATCCCGTGCCACCCAACGTGCTCTAGAAGGTGTAAGTCAACTACCCTGGCCAGCAAGATCTCCGGATCTGTCCCCCATCGAGCATGTTTGGGACTGGATGAAGCGTCGTCTCACGCGGTCTGCACGTCCAGCACGAACGCTGGTCCAACTGAGGCGCCAGGTGGAAATGGCATGGCAAGCTGTTCCACAGGACTACATCCAGCATCTCTACGATCGTCTCCATGGGAGAATAGCAGCCTGCATTGCTGCGAAAGGTGGATATACACTGTACTAGTGCCGACATTGTGCATGCTCTGTTGCCTGTGTCTATGTGCCTGTGGTTCTGTCAGTGTGATCATGTGATGTATCTGACCCCAGGAATGTGTCAATAAAGTTTCCCCTTCCTGGGACAATGAATTCCCGGTGTTCTTATTTCAATTTCCAGGAGTGTATTTGCTCAATGGGTACGTCGATAAACAGAACTGCAGAATTTGGGGTTACGAATATCCGCGAGTGACTGTGGAAGATGAGATGCATCCACAAGTCACGACTGTGTGGTGTGAATTCCGGGCAGGAGCAGTGATCGACCAGCACTTCTTTGAGAACGATGATGGAGCTGCCGTCACTGTGGGAGCGATCGTTACCGTTCTGAATGGTTTTTCCACCTTATTGATGAAAATGACGATTTTGGTTTCAGCGAGATGGTGCATCACGTCACACATTCCGTTAAACGATTACTCTGCTCAGTGAAACGTTTGCTCAAAAAATTCTCTCTTTTCTTGGTAACGAGGAATTGACCGCCAGATAATGAGCTCTTTTCGAGGGGGGGGGGGGATTTGTAAAATCAAAAACCACAACACCGATTGTAGGATGAAATTAAAATGGTTATTAGCGCCATCCCACCAGATATTTGTGAAAGCGTCATCAAGAAATTTAATGAACACGCATTGCTAATTGACGTATGGTCCTGCGTGATTAAATAGAGGATATAAGTTTTCATACATGGTGCCAGAAATTACTTAATGTGTTTGTTAAAAGTATTACATTTTCAATCAATTTTGTATTTTCTGTATCACTTTAACACTCGTCACTATTTCCTGGGCACCCTCTAGATGACTCAGAGAATTACTCTTGCTGTGTCAGGTCACTCAGAACAAGTATGAAAGGGAAATCCTATGTGCGGCATTTCAGTAGCGCTAGGAATTCCTCACACTGTGTCAGCGAACGTGGAACAACTGGGGAATGGGAAGCATAGGTGTGGAATCTTGATGACACCACGTATTTATCATGTGGCAGATTCTCAGTGCAGTGTGTGGATAACATGCATTTACCAATGTCACTCACGTGACTGGACCATCTCTTGGCAATGAGCTCATGACTGGTTATTGTGCACTGGATGGTTTTTTGATACTACACTGAATTCATTGCGGACATCAAATTTCGAAGATCGAGTTTTCTCGGTTTCATCAATTGTGGTCCTGTATGTTTTTCTCAAAGTAGCAAAGAATCATAATTTTAGACACAACGTCTGAAAATCTTGGAGCGCCAACATACCACATAGCGAAATACTTGGCTTCTATTTCAAGCCTTGTGCTACCATCATATTCGAAATTCAGAAAATACTGCACGGAACTCAAGAAATCACGCATTTAACGAACTTACGTATTAGTGACTTTTGATATGGTCTCTGTCCACCAGAGAGTCACTGATCGATTCAGGGAACTCACAGGAGCTAAGCTGGAAGAGGACACCTGACATCTTTTAGAACAGGCGCTTACCTTGACTCATTCTTTATTCAACAACCAACGTTTAGAGTAAACTGACGGTGTTGTTTTGGGTAGCCCACTGTCTCCTTAAGTAGCTAACCTTTCTATGGAAGACTTTGAGGACAAAGTAGTTCAATCGGCGGTTTCCAAACCCAAATGTTCTTCGATAGAGTACCTTTGTCGAATGCCTACATTGGGCAGCATGGGTCTGCAACGCTTCCGACAGTTTTAGAACATTTAAAGATTTCCCGTTTCTGGATCTAATAGTTTGTAATAAAGAAGATGGCACCTTGTGTGACAGTGTGTTTTGTAAAGCAACACAAGCCAGCTGGCACCCATCATGCACCCAAATGCAGTGGTGTATTATGGACTCTCACCCTTAGGGTGAGATCCAGAGAGCTTGTCAGCTTGTCAGTCATCTACACCCTGTCTTTGTCCAAAACCGGTGATCCGATAAGCATATTGGTCTTGCGTTTCTGCCAGCATGTGTTAAAAATCAAGAAGAACCAGAATAGATGGACAACTCCACTGGGATGGTTTTCTTGTGTTATTCTGTGTGTCGTGCCAGGTCGGTAGTCTCTTCAAGAAACAGTGAATAAAATGCCTCTCCCGCCCTAAAGCTTCAACGCAAATCATCCTGGGTCTTCTACAAGACGACTTCAGCCTAAGGAGGCCAGGAATATACAAGAACTTGTGTGAGTATGGTATAACGGACGAGTGGCCTTCAATAAGTAATGAAACACATTTTTTTTGTCGGCCATTTTCGGCTGAAAATAATGTGAAGACTACACGGAAAGAAGGGGTTAAGTCCAAATCTCACGAAAATGGGTTAGTGGAATCTTTATGAAGTTCATCAGATGTATTTTGAGTTGGGTGAACTTAAAAGAACGTGATGGGTACAGTCACGGAGTTGCAGCCAGATTAAAATATGGTATACACGGAGAAAACGGTTCAAGTCCGTCCAATACTCGGACAGAAAGGGTGAAGTCCATCAGGTGCGGATTTCTGAACTGTATTGATTTTTTTGTCAGCTTTTGTGGAAGTCTCATTGTTGACATCGTTAAATGCAATATCGTTGTTGATCTGTTTTATGTATTGTCGAAGCTAAGATGAAACAGATTTGACATTAGCTTCTTTGCTTTGTGCTATGGTGGAACTGAATTTCGTGCCGTGATTTGTGCTAACATAGAGCAGCCTTGATAATCGCTTCAGCGCTTTGTGGTGTGGCAGATAGAATTGAATTTCTTGTAAAATACAACTGAGGTCGGTGTTTCAACTGGCGATGGAATATCCAGAGTCAAGCTACAGTGGTAAGTCCAGAAAAAGACAGAGCTATGGTAGACAATCTGAAGTATATAAAAAGCTAAGAACAATGTCACATGAAGTAGGAGTGCATTGTAACTGCAAGAACAATTGTACTGATTTGCTAACTGATGGAGAGAAGTCTACATTAATATCTAATTTCAGTTTGCTGAAGAAGTGAAATGAGCAAAGTTGTCACCTGACAGGACTGATTTCTGTTGACAATGTACAACGCCAAAGGCCCTACGGAGATGAGACAGCAGCTGCTTTGCGTAATTATACATTTAATTATAAGGTCAGAATAATGAGAGACAATACTGTGACAGAATTGTCTGTTGGTCAAAAGGCCTTTATATCACTGCATGATATTTCAAAGAAAAGATTAGAAACTATCAGGACTTCCTTAAAAAATGAAGCCATGGGCCAGTTAATAAACGAGGGAAACACGGAAACCAGTTTCATAAACTTTCAACAGAAACAGAGCAAAACGCCTGCGCTCACATTAAGTCATTTAAAGGACGGTCCAGTCATTACAACATAAATGAAACACAGAAACTGTATTTGCCTGAAGAACTCACAATCAAGAAGATGTTCAAGATTTTTCAAAAGACATATTCTACGTGTTCCGTATCATATCAAATTTATCGTAAAATATTTAATACAAAATTTAATATCTCATTCGGTTTCAAATGGCTCTGAGCACTATGGGACTTAACTTCTGAGGTCATCAGTCCCCTAGAACTTAGAACTACTTAAACCTAACTAACCTAAGGACGTCACACACATCCATGCCCGAGGCAGGATTCGAACCTGCGACCGTAACAGTCGCGTGGTTCCAGACTGTAGCGCCTAGAACCGCTCGACCACTCCGGCCAGTTCATTCGGTTTCCCTAGAAGTGATACATGCAGTACGTGTGAGAAGTTTTCTGTAACTTTCAATGCTCTAGAGGCACAACTCACACATGCGACAGATGGAAAGGAAAGATCAGACGTTCAAAGTAATACTAAGAGAGAGGAGATTGAATATGAACTGCACCGCGGAAAAGCTGATGCATTCTATCAGAATTAAAGACAATCTCGGCAGAGAAGCAGAAAGTTTACAAACACAGAATCGATATGTATGGATTTCCAACGAAATCATCCATGTCCAAACATCAGCACCAACATTGTCTAATGTAAGCGACCGCTTTCTCTATATCTGTTTGACATACATCGACTATCAGACAGTAATGCAGTGTTTCATGTTTATCCTGAAACTATAGGGAAGAAAGGCTCAAATGAAGTAGTTTCTTTCCTGCATCATTATGTTACTTCCTTTCTGGATCCTGAGGTTAAAAATTTGGAAATCTTCTATGACTCATGTGGTGGTCAAAACAAAAACTACACCCTCTTCAAGTTCATCCATTAGCTTCTCCATTATGCAAAGCGATTTGAATCAATTCGTGTAGCATTACCAGTAAGAGGACATCATACCTGGAAAGTGATAAAGACATGGGCCTCATCAGACGTAAAACAAAAGCTGAGCTCCCAAAGGACTGGACAGAGATAATTAAAGCGCGTCCAAAACCCAATCCTTTTCAGGTTGTTGAAGTTGATTGCGCAATGATACGTGACTGGACTGTTTCTTGCAACCCATATTTCGACCAAAATGTCCATTCCCATCGCAAATTATTAAGGAGATGAAGACAGAATGTCACCATCCAAGGCTTATCATAGATCGTGACACAACGGATCTTGGATCACATCAGTTATTACTGCTCCTGCTGGACGAATGGAAGAGGAACCAGATCTTGCAGAAGGAGAGTTTTTATTCCCTTCACCCTGTTACGAAGGTAGGCTGGTAAAGACTTTAGTCACAGTAATTAAATGAAACTAGATCATAATAGTGTGTGAAATAGCACGTCCTACTTTATTATAACAAACCTATTGAGGTACCATGCTAATACGACATTCAGATAAAAGACATACAGGGTCCAATTTTTAATAACATTTTTTTCCACTTTTAGGGAGTATTACAGAAAAGGCTGTCAAATGTACTGTATAAATTGCAAAAGTATGTTTCAATAACCAATGAAACTATAACGTTTTAAACTTTAAAATAGCTCTCCTGAAAAATCTATAAAATGGACTCCTTCACTTTGAAAATATGTCGCAATTGAGGCAGTTTTGAAGCTAGAATTACGAAAATTGATACGTCATTTCTCAGTCAGAAATAAGAAAGAAATACGGATTTTAGAATTTTTGGAAATTCAACAACTAAGTGGGGCAAATAGTCGATGAATTTAAAAAAAAAATTATTATTAAAGAACAACTAAAGCATTTTTAAAGCTACATCCATGAAAAATGGTATTTGCCTTACTGGTCAGAAATAAAGTGTTCAAGTATTTGTCGAAATCTGAGCGCCTTAGAGAGTGAAATAGGGAATGTTAAGTTTTATGAAATTAATTAATTATCAAAGCATTTTTAAAGCTAAATCTATGAAAATCTGAAATTGACTTCTTGGTGAGATATAAAAAAAATACCTGTTTTACTGTTTTTGGCAAGTCGCCCCTAAGAAGAAAGTATTTGGTTCTGTAAAAAAAAGTTTAATCCTGAATCTAAGAAAATTGATATTTCACTTCTCAGTTACATATAGAGAAATATGTGTTGGGAATGAAAGTTTCTATGGAAATGTCGCCGCTACCAGAATCGCTCTTCAGAAGTGCATCTGCAGAAGGTCATGCTTCTATGGCCTTAATTAGAGTGAAAAGTTTAGAAGGCATTGCAATTTGATCACATATAAAAATTTGATTAAAGACAAAACAATGTGTGCAGACGATAGGTCTACACGTGAGAAGCAGTGGGTGCTAAGATAGTACTTTATATAATATAAAACAAGTGCTGAAATCCTTTGAGTTTATCCCTGTTAAATCTTAAGGTAACAGCAGCGTAGTAGCAGTCTATTGCTATATGCTTACTTGTGTTTATCACGTTATATCTAGAGAGCTTAGCCATTGTGGTGTTTTGGGAAGACGCTGCACAAAAAGCACATGCGAGCCGCTGCAGCTTCTCACCTGAAGGTGATGAGCGCAGCCGGGCTGCAGCGGCCACCGTCGTTGCACGCCTCCACGCGGGCCACGTAGCGCGAGTAGTGGGACAGGCCGCGCAGCTCCGCGCTGAAGTTGCCCGCGGGCACCCGCACCGCCTCCGTATCGTCCGAGGCGGGTCCCACGTCCGCATCGGTATCCAAGATTTGGCCGCCCGCAGCGACGTCCGCCAGCTCCGTGGCGGCGGCGCGCGGCAGCAGGTCGTCGTGCAGCAGCCGGTGGAAGCCCGCCGACAGGCAGCTCGCCTCGTCAGCCTCGGCCGGGCTGTCCAGGTCGTCGGGTTCTCCGTGCCAGTCCAGCAGGCGGCTCTGCGAGTACCGCGAGTACAGGTCCAGGCTGCAGCGCCGGCGCGGGGTCTCGCAGCTGTGGGCGGGGAATCAGTGGCGTCACTAATGTACACCTCTGGCCAGTAAAACTCCTGTGCTGAGAAGAACACAATTGACAGTGGTTGGTTGGGTGATTTAGGGAAGAGGATCAAACAGAGAGGTCATCAGTCCAATCGGATTAGGGAAGGATGGGGAAGGAAGCCACCAGTACCCTTTCAAAGGAACCATCGCAGCATTTGCCTGAAGCGATTTAGGTAAACCATGGGAAAGGTAAATCAGGATGATCAGATGCAGGTTTGAACCGTCATCCTCCCGAATGTGAGCCCAGTGTGCTAACTATTGCACCACCTCACTCTGTACAAGTAACAATATTTTACTTATTGTGCTAATACAGTAGAGTAAGAAGAATGCTTCATTACCATGGAAGGTGAATTGGGGATAATATGAAGGTAAATACAGTGTAGTAGCAGTGTACTGCTTTGGAAGTTGGCACATCTTTGCCTATCAATAGGTTTGTGGCTGGCAATGGGCTGCATGTCGCCATCGACATAGAAAGATAGATCCCTTATCATTAAGCTACAAAATAGCAGGTCAGCAACTGGAAGCAGTTAATTCCATAAATTATCTGGGAGTACGCATTAGGAGTGATTTAAAATGGAATGATCACATAAAGTTAATCGTTGGTAAAGCAGATGCCAGACTGAGATTCATTGGAAGAATCCTAAGGAAATGCAATCCGAAAACAAAGGAAGTAGGTTACAGTACGCTTGTTCGCCCACTACTTGAATACTGCTCAGCAGTGTGGGATCCGTACCAGATAGGGTTGATAGAAGAGATAGAGAAGATCCAACAGAGAGCAGCGCGCTTCGTTACAGGATCATTTAGTAATCGTGAAAGCGTTACGGAGATGATAGATAAACTCGAGAACATACCTTCACCGAAGAGTCAAGCAGTATATTGCTCCCTCCTACATATATCTCGTGAACAGACCATGAGGATAAAAGCAGAGAGATTAGAACCCACACAGAAGCATACCGACAATCTTTCTTTCCACGAACAATACGAGACTGGAATAGAAGGGAGAACCGATAGAGGTACTCAAGGTACCCTCTGCGACACACTGCCAAGTGGCTTGCGGAGTATGGATGTCGATGTAGATGTAGATCGCTGGGAGGACGGCGGTGGCAGTGGGGACGGTTGTTACGTGAGGGTCCACAGAGTGATAAGAAGCAGTTGTGGGATGTATATAGGACAGTACATAATGAAACGTGTGTGCAACAGGCGGGGCTATAGCAATCTGTGCTCTGTGACTGTACTGTAACCTGCAGTGTTTACTGTGGTTAAGTCTGTGGAGGCTTTCAATCACTGACTTCAGAGAGAAATGAGGCTCGTATAGCATGGACATCATGGTGTGTTTCTTTTCTTGGAACTTGGTAGATGGGAGCAACTTACTTGTCTGTCATACTCATGTGCTGAATCGAGAGATTGTTATGTGGTAGGCCTTCTGAGTAATACTGTATGGAACGGAATTGGCTGCTCTGAACCGATGTCATTCACTGCTTGTTGTCACTGTGTTTCGCCAAAAACTCATGGACAGTATAGCTGGTCTTTGCCTTGTGGTCCCCTAAAAATATAGAACTCACGTGACAGAACAGACGTTATTGGTGGTTGCTTGCCTATTGGGTTAGGGTTTATACTGTGTTATGAGTAATGGTATGGTGATGTGTGGACTGGGTTATAATGCATTTTTGCCATCAAATTACTTTCACCTAATTGTGGAGAGCTAACTGGGTCATCAGACCTCACATGGATTTTTATGTATCTTGCTTTGCAGCAGGAGGTGGGAGTTCATACTAATACCTGTATTTGAATAATTCTGAGCTGAACTCGTCTTAGATCCATATATGTCATGTTAGTATTACGGGGTTGTTATCACTGTGAAATATGTGATAACTTATGTGTCTGGAAATAAGTGTTAGGAAACCCATGTGATGTTGCTTTTGATTTTAAGTGGAGTTGAAGCATCATGGACTTTGATTTTCTGCAATGGCTTCTTGCTCATAAACTGTTCCTGCTCTGGAACTTAATGATATTATCTTTCCTATGAAGATTCTGTTATGATGAATTTGATAAAATACTACATAAATGTAAGAGTAATGTTTTAATAAATGTCAATCTGTGCTCATTTTCCAAGCTTCATTTGAGTAGTCGAAGACCCACAGCACATGATATGAGCTTACACCTGCTTATCATGCAAAAACTAAACAGCTCAACCATTGCACTGTAGAGGTATGATGCTACACAAAAAGCTGGAAAGCTGGTTGTAATCACTGCACCCCTACCTGATGGTGACGGGAGATGCCAGGCTGCAGTGCCCACTCGTTGTGGGCCTCCACTCACGACGTGTAGTGCAGTTGAAAATTTAGTATGCAGAGATGTCAGCTCTGGCAACGACAACAACAACTGTAACCCAAATGGGCATTGACTCAAAATGAACTCAGGTGACATATGGTGCATCATTCCACAATGTTTCATCTCCATGGCAAACAGTAGTGGCTGTTGAGTGGAGCTGTGTCACAGGCTGCAGTGCCCACTCATTGTGGGCCTCCACTCACGACGTGTAGTGCAGTTGAAAATTTAGTATGCAGAGATGTCAGCTCTGGCAACGACAACAACAACTGTAGCCCAAATGGGCATTGACTCAAAATGAACTCAGGTGACATATGGTGCATCATTCCACAATGTTTCATCTCCACGGCAAATAGTAGTGGCTGTTGAGTGGAGCTGTGTCAATTTCTTAATTTGCCTTACGATACTGAAGCGGCTGTTTCTCCTTCAACAGCCTCTTCAGGCATCTCTGTAAGCATGAGTAAAGCCAGTTGTGGCTTTTCGTTACGGAAAAACTATCAGAACTGCCAGTGATTAAAGATCCTTTGTATGGCGAACAGAAATATTGGCAGTACACTCACTGAAGCGGACAATTTCTTGTAACGCAAGATGGTGATAACATATTCCTATACCACAGAAATTTTGAATGAAGTGTAGTTACTATTTATTCAGAGGTGTATGGTCAATGTTTCTCATAACTCTAAGTTTTAGGTATCATATCAGCCTTGAAATCATACGTTTCGGTATCAGAATCGACGACTTCTGATCCAGCAGAGGAGAAGTACAAGGATGAGGTGGATAGGACAGTGGATGAGACCCAACCAGGATCACAATGAATGGAAGGAGGAGGAGCAGAACAAGAGGCAAGAAAAGCTTTTGATGAGAGAGGGGATGTAGAAGAAGAAGAATCTCAACTAAGGAGTAATGAGAAGGGAAGAAAACGTAGAGGATGAAGAGAAACAGATGGAGAGGGAGTAGTACCAGGATGATTTCAAGGAAATAGAGAAGAAAAGGACATAGGAGAGAAGTAAAGACAGTAGCAGAAGAAGAAGAAGAAAAAGGAGAAGAAACATGGAGGAGACGAAGTAGGAGCAGGAAAAGCTAAGACTAAGGATAGTTTGGGAATAAAATCACCCATGCCCTTTCAAAGGAAGCGTCGCGCCATGTGCCTCAAACAATTTAGGGAAATCATGGAAAACCTAAATGAGAACGGCCAGATGGGGATTTGAACCATCATCCTCCATAATGTGAATTCAGTCTGGTCACCACTATGTTGTCTCGCTCAGTGCAGGAACAGGAAGACGAAAATGAATACTATGATATGATAATTATCGTGATACATATGATAATCACAAGCAGAAAGAAGTGGAGTGAGAGAAAGGTAAGAGAGAAAAGAAAACAAAATAGACATTATAAATCAAAAAAGATGGAGGAGAAAAAGGAAGAGGAGAGAATAAGAAGACAGAAGAAAAAGGGAGAAGCAATAGATGGGCTAAGAAAGAAAATACTATACTAGAAGCGAAAAGCAGAAGTATGAGGAAGATGAAGCAGAAGGGTAATGTAGTGGAGAGGGACAAAGTGGAGAAAAAGAGGTGTAGAGGATTGGAAGACAACAAAGGGAACAAACTGAGTCAATACGGAGACAAATAGCAGAGGTGCTGCTGTGGTTGGGATGAATGGAAAGAAGGGATTGCTGTATAAGAAGGGGAGTAGAGGAAACTGGAAAATGGGAGGAAAAAAAGAAGACAAAGAAATGAGAAGGGTCAAAGGAGGGACTCCATCGGAAAATGGTAAGTAAGAAAGAGAGGGAAAAGAGGTACAAGCAGAAGACAAACCAGGGTACTTGAGAAAGAAGGAGTAGGGAAAGAGGAGGTGTTGGTGAAGGAAGTGGTAGTAAAGAAGAGGGGGAGTGGATAATAGGGAGCAAGGGAAACAGAGGAAAGGAAGGAGTCATCAGACAGACAGACCTGCAGCAGCGGCGACCATCCTCACGTCGCGTCGGCTCGGTGGCTGTTGAGGCAGCTATAGCGGTGGTGGTCTCGTCGCCTCCATCGTCGATGTTGTGGTCGTCAAGGCTGGGCTGTGGCGGCCGCACGCAGTAGTCCCGCCCCCACAGGTCGCCCTCCGGCAGCGCACGCACACGCACCACGTACTCCAGGATGTCACCCCTGCCAGGCAGTAACTAAGTATAACACTTGCTATGTGATGGTTCAAGGTGTTGGGCACAGGGTGAGTATATCGTCACGTAAAATGTGAGTCATGGCAAAGAGTCTACCTGGGGTACACTGAGACTTACAAGAGGAGCCCATGAAGTATTATGATTAAATGGAGGTCACTGAAAATATACTAAGAAAAGACCTAAGTATAATGGGACAATAGTTTCGTATATGGGGACATCAACTGAACCACAACAAAACTGCATATACTTGCCTTCATCAGGGTAACGTCCTAGCCAACCGGGAATTGGACATATATTTTGAGGGTAACTGTCTGGTCTATAACAAACATCCACAGTATCTTGGAGTAAATGAAACGAAATGAGTGTTCGAAATTTGCACTCTGGAGATCCCTTGAGCTTGTTGATGCACATAGATCAATTATCCAAATAATACATCTGTAAATTGTCCGCCCCCGGTAGCTGAGTGGTCAGTGCGACAGACTGTCCAATCCTAAGGGCCCGGTTTCGATTCCCGGCTGAGTCGGAGATTTTCTCCGCTCAAGGACTGGGTATTGTGTTGTCCTAATCATCATCATTTCATCCCCATCGAAGAGCAAGTCACCGAAGTGGCGCCAAGTCGAAAGACTTGCACCAGGCGAACGGTCTACCCGACGGGAGGCTCTAGTCACACGACATTTTTTTTATCTGTAAATTTGTACATTACACTGACTTAGCAAATATCATGGGATAATGGGTCACATATGGCGCAAGTGCGTTGTATTAGCACCACACTTTCCTCGTGCCAGCTACAGCTGTGTAGGAGAGCTTATAAAAAGAAGCATTTATGCAAGTCAACTGTGTAACATGCAACATCGTCGTGAGCTGACCCGGTTCGAACAGGCATGGTGGTCGATGCAGGACGAATGGGAATTTCGATTTCAGCAGTGGTGCAGGAATTGGGCTTCACACGTTCAACCATGTCCTGGGTGTATCGTGAGTGGTTGAATAAGGATGTCACAATCCACCACAGACCAACTACCGCCCGTCCAGCCACCCTCGATGACTGTGACATCTGAGACGGATCGTCAATAGTGGCACACGGGCAACAATACTCAGGATGTGCCAGCCATGTCCCCCAGTCGACAATCCATAGGAACATAGGTACCATGGACTATGGGAGCTAGCACCGTACACATGTGTTACTGTTAACCAAACGTCATTGGGAACACAGCTTGCATTTGTCGCCAGTCACCAGGGATGGATACTGGAACAATGGCATAACGTGATATGGTCCGACGAATCATTTTTTCAACTGCACCATGCCGATGTGAGGCACACTGCGTCGCAGACCACATGAATGATGGATCCTGCCTTGCAAGAAGATGTGGTCCAAAGCTGTGCAGCCTCCGTTATGATGTGCGGTGCTTTTTCCTGGTATGGAATTGGCGCCCTAGTTGATCTGGAAGAGTCTTTGCCGGCCGGTGTGGCCGAGCGGTTCTAGGCGCTTCAGTCTGGAACCGCGAGACCGCTACGGTCGCAGGCTCGAATCCTGCCTCGGGCATGGATGTGTGTGATGTCCTTAGGTTAGTTAGGTTTAAGTAGTTCCAAGTTCTAGGGGACTGATGACCTCAGATGTTAAGTCCCATAGTGCTCAGAGCCATTTGAACCATTTGAAGAGTCTTTGAAAGGTCTGTGGCACGTTGAGCTGCTCGGGGACCATCTCCATTCCTTGTCGGCCTTCCAACAACCTGACGGTTCTGCAATGGTGCAAGATGATAACTTTCCGCCATCCAGGTATGAGCGCCACCAAGAGTAACTGGGATGCCACGGAACCCAGGCTCCATGCCACGGAGCCTGCATCCACGAACAGATCACAATTGGCTGCAGCTCTGCAAGCGATTTGGTGTCCCGTTTCCAGAGGAGGAGTCCAGGGACCTGTAGGCTCACTTCCATGGCGTTTCACTGCAGTCCGCAGTGGCAGACGAGGCCCCACGTGGTATTAGGCGCCTATCCCATGACATTTTCTAGGTCAGTGTACGTATACGAGTACATTTGCCGCGCGAAGTGGCAGCGCAGTTAGACGCGCCATGTCACGGATTGCTCGGCCTACCCCCCCCCCCCCCTCCCCCCCCACCCCCCAGAGGTTCGAGTCCTCCCTCGGGCATGGGTGTGTGTGTTGTTCTTAGCCTAAGTTAGTTTAAGTAGAAGTCATGGGACCGATGACCTCAGCACTTTTGGTCCTTTGGAAATTCACACACATTTGAACATTTTTTTTTGTACATATGTTTTTTGTAAGTCTAAAGCGCTGTGTAACTGCCACGCCATTAATGATAATTATCTCATCAAAGAAATGAAGTTGCGTAATTAATTTTTTGTTCAAAAATGGTTCAAATCGCTCTAAGCACTATGGGACTTAACATCTGAGGTCATCAGTCCCCTAGACTAGCTACTTAAACCTACCTAACCTAAGGACATCACTCACATCCATGCCCGAGGCAGGATTCAAACCTGCGATCGTAGGAGCAGCGCGGCTCCGGAATGAAGCGCCTAGAACCGCTCGGTCAAGGCGGCCGGCTAATTTTTTGTTTTTTCACCCACACACGCCTGAAGTCTCAGTAGACAATGAAATCTGCGCGCCACAGTCCCTTAGTATGAACATAGACGAGCCAAAACGAAACGGTGCAGCCCAGCGCTAAACTGGAGAAGCGTACACTGAGTGGTTGTCCATATCTGGAGGGGAACAAATCCGTAGCAATTCATGCTGAGTCGGTGGAAGTGCACGACAACAATACACCATCATCTGACGTCGTAGTTACGTAATGTAGACGCTTCCATTGTTGTCAGATAATTATGAATGACAGAGAATCAGGTGGCAGACTGTCTCTCTGTGGAGAATGAGGAACCTAAAGAGAAACAGAGCCATTATGCTCCTACATAGGCTGTCACAATCGAGGCGGTGGTAGAAAAAGTGAAAAGTCAATGGAAAAACAGTTCTCAAAATCTTACAGTACATTTTGAGAATTACGAAGATTGACACCTGCTGTGCAGCTGCTGTTGCAACATGGAAGATCTTCTCCATGTCTGCGAATGTAAAGAAGACTGTGATAATGGCGCATGGATGTACAGATATGTCCTCCTAAGATTTGCCTTGTTGAATGTAAGCGTGGTGGCTGTTCTTTGGCACACGTCCGTAAGAACAGGCACCACTTTGATCCTGCAGCTACTAGGAACCAGGAGACGAAGGAATTCGTGACATTTAATTGCCAGTGAGCATTGATTTAAATCAGCGGGAAAAGCAGAAAATTTGTGCCGGACCAGGATTTGAAACCAGGTCTCCTGCTCAGTAGGCATTTTTTCCCTTGATACCTGTTTGTTCGTGATTGTTAGTTCCATTTGTTCGGGGCGGACGTCTCATAAAGCTTGTTCAAGTTCATCGTCGTTCCATTAACTCAATTTCTTTTTTTTATTACGGAGAGCGGGTAACCCTCTGACGAACATGCTGAGCTACCGTGCCGGCAGCCACTTGGACACATCGATCATCGCAACTGCATGGACTACCCAAGGTCACCTCCCGCAGACGCAAATTCTCAACTTACCCACCCACTACTGGCAGGAATCGGCGAAACGCTGCCAAAAATGAGGATAATAGGCAGGGACACAATGTCAACAGTGTGCAGATGAATTAAGATCACGGAAAGAGAGGTTCATTTGCGAAGGAGACCACATATAGGAAGTTGGTGCGACCTGTACTTGAGTACTGCGCGAGTGTTTGGGATCTGTACCAGGTCGGATTAAAGGAAGACATCGAAGCAATTCAGAGGCGGGCTGCTAGATCTGTTACCAGTACGTTCGACCAATATGTAAGTGTTACAGAGAAGCTTCGCGAACTCAAGTGGGAATTCCTGGAGGGAAGGCGACGTTCTTCTCGAGAAACACTACTAAGAAAATTTAGAGAACCAGCATTTCAATCTGACTGCCGTACGATTCTATTGCCGCGAGCATACATGGCGTGTAGCAGCATGAAGATAAGATACGAGGAATTAGGGCTCATACGGAGGCATATACACAGTCGTTTTCCCCTCGCTCTATTTGCGAGTGGAACAGGAAAGGAAGTGACTAGCAGTGGCACACAGGTTACCCTATGCCACACAACCTACAGTAACTTGCCGAGTATCTTTGTAGATCAGATGTAGATGTAGAATTTGGGTCTGACGGAAGTCGTGCTAGGGTAATCCATGCAGTTGCGATGACCACTGTGGCCAGATGGCTTAGTCGTCAGAGCATCTGCCCAATGAGGGGACCCGATTTCGAATCCCTGTTTGGCACAAATTTGCAACTTTTCCATTGATTTAAATCGATGCCCACTGGCACCTAAATTTCATTAATTCCTTTGTGTGTTGGTGAATGTAGGCGAGAAATTCTTCTACCTCTCTTTCCTACAGTCAGAAGATCATTCTCTAGGCGCTGAAGTAAATGCGACAATTGCCAAACCGGCGAACACTTTCCGGAACCTCCGCACAAGAGTGTGGGACAACAAACAAACACATCAAAAAAAGCTTTGGATCACCTCGGTTCCTAGAGTTCCGGAACCCGTACAGAAAATTGGAGTACAGATCAGCATTAACATCATTTCCGCCCTTTTTATTGCTCATGAAAACACACATTGCATGTTGTACCACCATACAGCGAGACGTTCAGAGGTGGTGGTCCAGATTGCTGTACACATCGGTACCTCTAATACCCGGCAGCACGTCCTCTTGCGTTGATGCATGCCTGTATTCGTCGTGGCATACTATCCACAAGTTCATCAAGGCACTGTTGGTCCAGATTGTCCCGCTCCTCAACAGCGGTCGACGTAGATCCCTCAGAGTGGTTGGTGGGTCACGTCGTCCATAAACAGCGTGTTTCAATCTCTCCCAGGCATGTTCTATAGAGAACATGTCGAGAGAACATGCTGGCCACTCTAGTCGAGCGATGTCGTTATCCTGAAGGAGGTCATTGACAAGATGTGTACGATGGGGGCGCAAACTGTCGTCCATGAAGACGAATGCCTCGCCAATATGCTGCCGATATGGTCGTTTCTGAAAGTATTTGTATGGAGTGTAGCCATGTATGGAAGTGAAACGTGGACGATAAATAGTTTAGACAAGAAGAGAATAGAAGCTTTCGAAATGTGGTGCTACAGAAGAATGCTGAAGATTAGATGGGTAGATCACATAACTAATGAGGAGGTATTGAATAGAACTGGGGAGAAGAGGAGCTTGTGGCACAACTTGACTAGAAGAAGGGATCGGTTGGTAGGACATGTTTTGAGACATCGAGGGCTCACCAATTTAGTATTGGAGGGCAGCTTGGAGGGTAAAAATCGTAGAGGGAGACCAAGAGATGAACACACTAAGCAGATTCAGAAGGATGTAGGCTGCAGTAGGTACTGGGAGATGAAGAAGCTTGCACAGGATAGAGTAGCATGGAGAGCTGCATCAAGCCAGTCTCAGGACTGAAGACCACAACAACAACAACAACATGGTTGCACTATCGGTCGGAGAATAGCATTCACCTATCGTATAGCCGTTACACCGCTTTCCATGACCACCAGTCACATATGTCGGCCCCAATAATGACACCCCAAAACATCAGGGAACCTCCATCTTGCTGCACTCGCTGGATAGGGTGGCTAAAGTGTTCAGCCTAACCGGGTTGCCTCCAAACATGTCTCAGACGATTGTCTGGTGAAGGTATACGTGACACTCATCGGGGAAGAGAACGTGATGCCAGTCCTGAGCGGTCCATTCGGCATGTTGTTGGTCCCTTCTGTACCGCGCTGCATGGTGTAGTGGTTGCGAAGATGTACCTCGCCATGGACGTCGGGAGAGAAGTTGCGCATCAAGCAGCCCATTGCGCACAGTTTGAGTCGTAACACGACGTCCTGTGGCTGCACGAAAAGCATTATTCAACATGGTGGCGTTGCTATCAGGTTTCCTCCGAGCCATAATCCTAACGTAGCGGTCATCCACTGCAGTAGTTGTGCTTGGGCGGTCTGAGCGAGGCATGTCATCTACAGTTCCTGTCTCTCTGTATCTCCTCCATGTCCGAACAACATCGCTTTGGTTCAGTCCGAGACGCCTGGACACTTCCATTGTTGAGAGCCCTTCCTGGGACAAAGTAACAATGCCGACGCGATCGAACCGCGGTATTGACAGTCTAGGCATGGTTGAACTACAGACAACACGACCGTTTCTGGTGGAATGACTGGAAGTGATCGGATGTCGGACTTCCACCGTCTAATAGGCGGTGCTCATGGATGGTTGTTTACATCTTTGGGCAGGTTTAGTGACATCTCTGAACAGTCAAAGGGACTGCGTCTGTGATACAATATCCACAGTCCACGTCTATCTTCGGGAGTTCTGGGAACTGGGTGATGCAAAACTTTTTTTGATGCGTGTAATTGAGGGTGTCTGTGAGATAGGTGTATACTTTGTGTGACAGTTTCAGAGGTGTACACTAACAGGGTTAATTCATTCGGTATAAAGCTCTCGGTTGCCTCAGATACTATCTGAAAACAAATCACACATTCTCAAAGAACTCTACGTACAGCATTGGGGAATAGTGGACGAGGGAACGCAAGACAAGAGACAGAGATTTCACGAAGAGATTTTGGGAAGAGGACAAGGAAGCTGTCAGAGCGAGATAACAAATTCAAATGCGCTCTTCTGTTGGGCATAACGAAGAAAGAGAGGAGGAGAAGGAGGGGAAGAGGGGAAGGATGAGTACAGTAGGAGAGACAGGGCTGCCACTGGCTGGCGGCGCCGGCCCGGCCTGTACCTGGGGTGGAGCGGCGGCTGCCAGCGCAGGGCGACTCCCTCGGCGGTTGGCAGCCCTGGCGCCGCCACGGCGCGTAGCCGCCTCGGCGCCGACGGCCGCCCGGCGGGTGTGCTGAAGTGGCGGACCGCGCTTCGACTCCCGTCGCGCACGCTGTCCGAGAAGTAGGCGCGCACATAGAACTCGTAGCGCGTGTGCGGCCGCAGTCCCGACAGCACGGCGCGCCGCTCCCGCAGTGGCAGCATGGCGAACTCCATCTGCAGCAGGTGGCAGCTCCTCTGTAGCCAATCTCACAGATGTGGGGGCACGATTCTCACGCGCGTACCAGTTACGAACTAGCGACACCACGGACGCAGCGTCGAAACAAGGCACAAGTTTCTGAAATGAGTAACACTGGGAGATTTGGTAGGTCACGATGCACTACGAGGGTGTGGCGTTTATGCCACATCGCTGCCCACCTTTATTACGTTTTGTTGCTTTGATCATACAATATAGGGATTCATGGCCGGTACTGATTTCAGGTATGAACAAACCACACCATGAAAATGCAACATTCTAAAATTTATAAGACTTTATAATAGCGTACTGCATAATGTCAGAAAGTACAGGGTATCTACTGCCGAAACAGACGTTTGGGCACCTTGTTTTCTGACACATACATGAAGTTGCCTTAGTATCGACTTAAATAGACAGGCATCATAAAAATTCATGACACACGCTTCTAGAGGTTGTACAGCTGCTTATAGGTTGTGTCCCAAAAATGAACAGCATAGAGACAGAAGTGATGACACTTTCTGCAGGACCTGGCCATCATTTTGCAGGACAATGCTCAAGCACGTACAGTGCAAGCTGTTACTTATTTCTTTGACTGGTGGGGCTGCTAAGTGCTATACCACCTACTGCACTCCCCTGACTTAAGCCCTCGTGAGTTCAACTCGATTTCTAAACTGAAGGAAACACTTCACTGCATTCGCTTCACAACTGCTACAAATTCGTCGGGCAATGGACCGCGCCGCTCGAAGTGTCAACACAACTGGCACTGCTAAGAGTATCCTACGACTTCCACTACTTTGAAGGTCAGTAAAACTTTGAAACATGTATCTACTTTGTACGAACTTGTAATGTTACGTGAGCTTCACAGCCCCTTTTTTTTAATCTAATTTGTGTCTGATTTTATTCTGAGAAGCTCAGTAACGTATGTAAATACCGTAAATGTAAATTTGATTCAAAAAGTACTTGGAGTGGAGTGAAGTGAAGCGCAGCTGGACAGCAACAAACTCTTTAGCGCGCAATACCCGCAACGACAGTAGTTGTGAATCTTTGAGTGTGGACTCTAAAAAAAATACGATTTATATATAAAAAAGAAGACTGTTAATCTGTATCTTGTGGAAAGAGGACGTTCTGCTAGGGCGTCGCTCAGAACGTATTGTTACGTTTAATGAAAATTGATGTTTCAATGATAAAACCGAGTAAAGTATGTGTAAGAGTTGCCAAACATTTATGTATACAAATTTTCTGGAAGTGAAGAATGGAAAAGGAGGTGAACTTCATTGTCGTCTCCGTCTATCAATCGACAGAATTGCAAGTGTACAAAGTTCACTAAAATACAGGAAAAGAAATCCATTCTCTATAGTTTTCATTCAATAAGTAACAACGTCTCATAATTTATTAATTACAGTAATTGGATTATGTTCTTGTACAATAGTATGGTCATGAACTCCGCTGACCAATTTTGATGTAGCAGGACGTGTAGTTTGAAGGAAGTTTGTGTGCCAAGCAATCTCCTTCTCTCACGAAAAGCAGTTTGCTGTTTGATCTTATTTATTTACAGTAATGGTCCCTTAGGTATGGAAAGCTACGAAAACTTGGGCTCAAAGCTGTCCGCAATACGGCCAAGTAACCAACAGAGTCGTATTTTAAGTTTTAAAGAACAATAACTTCCTCCAAATTATAGTACGTCACCAACTGGTGCAGAAGCTGATCATTCAAGGAGGCAGCAACCAAAATTCAGGTACCAGTTACGACTTAAAGTAAAAATCTCAATCAAAAATCATCTCTCTCTCTCTCTCTCCAAACACATATATAAATATTCATATTATTAAGATAAAAGTCATTTTATAAGCTGTAAATAAATAATTGCCACCATTAAAGTTCCAACCTTCGTAGGCTGACTTGGATTAACACATCGCAGAACTATGTCATACGAAGCAATTTTTGAACAAACTGTTCCATTCTCACAGGAGGTCAGGTTTCATACACAGATTCACGTATTACCTCCTCGGAAACCGATCAAAGACCGGAAGCGATCTTTCTTAGCAGTTTGGGATCCTTTCCACCAATAAGCACTGATAGTAACTAGAAATTGTAATTACCATTTCCTGATGAACTGAGTAACACTAACATTATCATTAACAAGTTCCCAGTGCAAGTAACACCAGTGCGGCTGGAGCTGTGTATCAACATTTAAACAGTGAATATAAACAAAAGAAGTTTCTCTTCTCGGGGCCGACTCCCTCTCTGCTCCAGTACTTTACTGCTCTTGCTCACCCGGCCGGTCTCACGCTATGTTACCACCTGACGCATCGTTCGATGAGTCTGCTTTGTCGTTCTACTTACTCGCTAGTTTACCGTTACTTATCTTCCTATACTGTGTATTAAAACACAGCAACAAAATGCAATGAAAGTGCGTAGCGATGTGGCATAAACGCCGTACTATGACACACTGTTCCCCCAGTTTGACCCTGTGCGACTTTTATCAGGAGGGAGGGGGCATTAAGACAGAAGGCGTACAAATAGAATTCACACTGAGATTTTCACTCTGCAGCGGAGTGTGCGCTGATATGAAACTTCCTGGCAGATTAAAACTGTGTGCCCGACCGAGACTCGAACTCGGGACCTTTGCCTTTCGCGGGCAAGTGCTCTACCAACTGAGCTACCAAAGCACGACTCACGCCCGGTACCCACAGCTTTACTTCTGCCAGTATCTCGTCTCCTACCTTCCAAACTTTACAGAAGTTCTCCTGCGAAAGGCAAAGGTCCCGAGTTCGAGTCTCGGTCGGGCACACAGTTTTAATCTGCCAGGAAGTTTCAGAATTCACACTCTTTAGGTAAACTTAAAACTAACATTCATTAAGAAAATGTTCGCCCCTGGTAGCTGAGTGGTCAGTGCGACAGAATATCATACCTAATGGCCCGGGTTTGATTCCCGGCTGGGTCGGAGACTTTCTCCGCTCAGGGACTGGGTGTTGTGTTGTCCCCATCGACACGCAAGTTGCCGCAGTGGTGCCAACTCGAAATACTTGCACCATGCGAACGATCTACCAGACGGGAGGCCCTAGCCACACGGCATTTCCATTAAGAAATTGCTGCAATTTCTCGGAGGAAACTGTAGAGTGTAATAGGCAATCTCCTAATTGGGTGGCAAAATGCATGAAGAGCGAAGGGAGGCAGTTCCAGCTTCTGCTTGCTTGATTCACCTTCATACTGTACTACTCTTTTTAAGTGTTTGTGTTACGTTTGTCAAAAATAATTGACGCGACAAAGCATACTAAACTTCCTGCGGAGCTCCTGTCCCTGCAGCCGTCCTCGCCGACCGCGAAAGGGCTTGCACTAACGACTGATCATCCTGTGCATCTACAGTAATGACATATTTTTAAAATGGTAAATTCTACCCTAACTTTCACCCTTAAATTTTCATGATGGGAACTTAAGATTGTTTACCTGCAAATTGAGTGTACTTAACGTGCGTTACATTGAGTTGCTGGGCGAATTAAAGAAGCTAACGGCAAAACATCTCGAAAATTCATATTTCAAAAGTCCAAATTGTTTCTGCGTTTGATGCTAAGATTTGAATTAACAATTTCTGCAATAAGAAAGTATAAAAATCTAGTTTCTTTGGCTCTTCAGTGTATAATGACCTTGTGCAGAATATTAGTAATAACCTCAAACATTTTCGGATGATGCAGTTCTCTCTGTCTTAAAGAAGCCACATAAATGTTCAGACAGATGTTTATAAGCTTTAAAACTGGTGCAAATATTGGGAACTTGCTTTAAATGTTCTGAAAAATAAAATTGTGAACTTCACAAAACGAAGAAAACATAGTATCCCACGGCTATAGTGTATCGGTGAGTCACAGTTGGAATCAGCCAACTCATGCAAATACCTGGGTGTAACACTTTGTAGGCATGTGAAATGGAATGACCACATACGCTCAGTCATGGGTAAAGTAGGTGGTAGAATTCGGTTTACTGGTAGAATACTGGGGAAATGGAATCAGTCTGCAAAAGAGATTGCTTACAAATCACTTGTGTGAAAAGTTCTACAATATTTCTCTAGTGTGTGGGACCCGTACCAAAAAGCACTAACAAGGGATATTGGACATACACAGAGGAGGGCAACACGAATGGTCATTGGTTTGTTTGATCCATGGCAGAGTGTCACAGGAACTGAACTAGAAGACTCTTGAAGATATATGTAAACTATACCGAGAAAGTCTGTCAACAAGGTTTCAATAATCGGCTGTAATTGAAGGCTTTAGGAACATACTACAACCACCTATGTATCGCTCATATAAAGATCATGAGGATGTGATTAGAATAGTTACTACATTCACAGACGTATTCTCGTGCTGCGTATGTGAATGGGACGGGAAGACACCCTCATAATTGGTACAATAGGACTTACTCCCTTCGATGTACTTCACGGTGGTTTGCGGAGTATGAATGTAGATTTATATGTTTTTTCACTTTCTCTGTATCTGGGATAAATCTTCGATATGATGTCTCTCGGGACACCAAGCACTTTGGCTACCTCCGTGTTGTAAGCACACGTGATATGAGCACCAACAGTTCGAATTCACTCAGCTTCGACGTTGCACACCCACAGCTACGCAGAATCACTGTTCTGACCAAGACTGACAGTTGCATTGAGGATATTGTAGATGTGCCGTTCGTGCTCAGATACAACAGTGTTACCTGGAGGTTTCACTAGCATCTGTATTTACGAGGCGTATTCCGAAAGTAAGGTCCGATCGGTCGCGAAATGGAAACCACAGTGAAAATCAAAAGCGTTTTATTTGGAATAGTTAGTCACACCTTCCAGCAACGTCTCTACAAAGTCGCCGCTGCGTCTGAGACGTTTGTCGTAGCGTTGTAACTACTTTCCAATACCGTAATCATAGAAGGCAGCCGCCTGCACTTCTCGCCGATTCTCTACGCTCATTTGCAGTACATTGTCTGTGCCACAACGCTGACTTCACAGCCAGTGGTTCATGTCAGCAGAGATGAAAATCAGTGGGAGTGAAGTCCATGCTGTATGGAGGGCGATCAAACGCTTCCCATCGAAAATGCATCCGGGGCTTCATTGCCCCTGCACAGTGGGGCTGAGAACTGACACGAAGAAGAAAATGCATGACAATTATGTTGTGCAGGCTGCATCAAATCAGGCGCAATGTCTCACGGGCTCTCATACTTGGCGGGAGACGCTGTTTTCTATGCATCTTTACGTGCTCAGAGCTGTAAAGACAGACGTGAAGCGATCAGCGGGCATACTAGAGACATTGTCCAACACACCTATGTCAAGCTTTATCGGATATTCACTGTAGTTTCCATTTCGCGACTGATCGGATCTTACATTCGGAGTACACCTCGTATACTCGAGCTTGCACCTTTCGACTTGTTTCCATACTTTTATCGAACCTCTGTATGTAAGGCGGTGGTATCACGTACATGGTGTGGTCACAAGGTGTTGGCTGGCGACCACAGTGGGAAGCACCAAATGAAGCGGTGTGGTGCTGCCATTACCTTCCAGCTGTCTGTGTGGCACTCGTTCTCATAGAAGGCAGCCGCCTGCACTTTTCCCCGATTCTCTACGCTCGTTTGCAGTCCGTTGTCTGTGCCACAACGTTGACTTCATAGCCAGCAGTTTGTGTCAGCAGAGATGAAAATCAGGGGGAGCAAGTCCAGGCTGTATGGAGTGCGATCAAACGCTTCCCATCGGAAACGCAGCTGCTGCTTCATTGCCCCTGCACAGTGTGGCTGAGAACTGTCACGAAGAAGGGAATACACGACAGTTATGTTGTGCGGGCTGCATCAGATGAGGCGCAATCTCTCACGGGCACTCATACTTGGCGGGAGACGCTGTTTTCTAGACATCTTTACGTGCTCACTGTGCACTCAGAACTATAAATACAGACGTGAAGCGATCATTTGGCATACTAGAGACATTGTCCAACACACCTATACCAAGCTTTATCGGATTTTCACTCTGGTTTCCATTTCGTGTCCGATCAGACCTTACATTCGGAATACGCCTCGTATGCTCGAGCTTGCATCCTCTGAGGTGTTTCCATATTTTTATCGAACCTGTGTACATTAGGTGATGGTGTCTACATCTACATCTACATCCATACTCCGCAAGCTACTTGACGGTGTGTGGCGGAGGGTACCTTGATTACCTCTATCGGTTCTCCCTTCTATCCCAGTCTCGTATTGTTTGTGGAAAGAGAGATTGTCGGTATGCCTATGTGTGGGTTCTAATCTCTCTGATTTCATCCTCATGGTCTCTTCGCGAGATATATGTAGGAGGGAGCAATATACTGCTTGACTCCTCGGTGAAGGTATGTTCTCGAAACTTCAACAAATGCACATGCCGAGCTACTGAGGGTCTCTCCTGCAGAGTCTTTCACTGGAGTTTATCTATCATCTCCGTAACGCTTTCGAGATTACTAAATGATCCTGTAACGAAGCGCACTGCTCTCCGTTGGATCTTCTCTATCTCTTCTATCAACCCTATCTGGTACGGATCCCACACTGCTGAGCATTATTCAAGCAGTGGGTGAACAAGTGTACTGTAACCTACTTCCTTTGTTTTCGGATTGCATTTCCTTAGGATTCTTCGAATGGTTCAAATGGCTCTGAGCACTATGGGACTTAACTTCTAAGGTCATCAGTCCCCTAGAACTTATAACTACTTAAACCTAACTAACCTAAGGACATAGCACACATCCATGCCCGAGGCAGGATTCGAACCTGCGACCGTAGCGGTCACGCGGTTCCAGACTGAAGCGCCTAGAACCGCACGACCACACCGGCCAGCGATTCTTCGAATGAATCTTAGTCTGGCATCTGCTTCACCGACGATTAATTTTATGTTATCATTCCATTTTAAATCACTCCTAATGCGTACTCCCAGATAATTTATGGAATTAACTGCTTCCAGTTGCTGACCTGCTATATTGTAGCTACATGATAAGGGATGTTTCTTTCTATGTAATCGCAGCATATTACACTTGTCTACATTGAGATTCAATTGCCTTTCCCTGCAGGATGCGTCAGTTCGCTGCAGATCCTCCTGCATTTCAGTACAATTTTCCATTGTTACAACCTCTCGATATACCACAGCATCATGCGCAAAAAGCGTCAGTGAACGCACGTGGTGTGGTCCCAAGGTGTTGGCTGGTGCCCACAGTGGGAAGCACCTAATGGAGCAGTGCGGCGCTGCCACTACCCACCTTCCAGCCGTCTGTGTGGCACTCGTCGGTGTTCTGCTGCGCCGCGGACCCGGCGCCCCCGGCGTCGCTGGCCGCGCTGTAGTGCAGGACGTAGCCGATGACGCCGGGCAGGCGCGCCGTGACGCCGCCCCTGTCCCAGCGCACCTCGGCCGCCGTCTCGTTGAGTGGGCGGGCCTCCGCGTCGAACGAGACCCGGCCGCAGGACGCCAGGTAGCCGTTTGACACGGGGGACACCTGCACCACACAGTCATCCGTCCACCTGTACACCTGCTACGAGGGCTGTCCAGAAAGTGAGTTACGATTCCAGAATGAGATTTTCACTCTGCAGCGGAGTGTGCGCTGATATGAAACTTCCTGGCAGATTAAAACTGTGTGCCCGACCGAGACTCGAACTCGGGACCTTTGCCTTTCGCGGGCAAGCGCTCTACCATCTGAGCTACCGAAGCACGACTCACGCCCGGTACTCACAGCTATACTTCTGCCAGTAGGAGACGAGGTACTGGCAGAAGTAAAGCTGTGAGTAGCGGGCGTGAGTCGTGCTTTGGTAGAGCGCTTGCCCGCGAAAGGCAAAGGTCCCGAGTTCGAGTCTCGGTCGGGCACACAGTTTTAATCTGCCAGGAAGGTTCATAAGTTATGACTGATCGCGAAATGAAAATCACAGTGGAAATCAGAAATGTTTCATTTGTAACAGTTTGCTACACCTTTCAGCTACTTCTCTACGTAGTCGCCGTTCTGACTCAGACATTCGTCGTAGCGTTGTACCAACTTTCCAATACCCCCATCATAGAAGGCAGCCCCAAGTGTTTTCCGTCAATTCTTTACGCTGACCTAAAGCTCGTTGTCTGTGCCAAATTGTTGTCTTCATATCCAGCAGTTCGTTTGAGCTGAGATGAAACTCAGTGGGAGACAATTACGGGCTGTATTGTGGGTAACCAAACATTTCCAACTGAAACGATGCAGGAACATCTTCATTGCCCCTGCAGAATGAGGCTGAGAATTGTCTTGAAGAAGAAACCGCACGACAGTTGTGTAATGTTGGTTGCATAGCTTCAGGTGAAAATTCTCACCAGGCCCTCGTACGTGGCGGGAGACACTATTTTCTATAACATCTTTACGCGCTCACTAAGAGCTCAGGAATGAAAAGAGCGACATAATTCTACCTAGAGTCATACTAGAGACACTGCTCAACACATCTTTGCAAAGCTTTATCGGATTTTCATAGTCGTTTCCATTTCGTGACCGATCGTAACTTACTTTCTGGACAGCCCTCGTACTTTGCCTCCCTGGCACCTGGACCGCTTTGCAATTGGCGAACATGGACGAAAAAACCGTACAGTGGCTGTCTGCGAGGAAAACAGCAAAGTGGAGCATCTCTACTCGCTAGGTAGGTCCGACACTGTCCCACAGAACAATTGTGCCCTTGCCCACCCATCATCGCTCTTGTTGGCTGGTACGTGTAGTGTAAGGTTAAGTGCAAGTTGAGATGCATATAGCCTGTGTGAAGTGACATGACATTACGGCGCAACAAGCACATTCCGCACGGGCCGTGCAGGTCCTGTGCATATTGAGACGTACAAACATTCATTCCCTGCCCCAATTAGTGATGCATTGCACTGACAGGGTCGAAGCATGCCCATTGTATCCTCTCCTCCCCTTGTCTCCTTCGTCGACGTCGTCGGTAGTGGTTGTGGTTTGTTTGGTTCTCTCTTCTTTCTTCTCCATACGCTCGGCAAATCCTCAGGGTCCTATGTTCGAAGAAGTGGGGAAGGGGAACATCTCATTATCTTTTTGAAACCATGATATACAACAAAACATTAAGAACTTCCAATTTATATTCTTCGTTCGAGTACGGCAGAAAAAGAAATAAACTGTCACTATTCTGACAAAAGTGATAACATCGATGTGAAATTGTAGTTTCTACAGCTGGTCGTCTACAGAATTGAGACGCAACACACGAATTGTCTTTTCACGTAACTGTATTTTATAGTGGTCCCGATTTGGCTACAAAAATCACATTCATTCGGAACTCAATCATAATTAATGCCAATTTTTATAGTGTGCGCCTGCGTGTGTATGGGATTTTCAACTTATAACTCCGTTCCAGCTACACGTAACCCAAGACTGTTGATACGTTGCTATGAAACCACACAATCAAATCAAATTTCCGGAATTTGTCTTTTTCCTCACAAATTGTCTTTCGTAATAGTTAATTAAAAGCCAGTTCAGAATCATATGCTTTCTCAAAACAACTTCCGATCTTAGTATTATCGGTAATAATTCTTCGTTTTATGCGAAGTCTACATTGATGCTGTAGCGCGATCCCTTGTAACATATATCGCGCCTCGCTGATAAAGTGCGCAAGATGTGACCTTTATTTGGACAGTTAGCGTATTCCTTTTTGTTGCCTTCTCTCTCTCTCTCTCTCTCTCTCTCTTCCTTTTACTACTCAAAGGACTCAATAATTAATTAGAATTGCCCTCTACGCAATCAATTAGGACAAAAACACGAAATTCACTTATCGCGCACCAGAGTAACTTGATAGAGTGCTAACGTCTCTGTCTTTATCAAAGAAAAAATATACTTCTTCATTGTCAAGTCTATGTCAAATCACTATCATATCACTGTGAATAATAGTCATATGATTTTTACTCATACCATACACAATTATTTCAATAGCTTTTCAAATAAATAATCAAATTAAAAACCACAAATATTACTATTGGGGTACATACAATGCGCTTCGATATATATATATATATATATATATATATATATATATATATATATATATATATAAACTTGCGATTCAGCGTGACGTCACGCATTAACACTTGCTGTTACTCTACCAACTCAACATGACACTACGCATTTCTCGGAATCGAAACTTCTCTGTTAAATTACTTTCGGAGCGTTTCTTACTTTTACCACGATTGGCAGCTTATGTAAGGTTACACCATGCAATTTTTCTCAAACGATATTACAGAAATTATTCAGAAAAAAATGATTTTTATGTTACTTGTAACTTTATATGTCATCTTCACAGTGAAGCTTATGGTCATACTTATTGTGATATTACATTTAAGTAAGACACTGCGCGAAATATGAAAGTCTGCAATGAAAAATAGAGGTAGCTTTGATATTGTGATTGGTTTAAAATACACCATATGCTGCCGCATACGAAATTTAGCTTATACGTTGAATTTTTCTTTAGACTTGATAGGACAGGGTGTATACACCGACAAGGAAAAAAATTCCCGAATTTTTCCCAGTTAAAAAATACACTTTTTCCCAGGTGAAAATACACTTTTCCGGGTTACGCGGCAGTATACTTTCCCATGGAACTGCAAAACTGATTAATGCTTTGAAAGGTAATCCACTGGCGTAGAACTTCCCGGCACTGTAGACAACGATATTCAGCAAAAAAAATCTTGGAAAAATCTTTAAGTGCAGCAACATCTACGCTGCATATTTTCGTAATTACGAAAGTATAAATTAGAATTCCATCAAACTCCGTACGTCACTTTCCAAAACATTGAAAATGAGATTGCGATGCGCTTTTGTAAGCCAATCATAGCTCGTGATACTTGATCTCAACCATGCGGTCAGCGAGTAATAACATCACTGTTAAGTAGCGCGAACACACATATAGGAAAGATTAGTGGTTTAAATTAAAACACATAGTTACAAGAAAAACTAAGGTTTCACATGTAAAACTCATTTGTAAGATTAATGAAAATACGGCTTGAAGTGCACATACGTATGTCTACATTTACAAATTTTTTAGTGTGGTTTTCGGAATTCTAATTTTCTTGGAGTATCAGTACTGTATTATCTCATGTTTGGTTCTTTATTATGGCATAATGCCATACGTGCTGGAAGATGAAAACGTGCACCTGAAATTCAGTGAACAATTGGAACGAGCCTATATTGTGGAATGAAACGTTTAGTTTCAAATAAATTGACTGTCTCAATGGAAAAATTAATAAAAGCCAAATTTCTTTAGTCAACCGAGAAAAATAACTTCATTGTTCTTCAAGGTGATTATTGGTTGACGGCCAAAAACGTGGAAATAAAATTAAATTAGAAAACTGAAACTAATAATATATTTAGCCTTCCATAATTGTGTGAGTGTATTTTAATTCATTTGATAGCTCCTGGCCACAGAAATCCGTTTTGTTTCCATTTGACATAGGAGTTATAAACGAAGAGGAGACAATAAAATCACTAAAGGTAAACACGGGTCACGTAGCGACTACCCCCCTCTCCACTATAACTCAGACTGCTCTGCGCAAGCGAGGATCTGGCAGCTTGGACGCGCCACAAGAATTTTTCCGGTTAGCATCTGGCTTCAACTACCCAGAATCGGGAGGAGGTACTGCTCATATGCCACTGAAGTCCGCATGCTCTTGAGCCCTCTGGAAACTGCTCAAACGAAACTAAAGTAAATACTTGTGATGTGATGTTCACCAGAAGCAGTTTGTTGTTATGAAGTACTGCATAGTCTTCGTCCTACGCCTTCGACACATATTGCTGTTGGCAGACGCTTGTGTGTGCACGGTGTTCTGTTGTTGTAAATGGTGCATTTCCTTTGCGATTTAGATCTTATTTTTTCTCTCTCGTTGTTGCTGCAGAATTATTCTGCAGCAGTGGGATACAGTAATATTCTTTGTTAGAGTGTCAGTTCTTACCAGTCAAAATTAGAATAATTTAACTGAAAACTAAAACAATGAAAAATTCCCGGAATTCCAAAAAATTGCCGGGTTTTTCTCGGTTGTCCCGGGGCGTATATACCCCGTAGAAAGTCTCTATCTGTCTCCAGTATGGAGCAAAAGGATTTTATGTACCGAGTTCATTTTCTATTGCAGGCAAGCAAGAATGAAATATTCATAACATCTCTCATACCTCCTGAACAGGCAGAGATATCGAAACGAGGTTTTGGAAATGGTAGCACGCATCGGGTAGAGTACTTCGATATAGGTGAAGCAATAGTTTTCTTTTGAATCGAGTACTGTAATTTTTTAACAGTAGTCGAAAACTAGTGGAAATAGAAATTCCTAGTATAAAAATAAACACGGAATCCCTTGTCTTGTGTAACTGTAAACCGATGCAGTGAGGTTTTCCTCAAGATACACTCCTGGAAATTGAAATAAGAACACCGTGAATTCATTGTCCCAGGAAGGGGAAACTTTATTGACACATTCCTGGGGTCAGATACATCACATGATCACACTGACAGAACCACAGGCACATAGACACAGGCAACAGAGCATGCACAATGTCGGCACTAGTACAGTGTATATCCACCTTTCGCAGCAATGCAGGCTGCTATTCTCCCATGGAGACGATCGTAGAGATGCTGGATGTAGACCTGTGGAACGGCTTGCCATGCCATTTCCACCTGGCGCCTCAGTTGGACCAGCGTTCGTGCTGGACGTGCAGACCGCGTGAGACGACGCTTCATCCAGTCCCAAACATGCTCAATGGGGCACTGATCCGGAGATCTTGCTGGCCAGGGTAGTTGACTTACACCTTCTAGAGCACGTTGGGTGGCACGGGATACATGCGGACGTGCATTGTCCTGTTGGAACAGCAAGTTCCCTTGCCGGTCTAGGAATGGTAGAACGATGGGTTCGATGACGGTTTGGATGTACCGTGCACTATTCAGTGTCCCCTCGACGATCACCAGTGGTGTACGGCCAATGTAGGAGATCGCTCCCCACACCATGATGCCGGGTGTTGGCCCTGTGTGCCTCGGTCGTATGCAGTCCTGATTGTGGCGCTCACCTGCACGGCGCCAAACACGCATACGACCATCATTGGCACCAAGGCAGAAGCGACTCTCATCGCTGAAGACGACACGTCTCCATTCGTCCCTCCATTCACGCCTGTCGCGACACCACTGGAGGCGGGCTGCACGATGTTGGGGCGTGAGCGGAAGACGGCCTAACGGTGTGCGGGACCGTAGCCCAGCTTCATGGAGACGGTTGCGAATGGTCCTCGCCGATACCCCAGGAGCAACAGTGTCCCTAATTTGCTGGGAAGTGGCGGTGCGGTCCCCTACGGCACTGCGTAGGATCCTACGGTCTTGGCGTGCATCCGTGCGTCGCTGCGGTCCGGTCCCAGGTCGACGGGCACGTGCACCTTCCGCCGACCACTGGCGACAACATCGATGTACTGTGGAGACCTCACGCCCCACGTGTTGAGCAATTCGGCGGTACGTCCACCCCGCCTCCCGCATGCCCACTATACGCCCTCGCTCAAAGTCCGTCAACTGCACATAGGGTTCACGTCCACGCTGTCGCGGCATGCTACCAGTGTTAAAGACTGCGATGGAGCTCCGTATGCCACGGCAAACTGGCTGACACTGACGGCGGCGGTGCACAAATGCTGCGCAGCTAGCGCCATTCGACGGCCAACACCGCGGTTCCTGGTGTGTCCGCTGTGCCGTGCGTGTGATCATTGCTTGTACAGCCCTCTCGTAGTGTCCGGAGCAAGTATGGTGGGTCTGACACACCGGTGTCAATGTGTTCTTTTTTCCATTTCCAGGAGTGTATTTGGCTTGTTTCCGGAGTCTCCTGCAACGGCGTCAACCCGCTATGCAGCAGCGCTCTGCGGGTCGTCGCTCCGGGTCCGCAGGCGCACAGGCCGAAGTCAGCCGAACTACTCCCGACCTGCAGGCAGCAGGCTAGCTAGATCAGAGGGCGCGCAAGAGCAGTGGAGGCTCCCACATCTACGAACCTTTTGCTGCATCCGCCGCAACACTTTCCTCAGCCAATCCGAGCTCACGTCGCTAGACCAGTAGCTTATCTGGTAGTCGTCCGCCACGCGGATGTAACTACCCTCGCCCGACGAGCAGCAGAATTAGAAGATCGCCAGCACCACACAACCACCTGGACTTGACGCCTCTCTTGTCACCCGGGACCACGCGCTGCTTCGGCCGTGGACTCTGGCGCTGGACTCCTTGTGTGGCTTGTGAGATGAGACTTGAATTTCCTCCCTACTACGGATGTCTAAGAAGGAGAACTTTTCTGAAGGTAGTCTCACCCAGATATACACTAATTTTGTTTTCCAAGAACTTTGTTGTCAAAGAAGTCATTCCTCTATTTTTAAAGAAGGATTTTTCTTATTTGTTTTGAACTGCCAACACAGCACAGAACTTACGTTTGTGAACATAAACTGATTGTGTCAATCAATTGATTTGTGAGTGTAAGCCGGCCGGGGTGGCCGAACGGTTCTGGGCGCTACAGTCTAGAACCGCGCGACCGCTACGGTCGCAGGTTCGAATCCTGCCTCGGGCATGTATGTGTGTGATGTCCTTAGGTTAGTTAGGTTTACGTAGTTCTAAGTTCTAGGGTACTGGTGACCTCAGAAGTTAAGTCCCATAGTGCTCAGAGCCATTTGAATCATTTTTATTCAAATACAGAGATATGTAAAGAGGCAGAATACAGCGCTGCGGTCGGCAACGCCTGAATAAAGCAACAAGTGTCTGGCGCAATTGTTAGATAAGTTACTCCTGCTACACTAGCAGGTTATCAAGATGTAAGTGAGTTTGAACGTGGTGTTATGGTCGGCGCACGAGCGATGGGGCACAGCATCTCCGAAGTAGTGAAGAAGTGGGGATTGTTCCTTACCACCATTTCACGAGTGCACCGTGAATATCAGGAATTCGGCAAAACGTGAAACCTCCGACATCGCTGCGGCCGGAAAAGATCCTGCAAGAAGGTGACCAACGACGAAAGAAGAGAATCGTTGAACGTGACAGAAGTGCAACCCTTCCGCAAATTGCTGCAGATTTCAGTGCTGCGCCATCAGCAAGTGTCAGCGTGCGAACCATTCAACGAAACGTCATCGATATGGGTTTTCGGAAGCGAAGGCCCACTCGTGTATCTTTGATAACTGAATGTCACAATGCTTACGCCTCACCTGTGTCCGTAAACACCGACACTGGACTGCTGACGGCTGTAAACATGTTGCCTGCTCGGACGAATCTCGTTTCAAATTGTATCGAACGGATGGACGTGTACGGGTATGGAGACAACGCCATGAATCCATGGAACCTGCATATCAGCAGGGGACTGTTCAAGCTGGTGGTGGCTGCGTAATGGTGTGGGGCGTGTGCAGTTGGGATGGTATGGGACCCCTGATGCATCTAGATACGACTATGACAGGTGACACGTACGTAAGCGTCCTGTCTGATCAGCTACATCCATTCATGTCCATTGTGCATTCCGAAGGACTTGGACAATTCCAGCAGGACAATGCGACGACCCACACATCCAGAATCGCTACAGAGTGGCTCCAAGAACACACTTCTGAGTTTAAACACTTCCGCTGGCCACCACCTTCCCAGACATGAACGTTATTGAGCATACCTGGGATGCCTTGCAATGTACTGTTAAGAGATCTCGACTCCCTAGTACTCTTACGCATATATGGGCTGCCCTTCAGGATTCGTGGTGTCATTCCCTCCAACACTATTTCAGACAAAGTCGAGTCCATGCCACGTCGTATTGCGGCACTTCTACGTGCTCGTGAGGGCCGTACGCGATATTAGGCAGGTGCCAGTGTCTTTGGCTCTTAGTATAAATAACTATAGAATATAATGTACGAATGAGAAAAGACCGAGAGCTTAAATGGTGGAAAACGAAGTACTACTCAGTGACCGTAAAGTTCAGTAGGAAGGCAATAGTTTATGGACTGCCAATACTACCAGTGCCCGTATGCACGACGTCGAAGGGAGCACATAGGAAAACAGCTTTCCCACTCCCAGCCTCAAGTGTCCCAAAGTGAGGAAGTGGGCCAGAATCACAACAACACGCAACCAGGGGCAGGGGCAGGTCGCGTCACCAATGCGTAGCGTCTCAGTTTCCATGGTCCCGCTCGAACCTGTTACAGTACAAAAACGCGCTGCCCAGAGTCACACCACACAAGCTATGCGCATCTCAATTTGAGCGTAGTCAAAGCTGCACGCCAAACGGACATATTGCTAGAGCTCTACACGTGCTTCAAGCTGCTCGGTCACAACTGGCCGCAGGCACTCGGACAATGGAGTATGACAGAGCTGCAAACACTACGCACACATCAGCCGTTTGTTCATCCCTGGCCACCTATGCTCTTGCTCGCCCAGCTGCCCTCAGGTCGGCACGCGAGCTGGAACACACTACTTTACAGAGGATGAATCGCCTAAAACTTGCACCGCAAATTATGCGGAGATGGAAAATGGCATTGACGTGCAGTTTTCACAGAAAGGATTGGTTGTCAGGGGCTCGTACGGTGACCCGATCAACAGATCGTAATAATACTTAAACAGTGTATCTTTCGTGAAAACGTACACTTTTTAAATGGAACAATGCCTATTGACATTAACAGACTAAATGCGGGGTAAATTATAATGTGGGAGGTTTTTCTTCACGTTGTAGAAAGGCAAAGTCTATTCTCACAAAAGATTACGCGCTCGCAGAAATATCTCCGTATGTTCACATGCATGACATACCTGTTACAATTAAACACTATGTGCTGATATCATTAACCTTTGTTGTTCTGTAATTGTCACTTCCATGTAGCATAATTTTGGTATAATTATCGGTTTAGATTCGTCTAATTACAACTGAAAGAAACGAATTTTTCGTGCCATACCGATGGTAGGTAATGAAAACCACGTAATTTCATTTTACTAAATTTTACAACAGAAGCCAAAAACGACTTCTTAAAAAATATGTAAAGTGACACAAATAAAGCTGCTACATATGCAACTAAACTGTAGAAGGGTAGCTACTGACGCATTAGAAAAATCCACGCGCTTTTGAATCTCTCTTTGGTAGAATACTGGTTACTGGAATTACGAGAACAGATGGAGTTACGAGGTTTTAGTTGCCTACCAACGACCCGCTTTTCGCCTTTACTGTTTACAAGGCATTGTCTGTGGCAAATTTCGTAGCTGCTGCTCTACATAAGCTATTGTTCCGCTTTTATAACCTTTTTTTTCTCTACTACCATTTCAAGTTTCATTTGCACAGCACTGGGAACTGAACACTCATTTCCTTCATATTATGTTTTGGCAACAACATCCAGCGTTGTGCCTTTGGTCTACAACTTGTGCTGCTAGTTCCAGCAGCCTTTCTTCCCAGCGAACGGAGAACCCAACTCTCAGCATCCGAGTTCCTTCTATCTTTGATTTATTTTCAGTACCTCTGTGTAAGAGGCAAAAAGTCAACGGAAGAGCTGTGTTACGGGGATCGACAGGTTATCAGGCAGTCGCTCAAAGAATTTTGGAGGAATGAATTTGGAAGGTTTAAGATAGTAAAGTTTTCGTATCAGATCATTTAGCACAAGTTACAAGGATAGCAACATTACTTTATGGAACAATTAACGACGTTAGTAACTGAGACGTATCTTATCTCAGACATTATCTAAGAAGCTCCACTGCACCTTACTGTCTGTAATCAGATCATTTTAAATAGTCGTGATGCCGGCTTTTCATTGTCTTTTCTCATCGAGAGGTCATAGAGTAATAAAATAACTTTCATTTGCACACGTTGACGCCACATTGTAATTTTTATTGTACCATCTTTCGCAATATTAATAATAATTCTATATTCATAAATTTGCTTTCGTTACTTGTAGTAGCTGGTTTCTTTCCATCTGCTTTGATTTAAAAAATGATTTGCACTTCACTGAGGTGTTAATAACGACTCGTTTGTTGACTCATTTGATGACGCAACGATCGAGCGATAGTCCGTCTATCGCAAATCAATATAATATTAAAATTGAGCCTGCATCTTTTGGTGACGTTTTCTGCCTTTCGTACTAATGCGAACTGTACATGTGTCTCGGTTAGTTAATTTTCATATTTTTACTCGTCGTCAGAAAGGGCATCTAAACGATATTTTCTGCATTACAATGGCGGTAACTTTAGAAATACTACGTCTGATTTTAACAAAGAATTTAAACGTTACAGCCAGAGTGCAATGAAGTTAGAGTTTTCCCGTTGACGTGGCTGTCCCCCTTAACTAATGTCTCTGCTACTCAAATAACAAAGCAATATTAAATAAAATAAATTAAATGGTACAAGTTTCACGAGAGGGCAATAGAATAGGACGGATGGCTGGTCATAGAGGCTCACCAATGCCGAGGTGTAGAGACTGGAGAGGAATGAAGGCGGAAATCGCTTGCGGATTTGTTTAGGGAACTACCTTAGCAGTTATTTTGGGTTTGGAATCAGCAGTTGAGGTGAAAAACGGCACAATAAGAAAATGATATAATATACAGTGTCATTCAAGACGAAGTTCACGTAATTTGGGAGCTGATTGTACACTGAAAAAAAAAGCGAAAAATTGTGTCCGATTTTCACTCTTTATGGAACTGGAGCGGGTTGAAGACTACTCACATCCATGAATGATTGCGATGAGAAGTGTGGACTTTACTTACCGAAACAGTGTGTAGGCGCTGTGGTGGACACAATAATGGTGGGATAGATGACTGGTCCGTCCCACAAGAGGTATTCAAAGAGTTCTCCACCCATCTGAATGCACCTGTCATCACGTTGGAGGGTGTGTTTCGTTGCGCATCGAACATCATCTGGACTGTCTTTAATGTGGGCAAAAGCGTAGTTGACGTGAACGACAAGTTCTTCACATGTATCCACCTTCGTAGCGTACACATCCCCCTTTAACCAGCCCCATATCAGATTGGGATATTTTGTGATCTCTCAAAGGCTTTTCATTGTGTGGATCATGAAATTCTTCTAGATAAGCTTAAGTATTGTGGTATGAGTGGGACAGTGCACAAACAGTTTAATTCATACTTAAATGGAAGAATGCAGAAGGTTGAAATTAACAGTACAGATAGTCCGCAAAAGCCAGCGGAGTCCTCTAACTGGGGAGGTATCAAGAATGGTGTTCCACATGGTTCAGTATTGGGTCCCTTATTGTTCTTAATATATATTAACGACTTGCCACTCTATATTCATGAAGACGCAAAGTTAGTTCATTTTGATGATGATACATTTAATCACACCCAAAAAGCAATAATATGCTGAGGAAATTGCAAATACTGTCTTTCAGAAAATTATTAAGCGGTTCTGTGCAAACAGACTCTCACTAAATTTTGAGAAAACGCAGTTTATACAATTCTGTACAAGTAGAGAAATTGAATTGGAAGAAGCACATCGATGATATGCTGAAACGGTTAGGTTCAGCTACTTATGCTATTAGCGTTATTGCAAGTTTTGGTGATAAACATATCAGTAAATTAGCCTACTATGCCTACTTTCATTCATTGCTTTCATATGGCACCATATTTTGGGGCAATTCATGATTAAGAGAGAAAGTATTCATTGCACAAAAGCGTGTAATCAGAATAATAGCTGGAGCCCACCCAAGACCACCTTACAGACATTTATTTAAGGAACTCGGGATATTCACAGTGCCTCACAATACATATATTCACTTATGAAATTTGTCATTAATAACCCATCCCAATTCAAAAATAACAGGGAAGTGCATAGCTACAACAGTAGAAGAAATGATGATATTCACTATTCTGGATTAAATCTCAATTAGGCACAGAAAGGGGTGAATTATGCTGCAACAAAAGTCTTTGTTCATTTGCGAAATAGTATTAAATGTCTGAAAGATAACCAACCAGCATTTAAAAGCAAATTAAAAGAATTTCTGAATGATAACTACTTCTACTCAATAGATGAATTCTTACATATGAAGCAGTAACTGTACAAAAAATTAATTAATTAATTAGTTTGTCTAAAGAAAACTTTTGTTAAAGTGACACGTTCCACATCATTACGAAATGTCTCATTCATGATCTACTGAAGAAGGATTAATGTATGTGCGTATGTATGTATGTATGTAAATCTAATGGAGTTAGATCAGGTGATCTGGCAGACGAGCTAATGGATCCGCCACGTCATTGTTGAGGAAACGCGTTATTCAGATACAGGGATATTTGTCTGGTACAGTGAACCGGTGATATATCATATTGCATGTACACTTGCCATCGTTGCTCTAATGCCACGTCTCCTATCAGGAAATATGCGTATGCTGCGACTGTCGTGCGAAGTGGCAGAAATCCAGGTACTATCACCAGTCATCAATCGTACCACACCAGACATTCACCGAGAACCTAAGTTGGGATTTTGTTTCCCTAGTGTCATGTGGGTTCTCCATCGCCCACGTTTGAGAATTGCGGGCGTCCATGATACCACTGCGAGCAAATATAGCCTCACCTGCTAAAGAAGTGTGTTGCACGGCGTCTCTGTGTACAGCCAAGCATTCACAAAATTGCTGTCTGCTTACTGAGCCACCTGGATGCAGATATTGCCCGGACTACACAGGGCACGGGTACAAGCCCTCGGAATGTAACGTACGCCACACTCGTTTTTGTGGAATATCGAGGTGATGACTGATGCTCCGCGTTACTGGCGGTGAGACTCCGTTGAACCACTGCAGAATGCCTACCCTTTCCTCAACTGACTGGACGGCCTCATGTACTGATGTTACATGAGCACTGGATTGTGTTCCAGATTTATGCAACGTTAGAAAAGGCCTGGAAAATACTCTGGCACAGGGGCGTCGACCAGGCATTGGTATTTCCTAACAGCCGCACGGGCACTGCCATTACAGTACCTGTACACACCAACATGTCTGCGTATCCTGCCCAGGTGAACGTATGCGCATGTTGGTATTCACATATACCATGGGTTTGCTCAATTAAGCGACACTCAAGTACGACTCTTGCACGTCGTTATGACTGCACACTGATCGAACCCACGATTGCACACTGGGTACGCTTGCAGCTGCTGCCTCAGCGCGACATCACATCTCTTGGAGAGCCCCCACACCTCTTGTACGATGTATCAGTCATCCGCCCCATCATTGTTATTCTACATCAGAGCCCTCACACAGTTTTTTTACTATAAAAAACAGTCTTGATCACAATTTATTTATTACAGTGACCGGTTTCGACCACTACTGCGGTCATCTTCAGATCTACAAGTCCTATACAAAGCTTTAATTAGAGGGCTACATACATTAAAGAAAATACATAAAGTTATAAATCTATGAAACGATTATTTACCAATGAGTAAGAACCTCCTTCTGCTGGGGAATCACTACTGGAGAAACCAGAGCACGTCTTACTATATATAATGGAGGCTCCGCCCACTTCTGACGTAATGATGTGATTACTAAGCAGTGGGTTGTAAGTCGAATAACAATGTAAGTTTTCTTAGTTAAAAGAACATCGTCAAGAAAGGAAAATAAACACACACTAAACTTATCTTGTTTAACAGGTATTGTCAATTAAGAAGCGTTAAAAGTATTTTACCATGTAGGATAAATGAACTACGTTTTGACAGTACATGGGTTGCCCTCTCAAGGCCTGTTAGTGAACCATTTGGAACCACTGGTTGCCATGGTGAAGTTGGACTCCGTTCCAAAGATGTGGCAGCAGGCTTCTTTCTAACGAAGTTGTTGCGAAAGTGGAATGGCAAAGACTGTCACGTCAGACGATGTACTATTGAGCAGCAACATGTCGATATTGAAACGATTTTCAATAAGTAGACTGCAATAATCGTTAACTGATATGTGTAGTACATGCTGCACAGATAGGATTTACTGGTTTAACAAGAGACTTCCATTTACATAGATTACATAATAAGTCTTACAGATCAATACTTTAAAAAAAATCAAGAGGGCACAGTAGTTGTGCATATTTTTGAAATATTGTCTATGAAGTTCATATGTAGATTCCATTCTTTTTTTACATCTGACTATTTTTAAAAGGCATTGCTATGTCCTATGTCGCATGCCAGTCTTATAAACAAAAAAAATAATGAAAATGGAAGGAATTTAAAATCATAATACTACAAGCCGTAGTGTCAAAAATAAAGGGATGTGAATTAGCAATATGCAGTCTTAAAGCCTATAGCCAAACATTCTAAAAACAGATAGTCAGTCATAAAATAATGTTTGGCGAATTAAAATTACAAAGCAAAGATAAAATATTCACTAAAGGTCTTAATAATTTTAAAAACGAAGGACAGAAGAGTGAACATTCTAAAGCAGATAGTCGAAAAGCTCAAAGAAATGTTTGTCTTTGAATTCAAGTTGTAGCTGCTAAATACTTTAGAAGAAATTGAAATCTATTCACTTCACAAAAGTAAACCGTTATCTGTTTTGAATGAACAACTGTGCCCTCTCGATTTTTTAAAGCATTGATCTGTAAGAATTATTATGTAGATTAGATTACACCAAATATTGCATGACACTAATGTTTAAGAAGTGTTGTTGTTTTTTTTTCTTTAATTTATATCTAAAAATTCAGCCAATGAGTAGTAGGAGTTGTCATCTAGGAATTCTTTTAATTTATTTTTAAACGTTAGTTGGCTATCTGTCAGGCTTTTGATGCTGTTTGCTAGGTGACCAAAGACTTTTGTGGCAGCATTATTTACCCCTTTCTGTGCCAAAGTCAGATTTAACCCTGCATAGTGAAGATCATCCTTTCTCCTGGTGTTATAGCTATGCACACTGCTATTACTTTTGAACTGGGTTGGATTACTAACAACAAATTTCATTTGTGAATATATATATACTGTGAGGTTACTGTGAGGATCCCTTGATCCTTAAATAGATGTCTGCAGGATTCTGATTACACGTTTTTGAGCAATGAATACTTTTCTACTCAACGATGAATTACCCCAGAATATGATGCCATACGAAAGCAGTGAATGAAAGTAGGCATAGTGGGCTAATTTACTGAGATTCTTATCACCAAAATTTGCAATAACCCTAATAGCATACGTAGCTGAATTCAGACGTTTCAGTAGACCATCAATATGTTGCTTCCAGCTTAACCTCTCATCAATGGACACACCTAAAAATTTTGAAAATTCTACCTTAGCTACAGACATCTGTTCAAAGTCTATATTTATTGCTGGATTACTTTTTGGATGTTATTACTGTACTTGTATCATCAGCAAAAAGAACTAACTTCGCATCTTCATCAATGTGGAATGATAAATCATTAATGTATATCAAGAACAATTAAGGACGTAAGACCGAACCCTGTGGGACCCCATTCTTGATAGCCCCCCCCAGTTTGAGGAATCAGCTATTGTTTTAACATTACATGAACCACTTATTTCAACTTTCTGCATTCTTCCAGTTAAGTATGAATTAAACAATTTGTGCACTGCCCCACTCAAACCATAATGAATTAGCTTATCTAAAAGAATTCCATGAGTTACACAATCAAAGGCCTTTGAGAGATCACAAAAAATACCAATGGGTGATGTCCAGTTATTCAGAGCATTTAATACTTGATCAGTGTAAGCGTATATAGCATTTTCTGTTGAAAAGCCTTTCTGAAAACCAAACTGACATTTTGTTAGTACTTTATTTTTACAAATATGGGAGGCTACTCTTGAATACATTACTTTCTCAAAAATTTTTGATAGAGCTGTCAGAAGAGAGATTGGGTGGTAGTTGTTGACATTCGACGTATCCCCCTTTTCATGCAATGGTTTTACAATGGCATATTTCAGTCTATCGGGGAAAACAGCCGGCTCTAAAGAGCTATTACATACGTGGCTGTGGGGAACAAGCTTTAAGTACCTTGCTGGAAATGCCATCAATTCCGTAAGAGCTTTTACTTTCAGTGAGTTTATTATTTTCCTGATTTCAGAGGGAGAGGTTGGTGGAATTACAGTTGTTTCAAACTGCACAGGTATGGCCTCCTCTATTAGTAGCCTTGCCTCTTCTAGTGAAGATCTAGATCCTATTTTCTCCACAACATTTAAAAAATGATTATTGAAAATATTTTGAATTTCTGATTATTTGTTAGTCATTCAGTTTTATGGCACTAAAGTCTTCCTGTGCTCTTGGTTGCCCTGTTTCCCTTTCAATAATATTCCAAATTGCTTTAATTTTATCATCAGAGTTACTGATCTCAGACATGATACACATGCTTCTGGACTTTTTAATAACTTTTCTTAGTACCGCACAATAGTTTTTATAATATTGAACAATTTCTGGGTCAGTACTCCCTCTTGCTGTTGGATACAGTTCTCTTTTATGGTTGCAAGATATTCTTATTCCTTTAGTTAGCCAAGGTTTTTTATATGTTTTCTTGGAATTATGTTTAACTATTTTCTTGGGAAAACAATTTTCAAATACCCTTAAAAATGTATCGTGAAATAAGTCATACTTCAAGTTTGCATCGTGTTCCTTATACACTTCATGCCAGTCTAGCTGCTGTAGGCTTTCCCTAAAGTTTGCAATATTTATATTGTTAATTGAACGCACTGCTTTGAAAGTCTGATTTGATATACTGCATGGAGCTATGTCATGTACTGTAACTAGCTGTGCACCATGATCTGAAAGACCATTCTAAACAGGATAAGCATTTATGTCCTTGAACTTATCTTCGTCTATAAAGAAGTTATCTGTCAATGTACTGCTGTTCTTTGTTATCCGAGTAGTAATCTATGTAAATGGAAGTCTCTTATTACACCAGTAAATCGTATCTGTGCAGCATGTACTACACATGTCAGTTAACGATTATTGCAGTCTAATCATTGAAAATCGTTTCAAAAGCGACATGTTGCTGCCCTATAGTACATCGTCTGACGTGACAGTCTTTGCCATTCCACTTTCGCAAAAACTTCGTTAGAAAGAAGCCTGCTGCCACATCTTTGGAACGGCGTCTAACCTCAACATGGCAACCAGTGGTTCCAAATGGTTCACTAACAGGCCTTGAGAGGGCAACCCATGTACTGTCAAAACGTAGTTCATTTATCCTACATGGTAAAATACTTTTAACGCTTCTTAATTGACAATACCTGTTAAACAAGCTAAGTTTAGTGTGTGTTTATTTTCCTTTCTTGACAATGTTCTTTTAACTAAGAAATTTTACATTGTTAGTAATGACATCATTCCGTCAGAAGTGGGAGGAGCCTCCATTATATATAGTAATACGTGCACTGGTTTCTCCAGTAGTGATTCCCAAGCAGAAGGAGGTTCTTACTCATTGGTAATTCATCGTTTCATAGCTTTATAACTTTACGTATTTTCTTTAATGTATATAGCCCTCTAATTAAAGCTTTGTATAGGACTTGTAGGTCTGAAGATGACCACAGTAGCGGTCATCGTAGTAAATAAATTGTGATCAGGACTGTTTTTTATAGTAAATATTTGTAAAACATTGATCACTCTTCACTCCCACATTGTATTCAAAAGTAGCCCCCACACAGTGTTTTGGTAAGTAATAATTCACACTTGTCTTCAAGTCCATTCATGGATGTGTGTAGTCTTCAATCTGCTAAAGTTTCATAACGATCTAAAACCGGACATCACCTCACAAACTATGTGACAATTGTCAAGAATCACCCTATCAAGGACATCGAATTTAGCGGAAGTGCAGGGTGCAACCAATCGGTGTGTACGTGAAAAGTTAGAGGACTGTTTGACATCAAGTAAATGACTGCGGTTATGTAAATATATTTTTTTCTAAATGGTAATAAACTTTTTCTCATTTACATGCTGTAGTGAAGTGTGTGTGAGAAGGAGGTGCGGCGCACTGGAAGCGGGTACTCACGTCGTGGACGGTGAAGTCGTCCATCTGGGCGACGTCTCGCAGCCGCTCTATCTCGACGAGGCAGAGCCGCGGGTTGTCGTGGAAGAGCAGGCCGCCGCGGCGGATGCTGAACTCGGGGTCGGGCCCCCTGCGGTCCCAGTCCCACAGCGCCTGCAGGTTGTCGTTGCTCATCACCACCAGCGCCGGCTTGTCCGCCGAGTCGCCGCCGTGGATCACCCGCAGGCTGCGCAGGAAGTCCAGCGACCGCAGCCCGAACGAGCGCGTCACCTGCGCACAGCCACACACCGGTCCCACACTGCCTGCGGGTCCACACGTAGCACGACAACACAGCGTCCAACTAAAAAACTTTCCGCAGTACTGACCTTCTAATTTTGAGTAATGGAATAATTTTTATATAATATACAGAATGTATCAAAAACAGGGTTGCCACAAGTCTCCATAAGTGAAATACCCTGATATTTCTCTGATTTCCCAGACAAGTTTTAGCATTTTCACCTGAAAAATTATGAAATCTCAAGTCTAAGTAAAGTCTTTCAAATTCTAAAGGTGGCAGGGGTAAAATACAGGGAGCGAAAGGCTATTTACAATTTGTACAGAAACCAGATGGCAGTTATAAGAGTCGAGGGGCATGAAAGGGAAGCAGTGGTTGGGAAGGAAGTGAGGCAGGGTTGTAGCCTCTCCCCGATGTTATTCAATCTGTATATTGAGCAAGCAGTAAAGGAAACAAAAGAAAAATGTGGAGTAGGTATTAAAATCCATGGAGAAGAAATAAAAACTTTGAGGTTTGCCGATGACATTGTAATTCTGTCAGAGAGAGCAAAGGACTTGGAAGAGCAGTTGAACGGAATGCACAGTGTCTTGAAAGGAGGATATAAGATGAACATCAACAAAAGCAAAACGACGATACTGGAATGTAGTCGAATTAAGTTGGGTGATGCTGAGGGAATTTGATTAGGAAATGAAACATTTAAAGTAGTAAAGCAGTTTTGCTATTTGGAGAGCAAAATAACTGATGATGGTCGAAGTAGAGAGGATATAAAATGTAGACTGGCAATGCCATGCAAAGCGTTTCTGAAGAATAGAAATTTGTTAACATCAAGTATAGATTTAAATGTCAGGAAGTCGTTTCTGAAAGTATTTGTATGGAGTGTAACCATGTATGGAAGTGGAACATGGACAATAAGTAGTTTGGACAGGAAGAGAATAGAAGCTTTCGAGATGTGGTGCTACAGAAGAATGTTGAAGATTAGGTGGGTAGATCACGTAACTAATGAGGAGGTATTGAATAGGATTGGGGAGAAGAGAAGTTTGTGGCACAACTTGACCAGAAGAAGGGATCGGTTGGTAGGACATGTTCTGAGGCATCAAGGGATCACAAATTTAGCATTGGAGGGCAGCGTGGAGGGTAAAAATCGTAGAGGGAGACCAAGAGATGAATACACTAAGCAGATTCAGAAGGATGTAGGTTGCAGTAGGTACTGGGAGATGAAGGAGCTTGCACAGGATAGATTAGCATGGAGAGCTGCATCAAACCAGTCTCAGGACTGAAGACCACAACAACAACAAGTAAAGACCTACGCTATGTGATCAAAATGTCCAGACACCCCCCCCAAAAAAAACATACGTTTTACATATTAAGTGCATTGTGCTGCCACCTACTGCCAGGTACTCTATATCAGCGACCTCAGTAGTCATCAGACATCTTAAGAGAGTAGAATGGGGCGCTCCGCAGAAATCACGGACTTCGGACGTGGTCAGGTGATTGGGTGTCACTTGTGTCATACGTGTGTAGGCGAGATTTACACATTCTTAAACCTCTCTAGGTCCACTATTTCTGATGCGATAGTGAAGTGGAAACTTGAAGGGACGCATACAGCTCACAAGCGTACAGGCCGACCTCGTCTGTTGACTCACAGAGACCGCCGACATTTGAAGAGGGTCGTAATGTGTAATAGGCAGAGACCTATCCAGACCATCACACAGGATTTCCAAACTGCATCAGGATCCACTGCAAGTACTATGACAGTTAGGCGGAAGATGAGAAAACTTGCATTTTGTGGTCGACCGGCTGCTCATAAGCCACACATCACGGCGGTAAATGCCAAACGAAGCCTCGTTTGGTGTAAGGGGCGTAAACACTGGATGACTGAACAGTGAAAAAACGTTGTGTGGAGTGACGAATCACGGTACACAATGTGGCGATCCGACGGCAGGGTGTGGGTATGGTGAATGCCCGGTGAACGTCATCTGCCAGCGTGTGTAGTGCCAATAGTACCTTCGGAGGCGATGGTGTTATGGTGTGGTCGTGTTTTTCATGGAACGGGCTTGCACCCCTTGTTGTTTTACGTGGCACTATCACAGCACAGGCCTACACTGACGTGTTAAGCACATTCTTGCTTCCCACTGTTGAAGGGCAATTCGGGGATGGCGATTGCATCTTTCAACAGGATCGAGCACCTGTTCATAACGCACGGCTTGTGGCGGAGTAGTTACACGACAATAACATCTTGGCCTGCACACAGTCCTCACCTGAATCCGTTGGGATGTTTTGGATCGCCGACTTCGTGCCAGGCCTCACTGATCGACATCGATACCTCTCCTCAGTGCAGCATTCCATGAAGAAAGGGCTGCCATTCCCCAACAAACCTTCCAGCACCTGATTGAACGTATGCCTGCGAGCGTGACTGAAAGCTGTCTTCAAAGCTAAGGGTGGGCCAACACCATATTGAATTCCAGCATTACCGATGGAGGGCGCCACCAACTTGGAAGTCATTTTCAGCCAGATGTCCCGATACTTTTGATCACATCTTCTCTGGTCTTTAGCTTCCCTTGTTGTTCCACTCATTATTTCAATTAACCATCAACTAAACCCCTGCTAGAAGAATTCGGTGCCAGCCACGGACGGGTGAGCGGCCGACAGGCTTGCAGGGAGCGGAGAATTTGTCTGCTCCAGTAACCACCTCAATCAAAGTGCATTGGTTATCATGCCACCGTCTCTGGCAGACCACTGACGGCTACAAGTTCAAGACGTGGAATATCTCCTTCAGTGTCCCTGATGGAAAAGAGCTTACGGCAGTGTGGGCCAGGAGTCCCCCATTCGGGGAAGTTCGGCCGCCGAGGGCAAGTACTTGTTGCATTCGGCGCCACACTGAGCGACTTGCACGTCAGAGATGGGGAATATATGATGATGAGGACAACACATCACCTAGATCCTGAGCGGAGAAAATCTCCTCCCCCAGCCGGGAATCGAACCCGGGCCCCTTGGCGTGGCATTCCGCCGCGCTGACCACTCAGCTAAAGGGGGCGGACACAGTGTCCTAGCTGCACCACGAAATGTACTCTTAATGAACTAGGGCTTCACGAGAATGAAACACTGGATGTCCTTCAATACTGGGCTGAAGGAAAGTCTCTGTACACGAAAAAGGAAAGCAAAGTAAGATTAGGACCCCCCCCCCCCCCCCTCCCGGCTTTCCGGGCGGGAAGGAGCGCCTGATCCCCGGCACGAATCGGCCCGGCTGATCGGTGTCGAGGTCCGGTGAGCCGGCCAGTCTGAGGATGGTTTTTAGGCGGTTCTCCATCTGCCTCGTCGAATGCGGGCTGGTTCCCCTTATTCCGCCTCAGTTACACTATGTCGGCGATTGCTGCGCAAACAAGTTCTCCACGTACGCGTACACCACCATTACTCTACCACGCAAACATTGGGGTTACACTCGTCTGGTGTGAGACGTTCCCTGAGTGGTCCACCGGGGGCCCAAACGCACAGTAACCCTAGGTTCGGTGTGGGGCGGTGAAGGGGTGAAGTGGACTACGGTAGTCGTGGACCACTGCGGCTGCGGCGGGGACGGAGCCTCTCTGTCGTTTCTAGGTCCCCGGTTAACATACATGCATGCAAGATTGGGATGTCGCCTTGAGGCCACTGTCGATCTCTTGGATGACTCTTGACGGAAGCTTGGATGCGGGTGGCGTCTGGCGTTACCTTGAGGTGTCCGTTGATCTCCTGGATGAGCCCGAAGCGGCTGGGCAGCTCCTCGGACAGGTCGTGCTCGTCGTCGGACAGGATGAAGGTGAGCGAGCCGTCGACGTGCGTGCACTGCCGGAACTTGTCCATGTCGGCCAGCGTGCGCACCACGCTCTCGCGGCCGTCCCCACACACCTGCCGAGCACACAGCGCGGGTCACAAGGCTGTTTGACCTTCAGGCTCAAAATTATGCAGTTGGTACAGGGTCCCAAACTGAAGGAAGGAAGGAGGAAAGACTGGGGGTCTAACGTCCCATCAACACTGAGGTCATTACAGACGCAGTACGAGCTGGGACTGTGTCAAGGATCAGGAAGGACATCGGTCGTTCCTTTTCCTTTAAAGGAACCGTCCAACATTTGCCTGAGTTGATTTTGGGGAATCACGGAAAACCTATATCTGGATGGCGGGACGTCGATTTGAACCATCGACCTCCCAAGAGTAAGTCCAGTGTGCTCATCACTGCGCCACCTCGCTCGGTGATCCTAAATTGATTACTCTGCCAAAACAATAATGACCGGTTTGATGGAATGTTTGAGTCGAGCAAAATCAAGATTCGCTATAAATTATACAATGGATTTTGTCGGAATTTTCATAGCCAACGAAGAGTGGGAAATGGACAAATGGGGCATCAAACTGACGAGCGTGAAGTATAATTGCTTAAAAGCAATCAAGGTTCAAATGGCTCTAAACACTATGGGACCCAACATCTGAGGTCATCAGTCCCGTAGACATAGAACTACACCGAGCGAGGTGGCGCAGTGGTTAGACACTGGACTTACATTCGGGAGGACGACGGTTCAATCCCGTGTCCGGCCATCCTGATTTAGGTTTTCCGTGATTTCGCTAAATCACTCCAGGTAAATGCCGGGATGGTTCCTCTGAAAGGGCACGGCCGACTTCCTTCCCCATCCTTCCCTAATCCGATGAGACCGATGACCACGCTGTCTGGTCTCCTTCCCCAAACAAATAACCAACCAACATAGAACTACGAAAACGTAACGAACCTAAGGTCATCACACACATCCATGCTCGAGGCAGGATCGAACCTGTGACCGTAGCACCCGCGTGGTTACGGAATGAAAGGCCTAGAACCGCAAGGCCACAGCGGCCGGCCAGTAATCAAGGTTACTAACAGAAAATTAATTAGTGATTTGAGGGAAATTTTTGTCCAAATTATGCCGGCCAGTGCGGCCGTGCGGTTCTAGGCGCTAGAGTCGGGAACCGAGCGACCGCTACGGTCGCAGGTTCGAATCCTGCCTCGGGCATGGATGTGTGTGATGTCCTTAGGTTAGTTAGGTTTAATTAGTTCTATGTTCTAGGCGACTGATGACCTCAGAAGTTAAGTCGCATAGTGCTCAGAGCCATTTGAACCATTTGTTATCCAAATTTTCATAGCCAAACGAAAAGTGGGAAGTGGGTAAATATGATATCAAGCTGATGCATCTGAAGTCTAGTTTTCTTCAAAAATACTTCATTGCTTGAAAGTAAACAGGAGAAATAAGAAAAAGTAGACAATGGATTTTTGCACGACTTTCTTAGCCAAACGTAGAGTGGGAAATTAGAAAATGGGTATCTGCCGGACCATCGTGGGTCAGTTCCGCAAAAAAAAGTTTATTTATTTCAGAGTAACCTAGGAAATTGAGAGAAATTTAATTACTGATTTGAGGGACAATTTTTGTCCCATTGCAGAATGGCAAATGGGCAAATGTGGTATCAAATTTACCAGCGTGGGGCCTAGTTTTCACAAAAAACGTACTTAATTGGTTGAAAGTAATGAGGGTAATTAAGAAAACCTTAATTATTGATTTTAGGGAAGACTAAACTAATTCGCGAGCAGATACTGCTAGCTATGTAAATGAAGTGTCAAAATGATCATCTCTTCAACGCATAGCAATTTTGCACATACAGTGATACATTCCACCGATATTTACTTCTGCAATCGGTTCCATTCCAATAGAGTACTGAAGTTAGGGAATTTCGAGGCCACGATGTTTCGAGAAGAAAACGAAAATCAGAAGTAAAAAAATTCATCTTCTTCAGATCTAGCTGTTTCAGGATGAAAAGTTTCATTGGTGTGATATTAAACTGTCAACTGACCACTAAATTCAGGACATTTCGAGAACAGAAGTCTCTAGCTATGCAAGTGACGTATCAAAAAGATCATGCTTTGCGAGATAAACTTGAAAATAAAAAAAGAATTTTGAAGAAAATTGTAAAGCGTTTCGTGAACTGATTTGTCTACAAGAGAGACAACTGAAATAAATTTCAGAAACGTTTGTCACTCATTTGGATAAAGGTCGAAATGCTGTACAACAAATGAGGTACCGACGGAGAATTTTAAGTTTAATGTTTAACTTAGAATCCTGGAACCTTAAAGATTTCTAGAGGGTGATTGCTTAATGTTCTATGTAGACCGCGCAGTCCGCTGTTGTGTGGCCTTGACATATTTCTGTCTTCTGTGCCAGAAAATGCAAAAGAGTTCAAACAATTTTTCAGTCTAAAATATTTTTCAATACAGAATTCTTCAAATACGAGGAGAGAGAATGCGCGTTCATGATCTCCACGTCAACTGCTGTGGATGATCTCGAGCATCATTCAGAGGAACCTCAATCGGTTTTATTTCTTAATCTGACACCAATCATTTCACAAAACATTTGACCACGGTTTTTGAAACTTTTTTTAAATTTAAAGCCGCAAACAAATTACACATTATTATTAATAAAGACAAAAGAGAAAAGCTCACAATGCAAAACCAGTTTCAAGTAAAAAAAGGAAAAGCTGCAAGGTAACAGGAGCACATACAGCGTCTATGCAAGGGAGATGAATCTGAAGGCAATGTTATAGAAATGTAAGAAGACGTGCATGAAGAGGAGATATGATACTGCGAGAAGAATTTGACAGAGCACTGAAAGACCTCAGTCCAGACTAGGCACTGGGAGTATAAGACATTTAGTCAGAACTACCGTCAGCCTAGGGAGAGCCATCCATAACGAAACTCTTTAATATGGTGAGCAAGATGTACGAGACAAGGAAATACCGTCAGACTTCAAGAAGAACTTAATAACTGCAACTCCAAAGGAAGCAGGTGCTGGCAACTTTGAAAGTTACAAACTATCAGTCATAAGTTACAATTGCAAAATGCTAACATGTATTCTTTATAGGAGAATGGAAAAGCTGGTAGAATCCGATCTCGGGGAAGATCAATTTTGGTTCCGGAGAAATGTGGGAACACGCGAGGCAATACTGATCCTATGACTTGTGCTAGAAGATAGGTTAACGAAAGGCAAAAGTATTCGTAGGATTTTTAGAATTAGAGAAAGCTTTTGACAATGTTGACTGCAATACTCTCTTTGAAATTCTGAAGCTAGCAAGCGTAAAACATAGGGAGCGAAAGGCTATTTACCAGTGGTATAGAAACCAGACTCCATATGTAAGAGTGGAGGGACATGAAAGGAATGCAGTGGTGTAAAAGGGAATGAGGGTTGTAGCCTATCCTCGAACTTATTCAGTGTGTACGTAGAGTAAGCAGTAAACGAAACAGAAGAAAATTTTCGACTAGGAATTAAAGTCCAGGGAGAAGAAGTAAGCACTTTGGCGGTTGCCGATGTCATTGTAATTCTGTTAGAGGCAGCAAACGGCCTGGAACAGCAGTTGAACGAAGTGGACTGTGTCCTGAAAGGTGGACATGAGATGAACATTAACAAAAGTAAAACAAGGACAGTGGAATCTTGTCGAAGTAAATCATGCGATGCTGAAGGAATTAGACAAGAAAAGGAAATACTTTAGATAGTAGATGAGGTTTGCTATTTGGGCAGAAAAATAACTGACGATGGCCGAAATAGGATATAAAATGTATACTGATAATGGCAAGAAAAGCTTTTCTGAAGAAGAGAAATTTGTTAACACTGAATATAGATTTAAGCATTGGCTAAAAAATGGCTCTGAGCACTATGGGACTCAACTGCTGTGGTCATTAGTCCCCTAGAACTTAGAACTACTTAAACCTAACTAATCTAAGAACAGCACACAACACCCAGCCATCACGAGGCAGAGAAAATCCCTGACCCCGCCGGGAATCGAACCCGGAAACCCGGGCGTGGGAAGCGAGAACAATTTAAGCATTAGAAATTCTTTTTCTGAAGGTATTTGTCTCGAATGTAGCCATGCATAGAAGTGAATTGTAGACGGTAAACAGAATAGAAGCTTTTGAATGGTTGTGCTACAGAAGAGTGCTGAAGATTGGATGGGTAGATCATGTAACTGAAGTGGTGGTACCGAATAGAAGTGGGGAGCAAAGAAATCTGTGGTATAAGTTGACTAAAAAAAGGGATCACTTGATACGACACATTCAGAGACATCAAGGCATCATCAGTGTAGTACTGTAGTACTGCAGAGAAGCGGGGGGCAGGGGGGAGGAGTAAAAATAGTAGAGGGAAACCAAGAGTTAAATACAGTAAGCAGGTTCAGAAGGATGTAAGTTGCAGTAGTTATTCGGAGATGAAAAGGCTTGCAAAGAATAGAGTAGCGTGGACTGAAGACCACAACAACAACAGTAACAACGTGTAAGGGATCCGTGACGCCACGAACATATATATTAGTGTCCGGCACCCAGGTCGACAGCAGACACGAGTCGATTGTCGAGCGCTACAGGAGGCAGTGAGATTAGTGTCGAGTGAAAGGCAGTACTGGGAGGACGGGCAAGAATGGCGGTCGAGCTGAGTACGGTGTCAATGGCGGATGTGCCGAGTGAGGAGTAAATTGTAAATTCACCGGGATGTGACAAATGAGCGCATCCCCTTATCCTCGTGGGGCTGGCTCTCATCAATACCGATTCGCGAGTGATATAAAACCAAAAGTGACAAATGACGAATTAAGTGTTTCGCGTCAACCAAGGATTGTAGTGAGGATTTTTGTGAATGTTAACCATAATCATTGCGTGTGACGAAGTACTTAAAATCAGCAACAAATTAAAGATATAACCGTAACTAAACGTGTAAGGCGAAGGTAGCAACTGCCTCAGAATTTGTGTGTCAATAGAACATAGAACACATATCACTTTGTATATCGCAACCTTTGTGGTCTTTAATAACAGAAAAACTTTTAATCATCAATTATTCCGTCTCAGAACAGCCGCACTCTGTTGAAAGACCCCAGAAACCACAACAGAAAAACGGAGGGCCTTTCATCCATTATGTGCCGCAGGGGGGTGTCGTAGGACCGTTGCTATTCACAATATACATAAATGAGCTTGTGGGTGACATCGGAAGTTCACTGAGGCTTTTTGCGGATGATGCTGTGGTATATCGAGAGGTTGTAACAATGGAAAATTGTACTGAAATGCAGGAGGATCTGCAGCGAATTGACGCATGGTGCAGGGAATGGCAATTGAATCTCAATGTAGACAAGTGTAATGTGCTGCGAATACATACAAAGAAAGATCCCTTATCATTTAGCTACAATATAGCAGGTCAGCAACTGGAAGCAGTTAATTCCATAAATTATCTGGGAGTACGCATTAGGAGTGATTTAAAATGGAGTGATCATATGAAGTTGATCGTCGGTAAAGCAGATGCCAGACAGATTCATTGGAAGAATCCTAAGGAAATGCAATCCGAAAACAAAGGAAGTAGGTTACAGTACACTTGTTCGCCCACTGCTTGAATACTGCTCAGCAGTGTGGGATCCGTACCAGATAGGGTTGAGAGAAAAGATAGAGAAGATCCAACGGAGAGCAGCGCGCTTCGTTACAGGATCATTTAGTAATCGCGAAAGCATTATGGAGAAGATAGATAAACTTCAGTGGAAGACTCTGCAGGAGAGACGCTCAGTAGCTCGGTACGGGATTTTGTTGAAGTTTCGAGAACATACCTTCACCGAGGAGTCAAGCAGTATATTGCTCCCTCCTACGTATATCTCGCGGAGAGACCATGAGGATAAAATCAGAGAGATTAGAGCCCACACAGAGGCATACAGACAATCCTTCTTTCCACGAACAATACGATACTGGAATAGAAGGGAGAAAGACCATGAGGATAGAATCAGAGAGATTAGAGCCCACACAGAGGCATACCGACAATCCTCCTTTCCACGAACAATACGAGACTGGAATAGAAGGGAAAAAGACCATGAGGATAAAATCGGAGAGATTAGAGCCCACACAGAGGCATACCGACAATCCTTCTTTCCACGAACAATACGAGACTGGAATAGAAGGGAGAACCGATAGAGGTACTCTGGGTACCCTCCGCCACACACCGTCGGGTGGCTTGCGGAGTATGGATGTAGATGTAGATGTAGATGTACACGGTCATATATTCATGATAATTTACTGTTTGGCGGCTTCGGTGAATCACACAAAACCCTATAAGGGGTATAACGGGGTGTTTCAAAAAAGCTCGCAGCGTTAGTTTGAAGTCCACAGCCTGAAACAAGATTTTCAGAACGGAAGGAGGAAAAGTAGGGAGAAGAGCTGACCTGGCACAGAGAGGCGTAGGAGCAAGAGTAGTCTGGTAAGCCTGGATGGGGAGGTTCAAATGGTTCAAATGGTTCTGAGCACTATGGGACTTAAAGGTCATCAGTCCCCTAGAACTTAGAACTACTCAAACCTAACCTAAGGGCATCACACACATCCATGCCCGAGGCAGAATTCGAACCTGCGACCGTAGCAGTCGCGCGGTTCCGGACTGAAGTGCCTAGAACCGCTCGGCCGCGGTGGCCGAGCGGTTCTAGGCACTTCAGTCCGGAAGCGCGCGATGGGGAGGTCTTTCGATTGATTTCGTGGTTGGGTATGGGGAGATGGTACGATCTCGTCGGGCTAGCTAGCGGAGAGGTGAATCGTTGGGGCGATGTGTCAGCATAAGTGCGGCGGAGTCCGAGAGCTGGTTGTCGTGAATGGCGTGCTGCGTGTCTAGTTTGGCAGACAGGATGGTCAGCTCCTCTGTGGGAGGATCAGACAGTGTACAGAGAAGGGCTACTCGCCTTGCGACAGCGGCCGCGGCAGGGCACGCAGACGGCGTAGCCGCTGGGCGCGCCCACCATCTGGTGGTCCTCGGGGCATTCCAGGCGGCAGCGGCCCTGGAACGGGATCCACGTGATGCCGGGCACCTTGTTGCCGCCTGGAGGCAGCGGCTCGCGCCGGCACTGCTCCTCGGACACGCAGCGTCGCCCGATGAACTCGAAGCGCAGCTCCCTGTGACCACACCAGGCTGTCATGACAATCCTCATCATTACACGATACGTGCTTCAGGCTGCGCTTCACAGCTTTGACAGAATACGCTTTTGTATAGAGTGACTTAGCAAATGTCGTGGGATAGTGGTACACGGATGGCGTAGGTGTGTTGTGAGCGCATCACACTTCCCCTGTGCCAGCTGGAGACCTTCTGAGAAGGGTTGTGGAAGTGATTTGCGTAATACGCAACGTCGTTAAGAGTTGGCTCCATCTGGAGTGCAGTGGTTGGTGTCCGAAGGATGGGAATTTCGATTTTGGCAGTGGTGAAGGAATTTGGCTTCACACTGTGAACCGCGTGGAGGCATATCGTTAGTGGTTGAATGAGGGCTTCACAGTCCACAACAGACGAACTACCAGCTGTCCGGTCACCCACGATGACCGTCACAGGCGGTATCTGAGACGGATTGTCAGTAGTGAAAGAAGGGCAACGGTGCAAGAGATCATGGCTCAGTTCAATACAAGATCTGACAGACACGTCTTCCAGTGGACAAGCCATAGGGACATGGGCTCCATGTGGTATGGGGGCTGCCACCGCACACAGGGTGCCACTGTTAACTCAACATCATCGAGCACAATGCCTTGAATTTGTCGTTAATCACAGGGATGGACAATGGAACAATGGCTTAACGTGATATGTTCGGACGAACCATGATTTCAACTACATCGCGCCGATGGGAGGCACTGTGCATGGTGCAGACTACACCAATAGATGGATCCCGCCTGCAAAGAAGGTGTGGTCCGAGGCGGTGGTTGGTGTCCCTGCTATGGTCTGGGGTGCATTATCCTGGTATGGAATGGCCACTAGTTGCTCTGTAATAGTCTTTGAATGGCCTATAGTACGTTCAGCTGCTCGGGAGCAATCTCCATCAATTTTTTCCTTCCGACACCCTGACGGTTCTGCGGTGTTTCAAGATGACAACGCACCGCTACATTGATCCCACGTCGCTCGGGAATGGTTCCACGAGCATGAAGAGGAGGTCCAAAGACTGAGATGGCCATCTAGGCGTCCAGATTTGAACCCCGTTGAGCATATCTGGGACATGGATCCTGCAGCCACGCACAGACCAGAATTGGCTGCCACTGTGCAAACGATTTGGCGTCAGCTGCTTCCAGTGGAGTACCAGGAACTTTTAGGCTCACTTCTACGGTGTCTCACTGCAGTCCATAGGACCAGACGGCGCCTATCCCATGGCATGTGCTACGTCACTGTACTGCTGATCATAAAAAAATCCAATACTGTGGAGGCGGTATGGAACAACAAGAAATTCGTATGTTTGGATATTAAAATGACTAGCATTTCAGCAGAGCCGCAGAAAGCAGGCTGGTGTAATTCCATCTACAGGATGAGGAAAAATTCGCGCACTCGGACTTCGGAGCGCGATTCCTCACATAATAGCAATACAAAAATGTCTGTCACAAAATTTCGTCCGGAGCATATTACCAGCAGTAAATGGACGTTAAATATTGACACTCAGGTAACATTGTAATCAAATGTATGGTAACTACCTCTGTCAGAAGACTGGAGTCGTGCTGCGCAGTTAATGGTGGCTAGCATTTTTGGTTAGCAAGTAGAGGGTCGAGGGTTCGTGCCTTTGGAAAGCCATATTTACTTTTATTTGCCACTTTCACTCTGCCATGTAATACTGTAGTATACGCCGTTTCTTAAGCTACGTGTGCCCGAGATTTACATAATATAGTGTTTTGTAACGGTAAACATAGCAAAAACATGGTCAGACAACTCATTTCCCTGCACGTCCTAACATTTCGTGACTCGCTGGGTCGTACGGGTCTGGACTCTTCGCAACATGGCTGCATCCACAGATACAAGAGCAGCATGAACATGCGCTATTACTTCTTCCACATGTGTCGGCGGAGTAGAATACACGTCCTCCTTGAAGCGTTCCCACAGGAAGGAATCCAAGGGTGTCAGGTGAATGTGGAGGCCATACAACTGGACCTCCCAATCTGAGCCATTTCCCTGTAAAATACTACTTGTGAAATGTTCGTTTTCGGAATTACACTGTTTCTCTTACGATAATGGACGTGATGTTTCCACATTTCCATCGATAATAATAATAATAATAATAATAATATCTGGAGATACTTTTAAATAACATGTGCTTATCAGACTCAGTGTTGAACGTGATAATTAGTGGTTTAATGGTGATAATACATACAAATGATAACTGAGCCAAGGAATTATTTACAAAGCACGTTGCTAGCCCTACTGGTGAAGTAACCTCCTAAGGAAATGTAATCGACCTGAAAGTGGCAGGAATAATAGTTGGTACTAATCGATGGGACGACACAGAAAATAGGTTTGGAACCTAGTGCATACAATGGTATTCGCCTCCACGTCGTACAAAAGGCTTCTTTAAAACTGACCAATGAAAACGATTGTACTTCCATTTCTGTGTTCTTAGTAAGTGCAAATGTTTTATAGAATATCCACTATAATTGCTGTATGACCATTAAGACGACAGATACCGTACCACGCGGACTACATTTGGTAAATAGAACGAAATACAGGGTGATTAAAAAAGAATACCACAACTTTAGGAATTTAAAACTCTGCAACGACAAAAGGCAGAGCTAAGCACTATCTGTCGGCGCATTAAGGGAGCTATAAAGTTTCATTTAGTTGTACATTTGTTCGCTTGAGGCGCTGTTGACTAGGCGTCAGCGTCAGTTGATGCTAAGATGGCGACCGCTCAACAGAAAGCTTTTTGTGTTATTGAGTACGGCAGAAGTGAATCGACAACAGTTGTTCAGCGTGCATTTCGAACGAAGTATGGTGTTAAACCTCCTGATAGGTGGTGTATTAAACGTTGGTATAAACAGTTTACAGAGGATGGGTGTTTGTGGAAAGGGAAAAGTTCTGGACGGCCGAGAACGAGTGATGAAAATGTAGCACGCATCCAGCAAGCATTTGTTCGCAGCCCAGGAAAATCGACTCGCAGAGCTAGCAGAGAGCTGCAAATTCCACAATCACCTGTATGGAGAGTCCTACGAAAAAGGTTAGTTATGAAACCTTATCGTCTGAAATTGGTTCAAGCACTGTCTGCAGCTGATAAGATTAAAAGAATCGATTTCTGTGATTTTATCCTTGCTGAAATGGAAACAGATGAATCTTTCGTTTCAAAGATTGTGTTTAGTGATGAAGCAACTTTCCACACTAACGGGAAAGTCAACCGTCACAATGTCTGTATATGGGGCACTGAGAATCCGCGGGAAACAACTCAGTATGAACGTGACTCGCCTAAGGTGAACGTTTTCTGTGCCATTTCAGCCAATAAAGTTTTTGGTCCCTTTTTCTTCGAAGGTGCTACTGTAACAGGACTACAGTATCTGGAGATGTTAGAGAATTGGCTGTTCCCTCAGCTCGAATAAGAAGCACAACAATTCATATTTCAGCAGGATGGAGCGCCACCACATTGGTACTTATCTGTCCATAACTACCTGAACGTCAACTACCCGAGGCGATGGATCGGCCGCCAGGCAGCCCGTGACAGAGCACTTCATCACTGGCCTCCAAGAAGCCCTGATCTTACCCCCTGCGATTTTTTCTTATGGGGGTATGTTAAGGATATGGTGTTTCGGCCACCTCTCCCAGCCACCATTGATGATTTGAAACGAGAAATAACAGCAGCTATCCAAACTGTTACGCCTGATATGCTACAGAGAGTGTGGAACGAGTTGGAGTATCGGGTTGATATTGCTCGAGTGTCTGGAGGGAGCCATAGTGAACATCCCTGAACTTGTTTTTGAGTGAAAAAAAACCTTTTTAAATACTCTTTGTAATGATGTATAACAGAAGGTTATATTATGTTTCTTTCATTAAATACACATTTTTAAAGTTGTGGTATTCTTTTTGAATCACCCTGTATACCTCGACCTCCAGTGTGCTAACCCAAAACGCTGTCCAGTGCACCAACTACACAGCACTAGTGACAGGTGGTTAGCACACGTATGATTACAGTGTTGCCAGGTTGCTAATCTTTAATATCCATTTACTGCCGGAAATATGCACAGGACGAAATTTTGTTAGAGATATTTTCCTGTTGCTAGTATGCGATGAATCAGCCCGCCCAGCTAGCCAAGCGATCTAAATCGCCGCTTCCCGATTGGGAAGGCGTGCCGGTCCGATGCACGAATCCGCCCGGACGATTAGTGTCAAGGTCCGGCGTGCCAGCCAGCCTGTGGATGGTTTTTCAGGAGGTTTTGCACCTGCCTCCGCGAATGCGGGCTGGTTCCCTTTATTACGTCTTATTTAAATTGCGTCGGCGATTGTTACGCAAACACTGTCTCCACGTACGCATACCCCATACTTACTCTACCACGAAAACATTAGGGTTTGTACTCGTCTGGTGTCAGACGTTCCCGGGGGGTCCACTGCGAGCCGAACCGCACAATAACCCTGGGATCGGTGTGCGGCGGCGGTAGAGTGGGTGGAGTACTTTGGCCTGTTGTGGGGTTGTGAACCACTGAGGGCTACGGCAAGACGAAGCCTCTCCGCCGTCTCTGGGTCCCCGGTTTCAATATAGAATACAATGTGATGAATCGCACTGCGAAGTCCGAATGCGCCAATTTTTCTTCGCCCTATATACTCTGTATACAGGGAGTAAGCGATAACTGTTTAACACACCACAGTGATTTAGGACGACTTGGTATCAGACACGTGCTCTATAAAGCCTCGAAACAGTCTCAAATTGGTCTACAAAATAGCCCTGTCGACGAAGATAAAAAAGGGCGAATACATGAAAAAATTCGTGTAGTAGCGATTCTCTGTACGGTGGTAGGAGGGACTGTCGTGAACAACATACTAAAAATCACCTCCAGTGAAGTGTGACTATGGGCGTGAATGGTCTGCTAAAAGTCACTTTTTTTAATTGTTTCTCGAATAACTCCAAAACCGTGGCCTATAGGGAAAAATGCGTAACTCTACAAAATTAAATTAAATTTCGTACGAAGAAGGTCCTATTCAGTTTTCTCTAGGACTGATAGTTTCCACGTTGCAGGGGATGGAAAAATAGCAGATTGTTATTATAAGCAGTGCTTTAATGGCATAAAACTGCTGTTTACTGTTGAATGAAGCGGGTTGAGAACAAATATTAAATTTGTGTACCACGTCCACGTGCAGTAGAGCGACGGATAAATTGTATTTTGATGGTGTAACAGGATTGTGGGGGCGGGAGTGGAGGGTAGAAGCGCAAGGGAAGGCAGGTCGCCCCTCCTTCGAAGATCAGAAAAATAAAACTCGAGCAGGTCAGTAATCAATCTCTCTACAACGGTACGTCACAAGGAGCAACTACAGTGGGTTTCACGAAGTTGGTCCGACCCTTCTGCCTAACGAATCACTAGCGACGTATTGTGCAGATACTGCGTTAACACTACACCCAATACAGATATGAATTCATTCTTAGTCATAGTGTATGGTAGCAGTAAGGATGGCAACTTCCCCCACCACGAGTGCCGCTCGCTTTTCATTTTGCGGACAGAGTATGCCTCCCCAGGATTTCCTGACCAGTGCTCTTGCGTGAGCAGACAAAGTAACTCCACTATGTTCGTGTTTGTATAGTGTAGTTATTTTCAGTTTATTGAGTACTTGTTTGTAGTTGTTAAGCGAGCTGTCCTGTAAAAACAGCTGGTACTATAAACTGACTACCACACGGAAGAGCATGCAATTGTAGCATACTGTCAGTATCTATTCGACAATATCGATTTCACTGTGTTCGCTATCACTGTCCGGAATACTTTTCGCAGCTTCAGGGATCGAATGCGCCACTCCGACCTTAGGTCTCCAAATACATGAAGAGGCCCAGCGAGTTACGTTGTTACGTTTGTAACAGAAATAGGTAACGTAGATATTACGGAACTTTATATACAGGGTGAGTCGCCTAACATTACCGCTGGATATATTTCGTAAACCACATCAAATGCTGACGATTCGATTCCACAGACCGAACGTGAGGAGAGGGGCTAGTGTAATTGGTTAATACAAACCATAAAAAAATGCACGGAAGCACGTTTTTTAACACAAACCTACGTTTTGTAAGCCCATCTGAACATATAAACAAATACGTAATCAGTGCCGTTTGTTGCATTGTAAAATGTTAATTACATCCGGAGATATTGTAACCTAAAGTTGACGCTTGAGTACCACTCCTCCGCTGTTCGATCGAGTGTATCGGAGAGCACCGAATTACGTAGGGATCCAAAGGGAACGGTGATGGACCTTAGGTACAGAACAGACTGGAACAGCACATTACGTCCACATGCTATCACCTTTTTATTGGTCTTTTTCACTGACGCACGTGTACATTACCATGAGGGGTGAGGTACACGTACACACGTGGTTTCCGTTTTCAATTACGGAGTGGAATAGAGTATGTCCCGACATGTCAGGCCAATAGATGTTCAATGTGGTGGCCATCATTTGCTGCACAGAATTGACATGTCAGGCCAATAGATGTTCAATGTGGTGGCCATCATTTGGTGCACAGAATTGCAATCTCTGGCTTAATGAATGTCGTACACGCCGCAGTACATCTGGTGTAATGTCGCCGCAGGCTGCCACAATACGTTGTTTCATATCCTCTGGGGTTGTAGGCACATCACGGTACACATTCTCCTTTAACGTACTCCACAGAAAGAAGTCCAGAGGTGTAAGATCAGGAGAAGGGGCTGGCCAATTTACGCGTCCTCCACGTCCTATGAAACGCCCGTGGCCCGTGTTTGTTACAACACGCAACTGAACGTCGGAGGGACAAGCGTCAACTTTAGGTTACAACATCTCCGGATGTAATTAACATTTTACAATGCAACAAACGGCACTGATTACGTATTTGTTTATATGTTCAGATGTGCTAACAAAACTAACGTGGTTCCATTTAAAAAAACGTAGGTTTGTGTTAAAAAACATACTTCTGTGCATTTTTGTATGGTTTGTATTAAACAATTACACTAGCCCCTCTCCTCACGTTCGGTCTGTGGAATCGGTTCGTCAGTATTTGATGTGGTTTACGAAATATATCCAGCGGTAACGTTAGGTGACTACCCTGTATTTCAACATAAGTCAAGCGATGAATTTCAGCAGATTGCTGTTCTGGACTTGAACATGGGCAGTCCTACTCCATCAGACAGATATACTGTGGATGTGAGGTAAGTATCTGTGCTCAGTACAGACCCCTGTACAAGTTTAAGGAATTCATGATTGGAACATATTAACGCAGTCTACCAATAGCACAATTAATGGTGAGAGAAATGTAGTAACTTTCTGATCATTCAAGAATTGACCACCAAGTGACCACAAGACAATTACACAGCTTTACAAAACCACCAAGTGACCACAAGACAATTACACAGCTTTACAAAACGCTATCAACGACAAACAGCAGCGAGGTACCACATTTAGCAATGCAATCCATGTGGCACCGACACTAAAGAGGGCACTGAAAATATAGTTCTTACAAATTATGCATTCTGGTCAACTGTTTACAGTCAAGTGATGAAAGTCATCGGTTATCTCCTAATATCGTGTCGGACCTCCTTTTTCCCGGCGTAGTACAGCAACTCGGCGTGGAGTGGACTCAGCAATTCGCTGGAAGTCCCCTGCAAAAATATTGAGCCTCGCTGTTTCTATAGCCGTTCATAACTGCGGAAGTGTTGGCCAGTGCTGGATTTTGCGGACGAACTGACTTCTCGATTATGCCCCGTAAATATTCAATGGGATTCATGTCGGACGATCTGGGCGGCCAAATCATTCGCTCAAATTGTCCAGTGTGTTCCTCAAAACAATTCCGAACAATTGTGCCCCAGTGACATGACATCGTCGTTTGGGAACATGAAGTCCATAATAATTGCAAATGGTCTGCAAGTACCTTTCATTTATTTCCATTGCGTTTCCCCCCTTACTTTCAATCACGCTTCCCAGGTACTTGAAGTTCTCTACCACTTGTAGTTTTTCCCCTCCACAAGTTATATCCACATTTGGCCTATTCTTCTTCCTTGTTGTGACGATTATTTCACTTTTCTTTGGAGAGAAATGCATTCCATATTGTGCTGCCGTTGCCTCCCATGCATCTAACTGCTCTTGCACCTCCTTTTCGCAATTTCCCCATAACATCAGGTCATCGGCAAAAAGCACTCCTTTCATTTTATGATCTCCAATTGCATCTGATACTTGCTGTAGGATTTCATCCATAACAATAATAAACAATAAAGGCGAAAGAGCACTTCCCTGTCGCAGCCCATTTTGCAGCTTGAACCATGCAGTACGTTCCCTCCCCACTTTCACACAACTCTCACTTCCCTCATACATTTTTCTGACTTTTCGTGTTATCTCTTCATCTATCCCTTTTGCGTTCAGCACATCCCAGAGCTTGTCCCTACAGATACTGTCATACGCCTTCTCAATATCCAAAAAGGCCATGATTAAGTCCTTCCCGTACTCATAGTGCCTTTCCTGCAGTTGCCTTACCGCAAATATGAGGTCCGTTGTTGATCTTCCCGGTCTGAAACCGTACTGCTCCTCATGCAGTCTACTTTCAATACTGCTTCTTATTCTCTTCTCCAGGATCTTTTCATAGATTTTTCCACAGTGGCATAGCAGGGTGATTCCTCTGTAGTTCTCACATCTCCTTTTATCCCCTTTCTTGAAGATCGGGACTATAATTCCTTTCTTCCAATCCTCAGGAATTCTGTTCTCCTTCCACACCACCCTCAGCACTCTGTATAGCCACTGGGTTCCTACTTCTCCTGCTGCTCGTATCATATCCACTGTTACTGCAGAAAAGCAGGGCAGTTCTACAAATGCATTAGGGGGCTTATTTGGAGCAAGGAGGTGCCACAGAAATCCAAGGGAATTATATACCGAACCTACTTTGTCCCCATATTGGCATACGGAAGTGAGACATGGGTAATGCACAAAAGCGACAAAAGTAGAATACAGGCTAGTGAAATGAAGTTCCAGAGGAGCAGGTTGGGTGTAACAAGACGAGACAGATTGCGAAATGTGTATGTGAGGGAAAGACTAAAGGAGGAACCAGTACAGGACGGGATAGAAAAATCAAGACTGCAGTGGTATGGACACATGAAGAGAATGGATGAGGGAAGAATTCCAAAGAGGATGTTTGATCTGCAACTGGAGGGGAAGAGGCCCAGAGGAAGACCAAGAGATAGATGGGTGAAGGGAGTGAAGGAATGATGAGAAGAGGAGAGAACTGGACGAAGGTGGAAGAGGGGGAATGGTGGAAAGACAGAACACGATGGAGAGGCTTGTGTTCCCGACACACCCAGCCAGTGGCTGGAAACTGTCCAAGATGATGATGATGATGGTCTGCAAGTAGCCGAACATATCCATTTCCAGTCAATGATCAGGTTACATGGACCTGAGGACCCAGTCCATTCCATGCAAACACGACCCACACCAAATGGAGGCACCACCAGCTTGCACAGTGCCATATTGACAACTTCTGTGCATCGTTTCGCGGGGTCTGCGCCACACTCTAACCCTGTCATCGGCTCTTGCAAACTGAAATATGGACTCATCTGACCAGGCCATGGTTTTCCAGTCGTCTAGGATCCAACCGTTACGGTCACGAGCTTAGTTGAGGCGCTGCAGGCGATGTGCTGTTAGCAAAGGCACTCGCGTCGGTCGTCTGCTGCCACAGCCCATTAACACCAAATTTCGCCGCACTGTTCCAGCGGATACGTATGCCGTACGTCCCACATTGATTTCTGCGGTTATTTCACATAGTGTTATGTATGAACGCCGCTGCTCTCGGTCGATAAGTGAATTCTGTCGGCCACAGCTTTGCCTGTAGTGAGAGATAATGCCTGAAATTTCGTATTCTCGGCTCACTCTTGACACTCTCGGAGTATTGAATTCCCTAATGGTACCCGAAATCGTTTGTCCTATGCGTCTAGCTCAATTTACCATTCGGCGTTCAAAGTCCGCTAAACCCCATCGTGCTGCCATAATCATGCTAGAAACCTTTTCACATGATTCACCTGCCTACAACTGTCAGCTTTGCCAGTGCACTGTCCTTTTATACCTTGGGTACGCGATGCTACCGCCTTCTGTATATGTGCATACCGCTATCTCACGACTTTTCATCTCACTGTAAAAGGACGTATTTTACATAAAAGTTCACTTAACATTTGCAAACAAGTACTCATTTAACAAGCAGAAAATAACTCCAGTATATAAACACGAGTTAAGTTATTTTGTCTGCTCCCACAAAATGGCCGGTCAGGAAGCTCCGATACAGAATTACTACGAATAAAGTTTCCTCTCCAGCAGTGCAGAACAGAGTCATGAGATGTATATGTGTTTCTCGCGCTAGTATTATTAATAACGAATATCTGTACTCGATGTAGTGTTAAAGCAGTTTGTGGAAAATAAACGTCTCCGGACATGTCTGCCCACTGCGCCACCAGTGATTCATAAGTCGCGTTGTGGAGGGTCAGTATATATTTTTGGAAGACCCTGTAGTTACTTTTGGTGACGTAGTGAGGCAGAGAGAATGGAAAATGAGCTTCTCTCTGTATAGTTTGCAGACGCCCCCACAACACGATTTAACCGTTAATAAGTCTCTAGTGTTCTTACACGTGGTGCACATGTTTAATATTTGTTCTTAACCCAGTTCATCAAAACGCTATTTTTAATAACCTGCGATTTCTCTAGTCCCCGAAACTCGGAAACTATTAGACGCACAGAAAAATGAATAGGATCTTTTTTGTAAGAAACTTAATGTAGTTTAATTTTGCCTAGAACCCGCGGATTTCGAATTATTCAAGAAATAGACAAAAAAGAGACTTCCATAGCGACCCGACTCCCACGCTCACACTATACAGGTGGGGATTTTTTTTTAATGTTGTTCAAGACGCTGCCTCCGATCACAGAACAAAAATTACACTACTGGCCATTAAAATTGCTACACCACGAAGATGACGTGCTACAGACGCGAAATTTAACCGACAGAAGAAGACGCTGTGATATCCAAATTATTAGCTTTTCAAAACATTCACACAGGGTTGGTGCCGGTGGCGACACCTACAACGTGCTGACATGAGGAAAGTTTCCAACCGATTTCTCATACACAAACAGCAGTTGACCGGCGTTGCCTGGTGAAATGTTGTTGTGATGCCTCGTGTAAGGAGGAGAAACGCGTACCATCACGTTTCCGACTTTGATAAAGGTCGGATTGTAGCCTATCGCGATTGCGGTTTATCGTATCGCGATATTGCTGCTCGCGTTGGTAGAGATCCAATGACTGTTAGCAGGATATGGAATCGGTGGGTTCCGGAGGGTAATACGGAACGCCGTGCTGGATCCCAATGGCCTCGTATCACTAGCAGTCGACATGACAGGCATCTTATCCGCATGGTTGTAACGGATCGTGCAGCCACGTCTCGATCCCTGAGTCAACAGATGGGAACGTTTGCAAGACAACAACCATCTGCACGAACAGTTCGACGACGTTTGCAGCAGCATGGACTATCAACTCGGAGACCACGGCTGCAGTTACCCTTGACGCTGCCTCACAGACAGGAGCGCCTGCGATGGTGTACTCAACGACAGAGCTGGGTGCACGAATGGCAAAACGTCATTTTTTCGGATGAATCCAGGTCCTGTTTACAGCATCATGATGATCGCATCGGTGTTTGGCGACATCGCGGTGAACGCGCAACTGTGGTATCGTGTTGAAGCTGCATGGGCAGCTGTACCTGTGCACGCCATCCAAGCTCTGTTTGACTCGATGCCCAGGCGTATCAAGGTCGTTATTACGGCCAGAGGTGGTTGTTCTGGTTACTGATTTCTCAGGATCTATGCAACCAAACTGTGTGAAAATGTAATCACATGTCAGTTCTAGTATAATATATTTGCCCAACCAATACCCGTTTATCATCTGCATTTCTTCTTGGTGTAGCAATTTTAATGGCCAGTAGTGTAGAACCCTCGCAACAAATTTTTTTAAAAATTTATCCTTATGATACATTCATTTCACGAAAATTTGAATAATTATGACAGTAATGCACTTTGAAAAATTTAGTACCACAAGAAGTTTTGTTGTAGTATGTAGAAAGTCTGCAGCAAATTTCACCTTTCCACTTGCAACGGTTCAGCAGAAAATATTCCTTATACAGTGAAAAATGAAAGGTGTGGGAAGTTCAGAAAACAGATTTTACTAGCATTTGTGCCAGGGGCAAGCACTTTAATGTTGTTCACAAAGACATGTGTTTTGCCTCTTTGATCTTCATGTAGCTCTTTTCTTCTAATACGGTTCTTCATTTCGGCAATATCCTTTACTGACATTTCAGAACTACCAATACCCACATCATCAATCTTCTTCAATAGATTTTTCAGTGAAGCAAACTGCGTCAACCCCACTCTCATCACCATCCTGATGGTTTCAGTGTTACCATCACTGAGCGCCAGACAAGTATCCTACTCGGAAGATTTCACAACAGTAGATGTTGCCTTTCGGCGTCTCTTCTAAATGAGGTTATTGAAACTTTCATTCAGATTTTGTGTTCCCCCATGTGTGCATTTCTTGGATAAATCGTAAATGGGCTCACAGACCTGTATTCTCTGCAGATGTCTTTTCTGATGGCAGGAAACAGTAAGAAATAGTAACATATCGCCATCATGAAAGTGTTGTTAACAAAAGGGGGCGTGGCACTCCGCATTGGTTGAAAAAAATGCCTTTTACATTTACATCTACGTTTACATCTACATGGTTACGCTCCAATCACAGTTAAGTGCGAGGCAGGGAGTTCATCGAACCACCGTCAAGCTACCTTCCTACCGTTCCACTCTCGAACAGCGCGCGGAAAAAACCAACACTCACATCTTTCCGTGCGAGCTCCGTGATTTCTCTTATTTTATTACGGTTATCATTTCTGCCCATGTCGGTAGGTGTCAAACATATATCTTCACACAATGAGGTGAAAATTAGAAAGCTGGTGATTGACATTTCATGAGAAGGCACTGACGCAGCGAAAAACAACTTTGTTTTAATGATTGCCACCCCAATTCGTGTGTCATGCCCATGGCACTCTCTGCCCCATTTCGCGATAGTACAAAACGAACTGCCCTTCTTTGAACTTTTTCGATCGTTAATCCTGTCTGCTGCGGATCTCAAACTGCACAGCAGTACTCCAGAAGAGGGTGGACAAGCGTAAACTTGTTACATTTTCTAAGTGTTCTGCCAATAAATCGCAGTCTTCGGCTTGCTTTCACCACATCATTATCTATGTGATTGTTCCAGTTTAAGTTATTCGTAACTTAATCCCTAAGTATTAGTTAAATTTGCAGCCTTTAGATTTGTGTGATTTATCGTGTAACTTAAATTTAAGGATTCCTTTTTGTGCTGATTTGGATGACTTCACACTTTTCATGATTTAGAATCAATTGACACTTTCTTTCACTATACAGATATATTGTCTAAATCGTTTTGCAATTAGTTTTGGACATCAGATGGCTTTAAGTGACGGCAAATGACAGCATCACGTGCGAACAATCTAAGAGTGCTAATTAGAATGACTTTCCGTCAGTTACAAAGTATCGTGATTTCTGACAGGAAATTACGAATTCAGTCACACAACTGAAACGGTACTCCATAGACACGCAGATTAATTAGAAATCGCTTGCGAGGGGCGGTGTCGAAAGCCTTCTGGAAATGTAAAAGTACGGAACCAATTTGACGTTCCCTGTCGATAGCACTCATTTCTTCGTGGCAATAAAGAGCTCGTTGTGTTTCACAAGAACGATATTCCTAAATAAATAGATTTAAAACAGCCGACCCGTTGCAAAGGATAAAGTAATCTTTACCTAGGTTTCCATAAGTTTAAACCTATCTTCTTCAGAAGTCGGCACTATTATATTAACATGGAGTAATACGTCATTGCCATTTTTACAAACGTCTCCGTAGCTCCATTAGTCAAAATCAAATATAGCCCTGAGAGTAGGGTTTGTCAGATAAATAAAATAAATTTTGACTAATGGAGCTACGGAGACGTTTGTAAAAATGCCAATGACGTATTACTCCATGTTAATATAATAGTGCCGACTTCTGAAGAAGATAGGTTTAAACTTATGGAAACCTAGGTAAAGATTGCTTTATCCTTTGCAACGGGTCGGCTGTTTTAAATCTAATTACGTGGAACCGTTGCTGTTACGCAGCTATGTTTAAAATAATGATATTCCTAAATAAATCGTTTTCTTTGAGGTGTTTCATAATGTTGGAGCACAGTATATGTTCCAAAATCCTATTGCGAATAGACGTTAGTGGGATGGGACTGTAATTCAACGGATTATTCCTATTCTCTTACGTGGGTATTGGTGTGACCTGTGCTGTCTTTAGGTATGTATCTAACTACAATCGAGTGGTTGTAAATGATTGTCAAGTATGGAGCTATTGTGTCAGCTTACTCTGAACGGAATCTTATTGGTATACAACGTGCAACGGAAGCCTTGCCTTAAGCTGCTTCGCTACACCAAGGATATCTTCTTCTAAGTTACTGTTGTTGGCAGTTGTTCTTTATTCGAAATCTGGGATATTTACTTTGTCTTCTACTGAAAAGGAATTTCGGAAAACCGTGTTTAGTGGCTCTGCTTTAGTGGGCCTGTCGTCAATAACACCACTATTGTTATCGCGCAGTGAAGATATTGTTTGCGTCTTGCCAATGGTATACTTTACAGACGACAAGAATATTTTTTTTTTTTTTGACAGATTTCAAGAGAGAGTTTCGTTGCGGAAACTATTAAAAGCATGTCCCATTACAGTTCGAGCTAGAGTTTCTGTAAAACATCGATAGTCTTGGTGATTTTGCGTTCTTTTAAAATTGGCATGCTTTTTCCGTTGCTTCTGCAATAGTGTTCTGACCTGTTCTGTGTATCATGGAGGAATCATCTCCTTATATCATTTGTAGCAGCAATTAAACTCTGAAAATTGGAGACAACATTTCTAACACGCTACAGAACTATATGGTGACAGAAAAATTTCAACGTTTTTGTCCAGTTTTACGTACAGCTCACGTTAAGACAAGTGTAGGGCAAAATGCATTATTTTATTTAAACATATACATCGCCAAAATATTAGAGCTAAAATAGGAACACGAATTACCATTGTTTCTATAATGTACGTTTTCTCGTAAACTAATGGAGCAATAAAACTGGATTTTCATATTTACGTCTGCATAAGTTTGTGCTACCCAGGACTGCACTAGTTTTCTCAAATTTTAACTTCTGAGAGAAAAGATAACGAAAAAGAGCTCCACAGGATTATTCAGTAAGTAACTTTTAAAAACTATGTAAAATTTTAGGAAGTTAGCTTTTATAGTTCCTAAAAAAAGGTACGTTGTATCACAAAAAAGTCTGTTTACAGCAATTTGCATTTAAAGTTTTTATTTCAATTTTTGACAACATTTCTGTACTTCTAGTGACTAATGCTGTCCATATTCATAATGTTTATTCTCTTCCTCGTCTTCCTCGAATACTCTATTATCCTGCCTCCTTTACCGAGCCAACTTTTGAATTTTTTCTTCTGCTGCCTGAGGTTTGTCCAGTCGCGCATCGTCGATGTTTCTGGTTCAGTGTGAATGGAGCTGTATGGAATCCTAATCTCTGCAAGCACTTAATCCTACCTACATTTCCACTATTGCATACTATACAGGCATCACATCCAGCTATCTTCACAACAATTGAGGACACACGTACTGTTTTTGGACAAGGCGTCCATATAAGGTGATTATAGCTCTCATTTGTATTCTGTGTTTTCCCACGCGCAAATTTTTCAGCAGTTCAGGATTGGATAGATACCTGAAAGTTAGTTTTATAACATCTAAAACAGCAAGTGGCAAACTATGTTTGTGGGTGTACGGCTTTCCACTGCGTTCTGCGTGAAGATAATTACACCACGATAAGTCACAAAGGGAATGCTGATGATTATCATATGAGGAAAGCTTGTGACAGGATACTGTCCATACAAAATTTCCTCACTTTTTTGAATATGTGTCCAATGTTACGACCCATTTCGAGCAAAAGAGGTCGATATATGCAAGACTAAAAACTGAAATAAATTTGTAGCACGTACCGTTGCAAAAAAAAAAAAAAAAAAAAAAAAAATAAAAAAAAAAAAATAAATAAATAAATAAATAAAATAAAAAAAAAGTTCGTTGTAAAGAGAGGAACAAGCAAAGATAATCTTTCTCACAGCCTTCTAGACTCATCTGCAGTGCGTTTAGATTGTGTGAACGAAAAATTAACGCACAAAAAATTTCTAGCGTAGAGAAGGTGTAGATCTCAGCTTAGAAAGACGGAGCATGGCAGGCGGAAAAGGGCCAGACAAACTTTTATTAAACCTATTTGTAGCCGGAATTCTATTATGCCGGCCGCGGTGGTCTCGCGGTTCTAGGCGCGCAGTCCGGAACCGCGCGACTGCTACGGTCGCAGGTTCGAATCCTGCCTCGGGCATGGATGTGTGTGATGTCCTTAGGTTAGTTAGGTTTAAGTAGTTCTAAGTTCTAGGGGACTGATGACCACAGCTGTTAAGTCCCATAGTGCTCAGAGCCAGCCATTCTATTATGAAACTTCGCGATGTTCTTATAAAAGAATAGATGTAATAAATTACGCAATAAAAAAATTCAAATTTTTTCGCTATATTTGGCCTAACCTGCCCATTAAGGATCGGGGATTGCTGTGGCGGCTACTTAACTGGTAAACAGTCCACTGTCCGCTAGCGAGACAGTTCTATAAATGAGAGCAGAAGCGATGCACTCACTCATTTTCCCCCTCCCCCTTTCGTTTTTCCTCTCCTTCCCCCCCCCCCCCCCCCCACCCCCACCCACCCATTGTTCTTTCCCATCATCTGTCCAGGTTCCCCCCGTCTGCCCCCAGCTGTGGTATGTCATATTTGCCAACTTTTTAGTGCAGTGTTCAAGAGAATGTTCAGTGTAGTTCGTCCTTCCAAAGTGTTGCGAACGGAAATCATGCTGTCGCTGGGTGTGAATTTTATATCTCTTGCGATCAGAAACCAGACTGTCTATTATTTTAGCTGTCTGCTTCATATGTATGTTATTAGCATCATCATCCCTTTGTTCTATGTTTTAAGCTTCACGATTTTCCACCATGTTACCATTTAAGTCTCCGATTTTATCGCCTGTTTTTATTATTTATTATCTTCATCTTTTTAACACAAATTCTGTACCGAGCGAGGTGGCGCAGTGGTTAGGCACTGGACTCGCATTCGGAAGGACGACGGTTCAATCCCGGGTCCGGCCATCCTGATTTAGGTTTTCCGTGATTTTCCTAAATCACTCCAGGCAAATGCCGGGATGGTTCCTCTGAAAGGGCACGGCCGACTTCCTTCCCCATCCTTCCCTAATCCGATGAGACCGATGACCACGCTGTCTGGTCTCCTTCCCCAAACCAACCAACCAACCACAAATTCTGTAGGCTGAAGAGCGGCATACTAAACTGCTGCCAGCCCGCCCCCTTCGCGCGGAATGGAAACTCAATAAAAAGGAAAAAAAAATGTGTGCTGACCCGGTGCTGGGACAGGAGGGGACGCAGCGGCCGTCGTGCAGCACCCCGCGGCAGGCGAAGCAGGCGTCCGGGCCGGGGCCGTCGCAGCCGCCGAGGCACTGCGGGTGGCAGCGCCTGCAGGCGCCGCTCTGGTCGCACCAGCGGGGGTCGCCCGAGCGCTGGCACAGCCGCGGGCCCCAGCAGCGCGTGGAGTTGCAGCTCGACTCGGGGCAGGGCTGGCGCTCCGGCCTGCAAGCAGAGGACCACACGTCTCACCACACCACACCACACCACACCGTCCACTGACTGGACTAGTCGGAGCTCTCCTGAGGTGACACACAACTTTTGTGACTGGCACTTGATATACACTACTGGCCATTAAAATTGCTACACCAAGAAGATGACGAGCTAGAGACGCGAAATTTAAGCGACACGAAGAAGATGCTGTGATATGCAAAGATTATCTTTTCAGAGCATTCACACAAGGTTCGCACCAGTGGCGACACCTACAACGTGCTGACACGAGGAAAGTTTCCATCCGGTTTCTCACACACAAACAGCAGTAGGCCGGCGTTGCCTAGTGAAACGTTGTTGTGATGCCTCGTGTAAGGAGGAGAAATGCGTACCATCACGTTTCCGACTTTGATACAGGTCCGATTGTAGCCTATCGCGATTGCGGTTCATCGTATCGCGACATTGCTGCTCGCGTTGGTCGAGATCCATGGCTGTTAGCAGAATATGGAATCGGTGGGTTCAGGAGGGTAATACGGAACGCCGTGCTGGATCCCAACGGCCTCGTATCACTAGCAGTCGACATGACAGGCATCTTATCCGCATGGCTGTAACGGATCGTGCAGCCACGTCTCGATCCCTGAGTCAACACATGGGGACGTTTGCAAGACAATAACCATCTGCACGAACAGTTCGAGGATGTTTGCAGCAGCACGGACTATCAGCTCGGAGACTATGGCTGCGGTTACCCTTGACGCTGCATCACAGACAGGAGTTTCTGCGAAGAACACGGTTGCACGAATGGCAAAACGTCATTTTTTTCGGTTGAATCAAGGTTCTGTTTACAGCATAACGATGGTCGCATACGTGTTTGCCGACATCCCGGTGAACGCACATTGGAAGCGTGTATTAGTCATCGTCATACGGGCGTATCACCCGCCGTGATGGTATGGGGTGCCACTGGTTACACGTCTCGATCACCTCTTGTTCGTATTGGCGGCACATTGAACAGTGGACGTTACATTTCAGATGTGTTACGACCCGTGGCTCTACCCTTCATTCGATCCCTGCGAAACCCTACATTTCAGCAGGATAACGCACGAACCCATGTTGCAGGTCCTGTACGGGCCTTTCTGGATACAGAAAATGTTCGACTGCTGCTCTGGCCAGCACATTCTCCAGATCTCTCACCAATTGAAAACGTGTGGTCAACGGTGGCCGAGCAACTGGCTCGTCACAATACGCCAGTCACTACTCTTGATGAACTGTGGTATCGTGTTGAAGCTGCATGGGCAGCTGTACCTGTACACGCCATCCAAGCTCTGTTTGAGACAATGCCCAGGCGTATCAAGGCCGTTATTACGGCCAGAGGTGATTTTTCTGGGTACTGATTTCTAAGGATCTTTGCACCCAAATTGCGAGAAAATGTAATCACATGTCAGTTCTAGTATAATATATTTGTCCAATGAATACCGATTATCATCTCCATTTCTTGTTGGTGTAACAATTTTAATGGTCAGTAGTCTACTATTGCCAGTGGGACAGGGCTGACGACCGAGGTGCTCCCACACTTCCCCTATCTGGAACAAATTCGTGATCTCGCTGGAAACAGGACTACGTCGACATCACGCAGATACTCTTCGTAGAGATTGTCCTACCAGTAAATAGAAACACGATACTCTCTCATATCTAAGAAATGAGACTGACCGGAGGCGCAAAATGGCTAAAAAGGAGTGGCTAGAGCACAAATGTAAGGATCTCGCTGGAAACAGGACTACGTCAACATCACGCAGATACTCTTCGTAGAGGTTGTCCTACCAGTAAATAGAAACACGATACTCTCGCATATCTAAGAAATGAGACTGACAGGAGGCGCAAAATGGCTAAAAAGGAGTGGCTAGAGCACAAATGTAAAGATTTAGAAGCATATGTTATTATGGGAAGGAGATACTGCCTACAGGAAAATTTAAAAGGCCTTTGGGCAAAAGAGGAGCGGTTGTATGAATATCATGACCTCAGATGGAAAGCCAACTCAAAGCAAGAAAGGAAAAGCTAAAAGATGGAAGGAGAATGCACAGGGTCTATACAGGGAAGAAAAATGTGAAGGTAATAGTATAGAAATGGAAGATGAGGTAGATAAAGAGGAGATGGGAGACCTGATACGGCGAGAGGAATTTGGCAGAGCACTCAAAGACCTCACTCGAAACAAGGCCAGAGGAGTAGACCACATTCCCTCAGAGCTACTGATAGCATTAGGAGAGCCAGCCATGACAAAAAACTTCCACCTGATGTTAAAAACGTATGTACTTAAAGAAGAATGTAATAGATGAATACCAAAGAAAGAAGATGCTAAAAAGTGTGAAAATTACCAAACTATTAGTTTAATAACTTCACAAATTCTTTTGAGAAGAATGGAAAAATAGGTAGCAGCTGACCTTGGGAGAATCAATTTGGATTCTGGAGAAATGTAGCAATACTTGAGACAGTAATAACCCTACCACTTATTGTAGAAGATAGGTTAACAAAAGTTTAGACCACTTCTAGACTTACAAAAAGCTTTTCTCATTGTTGACTGGAACACTCTTTTTGAAATTCTGAAGGTAGCAGGGGTAACATACAGGGAGCAAAAGGCTATTTACAACTTGAGCAGAAATCAGACAGCTGTCATAGGACTTCTGGGTGATCAAAGGGACGTAGTGATTGAGGAGGGAGTGAGACAGGGTTGTGGTCTGTCACCGATGTTATTCAATCTGTATATTCAGCAAGAAGTAAAGAAAAGTAAAGAAGGAATTAACATTCAAGGAGGAGCAATAAAAAGCCTGAGGTTTGCTGATGACATTGTAATTCTGTCACAGACAGCAAAGGACTTGTAAGAGCAGTTGAACGGAATGGACAGTATTTGGGAAGGACGATATTAGATGAACATCGACAAAAGCAAAACAAGAATAGTGGAATGTAGTCAAATTAAAATAGGTGATTCTGAGGCAGATTAGGAAAGGAGACTGTTAAAGTAGTAGATAATGGTTCAAATGGCTCTGAGCACTATGGGACTTATCATCAAAGGTCATCAGTCCCCTAGAACTTAGAACTACTTAAACCTAACTAACCTAAGGACATCACACACATCCATGCCCGAGGCAGGATTCGAACCTGCGACCGTAGCGGTCGCGCGATTCCAGACTGAAGCGCCTAGAACCGCTCGGCCACAGCGGCCGGTAGTATTAGGTAAGTTTTGCTATGTGGACAGCAGAATAACTGATGGTCGCCAAAGTAGAGAAGTTATAAAATGTAGACTGGCAAGGCATGGAAGGCGTTTCTGAAGAAGAGAAATTTTTTAAAATTAAATACAGAGTTAAGTGTTAGGAAGTCTTTAAACTGTTTATCGTCCATGTTTCACTTCGATGCATGGCTACACTCCAGACAAATACCGTCAGAAAAGAAGGTTTCGAAATGTGTTGGTACGGAAGAATGCTGAGAATCAGATCGGTAGATCATGTAGCTGAAGAGGAGGTACTGGATAGACCCGGGGAGAAAAAGTTTTGGCACAACCTGACTAGGGGAAGGGATCGGTTGACAGGGTACAGTCTGAGACATAAAAGGATCATCAGTTTAGTACTGGAGGGAAATGTGGTGGTGGAGCATAAAAATCGTTAGGGAGAAGATGGCTCTGAGCACTATGGGACTCAACATCTTAGGTCATAAGTCCCCTAGAACTTAGAACTACTTAAACCTAACTAACCTAAGGACATCACACACACCCATGCCCGAGGCAGGATTCGAACCTGCGACCGTAGCAGTCCCGCGGTTCCGGACTGCAGCGCCAGAACCGCTAGACCACCGCGGCCGGCGTTAGGGAGACCAAGGGATGAGTACAGTACACAGATACAGAAGAATGTAGGTTGAAATAATTATTGGGAGATGACGAGGCTTGGATATATTAGGGCAGCATGGAGAGCTGCATCAAACCAGTCTTCGGACTAAAGATCACAACAAATGGCTCTGAGCACTATGGGACTCAACTGCTGAGGTCATTAGTCCCCTAGAACTTAGAACTAGTTAAACCTAACTAACCTAAGGACATCACAAACATCCATGCCCGAGGCAGGATTCGAACCTGCGACCGTAGTCGGACTAAAGATCACAACAGCGACACAACCACAACGACAACTGTCGTGTGAGAGGTAACTTAAGAAGACGCACCATGTCCGTTACACAGGTGTTGAGGCGTGACTTGTATTCATATCCGATGGGTCACCACACTGTCACTTTGGGGGTAACATCGCTGTGTGTCTCCAGAACAATGGGATCTCTCCCCAGGCTACCGGCAAGCACGCTGACGATGGTTATCCGAGGTTATACAAAAACCACGGTTCACCACTGAACATAGTGCGACGCCAATTACAGTAGTCCATACTGCCTAGTCACGGCATTACTCCAAACTAGGTCGTTCGTGTTGTTGTGCCAACGGCAGCTTACGAACGGTATGGGAATTCCATAGTCCGACTGCTGCTAGTCCGACCAATGCTGTGGGATGACACAGAATGCTGCAGGGAACCCTAACATGCTCTCGGATGTCAGTTGCAGATGTGAGGGGTTAAGATGTGCTCGGTGGATAGTATGCTGATCCTACCTTGTGATGGCCAGACGTGGACAATGGGAACGTCGTCGACTAATGTGCCTGCCCCGTGAACCCACCATTCATTCCAACAAGTTCCTGTCACTATCAAATGTCCAAAAGATCTGGATATTGCACGATTTGGCCGCTTGGTGAAATGGGCACCAACAATGAGGTACCTTTCACACGCTTCCAGGTGCTGATAACGCTCTCCCACACAAGTATGCGTTATCTCCCTGCTCTTTACAGTGATTACTCAACATATGACACTGTTCACACCCTGTACCAAGCCTTGTAGGACCACTGAACACGAAAAGCACTAATGCACTCTCGCGGCAGTTTCACCTGTCACAAAGAATCACAACTCTAATCATTTATGAGGGGGGACAGTTAGTATGAAGGTGATACCCATCGAACATTGTCAAATTTTCTAAATACAACAGTATCCGATCAAAAAATATTTGTTTATTCAGATACGAGTTTCAGTCATTATGATTATATTCGGATTGATTTAAAACAGAAAATGTGCATCTTTATGAAATAGTAGGCTATCAACTATCACAAGCAGTATCGTAATATTCATCGTCTGGAAGATTAGCAAACATACCTATCTCCATCAAGTTATCAGAGTACCCAAATAAAATACATAGCCATAAATAGCATCTTCGCATAGAGTAAAATCATGATGGAGTGGTCAACACCCATAGCTCGTAATGTCGGGTCATTGCGGACATACTGTGCTTTCAACTATGGTCCAGACTGCTGATGGAGCATGGCCGCTACATGTTACTGGCCGAAGCCACTAAGCAACGGCGTGATGTGTTCGTGTTGTGACTCTTCATTCTGAAAACCGGTTTGATGCAGCTCTCTATGCTACCCTAAACTGAGCAACCTCTTCATCTTCAAATACCTACTTCAACTTACGTTCTTCTGAATCTGTTTATTGTATTAATGTCTTGTTCTCCCTTTACGATTTCTACTCCTCTCCCCCCCCCCCCCCCCCCACTTCCCTCCATTACTATATTGGTGAACCCTTGATGTTTCAGAACATGTCCTACCAAACGATCCCTTCTTCTAGTCGGGTTGCGTTACAAATTTATTTTCTCCCTATTCCATTCACTACCTCCTCATTACTTTGGTGATCTACCCATCTAACTTTCAGAATTCTTCTGTAGCACTACATTTCAAAACTTCTATTCTCTTCTTGTTTAAGCTGTTTATCGTCCACGTATGACTTCCATACATGGCTACACTCGAGACAAATATGTTCAGAAAAGACTTCCTGACACTTAAATCTATATTCGATGTTAACAAATTTCTCTTCTTCAGAACCCTTTTGCTTTTAGCGAGTATACATCGTACGTTCTCTCTTCTTTGGTTAGTTATTTTGCTGCCCATGTAGCAAAACTCATCTACTACTTTAAGTGTCCCATTTCCTAACCTAATTCCGTAATCATTGCATGATTTAATTCGACTACACTTCATTATCCTTGTTTCGCTTTTGATGAAGGTCATCTTATATCTTCATTTCAAGACACTGTTCTTTCCCGTTAACTGCTCTTCCAAGTCCTTTGCTATCTTTGACAGTATTACAGTGTCATCGGCAAACCTCAAAGTTTTGTTGCTTCTCCGTGAACTTTAATTCGTACTCCTAATATTTCTTTTTGTTTTCAACGCTATCTCACTTCCTTCTCAACCACTGCTTCCCTTTTATGCCCCTCGAGTATTATGACTGCCGTCTGGCTTCTGTACAAGTAGTAAACAGCGTTTCGCTCCCTATATTATAGTCCCACCACCTTTAGAATTTCAAAGAGAGTACTCCAGCGGCACTGTGAAAGCTTTCTCTAAGTCTACAAACGCTATAAACGTCGGTTTGCCTTTATTTAACCCATCTTCTAAGATAAGTTGTAGAATCAATATTGCTTCGCCTGTTCCTACATTTGAACGAAATTCCAACTGATCTTCCCCAAGGTGAGCTTCTACCAGTTTTTCCATTCTTCTGTAAAGAATTTGTGTTATATTTGACTTATTAAACTGATAGTTCGGTAATTTTCACGCTTGTTAGCAATTCTTTCTTTGGGATTGCAGTTATTACATTCTTCTTGAATGTCCGGGGGTATTTCCCCTGTCTCGTACATCTTGCACACCAGATGGGAGAGTTTCGTTGTGGCTCGCTCTCCGAAGGCTACCAGTAGTTCTGACGGAATGTCTTCTAGTCCCGTGGCCTTGTTTCGACTCAGGTCTTGCAGTCTCATCCTCATCCACGTCGTCTTTCATTTCTGTAACATTGCTTTGAAACTCATTTCCCTTATATAGATCCAATTTACAGCTTCCCTTTCTTTAATTAGGATTGGTATTCTATTTGAGCTCTTGATATTGATACGGTGGCTTCTCTATTCCCCAAATAGCGCTTTAATTTTCGTGAAGGAGGTATCTATCTTTCTCCTAATGAAATATGCATATAAATCCTCACATTTGCCCTCAAGCCATTCCTGATTAGCCACTCTGCACTTTCTGTCAGTCTCATTTTTTAAACGTTTGTATTCCTTTTAATCTGCTTCATTTGCTGCATTTTTAAATTTTCTCCTTTCATCATTTAAATACAGTATCTCTTGTGTTATCCAAGGATTTTTACTTGACCTCGTCTTTTTTACCTGTTTGATTCTCTGCTTCCACCAGTATTTCATCTCTCAACGCTACCCATTCGTTCTGTATTTTAATTTAAAAAACCTATCTGTTACCAATCGTTCGTCTAAAACTGTGAGCCATATGTTTGCGACTATTACAGCTCCATCTATCACAAAGCAAAAAAAGTGGTCCAACTAAAACGTTCATATTTCTTTACGTATTACACGAATATGTAATAAAAAAGGAGGGTTCCTATTTAAAAAAAACGCAGTTGATATCCGTTTGACGTATGGCAGCGGCATCTAGGGGGTCAACCGTAACGCCATCTGGTTTTCCCCTTCATGCTAGACAAGTTTCGTTCTCTGTAGTTTTTTCGTTTGACGCTTATTTCGTGAGATATTTGGCCCGGTCACGATCAATGGACCACCCTGTTTATTAGATTATCGCCATTGCTGACTGGGCTGCAATGTTGAAAGTACTAACATATCGGTTAGACTCTAAACGACTGAAAAACCGCGACCTGGTCAATTGAGTCCTGACTTCAGTTGGTAAGAGGTAATGGTGGAGTTCGAGTGTGGCGCGGAGCCCATAAAGTCATGGATCCGTGTTCTCAACAAGGCACTTTGCAAGCTGGTGGTGACTCCATAATGGTGCATGCTGAGTTTACATGGCTCATTGCATAGAAGTGGTCATGTTCGGCTACTTGGAGTTCATTTGCAGCCATCCATGGCCTTCATGTCGCCAATCAATTATGCAATTTTTATGGATGGTATTGCGATTTGTCACCAGGCCACAGCTATTCGAGATTGGTTTGAAGAACATTCTGGACAATTCGAACGAACGATTTGGCCATCCTGATCGCCCAACATGAGTCCCATTGAACGTCATGTGACATAATCGAGAGGTTCGTGCACAAAATCCAGCACCGGCAGTAGTTCTACATCTACATCTTATTTAAACTCCGCAAGCCACCCAACGGTGTGTGGCGGAGGGCACTTGTCACCTTCTTTGTTGATGGACTACATTTTCTAAGGACTCTCCCAATGAATCTCAACTTGGCACCTGCCTTACCAACAATTAATTTTATAAGATCATTCCACTTCAAATCGTTCCGCGTGCATACTCCCAGATATTTTACAGAAGCAACTGCTACCAGTGTTTGTTGCGCTACGATATAATCATACAGTAAAGGATCCTTCTTTCTATGTATTCGCAATAACGGACTACTATAGAGGCAGCATGGCTCGACATGTCTGCTGGGGACTTCGAACGACTTGTTGAGTCCATGCCACGTTGAGTTGCTGCACGACTCTGGTCAAAAGGTGGTCCGACACGATGTTAGGAGGTGTGGCATGAGTCACCTCAGGGTATACGAGATGACGTACTCACCCGCACTCCGGAGCGTCTATGTAGATCTCCTTGGATGCGACGATTGCCTCCCAGTCGACGGTGTGGGCGTAGCACAGCTGGGGCACCTTGCCGATGCGCACGGCGCCGCGCAGCACGCTGGTCAACGAGGCGAGCGCCACCTCCTTCAGGTCTTCCAACTGGTAGATCATGAGCGAGTAGCGGATGTAGCCGTGGTCCACCCAGAGCACCTGGCCGCGGATCACCGCCAGGTTGGGGAACAGCGCGCCCAGCGACTGCAGGCCCTTCACGCGGTGCACCAGCAGGTAGCTGGTGATCTCCTGCCGGCACACCAGCCCAGCGTCACCACACCATCTGCCTCAGTAGTCCGGGTACACGGTGGTCCAGGACCCCACTGCTAAAATTTGAGGGGTTGTACATCATTTGCAATAAGATCAAGAGCGAAGTTGGTTGGTTGGTTGGTTGTTTTGGGGAAGGAGACCTGACAGCGAGGTCACCGGTCTCATCGGATTAGGGAAGGACGGGGAAGGAAGTCGGCCGTGCCCTTTGAAAGGAACCATCCCGGCATTTGCCTGGAGCGACTTAGGGAAATCACGGAAAACCTAAATCAGGATTGCCGGACGCGGGATTGAACCGTCGTTCTCTCGAATGCGAGTCCAGTATCTAACCACTGCGCCACCTCGCTCGGTAAGAGCCAAGTGCTTGGGTTAAAAACACTGACACAGGGATGCAGTGTTCTCCCCTACTGTTAAATGTACAGGAGGATCTCTCCCGTGGTATTGCAGCTGGAATGTTGCAATTTCACGACGAAATAGCTTGAAGTTTGGAATTTCAGTAAAGTTGGGAAGGTAGGAGACGAGGTACTGGCATAAGTAAACTGTGAGGACGGGGCGTGAGCCGTGCTTGGGTAGCTCAGTTGGTAGAGCACTTGCCCGCGAAAAACAAAGGTCCCGAGTTCAAGTCTCGGTCCGGCACACATTTTTAATCTGCCAGAAAGTTTCATATCAGTGCACACTCCGCTGCAGAGTGAAAATCTCATTCCAGTGTGATGTTTGCACTGCGCAAAGTATTTTGTACAGAGAGAAGCCTCAACTACGAGATAAACATGGTGTACATGTTACTGCCGCCAGCTTGTGGAGGACAGCGAAGTGTAGCGCGATATCTGCGGGCCAGAGGGCATAAACTGAGTGAAAGATGGGTGGCGTGTATGGGGACGACTGTGTGGACTGTAGTAAGGATCCAGGTGATGTGCTTTTTCCAGAGGGCAGTGTAAACCTTAGTGATCTATGGTGTTCTGGACCATTTGGAATCTTCCAGAATGTTCTGGAATTTTCTCGAGTACTCTCGAAATTTCTAGCGGGTGATACATCCTGGCCTTTCTATCTTCAAAAGCACACCCTTCGGGTACGACCGGGAACTTTTTCTTGTATAGGGGAGAGAGGGCTACCACACCATGTAACTCCATTGATCGTACCGGGAATGTTTTCTGAGTTTTAGCGGGAAGCACACTGTACACTTACTTTTGTAAAGATTTGGGAGGACATAAGCTATATATATGAAAGTAGTATCTGTTCCCGAAAGAACAGATACCATTGATGAGCGTGCAGCTTCTCTAGAATGAAATGATAATTAAATCGACACCCTAGCTGCAAACAGGCATTGATATACATCATTGGGGACATGTTGAAAATGTGTGCCCCGGCCGGGACTCGAACCCGTGATAATTATCATAGATAAGCTATATATTTTTTATACACACAGTGTATAAATCTATATAAATGCGTATACAGAACATGTACAGGTGACAGCGTTGTTACCAATCATTTAGAAAACTACTTGACCGAGTTACACCATGAGCTCCAAGATACACCGTTTCGCATTCAGCGTGCTATCACATTCCATCACTTCTCATTACCCCGTTACGCCAATACGATTCCATATGCATTCCTAAAGAGTGGATAACTAGCTGAAGGTCCTGCACGGTTTGCATCCCCCAAGGAGTTCGCCATCGAATTTGACGATGTGAACCTTTATGGTCACTGTGGTGCGCTTAATTCGGTGTTCATGGTGCAAGATAATGATTTGATTTGAACAGTTCTTGAATGTCGGTGACATCAATTTTTGAAGTGTAATACTTATATTTCACAGAAGATTGACCTCTGCACCTCCTGGACACTCATTTTCTGTCCCACTCCTGATACACATTACCAACTAACATTTTTCCCGGTATACCTGCTAAAATAACAGTTCCAAATGAGGCCTACTAAAGACTGAACTTGCGATTTCGCACACGAGTAATTCCTTGTGAGTCATATTCAGCCGCAAAGAGAGTACTTTTTAACGTAGTAGTCTGTTTTAACATTTGCATTGTGTTAATTCTCATATAAAGTTTCTGGCACCCTAAAGGCTTCGCAGCACTTCACCCCACATTCAGCTTGATGGGCCTGTTGATGATATATTGGTTCCCTTCCGTCTGAAGCGCACTGCATTTTGGCACGACCGTTTATCATACGCATTTGGCTTTCACTGACAGAGCAATATCTGCGATTATATTGTAGTCACTACAGATATATGACATTACTCTTTATTTTGATAACTGCAGACCGAATAGCAGTTTCTTTTAATGAAGACATATTTCAGACAATACATACAATAACAAATTGCCTATTGGCTTCTGTCTCGGGTTCTTCGGCCGACGTTCATTTAATGATTTTACTGACGTTTCGCCAGCACGAGTGGCTGGCATTGTCAAAGCTTCAGCCTCCATTACCGGTGATGAACTGGAGCCGAGCTCGCGGCCGCAGACTATGTCCCTGGCGCGCCAACGTCGAGGGCTTCTTCGCCATCATTTACGGTGCGGTTCTCCTCTTGATACCTGCGACGTTCGTTCGCTGCAGTACGGGAAGCCAGGATCCTCTTTCTTGTTGAAACGGTTCGCTTGTTTTTGTATTTATACAGCGTCTCTGAACAAGCGCGTGTGATAGTGCTTCTCTACAGCCAGAAATTCCGTGTCGGCGAATTTTACTACGTGGTCGGTCTCATTCAGTGCGTGCTCTGCCACGGCCAATTTCTCCACCTGCCCCAACCTGCAATGTCGCTTATGCTCTTAGATCCTGGTTGTTGATCGATCGTCTATTCACTCCGACATAAACTTTTCCGCATGCGCGTGGTGTACGGTATATTCCCGACATTGCAAGTGGGTCCCTTTTTTCCTTTGCCGATCTAAGACACTCTTTGATCTACCTTGTCGGTTTGAAAAGCGTCTTTACGCCATGTTTGCGCCATATACGGCCGATTCTGTTCGTCACTCAGGGGAATGTATGGCAGAAAGGCCGTATCCGACATTTCTTTTTCTGATTCCTTACTTCGCCGAGTGTTTGGCTCTGTTACACTTCTAATATAATTTGTGGAGTACCCATTGCTCCTCAGAACACTTTCCAGGTGTTGCATTTCGCGTCTGAGGTGCTGCGGCTCACATATTCGTCCTGCTCGCGTTACGAGCGTATGAATCATCCCTCTTTTCTGGCTCGGGTGGTGGTTTTATAGTTTGTGCAGGTATCGGTCCGTGTGTGTCGGTTTCCGATACACTCTGTGTCCCAGGTTTTCGCCATCCCTTGTGACCAGCACATCTAAAAATGGCAGTTTTTTGTCCTTTTCTACTTCCATGGTAAATTTTATGTTGGTGTTGAGTCTGTTCGTCTTAGGAAGTCACCGAGCTGTTCTTCACCATGACTCGACACAACGAAAGTATCATCGACGTATCTGTACCACACCTTAGGTTTACAAGTCGCCAAGTCCAGTGCCTGAGCTTCAATTGTTCCATGAAGAAGTTGGCCACCACTGGACTGAGAGGACTACCCATGGCGACGCCTTCCAGCTGTTCGTAGAAATCGCCAATCCATGTTCATACAATGCTGTCCGCGTTTTATGTTCCATTTTACTTGTGCTCACGCAAGGTGCTTTCCCCTTCGTGTTAGCAGAACCACGAACCGGATTTCCTCTGCACATACCGGCCAGTCCTATTAATTTGCGAGTGGGCTCAAAAGCCCACTTCGCCTACTTGATTTGAAACATTATGTCGTGCCCATGGAAGAACACTTGAAAAATTGTTTATCAATTCATAATGATCAAACGAACAAAAAGTGCCATATCCTCATAAAGTTCACGGGGTATCGACGGGTGATGCTAGAAAATAAAAAATTCGTGAATCGCATCTGACGAATCAGTTTATCAGTCTGACGGAAAAAAATCATTACGACTGCTACCGAAGAGAAGGGCCGTCATAATAATTCCCCTGCTATTTATTTACGAAGTTTGAGTTATAGTCGGTGAGCCTGGATATTATTCGTAACTGTGCTTTAGATCAAAACCATTGAGCATGCTCCCCTGCCAGTCTGTGAGGTAGAAGTAGACTTCGGCGCGTCTTGGAAAGGCGAACTTCTCAACTGCTAGCTAGTTCACCCCATCGGCTGACTGAAAGCAATCACCCTATCGTTTGTCTAATGGAGTACTGGTAACTACATTTGGCACACACGTGACTGTTGATTTACTCCCTGGTGTGCTTCAGAAGTGTCCTGCCAAATTCACTTGATATTTAGTTGTCATTTCCGATAAATAATCTGGAAGGTTCTCACTTAAGATGTAACATTGGACTGTTCAATTTATTATTTTATCGCTGGAAGAGAATTTCACACAGAAAGTATAACTAATTTCATACACTAACAGAAAAAAAAATCGCAACGTCAAAAGGTAATTAATGTGCGTTGTTGTGGTCTTTAGTCCAGAGACTGGTTTGATGCAGCTCTCCATGTTACTCTATCCTGTGCAAGCCTCTTCATCTCGAAGTACCTACTGCAGCCTACATCCATCTGAATCTGTTTAGTGTATTCATACCTTGGTCTCCCTCTACGATTTTTACCCTCCACGCTGGCCTCCAGTACTAAATTGGTGATTCCTTGATGCCTCAAAACGTGTCCTACCAACCGATCCCTTCTTCCAGTCACGTTGTGCCACAAATTCCTCTTCTCCCCAATTCTATTCAGTACCTCCTCAGTACGTGATCCACCCATCTAATCTTCAGCATTCTTCTGTAACACCACGATTCGAAAGCCTCTATTCTATTCTTGTCTAAACTATTTATCGCCTAGGTTCCACTTCCATACACGAGATACAAATACTTTCAGAAATGACTTCCTGACGCCTAAATCTATACTCGATGTTAACAAATTTCTCTTCTTAAGAAACGCTTTCCTTGCCATTGCCAGTCTACGTTTTATATATTCTCTTCTTCGACCATCATCAGTTATTTTGCTCCCCAAATAGCAAAACTCATCTACTACTTTAAGTGTCTCATTTCCTAATATAATTCCCTCAGCATCACCCGATTTACTTAGACTACATTCCATTATCCCCGTTTTACTTTTGTTGATGTTCATCTTATATTCTCCTTTCAAGACACAGTCCATTCCGTTCAACTGCTCTTGCAGGTTCTTTGCTGTTTCTGACAGAATTACAATATCATCGGCAAATCTCACAGTTTTAATTTCTTCTCCGTGGATTTAATTCCTACCCCACATTTTTCTTTTCTTTCCTTTACTGCTCGCTCAATATACAGATTGAATAACATCGGGGATAGGCTACAACCCCGTCTCACTCCCTTCCGAACCACTGCTTCCCTTTCATGTCCCTCGACTCTTATAACTGCCAACTCGTTCCTATACAGATTGTAAATAGCCTTTCGTTCCCTGTATTTGACCCCTGCCACCTTCAGAATCTGAAGGAGAATATTCCAGTCAACATTGTCAAAAGCTTTCTCTAAGTCTGCAAATGCTAGAAACGTAGGTTTGTCTTTCCTTAATCTTTCTTCTAAGATAAGTCGTAGGGTCAGTATTGCCTCACGTGTTCCAACATTTCTACGGTATCCAAACTGATCTTTCCCAAGGCCGACTTCTACCAGTTTTTCCATTCGTTTGTAAGGAATTCGTGTTAGTATTTTGCTGCCCTGACTTATTAAACTGATAGTTCGGTAATTTTCACACCTGTCAACATCTGCTTTCTTTGGGATTTGAATTATTACATTCTTCTTGAACTCTGAGGGTATTTCTCCTGTCTCACCAGATAGTAGAGATTCGTCAGGGCTGGTTCTGCCAAGGCTATCAGTAGTTTTAATGGAATGTTGTGTACTACCGGGGCCTTGTTTCGACTCAGGTCTTTCAGTGCTCTGTCAAACTCGTCACGCAGTGTCTTAGTTTCCATCTCATCTTCGTCCTCTTCCATTTCCGTAATATTGTACTTAAGAACAGTATAGACGATCTATGTACTCCTACCTTCCTGCTTTCCCTTCTTTGCTTAGAACTGGTTTTCTATCTGAGCTCTTGATATTCATACAAGTTATTCTCTTTTCTCCAAAGCTCTCTTTAATTTTCCTGTAGGCAGTGTCTGCTAGTTACATATGCCTCTACATCCTTACATTTGTCCTGTAGTTATCCCTGCTTAACCGTTTTGCACTTCCTGTCGATCTCATTTTTGAGACGTTTGTATTCCTTTTCGCCTGCTTCATTTACTGCATGTTTATTTTTTCTCTTTTCATCAATTAAATTCAGTATCTCGACTGTTACCCAAGGATTTCTACTAGTCCTCGTCTTTTTACCTACTTGATCGTCTGCTGCCTTCGCTATTTCATCTCTCAAAGCTACCCATTCTTATTTTACTGCATTTCTTTCCGCCGTTCTTATCAATCGTTCTTCAATGCTCTCTCTGAAATTCTCTACCACCTCTGGTTCTTTTAGTGTATCCTCGTCCCATCTCCGTAAATTCGTATTTTTTTTGTAGATTCTTCAGTTTTATACAGTTCATAACAAACAAATTTTGGTCAGAGTCCACATCTACCCCTGGAAATGTCTTACAATTTAAAACCTGGTTCCTAAATCTCTAGTTTACCATTATACAATCCATCTGAAACCTTCCAGTGTTTTCAGGCTCTTCCACGTATACAACCTTCTTTCATTATTCTTAAAGCAAGTGTTAGCTATGATTAAGTTGTGCTCTGCGCAAAATTCTGCCAGCTGGCTTCCCTTTTCATTTCTTACCCCCAATCCATATTGACCTACTACTTTTCCTTCTCTTCATTTTCCTACTGTCGAATTCCAGTCACCCATGACTATTAAATTTTCGTCTCCCCTCACTATCCGAATGGTTTCTTTTATCTCATCATGCATTTCTTCAGTCTCTTCGTAATCTGCGGAGCTAGTTGGCATATAAAGTTGTACTACTGTCGTAGGCGTGGACTTCGTATCTACCTTGGTTCAAATGGCTCTGAGCACTATAGGACTTAACATCGGAGGTCATCAGTCCCCTAGAACTTAGAACTACTTAAACCTAACCAACCTAAGAACACCACACACATCCATGCCCGAAGCAGGATTCGAGCCTGCGACCATAGAGGTCGCGCTGTTATGGACTGAGGTACCTAGAATTGCTCGTCCACCGCGGCCGGCGTATCTACCATGGCTACAATAATGCGTTCACTGTGGTGTTCGTAGAAGCTTACCCGCGCTCCTATTTTTTATTCATTATTAAATCTACTCCTGCGTTACCCCTATTTGGTTTTGTATTTATAACCCTGTATTCAACTGACCAGAAGTCTTGTTGCTCCTGCCACCGAACTTCACTAATTCCCACTATATCCAGCTCTAACCTATCCATTTCCTTTTTTAAATTTTCTAACCTTCCTGCCTGATTAAGGAATCTGACATTCCACACTCCCATCCGTAGGACACCAGTTTTGTTTCTCCTGATAACGACGTCCTCTTGAGTAGTTCCCGCCCGGAGATCCGAATGGGGGACTATTTTACCTCCGGAATATTTTACCCAAGAGGACGCCATCATCATTTAATCATACAGTAAAGCTGCATGCCCTCGGGAAAAATTACGGCTGTAGTTTCCCCTAACTTTCAGCCGTTCGCAGTACCAGAACAGCAAGGCCATTTTGGTTAGTGTTACAAGGCCAGATCAGTCAATCATCCAGACTGTTGACCCTGCAACTACTGAAAAGGCTGCTGCCCCTCTTCAGGAACCACACGTTTGTCTGGCCTCTCAACAGATACCCCTCTTTTTTTGTTGCACCTACGGTACGGCTATCTGTATCGCTGAGGCACGCAAGTCTCCCCACCAACGGCAAGGTCCATGGTTTATGGGGGGCGGAGGCAAGTAATTAATTTATACATATTTAACTGATTAACATTGCAATGTCACTGTTTAATTTAAGTGCGAGATAAACCATTGCAAACATGCAATGCCGGTACATTAATAATTGGTGTAATCGGCAAAACGTTGAATGTAACACGCAAACGTTCATAGGTTGCGTTGTACAGTTTCCTGATGTCAGTTTCTGAGATGCAGTTCCGTGCCTGTTACAACTGGTCGGTCAATACAGAGACGGTTAATGCTGTTTGTGGATGATTCTGGAGTTGCTGTCCCATATGTGCCCGATTGGATACAGAACTGGTGATCGAGAAGTCCAAAGCAACATGTCGACACTCTGTAGAGCATGTTGTGTTACAACAGTGGTATATGAGCGAGCGTTATCCTGTTGGAAAACGCCCCCTGGAATGCTGTTCATGAATGGCTGCACAGCAAAATCAGTCACCAGGCTGACGTACAATTGTGCCCTTGGGTTGCTTAAGATAACGGTGAGAGCGCTTCTGCTGCCAAATAACGCGCACCTGAGAGCACAGTCCCAGGTGTATGCTCAGTGTGTTTAGCACACAGACTGTTTGGTTGCCGGCCCGAAACTGGCTTCCTTGTAAACCACAAATGGCCGTCACTGGCATCGAGGCCCGTTGAAAGGACGAAGATTTGCAACGATAGACGAGATAAAGGGAAATTCGAAGACAGCGCTTCGCGCAATCCAGAAAGAGGCGTAGCAAGCCTGCTTCCGGAACTGGGAACGGCATTGGGAGTGGCGTATCAACTGCAGAGGAGAGTGTTTCGAAGGTGACCGCACTCTAGAAGAAAAAGGTAAAAATACAAAAATGTTTTCAACAGACCTGGTAGCTTTGATCTCAGAATAATAATCCATAAACTCAAAATATATATACAGGGTGGTCCATTGATCGTGACCGGGCCAAATATCTCACGAAATAAGGGTCAAACGAAAAAACTACAAAGAACGAAACTCGTCTAGCTTGAAGGGGGATACCAGATGGCGCTATGGTTGGCCCGCTAGATGGCGCTACCATAGGTCAAACGAATATCAACTGCGTTTTTTAAAATGGGAACCCCCATTTTTTATTACATATTCGTGTAGTACGTAAAGAAATATGAGTGTTTCAGTTGGACCACTTTTTTCGCTTTGTGACAGATGGCGCCGTAATAGTCACAAACCTATAAGTACGTGGTATCACGTAACATTCCGCCAGTGCAGACGGTATTTGCTTCGTGTTACATTACCCGTGTTAAAATGGACCGTTTAACAGTTGCGGAGAAGGTCGATATCGTGTTGATGTATGGCTATTGTGATCAAAATGCCCAATGGGCGTGTGCTATGTATGCTGCTCGGTATGATGATGCCTAAGTATGTGTTTTAGCTGCTGTCGCGGCTAATACCCACATCAGTAGCAGACAAATTGCGCGAGAATCGGAAATCTCAAAAACGTTGATGTTGAGAATGCTACATCAACATCGATTGCACCCGTACCATATTTCTATGCACCACGAATTGTGCCACTAGGCACAAGAGAAATTACAGGACGATGACAGATTTTTTGCACGCGTTCTACTTAGCGACGAAGCGTCATTCACCAACAGCGGTAACGTAAACCGGCATAATATGCACTATTGAGCAACGGAAAATCCACGATGGGTGCGACAAGGGGAACATCAGCGACCTTGGCGGGTTAGTGTATGGAGCGGCATTATGGGGGGAAGGATGCTTGGCCCCATTTTATCGATGGCAGTCTAAATGATACAATGTATGCTGATTTTCTACGTAATGTTCTACCGATGTTACTACAAGATGTTTCACTGCATGACAGAAGGGCGATGTAGTGCCAACATGATGGATGTCTGGCACATAGCTCACGTGCGGTTGAAGCGGTATTGAATAGCATATGTCATGACAGGTGGATTGGTCGTCGAAGCACTATACCCTGGCCCGCACGTTCACCGGATCTGACGTCCCCGGATTTCTTTCTGCGGGGAACGTTAGAAGGATATTTGCTATTGTGATCCACCGACAACGCCTGACAACATGCGTCAGCGCATAGTCAATGCATGTGCGAACATTACGGAAGGCGAACTAATCGTGTGTTGAGAGGAATGTATTGCCAAATGCATTGAGGTTGACGGACATCATTTTGAGCATTTATTGCATTACTGTGGTATTTACAGGTAATCACGCTGTAACAGCATGCGTTGTCAGAAATGATAATTTCACAAAGGTACATGTATCACATTGGAACAAACGAAACAAAATGTTCAAACGTACCTACGTTCTGTATTTTAATTTAAAAAACGTACCTGTTACCAACTTTTCGTCTAAAATTGTGAGCCATATGTTCGTTACTATTACAGCGCCATCTATCACAAAGTGAAAAAAGTGGTCCAACTAAAACATTCATATTTCTTTACGTACTACACGAATATGTAATAAAAATGGGGGATCCTATTTAAAAAAAAAAAAAAAAAAAAAACGCAGTTGATATTCGTCTGACCTGTGGCAGTGCCATCTAGTGGGCCAACCACAGCACCATCTGGTTTCCTCCTTCAAGCTAGACGAGTTTCGTTCTTTGGAATTTTTTCGTTTGATGCTTATTTCGTGAGAAATTTGGCCCGGTCACTATCAATGGACTCCTGTATATATATATATATATATATATATATGAAGTGTAGTTTCCGTTATTACGTGTGGGAAGAGAAGCTTGTAATAATGGAAAGTATTTATTCTTGATCTGCCAATAATTGCTTCGAAAAATATGTTCTCACTTTCCAGTAATAAAATCACTCAGGTCATAAGAAAGCACACCCATCCTGCCTGGATCTCCACCCCTCCTACCTTTTACAAATCCCTTCAAATCCTCGAACGCCATGCTCTCTGCCTCACCTATCGCATCCGTCTCCCCTCCCCCATGCGGATCCTGTACGATCTTATTCCCACTCCTCCTACTTTTCCTCGAACGGATACAGATCCTCTACACCTCCTGTAAACTAGATCCTCCTCACCCACTTGTCTCCCCCATCCTCTCCCGCCCCCGTCCGCTGCCGCGCCTGTATTCCCACGTCCCACCTGCTCTCCATCTCTCCACTCTCCATACCCTCTCCCAAGGTGGCTTCCACCAGCTCCCCCTCCCTAATGATGCCTCCCTCCCCTCCATCTACCCCTTCTATCAACTTTGATCCTCCTCCATTTCCTGTGTTTTTTCCTCAGGGCACCCTCTCTCTCTTCTCCCTTCCTCCCTCATCCTCCCCCAGGCTTCCCCTACCCCCTATACATTTTTTCCTCCCCCCACCTCCCCTGCCACTGGCATCTCCACTCTCCCCTCTCCCTCCTCCCCTACCTTTTACCCCTTTTGGCATGTCCCCAGACTCGCACACGTCCCGTGAACATTAGCGCGGCGGAGACCATCGCCGTCGGTTTTGTGTGTGTGCTGTCGTGTTTGTGCCTTAGTGTTTTCGCCGCCCACGATCCTTCGTTCTCGTGTGTCGTCTAAATCATCAGTGTTCGTGTACAGTGCTGACAGTTTCCTTGTTTTTCTCCGCGTGTGAACGGCTTTGTGGTTTTTAAATTACTATATCTACTGTTTTTTTTTAAACAACGTTATGTTACTTTTGTGTCATCATTGATTTTTCCCTTATTGTACTGTCTGTGGCTGAAGAGCGGAGTAAAGTTGCCGCTGCCAGCCCACCTTATGTAAGAAAATGATAATAAAAAAAAAGAAAGCACAGGTAGGGACTAGTTTAAGTGGGGTGCAGCCCAGCGTCGTCGCGTAAACTAGTCTTAGGGCAAATAGCCACACTCACCCTGAGCTCGGGGAAGCTGACGTTGAGGAAGCTGGTCTCGTTGGTGTTGTCCATGAGCACGACGTGCAGGAAGCCCTCGATGACGCGGCAGCCCTGCAGCTTGCGCTTGAGTTCGGTGACGTTGTTGCGCGCGTCCACGCTGCCGCAGATGCCCGTGTGGTTGGTCAGCGGCGCGGGCAGCGTCGGCGCCGGCGCCGGGGGCAGCGTCGGGGGCGGCGGGGGCGGAGGCTCCGGGGTGGCGCCCGCCCGCAGCAGCACCACCACCCCCACCACAAGCATCGCCCAACTCGTCTCACGCACTAGGCACGCACTCCAGTCCCTCCCCATAGCGGCACTTCTAGCTGGGCGAGGAATCAGCGACTCGTAAACAACTTACCCTAGCCGTCGGGAGATGACTACTTCCCTTACGTGTGTGGTTAGGGCCGTCCCAAATGAAAGTTGTAGCTATACATGAGTTTGATCTATCGAGAGTGTTTCTTTCTTTTCTTTCGGGTGGGAAGTGACAAGAGACAATTTATATGTATACAACTAGGTCTGGCGAGACTTCAGAGGTTAGCTTGTAATGCTTAAGTCCAACAATGGCCCTGAAAATACCTGTCACTCTGATCCCCTGATGGTATCCTTGACGAAACACCAATGTTGCCCCACTTTTAGAAAACAGGTTAGTTTTTTTCACAAGTTACAATAGCTACTGTCAAAGCCTGGAATCGCCTGGAATTTTTGTCGTATGATGGAACATCTCTGCAAGAAAAACGGAAATATATGCTGCCGTACCGTCTAGAAAGAGACAGTTGTAATTTTAATATGGGCAACCTGTTTTCGCTAATCGTGATAACTCTCGGGTGTTTTCTTATGATCGTTCATCCGTCAGCGGGACACTAGAAATGTCTCTCGCTTTGAACTACAGCTAGTGCCCTTGAGGAAACGACAATGGTTGCCAATTTACGTACAACAATGTAACGCTTCACAAGCATGGATTACTATTGCAAATGCCTAGATTTTTTGCCTTACGACAGAAGAGTCCATAAGCGCTCTAGAAATGTACTCTCTACGCCAGCTTCACACGTGTCTTTTCAAGTTTTCACAAAATTGGTAAAATCTGACTGTCACCAACACTTAAGAGTTCTTTTTCTTTGTCCTGGCCCAGGTACATATATGTGTAGCCCCTAACTACCGATAGTATTCTTTCCTCAGATTTCACGGTTTTTTTTTGTTACATTTCAGTATTAACACACCCGTAGAACATGGTGTATGTCACACGCCTTAGCTATTGTCAGTGCCTGAATTTCGTCCTCTCGATGACACACGCCTAAAAAAAAAATAAAAAAATAAAAAAATAAAAAAACATACACTCTTCGATTTTGAAACAAAGAAAGTACTTCCCAGTCCTAAAGTCTCCTCCATGAAACGTCGGTGTTAAACATGTTTCGATTACTAGCGTTACCGTATAGCGTTTTTGAATTACACAGTCACTGAATAATTAATTCTACGCCATCTACTTTACGACAACGAAACACTACTTCCAATGGTTTCCTACACCAGAATCACACGCATACTTTAAATGAAAGCAGATCGAAATTTTATGGCACAGTGAAATTTAGTTAAGGCAACAAACAATACGGTGTACCTTAGCTAATTTTCGTCGGTCAGCTTCACAGCCACCTACCTATAGCAATGGAAGCTATTCTGCTACTTAAAATTTCAATCCGACCTTTTCAAACACTACCACCCGCACTGAATAGCGCCTTGGCTGAGCTCAAGACGGTAGGCGGGTACTGATCTCGCTGAATCTCCTCGCCGGAGATCTTTCCCAAGCAGCTACGCACAAAAACAAAATGCAAATGGGGAGCATTAATGACGTGGCTAAATGGCCGGGAATCTTTTCACTCTTAGAACCATTAATATTCAGTACGCACGGGCACTGTTACAGTCTTCCAACACACGCTACACTACTCGCCAACAGCTGTCAACGATCAGCTATTACTTCAGTTAGGAAATCTTTAGTTTAAGGAATAAGTATTTTAAGCTTGGAAGGTACGTTTCGTTTTCTGAGGTCGACGGACTAGAAAGGAAGTGGTGTCTGTTATCTGCTTAGCTATCTGTCTGTTTCAAGAGATTTTTTTCCCCTGTAATGTCCCTTTCAGATGAAGCGAGGCAGTGTCAAAAAAGTCATAAGAATAACTATGAAATCACAGACTCGGTAGCAGTAGAACTGTGGTTTCGCTAATCACACAGCGTAAGCCGAGAGGCCCTTGTGAGTCACAGCCGCCTGGATCCCACATAACACACAAGCTACACCAGTACCCTAGGGACGACGGCTAAATCGTACTCCGGAGCACAGTCTTCGGTGTTAGCACGTTCTCACTGCGTGAAGACGTGTTTCCTTCCCCTATGGCGATGACTTCATCACATCGCGTTGATCATCTCGGTCTACAAAGGAAAAAAATTCACCTTAGAATAACAGTGAGATAACAGCACAATTCGTTTTTACCAAAGGTACTGGCAGATAAGATGAACACAAAAAAATAAAATAAATAAAAACAAGACAAGGATATGGAATGTAGTCAAATTAAAACAGGTCAGACTGAGGGAATTAGCATGGGAAACGAGACACTTAAAGTAGTAAGTAACTTTTACTATTTCGGCTGAAAAATTGCTGATCATGGTAGAAATAGAGACGATATAAAATGTAGACTGGCAATGGCAAGAAAAACATTTTTGAAAAAGAGAAATTTATTAAGAACGAAAATAGACATACGTGATAGCAAATCTTTTCTCAGGGTATTTGGACGGAGTGTATCCACGTTTGGAAGTGATAACTGGACGATTAACAGTTTAAAAAAGGAGAGAATGGAAGCTTTTGAGATGTGGTGCTACAGAAGAATGCTGAAGATTAGATGGGTAGATGACATAACTAACGAGGAGGTACTGAATAGAACTGGGGATACAAGAAATTTGTGGCACCAAAAGAAGCACCGCCCGAATCGCCCTTGAATGTCCAACAGTACCGACAGGCCACCGTGCCATCCTTAGCCATAGGCGTCGCTGGAAGCGGATGCGGAGGGACATGTGGTCAGCACACCGCTCTCCCAGCCATTTCCAGCTACTGCTCAGTCAAGTGGCTCCTCAGTTTGCCTCACAAGGGCTGAGTGCACCCCGCTTGCCAACAGCACTCGGCAGACCCGGACGGTGACCCCCTCCAAGTGCTACCCAAGCCTGACAGTGCGTAACTTTGGTGATCTGATGGGAACCGGTATTACAACTGCGTCAAGGCTGGCGACACCAATTTATGACACAACTTGACAAAAAATGGAATCGGTGGTAGGACACATTTCGAGACATCAAGTAATCACCAGTTTAGAACTGGATGGAAGTATGGGGGGGGGGGGGGGGGAAGTTAGAGGGAGATCAAGAGATGAATACAGTAAGCAGGTTCAGAAGGATGTAAGGTTGCAGTAGCTATTCGGAGATGATGAGGTTTGCATAGAGTAGCGTGGAGAGCTGCATCAAACCAGTCTTCGGATTGAGGACCACTTTTCGAGAAATGCGATGTTTGCTGATGATCGGAGCTGTGCAAAATCGAGTCAAATGTTGACGAATAACCAATATGTGTAAAAAATACAATTCGTTATTCGTGTATGACAAAAAAATATATTCGAACAGTTATTAATTCACAGGAGTAGGCACATTTATGCGACATCTGGATTATTCATTCATATGAACAGAAACATTTATGCGTCGTTTGTCAATAAAATGGATAGCGGAGAGTGTTCTACACTCATGCTCATAAATTAAGGATAATTGCAGAATGTGGTGCCACATAACGTGGCACTACACAAAACTGGCCCTAATAACATAGGCACATAGGGAACATGTTTTTTGCTCGCGTATCATGTCATTTCTGGAAACCCAGAATCTACTATGTAGGAATCAACATGGATTCCGGAAACAGCGATCGTGTGAGACCCAACTCGCCTTATTTGTTCATGAGACCCAGAAAATATTAGATACAGGCTCCCAGGTAGATGCTATTTTTCTTGACTTCCGGAAGGCGTTCGATACAGTTCCGCACTGTCGCCTGATAAACAAAGTAAGAGCCTACGGAATATCAGACCAGCTGTGTGGCTGGATTGAAGAGTTTTTAGCAAACAGAACACAGCATGTTGTTATCAATGGAGAGACGTCTACAGACGTTAAAGTAACCTCTGGCGTCCCACAGGGGAGTGTTATGGGACCATTGCTTTTCACAATATATATAAATGACTTAGTAGATAGTGTCGGAAGTTCCATGCGGCTTTTCGCGGATGATGCTGTAGTATACAGAGAAGTTGCTGCATTAGAAAATTGTAGCGAAATACAGGAAGATCTGCAGCGGATAGGCACTTGGTGCAGGGAGTGGCAACTGACCCTTAACATAGACAAATGTAATGTATTGCGAATACATAGAAAGAAGGATCCTTTATTGTATGATTATATGATAGAGGAACAAACACTGGTAGCAGTTACTTCTGTAAAATATCTGGGAGTATGCGTACGGAACGATTTGAAGTGGAATGATCATATAAAACTAATTGTTGGTAAGGCGGGTACCAGGTTGAGATTCATTGGGAGAGTGCTTAGAAAATGTAGTCCATCAACAAAGGAGGTGGCTTACAAAACACTCGTTCGACCTATACTTGAGTATTGCTCATCAGTGTGGGATCCGTACCAGGTCGGGTTGACGGAGGAGATAGAGAAGATCCAAAGAAGAGCGGCGCGTTTCGTCACTGGGTTATTTGGTAACCGTGATAGCGTTACGGAGATGTTTAATAAACTCAAGTGGCAGACTCTGCAAGAGAGGCGCTCTGCATCGCGGTGTAGCTTGCTCGCCAGGTTTCGAGAGGGTGCGTTTCTGGATGAGGTATCGAATATATTGCTTCCCCCTACTTATACTTCCCGAGGAGATCACGAATGTAAAATTAGAGAGATTAGAGCGCGCACGGAGGCTTTCAGACAGTCGTTCTTCCCGCGAACCATACGCGACTGGAACAGGAAAGGGAGGTAATGACAGTGGCACGTAAAGTGCCCTCCGCCACACACCGTTGGGTGGCTTGCGGAGTATCAATGTAGATGTAGATGTAGACACAGATCTGTAAGTCCACGGTATTGGTGATAAGTTGAGAAAACCGTCCCGAAACACATGTGCTACAAAACGCCACTGTTTCCTGCGCATGTACCCCGACATCAGTGTGGGATATGATCACCATGCACACGTACACAGGCCGCACAACGTGTTGGCATACTCTGGATCAGGTGGTCGAGCAGCTGCTGGAGTATAGCCTCCCATTATTACACCAGTGCGTGTCGGGGCTCCTGAAGTGTCGTAGGGGTTTGAAGAAGTGAAGCGATACTTCGACCGAGAGTATCCCAGACGTGCTCGATGGGGTTTAGGTCTGAAGAACACGCAGGCCACTGCATGCCCCTGATATCTTCTGTTTCAAGGTACTCCTCCACGATGGCAGCTCGGTGGGGCCGTGCATTATCATCCATCAGGGGGAAGGTGGGACCCACTGCACCCCCGAAAAGGCTGACATACTGGTGCAAAATGACGTTCCGGTACACCCGACCTGTTACAGTTCCTCTGTCAAAGACATGCAGGGATGGACGTGCACCAGTCATAGTCCCACCCCACGCCATCAAACCAAGACCTCCATACACGTTCCCTTTCAAGCACATTAAGGGATTTGTATCTGGTTCCTAGTTCACGCCAGATGAAAACCCAGCGAGAATCACTGTTCAGACTATACTTGGACTCGTCCGTGAACATAACCTGGGACCACTCTTCCAATGACTATGTACTGCGTTCTTGACACCAGGCTTTACGCGCTCTCCTGTGACCAGGGGTCAGTGGAATGCACCTTGCAGGTCTCTGGGCGAATAAACCATGTCTGTTCAGTCGTCTGTAGACTGGGTGTCTGGAGACAACTGTTCCAGTGGATGCGGTAAGGTCCCGAGCGAGGCTACCTGCAGTACTTCGCGGCCGTCTGCGGGTAATGATGGTGAGATATCGGTCTTCTTGTGGTGATGTACACTGTGGACGTTCCGTACTGTAGCGCCTGCACGCGCTTCCTGTCTGGTGGAATCGTTGCCATAATCTTGAGATCACACTTTGTGGCACACGGAGGGCCCGTGCTACGACCCGCTGTGTTTGACCAGCCTCCAGTCGCCCTAGTATTCTACCCCTCATAACGGCATCAATATGTGTTCTTCGAGCCATTTTCAACACACAGCCACCATTAGCACGTCTGAAAACGTCTGCACACTTACTAGCTGTACCGTACTCTGACATGCACCAACACACCTCTGCGTGTGTGGACTGCTGCCAGCGCCACCGTGCGACGACCGCAGGTCAAATGCACCGCATTGTCATACCCCGAGGTGATTTGAACCCGCAAACCGCCCACCAGAGCGTTGTTCCACTATGTATCAGCATTATTCTTAATTTATGGTTCAAATGGCTCTGAGCGCTATGGGACTTAACATCTTAGGTCATCAGTCCCCTAGAACTCAGAACTACTTAAACCTAACTAACCTAAGGACATCACATACATCCATGCCCGAGGCAGGATTCGAACCTGCGACCGTAGCAGTCCCGCGGTTCCGGACAGCAGCGCCTAGAACCGCACGGCCACCGCGGCCGGCTCTTAATTTATGAACATGGATGTATTTTGGAAGACTTTTCATACTTTCGCCTCTGGCCGTCTATGTAATTGGAGTTTAGTATATTTCACTAATCCATTTTTAAATAACAGCATTACTTTTTGTGGGCCGCAGTCTTTTTTTGAGATTACAAAAGCTATTCCGTAAAAGTAAGGTTTTTTCAAACGTGAAAAAAATGTTGGAGGTTACAACATGGTAATGTACCTAAGACCAAACATTCCATAGAAATTTAGAAGTGCCGTACCTAACGCCTTCGAAAAAAAATCTTGTCAGTACTGTAAGAAAATGTAGTGATTGGCCTTTTTCACAGTTTACCTGTTACGTTACTGCTATACTACGTTGCAATACTCAGTAAGTGAAATCATTTTAATTATAAGTGCTATCAAAAACGAGTGTTGAAAACCAAAACAGATTTCCACTTTCGCGAAAAGTAAAATTGTGCTGTTTGACACTTTCCCAACGTAATGAATGCTTCATTGGCTCACGGGCGTCATTGTTGCGGAAACTGCACAGTATTTCAACGAGACAGCTGCTCGTTATCTTCAGGTGTCTACTGACATGCAGCTACAGTGGATCGCCAATACATACGCTGGCTCGCTAGGAAAGCGCAGGGAGATATGTGGACGACACCTATGTAGTTAAGCCACATGTGGCAGCAACGCTCCCTGTATTTCTGGATCATCTTAACTCCCTCCATCCGAGCATTTGTTTCACCATGGAAGTGGAGAAAAATGGAGACCTCCCGTTCCTTAATGTCTTGGTCTGCAGAAAAAGAGACGGTTCCTTGCGTCACAGTGTGTAAACCAACTCATATTGACCTATATCTACGACCTCCGAGCTGCCATCACCCATCTCAGTGCAATGGCGTGTTACGGACTCTCGTTCATAGGGTAGAGTTATCTCAGATGGAGAGAGCTTATCAGCTGAGCTTAGCCATCTTCGCTCTGTGTTTGTTCAAAGCTTGTACTCTGATAAACAGATTCGTAACGCATTTCGACCTGCACACGGTAGAGCTCAGTAACATCCAGAAGAAACGGAGAAGTCCAGGAAGATTGTTTTTCTACACTATGTTGGTAGCATGTACTTTAACATCGGCACGCTGCTCAAGGTAGATGAAATAAAATGTGTCTTCCGTCCTCCAGCACGAGTGCAAACGATGCTGGGTTCTGTTAAAGACAATCTAGGTCTAAGGACACCAGGGATACATAAAATCCCGCGCCAGTGTGGGAAACCATACATTGGCCAGACGTGTCGCACTGTGAAGGATAGATACGCTGAACGTAGACGCCACACCAGACTAGGTCAGCGAGTAAAGTCTGCTGTTGTTGGACGCTGTCTTGACACGGGACACGTTATGGACTGCGGAGAGACAAAGATCCTTCCGTTCGCTTCCACGTATTGGGACTTCATCATTAAAGAAACGTCCGCCCCTGGTAGCTGAGTGGTCAGCGCAACGGAATGTCAAATCTAACGGCCCGGGTTCGATTGCCGGATGATAAAATGAGAGAAATTAAATCGAAATCAATACATAAAATTAATGAAAATCGTATGAACAAAGATTTCAAGCGAAAATAGAAAGAAAGAAAGAGAAAAGAGAGCAAATAAAGAAGTTGATATGACGGTTATGATGTGACAAAGGATTACAAATAAAATACTACATTTAAATCAAGTAACTGAATGCAAATAATGATCAAAACTATTTCGATAAAGACTTAAAAAAATGTTGGAACCACATGACAAGATTCGAATCAAGGACGTTCTGGATGCGAAGCCCACACCCTATCCATTACACGACATAACCAGTCCGTTCAATACCAATGATTTAACGCCACTGATTGTCACTCAAGATACCAATTTACTCGTGAACGAAGATCAACCAGACTGAATGTCTGCGCGTTGTGATATCTGGGACGTTAGCCTACAATCACTGCACAGATGCTTTCAAAAAGTCTATCCCACCGCTGGGGACCTCTCCTTGGTAGGTGGTTCGGAAATGCTTCCAACCTTGGCCAGAAAGCCACTAATCACACCCTTTTCGATTTCAGATAAATCCCTCAGATTCCGCATTACAACGACTGCACTGTTTTCCGCGTCCCTCCGACACGCTTTATATCCCCTCCACTGCTAGTGCTGCCACCTGCCATCTGTTAGGGTTACTGCACGTTCACGTCGAACATAGGAGGTGGTCACGTAAATGTGCCCGCACGGTGTACATTCTTGCCGGGAAGTTATTTCATAATCTAAAAACCTACTGCCACAATGTGCAGCCCCTATATACACACTACACGCTGTCAGCTCATATCAGGACCGTAAAACGACGTATAGATTCCATTCTGTGAACCGAAACAACCCCTTTCGTAGCCGGTAACGGGAAAAGTGAGTCAACTTCATAATGAGTGTGATGAGGATCAGGTATTAGCCTAGTATTATAGAGGATGGTCATTGATCGTGACCGGGCCAAATATCTCACGAAATAAGCGTCAAACGAAAAAAAATACAAAGTACGAAACTTGCCTAGATTGAAGAGGGAAACCAGATGGCGCTACGGTTGGCCCGCTAGATGGCGCTGCCATAGGTCAAACGGATATCAACTGCGTTTTTTTAAAATAGGAACGTCCATTTTTTATTACATATTCGTGTAGTACGTAAAGAAATGTGAATGTTTTAGTTGGACCACTTTTTTCGCTTTGTGATAGATGGCGCGGTAATAGTCACAAACCTATAAGTACGTGGTATCACGTAACATTCCGCCAGTGCGGACGGTATTTGCCTCGTGATACATTACCCGTGTTAAAATGGACCGTTTATCAATTGCGGAAAAGGTCGATATCGTGTTGATGTATCGCTAGTGTGATCATAATGCCCAACGGGCGTGTGCTACGTATGCTGCTCGGTATCCTGGACGACATCATCCAAGTGTCCGGACCGTTCGCCGGATAGTTAAATTATTTAAGGAAACAGGAAGTGTTCAGCCACGTGTGAAACGTCAACCACGACCTGCAACAAATGGTGATGCCCAAGTAGGTGTTTTAGCTGCTGTCGCGGCTAATCCGCACATCAGTAGTGGACAAATTGCGCGAGAATTGGGAATATCAAAAGCGTCGGTGTTGAGAATGCTACATCAACATCGATTGCACCCCTACCATATTTCTATGCACCAGGAATTGCATGGCGACGACTTTGAACGTCGTGTACAGTTCTGCCACTGGGCAGAATCCACCAGATTTGAGGGCGAGTTTTCCTCCTGTCTGAGCCCGTTACTCCATCTCTAATGATCTCGACGGGACGTTGTCCCCTGAGACTTTGTATTGTTTCGGCTTCGCAGAGGGCACACAACGCTCCTCTTCTCTTTATCTAGCGAGCTGCTTCTTCTTGTAGCGGAACTATACCGATGCACTCCCTGACGTCACTCGCTTATCGGACGTTCACCAGGCGCGCCTCCGCTGCCAGAAATTCCGCGCCACCCGTTGTTGGCGGCTATACACTGACGTGGAACAGCGATACGCACATATACATGTAATGGTAGTATCGCGTATACAAGGTACGACGGTCAATCCAAAAGAAATGCACACTATTTTTTTAAAATCCATTTTTATTCTACATGTTTGAAAGTTTTACAGTGTGTAGATACATCCTTTAGGAACAATATTTTCATTTCTTCACATGATTTCCATCCATCTCAATTGCCTTACGCCATCTTGGAACCAGCCCCTGTATACCCGCACGGTAAAATTCTGGACCAACCTGTTGCAGCCACTGTTCGGCAGCGTGCACAAGGCAGTATTCATCTTCAAACCTTGTTCCACGAAGAGAGTCTTTCACTTTCCCAAAGAGATGATAGTCACATGGAGCCAGGTCAGGACTGTAAGGTGGGTGTTTCAGTGTTGCCACTCGAGTTTTGTGATCGCTTCCATGGTTTTTTGATTGACGTGTGGCCGTGCATCGTCGTGCAACAGCAAAACATCCTGCTTTTGCCGACGTGGTCGAACAGGACTCAGTCGAGCTTGAAGTTTCTTCAGTGTCGTCACATATGCATCAGAATTTATGGTGGTTCCGCTTGGCACGATGTCCACAAGCAAGACTCCTTAGGAATCGAAAAATACTGTAGCCATAACTTTTCCAGCAGAAGGTGTGGTTATGATTTTTTTTCCCCTTGGGTGAATTTGAATGATGCCACTCCATTGATTGCCTCTTCGTCTCTGGTGAGAAAATGATGGAACCATGTTTCATCACCTGTCACAATTCTTCCAAGAAATTCATCTCCACCATTCTCGTACTGTTCCAAAAGTTCGCTGCATACCGTTTTTCTTGTTTCTTTGTGAGCCACTGTCAACATGCTGGGAACCCACTTGACACAAACCTTTTTTAACTTCAACGCTTTCAGCACTCTGCAAACACTTCCTTCCCCTATTCGAACGTAGCGTGACAATTCGTTTACTGTGATGCGTCTGTCAGCAGTCACCAATTCGTTAACTCTCTGCACATTGTCTGGAGTGTGTGCAGTACGAGGCCTGCCGCTGCGAGGACAATCCTCAATATTGCCGTGCCCGCTTTCATCACGTAACCTGCTGGCCCACCGACTAACTGCACTGCGATCGACAGCAGCATCTCGATACACCTTTTTCAACCTCTTGTGGATGTTTCCCACTGTCTCGTTTTCACAGCACAGGAATTCTATGACAGCACGCTGCTTCTGACGAACGTCAAGTGTAGCAGCCATCTTGAAGAGATGCTGTGACAGCGCCACTCACGGGAACAGGTTGAACTAAGTTTGGAAACAAGCCGTAAGGACGTATCTACATACTGTAAAACTTTCACACATGCAGAATGAAAAGTGTATTTAAAAAAAATAGTGCGTATTTCTTTTGGAGTGACCTCGTATAGAGCGGAGCCCTAATTTCTACTGAGATAATTCATGTGAAAATGTTTCCGACGTGATTATGGCCGCACGACGGGAATTTAACAGGCTATGAACGCGGTACGGTAGTTGGACCTAGACGCAGGGCACATTCCGTTTCGGAAATCGCTAGGCAGTTCAATATTCCGAGATCCAGAGTGCGAAGAGCGTGCCCAGAATATCACATTTTAGGCGTTACCTCTCACCACGAACTACGCAGTGGCCGACGGCCATCACTTTATGACCGAGAGCAACGGCGTTTGCGTGGAGTTGTCAGTGCTAAGACACAAGCAACACTGCTTGAAATAACCGCAGAAATCAATGGGGGACGTACGACGAACGTATCCGTCAGTACAGTCTGGTTGTGGCCCAGCGGTTCTAGGCCCTTCAGTCCTGACCCGCGCTGCTACTACGGGCGCAGGTTCGAATCCTGCCTCGGCATGGATGTGTGTGATGTCCTTAGGTTAGTTACGTTTAAGTACACTCCTGGCCAATAAAATTGCTACACCAAGAAGAAATGCAGATGATAAACGGGTATTCATTGGACAAATATATTATACTAGAACTGACATGTGATTACATTTTCACGCAATTTGGGTGCATAGATCCTGAGAAATCAGTACCCAGAACAACCAACTCTGACCGTAATAACGGCCGCGATACGAATGGGCATTGAGTCAAACAGAGCTTGGATGGCGTGTACAGGTACAGATGTTCATGCAGCTTCAACACGTTACCAGAGTTCATCAAGAGTAGTGACTGACGTATTGTGACGAGCCAGTTGCTCCGCCACCATTGACCAGACGTTTTGAATTGGTGAGAGATCTGGAGAATGTGCTGTACAGGGCAGCAGTCGAACATTTTCTGTATCCAGAAAGGCCCGTACAGGACCCGCAACATGCGGTAGTGCATTATCCTGCTGAAATGTAGGGTTTCGCAGGGATCGAATGAAAGGTAGAGCCACGGGTCGTAACACATCTGAAATGTAACGTCCACTGTTCAAGGTGCCGCCAATGCGAACAAGAGGTGACCGAGACGTGTAACCAATGGCACCCCATACCATCACGCCGGATGATACGCCAGTATGGCGATGACGAATACCCGCTTCCAATGTGCGTTCACCGCGATCTCGCCAAACACGGATGCGACCATCATGATACTGTAAACAGAACCTGGATTCATCTGAAAAAACGACGTTTTGCCATTCGTGCACCCAGATTCGTCGTTGACTACACCATCGCAGGTGCTCCTGTCTGTAATGCAGCGTCAAGGTTAACCGCAGCCATGGTTTCCGAGCTGATAGTCCATCCTGCTGCAAACGTCGCCGAACTGTTCGTGCAGATGGTTGTTGCCTTCCAAATGTCCCCACCTGTTGACTCAGGGATCGAGACGTGGCTGCACAATCCATTACAGCCATGCGGATAAGATGCCTGTCATCTCGACTGCTACTGATACGAGGCCCTTGGGATCCAGCACGGCGTTCCGTATTACCCTCCTGAACCCACCGATTCGATATTCTGCTAACAGTCACTGGATGTCGACCAACGCTAGCAGTAACGTCGCGATACGATAAACAGCCATCGCGATAGGCTACAATCCGACCTTTATCAAAGTCGGAAACGTGATGGTACGCATTTCTCCTCCTTACACGTTGCATCACAACAACATTTCGCCAGGTAACACCGGTCAACTGCTGTTTGTGTATGAGAAATCGGTTGGAAACTTTCCTCATGTCAGCACGTTTTAGGTGTCGCCACCGGCGCCAGCCTTGTGTGAATGCTCTGAAAAGCTAAACATTTGCATATCACAGCATCATCTTCCTGCCGGTTAAATTTCACGCCTGTAGCACGTCATCTTCGTGGTGTAGCAATTTTAATGGCCAGTGGTGGAGTTCTAAGTCTAGGGGGCTGATGACCTCAGATGTTATATAAGTCCCATAGTGCTCAGAGTCTAGAACCGTTCGGCCACAGCGGCCGGCTACATTAGCAGGTACCGCAAGACGTTTGTAACCTGAGCGTACACAGCGTGCGCATTAATTAGTAGCGGAAACTGGCACGCACGAAAGATTTTCGAGATAACTGCGTGCGCATGGTTACTTGCCAACGCTCACTGTATCAAACATTGTCCTATTTACTATGAGTGTATGCGACATGTAAAGTTTTTCGTAAGGCCCCATCTAACTAGATTCAAATTTGACCCATGACCAACAATAACAAGAAATGCAATACTGCTGCAACGCTTGTTAAAATAGCAAAAATTGGAAATGCGGAAAGATGAAAAGAAATTTCGCAAAAACTAAGTTTCATTACCGCAAAATATACTTTTTCGTTGTGGCGAAAGACAAATTTTCGTTGCTGCTAAATTAAATTAACAATTAATTTTGCGTAAGTTTTCTACCTCGACGTTTTTTTCCGTGGCATCCTGCGCACATAACAATTGCTGCTTGTAAATGGCGTTAGATCGAAGTTTGTGTGTTCACTCTACGACCACAGGCAAAAGTTACACAAGGTAGAGGATTGTATGTTGCTTTTATTACGGTATGTCGATGATTTTTGCTTTTGGGACGTCTAATCACAACTAGAGATGGGTCATTCACGAACTAACGGGTTCAAAGGAACGGCTCACCAAGATAAACGGAACGAGCGAGGAACGAATTCTAAGGGACGGTCTTTCGTAGTTCACTTCTGTCTCTGCTTTCTACTTACAGTTCCCGGGAACGGGAAACGGTCGGCGTCGTTCCCGTAACGGCACGTCGGCCGGTCTCGTTCCAGCCTCTGTCCCGTTCCCGTCTGTCTCTGTCTCTGTCTCTGTCTCGGCCTCGGCCTCGGTCTCGGTCTCGGTCTCGGTCTCGGTCTCGGTCTCGGTCTCGGTCTCTGTCTCGGTCTCTGTCTCGGTCTCTGTCTCGGTCTCTGTCTCGGTCTCTGTCTCGGTCTCTGTCTCGGTCTCGGTCTCGGTCTCGGTCTCGGCCTCGGCCTCGGCCTCGGTCTCGGTCTCGGTCTCGGTCTCGCTCGGCCGGACTCGTCCTCCTTCGCGTGGCCACTCGTCGCAGTTCCACTGCCGACTGCTCATACTTAGTTCAGTATCGAGTTGTTGTCGTTCGTTTCGTTCGCTTCGCACGCCCATTCTAGATCTGTTTCAAACTTTTTTTGAACACTGGACTTCTGGTTCTTTTCGTATTCTATTCAGGATCCACGACCGGTAATTGAAATGTATTTTATAATTACGTAAACTACATAAAAATTACGTGGCATGTAGTACATACATCTTTTCTGGTAAGAAAGCGGCGTATCAGCTTCCTTCACTATTTCAATAAACAGCAGAAGAAATACCTGTAAAAAGACAAGATTTTTTGTTATTACACATGCAATGGACGTCGGCACGGCACACGCGAGTGGCCATTTTCCGTCTTTTTTAAGCCAGCCGGAGTGGCCGTGCGGTTCTAGGCGCTTCAGTCTGGAACCGCGTGACCGCTACGGTCGCGGGTGCGAATCCTGCATCGGGCATGGGTGTGTGTGATGTCCTTAGGTTAGTTAGGTTTAAGTAGTTCTAAGTTCTAGGGGACTGATGACCTCAGATGTTAAGTCCCATAGTGCTCAGAGCCTTTTGAACTGTCTTTTCTTGATTCAAGGTAGAAGAACATGTTCATTGTTATGGAAGGCAGACCGACTTACAACCGAATGAAGCCCGCGCGTCGTAATCGAGTGTATGGCGTCACATTTTGTAAATAGAATATAATGACTCCTACAATATTATTTCAGTGGTACAGGGTGGCGCACGAAAAATCGGCTCCGAGTACTAGACTGCTTATTGTCACTTACCAGTCGTCATCTATTGTTTCGAACTTGTTTGCATTAGCTTATTTGTCACTTCTTCAGTGCCTAATTATTACATGTTTATCTATTCTGCTCGAAGCGGTCAACAAAACGTGCGTAATTGGCGAGCAGTCTGTACTCGGGGCCGGTTTTACGTGGGCCACCTTATATTATTTCACTGCGATCAGCCACATAACGCTACGGTTGGCTAAACGAGATGTTTTCCAGAATCACGAAAATTGCAAGTGTGTGAGAATCCTGTTATGAATAAAAACTCTGTACTCCAGGGGGAAGGCAAGTGTTCCCTCTTGGCGCCTTCCATCTTCAGTCTCCTATGCTATTAATTTTCAATTTTTCGTAAGAACCATATACCAAGCACGATGAACGGTGAACGAGTAAAAATGAACGGCTCCCATAAAAGAGCGATCACCAGTGAACTAGTTCCCAAGGATGAACGGCTTTGCCCATGTCTAATCACAACTGAATGAAACACAATTATCATTCCATACGCGTTTCGCCTTTATTGTTTGCAAGACATCGTTGTCCTTGGATTCCGTCAGCTAGGTGTCTCAGTTGTTGACAACAAATGTCAGCAGTGACGGTTACAGCTCGGGGAAGCAATTCGTAGTACACAACACCGTCGCAGCCACCAGATGCATAACGTTAACCCTTGTGGATGCGCGGAGGTCTTTGTATAGGAAGTCGCTGCTTCGTTTGGAGTCAAAAAATTCTTTCTTTTCTGTCTGTTAGCATCAAGACACCAGTAATGATACATATATGACACATTGCACATATGACAACCCACTGATTTCTGTGATTTTGGCTTAGAGCATGCGGTACGGATACACCCGATTTTTGAACCTTCCCCGTTACATACATATGTCTCTCGTTGCTGGAATGAATACTAACGTGGATCATTGTAGATTATTGTCTTTAAACGACCTTTATCAAACTCCAAAGGTCTTCCTGAATGTGGAGAGCCAGTAATGGCAAAACGATCCTCCTTAGAATGAGTAAACAATTTTCTTGCTGTACTATGTCCAATGGTATCATCTCCATACACGGCGAAAATGTTTCTGACTGCATCCAATGCGCCTGCCGCTGTAGCCGAACGGTTCTAGGCGCTTCAGCCCGGAACCGCGCTGCTGCTACGGTCGCAGGTTCGAATACTGCCTCGGGCATGGATGTGTGGGTTGTCCTTAGGTTAGTTAGGTTTACGTAGTTGTAAGTCTACGGGACTGATGACCTCAGAAGTTAAGTCTTATACTGCTTAGAGCCATTTGAACCATTTCGAGCCTCCACTGCTGTCGCCACTCCATTGAACACAAATAGAAGAATACGTGGGAAATGTGCCGATTTCTCCGCTTGGCACTCCGGTTCTTAGAGGTAGATTTCCACAGCTCCACTCACTACCCACAAATGACAAAAATTACAACAAGTAAACTCAAATAGCAACAGTGAGCCACAAATAAAAAATGGCAATAGATATATAAACCCATAGCATCCGGTATACCAGCAAGCAAAACCAAGAATCGCTACGAACTTATGCCTCAACCTACTTCCATAGCCAGAGATAGTTGTAAATACTCAAAACATTCCCGTGGAAATGGATTGTACCCACTAAGTCTTCATATCGCTGCTGTAATAAAGTGAACGAATATTTCTGATGTTACAGCTCCACTCAATCTCCTCTCGGAGCAAACCAATGAACCCACCACTGTAGCGTAGAGTGGTTTTCGTCTGGCACACCACTCCTGCACACTCACGTTTGAGGCGACCCTAGATAGAAAAATTCAGAGGACTCATACAAGCAGATCTAGGATGCCATGGTACGGTCTGCACTGCTCTAACTATCCATGTTGGACCATACTGGCGCTTAACACGTCACTAACATCAACGGAAAAACGTTCCAGTATCACATCATGCATCTACCACATAGTACAACGTTGTATGAGAGGTGACACCCTAAAGCAATCCTGGAAGGTCCCGTCTCAGAAACAGGAGGTACCGCGCCCACGTTAATGTGGAAAAATGTATGGCCCAGTGACATATTCACCTGGTACCTCTCACCACACATTCAGTGAGAAATGTCGTTGTGAGGAAAACTCGTGAACAGGTACACCGTCACGAACCGGCGCTTAGTGAAAAAACAAAAAAAACAAAAAAAAATTCCAGCTTACCGAGTATAGGACCAGATCTGCGCCTGGACCTAAGACTTCTTTGCAGACAGAACTCGACTTGTCGCTCTTAACGGAAAAAAATTGACAGACGTAAATGTAGTTTCCGGAGTACGACACGGTAGTGTGGTAGGACCGTTACTGCTTACAATGTATACAAATGATCAGGCACAAAGTGTAGGAAGCTCTTTAAGACTGTTCACGGATGGTCCGATTGTCTACAAGAACGTAGCAACGCCAGAAGACAGTACAGAATTGCAAGGGATTGATGAGTGATGCAGGCGCTGGTAGTTGACTCTGAACGTAAATGGTTCAAATGTCTCTGAGCACTATTGGACTGAACTTCTGAGGCCATCAGTCCCCTAGAACTTAGAACTACTTAAACCTAACTATCCTAAGGACATCACACACATCCATCCTCGAGGCAGGATTCGAACTTGCGAACGTAGCGGTCGCGCAGTTCCGGACTGTAGCGCCTACAACCGCTCGGCTACACAGGCCGGACCTGAACGTAAAGAAAATACGAGGGTTGGAACTTTAGTAGTGGAAACTATTTATTTACAACTCGTACAAAATAGATACGTGTTTCAAAGTTTTACTGACCTTCAAAGTAGTCACCAGCATTGTGTATAGCCCGTTGCCAGCGATGTGGAAGTTGTAGGATACTCTTAGCAGTGCCAGTTGTGTTGACAGTTCGAGCGGCGCGGTCTATTGCCCGACGAATTTGTAGCAGTTCTGAAGCGAATGCCGTGAAGTGTTTCCTTCAGTTTAGAAATCGAGTTGAACTCACGAGGGCTTAAGTGAAAGGAGTGCAGTAGGTGGTATAGCACTTAGCAGCCCCATCAGTCAAACAAATCAGCAACAACTTGCACTGTACGTGCTTCAGCATTGTCCTGCATCATGATGGTCAGGTCCTGCAGAAAGCGTCATCACTTCTGTGTGTAAGCTACTCGTAGGTTGTGTTCCAAAAATGCACAGCATATGGTTTTATAAATGTTAATCCACGTTTCAGGTATGTGGTTCTGTAATAATTGTAATGTATATAGTTAACTCATGTAAGCCCTCCCTCAAACCTGTTATGTTATACCTTCACAGATCTTATGATGGCACCTTCAGAGTGCTGAAACCGGTCATCTGATAAACGATTGAAGCGATCACGGCTTTTCAAGTACTTAAAAACGTATCTACACTACTGGCCATTAAAATTGCTACACCACGAAGATGACGTGCTACAAACGCGAAATTTAACCGACAGGAAGAAGATGCTGTGATATGCAAATGATTAGCTTTTCACAGCATTCACACAAGGTTCGCGCCGGCGGCGACACCTACAACGTGCTGACATGAGGGAAGTTTCCAACCGATTTCTCATACACAAACAGCAGTTGACCTGCGTTGCCTCGTGAAACGTTGTTGCGATGCCTTGTGTAAGGAGGAGAAATGCGTACCATCATGTTTCCGACTTTGATTAAGGTTGGATTGTGGCCTATCGCGATTGCGGTTCATCGTATCGCGACATTGCTACTCGCGTTGGTCGAGATCCAATGAGTGTTAGCAGAATATGGAATCGCTGGGTTCAGGAGGGTAATACGGAACGCCGTGCAGGATCCCAACGGCCTCGTATCACTAGCAGTCGAGATGACAGGCATCTTATCCGCATGGCTGTAACGGATCGTGCAGCCACGTCTCGATCCCTGAGTCAACAGATGGGAACGTTTACAAGACAACAACCATCTGCACGAACAGTTCGACGGCGTTTGCAGTAGAACGGACTATCAGCTCGGAGACCATGGCTGCGGTTACCCTTGACGCTGCATCACAGACAGGAGCGCGTGCGATGGTGTACTCAATGACGAACCTGGGTGCACGAATGGCAAAACGTCATTTTTTCGGACGAATCCAGTTTCTGTTTACAGAATCATGATGGTCGCATCCGTGTTTGGCGACATCGCGGTGAATGCACATTGGAAGCGTGTATTCGTCATCGCCATACTGGCGTATCACCCGGCGTGATGGTATGGGATGCCATAGGTTACTTGTCTCGGTCACCTCTTTTTCGCACTGACGGCGCTTTGAACAGTGGAGGTTACATTTCAGATGTGTTACGACCCTTGGCTCTACCCTTTATTCGAACCCAGCGAAACTCTACATTTGAGCAGGATAATGCACGACCGCATGTTGCAGGTCCTGTACGGGCCTTTCTGGATACAGAAAATGTTCGACTGCTGCCCTGGCCAGCACATTCTCCAGATCTCTCACCAAATGAAAACGTCTGGTCAATGGTGGCCGAGCAACTGGCTCGTCACAATACGCCAGTCACTACTCCTGATGAACTGTGGTATCGTGTTGAAGCTGCATGGCCAGCTGTACCTGTACACGCCATCCAAGCTGTGTTTGACTCAATGCCCAGGCGTATCAAGGCCGTTATTACGGCCAGAGGTGGTTCTTCTGGGTAATGATTTCACAGGATCTATGCACCCAAATTGCGTGAAAATGTAATCACATGTCAGTGCTAGTATAATATATTTGTCCAATGAATACCCGTTTATCATCTGCATTTCTTCTTGGTGTAGCAATAATGGCCAGTAGTGTATTTTGTACGAGCTGTAAATAAATAGTTGCCGCTATTAAAGTTCCAACACTCGTATAGCGTGCTGCGCGTACGTAGCAAAAGAAATGCATTACTGCAAGACTACTCGATTGGTGACAAATTTCTGGGAACGATATCTACTGTAAAATGACTAGGGATAACTATTCATGACGACGTAAGTGCAGAGACCACAAAGGCAAATGATAGGAATAGCAGACGCCAGAATGAGATCCACATGAAGAATGTTAAGGAAATGTAACTCATCAGCAAAGGAAGTGGCTTACAAGGCAGTTGTTCGACGGATTCTTGAAGAGGCGCTGCACATGACGGAGAGGTTTACTATTGAAATTACGACAGAGCATTCTCCGGGAAGAGTCTGAAATGTGAAATGTGACTGTTTGTGGACAAGTATTTCGCAGGCCTCAGAAAGACACGACAAGAGACCAGTCTACCCATGTGGAAATGCTCGTTTAAAGAAGACAAAGATTCCAATATTAGAACACTGTTTAAAAAATTATAGTCAATGATCGAATGGCGCCGACAGAATCGTAATGGAAATTTGTGGTAAGGTCTCATGGGACCAAACTGCTAAGGTCATCGTTCTCTAAGCTTACACACTACTTAATCTAACTTACGCTAAGGACGACACATACATCCATGACCGAGGGAGAACTCGAGCCACCAACGGGGAGGGGGGTGGGGGACGAGCCGCAAGGACCGTGACAAGACATCTCAGACCGCGCGGACAAATGTAATGTATTAAAGTAGATGGCAAAGTAGTTAACAGCAGTAAAAATACTTCACGTCATCAGAAGCCCCCCTCTCCTCCCCCCCCCCCTCTCTGCCCTGTAACATGAACTAAAAGTAGGTTATTTTAGAATTTCAGATATTTCATACGATGACGCCGCTGTACGCGCTGAAGGAGTTTAATGAAATAAATAGAGCAAGTGGTCAACTACACTTTGAAACGTTATCTAGTAAGAGTAAGATAGCGTATTGTCAATAAATATAAATGAAAATTGAATAATTTAACTATGGTGTCATAGACCTAGTCCATGAGGATTTGTATTTGCTGCGGTCGCAGGTTCGAATCCTGCCTCGGGCATGGATGTGTGTGATGTCCTTAGGTTAGTTAGGTTTAAGTAGTTCTAAGTTCTAGGGGACTGATGACCTGAGAAGTTAAGTCCCATAGTGCTCAGAGCCATTTGAACCATTTATATTTGCGGCAGCTGAAGACAATTAGTGGAAGAACAGAATAAGAAATAAACAAAACATCTCGCGAAATGACCACACGAGAAACTTTGAGAAATTAGAGCTAACACAGAGGCCTACCAACAATCATTCTTCCCACGCGCCATTCGCCATCGGAACAGGGAACAGGGGATCAGTTAGTGGTACCAGAAGTCCCCTCTGCCACACACTGTTAGGTGGCTTGCGGAGTATGATTTAGGGGATTCTGGAGGGGCGAGGGATGTTTACGTTGCTACAGAAACGTGTATTGTGAAAATTAAAACTGCCATCGCGTATGAACACCGCGTATTCTGTAGGCAGAATATCAACTATAAACCTAAGGTTGACTGCAGACTTTTGTTGCGTACATAGGCAAAGAACTAACTCTGAGGCCAACGTCCGTGTTACCGACATACTGAACTCGGTTTTCCGAAATCCATTCACAAATGCACACGAAATAAATACTCTAGAATTCAAATCAAGAACAACTGCCAACATGAGTAACCTAGAAGTAGATATTCTCGGTATAGCGAAGCAGCTTAAAACACTGAGGAAGCCAAGGCTTCCGGTCCAGACTGTATACTAGTCAGGTTCCTTTCAGAGCATGCTGATACGATATATCCACATTTAGAAATGACATACAACCGATCGCTTGTAGAAACATCCGCACCCACAGATTGGAAGTGCACAAGTCACACCAAGGCCCAAGAAGGGAAACTGCAGTGATCCTCTGACTTGCGGACCCCTATCACTAACGTCCATTTGCAGTAGGATTTTGGAACTTATACTGTGCTCGAACATTATGAATCACCTAGAAGAAAACGCTTTATTGACAAAGTCCACACGGATTCAGAAAACACCTTTTTTGTAGAACACAACTAGCTCTTCCAGAATGAGATTTTCACTCTGCAGCGGAGTGTGCGCAGATATGAAACTTCCTGGCAGATTAAAACTGTGTGCTGGGCCAAGACTCGAACTCGAGACCTTTGCCTTTCGCGGACAAGTGCTCTACCAACTGAGCTACCCAAGCATGACTCACAGTTTTAATCTGCCAGGAAGTTTCATATCAGCGCACACTCCGCTGCAGAGTGAAAATCTCATTTTGGAAACATCTCCCGGGCTGTGGCTAAGCCATGTCTCCGCAATATCCTTTCTTTCAGGAGTGCTAGTTCTGCAAGGTTCGCAGGAGAGCTTCTGTAAAGTTTGGAAGGTAGGAGACGAGGTACTGGCAGAAGTGAAGCTGTGAGGACGGGGGGTGAGTGGTGCTTGGGTAGCTGAGTTGGTAGAGCACTTGCCCGCGAAGGGAAAAGGTCCCGAGTTCGAGTCTCGGCCCGGCACATAGTTTTAATCTGCCAGGAAGTTTCACAACTAGCTCTTTATTCTCATAAAGTTGTGAGTGCTATCGACATGGGATTTCAAACTGATTCCATATTTTTAGATTTCTGGAAGGCTTTTGGGGACGTTCCTCACTAGAGACTTCTAATTAAATTGTGTGCATATGGAGTATAGTCGCAGTTGTGTGACTGGATTTGTGATTTCGTGTCAAAATGGTCATTGTTCCTAGTGACTGACGGAAAGTCATCGAGTACAACAGAAGTAATATCTGGCGTTCTCCAACGAAGTTCAAAAATGTGTGTGAAATCTTATGGGACTTAACTGCTAAGGTCATCAGCCCCTAAGCTTATACACTACTTAACCTAAATTTCCTAAGGACAAACACACACACATCCATGCCCGAGGGAGGACTCGAACCTCCGCCGGGACCTGCCGCACAGTCCATGACTGCAGCGCCTCCAACGAAGTGTCATAGGCCCTCTGTTGTTCTTGATCAGCATGAACGATTTGGGAGACAATCTGAGCAGACATCTTTGATTGTTTGAAGATAATTCTGTCATTTACCGTCATATAAAGTCATCATACCGTCAAAATAAATTGCAAAATGATTTAGACAAGATATCTCTATGGTACAAAAAGTGGCAGTTGACTCTGTATCATGAAAAGTGTGAAGTCATTCACATGAGCACTAAAAACAATTCTCTAAATTACAGTTACACGATAAATCACACAAATCTAAAGACTTTAATCTCAATTAAATACTTAGGTATTACAGTTATGAGTAACTTAAATTGGAACGATCACACACATAACGTTGTGGGGTAAGCAAACCAAACACTGCGAGCTATTGGCAAAACACTTAGAAAATGCAACACGTCTGCTAAAGAGACTACTTATACTACGTTTGGCCGCCCTCCTTTGACGTATTGCTGTGCGGCGTGTGATCTGCATTGGCGAGGACCGACGGAGGACATCGAAAAAGTTCAAAGAAGGGCAGCTCGTTTTGTACTGCCGTGGAACAGGGAAGAGAGCGCCACGGATATGATACGTGAATTGCGATGGCAGTAATTAAAACAAAGGCATTTTTCGTTGTGACCGGATATTCTCATGAGGTTTCAATCACCAGCTTTCTCCTCAGAGTGTGAAAATATTTTGTAGACGACCACCTACATAGGAGCCCCCGGTAGCTGAGTGGTAACAACAAACAAAAAATAAATGGTTCAAATGGCTCTGAGCACTATGGAACTTAACATCTGAGGTCATCAGTCCCCTAGAACTTAGAACTACTTAAACCTAACTAACCTAAGGACATCACACACATCCATGCCCGAGGCAGGATTCGAACTTGCGACCGTAGCGGTCGCGCGGTTCCGGACTGAAGCGCCTAGAACCGCTCGGCCACACTGGCCGGCGACAACAAACAACAAGAACAACAAAACAACACCGTGATGTGGCCGTTAGGACAGTTTGTGACATATATCATCATTCACAATAGTGAAGATAATCTCATTAGTTTCGAGGTTTATATGAGAACGGCACGTTGGAAGATGTAACGTTACCCAAATTTCAGGACGATGTTTGGTAACATGTCAGACATAATGTTTGAAAAACAAGGCGTACGGTAATTCTCGACGCCGGTGAGGACACAAATCACGTGCAAGACTATGTAGCGAACACAATACACAACGAATAAGGGGCTACACCTGTTCCTAGGACTGCTCCCGACTTCTCAATGGTGTTATTAACTTCATTTGGCGTTTTCCTTAATTTATGTTGCCTGTGCATGTCTTTGTTATTCGTTTGTGTGCTCCAAACGACTTTCTGTGAAGATTATGGACGGTTGTGAATCAAGTGACAGAACTGAAATTCTAGTTAAGACAGTCACATATATTTTGTAATTCTCTTTAATATGTTTGCGTTTTGGTTCTATGTCTCTGTCTGGACTAAAGATGCTATTGTGATTTTGTTCTGTTTCGTAAGCTTACGAATGGCACTATATTGAAATATGTTCTTCAGTCTATTGTAGGATACAATTCGTATTGAAAGAGTTCCAGTACTTCATTATTTTATTTTTGTGCTTATGTGCTTATATGATTGTTTTAATAAAGGGAAAAAAAGTGGTCAGCGCGACAGACTGTCAATCCTAAGGGCCCGGGTTCGATTCCCGACTGCGTCGGAGATTTTCTCCGCTCAGGGAATGGGTGTTGTGTTCTCCTAATCATCATCATTTCATCCCCATCGACGCGCAAGTCGCCGAAGTGGCGTCAACTCGAAAGACTTGCGCCCGGCGAACTGTCCACCCGACGGGAGGCCCTAGTCACACAACCTACATAGGAAGAAATGCTCGTCATAACAAAATAAAGGAAATCAGAGCTCGCATAGAAAACTGTAAGTGTTGGTTTTTGCTGCGCGCTGTTCGAGAGCCTAACGGTGGAGAAGTAGCTCGAAGGTGGTTCGATGAACTGCAGAGTAATCACGTAGATGTAGCAGTAGATGAGATGGTACAGGTACGGGAAACTGGGATGTATGACTGTCGACACTCTAATGTGCCTTAGTGTTGGTACCTGTGCAGCTGTTTTAGCCGCCGAAGCTGTTGGAGAGAGCAGTTCCGCTGCCAGAACAGAATCACATCCTCAACTGCGGGCGTGACGTGTGCAGGACTTGTTACTCCCCACCCCCCCCCCCCCCACCCCCCACCCTCGCCATGCCATATGCGAAGCTCGCCGTGTTGGCGGAGACGCAGGTGGGTCCTTGTTGTAAGTGCACGACTCTTACGGTGTCTTCTGTCGGGCTATTTTTGTTGGTACAGACGGGCAGCTGCCGCGCACGGAACGCACGTCCGCACGCTATCCGCTGCCGTGACGCCAGCTGAGAACTGTTAAGACAGGCGTCTAAAGCAACTGCTACGGCTGTATCCGCCCTATATGCGTGGTCTGATTACAGCTCCGACTCTCGGCAGTGGGTCTAAACAACACCCCATCGCAGGCTGCTTCTTATGCTAACGAGCAATGCGTAATGATACTTCCTGGCAGATTAAAACTGCGTGCCGAACCGAGACTCGAACTCGGGACCTTTGTCTTTCGCGAGCAAGTGCTCTACCATCTGAGCTACCCAAGCACGACTTTCTTTTAGGAGTGCTAGCTCTGCAAGGTTCGCAGGAGAACTTCTGTAAAGTCTGGAAAGTAGGAGACGAGGTACTGGCAGAAGTAAATCTGTGAGGACGGGGCGTCAATCGGTCGTGCTTGGGTAGCTCAGATGATGAGGCAGCCCGGCTAGCTCAGTCTGTACAGCATGAGACTCTTAATCTCAGGGTCGTGGGTTCGAGCCCCACGCTGGGTGGAACGGAATTTTAACCCCGGATTTCCTGTTGTTGCCCCAGACATTTCACTACCCTCTTGCTAAGCACTATACCCTAATCTGGTTTCGAGGACAGGCTTTAGAATACCTGTTTCAGAGTGGTCCGCATACAGTCCTTGACTTCTGGTACAAAGTTGTGACCGCGCATAGCACTCTCACCCGAAAACCATCTTACCGACAAACTTTTGCCGGGTATCTCCTCAACGTCTTCCTTGACCCCCCTCAAATTTGGGGTGTGCCATGCCAGCCTGTCACATGATGCAACACCCTTCTCCACGTTCTCATGCATCGAACAACAAACAAATAAAAAAAAGGAAGAAGACAGAATACGTTATATTTTGTTGTACGTTTCTTTAATACTTTTTTGTTTAACTAACAGTCATTTGTATATGTTTAAATGGTACCTCGAAGAACTCTTGCATAGTGAATATATATATGTACTTTTAGTTTGTTCAATAAAGATTATTAAAAAAATAAAAACACGGAGGAAAACAAGGAGGAAAACAGGATATGTTTTATTTTGTTGTATTTAATGTTATTCTAATAATTGAAAAAAAGGATGATAGAGCACTTGCCCGTGAAAGGCAAAGGTCCCGAGTCCGAGTCTCGGTCCGGCACACAGTTTTAAATCTGCCAGGAAGTTTCATATCAGCGCACACTCCGCTGCAGAGTGAAAATCTCATTCTGGAATGTGTAACGATGTTTACAGTGGGCGGAGTAAGCGCCGGCTCGTAAGCACACGTTCGTCTCAGCGTTGTGTCCCTTAGGCGATTATTACAGACAGTGCGTGTGCAATGCATGTAAAAATAGTGAATAACATAAAATAGACAAGACTTAAAAAGGCATTTGTGAAGGACTGTGTTAGTAATATTTATGAAAACTTATAACGTAAATACTCTGATGCGAAAAGGACTTTATTGCTTATGATTAATATCGTAGTGAAAAATATATTGAAATCAAAAATTGGTATCTTTTGTGTAATTATATATACGATGGACAGAACAAATCTTTTTCTTCTGCTTCTTTTTTCGTTAGAGATTGTGGGTAGCGCTTAACGCTTTCGGATGTTCGTAATTTTTTCTCTCGTAGACGATGTTAAGGTGTGTATGTAAAGTATTACTTTAATTATACGTATAAAAACTAGCTCATGTTATTATTTCAAGGTAATATAAGCACCTCATCCCAATGTTTCACATGAAGAGTGTTGTGTATATAGTTCCGCGTAGTCAGCGCGTACACAACTTTCCCACTAGAGCGCGCCCCGCTAAGCACAACAGCGCCGGCGCAGCGCTCGTCCATCTCCGCACTACGAGATGGCGCTGCCATAGAGACGGACCAAACTCTGCTTCCGTCGATCCGCGTATTAATATGTAACGCAGCCAGTGAGATTGCTGCTAACGTAGAACCTTTTCTCCCGCGGATCACACTCGCGCAGTGATACCTGAACGCGCGAGGTATTATAACGAGTGTACAGACCTCCGATTAGTCAGTCTGCATTTGTCTGTACCAGTCTGCATTAGTCTGTACCAGTCTATAGTCAAGTTTAAGTCTGCGCCTAATAAGATTACCATATTCCTGTACATAGCCATGAAGATAAATGTCTAGACACTTTGTCAAGTATCAGAGATATGTGAGAATAAGATTAATGTACCAAGGCCAAAGGAACTTCAGATTGTCAATTGTAAACAGCACCCAGAATCAAGTTACGTAATATCTATGCTTTTTATTATTTTAATAAATGTGTGTGAAAATTATTCAAGTTCTGTTTAAAGTTGGTCACCATCAATCTGCTACTCTAAGCGTGAAAGTGGCATTTCCATCGTCTGACCTAACAGCAGAAGATAAACACGCCACGATAAGACCACGAGACATATTGCTGACACTCGCCTACTTCGTTAGAGCGACAAGTCAAATAATCTGATGGTGTGTGTACCGAAGGTCTTATAGTACGCACACCACAAAGAGAAAGATTAATTAGTATTTTTCAGCTGCTACGATGCCAAAAAGCCCTTATTGCTGACGGGCAACAATTGGCCACCATTACGCGCCAGATTCAAATATTAAGTTATTTTGCAGATTTCATTCATTGCAGTGACTACTAAATCATTATTTACTTTGAGTTTGAGAATTTCAGTAATTCGCATTTTCAAGAGTTCAGATATTTTCAGCGATATCAGTTAAGGCAGATCAGTGAACTTCATTTCGTGAAATTATTAACTTATTGGGAGCCTGGCGCTCGTCTAAAATATAAAGAAGCATTTATTTGGCCTCCTACAAAGTATTCAGCTTATATTGGCCCCGCGTACGTACTGAACATAATTAATGTTAATCTCATCTTACGTAGTGTAAAGTAAGGGACCAAAATAAATAGCTGAAAACTGTTACGACAGGTGTCCGAAGCAACTGATACGGCTTTATCCGCCCTGCATGCGTCGTCTGATTGCAGCTCCGACTCTTGGCAGTGATCTCTTCTCTAAACAACGCCACATCGCAGGCTGCTTCTTATGCGTAACGAGCAATGCGTAATGATGTTTACAGCGGGCGGAATCAGAGACGCCTCGTAAGCACACGTTCGTCTCAGAACCCAAGTTTACTGGAACGTCCCCTCATTTATAATGGAGTAGGCTTCTGCGAACAAAGTCAGCTGACATAAAAGTTTACTGAGTAAGACGCCATTTCGCATTCTAAATTTACCCACTGACTAGCACTGTACGAATTACACCGTGATTTACATCTACATCTACATGGATACTCTGCGAATCACATTTAAGTGCCTGGCAGAGGGTTCATCGAACCACCTTCACAATTCTCTATTATTCCAATCTCGTATAGCGCGCAGGAAGAATGAACACCTGTATCTTTCCGAACGTGCTCTGATTTCCCTTATCTTATCATGGTGATCGTTCCTCCCTACGTAAGTCGGTGTCAACAAAATATTTTTGCATTCGGAGGAGAAAGTTAGTGATTGGAATATCGTGAGAAGATTCCGTCGCAACGAAAAACGCCTTTCTTTTAATGATGTCCATCCCAAATTCTGTATCTTTTCTGTAACACTCTCTCCCATATTTCGCGATAATACAAAACGTGCTGCCTTTCTTTGAACTTTTTCGATGTACTCAGTCAGTCCTATCTGGTAAGCATCTCACACCGTGCAACAGTATTCTAAAAGAGGACGGACAAGCGTAGTGTAGGCAGTCTCCTTAGTAGGTCTGTTACATTTTCTAAGTGTCCTGCCAATAAAACGCAGTCTTTGGTTAGCCTCTTCCCCACAACATTTTCTATGTGTTCCTTCCAATTTAAGTTGTTCGTAATTGTAATACCTAGGTATTTAGTTGAATTTATGGCTTTTAAATTAGACTGATTTATCGTGTAACCGAAGTTTAACGAGTTTCTTTTAGCACTTATGTGGATGACCTCACACTTTTCGTTATTTAAGGTCAACTGCCACTTTTCGCACCATTCCGATATTTGTCCTAAATCTTTTTGCAGTTTGTTTTGATCTTCTCGTGACTTTATTAGTCGATAAACGACAACGTCATCTGCAAACAATCGAAGACGGCTGCTGAGATTGTCTCCCAGATCGTTTATATAGATAAGGAACAGCAAAGGGCCTATAACACTACCTTGGGGAACGCCAGAAATCACCTCTGTTTGACTTGATGACTGTCCGTCAATTACAACGAACTGTGACTTCTCTGACGGGAAATCACAGATACAGTCACATAACTGAGACGATATTCCATAAGCACTCAATTTCACTACGAGCCGCTTGTGTGGTACAGTCTCAAAAGCCTTCCGGAAATGCAGGAATACGGAATCGATCTGAAATCCCTTGTCAATAGCACTCAACACTTCATGTGAATAAAGATCTAGTTGTGTTTCACAGGAATGGTGTTTTCTAAACCCATGTTGACTGTGTGTCAATAGACCGTTTTCTTCGAGGTAATTCATTAAGTTCGAACACAATATACGTTCTAAAATCCTGCTGCATATTGACGTTAACGATATGGGCCTGTAATTTAGTGGCTTACTCCTACTACGTTTCTTGAATATTGGTGTTACCGTTATGGTCTTTGATTACTAATCAACATGTCCTCGGTCCGTAGTTCGAACACCGTCATCGCTTATAATTTGAATGAAAATCTTCAGAGATGGCACCCAAAGACTTCCCGTCACCCTCGTTCTGCCAACGGCACTGTCGAAGAGGACGGATGAGCGGACAGACGTTCAGAGCACTCTCTTGCCCCTGGGGTGGGAAACTGCCCCTTAAGGCGGAAGAATCAGCGATGACCAACGGCATGACGATGCAGAAGGCAATGGAAACCATTGTCTTAAAGAAACATAATATGTATCCACAGGACATACACCTAGCTTTCAAAAACTCGTTTACAGTAGAGGATTGCAACACCATTACCCCTTTCAATTATCGAACAAACGCAAGGATGGCTGACATAGTGTTTAGTGGGGTTGTAAAACAGTTAAGACCTTTAGACGCCAGGAAGGCATCTGGCCCAGAGGGTATCCCCGCAAGATTATATGTTGACTATGCTACAAATATAGCACCATTCTTATCCATCATGTATCAGAGATCATTGGAACAGCGGAAAGTTCCACGGGACTGGAAGAAGGCCCAGGTCATGGCAAACTATAAATATGGTAGAACATAAGATGCCCATAATTACCGGCCAATTTCACCGACATCGATTTGTTGTAGAATCATGGAACATATTTTGTGTTCAGACATAATGACCTTTCTAGACTCTGAGAAGCTCATCTGCAGAAACCAGCACGGTTTTAGGAAACAGCGCTCATGCGAGACACAGCTAGCCCTCTTTGTGCATGATATACAACAGGCTCTAGATACCGACTGCCAGGTTGATGCCATATTTCTCGACTTTCGAAAGGCGCTCGACTCAGTTCCGCACCGTCGCTTGCTCCAAAAAGTGCGCGCTTACGGTCTATCCGATGACACATGCGGTTGGATAGATAGTTTTCTAACAGACAGGGAACAGTATGTCGTCCTGAACGGGGTGACTTCACCAGAAACAAGCATAACTTGAGGTGTGCCCCAGGGCAGCGTAATAGGTCCGCTGCTTTTTACGATTTACGTAAACGATCTGGTTGATGGTATTGACAGTGGCATTAGACTGTCTGCCGATGATGCTGCAGTCTACAGGAAAGTAGTATCACACGAAAGTTGTGAACAAATCAATGAGGATTTGCAGAAAATAAATGCGTGGTGTAATGTCTGGCAGTTATCTCTCAATATTAGTAAGTGTAACCCACTGCGTGTAACAAAGTGAAAATCCTCATTAATGTACGAGTACAAAATAAATGCCCAGTCTTTGGAAGCGGTAACATCCGTGAAGTATTCGAAATTATCTGAAAAGGAGTGATGAGATCACACGGGCAAGGCGAACTCTAGATTGCGGTTGATTGGTAGAATCCTGAAGCGATGCGGTCCTTCAACAAAGGAAATAGCTCACAATACGTTAGTTCGTCCAGTCTTAGAGTACTGTTCGTCTGTATGGGGCTCTTACCTGTTGGGTCTGGTTCACGAGATTGAGAAGGTCCAAAGAAGAGCGGCAAGATTCGTGACTGGTACATTTAGCCATCGCGAGAGCGTTACAAATCTCATAGAAAGTTTGGACACACTTGCAGATAGACGGCGCGCTAAGCGGAAGGGGCTGCTTACTAACTTCCGAAATCCGATCTTCGCCGAGGATGTAGAGCATATATTATTACCACCAACTTTCAAATTTCCTTTTTCTGACAGACACACGTCCAGATCGTCCGCTCCCAAAACTCTGCCATCTCTCTGCCCACATCCACCACTGCTGGCGGCTCACCAACTGCGCAACGCTACGCACTGTTCACATCCAACTGCTCAACACTACAATGGCAGAGTATTACAACAATGCAAACCAGCCACAGACTCCACACAGCACAGTCAGTGATTTTCATACAGTGCGCTACGTGGCATTACCAACATAAAAATCTAAACAGTCTACTTACACTGGGACCCCGTCCGACGTAGAGTTTTAATTTGACAGGATGTTTCTTGCAAGAAACTGTTCCCACCCATTTCAGTATGTGGATAATGCATCATCCATCAGCAGGATGTTCGACACAATGCTTAAGAAATACGATCAAATTCAAATGGCTCCAAGCACTATGGGACTTAACATCTGAGGTCACCAGTCCCATAGACTTAGAACAAATTAGACCTAACTAACCTAAGGACATCACACACATCCATGCCCGAGGCACGATTCGAACCTGCGACCGTAGCAACAGCAGCGCGGTTCCGAACTGAAGCGCCTAGAACCGCTCTGTCACTGCGGCCGACCGCTTAATAAATACGATTTCGGGATTACGCTGTCAGAGTGACTGAGAGACAGACAAATAGACTGCAACGGCTCAGTGACAAAAGGCTGAATTGTTATGTAAAACTCAGGAAAACGAAACAGCCCTGAAAGTGTACGTCGTGGATAAAATCGCTCAGAGCGCAGACCACAAAGTGGTCAGTTTTCCGCCATACAACTTCGATCTAAATCCGATATAACTGGCACAGGCCAAAACAAAACACAATTTCATGGATAACAGTGTCACTGGTGACATGTCGAAGAAGGACTGCAGTATCTTGTTTATAGCGCTTCCCTTTCAGCTTCTGCACAGGACTGCCAGGGTTACTGCAGGTAAGTGCAGCAGACGGAGCAAGAGTATTGGACACGCGATAGACTGATGGAACTGGCCATCGACGAAGTTATAATTAATAACACGCCCTCAGCGATAATGGTCTAGAATCAAACACAAATGATAGTGATCTTTAATGAACATCATTTCGACAATTGTTTCAGGCACAGGCAAGTACACTTTGTAAACATTACTGCCGTTCTCTGTTTAATAAATACAAAGTAGCCGACCGCTGCGGCCAAGTGGGTCTAGGCCTTTCAGTCCAGAACAGCGCTGCTCCTACGGTCGCAGGTTCGAATCCTGTCTCGGGCATGGATGTGTGTGATGTCCTTGGGTTAGTTAGGTTTAAGCACTTCTAAGTCTAGGGGACTTATGACCTCAGATGTTAAGTCCCATAGTGCTTAGAGCCATCTGAACCATTTGACCATCTTCTTTTATTTTTCGTTACTGTCGAAAAATAAATACACTCCTGGCCATTAAAATTGGTACACCACGAAGATGACGTGCTACAGACGCGAAATTTAACCGACAGGAAGAAGACGCTGTGATATCCAAATTATTAGCTTTTCAAAACACTCACACAGGGTTGGTGCCGGTGGCGACACCTACAGCGTGCTGACATGAGGAAAGTTTCCAACCGATTTCTCATACACAAACAGCAGTTGACCGGCGTTGCCTGGTGAAATGTTGTTGTGATGCCTCGTGTAAGGAGGAGAAGCGCGTACCATCACGTTTCCGACGTTGATAAAGGTTGGATTCTAACCTATCCCGATTGCGGCTTATCGTATCGCGACATTGCTACTCTTTTTGTTCGAGATCCAATGACTGTTAGCAGAATATGGAATCCGTGGGTTCAGGAGAGTAATACGGAACGCCGTGCTCGATCCCAACGGCCTCGTATCACCAGCAGTCGGGATGACAGGCATCTTATCCGCATGGCTGTAACGCATCGTGCATCCACATCTCGATCCCTGTGTCAACAGATGGGGACGTTTGCAACACAACAACCATCTGCACGAACAGTTCGACGACGTTTGCAGCAGCATGGACTATCAGCTCGGAGACCACGGCTGCGGTTACCCTTGACGCTGCATCACAGGCAGGAGCGCCTGCGATAGTGTACTCAACGACGAACCTGGGTGCACGAATGGCAAAATGTCATTTTTTCGGATGAATCCAGGTTATGTTTACAGCATCGTGATGGTCGCATCCGTGTTTGGCGACATCTCGGTGAACGCACATTGGAAGCGTGTATTCGTCTTCGCCATACTGGCATATCACCCGGCGTGATGGTATAGGTTGCCATTGGTTACACGTCTCGGTCACCTCTTGTTCGCATCGACGTTACATTTCAGATGTGTTACGGCCCATGGCTCTACCCTTCATTCGATCCCCGCGAAACCCTACATTTCAGCAGGATAATGCGCGACCGCATGTTGCTGGTCCTGTACGGGCCTTTCTGGATACAGAAAATTTTCCGATTGTTGCCCTGGCCAGCACATTCTCCAGATCTCTCACCAACTGAAAACGTCTGGTCAATGGTGGCCGAGCAACTGGCTCATCGCAATACGCCTGTCACTACCCTTGATGGACTGTGGTATCGTGTTGAAGCTGCATGGGCAGCTGTACCTGTACACGCCATCCAAGCTCTGTTTGACTCAATGCCCAGGCGTATCAAGGCCGTTATTACGGACAGAGGTGGTTATTCTGGGTACTGATTTGTCAGGATCTACGCACCCAAGTTGCGTGCAAATGTAATCACATGTAATTTCTAGTATAAAATATTTGTCCAATGAGTACCCGTTTATCATCTGCTTTTCTTCTTGGTGTAGCAATTTTAATGGCCGGTAGTGTAGGCCTAATATTTACGTTACATAAATATATCAACAAACGAAGTGATTTCCGATACGATGGACGTGTCATCAGGCGGATAATACTTCCGCCTCCGATTTTGCGTAAAGTACAAAATGCGGGTAGTGGTACAAGCAGTCGATGCTTCCTCCCCGTCGCCACTCCTCCCCCCCTCGACAGCCGTAATACGGGGACACGGCCGTTCCCGACAGCCATCACGCCAATCGTCAACTTACCGTGGACAAACAGGCGCATGTTAAGCACAGGAGACAGGCAAAATAATGTGAACAGTGGCAGTAACGGGATGGTTTGTGTTTAACGGTGAACAGGACGCAAAACTTGCACACAGGATTAATAACAAGTTGCACTTTCATTAAATATACACAAATGATTAACATAAGTGATAAATAAGAAGGGCTACTAATAACGCAACCGATAAAATGCCTTACAGAAACGCCAATGTTAACACGGTGGCCTCACTTAATTAACGGACACAATGACTCAGAATGATTTCCAAATTGCACTTAACTTTAGAGAACAGCGTTGAGGCCCGTAACAGTGTTTGGAAGACATAACTCTACGCCTGGCAGCTAGTACGAGCGCTCACTCCCCACGGCTTGTACACAGTGTCACACAGCAGGCGGCATATATTTATATACAGGGTGTTACAAAAAGGTACGGCCAAACTTTCAGGAAACATTCCTCACACACAAATAAACAAAAGATGTTATGTGGACATGTGTCCGGAAACGCTTAATTTCCATGTTAGAGCTCATTTTAGTTTCGTCAGTATGTACTGTACTTCCTCGATTAACCGCCAGTTGGCCCAATTGAAGGAAGGTAATGTTGACTTCGGTGCTTGTGTTGACATGCGATTCATTGCTATACAGTAACAGCATCAAGCAAATCAGTACGTAGCATCAACAGGCTAGTGTTCATCACGAACGTGGTTTTGCAGTCAGTGCAATGTTTACAAATGCAGAGTTGGCAGATGCCCATTTGATGTATGGACTAGCACGGGGCAATAGCCGTGGCGCGGTACGTTCGTATCAAGACAGATTTCCAGAACGAAGGTGTCCCGACAGGAAGACGTTCGAAGCAATTGATCGGTGTCTTACGGAGCATGGAACATTCCAGCCTATGAGTCGCGACTGGGGAAGACCTAGAACGACGAGGACACCTGCAATGGACGAGGCAATTCTTCGTGCAGTTGACGATAACTCTAATGTCAGCGCCAGAGAAGTTGCTGCTGTACAAGGTAACGTTGACCACGTCACTGTATGGAGAGTGCTACGGGAGAACCAGTTGTTTCCGTACCATGTACAGCGTCTGCAGGCACTACCAGCAGCTGATTGGCCTCCACGGGTACACTTCTGCGAATGGTTCATCCAACAATGTGTCAATCTTCTCTTTACGGATGAGGCTTCATTCCAACGTGGTCAAATTGTAAATTTTCACAATCAACATGTGTGAGCTGACGAGAATCGGCACGCAATTGTGCAATCACGTCATCAACACAGATTTTCTGTGAACGTTTGGGCAGGCATTGTTGGTGATGTGTTGATTGGGCCCCATGTTCTTCCACCTACGCTCAATGGAGCACTTTATCATGATTCCATACGGGATACTCTACCTGTGCTGCTAGAACATGTACCTTTACAAGTACGACACAACAAGTGGTTCATGCACGATGGAGCTCCTGCAAATTTCAGTCGAAGTGTTCGTACGCTTTTCAACAGCAGATTCGGTGACCGATGGATTGGTAGAGGCGGACCAACTCCATGGCCTCCACGCTCTCCTGACCTCAACCCTCTTGACTTTCACTTATGAGGGCATTTGAAAGCTCTTGTCTGCGCAACCCCGGTACCAAATGTAGAGACTCTTCGTGCTCGTATTGTAGACGGCTGTCATACAATACGCCATTCTCCAGGGCTGCATCAGCGCATCAGGGATTCCATGTGACGGAGGGTGGATGCATGTATCTCCGCTAACGGAGGACATTTTGAACATTTCCTGCAACAAAGTGTTTGAAGTCAGGCTGGTACGTTCTGTTGCTGTGTGTTTCCATTCCATGATTAATGTGATTTGAAGAGAAGTAATAAAATGAGCTCTAACATGGAAAGTAAGCGTTTCCGGACACATGTCCACATAACATTTTCTTTCTTTGTGTGTGAGGAATGTTTCCTGAAAGTTTGGCCGTACCTTTTTGTAACGCCCTGTATAATCCGACCGGCCCCACAATGAGCGATCCTGACAAGAATCCATAACCGCGCCGACGCCAGGGAACGAGCAGTCTTAACAAATGGCCTGCAGCACAAATAGATTGCAATGAAAACAAGGTCAAATCACAGCCACACTAGAATATATAATAAGCACGGCCCCAAATTCTTAAGGAGCAATACTCTAATATTACCTGTCTCCCAGTAAATTAGCAGGAAACTTAGGGATTACTTCCAGTTGCCTTAAGGCAGTTTCAACATTAAACAAACATACTAAATGCTCCCGTGAAACCATTAACTCTATTGCTGCTGGGCACGTACATAACCGCAGCCAGTCCCAAAGCGGACAATATGTCCTAAAACAAGTTAAAATTTGCTTGAAAACCACTTAAAACACACACTCCAGGGATGATAAAAAACGAAGAACATCAGCCTCCGTAAAACAGCCACTGTGGAACAAAGCTCAGAATCATCTCTGGCAGCTACCCATGCCACAATAAGTTTAAACGATCTTCTCAGTTAAACACAGAATAACAGTCATACGTAACTTGGAGCTTGCAAATTACGAGCTGGGAAGCTGTTCAGCGTGAGACGACGAACCCACCACAGTTTTGCACGTCAAGGCGCCCAAAGATCGGCACCGTACATCCGGCGCGACAAAAGACAAGGGCGGCGAGCACGGCGAGGCCCGTGCACCACGGTTAGGTTGGTTGGTTGGTTTGGAGAAGACCAGACAGCTTGGTCATCGGTCTCATCGGATTAGGGAAGGATGGGGAAGGAAGTCGGCCGTGCCCTTTCAGAGGAACCATCCCGGCATTTGCCTGCAGTGATTTAGGGAAATCACGGAAAACCTAAATCAGGGTGGCCGGACGCGGGATTGAACCGTCGTCCTTCCGAATGCGAGTCCAGTGTCTAACGACTGCGCCACCGCGCTCGGTACCACGGTTAGGGACGCGGGCTTGTTTTCAACACAAGCTGGCTCGTTGAACGCCGACCGGAGAGACTGCCGTCACACGTTCACCCGGAAAACCCGCCGGGGGAACAGTCAGAGATAGCGAGACAGCGAATATCGATATCAGCGATGTAAGTCAAACGCCCAAGCGCCAGCCGCCACGGCTCACATGCAACTCTTCTGTATCGGTTGTGAATAAATAGTTGCCACTATTTAAGTTCCAACTCTCGTATAAAAGATTGTTGTTGTTGTGGTCTTCAGACTGGTTTGATGCAGCTCTCCATGCTACTCTATCCTGTGCACGCTTCTTCATCTCAACCTACATCCTTCTCAATCTGCTTAGTGTATTCATCTCTTGGTCTCCCTCTACGATTTTTACTCTCCAAGCTGCCCTCCAATACTAAATCGGTGATCCCTTGATGCCTTAGAACGTGTCCTATCAACCGATCCCTTCTTCTAGTCAAGTTGTGCCACAAACTCCTCCCCAATTGTAGTCAATACCTCCTCATTAGTTATGTGATCTACCCACCTAATCTTCAGCATTCTTCTTTAGCACCACATTTCGAAAGCTTCTATTATCCTCTTGTCCAAACCATTTGTCTTCAATGTTTCACTTCCATACATGGCTACTCTCCATACAAATACTTTCAGAAACGACTTCCTCACGCTTTATTCTATACTCGATGTTAACAAATTTCTCTTCTTCAGAAACGCTTTCCTTGCCACTGCCGTCTACATTTTATATCCTCTCTATTTCGGCCATCATCAGTTATTTTTCTCCCCAAATAACAAAACTCCTTTACTACTGTAAGTGTCTCATTTTCTAATCTATTTCCCTCAGCATCACCCGACTTAATTCGACATTGCATTAGCCTCGTTTTCCTTTTGTTGATGTTCATCTTCTATCCTCCTTACAAGACACTGTCCATTACTCTCTGGAAAAATGCGTAGAATAACTCCAGCAATAGCCGAAAGACGCAGCAAAAGCTCACGTATTTCTCTTGTGCTGACCGCACGTCAAAACGTTAGCAAGCAGGAAGTTTGCTCGAAATGCTGCGTTCCGTGGTTGGCGCGCATACGCCCCTGCTACTGGCCATGCGCGGATCCACGGGAGGAGACTAGATCGGTTCCTAGTGGTCCCGGGCGGATAAGCCGTCTTCTGAAATCCCAGATTCACTCATTCTGCCGATAGGGAACCTTCACATGCGTGTAATGCCGGCCATAAGGAGCCATTCTCCCTGTGATCCATACGCGACGAGAATCGGGAAGAAACCTAGACCCAGCATGTACTAGAGTGATAGGCACCCACTTCACAGTAGTTTGCGGAGTGTGTGTGTACAAAAATGGTTCAAATGGCTCTGAGCACTATGGGACTCATCTGCTGTGGTCATTAGTCCCCTAGAACTTAGAACTAGTTAAACCTAACTAACCTAAGGACATCACAAACATCCATGCCCGAGGCAGGATTCGAACCTGCGACCGTAGCGGTCTTGCGGTTCCAGACTGCAGCGCCTTTAACCGCACGGCCACTTCGGCCGGCTGTGTGTGTACATGCAGAAGTCTTGTAGCTACGTATGTACGATTTTGTAGTAAGACAGAGCAGTTGAAAAGAACATCGCGGCCGGCTGTTGTGGCCGAGCGGTTCTAGGCGCTACAGTCTGGAACCGCGCGACCGGTACGGTCGCAGGTTCGAATCCTGCCTCGGGCATGGATGTGTGTGACATCCTTAGGTTAGTTAGGTTTAAGTAGTTCTAAGTTCTGGGGCACTGATGACCTCAGAAATTAAGTCCCACAGTGCTCAGAGCCATTTGAACCATTTGAAGAACATCGCGCACGGAGACTGTTACGTATTCATTGCTTCAATACGAGTTCGCTCATAATGATAATGGAACTCGGACTGAGTCTTTTACAGCACTTTTTGGACCTCCTGTAAGGTCAACTGGCTTGTATCTCACAAAGAGCGGATACAGCGTTTGCTTGCAACCCGTTAGCGGTTGACAGTTTGTTGCGATAAGCGAGGCGCGTCGGCCGCTTGCACGTGGGAGGGGATCGTTTGCGGGGGCTAAATCGCCCGACCTTGGGCCACACGCGGCAGCTAAGTTACGCGATATAAACTGGACCGCACGCGGCAGCTAAGATACGCGAAATAAGCTTACTGCGCTGTGACTCACACTGACCGAAGTCGTCGCGCACTTTGAGGCATCAGGCGTTTCTACACTCATGAAAAGTGCACGACTGGCTATTAAAATTGACCAGCAGAAATCTTTCAAAATATGATATAAAGAGTATCTTCTGTCCATCCTCCAAAAGTGGGACAATGCTAGGGAGTGTGAAGGACGACCTGGGGCTACGTAAACCAGGCATTTACAACATCCCGTGCCAGTGTGGAAAGTAATACATTGGCCAGACAACCAGGACGGTGGACGTCAGCTGCAAAGAACACCAGAGGCACACCAGATTCGGACAGGCAACCAAATCTGCCATAGCGGAGCACTATCCGGAGCTCGGTCACTCAATGGACTACAACAATACCAAAATTGTGACACAGAGGCCAAGATTTTGGGACAGTGTCATAAAGGAGGCCATCGAGATGAAGGTCACAGACAACCTGATAAATCGAGACAGCGGTTACCAGCTCAGCTCAGCGTGGAGTCCGGCTCTGGAGCTTATCAGGGCCCAAGGAAAGGAACCAAGAAACTCCTCAAGAAGTAGTAACACAGCAGGAGCAGCGCCAGGCGGGCGCGGACCGCTAACGCAACTCCCGACCCAGGACGGGCCTCTGACAGCCGCCACGACCGCAGATGATGGACTAGGCGGGCGCGGACGTCCATTGGAGCACCAGGGAAGTGCCAACACCTCAGGAGCAGCGCCAAGCGGGCGCGGACCACGAACGGAACGCCAAACGCGGGTCCGGCCCCAGACAGCTGCCACGACCACAGATGGTGCACGAGGCGGGCGCGGACGTCCGTGCGAGCACCAAGGAGGGGCCAAAACATCAGGAGCAGCACCTGGCGGGCGCGTACCGCGAACGGAACGCCCGACACAGGACAGGCCTCAGAGAGCTGCCACAGATGGCGCCCAAGTGGGGCGCGGACGTCCGAGGGAGCACCGGGGAAGAGACAACACATTACAAGCAGCGCCAGGCGGGAGCGGACGGCAAAGAGAGCACCCAGCGCGCTCTGGGCATAAATACAGGACAAGATCCTCCAACACGGCACTCTCAGGTAGCACCTGAAGAAGGCAACGAGTTACGTGGTCGAAATATTGTGCCAGAGCGACACAAACATCCGGCAGTAGACCCGATTATTCCACATGTCAAGATCTTGCCGGGAAAGCCTGAAGAGTTACACTGCTATAATATATCACATCGATTTCTAGAAGCGCTATCTAGATTTTCCATTAGAAATACCTGAATTTCAACAGTGAAACTGAAGAACAAACAAAAACAAATGAAACGCACATACAGTGTGATTTTTTCCAGTGTGTACTAACTCTAGTGATTTATCGATGAGAGTGCGCAGAAAAAAGGTCTAATGAACTTATGTCCGGAAATGGATGGTTTCCATGCTAGAGACCTTTTATTCAAGCATTCATTGTTACAGACACTGCGGTATGTACCCACGGTTAGAGTATGTGTCCGTAGTATGTTCTGTCCCACACATTCAAATTGGCCAGGCGGCATCCGAACAGTCTCAAAGACAGCATGAATACGCTGATGCACAGTCGCCACATCTGGAGTGGACTCTACATACACGACACTTTTGAGATGGCCCCATAACCAGAAATCGCACGGGTTGAGATCCGGTGAACGAGCATGCCATACAACTGAACCCTCTCGTGCGATCCATCGACCAGTTACGTGGATTCTTACGAGACAACTGACCATTACAGGTTCTGTTCAAAATGACGACTGGTTGCAGCAATGCACGCTTCCAGTCTGGTATGGAACAACTGCTGCACACGTGCCAGCATTTCAGCTTCCTCGCTGATCACCGCAAGTAGTTGGTGTGTCCGGTAGACAGCGTCTGTCAGTGTTCAGAGGAATGGGCTGGCCAAGGTACAGGTCATCTGTGTCAAATTCAAACAAGTGAAGACATGCTGTAGTACTTCGTGCACAATGGGCTGGACAGCAATCATGCTGGCACAAGCAGGTTCCTCCTAGTCTGTAGAGGGACATCTTAAAGCATCTGCGGAAGAACGTCTGTTAGGAGGCTGCAATACTTGTGCACGTTCAGTATTCCGTCAATGAAAAACACGCTATGAACTGATCGTTCACTAACCCACAGCACAGGTTTATACTCCGTGGACACTGACGTTCCACCTGACGGTCACCAGTCCAGTAATAGATGTTTCACGGGTTTATGTCTCCATGTCCGCCCCCAGGAGCTGTGGTCAGCGTGGCAGAATGTCAATTCGAAGGGCCCAGATTCGATTCGTGTCTGGGTCAGAGATTTTCTCCGCTCAGGGACTGGGTGTTGTGTTGTCCTAATCATCATCATTTCATCCCCATTGACTCGCAATTTGCTGAAGTGGCGTCAAGTCGAAAGACTTGCACCTGGCGGTGTACCCAACGGGAGGCCCTAGTCACACGACATTTATCTCTCCATGACAGGTAAATGTGGATTTATTACATGATATATCAGGAGTATCTGTTTTAATGGCCATGTACATAAATTAATACAATGGTTTCGATGTAGTTCTTGATGGAGAGATGTGAATGGAATGGAACCTACATCAATGGAGAATGCATAGTGCACTTCCCTGACTCACAGCAGTTCCTCCTGATATTGTGCAGGACCTAACTTTTGGATCAACTGTGAGAGAGGACAAGTTACTCTCTCCTCTGTTTTTCGCATCCAGAAGATTATTAAAGATTTTATTACAACCTGACGCACCTTGAGCGAAGCTCCAGAAAGTTAATGGCCTGAGCAAACGTTGACGGAGCCCGGTGGGGCACTAAAAGCATGACGTATTTTTATGATTCTTAGCTCGTAGAAACGGCATATTGGGAGCTGAAAGCAATTTGTGGCGAGCCCATCTCTGGGTAAATCTTGCTGGGCAGGTCCACAGCCACACAGGGCAGACAGGGCAGCGCCTCACCGAGACAGGGCTCCAGCAGAACAATGCTGTGATACCTGTTGCGGTGCCACAGAAGCCTGGGATGGGGCGACAGTCTAAAGAGAACACATCTACACAGTGGAGTCGTAAACCACCCATTGTGTGCAGAACCATGAATAATAAAAATTTACATTTTTTTTGTGCACTGGTACTGCAAGAATGCCAGCCCCTGTTGTACAAGAAAACTCCAGCATCTGAGAAATGTTTAGAGTTGGAATCTTTATTACATCTCATAGCTAGGACTAACAAGCTCCAAGGCGCAGGTGGTTTAGATAAAGATCTTTGAGATTGTATGTGTTCGCTTATTATTGTGGGAAGAGACACAAAAAAAAGATGTTCAAATGTGTGTGAAATCTTATGGGACTTAACCGCTAAGGTCATCAGTCCCTAAACGTACATACTACTTAACCTAAATTATCCTAAGGGCAAACACACACACCCATGCCCGAGGGAGGACTCGAACCTCCGTCGGGATCAGCCACACAGTCCATGACTGCAGCGCCCTAGACCGCTCGGCTAATCCCGCGCGGCGAAGAGACACGACTTTGGAGACAATCATCTTTTCCCCTCTGCGAAAACTTAAAAAAGCCAGTAATTGGCGATTTCTTTTTTTTTCAGAGATGCAGGTGTCTTAACTCTTGCCCTGGTTCGACATGAGTTTGTGCTGTCGTGTGGGAGGAGAAATTTAGAGCCTTGTGATTGGCTCAAGACAATGTGAAGGCGGTGTCTGTCGTTCATGCACTTTGCGGGAAAACAGAATTTTTTTTCTGGATATGCGGGAAACACTCAGGTGCGGGACTTTGGTCTGGTAAGCACTTCTGCATATATGCATCTGGCATATATGGTTGGTACTTGGGTCCTGTCCTGAGACTGACTTCACTTGCGAGTAGTTTAGACTGGGCAGCCTGTGGTGAAGTTCTTGCTGTATCAACATCAGCGTGACTTCAAACATCTCGGAGTACTCGTTTGCTGTGGGCACACTTATTCGTTTTTGGTTTACCAGTCTTGGCGTTTGGTATCATTGAGCTCTCTGTCGTATAAGTGAGCCAAATTGGTCCTTGATACGACCAGCGAACGGGTGTGTCACACACTAAAATCTACAGTGATTTCAGGGCTCTAGTAGAGAGTAACTTGTGATCTACATCTACATCTACATTTATACTCCGCAAGCCACCCAACGGTGTGTGGCGGAGGGCACTTTACGTGCCACTGTCATTACCTCCCTTTCCTGTTCCAGTCGCGTATGGTTCGCGGGAAGAACGACTGTCTGAAAGCCTCCGTGCGCGCTCTAATCTCTCTAATTTTACATTCGTGATCTCCTCGGGAGGTATAAGTAGGGGGAAGCAATATATTCGATACCTCATCCAGAAACGCACCCTCTCGAAACCTGGACAGCAAGCTACACCGCGATGCAGAGCGCCTCTCTTGCAGAGTCTGCCACTTGAGTTTATTAAACATCTCCGTAACGCTATCACGGTTACCAAATAACCCGGTGACGAAACGCGCCGCTCTTCTTTGGATCTTTTCTATCTCCTCCGTCAACCCGACCTGGTACGGATCCCACACTGATGAGCAATACTCAAGTATAGGTCGAACGAGTGTTTTGTAAGCCACATCCTTTGTTGATGGACTACATTTTCTAAGCACTCTCCCAATGAATCTCAACCTGGTACCCGCCTTACCAACAATTAATTTTATATGATCATTCCACTTCAAATCGTTCCGTACGCATACTCCCAGATATTTTACAGAAGTAACTGCTACCAGTGTTTGTTCCGCTATCATATAATCATACAATAAAGGATCCTTCTTTCTATGTATTCGCAATACATTACATCTGTCTGCCTGATCGCTAGACCGTGAGACTCTTGCATTTCTGCCATGGCCGCAATCGATTCACAGGTGCCGCCTCCATGTCTCACCTCCTCAGCCGCACACGTCTCGCCAGCTGCAAGTCACGTCACTGTATGAAGTAAACAGTGTAACGTACTGCCGCTCTGGCATTGTCAGGGCGTACAGATCTCAATCGCCAATTGCTCTTAACCGCTCATATGTACAGAAACTTGAGTAGATTTGATCAATCAAGGTCTTCTCAGCCTCAGATCAATTCAGCTTGCGTTATCCACATTTTTAGGGCCAGAGTACTTGCCTCATTGACCACCCAGTTAAACTGTCTTTGCTAACCAGGCGCCACCTAGTGGAGTGTTTAATCACCCATTAGTTTTTTAGGGAATTCAATCTACAGGGTGGTCCATTGATCGTGACCGGGCCAAATATCTCACGAAATAAGCGTCAAACGAAAAAACTACAAAGAACGAAACTTGTCTAGCTTCAAGGGGGAAACCAGATGGCGCTATGGTTGGCTCGCTAGATGGCGCTGACATAAGTCAAACGGTTATCAACTGCGTTTTTTAAAATAGGAACCCCCATTTTTTATTACATATTCGTGTAGTACGTAAAGAAATTTGAATGTTTTAGTTGGACCACTTTTTTCCCTTTGTGATAGATGGCGCTGTAATAGTCCAAACATATGGCTCACAATTTTAGGTAGGTTTTTTTAAATTAAAATACAGTACGTAGGTACGTTTGAACATTTTATTTCGGTTGTTCCAATGTGATACATGTACCTTTGTGACCTTGTCATTTCTGAGAATGCATGCTGCTACAGCATGATTACCTGTAAATACTACATTAATGTAATAGATGCTTAAAATGATGTCCGTCAACCTCAATGCATTTGGCAATACGTGTAACGACATTTCTCTCAACAGCGAGTAGTTCGCCTTCCGTAATGTTCGTACATGCATTGACAATGCGCTGACGCATGTTGTCAGGCGTTGTCGGTGGATCACGATGGCAAATATACTTGAACTTTCCCCACAGAAAGAAATCCGGGGACGTCAGATCCGGTGAACGTGCGGGCCATGTCATGGTGCTTCGACGACCAATCCACCTGTCATGAAATATGCTATTCAATACCGCTTCAACCGCACGCGAACTATGTGCCGGACATCCATCATTTTGGAAGTACATCGCCATTCTGTGATGCAGTGAAACATCTTGTAGTAACATCGGTAGAATATTACATAGGAAAGCAGCATACATTGCACCATTTAGATTGCCATCGATAAAATGGGGGCCAATTATCCTTCCTCCCATAATGCCGCACCATACATTAACCCGCCAAGGTCGCTGATGTTCCACTTGTCGCAGCCATCGTGGATTTTCCGTTGCCCAATAGTGCATATTATGCCGGTTATCGTTACCGCTGTTGGTGAATGACGCTTCGTCGCTAAATAGAACGCGTGCAAAGAATCGTTCATCGTCCCGTAATTTCTCTTGTGCCGAGTGGCAGAACTGTACACGACGTTCGAAGTCTTCGCCATGCAATTCCTGGTGCATAGAAATATGGTGCGGGTGCAATCGATGTTGATGTAGCATTCTCAACACCGACGTTTTTGAGATACCCGATTCTCGCGTAATTTGTCTGCTACTGAAGTGCGGATTAGCCGCGACAGCAGCTAAAACACCTACTTGGGCATCATCATTTGTTGCAGGTCGTGGTTGACGTTTCACTTGTGGCTAAACACTTCCTGTTCCCTTAAATAACGTAACTATCTGGCGAACGGTCCGGACACTTGGATGATGGCGTCCAGGATACTGAGCAGCATACATAGCACACGCCCATTGGGCATTTTGATCACAATAGCCATACATCAACACGATATCGACGTTATCCGCAATTGGTGAACGGTCCATTTTAACACGGGTAATGTATCACGAAGCAAATACCGTCTGCACTGGCGGATTGTTACGTGATACCACGTACTTGTACGTTTGTGACTATTGCAGCGCCATCTATCACAAAGCCAAAAAAGTGGTCCAACTAAAACATTCAAATTTCTTTACGTACTACACGAATATGTAATAAAATGGGGGTTGCTATTAAAAAAAAAAACGCACTTGATATCCGTTTGACCTATGGCAGCGCCATCTAGCGGGCCAACCATGGCGCCATCTGGTTTCCCCCTTCAAGCTAGACGAGTTTCGTTCTTTGTAGTTTTTTCGTTTGATGCTTATTTCGTGAGATATTTGGCCCGGTCACTATCAATGGACCACCCTGTATAGCTTGCTCAGTATAATTTATGTCATGTTTGGAAAAATAAATGTTTTTAGTATACTAAATTTTGCCATTACTCTCAATTACTCAATTAGACCAAACAAGTTACCTTTCAACTGCAACAGCAACAAGAATACTAATGTCTCTCTCTTCTGTCATCTCCGTTACGTTGTCTAGATATTTCACAACCATTTCCACACAACTGGTTGAAGAGGTTGATAAATAACATGGTTCATGTCTGTTGGGATATCTTGCCGCGAACACCTACAAGAACGGACTGCATTCTTCCTACACCCTCCATACACTATGAGCATGTCGGCATTTTTTGCATTGGTAAAACCCATCGGCCACGCACGAGCTACTGCTTGAGCTGCCTCACACTAACTGTCTAGCAAGTCGCAACGCACTCACGGAACGCACAAGCCCACTGGAAGCAAACACAGCAACGTCGTACCTAGCAACTAGGCAGGCTGAATGCCACAAAAAAGTGTTGGTGTGGAAACTTTTCAAAATACGATGTCTCGTAAGCGACCCGCACCACAATCCTGCAACCAACACCACTGACATTCTAATTTAGCCTACTATTGTTTGCTAATGTGAACAGGCATTGTTCCATTTAATAAAAGCGTATCTTTGCACAAAAATACAGTTTCTAAGTATTAGTACAACCTGTTTAATGGCTAACAACATGAGCCCTTGACTGCCAATCCATTCTGTGAAAACAGCTCATCAATAGCACTTTCCGTTTTTGCTACATTTGCGGTGCAAGTTTAGGTGATTCATCCTGTAAATAAGATATCATTTATAAGGGTGTTAAAAAGTATCCAGCATTTTGAGAAGTGGTGTTGTGGAGCAAAACAAAAACGAAAAAAGTCTAGTAAACATGGGATATAAAAAGAAAGCTTTGAAAGTTATGAGCAATTTTTCCATCTTCGCCTCTGCTGCGTGCTCTGTTACGAACGACCTCCATAAGACCGTACACAAATCAGGGCACATTATCCTGTTACTATGAAACAGCAGAGCTTCTAATGTAATCTGCTTGCTGTTACATACGATCTGCATTTCAGTCATCGATATGATGTCCATGCTGTTGCGAAGTGCGAAGATAACACTACAGGGATAAGGTATTTCACAAACTTACCAACACACAAACTGGTTCCATTAGAACTAACGTATGCACTGCACTTACCCAGAAATGCGAAAACGGTTAACATTCTAACAGATGCAGCGGAGTGTACGCTGATATGAAACTTCCAGGCAGATTAAAACTCTTTTAATTAACAGTTTTAATCTGCCAGGAAGTTTCATATCAGCGCACACTCCGCTGCAGAGTGAAAATCTCATTCTGGAAACATCCCCCAGGCTGTGGCTAAGCCATGTCTCCGCAGTATCCTTTCTTTCAGGAGTGCTAGTTCTGCAAGGTTCGCAGGAGAGCTTCTGTAAAGTTTGGAAGGTAGGAGACGAGATACTGGCAGAAGTAAAGCTGTGAGTACCGGACGTGAGTCGTGCTTCGGTAGCTCAGATGGTAGAGCACTTGCCCGCGAAAGGCAAAGGTCGCGAGTTCGAGTCTCGGTCGGGCACACAGTTTTAATCTGCCAGGAAGTTTCATTCTAACAGATGTTTACCACATGTTCCATCGATAGAGAATAGCCGGCCGCTGTGCCCGAGCGGTTCTAGGCGCTTCAGTCCGGAACCTTAGGTTAGTTAGATTTAACTAGTTCTAAGTCAGGGGACTGATGACCTCAGATGTTAAGTCCCGTAGTGCTCAGAGCCATTTGAACCATTTTGATGGACAATAAAAGAAGAATGTATCATCATTTGTTTACTTGCGTTCTGTAGATCGTTCATAACAGCAAATAATGTTTACAGATAATTCAGGAAACTGAGCCCGAAAGGGTGCGACAGGGATTACAGCATAGCCTGATGGCTGGAAAAGAATACAGTGCTGAGCAGCCTCAGTAAGAAGACAAACAGACAAGAGCCCCGTTGGTTTCAGTATCTTTCTTAGTTGTAAAGGGCTGTTAGAGGTGTTATTTGTGCCATATATGGATGAAATAATCACTGACAACAAAGTGACAAAGACTTTCTATAGATTCTCGAGCAATAAACAAATGTAGAGTCGAATATACATCGAATCCCCAAAGACACTGATATAGGGATGTGTACTCCAATACAGAGATATATAGACAGACAGAATACGGTGCAGCGGTCGGCAGCGCCTGTATAAAACAACAAAGTGTCTGGCGGAGTTGTTAGAACGATTACTGCTGCTACAATGGCAGGTGACCAAAATTTAAGTGAGTCTGAACTTCGTGTTAACAGCCGGCGGAGGAGCGCTGGGACACAGCAATGAAGTGGAGATTTTCACGTACGATCATTTTACGAGTGCACCGTGCGTATCAGGAATCCGGTAAAACATCAAACCTCCGACATCGCTCCCGCCAGAAAAAGATCCTGCAAAAACGGAACCAACGACGACTGACGAGAATCGTGTGACAGAAGTGCAACCCTTCCGCGAACTGGTGCAGATTTCAATACCGGGCTATCTACAAGAGTCAGCGCGCGAACAATTCAACGAAACATCACCGATATGGGCATTCAGAGCTGAAGGCCCACTCGCGTACCCTTGATGACTGCACTTGATGAAACATTTACACTCACATTGGAGTGTTGATGACTGGAGTCTGGTCGGACGAGTCTCGTTTCAAATTCTACTGAGCGGATGGCCGTGAACAGGTATGGAGACAAACTCATGAATCCATGGACCCTGAATCTCAGTAGGGGACTGTCCAAGCTCCGTAATGGTGTGAGGCGTGTGCAGTTGGAGTGATATGGAACCCCTGATATGTCTAGATATGACTCTGACAAGTGACACGTACGTAAGCATATTGTCTGATCACCTGCATCGATGCATGTCCATTGTGCATTCCGACGGGCTTGAGCAATTCCAGCACGACAATGTAACATCATAAATGTCCAGAATTTCTACAGAGTGGCTCGATGAACACTCTCGCCGCCCACCAAACTCTCCAGACATGAGCATTATTGAGCATATGTGGGGTGCCTTGCAACGTGCTGTTCAGAAGAGATCTCCATCCCCCCGTACTCTTACGGATTTAGAGACAGCCCTGCAGGATTCATGGTGTCAGTTCCTTCCAGCACTACTTCAGATATTAGTCGAGTCCATGCTATGTCGTGTTGCGGCACCTCTGCTTGCTCGCTGGGCCCTACACGACATTAGGCAGGTGTACCAGTTTCTTTGGCTCTTCAGTGTAAATTGGAGGTTAAAGTTCCTAGTGTTTCTCAGTGAGTTATTTTTACTTCGTATAATTATTGTAACTTGGTTTCAGTTATTTTTACGTGTAAACGATGGGTGATTCGCAGTATGAGAGCAGATCTTGATGAAACATTTACAAAAGATGCACCAGAGGATTTAAATAGGAGTCGTGTAGTATGCTCCGATCATTTTATGGAGACGGACTTTAGAAATAAGAAATTATTATGCCAGAGGTAAAGATTGTCTGTAAAGCATCAGAGCAGCTATCTTTTAACGCCTGTTTAATGATTTGTTACATTATTGCTGTCACATACAAGTTTTTTCTCCTCGTTTCAGTATTTGGCTTAGTTCTGTTTCTTTAGTTTTGCCCGACAGAAAGGAAAGTAATTTCAGACGAACCCAAAGAAAAGAAAGAGGGAAGAGGAAGTGGAGCAACAATAATCGGTCGCCGACATTGAGGTTGAAGCAGACGATAGTGGCAGCTCCAAAAGTTGCAAAACACTCTGGAAACTGTTTGTCATTCATGATAAAGTGCAGAGTGTTACAGGAGACAGTATGGGTACGGAAAGGTGTGATTCGTGCTTTGAGATCCAAGATGTCTAATTTCAAAGGCAAAGTAATGAAATGCAATAGTGCCACAAGGAATGTTTGTCATGGCGTGACAGGCAAGTTTATCAACCTACAGGATACTATGAAAATCAGGAAACCTAAGGGAAGAGAGTATACAGAACAAAACATAGGGTTTGCTTTGGCGTATAATTTCTGTTCACCAATATCGTACAGGCTTTTGTAGACATATTTTTGTTTAGCTATTCGAAGAATACTTAGGAGCTGATTGGTAAATTCAGAGGTTAACCCAGTATCATTAGCCTAGCGCTCGATTTGCTGCAACTAAAAGTCGGAAAATCGAAACCAGAGGAAAAAGTTGTGTCAGTAGTCTTTGAGGAAATTTCTCATAAGTCACTGTTGATCTGAAGAGCACAAAATGACTTATTCGAGAATTTTGTAGACACAGGTGCAGATATTTGTAGCGACTGATAGTTAACTGAACGCTTCTTATCCAACCAAGCCACCGTAACAATGGTCAAACAATGTACGAGGGCGAGTCAAATGAAAACCTTAAATACTCTTTTAAATATGATTTATTGTGCAGAAGCGGTACAAAGCTGCATCACTTTTCAACATAATCTCCCCCACGCTCAATGCAAGTCCTCCAGCGCTTACAAAATGCATTAATTCCTTTAGAAAAAAAGTATTTTGGTAGTCCGCGCAACCACTCATGCACCGCGTGGCGTACCTCTTCATCAGAACGGAACTTCTTTCCTCGCATTGTGTCTTTGAGTGGTCCAAACATATGGAAATCACTTGGGGCAAGGTCTGGTGAGTAGGGTGGATGAGGAAGACTCTTCGTTTCCGGTTGGAGGAAGTGATCCCAGGTTTCGTCCCCAGTAACGATTCTTGCAAGGAAGCCATCACCTTCTCGTTCAAAGCGCCGAAGAAGCTCTTCACAAGCATCAACACGTCGTTCTCTCATTTCAGGAGTCAGCTGCCATGGCACCCATCTTGCAGACACTTTGTGAAACTGGAGCACATCATGCACAGTGTCGTGTGCTGACCCATGACTAATCTGTAAACACGCTGCAATGTCATTCAGTGTCACTCGGCGGTTGTCCTTCACTATGGTTTCAACTGCTGCAATGTCCTGTGGAGTCACAACTCGGTATGTCTGACCTGGACGAGGAGGATCTTCCACTGAAGTCACACCATTTGCGAACTTCCTACTCCGTTCGTAGACTTGCTGTTGTGACAAACATGCATCACCGTACTGAATCGTCATTCGTCGCTGAACTTCAAAATGTTTCACACGTTCACTACGCAAAAACCGAATAACAGAACGCTGTCCTTCCTTGGTGCAAGTCGCAAGTGGGATGGCCATCTTTATACTGATATTGCGACGGTATGTGTGCGTCTGCACTATGCTGCCACCTACAAGCCATTCTGCACGCTGTTTGTAGCACGCTTACCAACTTACAGGATAACGGAGCGAAATTTCGATTTGTTGTTACAAATTTAAAGTTTTCATTTGACTCACGCCCGTATTATTAATTGTCCTGAAATAAAGCAAGAGATAATACAAGATACACTCCTGGAAATGGAAAAAAGAACACATTGACACCGGTGTGTCAGACCCACCATACTTGCTCCGGACACTGCGAGAGGGCTGTACAAGCAGTGATCACACGCACGGCACAGCGGACACACCAGGAACCGCGGTGTTGGCCGTCGAATGGCGCTAGCTGCGCAGCATTTGTGCACCGCCGCCGTCAGTGTCAGCCAGTTTGCCGTGGCATACGGAGCTCCATCGCAGTCTTTAACACTGGTAGCATGCCGCGACAGCGTGGACGTGAACCGTATGTGCAGTTGACGAACTTTGAGCGAGGGCGTATAGTGGGCATGCGGGAGGCCGGGTGGACGTACCGCCGAATTGGTCAACACGTGGGGCGTGAGGTCTCCACAGTACATCGATGTTGTCGCCAGTGGTCGGCGGAAGGTGCACGTGCCCGTCGACCTGGGACCGGACCGCAGCGACGCACGGATGCACGCCAAGACCGTAGGATCCTACGCAGTGCCGTAGGGGACCGCACCGCCACTTCCCAGCAAATTAGGGACACTGTTGCTCCTGGGGTATCGGCGAGGACCATTCGCAACCGTCTCCATGAAGCTGGGCTACGGTCCCGCACACCGTTAGGCCGTCTTCCGCTCACGCCCCAACATCGTGCAGCCCGCCTCCAGTGGTGTCGCGACAGGCGTGAATGGAGGGACGAATGGAGACGTGTCGTCTTCAGCGATGAGAGTCGCTTCTGCCTTGGTGCCAATGATGGTCGTATGCGTGTTTGGCGCCGTGCAGGTGAGCGCCACAATCAGGACTGCATACGACCGAGGCACACAGGGCCAACACCCGGCATCATGGTGTGGGGAGCGATCTCCTACACTGGCCGTACACCACTGGTGATCGTCGAGGGGACACTGAATAGTGCACGGTACATCCAAACCGTCATCGAACCCATCGTTCTACCATTCCTAGACCGGCAAGGGAACTTGCTGTTCCAACAGGACAATGCACGTCCGCATGTATCCCGTGTCACCCAACGTGCTCTAGAAGGTGTAAGTCAACTACCCTGGCCAGCAAGATCTCCGGATCTGTCCCCCATTGAGCATGTTTGGGACTGGATGAAGCGCCGTCTCACGCGGTCTGCACGTCCAGCACGAACGCTGGTCCAACTGAGGCGCCAGGTGGAAATGGCATGGCAAGCCGTTCCACAGGACTACATCCAGCATCTCTACGTTCGTCTTCATGAGAGAATAGCAGCCTGCATTGCTGCGAAAGGTGGATATACACTGTACTAGTGCCGACATTGTGTATGCTCTGTTGCCTGTGTCTATGTGCCTGTGGTTCTGTCAGTGTGATCATGTGATGTATCTGACCCCAGGAATGTGTCAATAAAGTTTTCCCTTCCTGGGACAATGAATTCACGGTGTTCTTATTTCAATTTCCAGGAGTGTATGTTGGTTAACATTTTGCTTGAAATTCAGGAGAGTGTTCTGATACCTAGAACTGTAGTTTGTGATCAAAGTACAAATAATATAAAAATGAGAAAACTTTTAGGTATTAATTCAGAAAAACCATTTATTGAAGTGAATGGAGAAAAAAAATTCTATGACGCCACTTACTTGCTAAAGTCACTGAGGAATAATGTGAAGCAATATGGCTTTCAGTGTAAAGGCAAAGTCTGTAGCAGGATTCACGTAGAAGAAAATTGTATGAAAGACTCAGCAGCTGTACCTAGACTTGCCCCTAAGCTCACAAAATTATGCATCACACTTATTCCATTCTCACCGACGAGTGTGTGTTGAGCAGCGAATCACTCTGTTGGCTGTGATACTCAAGTAAAGACGAGATACGGATCTTTGCCATTATCAGCTACTGTTACAGCTGATTTCACTGAAATGTGGGATAACCTATTTGACATTTTCAATTTCTCAAAGTGTAACAGTCCAAAACAGTACAGGAAACCACTATGGAGAGATCCTAAACATTTAGAGAAACTATTAGAAATTTAGCAAAATTTAAAGTAGTTATGTGTTCTTAATCCACAGTGCATTCAATGCTGGATTGATAATATAACTGCTCTAAAGTCCTTATGTTCTGAATTAAATGAAAAGTTTAATTTTAAATTTCTTTTTACTAGAATACTGACACAGGGTTGTATTGAAAATGCATTTGTCATAGTGAGAGATAAAAGGGAAACAGTGTTACCCCAGATGCATGAAATTTCAGTTGTGATAAAGAGGTTGTCATCCCGATCACAAAGCAGTAACTGAACCCGATGTTGCAGCATTTCGTATTACAGAAAGAGACATGTAGATGAGGAACCTCACTGTTTGTGACAATGATAAGTCTCTCTGTAATGTAGCCATTGACAGAGTTTAGGATGCAGTAGATGCTGGACTAAGAAACGCAGATAAATATGTTATGCATTGGATCATAAGCAGAAGTGGGCACAAAAAGTGTAAAATTGCTTTCATGTCAACTGAACAAAATTATCACGACTCTGATACTCTTTCATATACTGGCGAAATGTATGTAACAAGCAAAACGCTTTTTTTTATGAATGTACCAAATTCTTGTCTTCTACAATGCCTAACATTATTAGGGATCATTTTAGTGATTTTTAATTTGAAAGCACTGATGGATTCCAAAAGAAATTGATCCATATACTGATGAGTCAATGCGCTGCTGCGGAAGATGTTTGAGAAACTTGTTCCCTCTTATTTCGCAACAAATACTCTTCGGTGCTGATTACAGCATATATACACAAAATAAGCTGCTGTTCTGCGTCCCAGTCATCAAAAAGTGAATGTCAAAGAGCATAAAATTATGCACAATGTGATCAAACAATCTTTATATGGCACCAAGTGTAAGCAGTGCTATAGTCTATCACATCCATTTCTCTGACAAACGAAACTGCTTAAAAATATTTACTTTACGCCAAAATTAGCACTATCTGATTCAGTAAATGTCGTTATACAGCCATTACTTTAAGTATCACAGCCAAATCCAAGGCATCTCAAACTCGTATTTCATGCGCAAGATATTACATGCTAGCAGACGATAAAAATAATGTTACCATTTCGAACCGCTAGATTCATAACTGTGCGCTGTCTCGCTCGGAACTAATACAGTCTTGCGAAAATTTCCGCTCTTTCGTAATAGCTTTGCAGTAAAATGGATGTGTTTTATTGTATCAAAGATGAATAACTGCTCGTAGTTCTCAAGGTATGCACTTTGGAGCCCATGTTACTTGCACATGTTCGTCTCTTCTTGGGTCCCTTCTGCCACCTTAAAAATATGAAATACATTTCGGATACCTTGTGTACAACGAGACAATGAGGAATGTTTGTAGCAATCATTCTCCAATCTCAGTACGCCGTTTCGTTGGGTTGCAGACGTGAGAGAGGCGGTACATGACAAAACAAATCCTATACTAAAAAAAAGTACATTGTTCGTCATAAGAATAAACCTTACGTAAACAAACACAAACGCGATGATTTGTCAGCAGCGTAGCACACATATATTAAACGAAACATTAAGATACTCCAATGTATTATCAGTCATCAATGTTTTTCTTATTCTTACTTTAGCTACACAGTTTTTATTTCAAAAAAGGTGTATAGTTGCAGTCTCTGTACTGTTGTGCTCTGTCGTGGTGTTAATATGGTGTGTGAAACAGATTGCCCTCATTCTTTTTCAAACCATTACGGAAAAAATCATCTTTGAAGTTATCCGAGAACTTCATTTATTAAAGTTAAGGCGTCTTCTGTAAATGATATGCACAGCCGTATCGATAGCGTGGTAGAATTAACTGAAGTCTATGTATCCGTGGTTCAAATCTCGGAGCGGTCTTTTGTTTTCGTTCAGTCTGGAATACATACGTCATTTAAATATAAAATTCATCAAATATATGCTAATTAACATATCTAATCACCATTATTTACAAAAAATGCACGGCGTCTTGTTTCTAGTTAAACATCGTTCTCAATATTTTAGTTTTCATTGCAAACATAAATTGATAATTATCTATATTTTACAAAAGATTGTTAGTATAGATTGTTTGAATGAAGAAGACTCAACATATAAAAATTTTAGGACAAAAATGGAAAATCAGATACTCATTATTTGGACGGTGTCCATCATTTTACACCACAGATGCGTTCTTAATGCGAGCCAGAGTGATAAGCACAGTAGAAACATGGAAAACAATCATTTTTACTCTTCGGGCACACAATACGAATACTTCACCTTGACAGTTATGATTGTGACAGTGCTTTATGAACGCAACAGAACTGATCTGTAGCCAAGTTAAGGGATCTGTGGCGAGAAATAACAAGACGTTGAAGATGACAGACGTACTGGAACTAACGTACGAAGCTCTGTCATACGTCAGTGACGAATACTAACGGGGTACAGAAAGGCACGTCATAAAAGAAGAGAACAACATGAGGCGCTTGGATGGCCCCGTGTATTCTGTCGTTGACGCCTCGTTATCAACGTAGAAGACTTAACATTTCCAGCACTGGAAGGTATTCTACCGATTCGGATACACAGGCCACATCAATATTCAAGAAAGGTAGCAGGAGTAATCCACTAAATTACAGGCCCATATCGTTAACGTCGATATGCAGCAGGATTTTCGAACATATATTGTGTTCGAACATCATGAATTACCTCGAAGAAAACTGTCTATTGACACGCAGTCAACATGGGTTTAGAAAACATCATTCCTGTGAAACACAACTAACTCTTTATTCACATGACGTGTTGAGTGCTATTGACAACGGATTTCAGATCGATTCCGTATTTCTGGATTTCCGGAAGGCTCTTCACACTGTGTCACACAAGCGGCTCGTAGTAAAATTGCGTGCTTATGGAATATAGTCTCAGTTATGTGACTGGATCTGTGATTTCCTGTCAGAGTGTTCACAGTTCGTAGTAACTGACGGAAAGTCATCGAGTAAAACACAAGTGATTTCTGGCGTTCCCCAAGGTAGAGTTATAGGCCCTTTGCTGTTCCTTATCTATATAAACGCTTTGGGAGACAATCTGAGCAGCCGTCTTCGGTTGTTTGCAGATGACGCTCTCGTTTATCGACTAATAAAGTCATCAGAAGATCAAAACAAACTGCAAAACGATTTAGAAAAGATGTCTGAATGGTGAGAAAAGTGGCAGTTGACCCTAAATTACGAAAAGTGTGAGGTCATCCAGATGAGTGCTAAAAGGAGCTCGTTAAACTCCGGTTACACGATAAATCAGTCAAATCTAAAAGCCGTAAATTCAACTAAATACCTAGGTATTACAATTACGAACAACTTAAATTGGAAGGAACACATAGTAAATGTTGTGGGGAAGGCTATCCAAAGACTGCGTTTTATTGGCAGGACACTTAGAAAATGTAACAGATGTACTAAGGAGACTGCCTACACTACGCTTGTCCGTTCTCTTTTAGAATACTGCAGCTCGGTATGGGATTCTTACCAGACAGGACTGACGGAGTACATCGAAAAAGTTCAAAGAAAGGCAGCACTTTTTGTATTATCGCGAAATATGAGAGAGAGTGTCACAGAAATGATTCAGGATTTGGGCTGGACACCATTAAAAGAAAGGCGTTTTTCAAAAATGGTTCAGATGGCTCTGAGCACTATGTGACTTGACTGCTGAGGTCATCAGTCCCCTAGAACTTGGAACTACATAAACCTAACCAACCTAAGGACATCACACACAGCCATACCCGAGGCAGGATTCGAACCTGCGACCGTAGCGGTCTCGCGGTTCCAGACTGTTGCGCCGAGAACCGCTCGGCCACCCAGGCCGGCTCAAAGGCTTTTTTCGTTGCGACGGAATCTTCTCACGAAATTCCAATCACCAACTTTCTCCTCCGAATGCGAAAATATTTTGTTGACACCCACCTACATAGGGATGAACGATCACCACGATAAAATACGGGAAATCAGATTTCGTACGGAAAGATATATGTGTTCGTTCTGTCCGCACGCTATACGAGATTGGAATAATAGAGAATTGTGAAGGTGGTTCGATGAACCTTCTGCCAAGCACTTAAATGTGATTTGCAGAGTATCCATGTAGATGTAGATGGAAGGTGTTCAGAGAGGGCCGGCCGATGTGGCCGAGCGGTTGTAGGCGCTACAGTCTGGAACCGCGCGACCGCTACGGTCGCAGGTTCGAATGCTGCCTCGGGCATGGCTGTGTGTGATGTCCTTAGGTTAGTTAGGTTTATGTAGTTCTAAGTTCTAGGGGACTGATGACCACAGATGTTAAGTCCCATAGTGCTCAGAGCCATTTGAACCATTTGTTCAGAGAGTATCAGACAGATGACTGCAGATAATAACTTCTGGGGCAGCAGTTAACGGTACCATGAAATCCGTGCACTTTTGAGTCACACGTAGCTCGGCCTGAAAAATTACTTTGTGATTAAGTCATCACTCGGGAGCACGTTATGCTTTCCGTGTAGTCCACTACGGAGCGTGCGGTAGTGATGCGGTTTTGCCGAATATTATTTCGCTCTGCTTAAAGATAAAATGACATTCGAAGCCATATTATTTCTCTGCTCTTTTCTTTTTACGTCTCAACTACAACTGTTCGCATCGCTGCAGGATAGTTGGGCCAGCTGGTTGGCACGTACTGTCCACGAATGCGGCGGTAGAACTTTTGTCCCGTATTATCACTCAGTCGATCTGCTGGTAAAGGATGAAACATATCCTTATCATCGTACTTGACTGTACTCGAGACAGCTTGAATTCGGCTCCATGTGAAACGAATTCCAATGAGATTGCAGCGGACGCGGAAGAATACATGGTGCAATGTTTACAACAGGTTGTGATGAACACAGTATGAGAACCCTGAACCTACACCTTCGCAACCTGACACCTACTTAGCCGGCGAGCAACGTTACAGGGCGTGAGAAATGGAGGAGAACAGAGCTGGGGTAGACGAAGTTGACTTACCGCCCCCGGGAAGAGGTTGGAAGCCCGTCGCTGTAGCCCGCTGTTAGGTGTGTGACGTAAGCGTGTTCCGTACCTTGCCCACAGACGGGAAACTGCTCGGCAGCTGCGGGCGTGTGTGTGCCGCGGCCGCGATAAAAGAAGACTGCCGGCAGCGGGCGCGGCCTCTCGCGAGATAAGCATCTCCGCACAGAGCAGTAGCAGGGCGGTGCGCGGATAAGATAACCGCCGAGCAGAGGTGTATCTGAAGAGCTGTGATACAGCGCACCGTATAGGCAGACGGTGGCTAGTCGTCAAGTGGGCGCCATGCCAATTTCCACACCGCGTGCGGCATCTTCGAGATCTGTTCAAAGAACTCCGTAACATTCGTTAATTTCGCGCCATAGATGTGTTGGCATCCCTGCACACGTCTGTGCAGTTAAGGGGCTCCGGAAAGGCTCAAAATCATGAAAAGTTCAATTTTTACTTTTTTGCGTTTTCTGAATCTGCTGACTATTACCTTTTAACAGATATATAATTTATTCAATTCCGAAGACTACAACTATTTTTAAATTTTTTTTTTGAAATGTGTTCTACATGGGCGTGACCCACTGTGGCGCTGTTAAACTGCTGTCAAATGGTGTTATTATTAACGTCCGTGTTCATCAGGTACATTTTAGTGATGTGAGATATAGTATGTGTTGTGGCTAACCTGTGATGGTTCAATATATATCGCTGGTGTGATTGTCGATTGTTTCATGTTTATTTACTCTGTCCTTATCTCGAAAATATTCGTAATTAATTCTGTTTCTTGAGTCTCTGTTTTGTTGAAGTATAATAATGAGTAAAAGTAAAGTTATTAGAAATCCTCTGTAGGCTTTTAAGAAAAGGAGAAATGTTGGAAAGCCAAAGGTATGTGTTATTACTGTAAACAATAAAGACGATAACCAAGTGAGTGAACCTAATCTCTCAAGTACACCTGCCCATAGCAGTCAAAGTGGGAAAGAAAATACTTCACAGAAGAAGCTTGGTTCAATGAGTGAAAACTATGAATGTTTTATGGGCGAATCGGATGTGAATGAAATATTTGATATGTCGGTTCTCAAAGGAATTTTTTCAAACTGTGTAAGATGTATTCATTGTAGTGAAGTTGGTCTGGAACTCTCCATAATAAAGCACATAGGACTTGCTAGTGAAACACAACTGAAATGTGATAAGTGTTCATACATGACCACCTTTTGGAACAGGGTTGCAGTAACTGCAACTGAAGAAAATGGTAGCAAAATCTATGAACACAACAACGAGCGATGCTTGCTTTAGACAAGGAACGCCTTCGGGCTGCAGACAGGGCTGTAAAGAGTCTAGAAATACAAGCAAGAGTAAACAGGAGGAGGGACAAGAGGAAGCTAGAGGAGGAGTTTGCAGAGGATGAAGATAATCCATCCTATGGACCTGGAATGCACTAAAAAGTTAATCCAATCTTTGTCGCTCGATTCCAAAAACTTTTATTTTCTTATACTAATTACATGTTTTCTAAGGATCTTCCAAACATATTTGTTTCAAACTTTCAGTAAATGTTACACAGTACCTTCTGCATAATTTAACACAGCCTTTTTCCAAAAAACTGTATATTTTTGAATATATAAATAAAAAATTGCAAAAAAATGTTGTGAATTTTCGTTACAATTGAAAAAAAATCATCTTTAATAACTGAACTAAAATTTTGTAAAATCCCTGTGTTAAGTTGTAGCCCATATTCCAATAAATAATCTGTAAAAAGTTCAACTTCCTACCTCAAATACTTTGCGAGGAAAGATGTAATTTATAAGCGTTATTTTAACATTGCAAGTATAGGGCGTTCCGGAGCCCCTTAACGTGTAACGGCCGGAAGTTTCATTGTTGTATGTCTGTTAAGCCTATAGTTGAATTCTTTTATCTTGGCGGCTCGCGCATGCCCGCCCAGACGCGGGAGATTGCTGCGTTGCCAGTTGCGACCGACGCACGCACCAAGAGAAGCCGCGCCATAGTAACGTAACGTTAGCGACAGCCCCGGACGGTGCACAAGTCCCGCCCAATCACCCCCCCTCCACACCAATCCATATCCTAAGCCCCGCGCATGGTCTGCCGCATGTTCCAACATCAAAGTTGTTCGTATCACAGATGTGGCAGTCGTAACAAGGGAGAAAATCAGTGGTTAGTACGAAATACAGTTTTTCCGGTACCATTGTGAAAAGAATTAGAAATATGTTCATTGAATACGCGAGTTGAAAAATCATCAAGAAGAATGAAAAATAAAAATGGTATCCACACTGTCTTTTTTGTTTCATGAGCTTTAATCTGCACTATTTCAAAAAATCTGATATTTGTTCATTGCAGTGAGCGCAAATTTCCGTCACCTCGCGTAGTGTAAGAAATTCTGTTGGGAAATATTAATAGGTAGAATCGCCAAGGATGTTGTCCATTATCTCGATTGTGTAAAGTCAATGTTGTGCATAAACAAGGCAAAGTCGATGTCTTGGATTGTTTCTGATTACCTCATTAAGACTGAAGAATACAAGAGTGAGATAATGTAGAAATGGGTAATGCAAACAGTCAGATATTTGTACAGTGACATTCTTCATTAATATTTGCCTGTGTAATGGGTGAATTGTTGCTTGTGAACTGTTATGACTGCTTGCTTATAGCAGACACGCGATTCTTATCGTACTTTAATGTCTGTTAGATATCAGTTTTGACAGCAATTGGCCACAACAGTCAAGATTAGGTACCTTGTGTATGATAACTTTATTGAGAGTTCATATCTATGTTTCATTTTGACAGTATTACACAAACTGCTAAGAAGTACTGACAGCACAACACAGCTAGTATGAACAACCGCGGTAAAACAAAAAACGACGAACAAAAAAGAAAAAAAATGACAGTGACGAGGACTACCAAAGATCATATTGATGCGCTCTTGGTTGGTGTGGCGGGGGGTAGGTGTGGAGGGGGTTAAATGGGCGGGGCTTGTGCAAATGTCCGGGGCTGTCGCTAATGTTTCCTGCCATAGTATAGTATAGTCCGCAAATTTACGTTCAGGGGGGAGCGCGCAGTTTATGAAGTAAAGCCACCACGGCCGCATTAACCCTTTCACTGCTATAGAGACGTGCTCCCCGCATTCCGCGTTGTGCGCGATTTTGTCATCACTGCACTGCTCGCCTTTCCGACTGCTTTGACACACTTATCATTCGATTTCACAGAAACTATTTGGCCCAAAATTTGATGTTTACGCATCTTCTTGACTGATACCTCCCCCCCATAAATGACTTAATTTTGTTTCGATGTTCAACGCAGTTATTGTGCAGCATTAAATGTAGAAAACCATTGAACGAAATTTTGAAGAGTTTGCAGAGGTAAAAGTCCATAGCGTATACTTTCCGTATGGCCGATTTTAGTTGCCACAATGTTGAGAATGAAATGTGGACAATATACCTAAATTTCATATAAAATTTACTGCATAACAATATCTCATTTAATTTAAGTACCAGATAGGTGTCGTATGTAATAGTGAGAAATAGTCCGTCTTTCCCAACTGTAATAAAAGTTTTATTTATACCAGAGTCATTTCGTTTTTTTTCTAAAAAGTTCTGATTAAAACAAAATTGGCGAAGTACATAAAACTGAATTGTGGACGTAATAAAACATAGAAACTAAAATATATTGTCAGTGAGGTGCAATGCACAAAAAATTTGTGTTTGTCACAACGGACAGGAAATACTTGCCAAAACATAGATCAGTTGACGAAAGCATTGAATATGATGATGTTGCCAAAGCAGCGAAACAAAGAATTGCGTCAGACAATCAAGTAGCTCGGCAATGTACGAGCCGAAATTGTGCTCTAAATAATACTTTTAATACTGTCGCAAAGAATATATTTCAATATGAATAGTAAAACAGCGACTGCGGAAGAGAAGATATACAAACAAAACAGATAACATGAATATTGTATGTGTGCCTTTTCATTGTTTTTAATTGCTGTAAAAAGAAATACTGTAGGACAAAATTAGAAAAACCGAAAACTTATTATGATTATAATGACGAGACAAAGACTTAGAAATTTCAAAAAATTACATTCAAACGAATAAAATTCATGAAGTAAGACACTTCGATATTGTTTTTAAATAAACAAAATATTAAGCACCCTAATAAGGTTTTAACTCAGAACTTATCCCTTGGCAGACAAACACCTTAACCATTACACTAACGCAGCTCCTCATTTGTGTAGACTACTGGAGGACTTTAATACGTCACACAACATACCGACAAACACTGTTGGTATGACTGTGAATTATTCACGTTTCGTCGAAGTACAATAGGAAATAAACAATTACCGTTGTTCTTTATTGCGAAAAAGCGGTTCGTGAGAATGATACAAACATCTTTCCTTGCTATTGCCTTAATTAGGAGGCTTATTGCTTGTTTGGTTTAATTAATTAATAGAATATGAAGCATCTGGTATAAAGTATGCTTTTTCCAAACTTTCTATAAAAGAAAGCCTGCTATCAAGACATTGCTTTTGTTCAATTACTTTATTTATGACTGAACGTTTCTAAAACTGAAGCCACTCGTCCGTGGTCTGCACTGCAGTCAAGCTCTGGCAACGTCGTTCTCTGTTCATTGGCTGACTGTGTTTTGTGACGTCAGATGCGCAGAACGAACCTAAACTCGGCCGCCGTCGTAAATGATGCGCACTTTAGTTTACACGACGACATTGGGTTGCACCACTCGTTACGTGGAATGGGTTGCACGCAAATGGTTTCATATCTGCCTGTAGACACGGCGAAACCAGTATTTACTTCAGTTTCGTAGTTTTATGGATCCCTGAGTCGTATCTGAAACCCAAGTTTTGGCAGCTGCACGTCGCACGAGTTGTGATGGAGTTGAAGCTTGTTGCATGGAATCGCTGCATACGAAAAAAATAAGAAACGTGTTTCGATTCGTGACTGGATGAAGAAAAGACGTCAGTTCGGTTGCTCAGTATCCTTGCTGAAATAATTTGTAATGGAAGACCCAAGAAGTTGTTTTAATTAGATTGTCACCAGAACTGTTAACATTTCTTCTAAGTAGAGTTAATTATGAGATAAGGAATAAAGACATTGTAATGCGTGAAGCACTATCGCCAGAACTGAATTTACATATCACATTGCATGCATTACAATTGAGAACACTCGGCATGCTATAAGATGCGGTTTTAGTTGGTGATGACGCCTTTTCGTTAACACCAATAATTATTAACAGTAATAATTATGAACATTAACAGCAGCAATTATTCGAAGCAGGCCGCATTATGAAGAGAATGGTTTGCAAACTACTCTCTTCAAGATAGATGCCTACAGAGGCAATATTTCAAAATTCAAACATATGTGAATGGGGAGCACTGCTGAGACGTTTTAAATAGATGAATATTGAATAAGAATGTAGCTTCATGATTTGTGTAGCCTTCCCTCCTGTGAACAATATCCCCTGGAAAAATAGAAGAGTCAGCCAATGCAAAAGATTTTAGTCTTGTAGCCGAAAGCATTTCCACATCTAGAATTACATTTGCTTGTCTTTTTCTGAATTCAGTTGTATATGTGCTCCTAATTCAATAAATTTTGTCCTGCAGCTCAGATATCGTCAAAGTATGTTCTGATTGCATGTGATGGTCTCAGGAGCAGCAATATGTTGCTTATTTTTGTAATCAGCATCACTGAAATCCCAGAAACACGCATGCAAAGCAGAGATATCCAAAAAGCGAACATTATTCTCCGTTCCCCACTTCATATGTCAGTTTGTCTACACTCCACGAACACACATAACCTCAAAACTCACGCAACTAGTGTCGCGCAAGCTCGAACACGCCGAAAGTGTTCGGTGTCACCAACAAGTTGCTCAAACGCGCGGCGCGCATGCGCAGTGGCCGGTAGCGCAGTTGCCTGAAACCTAGTGTCGTCGTGTGACTAGACTTAAGTTACTGTTTACTGCTGTGTTGGGCAGCGCGTTGTGTCGCACAGTTTGCGAATTTCGAGATGGCAGAGTTGGAGGAGCAACGGGACTGTGTTAAATTTTGCGTGAAACTCAAGGAAAACTTTATAGAGACAGACCAAATGATGCAGGAAGCCTACGGTGATAACTGCTTAAGCCGTACTCGCTCTTGCGAATGCTTCACACGATTTAAAACTGTACGGACTGAAGTTAAAGGTGACTCACGTTCAGGATGCCCTTCGACGTCAATCGATGATGCCGATGTCAGGAACGTCAATGAAACTGTGCGTGCCAATCGAAGACGGACTGTCACAGAGACTGCAGAAGAATGTAACATTTCAGCTGGATCATGTCATGAAATCCTGACACAGCATCTTGGAATGCATCGTGTTGCTGTTAATATCATCCCACGGATCATGAGTCAAGACCAGGAAGACCTTCGCCTCGCAGTCTGTGAAGAGCTCTTGCATCGTGCAAATGAGAACGAGATGTTCCTTAAGAGAATCGTAACTCGTGGTGAGACGTGGGTCTACGGTTATGGTGTTGAGAGCAAGGTTCAATCTTCAAACTGGGTAGGGAAAGTTTCTCCAAGACCAAAAAAAGCTCGTTAGATCAGCTCAAATGTCAAAGCTATGTTGATAGTTTTCTTTGAGTCTGAAGGATTAGTTCATCTTGAATTCGAGACACAGGGACAAACAATCGATGGTACTATAGGGGCGTGTTGCGATGCCTGCGAGAACATGTGAGAAGGAAACGAACTGTAGATGAAGTTAAGGAATTCTGCCACCTAGGCAGCAAAATAACCTATGGCGTATGGAGTAAGGACAATATCAAAAGCAGACTAGCACTGGCAAAAATGGCATTTCTGGCCAAGGAATGTCTACTAGTAACAAATATAGGCCTTAATATGTGGGTGAAAATTCTGATAATGCACATTTGGAGGAAAGTATTGTGCGGTAGTGAAATGCAGACTATGGGAAAACCGGAAGAGAAGAGAATCGAATTATTTGAAATGTGGTGCTACTGAAGAATGTTGAAAATTAGGCCGGCCGGGGTGGCCGAGCGGTTCTAGGCGCTACAGTCTGGAACCGCGCTACGGCTGCGGTCGCAGGTTTGAATCCTGCCTCGGGCATGGATGTGTGTGATGTGCTTACGTTGGTTAGGTTTAAGTAGTTATAAGTTCTAGGGGACTGATGATCTCAGAAGTTAAGTCTCATAGTGCTCAGAGCCATTTGAACAATTTTTTTTTTTTTTTTAAATTAGGTGGACTGACAAGGTAAGGAATGAGGAGGTTTTCCCCAGAATCGGCGAGGGAAGGAACCGTATGGAAAACACTAAGAAGAAGAAGGGACAGGATGATAGGACATCTGTTAAGACATCACGTAACAGCTTCCATAGTACTAGAGGAAGCTGCAAAGCGTAAAAACTGTAGAGGAAAACAGATATTGGGATACATGCAGCGATTAGAGTTTGTAGGTTGCCAGTGTCGAGATGAAGACGTTGGCACAGGAGAGGAATTCGTGGCTGGCCGCATCAAGCCAGTCAGAAGACTGATGACTAAAAGAAATATAATAATAAATTCAGGCCAAATGAAACACACTTGTCACAGTATTGGGTAACCAGACAGTCGGATCAATACACAGAGCTGCCCACGCAACGAATGCGTGTGTTCTCGCACACAAACTTCCATAAAGGTGTTGCATGGCAACCTACGATAGGCTGGCCCAAGCATCTTGCGCCTCTTCTTCTTCTTGTGCTGCTGAATAGGGCCGCTCCTGCCTGTCTAATTCCGTCGATATGCCGGAACAACTTCCGTCTCACCTCTTGGGTGGTCGTCCAGGTAGCCGTTTCCCTTGCGGTAGTCCATGCTTACAAACTTTAGCTAGTATTAAACGGCCTATCTTTTCCACATGATACTTCCAATTTCTTTTTCTTGTCTTCATCCATTTATTTCTTTTATGTATTCCACACTGCTTCGTTATCTGCACATTTGTTCCTTAGCCCCACATGGCTACGCATTGGAACAGTGTTAATACCTTCATTTCCACTGCCATTTTTTGTTTTATCTTTTTCGTTTCTGCTCTAGGTTATGCTGCATATGTCAAAACAGGCCGCACCCTTTATTTATATATTTCTATTTTCCCCTCAGTTGTCATAAATCTGTTTCTGTATACAGTATTTTGCAGGCATCCGGTTACCCTTACTGCCTTTATCACTTGATTCATCACTTCCATTATTAAGTCTTTATAGCTTGTCATAACAATCACTAGATAATTAAAGCTCATCACCTGTTCAGTTGACACACAATCTACATCTAGTTTACACCGTACAGGTGCTTTTGGCGTTACTATACTCTTAGCATTTTCAGATATGCTTTTCATTTTAGATTTTTTATTAAATTGGTGAAGTGACCTTTGTAAATTATCATGATTTGCTATCAGTACAGCATCATCAGCATAACATAAAATATTTACCGCTTGTCTCTCATTTTATAGCCCAGTTTTTTTCTTACATTATCAGTGATGTGGTCCATTAAGAAACTGAACAGAAGTGGGCTTAGTGAGTGCCCTTGTCTAATTATTGTATCTATAATAGTATAGTTTCATCCATGAATTCTTTGTGTGTTTTAACATTGGGCACGTACGTTGATAGTTTTGAAATGAGGAATTCGCAGCGAAGAAGCCGAAAACCGGACAATTCTTACCATAATTAAAATGAAAGATATTATTTGAACTTTAAAACCAAATTGCTCTGTATAGTCTAATGCAAAATAAAACAATAAAGATGTTGGTTTAACTCATTTTGCAATAGGACTGTTGATTTGCTTGTAAGTAAGGTTTGAACTCGAGTCTCCATAATAAAAACTCCGATAGGAGGTAGGTACTGTATTACTGCAATCTGTGGTTTGGCTTTGTAGTCCATTTAAAATTACTTGATACTTGAAGTCTGTCGCTTACCGCTGCAGTGTTGCCACATCGGCTGCTGGTTACTGTACAGTTATAGGTGCGCAGAAACACGGCGGGTCACTTCATAAATGCTGATAGTGTGAAACGCTAAACAGTGTTGGACTGAACACTAAACAGCGTTGGACTGAAGTGCCGCAGGAGAGGCGTTTTGTAGCCCTAACCTGAAACTCATGTCCCAGGCTAACCACCACCTCGCGATGTGCAATGTGTCCGAGAAAGCAGCGGAAGACAATCTGCGGCAGAACTAAAATCACGATAGCTTTGTTGACGGCTATTAAAGCTAACCTCTATGAACAAACTCGAGGCAGAAAAAGTCGTACCAGTGCTGAAAGTAAGCTTAATTTCTTGTTTTTGTTGGTTACCTGAAACTATCCTCTCACTGGTTACGGAAGCTGCTGCGTTACAACGAATGAGCTGTCCTCGTCGGCACTTGGTTGCAGATTATAGGCGACAAAGGCAGATTCCAGACGAAAAAAGTATGGTAGGCTGAAAAATAAGAGAAAATAGAAACGTCAATAACATGACGAAAATGACGTAAAAGAGAATTAGAAATAGAAAAAAAATTAAAACCGATTAACTGAGTTAAGAAGATAATCAAACGTTTTTGATTAGGTTCAGAACAAAAAACAAAGTCCATGATGTTTGGCGAGCTTTGTACCTACGACCCTCATCATGGCAGGTTAATACACTCAGCATTGCGCTAAATTAAAACACTTGTTCCCGTGGTTTGGCAATAGTGAACGGTCCGGGCGTGACATTGAGCACTTTGTGGGAAGCCAGATCCAGCGCGTGAAGTGTCAGCTACCAGATAATTTTAATCAGACTACAGTCACAGGCAGTGGCGTTTGGCATAGAATCGAGAACAGCCGGCAGTCGACTCGACACAGAGACCGCGCCTGGCACAAGCCAGGACGGTTTGTCGGCGAGAACTCGGCCCGCAAACAGCTGCGCGTGGTGTGGGCTGGCGTGCCGAGCTGGCGAGTCGTGACCGCGTGTTTACCCGCCGGAGCACGCTCACGCCGCACCTCACGCACAGTTCGGAGTTCGGCCCAGCATCCGGTGCCGACAGCAGACCAGATGTTCGCAGTTTCTCTCGAGATCTCCAAGCTGTGTCCCTTACACATTTTGTATTCGATTTTACACAGAGTACGTGAATGAACTTGCCCCCCTTCCTGCAGCGGTGTACCGTAGGTCTCTAGAAGAGCGTAGCGTTCCAAAAGGTTGGAAAAGGGCACAGGTCATCCCCGTTTTCAAGAAGGGACGTCGAACAGATGTGTAGAACTATAGACTTATAACGGCGATCAGTTGTAGAATTTTGGAACACGTATTATGTTCGAGTATAATTACTTTTCTGGAGACTAGAAATCTGCTCTGTAGGAATCAGCATGGGTTTCGAAAAAGACGATCCTGTGAAACCCAGCTCGCGCTATTCGTCCACGAGACTCAGAGGGCCATAGACACGGGTTCACAGGAAGATGCCGTCTTTCTTGACTTCCGCAAGGCGTTTGATACAGTTCCCCACAGTCGTTTAATGAACAAAGTAAGAGCATATGGACTATCAGACCAATTGTGTGATTGGATTGAAGAGTTGCTAGATAACAGATGTCATTCCCAATGGAGAGAAGTCTTCCGAAGCAAGAGTGATTTCAGGTGTGCCGCAGGGGAATGTCGTAGGACTGTTGCTATTCACAATATACATAAATGACCTTGTGGATGACATCGGAAGTTCACTGAGGCTTTTTGCGCATGATGCTGTGGTATACCGAGAGGTTGTAACAATGGCAAATTGTACCGAAATGCAAGAGGATCTGCAGCGAATTGGCGCATGGTGCAGGGAATGGCAATTGAATCTCAATATAGACAAGTGTAATGTGCTGCGAATACATAGAAAGAAATATCCCTTATCATTTAGCTACAAAATAGCAGGTCAGCAACTGGAAGCAGTTAATTCCATAAATTATCTGGGAGCACGCATTAGGAGTGATTTAAAATGGAATGATCATGTAAAGTTGATCGTCGGTAAAGCAGATGCCAGACTGAGATTCAGTGGAAGAATCCTAAGGAAATGCAATCCGACAAAAACAGGAAGTAGGTTACAGTACACTTGTTCGCCCACTGCTTGAATGCTGCTCGCAGGTGTGGGACACGTACCAGATAGGGTTGATGGAAGAGATAGAGAAGATCCAACGGAGAGCAGCGCGCTTCGTTACAGGATCATTTAGTAATCGCGAAAGCGTTACGGAGATGATAGATAAACTCCAGTGGGAGACTGTGCAACAGAGACACTCAGTAGCTCGGTACGGCCTCTTGTTGAAGTTTCAAGAACATACCTCCACCGAGGAGTCAAGCAGTATATTGATCTCTCCTACGTATATCTCGCGAAGAGACTATGAGGATAAAATCAGAGAGATTAGTGCCCACACAGAGGCATACCGGCAATCTTTCTTCCCACGATCAATACGAGACTGGAATATAAGGGAGAACAGATAGAGATACTCCGCCACACACTGTCAGGTGGCTTGCGGAGTATGGATATAGATGTAGATGTAGATGCATGGTGACAATTATTGAACTATGTGAAATAAACACGTCATAACTTCTGAACGGTTTGTGTTAGGTCGTTCAAACTGCACGGTTGGCCGCGGTGTATGATGGGAACCGTATGCGCTGTGTGGTTTGGTTTAGCGACGAAGCCCACTTTCATTTGGATGGGTTCGTCAATAAGCAAAATTTGAGAATTTGGGGGACTGAGAATCAGCATTTCGCGTTCGAGAAGTCTCTTTATCCTCAACGGGTGACTGTGTGATCTGCAATGTCCAGTCGTAGAATAATCGGTGCGATATTCTATGATGGCATGTAGACTGACGAACGGTACGTGAAGGTCTTGGAAGATGATTTCATCTCCGTTATCCAAGGTGACCCTGATTTCGACAAGATGTGTTTCTTGGAAGATGGAGCACGATCCCATCGAAGCAGGAGAGTGTTTGATGACCTGGAGGAGCACTTTAGGGACCGCATTTCGTGTCTGGGGTACCAAGAGGCCCCAGGCATGGGCCTCAATTGGTCGCCTTATTCTCCACACCTGAACACTTGCCACTACTCTTTTGGGGCTGTATTAAAGACAAGGTGCACACCAATAGCCCCAAAACGTTGTAACTTCGAACAGCTTTCGCCTGTTGCTAAAAATCTTAACATAACCATGAGACCATCTTTAACAGACATCGCCTTTAATAAATGAGTATCGTTTCCAAATATGACGGGCTATTTTCATGAGGGGAAATGTAATATTTGTAGTCCACACTCAAATAATGTTCGTAGCTCTTTATGCCGTCGCACTGTAGTTCTGGGAACACTTAGTTCATCTCTTCTCACTATCCATCGTTTCATCCAGAATCGTTCGTCTATTTTTCATTACAAGCAGCGCGCTCACCGTCAGCGTTACAGTAAATGCTGCCGTACAGACAGTTAACTGTTCAGCACCCGTTCTCAAACAGCTATGACGAAAAATTAGCCGGCCGATGTGGCCGAGCGGTTCTAGGCGCTACAGTCTGGAACCGCGCGACCGCTACGGCCGCAGGTTCGAATCCTGCCTTGGGCAGGGATGTGTGTGATGTCCTTAGGTTAGTTAGGTTTACGTAGTTCTCTAAGTCTAGGGGACTGATGACCTCAGATGTTAAGTCGCATAGTGCTTAGAGTCATTTGAAGCATTTTAACCTATAAAGCTGAAACCTAAATCAGGATACCAATAACCACTTCCCTCCCTCCACAACTACATGAGTCGCTATCCCAATTTCCAGTTCACTTACATAGCTCAACCCTAAACCGGGATACCAATAACCACCTCCTCACAACTACAAAAGGCAGTATCCCAATCTCCAGTTCACCTGTACAACTCAACCCCAGACCTGGATACCAATAAAACCTCCCTACAACTACAACAATCAATATTCCAATTTCCAGTTCACCTATATACCTCAACGCTACACTGGGATACCAATGACCATCACCCCCCTCCTCCATCACAACTACAGAAGTCGGTACCCCTATCTCCATTCACATTTATAAGTCAACCCTTGCTCAGGGTGCCAATAAAACCTCACCTAAGTTACAAAATCCGGTGTCCCAATGTGCAGTTCACCTATATGTCTTAACCCTAGACTGGGTTACCAATATACCCTCTCCATAACTATAAAAGCCTTAATTCCCAGTTCACTTAAGTAGTTCAATCCTGACTGGAATACCCCTCCCCCCCGCCCTCTCTCACAACTACAAAAGGTGTTACCCAAATCTCCATTTTACCTGTACAGCTCAACCTTACAGTAAAAATGCACTTACGGTGTTCACGGGTTTTTCTGTTGAGTCTAGCTGTTGGTAAATGAGAGCATCATGGGAAGTGAACATAACGAATGGTGAGGCCGACAGGATAAGTCAGCGAATCCCATGGGAAAATAGTTTTCAATGAACATCGATGTTACCAATTAAATCATGGGAAAAGGTAGGAGGTTGAATCTTTTTAACTACACCATGGGAGAAAACAGATGGATCTATGTTTTCAATTAAGTCCTGGGAAAAGGTAGGTGGATCAATGTTTATCAATAATAGTCGCACGTTCAGTATATTAATAAACATTAATGTACCTGCCTAACCTGGCGATTTGCTTAAAAACATTACTCAGAGGTTATGCAGACACCTAAGAGTGCGGTTTAAATTTTACGGCATATTCTGTTTTGTATGACAGCATTCTGCACAATATACTCCATTGCGCCACCACGTATTTCGTATATTCCACATCACGACGACTCTAGCACTCTAAATGACAAAATAACATACCTCGTAAACACATCGCCACCACATAATTAAACCGCTGGAGCACGCTAACTCTTCACACTCCGCGCTCTCTACAAAATTTGGAAATTTGTGGTAAGATCTTATGAGACCAGGCTGCTGAGGTCTTCGGTTCCTAAGCTTACACACAACTTAATCTAACTTAAACTAAATTACGCTAAGGACAAGACACACACCTATGCCCGAGGGAGGAGTCGAACCTCCGACAGGGGAAAGCCGGGCGAACCGTGACAACACGCCCAAGACCGTGCGGCTACTCCGCGCGGCTGCACTCTCTACAGCATTCTACTTCCCCTCCAACACACACACGCACGCACACACACACACACACACACGCACACACACACACACCCACACCTTGCGGCTCCATGACGTCACACAACAAATCGCGACAGAGCGCAACTACGTTACGGAGCAAAGCAGACAGGTGGGACCCTATAACAAAGTATTCCCCTACCGAGGTACGGATAACAGGTGCATCACAGAGCGGTAGCGAAATGGCGCGGAAGCTGCAGATGTACTGCAAAGTTGAAGCACGCGATTCTTGTGCGCAAACCGTGTAAATTGCACACAGATTCGTTGCGAAATTGCGCCGGTATTTGGAGCAAATGCAATGTCTCCTCCAGCCGTAAGGAAGTGTTGCCAACAATTTGACGAAGGCCGCACATGCGTCAGTGACGCTGATCGGGAAGTAAGGGCATCAACATTGAAGCACAGACGACAATGCCGGCGCAATAGAGGAAGTGACTCGCATCAACTGCAAAGTCCACAGCTCATGGTCTAGTTGCTAGCGTTGCTACCTCTGGATCATGAGGACCCGGGTTCGATTCCCCACCTGTTCGGTGATTTTCTCCGCCCGGGGAACTGTATATTTGTGTTGTCCTCATCATTCCATCATCATTCGGGAACTGGAAAGATTTAGAACTTGTATGGCCGCCGATGTCCGCGATGTTGAGCCCCCCACAAACCATCATAATCATCGTCAGATTTTTGACAGCGAGAACATTCACACAGTTATTCTCGAAAGGCCCCGTGAACAAGGAGCAGGTTTCCAATGCCGAGGAACTGAACGAGTGGTAGAACCGATCGTCCCGATCGTCGATTACGGAGACCTGGTGACATTGTTGAGAAAGAGTGTCATGTATGTGTTGTCGTATACGTCTCACTCGTCTAATATAAGGTGCTAGGATAGCTAGACAACAATTCAAGAAAATCATATTAATGGAGTTTATTACAGTAAAATGAATTGACAATTAGAATGAGATGTCGCAAGCAGTTGGCGACATGCAAATAATCAATGACCCTCGATATATATAGTTTCCATGCAAACAATACAGATCACAAGTCACGGCTAAATCGTTTGGCTGTCGGCTCGTCTTCTAGTTCGGCCGCAGCTAGACGGTGCGGTTCTTACATTCTCTTCGTATAGGAGCCGCTCCTGTCGTGATACGGTCCTAGTTAGCGTCCTATTGGCTGACGTCGTCTCACAGCCTTCTCTGCTGTTACGTTCCGGGCCGACGTGCCGGCGTTGGATGTTGCACAGAAGCAAGTGTGTCGTTTTGAAACACGGGGTCCAACGCAAGTGGGCTGTGAGCTGTGACGTCACCCTGAACTCTCTCGTCATGCCGCACTGCAATTGGGCTTCATGGCGCACATGTTTAACTCATAAGTAGGTATGAATGTAAACTACACTACCGGCCATTAAAATTGCTACAGCAAGAAGAAATGCAAATGATAAATGGACAAATATATTATACTAGAACTGACATGTGATTGCATTTTCACGCCATTTGGGTGCATAGATCCTGAGAAATCAGTACCCAGAACAACCACCTGTGGCCGTAACGGCCTTGATACGCCTGGGCATTGAGTCAAACAGAGCCGTGTACGGGTACAGCTGCAAATGCAGCTTCAACACGATACCACAGTTCATCAAGAGTACTGACTGGCGTATTGTGACGAGCCAGTTGCTCGGCCACCATTGACCGGACGTTTTCAATTGGTGATAAATCTGGAGAATGTGCTGGCCAGGGCAGCAGTCGAACATTTTCTCTATCCAGAAAGGCCCATACAAGACCTGCAACACGCGGTCGTGCATTATCCTGCTGAAATGTAGGGTTTCGCAGGGATCGCATGAAGGGTAGAGCCACGGGTCGTAACACATCTGATATGTAACGTCCACTGTTCAAAGTGCCACCAATGCGAAGAAGAGGTGACCGAGACATGTAACCAATGGCACCCCATACCATCAAGCTGCGTGATACGCCAGTATGGCGATGACGAATACACTTTTCCAAAGTGCGTTCACCGTGATGTCGCCAAGCACGGATGCGACCATCATGATGCTGTAAACAGAACCTGGATTCATGCGAAAAAATGACGTTTGCCATTCTTGCACCCAGGTTCGTCGTCGAGTGCACCATCGCAGGCGCTGCTGTCTGTGTTGCAGCGCCAAGGGTAACCGCAGCCATGGTCTCCGAGCTGATAGTCCATGCTGCTGCAAACGTCGTCGAACTGTTCGTGCAGATGGTTGTTGTCGTGCAAACGTCCCCATCTGTTGACTCATGGATCGAGACGTGGCTGCACGATCCGTTACAGCCATGTGGATAAGATACCTGTCATCTCGACTGCTAGTGATACGAGGCCGTTGGGATCCAGCACGGCGTTCCGTATTACCCTCCTGAACCCGCCGATTCCATATTCTGCTGTCATTGGATCTCGACCAACGCGAGCAGCAATGTCGCGATACGATAAACCGCAATCGCAATAGGCTACAATCCGACCATTATCAAAGTCGGAAACGTGATGGTACGCATTTCTCCTCCTTACACGAGGCATCACAACAACGTTTCACCAGGCGACGCCTGTCAGCTGCTGTTTGTGTACGAGAAACCGGTTTGAAACTTTCCTCGTGTCAGCACGTTGTACTTGTCGCCACCGACGCCAACCTTGTGTGAATGCTCTGAAAAGCTAATCATTTGCATATCACAGCATCTTCTTCTTGTCGGTTAAATTTCGCGTCTGCAGGACGTCATCTTCGTGGTGTAACAATTTTAATGGCCAGTAGTGTAGATTTTCCATGTCTTGGTGTCTTTACTGTTATTAATAAGCTTTACATCAGTTAGACTGTTTTCTCGTACGTTCGGTGAAATGCTAGATTAAAGCCTCCGAAGGACTTCAGGTTCTTTCACCACCTCCACGGCACTACTATTTATCTGCAAGAAGAGACACACACAGCTTTAGGCCTCACAGACGTGTAGTATGGAGAAACCTCCTACAACTTAATTTTAAACTCTGTAACTGTATTATAAGGTTTCCTTTTCCTATTCTGGAAAGTTATGTCACAACTTTGTTTAGTTTTTGTCTTTGTTCAGTCTAAGTTCGATAAAATATGAATTTTTTTGCCTCGCTGATAGCTTTAGCGCATGTCCTTGCAAAACACGTTACAGCAAATTCCTGACAAAAGATAACGTATTATAACATTGGCAACGTATAGTCGCACCGTTTGCACGGACTTCTGATGACCGGTTAGTACACTGTTCTTTCATAAAAACCTGCTGTTGACAAAAATGCCCTGACTCACCTTTTAATTTCAGTAACTGACTGCTACACTGAGAGAGCCGATCCTCTAAATTTTCATTCCTTTGCCTAAGGTCTTTTATTACTGTTTCCATAATTTCTAATTGTTGGTGTAAATGCACACTGTCGCATTTACAGCTGTGTTTGTTTTCACTGTTACCGTTTTGTCTAATGTTAGTTGGTAATATGCTTTACCTGTAAAATACCTTATACTTCTTTATGGCAATGTCGTCGTTTTTGTGCCCGAATTTTTCTCTCATTGCACGGGAGGATGGCACATTTAGAGCTCAAACAGTACCATTCTTCTATTTGCATTATGAATGAATGTTTAACAGTTCACTTTCCAGATTCTTTTCATAATCTGAATCAGCAAAATGCGTTGAGCAGACACGAGCATTGTCAGCTAGACAAGAGCATATTCAACTGAAAACGCACCTGCATTTTTACAAGCATTCATCCATTTCAGTTTCGTCTCATTGTTTTTAGGAAATGTTTGAAACTTAATTCCTAGCTTATTTATTTGTCTGCTGCGATTAGTATCACTGGCGATTGTGCAGCAATCCATTATTTTCCCCTTAAAAACTTACTCAAAAAATCCCTCTGTATATATTGATAATTACAGAGTAACTATGTTCTCAATCGGAATTTTCTAATTAAAATCGTACTACCATAAACAACCTCGTTTTCACTCGTAAATGCAACTATCACACAATACGTTATGGCAATAGTGGGTTACTGAGCGCTGGCTGGGTTCACTCTGACGTCAGCGGCGCGGTTTGCAACTGCGAATACACCCCGTGATCCCTACAGTGTGTTGTAGCGCCCGCGCTCTGAAGTGTAATGCAGCATTCAGTAAAAGTTACTTGGCTTGTCGTAGTACAATAACTGTAACTTACTTTCTGAACTCCCATCGTAACTTCACAGAACGACCCACTTGCCTGCCTGCTCGTCACATACTGTAACAATGGTGGTGCGCCTGCGCGATGCTCACGCCAGCGAAAGAAGATTGCTGGTCCAAGTGTACAGTAGGAGTGTGGCAGATGCAATAATCTTTAAGGCCGCAGCACGTGATCAAACTTATATGTCAAATTCGGTCTTATCTATCCACCGATTTGTCAAACAAACCTGTACAGCCATCCATTAAATTTGTCAGTTTAATCTCATTTTTGAAGAAGATGCTGGTACGAAGTGGGAATGGCCACAAATACAGATAAAGCATTTCTAACATTGACTTTGGAACTGTGTTTAAAGAAGAAAACAACGCTCCGTTCCAGGGAATGGTTTAAAACGGGAGAGAAATATACACATGAAAACCTGTTAAAGTAAATGTTTACACTTGAAACCTAATGATTACATCAACTTTACCCGAGTGCACAGTGAAGCTTTAGATAACTTACTTAGAATTACTTCGCCCTCATACTGAGAAAGAAGACACAAGTATGCAAAAACAGTACATTCATTCTCTTGTACTGGATCCTCTAATGATGATCATGTTTAGTTTGTGGGGTGCTCAAGTGCTCGCTCATCAGCGCCCGGAATCCTATAATGACAGTTTGTTAAAATACCACAACGCGGGAACTTACAGGGCGTTCAGTTTATCTGAAGTCAGTGAAATACCTCGAAAAAATCACACTGGATACAAAAAATTTACACTTAAAATTTATACATTTCGGAGGACGTCCAATGATACGAAACTCAGCCCTCACCCCATCCCGTGTGTGAGGACGAGGGGTCTACTTTGAAGTCTTAATTACAAACGCTCACTTTTTTTTACTGCAGATTCGTATTCTACGGAAAAACACATAACTTTTGTCTGAAATATTTTGTTTTCGTTTCGCGACAGATGGCGTTTAATCAGAGACAATTAAGGTGGTCAGAAAACCGTATGTTTTAAAATGCTCTCCAATAACACATGAATTAACCGCCGCCGGCCAGTGTGGCCGAGCGGTTCTAGGCGCTACAGTCTGGAACCGCGCGACCGCTACGGTCGCGGGTTCGAATCCCGCCTCGGGCATGGATGTGTGTGATGTCCTTAGGTTAGTTAGGTTTAAGTAGTTCTAAGTTCTAGGGGACTGATGACCTCAGAAGTTAAGTCCCATAGTGCTCAGAGCCATTTGAACCATTTTTTGAACCGCCGACCTCCACGGTACGATGATAGGACAGGCAATTATTTGGTAACTTTTAATGGGACTGCACTGCCTGTTATGATGAGTCGGTCGTAGTTCACGGTTCACAGTGACGCGTCTCGAAGGAATAGAACGTTAAGAATGGGGTTTCCCATTAAATGTACCCTCGCACCATGGAGGTGGAGGTGAGGGTTTAATTAAACTGTCATTGGCTAGCATTTTGAAACATACGATTTCCCACAGATTTTGATTTTTCACATTATAGCGCCATCTCCTTAGAAATGAGAAAATAAATGTTCCAGGCAAAACATGTATTTTCTTCCGCAGAATCAGCCACTGACTAACGACGGATTCGATTACGTTGAGCTTAGTGTAATCGGATCTTTAATAGACTTGAGAGTCTCGTTTACATAGAATACGTCAACTTTTTTCACGATGTGAATATTATTAGTTCTTTAGTGAGTTTTACTGTGAAGTCTGTGCACCATTTAGAGGGATATTATCACTTGTCAGGATGTCTGACTTGCTGTAGGTATTACAATGAAGTGCCAAAGAAACTGCTACAGGCATGCGTATTTGAATATAGAGGTATGTAAACAGGCAGAACGCGCCGCTGCGTTCGGTAACACCTATGAAACAAGAGTCTAGTGCAGTGGTTAGAGCGATTACTGCTGCTACAATGGCAGGTTAGCAAGATTTAAGCGTGGTGTTATAGTCGGGACACGAGAGATGGGTCACAGCATCTCCGAGGTAGTGATGAAGTGGGGATTTTCCCGTACGACCATTTCACGAGTGTACCGTGAATATCAGGAATCAGGTAAAACATCAAATGTTAGACATCGCTGCGGCCGGAAAAAAATCCTGCAAGGACGGGACCAACGACTACTGAAGAGAATCGTTTAACGCGACAGAAGTGCAACCCTTCCGCAAATTGCTGCAGATTTCAGTTCTGGGCGATCAACAACTGTCAGCGTGCGAACCATTCAACGAAACATCACCGATATGGGCTTTCGGAGCCGAAGACCCACTCGTGTAGCCTTGATGACTGAACGACACAAAGCTTTATGCCTCACCTGGGCCTGTCAACACCGACATTGGACAGTTGATGACTGGAAACATGTAGCCTGGTCGGACGAGTCTCGTTTCAAATTGTATCGAGCAGATGGACGTGTACGGCTGTGGATACAACCTCACGAATCCATGGATCCTGCGTGTGAGCAGGGGACTGGTTCAAACGGGTGAAGCCTCTGTAATGGTGTGGGGTGTGTGCAGTTACTGTGATATGGACCTCTGATACCTCTAGATACGACTCTGACAGGTGACACGTACGTAAGCATCCTGTCTGATCGCCTGGATCCTACAATGTTGGCTTCCAAGGCGGGTGTTCTCTTCACTTAAAACGTCCGGGCTGATAGGCCGTGCTCGATGTATGCCCATTACTCTCCGTCTCGGTACGAAATTCTATTTTCGCATTAACGCTGTTTAGATGTGTCAGGAAGGCATCCATCTCCTCTGCTCCGTGTGTCCATACTACGGAAGTGTCATCAACGTAGCGATGCCACCTGGCTGGTCTCTTACTGGCAGACTGTAACGCCCGTTGTTCAAAAGTCTCCACAAACGAGTTAGCCACAGCAGGGCTAAGAGGACTGCCCATAGCCACCCCGTCAATCTGTTCATAAAAGTCACTATTACATTGAAAGTAAACTGTGGTGAGGCAGTGTCGGAATAATGCCACAATATCGGTAGGATTTACTATGGTCAACTGAATTTTCTGGATGTGCCTGTGATTAAACGATGGGACGGAACGTTGGGCCATAATATGTATAGAAAGGCCACAGATACTTATCGTTATCTGCATAAAGATTCAAACCGCCAACCTAGACAAAAAGAGGTGTAATAAAAACCTTGGTAGAAAGGGCGTAGAAAATTTATGAACTTGTTTATTTAAAAGATGAGATTGAACAACTACAGTCGAATTTCGTGAAGAATGGCTATTCTAGCAATGAGACAGATCTAGCACTCCGCTCTAGGCAGAGAATCAGAAGCAACGAAGAACAGTAGCTGCCAAACGGCAAGGTATTTCTTCCGTTCATTAGTAAGGTCACAGACCGCATTGGGAAAGTGTTAAGCAAATATGGAGTGGAAACTATTTTCAGACCCACCGGAAAATAAAAGAATGTTTAAGATCGGCAAAAGATGCACGACGTCCTTACTGGGGATATATAAAATTCCTTATAGTTGTGGACAAAGACAAGTGTTAGCACCCGTCTTGTTGAACGTAAGGGGAATTATCTCCAGGGATACACGGATAAATCGGCTGTAGCAGAACATGTTTTTCAGGAAGGTAAACATGAAATAAAATTTACTGAGACGAGCGTTATATCTCTGTACATGCGCGCATGTACAGAAAGGCTATCGATATTGGTAAACACCGTAATAATTTTAACAGGAATGTGTGAAACTGGATAAAATTTAGATGTCAGCGTTGCACCGGAAGTGTGACGATCGATTACTTTCAATCGAGAGTGTTGGCATTACCAGAGACAGTCTCATAGCTGACGCCACGTGATGGACTGTGGCGCCCTCTGCACTGCCAATATAATCAGCACTTCCTCGAGTTCTCTTTGCAGTGCGCCGCTTTTCCCCGAGGATGTCTCCCGCAGTCGGAGAGGAAACGTCAGGGAAGAGTTTTGTACATCGATCACGGCCTATCAGCCCGGAAGTTTTAAATGGCGCCTGGATCCATTCATGTCCTTTGGGCATTCCGACGGACTTGCGCAATTCCAGCAGGACAATGCGACACCACACACATCCAGAATTGCTACAGAGTGGCTCCAGGAATACTCTTCTGTGTTTAAACACTTCCGCTGGCTACCAAAATCCCCAGACATGAACATTATTAAGTATATCTCGGATACCTTGCAGCGTGCTGTTGAGAGGTGATACCCACCCCTCGTACTCTTACGTGTTTATGGACAGCCCTGCAGTATTCATGGTCTCAGTTCCGTCCAGCACTACTTCAGACGTTAGTCGAGTCCATGCCACGGCGTGTTGCGTGATCGCAGAGACCCTACACGATACCAGGCAGGTGTACGAGTTCCTTTGGCTCTTCAGTGTTTAATTCTCGTACTCACTGACTGCATGAGCTTTTACAAATCCTGAAGTAATTTTTTAGGGATAACGTTCCCAATTTCAAATGCTTTGGTTGTATTTCGCACGATCCCAACCGTATTCTCTGCGTTAAGTCTATGACACTTCAACAAAGCTTCTGTTGAATTAACAATGGCTTCAGCTGTGGCAGATTGTTATTCCACCAAACTCAAGAACGTGGGCACTATTTTTAGGATTGAGACACTGAAATAGCTTATACAAATGCCAAGTAATTTTGTAACGGATATACACTACGTGATCAAAAGTATCCGGACACCTGACTGAAAATGACTTACAAGTTTGTGGCGCCCTCCATCGGTAATGTAGTATCGTGGTGGCCCACCCTTAGCCTTGATGACAGCTTCTACTCTCGAAGGCATACGTTCAATCAGGTGCTGGATGGTTTCTTGGGGAATGGCAAATGGTTCAAATGGCTCTGAGCACTATGGGACTTACTACTGAGGTCATCAGTCCCCTAGGACTTAGAACTACTTAAACCTAACGAACCTAAGGACATCACACACATCCATGCCCGAGGCAGGATTTGAACCTGCGACCGTAGCGGTCACGTGGTTCCAAACTGAAGCGCTTAGAACCGCACGGCCACACCGGCCGGCTGGGGAATAGCAGCCCATTCTTCAAGGAGTGCTGTACTGAGGAGAGGTGTCGAAGTCGGTCGGAGAGGCCTGGCACGAAGTAAGTGTTACAAAACATTCCAAAGGTGTTCTATAGGATTCAGGTCAAGACTCTGAGCAGACCATTCCATTACAGGGATGTTATTGTCGTGTAACCACTCCGCCACAAGGCGTGCCTTATGAACAGGTGCTCGATCGTGTTGAAAGATACAACCGCCATCCCCGAATTCCTCTTCAACAGTGGGAAGCAAGAAGATGCTTAAAACATCAATGTAGGCCTGTACTCTGATAGCGCTACGCAAAACGACAAGGGGTGCAAGCACACTCCATGAAAAACAAGACCACACCATAACACCACCGCCTCGGAATTTTACTGTTGGCACTGCACACGCTTCGCAGGTGACATTCACCGGGCATTCGCCGTACCCACACCTTGCCGTCGGATCGCCACATTCTGTACAGTGATTCGTCACTCCACACAACGTTTTTCCACTGTTCAATCGTCCAGTGTTTACGCTGCTTGCACCAATCGAGGCGTCGTTTGGCATTTACCGGCGTGATGTGTGGCACATGAGCAGCCGCTCGACCATGAAATCCAAGTCATAGTACTTGCAGTCGATCCCGACGTAGTTTGGAATTCCTGTGTGATGGTCTGGGTAGATGTCTGCCTATTACACATTCCGACACTCTTCAACTGTTGGCGGTCTCTGTCAGTCAACAGACGAGGTCGGCCTGTACGCTTTTGTGCTGTGCGTGTCCCTTTACGTCTCCATTTCACTATCACATCGGAAACAGTGTACATAGGGACGTTTAGGAGTGTGGAAATATCGTGTAAGGACGTATGAGGCAAGTGTCACCCAATCACCTGTCCACGTTCGAAGTCTGTGAGTTCCGTGGAGCGCCAGATTCTGCTTTCTCACTATGTCTAATGACTACTGAGGTCGCTGATACGGAGTACTTGGCAGTAGGTGTCAGCAAAGTGCACCTAATATGAAAAACGTACGTTTTTTGGGGTGTCCGGATATTTTTGATCACTTAGTGTATCTGTTGGTTCATCTAAAGTTAATCTGAATCGGTTTTCACCGCCATTTTTATGCAGCACTTGCGAAATTTCTCTGCACTCAGTTCCGTGTAACTGTAGTTTTGTGGCACATTTGCTATCCGAAAATAGTTCTTCTACATTATTCTGATAAGAAATGAATTGTGTTCAGCAATGAACATGCAGATTCCTGCTTCATATGGCACTTGTTTTAGTCTCGCTTTTAAACGGAAGCTTTCGTTCTCGTGAACTTTCTAAAGGATCCGAAAATGTACTGTGTTTCTGTGTTTTGACATGCTTTATAAATTCTGTTAATTTTACATTTGCAGTAGGTACAGTAGTCTCATGTAGCGTCATATTCAACAGAAGGTAACCACCCTTTAAATTGGGGGCTTGACTGCCAAACCTATCTGTAATGTTGTTTGTACGAGATTTATGAATAGGTCCCATGGCTAAACACCAGCGAAATGCGCACACGGACACAGTGGGAATCAAACATTGAAATTGACGTAACTCAACACTGCAAGGAAACTGTATAACAGTATTATATACTACGTTCTACGGGACTCATAGTTGTAACTTGTTTTGTTCTTTAGATGAGAAAGAGCGAGTTCACTGCGCAAGTTGCTCTTGTTTCATAAGTGCTGCAGTACTGGAAAACTCTTGCTGATTATTGTTGGTAAGTGGTCAGGGATACGCTGAATAAGGCTTACTCACTTCTCACAATGAAAAACAAGTGCTTTCTTTTCCTTCACGCACTAAAGAACCCACAGTCGCAAGAGAGGTATTTGGTGTACATATTTTCTGAATATGCATCTCTGTGTTATTTGCAGAAGTATTATAGAAGTACCAATTATAGAGTATAATTTGGGAATTATGATAACGAAAAATCTTTAATTTTCCATAATATATCCAGGCAGACCTAAAAAAGCCGCTAATCCCAAACATGAAGTTTAGTTGTGCTTGTCAAAAACCCATATTCACTGACTTTTCCCCCAAATTGGCTACACTGCTGCTAAATGTACATGCAGCAACAAAGGTTTCAGGCGACAGAACTACAGCGCTTGGCGCCTGTGGACTGCCGGCAGTGGGGGTGAACTTAAGGTGTCTAATTAAGTGACGGCCGCTTTAGTAGATTTATTGGGCATAGCTCCACAATAGTACATTTCCGACCTGTGGTTTTCTAAGACATGCTGCTCGATTCCACGCCCGTCAACCTGCTCTGGCCTTGATATCAGCCTGTTTTATCCATTCTGAAGCAACTGCATTAAGTAACTATCTATCAAGAATACAGTTCGTTAATGAAAAAAGCAAAATGCAGAGGCCGTATGGTAAATTATCTATACTGCTGAGAGCTGAGAGAAACGGTAAGTCTATAAAATAAATAAAATAAAATAAAATAAAATGAAATGTTAATTATTTTTATCTGTATGATTGGCTCTCCTATGAGTCGTCAGGTTTTGATTATTCGGTATCAGACGCTTGACAATGGCTTTTTCGTAAAGGCAATGTTACTCGTAGTTGACCGTGAAATAAAACTGAAATAATCGGACTTCGTAATTAAATCGTTTCCAAAGACTGCTGCGGTAGGTGCGGACTCATAAACTAAATCTCAATATTACAATAATTTGCCAGCCATGCCAAAACGTCGTACAGAGGTGATTGTCTACTAAACAAAAAATTACACAGTTAGTTAAATCAGATATATTCAATGAATAAGCCTACAGTTCATAATCCTACTTACTTTTATAAATATAAATTCTTTACAGAATCGAGTGCCTAGTATGGTTGCAACTCGCAGTAATTTTCTATATCATGAAATATGGCGGTGTGCCAGACAATAAACTAAAATACGTGCTTCTCGCACCACTTCAACCAGGGCTCTCCCTTTTTTTTTTTAATCAAACATACGAGTAACGTAAATGTACTTTTGTTTTATCAGCGACACAGCGCTGCAGTTGTGTGCCATAGGCTTTATTTATTTGTCACTGATTATTTATTTAATTAATATCTCGCGTTTCCGAGGAAACTCACGCTCGGCATGCAAATGTGCCTTTATAAGTCCAAACATCAATATTTATTTGCTAGAGAAAATGTGTACATAGAATCACACCATATTATATTTAGAAGCCAGTACGTAACGCCTTTTTACTTTATCCATTGTGTCTTGTTTTGTTTCTAAATGTCAAATAACATCCAAAGCTGATTTTCATCTTCAGTAGAGCTCACTTACTCGCGGCTGAAACAATTTTCGTGAAAAAAGTTAGTCCTTTATTTACGTTACTATTTGTGCCCAGTGTAGGCTTTTTATTTGTCGACGTATTTTAAAACTTAAATATCTTTGCGTTTTGAAATATCTGGTACCTTTTGTGGTAGAACATAGGTAGCAAACTTGAACAAGTCTTCGTTCAACCTTTGCAACATGTCACGCAAACAGAGCTGAAATGAAAATGAAGATGTCCACTAGTACCAAATGTGTGAGAACGCGGGAGTTTCGAACTCTTCACTCGCTACAGTCGTCAAAAATGGTTCAAATGGCTCTGAGCACTATGGGACTCAACTGCTGAGGTCATTAGTCCCCTAGAACTTAGAACTAGTTAAACCTAACTAATCTGAGGACATCACAAACATCCATGCCCGAGGCAGGATTCGAACCTGCGACCGTAGCGGTCTTGCGGTTCCAGACTGCAGCGCCTTTAACCGCACGGCCACTTCGGCTGGCTCTACAGTCGTCATCATTGACGTCACAGACCCATTCACGACATCGTTGACGACTGATTTGAACGCCGCCACGTTTCACGCACTCGTCACGATGGTCGATTTCCACCAGAATCTAGTAGGTGTAAAGTTGGCTTGATCTACAAGAGGCCGTTTATAGTCTAGAGTATTATAATAGCGTTTAGAAAGCTAGGAATGAACATGCAAAATAAATGTGTGTGTGTGTGTGTGTGTGTGTGTGTGTGTGTGAGAGAGAGAGAGAGAGATAGTTCTTTTTTATTTCTTTTCATTTAAAAAAAATTGTAACCCACTGCTGATTTTCTAATTTACGATACGTGCGCTCTGGGAAAGGCAATTATATGGGGAACAGATCTTGATAAAAATAGTTTGGATTGCGAAGTTGATACAGGATCTGGGAATACGACTTCGAATGAAACTGACACCGTATGTAAAACAACAGCAAAATGTTTGAGTATGCGACGTCTGGTCCTTTATACCATTAATGTAACCAGTCTTTATTAATGTCAGTTAGGTTCGCTTAATTCTTCATATTGAAACAATGGCAACCACAGACCACTTCCATCCGCTTCTCCCTAATGGCGGAATCGAACTGTTTCTCCGAAAAATGGACAAATGTAGTCTCGCTCTACGGAAGGCGAACATAAGAAAGTAGGCAGAGATGTACATTCGATCCACATCTGTAGATTTACATTATTTCAGACCCAGGTTTTTCACTGGATTACCATTTTTAACAGTTTACTAAAACTTTACGACGTAATTTGTAGCCACGAGGGAAGGAGAAAAGTATACGAGATGTTAGATCGCGGCGCGCACCATCAACGAGAAACCGATTTGGACCAGAAAGTCGGTCGTGTTAAAACTGGCTTTAAATACCCCGACAGTATATTTACTATGATAAGGTGTAGCGAAACGTGCGAACGGCGTGTGTGTGTGTGTGTGTGTGTGTGTGTGTGTGTGTGTGTGCAAGCAAAGTCGTCCTTCAAGCAGAAAAAGAACCGTCAACACGGCATGGGTGTTTGTTATCGTTAAATTTTTAACCGTCGCTTCCTAAGTGGGTGGGCGTTGAAAATAGCCAGCAATTTCGAACACGTCTGTGGATGAAACACCACGTCTTCTTGCTTATGCCTCCGTCAGAGATGAAAACTATTTCATGACCGAGGCTGTTAAAAATTGCACATAAACATGTGTCGCACACTCATTGGGGGTGGCGCTAACTCCGATTAAAAAATTTTGTGTGGCAATTGAAGGGATCTGCCGAAATGTAGAACACTCAGATGAGACTGCAGCTTCTTATTAAAAGACATCATCTATACAGCACGAGCTGCACTGGAAATACTGGGTGTTGTGTGATGTCTTTAGGTTAGTTAGGTTTACGTAGTTCTAAGTTCTAGGGGACTGATGACCATAGATGTTAATAGTGCTTAGAGCCATTTGAACCATTTTTTTTGCACTGGAAATGTTTTATTTGTCAAAAAAAAGAAAACAGATTTCGTGTTTACAACAAATCATCACTGGCATCAGATACAGGAGAGCAAACGACTATACATGCATCGATTTCTACAAAGCGATAATCCTACATATACACTCCTGGAAATTGAAATAAGAACACCGTGAATTCATTGTCCCAGGAAGGGGAAACTTTATTGAAACATTCCTGGAGTCAGATACATCACATGATCACTTTGACAGAACCACAGGCACATAGACACAGGCAACAGAGCATGCACAATGTCGGCACTAGTACAGTGTATATCCACCTTTCGCAGCAATGCAGGCTGCTATTCTCCCATGGAGACGATCGTAGAGATGCTGGATGTAGTCCTGTGGAACGGCTTGCCATGCCATTTCCACCTGGCGCCTCAGTTGGACCAGCGTTCGTGCTGGACGTGCAGACCGCGTGAGACGACGCTTCATCCAGTCCCAAACATGCTCAATGGGGGACAGATCCGGAGATCTTGCTGGCCAGGGTAGTTGACTTACACCTTCTAGAGCACGTTGGGTGGCACGGGATACATGAGGACGTGCATTGTCCTGTTGGAACAGCAAGTTCCCTTGCCGGTCTAGGAATGGTAGAACGATGGGTTCGATGACGGTTTGGATGTACCGTGCACTATTCAGTGTCCCCTCGACGATCACCAGTGGTGTACAGCCAGTGTAGGAGATCGCTCCCCACACCATGATGCCGGGTGTTGGCCCTGTGTGCCTCGGTCGTATGCAGTCCTGATTGTGGCGCTCACCTGCACGGCGCCAAACACGCATACGACCATCATTGGCACCAAGGCAGAAGCGACTCTCATCGCTGAAGACGACACGTCTCCATTCGTCCCTCCATTCACGCCTGTCGCGACACCACTGGAGGCGGGCTGCACGATGTTGGGGCGTGAGCGGAAGACGGCCTAACGGTGTGCGGGACCGTAGCCCAGCTTCATGGAGACGGTTGCGAATGGTCCTCGCCGATACCCCAGGAGCAACAGTGTCCCTAATTTGCTGGGAAGTGGCGGTGCGGTCCCCTACGGCACTGCGTAGGATCCTACGGTCTTGGCGTGCATCCGTGCGTCGCTGCGGTCCAGTCCCAGGTCGACGGGCACGTGCACCTTCCGCCGACCACTGGCGACAACATCGATGTACTGTGGAGACCTCACGCCCCAAGTGTTGAGCAATTCGGCGGTACGTCCACCCGGCCTCCCGCATGCCCACTATACGCCCTCGCTCAAAGTCCGTCAACTGCACATACGGTTCACGTCCACGCTGTCGCGGCATGCTACCAGTGTTAAAGACTGCGATGGAGCTCCGTATGCCACGGCAAACTGGCTGACACTGACGGCGGCGGTGCACAAATGCTGCGCAGCTAGCGCCATTCGACGGCCAACACCGCGGTTCCTGGTGTGTCCGCTGTGCCGTGCGTGTGATCATTGCTTGTACAGCCCTCTCGCAGTGTCCGGAGCAAGTATGGTGGGTCTGACACACCGGTGTCAATGTGTTCTTTTTTCCATTTCCAGGAGTGTATAACAGTAACACGCCGAATAACCAAATAAACTGGTACACCTACCTAATATCGTACAGGGCGCCTGCGAGCACACAGTGGGAGAGTTTAAACTCAGAAGAGTGTTTCTGGAGCCACTCTGTAGCAATTCTGGACGTGTGAGGTATCGCATTGTCCTGCTGGAATTGCCCAAGTCCGTCCGATTGCCCAATCGACATGAATGGATGCAGGTGATCAGAAAGGATGCTTAAGTACGTGTCACCTGTCAGAGTCATATCTAGCCGTATCAGGGGTCCCACATCACTCCAACTGTCGCCCGGTGTGGCCGACCGGTTCTAGGCGCTTCAGTCTCGAATCCTGCCTCGGGCATGGATGTTTGTGATGTCCTTAGGTTAGTTAGGTTTAAGTAGTTCTAAGTTCTAGGGGACTGATGACCTCAGATGTTAAATCCCATAGTGCTCAGAGCCATTTGAACCGTTTGAATCACTCCAACTGCAAACGCCCCAAAACATTACAGAGCCTCCACCAGCTTGAACAGTCCCCTGCTGACATGCAGGGTTCATGGACTCAGGAGGTTCTCTCCATACCCGTACACGTCCATCCACTCGATACAATTTGAAACGTAACTCGGCCGACTAGGCAATATGTTTCCTGTCATCAACAGTCTAATGTCATTGTTGACGGACCCAGGCGAAAAAAAAAAATGGTTCAAATGGCTCTGAGCATTATGGGATTTAACTGCTGTGGTCATCAGTCCCCTAGAACTTAGAACTACTTAAACATAACTAACCTAAGGACATCACACACATCTATACCCGAGGCAGGATTCGAACCTGCGACCGTAGCGGTCGTGCTGTTCCAGACTGAAGCGTCTATAACCGCTCGGTCACACCGGCCGGCAATTACTTGCTAAAAAATATTCAGCAGCGTAATCGCAGAAAACATTTCTTTGTTTAAGACAACCAGTTTCGGCAGACTTAGCTGTACCCTTGACAATCTCGCGTGATGTTCAACGTAAAATGAACGCGTTTTCCGCTATAAAAGATTTTTAAGATCTGGAGGTGACAGCATCTACATCTTCATGGGTACTCTGTAAATCACATTTCAGTGCCTGGCACAGGATTCGCCGAAGCAACTTCACAATAATTCTCTATTATTCCAGTCCCGAACTGCGCGCAGGGAAAACGAATTCCTATATCTTTTCTTGCGAGCTCTGATCTCCCTTATGTTATTGTGATGATCGTTTCTCCGTATGTAGTCGGCGTAGTATTTTCGCATTCGGAGGGGAAAGATGGTGATTGAAATTTCGTGATAAGATACCGCCGTAACGAAAAATGGCCTTTTTTTTACGATGTCCACCGCAAATCCTGTATCATTTCAGTGACACTCACTCCCATATTTCGCGATAGTTCAAAAGTTGCTGCTTTCTTTGAACTTCCTCGATGTAGTCCGTCAGTCTATCTGGTAAGAATCCCAGACGGCGCAGCAGTATTCTGAAAGAGGACGGACAAGCGTAGTGTAGGCAGTCTCTTCAGTAGATCTGTTACATTTTCGAAGTGTCCTGCCAATAAAACGCACTCTTTGACTAGCCTTCCCCACAAAATGGTCTGTGTTACTTTTTAAGTTGTTCGTAATCGTAATTCCTAGTCATTTAGTTGAATTTACGGCCTTAAGATTTGACTGATTTATCGTATAAACGAAGTTTAACCGGTCCCTTTCAGCACTCATGTGGATGACCTCACACTTTTCATTATTTAGAGCCAATTGCCAATTTTCGCACCATACAGATATCTTTTCTAAATCGTGTTGCAATTTGTTTTGATCTTCTGATGACTTTACTAATCGATAAAAAACGGCATCATCTGCAAACAAACTAAGATGGCTGCTTAGATTGTCTCCTAAATCATTTATATAGATATGGAACAGCAAAGGGCCTATAACACAACCTTGAGGAACACCAGAAATCACAGTTAACAGCAAAGTCTGTCGAAAGTGGTTGTCTTAAACAAGAAAGTATTGTATGCAATCTAGGCTGTTGTATTCTCTTGGAACGTAATCTGTCGGAGTTTCTACAGTAAATTTCTCCCCGGAGCACCAAATCTCTCACGTAGTGTCTGTCGCTGGAGTTCGTTGAATGCATCAGTAATGCTGTCTCGGTTAATAATCGATCGTGTGATGAAACGCGCCTCTCTTCCAGGGCTCTTGTGCATCCCTTCTACTATCCGGCAACGGTTCGAAACTAAGAGCTGTACTGTTACGGCACAGAATAGTAAGGGGTAGAAATCAGGAAAAAAATTTTAAAACTCAGTCCCATTGCCTCTGGCATATTGAAGTCTTGGCAGAGACAAAGGTAGAAGGAGGAAGCGAGTCACTACGTCGTAAGTGGATCAGGTCAACGACACTGCCGAGTAAGGAATAAGCTTTCAGCAAAAAAGAGGACGGAAAACGACAGGAAGCGTGACAAGCACATTTGTTAGCTCGGTAGGCATGTTGCACGAAACTCTTCATAAGAGCACATAGCGAGGGACCGACAGAGCAGTTAACAGCCTCTTAAGTGGATGTAGGAGAATAAGGAGGACGCATTCGGTCATTACGAACCGAGATTCGCGTCACAGCCTTACGATAGCTCCCATTAAATACTTCAGCTTTCCAGCTCTTGATCAGTGGCACCGGTATCATTCACAGTAACAGCACTCGATTCTGTGATTATGATACTACAGCCAACCCGTGTCCCAGATGCACGAGCATAGTCTGTAAACTAGCCAAAGATGTACTCGAGATGATCGCCTTCACCGTATGAACTTCACGCTGCTCGCCTCCTACCATCTACTGATGAAACTGTCTTCGAAACAAAACCACATCGCAGAGTGCTGCCAGTACCGGACTTCGACGTGGAAGCCAACAACAGGGCCTCTCGGGGACCATATTCCTGTTCAACAAATGGTTCAAATGGCTCTGAGCACTATAGGACTTAACATTTGAGGTCACCAGTCCCCTAGACTTAGAACTACTTAAACCTAACTAACCTAAGGACATCACACACATCCATGCCCGAGGCAGGATTCAAACCTGCGACTGTAGCAGCAGCACGGTTCTGGACCCCGTTCAACACAGAGGCGCCTTCTGGTGCTGAATCCTACCAGGAGTAGGGAGCAGATCAACCGACCACACGACTACCGACACCAGGTGCATCGCGGATGCGTCACCGAGGGCCATCGCAGAATTCGGAGTGGGAGCCAGTACACTCCGCAGTTGGCGCGAGAACCACTTCACGCTGGGCAGCCGCCGCGCTGGCACGACCGCTGACGTCACCTCCTGGACGAGCAAACGCTAAGATGACTCGACGGACGTCAGCTGGTAGACGACTTGTAAACACTGTGAATAAATAACTGAACTCCAATAATGCTTTAATCGTGTCGCGGATACTTCAGAGGCTCTCGACCGCTATTCTGACTTCACACAAGGGTGTCTTTGCTCTGCCTGTAGAGTCTTGTACCGTATGGAAGCGAAGGAGAGGATGTTATGGGTGGCCAGTACCCTCTTCCTACAACTCAAATGCACACGTCGATAAATACGATTGTTTATTTACATGGACTGGATACTTAACTAGAACAGAGTCCATGCTTTGTCGTACAAGCTCCTCAGTAGTAGTCCTCTTGCAGACAGTATCGGTTCAAAATTATTCAAATGGCTCTAAGCCCTATGGGACTTAACATCTGAGGTCATCAGTCCCCTAGGTGTAGAACTACTTAAACCTAAGTAACCTAAGGACATCACACATATCCATGCCCGAGGCAGGATTCGAAGCTGCGACCATAGCAGCAGCACGGTTCCGGACTGAAGCGCCTAGAACCGCTCGGCCACAGAGGCCAGCACACTATTGGTAATCTCGGTATTACACTATTCCGGTTGCTATGTATTATCATAGCCTGTGTTGCGAACTGCGAATAAACCGACGGGCGCCAAACTGAACTGTGAGTTAGTGAGGCCCTCCAATCAGCAGTGGCGCCCTAATTGGTGCTGTCGAGAGAGCGTAGCCGGCCTGTTGCTTGTCGGTGTGTCTCTGGCCAGCCGGCCGAAGTGGCCGTGCGGTTAAAGGCGCTGCAGTCTGGAACCGCAAGAACGCTACGGTCGCAGGTTCGAATCCTGCCTCGGGCATGGATGTTTGTGATGTCCTTAGGTTAGTTAGGTTTAACTAGTTCTAAGTTCTAGGGGACTAATGACCTCAGCAGTTGAGTCCCATAGTGCTCAGAGCCATTTGAATCATTTTTTTTGTCTCTGGCCTCTCATGATAGGCGCGCTTGATCCAGCGCCTGCTAATCGATCTCCACGCTACGTCGTTGCCGACCGGTGTCCTGGCGACAGCTTACGCCAGCACACGGCTCTCTGTAAAACTCTAGAATTGGTGGAAGCAGGGTTTTGTTAGCCATTTCTTTCGTGGGTCAGTTACGTTGCCTTACGATTCTTGCAGTGAATGTCAGATCGGCATCTAGTTTTCCAGCAGTTTGCGTTTCCCGCATCTACATCTACATGGTTACTCTGCAGTTCACACTTAAGTGCCTGGAAGAGGGTTCATCGAACCATTTTCAGACTACTTCTCTACCATTCCACTTACGAATGGCGCATGCGAAAAAAGAACACCTAAATCTTTCCATTGGAGCTCTGATTTCAATTATTTTATTATGATGCCCTACAAGTTTTAACTATTGCAAGTTATTATTCAAGATAGTCATACTTTGTGAAAGATAGGCAATATGGTAAATCCTCTACATTACTATCCTGTTGTCAATACCCGCGGGTTAACGAATTAGGCGCGCCTACACTGGCGCGATTATAGCTGCAAGCTGCGCCTGCGAGAGCGCCCACCAAACACTTCCACACTCTTTCATGAGCCAAGCTGTTCTGCTTCCTCTCTGCCCACAACGTGACAGAGACTCTCCATACGCAAAGATAAACAACGACACAGCTTCAGCCATTTCGTCGTTACCATCTATACATTCAAATAAAATTCCCTTGGCTATTACCCCGCAATTTACAATATTTTCATTATAATTACAAATACTTATATACAGTCAGAAAGAAATGCACTATTACATCGATTATGTATTATATATAGTTTCTGTAATACAGCTTACAGATTCAGAATCAGAAGTACAGTACAAGTCCTCAACGGATATTAAAAGGAAAGATTTTTGGATGGTGCGGAATGTATTTTATGAGGGTCGTTTGAAAAGTTCTCGGAATCACCACTAGAGGTCAGCGCTAGCGCAACGAGTTGTTCACGTGACATTCATTGGACTGTTGCCTGTAAACACGTGCCACGTCAGTGAGCTTGGAAGAGAGCTGTGGCGGTGACGTGGCTCTTGTTGTTCCCGCGTAGTGATTTGCGAAGATGAAAAAAAATCGAGATTCGAGTAGTGATTAAGTACTTCGCAAAGAAAGGTAAGAAAGGAAAGGACATTCATGCCGATTTCCAGAGTACGCTGGAGGACTCTGCTCCTTCATATTCAACTGTTGCCAAGTGGACAGATGAATTTAAATTTGGTCGAGAGAGCTTAGATGATCATCCGCGCAGTGGTCGGCCAAGACGTGTCACTGCTCCAGAAATCAACGGAAAAGTGCACAAAATGGTAACGGAGGATCGCTGATTGAAAGTGCGTGAAACTTCTCACGATTGTGAGATGTCATCTGAAAGGGTACATCACATTTTAACTGAAGAATTAGAAATGAAAAAAATATCTGCAAGATGGATTCCGCGACTCATGACGCGCGCCCGCACACATGTGCCGTCGCCATGGCAAAATTACACGAAGTAAGGTATGAATTGTTTCCACGCCCGCCTTATTCACCTGATATGGCTCCGTCAGACTTCCATCTCTTCCCAAGACTGAAAATTTTTCGTGGTGGACGAAGATTCACTTCAAATGAAGAAATGATAGCCGGAGTTGATAACTACACTCCTGGAAATGGAAAAAAGAACACATTGACACCGGTGTGTCAGACCCACCATACTTGCTCCGGACACTGCGAGAGGGCTGTACAAGCAATGATCACACGCACGGCACAGCGGACACACCAGGAACCGCGGTGTTGGCCGTCGAATGGCGCTAGCTGCGCAGCATTTGTGCACCGCCGCCGTCAGTGTCAACCAGTTTGCCGTGGCATACGGAGCTCCATCGCAGTCTTTAACACTGGTAGCATGCCGCGACAGCGTGGACGTGAACCGTATGTGCAGTTGAAGGACTTTGAGCGAGGGCGTATAGTGGGCATGCGGGAGGCCGGGTGGACGTACCGCCGAATTGCTCAACACGTGGGGCGTGAGGTCTCCACAGTACATCGATGTTGTCGCCAGTGGTCGGTGGAAGGTGCACGTGCCCGTCGACCTGGGACCGGACCGCAGCGATGCACGGATGCACGCCAAGACCGTAGGATCCTACGCAGTGCCGTAGGGGACCGCACCGCCACTTCCCAGCAAATTAGGGACACTGTTGCTCCTGGGGTATCGGCGAGGACCATTCGCAACCGTCTCCATGAAGCTGGGCTACGGTCCCGCACACCGTTAGGCCGTCTTCCGCTCACGCCCCAACATCATGCAGCCCGCCTCCAGTGGTGTCGCGACAGGCGTGAATGGAGGGACGATTGGAGACGTGTCGTCTTCAGCGATGAGAGTCACTTCTGCCTTGGTGCCAATGATGGTCGTATGCGTGTTTGGCGCCGTGCAGGTGAGCGCCACAATCAGGACTGCATACGACCGAGGCACACAGGGCCAACACCCGGCATCATGGTGTGGGGAGCGATCTCCTACACTGGCCGTACACCACTGGTGATCGTCGAGGGGACACTGAATAGTGCACGTTACATCCAAACCGTCATCGAACCCATCGTTCTACCAGTCCTAGACCGGCAAGGGAACTTGCTGTTCCAACAGGACAATGCACGTCCGCATGTATCCCGTGCCACCCAACGTGCTCTAGAAGGTGTAAGTCAACTACCCTGGCCAGCAAGATCTCCGGATCTGTCCCCCATTGAGCATGTTTGGGACTGGATGAAGCGTCGTCTCACGCGGTCTGCACGTCCAGCACGAACGCTGGTCCAACTGAGCCGCCAGGTGGAAATAGCATGGCAAGCCGTTCCACAGGACTACATCCAGCATCTCTACGATCGTCTCCATGGGAGAATAGCAGCCTGCATTGCTGCGAAAGGTGGATATACACTGTACTAGTGCCGACATTGTGCATGCTCTGTTGCCTGTGTCTATGTGCCTGTGGTTCTGTCAGTGTGATCATGTGATGTATCTGACCCCAGGAATGTGTGAATAAAGTTTCCCCTTCCTGGGACAATGAATTCACGGTGTTCTTATTTCAATTTCCAGGAGTGTATTTAGCAGGCTTGGAGGAAATTCATTTTCGAGATGAGATCTAGGCGCTTGGAACATTGTTGGACCAAGTGCATTAATCTCCAAGGAGACTACATTGAAAAATAAAAAGAAGCTTCAATGATGTAAGTACTTTTTTCTATTCCGTTCCCAGAACTTTTCAAACCACCCTCGTATCTACATTTTCGGTGTTACACCTTCTCAACCGCTGCTTTCCTTTCGACCTCTCAACTGTCTGGTGTCTGTACACATTGGCAATAGCCATTCGCTCTCTGTGTTTTATCCCTGCCACCTTTAGAATTTGAAAGAGAGTATTTCAGTCAACATTGTCAAAAGCTTTCTCTAAGTACAAATGCTATAAATGTAAGTTTGCCTTTCCTTGTAGGCTCAATATCACCTCGTGTATTCCTACATTTCTCCAGAATCCGAACTGATTTTCCCCGAGGTTGGCTTCTACAACTTTTTCCATTTTTCTGTAAAGAATCCGTGCTAGTATTTTGCAACCGTGACTTATTAAACTGTTTAAGTTTAATAAGTCATCTTCTAATGCATAAATTCAAAATGTGTAAGTGGTAAGTTCGTATCAATAACCATCTAGGAGGGGTAGGCGCTGGAAATTGCATTGGGAAAGGAGGTGGTGGGTGTGGAGATGGAGAGAGGGCGGGTTACAAAGGTAAAGGCGCGGCAGTGGGCTGGGGGCAGAGAGGATAGAAGACGCCAAGGGGTGGGAGGATCCAGTCTGCAGACAATGTACAGGATTCAGATGTGTTCCAGGGAAAGGAGAATATGTGGGAAGGGGATGAGGTTATAGAGGATCTCTGGAGGGGGGGGGGATGTGAGGCAGATGCGGAAGGCGAGGCAAAGTACATGGCGTTCAAAGATTTGGAGGGCTTTATAGAATCTGGGTGTGTTGGAAATCCAGGTGACACTGGCGTAACAAAGGATGGTGTGGATCAAGGATTTGTAAGTGCGAAGGATGGTGGAAGGATGCAGGCCCCATGTCCAGACAGACAGGAATTTCAGGAGGCAGTCTATTGTGGGCTTTGTGTTCCATCATAAGAAGGTGGAGAGTCCAGGTGAGCTGACAGTCGAGGGTGATGCCAAGGTATTTCAGGGTAGGATTAAGGTACATAGGACGTCCGTAAATGGTGAGGTAAATATCGTGGTGCCAAGAGGAGCGGGTGGTATGACCTACGATGGTTGTCTGGGTCTTGGAAGGGTTGATGTGAAGGAGCCATTGGATGCACCAGGTACTGGACTGGTCAGTGTGGGTTTGAAGGGTTCGTTGGGACTGTTGATGAGTAGGATAAAGGGCCAGGAAGGCGGTGTCATCAGGAAATTGGAGCAGGTCAACAGGTGGGGAAGACTTGGGTATATCTGCAGTATACAGGAGATAGAGGAGAGGGGAAAGGACAGAGCCTTGGCGAATGATGGCGGTGGGATAAAAATTACGGGAGTTGGTATTGTGGATAGTGACATAGGAGGGACGACAAGAGGGGAAGGAAGCAACAAGATGGAAAAAATTGATAGGAAGAGAGTAGGTCTGGACTTTAAAGATGAGCCCAGGATGTCAGACATGGTCACAGGTGTTCTGGAGGTCGAGAGAAATATAGTGGAGCGATGGAAGTTAAGTTGGAGGGAAAGATGATTAAATTTTAGGGAGCTGGTAGTCGGCTGAAACGAGGGCCAGAATCCACAATGGGGAAGGGGAAGGAGGTGATGCTGGTTATGGTGGGTCGAATACGGCGGAAGACCTTACTAACACAGACGATAGCAAGAGGTGTCGGGGGGGGACGGGGAATTTGTTGGGTTTAGGGAACAGCAGGACAAGGGTGGAGAGTTGGAGAGGAGGATGGTAGCAAGGGCAGCCAGGAAGGACGGGGGGATTCGTTGATGTGGCGGTAGGTGAGACCGTCGTGACGAGAGGCGGTTTTGCGTTTTGAGCGGAGGATGAGTTTGATGTCATGACGTGTTGCTGCAATAGTTGACCAATATATATGCTGACTCGCTAGAGGCGTGCAGGCACCAAGGGGTAGGGTTATAACGTCATCATAGACGAGTCACAGGTCAAGGCGACATCCAGTGCCCCATGCTGGTGAAACGGGCCACTGTCTTCGTATTCGCGACACGGGAAAAGCACGGTCGCAAATAGCGGCCCAGCACGCGCGAGCAGAGTGTTGGCGTCCAGTTTGTGTGTGCCGACTCCGATTCTCCGTCTGTGTTGACTCGAAATCGTTCGCCTGCGGCCGACGATGCCTTAGCACCGCCAATGCTGGTTCCCATGCCCTGCTGATTGGAAAACCCATGTCTCTATTGATCAGGTCGTTACTTATACATATTTCGACTCCTTCTTTAATGATGGATTTCCAGTATGTGAGTGGACGAAAGGATCTCCATACTTCATGCTGTGTCCCATATCAGTGTTCAGCCACAGCAGACGTTTCTGGCTGACCCACACAGTGTGACGTCAATGTTCAGCGCATCTGTTCTTAACAGTGTTACATGTCTGCCCAATATATGAATTCCCACATTAGCACAGGATTTTATATATCTCTGGACTCCTTAGACCCAGGTTTTCGTTAACAGAACCCAGCATAATTTGCACTCGCGTTGGAGGGCGGTAGACACATTTTATTTGATATTTTTTGAACAGCCTTCCTACGTAAGCTAGGAAAACAATCCTCGTGGATTTCTCTGTTTCTTCTGGCTGTTATTGAGCTTTAATGAGTACAGGTTGGAATGCATTATGGATCTGTTCATCACAGCACCCTTTTTGTACAAACACAGAGCGAAGATGGCTCAGCTCAGCTCATAAGCTCCCTGCATCTGAGATGATTCTAACTCTATGAACGGAAGTCTGTAAACATGCCACTGCATTGAGATGGGTGATGGCAGCTTCTACCTGGTACATGTAGGTCAGTGTCAGTTGGTCTATGAAACACATTGTGACCCAAAGAATCATCTTCTTTTCTGCAAACCAAAAATGGGAGGTCACCATCTTTCCCCATCTCCATGGTGAAGCAAATGCTCGAATGGAGCAAGTTAAGGTGTTCCAGAAATGAAAAAAAAATGATTCAAATGGCTCTGAGCACTATGGGACTTAACTTCGGAGACCATAAGTCCCCTAGAACTTAGAACTAATTAAATCTAACTAACCTAAGGACAGCACACACATCCATCCCCGAGGCAGGATTCGAACATGCGACCGTAGCGGTCGCGCAGTTCCGGACTGAAGTGCCTAGAGCTGCTCGGCCACCCCGGCTGGCCCAGAAATGAAGATAGCATTGGTGTTCCACGTGGCCAAACTACAAAACTGCCGTTTCTCTGGCAGGTTGCACTGGATGTCGCCATGCTCTATGATTCGTCTACGATGACATCAGAGCCCCACACCTTGGCGCCTGGGCTTTTCTAGCGAGTCAGCATATATATTGACGAGTCATACCTGCAACACATCAGTAAGCACCTGAAGATGACGAGCAGCTGTCTCGTTCAAATACCATGCAGCTTTCAGAACATTATCTGAAGCGATGTTCATGAACCAATGAAGCAGTTAATACATTGGGAAAGTCTCAAAACGCGTACCATGTATATTGTATGCGTGCATGGTCTTGCGGCAATATTAATTAATAGAATATTCTCGGGCTTCCAGAGGTGGTTAAAATCCCACGAGCTTTCCACTGAGCTCTCCTTGCCCATTGGCAAGAGGTAAATGTGTGCCGCGTCGCCGTGCCCCCTCCGTTATATAACGCGCTGCTGGCTGTGACATCACTGGTAACCTCCTCGTCGCTAACTGTGGTAATGTTTCCGTTCCACGTCCGACGCGCCCACTGTGTCTATTCAATGTCAGGGTCCCAGTCTATGCTGAACTGTAAACTGCCGTCCTTGTTGATGGCGTTTTGAGATATTTTTATTTGTACCACTTCTTTTATGACACTGTCCCAACATCCCGTGTTCATCATAATGACAAATGTTTCGGCGAACAGAATTCGGTGCCATGTTCTGCCACAACTGATTTTTCAGGAAAGCACCTCTCGGGTTCCATCCGATGTTTCAAAGGGCGTACTGTTTGGACAACGTGGTAGTAGCCGGACTGAAATGGTATTTTGTACATTCGACACGTTCTAATCCATAGATCGTCCTTCACAGTCCTCATGAGCTGTCCTATTTTCGCTGGGAGGCTGAACACTGATGAGATGCTGTGTTTCTTCAGGAGACGGCTAATCTTTCCCGACACTTTGGCACAGAAAGGCAAGAAACAAGTGTCTTGCTCTCTTCTTTGGTGATGTTTTTCCTATGTGTCTCACCATTGTAAATCGTAGGAAACAATTGCTACTATGATAGAGAAACTGAAGTTTATAAGGAAGGATTTAGGTGTTCACTTTCAGCATGATGTATTCTAGTGTGGAAGAGTATATATATAATTTGAAAGTGGTGTTTATGATCTTCCGCCAAAACGTGGAATTGAAGTGTTGCCATGTAGATACAGATATTTCGATGCTTAAGAAATAGATTTTTTTTCCCTTGGAAAACTACATGCTCGTACGTGCTATGGATCAAATTCAAATTATGTTCCAGCTATGAAAGAAGTTGCTGCGATCACAGCACTCAGGAACTGTCACATGCTCAGAACTTATTGTTTTATGGTGGTAATTCCACTTAAGGTTGCTATGGACAGTCACTGCTAGATATTTTACGGTAGATACCGTTTCCTGAAATTTGTCATCAATCGTTTAGTTATGGGGTGGTCGCTTTCTTTTCCTATATATGCGCAAAATGTACGTTTATTTACGTTCAGCGTCAACTGCCAGAACCTGCACCATTCATCTATCATCTGGACGTCATTGTCCAAGTCGATACTGTCCTCCGGAATTGCTATGTTCTTATAGACAACCGCATCATCTGCCAACAGCCTTATATACAGGGTGGTCCATTGATCGTGACCGGGCCAAATATCTCACGAAATAAGCGTCAAACGAAGAAAACTACAAAGACGAAACTTGTCTAGCTTGAAAGGGGAAACCAGATGGCGTTATAGTTGGCCCGCTAGATGGCACTGTCAGAGATAAAACGGATATCAACTGCGTCTTTTTTAAATAGGAACCCCCATTTTTATTACATATTCGTCTAGTACGTAAAGAAATATGAATGTTGTAGTTGGACCACTTTTTTCGCTTTGTGATAGATGACGCTATAATAGTCACAAACATATGGCTCACAATTTTAGACGAACAGTTGGTAACAGGTAGGTTCTTTAAATTAAAATTCAGAACATGTGTACGTTTGAACATTTTATTTCGGTTGTTCCAATGTGATACGTGTACCTTTGTGAACTTATCATTTCTGAGAACGCATGGTGTTATAGCGTGTTTACCTGTAAATACCACATTAATGCAATAAATGCTCAAAATGATGTCCGTCAACCTCAGTGCATTTGGCAATAAGTGTAACGACATTCCTCTCAACAACGAGTAGTTCGCCTTCCGCAATGTTCGCACATGCATTGACAATGCGCTGACGCATGTTGTCAGGCGTTGTCGGTGAATCACGACGGCAAATATCCTTCAACTTTCGCCACAGAAAGAAATCCGGGGACGTCAGATCCGGTGAACGTGCGGGCCATGGTATGGTGCTTTGACACCAATCCACCTGTCATGAAATATGCTATTCAATACCGCTTCAACCGCACACGAGATATGTGCCGGACATCCATCATGTTGTGTCATGCAGTGAAACATCTTGTAGTAACATCGGTAGAACATTACGTAGGAAATCAGCATACACTGCACCATTTAGACAGCCATCGATAAAATGGGGGCCAATTATTCTTCCTCCCATAATGCCGCACCATACATTACCCCGCCAAGGTCGCTGATGTTCCACTTGTCGGAGCCATCGTGGATTTTCCGTTGCTCAATAGTGCATATTATGCCGGTTTACGTTACCGCTGTTGGTGAATGACGCTTCGTCGCTAAATAGAACGCGTGCAAAAAATCTGTCATCCTCCCGTAATTTCTCTTGTGCCCAGTGGCAGAACTGTACACGATGTTCAAAGTCGTCGCATGGAATTCCTGGTGCATAGAAATATGGTACGGGTGCAATTAATGTTGATGTACCGTTCTCAACAGCGACGTTTTAGAGATTCCCGATTCTCGCGCAGTTTGTCTGCTGCTGATGTGCGGATTAGCCGCGACAGCAGCTAAAATACCTACTTGGCCATCATCATTTGTTGCAGGTCGTGGTTGACGTTTCACATGTGGCTGAACACTTCCTATTTCCTTAAATAACGTAACTATCCGGTGAACGGTCCGGACACTTCGATGATGTCGTCCAGGATAGCGAGCAGCATACATAGCACACGCCCGTTGGGCATTTTGATCACAATAGCCGTACATCAACACGATATCGACCTTTTCCGCAATTGGTAAACGGTCCTTTTTAACACGGGTAATGTACCACGAAGCAAATACCGTCCGCACTGGTCGAATGTTACGTGATACCACGTACTTATACGTTTGTGACTATTATAGCGCCATCTACCACACAGCGAAAAAAGTAGTCCAACTAAAACATTCATATATCTTTACGTACTACACGAATATGTAATAAAAATGGGGGTTCATATTTAAAAAAACGCAGTTGATATCCGTTTGACCTATGTCAGCGCCATCTAGCGGGCCAACCATAGCGCCATCTGGTTTCTCCCTTCAAGCATGGTGAGTTTCGTTCTTTGTAATTTTTTCGTTTGATGCGTATTTCGTGAGATGTTTGGCCCGGTCACTATCAATGGACCACCCTGTGTGTATAATAAACAGTAACGGTCCTATCAAGCTTCCTTGGTGTACTCCGGAAGTTACCTTCACATCTGTCGATTTTGTTCCGTTAAGAACGACGTGCTGAGATCTACCTGCAAAGGAGTTTTAAATCCAGTCGCTAATCTGGTCTGATGATCGGCAAGCTCGTATTTTTTTTTCACAAAACAGCAGTGTGGCACGATGTCAAACGCCTTCGTGAAGTCAAAGAACACAGCATCAACCTAAGCGACGTTGACTGCAGCTCTATGGGTCTCATTTAGGAACGGAGCGAGCTGAGTTTCACAAGATCTCTGTTTGGGGTGTGCACGTTGATTTCTTTATATAGGAGATTTTCGTTTTCCAAGAAAGACAAAATTCTTGAGCATAAAAAATATTTTTTAAACCTACAATACATTGAGGTCAACGCTATAGGCTATTAATTATGTGCATCTGTCCTACGACCCTTCTTCATATAAGATCATGTAAGCTACCAGTCACCATTATCGTATTATATCCTTTGAAACAGTTGGTACTGTAAAGAAATACGAGGGCCGTTCAGAAAGTAACCTCCAGTTGATTTAAAAAAATACACCAAGTTAAATAAAAATATTTTAATATATACATCTTACAACTACATCTTTGCACTATTTTTCTACATAGTCTCCATAGCGATTGAGGCACTTATCGTATCTCTTCACAAGCTTTGAAATTCCTTCTGCATAAAAATCACCCGCTTGTGCCTGGAGCCAGCCTGTGACCGTATCTTTGAGCTCTTCGTCGTCATCAAACCGCTGTGACCCGAGCCATTTCTTCAAATGCATGAAGAGGTGATAATCACTTGGAGCCAGGTCTGGGCTGTAAGGTGGATGGTTGATAACGTCCCACTTGAAGGACTCAAGAAGGGCCGTTGTTCTGTGAGCAGAGTGAGGACGGGCGTTATCGGGAAAAAAAACCGATACCGGAAGTCAGCATACCACGGCGTTTGTTCTGTATAGCCCGTCGTAACTTTTTTATTGTTTCACAGTACACGTCTTGATTAATGGTCGTACCACGTTCCATGAATTCAACCAACAACACCCCTTTGGCATCCCAAAACACTGTTGCCATCAGTTTTCTGGCAGAAAAATCTTGCGAGGCTTTTCTTGGTTTGGTAGGCGAATTTGAATGTGCCACTATCTTTGATTGTTCTTTTGTCTCAGGGTTCACGTACTTAATCCAGGTTTCGTCACCGGTCACGATTCTGTTTAACAATGGTTCTCCTTCGTCCTCATAACGTGACAGAAAGTCTAATGCAGAGGCCATTCTTTGAGTTTTGTGGTGGTCGGTAAGAATTTTGGGCACCCATCGTGCACAGAACTTACGGTAACCCAATCTTGCTGTCACTATCTCGTACAAGAGAGTCTTGGAAATCTGTGGAAAACCAGTAGACAACTCCGACATTGAGAAACGTCGATTTTCACGAACTTTTGCATCAACTGTCTGAACGAGTTCGTCAGTCACCAATGATGGTCTACCACTCCTCTCTTCATCATGAACGTTTTCTCGTCCACTTTTAAATAAACGTACCCATTCACGGACAACTCCTTCACTCATAACTCTTGGTCCGTACACGGCACAAAGCTCACGATGAATAGCTGCTGCAGAATATCCTTTGGCTGTAAAAAACCTTATGACAGCACGCACTTCACATTTGGCGGGGTTTTCTATTGCAGCACACATTTCAAACTGCCACAAAAACTAAACTAGCGCAGGTACGACGTTCACTCGACCACGGCTTGATGCCGACTGACCTGTTGAGTGCGTGAACGCACAGATGGCGTCGCTACTCCCCCCACAACCCGCACTGTGACCAATCGGAGGTTACTTTCTGAACCGCCCTCGTATATAGAAAACAAAACATATACTCGATAAACCGCTCTGTTTAATTTATAATCGACTGTTGTTGGTTTACGATTAAGTGTAGCCATGAAAGAGTCGCTGATCCACTGAAATGTTAACAGAAAGTCTGTCAGACGTTACTCCCGTCTTGTACACTTTCTGCTTGTGTTTTTCGAGGCCAGCAACTCAGTCACAGTACGTGTCCGTACCGCCGAGCGCCGACATGTTCTCAATGAAGGACAAGTTCTTACAGACTCGTGACAGACATAAATATTGTCAAACAATGTAGTAGCAGTAGTAGTAGTAGTAGCAGTAGCTTTATTCATCCATAGATGTCTTTTTACAAGGATATTGGACATGTCAAAGTATTTACAAGTTTAGATCAATTTAAAATAAGCTGATTCGTATACACTTACATTTACAGACTTCTACTTACAAGGGAACCTACCCATCGCACCCCCCTCAGATTTAGTTATAAGTTGGCACAGTGGATAGGCCTTGAAAAACTGAACACAGATCAATTGAGAAAACAGGAAGAAGTTGTGTGGAACTGTGAAAAAATAAGCAAAATATACAAACTGAGTAGTTCATGACAAGATAGGCACATTAAGTACACTGGGACCGCAGCAGCGCCGTGGTCTCGTGGTAACGTGATCAGCTGCGGAACGAAAGGTCCTTGGTTCAAATTTTCCATCGAGTGAAAACTTTAACTTTTTATTTTCAGTTTATGTGACAAACTCTTATGTTTTCATCACTTTTTTGGGAGTGATTATTACATCCACAAGAAAACCTAAATCGGGCAAAGTAGAAGAATCTTTTTACCCATTCGCCAAGTGTACAAGTTAGGTGGGTCGACAACATATTCCTGTCATATGACGCACATGCCGTCACCAGTGTCGTATAGAATATATCAGATGTGTTTTCCTGTGGAGGAGTCGGTTGACCTATGACCTTGCGGTCAAATGTTTTCGGTTCCGATTGGAGAGGCACGTCCTTTCGTCTACTAATCGCACGGTTATGCGATGCGGTCGCAAAACACAGACACTAAACTTATTACAGTGAACAGAGACGTCACGAGTGAAAATTTTACTTTCTTTATTTTTGCAAAGTTATGATCTGTCCGTTCGTTCACTGACGTCTCTGTTCACTGTAATAAGTTAAGCGCATGTGTTTTGCGACCGCACCGCAAAACCATGCGATTGTTATTGAAGTCGCGAGCTATATTTGCTGGATTCATATTGCAACGGAATACATCTCACGTATTTGATGCACTTTCGTCCAAAGTAGTGAACAGTTAACTGCCATCCAGGGAGCCTCGTTAGCAGGAATACTCTCTCTTCCGTGCGCTGTTGTCGACTAACGTCGTGTGTTTCGATGTTTGTTTAGGTGTGGCGTCCCCATACTACGGTGCAGTTACCACGCATCGGACGGACGGACGGACAGATAATAATTGTCTGAAAATAAAAAATTAAACTTTTTAGTCGATGGACGACTTGAACAAAATACCTCTGCTTCCGGAGACGCTCACGCTAACCACGGGACCACAGCGCTCTACAGCTCAAACTGTCCTTGATGTTGCCTATGCTGCGCATTGACTACTTAGTTTGTATATTTTGCTTATTTTTTCATAGTTCCACACAACTTCTTCCTGTTTTCTCGATTGATCTGGATTCAGTTTTTCAAGGCCTATCCACTGTGCCAACTTATAACTAAATCTGAGGGGGGTGCGGTGGGGAGGTTCCCTTGTAAGTAAGCCTTCAATGCATAAAATGTATTGCGTGACAGGTACTTTTTTGCTGCTTTTTTAAATAAGTGTATTTTTGCAATTTCTTTTATCTCTTGCCGTACTCAGCCTTGAGCTTCCGCATAATGTACAGGAGGAACCAAAAAGGAATTTACAACTTTGGAATGATATAAAACTTTATTGAGATAACTTACAGAATCGGTAGATGTGTCATTTTGTAGCAAACAAACATAGTACCCCATTCATCCACCAGGAACGCCAGCGAAGTGCACAGTTGAAATGGCTATTTTCATTGGCGCGGAGCGTTCTGACTGTGTGTTTTGGTTTCATTTAATGAACACTGCAACAGTCCTTCGGCGTAAATTTCGCACCAAATACGTCAAGGAACCTACAAGCAAGCGTACAGTTTGCTCTTGGCGCAAGAACTTTGTTGAGACGGGTTGTTATCTGCGACATGATAAATCACCAGGTTGCCCGCGTGTTGATAATTATGTCGAACAGGTTAGGGAGAGCTGTGCCCGCAGTCCACAAAAATCAACGCGGTGTGTGCGTCTCTCGAGACTGGCATTCCACAAAAGACTGTCTGGCGAGTACTGCGTAGACGTTTACACTTGAAACCATACACATTCGCAATGGCACAGCACGTGAGTGGGGCAGATACCGTTGCTCGTGGAGAATTGCGTATGGAAATGCTGCATCGGATAAATAACGGCGAGACACACCTTAAGACAATAATCTTCAGTGTTGAGTCGACATGTCACATCAGTGGCAACGCGGTCGCCCACACTGCACAATATGGGGCAGCGAAAATCCACATGCAACCCTGGAACGCGTTCGGATAGCCCCGAAGTTTATGTGTTTTGTGTCCTTGGCAAATTAAAACTGTATGGCCCTTTTTTCTTCATGGAGAAAAGTATGATCTATCTTGTGTATCTGGATATGCTTGAAAACCTATTAATACCATAGATCGTTGAAGATCAAACAATTGAAAATCCAGGATGGAATGTAACAGTACCAGAGAAGGAAAGTTGCTACTCACCATATAGCAGAGATGCTGAGTCGCGATAGGCACAACAAAAAGATTGAACCCAATTATAGCTTCCGGCCATAAAGGCCTTTGTCAGTAGTAGACACACATACACACACGCACACACACACTCACGCAAACGCAACTTGGACACTGGTGCTGCTGCTCGCAGTGTGGTTTCAGTTCTCTGAGTCTGCAGACGTGTGTGAAAATTGCGTTTGAGTGAGTGTGTGTGTGCGTGCGTGTATGTGTGTCTATTGCTGACAAAGGCCTTTATGGCCGAAAGCTATAATTGGGTTGAATCTTTTTGTTGTGCCTATTGCGACTCAGCATCTCCGCTATACTGTGAGTAGCAACTTTCCTTCTCTGATATCGATGAAGATGATAGAGATGGGACGGTTTACTACCAGAAAGACGGGTCACCATCTCATTTCCTCACAGAAATTCGAAGTTTCCTCGATAATCGCTTGCTAGATTAGCGGATTGGCTGTTAAGGGCCGATCGCTTGGCAATCTCGCTCCCCAGATTTGATACCACTGGATTTCTTTGTCTGGAGTTTCACTAAAGACAACGAATCAAACAATTTAGCCGAGCCGAAAAATCGAATCTACGCTGCCTTTGCGCAAGTTACGCCCGATTTGTTGCAACTGCAACGACTGTGGGAGGAAATTGATTACCTGTGGGATTTTTCCGCTTCACAAGCGATAGTCACATAGAGCCAAAATGACACTTGACACGTTTATATGAAATTTGATGTTGTTTGCTACAAAATGACAGATCAACCATTTCTGTGAGTTAGCTCAATAAATTTATATATCATTTCAAAGTCGTAAAGTCCTTTCTGAGGTCAGCTGTTTTGTTAATTGTAGTGAGCGAGTGGGAGCCGCTTTAAAAAGTCACTGAAATATGGCTCCGTTCACAGTGGACTCGAGCGAACGGTTAAGCCGTCGGCACACGGACCGTGCTGTCGAAAGTTAACGTTGAGCGTGCCAAGTTCAACGTGCTGCTGAACGCTCAGGAACAATGCGACTCCTCCATACGGTACGTGGGCCCCAACGTGGATACGCGACTGCAACGCACTCCAGCGGCAGTTGCGGGATGTTTTTAGTCGTAAATCACACTGTTTCCTCAACGGGCGCGCCTAAAATTCCCATTTTAGCTCTATTAAAACGCACATTTCCTCCATCGTCCATGAAAAGGAAAGTGCCAAGTCCAAACAATAAGGACACAGGCTTATAAAAGTTCCATTACAAACAGTGCGGTACAAATTTGGAATACTTCTCCACATAAGATAAACATTATTTCATCATTCCCTCATAGTAGTGAAAACCCAAGGTTAGCCTTACTTGATCACAGTTCCTAACCAGTAGCAGCATCTTTGCAACACGTGAATAACGAAGCGTGAAAGAAAAAGGAGCAAAATATCTTCATGCAAGTAGCACAAGCTGTCCTGTAGATTAAGCCAATCGAACAAAGTCACCCCCTCAATAGAAGGTGAACTTATATTTACATAATGTCAAATATTATAGTATATAGCTCTATTAAACTAATAATAAAGTATCAGAACCTAATAAAAACGCGAATGTTAGGAAAAAAAATTGGAAGTGTCAAGACGCGATCTACCGCCCCAACAAAAAATTCAGCAGTGGACATTGACGCTAGTTATTACGCTACACCAATAAAACTCGCTAAAGGTATTGCTTACCTCTTGCTAAAAACCTTAATCGAAGATACGGTACTATTTGGAATTTAATTATAACAAATTGTACGAATATGATGTCTCTCATTATTTTATTGGAACGAATCACACAGTCATTCTCAATTTGCTGGTGCTCAGAAACGGCATATATACGTATAGGCTTGAAATGAATGCCAATATGGCGCCTCACAACTCTGTACTGAAGGGAGACGGCGTGCGTGTGACGTAGGTGGCGTTGTGCCATCTCATTGGTCGACGCTCAGACGCACGCTCAGAATATCTGACATGCCAGATATTGCTCTGCACGAAAGATTTGGTTGGCTTGGGTTGTTTGGGGGAAGAGACCAAACTGCGAGGTCATCGGTCTCGTCGGCTCAGGGAAGGACGGGGAAGGAAGTCGGCCGTGCCCTTTCAGAGGATCCATCCCCGCATTTGCCTGGAGCGATTTAGGGAAATCGCGGAAAACCTAAATCAGGATGGCCGGACGCGGGATTGAACCGTCGTCCTCCCGAATGCGAGTCCAGTGTGCTAACCACTGCGCCACCTCGCTCGGTGCACGAAAGACTCCCGAACGTGCAATTCCACGCTATGACGTCAGAAACTCGGCACGCTCAACGCTCAACGTTCGGATGCACGGTCCGTGTGCCGACGGCTTTAGGTGGGTGTGTAAGAGGCATCCCGAGCCTAGGTAGAGAGAACTGCACGGCGGGTGTGGGAACAGACCAGACGTGTTGTCGCTGCAGTCGACCGAGAGGCCAGATAACCGCTATCGCCGCCTCTGGTGGGCCGCGCGGCGCGATATCCGGGGTCGATTGTTCCCTGGAGAGCTGGACACGCGTAATCACCCGTTGTGTTCTTCCGGGGAACGCCGCTGTGCGCGTACGGCCGAGCCGCGTACAGTATTCTCGTTATAAGTTCCAAGCACGGCACTCAGCCGCGTTCTGTGACGTCACATATGAACCGTCAATTAGGGCGGTTGACGAACAACAACTCAAGTACACGTGTTATTCCAAAACGTTACCGTGGAAGTAGGGGCCAGGAGGTGCTGGTGAAATAACACACACTGCTAGAGATACCTTTTTATTTTAAAACTTTCTCAATAATTAATATTTAAGTCTGGCATTTCTTTAAAAAAATAATTTCAAAACAATTTCAAATAGCTTGACAATTTTCATTATGAGAAGGAGATTACCAGATATGACATTAACAACTTGCCAATAAAGAAAACAGTTAAAAAACTCCTTTAAAAATGGCTCTATATAAGGGATATTGCAAGGTTTGACGTTAACAATAAGAAGATTTTAAACTTTTTATATCAATAAGGCAACAATTAAAAAAAAACTTTAAGTAGCTAGCTTGTACTAAGCAAAAATAGTTATCTCTTGCCAGTTACATAACTTATATTTGTTACAAGATAAATGTGAATACGCCAGCACACAAACCTTCACATTAAACGCGGTTCCCAAAAAAAAAAAAAAAAAAAAAAAAAAAAAAAAAAAAAAAAAAAAAAAAAAAAAAAAAAAAAAAAAAAAAAATTCCTTAGCTCGGTGAGGGAGTGACACGTCTAAAGGGGCCCAGATCACAATAGGCGGAATAGTTACTGGTGGTCTACAGGGCCACAGCAGATCAGCCCCAAAACTTCCATTACAAGTCGCCACGTCCCCGAGTTACCCAAAACCAGAAGATGTAGCGAGGGCGGTGCCTGCACAGACTCCGAACCACAGAGACGCGGGACACTGACCCTAAATCACCCGATCGAGGCGTGAATGAAACGGCCCGACCAAGAAGTAATTACCACATTCCCGCGGACAGGCAAACAAAACTGTGTTGGGAAGACCCCAACAAAACCACTGCTGAAGAAATTCATTCACTTCACTAGAATTTGAAAAAACCCTATATAACTGTTACGCGAAAACAGTACGCAACTTCTCACACTCCACCACAGTGCCGGGTACACGTTGCACTTTTTTACGCTCGTCAGAGCCAACCGCTGCCAGTGGTTTCACCGGCCGATAAGAGGACATACTGTCCCACGCGCTGATCTCCTGCACCGCGGCTTCTAAGCTTCGTAAGCCACGTACATGAGGGTAAGGCAGACTCAGCCCCTGACAGCCAAGAGGTCGGCCAAAGCACGTGGCGAGCAGTTGACGACCCCCAGCAGCAGCGCCCCGCTCGCGCCACCACCTCTCTCGGTCACCGCCCAGAACGTACTCCCCGATCGTCATGCGACCGTACACTTGCTCCGCCTCCCGCCAGAGGGCGGTAGCGATCCAAACAGCGCGCCAAACCGAAAGCGCCACCGCAAACACTAGACGCGAAGCGAAAGCACTCCGCCTGGCGCGCTTTTCGAAGAGCCGGACACAACTGCGGCTCAACATACACTGTCTCATGAAAAGAGTATCCGAACACCTTTTACTGGCCAGCCTTAAGGGGCTCCGGAAAGGCTCAAAATCATGAAAAGTTCAATTTTTACTTTTTTGCGTTTTCTGAACCTGCAGACTATTACCTTTTAATAGATATATAATTTATTAAATTCCGAAGACTACAACTATTTTTAAATTTTTTTTGAAATATGTTCTACATGGGCGTGACCCACTGTGGCGCTGTTAAACTGTTGTCAAATGGTGTTATTATTAACGTCCGTGTTCATCAGGTACATTTTAGTGATGTGAGATAAAGTATGTGTTGTGGCTAACCTGTGATGGTTCAATATATATCGCTGGTGTGATTGTCGATTGTTTCGTGTTTATTTACTCTGTCGTTATCTCGAAAATATTCGTAATTAATTCTGTCTCTTGAGTCTCTGTTTTGTTGAAGTATAATAATGAGTAAAAGTAAAGTTATTAGAAATCCTCTGAAGGCTTTTAAGAAAAGGAGAAATGTTGGAAAGCCAAAGGTATGTGTTATTACTGTAAACAATAAAGACGATAACCAAGTGAGTGAACCTAATCTCTCAAGTACACCTGCCCATAGCAGTCAAAGTGGGAAAGAAAATACTTCACAGAAGAAGCTTGGTTCAATGAGTGAAAACTATGAATATTTTATGGGCGAATCGGATGTGAATGAAATATTTGATATGTCGGTTCTCAAAGGAATTTTTTCAAACTGTGTAAGATGTATTCATTGTAGTGAAGTTGGTCTGGAACTCTCCATAATAAAGCACGTAGGACTTGCTAGTGAAATACAACTGAAATGTGATAAGTGTTCACACATGACCACCTTTTGGAACAGTGTTGCAGTAACTGCAACTGAAGAAAATGGTAGCAAAATCTACGAACACAACAACAAGCGATGCTTGCTTTAGACAAGGAACGCCTTCGGGATGCAGACAGGGCTGTAAAGAGTCTAGAAATACAAGCAAGAGTAAACAGGAGGAGGAACAAGAGGAAGCTGGAGGAGGGGTTTGCAGAGGATGAAGATAATCCATCCTATGGACCTGGAATGCACTAAAAAGTTAATCCAATCTTTGTCGCTCGATTCCCAAAACTTTTATTTTCTCATACTAATTACATGTTTTCTAAGCATCTTCCAAACATATTTGTTTCAAACTTTCAGTGAATGTTACACAGTACCTTCTGCATAATTTAACACAGCCTTTTTCCAAAAAACTGTATATTTGAAAATATATAAATAAAAATTGCAAAAAAATGTTGTGAATTTTCATTACAATTGAAAAAAAATCATCTTTAATAACTGAACTAAAAATTTTTAAAATCCCTGTGTTAAGTTGTAGCCCATATTCAAGTAAATAATCTGTAAAAGTTCAACTTCCTACCTTAAATACTTTGTGAGGAAAGATGTAATTTATAAGCGTTATTTTAACATTGCAAGTATAGGGCGTTCCGGAGCCCCTTAAGCCTTTGCCGGCCGGAGTGGCCGTGCGGTTCTAGGCGCTACAGTCTGGAGCCGAGCGACCGCTACGTCGCAGGTTCGAATCCTGCCTCGGGCATGGATGTCTGTGAGGTTTAATTACTTCTAAGGTTAACGTTCTACGAGTCGGGGCGTGGAATGTCAGAAGCTTGAACGTGGTAGGGAAACTAGAAAATCTGAAAAGGGAAATGCAAAGGCTCAATCTAGATATAGTAGGGGTCAGTGAAGTGAAGTGGAAGGAAGACAAGGATTTCTGGTCAGATGAGTATCGGATAATATCAACAGCAGCAGAAAATGGTATAACAGGTCTAGGATTCGTTATGAATAGGAAGGTAGGGCAGAGGGTGTGCTACTGTGAACAGTTCAGTGACCGGGTTGTTCTAATCAGAATCGACAGCAGACCAACACCGACAACGATAGTTCAGGTATACATGCCGACGTCGCAAGCTGAAGATGAACAGATAGAGAAAGTGTATGAGGATATTGAAAGGGTAATGCAGTATGTAAAGGGGGACGAAAATCTAATAGTCATGGGCGACTGGAATGCAGTTGTAGGGGAAGGAGTAGAAGAAAAGGTTACAGGACAATATGGGCTTGGGACAAGGAATAAAAGAGGAGAAAGACTAATTGAGTTCTGTAACAAGTTTCAGCTAGTAATAGCGAATACCCTGTTCAAGAATCACAAGAGGCGGAGGTATACTTGGAAAAGGCCGGGAGATACGGGAAGATTTCAATTAGATTACATCATGGTCAGACAGAGATTCCGAAATCAGATACTGGATTGTAAGGCGTACCCAGGGGCAGATATAGACTCAGATCACAATATAGTAGTGACGAAGGGTAGGCTGAAGTTCAAGACATTAATCAGGAAGAATCAATACGCAAAGAAGTGGGATACGGAAGCACTAAGGAATGACGAGATACGTTTGAAGTTCTCTAACGCTATAGATACAGCAATAAGGAATAGCGCAGTAGGCAGTACAGTTGAAGAGGAATGGACATCTCTAAAATGGGCCATGACAAAAGCTGGGAAGAAAAACATAGGTACAAAGAAGGTAGCTGCGAAGAAACCATGGGTAACAGAAGAAATACTTCAGTTGATTGATGAAAGGAGGAAGTACAAACATGTTCCGGGAATGCTGTGAGTACCGGGCGTGAGTCGTGCTTCGGTAGCTCAGATGGTACAGCACTTGCCCGCGAAAGGCAAAGGTCCCGAGTTCGAGTCTCGGTCGGCCACACAGTTTTAATCTGCCAGGAAGTTTCATGTTCCGGGAAAATCAGGAATACAGAAATACAAGTCGCTGAGGAATGAAATAAATAGGAAGTGCAGGGAAGCTAAGGCGAAATGGCTGCAGGAAAAATGTGAAGACATCGAAAAAGATATGATTGTCGGAAGGACAGACTCAGCATAGAGGAAAGTCAAAACAACCTTTGGCGACATTAAAAGCAACGGCGGCAACATTAAGAGTGCAACGGGAATTCCACTGTTAAATGCAGAGGAGAGAGCAGATAGGTGGAAAGAATACAGTGGAAGCCTCTATGAGGGTGAAGATTTGTCTGATGTGATAGAAGAAGAAACAGGAGTCGATTTAGAAGAGATAGGGGATCCAGTATTAGAATCGGAATTTAAAAGAGCTTTGGAGGACTTACGGTCAAATAAGGCAGAAGGGATAGATAACATTTCATCAGAATTTCTAAAATCATTGGGGGAAGTGGCAACAAAACGACTATTCACGTTGGTGTGTAGAATATATGAGTCTGGCGATATACCATCTGACTTTCGGAAAAGCATCATCCACACAATTCCGAAGACGGCAAGAGCTGACAAGTGCGAGATTTATCGCACAATCAGCTTAACAGCTCATGCATCGAAGCTGCTTACAAGAATAATATACAGAAGAATGGAAAAGAAAATTGAGAATAGCTAGGCGAGGATCAGTTTGGAAGCAAGGCTAAAGAAATATCAAGACACTTTCATAGGATTTGTCGACCTGGAAAAAGCGTTCGACAATATAAAATGGTGCAAGCTGTTCGAGATTCTGAAAAAAGTAGGGGTAAGCTATAGGGAGAGACGGGTCATATACAATATGTACAACAACCAAGAGAGAATAATAAGAGTGGACGATCAAGAACGAAGTGCTCGTATTAAGAAGGGTGTAAGACAAAGCTGTAGCCTTTCGCCCCTACTCTTCAATCTGTACATTGAGGAAGCAATGATGGAAATAAAAGAAAGGTTCAGGAGTGGAATTAAAATACAAGGTGAAAGGATATCAATGATACGATTCGCTGATGACATTGCTATCCTGAGTGAAAGTGAAGAAGAATTAAATGATCTGCTGAACGGAATGAACAGTCTAATGAGTACACTGTATGGTTTGAGAGTAAATCGGAGAAAGACGGAGGTAATGAGAAGTAGTAGAAATGAGAACAGCGAGAAACTTAACATCAGGATTGATGGTCACGTAATCAATGAAGCTAAGGAATTCTGCTACCTAGGCAGTAAAATAACCAGTGACGGACGGAGCAAAGAGGACATCAAAAGCAGACTCGCTATGGCAAAAAAGGCATTTCTGGCCAAGAGAAGTCTACTAATAACAAATACCGGCCTTAATTTGAGGAAGAAATTTCTGAGGATGTACGTCTGGAGTACAGCATTGTATGGTAGTGAAACATGGACTGTGGGAAACCCGGAACAGAAGAGAATCGAAGCATTTGAGATGTGGTGCTATAGACGAATGTTGAAAATTAGGTGGACTGATAAGGTAAGGAATGAGGAGGTTCTACGCAGAATCGGAGAGGAAAGGAATATGTGGAAAACACTGATAAGGAGAAGGGACAGGATGATAGGACATCTGCTAAGACATGAGGGAATGACTTCCATGGCACTAGAGGGAGCTGTAGAGGGCAAAAACTGTAGAGGAAGACCGAGATTGGAATACGTCAAGCAAATAATTGAGGACGTAGGTTGCAAGTGCTACTCTGAGACGAAGAGGTTAGCACAGGGAAGGAATTCGTGGCGGGCCGCATCAAACCACTCAGTAGACAGATGGCAAAAAAAAAGTTATAGGGGACTGATGACCTCAGAAGTTAAGTCCCATAGTGCTCAGAGCCATTTGAACCATTTGAACCTTAAGCCTTTAACGTCCCGTCGCCGACGAGGTCATCAGGTAGGGAGCTCAAGCTCTCATTGTGTCAAGGATGAGGAGGAAAACGGCCGCACCCTTTCATAGCAACAATCCCGGCATTTGTCTGAAAAGATTTAGGAAAATCACGGAAAAGGTCAATCAGGATGGCCGGAAGCAGGTTTGAACCGTCGCCACCCCACATGCGAGTCCAGCGTGCTAACCACTGCGCCACCCCGCTCGGTGAGGTGTCTGGAAGTCCGGGGACGAATGGAAGCCCATTCGCCCCGCCCTCTAGTTGAGAAGGCAGACAAGCCAGAGACAGTGGCTTACGGGGTAGAGATGGAGGTTATCGCTGAAACAATATCGATTTTTTTAAACGCCAGTTTAACGGGACTGTTGAAACCGCTCAAAATAACTGGTTTCTGAAGTAACCGATTTTCAGTTTTGGTATTCCTATTGTTGTTGCTGTGGTCTTCAGTTCTGAGACTGGTTTGATGCATCTCTCCATGCTACTCTATCCTGTGCAAGCTTCTTCATCTCCCAGTACTCACTGCAACCTACATCCTTCTGAATCTGCATAGTGTATTCATCTCTTGGGCTCCCTCTACGATTTTTACTCTCCACGCTGCCCTCCAATGCTAAATTTGTCATCCCTTGATGCCTCAGAACATGCCCTACCAACCGGTCCCTTCTTCTTGTCAAGTTGTGCCACAAACTCCTCTTCTCTCCTATTCTATTCAATACCTCCTCATTAGTTACGTGATCTACCCATCTGATCTTCAGCATTCTTCGGTAGCACCACATTTCGAAAGCTTCTATTCTCTTCTTGTCCAAACTATTTATCGTCCATGTTTCACTTCCATACATGGCTACACTCCATACAAATAATTTCAGAAACGACTTCCTGACACTGAAATCTATACTCGATGTTAACATATTTCTCTTCTTCAGAAACGCTTTCCTTGCCATTGCCAGTCTACATTTTATATCCTTTCTGCTTCGACCATCATCAGTTATTTTGCTCCCCAAATAGCAAAACTCCTTTACTACTTTAAGTGTCTCATTTGCTAATCTAATTCCCTCAGCATCACCCGACTTAATTCGACTACATTCCATGATCCTCGTCTTGCTTTTGTTCATGTTCATCTTATATCCTCCATTCAAGATACTGTCCATTCGTTCAACTGCTCTTCCAAGTCCTTTGCTGTCTCTGACAGAATTACAATGTCATCGGCGAACCTCAAAATTTTTATTTCTTCTCCATGGATTCTAATACCTACTTCAAATTTTTCTTTTGTTTCCTTTATTGCTTGCTCAGTATACAGATTGAATAACATCGGGGAGAGACTACAACCCTGTCTCACTCCCTTCCCCACCACTGCTTCCCCTTCATGCCCCTCGACTCTTATAACTGCCATCTGGTTTCTGTACAAATTGTAAATAGCCTTTCGCTCCCTGTATTTTTACCTGTAATGGAAATGCCTTGTGGCGAGGGCCTCCCGTTGGGTAAACCGTTCGGCTGGTGCAAGTCTTTCGAGTTGACGCCATTTCGGCGAGTTGCGTGTCGATGGGGATGAAATGATGATGACAAGGAGAACACGACACCCAGTCCCTGAGCGGAGAAAATTTCCGACCCAGCCGGGAATCGAACCCGGGCCCTTAGGATTGACATTCTGTCGCGGTGACCACTCAGCTACCGGGGGCTGACATCATTACCTGACCGAAAAAATTTCACTGCCTTACTTTCAGAATACCTAGAATCAAAATATTAAATTAAGTAGGGAAATAAAAGAGAACTTACACCGAACTCGCTGTTTTTCTCGAAAAGTGATAAGTAGTTGACTACAACGAAACAAATCAAGTATTCCACTATTGATTATAATTTCTTGACTCTAATGGTTCAAATGGCTGTAAGCACTATGGGACTTAACATCTGAGGTCATCAGTCCCCTAGAACTTAGAACTAATTAAATCTAACTAACCTAAGGACATCACACACATCCATGCCCGAGGCAGGATTAGAACCTGCGACCGTAGCAGCCGCGTGGTTCCAGACTGAAGTACCTGGAACCACTCGACCACCGCGGCCGGCTATAATTTGTTGAAACGCTACTAAAAAATCATGCTGTAATCAAGGATCATATCAGCATTTGGGCATCAAGAATACTAAGTGCTAAAGGGTGGAAATTGAGGGTGAAGAATTATGTTTTCCGTATTCATTTGACCGTTTTCTGTGGCTACAAGCAGATAAAGGCACATTATGTAGACATAGGCAGCAGATTACCTGCTTTCTGTTTTTATTGTAATTATGAATGAACTATTAAGTTTTAAATTTTCTCTTCATATTATTCCACAAGTTTGCTGTGGCTTCTCCCGTTTCTGATCTTTTATAGCAAATGGTGCACTGTACTTGACTGCTACCGCACTTTATACACTCCTGGAAATGGAAAAAAGAACACATTGACACCGGTGTGTCAGACGCACCATACTTGCTCCGGACACTGCGAGAGGGCAGTACAAGCAATGATCACACGCACGGCACAGCGGACACACCAGGAACCGCGGTGTTGGCCGTCGAATGGCGCTAGCTGCGCAGCATTTGTGCACCGCCGCCGTCAGTGTCAGCCAGTTTGCCGTGGCATACGGAGCTCCATCGCAGTCTTTAACACTGGTAGCATGCCGCGACAGCGTGGACGTGAACCGTATGTGCAGTTGACGGACTTTGAGCGAGGGCGTATAGTGGGCATGCGGGAGGCCGGGTGGACGTACCGCCGAATTGCTCAACACGTGGGGCGTGAGGTCTCCACAGTACATCGATGTTGTCGCCAGTGGTCGGCGGAAGGCGCACGTGCCCGTCGACCTGGGACCGGACCGCAGCGACGCACGGATGCACGCCAAGACCGTAGGATCCTACGCAGTGCCGTAGGGGACCGCACCGCCACTTCCCAGCAAATTAGGGACACTGTTGCTCCTGGGGTATCGGCGAGGACCATTCGCAACCGTCTCCATGAAGCTGGGCTACGGTCCCGCACACCGTTAGGCCGTCTTCCGCTCACGCCCCAACATCGTGCAGCCCGCCACCAGTGGTGTCGCGACAGGCGTGAATGGAGGGACGAATGGAGACGTGTCGTCTTCAGCGATGAGAGTCGCTTCTGCGTTGGTGCCAATGATGGTCGTATGCGTGTTTGGCGCCATGCAGGTGAGCGCCACAATCAGGACTGCATACGACCGAGGCACACAGGGCCAACACCCGGCATCATGGTGTGGGGAGCGATCTCCTACACTGGCCGTACACCACTGGTGATCGTCGAGGGGACACTGAATAGTGCACGGTACATCCAAACCGTCATCGAACCCATCGTTCTACCATTCCTAGACCGGCAAGGGAACTTGCTGTTCCAACAGGACAATGCACGTCCGCATGTATCCCGTGCCACCCAACGTGCTCTAGAAGGTGTAAGTCAACTACCCTGGCCAGCAAGATCTCCGGATCTGTCCCCCATTGAGCATGTTTGGGACTGGATGAAGCGTCGTCTCACGCGGTCTGCACGTCCAGCACGAACGCTGGTCCAACTGAGGCGCCAGGTGGAAATGGCATGGCAAGCCGTTCCACAGGACTACATCCAGCATCTCTACGATCGTCTCCATGGGAGAATAGCAGCCTGCATTGCTGCGAAAGGTGGATTTTCACTGCACTACTGCCGACATTGTGCATGCTCTGTTGCCTGTGTCTATGTGCCTGTGGTTCTGTCAGTGTGATCATGTGATGTATCTGACCCCAGGAATGTGTCAATAAAGTTTCCCCTTCCTGGGACAATGAATTCACGGTGTTCTTATTTCAATTTCCAGGAGTGTAAAATACTTCCAGACCAGGGACTGGATACGCCACACCACGTGGTAACAGCTTTATTATTAAATCAGCAATGCTGTACCAGTCCTTATGTCGTGTATTTTTGTTGCTATTTTCTGTCGGCATTGTTGTTAAAACAACACTGATGACTTTTTCCATTTCCTATAATACCGTAAGATTTCAAAGCAATGAAAATGTTACGAATAAAAATTAATCGTTCTTTAAGAAAAGTTTAAGTAAAAACGAAAAATTTTTGACTGCTACTGCTCTAGAGCGAAGTCGTAGTTCTGACTCATCCTAAAGGTGTTCCGCTGGGTTCAGGTTGGACTTTGGACGCGCCAGTCTATTTAGAGAATGATACTGCCGACAAAGCATTGTGACAGGGTGCATTGTCATGCTGACACAGTTATCGTATCCGGATTGTTCCCCTACTTTACGCAGTAGACAATACCGTGAAAGCTATTCACATCTTTCGGTATTTAGCGTTTTCGTAAGCGCAATAAGGACACTGCACCCTTACTTCCTTACGTCTTCCCGTTCAAAAATTTGCGTCAGCCGGGAATCGAACTTGGGCTGTCCGCGCGAGCTTTGGACCCCACAGTTACACGGCCCTTCGTAAAGTGTGTGGACTGTGCGGCTGGTCCCGGCGGAGGTTCGAGTCCTCCCTCGTGCATGGGTGTGTGTGTTTGTTCTTCGGATAATTTATGTTAAGTAGCGTGTAAGCTTAGGGACTGATGACCTTAGCAGTTAAGTCCCATAATATTTCACACACATTTGAACATTTTTGAAAAAGTGTGCTTGAAGTAGGCGATTAAATACGGTCGGAAACTTCTGCGCCGATTTTCTCGAGAACTTTAATCCTTGCATCGAACCACTTTGAGATTTTGATATTTTAGTTCTAAGCTTCACATACTATAAATATAAAAAAATACAAAAATGGTATTGCTGTGTGGTCTTCGTGTAAAGAAAGAAGTATAACGAAGAGACTGACTTGCGGAACTTTGGCGGAAACAACTGAAAGAACATGCTCGCACAGCCTGCAGACCTGTGTTCACAATCGTAGTGTTCAGTAAAATCTACATCACTACGTTACTACATCACTCTGCAGCTCTCATCTAAAAAGAATGCCTTTCAGTGGAAGGTCGCAAGTTCAATTTTTAGTAAGGCTTATTTGAAAGTGTTCTGTTAATAGTTTTGACATGAAAAATATTAGCTGCTAATGACTCACCATGTGCATCAGGAGCGCGACATGAAATGAGTGTCCGGCAGATGCAGAGATCAACGTTCTATGGGATATATGTATTACACTTAACAAAATCGAAATCGTGGACATTCAATTAATGTTCAAAACAAATCATTACCTTGCACCATGAAAAGCCGGCCGCTGTGGCCGAGCGGTTATAGGCACTTCAGTCCGGAACCGCGCTGCTGCTACGGTCGCAGGTTCGAATCCTGCCTCGGGCATGGATGTGTGTGATGTCCTTAGGTTAGTTAGGTTTGAGTTGTTCTAAGTCTAGGGGACTGATGACCTCAGATGTTAAGTCCCTTAGTGTTTAGAGCCATTTGAACCATTTTTTTGCACTATGAACAACGAATGAAAAATGGACGTCACAGTGATCACAAAGCTTCGCACCATCAGCATCGAAGGCGAACTCCTTTGGAGATACAAACCGTGCATGATGTTCAGCTAGGTATCCACTGTTAAAAAATGCTTGTACAACCATATTGGTGTAACGGGGTGATGAGAGCTGATGGAATGTGATGACACGCAACCGAATGCTAAACAGTCTGTGGTGTAGCTTATCGTGAAACTGGCTGTGCTTTTAGGCGTAGCTACAGACCGTGCGGTAATGTGTTTTGTTGACACGGAAAAACGAACGTCCAGAGGCTGAATTTGTCCAGTGGTTCCAGGTGGTATGAACTGCAATGTCACACTTTTTCCGGGAAGATTGGTTTGGTCTAAGGGAGCATGATTTCTATATGCAGACCAGCAATCAAGCAAAAGCACGTTACTTTGCCGAGCTAGTGGCCATAAACGGTGGTTATACCATAGTTCTAGTCCTCTTTTGCCCATTTTCTCAATCTTACTTACTGTGACGTAAATATACCCTACTGCCCTTGCAAAAATCTCACAAATCTGTTTCACAGAAGAAGACCGCACTGTAGTTCCTTCTCTATATTGTCGCCCGGATTACAAAATGGTAGATATCGAAGTAGATGACAGAGGGATACAAAAACAATTAAAAATCGCTCGAAAGAGGAAAAGCCGCTGGACCTGATGGGATACCAGATCGGTTGTACACAAAGTACGCGAAGGAACTTGCCCCTCTCCTTGCAGCGGTGTACCGTGGGTCTTAGAAGAGCGTAGCGTTCCAAAGGTTTGGAAAAGGGCACAGGTCATCCTCGTTTTCAAGAAGGGACGACGAACAGATGTGCAGAACTATAGACCTATATCTCTAACGTCGATCAGTTGTAGAACTTTGGAACTCGTATTATGTTCGAGTATAATGACTTTCCATGAGACTAGAAATCTACTCTGTAGGAATCAGCATCGGTTTCAAAAAAGACGATCGTGTGAAACCCAGCTCGCGCTATTCGTCCACGATACTCAGAGGGCCATAGAGACGGGGTCCCAGGTAGATGCCGTGTTTCTTGACTTCCGCAAGGTGTTCGATACAGTTCCCCACAGTCGTTTAATGAACAAAGTAAGAGCATATGGACAATCAGACCAATTGTGTGGTTGGATTGAAGAGTTCTTAGATAACAGAACGCACCATGTCATTCTCAATGGAGAGAAGTCTTCCGAAGTAAGAGTGATTTCAGTTGTGCCGCAGGGGAGTGTCGTAGGACCGTTGCTATTCACAATATACATAAATGACCTTGTGGATGACATCGGAAGTTCACTGAGGCTTTTTGCGGATGATGCTGTGGTGTATCGAGAGGTTGTAACAATGGAAAATTGTACTGAAATGCAGGAGGATCTGCAGCGAATTGACGCATGGTGCAGGGAATGGCAATTGAATCTCAACGTAGACAAGTGTAATGTGCTGCGAATACATAGAAAGAAAGATCCCTTATCATTTAGCTACAATATAGCAGGTCAGTAACTGGAAGCAATTAATTCCATAAATTATCTGGGAGTACGCATTAGGAGTGATTTAAAATTGAATGATTATATAAAGTTGATCGTCGGTAAAGCAGATGCCAGACTGAGATTCATAGGAAGAATCCTAAGGAAATGCAATCCGAAAACAAAGGAAGTAGGTTACAGTACACTTGTTCGCCCACTGCTTGAATACTGCTCGCAGGTGTGGGATCCGTACCAGATGGGGTTGATGGAAGAGATAGAGAAGATCCAACGGAGAGCAGCACGCTTCGTTACAGGATCATTTAGTAATCGCGGAAGCGTTACGGAGGTGATAGATAAACTCCAGTGGAAGACTCTGCTGGAGAGACGCTCAGTAGCTCGGTACGGGCTTTTGTTGAAGTTTCGAGAACATACCTTCTCCGAGGAGTCAAGCAGTATATTGCTGCCTCCTACGTATATCTCGCGAAGAGACCATGAGGATAAAATCAAAGAGATGAGAGCCCACACAGGGGCATACCGACAATCTTTCTTTCCACGAACAATATGAGACTGGAATAGAAGGGAGAACCGATAGAGGTACTCAAAGTACACTCCGCCACACACCGTCGGGTGGCTTGCGGAGTATAGATTTAGATGTAGTTGTAGATTTAGAAGGAATAGTAGGGGCAGAGCACCTCTAACTTCTCGCAGCACAATAAATAACTTTCCGGCCATTTTACCATCCAGATTAACTGTCGGCATGATTGTGTACGGAGGCGTTAAGGGAATGATGGTAGCTGATACAACTCTCTCGGTACCTCTAATTTCAGGGTTCCTTTCATATGCGTTTCATCTTCAAATCCCGATTGGCCGAGGTTGAAAACAAATTCCTTACTGAAGGATGAGATAGTTTGTTTATCGCGTCTACAAACTTTCAGGTTGACCTCGTAGTTTGCTGTGTAACGCCGAGTTGACACTTTGAAATTTCGTTACCTCACATCTTCCAGTTCTGTAGCACTGTTTGAAGATGTGCAACCATCCACTGCTTCCCGTGAAATCACTGTATGCTGAGCCGCGCGCAGTATGTTGTGCTTATCGTAGTATGTCACTACCAAGCACATCTTGCAAGTTGTATCTAGCATCCTTGAAGCGCTTATAGTTTTTGCCATTAGTGCGGATTGTCCTCCCTTGAACTTCCGCAGTTTTTCTTATGCACTGCACAGTCACATTGCTGCGAACCCATTCGAAATCTGTTCATAATTTTTTTGTTATTATGACATAGATGACCTTCCAAATACCTAATTTTGTATAGCATCCGCTCCTTGGACAACGATTGTCCTTCACGACTTTTCATTGCAAACGAGATTTGAGGCTCCTTGTCCGACATGCATGATGCATAGCTCGGCATCTATTTCAGCATCACTTCCACTTGTTAATCACGTATCATCATGATTGTACTCCACATGTACATTATCCACACAGTCAAGCTTATACAACATCACACATTCCACTCACTCATCTTGAGGGAATGCTAACATTTCATCTGCCACTTCTTTCTCACTCTGTGCAATTCCTTGGGTTACTTTCTGACGAAATGTCAACATCAGCAGCTGTGTTGTAGATATAATGCAATGCTTGCTTTGTTTATCATTGCCGTTGCTCTAGTTGTTGGTTGGCTGGTTGATTTAGGAGACAGGACCAAACAGCGAGGTCATCGATCCCATCAGATTAGGGAAGGGTGGGGAAGGAAGTCAGACATTTCCTTTCAGAGGAATCATCCTGGCATTTGCCTGATGGGATTTGGGGAAATCACAGAAAACCGAAATCAGGGTGGCCAGATGAGGGTTAGAACCATCATCCTCCCACATCCTAGTCTAGTATGCTGACCACTGCACCACCTCGGTTGGTGTTCTGCTTCATATCATCACCACTAGCACTGTAGCACAGTTGTGAGTCACTCATCGAACTACGCTACAAGGCCTCAGCTGTGCTCACCATTGTATATCTCCAGGCCTGCCCACTGCTGAAGTAGCCTCGTTCTGTGCTCACCATTGGATATCTCCATTCCTTCCCCCTGTTTCTATAGCCTAAGGCTGTGGTCACCATTGGATATCGCCAGTCCTTTCCCCTGTTTCAGTAGCCTCATGCTGTGCTCACCAGTGGATATCTCCAGTCGTTTCCCCTGTTGCCATAGCCTCATGCGCTGCTCGCCATTGGATATCTGCAGTCCTGCTCCCTTCTTCCATTGTTGTTGTTGTTGTGGTCTTCAGTCCTGAGACTGGTTTGATGCAGCTCCCCATGCTACTCTATTATGTGCAAGCTTTTTCATCTCCCAGTACTTACTGCAACCTACATCCTTCTGATTCTGCTTAGTGTATTCATCTCTTGGTCTCCCTCTACGATTTTTACCCTCCACGCTGCCCTCCAATGCTAAATTTGTCATCCCTTGATGCCTCAGAACATGTCCTACCAACCGGTTCTTTCTTCTTGTCAAGTTGTGCCACAAACGCCTCTTCTCCCCAATTCTGTTCAATATCTCCTCATTAGTTATGTGATCTACCCATCTAATCTTCAGCATTCTTATGTAGCAGCACATTTTGAAAGCTTCTATTCTCTTCTTGTCCAAACTATTTATCGTCCATGTTTCACTTCCATACATGGCTACACTCCATACAAATACTTTCAGAAACGACTTCCTGACACTTAAATCTTTATTCGATGTTAACAAATTTCTCTTCTTCAGAAACGCTTTCCTTGCCATTGCCAGTCTTTATTTTATATCCTCTCTACTTCGACCATCATCAATTATTTTGGACCCCAAATAGCAAAACTCCTTTACTACTTTAAGTGTCTCATTTCGTAATCTAATTCCCTCAGCATCACCCGATTTACTTCGACTACATTCCATAATCCTTGTTTTTCTTTTGTTGATGTTCATCTTATATATCCGCCTTTCAAGACACTGTCCATTCCATTCAACTGCTCTTCCAAGTCCTTTGCTGTCTCTGACAGAATTACAATGTCATCGACGAACCTCAAAGTTTTTACTTCTTCTCCATGGATTTTGATACCTACTCCGAATTTTTCTTTTGTTTCCTTTACTGCTTGCTCAATATACAGATTGAATAATATCGGGGAGAGGCTACAACCCTGTCTCACTCCCTTCCCAACCGCTGCTTCCATTTCACGCCCCTCGACTCTTATAACCGCCATTTGGTTTCTATACAAATTGTAAATAGCCTTTCGCTCCCTGTATTTTACCCCTACCACCTTTAGAAATTGAAAGAGAGTATTCCAGTCAACATTGTCAAAAGCTTTTTCTAAGTCTACAAATGCTAGAAACGTAGGTTTGTCTTTCGTTAATCTATTTTCCAAGATAAGTCGTAGGGTCAGTATTGCCTCGCGTGTTCCAACATTTCTTCGGAATCCAAACTGATATTCCCCGAGGTCGGCTTGTACCATTTGCCATTAGCAGCCATTATTGTGGTTGCATGGTAGACAATACAAGTGGCGTCGAATGCTGCCATTAGCCTTTTGCCACCTTGCACTCGAAGGGTACCTTTTAAGTGCTTTGCAGAGGTTTCATACCACTTCCAGACTATTTCTTGACAGTGAAACTCTTCAGTAGCGCGAGGAGAAAAAGGAACATCTAATACCTTCTATGTGTGAGCTCTGATTTCTTTTTTTTATCACGATGATCTTCACTGCATGTGCTAACAGGGATCAACAAAATAATGTCGCCTTCGGCGTGGAACGCTGGTGATTGAAGTTTCGTGAAAAGATATTGCAACAACGGAAAATGACTTGGTTTTAATGCTTGCCAACCCTAACTGATGTGTCATGTCCATAACAGTCTCTCCCCTACATCGCGACAATACCGCAACAAGAATAACAGGTCAGAGTGGGCGCAATTTTAATAAGCAATTTGAATAACATGTACATCTCGCCTGCCCCAAAACAGTTCATCTGAAAGAAACAGCTCGCTCTATTTCTATAAGGATTTTGCGTATTGTGATTAAAGAAACGAAAGGCAATGTTTTAAATTTTTTGGAGTAAATCCATGAAAGCGAATCCCAGGTTCAACTTTGAATAATCAGATTGAATTGAGACACTACAATATCCTATCGAATTTTATCTGAATCCTCGCCAATATTACTAGGATGGTTTTCAGGTTAATCTATCAAGGATATAATACTCAAGTACTTTTTATTTCGTGATTTTATAATACTAAGATACTAATGTAATATACATTGTTTTATCTTTTATGTCCACAATGGACCACGAATTTTTAAAGTTGTGTAACGCAGTTACGCGCATTCTACTGTTTTCCTTGTTATGACTGCCTCCTCACAGTTGTTCGTGTGTCTACTTTGTTTTCCTCTTCGGCACCGTGGCCTTCCGTCTTCCAGTGTATTTCTTGCCTCCATGGGCTGCTTTCACCACATCCGCCTCTCAGTCACACGGCGGATGTAAGCAAGTCACACAGGATTTTAAGCTTTTCTTACGTCGGTTTCATAGAGCTGGTGGCTACCGAATTCGGTAATATATCCTACAGTATGTTATGTGGTAAGGTATTTTTCAGATTGCTTCCATTCTCGACATTTCGGTTCCATACTACTGAATTAATTTTTGGATAATATCTTCCCGTGTAGATAGAGTACTTGTCCTAGACGTTAGTTAATTTTTGGGCATTTTATCCCCGTCCACATTACTGTGCCATTCGTTGTGTTTTTCCACTTTTTTTGGGTCTGGCTCATTCGGCAGTCATACTTTGTACACTTTCGACGAATATCTTTAGGGTGTAGTTCCACTTATTATGATAACCATCCAACACGGTTTGACTCTTAGCGAGTGCCGAATGCTGAGACTTTGTTATGAAAATATAACCGTCGTTTTTTGTGTTTCTACCATTTAATACAGTTTCACACAATGATTTATATATTTGGCAGATACAGCTGGTGATGCGTCTAGTGAAGTCAGACCCGCAGCTGCCAATACAGCACCTCCGTAGAGCTACGCCGCTTTTGGCAGTACCTCAACATTGTGAATTTTTTAATTGTTATGATTTTTATGGTAGTTTAAACGGTTATTGACTGTTGACTGCTTTTATAGTTTTTCGTAATACAAAACTCGCTGCCCTTCTTTCAACTTTTGCGACGTCCTTCGTCAGTTCTCTCTGGTAATTATCGGCTGGGGTAGCTTTGAGTGCCCTATATACAGGGTGATCAAAAAGTCAGTATAAATTTGAAAACCGAATAAATCACGGAATAATGTAGATGGAGAGGTACAAATTGAGACACATGCTTGGAATGACATGGGATTTCATTAGAACCAAAAGAAAATACAAAAGTTTAAAAAATGTCCGACAGATGGCGCTTCATCTCATCAGAATTGCAATAATTTGCATAACAAAGTAAGACAAAGCAAAGATGATGTTCTTTACAGGAAATGCTCGATATGTCCACCACCATTCCTCAACAATAGCTGTAGTCGAGGAATAATGTTGTGAACAGTACTGAAAAGCGTGTCCGGAGTTATGGTGAGGCATTGGCGTCGGATGTTGTCTTTCAGCATCCCTAGAGATGTCGGTCAATCACGATACACTTGCGACTTCAGGTAAGCCCAAAGCCAATAATCGCACGGACTGAGGTCTGTGGACCTGGGAGACCAAGCTGGACGAAAGTGGCGGCTGAGCACACGATCATCACCAAACGACGCACGCAAGAGATCTTTCACGCGTCTAACAATATGGGGTGGAGCGGCAGCCTGCATAAACATCGTACGTTCCAGCAGGTGTTTATCAGCCAGGCTGGGGATGATGCGATTCTGTAACATATCGGCGTACCTCTCACCCATCACGGTAGCAGTTTTGGTGTCCAGCGCCATCTGTCGAACATTTTGTGAACGTTGTTTTTTTTTTGTTCTAATGAAACCCCATGTCATTCCAAGGATGTGTGGCAATTTTTACCTCTATATCTACATTATTCCGTGGATTATTAAGTTTTCAAATTTATACTGACTTTTTGATCATCCGGCACATTTTGAATTGTTCTGTGCAGTGCAGAAGCCATTTCCCATTGTACAACCCTTGCTGTATCTTTTTCTCGCATTTTCTTTCTTCATAAGCTCTGCTTCCGAGACAGCACAACTTTCGTACCTTCTGAAGACTAATTCTGTCTGAGTTAAAGATTTTGACACCCATCTCGACCGTCTGCTGACCGCAACACTACCTGATAGCGCCGATTTTCTGACCGTGAGAAACGATTCTCACACTGAACTAGGCCTTTACTTCTATCGTTTTAGAACTCTGCCACTCGGCAAGGTGAGTACAGAACACTGGCACGGAAGGTTTATGCCAAAGAAAGTTTTGAGTTTCTAGCGTAAGCAGGTCGTCGCGATATCTGAACCGGTTGAATGCACTTGTTTACATGTATTTCTTTATCGGGGTATCTCTCTAGAGATTACGGGCCAGACACGGCCGCTCTGTTGAGATAGGCTGATAAGGGCCGGACTGTGTAAACGTTCGGAGCGAAATCCACGGCGTAAACAAGTTATTCAAAATGTTCAAATGTGTGTGAAATCTTATGGGACTTAACTGCTAAGGTCATCAGTCCCTAAGCTTACATACTACGTAACCTCAACTATCCTAAGGACAAACACACACACCCATGCTCGAGGGACGACTCGAACATCCGCCGTGATCAGCCGCACAGTCCATTACTGCAGCGCCTCAGAACGCTCGGCTAATCCCGCGCGGCAAACTTGTTGTTTCAGAAACTCTTTGTCTGCCGCTGTCGCCGAATAACATTTGGTGGGCTCCTTCATTACGTTACGCACCTGTCGTTGTGATCCTGAGTACAAAGATTGGCTTGATTCATCTCTCCATGCTGCTCTATCCTCTGCTAGCCTCTTCATTTGCGAATAACTGCGCAATCTACATCCCTCTGAATCTTCTTACTGCATTCATCTTTCGGCCTCCCTCTACAATTCTTACCCCCCTCCCCCTCCTGCTCTCTATTTCCCTCTGTTAGTAAATTAACGATCGCGATGCCTGAGGTTGTGTCCTAACAACCGATTCCATCGTTTGGTCAAGTTTTTCCATAAATTTCTATTTTCACCAGTTCGGATCAGCAGCTCTTCATCAGTTATGCAATCTACCCTGTGATCTTCAGCATCCTTCTGTAGCGCCGCATTTCACAAGCTTCTATTCTCTTCTTGTGTGAACTGCTTATCGTTCACTTTCTCTTGACACACGCTTGAAATAACACGGGGTTTTATTAAAAAGAAAAAGAGGACACGAAATGACCAAAAGAAGGCGCTTCAGATGATACATGGCGTCTCAAAAGAACTTTTATACGAGGGTTGGAACTCTAATAGTGGCAACTATTTATTTACAGCTCGTACAAAATAGATACGTGTTTCAAAGTTCCACTGACCTTCAAAGTAGTCACCAGAATTGTGCCACCGATATGAAAGTCGTAGGGTACTCTTAGCAATGGCATTGCGTTGACAGTTTTAGCGGCGCAGTCTATTGCCCGACGAATTTGTAGTTCTGAAACGCATGCCGGGAAGTGTTTCCTTCAGATTAGAAATCGAATTGAACTTGTTGTTGTTGTGATCTTCAGTCCTGAGACTGGTTTGATGCAGCTCTCCATGCTACTCTATCCTGTGCAAGCTTCTTCATCTCCCAGTACCTACTGCAACCTACATCCTTCTGAATCTGCTTAGTGTATTCATCTCTTGCTCTCCCTCTACTGTTTTTACCCTCCAAGCTGCGCTCCAATACTAAATTGGTGATCCCTCGATGTCTCAGAACATGTCCTACCAACCGATCCCTTCTTCTTGTCAACTTGTGCCACAAGCTCCTCTTCTCCCCAATTCTATGAAATACCTCCTCATTAGTTATGTGATCTACCCATCTAATCTTCGGCATTCTTCGGTAGCACCACATTTCGAAAGCTTCTATTCTCTTCTTGTCCAAACTATTTATCGTCCATGGTTCACTTCCATACAAATACTTTCAGAAATGACTTCCTGACATTTAAATCTATACTTGATGTTAACAAATTTTTCTTCTTCAGAAACGCTTTCCTTGCCATTGCCAGTCTACATTTTATATCCTCTCTACTTCGAGCATCATCAGTTATTTTGCTCCCCAAATAGCAAAACTCCTTTACTACTTTAAGTGTTTCATTTCCTAACCTAATACCCTCTTGAACTTACGAGGCCTTAAGTCAGGAGAGACCAGTAATGGTATAGCACTTAGCAGCCCCATCAGTCAAACAAGTCAGCAACAGCTTGCACAGTACGTGCTTGATTATTGTCCTGCAAAATGGTCAGGTCCTGCAGAAAGTGTCACCGCTTCTGTCTCTATGCTGCTCATTTTCGGAACACAACCTACGACCAAGGGTCAGTGGAATGCACCTCACATGTCTCCGGGTCAATAAACCATGTCTGTTCAGCCGTCTGTAGACTGTGTGTCGTCTCCAGTGGCTGCGGTAAGGTCCCGAGCAAGACTACCTACAGTACTCCGTGGCCGTCTGCGGGTACTGATGGTGAGATATGTCTTCTTGTGGTGTTGTAAGCTGTGGACGTCCCGTACTGTAGCGGCTGGACACGTTTCCTGTCTGCTGGAATCGCTGCCATAATTTTGAGTACACCCTTTGTGGCAAACGGAGGGCCCGTGCTACGACCTGCTGTGTTTGACCAGCCTCCAGTCGTCCTAGTATTTTATCCCTCATAATATCAATATGTGTTCTTTGAGCCATTTTCAACACACAGTCACCATTAGCTCGTCTGAAAACGTCTGCACACTTACCCGCTGCACCGTACTCTGACATGCACCAACACACCTCTGCGTACGTGGACTGCTGCCAGCGCCACCGTGCGACGACCACAGGTCAAATGCACCGCATAGTCACACCGCGAGATGATTTAAACCCACAAACCGCCCACCAGAGCGTTGTTTCACCATGTATCAGCATTATCCTTAATTTATGAGCATGAGTGTAAATGGGACTATGTACACAGAGAAGGGCAGCACGAATAGTTACAGGTTTGTTTGACCTGTCGGAGTGTTACAGTGATGCTGAAGAAACTAAACTGGCAGACTTTTCAAGATAGACATAAACTATGCCGAGAAAGTCTACTCACAATGTTTCTAGAATCGGCTTTTTGATTACTCTGTGAATATACTGCAACCCCTTACGTAACGCTTACGTAGTTATCGTGAGTACAAGATTAAAATAACGACATCACGCACAGAGGCGTTCAGACAATCATTCTTCCCACGATCCATACGTGAATGGGTTGGAAAGAAATCACAGTAACTGCCATGCATTTCGCGGTGGTTTGAAGAGTATGGAAGTAGATGTAGCTACAGGATGAGTTAAATCCACGCCACACCGTGATTTTCTCATCTTGCTGTGGGGTTTCCACGACAGTTCAAGGATTCTCGGTAGCCCAAATTCTGTTGTTCTGGGTGTTGACAGACCCTGGGAGTGCAAAATGGGCTTCATTGGTCCATAACACGCTAGACAACCAGTCGTCATCTTCGCCAATTTTTTGAAGCGCCCACACCGCAAATACTCTCCGCGTCACAAAATTAGTGGCTAACAGATCATGAGACGCTGGATTTTGTACGGATGGTATTGGTGGGTACGCCTTAGTACTCTCAAAACAATAGCGCGTGGGATGCCGGCGTGACGTGCGACTTCACGAGCGCTGACCTCACCATGCGGAGATGAACTCGCCAAGGTCTCCATTTCTTCCTGAAGTGTCCGAGCAGCAGCAGCACCTGTGTCTGGTCGCCCACTACGAGGCCCATCAGCTAAACAAGCGATGGCTTCGAACTTCGCCATCATTTTCCTCACAGCGGCACTAGTCGCTGGACCTTTACCCGTTCGAATATACAGTAAAACCTGCTCAAAACTGAATCGCCTGGGGCTGCAATAATTTTCCATATTGGACAAGTTTGTGGATTGCACAAAACTCACTGGGCTACGTAAAATTTGTCACGTATCCTGCACAAAAGTACAGTAAATTTTTTTAATTATGCATATACCGTATTTATGTACCTTCACCCCAGCACAGTAGACGTTCATTTTCTATATATTGGACAATAGACCACTGGACTATTACACTAATTGATAAATAAGACGGCATTTCTATATTTTTACTAGAACTTTAAATTCGTTTATTATTGTTTATACATACATATTATTCCTATGTTTATTTGCTTTACATTTCGCTTTTTTCGCCAGATACCAATGAGGGAAACTCCTTTTAATTTCCTGTTCAAAATTTTTTTCTAGGCAATTTTTTTACACCATGCAATAGTTCCAACACGTTCGGAGAATTTGAGTGTGCTGCAAATTGCATAACATCATTTGTGCGTGCAATGACTTCTTCAGGCGTATTAATTTTTCTAGGGACATCATATTGCTCCTGTCCTCCTTCCTTTGTTTCTTCTTCATCATCATCCTCTGTGTTGCGGATTTCTATTAAATCTGTTGTCGAAGTGAATGTGGATTGAGTTGACAGACAGTCATCACTTCGGATGTAATCATCTGCATTACATGAAATGTTTCTTATTTTCATTCAATGCTGCTGCATTTTCTTGAACTTCGATGGCCGCAGAAGCGTCTTGCTCTTGACCCCCAAACGCCACTTTGTTGAAGCACTTGGAGACAGTTTCGGGTTTTATTTCGTTTACTGTCAAACCAATCCAATGTACTGCATCCGGGGCAGACTGTTTTGCCGCCTTTCCAGTCACCACTGGCGTCTTCATTTCACGTAACATGTTTCCACACAGCAATACAGTGAGTCTTTTCTTGGACATTTTCCGCCAGTCCACTTTTCACAGCAAATTGCTAGCGATTTTGAAGTGAGCTCGAGATAAAACTGTCACGTTTCATCGGCAATGAACACGTCTTCCGGGACATAATTCACAATTAAGTTAGACAGTACTGTCTTCCATTCTCTTGCTACACTTTCCTGCACATCCCTGTCTTCCCGACACACTTCATTCCACACGATGTGCCTAGCTTGGAAACTGTCCAGGCATCCTGCATGTGAGTTAACGAGCATTTCGAACTCATTTAAGTATATGGCCGACAGAGTCAGCCCTCAGGAATTGTGAAACGAACCCTGTCGTCCAGGATAGCGTGCATCACAAAGGGCGCAGATTCACCACGAGATGGCGTCTATTGAGGCCTAAGCGCTGTAGTGTGCGAGTGAGACAGACGAGAACCTACGTCATAGGGGAAACCCAGTAGAAGGCTTTTGTGGCCAAGGAGCTGTAGCACGTGGAATTGATGGCATTTCCAGCAAAATACTAAAAGCTTGTTCTCAACAGATAAGTAAGATTCTCAGCTACCTGTGTAATAGCTCTCTGGAACAGGGCATTTTCCCTGATAGACTGAAATATGCTATTGTTATACCTTTGCATAAAAAAGGTGATAGATCTGATGTCAACAGTTACCGTCCAATCTCCCTTCTAACAGCTTTATCCAAAACGTTTGAGAAAGTAATGTATTCAAGAATAGCTTAACATATCTGTAAAAATGAAGTACTAACAAAATGTCAGTTTGGTTTCCAGAAAGGTTTTTCAACAGAAAATGCCATATATGCTTTCACCAATCAAATTTGGAATGATCTGAATAACCGAACACTACCCATTGGGATTTTTTGTGATCTCTCAGAGGCTTTTGATTGTGTAAATCATAAAATTCTGCTAGACAAGCTAAAGTATTATGGCATGAGTGGGACAGTGCACAAATGGTTTAATTCGTATCTAACTGGAAGAGTGCAGAAAGCTGAAATAAGCAGTTCTCATAATATGCAAAGATCAGCACATTCCTCAAACTAGGGAACTATCAAGAATGGGGTTCCACAAGGGTCGGTCTTGGGTCCTTTGTTGTTCTTAATATATATTAATGACTTGCCATTCTATATTCATGAAGAGGCAAAGTTAGTTCTCTTTGCTGATGATACTAGTAATCACATCTGACAAACAAGAAGTAACTGATGAAATTGTCAATAATGTCTTTCAGAAAATTACTAAGTGGTTCCTTGTAAACGGACTCTCACTGAATTTTGATAAGACACAGTACATACAGTTCCATACAGTAAATGGTATGACGCCATTAATAAATATAGACCTTAATCAGAAGCGTATAGCTAAGGTAGAATATTCAAAATTTTTAGGTGTGTCCATTGATGAGAGATTAAATTGGAAGAAACACATTGATGATCTGCTGAAACGTTTGAGTTCAGCTACTTATGCAATAAGGGTCATTGCAAATTTTGGTGATAAGCATCTTAGTAAATTAGCTTACTACGCCTATTTTCACTCATTGCTTGCATATGGCATCATATTTTGGGGTAATTCATCACTGAGGAAAAAAATATTTATTGCACAAAAGTGTGTAATCAGAATAATAGCTGGAGTCTACCCAAGACCACTCTGCAGACATTTATTTAAGGGTCTAGGGATATTCACAGTAGCTTCTCAGTATATATACTCTCTTATGAAATTTGTTATTAACAACCAAACCCAATTCAAAAGGAATAGCAGTGTGCATAACTTCAATACTAGGAGAAAGGATGATCTTCACTATTAAAGATTAAATCTAACTTTGGCACAGAAAGCGGTGAATTATACTGTCACTAAAGTCTTTGGTCACTTACCAAATAGTATCAAAAGTGTGACAGATAACCAACAAGTATTTAAGAAGAAATTAAAAGAATTTCTGAATGACAACTCCTTCTACTGCATAGAGGAATTTTTAGGTATAAATTTAAAAAAAAAGAAAAAACCAAACAAAAAAATTATAAAAAAAATTAAAAAAAAAACAAAAAATAAAAAAGTTGTTATATTAACTTAATTATGTTGTTAAATTAACTTAATTATGTCATGTCCTGGAAAATTTGACTCATTCCACATCATTACGAAGTATCGTATTCATGATCCATGGAACTAGTATTAATCAAATCTAATCTAATCTAATATGGCGGACCTACAGTCGGCCATAAAGGGAAGCATTAATGGAAACTATTTAATTCTGTAGTAATTCAGGGAATGAAGCCACAGTAATTTTAATCTGCCATCCTCCATAAATTTTCATGGTGATCCCAATAAAACTTGAATATTGATCGTCTCTATAATAGTTTAGGATTTATTGTTAAAGTGAAATTAACAAGTTTTTTAACAAAGACCTGAATGCTAAAATCTGAACGCTCTGGTCGAGCTTAACAATCGGCATTTCATATGGAAGCGAATCATTCAAACGACAAACGTTGTAAATATCAACTCTGTAACTTTATTTGTTTGAAAGATATAGTAAATTTAAGTTAGCAGTGTTTTCAGTTAAGCATCAGATCATCATTTCCTCCATACAAAACAAATTCAACGATGACAGCATGACACCTTATTGAATCATTAGGTAATAGAATATTTATTGTAAAGTTTAGTGCATAATAGTTACTTTTGTTCTTTATTTATCAGGAAGTGCAGTGGTGCAAGGCTACTGGTAGTGACATTCAAAGTTATGAAGGAAATTATATTGGTTGTATGTAAAAGAATTTAACGTTTATTATGTAATGGATATTATTGTTACTTTATTTAGAACGTGAAAAAAGGTCAAGCTTTGATTATTTAAATATGTTAAAATGTAAAACAATGTAGAATAAGCTGTAGCCAATCAGATGGGCGGCTTCAGGAAAGGGAACTGCCCCAGTCAGTTGAGCGCCTGTGTTCGGCACGTGGGAAAGCAGCCGGGGACGGGCATACGGACAGTGATGTTGGAGACGCGAAAGCAGACAGTTCGGCTGGAGACACGAAAGGGTACAGTTCGCATTGAGAAGCGAAAGCGGACAGTCGGTCTTTAGGCAGACTTAGAAAATTTCGCGTTGTGAGGTATCACGGGACTTAGTCTCTGAGCGGTGAGCAGCCGCACACATGGTATGAACTCCAACTTTTCGTGTAAATGACGAGGTGGAGTATCGGACTTGTGTTTTGTCATGACATTGTGAATGATCAAACTGTGTCAAATGGATATGCGCACGAGTGTAGCAGTAACTCTAAATACGACCACTTTCGCTATTAGTTTGCTTTCTGAATAACCATATTCTAACCAAATCGCAACTGTGTGACCTACATCATTTATGGGTCGTTAATTTAGCACCAGATATTATTATTACTGTTGTTATATGTTATATTAACATTGAATGTTTCATATAATTTCGCAAAGTTGCCATCAGCCAGACAATTTAACCAAAGGATGACAAGTGTCTAATTTAGGGAGAGTAATGCGACACGAGCGGTTCAACCTCTAGAAGAGTTTGAGCCAAGACATTTCCACGAAGAGGAACCACATGTGAGCCCGAATGTCTTAGGGATGTTAGCTCGCAATCCCACACTTCCTCTCTTAGGACCATCGCCCAGCACGCAGCGTGGAGTGGCGCGCTGTTTACTGGTTGCGGGCGGTGTCTGTCCACCGGTGGGGCTTTGCGAGCGCTAAGCCGCTCTCACGCGGGATAACAACGTCAGACTCCCGCCGGCAGCCGAGCCGCTATCGACCCAACGGTGCGATATCGAATAGTCCAGCGTGCTGCCCAAGCCGCGATCATCAAAAGACCTCGTTCATCACAGATAGATTGAGACACTCTGGCATACGAAAACGGTTCAGTAATCTCCGGAACTTGGTCCACAAAATTTTTCCACACTTACCTCTTACTAGTTGTGCATGGTCTCCTTCGAAATACTCCCTTCCACAATAGTTGATACGCCGCTGCCAAGGCCGTTTCCACTACCGGAAGCAGTCTTGGTACGCCACTTGCTGCATCGCACGAAGCGCCGTCCGCGCATTTTCTTCTATCTCGTCTATCGTTGCATATCTTCGTCCTTTCAACGGGGTTTTCAATTTCGGAAATAAAAAAAAAAGTCCGCAGGGGCCAGATCTGGAGAGCACGGAGGATGAGACAGCACAGTGATTTCGTTTTTTTGTGCAATAGTTACACATCAACAGGGATCAACGTGCGGGTGTGTTCCCATGATGCAAGAGCAATCGTTTCGCCGCACTTCAGGCCTTTCCGTTCTCACATTTTCTCATACGCCTCGCAAGACGTCTCGATAGTACCATCGATTAATAGTTTGTCCCAGTGGCATGGCCAGCCGCGGTGGCCGTGCGGTTCTAGGCGCTCCAGTCCGGAGCCGCGCTGCTGCTACGGTCGCAGGTTCTTATCCTGCCTCGGGCATGGGCGTGTGTGATGTCCTTAGGTTAGTTAGGTTTAAGTAGTTCTAAGTTCTAGGGGACTAATGACCACAGCAGTTGAGTCTCATAGTTCTCAGAGGCATTTGAACCCAGTGGCATGACTTCGTGGTGAACCAGTCCTTCAGAACCAAACAAAGCTATTAGCACAGCTTTGACATTTGTCCTGACCTGACGAGCTGTTTTTGATCTTGGAGAACCATTCCGGACCCATTGTGAAGGCTGAACCTTGGTCTCACCCATGTCTCATCACCACTTATGATTTCCTTAAGGGGGGGGGGGGGGGGGGAATGGATTTTGGTCGGAAAAATCTATGTTGGGTGTGAATTTTATCGTGATAGCAGCGTTAAAAATGCCTTTAAAGTCTTAAACTGATTAACTCTGCATTGGCGCCCACTCCCACCTTTTCCGACATTTGGGACTCTGCTTGCTTCAGCGGAACTTTTGTCAGTGGGAAGGCTATATTGTTTCGATATCTTTGGCTGACATCTATACCTCGGGCTGACATCTATATCTTTGCCTGAAAACTTTCTTACATGTGGTTTATTTACGTTTTGACAATATTAACACATATTTGTAGGTAGAGGATTGAACTCACAAACCTTTACGTGGAAGTCACGATTTATGCATAATGGGTGGTGGAAAAACTGTGTTTAGGAAACGGAGGTTTCATGGAAATCGGTTTATCAACAAAAAACAGGAAGCATCTCGAAATGAAGAACATAAGCTCTCAGCTTCAGCATCGAATCTTGGGATAGGAGAATCGTACAGGTGAGCGAATGATGACATGGATTCCACTGGATTCAGACTTATTGATTTAGAGCTTCTCTGCCAGGCTATAAATTCTTCATGTTCATGTATTAGCTGTAAAAATACGGAAGGCATGATTGTTGTTGAAGAAAGAAGAATGGGAATAGCTTATGATTTTAAATTAATTTGTAATTCGTGTGGTTATCAATTTTCACTTTCCTCCTCCAAAAAAAGTGATACTGGTACCTATGAAAGCAATTTTAGGTTAGCATATGCTCTGAGGTGAATTGGACAGGGCAAGGAAGGAGGTAATTTATTGTGTGGTTTTCTGAACATGCCTCCACCTTCTGCAAGGTTTTAAAAAATAAATAAAGAACTGTCTGATGCTGTATTCGTAACTGCCGAAGTTTCTATGAAGAAAGCAGTGGAGGAATTGGTGGAAATACACCAAAAAGACATTGGTCCTGGGGTAGACATTTACGACAGCGAATCTTGTACAAATGTTACTGGCCTGTGTGTGTCTGTAGATGGGACCCGGATGAAAAGGGATCACACATCTCTGTATGGAGTTGCATCTGTTATTGGTATTCACTCAGGTAAAGTTTTAGATGTAGAAATTATGTCTAAATACTGCCACCAGTGTGCAACAAGGAAAATGTCCAACAATGAAGACAGTTAGAAACTGTGGCAAGAAAATCATGCAGTAGCATGCTCTAAAAATTATAGTGGTACAAGTGGGGGCATGGAGGCTGCTGCAGTTGTGAGGATGTTCTCCAGATCTGAGGACCAATATGATATTAGATATACTAAATACCTTGGTCATGGGGACTCCTCTTCGTTCAAAGGAGTAACAGATAAAGATCCGTACAATACAACAATAGAAAAGCTGGAATGTGTTGGCCTCATCCATAAGAGGCTTGGTGGTAGGCTTCGTAGCTTGCTGAAGGAGAAGATAGGCGAAGTACTTGAGGATGGAAAACTACTAAGGGGAAAAGGCAGGCTTACTCTGAAAGAAACTGATTCTCTTCAGTCATTTTAGGGGTGAGCTATCAGAAAAAACACACATAATTTAGAGGCAATGAGGCGTGCTGTGTGGGAATTTTTTTTTTCCGGAAACTATCCACTGACCAAACACCAATGCACAATCTGCATCCGAAAGACGATTGGTGTAAGTTCAACAACAGAAAAGAGACGTATTCACATAAACACTCATTACCAGATCCTGTTATGAATGCAATTCAGGTTTCTTGCAAACCCTGATATATTGAGGAAGTGTCTTCACGAAAGACACAAAAGGCAAATGAAAGCCTCAGTACTTTAATTTGGATTAGATGCTCAAAAAGGATACTCTGTGGACTTAAAGTACTCAAAATAGGTGTCTATGACGCAGTTTTATGTAACAATAACGGAAATAATGGCAGAATTGAAGTGCTGACGAGAGTTGGTATAGATCCTGGTGTGTTTCCAACAAAGGCATTTTACACCATCGACGAGAGCACGGTCAAGAAAGCTAACAGATCACACCTGCAAATACAGGCCAGTCAGATTCGAAGAGAAGAGAAGCCCGGAGGTTGAGGAGTATCAGTATGGATGATTTTAAAACAGAGGTAAGCCTATTACGTGTGGAAGTATGAGAATAAAATCTCTGAACCTCATTTTCTCTGTTTTACGTTTTTTACGTTATCAGAAGCCTTTTCTCAAAACGTACATGCGCTAATACTAATAAATTTTCAGGAACTATGCGCAATGTGTTGCTAAATTTAAATGTCGTGTGACTAGGGCCTCTCGTAGTATCTTTGCTTGACTGTTATTACGAGGTGCATTCAAGTTCTAAGGCCTCCTATTTTTCTTCTCCGGACTGGAAAGAGATAGAAACATGCGCATTGTTTTAAAATGAGGCCGCGTTCATTGTCAATACGTCCCAGAGATGGCAGCACTGTACGGCAGATGCAATTTTACCGCCAGCGGCGAGAATGAGAACTGTTTTAAATACTTAAAACGGAAACGTTTTCCTTACTTGAACAGTGTGCAATCATTCGTTTTCTGAATTTGCGTGGTGTGAAACAAATTGAAATTCATCGACAGTTGAAGGAGACATGTGGTGATGGAGTTATGGATGTGTTGAAAGTGCGTTCGTGGGTGCGACAGTTTAATGAAGGCAGAACATCGTGTGACAACAAACCAAAACAACCTCAGGCTCGCCCAAGCCGGTCTGACGACATGATCGAGAAAGTGGAGAGAATTGTTTTGGGGGATCGCCGAATGACTGTTGAACAGATCGCCTCCAGAGTTGGCATTTCTGTCGGTTCTGTGCACACAATCCTGCATGACGACCTGAAAATGCGAAAAGTGTCATCCAGGTGGGTGCCACGAATGCTGACGGACGACCACACGGCTGCCCGTGTGGCGTGTTGCCAAGCAATGTTGACGCGCAACGACAGCACGAATGGGACTTTGTTTTCGTCGGTTGTGACAATGGATGAGACGTGGATGCCACTTTTCAATCCAGAAACAAAGCGCCAGTCAGCACAATGGAAGCACACAGATTCACTGCCACCAAAAAAATTACGGGTAACCGCCAGTGCTGAAAAAATGATGGTGTCCATGTTCTGGGACAGCGAGGGCGTAATCCTTACCCATTGCATTCCAGAGGGCACTACGGTAACAGGTGCATCCTACGAAAATGTTTTGAAGAACAAATTCCTTCCTGCACTGCAACAAAAATGTCCGGGAAGGGCTGCGCGTGTGCTATTTCACCAAGACAACGCACCCGCACATCGATCTAACGTTACGCAACAGCTTCGTCGTGATAACAACTTTGAAGTGATTCCTCATGCTCCCTACTCACCTGACCTGGCTCCTAGTGACTTCTGGCTTTTTCCAACAATGAAAGACACTCTCCGTGGCCGCACATTCACCAGCCGTGCTGCTATTGCCTCAGCGATTTTCCAGTGGTCAAAACAGACTCCTAAAGAAGCCTTCGCCGCTGCCGTGGAATCATGGCGTCAGCGTTGTGAAAAATGTGTACGTCTGCAGGGCGATTGCGTCGAGAAGTAACGCCAGTTTCATCGATTTCGGGTGAGTAGTTAATTAGAAAATTAGAACTTGAATACACCTCGTACTTCTCGGTCGTGGTCTGTCGTAGAGCAGATGGTCGGGCAGTTCGGGCAAGGGGGTTCGGGTCATGAGGTCGGGCTGGTGGTCAGTTGGGGCGCGTCTGGAGCGCAGTCCGGACCCGCCAGTCGTGGAGCTGCAATGCGGCGCTGGTGCAGTCGGGTTGGAGCAGCAGTGAGGGCTGCATCGACGTGGCTCTTCCGAACATTGCTGCCACACATCACTTGAGCCAGGCCACGGTCTTGACGGTCTTGGTGGATTGTCGGTGGGTCGTCCTTCCGGACGACGCGTTTTGGCTCGTCGATCGTTCACGAGTCGGCTGTGTGTGTGTGCATCGACCACCGATTTGTCTTCGTGCGTGCTTAGTTACTGTTCGGTATCGTTCAGGTCTTCGTGCAAGTGTTTGTCAGGTTGTGTGTGTAGGTGGCGTTGTTTCCACTGACGACTTTTTTAGATGTTGTCGGCATTCTGAGGGAGTCAGTGGGAACGTGCGAGGAGGAGAGTTGACGGCGGCAGTTGGGGTGGTGAGTTGGGCCCTGGCAGTCTGTTGCAACGCGTCTGCAGCGCATCCCGGGCCAGCCAGTCGCCGGCTTGAAGCAGCAGTGAGCCCTGCGTGGACATCGCCCGCCCGACCGTCGCCGCCACGCATCACTCAAGCTGGGCCTGACTTTTGCTGCATTCTTGGTCGCTCGGTTGATCCGAGGACATCTCCGTGCGGCGTAGTCGACTGGGCCGCTGGCGGTCTCTGCGCAGTGTCGGAGTCTGTCTGGAGCTGCCCGATCGGTACGAGCATCGTCGCTCGCCGACCCAGGACGTGAAGGTTGAGTGGTTTTTAGCATTACGTTGTTGGTTCCGGCGTTGCTGTTGTGGGAGTTTTCCTGTGAGCAACAACGAGTGAAGTGTTCGAGATAGCCGCCGTCAGGTGGAATTGATCAAATTAATTTATTCATAGTCTAGTGTACCAGCGGAATTTTCTTCCTTGTGGCCGTTAGTGTTCTGGTTACCTGCCCTGGCAGCTAACGTAAATTCAGGCAGTGTCTTTTCCTCATCTGTTGTTGCTGCCCAACATCATGTGTAGTTTTGGCCGCTCAGCTCACATACGCATTTGTTTGAGGCTAGTGATACTTGTAATTTTTCTTTTTTTTTTTTTGGGGGGGGGGGGGGGGGGGGGAAGCTTGAATTCTCGTATACTCCGTCGTGGCAAGCAAGCGGTTGGTGGGTCGGTCCGTGACTGTAGGTTAGTTGTGGACCTTCAGCCCTGGAAACATGTTCTCAGAGTTTCCTTCAAGTCCAAACGTTATCGCCTTCTACTCTTGAAAGGTTACTGTAATTTCCTCTGAAAGATTTTACAAGTTATTGTGGGCCTACCGCCGTTGCTGTTGCAAAAAGGAAATTTGTAAACTTAATGTGTTGTTTTGCCGATTGTAGCAATATATATTTCCTTAATTTGCAGAATTTAACTTTGCGGCTTTCAGCCACCTTATTGCGTTTGTTTACCTCTTTCTGTGCTCCTTGCGGGCCATCAGCCCTTTTAGCATCTTAAAACATTGTGGCCTTCTGCCTTCAGTAATCATCATAGTATATTTGGGATTTTGAAGATTTAATCCGGCGGCCTTCAGCCGCTCAGCATGCCCATCTCATATATGTATACGATTTTTCTTATTCGTAAATTTAACTGTGTGTCATGTCTTTTCAAAATTGGACTTATTCTAAAGCATCTGTTAGGAGACTTTCAGCCGCGAAGTAAATTTAATCCTTTCAAAAGTGTATTTGTGAACTAAATGATAATAAATTACAATTGTGAAATGAATCCAACCGCAACTCCCTTGGCCCTTTCCACAATCCTAATTACCTGTTAGCCCTGCGTGATTTTGCAGGCGTTTCAATTGTCTATGAATAAAGGTGTCATACCTGTTTGTCTCATTGCGTATTTTTCTTTCAGTTACCTTCTCTACAATTGACACGTCATGCGGAAGTTACATTCACTAGTTGCGAGCGGAGTACCGCGCCCATGGCAGACTCCAACGTAGATGCGTCCACGTATCGAATTTGCTCATTGTAGACTCTAAACCAGTGCGGCAGACATATGAAATACACGAACGATGAATATGTGGATATGCTCCTGGTCCTTGGTGCATCTGATAACCGGCCTGGTGTTGCTCCTCATCAATATGCCGCTAGATATCCTTGTTGACGCCATCCAGATAAAACCCTGTTTCATCATCTGCAGTTGCACCTTCGGGAGTCAGGTTCTCTCCTTCCACCATCGCGTGACAGAGGTCATCCACGGACTCGCCATACTCCAACTACTAAGGAAGCTATTCTGGAGGTCATACACCAAGAACCTCAGCAAAGTACACGTAGCATAGTAAGGCAGCTGTGTGTCTCGCAACATATGGTTGTTAACGTGCTGCACGAGCAAGGGCTGCAGCAAATGGTTCAAATGGCTTTGAGCACTATGGGACTTAACATCTGTGGTCATCAGTCCCCTAGAACTTAGAACTACTTAAACCTAACTAACCTAAGGACATCACACACATCCATGCCTAAGGCAGGATTTGAACCTGCGACCGTAGCAGTCGCGCGGTTCCGGACTGAGCGCCTAGAACCGCTAGACCACCGCGGCCGGCAAGGGCTGCAGCCCTATCATTACCGCCGTCAGTAGATGAAATTCTGTGAATGGTTCCAACAGCAACAGAAAGCCAACAATGACTTCGTGAATACCATAATATGGTAGGATGATGCAGCATTCACTCGTGAGGGTGTCTTCAATATGCAAAATGCCCACCATTGGTGTGAGGTTAACCTGCACGTCACCTGCAACTGTGGATATTAAGGTCGCTTTGTTATCAATGTTTGGGCCAGAATATTGGAAGACAGGTGTTTTGGCCCCCAGCTGTTGCCTGACCAGTTGACTGCACAAAGGTATCATGCATTCCTCTCAAACTATCTGCCTGAAGCGCTGGAATATGTTCCACTACATGTTCGGCAAAGTATGTGGTTCCAACATGATGGTGTATCTCCGCACTCTGGAATTAATGTGCAACAGTATTTTGACTGAACATTTCCAGGGAAATGGCTCGGACGTGGAGATCCACGCGTATGGCCACCGCATTCGCCTGACCTAAATCCCCTTGATTTCTGTCTGTGGGGACACCTGAAGGAGCACGTGTACTCTACTTTTCCGACAAATGTGGAAGAATTGGTAGTGCGTGGTCATGCTGCCCTTGTTACTGTGGACTCAGCTTTGCTACAAAGGGTCCACAGCTGTATGATCTGGCGGGTTGCGCAATGTTTGGACGTGAAGGGGGTCGCATTGAGCATCTGTTGTTCTCAGGACAACGTATTCTGTTGTGAAGGTCATGCAGTCGCTAATATGGACATTATTATTGTCACTGGTTGCTAATGTGCGACATCTGAGCGGTCATATTACATGTAGGATAAATGACGAGTATATGTTGCATTATTGTACTTTGTTATCATATTTAGCATCTCGAAATTGATTTTTTTGTAGTTATTCTTCTTCCCTAGCCGTCCATGATTGCGAAAGTGTTGCCGGAGCAGGATTCTGTGTACAAACTGACCTCTCGATAACGTCCCATAAATGTTAGATGGGATTAATGCCGGGTGCTCCGGATGGCCAGATAATTCACTCGAACTGTCCAGAATGTTCTTCAAGCCAACCGTGAGTAATTGTGGCCCTGTGACATGGCGCATGCAGGCAATGTCGAGCTGGTAGAAAAGACAGTTGCGTCGGTCGTCTGCTGCCGTAACCCATCAACGTCAAATTTCGCAGCGCTGTCCTGACGGATACGTTCCTGGTACAACCCACATTGGTCTTAGCGGTTATTTCACGCAGTGTTGCTTGTCTGTTAGCACTCTGAGCGAACTCCTCCGCTCTCGATTGTTAAGTAAAGGCCGTCGCCCACTGCACTGTCCGTGAAGAGAGGTAATGCCTGAAGTTTGATATCCTCAGCACTATCTTAACTCTGTGGCTCTCAGAATATTGAAACGGAACGTTCCATGCCCCTAGCTCCAACTACCACTCCCCTTTCAAAGTGTGTTAATTTCCGTTCTGCGGCCATAATCACGTCTGACACTTTCTCACGTCAATCAGCTGAGTACAAATAACAGCTCCACTAATGCACTGCCCTTTTATACCACGCGTACGTAATACTACCGCCATCTATATACACTCCTGGAAATTGAAATAAGAACACCGTGAATTCATTGTCCCAGGAAGGGGAAACTTTATTGACACATTCCTGGGGTCAGATACATCACATGATCACACTGACAGAACCACAGGCACATAGACACAGGCAACAGAGCATGCACAATGTCGGCACTAGTACAGTGTATATCCACCTTTCGCAGCAATGCAGGCTGCTATTCTCTCATGGAGACGATCGTAGAGATGCTGGATGTAGTCCTGTGGAACGGCTTGCCATGCCATTTCCACCTGGCGCCTCAGTTGGACCAGCGTTCGTGCTGGACGTGCAGACCGCGTGAGACGACGCTTCATCCAGTCCCAAACATGATCAATGGAGGACAGATCCGGAGATCTTGCTGGCCAGGGTAGTTGACTTACACCTTCTAGAGCACGTTGGGTGGCACGGGATACATGCGGACGTGCATTGTCCTGTTGGAACAGCAAGTTCCCTTGCCGGTCTAGGAATGGTAGAACGATGGGTTCGATGACGGTTTGGATGTACCGTGCACTATTCAGTGTCCCCTCGACGATCACCAGTGGTGTACGGCCAGTGTAGGAGATCGCTCCCCACACCATGATGCCGGGTGTTGGCCCTGTGTGCCTCGGTCGTATGCAGTCCTGATTGTGGCGCTCACCTGCACGGCGCCAAACACGCATACGACCATCATTGGCACCAAGGCAGAAGCGACTCTCATCGCTGAAGACGACACGTCTCCATTCGTCCCTCCATCCACGCCTGTCGCGACACCACTGGAGGCGGGCTGCACGATGTTGGGGCGTGAGCGGAAGACGGCCTAACGGTGTGCGGGACCGTAGCCCAGCTTCATGGAGACGGTTGCGAATGGTCCTCGCCGATACCCCAGGAGCAACAGTGTCCCTAATTTGCTGGGAAGTGGCGGTGCGGTCCCCTACGGCACTGCGTAGGATCCTACGGTCTTGGCGTGCATCCGTGCGTCGCTGCGGTCCGGTCCCAGGTCGACGGGCACGTGCACCTTCCGCCGACCTCTGGCGACAACATCGATGTACTGTGGAGACCTCACGCCCCACGTGTTGAGCAATTCGGCGGTACGTCCACCCGGCCTCCCACATGGCCACTATACGCCCTCGCTCAAAGTCCGTCAACTGCACATACGGTTCACGTCCACGCTGTCGCGGCATGCTACCAGTGTTAAAGACTGCGATGGAGCTCCGTATGCCACGGCAAACTGGCTGACACTGACGGCGGCGGTGCACAAATGCTGCGCAGCTAGCGCCATTCGACGGCCAACACCGCGGTTCCTGGTGTGTCCACTGTGCCGTGCGTGTGATCATTGCTTGTACAGCCCTCTCGCAGTGTCCGGAGCAAGTATGGTGGGTCTGACACACCGGTGTCAATGTGTTCTTTTTTCCATTTCCAGGAGTGTATATGAAAATCGCTATCCCATGACGTCTCTCACCTCAGTGTATTATTATTGTCAGCATCTTCGATGCATGAGCTTTACTCTAACGGTGCAATAATTCTGTCGTTTGTCAGCTCTTTCAGTCTTCGGAATTGTGTGGTTGATGATTTTCCGAAAGTCTGGTAGTATATTGCCAATCTCTTCCAATCTAGACGTCACGTCGTTTTGTTGGCACTTTCCCCACGTAGTTTTACAAATTCCGATGGAATTTTATCTATCCCTTCGTGTTATTCGATCTTAAGCTCCTTTCAATTTTGATTCCAATAGTGGATCCCCTATCTCTTCCCTGTAGACTCCTGTTTCTTCTTCCATCATGTAATCAGACAAATCCTGCCCCTCATAGATGCCTTTTATGTACTCTTTCTACCTATCCACTCTCTCTTCTGCACGTAACACTGGAATTCCCTTTGCACTCTTAATGTTACCGCCCTTGCTTTTAATTTCATGAAAGGCTACTTTGACTTTTCTGCATGCTGAGTCTGTTCTTCCCACAATTACTTCTTTTTCGTTTTCTTCACATTTTTCATGCAGTCATTTTGCCTTCCTATGTATTTCATTTATAAGTGTCTTGTATTTCTGTATCAATATTTTTGTCTTCCGTTTTTCGTCAATCAGCTGAGGTATTTCTTCTGTTACCTTCCTTGTACCTATGTTTTTATTTCCAATTTCTGTGATTGCCCTTTCTGAGTCGTCCATTCTTCTTCGACTGAACTGCCTACTGAGCTATTCATTATCGAACTTTCTACAGGCTCAAAGAACTTCAAGCTTATTTCTGCATTCCTTAGCACCTTCGTATCGCATTGCTTTGGGCATTGCTTGTTCCCGAGTATTCTCTTACACCACAATCTACTCTTCAACATTACTAAATTCAAACCTGAGTCTATATCTGCTCCTGGCCACTCCTTACAATCCAATATCTTATTCCGAAATCTCTGCCTCGCCATGATGTAATCTAACTAGTATCGTTCCGTATCTCCAGGCCTTTTCCAAGTATACCTCCTGCTCTTGTGATTCTTGAACACAATATTCGCTATTGCTATATGAAATTTATCACAGAATTCAACTAGTCTTTTTCCTCTCTCATTCCTCTAGCAAGCAAATTCTCCCTTCCTCTACTCCATCTAGCTCTTCATGACTATTAGATTTTCGTTGCGCTTTACATACTGAATTACCAGTTCGATATTCTCATAGCCGTTTTTCTATCTCTTCAACTTCTGCTTGCAACGTCGACATGTATACCTGAACCATTGTTGTCGGTGTTCGTTTGCTGTCGATTTTAATGTGCACAACAGTATCACTGAACTGTACACAGTAACACACTCTCTGCCCTACCTTCCTACTGATAACAAACCCTTCTCCCGTTGCACCATTTTCTGCTGCTGTTGATATTACCCGATACTCACCTGAAAATAAATCCTTATCTTCTTTCCACTTCACTTCACTGACCCCGCCATGAGCTTTCCATTTTCCATCAGCTTTCTGACTGATTTGATGCGGCCAGTCACGAATTCCTCTCCTGTGCCGACCTTCTCATCTCAAAGTAGCATTTGCAACCTACGTCCTTAATTATTTGCTGCATACATTCCAATCTCTGTCTTTCTCTACAGTTTTATCCTCTACAACGTTCTTTAGTACCATGGAAGTCATTCTCTGATGTCTTAACAGATGTCTTATCATCTTGTCTCTTCTTCTTGTCAGTGTTTTCCACATATTCCTTTCCTCTCCGATTCTGCGCAGAACCTCCTCATTCAATACCTTATCAGTCCACCCATCTTTCAACATTCGTCTGTAGCACCAAATCGAAAATGCTGCGATTCTGTTCTGTTCCGGTATCCCCGCAGTCCATGTTTCACTACCATACAATGCTGTACTCCAGACGTACATTCACACAAACTTGTTCCTCAAATTAAGGCCTATGTTTGATACTATTAGACTTCTCTTGGCCAGGAATGCCCTTTTTGCCAGTACCAGTCCGCTTTTGATGTCCTCCTTGCTCCGTCCGTCATTCGTTATTTTTCTGCCTAGGTAGGAGAATTCCTCAACTTTATCTTCGTGATTCCCAATTCTGATGTTAAGCTTCTCGCTGTTTTCATTTCTGCTACTTCTCATTATTTTCGTCTTTCTTCGATTTACTCTGATTCCATTTTCTGTATTCATTAGACTGTTCATTCCATTCAACAAATCATGTAATTCTTCTTCACTTTCACTTAGGATAGCAATGTCATGAGCGAATCGTCTCATTGATATCCTTTCACCTTGAATTTTAATTCCACTCCTGAACCTTTCTTTTATTTACAACATTGCTTCTTCGATATACAGATTGAGCAGTAGGAGCTAAAGACTACATCCCTGTCTTACATTCTTTGTAATTCTTTCGAGCAATTCGTTCTTGCTCGTCCACTCGTGTTGTTCCCTCTTTGCTCTTGTACATATTGGATGTTACCCACCTCTTCCCGTAGCTTACCCTTATTTTTCTCAGAATTTCGAGCATTTTGCACCATTTTACATTGTCAAACGAGTTTCCCAGGTCGACAAACCCTATGAACATGTCTTGATTTTTCTCTGCTCTTGCTTCCAGTATCAACAGCAACGTCAGAATTGCCTCTCTGGTGCCTTTATCTTTCCTAAAGATGAACTGACCGTCATCTAACGCATCCTCAATTTTATTTTCCATTCTTCTGTCTATTACTCTTTTCAGCAACTTGCATGCATGAGACGTTAAGCTGATTGTGTGATAATTCTCGCACTGAGCCTCAGCGTTTACCTATTGAGATTTTCCAGCTTCCACACGATGTTCCAACGTTTGAATTCCGCACCCCAGCCCATATAGCGTTACCCTTTCCTTGATTATTCAGTCTTTTTCTCATGGTCACATCCCCATTGACAGTCTCTTCCCGGACTGGTCCGAAATCTTTGGCCAACAGAGAGATCATCATGACACTTTTTCAATTAAAAGCCAAATGTCCTGTGGATACACATTACGTATCTTTCATGCAATGGTTCCCACTGTCTTCGCGTCCTCATGTCGTTGATCATTGCTGATTCTTTCGCCTTTTAGGTGCAGTTTTCCACCCTAAGGGCCACGTAGTGCCCTGAGCTGCCTGCTCCTTCGCCCTTTTTGACAAGGCCGTTGGCAGAATGAGAGTGACCTATGAAGCCAAAAGTCTTTGCTTGCCACTGCTGATGATTTTAATTCAAAATTTGAGCACTGGTGAGGCTCGAACCAAGGACCCAGAACGTTTCGATTATTAGTCAAAGACGATACCCCTTTTTTCACCACGGTAGAGTTAACCATTTTTCATGTTTACAAAGAAATTCTTGTAGTGTGTATTATCATACACACATTCATATAAGGAACAGAAGAAAAATTCTTTCTGCTCTCCTGGGATCGAACCAGGGACGTCATACGTTTTTTTTATTGTTTCCAAGAAGGAGGTTCGTGGGTGGAGTGGGTAGGGGTTGAACCTGTTGCCTGGACACCACGCAGTGGTTAGACACTGGACTCGCATTCGGGAGGACGACGGTTCAATTCCGCGTCCGGACATCCTGATTTAGATTTTCCGTGATTTCCCTAAATCACTCCAGGCAAATGCCGGGATGGTTCCTTTGAAAGGGCACGGCCGACTTCCTTCCCCATCCTTCCCTAATCCGATGAGACCGATGACCTTGCTGTCTGGTCTTTTTCCCCAAACAACCCAAACCCAAACCCTGGACACCATTTCTAATTCTGGCCCCAAACTAAGAAGGGTTGTGGGCATAGGATCCAAGAGGGCTAAAACGCATGAAGGAAAAGGAAAACATAATTTTTTTTGGTACCATCACCAATGTGTTGCAAAAGCTCGTGCTAGGGCATGCCTTGTAATACCGAGGGGAAGATAAATGAGGGCTATTCCTCGTCGGCTACCGAACAGGAAGAAAAACAAAAGTGATCGTCTCGTTATGTTGTGAGGAGGCTCCATAGTGCTGCTCGCTGTGGGGTTAACGATGGACATCTTGTCGTAGCAATGTGGTCCCTATTGGTTGCTTAGTCCCAACCAAAAGTGTTCGTGGTTCAACTCCTCCTGTCATCGATAATCCAACTGTGAGGTGGGTACGAAACGTGCTCCAGAGAAAATTGAGAAATATAACTGGTACTTGGAATTCCGTAAAATCGCACTGTGCCATTGGTTTAAATAGTGACGAACAGTCTTCTCGCAATTACCGAACATATAGTAGATGGTGCGGCCACGTATCCATGTCACATAATTGTTTCTGCTCTCGAAAAATACGTCTCATCCAGGAAGAGGAGTGATTGTGCAGTTATCCGGTCAAGAGTCACGTTCGTGAGGACAGTCAACATCTGGCACACTAAATGCCAAACATCCTTCGCTGATCTGGAGACAAGGCAATGGTCATACCTATCTACTACTCCACAGGGGACACACAGTGTGTGTGGTGAGTGTGATGTAGGCACGTCTGGCACACCTGTTTCCCATTAACCATTATATACCAAGTGGACTGAACGCTTGTATCAAGAGCGGTGGTGCTTATCGCTTGCCACACAACACGCCTGCATGGGGGTATGGGGGTATTTCCTTTGAATTTTGTTCGGTGCTCTACTCAGTTACATGTTGGTGTATATCGCCCTTGCAATGTCAAGCTTGTGGGAAAAAAACGCAGACGTACATTAGTTCAAGGAAGAATTGGTCAGTGTAGAAAACATGTGCTGGAACGCCTGATAACAGCACTGGGAGGTGCACAGAGAGATCGGCACTAAGGCCTTCAGCATGAGGCTTGTAAGACATGCTAGACAATGTTGCCAAATCTTATTGTGAGAGCTTACAAATAAGGCCTTCTCTCTATCCTGAACATGAAAAATACCAAAGTCCCCTCTGTTCCTCGGATGGGTGAGGGACTTGTAGCGGATCTTATACAGCACGCCCATACTATCAAAGGACCCCAAGGATGCCAGCATGGGGCGGGCCAGAGATGATCAGATGTGTCTACACAACATCGGGAATGCGTGACGCCAAATAGACGTTAGAACATCGAGTCTGTTGCAGGATGTCTAGAGTCCTAAGACGGTGGTCAGTTAGCCCTGGCACGATCTGATTTAATAGAGCCCTTACGTGTAGACAGAGCTAGCGATGTTTGGACGTTTAGACTTTTGCCTGGCGCTGACTGTAGTTCACCACATCTGCCAGAGCTGCATGGACAACTTTGTTGCCATGGAGGTGTACCAAATTGCCGGCTTAGACAGTGCAGCAGGAAGTGTGTCTGCTGAGTTTCATCACCCGCCTCTCCCCCCCCCCCCCCCCCCCCAAGGCATTGTCGGAGGCCACAGAGCCGTGTTTCCAAAACGAAGTCCTACAGTATCACTGAGAGAGCACAGCCCTGTCCCACGGAGTGCTGGACCAGGATCGGCGGTTTAAGACGTCCGTTGTACAACACACCGGACGTCGCGCTGTGAAGGAGACGTAGCGCTAGCTTCCGCAATGGTGTCTGGGCAACCCATATGTCATAGTATCGCCGTCAAAAACGGGTGGTCAGCCATAGCAAAGACCTGCCTGAAGTCGAGGGAGGCCAAGACCTCAGGTGTCTGGCGAACCACGGCAAACACCAACCGTGAGACCCTGCTTCTTGCATTTTGTTGGGACTGTTGTTTGTGGGCGTATTGTTCCATATCGGAGTTCGCGGCAGTCATCTGCCTTTTCACGAATTTCAGCCAGTGGATGTTAGTAGTCTTTTCCTTAGGCAGAGCAGCCAGTGAAAATGTGGAAGGAGGTGCATATGTTCCGCCATGCAGTCGATGAGCATGAACGGGAGTAGGGTGAGTTGGTCCTGGGCAAGAACATCTGTCGCTTTCATAGCCACTGCACAGTTGGGGGAGAGTGTAGTCGGCTCTCAGGGGATGCAGTGTAGCCAAGCAGTGTCTGACGCAGTCTGGATTGGATACATGGCGATCGGACGGAGGTTTGCTGTCCACAACTGGCACAAATATGTGGCTGTCTATTGAACTCGATGATGGCCCTTCAAGCCCTGATAACTAAGCAGGACGACACATGCTTTGTCAATTTAATATTGATTCGCCACTCACCATTTAAGACGTGATATGTCTCAAACATTTGTCACATTTTAGCCAAGTGGCTCATCACTTACCATATGGTTTGAATGCTGGCAGGACTTAGAAAGGAAACTCAAAGGCCGTCGGAGTGCAGAGGTCAAATCCAACGTGGTGTATCGTACCAGCCTCTATATGGGCGTCAGAGAGCCTAAATTTCAGATCACGAGCTTGCCTGCACATATCTGGGCACATCGCCTCTTTTTATCAGTTTGATATAGACGACGACGCTAGTAATTGGTAAGTGGATTGCAGTGATAACTCAATGTGTAACATGAACATCGTCCCACATAATATGTTCAATTTCGTGTGCTTGGGGAAGTGAAGTGCAAGGAAGACAAGGATTTCTGGTCAGATGAGTATCGGGTAATATCAACAGCAGCAGAAAATGGTATAACAGGTGTAGGATTCGTTATGAATAGGAAGATAGGGCAGAGGGTGTGTTACTGTGAACAGTTCAGTGACCGGGTTGTTCTAATCAGAATCGACAGCAGACCAACACCGGCAACGATAGTTCAGGTATACATGCCGACGTCGCAAGCTGAAGATGAACAGATAGAGAAAGTGTATGAGGATATTGAAAGGGTAATGCAGTATGTAAAGGGGGACGAAAATCTAATAGTCATGGGCGACTGGAATGCAGTTGTAGGGGAAGGAGTAGAAGAAAAGGTTACAGGAGAATATGGGCTTGGGACAAGGAATAAAAGAGGAGAAAGACTAATTGAGTTCTGTAACAATTTTCAGCTAATAATAGCGAATACCCTGTTCAAGAATCACAAGAGGAGGAGGTATACTCGGAAAAGGCCGGGAGATACGGGAAGATTTCAATTAGATTACATCATGGTCAGAGAGAGATTCCGAAATCAGATACTCGATTGTAAGGCGTACCCAGGAGCAGATATAGACTCAGATCACAATATAGTAGTGATGAAGAGTAGGCTGAAGTTCAAGACATTAGTCAGGAAGAATCAATACGCAAAGAAGTGGCATACGGAAGTACTGAGGAATGACGAGATACGTTTGAAGTTCTCTAACGCTATAGATACAGCAATAAGGAATACCGCAGTAGGCAGTACAGTTGAAGAGGAATGGACATCTCTAAAAAGGGCCATCACAGAAGTTGGGTAGGAAAACATAGGTACAAAGAAGGTAGCTGCGAAGAAACCATGGGTAACAGAAGAAATACTTCAGTTGATTTATGAAAGAAGGAAGTACAAACATGTTCCGGGAAAATCAGGAATACAGAAATACAAGTCGCTGAGGAATGAAATAAATAGGAAGTGCAGGGAAGCTAAGACGAAATGGCTGCGGGAAAAATGTGAAGACATCGAAAAAGATATGATTGTCGGAAGGACAGACTCAGCATACAGGAAAGTCAAGACAACCTTTGGTGACATTAAAAGCAACGGCGGCAACATTAAGAGTGCAACGCAAATCCACGGTTAAATGCAGAGGAGAGAGCAGATAGGTGGAAACAATACATTGAAAGCCTCTATGAGGGTGAAGATTTGTCTGATGTGATAGAAGAAGAAACAGGAGTCGATTTAGAAGAGACAGGGGATCTAGTATTAGAATCGGAATTTAAAAGAGCTTTGGAGGACTTACGGTCAAATAAGGCAGAAGGGATAGATAACATTCCATCAGAATTTCTAAAATCATTGGGGAAAGTGGCAACAAAACGACTATTCACGTTGGTGTGTAGAATATATGAGTCTGGCGATATACCATCTAACTTTCGGAAAAGCATCATCCACACAATTCCGAAGACGGCAAGAGCTGACAAGTGCGAGAATTATCGCACAATCAGCTTAACAGCTCATGCATCGAAGCTGCTTACAAGAATAATATACAGAAGAATGGAAAAGAAAATTGAGAATGCGCTAGGTGACGATCAGTTTGGCTTTAGGAAAAGTAAAGGGACGAGAGAGGCAAATCTGACGTTACGGCTAATAATGGAAGCAAGGCTAAAGAAAAATCAAGACACTTTCATAGGATTTGTCGACCTGGAAAAAGCGTTCGACAACATAAAATGGTGCAAGCTGTTCGAGATTCTGAAAAAAGTAGGGGTAAGCTATAGGGAGAGACGGGTCATACACAATATGTACAACAACCAAGAGGGAATAATGAGAGTGGACGATCAAGAACGAAGTGCTCGTATTAAGAAGGGTGTAAGACAAGGCTGTAGCCTTTCGCCCCTACTCTTCAATCTGTACATCGAGGAAGGAATGATGGAAATAAAAGAAAGGTTCAGGAGCGGAATTAAAATACAAGGTGAAAGGATGTCAATGATACGATCCGCTGATGACATTGCTATCCTGAGTGAAAGTGAAGAAGAATTAAATGATCTGTTGAACGGAATGAACAGTGTAATGAGTAAACAGTATGGTTTGAGAGTAAATCGGAGAAAGACGAAGGTAATGAGAAGTAGTAGAAATGAGAACAGCGAGAAACTAAACATCAGGATTGATGGTCACGAAGTCAATGAAGTTAAGGAATTCTGCTACCTAGGCAGTAAAATAACCTATGACGGACGGAGCAAGGAGGACATCAAAAGCAGACTCGCTGTGGCAAAAAAGGCATTTCTGGCCAAGAGAAGTCTACTAATATCAAATACCGCCCTTAATTTGAGGAAGAAATTTCTGAGGATGTACGTCTGGTGTACAGCATTGTATGGTAGTGAAACATGGACTGTGGGAAAACCGGAACAGAAGAGAATCGAAACATTTGAGATGTGGTGCTATAGACGAATGTTGAAAATTGGGTGGACTGATAAGGTAAGGAATGAGGAGGTTCTACGCAGAATCGGAGAGGAAAGAAATATGTGGAAAACACTGATAAGGAGAAGGGACAGAACGATAGGACATCTGCTAAGACATGAGGGAATGACTTCCATGGTACTAGAGGGAGCTGTAGAGGGTAAAAACTGTAGAGGAAGACAGAGATTGGAATACGTCAAGCAAATAATTGAGGATGTAGGTTGCAAGTGCTACTCTGAGATGAAGAGGAAAGGAATTCGTGGCGGGCCGCATCAAACCAATCAGTAGACTGATGACCGAAAAAAAAAAGGGGGGGGGCCTTGCATGGTCCACCTGAAAAGAGATCTTAATTATGGGCTGGCGGTACAAGTAGTGTGTCATAATGCTTACGAAAAATGCATGAAGACACTTGCGATGGCGAGAGAGTAAACAGGGAAAAATCATCCACATGCGGCAGGACAGGCGTGAAACAAACAAGACGTCCTTGCCTCACTGCTGCCAGAGGCAGACTGCTCCTGGAGCTGTCCCTTTGTGTTAAAGACAGGTACCATGAACACTGACAACAGACCACAGGCTTCAAAGAAAAGCTATATTATCTGAACTGTTGGAGTAGTTTGAGGCCAATGGAGAAGACTTTCTGTAATGGATCGTTATGTGTGACAAAAAGTGGGTGCATCACTTTGAGCCAGAAACAAATAGGCCGAAATTCAAGAGAAATCTTGCTTCAACACGACAGTTCATACCCATATACAAGTCACATTACCAAATTGGGTTCGGAATCATTGCCTCATCGGCCCTATTGCTTGGACCTGGCGCACTCGGACTTCCATCTGTTGCGATCTCTACATGGGACACATTCTGAAGATGATGAGAGCGTAATTCTTGCAGTGAAAACATGACTACGAGAACTGGTCAATATGTTTTACCTGCAGGAAATACATGCCCTTACACAACGCAGGCCTAGGACAGTAAAACGTGACGGAGACTATGCGCAAAAACAGGACACACAAAAGAAATGTTGTTTGATGTTAAATACTAGTTTCTAACTTTTAAGTATGAATATGTTGTGAAAAAAAAATACTCTCGGGCAATATTCACTGAACTAGAATTCTTTCCCCACAGGTTCGGCGAAATAATACGATATAGAATCATTACAGTGGAGACTCGATTATGCGGACCTCAGTTATGCCGATACGCGGTTATCCGGATTGTCAACCGCGAGCAGATATCTCTGTAGCCTAAACCGTGTCACGCTGACACTATCCGTTTGTACCCTTCGCGTTTCGTTATCGTTTCAGCTAGGCAGTAGCCTATAGCTATCCCACTGCGCCGTGACGCGTCTAAGTTGAAAAATGTCGAGTAGCAAGAGAGGGAGATGGGGTTATCATTTAACGATAAAATAAACATTATTGATTCACTAAAAAACAGAGAGGCTGGTCGTAAGTTAAGTATGGCGTAGGTACATCTTCGATAAGCGATGTTAAGAAGAATACCGATTTACTTTTGAAGTGCACCTGCAAACTTGATAGTGAAGTCGGGAATAAAGCTGGAAAACTTGGGAAGCAACCCAAAAATATTCTTTTCGAATGAGCTTTGTATTGTTGTTGTTTACAAAGACGAGCAGCTGGGTAACCGATATCACGTTCTTTGGTCTGTGAAAAGGCACTACAGTTAAGAAAATGGTTCAAATGGCTCTGAGCACTATGGGACTTAACATCTGTGGTCATCAGTCCCCTAGAACTTAGAACTACTTAAACCTAACTAACCTAAGGACATCGCAAACACCCATGCCCGAGGCAGGATTCGAACCTGCGACCGTAGCGGTCACGCGGTTCCAGACTAAAGCGCCTAGAACCGCTCGGCCACAACGGCCGGCGCACTACAGTTAAAGAAAAAAATAGCTGACGATGAATCTTTTAGCGTTGTGCACATTCAAGTGTCGACATCGAATTCGTGAATTGTAAATACAAGGTGAAAATATGTCAGCCGACGTAGATGCAGCATTTTAAACAAACGTAAACTACAGTGTTTATTCTCTGCGACGCTTGTTAGGCATTTTATGATTAAGGTTGCAATACTTTTAGTACATTTAAAAGTATATGTACGTAAGTACGAAACGGACTCTAATCTCTCAATAAGCCGATTTTTGTTGATTTTAAAAAGTCTAATTTCTTTTTGCTCTTTTGAATAAACACCTTACATTATGTATGTCTTATGTAACTCTAGAAACATAACCATATGACAACGTACCTAAAAGATAACTGTACATGCTCGACGTGGGTTACGTTTATGAAACTCAACTCGTCCCGAACAGGCCTTCAAGGCCCAACGGTACCGACCGGCCGCCGTGTCATCCTCAGCCCACAGGCGTCACTGGATGCAGATATGGAGGGTCATGTGGTCAGCACACCGCTCTCCCGGCCGTATGTCAGTTTACGAGCCCGGAGCCGCCATCTCTCAATCAAGTAGCTCCTCAGTTTGCCTCACAAGGGCTGAGTGCCAACAGCGCTCGGCAGACCGCATGGTCACGCATACAAGTGCTCAAGTGCTAGCCCAGCCCGACAGCGCTTAATTTCGGTGATATGACGGGAACCGGTGTTACCACTGTGACAAGGCCGTTGGCGGGTTACCTTCCTAGGGTTAATAATACAAGAATAACTCTTCTTCATTCATTTCGATTATCCGATTGGCTTACGACAACAATTAGTCCAATTAATCGAGTCTGCATTATAGTATCAATTTCTGAGCATCAATTTCTAGTGAGCCAACGGACATACATGCCATAATCGGCTCTCTCAACTCTCAAGAATGCAGCTGAAGCACTTTCGTCAACTTAAATCTGAGAAATACCAGTAGAACATAGTGTAGCTATTTCAGGTAGCTTGATTTACACTTTCAGACCAGAAATTTCACCTCAGAATAAGGTCTGAGAAAGTACAACAAATGGATTTCAAGGATGCTGGAGGCAGTTTTGTGGGTCACTTCCCCTATAGACGGGTGTGGCTATGGTTTCGTCCAGCTGCTGGACTCAGCGTTTTGTTTGAGCAACCCGTGCCGCGCAAATGGCTGCAGTTCAGAGCAAGTGACCGCCCCCACAGGTAGGCACACACCGGAGCCACCTGTTGCAATAGGTGGTACGTTAGCGGAGTATGTCTAGTTAGCCTACCAGGTAGATAAATGCGTTGCAGCTATCGACCAGACGGTAGAATCCGCTCACAGTATGAGCGCCAAAGTGTATCACTTTAATAGCAACTACTACACAAGATGGACGACGGCCACAGATATTCACCGAGGTGAAAAAAGACATGGGACGCCTGCCAATATCGTGTCGGACGCCCTTTTGCACGGCGTAGTGCTGAAAATCGATGTGGCAAGGACTCAACAAGTCGTTGGAAGTCCACTGCAGAAATACTGAACCATGTTGCGTCTATAACCGCCCATAACTGCGGAAGTGTAGCCGGTGCAGGGTTTTATGCACGAACTCACCTCTCAATTATGTCCCACAAATGTTCGATGGGATTCATGTCGGGCGATCTAGGAGGAATGCTCTAGAATGTTCGCCAAACCGGTGACATTGAGTATTGTCATCCATAAAAAGTCCACCCTTGTTTGGGAACGTGTAGTCCATGAATGACTCTAAATGGTCTCCAAGAGCCGAACATAAACATTTCCAGTCTATGATCAGTTCAGTTAGACCCGAGGGTTCAGTCCATTCCATGTAGACATGGACCATAACATTGCGGAGACACCACCAGCTTGCACAGTGCCTTCATGACAACTTGGGTCCAATACTTCGTGCCGTCTGTGGCACTTTTGAACATTACCATCAATTCTTACCAAATGAAATCGGGACCCATCTGACCACACCGTGACCTTCCAGTTGTCTAGGGTCCAACTGATATGGTTACGAGCCCAGGAGAGGCGCTGAAAGCAATATCGTGCTGTTAGCAAAGGTCCTCGCGTCGGTCGTCTGCTACCACAGCTCAGTAACGCCAAATTTCGCCGCACTGTCTTAACGAATACGTGCGCCGTTCGTCCCACATTGATTTCCGCGATTATTTCACGCAGTGTTAATTGTCCATTAACACTGACTACTCTATGCAAAAGACGCTGCTCTCGGTCGTTAAGTGCAGGTTGTCGGCCACTCGTTCTCCGTGATGAGAGTTGTTGTTGTTGATGTTGTTGTGATCTTCAGTCCAGAGACTGCTTTGATGCAGCTCTCCATGCTACTCTATCCTGTGCAGGCTTCTTAATTTCCCAGTACCTACTGCAACCTATATCCTTCTGATTCTGCTTAATGTACTTATCTCTTGGTCTCCCTCTATGATATTTACCCTCCACGCTGCCCTCCAGTACTGAATTGGTGATCCCTTGATGCCTTACAACGTGTCCTACCAACCGATCCCTTCTTCTAGTCAATTTGTGCCACAAATTTCTCTTCTTCGCAATTCTATTCAATACCTCTTCATTAGTTATATGGTCTATCCATCTAATCTTCAGCATTCTTCTTTAGCACCACATTTTGAAAGCTTCTATTCTCCTCTTGTGTAAACTATATATCGTTTACGTTTCACTTCCATACATGGCTACACTCCATTCAAATACTTTCAGAAACGACTTCCTGACACTGAAATCTATACTCGATGTTAACAAATTTCTCTTCTTCAGAAACGCTTTCCTTGCCATTGCTAGTCTACATTTTATATCCTCTCTACTTCGACCATCATCAGTTATTTTGCTCCCGAAATTGCAAACTCATTTACTACTTTAAGCGTCTCATTTCCTAATCTAATTTCCTCAGGATCACCCGATTTACTTCGACTAAATTAATTCGATTTAATTTTGACTACATTCCATTATCCTTGTTTTGCTTTTGTTGGTGTTCATCTTATAACCTCCTTTCAAGACACTGTCCATTCCGTTCAATTGCTCTTCCAGGTCCGTTGCTGTCTCTGACAGAATTACAATATCATCGGCGAACCTCAAAGTTTTTATTTCTTCTCCGTGGCTTTTAATACCTACTCCAAATTTTTCTTTTGTTTCCTTTACTGCTTGCTCAATATACAGATTGAATAACATTGGGGAGAGGCTACAACCCTGTCTCTCTCCCTTCCCAACCACTGCTTCCCTTTCATGCCCCTCGACTCTTATAACTGCCATCTGGTTTCTGTACAAATTGTAAATAGCCTTTCGCTCCCTGTATTTTTCCCCTGCCACATCTAGAGTTTGAAAGAGAATATTCCAGTCAACATTGTCAAAAGCTTTCTCTAAGCCTACAAATGCTAGAAACGTAGGTTTGCCTTTTCTTAATCTTTCTTCCAAGATAAATCGTAAGGTCAATATTGCCTCACGTGTTCCAACATTTCTACGGAATCCAAACAGATCTTCCCCGAGGTCGGCTTCTACCAGTTTTTCCATTCGTCTGTAAATGATTCGTGTTAGTATTTTGCAGCTGTGACTTATTAAACTGATAGTTCGGTAATTTTCACATCTGTCAACACGTGCTTTCTTTGGGATTGGAATTATTATATTCTTCTTGAAGTCTGAGGGTATTTCGCCTGTTTCGTACATCTTGCTCACCAGATGATAGAGTTGTGTCATGGTAGGCTCTCCCAAGGCTATCAGTAGTTCTAACGGAATGTTGTCTACTCCTGGGGCCTTTTTTCGACTTGGATGTTTCAGCGCTCAGTCAAACTCTTCACACAGTATCATGTCTCCCATTCCATCTTCATCTACATCTTCTTCCATTCCTATAATATTGTCCTCAAGTACATCGCCCTTGTATAGACCCTCTATATACTCCTTCCACCTTTGTGCTTTCCCTACTTTGCTTAGAACCGGGTTTCCATCCGAGCTCTTGATATTCGTACAAATGGTTTTTTCTCCAAAGGTCTCTTTAATTTTCCTATAGGCAGTATCTATCTTACCCCTAGTGAGATAAGCCTCTATATCCTTACATTTGTCCTCTAACCATCCCTGCTTAGCCATTTTGCACTTCCTGTTGATCTCATTTATAAGAGGTAATGCGTTAAATTTGGTATCCTCGTCACGCTCTTGGATCAGGGAACATAGAATTCCCTAACGATTTCATAAGTGAAATGTCCTATTCGTCTAGCTCCAACTACCACTCCGTCTAGTTTGTTAATTCCCGTCGTGCGGGCCGGCCGCGGTGGTCTAGCGGTTCTAGGCGCGCAGTCCGGAGCCGCGTGACTGCTACGGTCGCAGGTTCGAATCCTGCCTCGGGCATGGATGTGTGTGATGTCCTTAGGTTAGTTACGTTTAAGTAGTTCTAAGTTCTAGGGGACTGACTGATGACCATAGATGTTAAGTCCCACAGCGCTCAGAGCCATTTGAACCATTTTGAACCCGTCGTGCGGCCATAATCACATCGGAAATACCTTGTGTACGCGACACTACCGCCATCTGTATGTGCATATCGCTGTCCCATGACTTTTGTCGCCGCAGTGTAGACCACAGAATAAATCTGTTCAAAAGTTCCGAATTAATTCTACCTAAAAAGTAAAACGTTTTAAAAAAGAAGTGCGCTGGTGCTTTGTCGAGTTGCAAACAGCTCATGAAGGGAGGAAGATAGTCGAAAACCTAATACTGAAAGGTAGTGCTCTCGGACCTGAACCTTCGTTGGCTTTGCTCTGGGACAGAATGCGTGTCGCTTATTGTACGGACACAAGACTGCAAAAAAAAAAAAAAAAAAAAAAAAAAAAAAAAAAAAAAAAAAAAAAAAAAAAAAAAAAAAAAAAAAAAAAAAAAATGGCTCTGAGCACTATGCGACTTAACTTCTGTGCTCATCAGTCGCCTAGAACTTAGAGCTGATTAAACCTAACTAACCTAAGGACATCACACGCATCCATGCCCGAGGCAGGATTCAAACCTGCGACCGTAGCGGTCGCTCGGTTCCAGACTGTAGCGTCTAGAACCGCACGGCCACTCCGGCCGGCACGAAAGACTGCAGTTAGTCTCTGTTGATCCACTGTGGACATGTGACAGCGACTGGTCAAATATTTAACAATGAGATTCGCCAAAGAGCCGTGCAATTGAGGAGTTATTTTATTTTATTTTCTCATTTAGTTATGCCGTCATCAGACCCCATATGCACCTCTCAAAATCCATCCATACTGACATACTGGGGCCATCTGTACTGGGTGTCTTGAGTTCTCAAGTACTTCCTGCGGAGACTTGACTGTGAGCTGCAGTCAGGTCTTCGAAGGAAGCACTTGAGCTACGAATTCATGACATCCAGGAACATATGGCCCAAGTGTGCCAATACCGACAGTGTTTTAGTGGTGCATGAGGGACCTGAAGATGGTATAATATATTTTGCCAAGCTGGTAGCGAAAATAAAAGAACTTCTCATCTGCACGGCTGTATTTCTTTGTTCATTGGGCATTTATCAAAGAGAGCGGCCTTTCCACTTTGGGATTATGGCCTGCAATCCCAAACCAGTATTCTGCCAATTTCAGTGGTATGTGAATAAAATGCTTCATTGTGCTGTGACTTAAAATAAGTCGTGTCTATTCCATTTCATTGCTAAAAATGCCTCACAAAAGCCGTACAGACCGTACTTATGTATACATTTGGCCAGACACTACCGTAAAAGTCGGACGTCCAGGTAAATGTCGACACCCGGCAACCCAAAAAGAACGACGTGAAAGTGAAGCAGCATTTCAGAAGTCAGTGAGGCTGCCCTGTAGACACTGGACTCGCATTCGGGAGGGCGACGGTTCAAACCCGCGTCCAGCCTTCCTGATTTAGGTTTTCCGTGATTTCCCCAAATCACTCCAGGCAAATGCCTGGATGGTTCCTCTGAAAGGGCACGGCCGACTTCCTTCCCCATCCTTCCCTAATCCAATGAGACAGATGACCTCGCTGTCTGGTCTCCTTCCCCAAACAATCTAACCCCCCTGCCCTTTAGCCCCTCTCCGACGTTATTCGGATTGTTCTTAAATGTTTATTCTCTCTCAGTTACAATTACTCACACATTAGACTGTTACAACAAATACGATTAAAAAATTTACAGAGTTGCAACATCTCTCACGATATTATGTCATCCATGACAGTTATTAAATCTGTGTACTGAACAAGCAGTGAAGGGAAGCAACGGAAAATTTGGACAGGGAATTAAACATCAAGGAAGATAAAGAAAAATTTTGGCATTTTCCGATGACGCTGTAATTCTGTGAGAGAGTGCTAATGGCTTGGAAGACTGTCTAGCCGAATGGATAGTGACTTGAAAACAGGTCATTGGACGAACATCAATAAAGCGGATGAAGGAATGCGGTCGAGTTAAACCAACTAATGCTGAGAGGATTAGACCAGAGGATATAAAGTAGAGACTGGCAATATTAAGAAAACTCAAAACTTTGTGTTCTGCCTTAGGGCAGGTCTCGTCATGGGGGAAGCCTCGTCAGAGAGGTCCACCGCATGAGCCTCTAGGGAAGTGGTTCCGGTGGCGGATTCCCGTTGCCTACCACTGGTGATGATGAAATGATAATGAGGACAACACAACACCCAGTCCCTGAGCGAGAAAATCTCCGACCCAGCTGGGAATCGAACCCAGGCCCCTTGCCGTGACAGACTGCCGCGCTGACCACTTTTTTTTTTCAGAAAGCCATATAATCTTGACCATTTCTGCCAGTGTGGGCGGTATGTATTTCTCCTGCGTCGACCATTCGAAGGACCATTATCTGAGGCGGTTTCGGTGTTTACCATCGTTATGTGTGTGTGTGTGTTTTTTTTTCACGTTAACGTAATGCAGTCATAACTGGCACCAACAGGTAGGGGCCAGTTTTCTTCCCAGTGTGCTACATGCCAATATAATTGAACCGCGCAGTACTGTCTCTAGTCGTTCTGCTGCGGGAGTCTTCTCAGTTCTGGGACACCCCAACTGTCGGGCGGATTGTGAAAAACACTTCCTAAAAAATTGGAAAAGTAAGTCCTGTATTTCGTATGACTCCGTATGAGCTCGTGTTGTTCTTGTAAATACATCCAATAATCCGTCGCGGACTTAATATCGTACGAATACAAATATTTCGTCGCATGTCCAGCGATCCAATTGACCGCATACTTTTGTTTGGGAAAAAAGGTCTTGTCCGGTAGAAAAAGTACATCCGATGTGATTTCTGTGTAGTTAGTGCGTCGAAGGAAGGCCAGTATTCGACGCGTCAGCATCCAGACGTCCGTCGCTGCGCCACACGCTAAACCATTTTCTTCCGTTGCTAACAGTCCACAGTTTGTGCAAAGAGGAGAATCGACCATATGAATTGTATGTAAGCGACTCCTGGTCACAAGTTTACGGTTTATAAGAATATACCACATCGATCTCGCTGCTGTTGACAGTAATGGAGTATGCACTGCACACCAAATGTGGTTCCACGTTCTCGATGGGTATCTGAATTCCATTATGTTGCGGACATGGTGATCCATCAAGCATCTATAGATCTCCCGAGTCGTGGGTATTCTCGTCGAAGGTACTTTCAGACGAACATAACTGTAATCAACAAGAAATGAGACAATGTGTGCAAGAGAAGGCGAAATATTGCCCACCGCAATAGGGGGTTCGTACGAAGGCGGAACAAGTACTTCTATCAGAGCTGACGTCATGGTATGCTTCCTTTGTTGCCAATTTCATATCATCGCTCGCATGTAAAGCGCCAGAGCTTTGTTTCGCACGTTTGTGAGGTTGAGGCCACCGTTCCGGAACTGTAGCGTTAACGTATCATATTTGATCTTAAATAACATCCCAGTACTAGCACAGTAACCAATGGTTCAAATGGCTCTGAGCACTATGGGACTCAACTGCTGAGGTCATTAGTCCCCTAGAACTTAGAACTAGTTAAACCTAACTAACCTAAGCACATCACAAACATCCATGCCCGAGGCAGGATTCGAACCTGCGACCGTAGCGGTCTTGCGGTTCCAGACTGCAGCGCCTTTAACCGCACGGCCACTTCGGCCGGCCACAGTAACCAAAGGCAGCCATGAGGCGGTCTGCGATACCCATCGGTATTGGTAGGATCTGCGGTAAATGGGGCAGTCGTGACGCTATGTGAACGTTGGTGTATGCTACACGTTGGATCATGTCAAAGGCTCTCAGTGAGTTGTTGCGTATCGTCAGACGAACATTCTGCAGAAGCTGCCGAGAACTCGCCGCCGCTGACCGCCGTAGTGAACGGGTAAATGTAATCTCCAGACATCTCAGCGATTCCACCGTCTGAAACGGTCCCGGTACGTCTTCCAGACCCCATCCAATGTGCATAATTTTTGATTTCGTCATGTTAACTACACTGCCTGCCGCCGTCCCGTAAGAGTCTAGATGTTCAGCAGCCTGACGCACTTCATGTCCTGATCTGACAAGGAGGATCAGGTCGTCCGCATATGCGCGACAAACGAAAGAGTTCTCATTAAGCGCTATCCCAGTAAGTGAGCGCCTCATAACACACATCAGCGGCTCAAGCGCTATCGCAAACAGCATCATGGAGAGTGGGCACCCTTGTCGGAGTGAGCTGTTAATAGGAATCGAGCCCGCTTCCCGAGCGTTTACATTACCTTCGATGTAGCCCCTCGTATTAGTCTCATAACGATGGAGATGAAAGCAGGTGGAATCGCCATTCGGCTCATGACTGACGCCAAGAAGTCATGGTTTATCCTGTCGAACGCACGATCGAAGTCCACAGATATCATCGCTGCTCGCATTTTACACGTTTCCGCAAGGGCGATAACGTCACGGTATTCACTTAACGCCGAGGAGATGTTGCTTCGCACCCCTAGGCAAGCCTGATCAGGGGATATTGTCCTGGATTTCGCCAGCTTGAGACGAGACGCTAGTAATCGTGCGAAGATTTTATAGTCGGTGTTTAGCATAGTGAGAGGCCGATATTGATTAACACTGCGACTCCCCGCCATCTTCGGGATGGGAAGAAGAAAGCCTGTCACAAAATCCGACGGTAGGCGCATGTTCGGACTCATCGCCTCATTGTACATCGACACCAACTGTGGCATCATCATGTCCACGAATTCTCGATAAAACTCTAGCGTAATCCCACCTGGCCCTGGTGATTTATGGGCGGCTCCTTTTGTGAGTGCCACCTTTATATCGTCTTCTGTGAGTGGCTCCATAAGCGCTGCCTTATCCGTCTCTGTCAGTGTCGTTTGCAGATGTTGAAGTATCTCTTCCCCCACCAGACGGTCCGTCGGCGTACCGGCATAGAGGTGGCGGAAATGCTCTAAAAATTCATTTGCAATGTCCTGTTGTGTTGCCAGTTGACTGCCATCTAAACCGTGGAGCACTGTTACCAATGCCCGGCGGTAACGTTTATCTTCCCGCGACACATGGTGCATCGAGGTACGTTCCCAAGTGATGGTGTCGAGACATCTTGCCCGTATTGGGATGCCACCCAGTCGTCGTCGCGTGATCGATAGGATTTGACACGATGAACTTCCGCATGATATTCTGCAGACGGCACCTGGAAGGACAGCTCACGAAGCATGGTGTAATAATAATCAAGAGTGTCTCTTTGCCATCTCGTCTTATCCCGACCATACTGTATGAGAGCTCTTCTTCTTGCCGGCTTAGTACACTCGAGCCACCATTGAAGCACGGAGGTATATGTTGGTAGACGGCGTTGACATGTGGCCCATACCTCCTCGACTCTCTGACGACATTCGGGGTCCGCCAAAAGTGACGAATTGAGCTTCCATGTCCCGCGGCTTCTCCACACACTTTGCCTAGGGAGTGATATGGTACAAATGTAAGCCAGATGATCAGTAAATGCCGCAGGCCATCGTTCCGCGTAGATCACCTTATCCTGTACGCCAACCGAAACATATATTCGATCGAGTCTGCTCGCCGAGTGACTGGCATAAAAAGTATATCCCTCACGGTTCCTATGAATCATGTCCCAGGTGTCACTTAACTCCAGATCCCGGCATAGCACATGCAATTCACGACAGGTATTGTAATGTGGAGTCTGGTCTTTTTGGGCTAAAACACAATTGAAGTCACCACCTATAATGAAATGATCGAATCTGCCGGTAAATAAGGGCACAATCTCTTCCGAATAATATCTCGCACGCGCCCGTCTGTTGTCTTTGCCGGAAGGGGCATAAACATTGAGAATGCGAATTCCATGAACAGTTATCGCCATTCCTCGTGCCGAAGGTAGATAAGCCAGGTCGCGAACCGGAATCCCGTCTCGGACCAATATCGCCGTTTCACTGTCGTTGTTCGAGTGCGGCGAGGTGTAGGAGATGTATCCATGGACTTCCTGGAACTCAGGAATGTAAATTTACCGCACCATCAGTATATCCACATCCGACGCGTATATCATGTCCCATAAACAACTGCTGTTTCACGGGCGATCTAATGGTATTTACATTCACTGTCCCTATTCTGTATGCCTGGGGTCGAGTAGCTGTCATCTCTACATGATGTTAAAATGACAAAGTTTCACCGTATCGATAGTCCCTTTGCACATCCGCAGAGGGTCGCCCGTCGGACGTGTCCCTGCGGCATTAGGTTTCTTGAGATGCGGACGGATGCGAGTTCCCACCAGTAGAATGGTCCGCATCGGAGATTTCGTCGTCCTGCTCATACCAGCTGATATTACTTGGGGTGCTCCAAATTTTGCTGTGCGGCATTGATGTGTGACATCTGTTGTTCTTTCGCAGCTTTAGACTCCACCGCAGAAGGGGTAGCAGGCCCCTGAGCGGATGCGTCTTCTGAGCGACATGACATCTTTTCACTGTCCGAATTCATATGGTCTACGACATCCGAAGCTTGTGGTTCCAAGTCAGACAGGTCCATAGTGTTAGACTCATCTGGGCTCCCAAGAAGAGAAGGGAGCGTCTCCGCAGAGTTTAGTCGGCGCTTCTTGCGGCGCTTTGGCGAGCGTTGTTTGCGGGCCCTAACCTCGGCCTCTGGTGTTGGCGAATCTTGCACCACCTGCGCTCTCGCCGCCGCCACAACGCCCTGGGGCCGTTCCACTTCATCTTCCACGCCTGTGGTGATGCTCTCATCCTCTTTCTGCACCACCTGTAATGTCTGGGATTGGAGGTTGGTCGGAGCCATTCCTTCTCCAGTGGGGTCCGAAGGCGCCTCAATCAACTGCAGCGTCGGTTCGATGGTGCGCTCCGACCTCGGCGTCACCTCCCCGCGAAGCGCCGCCACGTTAAGTCAAAATGTTCAAATGTGTGTGAAATCCTATGGGACTTAACTTCTAAGGTCATCAGTCCCTGAGCTTACACACTACTTAACCTAAATTATCCTAAGGATAAACACACACACCCATGCCCGAGGGAGGACTCGAACCTCCGCCGGGACCAGCCGCACAGTCCATGACTGCAGCGCCTCAGACCGCTCGGCTAATCCCGTGCGGCACACGTAAGCCATCGGCAGTGACATAGGTGTAGTCGGATTCTGGAGGTCTCCGCTGGGGAGTTGCACGAGTCTCCTCTGCATACACGCAGATCGAAGATGTCCTTCACCACCACACCCGGAGCATGTCCGGGGCTGTCCATCATAGATGACAATAGCTCGACAGCCGCCGATGTTGATGTACGATGGCACATGTTTCGTAAGGGCAATTCGCACCTGTCTGACACCATTAGCACTGGATACGTGCTAAAACTTGCCCAACGTTCGGCCGTATGACTGATAACTCTGCCATATGGCTGGAGCGATTCAGTGACCAAGGATTCTGGTACCTCGAAAGGCAGTTCGAAGACTCGAATCGTACGCACGCCCAGGCCCGAATGAGCGTCTAAAACTTCGCCAATATGACCATCTGAGTGTCGGAGCTGGAATCCTCGTTTGGCGGCTTCAATGATCCTATCGCATGCTGCGTCGTCAATCATCTTTACGTAAAGAGTGCTGCTCACGATCGATAAATGAATTCCAATAATCTCCGTGTAATTAAGTTGCACTTCGTCCCTCAACAAACGTTCGATTTCGAAAGCCTTCGGTCGTGCATACTCATTACAGAACGTGAACTGTATCGTGGTTTTTCGGAAATTGTGTGCCATTGCGTTCGATTCAAACAGTGACACACGCGAGTGACGACGGTGTAACCACCGCTTCTTCCGCGAACGTTCGCAGCCGGGACGTAAACAAGTCCGAGCTGCTCCGCAGCTGAAGGCGGACTGCCACTCAGCTATCGAGGCGGACAAATTAAGAAAAGCATTTCTGAAAAAGTGATTTTTGTTGACATAGAATATAAATACAACCATCAGAACGTCTTTTCTGAAGGTACTGTACAGAAATGAAACTTGCAGTGTTAGCATTTCCCACAGTAACACAACAGAAGCTTTCCAAATGTGGCGCCATAGAAGAGTGATGAAGTTTAGATGGGTAGATCGAATAACTAATGAGGAGGACTGAATCGTATTGGTAAGAGCCCGCCGCTATGGCCGAGCGGTTCTAGGCGCTTCAGTCAGAAACCGCGCTGCTGCTACGGTCGCAGGTTCGAATCCTGCCTCGGGCATGGGTGTGAGTGATGTCCTTAGGTTAGTTAGATTTAAGTAGTTCTAAGTCTAGGGAACTGATGACCTCTGATGTTAAGTCCCATAGTGTTAGGCCATTTGAACCATTTGAATTAATAAGAAAAGAAATTTGTGGCAAAACTTGACTAAAATATGAGTTCAGTTGATGAAGCACATCTTAAGGCATCAAGAAACAGTCCATGTTTCACTCCCCTACAAGGCTGCTCTCCAGACGAAAACTTGAGAAGCGTCCACGGTGCCAAGAAACCACTATTAGAGTCCAGTCGTTTATTCACAATGTTTACAAGTTGTCGTTCCTCTGTAGCAGCCTCTGCTGTCGCTAATTCAGCTGCGTGTCGGATTCCAGCTGACGTCCGTCGAGTCAACTCAGCGTCTGCACAACCAGAAGGTGACGTCAGCGACCTTGGCAGCGCGGCGGCTGCCCAGCGCAATGTGGTTCTCGCGCCGGCTGCGATGTACCTGGTGTCGGTAGTCGTATGCTCGGTTGATCTCTTGCTTAACCCTGGTAGGTTTCAGCACCCGAAGACGCCTGAGTGTTGAACAGAAATATGGACTCTGGCTTCTGCGTCGAAGTCCTGTATTTGTAGCAGTCTGCGATGTGTTGGTTGAAGACAGTTTCTCCATCAAAAGGCGACAGGTGACGAGTAGCATGAAGTTCATCCGGTGAAGACCATTATCTTGAGTACATCTTCAGCTAGGTCTGTGCTGGAGCATCTAGGACACAGATTCACTACAGTATGGTAATCATGGAATCGAGTGCTATTACTGTTGTGAGCGTGGGGTTGATCTGCTATTCTGTTATTCAGCGCAACGGATTAGTCTGAGATGTACCCTTTACCCTGTGGCTCCTGCAAGATGCAATTTCCATCCCCACACTACTACAGAAGTCAGACAGACGCTCCTAACGTTCTAAAGAGAAATGCCTGAAAAACTTTCAGCAATAAATATCTTGTGGAGTCTTCCGCTGTAAGGAAATGGCACAAAATTTCTTACGTAACTAGTGGGATACTTGGGTACTGGAGTAGTGCTAGTTAGTGTAAGAAAAACATGAAAATAACGAAAATTATTATTTATTTTTCAAAAATTCTGAGAAATCACAATGGCACTTTTAGTTATGAGTTGAACAAGTTATATCCTGGTTCTTTTCGGAATGTGAAGTTACCTCTCAAGGATAGGATTCGCTAATGAAATTTCTATACAAAGTTTATATTGTTATTGACTTGGCAGAATGGCTGAGAGGCGCGCCTACTCAACTTGAATAATTATCCTTTAGAATGTTGCTTGGTACGGTCGAGGCTGTCGCGTGTGAAATGCAGTGAAGTGTAGTGTTGTGTAGGAAAAATGGGGCTCGCAATAGCTGTAGCGCACAATACCGTAAGCTGCTATGACTGCTTTCTGCGCCGCTCGCTGCTGACAAATAAGATAACTCTCGTTCTATCTGGATTGACCTTCGCCAATCAAACTCTCCCTACGCCTTGATGAAGTCAAGGATTCCTATTCGCCCCTAGTCTAACTATTGGCGTGGTACACCGGTCAGATAACCAGTCCACGGCGGTGCCACTCAAAACTTCGCTCACAGACACTTAACTATAACTCTGTCCGTTCAAACCGCACAATAAGTGTGTCGGCCAACACAATGAACAACGCTTCATCGCAAGGACTCAATATAAAGTCGCACTTCGATTCGCTCTCGACAGAGGTGCTCTCCCAGTGAAGTACTCAGGAGAGACTTGTTCCTCGCTCCAAGAGCGACAACGAAGCGGCGCCTCTCCACGCCAGACGTGAAGGGGTATATCTTTCAGTCTCTTCCATTACTCCTTCAGCTCAAGGTGTCAGAAATATCGTCTGCCAATCAGCATTGCTCATCTAAAACGGGAGAATGACGTTTCGTTTAAGGCGACCAATCCCAAAATCTGTAGTATCGGCGTTTGGCGTTTGCTGTCTCCCTGTGAAAATCTCTGAAACTGCATGCTATGTGTAAAGACTGCGTAGGTTGGACGCTCCCACACAGTGTAGCGGAATTTGCTTTTAAGCCGAACGCGGGGTCGTTCCCCCTTTCACTCGGGCACACGCTGTCTGCTCCACGGGCGGCCGAGGTTGACTCGTCCTCTGAAGGGACCGGCCTCCCGGAGTGTGGTCTGCCTCTCTCGAACTAAAAGCTCCTGTGACCGCCGTGTCTTGAATGTATGTGTGTATGCCAGCCTTGGGTATTTCAACCCTGGTGCGCACTTGATATTTGCATATCGTTTACATGAATTCATACAACATTGACTTTATCTTATCGAGTTCGGGTTCGAATGAAGTGTCTTGATGTGCAGAATATGATTGTGAGGGCGGAATTTGTAAGCAATGAAGGTCAGAAGACCACGACGTCTTACACTGTGAATGCCATCGATCCTAGTGATCAAGTCTTGACAAGAACTAGAGAGCCAGAGTGAGGCTACGAAGCAAATCTCGGTTCGTGATGACAGAATGTGTCCTCCTTATCCTGCTACATTCGTTTAACAGAATGTTAACTGCTGTGTCGGTCCCTCATTATGTGCTCTTATGAAATACACTCATGCTCATAAATTGAGGATAATTGCGGAATGTGGTACCACCACAACGTGGCACTACACAAAACTGGCGCTAATAGCATAGGCACATAGGGAACACACATGACACAGATCTGTAAGTCCATGGTATTGGTGACAAGTTGAGAAAACGGTCCCGAAACACATGTGCTATAAAACGCTATTGTTTCCTGCGCATGTACCCCGACATCAATATGGGATATGATCACCATGCACGCGTACACAGACCGCACAACAGGTTGGCATACTCTGGATCAGGTGGTCGAGCAGCTGATGGGGTATAGCCTCCCATTCTTGCACCAGTGCCTGTCGGGGCTCATGAAGTGTCGTAGGGGTTTGAAGACGTGAAGCGATACTTCGACCGAGAGTATTCCAGACTTGCTCGATGGGGTTTAGGTCTGGAGAACAGGCAGGCACTCCATTCGCCTCATATCTTCTGTTTCAAGGTACTCCTCCACGATGGCAGCTCGGTGGGGGCGTGTGTTATCATCTATCACGAGGATGGTGGGACCCACTGCACCCCTGAAAAGGTGGACATACTGGTGCAAAATGATCTGTTACAGTTCCTCTGTCAAAGACATGCAGGAGTGTACGTGCAGCAATCATAATCCCACCCCACACCATCAAACCATGACTTCCATACAGGTCCCTTTCAAGGACATTAAGGGGTTGGTATCTGGTTCCTGGTTCACGCTAGATGAAAATTCGGCGAGAATCACTGTTCAGACTATACCTGGACTCGACCATGAACATAACCTGGGACCCCTGTTCCAATGACCATGTACTGTGTTCTTAACACCAGGCTTTACGGGCTCTCCTGTGACCAGAGGTCAGTGAAAAGCACCTCGCAAGTCTCCGGGCGAATAAACGATGTCTGTTCAGTCGTCTGTCGACTGTGTGTCTCGACAAAACTGTTCCAGTGGCTGCAGTAAGGTCCCGAGCAAGGCTACCTGCAGTAGTCCGTGGTCGTCTGCAGGCACTGATGGTGAGATATCGGTCTTCTTGTGGTGTTGTGCACTGTGGACGTCCCGTACTGTAGCGCCTGGACACGTTTCCTGTCTGCTGGAATTGTTCCCATAATCTTGAGTATTCTGCCCACGGTAAGGTCATCAATGTGCGTTCGTTGAGCCATTTTCAACACACAATCATCATTAGCACGTCTGAGAACGTATGCAAGCCGGCCGGTGTGGCTGTGCGGTTAAAGGCGCTTCAGTCTGGAACCGCGTGACCGCTACGGTCCCAGGTTCGAATCCTGCCTCGGGCATGGATGTGTGTGATGTCCTTAGGTTAGTTAGGTTTAATTAGTTCTAGGTTCTAGGCGACTGATGACCTCAGAAGTTAAGTCGCATAGTGCTCAGAGCCAACGTCTGCACACTTACTTGCTGCACAGTACACTGACATGCACCAACACACCTCTGCGTATGTGGACTGCTGCCAGCGCCACCGTGCGACGGCTGCAGGTGAAATGCACCGCATGGTCATACCCCGAGGTGATTTAAACCCGCAAACTGCCCACCAGAGCGTTGTTTTACCATGTATCAGCATTATCCTTAATTTATGAGCATGAGTATGGATACAGTTTCTTGCCACATGCCTTAAGACCTATCGAATATGCTTGTCTCGCTTTCCCTGGCTTTCCGTCCTCTTTTCTGGTGAATGCTTGTTTCTCATTCGGTCGATAGTGTCGTGGACCTGACCCACTTGCGACATAGTGCCTCGCTTGCTGCTTTCGCCTCTATATTTGGCGTGACTTGAATTTTTCTGAGGCAATGTGAGTGAGTTTTGATAATTTTTTATCCAATTTTTGCTTATTTCTGTCCTGTGCCGCAACAGTTATTTTGCTGCCAAAATAGGAAAACTGATCTCTACTTCCTCATTTAATTTTCTCGGCATCACCAGATTCCCATTACCGTTGTTTCGTGTGTTTGTAAATTTCTAATGCACCAAACTGGTAAGGTCATCGGTACCTAGACTTACACACTACTTAAACCAACTTTAACTTTGCTAAGAACAACACACGCACACTGAAACTTCCCCTTATGTATGAAAAGTATGACGGTGCTGGTAAAACTTCTACGTTACTTGATGTTCAAACTACAGAGTGAAACTGAACGTATTCTGATCACTTCTAAACTGACACACAATATTTTAGCGCAACGGAAACTGACTTCCAATAATCCCTACAAAAGAATAGGCCTGACTGACAATAACCTATACCATTCATGAATCACTTACTTCACCAAAATCTTCGTTACTAGAACTACAGCAATGCAGCGAGCGCCAATACTGCTAGCTGAATAAAATATTCTAACTACTAATGGCACTAAGTACTAATAGGTATATAGTTAGCAAATGAATTTGGTAGATAAAAAACAATGTATTTACCTTAATAATGTTCAAAAGTCATATATATATATATATATATATATATATATATATATATATATATATATATGATGATGATCTCAGCAGTTAAGTCCCATAGTGCTCAGAGCCATTTGAACCATTTGAACGTCCGCTCATAGTAACTGCTCAAAACTCTGGCATCTCTCTCCCCACATCCGCCACTGCTGGCGGCTCGCCTCCAACTGCCCAACGCTACGGCCTGTTCACATCCAACTGCCCGACACTACACTGGTGAATAACTTCCAACAACGAGTTTAACCAGCCACAGACTGCACACAGCGCAGTCAGCGATTTTAATACAGAGCGCTACGTGGCGTTACCAACATAAAAACGTAAACAGCCTACTTATAACCCATGCCCGAGGGAGGACTCGAACCTCCGGTGGGAGGCGACGCGCAATCCGTGGCATGGAGTCTCGAACCTCGCGGCCACTCCGCGCGGAACCCTTCTATGGATGTCCACCTTATGACCTTTTTTGCAGTCACTATCCGCTCTGTTCAACACTTGTTCTACCTTCTCTGCCTTCTTTCACGGAGTTAGAATGTCATCGACAAACATCAGAGTAGTTTTCTTTTTCTTCTCCCTGAACTTAAAGTTCTGTTCCACATTTCTCGTGGATTGACTGTGCTGCTTTATTCAATGTACAGTCCGAATAATGTCGGGGACAGGTTATAACCTTGCCCCACTCCATTCTCAACCACTGCTTCCATGAGAAGCTCTTCGACTTTTTGGACTGTAGTCTGGTTCAAAAATGGTTCAAATGGCTCTAAGCACTATGGTACTTAACTTCTGAGGGCATCAGTCCCCTAGACTTAAACCTAACTAACCTAAAGACATCACACACATCCATGTCCGAGTCAGGATTCGAACCTGCGACCGTAACGGTCGCTAGGTTCCAGACTGTAGCGGCTAGAACCGCTGGGCCACCCCGGCCGGCAGTGTAGTTTGGTCTCTGTAAAAGTTGCAGATAACATCTTCCTCCCTATATTTTATGCCAACTACCTCCAGAATTTCAAACAGAATATTTCATTCAACAGTGACAAATGTTTTCTCCAAGTCTATGAAACTGTGATCGTACGAAGTTGGAAACCCTGCAGTGACAGCTTCTCCCCACTTGCGCCTTAGCACTCTGGACTGTGTCCTGCCGCGCCGCCTCTGCACACACCTGCTTGCTGTGCGACCGCTATATCGACCCTTTCCCGCTGTTTACCGGGTCGCGATTCGAGTCAACAGCTTCCCTGGTCAGCAGCACCCATCCATCAGCCCCGACGGCCACACCCTGTTTGTCGCCGAGAGCTCAGGGCACGACCATCCTCAGGCTGTTCTCCTTGGCGCTACTGCGCCACCACACGCCACTTCCCAGCGGGCAGCCCACGGAAAATACATTCTACCCTTTTCGTACCATCGCATCCTCGCAAATCTCTGACGCATACTCATGAAATTAGTGCGTTCAGGACGTTACTATTTTTATTTATTTACTAGCAAATCCGGCAATGCCTTGCAGTTGCTAAATACAGGGCTATTACAATTGATTGAAGCGATTTCATAAATTCACTGTAGCTCCATTCATTGACATATGGTCACGACACACTACAGATACGTAGAAAAACTCATAAAGTTTTGTTCGGCTGAAGCCGCACTTCAGGTTTCTGCCGCCAGAGTGCTCGAGAGCGCAGTGAGACAAAATGGCGACAGGAGCCGAGAAATCGTATGTCGTGCTTGAAATGTACTCTCATCAATCAGTCATAACAGTGCAACGACACTTCAGGACGAAGTTCAACAAAGATCCACCAACTGCTAACTCCATTCGGCGATGGTATGCGCAGTTTAAAGCTTCTGGATGCCTCTGTAAGGGGAAATCAACGGTTCGGCCTGCAGTAAGCGAAGAAACAATTGAACGCGTGCCGGCAATTTTCACGCGTAGCCCGCGGAAGTCGACGAATAAAGCAAGCAGGGAGCTAAACGTACCACAGCCGACGGTTTGGAAAATCTTGCGGAAAAGGCTAAAGCAGAAGCCTTACCGTTTACAATTGCTACAAGCCCTGGCACCCGATGACAAAATTTTCGGCGCTGTTGCAACAGCTCGTTGAAGAGGATGCGTTCAGTGCGAAACTTGTTTTCAGTGATGAAGCAATATTTTTTCCTAATGGTGAAGTGAACAGACACAATGTGCGAATCTGGGCGGTAGAGAATCCTCACGCATTCGTGCAGCAAATTCGCAATTCACCAAAAGTTAACGTGCTTTGTGCAATCTCACGGTTTAAAGTTTACGGTCCCTTTTTCTTCTGCGAAAAAAACGTTACAGGACACGTGTATCTGGACATGCTGGAAAATTGGCTCATGCCACAACTGGAGACCGACAGCGCCGACTTCATCTTTCAACAGGATGGTGCTCCACCGCAATTCCATCATGATGTTCGGCATTTCTTAAACAGGAGATTGGAAAACCGATGGATCGGTCGTGATGGAGATCATGATCAGCAATTTATGTCATGGCTTCCACGCTCTCCCGACTTAACCCCATGCGATTTCTTTCTGTGGGGTTATGTGAAAGATTCAGTGTTTAAACCTCCTCTACCAAGAAACGTGCCAGAACTGCGAGCTCGCATCAACGATGCTTTCGAACTCATTGATGGGGAAATGCTGCGCCGAGTGTGGGAGGAACCTCATTATCGGCTTGATGTCTGCCGAATCACTAAAGGGGCACATATCGAACATTTGTGAATGCCTAAAAAAACTTTTTGAGTTTTTGTATGTGTGTGCAAAGCATTGCGAAAATATCTCAAAGAATAAAGATATTGTAGAGCTGTGAAATCGCTTCAATCATTTGTAATAACCCTGTATGTATGGCAATTGCATGTATGTCCCAAATTCTTTGCCTCCCCTCTCTCTGCCCACCTTCTCATCCGTTCCTCTCTCTCCCTACATCTGCCCCTCTCCAATCTCTACGTCCATTCTCGTCTGAATTATCACTAGAGTATCATGTAAAAATCTGAAGTAAATCTGTCAAGATGTTATTGAGATTTTTGGCAACGTTTCCCCTTTATACACTACTGCCCATTAAAATTGCTACACCGCGAAGATGACGTGCTACAGACGCGAAATTTAACCGGCAGGACGAAGATGCTGTGATATGCAAATGATTAGCTTTTCAGAGCATTTACACAAGGTTGGCGCCGGTGGCGAAACCTACAACGCGCTGACATGAGGAAAGTTTCCAACCCATTTCTCATACACAAACAGCAGTTGACCGGCGTTGCCTGGTGAAACGTTGTTGTGATGCCTCGGGTAAGGAGGAGAAATGCGTACCATCACATTTCCGACTTTGATAAAGGTCGGATTGTAGCCCATCGCGACTGCGGTTTATCGTATCGCGACATTGCTGCTCGAGTTGGTCGACACCCAATGAATGTTAGCAGATTATGGAATCGGTGGGTTCAGGAGGGTAATACGGAACGCCGTGCTGGATCCCAACGGCCCGTATCACTAGCAGTCGAGATGACAGGCATCTTATCCGCATGGCTGTAACGGATCGTGCAGCCACGTCTCAATCCCTGAGTCAACAGATGCGGACGTTTGCAAGACAACCACCTACACGAACAGTTCGACGACGTTTGCAGCAGCATGGACTATCAGCTCGGAGACCATGGCTGCGGTTACATTTGACGCTGCATCACAGACAGGAGCGCCAGCGATGGTGTACTCGACGGCGAACCTGGGTGCACGAATGGCAAAACGTCATTTTTTCGGATGAATCCAGGTTCTGTTTACAGCATCATGATGATCGCATACGTGTTTGGCGACATCTCGGCGAAAGCACATTGGAAGCGTGTATTCGTCATCGCCATACTGGCGTATCACCCGGCGTGATGGTATGGGGTGCCATTGGTCACAGGTCTCGGTCACCTCTTGTTCGCATTGATGGCACTTTGAACAGTGGACGTTACATTTCAGATGTGTTACGACCCGTGGCTCTACCCTTCATTCGATCCCTGCGAAACCCTACATTTCTCCGGCCGAAGTGGCCGTGCGGTTAACGGCACTGCAGTCTGGAACCGCAAGACCGCTACGGTCGCAGGTTCGAATCCTGCCTCGGGCATGGATGTTTGTGATGTCCTTAGCTTAGTTAGGTTTAACTAGTTCTAAGTTCTAGGGGACTAATGACCTCAGCAGTTGAGTCCCATAGTGCTCAGAGCCATTTTTGAACCCTACATTTGAGCAGGGTAATGCACGACCGCATGTTGCAGGTCCTGTACGGGTCTTTCTGGATACAGAAAGTGTTCGACTGCTGCCCTGGCGAGCACATTCTCCAGATCTCTCACCAACTAAAAACGTCTGGTCAATGGTGGCCGAGCAACTGGCTCGTCACAATACGCCAGTCACTACTGTTGATGAACTGTGATATCGTTTTGAAGCTGAATGGGCAGCTGTACCTGTACACGCCATCCAAGCTAGGTTTGACTCAATGCCCAGGCGTATCAAGGCCGTTATTACGGCCAGAGGTGGTTGTTCTGGGTACTGATTTCTCAGGATCTATGCACTCAAATGGCGTGAAAATGTAATCATATGTGAGTTCTAGTATAATATATTTGTCCAATGAATACCCGTGTACCATCTGCATTTCTTCTTGGTGTAGCAATTTTAATGGCCAGTAGTGTATATTAAAGGGTGACAATCTTTGAACTATATGAAATTAAATAGTCATACCTTCTGAACGTTTTGCATTAGGACGTTCAAACTGCACAATTGACCGCATGACATAATGATAACTAGTATACGCTTCATGGTTTGGTTTAGCGGCGAAGCCTACTTTCATTTGGATGGATTCGTCAGTAAGCAAAATTTGTGCGTTTGGGGAACTGAGAACCCGCATTTTCGCGATCGGAAGTCTCTTCATCGTCAACGTGTGACTCTGTGGTGTGCAATGTCTAGGCACGGAATAATCAGTATTCCCTTATGGGACGGTGACTACCGAATGCTACGTGAAGATTTTGGAACATGATTTCATCTCCATTATGCAAAGTGACCCTGGTTTCGGCGAGACGTGGTTCATGCAAAACTGAGTGCAACCCCATCGAAGCAGGAGAATGTTTCAAGTCCTGGAGGAGCACTTTGGGGACCGCAGTCTGGCCCTGGGGTACCCAGACGCCACTGGCATGGGCCTCCTCGATTCGTCGCCATATTCTCCGGAGCTCAACGCATGCAGCTCCTTTTCATGGGGCTATATAAGAGAGCAGGTGTACCTCAATAACAGCAAAACCATTGCTGGCCTTAAAACAGCCATTCAGGAGGACATCGACACCTCCCATGTTCCGATACAGGTCATGCAGAATTTCGCTATTCGTCTGCGTTTCATCATCGCGAATGACGGCATGCATATCGAACATTTCATAACCTAAGTCCGGGTAACTGTAGTGACGTTTACAGGTTGAATAAAGCGTGTGGACGTCGTAGTTTGTAACTTATTTACGATTAGTTCATTTAGTGTCGCAAATTTGTACAGAAACCAGATGGCAGTTATAACAGTCAAGAGACATGTAAGGGAAGCAGTGGTTGGGAAGGGAGGGAGACATGGTTATAGCCTATCCCCGATGTTATTCAATCTGTATATTGAGCAAGCAGTAAAGGAAACAAAAGAAAAATTCGGAGTAGGAATTAAAATCCATGGAGAAGAAATAAAAACTTTGAGGTTCGCCGATGACATTGTAATTCTGTCAGAGACAGCAATGGACCAGCAGCAGAACGGAATGGACAGTCTCTTGAAAGAAGGATATAAGATGATAATCAACAGAAGCAAAACGAGGATAATGGAATGTAGTCGAATTAAATTGGGTGATGCTGCGGGAATTAGGTTAGGAAATGAGAGGCTTAAAGTAGTAAATGAGTTTCGCTATTTGGGAAGCAAAATAACTGATGATGGTCGAAGTAGAGAGGATATAAAATGTAGACTGGCAATGAAAAGGAAAGCGTTTCTGAAGAAGATAAATTTGTTAACATTGTGTATAGATTTAAGTGTCAGGAATTCGTTTCTGAAAGTATTTGTATGGAGTGTAGCCATGTATGGAAGTGAAACGTGAATGATAAATAGTTTGGACAAGAAGAGAATAGAAGTTTTCGAAATGTGGTGCTACAGAAGAATGCTGAAGATTAGATGAGTAGATCACATAACTAATGAGGAGGTATTGAATAGGATTGGAGAGAAGGGAAATTTGTGGCACAACTTGACTAGGAGAAGGGATCGGTTGGTGGGGCATCTTTTGAGGCATCAAGGGATTACCAATCTAGTATTGGAGGGTATCGTGGAGGGAAAAAATGGTAGAGGGAGACCAAGAGATGAATACATTAAACAGATTCAGAAGGATGTAGGTTGCAGTAGGTACTGGGAGATGAAGAAGCTTGCACAGGATAGAGTAGCATTGATAGCTGCATTAAAGCAGTCTCAGGACTGAAGACCACAACAACATATATATATATATAAAACAAAAATGTATAAGCTATATCCGACCGAATGCTGATTATATATAAAAATGTATAAGCTATATTCGGCCGAATGCTGATTATATATAAAAATGTATAAGCTATATCCAGCCGAATGCTGATTAGAGTTCCGTGTAAAATTGGAAGTAAATTAGACAAGAAGTTACCGATATTTGTGGTAACAACGCATCCCGTCAAATATACATATAAAATCACGAAAATATGTAACATTTGTCCGTCCGAATGTTCATTACAGTGTTGTGTAAAAATTTGTAGCAAACCGCTCAAGAATTTTTCAAGACCTCGGTGACAACGGTTTCCCATCATATATTACATACGTATTAATATATTGTGCATATAAATGTCAAAGAAATTCTTTTTGTTATGAAAACATGTGGCAGCAGAACTGTCAGACTGAACGCAAAAATTCTTTTTATTTTCTATTCCATACCAAAACTACTATTACCATCCACAAATACGAACACAAAAAGAGACAATCAGCTCGGTGGAGACGTTCTTAAGTGATCACTTTCCGCAATTGATTTTAATTTCCGACTTTTTAGGCGGATTTTCCTAAAATTTTCTTTCACACAAACGTCTTCCTGGTAATTACGAACGCAACAGACAAAAATCAACAATATCTGTCGAGCCATCCTTAACTGTTGATATTTCATACATGCGGCAGTTATGTTAACTTCCGATCCTTCTGTTGCATTTTCCAAAAATTTTCTTCTACACATACCTTGTCCTAACTGTAACGAATTCTACCATAAAAAATGAACCAAATCGGTGAAGTCGATCTGAAATGATGACCTTTCATATTTTCGACAATTGATTTTTATTTACATAGATTTACTTAGGACTGAGGGTAGATGGAAGGCTAGCTTGGAAGTACCACATTCAGGAGCTAATGCACAACCTGAATGCTGCTACAGGATGTAACGAGACAAATTGCAGGACACTTCCTCACACCTAGACGAAGAAATTAGTGTATATGACCGGGTTTGGAAACCCTTTGTTTCCATGTTACAGCTCATTTTTTCCAACTCATTAATCATGAGTCGTAGTCAATTTCGGATGCGCTGATGTGTCCCTGGAGTATTGCATATGGTTTCGCAGCCTTCCATAAATAAGGGCAGGGAGAGCTTTGAACTGCCCCTGCAAAATAGAAAAAAGTCCAATGGGTTGGCCAGGAGAGCATGGAGGCCAGGTAGTTGGTCCGTCTCGAGCTATCCATCCATCACCGAATCTGTGTTTTGAACCTGACGGACATTTACACTACAATGAGGAGGTGCTCCATCGCGCATGAAGTACATGTTTTGTAGCACAGCTAAAGGTACATCTACTAACAGATAAGGTAGAATCTTGTTTACGAAATTACGATAACTTTGTTGGTTGAGCAGGGGTGGAATGTGATAAAGCCCTGCCAGTCACCAACGATACCGGCCCAAACACTGACAGAAAATCTTAGTTGATGCCTTGCTTCAACACTTGCACGAAGATTGACGTCTGCCCATACATGCCGATTGTAAAAATTTACGATCTGATCACGTTGAAACGACGCCTCACCTGTGGACAGCACCATTGTTCAAAAATTAGGGTTGACACTTTGTTGTATAAACCACTAGCAGAAGAGTAGCCGTGCAGCAAAGTCAGCTGCTGGTAGTGGTTGCACACTCTGTAAATGGTTTGCACACAGCTAGTCTTGTAACAGTCGCCACACAACCATGTGGTCAACGTTGAGTGTTGCAGCTACGTGTCTTGTACTGACACTGGGCTCGTTGCCAACTGCACGAAGACTTTCCACCACCTGTTGCGATGTCCTCGTCCTTCTGGGCGCGATTGATATTATTGGAAGTAAAATCGATTCTTTAAATATATGTCATCTTACTGATTTAAATTTACCCTTGCAAGCAGTACAATGATTTTCTGAATAAATGTAAATAAATGGTTTCGAGCCATAATTTTATTGAAGCCTTTGTTGAGCGCAATTTGTTGCTTTTTCATTTCCGAAATACAACCTTCCATACTTTGTGAAAGAAGTTCGATTGTCTTATAGATTAAATTCATTTCTGCAGATTATCATTTTGTAATCGTGTGTGTACACAATTTCAAAAGGAATCGATGCCAAACAGCTTATAAGTCTAGCTATGAACAAGAATATTAACTAAAAAGAATTTAAAATAAATTAAGGTTGATCAAAACAATTAAAAACATGTACAAGAAATTGCACATCGTCTTGTAGCAAAAGTAGAGGGGAACATAATTTTTATCTACTGTAGGCTAACCACCTCAACGAGAATTTCAATTAGAAAAGGGTGGGAACTACAGGTCTTGTACCATACGAGCCAAACAATAAAATACGAATAAAACAAGGCAAATTCAGTGTAGTCCAATTAAGTCATGTGATTTTGGAGGAATTACATTAGACAATGATAAAATGAGGAGGTACCCGCCAGGAAAGCCGAGAGCGCTAACGCGCTGATTCCTGGACTCGGGTAGGCGCGCCGGCCCCGGAGCGAATCCGCCCGGCGGATTAACGACGGCCGGTGTGCCGGCCAGCCTGTATGTGGTTTTTAGGCGGTTTTCCACATCCTACTAGGAGAATACCGGGCTGGTCCCCACGTCCCGCCTCAGTTACACGACTCACAGACATTTGAAACACATTCGCACTATTTCACGATTTACACTAGACGCAGACAGCTGGGGTACACTAATTACGTCCTTGGGGGGGGGGGGGGGGGTACGGGGTGGCGGCAGGAAGGGCATCCGGCCACCCCTTACAATTAACATGCCAAATCCGGTTAACTATGAACGACCCTGCGTAACTGTGGGACTAGGCGCAAGCGAAACATAACACACAATGGTAAAAAGAGGAGGTGAAAATAGTGCAAGAGTTTTTCTAATGCGCCAGAAAAACAACTGACGACATCAGAAACAGAAAGGGTATGAAAAGTAAACCGGAATAGCAAGAAAAGCACTCCTGAAAAGGAGAAATATATTAATGTTAGTAATGCCAGTTTTCTAAGGAATCGATCACTTACGTATGAAACAACTTCAAACGTCCCATTATTTTACAAATTAGTTAATGCATTAAATATCTGACTTTAACCATGTAAGCAAGAAAAAATTTAGGAAGGGATTGAAATTAGATTTAAACATTATTGTGGAAGCCGGTAGGTGCTTTCATAATCAAAAAACGCTGGGTGAGTTTAGTATGGGAAATTTGGGCTCTGTGAGTTTGGCTGCCTGAAGACATATACACGGTTTATAACTGTAACACTCGTCTCTCCCTGTTATGCCTGTGACATAACATTGTATGTCGTAATGAACAGATTACGACAGCATTTTAAATTTCTCATGTCAGTCATAATTATTATTCAGAAATGTTTGTTACCCCAGAGGCCATTACATAGGCCACCTGGAAGTGAGACCGGGTTACCGTGTCGCCGGTTAGGCAACTGGTAACATTCACGGTGTAATAAAAATACACGGTATAAATCGGGACACAGTCCTCACACGTAGACGATGAAGGTATGTTGTACGAACATGCGTCTGGAAACTCATTTCCTACAACTCATTAATCATGGGAAACACACAAGGACAGACCTTTAGAATCGGGGGGAACATGCACTCTCGGTGAGGTCTGGTTACGTTGTGCACCGCCGGTGTTTTGTTTTACACGTCATTGTTGCCGCGCGACGTACGTCATTGCTTGGTTACAGATAACATCAACTGTTTCAGCGATCAGTAAGGCTTTTGCAAGCACACGGGTTACTATGCAGAGTTAATCACAGACTTGGCTGGTGCAGTGGTAGTGTACACAAATGAAGAGATGGCAGATGGTAGATTGTTTGCACACAATGCTGTCATTTACCGTCTTGTAAAGTCATCAGATGATCAAAACGACTTGCAAAATGATTTAGATAAGATATCTATTTGGTGCGAAAAGTGGCAATTGACCCTGAATAAAGAAAAGTGCGAAGTTATTCACACGAGTACTAAAAGAAATCAGCTAAATTTCGATTACACGATAAGTCACACAAATCTGAGGGCTGTAAATTCAACTAAATACTTAGGGATTACAATTACAAATAACGATCACATAGATAATATTGAGGGTAGAGCTAACCAAAGACTGCGATTCACTGGCAGAACACTTAGAAGGTGCAACAGGCCCACTAAAGAGACTGCTTACACTGCGCTTGTCCGCCCTATTCTGGGGAACTGCTGTGCGGTGTGGGATCCGCATCAGGTGGGACTGACGGATGACATCGAAAAAGTACAAAGAAGGGCAGCTCGTTTTGTATTATCGCAAAATAGGGGACATTGTGTCACAGACATGATATGTGAATTGGAGTGGCAATCATAAAAAAAAGGCGTTTTTCGTTGCAACGGGATCTTCTCATGAAATTTCAATCGCAAGTTTTCTCCTCCGATTGCGAAAACATTCTGTTGGCACCCACCTACATAGGGGGAAATGATCATCACGATAAAATAAGAGAAATCAGGGCACGCACGGAAAAATTTAAGTGCTCGTTTTTCCCGCGTGCCGTTCGAGAGTGGAACGGTAGAGAGGCAGCATGAAGGTGGTTCATTGAACGCTCTGCCAGGCACTTTAATGTGAATAGCAGAGTAATCACGTAGATGTAGATGTAGATCCCGCCATTTACCAGAAGCGATTTAGGGAAATCACGGAAAACCTAAATCAGGATGGACGGACGCGGGATTGAACTGTCGTCCTCCCGAATGCGAGTCCAGTGTACCAACCACTGCTCAAACTCACTCGCTGTTTCTCCTCGGAGTGTGAACATATTCTGTTGGCGCCCACCTAAATAGGGAGATATGAGCATCACAACAAAATAAGAGAAACCAGAGCTTGCACGGAAAGATTCAAATGTTCGTTGTGCTGGGTGCTGTTCGAGAGTTGAACGGTAGAGAAACAGCTTGGAACTGGTTCGATGAACCCTCCGTCAGGCACTTAATTTTGAATTACAGCGTAATCTTGGACACGTAGATCTAGGTGTAAACAAACGTTTATAGATGTCCATAACGATTTGTTTGTCTGCAACCAAGAACTGAATTACAATACGTTGCTTGTATCGAGTGTCTTGTGGAAACACCTTTTTTATAGGTCACTACAAGTAAGTCATCAGTCGGAATCGTTCAAAACTCCGCACACGTACAGAAGTGTATCATATCTAAAGCATCTAAATGACGCCTTGCTTCAGACACTGAAGTGCCAAAGAAACTGGTACAGGCATGCACATTCAGATACAGAGATATGTAAACAGGCAGAATACGGTGCTGCGGTCGGCAACGCCTATGTAAGACAAGAAGTGTCTGGTGCAGTTGTTAGATCGGTTACTACCGCTACAATGGCAGGTTATCAAGATTTAAGTGAGTTTTATAGTCGCCGCACGAGCGATGGGACACAGCATCTCCGAGGTAGCGATGAAGTAGGGATTTTCCCGCATGACCATTTCACGAGTGTACCGTGAATATCAGGAATCCGGTAAAACATCAAATCTCCGACATCGCTGCGGCCGGAAAAAGATTCTACAAGAACGGGACCAAAGAGACTGAAGAGAATCGTTCAAAGTGACAGAAGTGCAACCCTTCCGCAAACTGCTGCAGATTTCAATGCTGGGCCATCAACAAATGTCATCGTGCGAACCTTTCATCGACACATGACCGATATGGGCTTTCGGAGCCGAAGGCACTCTTGTGTACCCTTGATGACTGCACGTCACAAACCTTTATGCCTCGCCTGGGCCCGTCAGCACCGACATTGAACTGTTGATGACTGGAAACATGTTGCCTGGTCGGAGGGTCCCGTTTCAAATTGTATCGAGCGGATGTGTGCCTACAATATCATGAATCCATGGACTCTGCATGTCAGCAGGGGACTGTTGAAGCTGGTGGAGGCTCTCTAATGATGTGGGGCATGTGCAGTTGGAGTGATATGGGACCGTCATACGTCTAGATACGATTCTTCAGGTGACACGTACGTAAGCATCGTGTCTGGTCACATGCATCCATTCATGTGCATTGTGCATTCCGACGGACTTGGACAATTCTAGCAGGACAATGCGACATCTCACATGTCCAAAATTGCTATTGAAAGGCTCCAGGAACACTCTTCTAACTTTAAACACTCTCGCTGCCCACCAAACTCTCCAGACATGAACATTATTGAGTGTACCTGGAATGCCTTACAACGTGCTGTACAGAAGAGATCTCAACCCACTGGTACTCTTACGGATTTATGACAGCCTTGCAGTATTCTCGGGGTCACTTCCTAAAAAAAAAAAAAAAAAAAAAAAAAAAAAAAACCAGTCTCATGCAATGCACCTACACAGAAGAAAATAAATATTCTTGCTTGCACTCGTTCCCGCGCGCTATGTTGGCCAGTGACAAGGAAAATAAATTAATTAAGAGTATGTTTTTCTACTGCCCTTTTGGCTGAACTCATCCTTAGCTTCAACGAGATCATTTACCAGACGTGTGGAGTGTAGGGAAATGCTGGATTATTTTTTATGTGTTTGCCAGTTAAAATAAAATCCTGCGTGTCCATTCTGAAAGACTACAGCCAGATAACTACATACTGTCAGAATGTACCACAGTACTCCTTAGTCTGGGTTTAGCTTCCCAACCGGTACCTAATACGTAACACCGAACAGCTTCGTATTTATGATTTTCACTCGCAAATTGGAAGAAACACTGTCTACTTTCAAAAACTGAAAGTAAACAGAGCCTTTTCTCCACATAGTTTTCTTTATAGCACCCTTTTGTTTTGTTTTTATAGAGACATCACGGTGATTTTAGGTTCAGCAGTACTTCTCACGGATCGCAGCTGTCAACAACTCCGTTTTTATTTTTTTCAAAACCCGTCGATGATAGCTCAACTGACCTGTCGTTCTAGGTTGGACATTTGTGGCCCTCATTTTAACTTGAAATACACACAATAAATATTATTATGCATCCAAGTCATTCCTTTTAGGAACAGTATAATTTCTCATTTTAACTGGAAATGCAGACAGTAGGCATTACTATACACCCAACTCACACCTTCTTAGGAACAGTATAATTTAAGATATTTCAGACAATTAGAACATACCGTATAATCACACTGGCGTGGTACAGCACACAGATGTTCTCCTTCCATATCTGCAACAGAACAATAACATGAGTATGAGTATTTTATACTATTAAATTTCTATTTTACTGTGCAGGAAGATACACTTTTTACTTATTCACATTTGTAGCCTTCGCGTGTTCATATTTAATGCGGACACAGTATCCTCCCAACATGCAGTAACTTGAAACTTCCTGGCAGATTAAAACTGTGTGCCCAACCGAGACTCGAACTCGGGACCTTTGCCTTTCGCGGGCAAGTGCTCTACCATCTCAGCTACCGAAGCACGACTCACGACCGGTCCTCACAGCTGTACTTCTGCCAGTACCTCGTCTCCTACCTTCCAAACTTTACAGAAGCTCTCCTGCGAACCATGCAGAACTAGCACTCCTGAAAGAAAGGATACTGCGGAGACATGGCTTAGCCACAGCCTGGGGGATGTTTCCAGTTTTAATCTGCCAGGAAGTTTCATATCAGCGCACACTCCGCTGCAGAGTGAAAATCTCATTCTGGAATCATCCCCCAGGCTGTGGCTAAGCCATGTCTCCGCAGTATCCTTTCTTTCAGGAGTGCTAGTTCTGCATGGTTCGCAGGAGAGCTTCTGTAAAGTTTGGAAGGTAGGAGACGAGGTACAGCTGCCAGGACCGGTCGTGAGTCGTGCTTCGGTAACTCAGATGGTAGAGCACTTGCCCGCGAAAGGCAAAGGTCCCGAGTTCGAGTCTCGGTTGGGCACACAGTTTTAATCTGCCAGGAAGTTTCATATCAGCGCACACTCCGCTGCAGAGTGAAAATGTCATTCTGGATGCAGTAACTTGTCAACATACAGGATGTAACACTTGTTTTGGGCGATTTCCGTTCCGCTAACATGCGTCATCTGTGGGTCGAAAATGATAACTGTGTCCACACTTTCAACAGTATTGACACTACCTAGAGTACAGCGAGGCAGCTGATACCGTCAACTGTGACAAATCGCTCACGGAAATGCGACAGATAAAATTTTCAGCTAGTGGTTGGAAAACTACTCCAGAAGCAAAAAGCAACATATAGTCGGTGAAAATGAAAACTAGACCTGTAAGCTTGTTCCGTTAAACGTCGCGCAGGGCTCTGCTCTCAGGTTAAAGTAATCTTTTAATGCAGACGGTATTCTAACATATATAATAAAACGATGTTGTGATGTGTCCTATATGCATTATTTGCGATAAACAGAGAACCGGCACGGATTCTCAAAAGATCGATCACGCGAAAGCTAAGTTGCTGTTTTCTCACATAACTTTCTGAAAGCTGTAGATAAACGCAGTTACGTAGATGCTCTATTTCTTGACTTCCGAAAAGCATTTGGCTCTGTACCACAGCAACTATTCCTAACAAAAGTACTATTAGGAGGGGTGTTAAACGAAATTTGTGGCTGGATTGTCATGGAGGGAGAGCCACTGACAAATCTAGAAGTAACTTTAAGTGTTCGCCAAGAAACTGTATGGGAACGCCTGTTGTTAAGGTGGTTCATTAAAGACCTAGCAGATAACATTAACAGCTTTCGCAGTTTATGCATTTACCTGTGATGGTGTATTGTCTGAAAAAAGCTGCGCAAGTATTCAGTCACATTTTGATATGATTTCAAAGTGGCGCAAAGACGGGAAACTCGGTTTCTTCTGTTCAAAAATGTAAACATTTTTGGTGGTGGATCATTGTAATATGACTTTGCCCATTGAGAAGATATAGATAAAAGAATCCGAGAATTTGGTGTAAAGTCAAATTTAACAAATTTAATTCGTGAAATAGTCACAGACACAGTATCTAACGTGACATTTATGGAAGAAATGTCTCAGCGCTTCTAAATAAACACAAGCGTACGGCAAAGTGATTATGGTTAACTGTCTTCCGGAAAAAACAGTTAAGACTATCGAACAGAAGGCTGAATGAGCGAGATTTCACAAATAAGATTGGGTAGAGGAGACAAAAATATCGGAATAAACTGTCTCGCACTTGCAGATAACTTTTGTATACTTTCTGAAAATGTCATATCGCTCGAACACAAACTAACCTTTTTGAAGAAACAGAAGAATTTATGCGAAAAACACCAAATTTTTAACAGAAATCAAAAGTGCACCGAAGTTTCTGACAACGGATGTTGGACAAATAGAAAATGTTGAAAAATTTAAATACCTTAGGGAGATAACCCAAGAAAATGGTTTGGAAACAGCTGCTAGAGAGAAAATATTACATAGAAAAAGGTCCATCTAAATGCAAAAATAATACATTACGACAGTGAAGCCTGGTTGCCTGAATCCATGCGAATATTTAACATTATACTACAATTTAGATTAATTAGAAATACCATAAAGACGAAACATTAGGAAAATACTAGGCCGACGGAAAATTATGGAAGGTTTGAAATTACTAGATAAAGATGAAATTTACCGAAATCTATAAAATACAGTACGTCAGAGGTACTGAGAAAGTGGAGACTGCTATTTGCGGACATGTATATCGAATGCAGGAGAGTAGGTTAATCATAAGGAACCTTGCAATATTTGTCGGATAAAAAGCCAACGAGAAGATGGATCCATGAATTTGAAATAGATTTCAAAGAAAACCCAGTAAATAATCTCCCCTCCCTCCTACAACCGACCTCTGAAACAATGGAATTGCCACGCATAACAGCTTCAAAAGTCTGATTGCGTTAGAAATAAGTTTGTGCCTTAAATATTTCACGTTAAGCATAGAAGCGAGAAAAAGTTTAAAAACTCTTTGTAATTATGTTTACAATCTGTCGGAAATCGCTAAGTGATGTATTAACAAACACTGCATGAGTTCAGTATGTGTAATATGCGCACCGTTTTAAGCAAAAGCTTGTTTTCCATGCCTCTCAATGTTAATGGCCTGATATCTCCTGAACTATGTATCGTAGAATAATGTAGTTCTACAGGTTGTTTCAGTGTATGTATGGATAATGCTGCAAAATTGGCTACAAATAGAGTTAGTACTAAAGAAGCAACAAATTTAAATGTCGTGACTCACTGTGAATTATTGTATGATAGGCGAAAATAAAGCAAGTGATAAAGTTTTTCCTTTTCATCATTTTGTGGGGTAAGCAGCAACAAAAATTTTCTTGAGGGTTCGGAATTGTGTGCAAAGTTTGTTGCAAGTCGCTAAGTGATCCTTTTCTCAAATACTGAATGAAGGTAGTCTGAATAATTTCCGGATCGTGACAAATATTGCCTCAAGACATGTAAACACATACACACAGTTCCCAACTGTAAAACTTGACTTATTGTGTTAAATCTACAATATAACACTATAGCTATTAACGAGTAGGTTATGACAGTATTTAAATTTTTTAAAAATTCTGTCAACAACCGTATAAAATATCAAAAATTGAGATTTTGTTACGTGTAGAAGCCGTCAGAAAAGCAATCAGCAAGAGGAACCGTGGCACGTGTTTGTCAGTTAGTAAATAAAGTACGAGAACGTGCTGAAAAGTAAAGACTCAGAATTTTTTTTAATGTGAATTCTCTTGAAGCGTTCAAATCAAAACAAACTTTACTAACATTTTACATATTTATTCTTCGCTTATGCATACTTATTTCTCAACATACCCACCCTGGTGACGAACTCGTTTGTACCAATGAGAGACTAGTTTGCCGGCCGCTGTTCCCGAGCGGTTCTAGGCGCTGCAGTCCGGAACCGCGCTGCTGCTACGGTCGCAGGTTCGAATCCTGCCTCGGGCATGGATGTGTGGGCTGTCCTTAGGTTAGTTAGGTTTAAGTAGTTCTAAGTCTAGGGAACTTATGACTCAGATGTTAAGTCCCATAGTGCTCAGAGACATTTGAGACTAGTTTGTTAATATCGCCACTGCAGAATGTTAATATAAAAGGTGAGGAAACAACTGACACAGATGTCTAGAAACATAATGTGTAGTACAGTAAGCCAAAACGCTGCTTTGTGTAGCAGTTGTTATCACTGTGACTTTATTGTCATTGGCTATAGGCCTTTGAGCCGCAATAGGCCTATAGTCAATGAAAATAAAGTGACAATAATAACAACTGCTACCCAAAGCAGCGTTTTGGCTTAATGTACACATAATGTCTTTACAAGACGTATATAACGCTGCAGGCCCAGAAGAATTTAAAATATTGACAGAGAGGTATTCAGGGAAAAACTTTAGTATATGGAGTGATTCCAAAGTGTTTTTGTTCTTGTGGTCTTCAGTCCGAAACCTGATTTGATACAGCTTTCCATGCTACTCTAGCCTGTGCAAGTTTCATCAGCGACTAACCACTGCAACCTACATTCTTCTGAATCTGCTTACTTTATTCATCTCTTGGTCTCCCTCTACGTGTTTTACCCCCCACACTCCCTCTAACGTCAAATTGGAGATCCCTTGATGTCTCAGAATGTTTCCTATCAACCAGTTCCTTCTTCTAGTACAGTTGTGCCACAAATTTCTTTCCTCCCAATTCTGTTCAGTATCTCCTCCTCAGTTACCTGATCTACCCATCTAATCTTCAGCATTCTTCTGTAGCACCACTTTCGAAAGCTTCTATTCTCTTCTTGTCTAAACTGTTTAGCGTCCATGTTTCACTTCCTTACAGGGGTACACTCCAGAGAAATCCCTTCAGAAAAGATTTCCTAATACTTGACTCGATATTCGATGTTAACAAATTTCTCTTCTTCAGAAGCACTTTTCTTGCTATTACCAGTCTACATTTTATATCCTTTCTACTTCGACCATCATCAGTTATTTTGCTCCAAAAATAGCAAAACTCATCTACTGCTTTGTCTCATTTCCTAATATAATTCCCACAGCATCACCTGATTTAATTCGACTACATTCCATTATCATCATTTTACTTTTGTTAATGTTCATCTTATATCCTCCTTTGAAGACACTGTCCATTCTGTTCAACTGCTCTTCCAGGCCCTTTGCTGTCTCTGACAGAACTAGAATGTCATCGGCAAACCTCAAAGTTTTTACTTCTTCTCCCTGAAATTTAATTCTTATCCCAAATTTCTCTTTGGTTTCTTTTACTACTGGCTCAGTGTACAAACTGAATAACATTGGGGCAGGCTGCAACCTGCCTCACACCCTTCTCAACCACTGCTTCCATTTCATGCACCTCAACCCTCGTAACTGCCATCTGGTTTCTGTACAAGTTATAAATAGCCTTTCGCTGCCTGTATTTTTCCCCTACTACCTTCAGAATCTCATAGAGAGTATTCTACTCAAACTATCAAAAGCTTTATCTATGACTATAAATGCTATAAACGCTAGGAGAGTGAAAACAAAAACTAGTCTAAAGTCGTCAGAAGGGAGGAAGAGAAAAGAGTGAACAGATAGAAGAGTACGTAGTGTAAACGAAAAACTAGTAAGGAACTGAAATTGTCACAGGTTCTTCAGGCAGACAGAGAGAGAGAGAGAGAGACAGAGACAGAGAGAGAGAGAGAGAGAGAGAGAGAGATCGCTTTCTTCCGCCTTCAAGTGTCATATTGTACAGCAAGTGTAAAGAAAAGGCCTAGATTTCAACCAGTGTATTAGGGTAATTCGGACAGTGTACTTCCCAGTGACGTTAAACGGCAGCCACGGATAGCAGAATACTCGGTATGGATCACGAGGTGTATGTACAATAGCAAGGTGCGCCGCTGACGTCATAGTGAACCCACCCACCGCTCAGTAGCCCTCAAATGCCACAACGTGTTGTGCTGTAATTGCGTTTACAAGAGAAAAAAAAGGGCTGTTTACGGCCACTGAGTACAGAGTTGAGTGGTAATTATCAGTGTATCGACAGACTTTTGGAGTAAGTTCTTAGGCGAGAAATAATGGTTTGTTGCACTATCACTAACTGTATTGAAGACAATAGGTAAGAACGTCATGTGCAATCAAGACATTCTTGAGAACTAGTTTTCCAAAGTAAGAGGACTGGGAAGATCTATGACCACTGTCTCGCCATAACGCGAGCGATCAGTGAGAAATAATTTTATACTTTAAGTGCTAATATACTGTAGATACAACTGTAGAATCATCATGTTCTGAGAAGTAAGAGACTTATTGTCTACATGAAAGTGAATGTGACAACAAGGAAGCTGAAGAGATTACTTGATAAGTGGGAGAAATTTTTCAGAATTGTACCGGATATGAAGCGGAAAATGTTGCAGATTTGAAGAACAGTGTTGAGCTATTGGAGCAGGATATGTTGCTTATAGAGTTAAACGCAAACACCTCAAATTAGCAGACTTACATTGTAAACTGACTGATCACGTGCATGTTTCAGGACTGCAGTGGCTTCAGACGATTGCAAGAGGACGTCCAATAAACCCAACTGAAAGTTTCATGAAATTTGCTTTGTAAAATGAAAGAGAATTTCTAAAATTCCTTGACAATTTTATTTATCGTAAGGTTAAAGGAGGCTATAAATAAGATGTATTCAGTAATGAAGGACTTTGCTGTGAAGTGTCTTGTAAGAACTCGCCATTTCATCAGAATGAAAGCTATCAGCAAGAGGGGGGGGGGGGGGGGGGGGGGGGGGGAAGGAGGACGTGGGGAATGCAGAAGTAACTAAGAGTGAACAAAGACAAAAACTAAAAAAATCATAAAAGTTGTAACATAACTTTAGAGAATAGAAAAAGAAAATCTGTTCAGACTGTTAAACAGTTTAAAGTAACATTATAGCGGGTTTCTCTGTATTAAATGTCTATGTGGTTTAAGCCTGTGGGTTCCTCTTCCCCCTGAAAAAAAGCAGTCCTTCGGAGGCTTTACACCAGCACCATAGAAAAGAATAGTCTAAATAATACTAAGGTTAGAAATAATAACAATAATGGATGGATCACAGGTGGCGGATAGTGAATGTTCCGTCAGATATGGTGGACAGCTGCGAATACCGAATAAGCAGTCCCGGACCAAGGCAAAACAAAACTGAATTCACTTTGCACCTCTCTTGTAGCAAGCGGCAAAGTGGTCAGTGTCTGTTCACCGGTAGTGCGGCTGAAATTTATATTTATTGAACTAGAGTGTGCTCCCTGCCGCCGTTGGATAACCAGCTGCCAGCAGCAAATAGCTCACTTATTTGTTAAATAGTTTAATTCTTAATTTCTTTGCGTGTTTTTGGTACTTGCATTGTTTGATTCATAAATTTCGGGCGTATTATAGTACTTAAGAGTTGTAGCATCTCGTTTTAGTACCTGAATAGGGTAAAATCGCGTAGTCTCCCGCCGCCGAGCAGTGTGTCAGCAGTGCGCAAGTAGCAGCATTACTGCATTTACTAGGCAATCTTGTATTTTAATAACCATTTAAATTTTGTGTCGAATTGTTTGTGCTCTCTGTAGATTAGTTCAGACGTTCTTTGCACAACAGATTTTGGCATGAGCTTGAGGCTGTTGCCAATGGGCATCACTGTGGGGGTCCAGATGGGGGTTTGTCGGGGACGGCCAGCTCGTCCCACGCATCCCCCGATCGGACTACGGTTGTGGCTGCCCGGGATACTGCCCGCATTGAGGCTGATCCCTCACCTGTGGTAGAGTGGGAGGTCGTCTCGAGGTGTGGCAGGGGGCGAATGACATTCCGGAGGGCTGAAAGGAAGGCCTCTCCAGTTTGTCTGACGAACCGGTTTTGGGCTCTGTCTCAGGCTGATACTGATCTTCAACCGGACATGGCTGCTTGTCCTGTTCCAGAGGTTGCCCCTCAGTCTGCAAGATCCGGGCGGTCGCAGAGGGTGGGCTTACTGGTAGTTGGGAGCTCCAACGTCAGGCGCGTAATGGGGCCCCTTAGGGATATGGCAGCAAAAGAGGGGAAGAAAACCAATGTGCACTCCGTGTGCATACCGGGGGGAGTCATTCCAGATGTGGAAAGGGTCCTTCCGGATGCCATGAAGGGTACAGGGTGCACCCATCTGCAAGTGGTCGCTCATGTCGGCACCAATGACGTGTGTCGCTATGGATCGGAGGAAATCTTCTCTGGCTTCCGGCGGCTATCTGATTTGGTGAAGACTGCCAGTCTCGCTAGCGGGATGAAAGCAGAGCTCACCATGTGCAGCATCGTCGACAAGACTGACAGCGCACCTTTGGTACAGAGCCGAGTGGAGGGTCAGAATCAGAGGCTGAGACGGTTCTGCGAACGTGTGGGCTGCAATTCCTCGACTTGCGCCATAGGGTGGTGGGGTTTCGGGTTCCGCTGGATAGGTCAGGAGTCCACTACACGCAGCGGGCGGCTACACGCATAGCAGGGGTTGTGTGGCGTGGACTGGGCGGTTTTTTAGGTTAGATGGCCTCGGGCAAGCACTGAAAGGGCAACAGCCTCAAAGGGTGCGGGGCAAAGTCAGGACATGCGGGGACCAAACAGCAATCGGTATTGTAATTGTAAACTGTCGAAGCTGCATTGGTAAAGTACCGGAACTTCAAGCGCTGATAGAAAGCACCGAAGATGAAATCGTTATAGGTACGGAAAGCTGTCTGAAGTCAGAGATAAATTCCGCCGAATTTTTTACAAAGGCACAGATGGTGTTTAGAAAGGATAGATTGCATGCAACCGGTGATGGCGTGTTTGTCGCTGTTAGTAGTAGTTTATCCTGTAGTGAAGTAGAAGTGGATAGTTCCTGTGAATTATTATGGGTGGAGATTACACTCAACAACCGAGCTACGTTAATAATTGGCTCCTTTTACCAACCTCCCGACTCAGCAGCATTAGTGGCAGAACAACTGAGAGAAAATCTGCAATACATTTCACATAAATTTTCTCAGCATGTTATAGTCTTAGGTGGAGATTTCAATTTACCAGACATAGACTGGCACACTCAGATGTTTAGGATGGGTGGGAGGGACAGAGCATCGAATGACATTATACTGAGTGCACTATCCGAAAATTACCTCGAGCAATTAAACAGAGAACCGACTCGGCCGGCCTTAGGTGCCGTGCGTTTCTAGGCGCTTCAGTCCGGCACCGCGGGACTGCTACGGTCGCAGGTTCGAATCCTGCCTCGGGCATGGGTGTGTGTGATGTCTTTAGGTTAGTTAGGTTTAAGTTGTTCTCAGTTCTAGGGGACTGATGACCTCAGATGTTAAGTCCCATAGTGCTCAAAGCCATTTGAACCACTTGAACCGACTCGTGGAGAAAACATCTTGGACCTACTGATAACAAACAGACCCGAACTTTTCGACTCTGTAAGCACAGAACAGGGAATCAGTGATCATAAGGCCGTTGCAGCATCCCTGAATATGGAAGTAAATACGAATATATAAAAAGGGAGGAAGGTTTATCTGTTTAGCAAGAGTAATAGAAGGCAAATTTCAGACTACCTAACAGATCAAAACGAAAATTTCTGTTCCGACAGTCACAATGTTGAGTGTTTATGGAAAAAGTTCAAGGCAATCGTAAAATGCGTTTTAGACAGGTACGTGCCGAGTAAAACTATGAGGGACGGGAAAAACCCACCGTGGTTCAACAACAAAGTTAGGAAACTACTGCGAAAACAAAGAGAGCTTCACTCCAAGTTTAAACGCAGCCAAAACCTCTCAGACAAACAGAAGCTAAACGATGTCAAAGTTAGCGTATGGAGGGCTATGCGTGAAGCGTTCAGTGAATTCGAAAGTAAAATTCTACGTACCGACTTGACAGAAAATCCTAGGAAGTTCTGGTCTTACGTTAAATCAGTAAGTGGTTCGAAACAGCATATATAGACACTCCGGGATGATGACAGCATTGAAACAGAGGATGACACGCGTAAATCTGAAATACTAAACACCTTTTTCCAAAGCTGTTTCACAGAGGAAGACCGCACTGCGGTTCCTTTTCTAAATCCTCGCACAAACGAAAAAATGGCTGACATCGAAATAAGTGTTCAAGGAATAGAAAAGCAACTGGGATCACTCAACAGAGGAAAGTCCATTGGACCTGACGGGATACAAATTCGATTCTACACCGAGTACGCGAAAGAACTTGCCCCCCTTCTAACAGCCGTGTACCGCAAGTCTCTAGAGGAACGGAACGTTCCAAATGATTGGAAAAGAGCACAGGTAGTCCCAGTCTTCAAGAAGGGTCGTCGAGCAGATGCGCAAAACTATAGACCTATATCTCTGATGTCGATATGTTGTAGAATTTTAGAACGTTTTTTGCTCGAGTATCATGTCGTTTCTGGAAACCCAGAATCTACTCTGTAGGAATCAACATGGATTCCGGAAACAGCGATCGTGTGAGACCAACTTGCTTTATTTGTTCATGAGACCCAGAAAATATTAGATACGGGCTCCCAGGTAGATGCCATTTTCCTTGACTTCCGGAAGGCGTTCGATACAGTTCCGCACTGTCGCCTGATAAACAAAGTAAGAGCCTTCGGAATATCAGACCAGCTGTGTGGCTGGATTGAAGAGTTTTTAGCAAACAGAACATAGCATGTTGTTATCAATGGAGAGACGTCTACAGACGTTAAAGTAACCTCTGGCGTGCCACAGGGGAGTGTTATGGGACCATTGCTTTTCACAATATATATAAATGACCTAGTAGATAGTGTCGGAAGTTCCATGCGGCTTTTCGCGGATGATGCTGTAGTATACAGAGAAGTTGCAGCATTAGAAAATTGCAGCGAAATGCAGGAAGATCTGCAGCGAATAGGCACTTGGTGCAGGGAGTGGTAACTGACCCTTAACATGGACAAATGTAATGTATTGCGAATACGTAGAAAGAAGGATCCTTTATTGTATGATTATATGATAGCGGAACAAGCACTGGTAGCAGTTACTTCTGTAAAATATCTGGGAGTATGCGTGCGGAACGATTTGAAGTGGAATGATCGTTCTTCCCGCGAACCATACGCGACTGGAACAGGAAAGGGAGGTAATGACAGTGACACGTAAAGTGCCCTCCGCCACACACCGTTGGGTGGCTTGCGGAGTGTAAATGTAGATGTAGATGTAGATGTAGAACCCTTCTAGTCTTAACACTCTCGAGTTCACTCAGTGAGTCTACTCAACCCTACCTGATTCCGGGTACTATCATCATGGAGCATTTTGATAATCACAATATTACCCCACCGCCAGTATCACTGGCGCTACTGGTTTGTCGGATAAATAAGATTTTCACTCTACAGCGGACAGTGCGCTGATATGAAACTTCCTGGTTGATTAAAACTGTGTGCCAGGCCGACACTCAAACTCGGGACCTTTGCCTTTCACGGGCAAGTGCTCTACCAACTGAGCTACCCAAGCACAACTCGCAACCCGTCCTCACAGGTTTAGAAGGTAGGAGACAAGGTTCTGCAGTACTGAAGCTGTGAGGAAGGGTCGTGAGTCGTGCTTGGATAGCTCAGATGGTAGAGCACTTGCCCGCGAAAGGCAAAGATTCCGAGTTCGGAGCGGCACATGGTGTTAATCTGCCAGGAAATTTCGGTATTTCGGATTCTCGGGAGGCCGGGTTAAACTGCAATGTGATTCAGCAGAGGAAGTTGGAGTGCTCTGGCCAACTTCAAACCAAAAATAATACATTTTTTGCGACACTTAACATACAAACACTTTTGCAACCAAGTAAACTCCGTAAATTGGAAGACACATTAAGAGAACAGAAGATTCAAATTTTCGAACTTCAAGAAACACGAATGATGGACAATAACGCCATGGATTTTGGCAATTATCGTCTTTTTAAAAGTCAAAATGATAAAGGAATACTTAATAATACATCACATCTAGGAGTTGCTTTTGCAGTCTCCAAAGATATTTGAAATTCAATAATGGAGGTAAAACCAATTAATAATAGACTAATAACAATTTCTCTTCAAACGTAAATAAATTATATGCTTTAATTAATGCCCACATGCCAGTGGATGAGGATAACTGTGAAACAACCAGAAGAAGTTAATGAAGTTAGGGAAACTTTAGCCGGCCGGGGTGGCCGAGCGGTCCTAGGCGTTACAGTCTGGAACCGCGCGAGCGCTACGGTCGCAGGTTCGAATCCTGCCTCGGGCATGGATGTGTGTGATGTCCTTAGGTTAGTTAGGTTAAAGTAGTTCTAAGTTCTAGGGGACTGATGACCTCAGAAGTTAAGTCCCATAGTGCTCCGAGCCATTTGAACCATTTTGAAACGTTAGAAAGCATCATCTCGAAAATTCCCTCAAACCATGTTAAAATTTTCGTGGGTGATTTTAATGTTCAATTTGGTAAAGAGAAAAAAACATAAGCAGACGGTGGGTGCAATTCCTGAAGAAGACGGTCTGGAAAAAGCAGCAAACGACGACTGCTGTCACAAAACGGCAAATGCATTCAGATTAACACAAAATATTTATAACAAATGTCAGTAAACTTAGGCATTACAGCACCGTAGTCAAACCTGAATGTCTTTATGAAGCAGAAACTTTAATTTTAAACAGAGAGAGAGATATTGAAGAAATTCAAAAGTACGAAAGAAAGAAAGATTATTAGGAAAATATTAGACCGCAAAATTACTGGTGGAGAAACTTACAGGCTGAAAAGTAATAAGGAAATAGAAGAATACACAGATATACATGGTGCCGCCCGGGGTGGCCGTGCGGTTCTTGGTGCTACAATCTGGAACCGCGCGACCGCTACGGTCGCAGGTTCGAATCCTGCCTCGGGCATGGATGTGTGTGATGTCCCAAGGTTAGTTAGGTTTAAGTAGTTTTAAGTTCTAGGGGACTGACGACCTCAAAAGTTAAGTCCCATAGTGCTCAGAGCCATTTGAACCATTTGGATATACATGGTGACATAAGAAAATAAGACTTAAATTTTATGGGCACATTAAAAAAAAAAGTTGACAGAACAAATAGTAGAATTCTACGAAAACAGAAGTAACGCCAAAGCTGAGCCAATTAAATGGATTGCTGCACATTAATGAGGATCTTAAAGCAGCGCGTATAACTCAAGCAGACGTTCCAGATAGAAAAACATTCAGAGAAAAGATATTTGAGTGTAAAGTTGGTCAGATGGAAGTCAGAAAACGGACTGGAACACCGTGGTCTGTTGAAAGAAAGAGACTTAATTCTGAAAGGATGAAACAAATTTGGACACAAAGGAAGGCAAATCATCAAAAGCGACATTGATGGAGTGTACCTTGCGTGGTCCTATTGCGCCCATACATGAATAGTAATGATAATAATGATGGTAATAATAATAATAATAATAATAATAATAATAATACATTAAACACGGAAAAACTCGATTATATTCATAGTGGATAAGAGTTAAACATGTGTATGTCATGTGCCTATAGGCTTCGCGATAGTGCGACGAGGCGAGAGGATTCACCATGATGTCACAGCTCGCAGCCCTTCTGAACGTGACTGGTATGGTGTATCCTATAGTCCGATCAAAATTACTTGGTAGTTGACGTCTGTCACTTGCCACTACAGTGTTGCCTCAACGGTTCCTGGCTACCGATCTGTTATAGGCGATACACAAACACGGCGGGTTTCTTCACAAATGCTGTCAGCGTGTAATGCAGGGCAATGTTGGAAGTGACAGCCACAAGGGATGTCGGAGAGCTGATTGAAAGTGACCAGTGACTGAATTGAGACAGGAGACGCGTTTTGTGGCCTGGAATTTAAACACATTTCATAAGCTAACCACAACTTTGTCATGTGTAATGTATCAGAGAAAGCGTTGGTCTAAAATCTACAGCGGAACTAAAATCACGTCGCTATTTTCACAGATATTAAAACTAACCCCTACGAGCAAACTCAAGACATAGAGTGTTCAGTTCAGCGCTAAAAGTAATCATTGCTTACCTAAAACCATCATCTCACTAGCTACTAGCTATGGGGGCTACCGCATTAAAATTTGCGCAAAATACTTTGGCCGCTAGATGCACAGTCAGCTAGCAATGCGTTGGGAGAGCGGCAGTGGTGGGGGTCAGTCAGAGCGCTGTAGGGGAAATGGCGAACGCTGGGGAGGAGGTGCCGTTCTCAACTCAAGCCTATCATCACATTTTTTTTTTTTTTTTTTGCAAATATGAGTGGGGCCCCTTCAAGCCCACACTTGCAAGCTGACCATTCAAAAAGATCTACTGTCACCTCTGTTTTTATTATTATCTAAAAAGAATTCTGTCGAAAATGCAGCGATTTGTTTTCGCCTGGCTTGTTAACCGTTTGTAACTTTCAGAGAAGCGTCCATGAGTGGCGAATTTCTAGTGAAACTGAAGCGTCCCCTTAAAAAAATTATAAAATACTGTGCTGGTAAACTTCTTAAGGTATTTGATTTTCAAACAGCTGAGCAAAACTAAACTTACTGAGACATTTCTCTCTTTACTTATTCTGATCAACACTAAACTGACACACAATATTTTTGGCGCAACGCAATCTGACTTTCAATAATCCCTACAAAAGAATGGCCGTGACTAACAATAACCTATACCTGTCATGAATCACTTACCTCACAAAAATCTTCGTTACTCGAACTACTGCAACACAGCGAGCGCCAATACTACCAGCTAAATAAAAGACTCTAACTACTGAAGGCACTAACTACTGATAGGCATTCAGTTAGCAAATGAAAGATTTTGATAGAGAACAAACAATGTATTTACCTTAATAGTGTTCAAAAGTCTTAATATATATATATATCTATCTCAAATCATGACATCCATCTTTACAAATTTCCTTTTTCTGGCGGACACACGTCCAGATCGTCCGCCTTCAGAACTCTGCCATCTCTCTCCTCACATCCACCACTGCTGGCGGCTCACCTCCAACTGCCCAACACTACGCGCTGTTCACGTGCAACTGCCCAACACTACAATAGCAAATATTCCAACAATGCAAACCAGCCACAGACTGCACACAGCACAGCCAGTGATTTTCATACAGAGCGCTGCGTGACGTTACCAACATGAAAACCTAAACAGCCTACTTACAAAACCTACACATTTCTCTGGTTGTCATATCAAAATCTTCTTCTTTTGCCAAAACACGAAGGGGTTTACACTGTTTCATCTCACTAACATGTTGTGCAGACACAATTGTGAGATAATACTGAAATGGTGGTTTATGAAGTTTATTAAGTGAGGAATTGAGGAAAAGTAGAGTCAGTAACTTATGAAAAAGCACATCCTCGGTACAAAAAATGTCTAATGTCTTCGCATATGTTGTTCCAAGACCCATGGCATTTCTCGTTTCTCCAGCTATCAATGGCCCCTAAAAATTACATTCTTTCACCGGAAACGTCTGTAGTTATTGGAATAACACGGCAGATAATGAAGCTTTACATAATAACGATATCGTAAAATACTCTCCTCTTTGAGTGCTGTCATTTGGCAAAATTTCATTTCGATGTCTGAAACCGTTCATGAAATATGAGGAATCTTGTGGATATTTGACTCTTGCGCGCGCATACGCAAATGAGTGCGCTACATCAGATCAATTTTCTCAAGATTGGTGACAGATAGATACCTCTACCCAAATCTAAAAAAATCCAGTGTGTTAGGTAAATTTCATATGCAACAACATATTATGTAATATGCATCAAACGCAAAATCATAGCGATCTATCTTTTTCATTGCACACTTTTACCAATTCCAATCTGTCTCTTACTATCACGTAAATATCACAGTGACTATGACCATTAACGAAATGATGGGCACATCATCGTAAACCTGTAAAGAAAAAACGATATTTTTTTTACAGAATAGTTTCTGTAAAATCGTTTGAGGAAGACTGCATGCCGCACGCCTCGATTCCGTCATCGTCAACCGGCGAAAGGTGGCAAACACTTACCGGCCTCACCCTTCTGAACAAACTAATGAGCTCGTCCAGGTCTTTGGACGGAAACTGGGCACTGCGCATCGGCCATCGTATCCTGCGTGACCTATACCAACTGAAGAGTCTTTGTTGGCACTTGGTTGAAGGTTATAGATAACACAGGCAAATTGCGGACGAAAAAGGAATGATCGACAGGAAATTAAGAGCAAATAAAAAAGTTAGTACGATGATAAAAAATGACATGGAAAAGGCCAGAAACGAAAAAAAAATCAACTGAATAAAAATGATAATCGGACTCTTTTGACTATATTTAGCGTCTTAAAGTATAACACTGAGCCAAAGGGTTGTATGTTTAACTGTGATCACCCAATCGCAATGATGAATCGTAGCCTTCAGAAACTCGGTTTCACGCAATTCCGTGCGGTCCGCAGCTCGTGTTTAAGTGGTTAGCGTTGCTGGCTCTGGGTAACAGTGTCCCGGGTTAGTTTCCCGGCCGGGTTGAGGGTTTTATCCACCTGGGAACGTGGTGTTCGTGTTGTCCTCATCATTTCATTATCATTCGGTTAAATGGCGAGACTGCACCATAAAAAGATGGGAATTCGTACAGACGATGATAATCGCGTCTTTCAGCATCTCACAAACCAAACATCATCATCTTCATCAATGTCGTGCGAAGCTTAGCTAACGTAAGGCGATATCTGTGGTAATGATAACCGCGTATGTGAGGCTGAATCGCGTCTTGTGTGGAAATATCGAGTAGTTTTCAAGTGTAGTGGTTCCCAACATGGAGGTAATTATCGCTGAGGGGTAAAATGAAATTTTGTGAGGGGTAAAAACCAAAAGATTCGATTCTGCTTCACGCACAAAACTAAATTATTTTGAAAAGGACAATACTATTATCACAGTTTTGTAAGACTCTAATATTGATTATAGAAGTTACGAACAATTACTTTTTCTTAATTAGCGACATTAATGCGGTGGAGGTTACAGATCCCTCACAGAGTCCACCCACTAACACATATCCTGCGCTTTGTACCGTACATTGCAGATGATAGAAGTGAGGCATATACGTAACAAATGCTAAATATGTCAAGAAAATGTCTTCTTCAAGTTGTAGATAGTACCTGCAGTAGTCCAGAAATTGCATCATTGGTCGCTTCGAAACAGATAATTGAATTAATTGATACACGACACAGCAGAAACTACATCACGGCTACTATAGTGCTGCACAACATACTATTGTTATTATTATCATTTTCACTGTTACATTACTGGCTGTGGTTGGATACAAAACATTAATAGCCTGAAGTCTTCAAATTTCTGTCAGTTCAGAAGTATGAAATTGAGCAGTGATTCACGAACAGTAAGTATATGGCTTTGAGCTCTATGGGACTTAACATCTGAGGTCCTCAGTCCCCTAGAACGTAGAACTACTTAAACCTAACCTAACGACATCACACACATCTATGTCCGAAGCAGGATTCGAACCTGCGACCGTAGCGGTCGCACGGTTCCGGAAAGTATAGTGCTCACGTTTCAACTTGGTTGACATTAAATGGGGTCGCAGTGTGCATGGCAAGCAAGTGCAGTAACGGAGAGGAGGAATGTAGGGGAAACATGCTTTGTAAAGAGTGTCTACCCTCATTGTGGATAGATAGATTTCTTATCTGAGAAGGAGTTGTGGGTAGCACTTGCGATGCACCACGAATTCCTCGGCCATTCATCCTAACAATCCCCCCCCCCCCCTCCCCGGTCTACCTCTACACACATATACACACACACACACACACACAAACGAAATATCATTGATCTTTCATCAAGAAAAGTCTTTCATTTACAGTTTAGTTCGATGCTAAAGATGGTGATAATGCAGGGGAGGACAACAGACGGCAAGGGGCGGGGTGGGGTGGGGGCACTGGGGGTACTAGCTAATGTCTGATTTCACTAAGAGGTAATGATCTAAGAATCGCTGGTAACCGGTGGTTTAGTTAGTACGTCGTGTGTGAAACTTGTGTATTTCATTAGCTTCCTTGTGGGTGTGTGTGTGTGTGTGTGTGTGTTGTTTTTGGTGTGGTTATTATGTATCTACATCTACATCATACTCCGCAAGCCACCTAATGGTGCGTGGCGGAGGGTACTTTCGGTACCACTGTCTGATCCCTCCAACCTTCCACTCGCGAATAGTGCGTGGGAAGAATGATTATCGTTAAGCCTCTGTATTGGCTCTAATTTCTTGAATTTTCTCCTCGTGGTCAGTGCGCGAGATGTATGTGGGGGTAAATAATATGTTGTCTGACTCCTCCTGAAAAGTGCTGTCCCGACAATTCAATAGTAAATCTCTCCGTAATGCACAACGCCTTTCTTGTAACGTCTCTCAGTGGAGTTTGTTTAGCATCTTCGTAACCCCCTATCGTCATATAAACGATCCCGAGACGAAACGCGGGACTCTTCGATGGAGCTTCTCTATCTCCTTAATCGGTCCTATCTGATAGCGATCCCAGGTAGACGAACAGTTCTCAAGAAACGAGCGAACAAGCGCCTTGTGACGGCCGTTGCGGCCAAGCGGTTCTAGGCGCTTCAGTCAGGAACCGCGCGACCGCTACGATCGCAGGTTAGAATCTTGCCTCGGGCATGGATGTGTGTGATGTCCTTAGGTTAGTTAGTTCTAAGTAGTTCTAAGCTCTAGGGGACTGACCTCAGATGTTAAGTCCCATACTGCTCAGAGCCACTTGAACTATTCTCAAGCGCCTTATAAGCCACTTATTTCGTGGCTGATTTACATTTTTACTGATTTTAAGAGTCTTCCCATTAATCCTGAGTCTGGAGTCTGCTTTTCCCACTATCTGTTTTATGTGGTTATTCCAATTAAGGTCGCTCTGGATAGTTACGCATAGACATTTTACGGCAGACGCTGTATCGAGCTGTTTGTCATCAGTAGTGTAGCTGTACAGTAGTGGACTTCTTTTCCTATGTATGCGCAATATGCTACATTTCTTTGAGGATCAACTGCCGGAGTCTGCACCATTCATCAATCCTCTGCCGCCGAGCGGTCATGTTCTGTGCGGCTGGTCCCTGCGGAGGTTCGAGTCGTCCCCCGGGCATGGGTGTGTGTGTTTGTCCTTAGGATAATTTAGGTTAAGTAGTGTGTAAGCTTAGGGACTGATGACCTTAGCAGTTAAGTCCCATAAGATTTCACACACATTCTTACATCAGTCCTCTGCAGCTCGTTCTGCAAATTCTCACTGTCTTCTGGCGTTGCTACTTTGGTATAAGGAACTGCATCTTCTGCGAATAGCCTTAAAGAGCATCCGACGCTTTCTACTAGATCATTTATATATATATTGTAAACAGCAATGGTTCTATAACGCTTCCCTGTGGTACTCTGGATATTACCTTTACATCTTTCGATTTAGATCCCTTAAGAGCGACGTGGTGGGTTCTATCTGCAAAATAGTCTTGAATCCAATCGCAGGTCTGCTCCGATACTCCGTAAGCTCGTTTTTTTTTTTTCATTCATGTATGATGAAATACGAAATAAAAGTGCCAGATCCATGATTCGTGATCCAAAGACACCAAAGAAATATTGTGTCACACGTACGAAGTACCAACTGGGAAGTCGGAATAAATGACAACTTAGATTTATTCTGAAAACAAGGTGAAACATAACTGAGCGTAATCACTTGTGTCCAGGTTCGTAGTAAAAGTTTTTCTTTCGTAAACACTACGACAGTAACAGCGTGACCTACTCAGTAGTAGTGGAGGCCCACCAGACGGCTCCCGTTCTGGGCCAGGACGACGCGGCTTAACCCCGTGGGGCTGCATCCTGATTGGCTCCGTCGACTCCAGCGGTATGCCTGCTGCATCTCTTGTAGCGCGCCCTCTGTGAACACTTTGAAGTAAGCCGAGATGCTTCCAGTGGAGCGTTGGCACACAGTGACCGAGAAGGAGGTGGCCCCGTCTAAGGTGAGAAGACCGCGCCGCATGAACACACGGCACAACAGAAAGAATGCCGGACAAGGAACTGGAAGCGAACCGAGCAGTTGTGGTGGCAGTTTGGCAACGGCGAACGGCTCGGGTGTGACATTGGGTGCTCTGATTGGAGGAAAGCTGCTCCAGCGCGTGAAGTTGGAAACTATCGAGTAATTTTAATGAGAAAAGATTGCCCGCAGACTGCAATAGGCGCTAGACGAGACTGGCCGCAAGCCTAATAAATGGCGCATCACTCTTAACGAATGAAAAACTCAAGCCATCAGAGTTACCCGCAGACTAGGTAAACGGGCTCCCGCTCGACAGCCGCTCCTACTCAAGCTGAACAGCCAAGAACTTCCATGGCGACGAACCGCCAAATATCTAGGATTCGCCCTTGACACCAGGCTCACCTGTGGTATGATGCACATGTTGTATCCTATCCTCAACACCCACAGCACTCTGTCAGCAGAAACAGGAGACAGACCATGTTGTTGTTGTTGTGGTCTTCAGTCCTGAGACTGGTTTGATGCAGCTCTCCATGCTACTCTATCCTGTGCAAGCTTCTTCATCTCCCAGTGCCTACTGCAGCCTACATCCTTCTGAATCTGCTTAGTGCATTCATCTCTTGGTCTCCCTCTACGATTTATACCCTCCACGCTGGCCTCCAATGCTAAATTTGTGATCCCTCGATGTCTCAGAGCATCTCCTACCAACCAATCTCTGCTTCTAATCAAGTTGTGCCACAAACTCCTCTTCTCCCCAATCCTATTCAATACCTCCTCATTAGTTATGTGATCTACTCATCTAATCTTCAGCATTCTTCTGTGGCACCACATTTCGAAGGCTTCTATTCTCTTCTTGTCCAAACTATTTATCGTCCACGTTTCACTTCCATACATGGCTACACTCCTAACAAAAACTTTCAGAAACGACTTCCTGACACTTTAATCTGTACTCGATGTTAACAAAATTTCTCTTGTTCAGAAACGCTTTCCTTGCCATTGCCAGTCTACATTTTATATCCTCTCTACTTCGACCATCATCAGTTATTTTGCTTCCCAAATAGCAAAACTCAGTTACTACTTTAAGTGTCTCATTTCATAATCTAATTCCCTCAGCATCACCCGACTTAATTCGACTACATTCCATTATCCTCGTTTTGCTTTTGTTGTTGTTAATCTTATATCCGCCATTCCGTTCAACTGCTCTTCCAAGTCCTTTGCTGTCTCTGACAGAATTACAATGTCATCGGCGAATCTCAAAGTTTTTATTTCTTCTCCATGGCTTTTAATACCTACTCCGAATTTTTCTTTTGTTTCCTTTACTGCTTGCTAAATATACAGATTGAATAACATCGGGGATAGGCTACAACCGTGTCTCACTCCCTTCCCATCCACTGCTTCCCTTTCATACTCCTCGACTCTTATAACTGCCATCTGGTTTCTGTACAGATTGTAAATAGCCTTTCGCTTCCTGTATTTTCCCCTTCTACCTTCAGAATTTGAAAGAACATACTGCTCCGTTATCCGACCCTTAATGAAGTACGCTTGTCATGTCTGGGGTTATGCGGCACAATAGCACATCCGCAAACTCCAGTCAGTACAAAATCGAGCACTGAAAAGGGGCCGGCCGGAGTGACCAAGCGGTTCTAGGTGCTACAGTCTGGAACCGCGTGACCGCTACGGACGCAGGTTCGCATCCTACCTCGGGCATGGATGTGCTTGATGTCCTTAGGTTAGTTAGTTTTAAGTAGTTCTAAGTTCTAGGGGACTGATGACCTCCGATGTTAAGTCCCATAGTGCTCAGAGCCATTTGAACTGAAAAGGGCACTACACCTACCCATCCGCTTCCCCACTGCTGACCTACACGAAGCAGCCGGCATACCGACGATCAACGAGCGTTTTAAAGAACTGGCCGAAAGTGTTTACGGAAACACGGCCAGATCAGACGATGACCTTATAAAAAATCTAGGACGATACGACACCACAAATGACACCCACAAACAACCAAAAAGCATTCTTTGCAAAATAAGCCAGCCTGCATGGCCACAGAGTAACATCACACACACTGCACCACAACAAACGCGACATACCACAAAGCACAGACAATACACACCGACAACACTGAGGAGGAAATGTCCCCTAGGACAACACCCTCCACCACATATGCCCTCCTCGACTATGAGGAAAGCGCAAATGCAGTAGTCGGGACTGTAGTATCCGTGACGGCAGCCGTTGTGGGTAACGCAGCGAGCGACGGAAGAAGCATCGTGGAGTCGGCCTGTGCCCTAGGGGCTGCTGCTGCAACTGGTAGGCTCCAGAAAAGCAGGGAGCGGCCGCTGTGGAGAGCGTGTCAGCTGCAGCTGCAGCGGCACGAGAACAAAACAAACAGCCAGCGCGCAGTATGTCAGGCGTCAGGTGTACGCACGTACACACACACACACACACACACACACACGCCCACGCGCGCACACGTGCTGGGCCGCGCGGCGCTTTCTGCGCTTTTGATGTTCACCCGGAACGCCGTCCCACTCTCCTCTGTCAAGCACGGCGACTGAAGCCTGCCTACCGCTGCGTCGCAGACTACACTGCGGAAGTGCCTTTATTTGTTTATACTTCACGACAGATACTGTGGCTGCCCTGCCTACGAAGATATACACTACTGGCCATTACCGAGCGAGGTGGCGCAGTGGTTAGCACACTGCACTCGCCTTCGGGAGGACGACGGTTCAATCCCGTCTCCGGCCATCTTGATTTAGGTTTTCCGTGATTTCCCTAAATCGTTTCAGGCAAATGCCGGGATGGTTCCTTTGAAAGGGCGCGGCCGATTTCCTTCCCAATCCTTCCGTAACCCGAGCTTGCGCTCCGTCTCTAATGACCTCGTTGTCGACGGGACGTTAAACACTAACCACCACCACCACCACCACTACTGGCCATTAAAATTGCTGCACCACGAAGATGACGTGCTAAAGACGCAAAATTTAACCGACAGGAAGAAGATGCTGTGATATGCAAATGATTAGCTTTTCAAAGCATTCACACAAGGTTGGCGCCGGTGGCGACACGTACAACGTGCTGACATGAAGAAAGTATCCAACCGATTTCTCATACACAAACAGCAGTTGACCTGCGTTGACTGGTGAAACGTTGTTGTGATGCCTCGTGTAAGGAGTAGAAATACGCACCATCACGTTTACCACTTTGATAAAGATCGGATTGTAGCCTATCGCAATTGTGGTTTATCGTATCGCGACATTGCTGCTCGCATTGGTCGAGATCCAGTGACTGTTAGCAGAATATGGAATCGGTGGGTTCAGGAGGGTAATACGGAACGCCGTGCTGAATCCCAACGACCTCGTATCACTAGCAGTCGAGATGACAGGCATCTTATACGCATGGCTGTAACGGATCGTGCAGCCACGTCTCGATCCATGAGTCAACAGGTGGGGACGTTTCCAAGACAACCACCATCTGCACCAACAGCATGGACTATCAGCTCGGAGACCGTGGCTCCGGTTACCCTTGACGCTGCATCGCAGACAGGAGTGCCAGCGATGGTGTACTCGACGACAAACCTGGGTGCACGAATGGCAAAACGTCATTTTTTCGTATGAATCCGGGTCCTGTTTACAGCATCATGATGGTCTAATCCGTGTTTGGCGATATCGCGGTGAACGCGCATTGGAAGCGTGTATTCGTCATCGCCATACTGGCGTATCACCCGGCGTGATGGTATGGTGTGCCATTGGTTACACGTCTCGGTCATCTCTTGTTCGCATTGACGGCACTTTGAACAGTGGACGTTACATTTCAGATGTGTTACGACCCGTGGCTCTACCCTCCATTCGATCCCTGTGAAACCGTACATTTCAGCAGGATAATGCACGACCCGATGTTGCAGGTCCTGTACGGGCCTTTCTGGATGCAGAAAATGTTCGACTGCTGCCATGGCCAGCACATTCTCCAGATCTCTCATGAACTGAAAACGTCTGGTCAATGGTGGCCGAGCAACTTTCTCGTCACAATACGCCAGTCACTACTCTTGATGAACTGTGGTATCGTTTTGAAGCTGCATGGGCAGCTGTACCTGTACACGCTATCCAAGCTCTGTTTGACTCAATGCCCAGGCGTATCAAGGCCGTTATTACGGCCAGAGGTGGTTGTTCTGGGTACTGATTTCTCAGGATCTATGCACCCAAAATGCGTGAAAATGTAATCACATGTCACTTCTAGCATAATATATTTGTCCAATGAATACCCCTTTATCAGCTGCATTTCCTCTTGGTGTAGCGATTTTAATGACCAGTACTGTATTTTGGCTTTCTCGAAGGCATCGGTACAGGTCTCTGTTGTCAAGACTGAAGGTATCGTTATGACTGTTGGCAACCATTCCAGCAGACGCATTAACGCAGAAGCTCTTTATACGAGGGAGCACGAAGAAAATGAATAAGGCCGGTATCACACTATCAAATTTCTTTGTCAAAGATTCGATCAAATATTCGTCAAATATATTTGGTATAGATCTTCGACGTGGTGCTAAAAAGGGGTCATACACTGTGATCATATTTTTCGTCAAAGTTTAAGCTGGTTGACAACAACTTGTTATTAACTGCACCAGTTGAATGTGCCAAATGGTTCAAATGGCTCTGAGCACTATGGGACTTAACAGCTGAGGTCATCAGTCCCCTAGAACGTAGAACTACTTAAACCTAACTAACCTAAGGACATCTGACACATCCATGCCCGAGGCAGGATCTGAACCTGGGACCGTAGCGGTCACGCGGTTCCATACTGAAGCGTCCAGAACCGCTCGGCCAGTCCGGCCGGCTGCATATACCAGAATTGCACTGTGCGCACATTTTTAAGAAGAGAAGCAGGGGAAAAAAAGGAAACGTACCTGGGTGAAGCCATGGCTTTTACGACGACACGATAAAAGCATTCAAAAAAACTTGTTACGTGAGCTTACAGTGGAGGACGTCAAGTCGTACATCAATTACTTAAGAATGGATGAGCATACAATTCAGTATGTGCTCAGTGAAGTGTATCCTCATATCACAAAGCACAATACTCATTTAAGAACTGCTATATCTACAGAAGACAGGCTCACTGTAACACTCCGATTCCTTGCTACAGGAGAGAGTTAGGTTAGGTTAGGTCAGGTCTCCAATCTTCTTAATCTATTTTTGTATTCAGGGTGCCTCTCGTTGTAAAGCGCCTCATCAGCTTCATACATCTCTATTAATTTTGTAGTTGTCGGAACACACCAATTGTATTTACCGGCAATGTTTATAAAAGCACTACAGATGACAGAGCGCTGCAGCGATGCTAGCGCTCCATGTGGTAACATGTCACATTACAGTGAACAGAAGACAAGCGACTTCTTTGATCAAATGTACAGCGAGGCCCTAGATTTGATCAAATTTATACTCTCCCCCACCTCTGTACAATAAGAATGCGGCATTTCTGTACCTCCTCTTCAATTAAAAATAAACACCTCTCTTACTAGTAGCTATATACAGGCAAAATTAATAAACAGCCGTTGGTTGTTACTGTATAACATCCATATCTGAAGACGTTGGTACCTAATCCTGAACTCATCAAATTTAGTATTTACAAACTAACACACTACGTTTCTATAGCCATGCAATATTATATCTCAATTTTTTTCTATTATATTCAAAGAGGATTCTAAATATCTCTTTATACATTAATTACTGTTTGGTTCACATTATAGTGTAATATCAAATATTTTATAAGAAATACCGTAAAAAGATGCGTTAATAGGTTAATCACCAACAAGGTAAAGATTGTTGAATCCTGAGAGACGGGGAACGTATGGCAGACGACTCAGCCTGTTATATAGGAGCTCTAGAAAACTAGCATAACTAGCATATGGAAGAATATGGCCCAAACATCTCTCTTCATTGCCTCCAGATTTTCTTTATTTCTCACTGCCTCCCCATAGTATACCTGCAAGGTTTCTATAACAGCTACTTGCAATGACACCTGAACGAAACTAACCGCGTGTTTAAAAGCGTGTTGTTTACAAACAGCAGAAACAAAAGAATACCAACTGTTGCATTCCAAGGATAGCCAACACACTTGAGAGTAAAATAAAAAAATCCCCAAATTGCAATGTAGGGGATATAAAGATCTAAAATACATGCAAACCACGCTGTGGTCCCCATAGTGTTCGTCTGCTGTCTTGGTTATCATACTCTCTCTCTTTAAGGATTTTGTCGTTGATGTGTTGTTAAGTGACATTTGATGATAATGGTGATGTGTTTCTGATAAATTTTCAGTGCTCTGTTAGCTTGAAACGGCATACTGCAGATTACAATACAAGCGTGTTTCACGCTTTATTTCTAAATTATTGACGGTAACAACTCACTCCTGAGAGAGTACTCATATATGAAGGCATTAACCGTCGATAAATCACGCAGTTCCGTTTGATTATGGCAACAATTATAATAAATCATTCCAAGAATGGCGTGCTTTTTATAAATCTCCGACACGCGTGCATGAAGTCTTGTGAGAGGTCCGTATCGACCGTTGACGAATGTCAGTAACCGACCATGTGGTCGTCGGTATTACGTGTGACATCCGAGGCCCACGAGAAAGATTCGGTCGTGGCGCGCATCAGAGCACGTGACGCTGCAAATCTTACGAGTGACTGCAGCCGTCTCCAGAGGGGAGCGAGGACCTATTTCAGACGAGTTAGTTAAGTCTTATGGCAACGGCCTTGCCCCAGTGGATACACCGGTTCCCGTCACATCACCAAAGTTAAGCGCTGTGAGGCGTGGCCGGCACTTGGCTCGGTGACCATCCGGGCCGCCATGCGCTGTTGCCATTTTTCGGGGTGCACTCAGCCTCGTGATGCCAATTGAGGAGGTAATCGACCGAATAGTAGCGGCTCTGGTCAAAGAAAACCATCATAACGACCGGGAGAGTGGTGCGCTGACCACACGCCCCTCCTATCCGCATCCTCAGCTAAGGATGACACGGCGGTCGGATGCTCCCGATGGGCCACTTGTGGCCTGCAGACGGAGTGCGTCTGCGTCTGCGTCGTCTTAGTTAGTCTTGGCTCCGTGTTTAAGTGCAGGCAATTGCTCGATAGCGCACGATATACACTCCTGGAAATTGAAATAAGAACACCGTGAATTCATTGTCCCAGGAAGGGGAAACTTTATTGACACATTCCAGGGGTCAGATACATCACATGATCACACTGACAAAACCACAGGCACATAGACACAGGCAACAGAGCATGCACAATGTCGGCACTAGTACAGTGTATATCCACCTTTCGCAGCAATGCAGGCTGCTATTCTCCCATGGAGACGATCGTAGAGATGCTGGATGTAGTCCTGTGGAACGGCTTGCCATGCCATTTCCACCCGGCGCCTCAGTTGGACCAGCGTTCGTGCTGGACGTGCAGACCGCGTGAGACGACGCTTCATCCAGTCCCAAACATGCTCAATGGGGGACAGATCCGGAGATCTTGCTGGCCAGGATAGTTGACTTACACCTTCTAGAGCACGTTGGGTGGTACGGGATACATGCGGACGTGCATTGTCCTGTTGGAACAGCAAGTTCCCTTGCCGGTCTAGGAATGGTAGAACGATGGGTTCGATGACGGTTTGGATGTACCGTGCACTATTCAGTGTCCCCTCGACGATCACCAGTGGTGTACGGCCAGTGTAGGAGATCGCTCCCCACACCATGATGCCGGGTGTTGGCCCTGTGTGCCTCGGTCGTATGCAGTCCTGATTGTGGCGCTCACCTGCACGGCGCCAAACACGCATACGACCATCATTGGCACCAAGGCAGAAGCGACTCTCATCGCTGAAGACGAAACGTCTCCATTCGTCCCTCCATTCACGCCTGTCGCGACACCACTGGAGGCGGGCTGCACGATGTTGGGGCGTGAGCGGAAGACGGCCTAACGGTGTGCGGGACCGTAGCCCAGCTTCATGGAGACGGTTGCGAATGGTCCTCGCCGATACCCCAGGAGCAACAGTGTCCCTAATTTGCTGGGAAGTGGCGGTGCGGTCCCCTACGGCACTGCGTAGGATCCTACGGTCTTGGCGTGCATCCGTGCGTCGCTGCGGTCCGGTCCCAGGTCGACGGGCACGTGCACCTTCCGCCGACCACTGGCGACAAAATCGATGTACTGTGGAGACCTCACGCCCCACGTGTTGAGCAATTCGACGGTACGTCCACCCGGCCTCCCGCATGCCCACTATACGCCCTCGCTCAAAGTCCATCAACTGCACATACGGTTCAAGTCCACGCTGTCGCGGCATGCTACCAGTGATAAAGACTGCGATGGAGCTCCGTATGCCACGGCAAACTGGCTGACACTGACGGCGGCGGTGCACAAATGCTGCGCAGCTAGCGCCATTCGACGGCCAACACCGCGGTTCCTGGTGTGTCCGCTGTGCCGTGCGTGTGATCATTGCTTGTACAGCCCTCTCGCAGTGTCCGGAGCAAGTATGGTGGGTCTGACACACCGGTGTCAATGTGTTCTTTTTTCCATTTCCAGGAGTGTAATTAAGACCTTCAGTGGAAGCCGAATATGCTCCGTTCATCATAAGGAAAAAAAAAAAAAAAAAAAACATGATTTAAGCATTAAGCCATGTATTCTTAAGCGTTTGCTTCAATCTTATTGGATTTCGTTTCACGTGGAGCGGCAGCCAAGCTGTGACCAGTACAGTGAAGTACGATGGTAAGGACACGTTTTATGCTGGTTTACATGCTCATAGTCTGAGCGATAATGCGGGACTACAGCTTTACCGACGCATTAAATTTGGGACAGCACTGCCCAGCCAGCGGTCCAACTAACCTGTAATGACGTGAGCAGCTGCAGTTCAGAAGTAAAAAGAGACGAGCAAACTATATAGCTTCGATTCTCTCGTTCTCATCTTACATAGTATTCTAATTACAAACAAGAGTGATGAAAATTTCTAACCTAAACACGGGGTACTTTTTCTGAGTGAGCTGTGTGCGATGCAAAAGCATACTGCAGGGATTTCACTGTGCTGTTGAATGCTGAAGCCACTGAAGGTATTAATTACCGCCAGTCGTCTGGTAATCTCTTAGCTCCTTCCATATCCGAATCCGAGAAATACATTTCAGCTCTGGAACTGTCATCTGCTACGTTGATAACGAGTCGATCAACAATAGAATCCACGAAGCAATCCACGAAGCCACCCAGATGCTGCCTTTTCCCCCCTTTCTTTCAAGACGTGCCGTTCTATATCCCGCGACTGGCAGAGACATGTGAAAAAGCTGTGTGCGTTAGTTGCAGTACGTCTGGCAGCTTAACAGTCGTGCTATTTCTCGTGCTAAATCCCGTAACTTGGCCGCACATTAGTTCTGTTGGGTTCATATTGTAATGGTACAGTGGCAAATGCAAAAATGTAGCATTTGTATGGTGTGCTCCATGCTGTGAAAATGGTTGTTTTCCATGTTTCTACGACACTCACCTACGTCTGTGGTATAAAACAATGGATATGGTCCTAATAAAGAGTATTTGGTCTTTCTTTTTTGCCTTAAAAATAATTTGTTATGTTTCTGACCAGCGGGTCGCGGCTGACTTGCCAGCGGACCTGCCGTCTCTTTTAGGCAACACTCGGACGAATGTGGTTAAAGTTTTAAAGTTCTGTGCCCTGTCAAATGTTTTTACAAAGATTTTAGGGAGATGATTTTAATTAGCTCACTGTGTGACAAGCTCGCCCATATTTTATGTAAGTGGCCAGCCAATAACAATTTCCTGTGACATTCTTGTTGCTATGCTTCTCCTTTCCTTAGGTTTTACTTTCTTATGTAGCATTTTCCTTCTTTTCCTGCTTTCTTTGAGTGTGTGCTTTAGTTTTCTTAGGTCTGTCCACATTCGTTCCTTTTAATGTGCGTCAGGGCGCTGATGACCTCGATGTTGAGCGCCCATAAGCCCCAACACACCACCACCACCACTGTTTCCTTAATTTAAGCAACTTTTATCAACAGTCTTTAATAAAATATCGATAATTAATAATTTATATTTGAAATGAAAACAGGAATTTCGCGTAGAATGTGTAATCAGAAACAATACGATGTGCATTATTCACAAAAAAATGATGATGAATTTTACAATTACGAGACGTAGGTATTTCAAATTGAGCGAGAAAAAACAATGACTAAGACGAGATTTCAAGCAGCAACCAATGAACTCTAATAGAATTTCAGTCAATTACGCCACCGATTCCGTTACGTTCAAACATGGTTCAAATGGCTCTTAGCACCACGAGACTTAACATCTGAGGTCATCAGTCCCCTAGACTTAGAACTACTTAAACCTAACTACCCTATGGGCACCACACACATCCATGCCCGAGGCAGGATTCGAACCTGCGACCGCAGCAGCCGCGTGATTTCAGACTGAAGCGCCTAGAACCGCTCGGTCACAAAGGCCGGTCATTCCGCTATGTGTCTTGTATATATTTGCGTCAGCTGAATCTGATACAGTCCCACGGAAAAGTTCAAAGCCGACTATCTCTGTAATTTTATGAAAAACATTAAGAACGACCTACTTCTCGGTACTTTTTAACAGCGTTCCACAGGCGTGTTTGACTACTGTAACGTTCTCTGGCAGCACGCATCCCAAGTGAAAGTTGAAAGAACATTTCGATGTGTAATGCTCACTGTAACAAGTAATTTATATGTATTTCTCTTAATTCAATTTCAAAAGGACACTTAATTTTGTGAGGAAAAAGATAATTATGAATTTTGTTGTTATAAACGATTATTCAACGAGTGTGAAATACTATCTGGGGCGGAGGATGTGAAAACCACCGCAGAAGAAACGATATGTAATTAAAAATGACAAAGACTGCACAACAATTAGTTAAGATATAAATAGGCAATATATTGTAATAGAATCGATTGTCTTCTGCACGGACTGAATGGGAGAGGAACCCTTGACTTTGTATTAGGCTCTTAGGTAGTCTTCATTTGTCATAAGTCGATGATCGACGCCATTTGTAGCTGGGATTGTACAGGGTGTTTCAAAAATGACCGGTATATTTGAAACGGCAATAAAAACTAAACGAGCAGCGATAGAAACACACCGTTTGTTGCAATATGCTTGGGACAACAGTACATTTTCAGGCGGACAAACTTTCGAAATTACAGTAGTTACAATTTTCAACAACAGATGGCGCTGCAAGTGATGTGAAAGATATAGAAGACCAGTCTGTGGGTGCGCCATTCTGTACGTCGTCTTTCTGCTGTAAGCGTGTGCTGTTCACAACGTGCAAGTGTGCTGTAGACAACATGGTTTATTCCTTAGAACAGAGGATTTTTCTGGTGTTGTAATTCCACCGCCTAGAACACAGTGTTGTTGCAACAAGACGAAGTTTTCAACGGAGGTTTAATGTAACCAAAGGACCGAAAAGCGATACAATAAAGGATCTGTTTGAAAAATTTCAACAGACTGGGAACGTGACGGATGAACGTGCTGGAAAGGTAGGGCGACCATGTACGGCAACCACAGAGGGCAACGCGCAGCTAGTGCAGCAGGTGATCCAACAGCGGCCTCGGGTTTCCGTTCTCTGTGTTGCAGCTGCGATCCAAATGACGCATACGTCCACGTATCGTCTCATGCGCCAGAGTTTACACCTCCATCCATACAAAATTCAAACGCGGCAACCCCTCAGCGCCGCTACCATTGCTGCACGAGAGACATTCGCTAACGATATAGTGCACAGGATTGATGACGGCGATATGCATGTGGGCAGCATTTGGTTTACTGACGAAGCTTATTTTTACCTGGATGGCTTCGTCAATAAACAGAACTGGCGCATATGGGGAACCGAAAAGCCCCATGTTGCAGTCCCAACGTCCCTGCATCCTCAAAAAGTACTGGTCTGGGCCGCCATTTCTTCCAAAGGAATCATTGGGCCATTTTTCAGATCCGAAACGATTACTGCATCACGCTATCTGGACATTCTTCGTGAATTTGTGGTGGTACAAACTGCCTTAGACGACACTGCGAACACCTCGTGGTTTATACAAGATGGTGCCCGGCCACATCGCACGGCCGACGTCTTTAATTTCCTGAATTAATATTTCGATGATCGTGTGATTGCTTTGGGCTATCCGAAACATACAGGAGGCGGCGTGGATTGGCCTCCCTATTCGCCAGACATGAACCCCTGTGACTTCTTTCTGTGGGGACACTTGAAAGACCAGGTGTACCGCCAGAATCCAGAAACAATTGAACAGCTGAAGCAGTACATCTCATCTGCATGTGAAGCCATTCCGCCAGACACGTTGTCAAAGGTTTCGGGTAATTTCATTCAGAGACTACGCCATATTATTGCTACGCATGGTGGATATGAGGAAAATCTTGTACTATAGAGTTTCCCACACCGCAGCGCCATCTGTTGTTGACAATTGTAACTACTGTAATTTCGAAAGTTTGTCTGCCTGAAAATGTACTGTTGTCCCAAGCATATTGCAACAAACGGTGTATTCTATCGCTGCTCGTTTAGTTTGTATTGCCGTTTCAAATATACCGGTCATTTTGAAACACCCTGTAAAAGGTGTGTAAGATTTCAATTGTTTCTGTTAAAATATATTTATCTAGTAAAATCCGTTTGTCACAATTACTGCAAAGTTCGCAGCGGACATTACCCACTTTATTTAAGAAATTTCAGCATTTTATTGGATATCGCGGGCGGTGCGGAACTGCGCCCCGAGCGAGTAGTCTCCAGCAGCGGCAGATTTAAATATATGATCGCAATAACGACCACATTCTAAAAAGGGTACAGGTAAAGGTGAAGGAAAATAAGAGTGTTTCTTTTCACAGCATTTCAGACGCAGAATAAAAAGACATAGTAGATTTTATCTCGTGCATTCACAGGTGGGTACAAGCTGCAGCTTTTGTAAATTTTCATTCAAACAAGTGATAAATTCTGAACATGTCGTAAAGTGTATTTAAAAGTGGATAATTTTCATGAGAGCTTAGCACTATAATAAAAAAGAAGACATTTTCATATAGTAAAGATAGTCTTATGCTTCAAAGCTAGTCGAGGTATATCCAGTAAAACAAAAATCCACTGCAACGTGAAAATGTTTGCTAAGTTCAATGGGCAATAATATTTTCATTCTTGCACAAACAGCTTTAGTACTTGCATAAAAGTAAAACTTGAATCATTATTTTGGAATATTCAAAGAAATTCATTTTTATTAATCTCCAACAGAATATTTCATACGTAAAGTAATAATCACAGATGAAAAATTTATTGCAACCTTCCATATCTCACGTCCATCCATGTACATGTTAAGTTCAGTCTCAACGGTTTTCCAGACCAATTAAACGTAACAAGCAAAGAAAGTTTAAAACCAGACGGTCAACTCCCGTAAAATTAAAACAGACAGAATCGCATTAAACTACGGAACAGGTAGGAGCCTCAGCTATTTTGTCACTACGCACGAACAGCTCGACAATCGGAGCTCAACAGTGCAGAGGCTATGACTATACACGACGTTTGATATGGAAAACTACATTGTTAAAGGGTGATTGAGACAAACGTTGATGGCTGTTAATACATTTGAAGACCTTAAAGTTTCATTTAATATAACTTGGTAATACACAACTGGCTATTACAATTGCTACAGCAAGAAGAACTGCAGATGATAAACGGGTATTCATTGGACAAATATATTATACTAGAACTGACATGTGATTACATTTTCACGCTATTTGGGTGCATAGATCCTGAGAAATCAGTACCCAGAACAACCACCTCTGGCCGTAATAACGGCTTTGATACGCGTGGGCAATGAATCAAACAGAGCTTGGATGGCGTGTACAGGGACAGCTGCCCATGCAGCTTCAACACGATAGCACAGTTCATCAAGGGTAGTAACTCGCGTATTGTGACGAGGCAGTTGCTCGGCCACCATCGACCAGACGTTTTCAATTGGTGAGAGATCTGGAGAATGTGCTGGGCAGGGCAGCAGTCGAACATTCTCTGTATACAGAAAGGCCCGTACAGGACCTGCAACATGCGGGCCCGCATCTCGTGGTCGTGCGGTAGCATTCTCGCTTCCCACGCCCGGGTTCCCGGGTTCGATTCCCGGCGGGGTTAGGGATTTTCTCTGCCTCGAGATGGCTGGGTGTTGTGTGACGTCCTTAGGTTAGTTAGGTTTAAGTAGTTCTAAGTTCTAGGGGACTGATGACCGTAGATGTTAAGTCCCATAGTGCTCAGAGCCATTTTTTTTTTGCAACATGCGGTCGTGCATTATCCTGCACAAATGTAGGGTTTCGCAGGGATAGAATGAAGGGTACAGCCACGGGTCGTAACACATCTGAAATGTAACGTCCACTGTTCAAAGTGCCGTCAATGTGAACAAGAGGTGAGCGAGACGTGTAACCAATGGCACCCCTTACCATCAGGCCGGGTGATACGCCAGTATGGCGATGACGAATACACGCTTCCAATGTGAGTTCACCGGGATGTTGCCAAACACGGATGTGACCATCATGATGCTGTAAACACAACCTGGATTCATCCAAAAAATGACGTTTTGCCATTCGTGCCCCCAGGTTCGTCGTTGAGTACACCATCGCAGGCGCTCCTGTCTGTGATACAGCGTCGAGGGTAACCGCAGGCACGTTCTCCGAGCTGCTAGTCCATGCTGCTGCAAACGTTGCCGAATTGTTCGTGCAAATGGTTGTTGTGCTGCAAACGTCCCCATCTGTTGACTCAGGGATCGAGACTTGGCTGCACGATCCGTTACAGCCATGCGTATAAGATGCCTGTCATCTCGACTGTTAGTGATACGAGGTCGTTGGGATCCATCACGGCGTTCCGTATTACACTCATGAACCCACCAATTCCATATTCTGCTAACAGTCATTGGATCTCGACCAACGCGAGTAGTAATGTCGCGATACGATAAACCACGGTCGCGATAGGGTACAATCCGATCCTTATCAAAGTCGTTACGCGAGGCATCACGTTTCACCAGGCAACGCCGGTCAACTCCTGTTTGTGTATGAGGAATCGGTTGGAAACTTTCCTCATATCAGCACGTTGTAGGTGTGGCCACGAGCGCCAACCTTGTGTGAATGCTCTGGAAAGGTAATCATTTGCATATCACAGCATCTTCTTCCTGTCGGTTAAATTTCGCGTCTGTAGCACGTAATCTTCGTGGTGTAGCAATTTTAGTGGCCAGTAGTGTATCTAATACATAAGTGGCACCTACTTCTAAGAGCGTAACAACACTGGTGTACGGGTGCAACGGCTTCTGACCAATCGGCGCGTTTGTGTTTGTTTACATCTGGTTTATTCTTACGATGAACGGAGCGTAGTGCAAGAAATGGTTCAAATGGCTCTAAGTACTATGAAACTTAACATCTGAGGTCAATGCCCAGACTTAAAACTACTTACATCTAACTGACCTAAGGACATCAGACATATCCATTCCCGAGGCAGGATTCGAAGCTGCGACCGTAGCAGCAGCGCAGTTCCGGACTGAAGCACCTAGAACCGCTCGGCCACAACGGCCGGCGGAGCGTAGCGCGATGTCACTAGTTCGTTACTCACTCCGTCTTCAGGCCACGAGTGGCCTACCGGGACCATCCGACCGCCGTGTCATCCTCAGAGGAGGATGCGGATAGGAGGGGCGTGGGGTCAGCACACCGCTCTCCCAGTCAGTGATGGTATTCTTGACCGAAGCCACTACTAGTCGGTCGAGTAGCTCCTCAATTCGCATCACGAGGCTGAGTGCACCCCGAAAAATGGCAACAGCGCATGGCGGCCCGGGTGGTGACCCATCCAAGTGCCGGCCACGCCCGACAGCGCTTAACTTCGGTGATCTCACAGGAACCGTTGTATCCACAGGGGTAAGGCGGAACCAGTTCGTTGCAGGGCCCGAATATCTCGTTGGCCCCGTGTGAATTCAAAAAGACAAAACGTTAACAGGAAGTGTTGTGAGACGAGCGTTAAGCTGTCGGCACACGGACCATGCATCCGAACGTTGAGCGTTGAGCGTGCCGATTTTCTGACGTCACAGCATGGAATAGCACGCTCGGGAGTCTTTACGAACGTGCAGAGGAATATATGTCATGTCAGATATTCTGAGCGTGCGTCTGAGCGTTGACCAATGAGATGGCCCAACGCCACCTACGTCACACGCACGCCGTCTCCCTTCAGTACGGAGTTGTGAGGCGCCATATTGGCATTCATTTAAAGTCTATACGTATATATGCCGTTTCGAGCACCAGCAAATTGAGAATCACTGCAAAACCCGTTGTTAACTGTGTGATTCGTTCCAATAAAATAACGAGAAACATCATATTCGCGGCAAAAGAATTATTGTAACTTGGGTATAATGAGAGTAGGCTATTTGAAGGCAGCGACACACTGAAGATCCACCCAAAACGCATTGTTCTTGGTACAATTTGTTATAATTAAATTTCAGTTAGTAACATATCTACGATTAGTGTTTTTAGCACGCAGTAAAATAGTATGATTAGTACCAACATGGGTGTTGTTGGTTTAGCGTAATGAAAATCGTCAGTGTTCTATAAAGAGATTTTTTTTTTGTTGGGGCGGTGGTTCGCGTCCTGACACAACCAATTTTTTTTTCTTAACATTCACGTTTTTGTTAGGTTCCGATACTTTATTATTAGTATAATACAAGTGTAGACTATAATATTTGATGTTATGTAAATACAAGTTCACCTTTTTTGGGGGGGTGACTGTTCGATTGGCTTAATCTAAAGGACAGCTTGCGCTACTTGTTTAAAGATATTTTACGCCTTCTTCTTTTACGCTTCGTAATTCACATGTTGCAAAGATTCTGCTACTGGGTAGGAACAGTGATCAAGTAAGACTGGCCTTGGAGTTTTTCTAAAATGTGGGAATCATGAAATAACGTTTATCTCACGCGGAGAAGTATTCCAAATTTGTAACGCACTGTCTGTAACGGAACTTTTATAAGCCGTGTCCTTACTGATTGGACATGGTACTTTCCTTTTCGTGGACGATGGAAGAAATGTGCGTTTTAATAGAGCTAACGCGGGAATTACGCGCACCCGTTGAGTAAACAGCGTGATTTACGAACTAGAAACATCCCTCAACTGCCGCTGGAGTGCGTTGCGATCGCGTATACCACGTTGGGGCCCACGTACCGTATGCACAAATCGCATCGTTCCTGAGCGTTCAGCAGCACGTTGAACTTGGCACGCTCAACGTTAACGTTCGACAGCACGGTCCGTGTGCCGACGGCTTTACCCCAGTAGTGAAGAGAGGGCTGAGGCCGGGCCGCGCGCGCTACCTGCTTCCAGTGATCCCTCGCCGGTCGCCAGCTGGGCTGCCGCACTACAGCTGTCGATAGCCGCGGGCCGACTGGGGTCCGTCACGTCGCAACGCATCGCCGGCTGGGCCGCCGGGCGTTTTCCGCTGACGGTGCGTCAGATTACGACGGCGGCGCTAAAATTACCCCGCGATGACAGCCACCACCGCCGGAGGCCGGGGGCCGTGACCGACATTCCCCGCGCACAACACGGCCGCGGCGCGTTCGCTCACAGCTGATCTCCCACGTGGCTAGCCAGCCGTCACACGGCGCGTGCTTCCGAACGTCAACGTTGCGGTTGTCGAGTTCAGCGAACTGCTGAACGCTCATAAACTTGTGTATACGGTACGTGCACGCATACCAGACTAAGAGGTCTACATCTACACCTACATGGATACTTTGCAAATCACATTTAAGTGCCTGGCGGAGGGTTCATCGAACCACCTTCACAATTCTCTATCAGTCCAATCTCGTATAGTGCGCGGAAAGAAAGGATACCTACCGGCTGATCAAAAAGTCAGTATAAATTTGAAAACTGAATAAATCACGGTATAATGTGGATAGAGGTACAAATTGACACACATGCTTGGAATGACATGGGGTTTTATTAAAACCAAAAAACTACAAAAGTTCAAAAAATGTCCGACAGATGGAGCTTCATCTGATCAGAATAGCAATAATTAGCATAACAAAGTAACACACAGCAAAGATGACGTTCTTTAAAGGTAGCTGTAGTCGAGGAATAATGTTGTGAACAGCACTGTAAAGCATGTCCGGAGTTATGGTGAGGCATTCCTAGAGATGTCGGTCGATCACGATATACTTCCGACTTCAGGTAACCCCAAAGCCAATAATCGTACGCACTGAGGTCTGGGGACCTGGGAGGCCAAGCACGACGAAAGTGGCGGCTGAGCGCACGATCATCACCAAAAGACGCGCGTAAGAGATCTTTCACGCGCCTGGCAATATGGGGTGGAGCGCCATCCTGCATAAAAATCGTTCGTTCCAGCAGGTGTGTATCAGCCAGGCTGGGGATGATGCGATTCTGTAACATATCGGCATACCTCTCACCCGTCACAGTAGCAGTTACAAAGAAGAAAAAAGGCCCGATAACGGTAGATGTGGTAAATCTAACCCATACCGTGACTTTCTCGTCGTGCAATGGAGTTTCCACGACAGTTCTAGGATTTTCGGTAGCCCAAATTCTGCAGTTGTGGGCGTTGACAGACCCTCGGAGCATGAAATTAGCTTTGTCGGCCCACAACACGATACTCAACCAACCGTCATCTTCCACCATCTTTTGAAACACCCACAACGCAAATGTCCTCCGCTTCACTAAATCGCCAGGTAACAGTTCATGATGCCGATAGATTTTGTACGGATACCATCGGAGAGTACGCCTAAGTGCCAACCAAAGAGTAGTGTATGGAATGCCGGTGCGACGTGCGACTGCACGAGCGCTGACTTCCCCGTGCATAGACGAACCCGCTACAGTCTCCATTTCTTCCTGGTCTCAGCAACATTACGCCTTGTGCTCGGTCGGCCACTACGGGGTCTATCGTCTAAACAACCAGTGGCTTCGAACTTCGAAATCATTCTCGCCACAGCTGCATTTGTCAACGGACCTTTACCCGTTCGAATCCCCTTCCTATGGCGATAGGATCGTAACGCTGAACTAGCACATTCTCCATTCTGATAATACAGCTTCACTAAAAGCGCCTTTTCAGGTAACGTCAACATGCTGCGACTGCTGGCGCATCTGATTCTCTCTCTCATTACAGCTCATTGTATACACGATTGTCATGCGCAGACACTGACGTTTTGGTGTCCAGCGCCATCTGTCGGACATTTTGTGAACTTTGTTTTTTATTTTTGTTCTAATAAAACCCCGTGTCATTCGAAGCATGTGTGTCAATTTTTACCTCTCGAGCTACATCATTCCTTAGTTTATTAAGTTTTCAAATTTATACTGACTTTTTTTAATCACCCGGTATATCTTTCTGGACGAGCTCTGATTTCCCTTATTTTATCGTGGTGGTCGTTCCGCCCCATGTAGGTCGGTGTCAACAAACTATTTTCGCATTAGGAGAAGATCGTAGGTGAATGTAATTTTGCGAGAAGTTTCCGTCGCAACGAAAAACGTCATTCTTTTAATGATGTCCAGCCCAAATCCTGTACCGCTTCTGTGACACTCTCTCCTATATTTCGCGATAGTACAAAACCTGCTGCCTTTCTTTGACCTTTTTCGATGTACTCCGTCAGTCCTACCTGGTAAGGAACCCACGTCGCGCAGCATTATTCTAAAAGAGGACGGACAAGCGTAGTGTAGGCAGTCTCCTTAGTAGGCCTGTTACATTTTCTAAGTGTCCTGCCAATAAAACGCAGCCTTTGGTTAGCCTTCCCCACAATATTTTCTGTGTGTTCCTTCCAATTCAAGTTGTTCGTAATTTTAATACCTAGGTATTTAGTTGTATTTACGGCTTTTAGATTAGACTGGTTTATCGTGTAACCGAAGTTTAACGAGTTCCTATTAGCACTCATGTGGACATTTTTCGTTATTTAGGGTCAACTGCCACTTTTCCCACCACTCATATATCTTTTCTAAATCGTTTTGCAGTTTGTTTTGGTCTTCTGATTACTTTATTAGTCGATAAACGACAGCGTCATCTGCAAACAACCGAAGACGGCTGCTCAGATTGTCTCCCAAATCGTGTAAGTAGGCTGTTTAGGTTTTTATGTTGGTAACGCGACGTACCGCTCTGTATGAAAATCACTGACTGTGCTGTGTGCAGTCTGTGGCTGGTTTGCATTGTTGGAATATTTGCTATTGTAGTGTTGGGCAGTTGGATTTGAACAGCGCGTAGCGTTGCGCAGTTGGAGGTGAGCCGCCAGCAGTGGTGGATGTGGGGAGAGAGATGGCAGAATTTTGAGAGCGGACGATCTCGACCTGTGTCCATCAGAGAGAGTAAATTTGTAATACTGTATATCATGAACTGATATATATATGATGACTTTGGAATATTATTAAGGTAAATACATTGTTTGTTCTCTGTCAAAATCTTTCATTTGCTAACTATGCGTATCAGTATTTTGTGACTTCAGTAGTTAGAATCTTTTCTTTAGCTGGCAGTATTGGCACTCGCTGTATTGCAGTAGTTCGAGTAACGAATATTTTTGTGAAGTAAGTGATTCCTTAAAGGTATAGGTTATTGTTAGTCAGGGCCGTTCTTTTATAGGTATTATTGAAAGTCAGATTGCGTTGCGCTAAAAAAATATTGTGTGTCAGTTTAGTGATGATCAGAATAAGTAAAGAGAGAAATGTCTTGAGTACGTTCAGTTTTGCTCAGCTGTTTGAAAATCAAATAACGTAAAGATTTTGCAGCAGTGTCATTCATAAATTTTTTCTAAGGGGATGTATCAATCGTTTATATGGATAAGAAACAGCAAAGGGCCTATAACACTAACTTGGGGAACGCCTGAAATCATTTCTGTTTTACTGATGACTTTCCGTCAGTTACTACGAACTGTGACCTCCCTGACAGGAAATCGCAAATCCAGTCACATAACTGAGACGATATTCCATAAGCATGCAATTTTACTACGAGCCACTTGTGTGGTACAGTGTCAAAAGTCTTCCGGAAATCCAGGAATACGGAATCGATCTGAAATACCTTGTCAATAGCGCTCAGCACTTCATGTGAATAAAGTGCTAGATGTGTTTCATAGGAACGATGTTTTCTAAACCCATGTTGACTGAGTATCAATAGACCGTTTCTTTCGAGGTAATTCATAACGTTCGAACACAATATATGCTCTAAAATCCTGCTGCATATCGACGTTAACGATATGGGCCTGTAATTTAGTGGATTACTCCTACTACCCTTCTTGAATCTTGGTGTGACCTGTGCAACTTTCCAGTCTTTGTGTACGGATTTTTCGTCGAGCGAACGGTCGTATATCATTGTTAAGTATGGAGCTAATGCATAAGCATACTCCGAAAGGAACCTACACTACTGACCATTAAAATTGCTACACCAAGAAGAAGTGCAGGTGATAAACGGGTATTCATTGCACAAATATATTATACTAGAACTGACATGTGATTACCTTTTCACGCAATTTGGGTGCATAGATCCTGAGAAATCACTACCCAGAACAACCACCTCTGGCCGTAATAACGGCCTTGATACGCCTGGGCATTGAGTCAAACAGAGCTTGGATGGCGTGTATAGGTACAGCTGCCCATGCAGCTTCAACACGATACCACAGTTCATCAAGAGTAGTGACTGGCGTATTGTGACGAACCAGTTGCTCGGCCACCATTGACCAGACGTTTTCAATTGGTGAGAGATCTGGAGAATGTGCTGGCCAGGGCAGCAGTCGAACATTTTCTATATCCACAAAGGCCCGTACAGGCCATCATGGCGATGACGAATACACGCTTCCAATGTGCGTTCACCGCGTTGTCGCCAAACACGGATGCGACCATCCAGATGCTGTAAACAGAACCTGTACTCATCCGAAAAAATGACGTTTTGCCATTCGTGCACCCAGGTTCGTCGAGTATATCATTAAAGGCGCTCTTGTCTGTGATGCAGCGTCAAGGGTAACCGCAGCCATGGTCTCCGAGCTGATAGTCCATGCTCCTGCAAACGTCGTCGAATTGTTCGTACAGATGGTTATAGTCTTGCAAACGTCCCCATCTGTTGACTAAGGGACCGAGACGTGGCTGCAAGATCCGTTACAGCCATGCGGATAAGATGCCTGTCATCTCGACTGCTAGTGATACGAGGCGGTTGGGATCCAGCACGGCGTGCCGTATTACCCTCCTGGACCCACCGATTCCATATTCTGCTAACAGTCATTGGTATTCAACTAACGCGAGCAACAGTGTCGCGATATGATAAACCGCAATCGTGATAGGCTACAATCCGACCATTATCAAAGTCGGAAACGCGATGGTACGCATTTCTACTCCTTACACGAGGCATCACAACAACGTTCGACCAAGCAACGCCGATCAACTGCTGTTTGTGTATGAGAAATCGGTTGGAAACTTTCCTCATGTCTGCACGTTGTAGGTGTTAACACCGGTGCCAACCTTGTGTGAATGCTCTGAAAAGCTAATCATTTGCGTGTGACAGCATCTTCTTGCTGTTGGTTAAACTTCACGTCTGTAGCACGTCGTCTTCGCGGTGTAGCAATTTTAATGGGCAGTAGTGTAGCTCCTGTAAATTTTCTGTAACTCTTCCATCGTTTGCCGGCCCTGGTGGTCTAGCGGTTCTAGGCGCTCAGTCCGGAACCGCGCGACTGCTACGGTCGCAGGTTCGAATCCTGCCTCGGGCATGGATGTGTATGATGTCCTTAGGTTAGTTAGGTTTAAGTAGTTCTAAGTTCTAGGCGACTGATGACCACAGATGTTTAGTCCCATAGTGCTCAGAGCCATTCTTCCATCGTTTCCTTGCGATCTTTGCGGGGGAAGGTGGCCGCATGAACAAGACGTCTCCTCCAGCGATAATGATGAGGTTTACCGAGTGTAGCGCGCGTTCCTCTTTCCCAGTACGAGTGCAGACAACTTCTGTAGGCTGTGGCGCAACCGGACCACCTGTTTCAAGTCCTCGTTCCCACGTGACGTAAGTCTCCTCTGCGACAAAAGAGAGAAAACAATGTGTCTTGTTGTGTCGGGAACTGTCAGTCGCAGAGGTGTTTACATAAATGCCTAATTGGAGGAAGTCGTCGCCGTCCAATGTCTGACGTATGGCAGTGTGAACACTGGCTACTTGTTCAGTGAGTGATTAGCACGCCTTGTAACCAGCAATTATATTACTACAGTCGGCATATTCGTAGTTCCGCTACTGTGCTGATATTTAAAATTTATTTTGCGGTCACAGCCGCACACTGTTTTTTTAATGATATGACTAGTTTCCGAGTAGCGTGACCCCGCCACATTTAACAGTACACAGACAAGAGGGCATCACGTCATTCGTCGTCCGATTTGCCCTCTATTTTAAATGTCAGTTAGCCGACTGCGGGGTCGGTCGTGGTGGCCGTGCGGTTCTAGGCGCTTCGTCCGGAATCGTTCGACTGCTACAGTCTCAGGTTCGAATCCTGCCTCGGGCATGGATGTGTGTGATGTCCTTAGGTTGGTTAGGTTTAAGTAGTTCTAAGTTCTAGGGTACTTATGACCTCAGATGTTAAGTCCCATAATGCTCAGAGTCATTTGAACCGTTTTTGATCCGACTGTGGTGCTTGTTTTACGGTTTTGCGCAATGTCAGATTCGTTCCCTAAATATTTTGGGCGATGTTTTTACTGTGTTGCCAGGGTAACACATACGTCTCATCCGTGTATCTTCGTAAGTGATCAGCTAACCACATTTTCCTTCTGTCTTAGATTTCCTCTTGTCTTACGTGTGTTTTAATTGCCAGTTTTAACGCTGTCTTAAATGATGTGAGCTAGTGTGATTGTGCGAGCGATCATAGGTGAGAATGAGTGCGATTTATCTTAGATTGCTTTTTATGTTTTCTGTCGCAATTTGTACGGTTTCACTGCAGTCGTTGAGTCCCTCTAAATCCACACACACACACACACACACACACACACATGACTCTGCCGAACAAAAGATGTTTGTGGAGTGTAGTTGTAGGTGTAGAGTTACAAGGGCGTGCTGGAGAAAAGTGCCTCCGAAATTTATGTTTTGTCCTCAGTATTGGTGCCTTCTCTGCGCGTTAGCAATGGAAATACTGTCGATGACAGTGCTGCAAAAGCAGAGATACTAACACAGTCCGTCGAAATTACTTCACCGGAGACGAAGTAAATATTCCAGAATTCGAATTAAAAACAGCTGCCAACATGAGCAACTTACAAGCAGACATCCTCGGAGTGGCGAAGTATCTTAAATAACTCTATAAAAGCAAGTCTTCCGGTCTAGATTGCATACCAGTTAGGTTCCTTTCAGAGTATGCTGATGCAATAGCTCCGTACTTCACGATCATATACAATCTCTCACTCGACGAAAGATCCGTACCCAAAGACTGGAAAGTTGCACTGGTCACACCACTATTCAAGAAAGGTAATAGGAGTAATCCACTAAATTACAGGCCCATATCGTTAACGTCGATATGCAGTAGGACTTTGGAACATATATTGTGTTCTGACATTATGAATTACCACGAAGAAAACTGTCTGTTGACACACAGTCAACATGGGTTTGGTTCAAATGGTTCAAATGGCTCTGAGCGCTATGGGACTTAACATCTATGGTCATCAGTGCCCTAGAACTTAGAACTACGTAAACCTAACTAACCTAAGGACATCACACAACACCCAGTCATCACGAGGCAGAGAAAATCCCTGACCCCGCCGGGAATCGAACCCGGGAACCCGGGCGTGGGAAGCGAGAACGCTACCGCACGACCACGAGATGCGGGCAACATGGGTTTAGAAAACATCTTTCTTTACTCACACGAAGTGCTGAGTAGTATCGACAAGGGATTTCAAACTGATTCCGTATTTCTAGATTTCCAGAAGGGTTTTGACACTGTACCACACAAGCGGCTTGCAGCGAAATTGCATGTTTATGGAATAATGTCTCAGTTAGGCGACTGAATTCTTTATTTCGTGTTACAAGTGTAGTTACTGACGGGAAGTCACCGGGTAAAACAGAAGTGATTTTGGCCCTCCTGAAGGTAGTGTTATAAAAGTCCACTACTCTTCCATATCTATAAAACCATCTTAGGTTGTTCATCGCCTAGTAAAGACATTAGAATATAAAAACCAATAGGAAAACAATTTAGATATCTGTATGGTGCGAAAATTGGCAGTTGACACTAAAGAGTGAAAAGTGTGAGGCCATCCACGTGAGCGTTAAAAGAAATCCGATAAACTTCGGTTACACCATAAATCAATCAGATAAAAAGGCCGTAAATTCAATTAAATGCGTAGGAATTACAATTACGACCAATTTAAATTGGAAAGAACACATAGAAATTGTTGTGGGGAAGGCGAGCCGAGAGACTGCGTTTCACTGGCAGCACAGAAGATGCAACAGATCTGCTAAAGAGACCGCTTACGCTATGCTTGTCCGCTCTCTTTTGGAGTACTGCTGCGCGGTGTGGGATCCGTATCAGTTACTGTTAATGGAGTACATCGAGAAACTTCCAGGGCAGTACATTTTGTACTATCGAGAAATAGGGCGGAATCTTCTCACGAAATTTCAATCATCAACTTTCTCCTCCGAATGTGTAAAACATTTTGCTGACGCCGATCTACTTAGGGAGAGACGATCATCGTAATAAAATAAGGAAAGTCAGAGCTCTCTCGAAAGATACAGGTGATCGTCTTTTTCGACGTGCTGTTCGAGAGTGGAATAATAGAGAATTATTGGGAAGGTGGTTCGATGGACCTTCTGCCAGACACTTAGGTGTGACTTGGAGAGTAGCCACGTAGCTCAATCAACATGTAGCGTGTAATATGGCGGTCTGCAACATAAATTACGCCGATGTACTGCGCGACCCTCAGAAAACTGAAAGCACGTAAACAGTTTTAGATGTTGCTGAGCAACTATCACACAATAATTTTTAAATGAACACACCGCCATTTGACCGTACTGTTGTTTATTTAACTACGACTCAGGTTTCGAACTCTTATGCCATTTTCAACTGATTGAGTTTGTGTCATTAACATATATTGCAGGACATCATGCTCAAAATTGGCCGCAAATTCAAAAAAAGTATTCGCTCCCTATGAAATGACAGATATAGAGATGATCGATGACAGGGGAACCCAAGGCATCGGGTAGATGCAGATGCACGTCGTGTGGGTAAAGAGCTAGTTGTGTTTCACAAGAAAGATATGACAGAAGTAAGAGTGATTTCAGGTGTTCCGCAGGGGAGTGTCATAGGACCGTTGCTATTCACAATATACATAAATAACCTTGTGGATGACATCGGAAGTTCACTGAGGCTTTTTGCAGATGATGCTGTGGTGTATCGAGAGGTTGTAACAATGGAAAATTGCACTGAAATGCAGGAGGATCTGCAGCGAATTGACGCATGGTGCAGGGAATGGCAATTGAATCTCAATGTAGACAAGTGTAATGAGCTGCGAATACATAGAAAGATAGATCCCTTACCATTTAGCTACAATATAGCGGGTCAGTAACTGAAAGCAGTTAATTCCATAAATTATCTGGGAGTACGCATTAGGAGTGATTTAAAATGGAATGATCACATAAAGTTGATCGTCGGTAAAGCAGATGCCAGACTGAGATTCATTGGAAGAATCCTAAGGAAATGCAATCCGAAAACAAAGGAAGTAGGTTACAGTACACTTGTTCGCCCAGTGCTTGAATATTGCTCACCAATGTGGGATCCGTGCCAGATAGGGTTGATAGAAGAGACAGAGAAGATCCAACGGAGAGCAGCGCGCTTCGTTACAGGATCATTTAGTAATCGGGAAAGCGTTACGGAGACGATAGATAAACTCAAGTGGAAGACTCCGCAGGAGAGACGCTCAGTAGCTCGGTACGGGCTTTTGTTGAAGTTTCGAGAACATACTATCACCGAAGAGTCAAGCAGTATATTGCTCCCCCCTACGTATATCTCGCGAAGAGACCATGAGGATAAAATCAGAGAGATTAGAGCCCACACAGACGCATACCGACAATCCTTCTTTCCACGAACAATACGAGACTGGAATAGGAGGGAGAACCGATAGAGGTACTCAAGGTACCCTCCGCCACACACCTTCAGGTGGCTTGCGGAGTATGGATGTAGATGTAGATGTAACATCATCATATTGTAAAAAGAACAGTAAATAATAGTTGGAGCGCGTCATATTTAATAAAAAAAGGTTTACTTTGGTGACTCATGAATCTGAAGTGTTCGTCCACGCCTGCAGCATCCTTCGCTTCGGCATAACAATTCCACACCTCACACGACCGCTGCGACATCTGCTTCTTCCCGATGCCATGGGTTCCCCTGTCATCGATCACCCTCCAGGCAGTCCCGACTTGACCCCGTCCGATTTCCATCTGCTGTTCATTTTTGGAACACAACCTACGACCAGCTTAGAGACAGAAGTGATGACACTTTATGCAGGACCCGACCATCATTTTGCAGCACAATGCTCAAGCACGTGCAGTGCAAGCTGTTACTGATTTGTCTGACTGATGGAGCTGCTAAGCGCTCTACCACCTACTGCTCTCCCTTGACTTAAGCCCTCGTGAATTCAACTGGATTTCTAAACTGAAGGAAACACTTCTCGGCATTCGCTTCAGAACTGCTACAAATTCGTCGGGCAATAGACCGCGCCGCTGGAACTGTCAACACAACTGGCACTGCTAAGAGTATCCTACGACTTTCACATCGCTGCCAACCGGGTTCTACACAGTGCGGTGGCTACTTTAAAGGCGAGGAAAACTTTGAAACACGTACGTATTTTGTACACTATTCCAACCCTCGTATTTCCCCATTATGCTTACAGGATTTTTTTGTTTAATTGGGGCTACAAAGCTCTAAAAAAATATGAGAATGTGGAACGAGTGTCACTCACTGAACAACACTTTAGACTGGTATGTATTGCATCATGGAAATTGTTCTCTTTTCAAACGGAATTTTCTGTATTTTTAGATCTGAAGCTGGCTCGGTAATAAGCCGGAACCGATAATCAGTTAAGAAAATTTGCGATCTTCACCTAGGATTTTTTTATGCACACATGTCCGAAGATTTGGCACCGTTAAGAATAGCATACTCTGTTCTGTTTTTTAGGAATGCTTTAACCCATTGACATCACTGGTATGATGTTCTGCACTCTCGGCTGTTGCTTATTGGGTTGCAGTGCGGAACTGTACTGAACTCCTCCCGGAAGCCAAGGAACACGGCGCTGTAGCTGGTCGCCGCTACCTGGCGACGTCTGGGTCTGGCCGTGTGGCACCACGGCTGTGACGTCAGGGAAAATGGCGCAGAGGAGGCGCCCGCCTCGCCCTGATAGGCCTGTTAGAGCAGCCGTGGTAACGAGCCAGCCAGGCGCCGCCAGGGCCGCTAACGAGGCGAGAACACGCTGGAACTGACCAGCCGCCCCACACCTTGCCGTCTGCTGGCTGCGTGGTATGTAGTCAGTGGGGAAAACGAGCGCTCTCCGCCTGTAGTTAGCCGTCTGCATAGGTATCGGCGGCTATCTGCCCTAGGATATTTCATTGTTGTGGTCTTCAGTCCTAAGACTGGTTTGATGCAGCTCTCCATGCTACTCTATCCTGTGCAAGCTTCTTCATCTCCCAGTACCTACTGCAGCCTACATCCTTCTGAATCTGCTTAGTGTTTTCATCTCTTGGTCTCCTTCTACGATTTTTACCCTCCACGCTGCCCTCCAATACTAAATTGGTGATCCCTTGATGCCTCAGAATATGTACTACCAACCGATCCCTTCTTCTAGTCAAGCTATGCCACAAATTTCTCTTCTCTCCAATTCTGTTCATTACCTCCTCATTAGTTATGTGATCTACCCATCTAATCTTCAGCATTCTTCTGTAGCACCACATTTCGAAAGCTTCTATTCTCTTCTTGTCCAAACTATATATCGTCCACGTTTCACTTCCGTACGTGGCTACACTCCATACAAATACTTTCAGAAACGACTTCCTGACACTTACATCTATACACAATGTTAACAAATTTCTTCAGAAACACTTTCCTTGCCATTGCCAGTCTACATTTTATATCCTGTCTACTTCGACCATCATCAGTTATTTTGCTCCCCAAATAGCAAAACTCATTTACTACTTTAAGCGTCTCATTTCCTAATCTAATTCCCTCAGCACCACCCGATTTAATTCGACTACATTCCATTATCCTCGTTTTGCTTATGTTGATGTACATCTCATATCCTCCTTTCAAGACACTGTCCATTCCGTTCAGCTGCTTTTCCAGGTCCTTTGGTGTCTCTGAAAGAATTACAATGTCATCGGCGAACCTCAAAGTTTTTATTTCTTCTCCATGGATTTTAATTCTAGCTCCAGGGTATTTCATACATAAGCCAATTTTCAAAAATGCAATAATTAACCGAGCGAGGCGGCGCAGTCGTTAGCACGCTGCACTCGCATTCGGGAGGACGACGGTTCAATCCCGCGTCCGGCCACTCTCATTTAGGTTTTTCGCGATTTCTCTAAATTGCTCCAGGCAAATGCCCGGATGGTTCGTTTGAAATAGCACGGCCAGCTTCCCTCCCTGCCCTTCTATAACCGAATTAGAACGATAACCTCGCTGGTGAATTCTTCTCGGGTTATCAGCCGAGTGGTGGCGTCGTCTTGCCGCGAAGATGATGGGTATTAAACTCATTGAAACGTTACGACAAGACGATGCCACCACCTGGCTGATACCCCGAGAAGAAGTGGAATACGCCGAGAAAGACTGCAATCGCATGCGATGACCTCGCTGACTGGTCTCCTACCCTACAACTCCTTAATGCAATAACTAAGTCAACAAAAATCGAAATAAAAATATTCTTTTTTATTGTTATCTACGTACGAGGTAGGTTCCAAAAGTTTCCAGCCTGACTACATTTTTAAAGCTGTTAAAATGAAACAGTAACGCTATTTTTCATATATACTTTTCACATCTCAGAATTAACAACTTTATGCCTTTACAAAAAAAAAAAAAATCTGATTCTTTATCAGCAAAATGTCGCATATCAGCAGCTTTCACTTCATCACCATCATCAAGTTTCCTTCCACGAAGTTTGGAGAAGAGACAGTAGTTACTTGGGGCTCGATATGGAGTACAGGGTGGGTGGTCAATTTCCTGGAAGCCACAATCCTTTGCTGTAGCCTTCGCAATTGCCGCTGTATACACTGGCGCTTTGTCGTCGAGAAGACCAACACCAAGTGACAACCTTCTCTTTAGTTCGATGGCGAGGTTAATTCGTGCAGAAGTGAAGCATGGTATTGTGTGTTCACTGTGGTACTCAGTTCTTTGTAATCAACTGAGAGAATCCCTCTAGGATTGCAAAAGACTGTTTCCATGACCTTTGTGGACTGTGTCACCGTTGTCGTTCTTGGTGTAGCTTCACAGGATTTACGCCATTCAAGAGATTCTCTTTTACACAGAGGATCATAATAAAGAACCATAGTTTCACCCCTTGTAACAGTAGATTCCAGTACTTCTTTTTGGTTGCCACGGCACAGGTCCAAAAACTTAATCCATGAAGTCATGCGCTGCTGCTTCTGCACTGCAGAGAGAAGTCTGGGCACCCGTGTTGCACTGACCTTTTTCATGTGCAAATGACCGTGCGCGATCCCGAAAATGCTTGTTTTAGGTGGCACTAACCTTGCTGCTATTTCCTTGCATTTCGAAAGTCGAGGAATATGGCATCAACCTGGGAGCCGGTATCTAGAGCCTGTTGCATATCATGCCCAAACAGGGCCAGTGGTGTCTCGCATTACCTCTGTTTCCTAAAAAATGGCTCTGAGCACTATGCGACTTAACTTCTGAAGTCATCAGTCGCCTAGAACTTAGAACTAATTAAACCTAACTAACCTAAGGACATCACACACATCCATGCCAGAGGCAGGATTCGAACCTGCGACCGTAGCGGTCGCTCGGCTCCAGATTGCAGCGCCTAGAACCGCACGGCCACTCCGGCCGGCCTGTTTCCTAAAACCGTGCTGGTTTCTGCAGATGAGCTTCTCAGTCTAGAAATGTCATTATGTCTGAACACGAAATATGTTCCATGATTCTACAACAAATCGATGTCAGTGAAATTTGCCTGTAATTATGTGCATCCGATTTTCTATCCTTTTTATAGATCTATGAAGATCGTGATGACCCTTTCACAGACACCTCTGTTGATCCCATGCATGTCCATCTTTTCAGGGGTGGTTGCGGTACATCGGCTGTTCAGCACAGAACATCAAATCAAACATTTTTCAGCCGTCTAAAGCAAGATGCTTGGCTACACGATATGTCGGAAAGCCGATATTGCTCACTATAGGACGGAAGGAACCCCTTCGTCGTGTATCTTTGGAATGCCATACACCTTAGAGGGAACAGCACTATAGGTGTTAAGTGTCCTGCGACAAACCACTTTTCTTCAGGAGGCTGTTGGTCTTTCTCTCAACTCTTTTCGTGGGGACAGCATCGATCCTGCGATATGCCGAGTCAGATAATAAACATTGTATCTTTTGTACAGAATCGTATTCGTTTAAAACAACGGTGGCATTGTCCTTGTTCGTAGGTAAAATAACAATCTCAGGATCAACTTTGAGAGAAGTTGAAGCAGCCCTCTCTGGTGCTGTTACATACTCTTCGTTGGACGAGCCCTAGCCAACACACGACATGCCTCCCTCCTAACCTTCTCTGCAGGTAGTTTGCAAACTGCCTGTTCAACTGAACTAAAAAAATCAACTATTGGCAAACTCTTCAGTGTGGGTGCAAAATTTAAACCCTTCCCTAGCACCGATAAGGTTGCGTCCTCAAACGATTTATTTGTGGGATTTATTACAGAACATCGAGATATAAAATCAGACTCCGAGTGACGGAAACGTTCAAACTTTGGCAAATTCCGAGCAGTAACAGAATTATATTCCCAATCAGCTTGAGTCCTCTCACTTTGATCATCTTTGGTGGAACTAGTGTTCAGTGTGTGTGAATTTTATCTTTCCTGAATTACTCCGAGAACCGAGGTTTTAAATTTGCCAGTACATCGCCTGTCCGTTGCAGTTTGCCTTGCAAATAGCCGGGCGTTCTCCCGCCAAAATATCGGCGGTCGCTGTAAATATTACATGGCTGAATTCACGTAAGTTGTTTGAAAATTGTGTACGTCGGGAGAAACTCAGGTCTTGGATTGCAATAATCTGTCGCCACAGAACGTTACTATACAGGATATAAACTTTATAAGCTGCCAAAATTATACAGACGGTACATCTCGGTGTGCTTTACAAAAAAAGTGTAATGAAATGTAGTTGTATTACTTGCTTTATTTTTGTATTTCTACAAGACAGATATTTGTAGGTTTGGTAGTAGACGCAAATCTGTTTACACTGTCAGCTGACGGCACGCGACCTTGCTCGTGTATTGTCGACATCGACGCGGCGGTCAGAGAAAGGTAACGAGCGAACCAGAGCAATGGAAACATTGGACGTGCACAACGACGAGGCGCAGCGGCTAGTTACTACCGAAACGAGCAATGTAAAGTCACTGGGTCCTAAGGAACGTGTAATTCGTTTTACGTAAACAATGAATTACGTACAACGAGACGTTTTCTCTTTTACAGCATAACGAAGGTCGTTGTAGTAAAGAAAATTAAATATCAAATAAAATGTATTTGCCTCAGTGGAGAAGCAAACAATTATAGCGTAATTTGTTGTGTGTTATAGTATAATCAACTATTTCCTCTTTTCACAACAGTACCATAACGAAAATTAATTTCAGATTATTTTCCTTTCTTACAACAGGATCGTAACTTTGTTTCCTGTTACACAAGTACTACAATAAAGTGTTCAGAATGCCCAACATTAGATTTTGTCATACTCGTTCACAGATACGAACATTTGCATTTATGGTATTGGCAGCATTGGAACTCCTCTGCGTTAAGTTCGTCCACATTATTTATTTTCCGAGCATCACTAAGTTCCTTCATATGGCCCCAAAAGTAAAAGAAAGAAAGAGGCAGTGGATTCAAATCAGGACAGAGTGCTGGGCATCGGCGTGGATTAAACGTCCTATCCATCATCCTGGAAATCATCTTTTCTAAAATCTTCGTACTCTCTGACCAGTGTGGGATGGAGCACCATTGTGGAGGAACCACGTGTTACGACGTGCGACTAACGGAATATTTTCTAATAAAGTTGGTAGCAATGTTTCCTCTGGGAAGGTTCGGTAATTGTTACCAGTCAACCGTGCGGGTAAAGCGAAGGGCCCAATGCTGTAATCAACGATTATACCCGCCCACACATTTACGGAAATGTTACTCTGAAAATGAATTGCTATTACTTGGCGCGGATAGTGTAGACTCCACGTGTGCATTTTATGGAAACTGGTTATTCCGTCGCAGGTGAAATACACTTCATCTGTGACGAGTATTTTGTTCACTAAATAATGCTGCGCATTTTGTAACGAAAACGACTTTGAGAATTCTCGTTGCGTGGGGAAATCTTGCTCTTCCAACTCTTGTACGCATTGAATGTGATAAGACTGTAGACGCTCCTGTTTCAAAGTGCAATTAACGACAGTGTGCGACACACCCACATGGCGGGCGATGCTACCAGTACTGTGTGCACGATCTTCGTGGATGCGATTCAGAATTTGTTCCTCAGCTTCCAACGTACGTTCTTCGCATTGTGTGCCTGTCTTCCGCGCGTGGTTAAGTAAAGAGCCAGTATCTCTTAAACTACGCAAATTAAATACACACTTGTAAGCTGTATTCTGTTGTGATTTGCTTAATAATAAAAGAAAGCATATCAGAGGGGACAATATTTTGGGCATACAGAATTATAGGTAAAGATAACTATTGTACTTTGTTACGAATGAATCGTAAAATAATCGAGTAAAAGTACAAAATTATGACGACACAAACCTTTGTTGAACAGCGACAAACGTCGGTCGTGCACAAAGTCTTCGTTGTGGGAATCGTTCTCGATAAATTCGTATAACTGCCCTCCAAACACTTTCTTCCTCGCCGTAAATTAAATAAATGTCGCGTAGTTCAGTGATAGTAAATCTCCCACCTATCCTAACAGAGTTGCAGGAACGTCTGCACAGTTAACTTGACGACTGCCCACGATCGGCGTATGACAGTGAGTCAGCCACGCAGGTCGTTGTGGCCTACGTGTTTGCGACTCATACTCGCGATGTCAATATGCGCAGCAGTAATGTCTACTTTTCCAAACACATTCTCCTGTGTTGGATGTTTTCTTTTCTAGGACTTTCGTAGGAAACGGACAGACTTGTTACTGGACGTTTTAAAACAATTACTTATTATCTACTAACAGGATATTTTTGGCAGATTATAACATTTACACCCAATATAGTAGTAGTATGGGAGCAGAGCCGTTTTTCTGTAAGACAAATTTTATTTAAACACAAACAGCTGTGAAAGTTCACTTTTATGACGAGCAGTAACAATGACAGTGACGAAAAATATAGTCCGATTAAGGGCACTTGTACTTGAATAACTGTCAAAAAATCGATTTTTTAATTTTTATCCTAAAATTTCTCTGTAGTTTCCTGAACGAGAAAAAGTTTAATTCCAGGAAAATGGACCACAAAAGTAGAGGAATTTAAAAGTGTCTGCACGCGCCTCGAAGTCCCCACTGCACACAGTCAGCTCTGTTAAAAATAAAGTTTTGTTCTCATTTGTTTCGTTTGTATGACTTTTTAGTCCGTTAAGTTGACTAACCTGCGAAAGCTTTACAGTTGCTTATCTTTTGTTTATACAGAGAGTTTAGCCACTGCCTGCTGTTGTTTTGGCGCGAATATTTCGTTTAAAGCGAAGTAATTGTGTGCACGAGTTTCTTGATGTGTGCGTGAGTTTCTTATTCCACTTGAAAGCATCGGGAAGAATTAACAAGTTAGGTATTAAACAACGTAAATTTTATGGAATTCTGTTCACCACCCCGATTAATTCTGTTAATACTGAAATACAACGTGATACAACACTAGAATCAGCTTCAGCTATTCCAAGTGCTACGAAGTTAAAACTGAAATATTTGGACAATGGGCTTGACAGTATTAATGCAGACAATATATAGGGCGTAAACGCATACAGTTGAAAGTACACGATAGTAGAAGCAAAAAAGTCTAACTAAACATAGGGTCGAAAATGGATACCTTAACAGCTTCGAGCCATTTTTCATCTTCGATACTGTGAAGCAAATCTCTTCTACTGCAAGCTCTTTGCTATCCATATTTTAGTAAGTGGTAATGTGGACCAAAACAAGAAAAAAATGTCCAGTAAACATATGCTCTAAAATTCATACCTTAAAAGTTATGAGCACTTGTTCATTAGAGGAGTTGTGTTCCAAAGCACCGAAGATGAGCAAGTGCTCATAGCTCTTAAGGTATGCATTTTAGAGCAATGTTTACTGGACATTTTTTTCTTGTTTTGGTCCATATTATCACTTCCCAAAATATGGAAAGCAAAGAGCTTGCAGTAGAAGAGATTTGTTTCACAGTATCGAAGATGGAAAAGCTGCTCATAGCTCTTAAGGTATGCATTTTCGACCCTATGTTTACTGAGACTTTTTTGCTTCTTGTATCGTGTGCTTTGAACTGTATGCGTTTATGCTATTAATTATGATACACCCTGAAGAAACGCCAACTATTGATTCAGGTTGTGTTACTGTTGAACTCCCTGCTCTATCTCAAGTAATAAATAAAGCTTTGCAGTATTATTATGAACAAGCCATAAGACAAAATAAATGCCTTGAGGGAATGAGAAAGGCTGTATGGGCTACCTTCTTTCAAAAATCTTCCACAGACGACAACCCATGTCATGCACTCTGCCCATCTGACAGTGATTCATTGTGAGGCTACCAGAGGGCTGTTACTCAAGGTGACACCTACAACCATATACATTCTTTGCCATTTGCTATAATGGAACTTACAAATACTATATATAGGGATCTTAGTGACACAAGATTCTTAGAGAAGTGTTTACATGACAGGACTAAAAATTCAAATTAAAATTTCATCAATTGTATATGGGAACGGATACCACAAACTGTTCTGGTAGGACTAAATACTTTGAAAATAGGTGTGTTAGATGCTGATCTGTGTTTCAATGTCAGTGCAGTGTCAAGGCTGAATCTTATGGAACTGAGATGAGTGCCTGGTGGACTAAATATGCATTGAGCTCTAATAGCCATTGACTGTAGGAGATTCTTCGAGGCAGAAAAATCAGTGTTGGAAGCCACCAAAGAAGCAGTAATAAGAGGAAGTAGTGTGGGAAGCAGAAGGGAGGAAGAAAAACGGAGGAAACAAACTGAATATGGACCTGGGATGCATTAGTGCCAAGCAAGTTTAATAGAAAAAGCAAGTTTTAACTTTAACCTGAATTTTCCAAAAGTTAAACTATTTCATTGTCTGGCACACTTTGGCTAAAAACTATTAAAGATAGAGTGCTGAAATTTTGTATACTGTATTGAAACACGCTTAACTAAAAAGTAGACTGTTCTTGTGGGTTAACTTTGAAAACAATTTTTTAAGAAAAAACCTGATATTCATTTAATTTTTGATAATTATACTTAAAATTTTTTTGTACCACAATTTATGACAGCACCATCTTTTCAGTAGTCTCCTTTAAAGATAATAGAGCAAAGAACTTACAAGAAAAAGTAAACCTTCTACTTTGTATTTTGAGTAATATGCACCTATGATGTACATAAATAATTGGCATGGTTTATTTCACTTGCAACAAAAAAATGCAATTAAAAAAAGTGTGAGAGGTATAGCTGTGGTTCATACATAGAAATGTTCCCAAAAGATGTCTTAAAAAGATGGTTAGCATTTTATGGGCTAACAAATGTTAATCTTTGAGTTAAGATGATTAGAAATTTAACAATTTCTTCAAGGTTTCCCCTGGTATTGACAGACCAGTCCCCTTAAATTTACTTGATAGCTGACGTGTGTTACTTGCTGCTACATTGTTGCCACATCAGCTGCCAGCAACCGCTCGGTTATAGGCGACACTCGCGTACGGCGCGTCACCTCACAAATGCTGTTGATGTGTAACGCGGAGCAATTTTGGAAGCGGCCGCCGCGAGGTATGTCGGAATTGCGAGATGCTCTGCTGACAGCCGAATTTAAAGCCTAGTTCACACGACGACACTAGGTTGCAGGCAACTGAGCTGCCGGCCACTGCGCATGCGCGCCGCGCGTTTGAGCAACTCGTTGGTGACACTGAACACTTTCGGCGTGTTCGAACTTGCGCGACACTAGTTGCGTGAGTTTTGAGGTTATGTGTGTTCATAGAGTGTAGACAAACTGAAATATGAAGTGGGGAACGGAGAATAATGTTCGCTTTTTGGATATCTATGCTTTGCAAAGGCGTTTGTGGGATTTCAGTGATGCTGATAACAAAGATAAGCAACATATTGCTGCTGCTGAGACCGTCATGTGCGATCATAATATAGATGGTTTGACAATATCTGACCTGCAGGGCAAAATGTATTGAGTTAGGAGCACATATACAACTGAATTAAGAAAAATACAAGCAAGCGCAATTCTAGCTGTGTCAATGCTCTCGTCTATAAACTAAAATCCCATCGTTCGAGTTGGCCTTGTTAAGGAATATTGTTGACAGGAGGGAAGGCTATACAAATTCAAGAAGCTGCATTCTTTATTCAATATTCATCAAAAAGGTCGCTGCAGTGCTCCCCATTCACACATGTTAGAATTTTGAAATATTGCCACTGTACAGATGTATCTTCAAGAGAGTAGTTTGCAAACCATTCTCTTCATAATGCGGCCTGCTTCGAATAATTATTGTTGCTAGTGTTAATAATTATTACTGTTAATGTTAATAATTAGTTAATGAAATAACTTCATCACCAATGAAAACTGTATGTTGTGTCTAGACAAGACAGCCTAGACACAATGAGAGGAAGCCGAAAGGCACGCGCTTAAACTCACGCAGGCTGGCGTGAGGTCTGAAACAGGATACGTAATGAATGCTATAAAGAAAAGTACGTAGCTTCTGGAATACTTAACTTTAATCCACATTTGTAGAACATCGCTCTTGATGATACATTAATAGAATCTCAATATCAATTGAATACGGCGCCTTGCTAAGTCGTAGCAAATGTAGCTGAAGGCTATGCTAACTATCGTCTCGGCAAATGAGAGCGTATTTGTCAGTGAACCGTTCCGTGCAAAGTCGGCTGTACAACTGGGGCGAGTGCCAGTACGTCTCTCTAGACCTGCCGTGTGGTGGCGCTCGGTCTGCTATCACTGACAGTGGCGACACGCGAGTCCGGCGTATACTAATGGACCGCGGCCGATTTAAAGGCTACCACCTAGCAAGTGTGGTGTCTGGCGGTGACACCACACTGTATCTTATAGCATGCCGAGTGTTCTCGATTGTAATGCACGCAATAATGATATCTAATTTCAGTTCTGGCGACAGTGCGTCATGCATTACAGTACTTTTATTCCTTATCGCATAATTAACTCTATTTAGAAGAAACGTGAACAGCTCTAGTGACATTCTAAGATAATTAAAAGAACTTCGTGGATCTTCCGTTATAAATTATTTTAGCAAGGATGTTGAACAACCGAGCTGACGTCTCATCTTCATCCAGTCACGAATCGAAACACGTTTCTTATTTTTTTCCTATACAGCGATTTCACGCAACAAGCTTTAATTCCGTCACAAGTCGTGCGAAGTGCAGCTGCCAAAACTTTCATTTCAGCAACGACTCAGGGGCCCACAACATGACGAAATTACATTGTACACTGGTGTCGCCGTGTCTACAGTCAAATATGAAACCACTTGCGTGCAACTCCTTCCACGCAACGAGTGGCGCAACCCAATGTCGTCGTGTAAAGTAGGCTTAAGCGACCAATGACTGAACTGCGGCAGACGACGCACTTTGTAGCCCGGAATTTAGACTCATGTGCTACGCTAACGACACTCTCGTTATGTGCAACGTATCCGAGAAAATGGCGAGCAACAATCCGCGGCAGAACTAAAATCAGTATCACTTTGTCCGTGGCGTTTAAGACTAACCTCTACGAGCCAGCTCAAGACAGAAATATTCAGTTTCAGCGCTGAAACCAAATTGTAATTTTTCTGTATCAATGGTTGCTGTCCTCACACTGGCTAACGAGCTGCCGCGTTACCAACGGGTGAGCAGTCCACGTTGTCACTAGGTTGCAGATTGTAGGCGACATACGCAGATACCACACGGAAAAAGGAGGATAGGAAGAAGAATAAGGGCACATATAAAAGTCAGTACGATGACGAAACTGAGTGCCAAAGAATTAAAAATGAAAAAAGCAATTAATTGAATAAAAATAATAATCAAACTCTTTTGATTAGGGTTAGAAATGAAAAGATTTCGTTACCTTTATGTGATTCGAACTTATGACGTTCTGCAAGTCCAGTTTGTGAGCCAGTCATTGCGCTACATTACAACTGTGCCTTAAGTAGTTACGGAGGGTTTCCGGGAAGTAGAGACGAATATTAAAGTGCTACACGACGCACACAATTTACCGAAAATGTAGTTCTTTTAGAAACACATTAAGTAACTTCTCCCATTCATATAGGAAAAATTATATCCTTCATATGAACACACAAGGCCGCGCGGCAACGAGCAATGCGTTCGTTGAAGTTCTCGACTACGCGCTTACCAACATTGGAGGGATGCCGTTAATAACGCTTTTAATTTCATCCTTCAATTGCTGTATAGTTTTTGGTTTGTTCACGTACACTTCTGATTTCACAAATCCCACAGAAAAAGTCACAGGCTTAAGGTCGGGCCGGCCGGAGTGGCCGTGCGGTTCTAGGCGCTACAGTCTGGAGCCGAGCGCAGAGTCACCACTGAGGTGGAAGTTCGCCTCACCTGATAAAATTTTTTGAAGTTATCTTTCTCCGCTTGTCGAACCAAGACCCATTGAACAAATCAGTGTTTCTTTCTATGATCTGCAGGCTTCGACTCTCGTGTGAGTTGAATCTTGTATGCATGCATTTTCAGATCTTTTCATGCAGTGAACTTGGTGGTAAATTCAATTGTTGAGGTCGTCGGCGAAACGATTTTCTGGGCCTTACGGTCACATTATTACGCACTACAGCATTGTTTTCTTGTGTTCGAACAGAACGCGGTCGTCCTGTTTTCTTAACGTGTGAAGCAGAACCCTTGCTCCAAAATTACCGGACCAACTTCCGAACTGATGATTCGTCCGAGTGTCACTCGCAAATCACGAACGGCTGCCGTGGCACTTTCACTTTTTTGTAATAAATTTGTATCATTTGGATATGTTGCTCATTTGTCATCTGCTCCATGACGAAAATAGACATCAAACAACAATGCTCACCACACAAAACCTACCCCGCTACTAACGGGAAGGATCTCAGATAACAAACATGAAAAAACCACGGCTGCCAACCGTCACATGACAAAATGGCGCAAAATTCAAATTCGTCTGTATTTCCCAGACACTTGTTATCTGTGACTGTCTTGACCCAGTCACACCGATGAATTGCAGCCTTCAAAAATTCAGCTACACGCCATGTCGTGCGATACTTATCTAACGTAAGCTGATCTCTGTGATTATGATAACTGTATATGTGTCGCTGAATTGCTTCTTGTGCAGAAGTGACCGTAGTGTTTGGTTAGTGCTGAGTATCAAACGTGCGTATTTCATTAGCACCGTTGGCTGCCTGGGTTGTTTTCGGTGTCATACGCTAGGAACTACGGAATGAAAGTGCCAGACCTATGATTCGTGATCCAAACACATGAAGACAGAACGCTGGGCAAGGAACTGAAAGTGAACTGACCAATTGTTGTGGCAGTTTGGCAACGGTTAGCGGTTCTGGCGTGACGCTGACAGCTCTCAAAGTGTGAAATGTTAACTGTGTTGTTTAATGAGACTGTACTGTAGCAGTTGCGGTGCGTGTTATTTCTCGCAGCCGCATGTAAAGTTTTGCTGTCGCATTACGTCCGAAGCAGGAGGCGTCAATAAGGTGACGCAAGCGATGACGGGGCCCTTAGTTCTACACGCGATGCAGCGGGCGGACAGCCTTGTACCAATAAAACGAGTCTGACGTGAACCCAAATGGTTATCGTCTTCTCGATTATGACACGATACACAGAACGTGATATATTACACACACTATCACGCATTACACATGATGTGTTGCTAGAGGAGGCCGAAATGCACGCGTGCAAAGCTCACGCAGGCTGGCGTGAGGTCTGGAACAGTTATAGGAGTTGAGTCTAGTAAAAAAAGGAGGTAACTGGTAGAATACTTAACTTTAATCCACAACTGGTGAACATCTCTCTTGACTGTATATGCTTCACAAGATAAATATCAAATGCTATGGCGCCTTGCTAGGTCGTAGCAAATGACGTAGCTGAAGGCTATGCTAACTATCGTCTCGGCAAATGAGAGCGTAATTGTCAGTGTAGCTTCGCTAGCAAAGTCGGCTGTACAACTGGGGCGAGTGCTAGGAAGTCTCTCTAGACTTGCCGTGTGGCGGCGCTCGGTCTGCAATCACTGACAGTGGCGACACGCGGGTCCGACGTATACCAACGGACCGCGGCCGATTTAAAGGCTACCACCTAGCAAGTGTGGTGTCTGGCGGTGACACCACAACACAAACAACGAATCAAGAGAATGGATGATTTCAGTCTAAATGAGTCACTTGGTGCCACATCCTAACACTAAAAAGATTAAAGGACTTTGAAACTTCCTTTGCCTTTCGCGGGCAAGTGCTCGCAAGGTCCGCAGGAGAGCTTCTGTAAAGTTTGGAAGGTAGGAGACGAGGTACTGGCAGAAGTAAAGCTATGAGTACCGGGCGTGAGTCGTGCTTCGGTAGCTCAGTTGGTAGAGCACTTGCCCGCGATAGGCAAAGGTCCCGAGTTCGAGTCTCGGTCGGGCACACAGTTTTAATCCGCCAGGAAGTTTCATATCAGCGCACACTCCGCTGCAGAGTGAAAATCTCATTCTGGATTAAAGGACTTTATTCGCACAGAGACCAGAAGAGATATTAACACCCAGCATAGAAGTAGACAGTGAACAACCGACTCCAAAATTACAATTCTTTGTATGAGGTCATAGTTATTAGTTGTTCGGATAGGCACCGTTGAATGCTTTCAAATTATGACTGAACTAAGAGAAAATAAATGTGCCTAGGTATTGCTCTACCGGTAATAACCTCTTAGGTTGTCTCTGAGGTGCTTTAGCTATGTTCTACTAAATGTATCTTAATACTATTTTGTAATTAAATGGACTACATTGGTGGTCAGTTGTTGCTGTTCAGTAGATTCACACTTGTTTTAGTGAGTAATGATAGGTTTACGACCACTGAAATTTTTAGGATAATTTTGTGAAAGGAAATCAGAGTCAAACGACATGGCCGCTCGTTGGTCGAGAGTATGGAATAGTGGGAAGGGACGAATGGATGGACCTCCCGTAACAAATGGAATTTACCTAACGGACATGTAAACAAGTTTGTAAGGATTTTTATGATATGAGTATGTAACAAAACAAAAGAAGAGGTAAGGTTATGTATGTTAGCTAAAATACAAATATTAGTAGTCTCCGAGGTCTGAATGAATAAGTAATGCGGTAACAAACACATCAATACTCTAGTCGAGATCCTTGTTCATAAAACTTAAATTATTGTTCATGTACAATCTTTTTTTTTCCAAAATATTCCTCTTCTTCACTATAAATCCAAGCAAACTTCTCACCACCTGATGATAAAATATAGAACCAAATGCAGTGGGAGTAATTTAATTCATGGAATCCGGTCTTGCAGTGCTATGAGGACCTCTTTCTCTATTACACTCAAGAGCCAAAGAAACTGGTACACCTGGATAATTCGTGTAGGACCCTCCCCGATCACGCAAAATTGCCGCAACACGACGGGGCATGGACTCGACTAATGTCTGAAGTAGTGCTGGAAGGAATTGACACCATGAATCCTGCAGGGCTGTCCATAAATCCGTAAGAGTACGAGGGGATGAAGATCTGTACTGAACAGCACGTTGCAAGACATCCCAGATATGCTCGATAATGATCATGTCTGGTGGCCACCAGAAGTGTTTATATTTAGAAGAGTGTTTCTGGAGCCATTCTGTAGCGATTGTGACCGTGTAGGGTGTCGCACTGTCCTGCTGGAATCGTCGAAGTCCGTGGGAATGCACAATGGACGTGAATGGATGCAGGTGATCAGACAGGATGCTTACGTATGTGCCAACTGTCATAGTTGTATCTAGATGTATTATTGGTCCAATATGACTCCAACTGCATACGTTCCACACCATTACAGAACCTCCACCAGCTTGAACAGTTCCCTGCTGACATGCAGGGTCCATGGATTCATAAGGTTGTCTCCATACCCGTACAAGTCCATCTGCTAGTTACAATATGAAACGATACTCGATCGAGTTATCAACAACAGTCAAATGAGTTGTCATCAAGGGTAAGCGAGTTGGCGTTCAGCTTCGAAACCTCGTATCAATGGTGTTTCATTGAACGGTTCGCCTGTAAACACTCTTGATGGCCCAGCATTGAAATCTGCAGCAATTTGCGGAAGGGTTGCACTTCTGTCACGTTGAACAATTCTCTTCAGTCGTCGTTGACCCCGTTCTTACAGGATATCTTTCCGGCCGCAGTGATGTCGGAGATTTGTGTTTTACCGAATTTCAGATATTCACGGCACACTAGTGAAATGGTTGTAAGGGAATATCCCCTCTTCATCGCTACCTCGGAGATGCTGCGTCCCATCCCTCGTACGCCAACTATAACACCACGTTCAAGCTATTAAATCTTCATAACCCGCCATTGCAGCAGCAGTAGCTGATCTAACAACAGCGCCAGACACTTGTTCTCCTATTCTGCCTGTGTACATATCTCTGTGTTTCAATTCGCATGCACCAATTTCTTTGGCGCTTCAGTGTACATACAGAGTGATCATTAACAAAACCGACAAACTGAAGGGGCAGATTACTGACTAAAAATGGAGGAAGAAAGGTCCTATGAACATGTGCCCGGAAATGAACGGTGTGCGTGCAACGACAACGTATCGTTTCGCAACGCAGTACAGATTTGCATCGCATCCATGTCACAAGAAATGTGCAAAGTGGCCTCCATGGGATGCAATGCAAGCGTTCACATTCTCTCTTCCACATATTTCGGCCTCTCTCCAAACTGCGTCACAAGTGTTGTGAACACGTTGTTGAAGGGTCTGCACAGCATGAACTGGTTCAGCATACACAACGCTTTTCAGCTGCCACCACAGGTAAAATTCCAGGGTTTTAAGACCAGTGACTTAGCAGGCCATGCTACAGGGCCTCCGCGTCCAGTCTAATGCCTATGGAAGATGATGTTGAGGTGTCTGTGAACTGTAATGTGGAAGTGGGATGGTGATCCGTCATGCAGAAACCACATAACTTGCCGTATTGTCAAAGACACATTGCCGAGCAGCCCAGGCAGAGTACTGCGCAGGAAGTCCAGGTACGTTTCTCAAAAATGGTTCAAATGGCTCTGAGCACTATGGCACTTAAAATCTGAGGTCATCAGTCTCCTAGACTTGGAACTACTTAAACCTAACCAACTTAAGGACAGCACACACAGCCCTGCCCGAGGCAGGATTCGAACCTGCGACCGTAGCAGCAGCGAGGTTCCGGACTGAAGCACCTAGAACCACTCGGCCACAGCGGCCGGCCTGTACGTTTCTTCTTCGAGGTGGTGTGGAATAACAACTGGTCCAAGTACGTGGACGCCAAGAACCCCTGCCCACACAATGATGCTGAATCGATGCTGATGAGACGACTGAACCATTCCCCGAGTACTGTCTGTAGTCCACAGATGATGATTATGCAGATTGATGATGCCAGATTTGCTTAAGGTTGCTACGTCGGTAAAGAGCGCTGATGACAGAAATCCCAAAATTGGGATGTTCTGGTCCAGAAACCATCGACAAAACCTTTCCCGTAGATGGAAATCCGTTGTTGACAATCCTTGCACTCGTAGGCGATAGGGATAGTAGCGGTTGTCATGCAGCATACGCATAATCGTACTTTGCCTTACACCATGTTGGCGGACCATTTCCCTGGAACTTGTACTAGGGTTCGTCACAATATCCTGTAGAATGCGGTCCTCCAAATCAGGTGGACGCACAGTCCGCCGCCTCCCTGCACGTTCGTCTGCCTGAAACGGCCCATGATGACACAGACGCCAAAAAAAGGGCTTGAAATGTTGTATGATGTGGTTGATGTCTGTGAGGGTACTTCTTTTCGTACACCCTAGTTGCCTCTCGACCATTTGCATCTGCTTGGCCGTACACAGACACCATCTCGGCTTGTTCCCGGCATCTGCTCCTAACAGTGCTCTGAGTCGATCACAGGGTCTAGTCCTCAGCTCCTGTCTACCGCGGCATTTCTGGATACATGTTGGCAGGACATTTTTTCTTGCATTTCCAGTCACGAATCTGTGCCTGCAGTTTCTCGGTAGCTACCGCATCGTAACAAACGAAAGGTGTAAAAGCGCTTGTAATGAATCTGACAATAAACAATTTGTGTTGGTAATGTAATCAAGAGCGTGTAAAGAGACTTTGGCCACTATAATTGCTAGGAATGAACTGTGCTCTGCCTAGCAGATATAACTACAGTATTATGTTGCATGAACTTAAACCATCACCTCCCAATGAAAAGTTATGAGTACATGATGGTCTGCTGATGTTAAGAAGTACCCTGAGTGAATAACCTTATCTTCAGTCCTGTACAGAATAAGAAATTGGTTAGTTGGTGTTAATAATTAAGAAAATTTATGCTTGGTATTACACGAAGATGTTGCTGAAGGCCATGTTAAGATAAGTGCAGTTTTAATGACTGGATTATCTCTTACTTCCATGAGTTATATAACTATGTTCACAAACATTTGTAGTTTGTAAGCAAATAATTACACACTAAAATACTTATTAGATTATCACCTTATATGTTAATGAAAGATTTAATGTACGGTTTTAAAATGCTAACTGGAAATAACGAGATTAAATAAATTTATACAGGGTTATTACAAATGATTGAAGCGATTTCACAGCTCTACAATAACTTTATTATTGGAGATATTTTCACAATGCTTTGCACACACATACAAAAACTCAAAACGTTTTTTTAGGCATTCACAAATGTTCGATATGTGCCCCTTTAGTGATTCGGCAGACATCAAGCCGATAATCAAGTTCCACCCACACTCGGCGCAGCATGTCCCCATCAATGAGTTCGAAAGTATTGTTGATGCGAGCTCGCAGTTCTGGCACGTTTCTTGGTAGAGGAGGTTTAAACACTGAATCTTTCACATAACCCCACAGAAAGAAATCGCATGGGGTTACGTCGGGAGAGCGTGGAGGCCATGACACGAATTGCTGATCATGATCTCCACCACGACTGATCCATCGGTTTTCCAATCTCCTGTTTAAGAAATGCTGAACATCATGATGGAAGTGCGGTGGAGCACCATCCTGTTGAAAGATGAAGTCGGCGCTGTCGGTCTCCAGTTGTGGCATGAGCCAATTTTCCAGCATGTCCAGATACACGTGTCCTGTAACGTTTTTTTCGCAGAAGAAAAAGGGGCCGTACACTTTAAACCGTGAGATTGCACCAAACACGTTAACTTTTGGTGAATGGTGAATTGCGAATTTGCTGCACGAATGCGTGAGGATTCTCTACCGCCCAGATTCGCACATTGTGTCTGTTCACTTCACCATTAAGAAAAAATGTTGCTTCATCACTGAAAACAAGTTTCGCACTGAACGGATCCTCTTCCATGAGCTGTTGCAACAGCGCCGAAAATTCAAAGCGTTTGACTTTGTCATCGGGTGTCAGAGCTTGTAGCAACTGTAAACGGTAAGGCTTCTGCTTTAGCCTTTTCCGTAAGATTTTCCAAACTGTCGGCTGTGGTACGTTTAGCTCCCTGCTTGCTTTATTCTTCGACTTCCGCGGACTACGCGTGAAACTTGCCCGCTCGCGTTCAACCATTTCTTCGCTCACTACAGGCCGACCCGTTGATTTCCCCTTACAGAGGCATCCTGAAGCTTTAAACTGCGCATACCATCGCCGAATGGAGTTAACAGTTGGTGGATCTTTGTTGAACTTCGTCCTGAAGTGTCGTTGCACTGTTATGACTGACTGATGTGAGTGCATTTCAAGCACGACATACGCTTTCTCGGCTCCTGTCACCATTTTGTCTCACTGCGCTCTCGAGCGCTCCGGCGGCAGAAACCTGAAGTGCGGCTTCAGCCGAACAAAACTTTATGAGTTTTTCTACGTTTCTGTAGTGTGTCGTGACCATATGTCAATGATTGGAGCTACAGTGAATTTATGAAATCGCTTCAATCATTTGTAATAGCCCTGTACTAGTGTTTCCTACTTATCCTTATACGCAAATGAGTAAATGAGAGGTACTACGAAAAACTAGGGTTTTTTCCTGTTTGTATTTCGACAAGCTCCACAGTTTGAAGTTTCATTCCTTGCGTCTTTTGATGACACCGGTTTTTGCACACGTTGGTGCTTGTAATGATTTCGTTCGCGTACTGGCAATTTATTGTCTTCACTTGTCAATGAATGAATGAGTGATGTATTGTATTGCTAAGTGTAACGGACGAGGACCCCTGATACACTGTGTTCTCTTCCGGAGCAAGTGAAGCGCGAAACATTAATATTCCGATCACTCAGATCATCTCTCCGCAAACATAAAGGAAGTTTTGAATGTATAAAATGTTGCAACATAATCTAAAAGCATCAGATGAACTCTCGGCTAAATAGTGTTTAACCGCACGTGCGCGAGGCCCAAACGCATACAAATTAGCGATGGCGGTTTCTGAAATAACCGATTTTCGGTCTTTTCTCGCCTGTTATTTCCTTTAATAAACGAAGAAGTCGAAGAAAGACTGAAAAATTTTCACTCTCTTAGTGTTCAGATACATACAATAAAAACATTAAATTAAATAGGCAAATACGAGAGAAAATTATTGGCCATTAAAATTGCTACACCACGAAAGATGACGTGCTACAGACGCGAAATTTAACTGACAAGAAGAAGATGCTGTGATATGCAAATGATTAGCTTTCCAGAGCATTCACACAAGGTTGGCGCCGGTGGCGACACCTACAACGTGCGGACATGAGGAAAGCTTCCAACCGATTTCTCATGCACAAACAGCAGTTGTCCGGCGTTGCCTGGTGAAACGTTGTTGTGATGCCTCATGTAAGGAGGAGAAATGCGTATCATCACGTTTCCGACTTTGATAAAGATCGGATTGATTGCGGTTTATCGTATCGCGACATTGCTGCTCGCGTTTGCCGAGATCAAATCACTGTGAGCAGAATATGGAATCGGTGGGTTCAGGAGGGTAATACGGAACGCCGTGCTGGATCCCAACGGCCTCGTATCACTAGCAGTCGAGAGGACAGGCATCTTATCCGCATGGCTGTGCCGGATCGTGCAGCCACGTCTCGATCCCTGAGTCAACAGATGGGGACGTTTGCAAGACAACAACCATCTGCACGAACAGTTCGACGACGTTTGCAGCAGCATGGACTATCAGCTCGGAGACCGTGGCTGCGGTTACCCTTGACGCTGCATCACAGACAGGAGCGCCTGCAATGGTGTACACAACGACGAATCTGGGTGCACGAATGGCAAAACGTCATTTTTTCAGATGAACCCAGATTCTGTTTACAGCATCATGATGGTCGCATCCGTATTTGGCGACATCGCGGTGAACGCACATTCGTGTATTCGTCATCGCCACACTGGCATACCACCCGACGTGATGGTATGGGGTGCCATTGATTTCACGTCTCGGTCACCTCTTGTTCGCACTGACGGCACTTTGAACAGTGGACGTTACATTTCAGATGTGTTACGACCCGTGGCTCTACCCTTCATTCTATCCCTGCGAAACCCTACATTTCAGCAGGATAACGTATGACCGCATGTTGCAGGTCCTGTACGGACCTTTCTGGATACAGAAAATGTTCGACTGCTGCCCTGGCCTGCACATTCTCCAGATCTCTCACCAATTGAAAACGTCTGGTCCATGGTGGCCGAGCAACTGGCTCGTCACAATATGCCAGTCACTACTCTTGATGAACTGTGGTATCGTGTTGAAGCTGTATGGGCAGCTGTACCTGTACACGCCATCCAAGCCCTGTTTGAATCAATGCCCAGGCGTATCGAGTCCGTTATTACGGCCAGAGGTGGTTGTTCTGGGTACTGATTTCTCAGGATCTATGCACCCAAATTGCGTGAAAATGTAATTACACGTCAGTTCTAGTGTAATATATTTGTCCAATGAATACCCGTTTATCATCTGCCTTTCTTCTTGGTGTAGCAATTTTAATGGCCAGTGGTGTATAGTTCGTCCACCGTTCGCTGCAATTCTCAGTATTTGAATAATAGAAAAAAAAAATCCCTGTTGATTATAATTTTTGGATCACAGCTCAAAAATAATTTAGCAAACGAGGATTATATCACTATTTGGAAACTCCGCGCTAAAACGTGAAAACTGAGGTTGAAAAACTCTGGTTTTTTGCGCTAAATTGTCCGTTTTCAACGGCTACAAGCACTTAAAGGCATTTTATGTAGACAGAGGCGGCAGAGCAGCTGCTTTCTATTTCGGTTGTTTACTGTGAATGAAATGTTGTTTATTTCATTACTGTTACCATAATCACCTTCCTCTTTCATTATTTCATATGAATCATTTAAAGCAAACGAAGGAGGAGGAGATTAGTGTTTAACATCCCGTCGACAACGAGGTCATTAGAGACGGAGCACAAGCTCGGATTAGGGAAGGATGGGGAAGGAAATCGGCCGTGTCCTCTCAAAGCAACCACCCCGGCATTTGCCTGAAGTGATTTAGGGAAATCATGGAAAACGTAAATCGGCATGTCCGGACATGGGTTTGAACCGCTGTGCTCCCGAATGCGAATCCAGTGTTCTAACCACTGCGCCACCTCGCTCGGTAAAGCAAACGAAGCATTGTACTTCATTGCTATGTGAGTTACTTCATAAAAAAATTTCGATTTGGGTTTGTGCCACACGACAATACAGTGGACGTCCGTATGATGACAGCAAGAGCTACCGAATAGACCAGATGTGGACAAGTCTTGCACACTGGACATACACGTCCATAATCACTACAGAGTTGCTCAAGGGACATTCTTCTCATTTTAAATACTTCCGCTGGCCATCAAACTCCCCAGACATGAACATTATTGAGCGTATTTGGAGTCCCTTGCAACGACATCCTGTTCAGAAGAGATCCCCCACCCCTTGTACTGTTACGGGTTTATGGAGAGCCCTGAAGGGTTCATAGTGTCAGTTCCCTCCAACACCACTTTAGACATTAGTCGAGTCCATGCCACGTCGTGCTCCGGCACTTCTGCGTGTTCGCGGAGGGCCCTATACGATATTAGCCTAGGTGTACCAGTTTCTTTGGCTCTTCAGTGTAATTATTACTTAAAAAAACAGTTTAGCAATGCTACTAAGACTAATTCATATTTCGGGTTTGTAATCAGTTATTTACAACCGAGGCCAAACAAATACCGAAAAATTCGTGTTACTCATAACTAAAATACCGGTATCGGTTTTACGCGGTCCGTTTTTCACATTCATATTATAAATTGTTCTATAAGTAAGGCAGGAAGAAGAGAACAAATTTGATTCAGTCTGGCAACTAGTTGTGTTATGTGCATCTTAGAGTTCTTATGATGGACAAAAAATGAAACGGTGATAGGGGGCGGTGCGAGGTAACTGTGTCCAACTCTGAATAAACTACGTCAATCTGAAAGTACATTTCGCTTACCTCTGGTGGGACGTTCCGGAAGTGAGCGGCAGTTACAGTCTCAGAAGGAGTATCTGCTCCGTCCAGTGAATGATGCCAAATACTGTGAACTGCTGGTGATACACACCTCTTGTACGTTCACTAAATCGACAACATGTGTGTGCGCGCCAGTCGGCGTGGCAGAATGGCGCAATTCAAGCAGTCGGATGCCTGCTCTGGTGACGTAAGACTCAATTGTTCTCGGTGTTCTGATTCAGACGCCTATATTCTTAGTGTTGAACGGACAAATTAAATGTGACCAGAATGAGATTTTCACTCTGCAGCGGAGTGTGCGCTGATATGAAACTTCCTGGCAGATTAAAACTGTGTGCCCGACCGAGACTCGAACTCGGCACCTTTGCCTTTCGCGGGCAAGCGCTCTACCAATTGAGCTACCGAAGCACGACTCAGGCCCGGTACTCACAGCTTTACTTCTGCCAGTACCTCGTCTCCTACCTTCCCAACTTTACAGAATGTGGTTTAAAATGAAAAAAAAAAAAAAACGAAGAACAAAGACACTCTCTGCATCTATGTTTAGAAGTCCCTGTGCTGAACACTCACTGTAATGAAAGCGACTTAAAAGCCTGTCTACAGTAGTGGTCGTAAAACTACGGCTCGAATCAATTGTTTGTGCGACCCGTCGTTCTCAGCTGTATTTTATAATATAAATAATATTCTGCTAGAGACTAACAGCAGAATCCAAAGACGTCGCCGGCCGGAGTGGCCGAGCAGTTCTAGGCGTTTCAGTGTGGAACCGCGCGACCGCTGCCTCGGGCATGGATGTGTGTGATGTCCTTAGGTTAGTTAGGTTTAAGTAGTTCTAAGTTCTACGGGACTGATGACCTCAGCTGTTAAGGCCCATAGTGCTCAGAGCGATTTTGAACCAAAGACGTCAACTTAAGTTATGAGCTTCTTAAGAGTCTTTTTTTTTGTTCGGTACCAAACAAAAATACGTACATAGACAGTAACATTTTAAGATCAGCTTGATTAAAACTGACGTTGCTGAATTCGGCCGTCAACTGAGTGAAGTTTACCGCTTACGTCAGGAGCGTAACCTCTGCGGGGTTAATAGGAGTTGAGAAGGGGAAGATTTTCCTGTTTGCCTTCCAATGCTGACAATTCACAAGCGTGCGCAACTAGCATCGATCAGCTGGTGTGGTATATTTGAAATGAACATCAACAGTTTTCGAACTCAAGAAACCTTTACTTTTGTGGGTACCGGTTTCGGTCAGTTACTGACCATCTTCACACACCTCATAACATGATGGTAGACATAGCACTGCAGACAACACGGTGTCGAGAACAGATTCCTGATGAAAACCAGCCCTCGTGTGCTAGTAACAAGGATCCCACAGTAAATGCACCCAGAAAATCAAATACTCTTCTGGCAGTGGTGGGGCTTGAGGATGTCGGAAATGATAGAAGAAAGACATTTTCAAGATACAGCTGTGGTGGTACTTTTTCTCACATATATCATCAACTGAAGACCCTCGTCCATGCAATAAGAAGGCCATCCATAAACTGACTTCCAAGCCCTGTCGTATACAAAGCTGTCATCCGCCATACTATCCCTTTGCGACAATTTTGATTTCTACATCTACATGGATACTCTACAAATCGTACTTCAGTGCCTGGCAGAGGGTTCATCGAACCATCTTCGCAATTCTCTATTATTCCAGTCTCTATAGTACGCGGAAACAACAAACACCTGTATCTTTCCGTACGAGTTCTGATTTCCCTTATTTTATCGTGGTGATCGTTCCTCCGTATGTAGGGGAGGAGAAAGTTGGTAACTGGAATTTCGTGAGAAGATGTCATCTCAACGAAAAATTCCTTAGTTGTAAGCCCAAATCCTGTATCATTTCAGTTACACTCTCTCCCATATTTCGTGATAATACAAAACGTGCTGCTCTTCTTTGAACTTCTTCGATGTCCTTCGGCAGTCCTACCCCTGTAAGGATGCCACACCGCGCAGCAGTATTCTGAAAGAGGACGGACAAGCGTAGTGTAAGCGGTCTCCGTAGTAGATCTGTTACGCTTTCTAAGTGTCCTGTCAGTAAAAGGCAGTCTTTGGTTAGCCTTCCTCAAAACATTTTCTATGTGTTCCTTCCAATTTAAGTTGTTCGTAATTGTAATTCTTAGGTATTTAATTGGAAGTACGGTCTTTAGATTAGACTGATTTATCGTGTAACCGAAGTTTAACGAATTCCTTTTAGCACTCACGTGGATGACCTCACTCTTTTCGTTATTTAGGATCAACTGCCAATTTTTGGCACGATTCAGATATCTTATCTAAATCATTTTGCAATTTGTTTTGATATTCTGATGGCTTTATTAGTCGATAAACGACAGCGTTATCCGCAAACAGCCAAAGACGGCTGCTCTGATTGTCTCCCAAATCGTTTATATAGATAAGGAATAGCAAAGGGCCTATAACACTACCTTGGGGAACGAAAGAAATCACTTTTGTTTTACTCGATGATTTTTCGTCAGTTACTACGAACTGTGACCTCTCTCACAGGAAATCACAAATCCAGTCACATAACTGAGACGATATTCCATAAGCACACAATTTCACTACAAGTCACTTGTGTGGTATAGTGTCAAAAGCCTTCCGGAAATCCAGAAATACGGAACCAATCTGAAATCACTTATCAATAGCGCGCAACACTTTATGCGAATAAGAGCTAGGTGTGTTTCACAAGACCCATGTTTTCTAGATCGAGGTTGACTGTGTGTCAATAGAGCGTTTTCTTCGAGGTAATTCATAATGTTCGAACACAATTTGTTCCAAAATCCTACTGCATATCGACGTTAACGATATGGGCCTGTAATTTAGTGGATTACTCCTACTACCTTTCTTGAATATTGGTGTGACCTGCGCAGCTTTCCAGTCTTTGTGTACGGATCTTCCGTCGAGCGAACGGTTGTATGTGATTGTTAAGCAAGGAGCTAATGCATGAGCATAATCTGAAAGGAACCGAATTGGCATACCGTCTGGACCAGAGGACTTGCTTTTATTAAGTGATTTAAATTGCTTTACTACCTCGATGATATTTACTGCCGGCCGAAGTGGCCGCGCGGTTCTGGCGCTGCAGTCTGGAGCCGCGAGACCGCTACGGTCGCAGGTTCGAATCCTGCCTCGGGCATGGATGTGTGTGATGTCCTTAGGTTAGTTAGGTTTAACTAGTTCTAAGTTCTAGGGGACTAATGACCTCAGCAGTTGAGTCCCATAGTGCTCAGAGCCATTTGAACCATTTTTTTTTGATATTTACTTCTACGTCACTCATGTTGGTAGCTGTTCTTGATTCGAATTCTGGAATATTTCCTTCGTCTTCTTTTGTAAAGGCGTTTTGGAAGGCTGTGTTTAGTAACTCTGCTTTGGCAGCACTGTCTTCGATTGTATTTCCATTGCTATCGCGCAGAGAAGGCATTGATTTTGTCTTGCCGCTAACATACTTCACATACGACCAGAATCTCTTTGAATTTTCTGCCAGGTTTCGAGACAAAGTTTCGATTTGGAAACTGTTATAAGCATCTCGCATTGAAGTCCATGCTAAATTTGTAGCTTCTGTAAAAGATCGCCAATCTTGGGGATTTTGGGTCTGTTTAAATTTGACATGTTTGTTTCGTTGTTTCTGCAACAGTGTCCTGACCCGTTTTGTGTACCAAGGAGGATCAGCTCCGTCGTTTGTTAATTTATTTGGTATAAATGTCTCAATTACTGCCGATACTATTTATTTGAATTCAAGCCACATCTGGTATACACTTATATTATTAATTTGGAAGAAGTGGAGATTGTCTCTCAGGAAGGCGGCCAGCGAATTTTTACCTGCTTTTCTGAATAAGTATATTTTTGGTTTATTTTTGGAGGATTTGTGGGTCACAATATTCAGTCTCGCTACGACAGACCCTGAGTTCACTAATCCCCGTATCCGTTTTGATGATTCTTCCGAACAAATGACTTTTATTCATTGCTCAATAGTCGAAGTTTTAAGGATTCGGCACCACACTTTCCCGTTACGGCCATTTGTATCCACTGCTTATGGAGCTCCATTTGTTTTGTTTCTGTGGCGATGAGTTTCACGAGTGTGACATTCAGCTCTGGAGTGACTTTTGCAGCTGTCGTCCTCACATTTTTCGACACAATCCTCTCGAATTTCCATCTATGACGATCGCTCGACACACACTTTTGTCCGCATTGTGGCTTTTAGCGAACGACATTTTTCTGCGTTCCCAGTGTGTCGTACAAAACTTCGACCTGGTGCCTCTCGAAACAGCATACGCCTCGATCTCTGTTGATCCATCATGGATACTGGACAGCGCACGGTCAAATATTTACCAAAGAAAAATAATCAAACAACTTATGTTTTCAGAGCTGTTTGATCTAGACGAAGAGTTTCGGCATCTCATTACAGCCATCTTCAGACTCCTATGCACTCCATGTATAGACAATCAGATATATCGATAATTGCATAACCCGAGGCTTTAATATCTGGATTTCGTGAATTCGTTTTTGGAGTGTTTACTTCCAAGAACCCACCGGACTTTCAACAGTGGTAACACCCGTTCCCGTTAGATCACCCAAGTTAAGCGCTGTCGGGCTGGGCTAGCACTTGGACGGGTGACCATCATATCTGCCGAGCTCTGTTGGCAAGCGGATTGCACTCAGCCCTTGTGCGGCAAATTGAGGAGCTACTTGTTTAAGAAGTAGCGGCTCCGGTCTTTTGAACTGACAAAACGTCTAGGAGAGCAGTGTGCTGACCACATGCCCCTCCATATCCGCATCCACTGATGTCCGTGGGCTGAGGATGACACGGCGACCGGTCGGCTCCATGGGGCCTTCATGACCTGTTCGGGCGGAGTTTTGTTTAGTTAGTTTTTTACTTGCAAGAATTGACAACAACTTGTTCCGTGAATTCGCTTTCGGAATGTTTACTTCTAAGAGTTGGCAACCAGTCGATGGTTCCCGTTATGCAAGTATCGATATATGTGATTGTCTATACGTGGAGTGCAAAGGGGCCTGAAAATGACTTTAATGAGATGCCGAAAATGTTCAAATGTGTGTGAAATCTTATGGGACTTAGATCCTAAGGTCATCAGCCCCGCCGGCCGGAGTGGCGGTGCGGTTCTAGGCGCTACAGTCTGGAACCGCGTGACCGCTACGGTCGCAGGTTCGAATCCTGCCTCGGGCATGGATGTGTGTGATGTCCTTAGGTTAGTTAGGTTTAAGTAGTTCTAAGTTCTAGGGGACTGATGACCACAGCAGTTAAGTTCCATAGTGCTCAGAGCCATTTGAACCAGCCATCATCAGTCCCTCAGCTTACACACTACTTAACCTAAATTATCCTAAGGACAAACACACACACACCCATGCCCAAGGGAGGACTCGAACCTCCGCCGGGTCCAGCCGCACAGTCCATGACTGCAGCGCCTGAGACCGCTCGGCTAATCCCGCGCGGCTGAGATGCCGAAATTGATCGTTTAAATAAAATACATTCTGAAAACATACGTCTGTTTGGCGATTTTTCTTTGGTCAATCAAACACGAGAAGCACCCACCGTACGAGAACCGACAATCTGCCTATGTGCGAAGTCACTTATCTCCGACATAACGGATTCACAACTGCATAAAACACTATCCTGACCACAACTGATACTTGCAACTTATTGAGAACACTGCACAGGTGACGTTTGTGGTGAAATACAACAGCGCAACCTCCAGGCTCGTGTTCAAGGGCACGTGCCTCTGCCCCCCCCCCCACCCCCCTCCCTGACAATTCCAGAGAAGGAGAGAGTGAATCTCGATATAATCACAATTTTCACCTAGAGGGAGCACGTAATTGTAAGTTTAAAAAATTCTGAAAGCTTCGATTAACGGAACTTTAGTATGACTTCTTATGTTATGCGTTCGTGTTTGTAATTTTTCAGTATTTACGACAAAAGTACAATAAAACGCGACGTCGGTTATCGTTTCGTGACTGTGTAGCAGATAAATGAGCTATTGCATAGGTTTTACTTCCTATGCAAGTAAAGTTAAATGTTTTACTTTGTAAAAATCAGATCTGTTCTTTAAATATTAGATCTCTGTGGATTCTTTTCCTACCCAGTAAGAAGTATGAGGATTGAATGAAAAGTAGTGCCTCCACCTTCGTTAATCGGGTTTGGATGTGAATATTTTAATAAATTAAACGCAGAAATAATCCTTAGAATGTGTTATTTAATTACCAATATTCACTTTTCCGCGTAATCACCAGCCAACTGGATACATTTCTACCAATGATGAACAAGTTTTCTGAAGCCGTTATGGAAGAATTCGACACGCTGTTTCCACAACAACAGTCTTACAGTTCTGTTGTAATGGTGTACCCACGTATCGTCTCCTGCCACAACTGAATGGAGAAAGGCGTCACCTTCATTCTCGTAACGCGAGAGGAGTTCCTGGCAAATTTCACGTCGTGCGCTTTCATTTCAGGAGTCGGCATCCCATCGTGCACAGATCTTCCGATAGCAAAGCAAAGCAATAATGTGACCCACACGTTCTTCTGAAATGCCGATTGTGCTTGCAATTTCTCTCTGAATGATGCGACGATCGTCCTGAATATATCTATCAACATTTTGCTTGTGAAACTCGCTGGTTGCTGTCACAGGAGGTCCAACTCTTGGTTTGCCATGCAGGTCAGATGGTCCCGCCTCAACATCTTTAAACTTACCCGCCCAACGACGCGCAGTACTAACATCAACACAATCAACATAAACTGCTTTCATTCTCTGATGAATTTCCTTTGGGGTGACACCTTCTGCTGCCAAGAATTCAATGACTGCACGTTGCTTAAATCGCAACTGACCGACCGTCTGCTCAGGGTTCCATATTTCACACTGTAACAACACACCTGTTCAGTGCTAAGCCTTCCCGCCAACTGGAGCTGTAGAGAAGAGGCTACGGAACAAGCCAGTACCTGCCGCATACTAATGCTGCCAACTGTTGAAGAGTTACGAAGGTGGAGGCATTACTTTTCACTCAACCCTCGTAGTGCTACCACGAGTTACTACCACAAACAGCTTTATTTGAAGCTACACGTTTCGATTTTCCATCACTGTCATGTTTCTTACAATCAGTACATGTTTTGTTCTGTGCGGTTTGACATTTCGCCAAAGTCCTCTTGTTTACAAATAGTACCTTGTGCCCTGTTTTGCGTTTTGATCGGGAACCAGTGAATTTCAGTCATGGTACAGCACTTCACCTCTTGTTGAGAGGTACAATGAGTAATCAACAAGATACTAATTCACCAACGTGAAAAGTAACTGTGTCTGTCTGTAACCTTTTCGGTGCAGAACGACAGAATCGACTTTGATGGAGTTTGGTATGGAGATAGCTTGAACACTAAGAAAGAACATAGGCTACTTATATCAAAATCTTCCCCCAAAATTTCTATCGTACCACATCTCAAAATCTGCTTTTTTTTGTTTCAGAGGTGTGACCTGTCACAAATCAAGCATCATATACGAAGTCTGTATAAAAAATTACAGAACTTTGCCGACAATTTTTTTTACGCTTATCTATTGCTTATTGTGTATAGTCTCGTTAGAAATACTCTCCTCCACAACTGATACTCCCCCAACGCCGTTTCCACTTCCGGAAGCAGTCTATGTACCCCTCTTGCGAAGCACCGTCTGCGAATTTTCTTTTATCCCGTCTATCGCCGCAAACCTTCGTCCTTTCAACGGGATTTTCAGCTTTGGAAATAAAAGGAAGTCCTCAGAAGCCATGTCTGGAGAGTACGCAGGATTTCGCTTTTTGTGCAATAGTCAAGCACAACAGGGATGATTGTGCAGGTACATTATCGTGATGGAAGAGCCATTAATTGTCTCGGCACATTTCAGGCCGTTTCCTTCTCTCATTTTCACGCAGGCGTCGCAACACATTCTAGCAGTACCATCGATTAACAGTTTGCCCCTGTGGCACGAATTCATGCTGAACTAATATTTCAGAGTCAAACAAAACTATCAGCATGGCTTTGACATTTGACCTGATCTGACGAGTTTCCTTCGGTCTTGGAGAACCTTTCCCAACATAGTGTGAAGACTGAATCTTGGTCTCAGCATAATAACTGTAGACCGACTTCTCATCACTAATTATGATTCTCTTAAGGAACATCTCGATCTCATTTGCGCGATCCAAAAGAAAACAGACTGACAGGCGGAGGTCTCTATGTTCTTGACTCATGAGCCGCGAGACGAACTTGGCGGAAATACGATGCATTCCAAGACGTTGGGTCAAGATTTCATGAGACTTACTTTGTGTTCTGCCTTACGGCAGGTCTGGTCATGGGGGGAGCCTCGTCAGAGAGGTCCACCGCATGAGCGTCTAGGGAAGTGATTCCGGTGGTGGTTTCCCGTTGCCCTCCACTGATGATGATTAAATCATAATGAGGGTTTCACAACATTCAGTCCTTGAGCGGAGAAAGTCTCCGACCCAGCCGGGAATCAAAGCCGGGCCCCTTGGCGTGACATACCGCCGCGCTGACCACTCAGCTATCGGGGCGGACGATTTCATGACATGATTCAAGTGAAATATTTCATTCATCTGCAATCTCTCGGACGGTCAGTCTTCGACTTGCTCGGACAAGCGTTCCTGACATGAGCGTCGTCGATAGACGTCGTAGGACGTCATAAACGAAGATCATCTTTAACTTCCGTCCGCCTATTTTTAAACCGTGTGAATCATTCTTAACACCGAGTTGGCTCAAGCACTCATCACCGTAGACTACCGGCGTCATTTGGTGTGTCTCTGTTAAGGTTTTCTTCACTTCCACACAAAATTTGTCACAGACGCATAGCTCCTGAACAGTTTTTTTTTTCGGTCATCAGTCTACTGACTGGTTTGATGCGGCCCGCCACGAATTCCTTTCCTGTGCTAACCTCTTCATCTCAGAGTAGCACTTGCAACCTACGTCCTCAATTATTTGCTTGACGTATTCCAATCTCTGTCTTCCTCTACAGTTTTTGCCCTCTACAGCTCCCTCTAGTACCATGGAAGTCATTCCCTCATGTCCCTTCTCCTTACCAGTGTTTTCCACATATTCCATTCCTCTTCGATTCTGCGTAGAACCTCCTCATTCCTTACCTTATCAGTCCACCTAATTTTCAACATTCGTCTATAGCACCACATCTCAAATGCTTCGATTCTCTTCTGTTCCGGTTTTCCCACAGTCCATGTTTCACTACCATACAATGCTGTACTCCAGACGTACATCCTCAGAAATTTCTTCCTCAAATTAAGGCCGGTATTTGATATTAGTAGACTTCTCTTGGCCAGAAATGCCTTTTTTGCCACAGCGAGTCTGCTTTTGATGTCCTCCTTGCTCCGTCCGTCATTGGTTATTTTACTGCCTAGGTAGCAGAATTCCTTAACTTCATTGACTTCGTGACCATCAATCCTGATGTTAAGTTTCTCGCTGTTCTCATTTCTACTACTTCTCATTACCTTCGTCTTTCTCCGATTTACTCTGAAACCATGCTGTGTACTCATTAGACTGTTCATTCCGTTCAGCAGATCATTTAATTCTTCTTCACTTTCACTCAGCAATGTCATCACCGAATCGTATCATAGATATCCTTTCACCTTGTGTTTTTATTCCACTCCTGAAACTTTCTTTTATTTCCATCATTGCTTCCTCGATGTACAGATTGAAGAGTAGGGGCGAAAGGCTACAGCCTTGTCTTACACCCTTCTTAATACGAGCACTTCGTTCTTGATCGTCCACTCTTATTATTCCCTCTTCGTTGTTGTACACACTTTATATGACCCGTCTCTCCCTATAGCTTACCCCTACTTTTTTCAGAATCTCGAACAGCTTGCACCATTTTATATTGTCGAACGCTTTTTCCAGGTCGACAAATCCTATGAAAGTGTCTTGATTTTTCTTTAGCCTTGCTTCCATTACTAGCCGTAACGTCAGAATTGCCTCTCTCGTCCCTTTACTTTTCCTAAAGCCAAACTGATCGTCACTTAGCGCATTCTCAATATTCTTTTCCATTCTTCTGTATATTATTCTTGTAAGCAGCTTCGATGCATGAGCTGTTAAGCTGATTGTGCGATAATTCTCGCACTTGTCAGCTCTTGCCGTCTTCGGAATTGTGTGGATGATGCTTTTCCGAAAGTCAGATGGTATATCGCCAGACTCATATATTCTACACACCAACGTGAATAGTCGTTTTGTTGCCACTTCCCCCAATGATTTTAGAAATTCTGGTGGAATGTTATCTATCCCTTCTGCCTTATTTGACCGTAAGTCCTCCAAAGCTCTTTTAAATTCCGATTCTAATACTGGATCCCCTATCTCTTCTAAATCGACTCCTGTTCCTTCTTCTATCACATCAGACAAATCTTCACCCTCATAGAGGCTTTCAATGTATTCTTTCCACCTATCTGCTCTCTCCTCTGCATTTAACAGTGGAATTCCCGTTGCACTCTTAATGTTACCACCGTTGCTTTTAACGTCACCAAAGGTTGTTTTATCTTTCCTGTATGCTGAGTCTGTCCTTCCGACAATCATTTCTTTTTCGATGTCTTCACATTTTTCCTGAAGCCATTTCGTCTTAGCTTCCCTGCACTTCCTATTTATTTCATTCCTCAGCGACTTGTATTTCTGTATTCCTGATTTTCCCGGAACATGTTTGTACTTCCTTCTTTCATCAATCAACTGAAGTATTTCTTCTGTTACCCATGGTTTCTTCGCAGCTACCTTCTTTGTACCTATGTTTTCCTTCCCAACTTCTGTGATGGCCCTTTTTAGAGATGTACATTCCTCTTCAGCTGTACTGCCTACTGCGCTATTCCTTATTGCTGTATCTATAGCGTTAGAGAACTTCTAACGTATCTCGTCATTCCTTAGTACTTCCGTATCCCACTTCTTTGCGCATTGATTCTTCCTGACTAATGTCTTGAACTTCAGCCTACTCTTCATCACTACTATATTGTGATCTGAGTCTATATCTGCTCCTGGGTACGCCTTACAATCCACTATCTGATTTCGGAATCTCTGTCTGACCATGATGTAATCTAATTGAAATCTTCCCGTATCTCCCGGCCTTTTCCAAGTATACCTCCTCCTCTTGTGATTCTTGAACAGGGTATTCGCTATTACTATCTGAAACTTGTTACAGAACTCAATTAGTCTTTCTCCTCTTTCATTCCTTGTCCCAAGCCCATATTCTCCTGTAACCTTTTCTTCTACTCCTTCCCCTACAACTGCATTCCAGTCGCCCATGACTAATAGATTTTCGTCCCCCTTTACATACTGCATTACCCTTTCAGTATCCTCATACACTTTCTCTATCTGTTCATCTTCAGCCTGCGACGTCGGCATGTATACCTGAACTATCGTTGTCGGTGTTGGTCTGCTGTCGATTCTGATTAGAACAACCCGGTCACTGAACTGTTCACAGTAACACACCCTCTGCCCTACCTTCCTATTCATAACGAATCCTACACCTGTTATACCATTTTCTGCTGCTGTTGATATTACCCGATACTCATCTGACCAGAAATCCTTATCTTCCTTCCACTTCACTTCACTGACCCCTACTATATCTAGATTGAGCCTTTGCATTTCCCTTTTCAGGTTATCTAGTTTCCCTACCACGTTCAAGCTTCTGACATTCCACGCCCCGACTCGTAGAACGTTATCCTTTCGTTGATTATTCAATATTTTTCTCATGCTAACCTCCTCCTTGGCAGTCCCCTCCCGGAGATCCGAATGGGGGACTATTCCGGAATCTTTTGCCAATGGAGAGATCATCACGACACTTCTTAAAATACAGGCCACATGTCCTGAACAGTACCATCTCAGAATTTGCAAAATGTGCGACACAACGCTCTACTCGGTACAGCACTCAACAATAACTAACAGACATACAACAATGAAACTTCCGGTGCCGCGCGGGATTAGCCGAGCGGTCTCGGTCATGGACTGTGCAGCTGGTCCCGGCGGAGGTTCGAGTCCTCCCACGGGCATGGGTGTGTGTGTTTGTCCTTAGGATAATTTAGGTTAAGTAGTGTGTAAGCTTAGGGACTGATGACTTTGGCAGTTAAGTCCCATAAGATTTCACACACGTTTGAACATTTGGAACAAACTTCCGGCAGTTACATATTAAACACAGGCGTGTGCAGTGATGCCAACTGCATTTCACTCCAACTCACCATTGGCGCGAAGTTTCGAATATTCGGGAATATTTTGAACAGACCACACACACACACACACACACACACAGACACACACACACACACACACACACACACACACACACACACACACACACACAGACACACACACACGAACGTGCAGATGAATGTAACATTTCAGTTGGATCATCTCATGAAATCCTGGCACAACATCTTGGAATGCATCGTGTGAGCCGGCCGGAGTGGCCGAGCGGTTCTAGGCCCTACAATCTGGAACCGCGCGACCGCTACGGTCGCAGGTTCGAATCCTGCCTCGGGCATGGATGTGTGTGATGTCCTAAGGTTAGTTAGGTTTAAGTAGTTGTAAGTTCTAGGGGACTGATGACCTCAGAAGTTAAGTCCCGTAGTGCTCAGAGCCATTTGAACCATTTGGAACGTGTGTGTGTCTTTCTTTGTGTTCAAATCAGGCCCACAGAGCCTATAAGGACATGTTGACAGATCGGATCCTTGTGCGCCTCCCAGTACAAAAAATAGTTCTGTATCCACCGCTGCTTGCGTAGCATCTGTACGATACAGACGGGTTCAAAAACTGTATCCACTGTTTAAAAGTCCATAACTTACAAACTAATTGACGGAGTTGTCTCATTTTTTGTGAAATTGTAGCTTAAAGTCCAACTTAAAGATATCACTGTAAGTGTTCGAAATGGTCACCATTAACATCCACACACAAACGATGCCGCCGAACTGCAGCACGAACTGCTGACTGCAACGTGTTCAGTTGGATATTTGCACATGAATGTACGATGGATTCTCGAAGTTCATCCAATGTGCGTGGCTTTTGTCGATAAACGACGTCCTTATAGTGCTCCCCACAGGTAAAAGTCCAGAGGAGTTAGGTCTGGCGATCGTGGTGCATACTCCACAGCACCTCTAGGGCCTATCCAACCTTCTCTACATCTACATCTACATCTACATCTGCATACATACTCCCCAGTCCACCATACGGTGCGTGGCGGAGGGTACCTCGTACCACAACTAGCATCTTCTCTCCCTGTTCCACTCCCAGACAGAACGAGGGAAAAATGACTGCCTATATGCCTCTGTACGAGCCCTAATCTCTCTTATCTTTGTGGTCTTTCCGCGAAATATAAGTTGGCGGCAGTAAAATTTTACCGCAGTCAGCCTCAAATGCTGGTTCTCTAAATTTTCTCAGTAACGATTCACGAAAAGAACGCCTCCTTTCCTCCAGAGACTCCCACCCGAGTTCCTGAAGCATTTCCGTAACACTCGCGTGATGATCAAACCTACCAGTAACAAATCTAGCAGCCTGTCTCTGAATTACTTCTATGTCCTCCCTCAATTCGACCTGATAGGGATCCCAAACGCTCGAGAAGTACTCAAGAATAGGTCGTATTAGTGTTTTATAAGTGGTCTCCTTTACAGATGAACCACATCTTCCCAAAATTCTACCAATGAACCGAAGATGACTATCCGCCTTCCCCACATCTGGCATTACATGCTTGTCCCACTTCATATCGCTCTGCAATGTTACGCCCAAATATTTAATCGACGTGAATGTGCCAAACGCTACATTACTAATGGAGTATTCAAACATTACTGGATTCTTTGTCCTATTCATCTCCATTAATTTACATTTATCTATATTTAGAGTTAGCTGCCATTCTTTACACCAATCACAAATCCTGCCCAAGTCATCTTGTATCCTCCGACAGTCACTCAACGACGATACCTTCCCGTAAACCACAGCATCGTCAGCAAACCGCCGCGCATTGCTATCTACCCTATCCAAAAGATTAGTTATGTAGATAGGAAACAACAGCGGACCTACAACACTTCCCTGGGGCACTCCAGATGATACCCTCATCTCCGATGAACACTCACCTTCGAGGACAACGTACTGGGTTCTATTACTGAAGAAGTCTTCGAGCCACTCACATATTTGGAAAGCAATCCCATATGCACGAGCTTTAGTTAGTACAGTTGCCGGTGAGGTGTACCTTCAGAAGCTTCAGACGTCCATTTTACCTGCCATCCGAGACTTGTATGGAGACGGAAGAGTTTACTTTCAAGATGGTGCCCCAGCCCACTACCAAAATCGTGCTAGGGCGTATCTCGACGAAAATCTACGTGGAAGATGGATAGGCCGTAGAGGTGCTGTGGAGTATCCACCACATTGCCCAGACCTAACTCCTATGAACTTTTACCTGTGGGGAACACTATAGGACGTAGTTTATCGACGAAAGCCACGCACATTGGATGAACTTCGAGAATCCATTGTACAAATGGTTCAAATGGCTCTGAGCACTATGGGACTTAACTTCTGAGGTCATCAGTCCCCTAGAACGTAGAACTACGTAAACCTTGAAACGTCCCCTTAGAAAAATTAATGAATTAATGTACTTATAAACCTCTTACATTATTTGATTTTCAAACAGCTGAGCAGAACTGAACGTACTCAGACATGTCGCTCTTTACCTTTTCTGATCAACACTAAACTGACACTCAATATTTTTAGCGCAACGCAATCTGACTTTCACTAATCCCTACAAAAGAATGGCCCTGACTAACATTAACCTATACCTTTCATGAATCACTTACCTCACAAAAATCTTCGTTACTCGAACTACTGCAATACAGCGAGCGCCACTACTGCCAGCTAAATAAAAGATTCTAAATACTGAAGGCACTAACTACTGATAGGCATAGTTAGCAAATGAAAGATTTTGACAGAGAACAAACAATGTATTTACCTTAATAGTGTTCAAAAGTCATAATATATATAGCAGTTCAAGACATCCAGTCTTACAAATTTACTGTCTCTGATGGACACACTTTCAGATCATCCGCTCTCAAAACTCCGCCATCTCTCTCCCCACATCCACCACTGCCGGCGGCTCACCTCCAACTGCGCAACGCTACGCGCTGTTAACATCCAACTGCCCAACACTACAATGGCAGACAACAATGCAAACTAGCCACAGACTGCACACATCACAGCTCGTGATTTTCATAAAGAGCGCTACGTGGCGTTACCAATAAGAAAACCTGAATAGCCTACTTACAACCTAAGGACATCACACACATCCATGCCCAAGGCAGGATTGTAACCTGCGACAGTAGCGGCGCGCGGTAGACTGTAGTGCCTAGAACCGCTCGGCCACCCCTACCGGCAATCCATCGTACATTCGTGTGCAAATATCCAACTGAACACGTTGCAGTCAGTAGTTCGTGCTGCAGTTCGACGGCATCGTTTGTGTGTGGATGTTAATGGTGGCCGTTTCGAACATGCACAGTGACATGTTTAAGTTGGACTTCAAGCTACACTTTCACCAAAAATGGTGACTGGGTTTTGTGTGATGTCCTTAGGTTAGTTAGGTTTAAGTAGTTCTAAGTTCTAGGGGACTGATGACCATAGATGTTAAGTGCCATAGTGCTCAGAGCCATTTGAACCATTTTTTCACCAAAAATGAGACAACTCCGTCAATCAGTTTGCAAGTTATGGACTTTTAAACAGTAGATACATTTTTTTGGACCCCTCTGTATTTACGTTGAAGCGTGATTTCTTTCGGTGATGCCGCATTTTGGTCCAAACCCTGCAGATGAGTGGAAACAGGAAATGTCTTACCTCACAGCGTGATAGCTTGCGCTCCCTCCGAGTACAGAAGGTTACCGGAGCCCCAGCGTCGTGTGTCGCCGTCCTGGAGCGCCACTCGTCCAACTGGTGCGTGGTGGCGAGTGCTTACCGGTGCCGGCCGGCCGTGAGTCAGCTCCACTGTGACAGGCAGGCCGTAAAGTGCGCAGACGGAAAGAGGCGGCGGCGGCGGCGACCTTGCGATGCCGGAGAGAGCGGGACAGCCGACCGTGACAGTGCGGGTCAACGATCAGCGCTGGTCGTGGCGACACGTGTGCACGCGTGTGTTCGCACGACCAGCCGCAGCCATTCATCGGCCAGCCAGGTCTCATAGCCTGCCGAAAGACGCGATTCGCCGCTCGGCGGACGCACGTGGTACTGGTTCTTGATGCCGATGATGACGCCATAGCTGCAGTCTTTTGTCACGTAGCCGTGTAGCGACAGACTATTGCCTAATGGCTACCTACACAAGGTCGTGCTTAGATCGCGTGTTGCTAACACAGAGCAGGAATAGCTGTGCAGTGGTATACTATACGATCAACAGCATCCAGGCACCTATTAGTGGACATTACACTGAGTCGTGGGGTAGCGATAAGCACATATAGAAATTGCTGTAGTATTGCCTGCACGAGCTATAATAAGGCAGTGAATTGGCGAAGCAATCTTTTGTACTCAGGTGCTTAATGTGAAAATGTTTCCCACGTGGTTATGGCCGCACTACGGGAACTAACAAACTTTGAACGCGGAGTGGTAGTTGAAACTAAACGCATGGGACATTCTGTAGTGGGATGCGAAATTGAAGCGTCACTATGGTGTGCACACTGTAAGACCTTCGGTACTCACACCATCAGATTATCTGACGTGTCGCTCTAACGAAGTAGGCGAGTGTCAACAATATGTCTCGTGGTCTTATCGTGGCGTGTTTATCATCTGCCGTTAGGTCAGACGATAGAAATGCCACTTGCACGCTTAGAGTAGCAGATTGACCAACTTTAAACAGAACTTGATTAATTTTCACACACATTTATTAAAATAATAAAAAGGATACGCATTACATAACTTGATTCTGGATGCTGTTTACAATTGACAATCTGAAGTTCCTTTGGTCTTGGTACGTTAATCTTATTCTCACATATCTCTGATACTGGACAATAATCATTTATCTTCATGGCTATGTACAGGAATATGATAATCTTATTAGGCACAGACTGAAACTTGACTACAGACTAATGCAGACTGACTAATCGGAGGTCTGTACACTCGTTATAATACCTTGCGTGTTCAGGTATCACTGCGCGAGTGTGATCCGCGAGGAGAAAAGGTTCTACGTTACCAGCAATCTCACTGGCTGCGTTACATATTAATACGCGGACCGGCGGAAGCAGAATTTGGTCCGTCTCTAAGACAGTGCCATCTCGTAGTGCGGAGACGGACGAGCGCTGCGCCTGCGATGTTGTGCTTAGCAGGGCGCGCTCTATTGGCAAAGTTGTGTACGCGCTGACTATGCGGAACTATGTACACAACAGTCACCCATCCACCAGTGTCAGCCCAGTTTGCAGGTGAATATAAGTTTAATTTAGTGTTTTGTTTATGTATTTTGTAATATTTGTAGTGTTTGTGAATTATCTAAAGTTTTGTATTTATTTTTATGTTTCATGTACGGAGAGAGCGGCGCAACGAACGGAGACAGCATCTTCACTGCCGCGACCAGAGAGAAAATTGCTGGCCACTATACGTCGCGGGTCGACAGCCAAAGAGCAACAGAAGATCTTGAAACCGAGTTGTTGCGTCGTGCTTCTAAAAACTGAAGAAATAAGAATTTGTAATGTTTCTACAACAATGACGTCATAGAAAGTTTAATCATGTTGTAAATGTTCAGTCCTATCTTGTCAAGGCTCATGTTCACGTCTGTATGTAGTATATATGAAGATAATAAACTAGTGTGTACTACAAAAGTTTAAATACGTGTTCCGAGAATTTATTTATGAAGAATTATATTAAGGAAGAAGTATTACTGATTTATTTGACAAGATTATTAATTTTTGACAACGTTCATCACGAGTTTGAGTCTTAAAAGTTTATTCAATGTGGTTGTAATATTTATTAAAGCAGATAACTTGCATTCATATAATTTCTGAGAAGAAACAAACGACATCTAAATTGAAAAAGTTTGCACAAACCAGTTGGACTGAGTGACCTAATTCTGCGCATACGACTCAAATGATGATGTTTTAATTACAGTTTCGTTCAAGGCCCATTCAGAGACAACTTTAAAAAGAGTTTAAATAATTTTGAAGTGTTTTGTAACTGACATAGGTGACGAAGTCTGCACATGCTCATATGTCAAAAGAAAATCATTTATACAAAACTTACGTCGTTACACTACAATTCCATTTCGGAAACTTACATCTACATCTACATGGATACTCAGCAAATCACATTTAAGTGCCTGGCAGACGGTTCATCGAACCACCTTCACAATTCTCTATTATTCCAATCTTGTATAGCGCGCAGAAAGAATGAACACCTATATCTCTTTGTACGAGCTCTGATTTCCCTTATTTTATCTTGGTGATCGTCTCTCTCTATGTAGGTCGGCGTCAACAAAATATTTTCGCATTCGGAGGAGAAAGTTCGTGATTGAATTTTCGTGAGTAGATTCCGCCGCAACGAAAAACGCCTTTCTTTTAATGATGTCCAGCCCAAATGCTGTATCATTTCTGTGACTCTCCCATATTTCAATACAATACAAAACGTGCTGCCCAGCCCAAATGCTGTATCATTTCTGTGACTCTCCCATATTTCAATACAATACAAAACGTGCTGCCCTTCTTTGAACTTTTCCGATGTACTCCGTCAGTCCTATCTGGTAAGGATCCCACACCGCGCAGCAGTGTTCTAAAAAGAGGACGGACAAGCGTAGTGTAGGCAGTCTCCATAGTAGATCTGTTACATTTTGTAAGTGTTCTGCCAATAAAACGCAGTCTTTGGTTAGCCTTCCCCACAACAATTTCTATGTGTTCCAATTTAAGTTGTTCGTAATTGTAATACCTAGGTATTTAGTTGAATTTACGGTGAGCCGTGGTAAAAAATTTGCTGTTGTGAAGAGCGCGCCGCGGCGCATTGTGTGAAGCAGTCGCCCTCCGTTTCTGGCGGTGGCGCCGCTGTGGCAATCCCAGCTTTGGTGTCTCCCTCTGGTGGGAAAGCGGAAAGGTTGTCTGTTCACGTGCATTTAAGGGGCGCTATGAGCTCTGTGGAGGGGAGTCGGTCAGTCGAGGCGAGTCTAGTCGGCTGATCAGCCGGCTCAGTGTGCGGCAGTTAGTGTCTGTCTGTCGTCACAGTGCGAGTATGTCGCTTGGATCAAACTTTAAGTCAGAAAACGAGAGTCTTGCCACTCCGCCAGTAACAGAACTCAGCTAGTGGTCGCCCGGTCGGGGCTGAGTTCCTGCATCTGAGTCAGCGCGTTAGGCCGCCAGTCTGCTCGAGTTGCTCGGGCAACTGTCATTGACGGTTGGTTTGGTCGGTTGGTCGGTCGCGCACTGAGACGCGAGATGACTTGTCCGCCTTGAGCGTCGGCGCATGTGAGGTCCCCACGTGAGTCCAGTGGGCAGCGCCGTATGGAAAGGGGTAGTGGCTTCTCGGTTCACAAGAGAGCAACAGGAGCGGGACCACGACATCGGGCTGGCCGGGGTGAGCTGCGATGCCGTGCGACGGGAGATCGGCGCGCCTTCCTGCGTCCGTTGAAGCGGCTGGCAGCGGACGGTTCGGGAGAGCGTTGGGGGTGCTGCGCCAGGTCTTCGCCAGAAATCACAGTTTGTTGGAAGTTAAGTGATTGGAGATATGTTGTTTCATTTACTTGTTAAGTTCTACTTGTTTTCTTGGTGAGGTCATCAGCCGCTTTGTGTTGGTGTCGTCCCACCATTCTCCTCCGTTTCCCCACCCGCGGGAAGGTGGTTATTGTGAATTCGGTGGTCCGTTTTTCCCTTGTGGAATTGGGGAGCAATCTGCGGTTCGGGTTGTTTAGTAACCCCCCCCCCCCCCCCCCCCCCCCGTCAATCTGCCGTACGTTAATAGCTGCTTCTGTCATGTCTGTCGGATTCGGTGTTAACGAATTTATAGAATTAAGGTAAGGGCCGAACTCCTGAAATATGTTTCTATCTTGCCTATCATCTTGCGAGGCGGTATATGTGTAATGTAGAGCATGTTGGTACACTTTATGTAAGTCTGCATTTCATGGATTTTCTTTAAATAGTCATTTTTATAAAGTCCCACCCTTCCACCGTAAGAGCCCTTTTAAAAACAAATTGCACTTTCGGTGGCAAATAATTTCTTAGTGTGAGTGTTTGTACCATTTCCATCCCTCTTACAGGGTGCATAGTTAATGTGTTTGTGTGAGTTGCTAAAATTTTTAGTTTAAAGTAATCGGGTGTGTTACAGATTTGCACCAGTGTAGTTGTTCAGAGGTCGTTGTGAGCGGTCGTGACTACGGCCGTGTTGAAAGGGAGCGGCAAGCTTCTCAACCCAAAAGCTCGTACTGTAGCAAAAAAAAAAAAAAAAAAAAAAAAAAAAAAAAAAAAAAAAAAAAAAAAAAAAAAAAAAAAATTTGTTCTGCCTCTGAATAATTGTAACTTGATATTTCGAGGGTACTTTTCTGCTTATAATTTTGAAACAGTTTTGATAAAACTTTTAGGAATACAATTCACATTTGTTAAATTGTAACTTGATATTTCGAGGGTGCTTTTCTGCTTATATATTTTAAATCTGCTTTTGAAGAGGCATTTATGAATAAAATTTCCACTGGTTGAAATTTAATTTGTTTCCATCAGTTACTCATTGGCAACTACTTCCACGCTCACATGGTGTGTTAATGTTGTTGATGAATCGCTACTAAATAAAGTAAATTCTTTAAGAAAAGATTTTGAAAGTAAATTTTCACGGTTCATACGGCTTTCAGATTAGACTGATTTATCGTGTAACCTAAGTTTAACGAGTTCCTTTTAGCACTCACGTGTCCGCAGCTCGTGGTCGTGCGGTAGCGTTCTCGCTTCCCACGCCCGGGTTCCCGGGTTCGATTCCCGGCGGGGTCAGGGATTTTCTCTGCCTCGTGATGACTGGGTGTTGTGTGATGTCCTTAGGTTAGTTATGTTTAAGTAGTTCTAGGGGACTGATGACCATAGATGTTAAGTGCCATAGTGCTCAGAGCCATTTTTGAACCAGCACTCACGTTGCTCTTCTTTGGTGCAGACAGACAGCGGAGCAGCCATGATTAACAGCAGGGCAGCGATAACGAAACTAACCTAGCAGATAGAAAATTACAAAGATATATCAACAAATAAACAAAGCATGCGTCATCAACGTAAAACGACAGTACTACCAAAATAAATTAAAATATAACTAAATTGCCGATAATAATTGACTTACCCTCGTATTTTGTCGGGACAACGCGACACTTAAGCTAAATAAGGAACGATCCCGTAAAATACGGGACGGTTGATCAACCTGGCGTAGCCGCTACTAGGGGCACCTCACATTGATAACTACAAATTGTAGTAACTGTTTAGGACCTGCTCTTCGATTACACTGTGACAAAAGTCATGGGATACCTACTAATTTAGTGTGTGAGCTCCTTTACATCGCCGTGATGCAGCAACTCGACTTGGAATAGAGTCATCAGGTCACGTGAAGTCTCCACCAGGGATACTGAGCCATATTACCTCTGCAGCTGCCCATAATTGCAAAAGTGTTGCTAATGCTGGATGGTTCATTTGTCTCTAAGCTCTATGGGACTTAACATCTGAGGTCATCAGTCCCCGAGACTTAGAACTACTAAAACGTAACTAACCTAAGGACAATACACACACATCCAGGATTCGAACCTGCGACAGTAGCAGCAGCGTGGTTCCAGACTGAAGTACCTAGAACCGCTCGGCCACAGCGGCTGGGGTCAATGCAGGATTTTGTGAGCAAACTGACAACTCGAATACGTTCCATTAATGTTCGATGGGGGTCATTTCAGGCTATCTGGGTGACCAAATAATTGAATTCTCCATATAATTGATTTCTCCGTATTCTTCAAACCAATCACGAAAAATTGTGACCCAATGACATGGTACATGGTCGTCCATAAAAATTCCGTCGTTGTCTGGCCAACTAGCTGAACATAACCATTTCCAGCTACCGATCGGTTCAGTTAGGACTCAGTTCATTCCGTATAAACACAAGCCATACTTAAAATAAAATGTGGCGTTTCAGTCTTCGATCGCTATACTTTATTTTCAATTACCGGTTTCGGGCTAGCTGCCCATCTTCAGATCATACACTGCTGGCCACCGTAAATGCAACACCCTGAAGGAAGCATCCGAATCAAGTGAAATTTACACCATGGGTTTGCAGCGACGAGATATGCAACTGATTAGAATTTCAGAGCAGACGCACATCACGCGCGCCTGTGGCGCCACCTCATAGCGCCATTTAAGGCTTGGCGATTTCGGCGAGTGTACGTTCGGCACGTGTGTTTACCTTGTGGTTGTTTCACAAGACGATCAGTTATGCCTCGTAGACAATAGCGAACATCGTTTGATCAAGTATCCGAGTTCGACAGAGGAAGGATAGTGGATTATCATATAGAGAAATCGCTAGTCGTGTTGGACGAAACCAAACAACTGTAATGCGGATATGTGACCGTTGGATGCAGGAGGGTACGACGGACCGACGTGGTCGATCGCATTCACCTCGGTGCACCACTGCACGTGCTGATAGGCAAATTGTGCGCATGGCAGTGACGGATAGCTCAGTGACATCCCGAACCATAGCACAGCACATTGCGTCTGTAACGCATCATCCAGTGTCTGCGCGTACCATTCGACAACGTTTACAGCAGAGTGGTCTGTCCGCAAGACGTCCATTGCTTCGTCTACCATTGACGCAGAACCACAGACGTCTCCGCCGCCAATGGTGTGATGACAGACGGATGTGGACAGCAGAATGGAATGACGTTGTCTTTACTGACGAGGCACGCTTCTGTCTGCAGCACCACGATGGTCGGATTCGAGTGTGGAGACACCGTGGAGAGAGGATGCTGGACAGCTGCATTATGCACCGCCACACTGGTCTTGCACCGGGTATTATGGTATGGGGCGGTATTGAATATTACTCTCGCACGCCTCTAGTACGCATTGCCGGTACTTTAAATAGCCGGCGCTACATATCCGAGGTGCTGGAACCAGTTGTCCTTCCTTACCTGTAGGGCTTAGCCACAGCCATATTTCAACAGGATAATGCGCGACCACACGTGGCACGCGTTGTCCAAAGGTTCTTCGTCAATAACCAGATTGAATTGCTTCCCTGGCCGGCTCGCCCTCTGGATCTTTCGCCGATAGAAAACATGTGGTCCATGGTTGCTCAACGAGTGACCCAGATTACATCCCCAGCTGCCACACCAGATGATCTTTGGCAACGTGTGGAAGCTGCTTGGGCTGCTGTACCCCAGGAACACATCCAACGTCTCTTTGACTCAGTGCCGAGACGTGTGGCAGCGGTGATCTCCAACAATGGCGGCTACTCTGGCTACTGATTCTGGCAGGATCCAGATGTCACAGACGTCTGTAAACGTAATCATTTGATACTTGGTCAAAATGTTATCCACAAAATAAATTTTGTTGTGCTACCTCTTGTCTTTCTTGTTGTTGCATTTACGGTGGCCAGCAGTGTATATTGTAGTTACAGAGTAACTTGTCCGTACAGAACACTCGGTTCGCTGTCATAACCGAGTGTTCTGTACGGACAAGTTACTCTGTAACTACAATATATGATCTGAAGATGGGCAGCTAGCCCGAAACCGGTAATTGAAAATAAAGTATAGCGATCGAAGACTGAAACGCCATATTTTATTAATGAACGATCGCGGAATTCCCATTGAGACAATTATGTCTAGTTTTTAGAAACAAGCCATACTTTTATGATGCCACCACCTCCTTGCACAGTGCCTAGTTGACAACTGCGGTCCATGGATTCGTGGGGTCTCCACCACACTCGAATGTTGCTGCCAGCTCTTGCCAATTGAAATATGGGCTCCTCTGACCAGACCACGGTTCTCCACTCGTCTAGGGTCCAACTGAGGTGCTCACGAGCCCAGGAGAGGCGCAGTAGGCGATGTCGTGCTGCTAGCAAACGCACTCTCGTCCGCTGTCAAAGCCCATTAACGCCAAAATTCGCCACACTGTTCTAATGGATAGGTTCGTCGTATGCCCCACATTCATTTCTGCTGTTCTTTCACGTAGTGTTGTTTGTCTGTCATCACTGACAAGCGATACGTGGGTCCATATTCGTACCACACTTACCCACAACATCTTAGATACCATAAAAGAGGGAGCGGGATGGAATCATGGTTGGTAGTCACAATTTTTAATTAAGTCAGTTTACTGACATTACGCTTTTTAAGGGATTTGACAATTACAAATTGTGGACGAGCCACTAGATAAAGCTTTGCAAATACAGTTAGAAAACCAACGTAGTCAGTACTCAAATAAACAGCCCCTTAAGAGAATGTTATAAAAAACTTAATGTGCCAAGCATTTATAGAACCTTAAGCATAACAGTTATCAATTACTTCACATAGCCACTTCATCAAGCTGCTTAAAAACCAGTTGTTACATTAAGATGGCCACACTTACCCTTATAAACTTACTATTTCAATCCGTTAAAGAAGCACTTGTTCAAAAAGTCAATAACAAACTTCACGTTGCCGGGCACTTATACCCCTCGCTTTATTTTCCCTTATTAAGAAAACAGAATTACTGACAAAATTCAGAAATTCGAACTCCCATACAGGATTTCGCTCAAAAATACATATAATGAAAACAGTTACCAATAAAGGGTGACTTAACGACACTTCAACACTAGTGCCAAGCTAAAATCCATTTATATAACGTGATAGAACCACTTACATAAAAAAACTTCAGCAGAAACACTTATCCTTAAAAATGAACGTTCACGTGCTCGGATGTGTTAATAAAATACTAGAAAGAGCTGCGCAAGGAACTCAGCAGATGCTATGCAATTAAAAGTTTAGCCAGATGCCAGTCGCTAATATTTAAGGAAACAGGTTCGTATAAGAACAGATTACGTGCAATATATATATATATATATATATATATATATATATATATATATATATATATAACAAAATATGGTAAAATTGCACAAGTCTGCCATTTTAAATACCTCGGTGAAACTATACAGTCCTCAGGATTAAACCGAATTGCCAATGAACAAAGAATCACCAAGCTCCAGAAAGCCTACAAGCTAACATGGACGCATTACGACAAGAAGTGCATTTCGACAGACGCAAAATTAAGGCACTATACAACAGTGATTCCTCCAGAAGCAATCTATGCAGCTGGAACAATGGTGATTGATGGTCATTCTAAAATTGAGGAAATAGAAAAGCAGGAAAGAAAAATTCTCAGGAAGATTTACGGTCGAATCAACAAAAATGGCATTTGGATGAAGAGAACCACAAAACGAGCTCTATAGAAAGATCAAAATAGTAACAGATGAAATCAGAAAGCGCCGAGCCAAATTTTATACACACATCTCCAGGATGGAAGACTCCAGAACAGCAAAGAAATTATTCAATATTATAACAAGGAGTAAATGTGGCACGGAATGGCTGAAAGAAGTCCAGAGGGATCTACAGCAGATCAACATAAAAAATCTCGAAGATCGCATCGAGTGCCGGCATAGAATCACAAGTGTGAAGTTTGGGGAAAGAACATCGCGTCAGCCTGGTAGAAAATGGACAGAGGAACGGAAGAAGGAGCACTCTGAGAGGATGAGGAGGTTTTGGGAAGCAAAGAAGAAAAACATCCGAAGATGAAATTATGAATTCAAGTTCAATCTCTCTCCTAAAGGGGAACAATCGTTATAATAATAATAAATAATATATCCACCAGCTTAACCCGCCTTGACGGAAGGAAGATAAATACTACACTTCGGAAGGCGGTATGTGAACAACTCCCGGTAGTGGCCAGGTTCTTAAACACTGCCGGGCCTAAACCTCGGATGACATTTCACTCTCCGCAAAGACACATTCGACTCGATATATGGGTAAGTGTGTCAAGGAACACGTTGCACTACTAATTCGCAAGTTTGACCTTATAATTTTATACATGGACAACTGTATTAATAGAGTGCAGGCTCTGAAAATGCCAACATAAAATCATTTGATTACAAGAAACACAGAGCACTAGTAAAACTTCTGAGAAAGCTTTCAAATAACGGCGACCGTTTAACTAGGCCAACTGAACTCTTCCACACCATCTTAAAGTTCGACTATGGAAGTGTCACCATAATAATAAAATTGAAATGCCCCTGAGTGCGTCGGTCAACAAAACACAATTACGACCACTTACTCATATGACGTACACAATACGAAGGAGCGGGTTCCGCAGCTTCACCGCTTCACTTCAAATTTTGTTCCCATTGAAGTCACAGAACTTGTATCTCCAAGCTGCCCATGTCGCCAAAACGCCCGACCAATTTCACACCACAACATATACAGGGTGTTACAAAAAGGTACGGCCAAACTTTCAGGAAACATTCCTCACACATAAATAAAGAAAAAATGTTATGTGGACATGTGTAGGGAAACGCTTAATTTCCATGTTAGAGCTCATTTTAGTTTCGTTAGTATGTACTCCAACGTGACCAAATTGTAAATTTTCACAATCAACATGTGTGGGCTGACGAGAATCCGTACGCAATTGTGCAATTACGTCATCAACACAGATTTTCTGTGAACGTTTGGGCAGGCATTGTTGGTGATGTCTCGATTGGGCCCCATGTTCTTCCACCTCCGCTCAATGGAGCACGTTATCATGATTTCATACGGGATACTCCACCTGTGCTGCTAGAACATGTGCCTTTACAAGTACGACACAACATGTGGTTCATGAACGATGGAGCTCCTGCACATTTTAGCCGAAGTGTTCGTACGCTTCTCAACAACAGATTCGGTGACCGATGGATTGGTAGAGGCGGACCAATTCCATGGCCTCCGCGCTCTCCTGACCTCAACCCTCTTGACTTTCATTTATGGGGGCATTTGAAAGCTCTTGTCTATGCAACCCCGGTACGAAATGTAGAGACTCTTCGTGCTCGTATTGTGGACGGCTGTGATACAATACGCCATTCTCCAGGGCTGCATCAGCGCATCAGGGATTCCATGCGACGGAGGGTGGATGCATGTATCCTCGCTAACGGAGGACATTTTGAACATTTCGTGTAACATATTTTCTTTCTTTGTGTGTGAGGAATGTTTCCTGAAAGTTTGGCCGTACCTTTTTGTAACACCCTGTAAAGGTCATCACGCTCGTTCGGCAAGCCGTTGTTACTCGTCTCCTAGAGAATGTCACGAGATCTCGAGGGTTACCCGTCGAAGGCTAACAACCAAATCGCTTCGCCCGCCAACCCGGAAGATAAGAAACGCAAAAAGCAAAGATAGCTTAGCTCAACCACAATCGATCTCAACGATACACGAATAAAATAACACTGGCGGCAGCTCGCCACGGCTCAAAAAGTAAACGCAAACGCCGCTGCTGTCGGTCGTCATGTGGAGGCCGTCGGCCACTGCGTTTTCCGAGGTGAGAGGTAATGCGTGAAATTTGCTATTCTCGGCGCACTCTTGACTCTTTGGTTCTCAGAGTACTGAATTACCTAGGGATTTTTGAAATGCAATGTCCCACGCCGCCTTCAGAGTCTGTTAATTCCCGCCGTACGGTCATAATCACGTGGAAAACTTTCTTGACATCAATCACGTAAGTACATGCGAGAGCTGCGCCAATGCGCTGCCCTTTTATACCTCGTGTAAGAGATACGTACGTGTACTGTTTCGCCATCCCGTGGCCCTTGTCACCTCATCGTAATTAAAGCTAATACCGATTGCTCAGTGGGAATTAAATGATCGCACTTGAGACATTCGAGATTCTCACTTGGTTGAGAAAATGCGAAGCCGAGGCAGTTATTTCGGGTGAATAATATTTTCTGTCCTAATCTCTTTAAAATCGTAGAACTTTTGTCAGTTTAACTTACCCAGTTCTTACTAAGCCAGTAGGCTGAAGTTTAAGACATTAGTCAGCAAGAATCAAGATGCAAAAAAAAAAAAAAAAAAAAAAAAGGCTCTGAGCACTATGGGACTTAACAGCTGAGGTCAAGGTCATCAGTCCCCTAGATCTTAGAACTACTTAAACCTAACTAACCTAAGGACATCACACACATCCATGCCAAAGGCAGGATTCGAACCTGCAACCGTAGCGGTCGCGCGGTTCCAGACTGAAGTGCCTAGAACCGCTCGGCCACACCGGCCGGCAATCAAGATGCAAAGAAGGGGGATACGGAAGTACTAAGTATGACGAGATACGGCTGAAGTTCTCTAAGGCTATAGATACAGCAATAAGGAATAGCTCAGTAGGCAGTACAGTTCAAGAGGAATAGACATCTCTAAAAAGGGCCATCACAGAAGTTGGGAAGGAAAACATAGGTACAAAGAAGGTAGCTGCGAAGAAACCATGGGTAGCAGAAGAATTACTTCAACTCATCGATGAAAGGAGGAAGTACAAAAATGTTTCGGAAACTCAGGAATATTGAAAAACAAGTAGCTGACGACTGAAATAAATAGAAATTGCAGGGAAGCTAAGACGAAATGGCTGCAGGAAAAATGTGAAGACATCGAAAAAGAAATGATTGTCGGAAAGACAGACTCAGCAAACATGAAAATCAAAACAACCTTCGGTGACATTAAAAGGAAGGGTGGTAACATTAAGAGTGCAACGGGAATTTCACTGCTAAATGCAGAGGAGTGAGCGGGTAGGTGGAAAGAATACATTTGAAAGCCTCTATGAGGGGGAAGATTTGTCTGTTGTGATACAAGAAGGAACAGGAGTTGATTTAGAAGAGACAGGGAAGCCAGTATTAGAATCAGAATTTAAAAGAGCTTTGGATGACTTAAGATCAAATAAGGGAGAAGGGATAGATAACATTCCATATAAATTTCTAAAATCATTGAGGGAAGTGGCAACAAAACGACTGTTCACGTTGGTATGTAGAATGTATGAGTCTCGCGACATACCATCTCATTTTCGGAAAAGCATCACCCACACAGTTCCGAACACTGCAAGAGCCGACAAGTGCGAGAATTACCGCAAAATCAGCTTAACCGCTCATGCATCCAAGTTGCTCACAAGAATAATATACAGAAGAATGGAAAAGAAAATTAAGAATGCGCTAGGTGACGACCAGTTTGGCTTTAGGAAAAGTAAAGGGACGAGAGAGGCAATTCTGACGTTACGGCTAATAATGGAAGCAAGACTAACGACAAATCAAGACACGATCATGGCATTTGTCGCCCTGGTAAAAGCGTTCGACAATATAAAATGGTGCAAGCTGTTCGAAAATCTCAAAAAAGTTGGGGTATAGCTATAGGGAGAGACGGTTCATATACAATGTGTACAACGGCCAGGAGGGAATAATAAGAGTGGACGGCCAAGAACGATGTCCTCGTATTCAAATGGCTCTAAGCACTATCGGACTTAGCATCTGAGGTCATCAGACCCCTACACTCAGAACTACTTAAACCGAACTAACCCAAGGACATCACATACATCCATGCCCCAGACAGGATTCGAACCTGAGACCGTAGCAGCCGTGTGGTTCCGGACTGAAGCACATAGAACCGCTCGACCACAACGACTGGCGTGTGCTAGTATTAAAAAGATTGTAAGACCAGGATGTACCCTTTCGCCCCTACTGTTCAATCTGTACATCGAGGAAGCAGTGATGGAAATAAAAGACGGGTTCACGAGTGGAATTAAAATACAAGGTGAAAGGATATCAATGATACGACTCGCTGATGACATTGCATTCCTTAGTGAAAGTGAAGAAGAATTAAATGATCTGCTCAACGGAATGAACACTCTAATGAGTACACAGTGTGGACTGAGAGTAAACCGAAGAAAGTCGAAGGTAATGAGAAGTAGTGGAGATGAGAAGAGAGAGAGATACTTAACATCAGGATTGATGGTTACGAAGTCAATGAAGTTAAGGAATTCTGCTACCTAGGCAGTAAAATAACCAATGACGGATGCAGCAAGGAGGGCGTCAAAAGCAGACTAGCAATGGCAAAAAGGGCATTCCTGGCCAAGAGAAGTCTACTAATATCAAATAACGGCCTTAATTTGAGGAAGAAATTTCTCGGAATGTACGTCTGGAATATGGCATTTTATGGTAGTGAAACATGGACTGTGGGAAAACCGGAACAGAAGATAATCGAAGCGCTTGAGATGTGGTGTTACAGACGAATGTTGACAATTAGGTAGACTGATAAGGTTAGGAATGGGGAGTTTCTGCGCAGAATCGGAAAGGAAAGGACTATGTGGAAAATACTGGCAAGGAGAAGGGACAGGATGATTGGACATCTGTTAAGACGTGAGGGAATGACGTCGATGGTACTAGAGGGAACTGTGGAGGGCAAAAACTGTAGAGAAAGACAGAGATTGGAATACGTCAAGCAAATAACGAAGGACGTACGTTGCAAGTGCTACTCTGAGATGAAGAGGTTAGCACAGGAAAGGAATTCGTGGCGGGCCGCATCAAACAAGTCAGAAGCGACTGATGACCAAAAAATAAATAAACATATAAACGAATAATATAAAATAAAATGTGTGTGTGGTGGTCTTCAGTCCTGAGACTGGTTTGATGCAGCTCTCCATGCTACTCTATGCTGTGCAAGCTTCTTCCAGTACCTACTGCAACCTACATCCTTCTGAATGTACTTAGTGGATTCATCTCTTGGTCTCCCTCTACGATTTTTACCCTCCACGCTGTCCTCCAATACCAAATTGGTGATCCCTTGATGCCTCGGAACATGTCCTAACAGCCGATCCTTTCTTCTAGTCAAGTTTTGTCACTCTCTTCTCAATCCTATTCAGTACCTCCTCATTAGTTTCATGATCTACCCATCTAATATTCAGCATTCTTCTGTAGCACCACTTTTCGAAAGATTCTATTCTCTTCTTGTCTAAACTAATTATCGTACATGTTTCACTTCCGTTCATAGCTAGATTCCACACAAATACTTTCATAAACGACTTCCTGACACTTAAATCTATCCTCGATGTTAACAAACTTCTCTTCTTCAGAAACGCTTTCCTTGCCATTGCCAGTCTACATTTTATATCCTCTCTACTTCGACCATCATCAGTTATTCTGCTCCCCAAATAGCAAAACTCCTTTACTACTTTAAGTGTCTCATTTCCTAATATAATTCCCTCAGCATCACCCGACTTAATTTGACTACATTCCATTATCCTCGTTTTGCTTTTGTTGATGTTCATCTTATATCCTCCTATTAGGACACCGTCCATTCCGTTTAACTGCTCTTCCAAGTCCTTTGCTGTCTCTGACAGAATTACAATGTCATCGACGAGCCTCAAAGTTTTTATTTCTTCTCCATGGATTTTAATACCTACTCCGAATTTTTCTTTTGTTTCCTTTACTGCTTGCTCGATATACAGATTGAATAACATCGGGGATAGGCTACAACCCTGTCTCACTCCCTTCCCAACCACTGCTTCCCTTTCATGCCCCTCGACTGTTATAACTGCCATCTGGTTTCTGTGCAAATTGTAAATAGCCTTTCGCTCCCTGTATTTTACCCCTGCCACCTTCAGAATTACAAATAGAGTATTCCAGTCAACACTGTCAAAAGCTTTCTCTAAGTCTACAAATGCTAGAAACGTAGGTTTGCCTTTCCTTAATCTTTTTTCTAAGATAAGTCGTAGGGTCAGTATTGCCTCACGTGTTCCAACATTTCTACGAAATCTTCCCCGAGTAAAATTAAGCGCGAGTTAAATTAGCCAAGCCTGCAGGTGGCGCTGTCGTATTTGACCACCAACGAAACCTGTGCAATGTCATGAATACTTTTCAAGTGCTAGTCGTGGTCACAACACTGTTCTATGTAGTTTTTGGTTCATTACGCCGAAGTTGAGTGATTTCGAATCTGGGTAAATTGTTGGTGCTCGTATGGTGGGTTTTTCCCTAACCGAGGTAGCCGAAGTGTTTGGTGGTTCAAAGAGCTCCGTATGAAATATTTATGCCGCATACAGGGAAGCCAGAAAAACATCATCCGCTAAGTCACAACAGCGACGAAAGAATATATTGAATGATTGTGACAAACTGTCCCTGAAGACGATTGTGACGGAAAATTAGAAGACAAAAAAATGGTTCAAATGGCTCTGAGCACTATGGGACTCAACTGCTGAGGTCATTAGTCCCCTAGAACTTAGATCTAGTTAAACCTAACTAACCTAAGGACATCACAAACATCCATGCCCGAGGCAGGATTCGAACCTGCGACCGTAGCGGTCGCGCGGTTCCAGACTGTAGCGCCTAGAACCGCTCGGCCACTTCGGCCGGCCAATAAGAAGACGACACCTGCAAAAGTCACTACAGAACAGTCGCAATCGCGATCTCTGTCAGCACCAAATCAACACGAGGGGTGCTCCACAATCATGGAATTGCAGGGGCCGCGCGGAGTGGCCGCGTGGTTTCAGGCGCCATGTCACGGATTGCGCGGACCCTCCCGCCGGAGGTTCGAGTCCTCCCTCGGGCATGGGTGCGTGTGTTGATCTCAGCGTAAGTTAGTTTAAGTTAATTTAAGTAGTGTGTAAGTCTAGGGACTGATAACCGCAGTAGTTAGGGCCCTTAGGAATTCACATACATTTGAACAATTGAATTGTAGGTCAGGTGGAATTAAAAAAACTTTTCACCAGTGATGGAAATGCCCTGAACAGGAAAATGTGGTGGGTGCGAAGCCATAATACCTGGACTGTAGAAAAATATGAGAAAGTCATTTGGTCACACGAGTTTTGTTTCATACTCTTTCTACACTACTGGCCATTAAAATTGCTACACCAAGAAGAAATGCAGATGATAAACGGTTATTCATCGGACAAATATATTATACTAAAACTGACATGTGATTACATTTTACGCAATTTGGGTGCATAGATCGTGAGAAATCAGTACCCACAACAACCACCTCCGGCCGTAATAACGGCCTTGATACGCCTGGGCATTGAGTCAAACAGAGTTTGGATGGCGTGAACAGGTACAGCTGCCCATGCAGCTTCAACACGATACCACCGTTCATAAACAGTAGTGACTGGCGTATTGTGACGAGCCAGTTGCTCGGCCACCATTGACCAGACGTTCTCAATTGGTGAGCGATCTGGAGAATGTGCTGCCCAGGGACGAAACCTGGGTTTACTTCCACCAACCGGAAACGAAGAGAGCGAGCAAGGAATACCGCCATTCCTCATCACCAAAACCAAAGAAGTTTCCAACAGAAACATCAGCAGGGAAGGTTATGCTGACTCTCTTTTGGGACGAAAACGGCGTCATTTTGGAGCATTACATGCCTAGAGCGACCACTGTCACCAGTGCATCATACAAAGATCTCCTAAAAAATCATCTGCGGCCTGCAATCAAATCAAAGAGACGTGGATTGCTGTCAGCAGGTGTCCTTTCGCAACATGAAAATGCAAGGTCCCACACTGCCCGTACAACAGTTGCAACAATCACATACCTGCATTTTGAGTGTCTTCCTCAGCCACCATATTCACCAGACCTTGCCCCAAGTGATTTTCATATGTCTGGACCTCTCAAAGACGCAGTGGGAGGAAAGAAGTTCCGTTCTGATGAAGAGGTACGCCACGCGCTGCATGAGTGGTTGCACGGACTCCCAAAAGAATTTTTTTCTAAAGGAATTTTTGCACTTTGAAAATGCTCGAGGACTTGCATTGAGCGTGCTTTGTACCACTTCTTCACAATAAATAATATTTAAAAAAGTGTTTAAGGTTTTCATTTGACTCACCCTCGCAACAGAACACGAACTGAAGTCACGAAGCATTCCACAAGTTAAAACAAGAAGGACCTGCCAAGGGAGGGGAGGACAGAGGGTGGGAGGAGTGGTGTTGGGGGGGAGTGGGGTGGGGCGGCAGGGGAGAAGGACCTGGGCGCACACGAAGGCAGAGGGGATGGGGTGGCAGAGGGTGGGAGAGGGAGCAATCTGGGAAGGATTGCAAACACAAGGAAAGGAGGGGGAAGGAGCAAGAGAAGGATGGGAGGGGGTGGGGTAGGAAGTGGGATGTTGCGAAGGGAAGGGAAGGAGAGGGAGCCCTAGGGTGGAGGGGAGAGGAGGGTTGGGGTCAGATTTGGAAGAAAGGATTGATGTCGGCACGAAGCTCATCATCCGGGATGGGGAGACGGCGAAAGTTTGTTTGGGATACGACATGGCAGGTGTGGAGGTGCAGGGTGGGTGGGACACAGCGGTACAGGTGCGGCAGCGTATGGGGTTTGGCGAGGAGAGGAGACGCCGGGGGGGGGGGGGGGGGAGGGGATCGAGGTTCTGGATAGTGTAGAGGATGCGGATGTGTTCGGGTTAAGTAAGGAGTTGTGGGAAGGTGAGTCGGTTATAAAGGATCCTCGTGGGGGACGGAAGACCGATACACAAGACGAGGCAGAGCGCATGGCGTTCAAGAATCTAGAGGGATTTGTACAGGGTGAAAATTATTTAAACTGACAAACTCTGGGAGGTTGTAGGGCATATCAAAACATTTTTTTCCCTAATGTCATTTTTTCCTATGAGGATTATTTAAACAGGTGGAGCCCGTATTAAACTCTTCAGTTGTTAGAGGCCATATTACGATATTCAGTTGTTAGAGGGCGTATTACGCTCTTCAGTTGTAGGCAAATGCAGTCCACCAGTGTAGTAGTGCATTGTCTCTGTTAACTAACGGAGCGATACACCTGGAGTGAGTACACTCATGTGGTTGGTGCGTGCTACGTAGCGCACCACGACGGACGAGCTGCACAGCGGGTTTATCAACAACAATATCCTAATCGCCGTATCCCGCATCATACGACCTTTGCTGCTGTGTACCGACGTCTGCGTGTGACCGGGTCATTTAGCAAATTACCTGGACAGGGAGGCCGTCGCACGGTAAGAATGCTGCAGTTTGAGGAAGCTGTCTTGCAGCTTGTGGAGCGGGATCCTTCAATCAGCACTCGTTCAATTGCACGTAACATAGGGACGAATCAGACGAATGTAAGAACAGCCCTTCGACAGCAATTGTTATGTCCATTTCACTTACAGCGTGTCCACAACCTGGAACCAGTTGATTATCCACCCAGAGCACTGTTTTCGCAGTGGTACCTGGAACAGTGTGAAATACATCCTACATGTCCATCTTCTGTGTTGTTTACCGATGAAGCAACGTTCGGGCGTGATGAAGTCTTCAACATGCACATTTCGCATGTTCGGAGTGACGATAACCCACATGGCACAGTTACTAGCGCTCATCAAGTGCGGTTCTTTGTTAATGTGTGGGTCGGTGTTGTTGGGGACTGTTTAATTGGGCCGTATCTGCTACCTAGGCCATTAAGTGGCAGGCACTATTACAATTTTCTCGCCAGAGCGTTTCCAGAATTGCTGGAAGACGTCCCGCTCCCTGCAAGACAATCCATGTGGTTCCAACATGACGGGGCGCCGGCACATTTCAGTCGTCGTGTGCGTCGATTCCTGGACCGACGGTTTCCAGAAACGTGGATTGACAGAGGTGGTCCTGTACCATGGCCTGCTCGATTCCCTGATGTGTCCCCTCTGGACTTTTTCGTGTTGGGAGAGATGCGCAACCTTGTTTACGCAACTCCTGTTGCATCAGAAGAGGATCTGGTTGCCTGGGTAGTAGCAGCAGCAGCAACAATTCAGGATACTCCTGGGGTTTTTTCCCGTGGCAGACAGAACATGATCCGATGGTGTAACCTTTGTTTATGTGTCAATGGAGGCATTTTTAAAAATATACTGTAACTGAAATTGGGTTGTGTTAATGTGTTGTCTCTTGGTCTTAAGAAAAATGGAAAAGTGTTTGTTGGTTTAATTAATGTGCCGCGTGAGAAATCTTCCTCTACCGGTTTTAATACTCCTCGTAGGAAAAAATGACATTAAGGAAAAATATTTGTTTTAATGTCCCCTACAACCTCGCAGAGTTTGTCGCTTTAAATACTTTTCACTCTGTAGAATTTAGTTTGGGGCATGTCATTTTGTTTTATAGGGTGGAGCCCCTCCACGTCCACGTTGGCATGATGGCCAACACAAAAGGTATACTGCTATCTCTGAGTGTTGGTTAGTTTTCACTAAGTGAGGTGTCGCAGGATGTGGGTACTGCGATGTTTGCTTACATCAGGTTATGATTAACCACTAATACGCGCTCATCTGGAGATAGATTGGATCGAAAGTTGAACAGAAGGTAGCGGTTTGAAGGGCAGGGGAAAACAAGTGACAAGGCAAGAGCCAAGGGGAAAACCTCTCCGATAGTTGGGTCGGGTTTTCTTGCTACCTGCGACTGCTCATGGAAGGGCTGGTTTTTTAGTAGTGGGTATCGTTCGCGTGGGTACCTTTGACGTTATGGGAGCGGTGTTACTCGGCGACTGCAGCTGGATACCGATGTTGGCTTCTGAGTCAGCGTCAACATACCTGTAACAGTTGGATTCATCAACGTTTAGTGTCCGATAGGTCATGTATCGGATTCACAGTGTAGGGTAGTGCTGGCAGTTTGTTTGTGCGTTAGTGTGCGAGCTTGTCGGCTTCCCTGCCGTTGCCTGTTGGTCGGCTTTAATAGAAGCTGACAAAAAAATGGTTCAAATGGCTCTGAGCACTATGGGACTTCACTTCTAAGGTCATTAGTCCCCTAGAACTTAGAACTACTTAAACCTAACTAACCTAAGGACATCACACACATCCATGCCCGAGGCAGGATTCGAACCTGCGACCGTAGCGGTCGCGCGGTTCCAGACTGCAGCGCCTAGAACCGCTCGGGCATCCCGGTCGGCTTCAGGTGACATATCGAGTCAATGTTGGTGATTTGCAGGACTTACCGATTTTGTCGCTTGTCGGTGTATGTTAGCTCGCCATAGGTAGTTATGACCTAGCTACTAATGTCTTTGGCCGCTTATGCCTCCACAGTGGTTGTGCAAAGCAGGTGTGGGTGGGAAACGTCTTGTGCTGCCCTGTATAGCCGAGGTGCGGAGGAATTCGTGCCGATCCAGTTCCGCACACGTGACACGGCGGAGGAAATAGGATCCTGGCACGTAGGATCCCTGGTGGGCCTTGTCCTGCCGTCTGTCGCCCTTGCTGTGATCGACGCACTCCGGGTACGCGACGCCGTGTGCATATGCAACCCCGTGATGTTTCAGTGTTTGAGGGGTTGCCGCGGGTTAGGCGAACGGCTGGTATATGGCAGACAGGGCTCCTGTTCACACAGCTCGTATCATACAAGGAAGGTTTTGTGAGCACAACGATGAATTTTTGCATCTCCCGCGGCCAACACAGACACCGTACCTCAATCTTATTGAGATGTTATGATCTACTTTGGACAGATGGATATGTGATCGCTATAGGCCTCCATCATCGTTACCTCAACTAGCCAGTGTTTTGCAGGAACAGTGGTATACGATTCCGTTGAAAACAATACAGGACCAATGTTTATCGATACCGAGACGCCGGGAAGCTGTTCTGAAGAACAACTGTTTTCGTACAGCGTGTTAGGCACGGTAAAGAGTTGTGTCTGAGGTGTTTTCTGTATTTTAGTCCATACCCCCTCTCCCTCCCCCCCCCCCCCCCTCCCACAGTATAGATGTAAAAATTTCATTCTGTTGTTTAATGCATCTCATGTTGAAGCTCACGATATGGCAAAGTGTGACATCTGTTCTGTATTTGTTTGCTGCAAACGCAAGTGCATCTAGATACTGTGTATGTGTGTGTGTGTGTGTGTGTGTGTGTGTATGTGTGTATGAGTAAGGTGGCAAAATGTGTATCGTCAGAAGGAATTTCTCATGGATACTGTGATGCAGTACCGTGTAAGTATTCTAAAACATAGCGAAGAAGCAATGATAGAAATTTAAAAAAAGAGCGCAATTAAGATTCATGGCGAAAGGGCCTCAGTGGTAAGATTCGCTGATGACGTTGCTATCCTTAATGAAAGTGAAGAACTGCAAGATGTGCTGAATGGAATGGGGAGTCTAGTGTATACGCAATATGGATTGACAGTAAATCGGAGAAAGACGAACGTAATGAGAAGTAGCAGAAATGAGAACAGCGAGAAACTTGACATTACAATTGGTCATCACGAAGAAGACGAAGTTGAGGAATTCTGCTGCCTAGGCAGCAAAGTTACTCACGACGGATGGAGTAAGGAGGGCATAAGATCAAGAGTAGCACTGGCGAAAAGGTTATTCCTGACCAACAGAAGTCTACTAGTATCAAATATTGGCATTAATTTGAGGAAGAAATTTTTCGGAATGTACGTTCGGCGCACAACGTTGTATGGTAGTGAAACATGAACTGTGGGAAAACTGGAAAAGAAGAGAACCAAAGTATTTGATATGTTGGAAATTAGGTGGACTTATAAGGTAAGGAAGGAGAAGATTCTGTGGAGAATCATTAAGGAAAGGAATATGTGGAAAACACAGACAAGGAGAAGGGACAGTATGATAGGACATAAGACACCACGGATTAACTTACATGATCCTAGAGGGAGCTGTAGAGGGTAAAACCTGTAGAGGAAATCAGAGATTAGAATAAATCGAGCAAGTAATTGAGGACGTATGTTGCAAATGCCATTCTGCTCTCTACGATGAAAAGATTGGCGCAGAAGAGAAATTCGTGGTGGGGCCGCATCAAACCAGTCAGGAGACAGAAAAAAACCCACGCAATCTTTACGTTTGGTGCACATTGGAGTCAAGTAAATTTCCGTTATTCCCAACAGTGCAACTCCACTATATCGGTATATGGTCTCAAATATAATGTTCCTCTGACAGCCCATCTGCTAATGAGTCTTCAATAGTATAATAAATGAAATAAAATTTAAAAAGCGGGTGGTTTTGTACGATACTAACAAAAATCGCCGGCCGAAGTGGCCAAGCGGTTCTAGGCGCTACAGTCTCGAACCGCGCGACCGCTACGGTCGCAGGTTCGAATCCTGCCTCGGGCATGGATGTGTGTGATGTCCTTAGGTTAGTTAGGTTTAAGTAGTTCTAAGTTCTAGGGGACTTACGACCTCAGCAGTTGAGTCCCATAGTGCTCAGAGCCATTTGAAACATTTTTTGAACAAAAATCACCAATTTAAACTACAGTTGCAGTCCGCTATCCACATTGGATGTAATGATCACGCTTTAAAGCGCGACGTGAAGCAATAAAGCAATAGTCGCGAAAGATATATATATATATATACACACACTACTGGCCATTAAAAATGCTACGCCATGAAGATGACGTGCTACAAGTGTGAAATTTAACCGACCGGAAGAAGATGCTGTGATATGCAAATGATTAGCTTTTCAGAGCATTCACACAAGGTTGGCGCTGGTGGCAACACCTACAACGTACTGACATGAGGAAAGTTTCCAACCGATTTCTCATACACAAACAGCAGTTGACCGCCGTTCCCTGGTGAAACGTTGTTGTGATGCCTCGTGCTAGGAGGAGAAATGCGTACCATCACATTTCTGACTTTGATAAAGGTCAGATTGTAGCCTATCGCGATTTTGGTTTATTGTATCACGACATTGCTGCTCGTGTTGGTCGAGATCCGATGACTGTTAGCAGAATATGGAATCGGTGGGTTCAGGAGGGTAATACGGAACGCCGTGCTGGATCCCAACGGCCTCGTATTACTAGCAGTCCAGATGACAGGTATCTTATCTGCACAGCTGTAACAGATCGTGCAGCAACGTCTTGATCCCTGAGTCAACAGATGGGGACATTTGCAAGACAACAACCATCTGCACGAACAGTTCGACGACATCTGAAGCAGCACAGACTATCAGCTCGGAGACTGTGGCTGCGGTTACCCTTGATGCTACATCACAGACAGGAGCGCCTGTGATGGTGTACTCCACAATGAACCTTGGTGCACGAATGGCAAAACGTAATGTTTTTGGATGAATCCAGGTTCTGTTAACAGCATCGTGATGGTCGCATCCGTTTTTAGCGACATTTTGGTGAACGCACATCGAAAGCACCTACTCGTCTTCGCCATACTGGGGTATCACCCGGCGTGATTGTATGGGGTGCCATTGGTTACACGTCTCGGTCACCTCTTGTTTGCATTGACGGCACTTTGAACAGTGGTCATTACATTTAAGACGTTTCCGACACGTGGCTCTACCCTCCATTCGATCCCTGCGAAACCCTACATTTCAGCAGGATAATACACGACCGCATGTTGGAGGTCCTGTTCGCGCCTTTCTGGGTTCAGAAAATGTTCGACTGCTGCCCTGGCCAGCACATTCTCCTGATCTCTCACCAATTGAAAATGTCTGTTCAATGGTGGCCGAACAACTGGCTTGTCACAATACGCCAGTCAATACTCTTGATGAACTGTGGTATCGTGTTGAAGCTGCATGGGCAGCTGTACCTGTTCACGCCATCCAAGCTCTGTTTGACTCAATGCCCAGGCGTATCAAGGCCGTTATTATGGCCAGAGGTGGTTGTTCTGGGTAGTGATTTCTGAGGATCTACACACCCAAATTGTGCAAAAAAAAAAAAAAAAAAAAAAAAAAAAAAAAAAAAAAAAAAAATATATATATATATATATATATATATATATATATATATATATATATATATATATATATATATATATATATATATTCAAGACAGTGATTGAACTGGAATGTTACATGATTATTCAATTTTCCCCTTTTTTATGTTTTCTTCTTCTTTTCCCAAAACCTGTTCATTCTTTGACTGTGTTCATGTTTCCTTTGTTCTGTCCATATTTTCCCTGGTTTCTTCCTTCTTTTTACTTAAAATTTCGTGTTCATAATTTTGTTTCTGAATTTTCCTCTTTCATCTATCGTTTCTTTGTTGATTCCTGCCTGTTTAGGTTTTCTTCTATTTCATGTAAACAGTTGGTTTTTTTGATTAGGCTGCTGAGTACATCAAAAATCCTCTTTGTGAGTCTGGCGTTCGTTCTGTGTATGTGCCCAAAGTATGTTAATCGACGTTTCCTGATTATATCTGTGAGTCTGTCTGTATGTTCCTATAGTTCTTTGGTTGGCCTCTTTATCCGTATACCATCTCTATGTACAGCACCAAAAATTTTTCGAAGGATTTTACGTTCTATCTTTTGTGTCTCTGTGATGCCTGATGCCCCGATTCGGGCCGTTTTTGATGCATAGAGGGCTTCTGATAGTGGAACTGTATTGTAGTGACTGAGTTTCGCCTTTCTTGAGATGCTTCTTTTATTGCAGTGCGTCCATGTGAGTTTGTACGCTTTCTGAAGTTTTTCTGTTCGTTCTGTATTGGATACCTTGTTTGATCCTCCTATTTGTATGTATTCTCCAATATAATTCAATTTTCTCACTCTGTTAACCAATCCCTATTTTGTGTGCATGGCTTGTGTTTTATTGCTCTTTTTTCCATATATTGTCTTTTCTGTATGATATCTGTAACCTCGTTTTAGCAGACACTTCATGTAAATATTCGAGGCCTTCTTGCGCTTCTTCTCTGTTGCTGCTGAGTATTACCAAGTCATCTGCAAATGCTAGGGATATTATGATTTTCTTGTTTGCACGTGTTTGTCCTAACTGAACTCCTTTTACTTTTTCTTCCCACTGCTTGATAATTTTGTCCAGGACTATATTGAATAGAAGTGGCGAGAGACCATCTCCTTGTCTGAACCCTGTATGTATCTCAAATGGCTCTGAGATTTCTCCGATAAATTTTATTTTGGACGTAATGTCTGTGAGCGTCTGTTTTATCAGTGCCCTAGTTTTTCTGTCTATTCCATATTCTTCTAGTGTGTCAGAGAGAGTCTGCCAGTCAGTGGAGTCATAGGCATTCTTAAAGTCCGCAAATGTAACTACAGTGTTGTTCACCTGTCTGGCCGTCACGAGTTTTCGCAGGTTCCAAATTTGTTCAATACAGGACCTTCCCTTTCTGAATCCTGCCTAGTATTCACCTATCTTTGTATACAGTGGTGGTTCCAGTCTGTTCAGTAACGCCTAATACAGAATTTTGTAAGCAACCGGTAATAATGAGATCCATTTGTAATTATTAGGGTCTGTCTTGTCTCCTTTTTTGTGGAGTGGATGAATCAGTGCGCATCTCCATTCCCGTGGAATTTTCTCTGTACCTCATATTTCCAAGAGAGTTTCATGACTTTTCTTTGTAATATTTTGATCTGTTAGTTTCCAGATCTAGGCGATAGTGCCATCTTCGCTAGGGGCTCTGTTGTTCTTTAGTTTTTGTATAGCCTCCTCTGCCCTCTGTGATTGTAGGCGGTTCTAGTCTGGGTTTGGTAGTGTTTTCGTGAAGTGTAATTTTTCTTTGGGTTTCTCACATACGAGAAGTTTATCAAAGTATCCTTTAAGAATATTGCAATTCTTTTAGTGTTTGTTTCTAGAGCTCCATTTGTTCTTCCGAAGCAGATATTTGTAGGCTGATAACGCATTATATTTTCCCTGAATGTTCTGTAAAAATTTCTCGTATTATTTCTCGTATTATTTCTCTTAAAGTCTTCCTCGATTTCAATTAGTTTATGTTTGTCGTATGCCCTTTTCACTGTTCTAATATCTTTCGAGGATTGCTTTTGGACTTTGTGGAAATCCTGCCATGTTTCAGTTGTTCTGTTGCTGCTAAACTTCTTCCATGCCTTAACTCTTCGTTCAACTACCTGATCACAAGTTGCATTCTACCATCTATGTTTGCGTTTCCTGGGAGGCTGACCCCAACGCATTTCATTCTGAATTGTCTTCACCAGGTCTGTCCAATTCTTTGTTGTATTCTGGCTAATTTCTTCAATAATTTTGTCTTTGTTTATCTTTATGTATTCTGGATCCGGTCTTATAATTTTGTTCTGTGTTGTCTTTCTGTTCTTTGAAATTGGTCTAATATTTACTTGTAGCAAGTGATGGTCGGACTCTAAGAATTTTTGGCGAGTTCTGACATTTAGAATTTCACATGTTATGGCTACGTGGTCTATTTGGAATTCTCCACACATGTTTTTGGACGTTTTCCACGTTGTGAGTTTTCGTCTTGGTTTCTGAAATGGTGTCGACATAACTCTTAGGTTAAAATTTTGACAGTACTTTATGAAATGATCCCCGTTCTTGTATGTGCGTTTGTGTGCTGTGTATGGGCCTGTGATTTGCTTGTAGTTCTTCTCTTTGCCTAGTTGTGCATTGAAACTCCTAGTAGAATTTTGAGGTGTCTTTCTGGTATTTTGTTTGTCAGTTCTTATATGTCTTCCCAAAAGTATTCGACTTCTAGTGCTCTCTTCCTGTTGCGATCATTTGTAGGTGCATGTGCGTTGTTGATTGCGTATCTTTTATTCCCTGATTTGAAGGTTATTGTGGAGAGTCTTTCTGACACTGAACTGAAATCTATGATGCTATAACAGATTTATGTACTGCAAATCCTGTGCCGATATTCGTTTGGTGTTTCCCGCCTGACAGCAGGTTTTCCTTTGTATATCCTGTAGTTTTCCATCTTTAAATGGTTCTCGTCAATAGAACGCGTCTCTTGTATCGGGAGGATATTTATGCGAAATTTTTCTAGTACATCAGTAAGCTGTTTGAGTTTGCCTATCTGAACCAATGTACTGGTGTTGAGTGTGTGCCAATAAAATGTTTGCGATGAGGTTTCGAGAAGCTCCGACTTTTCTCTGTTTCACGATATATCACTATATATTCTGGTATACCGGCAGTGACGCGGTTCTGGTAGAATGAGAAATTCGAAACCCTGCTTCGATGAAAGACGAGCGAGAAAAGCTGAGTTGTAGGTTGTGTACCCGGGAACGACTTTGGAGAAGAAAAATAAGAAGCGAGCTAGAAACCGCGGGCAAGTCGCAGCCCAAACAAGTGACAGCTTTTCAACAGAACGGCGCGTGACTTGCGGATTGTGCAGAGACAATTGGGTTGTCCTTTCCAGTTAGCGGGCAGCGTCGCACCAAGGGACGGGGCCTTGGAGGAAAAAGTACCTAAGGCCGCGGTCTCGCTAGGGAGGAGTCATGGCCCTCGCAGTGCCTCGCCTTGCGCGGCATCACAGGGAGTTAAAATCAGGATGATTCAGATGTCCGACAGTTTTGTCTGGGAAAAAAAAATTAGCTAGACTTAATAAAATGATTAAGGCAGTGTGTAATACACCGAAGTGCCGAAGAAACTAGTATAGGCATGCCTATTCAAATGCAGAGACATGAAAAGAGGCAGAATACGGCGCTGCGGGCGGCAACGCGTGTGTAAGACAACAAGCGTCTGGCGCAGTTGTTAGATCGGTTACTACTGCTACAACGGCAGATTATCAAGATTTAAGTGAGTTTGAACGTGGTGTTATAGTCCGCGCAGCATCTCCTAGATAGCGATGAAGTGGTGATGTTCCCGTACTACCATTTTAAAGAGTGTACCGTGAATATCAGGAATCCGGTAAAAGATCAAAAAGACCCGAAAAAGATCCTGCAAGATCGGGCCAACGACGACTGAAGAGAATCGTTCAACGTTACGCCTCGCCTGGGCCCGTCAACACCGGCATTGCACTGTTGATGGCAGGAAACATGTTGCCTGCTCGGACGAGTCTCGTTTCAAGCTGTATCGCGCGGACGGACGTGTACGGGTATGGAGACAACCTCATGAATCCACGGACCCTTCATGTCAGCAGGGGAGTGTTCAAGCTGGTGGAGGTCCCATAATGGTGTGGGGCGTGTGCAGTTGGAGTGATATGGGACCCCTGATACGTCTAGATGCGACTCTGACAGGTGACACGTAGATAAGCATTCTGTCTTATCACCTGCATCCATTCATGTCCGTTGTGCATTCCGACGGACTTGGGAAATTCCAGCAGGACAATGCGACGCCCCATACGTCCATTCTTGCTACAGTGTTTCTCCAGCAACACTCTTCTGAGTTTAAAACCTTCCGCTGGCCACCAAACTCCCCAGACATCAACATTACTGGGCACATCTGGGATGTCAGGCAACGTGCTGTTCAGAAGGGATCTCCACCCCTCGTACTCTCACGGATTTATGGACCGCCCGGCAAGATTCATGATGTCAGTTCCTTCCAGCACTACTTGAGACATTAGTCGAGTCCATGCCACGTCGTGGTGTGGTACTTCTGCGTGCTCGCGGGGGTCATACACGATATTAAATAGATGTACCAGTTTCTTTGGCTTTCCTGCGTACAACAGCTCTGTGGGCTACCGAAATTTTTCCTTGCTATTTTACTTTTCGATGTATTTTTCTATGAATCAAAGTTTCTACGTAATTGTACTAATGTTTGTATGATGAAATGAAATGTTTCCTCACTCTGAAGTTAAATAAATGATAATTCTAAGCTCGTTGTAAGAGATACGCTGGCTTAGTCAGGTCGATGCGATATTGACAGAGAATATACTGAACTGGCAGTTGTATTATGGGGGCACAAGGGCGCCAGCAGTTGAGTTCAGTGCACAGCAGGACGTGGAAGAGTGTTGAGAGAGAGAGAGAGAGAGAGAGAGAGAGAGAGAGAGAGAGAGAGAGGCAGTCGAGTTGAGTCGCGTAGCTACTCTTGTTTGAGAAATGATTGTGATGCAGTGGTGTTGAAGTACATAATGGCTCGGCGTACATCTGGAGTAGACGGGCGGAGTACCGGGTGATCAAAAAGTCCGCATAAATTTGAAAACTTAATAAACCACGGCATAATGTAGATAGAGAGGTAAAAATTGACACACATGCTCTATGGGCTACCGAAATTTTTCCATGCTATTTTACTTTTCGATGTATTTTTCTATGAATCAAAGTTTCTACGTAATTGTACTAATGTTTGTATGATGAAATGAAATGTTTCCTCACTCTGAAGTTAAATAAATGATAATTCTAAGCTCGTTGTAAGAGATACGCTGGCTTAGTCAGGTCGATGCGATATTGACAGAGAATATACTGAACTGGCAGTTGTATTATGGGGGCACAAGGGCGCCAGCAGTTGAGTTCAGTGCACAGCAGGACGTGGAAGAGTGTTGAGAGAGAGAGAGAGAGAGAGAGAGAGAGAGAGAGAGAGAGAGAGAGGCAGTCGAGTTGAGTCGCGTAGCTACTCTTGTTTGAGAAATGATTGTGATGCAGTGGTGTTGAAGTACATAATGGCTCGGCGTACATCTGGAGTAGACGGACGGAGTACCGGGTGATCAAAAAGTCAATATAAATTTGAAAACTTAATAAAACACGGAATAATGTAGATAGAGAGGTAAAAATTGACACACATGCTTCGAATGATATGGGGTTTTATTAGAACAAAAAAAAGTATTGCTAGACGTGTGAAAGATCTCTTGCGCGCGTCGTTTGGTGATGATCGTGTGCTCAGCCGCCGCTTTCGTCATGTTTGGCCTCCCATGTCCCCAGACCTCAGTCCGTGCGATTATTGGCTTTGGGGTTAACTGAAGTCGCAAGTGTATCGTGATCGACCGACATATCTAGGGATGCTGAAAGACAACATCCGACGTCAATGCCTCTCCATAACTCCGGACATGCTTTACACAGTGCTGATCACAACATTATTCCTCGACTACAGCTATTGTTGAGGAATGATGGTGGACATATTGAGCATTTCCTGTGAAGAACATCATCTTTGCTTTGTGTTACTTTGTTATGCTAATTATTGCTATTCTGATCAGATGAAGCGCAATCTGTCGGACATTTTTTGAACGTTTGTATATGTTTGGTTCTAATAAAACCCCATGTCATTCCAAGCATGTGTGTCAAATTGTACCTCTCTATCTACATTGTTCCGTGATTTATTCGGTTTTGAAATTTATACTGACTTTTTGATCACCCGGTGTATGTCATTAAAATGGCACACTATAATCACCTCAAGAGGATGCAGATTAACATGAAGAGTATTGTAGACCCAGTTTCATTTGTTACGGAGCTACAAGAAGAAGAGTCTGTGCCACGCATTGTGAACGAACAATGCTTTAGAATGCTCCGACGACATCTCAACCTGAAGGAAGATCCAACTAAGTACTTGATCAGACTTGTATACGGCTATCCAGAGGCGTAGTTTATTTTGTATTTGAATAAAACCGAGTTATACTAAAGGCTTTACCTCCACTTTTAGCTAAGACAAAATACGTAAGTAGGATCCCTCCTATCCATCACTGACGACCCGAAAGGGTCCTAATGATTGATAAACCATTGCAGTGTTTTATGAAAGAAATGATAGCAAGAAAATTTCAATAATTTGCAAATCAATATTTAATGCAAGAGCTTCAATGTAGTAACGAGTAATTTCACAGACAGTGCTCAACAGAGTAAAATTCAGTAAAAGATATTTTTTGATGTACTTTTTTTTTCATGGGTAAATAAGTTTTCAATTTTATGCAACAGCAGTCAGTCAGAAATACGTGTTAACGCCTTGAGCCAATGATAATAGTAACTGCACAAAATGATTAGCAGTAATTGTTAACACTGATAAAAGTTGAAGTTACAGGAAACGAATGAGTTGGTAAAATCTTATCATGAACCTTGCCATAGTTTTACAATCGAAATTTGACTCTGCAAATTACGTGACTTTGTCACATAGGAAAATGATCACTGAATCACGTTATATCATTTCGATAAATTTTAAGCTAAATGACAACATTCAGCAAGGAATAAATATAAATACCTTTTCTTGGAAAATTAAAGGGAGTAAGCATTACTGTGAGTGGCGTCACGAGTTTCTGCATTTACCCAACTGCGATGAGGTTTTTTTGGTTTTGTGATTATTAATAATTACACTACTGGCCATTAAAATTGCTACACCACGAAGATAACGTGCTACAGACGGGACATTTAACCGACAGGAAGAAGATGCTGTGATATGCAAATGATTAGCTTTTCAGAGCATTCACACAAGGTTGGCGCCGGTGGTGACACCTACAACGTGTTGACATGAGGAAAGTTTCCAACCGATTTCTCATACACAAACAGCAGTTGACCGGCGTTGCCTGGTGAAACGTTGTTGTGATGCCTCGTGTAAGGAGGAGAAATGCGTACCATCACGTTTCCGAATTTGATAAAGGTCGGATTGTAGCCTATCACGATTGCGGTTTATCGTATCGCGATATTGCTGCTCGCGTTGGTCGAGATCCAATGACTGTTAACAGAATATGGAATCGGTGGGTTCAGGAGGGTAATACGGCAGGCATCTTATCCGCATGGTTGTAACGGATCGTGGAGTCACGTCTCGATACCTGAGTCAACAGATGGGGACGTTTGCAAGACAACAACGATATGCACGAACAGTTCGACGACGTTTGCAGTAGCATGGAGTATCAGCTCGGAGACCATGGCTGCGGTTACCTCTGACGCTGCATCGCAGACAGGAGCGCCTGCGATGGTGTATTCAACGACGAACCTGGGTGCACGAATGGCAAAACGTCGTTTTTTCGGATGGATCCAGGTTCTGTTAACAGCATCATGATGGTCGCACCCGTGTTTGGCGACATCGCGGTGAACGCACATTGGAAGCGTGTATTCATCATCGCCATCGCCATACTGATGTATCACCCGTCGTGATGGTATGGGCTGCCATTGGTTACACGTCTCGGTCACCTCTTGTTCGCATTGACGGCACTTTGAACAGTGGACGTTACATTTCAGATGTGTTACGACCCGTGGCTCTACCCTTCATTTGATCCCTGCGAAACCCTACATTTCAGCAGGATAATGCACGACCGCATTTTGCAGGTCCTGTACGGGCCTTTCTGGATACAGAAAATGCTCAACTGCTCTCCCTAGCCAGCACATTCTCCAGATCTCTCACCAATTGAAAACGTCTGGTCAATGGTGGCCGAGCAACTGGCTCGTCACAATACGCCAGTCACTACTCTTGATGAACTGTTGTATCGTGTTGAAGCTGCATGGGCAGCTGTACCTGTACAAGCCATGCAAGCTCTGTTTAACTCAATGCCCTGACGTATCAAGACCGTTATTACGGCCAGAGGTGGTTGTTCTGGGTACTGATTTCTCAGGATCTATGCACCCAAATTGCGTGAAAATGTAATCACATGTCAGTTCTAGTATAATATATTTGTCCAGTGAATACCCGTTGATCATCTGGATTTCTTCTTGGTGTACCAGTTTTAATGGCCAGTAGTGTACGTCGTTGCATATCATTGGGTGTAGTTGGAATGTCTTTGTACACAGCGTCTTTCGACTTTCACCGAAGAAAAAGTCTACGAGCGTCAAATAGAGGGATCGAGCCGGCCAAAGTACAGATCCTCTGCCTCCAAACCAACGATTTTGAAACAAGTGCTTCGTGCGCTAAGGGCTCGACAGCCACCATTTTGGTACCATAGGTTCCTCTCAGTCTGCTGAGGAACGTCTTCCAGCATCCGTGGAAGATGGTCTGTTAGGAGGCTGCGATTCTTGTGCACGTTCAGTGTCCCATCTATGAAAAATGGACCTATGACCTGATGGTTCAGTGTCCCATACCACTAGCTTACGCACTATGGACGATGACGTTCCGCCTGCCGAAGAACACGGGGATTTTCAACAGACGAGTAGCGCATGTTTCTGTGGTTTACCTGGCCGTGATTGGTAAGTGTGTCGTCACTAATCAAGGCAGGTGATACATCCGGAGTGTCCTGTCCTAATGGCCATGTGCAGAAGTTGACACGATTCTCATGGAAAATGGAAATGTCGTGTGGCCAGGGCCTCCCGTCGGGTAGACCGTTCGCCTGGTGCAGGTCTTTCGATTTGACGCCACTTCGGCGACCTGCGTGTCGATGGGGATGAAGTGATGATGATTAGGACAACACAACACCCAGTCCCTGAGCGGAGAAAATTTCCGACCCAGCCGGGAATCGAACCCGGGCCCTTAGGATTGACAGTCTGTCACGCTGACCACTCAGCTACCGGGGCGGACACGATTCTCATAATAATGAATGACGTTATAGGGATGAAACCTATGCCGATGGAGGATGCGTACGACACTTGCCTGAGTCGTACCACTTCCTCGTGTGATTGTGCGGGAGTTAACGGATCAACTGCAACAGCAGAAGGAACACTAATTTCACCTTCTTCTGTCGTCACATGTTTCCTACTGTTATGTTGTGTTTGTGTTGTACTACCATTTTCACGCGACTGGTTGAAGAGGATGATAAATAATTGCCGAGATGGTTGACGTCTATTGGGATACATTGCCGTATGCACCGTACAAGAACGAACTGCATTCTTTCTATACTCTCCACACACTGTTCAAATGGTTCAAATGGCTCTGAGCACTATGGCACTCAACATCTGAGGTCATCAGTCCCCTAGAACTGAGAACTAATTAAACCTAACTAACCTAAGGACATCACACACATCCATGCCCGAGGCAGGATTCGAACCTGCGACCGCAGCGGTCACGCGGTTCCACACTGAAGAGCTTAGAACCGCACGGCCACACCGGCCGGCCCCACACACTGTGGGCATTTAGCCTTTTCTGCGGTTGTAAATCCTATCGTCCACTCACGACCTACTGCCTCGACTGTCACGCACTTACTGCCTAGTAAGAGGTGTGTTTTTTTGTTTTTTTGTTTTTTTTTTTTTTTTAAGTAAGAACCGTTTTGAAATTAAAAAAGAGACGTGCTAAGATATCTCAATAATTTTATTTTTACATGAAAGCCTGTTCCTTAATCTACGCACTGACGCCATTACAGTCTGATTCTTCCTTGAGTACATCTACATCTACATTTATACTCCGCAAGCCACCCAACGGTGTGTGGCGGAGGGCACTTTACGTGCCACTGTCATTACCTCCCTTTCCTGTTCCAGTCGCGTATGGTTCGCGGGAAGAACGACTGCCGGAAAGCCTCCGTGCGCGCTCGAATCTCTCTAATTTTACATTCGTGGTCTCCTCTGGAGGTATAAGTAGGGGGAAGCAATATATTCGATACCTCATCCAGAAACGCACGCTCTCGAAACCTGGCGAGCAAGCTACACCGAGATGCAGAGCTCCTCTTTTGCAGAGTCTGCCACTTGAGTTTGCTAAACATCACGTAACACTATCACGCTTACCAAGTAACCCTGTGTTGTGTACTGAGTGTTTAAGACGCCTCCGATAATCGTGAGTCCCGCCGACTGTGAAGTACGGCCTGTTATAAGATGTCTTAGTGCTAAAGGCCTAAAAGCGGTCGATATTCATCGTGAGATCTGTGCAGTTTACGGATCAAACATTATGAGTGATGGAATGGTAAGAGAAAGAGGGTGAGAACATTTAAAAATGGCCTCTCAAATGTGCGTGATGAACAACGGAGTGGGCGTCCTTCTGTCGTTAATGATAGTTTGGTGCAGGAAGTGGACAATAAGGTGAGAGAAAACAGACGCTTTACGATCTCTTCCTTGCGGGATGACTCTCCCCTAATGTTTCTCGTAGTCTTTTGTATGATGGCATTGTGACCGAGCACTTGAATTACCGAAAATTGTGCGCACGTTGGGTACCGAAAATGTTGACGGATGTGCACAAAACCAAACGTTTAGTCAGTGCATTGACTTTCCTTGAGCGGTACCACAACGACGGTGATGATTTCTTATGCCAAAATGTTACGGGCGATGAAACAAGGGTGGCCTACGTCACACCAGAATCAGAGCAACAGTCCATGGAAGTTGAGCAAGGGCATCGTTTTAATGCAAGACAATGCCCGTCCGCATGTGGCGAATCAGACTGATGATCTCATCACATCTTTTCGATGGGAAACTCTGGATCATCCTCTGTACAGCTCCGATCTTGCGCCCAGTGACTACCATCTGTTCCTGCACTTGAAGAAACACCTGGGCGATCAGCGTCTTCAAGACGATGACGAATTCAAAACAGTGGTGATGCAGTGCTTAACAAGTCAGGCGGCAGACTTCTATGAGGAGGGTATTCAAAAACTGGTACAACGTTATTACAAGTGCCTCAATATTGACGGAAATTATATAGAAAAGAAGATTAAGGTACAGGCTTTCATGTAAAAATAAAATTATTGAGATATTTTAGCACGTCCTTTTTAATTTCAAAACGCTACTTACTTAAAAAAACACGCCTCGTAAGTTGCAGTTCACTCAAGCAACAGACAAGCACACTGTAAGCAAACATAACAACATCGTATCTAGTAACTACGCAGGCTGAATGGCGCAGACAGGTGACAGTGTGGAAACGAAATACGATATCTCGTGAACGACTAGAATCCTGTAACAAGCACTACTGTCGTTCTAATTTATCCTAATTTTACTTTGTTAATGTGAATAGGCACTGTTCCATAAAGTGTATTTTAGCAAAAAAATACAGTTTCTAAATATTAGTACAATCTGTTTCTTGGCTAACAATACGAGCTTCTGACTACCAATCCATTCTGTGAAAAACGCGCATCAATAGCACTTTCCATTGTCCCTATATCTGCGGTGCAAGTTTCAAGTTATAACCCTGTGTACTACACAGTCATCATTACTTAGCGGAATGAGATCTTTCCTCGTGAATCAATCTACTAGTGAAAACCTTAACGAAATTCCTGCTGTAGTTCGTGAGTTGAGCCCGAACAATACAGACAGAAGCCGCGGTAAGGGGCCTTTATATGCGAGCGTCACTCCAAATGAAATGCACACAATTTCTTTTAAAATCCATCTTTTATTCTGCATGTATGAAAGTTTTACAGTGTGTAGATACATCCTTTAGCAACAATATTTTCATTTCTCCACATTATTTCCATCCCTCTCAACTGTCTTATACCGTCTTGGAACCAGGGCCTGTATACCTGCACGGTAAAATTCTGGACCAACCTGTTGGAGCCACAGTTTGGCAGCGCGCACAAGGGAGTCGTCATCGTCAAACCTTGTTCCACGAAGAGAGTCTTTCAGTTTCCCAAAGAGATGATAGTAACATGGAGCCAGGGTAGGACTGTAAGGTGGGTGTTTCAGTGTTGTCCATCCGAGTTTTGCTATCGTTTCCAAGGTTTTTTGACTGACATGTGGCCATGCATTGTCTTGCAACAGCGAAACATCCTGCTTTTGCAGATATGGTCGAACAAAGCTTAGTAGAGGTTTCTTCAGTGTCGTCACATATGCATAAGAATTTATGGTGGTTCCACTTGGCACGATGTCCACAAGCAAGAGTCCTTCGGAATCGAAAAACACTGTAGCCATAACTTTTCCAGTAGAAGGTGTTGTTTTGAATTCTTTTTTCTTGGGTGAATTTGCATGATGCCACTCCATTGATTGCCTCTTCGTCTCTGGTGAAAAATGATGGAGCCATGTTTCATCACCTGTCACATTTCTTCCAAGAAATTTGTCTCCACCATTCTCGTACTGTTCCAAAAGTTCGGTGCATACCGTTTTTTTTTTTTTTCTTTGTGAGCCACTGTCAACATCCTGGGTAACCACCTGGCACAAACCTTTTTTAACGCCAACACTTTCGGTATTCTGCAAAGACTTGCTTCCCCTATCCCAACGTAGTGTGACAATTCGTTCACTGTGATGCGTCTGTCAGCAGTCACCAATTCGTTAACTCTCTGCACATTGTCTGGAGTGTGTGCAGTATAAGGGGTGCCACTGCAAGGACAATCCTCAATATTGGCGTGCCCGCTTTCATCACGTAACCTGCTTGCCCACCCACTAACTGTACTGCATCTCCAAACACCTTTTTCAACCTCTTGTGGATGTTTCCCACTGTCTCGTTTTCACAGTACAGGAATTCTGTGACAGCACGTTGCTTCTGACGAACGTCAAGTGTAGCAGTCATCTTGAAGACATGCTGTGACGGCGCCACTCACGGGAACAGGTTGAACTAAGTTTGAAAACACACTGTAAAACTTCCACACATGCAGAAGGAAAACTGTATTTTTACAAAAGTAGTGTGCATTTCTTTTGGAGTGACCCTCGTATATAGTTGATAGAGGGTTTGCTTGGTAGCTTTATAGCGTCTTTGGTGACAGGATGGGACCACCATTCTCATCAGAACTCGAAACAAATCCTCTGAAATTATGGGACCTAATCAAGAGATCAGCTCGTCCACAAAATCCTCTACCGGCCACACTTCCGCAGTTATAGACAGCTGTAGAGGCAGCATGGCTGAGTATTTATGCAGAGGACTGCCAACTACTTGTTGAGTACACGTCACGTCGAGTTGCTGCGCTATGCCGGACAAAAGGAGATCCAACGCGACATTAGGAGGTATCCCCATGCTTTCTGTCACCTCGGTGTATATTTCTGAGTATGAAACTTAACTAACATAATTGAAATTTCCTTTAAGTTTGGGAGGACATTTATATCGGTCTCCAGTCTCAAGAAAATGAATTATATGTAATGAACTCACCACCAACCACATCCTCAAGCAATACAGGGGAGTGAACTACGCAAAACATCCATTGCGCATCATAAATACAATACTGGCCATTCAAATTGCTACACCAAGAACAAATGCAGATGATAAATGGGTATTCATTGGACAAATATTACTAGAACTGACATGTGATTACATTTTCACACAATTTGGGTGCATAGATCCTGAGAAATCAGTACCCAGAACAACCACCTCTGGCCGTAATAACGGCCTTGATACGCCTGGGCATTGAGTCATACAGAGCTTGGATGGTGTGTACAGGTACAGCTGCCCATGCAGCTTCAACACGATACCACAGTTCAGCAAGAGTAATGACTGGCGTATTGTGACGAGCCAGTTGCTCGGCCACCATTGACCAGACGTTTTCAATTGGTGAGAGATTTGGAGAATGTGCTGGCCAGGGCAACAGTCGGACATTTTCTGTATTCAATAAGGCCCGTACAGGACCTGCAACATGCGGTCGTGCATTATCCTGTTGAAATATAGGGTTTCGCAGGGATCGAATGAAGGGTAGAGCCACGGGTCGTAACACATCTGAAATGTAACGTCCACTGTTCAAAGTGCCGTCAATGCGAACAAGAGGTGACCGAGACGTGTAACCAACGGCACTCCATACCACACCCCGCTGATACGCCAGTATGGCGATGACGAATATACGCTGCCAATCTGAGTTCACCGCGATGTCGCCAAACACGGATGCGACCATCATGATGCTGGATTCATCCGAAAAAACGACGATTTGCCATTCGTGCACCCAGGTTCGTCGTTGAGTACACCATCGCAGCCTCTCCTGTCTGTGAGGCAGCGCCAAGGGTAACCCCAGCCATGGTCTCCGAGCTGATAGTCCGTGCTGCTGCAAACGTCGTCGAACTGTTTGTGCAGATGGTTGTTGTCTTGCAAACGTCCCCATCTGTTGACTCAGGGATGGAGACGTGGCTGCACGATCCGTTACAGCCATGCGGATAAGGTGCCTGTCATCTCGACTGCTAGTGATACGAGGCCGGTTGGATCCAGCACGGCGCTCCGTATTACCCTCCAGAACGCACCGATTCCAAATTCTGCTAACAGTCATCGGATCTCGACCAACGCGAGCAGCAAAGTCGCGATACGATAAACCGCAATCGCGATAGGCTACAATCCGACCTTTATAAAAGTCGGAAACGTGATGGTACGCATTTCTCCTCCTTACACGAGGCATCACAACAACGTTTCACCAGGCAACGTCGGTCAACTGCTGTTTGTGTATGAGAAATCGGTTGGGAACTTTCCTCATGTCAGCACGTTGTAGGTGTCGCCACCGGCGCCAACCTTGTGTGAATGCTCTGAAATGCTAATCATTTGCATATCACAGCATCTTCTTCCTGTCGGTTAAATTTGGCGTCCGTAGCACGTCCTCTTCGTGGTGTAGAAATTTTAACGGCCAGTAGTGTAGTAAAATTATATCAGGCGTCATTGTTGAGTTATTATTACTATTATTAATATTATTGGCAGTGGTTGCAGTTCTGTTCATGATCATAACTGTCATACAGCAGTCGCTGTTTCGTAATTTCAAATTTACCTGAATCAAAAAATTTGTGAACATTTAAAATGTATGCTCACGAGCTGACACTGCCGAGACTATCACATTTGAGGCATTACCTGTCACCACGAACAACGCAGAGCCCGACGGGCTTCAGTTAACAACCGAAAACAGCGGCGTTTGCGTAGAATTGTCATTGCTAACAGACTGCGTGAAATAACCATAGAAATCAGTGTGGGACGTACGACGAACGTATCCGTTAGGGCACTACGGCGAACAATGGCGGTAGTAGTGAAGCAGCTTAAATCAATTAATAAAAGCAAGTTTTCTGGTCCAGACTGTATACCAATTAGGTTAGCTCTATACTTAACAATCATATACAACCGCTCGCTCGACGAAAGATCCGTACCCAAAGACTGGTAAGTTGCACAGGTCACACCAATATTCAAGAAAGGTAGTACGAGTAATCCACTAAATTACAGGCCCATATCGTTAACGTCGATATGCAGCAAGATTTTAGAACGTATATTGCGTTCGAACATTGTGAATTACCTCGAAGAGAACTGTCTATTGACCCACAGTCAACATGGGTTTAGAAAACATTGTTCCTGTGGAACACAACTAGCTCTTTATTCACATGAAGTGCTGAGTGCTGTTGACAAGGGATTTCAGATCGATTCCATATTTCTGGATTTCCGGAAGGCTTCTGACACTGTACCACACAAGCGGCTCGTAGTAAAATTGCGTCCTTTTGGGATATCGTCTCAGTTATGTGACTGGATTTGCGATTTCCTGTCAGAGAGGTCACAGTTCGTAGTAATTGATGGAGTAAAACGGAAGTGTTTTCTGGCGTTCCCCGAGGCAGTATTATAGGCCCTTTGCTGTTCCTCATCTATATAAACGATTTGGGAGACAATCTGAGCAGCAGTCTTCAGTTGTTTGCAGATGATGCTGTCACTTATCATCTAGCTAAGTCACCAGAAGATCAAAACAAACTGTAAAATGATTTAGAAAAGATATCTATATGCTGCGAAAACTTACAGGTCATCCACATGAATGCTAAAAAGAATCAATTAAACTTCTGTTACACGATAAATCAATCATATCTAAATTCAAATTACAACTACACTTATCCGTACTCTTTTGGAGTACTGCTGCGTGGTGTGGGATTCTTACCAGATAGAACTGACGGAGTACATCGGAAAAGTTCAAAGAAAGGCAGCACGTTTTGTATTACCGCGAAATATGGGAGAGAGTGTCACAGAAATGATACAGGATTTGAGCTGGAAATCATTTAAAAAAAAAAGGCGTTTTTCGTTGCGACGGAATCTTCTCACGAAATTCCAATCACCAACTTTCTCCTCCGAATGCGAAAATATTTTGTTGACACCGACCTACATAGGGAGGAACTATCACCAAGATATAATAAGGGAAATCAGAGCTGGTACGGAAAGATACAGGTGTTCATTCTTTCCGCGCGCTATACGAGATTGGAACAATAGACAATTGTGAAGATTGTGCGATGAACCCTCTGCCAGGCACTTAAATGTGATATGCAGAGTATCTATGTAGATGTAGATGCAGATGTAATGGGCTATGGCAGCAGACGACCGACGCGAGTGCCTTTGCTAACAACACGACATCGCCTGCAGCGTCTCTTCTGGACTTAGTGACCACACACTATGTGATCAAATGTATCCGGTCACCCTCCTCCCCCCCCCCCGCTCCCTCCGCCCTAAAAAGACGTTTTTCATGTTAGGTGCGTTGTGTTGCTACCTGCTACCAGGCACTCCATATCAGCTACCTCAGTAGTCATTAGACATCGTGAGAGACCAGAATGGGGCACTCCGCGGAACTCACGGAATTCGATCGTGGTCAGGTGATTGGGTGTCACTTGTGTCGTACGTCTGTACGCGAGATTTCCACACTCCTAAAGATCCCCAGGTCCACTGTTTCCGATGTGATAGCGAACTGCCTGCCGGGGTGGCCGAGAGGTTCTAGGCGCTACAGTCTACAGCCGCGCAACCGCCACGGTCGCAGGTTCGAATCCCACCTCGGGCAGGGATGTGTGTGATGTCCTTAGGTTAGTTACGTTTAAGTAGTTCTACGTTATAGGGGGCTGATGACCTCAGCAGTTAAGTCCCATAGTGGTCAGAGCCATTTGACCTTCTGATAGCGAAGTGGAAACGTGAAGGGACAAGTTCAGCACAAAAGCATACAGGCCGACCTCGTATGTTGGCTGACAGAGACCGCCGACAGTTGATGAGCGTCGTAGTATGTAATAGGCAGACATCTATCCAGTCCCTCACACAGGAATTCCAAACTGCATCAGAATCCACTGCAAGTACTACAACAGTTAGGCGGGAGGTGAGAAAACTTTGATTTCATGGTCGAGCGGCTGCTCATAAGCCACACATCACGCGGGTAAATGCCAAACAACGCCTCGCTTGGTGTAAAGAGCGTAAAAATTGGACGATTGAACAGTGGAATAACGTGGAGTGACGAGTCAGTAACAACTTGCACTGTACGTGCTTGAGCATTGTCCTACAAAATGATGGTCAGACCCTGCAGAAAGTGCCATCACTTCTGTCTCTAAGCTGGTCGTAGGTTGTGTTCCAAAAATGAACAACACAGAGTCAGAAGTGATGACACTTTGTGCACGACCTGACCATCAGTTTGTAGGACAAGGCTCAAGCACGTACAGTGCAACCTGTTACTGATTTGTTTGACTGATGTGGCTGTTAAGTGCTATACCACCTACTGCACTCCCCTGACTTAAGCCCTCGTGAGTTCAAGTCGATTTCTAAACTGAAGGAAACACCTTACGGTATTCGCTTCAGAACTGCTACAAATTCGTCGGGCAATAGACCGGGCCGCTCGAACTGTCACCACAACTGGCACTGCTAAGAGTATCCCACGACTTCCACATCGCTGGCAACGTGTGATACACAATGCTGATGACTACTTTGAAGGTCAGTAAAACTTTGAAACGCGTATATGTTTTGTACGAGCTGTAAATAAATGGTTGCCACTATTAAAGTTCCAACCGTCGTATAAAGAGAAAACTTAAATATTAACAGTTCATTCATACTTTACAAATGTCTGCAGCTCGTGGTCTCGCGGCCGCGTTCTCGCTTCCCGAGCACGGGGTCCCGGGTTCGATTCCGGGCGGGGTCAGGGATTTTCACCTGCCTCGACATGACTGGGTGTTTGTGTTGTCCTCATCATTTCATCATCATCATTCATGAAAGTGGCGAGACTGGACTGAGCAAAGATTGGGAATTTGTAGGGGCGCTCAAAACCGCGCAGTTGAGCGGCCCACAAACCAAACATCATCATACTTTACAATAAAAATACGAAATAGCTGGTCTGCTGCCAGTGGCTACATAGTATGCCTTTACCTGCTTGTAGTCCTTGAAAGCGGCCAAATTAAAGCGTAAAATAAAGTTCTTCAGCCTCAGTTTTCATCCTTTAGCACTGACTGTTTGTAATGGACAAATAGTGACACGTTCCTGGATTACAGCATGCTTTTCAAGTGGGGTTTCAAAAAAATTAGAATACAAGGGAATTATCGTAATATTCAGTCACTTTATACTTTTTGAGGATAGCAAAAAACAGTAGAGGGACTGAGTTTTCTTTTATTTGCATATTTAATTTAATGTTAGGACTCTTTGTATCTTCAAACTGAGGGAGTCAATGTTTATCAATCTAAGTTCGATTATATGTATGAGCGAGGTTTCTACGGCTGCTGCCGCCTCTCGCATCCCAGTCTCCATCGTTCACGGTCATTCCAGCCTCCTTCATTAAGACCTCTCGCCACCATTGCTTCGCTGACGTCGTGTTTCCAGCATCTCGTATGTCTACCGCGCTTTCTTCTTTGATGTGGAGCCCATTGCCATACCCGTTTTGGCCATCTCGTGTCTGGCATACGCTGTAAGTGACCATACCAAGCCGGCCGCGGTGGTCTAGCGGTTCTGGCGCTGCAGTCTGGAACCGCGGGACTGCTACGGTCCCAGGTTCGAATCCTGCCTCGGGCATGGGTGTGTGTGATGTCCTTAAGTTAGTTAGGTTTAAGTAGTTCTAAGTTCTAGGGGACTTATGACCTAAGATGTTGAGTCCCATAGTGCTCAGAGCCATTTTTTTGACCATACCAGACTTGGCGCTTCCTTTCTATGTAGTCTAGGATTGTGCTTTTGACATTCATAACCTCTCTGATCCTATCATTTCTAATATGGTCAAGTCTGGAGTATCCACAACTCCGTCTTGTCGATTTCTACGTTTTTTAAAGGAAATAATAGGAAAAAATGGAAAATCGGTTATTTCAGATATCGATTCTTTTGTGCGGTTTTAGCAGGCTGGTTAAACTGGCTTTGAAAAACCAAAAATAAAAACGATAGAACCGGAAACCCGTTGTATCAGCGATAACCGCCATCCCTACTGCACACCGGTTACTGCATACAAAGCGCTCACCTGTTGGCGCGAGGCGAGCAGCGGGTGTGACGTCACGACTGTAGGCGCGCCGCGTCGAGCCGACCTGTCCCGTGTGGAGGCGGCAGCGGCCGACGCCGCACTGGCAAGTGGCCGTCTGCTGTGCTCGCGGGGGCGCGGGGGCATGGAGGGGGCGGCAGTAAACGGAACCCCACGCCGCTCTGACGGCGCTGCGTGCGTTCCGGCTGCACCTGCATCTGGACAGCCACCAAGCACAACACGTCTCCCTACAGATGCGCAGCGGAGGGTACTCGGTACCAATGTTAGCGACTGACGGCTTAGACTTTGCTGATGGCCAGAGACCCGAATATACACTACTGGCCGTTGAAATTGCTACACCACGAAGATGATGTGCTACAGACGCGAAATTTAACTGACAGGAAGAAAATGCTGTGATATGCAAATGATCAGCTTTTCAGAGCATTCACACAAGGTTGGCGCCGGGGGCGACACCTACAGCGTGCTGACATGAGGAAAGTTTTCAACCGATTTCTCATACACAAACAGCAGTTGACCGGCGTTGTCTGGTGAAACGTTGTTGTGATGCCTCGTGTAAGGAGGAGAAATGCGTACCATCACGTTTCCGACTTTGATGAAGGTCGGATTGTAGCCTATCGCGATTGCGGTTTATCGTATCACGACACTGCTGCTCGCGTTGGTCGAGATCCAATGACTGTTAGCGGAATATGGAATCGGTGGGTTCAGGAAGGTAATAGGGAACGCCGTGCTGAATCCCAACGGCATCGCATCACTAGCAGTCGAGATGACAGGCATCTTATCTGCGTGGCTGCAACGGATCGTGCAGCCACGTCTCGATCCCCGAGTCGACAGATGGGGACGTTTGCAAGACCGTGGCTGCGTATACCCTTGACGCTGCATCACAGACAGGAGCGCCTGCTATGGTGTACTCGACGACGAACCTGTGTGCACGAATTTCAAATCGTCATTTTTTCGGATGAATCCAGATTCTGTTCACAGCATCATGATGGTCGCATCCGTGTTTGGCGACATCGCGGAGAACAAATATTGGAGCGTGTATTCGTCATCGCCATAGTAGCGTATCACCCGGCGTGATGGTATGGGGCGCTCTACTCTTCATTCTATCCCTGCGAAACCCTACATTTCAGCAGGATAATGCACGACCGCATGTTGCAGGTCCTGTACGGGCCTTTCTGGATACAGAAAATGTTCGACTGCTGCCATGACCAGCACATTCTCCAGATCTCTCACCAATTGAAAACGTCTGGTCAATGGTGGCCGAGCAACTGGATCGTCACAACACGCTAGTCACTACTGTTGATGAATTGTGGTATTGTGTTGAAGCTGCATGGACAGCTGTACCTGTAGACGCCATCCAAGCTCTGTTTGACTCAATGCCCAGGTGTATCAAGGTCCTTATTACGGCTAGAGGTGGCTGTTCTGGGTACTGATTTCTCAGGATCTATGCATCCAAATTGCGTGAAATGTAATCACATGTCAGTTCTAGTATAATATATTTGTCCAATGAATACCCGTTTACTATCTCCTCCAAACGTCTTTGAACTGTTCGTGCAGAAGGTTGTTGTCTTCCAAACGTCCCCATCTGTCGACTCAGAGATCGAGACGTGGCTGCACGATCCGTTGCAGCCATGCAGATAAGATGTCTGTCATCTCGACTGCTAGTGATACGATGCCGTTGGGATTCAGCAGGGCGTTCCGTATTACCCTCCTGAACCCACCGATTCCATATTCTGCTAACAGTCATTGGATCTCGACCAACGCGAGCAGCAGTGTCGTGATACGATAAACCGCAATCGCGATAGGCTACAATCCGACCTTTATCAATGTCTTAAACGTGATGGTACACATTTCTCCTCCTCACACGAGGCATCACAACAACGTTCCGCCGGGCAACGCCGGTCAACTGCTGTTTGTGAGATCGACAGAGAAAGAAAGTTTACTAAATGTTTGTAAATAAGTGCGCAGTTTTTTGGAACTCTGCAAGTGTTTATATTCTCATATACCGGAGGAACACATTCTGGGTAATTTGTGTGCAGTTAGTGACGCTATGTCAGGACACGCACACACTGTCTCTAACAGTAAACCTCACTGTCTTCAACATTTAAAATAGTATTATACCTCGTAATGAGTAGATTATGAAAGTATTTTAAATTTTTAGCTAATTATAGGAAGTACTGAAAATCAGTATTTTGCTGGCCCTCGAAGGCAATAGAGAGGCAACCTGCAACTCGTTTGGGTTCTGGTGTAGGGCTTTAGTGAAACAGATGAGAATTCCTCTTCGCCATATGGTGATCCAAGGATATGTACCATATTTTATTTCATGTTCATTTTAAATTATGCTTTGTGAAGTAGAAGAGACAACCATTTCTATATCCTGTGTTTCTAGTTTATTTTTATGCACTCCATAGTTGCTTTGGGAGATGTGGTCATAGATAAAAATACTGAGAAATCAGTACCCAGGACAACGAATTCTGGCACTAATAACGGCCTTGATACGCCTGGGCATTGAGTCAAACAGAGCTTGGATGGCGTGCACAGGTACAGCTGCCCATGCAGCTCCAACACAATACCACAATTCATCAACAGTAGTGACTAGCGTATTGTGACGATCCAGTTGCTCGGCCACCATTGACCAGACGTTTTCAATTGGTGAGAGATCTGGAGAATGTGCTGGCCAGGGCAGCAGTCGAACATTTTCTGTATCCAGAAAGGCCCGTACAGGACCTGCAACATGCGGTCGTGCATTATCCTGCTGAAATGTAGGGTTTCGCAGGGATAGAATGAAGGGTAGAGCCACGGATCGTAACACATCTGAAATGTAACGTCCACTGTTCAAAGTGCCGTCAATGCGAACGCCGGGTGATACACCAGTATGGCGATGACGAATACAGGCTTCCGATGTGCGTTCACCACGATGTCGCCAAACACGGATGCGACCATCATGATGCTGTAAACAGAACCTGGATTCATCCGAAAAAATGACGTTTTGCCATTCGTGCAGGTTCGTCGTCGAGTACATCATCGCAGGCGCTCCTGTCTGTGATGCACCGTCAGGGGTAACGGTCTCCGAGCTGATAGTCCATGCTGCTGCAAACGTCGTCGAACTGTTCGTGCAGATGGTTGTCGTCTTGCAAACGTCCCCATCTGTTGACTCAGGGATCGAGACGTGGCTGCACGATACGTTACAGCCGTGCGGATAAGATGCCTGTCATCTCGACTGCTAGTGATACGACGCCGTCGGGATCCAGCACGGCGTTCCGTATTACCCTCCTGAACCCACTGATTTCATATTCTGCTAACAGTCATTGGATCTCGACCACAATCTGACCTTTATCAAAGTCGGAAACGTGATGGTACGCATTTCTCATCCTTACACGAGGCATCACAATAACGCTTCACCAGGCAACACCGGTCAACTGCTGTCTGTGTATGAGAAATCGGTTGGAAACTTTCCTCATGTCCGCACGTTGTAGGTGTCGCCACCGGCGCCAACCTCGTGTGAATGCTCTGAAAAGCTAATCATTTGCGTATCACAGCATCGTCTTCCCGTCGCTTAAATTTCGCGTCTGCAGCACGTCATCTTCGTGGTGTAGCAATTTTAATGGCCAGTAGTGTAAATTATACACGTTGTTAGTCACACGTCCATATTTTCCTTTTAGTATTCTTTTTATTTGTGCAAAATTTATCACGTTTACGTGTATCGTGTAGCGGGTGATGCACCACGCAGCCCACAAAAAGACATGTCGTTTCGTGGATATATAACCATCCTGGAACATTTACATATGACGGAAATGTTTTGTGTCGTTCAGTCTCCGAGGAAAACTTTTCGTGCAAGGAAAAGTTTCAACTAGACCAGCATGTCAAGACAAGCCTTCATATCGTAGGAACGCAAAATAAAGGCTCACGACAACTTTTCACAGCGGCCAGTAGCAGTAGCAGGAATTAAAAACCTTCAAAGGTAACCAGAGAAATTACGTATTTTGGTTCGTCGTTTTTCATGTAATCATTTTACCTATTCTTTGTGCTTTATATGGGGCACTACTATTTTATTTTTGGGCTTTATTTGTCTGCATTGGTGTGTTTATGGCATTTTAATTACTATTTTTACGCGCTTTTGTTTTTCTAGAATGTGCCAGAAGTCGGTGATGCAGGCCTCCTGGGTACCCCTTGCCGCAATATACGCGACACCTTTAACTCAATTTATCATAGTAAGGTTTGTATGCGCCCCAACACGCTGTGCCGTGTGCGGCTCGTATCCCGGTTTTGTAAGCGTGGCCCTATCTTCTACTGCCACGGCGTAGCCGGCTGGTGTCCTCAAGGTATCATACGATAACAGTGAAAAAATTTTTTCCGCCACATACCTTGAGTATATCGGCTCTGCCTTCTATTCCAGTCTCGTATTGTTCGTCGAAAGAAAAATTGTCGGTATGCCTCTGTGCGGGATCTAATCTCTCTGATTTTATCCCCATGGTCTCTTCGCGAGATATACGTAGGAGGGAGCAATATACTGCTTGACTCCTCGATGAGGGTATTTTCTCGAAACTTTAACAAAACCCCGTACCGAGCTACTGAGCGTCTCTCCTGCAAAGTCTTCCACTGGAGTTCATCTATCATCTCTGTAACTCTTTCGCGATTACTAAACGATCCTGTAACGAAGCGCGCTGCTCTCCGTTGGATCTTCTCTATCTCTTCTGTCAACCCTATCGGGTACGGATCCCACACCGATGAGCAGTATTCAAGCAGTGGGCGAACAAGTATGCTGTAACCTACTTCCTTTGTTTTCGGACTCCATTTCCTTAGGATTCTTCCAATGAATCTGTCTGGCGTCTGCTTTACCGACGATTAATTTAAATGGTCATTCAATTTTAAATCACTCCTAAGTCCTACTCCCAGATAATTTATGGAATTAACTGCTTCCAGCTGCTGACCTGCTATATTGTAGATAAATGATAAAAGTTCTTTCTTTCTATGTATTCGCAGCACATTACACTTGTCTACATTGAGATTAATTGCCACTCCCTGCACCAATCGAAATAAGAACAAGTTTTTGTTAAAAGGTTCCTAAGAGTTTCCCTGTGTCTCCTAAGGATTTCGGTTTCGCTGTACTGACCCAGTTAAAGGAAACACTCTCCGTGTACATATAACTCGGCTTGTAGGCGGCGTATCAAGATGAAACATGCACTAGATTTTAAGTTAGACCTCCGACAATAAAACTGTGCAAACCGCATCTAATGTAATGCAGTGGTTTCTGCGTGGTTCCCGTACAAACATATGGACAAACAGATAAACAAAAATTAAAAAAAAATTGTTTTATCTTTTATTGCTGTTATAAATACACATCATATTACGTTTTCTTAAATATCTCATATGTACAGACTATGAACAGTTGCAATTTTATTGTATGTATTGATACTGTATACAGGGTGGAGAAAGATTGTCACGCAATTTTAACCCTGGTTAGCTGATCCCAGTATGAATCAAATTAGTAATGTTGTGTAGGTCGACAACGCATAATTTTTAAACTGCGGAAACTTGGCACAACGCGCTCCGATTGGCCGCGGGATTGCCATGTTGGCGGATGCTCTGGACAGCGCCTGCCAGAGACTGTGATGTATGCAAGGCTTCCCGCACGCTCGCTGGTAGCGCGCCGGCCTCCCACTCTGGGGGCGAAGCCGCCGGGCTCTCGACACATCCATTGTAGTTTCATGATAAGGCGTACCGGGAACAAGCCCGTCAACAGCTGTTACTTCGCGTACAGGAAGTCCTTTACAAATTGTCAGCCCTGGAAAGGGCCTTTTTTGTAGCTACGGTATTGCTTACTTAAAGTAGTGCTCGAACTGGCGACCCTCTGACGCAACACAGCCGGCCGGAGTGGCCGAGCGGTTCTAGGCGCTACAGTCTGGAACCGCGCGACCGCTACGGTCGCAGGTTCGAATCCTGCCTCGGGCATGGATGTGTGTGATGTCCTTAGGTTAGTTAGGTTTAAGTAGTTCTAAGTTCTAGGGGACTGATGACCACAGAAGTTAAGTCCCATAGTGCTCAGAGCCATTTTTTTTGACGCGACACAAGCTTGGTAACGTCGAACGGAGTTTTGCCGAACTCTTTCAAAGATTCCTGGCATTGCCTTCATGTGACTGGTGGCATGTTGAATGTGATCCAAAAATTCCTCTTCATTTCTAGGCGGTTCGCGTCCAGGTGGGTGAACTAGAATCTTGAAGAATCTCCAGTGAGCCGTGTGCGGCTCGCGTTGATGCCGTTCATAGCTTGGCATCTTGTAGTAGCGATAGTGGCGTCTCGTTTTCTTATAAGGGAACCTCCCCATCGCACCCCCCTCAGATTTAGTTATAAGTTGCCACAGTGGATAGGCCTTGAAAAACTGAACACAGATCGATCGAGAAAACAGGAAGAAGTTGTGTGGAACTATGAAAAAATAAGCAAAATGTACAAACTGAGTAGTCCGTGAGCAAGATAGGCAATATGAAGGACAATGTGAGCTCATGAGCGCCGTGGTCCCGTGGTTACCGTGACCAGCCGCAACACGAGAGGTTCTCGGTTCAAATCTTCCCTTGAGTGAAAAATTTAACTTTTTATTTTCAGTTTATGTGGCAAACTCTTATGTTTTCATCACTTTTTGGGAATGCTTATCACATCCACAAGAAAACCTAAATCGGGCAAGGTAGAAGAATCTTTTTACCCATTCGCCAAGTGTACTAGTTAGGTGGGTCGACAACATATTCCTGTCATGTGACGCACATGCTGTCACCAGTGTCGTATAGAATATATCAGACGTGTTTTTCTGTGGAGGAATCGATTGACCTATGACCTTACGATCAAATGTTTTCGGTTCCCATTGGAGAGGCACGTCCTTTCGTCAACTAATCGCACGGTTTTGCGGTGCGGTCGCAAAACACAGACACTAAACTTATTACAGTGAACGGAGACGTCAATGAACGAACGGACAGATCATAACTTTGCGAAAATAAAGAAAGTAAAATTTTCAGTCGAGGGAAGATTCGAACTAAAGACCTCTAGTTCCGCAGCTGCTCGCGCTAACCACGGGACCACGGCGCCCCTGAGCTCACAATGTCCTTAGTATTGCATATCTTGCAAATGGACTACTCAGTTTGTATATTTTGTTTATTTTTTCATAGTTCCACACAACTTCTTCCTGTTTTCTCGACTGATCTGTGTTTAGTTTTTCAAGGCCTATCCACTATGCCAACTTATAACTAAATCTGAGGGGGGTGCGATGGGGAGGTTCCCTTGTTAGTGTGTTCACTGGCACCACTACGTTTGCTCGCCTTGTCTGTCCGTGAGTGGCAGCAGCAGCGCTTTGGAGCGGCCTCTACTATTTCCGGGTCGCCGTGTGTCCTGGGGGTAGAGTTGGGACGGAGCAGTGGCGAGGGCCGGACAGCCAGTATTCGCCCGACTGCTGGCTACACACATCCACTGCCCGACAGAAGGATGTGGTTGCAAGAGTGCACGACCACGTCAAGGACCGGATTCAGCGAGTTGTGGTTGAATGAACCATGATAGTAGTGCAACTTTCACCCTTGTGTGTGTGTGTGTGTGTGTGTGTGTGTGTGTGTCCGTCCGCCCGCCCGTCGAAGTGCCATCGTGGCAAGAAGATGCCAGTCGACGATTTATACTGAGATCTTTCAGGTGCCTGATTTGAGTGGAGACGACCATTGGTTGATCGTTCAGTCGGTCGTCGCAACAGACGATGTGCATTTGGTTTTCCGACCGCTTCTGGCATCTCTGTGTTTGTGCCGACTTATACACTCCTGGAAATTGAAATAAGAACACCGTGAATTCATTGTCCCAGGAAGGGGAAACTTTATTGACACATTCCTGGGGTCAGATACATCACATGATCACACTTACAGAACCACAGGCACATAGACACAGGCAACAGAGCATGCACAATGTCGGCACTAGTACTGTGTATATCCACCTTTCGCAGCAATGCAGCCTGCTATTCTCCCATGGAGACGATCGTAGAGATGCTGGATGTAGTCCTGTGCAACGGCTTGCCATGCCATTTCCACCTGGCGCCTCAGTTGGACCAGCGTTCGTGCTGGACGTGCAGACCGCGTGAGACGACGCTTCATCCAGTCCCAAACATGCTCAATGGGGGACAGATCCGGAGATCTTGCTGGCCAGGGTAGTTGACTTACACCATCTAGAGCACGTTGGGTGGCACGGGATACATGCGGACGTGCATTGTCCTGTTGGAACAGCAAGTTCCCTTGCCGGTCTAGGAATGGTAGAACGATGGGTTCGATGACGGTTTGGATGTACCGTGCACTATTCAGTGTCCCCTCGACGATCACCAGTGGTGTACGGCCAGTGTAGGAGATCGCTCCCCACACCATGATGCCGGGTGTTGGCCCTGTGTGCCTCGGTCGTATGCAGTCCTGATTGTGGCGCTCACCTGCACGGCGCCAGACACGCATACGACCATCATTGGCACCAAGGCAGAAGCGACTCTCATCACTGAAGACGACACGTCTCCATTCGTCCCTCCATTCACGCCTGTCGCGACACCACTGGAGGCGGGCTGCACGATGTTGGGGCGTGAGCGGAAGACGGCCTAACGGTGTGCGGGACCGTAGCCCAGCTTCATGGAGACGGTTGCGAATGGTCCTCGCCGATAACCCAGGAGCAACAGTGTCCCTAATTTGCTGGGAAGTGGCGGTGCGGTCCCCTACGGCACTGCGTAGGATCCTACGGTCTTGGCGTGCATCCGTGCGTCGCTGCGGTCCGGTCCCAGGTCGACGGGCACGTGCACCTTCCGCCGACCACTGGCGACAACATCGATGTACTGTGGAGACCTCACGCCCCACGTGTTGAGCAATTCGGCGGTACGTCCACCCGGCCTCCCGCATGCCCACTATACGGCCTCGCTCAAAGTCTGTCAACTGCACATACGGTTCACGTCCACGCTGTCGCGGCATGCTACCAGTGTTAAAGACTGTGATGGAGCTCCGTATGCCACGGCAAACTGGCTGACACTGACGGCGGCGGTGCACAAATGCTGCGCAGCTAGCGCCATTCGACGGCCAACACCGCGGTTCCTGGTGTGTCCGCTGTGCCGTGCGTGTGATCATTGCTTGTACAGCCCTCTCGCAGTGTCCGGAGCAAGTATGGTGGGTCTGACACACCGGTGTCAATGTGTTCTTTTTTCCATTTCCAGGAGTGTAATTCGTCCATTATTTCACTGTGACTGGTTTTAGTATTGTTTGAGACATTGTGGAATTGTCTTCCCGGATCCGTGTGTATCATGTGGTTTCTAATGTCCAGCTATTTAAATGCTGCCTGCGTTCTGGTGTTGGTAGTTCGGCTTCAGACGGAGCAGCGAGGAAGTCCGCAGTGCGAGGGCAGGCCGGGACTGCTGGTGGCGCGCAGGCACTGTCGGATCGAGGGGCTGTAGCCGACGACCGACCCCTGGACATTTGAAGTTCAGTGAACCTTATTCAGTAGTGAATCCTCCACTATGGTGAGATCTCGCCATTTGTTGGTATGTTGCTGCTCGCAGCGAGTGGAGTGTTGTTTTTACTGCTTGATTTGTCGGTCAGTTGGTGTTATTCTATGTGGGTCGTAGTGTTTCCTTGTTGCTTCTGGTCGTTCTAATCTCCGAATTTTGAAGATGCAGTGCTCTCTGTCACTTCGCCCTCGCCTGAAATATTTTATCGTTGTACCGGTGTTCAAACATTAGGTGCATTTGCAAGACTGTTGGTTGGTGTTTAACCTGTCCCTAGTTGAGTTGTCAACCTGATAAGTGAACATAACTCTTGGCTGCCTGTCTCACCGCTTACACAGATGTAGTCACCTTCCTCAGGTCGAGCCAGGGAGCACTGTCTGTGGATCACTCCGTCTTACTCGGTCAAGTTCTCATAATTGTTTAAAAGTTACCCTAATGTTTTAATGTGTAACCCTCACTTGTAATTCAGGCCTTCAGCCGTTGTGTATTCTGAAATTGCTTGTGGCATTCAGCTGACGAATAATTTTGAAATTTTCTTGATCAGGCCTTCAGCCATTAATTGTGTGTAACATTGCTTCTGGCCTTCAGCCGACCAATAATTTGCAATTTTTCTTAATAAGACCTTCAGTCGTTACTATAGCTTGTTACAGTTTCTTGATTGTTTAAGAAGAAAATATCTTAGTATTTGTTAATGTGTAACTGCCTTCCTCACTTGTACGTCAGGTCTTCACATGTTGAGTATTCTGAAGCTGGGTGTGGCATCAGCAGAGAAAAATTTGAGTTTCCTCTTATTAAGGCCTTCAGCTGTCAGTGTAGTAAAATATTTTAAAATATTGTTGAGAGTTATTTTTTAAAATAAAGTGTAACTGATTAGGCCCCGTCCACACCATTTCCTGATTTCCCTAAATCCCACGTCTCACCTTCAGGAAAAAGTTCGATGCCGTGAGGTCTGGTGATTGCGGGGGCGATGTCCTACGAGCAACTCTGCCAATTACCAGTCCGTCGAAGAGTTCATTAAAATATCCGCACACCGCACAACTGTTATGTGCGGGCGCCAGCAGGCTGGGTAGAGTTTCTTGCAAAAAGTCAAGGTAATTTGCCCCCGTAATTCAAGGACGTAGATGAACTTGCCCAATCAGATAGTCAACCACAATGCCTGCCCAAATGTTGAGCGACAATCATTCCTGGTGTCTGTGGATGTACATGACATGAGGATTTCCCCTTGCTCAGTCATGGTTTCGAGTGTTGTAAAGGCCATCCCGATGGAAGGTGTACTTGTCAGTAAAAAACACAGTTTCGGGGAAGTCGGGATCTCATGCAAAACGTCACAGAAACCACCAGGAAAACCTTATTCTGTGTTCATAGCCCGCCACAGTATTTAGGTCTTGGACAGGGTGGAAAGTAAACAGATGCAGGCCATCATTCCTCAAAACCTCCCAGACTAACTGATGAATGACCCCCATGTCATGTCCAACTGCTAAAGTACTTGTTGTAGGTGCATCCCCAAAGAAGTGGAAAGAGAGCTTCAGAAAATGGAAGGGTGGAAAATAATAGAAAGAAGTTGTAGTTCATACAATAACACATTCAAAACGAAATGGGAGTATTGATTAGTTCTTGATTCAAGACATCTAAATAGATACTTAGAAAGAGAAACTGGGCATCCTGAAAGTATAGATGAAGTGCTTAACAAGTCAGAAAATGTAAGATATATGATTAGCCTTGACTTAACTTCTAGGTTTCATCAGACTGAACTGGAGAGAGATTCTAGAATGTACACTGCATTTTTGTTTGATGGAAAAAGTTTTCAGTACTGTGTTATACCATTTGGTTTAAATGTATCTGTAGCAGAATTTAATAGGGGATTAGACTTTGTTTTGGGTAAAGAACTCTTGGAAAAATTAATCATATGTGTGGATGACATTTTAGTGTCAAGCAAAACCTGGGAAGAGCATACACAAATTTTAAAGGAAATTGGAGAGAAAATGAGACAAAGGGGTATGCCATTAAAATTAGAAAAATGTTCATTTGCAATGAAACAATTGTATAAGTAAAAAAGGGATTTTACCTGATGGAGAAAAGATTGAAGCCATCGCAAAATTCCCAAAACCTGGGAATAAAATAGATTTGAAGTCATATTTTGGATTAGTGAACTTTGTCAAAAATATGTGAAAACACAAGCACTTAATGCACCATGTTTAAATAACCTGTTAAGAAAGAATGCAGTGTGGGATTGGTCTGATGAATGTCAATTAGCTTTTGAAGAAATTAAGAAAGAGCTGATAGAAAGTGAAATCCTTTATAGGCCTGATTTATCATTATCATTCTGCTTGATGACTGACAGTTTTGATTATGGTTTATGCGTACATTTGTTCCAAGAAAAGGAAATCAATGGGGAAATAGAACATCATTATATAGAATTTGCAAGTAGAAACTTACAAAACCATGAGAGAAATTATATGATTACAGAAGAGGAACTTTTGGCAATAGTATGGGGATTCAAAAAATTTAAAAATTATTTGTTTTGGCATGAAGTCAGTCTATACAGATCATAAAGCATTAATTTACATACAGGAATGTAAATTGTATCATGGGAGAATTACTGGGTGGTCAATGTTCTTACAACAGTTCAGGTATGCAGTTCATTTCATAAAATGAAAGGAAAATGTAATTGCTGATGCCCTGTCAAGAATGCCAGTGAGAAATGTAAATGACAGTGAAAATGATAGTGAAGGGAAGAATTTCAAAATTATGTACTTTAAAGATATGAAAGAAGAAAATGAAATTAGAAAAATCTGTAATCAATTGAGAAGATACCAAAATGGTGATGATCAGTGGTAGCTTGTTAAATGTGATTTAGGGAAGAAAGGTCTTCAGAAGGTACAAATGTACTACAAAGTCTTCAAAAGGTATTCTGTTTTATAGACAACCCAGACAGTGATGTATGGAAAGTTTGCTGGCCAGATTATCACATCAATACTTCGATAAAATATACGCAAAAAATTTCGGACACTGTGGTGCATTGAAATGTATTTAAAAAATCCAAGAATTTAAATGTTTTCATAACATGTCTAGGAAGGTTATGGCGTTACTTACCTGTTGTGATTGATGTCAGAGAACAAAAGTTAGTAACAAAACCAACAGCTGTCTTTTATACAAAATATGATACCTCAGAAACAGTTGGATTTAGTGGGAATAGATTTGTATGGCCAGCTTCTGAGAGGTAAAGGAGGGTTTCAGTATGTTTTTGTTATTGTAGATTTATTTTCAAAATACGTAAAATTTTATCCTTTAAAGAAAGCAACTAGCAATAAAATAGCAACCAAATTTGTGAAAGACTACTTGATTATAGTGGGTATACTAAAAGCAATTTTATCAGACAATGGGAGTCAGTTTACTTCAAAGGTTTGGAAGGAATTTGTAGAAGAAAATAATATCAGACATATCCTAATTTCACCTTATTCACCAAAATGTAGCCCAACTGAGCATTATATGATGGAAATTGGAAGATTATGTAGAGCTTACTGTCATAAAGATCATACTTACTGGTTAAATTATATCAGTGATTTTGAAGATATTATGAATAAATAGCCTGCAACATACTACCACAGGATACTCTCCTAACGGTATCATGTATGATAAAAAGCCACCTTACTTAATTAAAGAACTTAGAGTTTCCAGCATGTAAAAGCATAACAGCAGCTGAAAGAGAGGAAGTAGTTAGAAGAACCATGAATGACTATTACAAAAAAAGAAAGAAATGCCATGACAAACACATAAAAAACACGGAATACAAAGTTGGAGACCTAGTTTTTACAAAAAGTTACACCAAATCTAAAGCACTAAATAATGAAATTAAAAAAATCTTTGATATTTATTTAGGACCATTTGAAATTGTTCGAAACCCACATCCAAATGCACACAGACTTGTATATCCAAAGTCCAAAAGATTATGTGGACTTAGGAATGTTACACAGCTAAAATTGTACAGACAGCCTTAATTACCTATTTAGCATCATGATATTTCTTCTTTGATATTTGACACACCATCAGAAATTTATTTGAAATGGATCTTACATTACACAGTCAAGATCATACTGTATACTTTAGGAAACCCTAAAATGAGTACTTTAACCCAGTGAAAGTGAAAAAACTAATAGAAAGAAATTTATTCTCATCTGTTACCACTGAACATTTGAACATTTTTTTAAATTCTTATATCCATCATCAATTATGAATTAAAAAGTGATTTGAGGAGTTAAAATAGTTGAGACTACATTCTGTGCATTATACAGTCAAGGCAGAATCTGGGGGTAAAAATCCTCTCAGAAAACTTTTTTCAGTAATTTTGTGGTAAATTTAACAGGTAGGGGATCTGGAGTACCTTCATAGATACACCATGTGGCATACGGTGCCTTGCCCCAGCCAGTGATTTAATTTTTATTTTCTGGCATCACTCCTCCTCTACTATAGTAAGAGCAGTTAGGTTTCTGCTACTATCCTAGGGTATACAGTGTGCAAAATGTAAGACACAAGACTATATCTTGACCAGTCACTTAACTTACAGTGTGGGAAAAGAAAACATCAATTTCAATTTTTAGTAACCAGTATTTTCAAAATTGATATCCATTTCTCTTATTAAGATTCAACATGTAGTAGTTTGCCACTGTGTACTGGTAAAATATAAGAGTAAGAAAGATTTTTGTGATAAGAGGTGGTAAGATTTTATGCTGATTTTGTAAGCCATGCCTATGAAATGTAAGACAGGAGAACTTAATTTTGAAATGATATTGGATTATGACCAGAGATGTCTTTCTTATGGACATAAGTGCATGATAACTATGTATGTTACCATAGAAATTATTGAAATTCTGTAAGTCTCAGAGATGATGATGTTGTGGTAGCAGATTTGCAATGAAGTAGATTATACATTGATATTTGCAATTTTCATTTGAGGATGATGATGATGCGTATATGAATGTAATGGATGTTTAGGTATGTTAGGACATGATATTGGGACACTCAATTTTCTGCTGAAGTTTAATTTCTTTGACTAAGGAATACCTGGTGGTTTTTGATAAGGATGATTTAAACATATATTATGTATAGATGTATAACCATATTGTCATGATACATTACTTACTTTTGTTTCATTTTGTTGTGTGTTGGAATCCAAATTGGTGAACATATACTGATTTATAAACATATTCTGTCATAATATATTATTCATTTACATTTTAGTTTGTAGTATGTTAGCACTCATGTGAAGGAAAAATTAACAACTGTGTTGCATTAATGTTACTTAAGTAATCCATTAATTAATGTTTGAATTATTGTAAAGCTAGGAAAGAAGTGTTGAAGGTGTCTTGACAAATGAAATATAAAGAAATTGGTCATTGGTCAGAGATTTCATTCTTTGCATATAGGGTAAATAATGTTAACTGTTAAAGAACCAAATTTCAAGAAATTTCTTGTTTTATAAAGTGTAGTACCATATTATAATAATGTATTTGATGAACCAAAAAAGACCTTGAAACAGTCTGTGTACTGTGACTCAATCAATATTTGTACATGTAGTCCAAGTGGACTCTGTGGATAATTGTCTTTTAGTCAGGCCCAGATGGCAATGTGTGGAAGTGTGATTATTCAGTAACATATGTGAATATTAGTGTAAAGTGCAGAGACTAGTGCAATAGCACTTGAGAATTTTGTACCAGTTATGTAATTTGAAATCCAATGTTACAATTTTACTTCATGTAGTTACTAAGAATATATTTTTAGTTATATGTTATCAAAGAACAAATTAAAATTGCAAAATGAGATTTAAGACAGGCAATATATAAATATGGTCAGTTGGAATTTTGCTGAATTTAACAATTCTGTTCAAAACAATCAATTACATGAAATATTCTGGTCTAATGCTGTGCACTACTAAGAACAACTTGGTGCATCTGCCTACAATCTAATATGGATTTTGAGTATTGTAGTATCAAATACTAATGCTTGTTCCACAATGCATCGACAGTATTGAGAAAGAGTTATATATACACCAGTGTCTCCATTGCACTGAGGAGAAACTGGAGGCTCTAATGACTGACATAATTATTCAGAAACAAGACAAATTCAGCTAACTTTCAGTAGATAATATTCCTGATTGAAATAAATTTACCTCATATTCATGCTTAAATACAAGCTACAGACAATCCTGTGAATTAACTTGTTCTTTCTTTGTGCTATTGATCAATTTTTTGTCTGATCTAGTTGAAACTGATACAAAATGATTTATGATAATCTTACATATTTAATTGAAAACATAGTTTGAAGTTCATTGTGATATATGTGTACACTTCATTTTGGAGATCAAGCAGAAATCTGATCTCATATCATACGTAAATTGCTAATCCATCCAATTGATTGTAAAATGAGTACTGTTACGTAGATACGCCAGAAAAGGTTTTGTTCAACTTTTAGTTGCACAAATCCTTTTGGGGGTTGTTGAGACTTAACAGTCCTTTGAAACCCATTTAAAATAAACAGGAATCACTCATGTAAACAAAAGGTGGATCTGTGCTTGTAGAATTATTGCAATGAAACTGGTTACTAAATTATAATTGTATTGAAGTTTATAGGTCCTATAACTGACAGGAACATTTTCTGAACCATGTATCATTTGTATGTTATAAAAATAGTAAAAGTATTTTTAATTTTACATATTTTGAGTATTTTCACACTCCTAAAATGTTAAATGCTTGAAAATCCATATGTGTATTTGATCTATAAGAACCAGTGCAACTGTTGATGTTGTTGTTGTGGTCCTCAGTCCTGAGACTGGTTTGATGCAGCTCTCCATGCTACTCTATCCTGCGCAAGCTTCTTCATCTCCCAGTACCTACTGCAACCTACTTCTGAATCTGCTTAGTGTATTCATCCCTTGGTCTCCCTCTACGATTTTTACCCTCCACGCTGCCCTCCAATGCTAAATTTGTGATCCCTTGATGCCTCAAAACATGTCCTACCAACGAATCCCTTCTTCTAGTCAAGTTGTGCCACAAACTTCTCTTCTCCCCAATCCTATTCAATACCTCCTCATTAGTTACGTGATCTACCCACCTTATCTTCAGCATTCTTCTGTAGCACCACATTTTGAAAGCTTCTATTCTCTTCTTGTCCAAACTAGTTATCGTCCATGTTTCACTTCCATACATGGCTACACTCCATACAAATAATTTCAGAAACGACTTCCTGACACTTAAATCTATACTCGATGTTAACAAATTTCTCTTCTTCAGAAACGATTTCCTTACCATTGCCAGTCTACTTTTTATATCCTCTCTACTTTGACCATCATCAGTTATTTTACTCCCTAAATAGCAAAATTCCTTTACTACTTTAAGTGTCTCATTTCCTAATCTAATTCCCTCAGCATCACCCGATTTAATTTGACTACATTCCATTATCCTTGTTTTGCTTTTGTCGATGTTCATCTTATATCCTCCTTTCAAGACACTGTCCATTCCATTCAACTGCTCTTCCAAGTCCTTTGCTGTCTCTGTCAGAATTACAATGTCATCGGCGAACCTCAAAGTTTTTACTTCTTCTCCATGAATTTTAATACCTACTCCGAATTTTTCTTTTGTTTCCTTTACTGCTTGCTCAATATACAGATTGAATAACATTGGGGACGGGCTACAACCCTGTCTCACTCCTTTCCCAACCACTGCTTCCCTTTCATGCCCCTCGACTCTTATAACTGCCATCTGGTTTCTGTACAAATTGTAAATAGCCTTTCGCTCCCTGTATTTTACCCCTGCCACCTTCAGAATTTGAAAGAGAGTATTCCAGTTAACATTGTCAAAAGCTTTCTCTAAGTCTACAAATGCTAGAAACGTAGGTTTGCCTTTTCTTAATCTTTCTTCTAAGATAAGTCGTAAGGTTAGTATTGCCTCACGTGTTCCAACATTTCTACGGAATCCAAACTGATCTTCCCCGAGGTCTGCTTCTACCAGTTTTTCCATTCGTCTGTAAAGAATTCGCGTTAGTATTTTGCAGCTGTGACTTATTAAACTGATAGTTCGGTAATTTTCACATCTGTCAACACCTGCTTTCTTTGGGATTGGAATTATTATATTCTTCTTGAAGTCTGAGGGTATTTCGCCTGTCTCATACATCTTGCTCACCAGATGGTAGAGTTTTGTCATGACTGGCTCTCCCAAGGCCATCAGTAGTTCTAATGGAATGTTGTCTAAAGCTGCATGTCCTCGGGAAAAATTATGGCTGTAGTTTCCCCTTGCTTTCAGCCGTTCGCGGTACCAACACAGCAAAGCCGTTTTGGTTAATGTTACAAAGCCAGATCAGTCAATCATCCAGACTGTTGCCCCTGCAACTACTGAAAAGGCTGCTGCCCCTCTTCAGGAACCACACGTTTGTCTGGCCTCTCAACAGATACCCCTCCGTTGTGGTTGCACCTACGGTATGGCCATCTGTATCGCTGAGGCACGCAAGCCTCCCCACCAACGGCAATGTCCATGGTTCATGGGGGGGGGGGGGGGGGGCAACATATGTCATTAATTTTGAGGGAACAGTTTTAATTGTAATTTTATTAAAAAAACTCTTTATAACAATATCAAGGATTGTTTGGAATTATATATAAAGGGGCAGCCATGTTGGCTTTTTACGTCAGTGTCTTATGAGATTTTGTGTAATTGCTTATGTTAGTACTGTAAGCACATCAGTATTTTTGAGTTTTGCCTCTGGGCTTCAATGGACCATTACATCTCACATGGCACTAGTTTCTGAATTTATTTAGAATTGTGATTTTGTCTGTGAGTATTGTGCTTGTTTCACAAACAGTTTGATGATGGAGTGTACAAAGTAGCAGACTGTAGTGCTGACATTGCTATACCAGGCGGAGGAGTGCTCGTGGAATGTATGAATCATGGGGCAGGTTTGGTCACTTCATGTGCAGTCCTGATAGAGATAAAGTGGTACAGTAGCAAGAACTTGAGCACTGGGGCTACCACTGTATACATAATTTGTTTTTCAGTGTCTGTGGTTTCTGGACGATGTATCTGAATCTAAGGAAACACACACTGTATACAAAGTAGTTCTCAATTTTATGCTTACCTGTCATTATTTGTGTTTTTCACTGCTCAGCAGCAGTCACAAAAATTTATTTTGCCACACTATGCGTCCTTGCAGGCTCAAAAAATATTTTACAAACTCATTGTCAAATTGTTTTTTTGTTTCAGTTAACTTCCCACGGTATATTCTAAAAGTGGTACAGTAAAAATAGAGTAAAAATACAGTAAAAATAGATGCATTGTCATCTCGTATCTCTGTGACTGTGGAATTTTAATTGTTTGTGAATCATGTGAACCCCTTCCTGCTGCCTTTTGCCTAAAGATGTTATGACACAGTGATAAGTGTGGCAGACCATATCTTCTCATCTTCTCAGGTTGCAACAGCCTAAGTTTTCAGAGGATATGAAAACAGAATCAATAATGCCAAATGTTTCCCACAACATTTTTTATTCTCTAGACAGTCAGTGACTGAAAACCATATGAGTAGGTATGGTTTCACAATATTTTTCACTAACCAAAAAGTGTTGTCATCTAGAAAAACATTTGGTAGTGACTTTGTCTGTGCATGGTACTACATCCATCCCTTCAGGTAGGCATTCGTGTTGTGCGAAATCCAGTTTTCAGTCTTTAACACTTTCGCTACGGCATCAGTGCAGGTGTGCAACTCTCCAGTGCGGCCCGGCAAGTGCGAGTGCGGGCTGGTAACGCTTGAGTGTGGGCCGGTAACACTCTGAAACAGCAGGTACTGCTCGGAGCCGACTCTCCTAAGCACACCTGAGCTACAGGCTGACGTCAAGACCTGTAGGATCATGTTCTATACTGACCTAATGACACCTTAGATGCATTACTTCAAATAGGCTCCAACTGTCTTGTGGTCATGTTTTAAAGTCTGTTTGCTATCTGACACCTGTAGGGGTCACAGGTGTCATTCAGATGCTTGTGATTTGTTGATAATGTAACAAAAAATACAATTTGGAATCCAAAACACATATTCTTAATAAGGAAAAAGGAAACTGTATTCATTTGAAATTATATTTATCTTAAATGCGCATTTTTAAGATTGATAGAGATCGTCAATTTAATAACATGTTTGCTCCTGGTGTGAGAGCATTAGCCACCTACATTTATCATAGACACCCACCCAGGGAACACCCGGATGTGTAGAAATTAGTAAGCGAAACACTTTTCCAGCTGCTTTTCACATTGGAAGGTCCGTTAACTATCATTATTAACAATATACGTTTGACAACTGACCACACAAAACAAAAGTTTACAGGCTTTGATACTAGCTTAGACACTGCAACTAGACTGAGTAATCCGACAGTGAGCTCGTGGCTTGTTGTGACACTTATAAGCTTCAGCCGCAGCGAAAGTGTTAAGTAGTTCACTTGTAGACACATCCTTGACTGCATTTTCATTATGAACCTCTTCCTTGAGAGTCAATATATATATACAAAATGTTGTAGCTGAACAGTACCAAATAATGATTTTGTGACTGAATAATTTTCTCAGCCTGCTGACAGAATAGTGTATGACTGTTTGCTTCTATCTATTGTTCCCACACAATGGGTGAAGTATCTGTAGGAACATACATACAATTTCGTGCTACTCATTTTTAGTTGACAGGATCTGAAAGAAACATATTTCATATTGGGTTTTGTAAAGTTTGAGAGTAAGTTACAAAACAAAGGAAATTGCTGGCTCTTCTGCTGCATTATTTCCCCCACAGAAAAGCTATAACAATGTGGATGGGAAATGACATGTGTACAGTGATACTGCCCAACTTTTGATGAAAATGTTGGAGAAATACAAGAATAGAGAAACTGATTAGTGCAGCCTCTCTGGAAAATATGTGGCATGCAAAGTGAGAGGCCTTGCACAAATACAGAAGGCAGTTACTTAATAAAAGTTGAGCAAGATTTTGTACATAGCAGAACTAGACTTGTACAGAAATATGAAGTTTTCAGTGTATGTCAGAGTGGCAGCAACAAGTATTGATTTCCCATCACATTCATAAGCAACACAGAGATTGAAGTTGTGCTGATTATGTTATGTGCTCCAAAAACTTCAGATATTATTTGACATACCACTTGCTCCAAATGTGAAGCAAATATGCAAGGCTCTAAAATTTTGTCCCACTATAGCAGGTTATTTCCACTACTTTTTCTATAGTGTTTTCTTCTACCATTAATGGCGCCTTTCTCTTCATTTACATGAACCCATGAGCGTGCTTGCTAACACTCACCATCTGGCCCTGCCGTCACAAACCCAGAAACTGTCCAGCCTATGATGCATCATTATAGTCTAGGGTGCTAGTGAACTGGAATTGAAAATGATTTTTGTCATCAGTAACAGCACAATATTTTTGTTAGTAGTTAGTTTTGTAATGGAAAAAAATAAAAGGTATTTGTATGATGCATGCTAGAAATTGAAAGTAATAGCATATTCTGAAGAACATGTAAAAACAGTAGCTGAGTGCATTAGCCCTCCACCATCAGGAGAAAAAGCCATTTGTGATTGACGAGCTAGTAAAGAACTGAAAAAAAGAGGAAGACTAAATGTGCAAATAGAGGACTGAATGTAAAATGGCCAAAACTAGAAAGTGATGTTCAGAAATGGATCCAAGGCCATGGTCAAAATGATGTTGGAATTAATACGAGGTGCATTCAAGTTCCAAGGCCTCCGATTTTTTTTCTAATTAACTACTCACCCGAAATCGATGAAACTGGCGTTACTTCTCGACGTAATCGCCCTGCAGACGTGCACATTTTTCACAACGCTGACGCCATGATTACATGGCAGCGGCAAAGGCTTCTTTAGGAGTCTGTCTTGACCACTGGAAAATCGCTGAGGCAATAGCAGCACGGCTGCTGAATGTGCGGCCACGGAGAGTGTCTTTCATTGTTGGAAAAAGCCAAAAGTCACTAGGAGCCAGGTCAGGTGAGTAGGGAGCATGAGGAATCACTTCAAAGTTGTTATCACGAAGAAACTGTTGCGTAACGTTAGCTCGATGTGCGGGTGTGTTGTCTTGGTGAAACAGCACACGCGCAGCCCTTCCCGGACGTTTTTGTTGCAGTGCAGGAAGGAATTTGTTCTTCAAAACGTTTTCGTAGGATACACCTGTTACCGTAGTGCCCTTTGGAACGCTATGGGTAAGGATTACGCCCTCGCTGTCCCAGAACATTCAGCACTGGCAGTTACCTGAAATTTTTTTGGTGGCGGTGAATCTGTGTGCTTCCATTGAGCTGACCGGCGCTTTGTTTCTGGATTGAAAAATGGCATCCACGTCTCATCCATCGTCACAACCAACGAAAAGAAAGTCCCATTCATGCTGTCGTTGCGCGTCAACATTGCTTGGCAACATGTCACACAGGCAGCCATGTGGTCATCCGTCAGCATTCGTGGCACCCACCTGGATGACACATTTCTCATTTTCAGATCGTCATGCAGGATTGTGTGCACAGAACCCGGAGAAATGCCAACTCTGGAGGCTATCTGTTCAACAGTCATTCGGCGATCCCCCAAAACAATTCTCTCCACTTTCTCTATCATGTCGCCAGACCGGCTTGTGCGAGGCCGAGGTTGTTTCGGTTTGTTGTCACACGATGTTCTGCCTTCATTAAACTGTTGCACCCACGAACGCACTTTCACCACATCCATAACTCCATCACCACATGTCTCCTTCAACTGCGATGAATTTCAATTGGTTTCACACCACACAAATTCAGAAAACGAATGATTGCACGCTATTCAAGTAAGGAAAACGTCGCCATTTTAAGTATTTAAAACAGTTCTCATTCTCGCCGCTGGCGGTAAAATTCCATCTGCCGTACGGTGCTGCCATCTCTGGGATGTACTGACGATGAATGCGGCCTCATTTTAAAACAATGTGCATGTTTCTATCTCTTTCCAGTCCGGAGAAAAAAAATTGAAGGCCTTAGAACTTGAATGCACCTCGTACAAAAATGATTCAAATACATGCTCATAAGCTAGCACTGCAGTTGGTTGGTGCTATTCAGGTTTATGAAGCATCATGGACTTAGCATGTGAACCAAAACCAAAATATCTCAGAAAATGCCACAAGAGAATGAAGGGAAAATATTAGGTTCACATTGCTCTATTATTCAACATTAAAAGAAAACCAGCGTGGATCTAAGCCAAATAACAAATATGGATGAAATTCCTCTAACATTTGATATACTGAATGTTGCCATGAAAGGTGCTAAAACTATAGTTATAAAAACAAGTGGACATGAAAAATGCAGTACACTGTTGTCCTTTCATGTTGTGCTGATGGTACTAAACTTAATCCAGTGATCATTTTCAAGTGCAAAACAACACCAAAACTTTCTGAAATACTGCCAGGTGTTGTTCACATACATGGCAATGGTCTGTGGTTGAGGCTGGTATGAAATTATGGATTAACAGAATATGAGAGAGAAGAAAAGGTGTTTTATTGAAGAAGAGTTCTCTTCTTGTGCTAGATCAGTTTAGTAGTCATTAAAAAATTCTGTGAAAGAGCAATTGAGACAGGGAAATACCAAGCTTGCTGTTATTCTGGGAGGACTTACTTCACAATTTCAATCTCTTGATGTCTCAATAAACTAACTATTTGATGTGTATATGAGAGAGGAATAGAACAAATGATAATGGATGAAATCCAATAAGAATTCTCACCAAAGGGAGCTTTAAAATAATCTACACTCCAACAAGTGTGTCAGTGGATAAAAAGGTCTTGGTTTAGAGTGAGAGAAGACATTATTGTTAAATCTTTCAAGAAGTGCAGCATAAGTTACGCTTTCATTGGCAGTGAAGACCTTCTTATATATGAAGAGGACAATGTTGACTACAAACAGGGAGGAGGAGAAAGTTAAGATGACAATTTTGAGGGATTTTAAAGGTTCATTTTACAAACTAAGACTTTTTAGGCTGGGTTTACAATTTTATAATAAAAACAGTAAAAATGTTATTTTTTAAAAAAATGGCTTAAAAATTAAGGATCATTTTATAGTTTGCAACATCTTATAGTCCATAAAGTACAGTAGCAGCAAAGATAGTAATACAGTCTGTATAAAAATTGGTGCACATATGGATCTGTTTAAAATGTAAAATGACAAAGATTTCCTTCAGTTTGCACACCAGAAATTATTGCAGACATTTGCCAAAGAACTATTCAGAACCAAAAGAAGTCTACACTTAAACTGACCTAACAGGCACATTTAACAAGGAGGAGTTGCCAACAGATATTTAAAAGTCTTAATTTGAAGCCATATCACATGGTGCTTGTGCAGCAATTATGGGAGGATGACAGTCAGAAACATGTAGATTACTGCATGTGACTTTTGAATAACATCAACAATGGTCTGTTAGGCCTTTTCCATTACATCATGAATGATGATGCATGCTTTCATCTTTCTCATCAAGTGAATTCACAGAAAATGAGATATTGAGAAATGGAGAAACCTAACATTGTATGTCAGCAACCATTCCATGATGAAAGAATCAGTGTTTATTGTGGCCTAACATGAACGTGCATCACTGGACTGATATTTTGACCCTATCCTCTATATGGTTGCACATATGGAAATTTTTGATACATTTTGTGCTCAGCTCACTGAATGTGAATGATAATACTGCTGCTTCCTATAAGATGGTGCAACATGCCAAACATCTAAGGAATCTCTGGAATGAGTCCATGATGTCTTCACTGAGGAATGAACTGTCAGCAAACATTTATGGCCACTATGTTTGCAGGATCTAACAACATGTAATTTATTTCCTGTGGGGACACTTGAAGAGGAACTGAAAGACATCATCAGTCATGAAATTGCTACCAACAATACCCAAATTTTACTTCAGGTGTATCTGAATATGCTGAGACGTGCACAGTTGAGAATTGATGTTTAAGGGAGTTACTTTCAATATCTTCTGTAAATTCTTATTTTTCATAAATAAACGGTAAGTTCATTTCAGCTCTTTGTTTCTGTAATTTCATTGCATTTCCTTTACACTTACATGGCCTAGATTTATCTGCACCACCCTTTATATCATCACTCCTTTCACATGTGCCCTGTCTTTTATTGTGTAGGAAATGTCTGTGACTGGACTGTGGTAGGAGATGTTGAGTGGGTGTATGGTAAAGGTCTTGCACCTGGGCAGAGAGAAAGGGAATGATCCAGGAGGTGCAGGATTGGGATTAGGGTTGGAATAGTGATGTACAAGGATGTTGTGTTGGTTCATTTATTTATGAATTCAGGTGTTTATTCATGACTTTGCATGCATATTATGGATCACACATGTTTTTTATGGTTATGAATGTCAATTTGTGATTAAACATAGTGCACCCACTACTTTCAGCCTCTTTAAAACAGTCTCTCAACTTCCTACATACCTCTCTATAGTTTAAAACACTTCTACTCTAAGTATTATCATTTTTAATTCTGACACTTTTTAACAAATTTTCAGTCACTCTTTTTGACTCCTTTCTATCCAACCATGAATTCCTACTCATTCTAGCTATGCCATTTCCAAAAACTCTCCTTGGCTTCTTGCTCTGATTAGAGGACCCTCCACTGTGTAGTGCTTGTGGTGTACAGATCATTGTGCGCCACATTTTACTAGACCAGAAGGCTGTGGCATATTTGTGGCAGATTTCTCCCTATTTTAAGTGATGCTACAACAAATGTGGATAGAGTTTTAAGGTTTTTTAATCTGTCCAGCTTGCTTTTATAGTAATCAGAATCAGACATGAGCAGGAGACTTAGGCAGATTGGCTGAGAGCATTGATGGTGGGTCACTGATAAACATGGAAAGACAGGAACAGCAGTGGATGGACAATGAAGACATCGTGTCAGAATGAAAAGGCCAGAGAATGTACCAAATTGAGAGCCCAGAAGTAGGAATATCAGGAGCCAGACAACGATGAGAACAACGAATGATACGAGAGTGCAGTTGGAACGTGATTGATGTCCGGACCCCAGCACTGCTAGCTTTATAGCATGGCCATGAGTGCTGATGAGTTGATGCATGGGGCATGACCCACGCATAGTGCTGGGGTGGTAAGAGTAGTACTTGCAAATTTTAGGAACACCGCTTAGCTGTGTTGTCTGGGTCCATGCATTCTAGTGGTGTTTCAAGCTTGTTGGGCCTGGATACCAGAGTTTTGAAAAATTTTAGGGAGATGTTCTTAACGTGTTAACAGAGTGACTGGCTCACCCCAATTTTTCTCATAAGTGGTCTGCCAGCCACATTTCCCTGTGACATTGGTTTAGTTCCTTTGTTGTTTTACTTACATTTTCATCAAGGTGTAGCACCTTTCATTATTTCTCCTTTATTTTGCCTCAGTGCAGAGCACCTGTATGTAAACCCCCCTCCTCACAAAAAGAAAGTCCACACTCATATGTGGCTTGAGTTTCAGCACCTGTTCAAATTTCTCAATAAAATCTAAAATTTCATTTCTGGAATTTGTTAAACTGTGAACAAGATCCCATTGTAAATGTTCCAGTAAGCATGTCTTGAGTGTTGCAGTCTCTGTCAACACCCCCAGTGGACAATTTACATGTGTCAACTTAGCCAGTTCATGCTCACAAAAATCCCACATTGACCCACTTCCATGTCTGTAACTTGCTCCATTTAGGCACTCATTCTGAAACTGAGTTTTTTTCACTTCACTCCAGAATTAATTCAGGAAACAACTCTCAAACCCTTTATAGGTTGTAAATGAAGCACACATTAAATTTGCCCATGATTGTGAATGCCCTCGAGATGCCTTTTTGTGAACTTAATTTTTGCCTTTCCTGACATTCCTCACAGAAAACCATCTTCATATGCAGCAGTAAAATCAACTGGATGGTATTTTACATAATATACAAAGCACTTCATTGATCCTAAATTAACCCATGGAACACTTATCACAGCAGTAGCCTGATTTGCTGCTGAGGAATTTAATTCTGCCCTCATCTCTTTAAACTATTGTCCATGCTGTACAACTTCCATAATAGATTCCAAATGTTCTCTGTTCTTAAGCAGCTCCTCCTCACAAAATGTCAACAAATTTATTGGTCACTTTCTCAAGCACATTTTGCCTCAGAACACGATTCTTAGCATCAGCACCCAACTTGTCCTATATCTTTTCTAACCTATCCCCAAAATCTTTTTCAACTGAGTTGAACCTGGTTTTAACTAGGCCAGCCTCCTCAGAAATCTTACCAAAATCAGCCCTTATAACTTCTAATTGTGGATCAATCATCCCTGCTATATCTGATTTAATTTTTCCCACCTCAATCTGTACACTTGTCTCTACATTCTCAAGTTCTATCCCTACTAAACCTAGTTCTGTTTTAACTGAACTTAGCTCCGTTCCCAATGCCCCAATACTAAATTTCAGTGTTCCAATACTAGATTGCATTTCTAACAAAATTTGCATTTATTGTGATGATGTATTGTCTGAAAGCTTGCTTCCCCTCCCTGATTTTGGACTATCTACCTCATCAGTAAGTTCCTTTTCAACATTCCCATGTTCAGACATATGACTAACTGGTCTACTGTTATTATCTAAACGACAAAGACTGGGTGAATACTTAATTGTTCGAAGCTCAGTTACTGACAATAACCAAGCAGGTTCACACATCTTACGCAGTTGGTGCAAGTAGTTAGCTGATCATTTGTGTTCACTGCTGCTGCTGTGCTCCTGTCATTGTACGTGTAGATACTGCCAATGTCAATGAGGTTGGAAATGTTGTTGTTTTGGTCTTCAGTCCAGAGACTGGTTTGACGTAGCTCTTCATGCTCAATCCTCTGCAAACTTCTTCATCTCTGAGTAAGTACTGCAACCTACATCCTTCTGAATCTGCTTAGTGTATTCATCCCTTGGTCTCCCTCTATGATTTTTACCCTCCACACTTCCCTCCAATATTAAATTGGTGATCTCTCGATGCCTCAGAACGTGTCATACCAACTGATCCCTTCTTCTTCTAGTGAAGTTGTGCCAAAAATTTCTCTTCTCCCCAATTCTATTCAGTACCTCCTCATTAATTACATAATCTACCCATCTAATCTTTAGCAAACTTCTGTAGCACCATATTTCTCTTCTTGTCTAAATAATTTGTCTTCCATGTTTCACTTCCATACATAGCTACACTCCATACAAATACTATCAGAAAGGACTTACTGACACTTAAATCTCAACTCGAAGTTAACAAATTTCTCTTCTTCAGAAACACTTTTCTTGCCTTTGCCAGTCTACATTTTATATCCTCTCCACTTTGACCATCATCAGTTATTTTGCTCCCCAAATAGCGAAACTCATCTACTACTTTAAGTGTCATTTCCTAATATAATTCCCTCAGCATCACCTGATTTAATGTGACTACATTCCATTATCCTTGTTTTGTTTTTGTTGATGTTCATCTTATATCCTACTTTCAAGACACCGCCCTTTCTGTTCAACTGTGCTTCCAGGTCCTTCTTGATCAACTCAAAATCACGACCAATAGCTCATGCTGCCATGTCCACCACAGCTGCTGCTGTTTGCATGGCACTGAAGTCTCCGCTGCTGCTGGCCACTGCAGACTCAAACTCAGCATGCTTCTGCATAGTCTTCTTCTTTTTTCTTGAAGTTCCAACTTTCACACACCTAACTTCTGCTACTGATTCTCATGCACATGTACACACAAACGCAAATGCACATGCACAGCTGCTGCAATATCTTGTACTCTGAGCCCCCACACAAACTGCCCATTGTGCAATAGATTTGGGACCCGGATCACAGAACGTTGTAAAGTGTTAGAATTACACTTGTGATTCTAAAGGACCTAAATTAATGTCCTGGACAAGAAAACCCAAATTATAGTGCTATCTAACAGTTATCTGCTGTGTAGAAGCTTTCTAACCAGCAGTCCATACAAACAAACCAATTCAGATTTTACCTGATGTTGCTCACACCTTAGGTAGTTGGGCTATGCATGGCTCTATTTGAAAGGAATAGCATGATGTAATGACAGCTGAGCTGTGCAGATCTGCTTTCATGCCCAACAGCTAGCTTGCTGCTAATAATAATCTGTAGCTGCCATCCTGCAGTCAAATGCATTGGCTAGAATTGTGAATAAATAAAATACACAGAAATATAAAATAAAAGATAAATGGATAATGTATAAAAGGGTTCTATTCTAACATCTGTAATTGATGTAGACAACAGAGAATTATTTTACATAATGTTTATTCAAGGAAGGAAAGTTTTCTGATGACATCAGTTAAAATGCAGACACAAAATAATCTTGTTGCACTCAGAGTGTTATAGGAATAGTAACAAAATCACCAAACTAAATAGTCATCAAAGATTAATGAAAATCAAGACCATTTCATGATCATGAAGCACAAAATATTTGCAAGCTTAAAATGAGTCAGAATTGAACATGCTGATTTACAAAATAAAACACACAACATATAAAATAGTAACTCATACTCTGTCTATCCTCAGTTCCACAATGCAAGAAGAAAAAATTAAAGTTCTGTAGCACTCATTCACCATCCATAATCAGTCATTTACACAATTGAATAACTCATGTTATCTCAGGCAGCTCTGACTTCTTCAAGAACCCAACAAAAATTGTTCAGGATCGCTCCCTTGAGCACTTGAAAAATCTCAGTCTCCATTTGGCTCCATTCTCTGAAGGCCATCCCCCATATATACATTGTTCTTATGTACTACAGACATCATTTGACTCAACATGACTACTTCCTGGACTAAACTAATATGCTGGAACAATGTTTAAATAAAATAAATTTGATAAAAACTTGGTAACACTCAGATCATGTACAATAAACTGCAAATAAAGATTTGTTGATAGATAAATAAAGTAGTATTCTCGTGCAATATTGCTGCTAATATTGTGTAAATAATTACTTATAGCTTCTTGACAGAAGCGTCTTTTGTCACTGTTTACAATAGTGGTGTGAGCTGACAAATGTCACCGACTGTTTCTTGAATTACCATGATTTTCTATTAGCAGTTGTAATCAATAGTTAAATAAATGTATTGCAAAAATAGTAACATATTCATTACGTAAACGCACAAGTATGGCAAAATATGAGGTAGTCATGCTGCATTCATTTGCTGTTATTATGGGGAACATGATGTTCTGATACACTTTTGTATAATGAAAGATAAACAGAAAATAAAAATCAGGAAACAAAATAATTACAGATAAGTAGCTTTCAAGGATGATAGCTATAGTGCAACGCTATCTGAGATATTATTTGTTGAAATAGAATGAAGTGTTTAAAAGTTGTTAATTCAGTGGTTCATTGTGAAAATATTTAGTCACTATAAACAACCTGCCTTTTTAAGGAATCAGTGCATGGTATGAAGTCCCCTTACCATGATTTTCCTCTTTTCTGGTCAAACCTATGTACCTGCACCTGGGCACACCAGTAATGGCCACTGGCTGGACAAGCCCTGGGGCTGTCTGCTGGGATTCAGCTTCACAAATAAATTCACCTCACCTTATATCAATTCTAAGAGGCCTATTATTTGTCTACAGTGTGTAAAATTACAACTTGTTCTCTGCACTGGAAATATTTCTTTACCATATACCTCACTGACAACAGCCAACCAAAACCCCATTAAGAATGTTGTTTAAAACAGTTCCATCACCTTCCAGTCATGATCTTCCTCCCTTTCACCCCAAAATAATGTTTCAGGAATTTCCCACTTCCAATCTGGCCTCAGCTTCCTCTCCTAAATCCCTGCCTGCTAAGTCTAAGATAATTCGTATGGAAGACACTGCTATCTGTAACATGAAAAACAATCCGGACCTTATCGTCAAGCCCACAGTCAAACGCTCCATCTCAGTGCTCATGAATCATAATGACTGTGCAACCGAGGGTGTCCACTACTTTTGAGATACTTCTGCATACAAAGCTGACACCATGATCCCAGCCCAGAAGTCCAGCATGTCCTCAAGCAGCTCCTCTAGGTCACAGGTCTATCAAAAAATCTGACACTTGGCTCCATCTTCCCTCTTAGATCAGCAACTCTCTGCACGCCTACCTTTATCTACCCCACAGAAATCCCTACATGTTATACCATTGTGGAGAGGTACACTCTCACAGAATAACCTCTGCCTTTGTTGACCAACAGCTTCTTACTATTGTCCGTAACCTCTCATTCTACATCCAAGACTGCTCACTTCCTTCACTGTCTCTCCATAGTTCCTGTCCTGTTACCACCAGATTCCTTGTTGGCCACTGTGGATGTGAAGTACTTGGACAAAAACAAAAATACCATATCTACCGCCACTCTCCTAAACCTCCTAGCCAGCCACATCCTGATCCTCAATTATTTCATTTTTGAAGCCTAAATTTATAGAAAAATCTCTGATAGTGCCATGGGTATACATGCGGCACCATCCTGTGCCAACATATTTATGGAATATCTGGAGGAATCCTCCTACACAGTCAACACCTGAAACCTCTTGTTTGATTCAGATTTATTAAAGAAATTTTCATGGTCCGGATTCATGGCAAGGTCAACTTTTGCTCTTTCCTCCATAACCTCAACATGTATTCCCAAATCTGCTTCACTTGGTTCTTTTCAGCTCACCGAGCCACCTCCCTAGAATTTGATTTCCACCACTCAGGTGGCTTCAAAAATGTCTGTCTGTATCAAGCACACCAACCTTCCACTTTGACAGCTGTCACTTGCTCCACGTCGGTTAGTCTCTTCCAAACAGCCTCATCATTTGTAGATTCTGCATCTGCAGTGGTAATCAAAAGTTGTGGAAATATACCACTAACCTTACCAGAGCCATTACTGACAGATAATATCCTAGACAGCTCATCCACAAACATACCTCCCATGCCGTATGCTCGTCTGACACCAGTAAGCCTGTTAACCATCCACTGACCAGCACTCCTTAGATCACCCGGGCTTTGAAATGTGTGAATACATCCCTCACTAGGGCTTTGACTACCTCTAGTTGTATCCAGAGATGAAGGATATCCTATCCAATATTCTACCCACATCCCCCAAAGTAGTATTCTGCTGGCCACCCAGCTTACAGAATATCCTTGTTATTCCTATTCCAATCCTACTTGCATTTCCGGACCCCATGGGTCATTCCCTTGTGGTCAGCAGAGGTGCACATACACCCGCCCACTACCTACTACTGCAGTCCAGTCACAGGTATTTCTTACACAGTACCTATGAAAGCAGCCATGTTATATGTCAGCTATGCTGCAATTGCTGCGCAGCATTTTATGTGGGCATGACAAATAACCAACAGTCTGCTCACATGAATGGTAATGCCAAATTGTGTCAAGCTGCAAACTTGACCATCCAGTTGCTGAACATGTTGCATACAATAACATGAATGGCTTCAACAGCTGCTTCACTATGCGGGCCATCTGGAAACTCCCTTCCACCACAAGTTCCTCTGAACTTCAAAGATGGGAAATGACTTTCCAACATATCCTGCATTCTTGCAATCCCTCTGGGCTTAACCACCATTAACCTGCTCCTACTGCCTCATCTTTTCCCTTCATTCCTCTTTCCACATTGTGTACTACCTTCTCTCATTCCCCTCCCCCTCCCCACAAGCCGGCATGCCCCCCCTCTCTCCCCCCCCCCCCCAATCACCCCCTCCTCCTTCCTTCGTATCCTACCCCTTTTCAACCCCTCTGATTTCTCTCTGCTTTCCCTTTCTCCCTCTTCATCTTCAATTTTCTCTCATTTCACCCCTTACCTTTCCCCTCTGTTTCACGCCCTCGCCCTTTTCTTACCTCTCTTTTCGCTATACCCTCTGTACCCTCTGTACACTTTGTGTAACCATAGAGTCATTTGTCCAAAGACTTGTCTCTTTCCCTCTACCCCCTCTGTGTCCTACCCTACCTCCTCCTCCACATCCCCCTCCCCCTCCATAAGCTCAGGCAACTGCTTTCAACAATTGAGTCTCAATAACTAATTTTTCTGTGGCTATGGGAGCATACGTTTAGGTATCTGTGTTGTGTGTGTAAATGTGTATACCTTTGCTAGAAAACAAGCTAGTGCCTGAAAGTTAATGTGATGCTCATTCTGTTACATGTTTCTGTTCTTCACTCATCAGTCTCTGTAGGTGGTGGTTCTTTCCCTTATTCTGCATATGAATCCTTAACTACAACTTTTCCTCATCCAGTGACTTAGTCAGTTTCTTTTCCTTCTATTGCTAACCAACATTAGTCTTGTCTTACTCATATGTGTAATGTAAGAGTATTCCTCATTTTGTCTGTCCATTTCACACATTGCTTTCTTCTCCAAATCTGCATCTCAAAAGTCAAGAAGTTGTTACTTTTTTCTTTTTTAAATTTATTTATTACAAATTGTATTACTGAGTGTCTTGAACTATAATTCTTGAAGTTACCAACTTACATCACTAACTTGTTCCAAATTTCACTGTTACATTCCTTGACTGCATTGTTAAAACCATTGCCTTAGTCTTCTATATTCACTCAGAAAACCTTTTAGCTGGCATTCATTTCTTTTAACATATTGTTAATTGCCCCTTCCATTTTATTTAGTAGTTCCTCATGATCGGTAAATCTTAAACATTTTATTATTCCTGCTTGTACTGTCACATCTCTCTTCTGTTGAAAGCAGTTTTGAACTAAATCATCCAAATTCTATTCTATTCTATAATACACGCTAAACAGAGCAGGTAAAATATAAAAACTCTCCCAAATCTAATACCTTCCCTATCATATCATCTCCTGTTCATACTTTTACTCTTTGTCACATGTAGATTGTGTATCAGATCCCTTTCTTTCCAGGTAACTGAGATCTACCTCAATACATCTAAATGTCTAGGTCATGTAACTCTATCAATGGATTTTACAGGTAAACAAAAACTGCACACATAACAGTCCAGGTGTATATCTTGTACCTTTTCCCCTCCTACAATAAAATTTTTCTTCATCCAGTTTTCTCTCAGTTCTACGTTGCAGTCATCTACTTTCAGTAGAATTTTGTCAAGGAGGCATTAAACTTGCTATCCTGTATTATGTACATTTCATGGCAATAGTTTTCTTATAGGCACCATCAATATTACAGTCAAGTCATATAGCATTTAAGTTTCTCATAAACATTACAATGTAATGCAATATTTCAGCCTTTCCTTGGGTCAAACATTTCAGTTAAAATGGACCCCCATCTTCACCAGTCATTTTTCCACATTTCATTTCCTTACGAGCCACCTCAGGTTCTTCCATAATGATCGCAAATCCTTTGTCATCATTGAGAAATTGTTTTTCCTCCTCCATAGCCAAAGCATCCGGGTGACATCTTGGTTCATATAATTCTTCTGAGTACCTCTTCTAAGTACCTCCCTTGGCTTGTATTAGCCTAATGCAAGTCCTTCACATTTTTGTTACTGTCACTCTGCTCTAGCTTTATCAGTTGCTTCCAGGGTTGATTGTTTAGAGCCCTACATTTTTTTCTAGATTCTTCAAATGTGGGACTTGTATGTATTACTCTTTCCTCTATCTTCTCCAATATTTTTCCATTATTTGTCATTTCTTCATGTCTTTCTTCTCTTTAAGAACTTCTGTCTTGAGTTATGTATTTGGATTCTTCTTGGCTGAAATTTTTCTTCTTATATTTTTCTTATTTCTTCTTAAGCTCTACTCTAAATTTTGTCCTCATTTTCCTTTTTGCTACCATTTTCGAATGAATATTTATTTCTCCTATTCAAATAACATGATCTGAACTGATATCTGCTCTTGGAAATGTCTTAGCATTTATCAGTTGCTAAATCTTTCCCCTGTCCAAATATAGTCAATCTGGTATTTGTTTGAATAGTTGGACTGGTGTAAGTGTGTCTTCTTCCATGTTGTTCACAAATTTTGTTTCCAATAACTAAGGAGTTTCTTATGCAGAAGTCCATCATGGGCTCTTAATTTTTCCTAATTCATGTTTACCCACAGTTATTTCATCTTAACCTTCACCCTTTACTGTTAAACTTGAGACCTTATTTTCTTTCTCTATTAAGTCCTCAATCTTGTCATAGTCATTCCCCATCATGATGTCTATAATGACATGTGTATAATTACCATTTAATTTTCTTCTTTGAGTTTTATTGCTATAAACTTTTCATCCACATATTTGAGCAATATCTCTGTATTCTTGACTTGTGCTCCTTATATTAGGCCAAGTTAATGGATTTCATTACATATTCCTCTAGAATAAACTATTCTCAACTCATCACTTGCAGTTTATCATTTCCTTCCCATTTTATTTCAGAGATTTCCATTGAAGTGTTGTGGTATTCTGTCCATAGACTGTATTGATGCAGCTCTCTACACTACTTTGCTGTGTACAAACCTCTACATCACTGCATAGCTAATTTCAACCTACTGTTGTCTGTAGTCAAGTGATGCCTCAGGATGTATCCTACTGACTGATCCCTTTTTTTAGTCAAGTTGGGCAGATAGGCCACAAATTTTCCCCCCAGTGATTCAGTACCTCTTCATTTATCAATCTACTCATCTAATCTTCAGCATTCTCGTGTAGCACCATATTTCAAAAATTTCTATTCCCTTGTTGCTCAAACTGTTTATTGTACATATTTAATTTCTGTACAAAGGTACACTCCAGGCAGATACCATCACAAAAGATGTACTAATATTTAAATGTATGTTAGATGGTAAGATTTCTTTTTCTGAAATGTGTTTTCTTGGTATCAGCACATCTCTGCACAACAGGAGGAGGACCTTTAACTCATGGCTGAAGCATTGAAGAACTGCACAGAAGTCAGACATTTTGAGCACTATCTCTGAAGAAGAGTTGATAATTGCAATAAATGACATAAAATCAAGGAAAGCAGCTGGACATGATGGAATCCTACCAGAGTTTCTAAAGAACCTAGGTCCAAGAGCATGCACATGGCTCTGAAAATTTTTCTCTGCCATACTTGAGACTGGAAACATCCCAAACAAATGGAAGGAGTCGAAGTTAATAGCTATCTTGAAGAGATCCCAAGTGCTACAGATCTATCTCTCTGCTGAGCGTGATGCACAAACTTTTCAAGAAAATTCTCCTAAAGAGAGTGACCCACCTTAGATGCAGCAATACCCATGGAGTAAGCTGGTTTCAGGTTGAAGAGGAGCTGCTACGATCAAGTCCTGGCACTAACCACGCATATTGAACGTGGTTTCAGAACAAGTAAAAGACCGGTATAGTATTTATATACACTCCTGGAAATTGAAATAAGAACACCGTGAATTCATTGTCCCAGGAAGGGGAAACTTTATTGACACATTCCTGGGGTCAGATACATCACATGATCACACTGACAGAACCACAGGCACATAGACACAGGCAACAGAGCATGCACAATGTCGGCACTAGTACAGTGTATATCCACCTTTCGCAGCAATGCAGGCTGCTATTCTCCCATGGAGACGATCGTAGAGATGCTGGATGTAGTCCTGTGGAACGGCTTGCCATGCCATTTCCACCTGGTGCCTCAGTTGGACCAGCGTTCGTGCTGGACGTGCAGACCGCGTGAGACGACGCTTCATCCAGTCCCAAACATGCTCAATGGGGGACAGATCCGGAGATCTTGCTGGCCAGGGTAGTTGACTTACACCTTCTAGAGCACGTTGGGTGGCACGGGATACATGCGGACGTGCATTGTCCTGTTGGAACAGCAAGTTCCCTTGCCGGTCTAGGAATGGTAGAACGATGGGTTCGATGACGGTTTGGATGTACCGTGCACTATTCAGTGTCCCCTCGACGATCACCAGTGGTGTACGGCCAGTGTAGGAGATCGCTCCCCACACCATGATGCCGGGTGTTGGCCCTGTGTGCCTCAGTCGTATGCAGTCCTGATTGTGGCGCTCACCTGCACGGCGCCAAACACGCATACGACCATCATTGGCACCAAGGCAGAAGCGACTCTCATCGCTGAAGACGACACGCCTCCATTCGTCCCTCCATTCACGCCTGTCGCGACACCACTGGAGGCGGGCTGCACGATGTTGGGGCGTGAGCGGAAGACGGCCTAACGGTGTGTGGGACCGTAGCCCAGCTTCATGGAGACAGTTGCGAATGGTCCTCGCCGGTACCCCAGGAGCAACAGTGTCCCTAATTTGCTGGGAAGTGGCGGTGCGGTCCTCTACGGCACTGCGTAGGATCCTACGGTCTTGGCGTGCATCCGTGCGTTGCTGCGGTCCAGTCCCAGGTTGACGGGCACGTGCACCTTCCGCTGACCACTGGCGACAACATCGATGTACTGTGGAGACCTCGCACCCCACGTGTTGAGCAATTCGGCGGTACGTCCACCCGGCCTCCCGCATGCCCACTATACGCCCTCGCTCAAAGTCCGGCAACTGCACATACGGTTCACGTCCACGCTGTCGCGGCATGCTACCAGTGTTAAAGACTGCGATGGAGCTCCGTATGCCATGGCAAACTGGCTGACACTGATGGCGGCGGTGCACAAATGCTGCGCAGATAGCGCCATTCGACGGCCAACATCGCGGTTCCTGGTGTGTCCGCTGTGCCGTGCGTGTGATCATTGCTTGTACAGCCCTCTCGCAGTGTCCGGAGCAAGTATGATGGGTCTGACACACCGGTGTCAATGTGTTCTTTTTTCCATTTCCAGGAGTGTATCTCTCAGCTGCATACAACAGAATATGACTTAAAGGATTACTGTATAAGCTTGCTACAGTAGTCAAATGTAAGATGTCATTAAAGCTATTTTGTAATATACTATCCACAAGGAAGTACAGAGTACATCTTCACAGAAAAACAAGCAAAGCCTGAATCCTCAATAATGGACTGCTTCAAGGCTCTGCGCTAGCTCCTTTACTGTTTAATTTGTACATCTGAGGTATGCTAGGACTCAAATCACAGAAATTCACATGTGCTGATGATCTGGCTATAGCTTTGCATGCTGAGTCATTCAAACAATTGGAATCGGGCCCAAATTCTGACTTGGTGCAGTTTCATAACTGCTACAGGACCTAGCATATGAACCTTAATGCATCAACAACAGTAAGCACAGTGATGCACCTGACTAACAAACAAGCAGACAGGAAGCTATGCTTGAATATAGTAGGCCAGAGTACAAGACATGAAAGAGCACCAGTGTGTCTTATCATATTAAGCACCAAATGAAATTTTGTTGTTAGCGGACACAGATAAAACTTGATCATGATATACATGAGATAATGCTGATTGAAGTTGTGCAACTCATCTAAAATGTCTAAGATCTTTTATTTGTTGTTGCTTACATGAAAGGGCATAGTAAGTACAATGTGTGGTGTTCATCTGTGAAAATGGAATTGGGAGTTTTAATCATAATTTCATTGTGTACATATTCTGTAATGAAGTAAGTAACAAATAGATTCAAAAGGAAAATTCACTCTGTGTAGTGCTACCAGCAACATCAGTGATCTAGTAGCATGGCAATGTCTTACGTCATGTGTGCCAGTGAAAAATAAATAACATTAGGAGCATCTGAAGATTAGTGACTGTATAAAGTGCTTTCCCAAAATCTTGTTTCTTCCTTTTTGGAATAACTTATCAAAATCTTGTTTTGTCCTTGCTACGACAACTTAGGCTGGTTTACCTTTACAGTAGAGCAGAGCACCAGTCAAAATGGTGAACTGTTTGTTTGATCACTAAGTCTGTCTGTACATCTGTCTGTGCCAACATAAGTCACAAACAAAAGGTCCAGTTTTGATGTATCTTTTTTATTTTAAATCTCGTTTAATCAGAATTGTTCTCAGCTATGAAAGTCTGTTCAGCCATTTTGAAGTGCAACCTACATACATTAGAATATGCTTACTGTATTCAAATCATGGTCTCTCCCTACAATTTTTACACTCCACACTTTTTCTATTGCCAAATTAACAATACCCTGATGACATAACTCTCTGGCTGGTAACGTAGCAACTGCTTATTTAATTTACAAACTGCAAATACACACATATTGCGAATTAGCCATGTATTTATTCACACACCATTTCACCAACTTGCTCCTCTTTCACTTTCAAATCAATTCCAGCCTATTCATTTTATTTCTTGTGCAGTTATGTTAATAGTGTGTCTACTTAACTAAGTAATTTTGGGGCTCACAAAAAGAAACTGTAGCTTTGTAGTGATTAAATTATAAAAAGTGTAAAAAATGTCAGATAGAGTTTATTCAACTGGCTATATTTTACATTAACAAGCTTATTTATTTATTACCTGTATACACTCCTTTTTCATTCACTATTATGAAAGTTGCAAATGACAAAATTTGAGTGAAGTATATTACATATGGTCTGGTCTCCATAGCAGTGTCACATGAAATGAGGAGGAGAGGAGCAAGATCATGGTAGCTGGCGTTCTACGGATTCGAGGGTGGAATGTCAGATCTCTTAATTGGGCAGTAGGTTAAAAAATTTAAAAAGGGAAATGGATAGGTTAGTGAAGTTTGGTGGCAGGAGGAACAACACTTATGATCAGGTGAATACAGGATTATAAATACAAAGTCAAATAGGAGTAGTGAAGGAATAGGTTTAATAATGAATAAAAAAATAGGAGCACGGGTAAGCTACTACAAACAGCGTTATGAATGCCTTATTGTAGCCAAGATAGACACAGTAGTACAAGTTTTTATGCCAACTACCTCTGCAGATGATGAAGAGATTGAAGAAATGAATGATGTGATAAAAGAAATTATTCACATAGTGAAGAGAACGAAAATTTAATAGTAATGGGGGATTGGAATTTGAAGGTAGGAAAAGGAGGAGAAGGTAAAGTAGTAGGTGAATATGGCATCGGGGTAACGAATGAAAGAGGAAGTCACATAGTAGAATTTTGCGCAGAGTGTAACTTGATCATAGCTAACACTTGGTTTAAGAATCATGAAAGGAGCTTGTATATGTGGAAGAGGGCTGGAGATGCTGGAAGGTTTCAGGCAAATTATATAACAGTAACACAGAGATTGAGGAACCACATTTCAAATTGTAAAACATTTCCAGGGGCAGATGTGGACTCTGACCACAATTTATTGGTTATGAACTGTAGATTAAAACTGAAGGAACTGCAAGAAGGTGGGAGTTTAAGGAGATGGGACCTGGATAAAACGAAAGAACCAGAGGTTCTAGAGAATTTCAGAGAGGGCATTAGGTAATGATTGACAAGAATGGGGGAAAGAAATACAGTGGAAGAAGAATGGATACCTTTGAAAGATGAAATAATGAAGGCAGAAGAGGACGAAGTAGGTGAAAAGACAAGGGCTAATGGAAATACTTGGCTAACAGAAAAGATATTGAATTTAATTGATGAAAGAAGAAAATATAAAAATGCAGTAAATGAAGCAGGCAAAAAGGAATGCAAAAGTCTCAAAAATGAGATCAACAGAGAGTGCAAAATGACCAAACAGGGATGGCTCAAGGACAAATGTAAGGATGTAGAGGCATATGTCATTAGGAGTAAGATAGATTATGCCTACAGGAAAATTAAAGACACATTTGGACAGAAGAGAACCACTTGTATGAATATCAAGAGCTCAGATAGAAAACCAGTTCTAAGCAAATAAGGAAAAGTAGAAAGGTGGAAGGCATCTATAGACGGTCTATACAAGAGTGGTTTTCTTAAGGGTGGTATTACGAAAATGGAAAAGGATATAGGTGAAGATGAAATGGGAGATATGTTACTGCGTGAATCATTTGACAGAGCACTGAAAGACCTAATTCAAAATAAGGCCCCAGTAGTAGACAACATTCCATTAGAACTACTGATAGCCTTGGGAGAGCTAGTCCTGACAAAAGTCTATCATGTAGTGAGCAAGATGTATGAGACAGGCGAAATACCCTCAGACTTCAAGAAGAATATAATAATTCCAGTCCCAAAGAAATCAGGTGTTGACAGGTGTGAAAATTACTGAACCATCAGTTTAATAAGTCATGGCTGCAAAATGGTAACACAAATTGTTTACAGACGAATGGAAAAACTGGTAGAAGCTGACCTTGTGGAGGATCAGTTTGGATTCTATAGAAATGTTGGAACACGTGAGGCAATACTGACCCTATGACTTATTTTAGAAGACAGATTAAGGAAAGTCAAACCTATGTTTACAGCATTTGTAGACTTAGAGAAAGCGTTTGACAATGTTGACTGCAATACTTTCTTTCAAATTCTGAAGGTGGCAGGGATCAAGTACAGGGAGCAAAAGATTATTTACAATTTGTATAGAAACCAGATGGCAGTTATAAGAATTGAGGGGCATGAAAGGGAAGCAGTGGTTGGTAAGGGAGTGAGCCAGGGTTGTAGCCCATCCCCGATGTTATTCAATCTGTATATTGAACGAGCAGTGAAGGAAATGAAAGAAAAATTTGCGGTATGAATTAAAATCCATGGAGAAGAAATTAAAACTGTGAGATTTGTGCTGACATTCTAATTCTGTCAGAGACAGCACAGGACCTGGAAGACCAGTTGAACAGGATTAACAGTATCTTGAAAGGAGGATATAAGATGAACTTCAACAAAAGCAAAATGACGATAATGGAATGCAGTTGAATTAAATCAAGTAATGCTGAGCAATTAGATTAGGAAATGAGACACTTAAAGTAGTAGATGAGTTTTGCTATTTGGAGAGTTAAATAACTGATGATGGTCAAAGTAGAGAGGATATAAAATGTAGACTGGCGATGGCAAGGAAAGCTTTTTTGAAGAAGAGAAATTTTTTAACAATGAGCACAGATTTAAGTGGCAGGAAGTCTTTTTCTTAAAGTGTTTGTATGGTGTGTAATCATGTATGGAAGTGAAACATGGGAAATAAATAGTTTAGACAAGAGAAGAACAGCAGCTTTTGAAATGTGGTGCTACAGAAGAATGCTGAAGATTAGATGGGTAGATCACATAACTAATGAGATGGTGCTGAATAGAACTGGGGAAAATAGGAATTTGTGGCACAACTTGACTAGAAGAAGGGATCGGTTGGTAGGACACATTCTGAGGTATCAAGGGATCACCAATTTAGTATTGGAGGGAAGCATGGAGGGCAAAAATTGTAGGTGGAGACCAAAGGTTGAATACATGAAGCAGATTCAGAAGGATGTAAGTTGCAGTAGTTACTTGGAGATGAAGAAGCTTGCACAGGATGGAGTAGCATGGAGAGCTGCATCAAACCAATGTCTGGAGTGAAGACCACAACAACAAACAACACATGACCATGATGGCCTAAGAATACCTACATCATCAATCATCGCCAAATGCATTATTAATTAATACAGGATTCACATTCACCAAACAGCTGCAGTGCAATTACCTGAATGTGGCAGCTGGTAGCAGTTGAAAACATGAGGTCATAGTCATTGAAGACTACCAACTTGGGCTAATACGTATCAAGTAGAACTATGGAGCAAAATGACACTGCTATGGGGACAGATGGTAGCACTTGTTATTTATATTAAATATTATAATTTTATTGTTTCAATTATAAGAAATTATGTTTCAAAAACCTGAATTTCAGTTAGTATTTTGTAAAAATTGATTTCTCATAGTAAGTTTTAATACAAATTTTCAAAAATTGAAACGTGATATTTATGGGTGCAGGGAATGGGGTTGTGTGATTGGGGAGGTGCATTCTGGCATATAAAATTTCAGAAGTCAAGGACCGACTTCAGAGGATGGGAACATTTGTAAAGTATTAGTTAGGTTTGTTCACGATTGTGAAAAAATAAATTTACGATTTTTATTTGTTTGTAGCTACATGCCTGTAGTACCGCTATGTGCTTGCATCCCACACCCAACAATACTATAGCACATCACTCGAGTAGCCAAAAGAAATTGGTGCAAGCCATTGAGAAAGTGGAGTAATGTGTGATAACTAGTTTGTATAGTTATGGGAAGGAATTTTAAAAGGCTGTGTGGTTGCTTAAAATTCTTTCCAATAATTATATTCATAATGGTTGCAGACCTCTACAAGGACTTTGTCTGATTTAGAAATATAGTCCGATTAAAATTACTTGATAGTTGGCAGTCAATGCACTGGAGCTTGTTTCCTCCAATGAGAGGGCTTAAAGTCATGCCTAAACCATTCGCTGGTGCCAAACTGCCACAACAATTTGTCACTTCACTTTCTTGTACAGGATTCTGTCTTGCTGACTTCGGCTCATGAATCATGGTCTGGCACTTTTATTTCATATTTCGTGACACATTATAACCACCTCAAAAACAATGCACACACAAAACTACGTTAATGAAATATGCATGCTTCACACACAGAACTAACCATAATTACAGAGATCAGTTTACTTTAGATAAGTTTCACGTGGCATTGCATGAAGTCGAATTCCTGAAGGCTGACATTCATCATAGTGACTGGAGCACCAGTCATAAATGTAGCTGCTCAAACCAATTCTATGGCTTGGCTCAATGGTTAGATTAATAGTAAACTGCTATGCAGAAGATTGTAGGTTTGAATCCCATCAATGGCAATGAAATTTTTTATTTATGAAAGTGATCAAAAGAATCTGACAATTTTTTTATTCAGGTAATTGGGTTAAATATAATATTTCATTTCTAATTCCTTGTTGCATCATTTCCATCATCACATTAACTTTATTTGCTCTTATTTTTCATACCATGATTTATTTTTCATTTGGAATCTGCCTGCATTACCCACAATCTGTGACCAAGTGCCAACAAGGACTGCTCAGTGGCTCGTAACTCAGCAACTCATGTAGCTAATGTGAGGATACTTTCAGGTAACCATTGATAGTGAGAAATTACAGTTTGCTTTTAGGGCTGAAACTGAATTTTTTATTTCTTGAGTTTGCTCATATAGGTCAGCTGTAAGCACTGTGAACAATGTGACCGTGATTTTAGTTCTGCCACAGATTGTTGATGACCGTTTTCTCAGATACATTGCACATGACAAGGTTGTGGTTAGCTTAGACTGCTGCAGTTCAGTCATTGGTCACTTAAAATCAGCTATTGACAGAGCATCTCTCATCTCCCATGGTGTCTGCTTCCATCACTGCTCTGTGTTAGACATCAACAACATTTGTGAAGTGATCCACCATTTGTGTGAGTTACCTATAACTGAGCAGAAGCCTGCAGCCAATGCGGCAACACTGTGGCAACTGACAGATGTCAACTATCAAGTAATTTTAATCAGACTATAGTTTGTAGCAATACAAGGGGGAACAATGCTGCAACAATTCATGCTGAGTTGATGTAAATGTATGGCAACCATCTATGCATATTAATGGTTATGTGATGTGCATAGATGTTTCCAGTGTGGTGAATCAAGTTGAATGTTGAAGAATGAAATGGCAGACCATCTATCTGTGAAGAACTGAGATTCGCTAGGGAAGTGGAGGTGCTTGTGCTCAAATATTGGAATATCACAATGGTGGTGGTAGTGGAAAAAGTGGAAGTCAGTCACAGATCTGTTTACAATAATCTGCACAGGTCTGTTCAAGACAAAGACTGCCACTTGTCAAGTCCTGGGACTGCTCACGCCCATTTAGAACAAATGCCTAACTTGAGACAGAAGTGGAAATGCTGCAGCTGTGTCAGGCCTATCCAGATAATTTCTTTAGCCATCCAATCACCATAAGGACAAACCACCCCAGGAGTACACTGTCAGGATCCTGAAGAGCTTACACAAGGTGGCTGAGATGAAGTGTTGTGGAGTGCTGTCTGAGAATGTATTATTGCTCTATAACAACGCTACAGGACAGGCACACATGCTGCTTTTTGGGATATTGAATGTTGCCTAACTCCCTTTGTTCTCCGGACATGGCACACAGTGGTTTCTTCTTCCTTTCTTTATTATGATGAGGATGATGAGGTGATTTTCAAAGTGGAGCATTTATGGAAGAATCAAAATGCAGTCCTTCAACAGGTGATACACTACAGGCAAAAATGTGACACTGAAGAAAGTATGACTAACACCAATACCAACTTTCAGTGTCACAATTTGACTTTTTAGATTAATTTTGAAATTCAGGTTCACTAAAGCATTAAATAGCTATGATGTTATGTAACACTGACTTTTTTTCATGTTAGATCACACAGACACAGAACATACTTGATAATAGAAAGAGATATTCCATATTATTATGATGATGATGATGATGAGTCCCATACTCCTTTACAGAGCGTAGGGGAGTGACGCTGGAGACCCGCGCCACCTTACTAGGCAAGGTCCTAGTGGAGGTGGTTTGCCATTGCCTTCATGATAGAAATGGAAAATGAGAGCCAAGGATTCTGTTATGCAGTACCTTCTGGATGTTTTATAGTGTGCATGCTTTTTAAATAATTCACTGCTAATTCTAAAAAAGAAAAAGAAAAAAAAAACATTGAACTGTTTTTGAAATGCAGTTTCTAAGTTGCCAGTTGCACAAAACTCATCTACATTTATTTTGGTTCCAAAATGGTTTCTTTTTTATTTTTACACCTTGATTCAAATGGCTCTGAGCACTATGGGACTTAACATCTGAGGTCATCAGTCCCCTAGAACTTAGAACTACTTAAATCTAACTAACCTTAGGACATCACACACATCCATGTCCGAGGCAGGATTCGAGTCTGCGACTGTAGCAGTTGTGGGGTTCCAAACTGCCTAGAACTGCTTGGCTGCATTGGCCGGCTTTATTTTTACACCTCATGAAGCATTCTTTTTGAAGATGAACATTACAAGTGACATAACTAGCATGGGCTACCACAAAATAAAGCTCATTAATCATTACCTGGAATGAAAGAAAGCCTACAGATCTTGAAAATGATAGTGTGCAAATAAATAATACTGCAGTCACACAGCAGGTGGAATTTTTCTACATCAATGCTGTATTCAGTTGTCCGCTATTTCCTGTGTGCAGCGAGTGTGCATTTCTTCACAAGTATCAGCTACAACTATGTAGCCCTAAACGTTTTTTCACATCCATGTTTCCTAAAATTTGCTTCTGAGTGAGTAGCGTACATAAATGAAGCACAAATTTTCTGAAACTTAAAGAGGATCATCCCATGTGATTGAGTAAAAAATGTGACATCACAACCCCACAGACACTGTAGTTGTAACTGATGTCACATCGTCCCACCAGTTTGCACATAGGTCACTCCCTCCACCTGATTGGTATCATCTGTGGCTTTCAGGATTATGTGAGAAGCAGAAGTTAGGTTTCATATGGTAGATGTTTTAGGAATCCATGTTGGCTGGCATGGAGGAGGTGATTCTGTTTGCCATTTGTTGCACACTTACATAAAAACACTGGACTTTTGTCAGGTTTTTGTCACATAAAGTGTCAATCATAATTTTGCAGTCTTCGTTAATGAGACTTTACTGGGCTCCATTTGAAGTCCGCTTTTGATGAAAGTCAAGTTTTAAACTGAAACATGTGTAATTTTCATGTTTTTTGGGTTATTCAGTGATCAGTGTTGCCAAACTTGTGTATTATTTATGAAATTTCTTTAAATATCAGGTTAAGAACAGAAAAAATCTTGCATAAGGAAAACTGTAATCAAACAATGTAAGCTTCCAGGTTGAAATATACATTATTAGGAAAAGAATAGATCTCACCATAAATATGCCACACTGAGTTTCAGACAGGCAGAATGAACAGATTGTTACACATTTAGTTTTCGGCTAAAGTGTTCTTTTGTGAAAGGATTTTCCCGAGTGCTAAACATATAACAGTCTTATTGTTCTGCCTGTTTGCAACACAACATGTCATCTTTATGATGGGTATCAGTCTGCCCTTTTCCTAAAAGTGTGACTGCTATTAGTACAATAAGCAGATTTTCATATTTGTGCAAGAATATAGGTGGTTATCAATTCTGCTGGTAGTCTGAAAAATTGGAGCACACTCTGGCTTCTAACTATGGTATGCTTCAGTGATTCACAATATCAGAAATAATCATTGGATCCTTTTCCAACTAGCTTTTGTGTCTTCTTTCCTTTATATTTCTCTTTTATCCTGCTGGACATAAACTGATTGAAAAAAGTCGCAATACCAAAATATTATTAATGCAGAGTAATTAAATTTCGGGAATACATTGGTGTAGGTAACATATTTAAGTGATTAACATTGCAAGATCTCAGGTTAATATAAATGCGAGACAAACCATTTGAAATGCTGTTTCATGAATAACCGGTGTAGCCACCAGAATGTTGAATGCAAGCAAGCAAATGGGGATGCATTGTGTTGCGCAGATGCTGGATGTCAATTTGTGGGATGGAGTTCCATGGCTGCTGCACTCAGGTCGGTAAATACAGTAAGAGTTGCTGTTTGTGAATAATGCTGGGGTCGTCATCTGATGATATCCCCATGTGCTCGAATAGAGACAGATCTGGTGATCGAGCAGCCCAAGGCAACATGTCGCCACTCTGTAGAGCATGTTTGGTTATAAACGTGGTATGTGGGCGAGAATTAGTCTGTTGGAAAACAATCCTCGAAATCACAATTAATAAAATGTTCTGGGCTATTATGCCGTGGCCGAATGGATTTTGTCTTAACCCAATGTTTCATCCTCATTTACGGAGGACATTTTCAAGGGGGATCGAAGCTTTTTGAGATCTGACTCGCACCTTGGCTTGCTACTTAGGCCGGTATTACACTATCAAATAGCTTTGTCCAATATCTTCGTCAAAGAAATTTGATGGTGTAACAGGGAACTCTGTCAAATGTCGTCAAATATTTGATCAAATCTAGGGCCTCTACAAAATTAATAGAGATATATGAAGCTGATGAGGCACTTTACAACGTGAGGCACCCTGAATACAAAAATAGATTAAGAAGATTAGAGACCTGACCTAACCTAATCTATCCTTGGAGTGTTACAGTTAGCCTGTCTTCTGCAGATATAGCAGTTCTTAAGTGAGTATTGTGCTTTGTGGTATGACGAGACACTTCACTGAGCACATACAGAAATGCAGGCTCATCCATTCTTAAGTAATTGATGTACGACTTGACGTCCTTCACTATAAGCTCACATAACAAGTTTTCTTGAATGCTTTTTATCATTTTGTCGTAAAACCCATGGCTTCACCCAGGTACGTTTTCTTTTTTTCTCCCGCTTCTCTTCCGCTTGTGCACACAGTGCAATTGCGTTACATGTAACTGCTGCGGTTAATAACAAGTTTTTGTTGTCAGCCATCTTGAACTTTGACGAAAAATATGATGACAGTGTAATACCCCTTTATAGCACCACGTCAAAGATCTTTGTCAAATATATTTGACGAATATTTTTGATCACATCTTTGATCAAATCTTTGCCAAAGAAATTTGACAGTGTAATACCGGCCTTACTGCAACAAAATTCTGTTTATGCGTGCACCCGCGCAGTAGCGTGACGTTGAATGTTTTGAATACCTGAGCGCAACTGGTCGTTGTCGACTGCCGTCGCCCGCTGTTGCCTCATTCCACGATGGAAGTCTGGTACACAACTTTCTCAGTAGCAGAATCCAAACATCATTCAATTTCACACCGTCCTCCTCCCTACCGAAATTCCTGGGGCGTTTTGAATCTCTATGGCCTGTCTGTATAGCCCTTCGTGGTATCCGCTTGTGGCTGCCAGTACCTTAGTCCTATCGAAATGAATGTTGTGGATCCCTGACTGCAAACTATGTTCCGCAACAGCTGATCTGCCAGTCTCCTGCTCTGATCTTGTGCTCTTCTATTCGTTTTTTGACAGTTCGTTTTATAGTACCCACATATACCTCCCCGCATCCACCCGGAATCCTGTAAATTTCGGCTTTTTCCGGCGGTTGGGCTAGCATCCTTCGCCGATTTTCGGTGCTCTTGTATCTTCCGTGTGGGTCTGTAGATTACGGCGATCTTCCGCTTTTTCAAGATTTTTCCTATGCGGTCAGTCACGTCCATAATGAATGGCAGGAACATTTTTGATTTCGCCGGCGCTTGAGCATCGGCATGATTTCTATGCGGCCATCCTAACGCTCTTTCCACCTCAGCGAACGAATCACCATTCTTGAACAATGCATTGGTGAGATGTTTTAATTTGCTTCAAGCAGCTCTGGTTCGCAGATTTTCCTTGCTCTATCCGCCAACGTTTTTATGACGCCTCGCTTTTGTTGTGGGTGCGGCTTCGAATCCCAGTGTAGGTAACGGTCTGTGTGCGTGGGTTTTCGGTTCACCGTATCGCCCAAGTTATCACCTTCTTTTTGAAAGCTAGCACATCAAGAAAATTTAATCATCTGCCTGCCTCCGCCTCCTCTTTGGTAAGCTGAAGCGTCGGATTGATCCCATTCAGATGTTTATGAAAATGATCCAGTTCCTCCTTGCCATGCCGCCACAGAACAAACGTATCATCCACGTAATGGAGCCAAATATTCGGTTCCTTGTTGGCATTTTGAATTGCCTGCTCCTCGAATTTTTCCATAGAGAAGTTCGCTATAAGAGGACTTAAGGGGCTCCTCATAGCGATACCTTCCGTCTGTTCATAGAACATTTCATTTGAAATACGTGGTTGTGAGGAAATATTTAAACAGTTCAGTAATATCGGGAGGAAAAATCACATTCAGCTGTTGCAACACTTCATTGAGTGGAACCGTAATGAATAGCAACACCACTTCAAATGTAACTTATATGTCCTCCGGCTGTACCACTATCCTATTTAATTTACTGATAAAATTTGCCTGATTCGTGATATACGATTATCAACCGCTTAACAGTTCTAAGAACTTTGTGAGTGGAGTCTTTATTTAGTTTCCTATATGTTTGCGGATCTAATAAGTCGTTAATCTTACTACGATACTCGGTCACATTCAAAACAATAATTGCATTTCCCTTGTCAGCACACTATTGTCTTCATTCAGGCGTTTTAAGGCATTCCACCCACCCACGGTTAAATTACTTTTTGGAGGCTTTGCGAGGGACAATACTCTTATAGCTTCTATACGGATTTCTTCAGCCGTAACCTTGTCCACACTGCCAACGCCTGCCTCTACACTGGCTATTATTTCTACCGTGGGCACAACTCGAGCGCTAATGGAAAAATCAACCCTTGGCTAGCAGAGATCTGTCGTCATATAACGAACGTCCTGATAAATTAATGACGGTGCAGAAAGCGTCTAAATGTTGGATCCTCTTATTAGGTTGCAAGTTATCAAATATCTTTATCTGTCTATTAGACGTTGTCAACATACGCTCCCTAATACACTACTGGCCATTAAAATTGGTACACCACGAAAATGACGTGCTACAGACGCGAAACTTTTCAGAGCATTCACACAAGGTTGGCGCCGGTGGCGACACCTACAACCTACTGACATGAGGAAAGTTTCCAACGATTTCCCATTCACAAACAGCAGTTGACCGGCGGTGCCTGGTGAAACGTTGTTGTGATGCCTCGTGTAAGGAGGAGAAATGCGTACCATCACGTTTCCGACTTTGTTTAAGGTCGGATTATAGCCTATCGCGATTGCGGTTTATCATACCGCGACACTGCTGCTCGCGTTGGTCGAGATCCAATGACTGTTAGCAGAATATGGAATCGGTGGGTTCAGGAGGGTAATACGGAACACCGTGCTGGATCCCAACGGCCTCGTATCACAAGCAGTCGAGGTGACAGGCATCTTATCCGCATGGCTGTAATGGATCGTGCAGCAACGTCTCGATCCCTGAGTCAACAGATGGGGACGTTTGTAAGACAACAACCTTCTGCACGAACATTTCGACGACGTTTGCAGCAGCACGGACTATCAGCTCGGAGACCATGACTGCGGTTACCCTTGACGCTGCATCACAGACAAGAGCGGCTGCGATGGTGTACTCAACGACGAACCTGGGTGCACGAAATTTCTTTTTCGGATGAATCCAGGTTCTGTTTACAGCATCATGATGATCGCATCCGTGTTTGGCGACAACGCGGTGAACGCACATTGGAAGCCTGTATTCGTCATCGCCATACTGGCGTATCACCCGGCGTGATGGTATGGGGTGCCATTGGTTACACGTCTCGGTCACCTCTTGTTCGCATTGACGACACTTTGAACAGTGGATGTTACATTTCAGATGTGTTACGACCCGTGGCTCTACCCTTTATTCGATCTCTGCGAAACCCTACACTTCAGCAAGATAATGCACGACCACATGTTTGAGATCCTGCACTCCCCTTTCTGGATACAGAAAATGTTCGACTGCTGCCCTGGCCAGCACATTCTCCAGATCTAACTGAAAAGTCTGGTCAATGGTGGCCGAGCAACTGGCTCGTGACAATACACCAGTCACTACTCTTGATGAACTGTGGTATCGTGTTGAAGCTGCGTGGGCAGATGTACCTGCACACGCCATCCAAGCTCTGTTTGACTCAATGCCCAGGTATATGAAGGCCGTTATTACGGCCAGAGGTGATTGTTCTGGGTACTGATTTCTCAGGATCAATGCACCCAAATTGCGTGAAAATGTAATCACATGTCATTTCTAGTGTAATATATTTGTCCCATGAATACCCGTGTATCATATGCATTTCTTCTTGGCGTAGGAATTTTGATGGCCAGTAGTGTAGAATCATGGAACTTATTAGATTCGCGAACATATAGGAACCTAAGTCAAGGCCCCACTGACGAAATTCTGAGAAGTGTTACGCTGTTGATAATCGCATATTAAGAATTCCGCATATTTTATCAGTAAATTAAACGGCATAGTGGTCTAACCAGAGAACAAATTAATTAGTTTTGACCCGTTGTCGCTATTCACTGTAGTTCCGCTGAATGAGGTGTTGTAACAGCTGAATTGATTTTTCCTCCCGATATTGCTGAACTGTTTAAATATTGCCACACAATCACGCATTTCAAACGGAACGAAGAGTTCTACGAAGAGACGGATGTTGTCGCAGTGGGGAACCCCTTAATCCCGGTTATAGCGAACTTCTTTATGGAAAATTTCGAGGAGCTGGCGCTGGAAACTGCGAACAAGAAAGCGAATAGCTGGTTCCACTACGTGGACGATACGTTTGTTTTGTGGCGGCATGGCAGGGAGGAACTAAGTCGTTTTCTCGAACATCTCAATGTGATCAGTCCGATGATTCAGGCTGAAACCCGCATCCGGCCATCCTGATTTAGGTTTTCCGTGTTTTCCCTAAATCGCTTAAAACGAATGCCGGGGTCGTCCCTTAAAGATGGCACGGCCGCTTCTTATTCCATCCTTCCCTAATCCGAGCTTGTGCTCCGTCTCTAATGACCTTGTTGTCGACAGGACGTTAAGCATTAATCTCCTCCTTCCTCCGAAGATTCACTCTACCGTGGAGGAGAAAGCAGACGGAAGGTAATAATTTTCTGGATGCACTCGTTTTCAAGAAAGAAGATGGTAGCTTAAGTCACAAGGTTTGCATAAAACTCACTCACACAGACTTTTACCTACACCAGGATTCGAACCACCTCCCACAGCAAAAGCGAGGCATCATAAAAACGTTGGCGGTTAGTGGAAGGAACATCTGAGAGCCAGAGCTGCATGAAGCAGAATTAGAGCATCTCACCAATACATTGCTCAAGAAAGCTTATTCATCTGCTGAGGTAAAAAAAAAAAAAAAAAAAAAAAGCCTTAAGGCCGCCGCACAGAAATCATAGCGATACACAAGAGCCCGTGAAATCGAGAGTTTCCTACCATTCTTTAAGGACGTAACTGAACGCATGGATAAAACCTTGAAGAAGCGGAACATCAGGGTAATCTACAAACCCACCCGGAAGATACAAGATCACCTAAAATTGGTCAAGGATGCAAGCCAACCGTTGGAAAAAGCTGGAATTTATAGGATTCCGTGTTGCTGTGGGGAGGTATACGCGGGTACTGCCAAATGAACGGTCAAAAATCGACTGAAAGTACATAAGGCAGTTGCAGAAAGGGGGAGATTGACAGATCAGCTGTTGCAGACCATTCTTTCCTGCCAGGAGACCAGCACATTTGTACTGATAGAACTAAGGTACTGGCAGCCACAAATGGATACCACGGAAGGCTATGCAGAGGCGCCATAAGATTGTAAAACACCCCAGGAATTTCAGTAAGAAGGAGGAGGGCGTGGAAACTGAATGACATCTGCATTCTCGTGCTGAAGGAGGTGTGTACCAGTCTTCCACCATAAGGTGATAGGAACAGCGGACGACGGCAGTAGACAACGGCCAGTTGCCCTCCGGTACTCAAAACATGTGACGTCAAGTGATTGCGCGGAAACACGCTTAAACGGAATTTGGTGCAGCCAGTAGCGAGCCGAGGTGTGAATCGGTCACTCTAAGAAACTACGATCCCCCTTGAAAATGTCCTCCGCAGATGAGGACGAAACGTTGGGTTTGATTGTGAAATAATAGCCCGGAACATTTTACTAACTGTGGCACTGTTATTGAATTGAATTGAATGAAATTTTATTGTCATTTAGCTATTACAGCAATTGACAAAGTGAAGTTACATATATACAAGTTATACAGCATATATACATGAAGATCAATATGTCTCTATTTGTTTTACATAAAATACAATATTTGAAATCAAATAATATGGAAACATTGCATCATAAATTACTCAGTTAAAGAAATTATTCTGTACTCTCCAAACCAGTACCATTATGATATTTTACAGTCATAAAATTCCTGAAGTGAGTAGCAAGGATTTGCAGCTAACCAACTGAATAATTTGTCTTTAAATAAATCAAATGGATGTAGATAATTCCTCCGGGTTATATGGCTGTGGTCCATGGAATTCTTCTATTCCGAACGTTTCGTCGAATACTACGTTGGACATCTTCAGAGGTATGGCTGGTCCTGCTGAGTCCTGCCTTCACTGTAAAATCAAATGGAGCTTCTACACATTCTAGTGGCAGTTTGTTAAACATCTTCATACCCACCACTTCGTAGCTGTTCAGTGACTTGGATAATCTGTATTAAGGTATGTCAAGATGGCTACTATTTCTGGTTCCATGAGAGTGTACATCTCTTCTACGCTGGTGTTCTGATAAGTTGCTCTTTATATGCAGTAGGGCAGTGTAAATATACAAGTTTATAACAGTTAATATTTTTAAGTTGATAAACAGTGGTTTGCAGTGGGCCAGTTTATCACTGTTTGTGATAAGAACCTGCTACATGTGATGTGGGGACCACACAGCCGTCACCCGAGAGAGAGAGAGAGAGAGAGAGAGAGAGAGACAGCAGCGTTACCAGTAACAGAGCTCAAGACCAAGTAGAAGAAGGACTCGAGACAACTATCGATGTTAACAGACATCCAATTGAACCAGGAACTCAAGGAAAACAGAAATGGGAACAAGACAAGACAACGACGAGCAGAGAAAGAAAACCTCTATCAACACAACAACGGCTCCAGAGTAACTAACAGGCTTACGAACGGCGATTGACAGTAGAAACTCTGCTGGAAAAGAGGAAATGGCTTCCTTGACGACCCCATCATCGGATTCTTCCGAGAAGCCTCCAGATGCGTCTTCAGAGCGGTCGAGGAAATGAAGCAAAAAGAGAAGGCTGGCACATCAGGCTGCAGAAAGCTTGACTCCAGCTGTATGGGAGGAGCTAAGAACTATAAAAGAAGACGCAAATACGAAAGACAAAGCATGACAGAAGATCACATATGAATTTCAGAAAGATCTTTCCCGATGATACGAGCAGCAAAGGACCATCAGAACTTGTTAATTCAGAAACTAAAGAAGAAAATAGATCCCAAACCAGACACCATCCTCGAGAAAGAAGTTTGGATTGGACAGATAACGAGAACGATGATCTACCTATGAAAGAGTTGAACAACATGAAATATTAAAAAGTAAAAAAGTTGAAGCTATAAATAATGATTCACAAACGAAGAGTGTAATCGAACAGGAGTTATCCCTAAAGATCAGCTTACTCTCAGAACAGTCAGTTTAAATATACTATGTATACATCAGACAGTAAAAATATACATATAATACATAGAACGACAGAAGAACTGCCGCCCTCAAAGACTTTTTCTGTCAATTCGATACAGATGTGGCGTTATTGCCAGAAGTCAGTTTTAACAGTTTTTTAATCGTGGGCTGCAGAGAAATTTCAAATGTCGCCCCAGAAAATGCTTGTGGTACTGCGATCCTCGTTAAGGAATGAATCGAGGCCACAGATGCATGTTTCTTCCACATGGACAGGTGCATCATTTACAAATTTTTAAATGTTACTTCAGTAACGTTTACGTACCGTTTGGAAACAATTTTCAACAAAATAGGGCCAATTTTTTTTAAATATATTGTTTTTCACTAAAAGAAAATCCTGTGGAAGTTATCATTAACGGAAAATTTATCTTTCTTTGATGTATAGTATTTGACTTTCGAAGCAAAAAACATATTGAGGTCGCCCCTGGGGAAATTAAATATTGATAAGCTCCACGGTAATGCTATAGCTGAGCAAATAGGTAGATCCTGGCAGACTTCCCTAACACAATGTCACAAATACAGGTCCACAATAGAATGGTAGACTCTGCGTGCGAAAAAGAAATTTAGGTCAACTCTGATATCTTAAGGAAGAGAAAGAACGCGGTAGTTTAGAAATACTGTTGAATTTCGCTATTCTTGTTTACGGGAACTATATGAGCAGCCAATGTCCGAGGAAGTCAGAGTAAAAATAAATAAAATTAAGGCTCAAATGCTTAGTCGGAAAAAGAGGACCGCCAAAAAAAAAGTCGATATTCAGACAACAATAGAAGTAAAAGAGACGTCACCCTACCACTTACCAAAACATAAAAAAAAACAGAAGAAGAAATTTTATAGAGAACCTGCGAGCTGAAGACTACAGGATTCTGACGCATCAAAACGACATTTTAAAAGAACCTCCCAGATATTATGAAATTTTATACAGTGAAAATCAATATAAACCTTGCTCTACAATGGAACTGCTACGAACTAATAATGTAGAAATCAAATAACTGAAAAACAAAACAGGGATTAATTGTGAAATGACTTGTGAAGATTTTTGAGATATAATTAATTGCACACCTTCCAAGAAGTTACCAAGTCACGATAGTTTACCTTAATAGTTTTATTTAAAACAGTGGCGCATAATTGGTAATAAATTCACAGAGCTCATTAACGAAAGGCTGGATGGAGTGAAAATCCCTGCAGAACTAAAAGAGGGCATTGCCGTGATAATTCCGAAAGGAAGAAATACGTAAGTAAAACAAATAACCAAAATGAGTCCAATTACTTTAATTAACTCTCATAATAAAATAATTGCGAGGGTAATGAAATACATGCTTAGACCAGTACTGGATAAAATAATTAATTCACATCAAACATGTCTCTCTGACTGAAATATTTATAAAACGGTCGGTGATTACAGGGAAATAAATGGAATGTTATCAAGTACGTTAGCAAAAGCTGGTCTTGCATTAATTGATTTTTCTGAAACCCTTTGACAGGGCCACCCACGAATATTTATACACTGATATACGTGGGTTTTAATGTACATTTTGTTGTTTTGAGAAATTTCCTGAGGATAACAGTACCAAACATTTTAATCAATGGGCATCATACAAGACCCATCGAGATTAAAAATGACATCCCGCAAGGAAGTCCACCATCAACGCTTTTACACATTGTGAGTTTAGAATCTTTTTGCGGAGACTCGATAATGAGCTAGAAGGCATAACAATATCACGTGAAAGTCGAGCCACAAGCACTTATGCCAATGATGTCGGAGTCATTGTCAGAAGTCACGAGGATTTCCAACGACTGACAGCACTTGGCCGACTCTGCTGCAACGCCACGGAAACTAAAAATAATTGATACTAAAAGTTCGTTTCCAAATCTCAAAGGCTTTAGACCTAGAGTGGGTGAAATCGGTGAATCAACACAATACATTAGGAGCGACCTTTTGCAGGGATTCATTAAAAAGACCACCTTACACTGGAGGGAGGTATTAGCAAATATTAGAGGGGCTTTAATTCCGAACCGAACCAGAGATTTAACCTTGATTCAAAAAATTGGAGTAATTAAATGTGATATCCTTTGCAAAGCTACATACGAGGCGTGTGTTTTAAGTAAGGTCCGTTTTGTTGTAGACACTAGTAGTTCGCGCGCATACCGCAACGAGCGAGTGCGTCGTGTACCGGCATGCCCCGGTAACAACTGTTCTCAGTTTCAGCTCTGTAGCTAACCTGTACGGTTCTGTTCTGTGCTTTCAGAATGTTTAAGACTATCAACTCGCCCGCCGCGTGTGAGGTTCGCTGTGCGATACGGTTTTTGTCAGCAAGGAACCTGTCTGCTGCAGAAATTCATCGACAGATTTGTGAAGTGTACGGTGATAGTGTTATGAGTGAAACCAAAGTGCGTAAGTGGGTACGAGAATTCAAAGATGGCCGTGACAACGTCCATGAGGGGGACCGCTCCGGTCGCCCTTCCTTGATTACAGACGATTTGATGGCTTCCGTTGAAGTGAGGATTCGTGAGAACAGGCGCTTCACAATAACAGGTCTTTCAAACGAATTTCCTGGCGTCTCGAGATCAGTGCTTTACAACATTGTTTCTGAACACCTAAAGTTTAGGAAACTGTGATCCCGTGGGATCCCGAAACTCCTAACAGAGGACCACAACAACCAAAGATCTGAGTGTGCGATGAAGTTCTTGACTCGTTATTACGAAGAAGGTGACGGCTTCATGAGTCAGATCGTACCTGGAGACGAAACATGGGTTTCGCATATCACGCCCGAATCGAAGCAACAGAGCATGGAATGGAGACACACACACTCGCCTGTAAAGGTGAATGCCAAACAGACTCTGTCCCAGCGCAAAATCATGGCGTCGGTGTTTTGGGATACGCATGATGCTTTGTTGGTCGACTTCATGCAATGAGGAACCACTATCAATGCAGAAGCAGTCTGCCAAACCGTCGGCCAGTGTGGCCGAGCGGTTCTAGGCGCTGCAGTCTGGAACCGCGCGACCGCTACGGTCACAGGTTCGAATCCTGCCTCAGGCATGGGTGTATGTGATGTCCTTAGGTTAGTTAGGTTTAAGTAATTCTAAGTTTTAGGGGACTGATGACCTCAGATGTTAGGTCTCATATTGCTCAGAGCCATTTGAACCTTTTTTTTTCTGCCAAACCCTGAGAAAGCAACGCAGAGCGATTCAAAACAAAAGACACGGCATGCTGATAAAGAGAATTGTTCTTCTCCATGACAATGCAAGATGTCACACTGCAGGTCAGACCTGCGATTTATTGGACAGTTTTGGTTGGGAAGTTGTAGACTACCCACCCTATAGTGTTTATGTTGCGCCGAGCAATTACCATCTGTTCCTCCACCTCAAACAACCTTAGTGGCAACTGTTACAATGATGACGACGACGTGAAAACGGCAGTGAACTCTTGGTTATTGGAGAAGGTTCAAAATGGTTCAAATGGTTCTGAGCACTATGCGACTTAACTTTTGAGGTCATCGGTCGCCTAGAAGTTTGAACTGCCCGAGGCAGGATGCGAATCTGTGACCGTAGCGGTCGCTAGGCTCCATACTGTAGCGCCTAGAACCGCATGGCCACTCTGGCCGGCTATTGGAGCTGGTCTCAACTTTTTATGAAGTGGGTATTTTAAAATTGGTTGAGAGGTATGACATGTGTTTGAACAAACTTGGCAAGTATGTCGAAAAATAGAGTGAAGTATGTACTTTCTGAAAATAAATATAATTTTTTGAAATAACCTTTCGTTGTGTACTTATGTTCAGACGGAACTCACTTAAAAAACCACGCCTCGTATGTGGGGTAAGTATCATCAATACATAGGGATGTATCAAAAACCATCACGATGACAATTTGCAAATACATCTAGCAAGGCAAGGTTTGCAGAGTGGCTGTAAGTACGCTCACCATGAAACCTGGAGAGGGAGGCCTAGGGCCGACTGACATACACTGGCAGAACACAGCACCATTTGTCAAACGAACACTTCAGCTTAGTGAGAACTATCAGAATAGTGTAACATGCAATTTTTTCAACATACTCAAACCAGAAAGTTTAAAACTACCTACAGATATATGTAGAATAAATTATAAATTGAAGGATATCCAACAATTCTATTTAGAGTTAAGTTACCTGGATGACCTCATAGAGAACAAACACAAAAGAACTTGCAGATAATGAAAAATGAAATGATCGTATGGCATTTATTGGCCGGGATATCCCCTTCGGGGTTTGGGCACCTTATTGGAAATCTTTTTAGTTGATGGCACTTTGGCGACTTGTGTGTCAATGATGATGAAAATGATGATGGACACACACCACCCAGTCCGCTGCTGGAAATCGAACCCAGGCCCCCTTGCGTGGTAGGCGGTAACGCTACTGCTGCACTATGGAGGCAGACTGCAGATATGTAATGGATCTTTCAACCAAAGAAAATCGAAATAAACTGGAACCCAAGTATATGAATCAAACGTTAGAAAAACCATCTGGCGAAATATACATAATTAAGAATTTCCCCCAGACATACAAGGACCGTGGTATAAGGCTGTAAATAACAGTTTTTAGAAATGATAGATTATGTTCTGTGAAATAATGCAAACATGTATCACAAATTTAATGTGTGTGTGAAATCCTATGGGACTTAACTGCTAAGGTCATCAGTTTCTAAGTGTACACACTACTTAACCTAAATTATCCTAAGGACAAATACACACACCCATGGCCGAGGGAGGACTCGAACCTCCGCCGGGACCAGCCGCACAGTCCATGACTGCAGCGCCCTAGACCGCTCGGCTAATCCTGCGCAACACAAATTTAATACAGTAGAGAGTATGAACCATTCTTTTGTCTGCAACAGAAACCATAATGACTGAGATAAAGTAAGAAAACAGATAGCTTTCATAAAAAGGACTCATTGCCGAGAAATTACAACAAATACATTACTTTAACCAACAAAATGATCTGAAACATAACGCAATGTTAAGGACACTCTGCAACTATGTAAATTATGTCATTATAAGCGGAGGCGAAAGCAACATACCGGAATATGATCAATAAATACAGACTCAATAATAAAAAAAATAAGCCATAAAAAGAATGAATAAAAACATCTTGGGAATGTGGTACAGATGCTTTTCGAAAACCAGGGAATAAGATGAAGAAAAATATGTAACATGTGGATGCATGCAGAACTAGGGAATTGGTTCTGGGGGTGAAGTATGGTGGGGACTTCGTGTGCCCCATGCCTTCAGGGACCCAGCATTCGTTTGCTTGGGCTTGACGACCTTGGGGATTCTCATATGGGGACCTCTAAACGCCGCCAATCCCCTGTCACCGTAAGCTCTGGACATGCTCAAGCAACCACCGTATGGCAATGCTGTGGAGCGTCATGTGTCAAGGGGAATGGGGATTATGCCTTAACCGCCCTGATTGCGAGGATGGAGTAAACCCCTACTTAAAAAAGGAAAAAAAAACAAAAATCCGCCCAATCTCACAGTGTGCTGCGCGCCAATGAGATACATGGCTGTTGAGACGGAGCAGTCGTTAGTGGGCAACCTCTGGGTACCCTGCCCCACCTCAGTTGTATAAGGCTTACTCAGGCACACGGTGCTCTGCCTGAGTTGACTTTTCCCTAGCTATTGGTGGGACGAGAAGGAATCCTCGAAATTACCTCCTTCTCTTTCCATCGGAACGAGTGGACCGCCAGTAGGTACCAACATCAATCAAGCAATGGGGCTAGTGTTGCCAGTTCTCCAGAGTCAGGTGATAATTACAAAAGTTGGTTATAGTAACAGAAGGCATGCTGGTAATAGGAATGTGTTTTTAATAGCGAAAAGGAAAGAGGGTATCTTAGAGAAAGATTCGCCTCTCTATATTCAAACAGGGTTATAAGGCATTGCTGGCAGTTTAAAATCAGTCAAACACTCGCGTAATGGGACACTATTGCTGGAAACGTCTAGTTCCCAACAAGTTAAGCACTTACAGACTTACAGAACGCTTAGTCCATTGAGGAATATGCCGTCGTAACTGGGCTGCACACCACCTTGAATTACAGCAAAGGAGTGGTGATGTGTAGGGATCTGGTGGACATTCCCAAAGAAGTTCAAATGGTTGAAATGGCTCTGAGCACTATGGGACTTAACGTCTGAGGTCATCAGTCCCCTAGACTTAGAACCACTTAAACCTAACTAACCTAAGGACATCACACACATCCATACCCGAGGCAAGATTCGAACCTGCGACCGTAGCAGCCGTGCGGTTCTGGACTGAAGCGTCTAGAACCGCTCGGCCACCGCGGCCGGCTCCCAAAGAGGAACTGAAAGGTGAGTGAGCTCCAGCAGGAATAGTTGACGTGCAAAATATCATGAAGAGGGTGGAAAGGGACCTTGTAAAATCTGACTCCTTTATCCTGACATTTAGTAGCATGAAACTGCCTGAATACAAGGCAGGGTTCCTTCACCTAAGTGTGCAGCTTTACTTCACCATCCCAATGCGCTGTTTCAAATGCATACTACTCTTGGGTGTAAGTGAGAAGCCACTTGTGGCAATTGTGATATGGCCCCCAATGAATGAGTCATGTGTTCATCTCCTTTGAAGTATCTGAATTGCTCTAGGGTCACCCTGTCTGGATTCGGGACTGCAGCGTAAGTTTTCAAGAACGGAAGATACAAGAGCTTAAGACTGCAAAAGGCATCCCACACGGCCAGTCTACAATGATGTATAATGCCATGCTGTCCCCAACGCTCCCTCGTTTGCTTCGGGCCTTAAACAGCCAGTGCAGAGGGCCTGTGCTGCTACACTAGCGAAGGCTGCTAGTGGCAGCACTAGCACCTGTGTTTGTCAACACACACACGCTGCAGCAGTTGTTCAGACGCCTGTACCTCCCTCAGAACTTCAGAAAAGGCTGCGGTTGTTGGCGTTGCAGGGCTCCCTGGCCCTCACAAGATTCACTCTGTTACGCTGTCCAGTGCTGCCACTACCACGGACGCTGTGCTGTCTCTGAAGCCCACCAAGTGCAAAAAATCAAAGATAAAGCCTAGAAAGGAGGATGAAGAATTGAGTTCAACGTCCTAGTGACATCGTGGTCATTAGAGACCAAGCACAAGCTCGGATTATGTCAAGGCTGGGGAAGAAAATCGGCCGTGCCATTTCAAAGGAACCATCCCGGCATTTGCCTGTAGTGATTTAGGGAAATGACAGAAAATCAAATCAGGATGGCCCGACGCGGGTTTGAACTGTCGTCCTCCCGAATGCGAGTCCCGTGTGCTAACCACTGCGCCATCTCGCTCGGTAAAGATCAAGACCCACCACTGACGGAATCGGAAAGCAGACCAAAGATGTCGACGACATACTCTCTGACGTCTCTCATGATTCTTCTGTGGAGCTAATGAACCTTGATGTCGAACTGGGCAATCGTCTCGCCCCGAGATGGCGCCTCAACCCATTATGTGCTCCCCTTCCGAACGAAAAGTGCTACCTCTGGGATAGATGGCTCTCATATTACAGTGGAACATTAAAGGGTGTAGGACTCACGTGGAGGAGCTGAAACTTCTGACACAGATACACTGTCTTGTGCTTCTCTCACCCTGCGCTATGGTGCTACATCCTCCACCTAAAGGACTATTGACTGGGGAAGGAGCCTGGGGGGGGGGGGGGGGGCGCCAGGAGGGGGGGTGTCGCTGTGTTTGTAAAAAAACACACAACACTCCTCTCCTCTTGGTTACTGACATACAAGCAGTAGCCATTGCAGTTCATTTGGGACGGAAGATCACTATCAGCGCCCTGTATTTAACTTCTCTGGATGCAATAGACTCTGAGGCTTTTTCAGGTCTTATTGCACAACTCCTCTGCCCATTTTTCCTACTGGGTGATTTCAGTGCCTGTAATGTGTTACAAGGCTCGAACTATACTTGCCCGAGGGTCAAGTCTTGGGAACCTCATGATGTCCCAGGGACTGTTCATCCTCAGTAGCCGGCCGAAGTGGCCGTGCGGTTAAAGGCCCTGCAGTCTGGAACCGCAAGACCGCTACGGTCGCAGGTTCGAATCCTGCCTCGGGCATGGATGTTTGTGATGTCCTTAGGTTAGTTAGGTTTAACTAGTTCTAAGTTCTAGGGGACTAATAACCTCAGAAGTTGAGTCCCATAGTGCTCAGAGCCATTTGAACCATCCTCAGTACAGGCAGTGCTGTTAACATGCACTGGAGATCCTTTGCCATACTTACATTAAACACCCTTCAATTCCTTTTTACATTTTGCTTCCTACTATCTGTAACACTCTCCCAGCGGCTTCACTGAGGGGCCCATCACTCTCATTCTGCCCATGTCTTCAGCCTACTCATTCGGCAGCAGGGCCAACCATCGTGTAAGGTAAGAAATGTGACGATCCATGACGCATCCCACAACATTGTGAAACTACGTATCCACTATTTCTCACATGATATTCTCTTTAACACTTATACTTACTTTAATAACATACTATTGATCTTCGTTAACTTAGTTATCCTATTCTTCACTTCCCAGTTTAATCAACATTCTGCACAACATAAAATCAGTACTTCATCACCAAACTAAGTGAAACACACCATGTTTTCACTATATACGTTACAACGTTATACATACCCCATAAATGGAAATCTCACCTGCAAGTTCCCTTGACATATTACCTGATCACATACTGATGGAAAAATGTCTCTTACGTGCTCTTGCATATGTCTCTTGCATGAATGCAATAGCTATGATTTGAATCACGGGACTTGTTAATGCATAGAAACATATATGTTATATATGTTCAGAAAAAAGTGCTTAACCTGATCTCTTTACGAAAAGAAAGTAGTCCATAGCAGAGCGACTGTAGTCACATTCTAATGACCATAATTACTGGAGAACTATCACATAAAACCTAAAGTTTACGTTTAATCTCGAGAGACCCATGTAGTGTATCCAGCCTCATGATCCCTGCGATACCACAGACACATTTGAGCCATCGGTACTTTCCCAAATACAACCTGTGTCCCTTAATACCACTCAGTAATACACTGTGTTTATTTCTTCGTCATAACTCCTTTATACCTCGTACGTTTGCCCACCATGCCTTCACTGATTTACAGAGTTATCTTAGGTGGGTTTTGTGCTATCTTCGCCACTGTATCTCGAGAGGCCTGGAGCAATATAATGACGACGTCACGTATAATGACCGTCTCGCATGCATGGTGTATCTAAATTTCACTTTGTCAGCACTGTGCCGCAGTTTACAACTACCTTACTGCAACATAGATTACTCGTAATCAATAGGAATGCGGTGCAGAAAGAGAAAAGAAACAAGGAGGTCTGTACAGAACCCAGGGACTCTGTTGATTTCAAACCACATGTCTAGACTCTTGGAGAACTGTTAAACTTTTAAATTACATTAGAGCATTAAATTACGTCTACTCTTGTCTACCATCTACACAACCATCTCCTACTGCCATTTGCCTATAGATCCCCAACATACATTCGCCTTCATTCCTGACACATTCTACACAGAAAGGAAAAAAGGTGATGTAAACAAAACTACGAAAAATGGAAACAAGGAGCCACAATTGATTGTAAAATGCACATACTGCTACTGACTTGCAATGGCAATGACCACAGCACACATTGGCACAATGTTTGGTGATCATTACCTTTGCTGTCTAGCCTTTGCTGGTCAAATCTAGGAGAAGAAAGTTTCTTCCGTCAGCTAGACGGTGTCAGTGACCTCAGACACGGAGGCGGGGTTATTAGTGTACTGGGAATAACTTGGCTTATAGAAGAACAATATTGCTTTATGTTGGTGTATCATGTATTTGTGAAGCAAAAGTTAGTTATTCTTTACGCTTTATTACAAACGTATATTTTTTACATCTGCTACTTGAGTGATGAATCAGTGGCTGGCTGCAGAAGAGGGTAGGGTGGTGCTGAATTCTTGCTGCTGTGGTGAACAGGGCTGCTTGACGTCTTTTCAGCGGTTGTTGATCTGGCTGAGCAGTGCGTAATAGGAGTAGGCCATGTTCACCAACTGCAACAGAAATCAAGACAGTAAAAGCTGGAAGAAACTTGTAAGGGTGTTGTTTGTCTCCTGTTAATGTCGAATGTGCTCATAAATGAAGTGTGAAGTCTGCTACAGTGCGTATACAGAGTGAGATGCCTGTGAAAACAAGCTTACAGGGACGTGAGCTTAAGTGTTTCATTTACCAGTTACATCGGCATGCAGATACAGGCTGACCCTCGGGAAAGGGACAGTTTTATAATGAACGGCAGGCTACTATGTTGATATTTAACCCTGCAGCGTGAGGGCTGGCGTTTGAAGTACGCCAAATGCAAAATAACTTAATGTTTTGCGAGTTTAGATTCTTTGTTGAGTCTGTCCAGACAGCCAATCCCTGATTACTGTTTCAGCTCTTAGGTTGCGTCCATTGTCGAACGTCTGTAGTTCCTCTGTGAGAAATTTAAAAGTGAATGTGACACGTCTCGCGCACAAAATACACCACAATCCTGATCATGCAAGTAAAATTTCTCCTGTTTAGTTTTTCTACATTCACTAGTACAGCTAATGCCTTGCCTTTCATTTGGTACACAAATGATCTATACAGTGCAAAAGACGCTTCTCTTGATGGGCTCGCGTTAAAACTTCACAACTGACAAATTCTATGAGGTTCCCATTGCGAATTCCGATGCTGAAATAGAGTTCCGTTATTCAGATAGGGATCATGGCAGTTCTGATGAGGAAAAGAAGCCACTGACTACGACAAGCATGATTCACGAAGTAAACAATAATGCGATCCTGAAGATGACTGTAGTGAAGGTAACAGTGGGTTTGCAAATGAGATGTATTTCACAGGAAGAGGCAAACGGAAATGGAAGAAAATGTGCAATGTCAGCAAAAGAAATCAAACCAAAAAACATTGTGAAAACACTTTTGTTTACTTTAATAGGAATTGTGAATTTAATTTAAATAATAAAACGAAAATGCTTCAGCTCATAAAGTTAGTACACTTTCATTTATTGTGTACCTCTATACATAATCCTACTAGAAGCATGCCATGTGTAGCAAATACTGACAATCAAACAACTGGAAATTATAATAAAATACTCATAAATGAGGTATTCCATAAATACGACTCCACTGAAGTGATGGATATGTGATAGATTGGTATGGAGTAAGAAATACGCCCTCAAATATAAAAAGAACACCCACGCGACGGTTAAGGAAAAACTTTTTTTTTTAATGCAGAATCTGAGGATATCACATTCCATTTGATTTAGACGGTCAGTTATGAAACGCTATCATCCAAGTGGTGGCCATTCTCTCGACTAAAATTTTAAGCTCTGTGGCAGAAGGTACTCGTAACTCTGGCCATCAAGCGTTTGTCAGTCAAAGTGTAAACTTTGTTAATAGCAGATTTGAAGTCCGTTAAACTCTTGGGTTTGTTAACATAGAGACACAGCTATAAACGCAACTACAAGAAAAAAGTGACAAGCACTTAAGTTTTCCCACGCACGGGTTCCCGGGTTCGATTCCCGGCGGGGTCAGGGATTTTCTCTGCCTCGTGATGGCTGGGTGTTGTGTGCTGTCCTTAGGTTAGTTAGGTTTAAGTAGTTCTAAGTTTTAGGGGACTGATGACCATAGATGTTAAGTCCCATAGTGCTCAGAGCCATTTGAACCATTTGAACTTAAGTTTTGTGTGGTGGTGCCAGTGGCCATGAAACGTCTTTGGAATGAGAAATGAGGCGTCCAGGGAAATTGAAGTGTTTGTCACAACTGCTGCGGACGCATTTGCAGTGTCCAATTGTGCACTGTCCTGTTGGAAATAAACACTCTGCATGTTTATCCGTCTTCTCTGCAATTCTGGCAGAAAGTCGTGTTCAGCCCTTGTATGTAACATACAAGTTCACCGTCACTGCTATGCTGACATACTCAAAAAAAGAAAGAGGAACAATGGCAGGTTCTTTGGTTTGCTCCAGGTTGGATACTGACACACATAAAATGTTACTCCACTTCATTACAACATAGATAAGATGAATCAGTTAACCTTGTACAACACACTTCCCTAGTTGGTTACCTTTACCAGCATTCTTCAATCATGGGTGTTTGCAAACAACACCTGGAGACATTGCACAGGCAATGTCAGAGCAATTTGCGTTGACTACTGCCACAGCCTGTCAGGATAAGCTTTCTGTTTTTACCATGCCACCTTGCAAGGGGGTGGGTTGAATTGCAGGCCTAACAATTCAGAGTCCTGTAACTGGCCATTCACAATGTGGGAGCTGTATTCGGAACTGTCTGTGGCTCATGATACTGAGCTATGTCACGACCAAATCCGGTACAGCATGCTGCGGAACTCGCAACCAGCGTCAAAGGAAGTCCTCTTTAAAACATTTTAAGAGGAGTTTCTTTGACGCTGGCTGAAGTTCCGCAGCATCCATTACCGGATTACGTGGGAGACAGACAGCTTTCACAACTCGTGGACGCAGCCGATTTTGGTACCACTACTCAAACCAGAAAAAGGACCGAACGTGTCCGAGTAGTTACCGGAGCATCGACTTAACGAGCTGTAAAATAAAGACTTTGTAGCGAATGGTTAATCGTCGTCTGCTCCGGATGTTAGTGACCAGGGTGCTGCTAGGTCGCTGTCAGTGTGGATTCAGAACATTTCGACCCATTGTCGACAATCTGGCCCTGCTAGAGACGGCTATTCAACAGGCTTTCCTACGCATTGTATAGGTATATTTTTTGATACCAGTAATGTGTACAGCACTACTAGGAAACAATCTAGGGCAGCCACACCAATGGAGATTTCGTGGTTAACTTCACGTCTTTATTTGCTGTTGAATGGTTTCGAGGAGGAAAATGATACTAACTCCTGAGCCGCAGCTTATAGTGAAGAGGCTGGAGGAGTGGTCTGCAAGTACTGGTTTTACGTTTTCTGCAGAGAAGTGTGTGTATGTTCGTTTTAACCGTTCTCTTCGTAATTTTAATTTACCTTTATTGTGTATGTGGCATATCATTCTTCCTTTTCAAGACTCTGTGCGGTTTTGGGGGCTCATGTTTTACTCCAAACTGCAGTGGTTACCAAACTTGAACGACCTGAAGACAAATGACTAGAAAGCAATGAACATTTTGCAGTGTCTAAGCCACAGATCTTGGGGCGCTGACACGACACGTCTGCTCCAGTTTTATAGGGCTATCGTTCGATTGCGGCTGGACTACAGGTGCACAGTATGTGGGTCAGCGAGGCCTTCACACCTGAAGATTATTGACGCTGTACACCATGAGAGGGTGCGACGTGCTCTTACCAGACCAGCCCAATACCCAGTCTCTGTGGTGAGGATGGTGATCCGATGCTTACCATCCGAAGGCAGCTCCTCATGGTGTGTCAGATGTGTCGGTTTCTCGGTACTGCCACTTCCCCAGTATTCCATACCATTGCCTGTCCAGCTATGGAACGCCTCTTTACCAGTCGCCGAAGCCCAATGAGGCCGTTTGGGATCAGTGCAAACTGTGCGCTAGAATTCGCTGGTATGGAGTACATACAGGCTCAGATTAGGGGTTAACCGACTGCCAAACTGGTTCCTGTAGAGATCCAGCGTGATTTTAGATTTAGTACAGTACAGGAGAGATTACATTCCTGCTTCAGTTTTTAACACAATATTTTAAGACAATTTAAACGAGCACCGAAACTATGTAGTTGTATTTATGGATGAGTTTAAACAGCAGCCATGCATGGTATGAAAGTGTATGTATGTTTGTTCCAGACCTTCTCCTAAGCCCCTGCATCGATTCTGACCAATTTTGGTGCACGTTATTATTTACTATCTGGAAAGAATTACTGCGGGGTAACAACCAGAAACCTCTTATTCGCGTGGGGTGATAACGTGGAAAGAGAAAGAGGAGTAGGAGATGGACACAGATAAGGCTGAGGAGGAGGTGGCAGAGAGATGGGGAAGCAGAAGTGGACAGAAAGGCAAGAAGGGGAGATTGACAGAGAGGGGAGGAGGCGGACAGAGAAAGGAAAGAGGGGGAAATGGACGGAGGGAGGAGGACGAAGAGGTGGGCAGAGAGAGAGAGAGACGGATGAGGAAATGGACAGACAAAGGGAAGGGAACGAGATGGACAGAGAGAAGGGAGGACATGAGATGGACACGGAGAGAGGAGATGAAGAGAGAGAAGAGGAGAGATGAACAGAGAAAGAGAGGAGGAGGAGGATGACAGAAAGAGGTGGGAAGAGGAGAAGGATGTAGAGGGGCGAGGAGAAGATTGGTAGAGAGTGGAGGAGGAGGAGAAGGAGATGGAATAGAAGACTGGAATAAATAATTACCTGGGCAGCACTGGGTGCTCAGCTAATTACAGTTATAAAGAAAATTGTTTTCATGTTTCAAAATCACATACAGAAAAAGCGTGCACGTAGTTGTAGGAGTGTGGCGACAAGCTATAGACAGCTAATGTCAGGTATCTATGAACGAAATTCAAGCGTTTTAATTAGATCTAGGAAACGCCGTGTGTTTAATGAATGAACTTTCATGTAAAAAGCAGCTGCAGACGTGTGATTACTTTATCAACAAGTTAATACGTTAAATACTTGACTTTAACTACGTAAGTGAGAAAATGTTTAGGAATGGTTTGAAATTTTGCTTAAAGTCTTTCTGGAAATCGCCAAGTGCTTTCATTATCTTACACTGTATGACTATGGTCTGGATAATTTGCACTCAATTTTAAGCAAAAGCTAGTTTTCATCCGTCTGAATGTTTACCACCTCATATGACGTGAACTACGAGTCATACAATGACACATATCTGTGCATGTACATTCAGTGGCACATATCCATACTGTCTGCAGACTGTGTTGCGAGTAGAATTAGTAGTAGAGGACTAATAAATTAAAGTATAATATCCGATGCTGGAATTTCACTGCATGAATAGCGATAAATTATTTTCCTTCGGTCGTTCTGGGGAGATCGACAGCGAAAGAAAGTTTACTAAATGTTTGTAAATAAGTGCGCAGTTTTTTGGAACTCTGCAAGTTTTTACATTCTCATATACCGGAGGAACACATTCTGGGTAATTTGTGTGCAGTTAGTGACGCTATGTCAGGACACGCACACACTGTCTCTAACAGTAAACCTCACTGTCTTCAACATTTAAAATAGTATTATACCTCGTAATGAGTAGATTATGAAAGTATTTTAAATTTTTAGCTAATTATAGGAAGTACTGAAAATCAGTTTTTTGCTGGCCCTCGAAGGCAATAGAGAGGCAACCTGCAACTCGTTTGGGTTCTGGTGTAGGGCTTTAGTAAAACAGATGAGAATTCATCTGCCCCATATGGTGATCCAAGGATATGTACCATATTTTATTTCATGTTCATTTTAAATTATGCTTTGTGAAGTAGAAGAGACAACGATTTCTATATCCTGTGTTTCTAGTTTATTTTTATGCACTCCATAGTTGCTTTGGGAGATGTGGTCATAGATAAAAATACTGAGAAATCAGTACCCAGGACAACGAATTCTGGCACTAATAACGGCCTTGATACGCCTAGGCATTGAGTCAAACAGAGCTTGGATGGCGTGTACAGGTACAGCTGCCCATGCACCTCCAACACAATACCACAGTTCCTCAAGAGTAGTGACTAGCGTATTGTGACGATCCAGTTGCTCGGCCACCATTGACCAGACGTTTTCAATTGGTGAGAGATCTGGAGAATGTGCTGGCCAGGGCAGCAGTCGAACATTTTCTGTATCCAGAAAGGCCCGTACAGGACCTGCAACATGCGGTCGTGCATTATCCTGCTGAAATGTAGGGTTTCGCAGGGATAGAATGAAGGGTAGAACCACGGATCGTAACACATCTGAAATGTAACGTCCACTGTTCAAAGTGCCGTCAATGCGAACAAGAGGTGACCGACCGAGACGTGTAACCAATGGCACCCCGTAGCATCATGCCAGGTGATACGCCAGTATGGCGATGACGAATACAGGCTTCCGATGTGTGTTCACCACGATGTCGCCAAACACGGATGCGACCATCATGCTGCTGTAAACAGAACTTGGATTCATCCGAAAAAATGACGTTTTGCCATTCGTGCAGGTTCGTCGTCGAGTACATCATCGCAGGCGCTCCTGTCTGTGATGCAGCGTCAGGGGTAACGGTCTCCGAGCTGATAGTCCATGCTGCTGCAAACGTCGTCGAACTGTTCGTGCAGATGGTTGTGGTCTTGCAAACGTCCCCATCTGTTGACTCAGGGATCGAGACGTGGCTGCACGATCCGTTACAGCCGTGCGGATAAGATGCCTGTCATCTCGACTGCTAGTGATACGAGGCTGTCGGGATCCAGCACGGCGTTCCGTATTACCCTCCTGAACCCGCCGATTCCATATTCTGCTAACAGTCATTGGATCTCGACCACAATCTGACCTTTATCAAAGTCGGAAACGTGATGGTACGCATTTCTCCTCCTTACACGAGGCATCACAATAACGCTTCACCAGGCAACGCCGGTCGACTGCTGTTTGTGTATGAGAAATCGGTTGGAAACTTTCCTCATGTCAGGACGTTGTAGGTGTCGCCACCGGCGCCAACGTTGTGTGAATGCTCTGAAAAGCTAATCATTTTGCATATCACACCATCTTCTTCCTGTCGGTTAAATTTCGCGTGTGTAGCACGTCATCTTCGTGGTGTAGCACTTTTAATGGCCAGTAGTGTAATATAAATTAGCATCACTTATTATTGTAAATATATGGCATTACGGTTCTTATTGGAGCATCTCATGTCCTGCCCACCAGACCACCCCGGTTCTGCTAAGACAGAGCAGGTTGCAGAGTTGGGACAGAGGGATTTCTGGACCCTTTCCTCGACGTTTCCTAGGTAGAGTAATAGCAGTAGTTTAAATTGCCGGACACAAATCTTGAGACTGGGTGCGAGAGGAGAGGGGGCTGGACGGCTTACCGACACGAAGGCAGCCCTGTTGACCGTGTAGAGGTGCCCCGCAGTCAGCTGCGGTGGTTTCTGCGCTCGACACATCATCAGGTGCACAGCGCGCTGGCTGTCGAGGCCCGCCTCGTACCAGGGGGCGCAGTACGCCGCCAGCGCCACCGCCTCGCCCTGCGGTACACATTGATTCTGTGTAGTTGCTGCCACGTTGAGGGAGTTTGGTGCGAAGGCGTGGCTGTTCTATCATGTGGCTGCAGTACTCTGAGAGACAGCTCGACTCACCTGAGGTAGCTGCCTCATCTAGCTTGATTAACAAGGGTAGCCAGCCAAGGTAAGGTGTGGAAGCTACAACCAAAAGTTCGTCATACTTTTTAGATTAGTTTCTCGAATGTTTCAAATAAATGATTCAAAGAATAAATGACAAATATTCGTATAATAGCCAAATCACGAAACTGTTTTCAAAAGCTTAGTTACAATTCTCTACTGCACTGTTCAAAAATGTGTATCCAAAGATCAGCTATAATTTCACATACCACTTTCACTTTAACACTCAGTAGTTACATACGGGCTGTTCAAAAAGTCTCTCCGCACCGTATGACTATTAACTGCGCTGGCCGTATGCCGCAGTGAATGTACCGAAATGAAACTCAGTGAAATAAGTTATTAATTTATTGTATATTCATTTTTACTTACAAATTTTCACATTAAATATTGAAAGTGTCCCCCCTGTTGTTGAATACACAATTCAACTCGTTTAATCACGTTTCCAAACACAAGCTGACACATTTCTTCTGTAACAGAAGCAGTGAAAGTGGATATTGCAGTTTTCAATTCGTCGATGGATTCTGGACGGTTTTCATAGACATTTGCTTTCGCTGCGCCCCAGAAGAAAAGGTCAGGTTGTGTAAGGTCAGGCGATAGAGGAGACCAAAGTCCCTGTGAAATTATACGATCACCAAAAACATCAGCAAGCAGTGACATTCAAACGCGAGCTGTATGCACGGTTGCACCATCTTGTTGAAAATAACCCTTCAGTATTTCACTTAACACAAGTTTTCCTATGACTGGGTATAGAATATCACTCCAGTATCGTGCCTTTATTGTTTCGTTGAAAAATATGGGACCCACAATCCGACATCTAGAAATGGCAATCCAAACTCCTATTTTCACGGAATGAAGTGGTTCCTCATGAATACACCATGGATTTTCTGTGTATTCCATATACGAGAATTTTGCGAGTTCATGTGCCCAGGTAAATGAAACCACGCCTCATCAGTGAAAAACGTTTCATTAAGAACATCCCGTCCAGTTTGTTGAACGAAATTTTTGAACCATTGACAATAATACAGTCTCTTGCCACGATCAGTATTTTTCAGTTCTTGGTTCAAAATGGCTCTGACCATTATGGGACTTACCATCTGAGGTCATCAGTCCCCTAGAACTTAGAACTACTTAAACCTAACTAACCTAAGGACATCACACACATCCATGCCCAACGGAGGATTCGAACCCGCGACCGTAGCAGTCGCGCGGTTCCAGACTGAAGCGCCTAGAGCCGCTCGGTCACATCGGCCGGCTTTTCAGTTCTTGCACGACTGCCACTTTGTATGGGAAAAGTTATAATTTTTTCCTTACACGTGTGTGGGCCGTTCCGACACTAACATCGATTTCCTGGGCGAGTTTTGTTACTGACTTTTTCGGATTCATGGACATTTTATCGGAAATATCGAGTAGTTTATCCTCAGACAAAACGCTAGGACGACCACTTCCTGGTGCATCTGTCACTGAACTCGTACTTCGAAATTTGTTAATGAAATCTCGCACAGTATAACGATGTGGGAGTGTTGTCTCCGGGAAAACTGAATTAAATGTTTGACGAACTGAAACTGTGTATTTACCGCCAGCTTAGAACACTTGTTCGACTAAAAACACACGTTCTTCAGTGGTTAGCACTTTGATAGTGACAAAAACGAAACAAACGAACAAAGGAACTTAACTTAAACGTTCACGTCAACACGTAACGACACACACCAACGATGCTACTGACGCTGGCTGAGATAAACGAAGCAGTGGAATGTTGGGAGAGTCCACTTGAAGGGAAGTAACCCGGGCAGGCGAACCATCATACGGCACGCGCGGCTAGCAATGATACTGCACGGCGGAGAGACGTTTTGAACACCCCGTATAACTCATGACATTCTGTCATTAAAAATGGTTCAAATGGCTCTAAGCACTATGGGACTTAACATCTGAGGCCATCAGTCCCCTAGAACTTAGAACTACTTAAACCTAACTAAACTAAGGACATCACACACATCCATGCCCGAGGCAGGACTCGAACCTGCCACGGTAGCGGTCGTGCGGTTCCAGACTGAAGCGCCTAGAACCGCTCGGCCACACCGGCCGGCTTCTGTCATTAGTCGACTACATTAGTATCGCACATTGGAGGGAGGGCGCTTCAGGCGGCTTATCACGAGCTAGTGCACGTTCAGGATTGAAAGTACCGGATGGTTAAACTTATAGATCTGTTCATTAATCAGTCCACTTATGGAATATGCTGAAAATAATAGTAGTTTGGTTTACTGCCACCAGGTGAAAATATGGCGCTGCAAGCAGTCAGAATGTGGTATGGGTGCAGGCAAAGGGGAGGAACGATCGAACACATCATAATGGTGGTCCTGCCACGTTTATTAGGATATGGTCACAAGTTACAGCATTTGTTCAATTTGGTCCCCTGGCTCAGCAACTTGCTGCACTGATAACGAGGCATGGTCGACAGTAGCTCAGCTCGTATCCAGCATGGCTGGAGCGAAATGTCATCGTAGGCTATCCTTCAAATCAGCAAGCGTCCAGATACATATCAGATGGACATGTTCTTCCACATATACCCACAACCAGAAGGGGGACCAGGAATGCCAAATATCTCGCCTAGAGATGTTGCAATCATTACCAAAGGTAAGGTAACTAACAACTACTCAGAGGGATCTACGCCAAATCGCTGTTGAGCAGTCGGACAATCTGGATGGGATGGAGACGTTGAGCTCGGTGGTCCATTCGTAGCTGTTAGAGAGGGGCAGAGTGGCTAGATGAACTTGTGGATACTATGCCACGACGAATACAGGCCTGCCTTAATGCAAGAGGACGTGCTACTGAGGGACCGGTGTGTACGGCAGTCTGGACCACCACCTGTGAACGTCTCGCTGTATGGTGGTACAACATGCAGTGTGTGGCATTCATGAGAACAAAAAGGGCGGAAATGATGTTTATGTGAATCTCTATTCCAATTTTCTACACAGGTTCCAGAATCTTTAGCAGATGTGTTCACAGAGAGAATGATAAGTTGGCTGTTGTGAGCGAGGCACTGGAACTATTTACAAACAACTGCGAAAAATACGTATCATGCAGTGTGCAGCTTACAGTACTTATGTATAAAATGTATTTTATTTAGATTTAAATAAAACGATCCCAGAATCATACATACACTTCGTTCAAAGTGTCCGGATTCACTGTTTGTATCGGGTATCTACACCCATACTCCGCAAGCCACCTGATGGTGTGTGGCGGAGGGTAACCTGTCGTCAGCGCAAATGACTGTGTCAGGAATTATCGCGCGAGCGACGGAGGTTTAAGCTATGTAGGGCATGGCCAATTCTCCAATGGGTTACCGCTTTGGGTTGCCGCTTTGCCTTCACGGCAAAGGAGATGAATGGTGGTCACATAAAGTGTCTGATGACCAGAGTTCTCTCCTGTGTCTTGCATTAAAATCCAAACCTCTCCGCACTGTGTCAAGAAGTGAGGCCATGTGACATTATTGGTGGTGATCCATCCTTGGGATGGAGACGTTGAACACGGCTGTCGTTTTGGTGCTGTTAGAGAGGAACAGGCAGCGTTCCGACACCAGTTTTCATCCTTTTCATTCTGTCGTCACCATCATCGTCATCATCATCATCATCCATCGCAGACATGATACCACACTGTACACAAAGCCATTACAGTCACTTACATTTACCAGATACACTTAGACAACTCTCTCCCTTCAAGAAGGAAAAGCGACATTGTATGGGAAGCTTGAAGAACCTTTCCAATTAGGCAGCTGAACTTGAGATTTCGAGTCTCCCAGCTACCAGTGCCATACGATTTTACTTTTATAATCACAACGGAGTAGATCAGGCGTGATGACTGGGCAGACTGAGGAGGGAATATGGTACGACAACTACGCTCAAATATGAGTCGATTAGAGTCTCAATTAAATGTACATACACTCCTGGAAATTGAAATAAGAACACCGTGAATTCATTGTCCCAGAAAGGGGAAACTTTATTGACACATTCCTGGGGTCAGATACATCACATGATCACACTGACAGAACCACAGGCACATAGACACAGGCAACAGAGCATGCACAATGTCGGCACTAGTACAGTGTATATCCACCTTTCGCAGCAATGCAGGCTGCTATTCTCCCATGGAGACGATCGTAGAGATGCTGGATGTAGTCCTGTGGAACGGCTTGCCATGCCATTTCCACCTGGCGCCTCAGTTGGACCAGCGTTTGTGCTGGACGTGCAGACCGCGTGAGACGACGCTTCATCCAGTCCCAAACATGCTCAATGGGGGACAGATCCGGAGATCTTGCTGGCCAGGGTAGTTGACTTACACCTTCTAGAGCACGTTGGGTGGCACGGGATACATGCGGACGTGCATTGTCCTGTTGGAACAGCAAGTTCCCTTGCCGGTCTAGGAATGGTAGAACGATGGGTTCGATGACGGTTTGGATGTACCGTGCACTATTCAGTGTCCCCTCGACGATCACCAGTGGTGTACGGCCAGTGTAGGAGATCGCTCCCCACACCATGATGCCGGGTGTTGGCCCTGTGTGCCTCGGTCGTATGCAGTCCTGATTGTGGCGCTCACCTGCACGGCGCCAAACACACATACGACCATCATTGGCACCAAGGCAGAAGCGACTCTCATCGCTGAAGACGACACGTCTCCATTCGTCCCTCCATTCACGCCTGTCGCGACACCACTGGAGGCGGGCTGCACGATATTGGGGCGTGAGCGGAAGACGGCCTAACGGTGTGCGGGACCGTAGCCCAGCTTCATGGAGACGGTTGCGAATGGTCCTCGCCGATACCCCAGGAGCAACAATGTCCCTAATTTGCTGGGAAGTGGCGGTGCGGTCCCCTACGGCACTGCGTAGGATCCTACGGTCTTGGCGTGCATCCGTGCGTCGCTGCGGTCCGGTCCCAGGTCGACGGGCACGTGCACCTTCCGCCGACCACTGGCGACAACATCGATGTACTGTGGAGACCTCACGCCCCACGTGTTGAGCAATTCGGCGGTACGTCCACCCGGCCTCCCGCATGGCCACTATACGCCCTCGCTCAAAGTCCGTCAACTGCACATACGGTTCACGTCCACGCTGTCGCGCCATGCTACCAGTGTTAAAGACTGCGATGGAGCTCCGTATGCCACGGCAAACTGGCTGACACTGACGGCGGCGGTGCACAAATGCTGCGTAGCTAGCGCCATTCGACGGCCAACACCGCGGTTCCTGGTGTGTCCGCTGTGCCGTGCGTGTGATCATTGCTTGTACAGCCCTCTCGCAGTGTCCGGAGCAAGTATGGTGGTCTGGCACACCGGTGTCAATGTGTTCTTTTTTCCATTTCCAGGAGTGTATTTTGATGCAAGATCCAGAAATACATTAATTTGAAGCTCACACGATTTGAACAAGGTAAATGGGCACTGAAGTAGGTGGTAAACGTGCTGGGATACGAGATAGTTAGCACCGGACTGCGAGGCAATTCACAGTCAATGAAATCAGCTACACACACAAGTAATCATCGGAATTCTGGATAATCTGATTTGCTGCGCAGAGTGGCCGCACGATTTGAGCCATCATGTCATGGACAGCGCGGCCCTTCCCACCGGAGGTTCGAGTCCTCTCTCGGTCATGGATGAGTCTGTTGTTCTTAGCATAAGTTAGTTTAAGTAGTGTCTAAGGCTAGCGACCGGTGACCTAAGCAGTTTTGTCCCTTAGAGATTCTCACACATTTGAACATTTGATGATCTTGCATTTGATGATCTGATAATCGCAGCTAGCAAGCTACAAGATCATTAACTGTTTATGTGACTAACTGGTAACCACCTATCAACTTTCTTGTGTCTAAAGCACTCAGTTAAAGCTGTTCCACCGTGGCGCCTTAACGGTAGGAGCATGTGGTCTGGAGACCGATTGTACCAGCCACGGAAGCGCGCCTCCATGAGAGAAGAACTCGGGTCCCAGTAAGATAGAGCTTTGGTCGTAATGGTGAGGGAGGGGGGTTAGTTTAAAATCTCAAGTTTTGGTGGAAGCGGTAGGCTCTTCGTAGTCAACTACGGTAATTTTTATAGTTTTGGGCAGATTTGTCGGCTGCGTTAGCTTCTCAGGCTGTGGCTCTTTCTAAAGGCCAGAACCCCTTATCTGACCCATGCCTGGTGTGTTCATGCACGAAGGGAGAGAGTACCGTTACCAAACTCCTCATTTGCGCCGTCTCCCAAAGTGCCCTTCAGACTATCGATCAGAGGTAGCCAGCAGAAAAGTGTCTCTGGCAGATCCACGACGGTCTTTTCGAGTTAGAGAGTCAGGGAAAGTATGTGTCATTCCGTTGGGTACCAGGGCACGTTTGCATTCAGGGCAATGAAGCAGCGAATGCAGCAGCTAAGAACGCTTGGCTGGAAATCACAATTGCTGAATGTGCTGCCCATGTCCATGCAGATACATTACTACTGAGAGACAATGTCGTGTGACTGTGGGAGAGGGAGCGGTTAGGGTTGGCGAACAACAAGCTGAGGCTCGTAAAATCAACGACAAGGCCGTGGTGTTCCCACTGTGGTGGAAGGAAGTACTTTTAACGCGCCTCCAGGTCAGACACTGTCCTCTCGTGGATGGATTCCTCCTTCGGCAGGAAGACCCACCAGAATGCAGTGCATGGTGTAGAGGTTTCTGTAAGCCAAATTTTAACTTAATGCGTTATATACCAAGCCATGAGGAGCGCAACCCACTTACCAGTTGACCTGTCCTGTATTTTAGATGATGATGAATCGAATGGGGTTCATCATGAAAGATTCTGTATTATGTCTTGTCTTCTCAAAAGAATCTTAGGTACGAGGCTTTAATGTGTTTCTAGGGTGGTTGCTTCATCTTTTATTTTCCAATTGATCGTGTAGGCACTGTTCCTTGCTCCACTGTGGTAAGACGTTGTGGTCTCCTGACCATCATTGCTTACATATTCCGCCCTCACAATTATATTCCGCACATCAAGACACTTCATTCGAACCCAAACTCGATAAGATAAAGTCAATGTTGTATGAATTCATGTAAACAATATGCAAATAACAAGTGAGCGCACCGTGGTTGAATACTCAAGGCTGATGTACACACATACATTCCAGACACAACAGCCACAGGGGCTTTTAGTTTGAGAGAGGCAGACTGCATGCCAGGAGGCTGGTCCCTTCAGCGGACGAGTCAACCTTGACTGCCCATGGAGCGGACAGCGTTTGCCAGAGTGAAAGGAAGAACGACCCCGTGTTCGGGCTAAAAGCTAATTCCGCTACATGGTGTGGGAGCGCCCAGCCTACGCATTCTTTACAAATCTAGCATGCAGTTTCAGAGATTTTCGCAGGGAGACAGCAAACGCCAAACGCTGATGCTACAGATTTCTGGATTGGTCACCTTAAACGAAACGTCATTCTCCCATTTTAGAAGAGCAATGCCTTGAGCTGAAGGAATAATGGAAGAGACCGAAATATATACCCCTTCACGTCTGGCGTGGAGAGGGGGCATTCCGTTGTCGCTCTTGGTGCAAAACACATAACAAGAGTGTGTGCGCTCGTACATGTACTCAAAGAGCGAGGAACAAGTCTCTCCTCAGTACTTCACTGGGAGAGCAAGTCTGTCGAGAGGGAATCAGAGTGCAACTCTATATTGAGTCCTTGTGATTAAGCATTGTTCACTGTCTTGGCTGCCACAATTATTGTGCGGTGGTGACGGACAGAGTTATAGTTAATGCCTGCAAGCGAATTTTTGAGTGGCATCACAGTGGACTGGTTATCTGACTGGTGTGCACGCCAATAGTTGGACTAGGGGCGAATAGGAGTCCTTGACTTCATCAAGGCGTAGGGAGAGTTTGATTGGCGAAGGTCAATCCAGATAGAACGAGAGTTATCTTATTTGTCAGCAGCGAACAGCGCAGACAGCAGTTATCGCAGCTTATGGTATTGTGCGCTACAGCTCTTGCGAGCCCCATATTTGCTCCACAACAGTAAACGTCACTGCATTTCACATGCAACAGCCTTGAGCATACCTAGCAACATTGTAACAGATAACTTTTCAAGTTGAGTAGGTGCGGCTCTCAGCCATTCTGCCAAGGCAATAACAATCTTAAACTTTGTATAGAAATTTCATTAGCGAATCTTATCCTTAAGAGGTAACTTCACATTCTGAAAAGAACCTGGAAATAAATTGTTCAGTTCATAACTAAAAGTGCCATTGTGATTTCTCAGAATTTTTGCATACTTCTAAGAACCACACCTGTAATCTTTTAGTTGAGTACAGGCGCTGATAACCTCGCTGTTGAGCCCCCTGTACCTACCACCACCTCCACCTCGAAGGAGGGTTCCAAGTTAGTACCAATTGATTCGGCATATAGACGAAAATTACTAATTTGTGAATTAACTGTAATTATGACTGGAAAAAGTTACAGACAGTATCTCTATATTGGCGCCTCACTGGAATCTCTTGTCTACCCTCGCAATGCACATGAAATCACGAATTAAATTATATTCAAAATTGCTTCAACAGCAGAATTAACGCTAACCCCAGTGGTTTGTTAAACTCTAATGAACCTAATTCTGATATGGCGATAGCGGTTTCCCACCCATGGAGAATGTAGCATCACAAAGTGTCTGAGGACTATGTGAAGCGCCTACCTGTTCGGCTACCTGGTGACCTCCCCAGCAGTAGATGAACAGCTCCAGTCCCAGCCCGGGGAGCCAGCCCGCACACTTCAGCTTCGAGCTGACCAGCTGGCTCTGTGGGCATCAGAGGAACAGTAAGGAAACACGGCTGTAGCGTAGCTCTCACTACATTACTATACTAGAAGTTGATTCTCACACACGTGTGTGTGTCTGTGTGTGTGTGTGTGTGTGTGTGTGTGTGTGTATGTGTGTGTGTGTGTGTGTGTGTGTGGAGACCAATAAGGTTCCCTTATCAGAACCCCAACATCACTGACAAATATGTGATGCAGTTAGAGCTAACTATATCGCCTCATAACTGTTTTCATGGCAACGACTATAATTTTCAATTAAGCAAGTTTTACAAAAGATAGATTTCATTCCTCAATTGTTCCAGTCACATGCCTTGTATGAGGGTGATTCAAATTAAAACCTTAAAAGTTCCATACAATTTCGAAAAGTCGTCTAATGCAGCTGGTGGATGGTAGTAGTGTTCCTCGAGGTTCAGAAAGTGACCGAAAGGTGGCAGAGTGATGAAGCAATGCAGGAGAAGGCAGCAGTGTCTACAACAAGATTCTGCCCTGCTGTCAACATGCATTGCGATTGAGCAGCAATTTTTGATGTGTTTTCTGTGTAGTCAAATTGTTGAATTAATCGAAGATCATCGCAGAATGAGGGAGAAGTCGTTGCAACGAGTGTCGTAGGTAATTTAAAAGCGGTGTAACTTCTGTTGTGGATGCCCCAAGACCAGGGTAGGCTCTTTATGTAGCCACGGACGAGAACATTGCGTTAGTGGAGGAGATTGTAAAGGTGAACAGACATATAACTCTGAACGAAACAGCCACAAGTCTGAAGATCAGTATTGGTTCAACGCAGAATATTACTCACATTGTACTGCACTTCAATAAGGTGTCTGCAAGATGGGTGCCATATCAATTGACTGCTGAAATGAAAGACCATCACGTCAATCCATGTGAAGAACTTTTGCATCATTTCCACATCGAAGGTGATACATTTGTGGGAAAAATTATTGTATGTTATGAGACTTGGATCCACTATCACCAACCAGAAGCGAAAAGGTCAAGTAGGGAATGGCGCTAGAGCTCATCACCGAAAAAAAAATATTCCCCACTCAACTGTCTGCTGGAAAAGTCATCTTCATTCTCTTCTGGGATGCCAATAGCGTAATTTTGGAGAAGTTCATGGACAAGGGAATGACGGTAATCAGAACTTGTCATTCAGACATGCTGAAAAATCAACTTTACACTGCTGATCAGGAGTAAAAGACGAGGACTTCTGACTTCCGGAGTACTGCTACAGTATGACAACGACCGACCGCATACAACTCGTAAGACAGTTGAGATTATTCAGGAAACTGAATTTGAATGTCTGGTACATCCTCCTTAATTAAATTTGAATGTCTGGTGCGTCCTCCTGCAATCAAAGAAGCAGTGGGGGGCAGGCATTTCTGAAGTGACAGAGAGGCGAAAACTGCAGTGCAAGAGTGATTCCACACATGACCAAAAGAATTCTTTCATTGTGGTATCCACGCATTTCCGAAGCGATGGAATCCTTGCATTCAACGTTATGGAAACTATGTCAAAAGATGAATGGATGAATGTAAGTTTTTTGTTGACTGTTACAATTAAAAAATGTTTCTGTCCAGAAAAGATTCTATCTTTTTCAGTTGTGTTCAGTCTTTAGATAGCCACTCATATAAATCATGAATACACATAAGAGTGACACACACTCTTCCCCCCCTCCCCCTTCCAAAAAAATTGTGTTTGTTTTATGTTGCACCAATGTTTTTAACATTTTTATGCAAAAATAGTATTTCTCAAGCACCTTCAAGTAATACTCTAGAATTTAAATAAAAGAATATGATTGCTTTATTCACTGTGTTAAAATTTCACTATGTAAATACCATCGACTCGTAATACAATGTATATTATTCCTTTGGTAGTACATAGTAAAACAAATTAATATGCAAATGAACAGTTTTCAGGCTTGTATTATTCTCAGCAAACTCACACATATCCATATTTCACTTGATATCAATGGCAAACATAGCCTATAAATAATCAACTTGTACCTAAGAATGAACTTATTTTTATAATTTCTGTAGGCTGTATAAACATGTATAATCAATAATAATGCACACATCGAAAAAGTAAATAAATGTAAGAAGACATGCAAGCTTGTTTAGCATAAATTATTTGAATAAATGGTTCACTAATACATATTTATTTACATAATATGCTTTTATTATTCGACATAAAGTGTGCAAATTACGATTTGAGTCATGAAGCCTGTGTAATCCCAGCAGAAAGAAATAGAGGCCAGTTAGCCATATATTAGGTAATGTATGTCGTAATTTTTTAAGAATTGGACCATGGTTAACAACAAAAATTTTGACCAATGCTACTAATGATAAAAAATAAACCATTACTAATATAGAAATGATAAAATGTTGGTTTATTATTGAATATTAAAAGATATATCACTATCTGCTTATTACTGATCGAATAATGCAAGTGAATTTGTAGAAAGGATGAAATACGTCAGAGAGAGTGACCTACTTACATGCATAACCTGGAAGAGCACCACACACACAGACAGTGTGCCAACTGCAAACTGTGCCATGGCGAATGGACTCATTAGGTCATCCAGCGTCTCGATGAACCTACAAGCAGAGCTCTCTGTACTGTGACATCATAACTGTTCCATACAATGAGAAATTTAAGTAGTTTCACAAACCACAGTGGCTAGCAGGACAAACTGACCGCTGAAAATGCTGTATTATATGTACATCTAAAACTCCATACATGTATCTCTGACATTTAGTTAATATTTGTCTCTTACATCTAATTTATCACCTGCAAAATATATATAACCATATTTTAACACTAATTAATGCAGAATTAAACTTAGTAAATGCTGCGATAACTTTCGAATTGTTCTGGTTAAGGATTGAGATGACATTTAGTGGGAATGTACCACATTTTATTGGATGATTTGGTCTCATCAGAAACTTCTGATGTTTAGTTCATATTCGTGCTATTGCACAGTCACTGGCCTTAGAACGTTTTCTTAGACACATTTGCTAACTGTTTCGTAATAGAAATATGCAATGGCCAATACAGATATATTCCGCTGATTTGGCGACATCTGAACTCAAAGAATGCCTGTCGGACTCTGTAGGCACTATTTAACTGCACTGCATTTCAAAGAGCATCAGTGGCGGGACGAAGTGTACACTACCCCTGCCTAAGGCGAGCGTTATGCGTACTGACTAGCTGCTAATCGCACTCTGGCCATTACCTGGTCAAGTTGGGATGGCTCAAAGCTGGCATGAGACCTATTAGCTATGGGGGGGCTAGCGGTACTACAAGTTGGCCAATGAGGATGCTCGCACATGTAGAGCGTGGTTCAGCTGGCCCTACCAATGTCGTTTTCAGCAACCTGCAATGTTGTTACTGGCCCCTAAAACCCACGCGCGGGAGTTTCATGTTTTCTCTCTCACTAAGCGTAGGATATTAGTCCTTTAGTAGAAATGAACAGCACTTTTTTGTATGAAATTTAGTGTAGTTAAAATTTGTACTGGGATACGTTTTTGCTGGAAGCCATGGTTTTCGGGTTATTCAAGAAAAATATACAAATGTGACCTTCAAACGCTTCTCCACCCCTAGACTCATCCCTCACGAGTCGGGATTTCTCGTATGTTGTTCGTGGCGCTCCCTCCTGTCTCAGTACAAAAATTTCCGACTACGCCAACTGTTCCCGATATTTGGCATTTTTCGGTCTCTATTGACTGACCCATTTGCAGCATCAGCATAGTCGGCTATTTCGTTAACGTGATTAATTTGAAGGTGCCCGTCAGGGTGTTGAAAGGAAAACAACTTTTGTAAAAGTAATGCTAAACCTATGTTGACAATTTTAATCCAAGTGTAACCTTTACAAGCACAGGCGTTTCGAAGTCCGAAGGGTTGACGAATACAGCGACATAAATGTTTATTTTATGATGTCAGAAAATTATTAGGTAAAACTTGCAAAAAGGCAATTTTTACAATTTGTAGAGTCTCGACCAAGCTGGTGGAGTAATAAGACCAGGCAATGAAAACAAGGAGAGGTCGGATGTAGGAAGCAATTCTTGCAGTCACAAATTTTTGTACAGTGATAGAAGTGAGTACCATGAACTACATACTACAAATCCTGACCGTTAGGGGCTGAGTGCGAAAATGTAAGTAAATTTGAAACTCAATTTTGTAAGTCTTTTTTAGAATAACTCAGAAACAACGGCCTCTAGCGAAAACGCACACCAAACAAAATGTAATTACATTAAATTTCTTGGAAAAAGGTGCTTATCTTTTTTCTGTAGGGCTAATAGTTTGTATGTAGCGAGCAAGAAAGCCATCGACCTCTGTTCTCCAGCCCTTGCCATGCGTAGCAACTGATGACTTTCATTCCAATGACCACTTCCCACCTTGGATCCACCCTAGGACGGAGGATCACTTGAACAACTAAGTGAATGATCAGCAGGGCTAACTGGGCGCTCTTGAGCCAGTTTGCTGTGTTTTAACACCACAACAGCGTCCGGGAATGGCTGGACCACTTCATATGAGTGATCAATCATACCGCTTACTTGTCCATCCCAAAGTATTCAGGTCATCTTTGGAGACAACTTGTAGCTTGCTGGACCGAGGAATGCCGCTCATGAATCCAGGACAGGTGTGCAGCTCTTCCACAGCTTAAATACCGCCCTCACAGCTTTTCGAGTTGCTAGAGCCAAGATTCGACGGTGCATGGGGACTGGGTGTGGGGCTGGTCCTGTAAGCATCTGTGACCAGCCTAATCCGCTCATGGTGGACAGTGTTAAGAATGGGGCTGATCCTGTAAGCATCTGTGACCAGCCTAATCCCCTCATGGTGGACAGTGTTAAGAATGGGGCTGATCCTGTAAGCATCTGTGACCAGCCTAATCCCCTCATGGTGGACAGTGTTAAGAATAGGGGTGATCCTGTAAGCATCTGTGACCAGCCTAATCCCCTCATGGTGGACAGTGTTAAGAATGGGGCTGATCCTGTAAGCATCTGTGACCAGCCTAATCCCCTCATGGTGGACAGTGTTAAGAATCTCGAGGCAAGAACGCCTCGGTGATGTGTACATAGTGCATCCATAGCCTACCCGTGAACGCACAAATGCCCCATAAAACTGGAGTCAAAAATGAGCTCAAAGGCCTTAGAGTGTCTTTGAAATGTACAGTGGTGGCCCTCAATTGCAACTCATGTAAATTAAAAGTATGATGAGAACAACTAAAAAGAACAAGCATACACTTATCTGCAAAAAACTGGAAACCCATCGTTGCAGCCCGCTCTTCTAACCTTGGCACTGTAAGTTGAAACTGACGAGTCGCTGTTCCAACAGTGGAGGAGTAACAAAATACAGCAAAATCATCCACAAATAAGAAGCACTGTACAGAACTCCTTACCGCACATGTGATACTCTATATGGCTATGGCAAAGATGGTAACACCTAAAACACTCCCTTGAGGGACACCATACTATTGAGCAAAACGATTTGACAGCGTGTGACCAAAGCGAGACCTAAAAATCGCCTAGAAGGAAAGACTGTATGAAGATGAGGAGGTGGCCACGAAAGCCCCATGAACAAAATTGCTGCAGAATACTATGTCTGCAAGTAGTAGTAGGCATTAAAAATGTCTGTCTTCACGACTTGGGAAACTAACCTTTCTGTCGTATCAAATTTAAACGTTCGACTAGGATTTCCTTTGATGCCACTAGCAAACGTCGAAGCATGCAGTACCGAATTTGGTCGTTACTGGGTGAAGTGTCATGAGTCGCAGATAGTACCGATTCCACCTCCTAGATGCAGAAAGGGCAGTTAGAATTGAACTTTCTCTATAGTCGCACAGTAGCGGCGGAGTGCTGAATTGTGGTTGTCATTGGCAGTATTTGCTGCAAAATGCTCTGCCATCGTCTGAGTGCTGTCTCTGGGCGTTGTTCGGAGACATCCCTGTTTCAGCACATCTGCTATTGGTCCACTACTGTGTCTGCTGGAGCTCCTCTGGGTGGCATCCCATGCTTTTATAGAGAAAGCGGAATGGTCGATACAGTCCAGGAATCCTACCGTGACCCTTTCGTGCTCTCCTTATGTGGCTGGTCAGCAGGGCAAACGAAGCTGTTGAGCCAGTTGGCTGTGTTCTAACACCGCAACAGCGTCCAGGAAAGGCTGGACTCCAGTTTTATGGGGCTTTTGTGCGTTCACAGCTAGACTATGGATGCACTGTGTACAGATCAGCGAGGCGTTCTTGTCTGGAGATTCTTAACACTGTCCACCATGAGGGGATTAGGCCGGTCACAGATGCTTACAGGAGCAGCCCCATACCCAGTCCCCATGCAGATGCTGGGGAATCACCAGTCACCATTCGGCGACAGCTCTTAACGGTTCATCAGGCATGTAAGTTCCTCACAGCTTCGAATTCACCTGCATATCATATTGTTGCTCTTACACCTCAGAAAAGCCTTTTCTCCCGTCGTCCACGATCAACAACGTCGTTTGGGATCCATGTTCGGGTGCTGGAGCCATTTGATGTGGAGAACATCCAACCACAAATCCAGGGTTTTAACAGTCTGTCAACCTGCTTACTGCAGAAGGCGAGAGTAATTTTAGATTAGGTGCAGTACAGGAGGGGTTGAACTCCTACACATTTTTAATATATTAGTTTCTGTCCCTTAAATAAGCACCACAACTCCTTAGCTGTATTTACAGATGGGTCCAGACAGAAGGGTCACTTCGCTGCTCTGCTGTTTTCCTTGATCATGTCCTCAAGGTCCGACTGTCCCAAGATTTTTTTGGCCTCTATGCAGAATTATTTGTGATCTTCTGGGCACTGAGGGAGACGAGATATGATTCCAGTACAAAATTCCTTGTCTGTTCCGGTTATCCACCTAAAGGACGGAGGGTTACTTGAACAGAAGCCAATTAAGTGGATGGTCAGCAGGGCTAACTGGACGCTGTTGAGCCAGTCGGCTATGTTTTAACACCGCAACAGTGTCCAGGGATGGCTGGACCACATCACATGAGTAATCAATCATACCTTTTACTTATCCCAAAGTATTCAGGTCATATTTGGAGACAACAACCTTAAATAAGCACCACAACTTCTTAGCTCTATATACAGATGGGTCAAGACAGTAGGGTCACTTAGTTGCTCTGCTGTTTTCCTTGATCGTGTCCTCAAGGTCCGACTGTCCCAAGACTTTTCTGGCTTCTATGCAGAATTATATGAGAACTTATGGGCACTGGAGCAGCGCCGTCATGTTTCCCCCTTCAAGCTAGACGAGGTTTGTTCTTTGTAGTTCTTTCGTTTTATGTTTATTTTGTGAGATTTTTGGCCCGGTCACTAGCAATGGCCCACACTGTATACCAGTCGCGAATGGCCAGAAGACAACAGTAATGACTCCAATATCAAATTTTGGAGAGAGCATAATCAGTGACTTGATATATTTCGAGTATTTTCATTCAATAATGTCTTATGGAATAACTCATCTTTCTTCTTTGGTCAAAAATGTGCTGTAAGAATAATATGTGATGCTCAACCATTACTATCTTGAAGACTTTGAAAGGAGTCTACTGTGGCACACTTGTATGTGGCACCCGAATACGGTAATAATATGAACGTAAACTAAAATGAAACTAGTATACTATAAACGATGTATGTGTCTGATAGGTTTTATAAAGCGGATCGCTGAGTGTGCACGATGGCAGAGGCAAAGATACTGCTTCTGGTCTGAGATAGTAGTGTTGGAGTAAGAGAGCGCTTGGCGGACAGTAGTAGGTTGTGCTGGCCGTGAGCGAAAGGAGATGGAGTAGGCAGTTTATATGGTGTGGTTTGTAAAGGCACTAGTTATTAGATTAATGCAGGAATTCCGAGAACATGGAAGCAGAAGTCTTCAAGCAAGCAAGGTAAATACACTACTGGCCATTAAAATTGCTACACCACGAAGATGACGTGCTACAGACGCGACATTTAACCGACAGGAAGAAGATCCTGTGATATGCAAATGATTAGCTTTTCAGAGCATTCACACAAAGTTGGCGCCTAACATCACGTTTCCGACTTTGATAAAGGTCGATTTGTAGCCTATCGCGATTGCGGTTTATCCTATCGCGACATTGCTGCTCGCGTTGGTCGAGGTTCAATGACTGTTAGCAGAATATGGAATCCGTGGGTTCAGGAAGGTAATACGGAACGCCGTGCTCGATACCAACGGCCTCGTATCACTAGCAGCCGAGATGACAGGCATCTTATCCGCATGGCTGTAACGGATCGTGCAGCCACGTCTCGATCCCTGAGTCAACACATGCGGACGTTTGCAAGACAACAACCATCTGCACTAACAGTTCGACGACGTTTGCAGCAGCATGGACTATCAGCTCGGAGACCATAGCTGCGTTTACCCTTGACGCTGCATCACAGACAGGAGCACCTGCGATGGTGTACTCAACGACGAATCGAGTATAAAAATGCTTGTCTGTTCCTGTTCTCTGAGTGCCCTTTGCTCCCTATAACGATTGTGCCCAGCAGCTAAAACAGTGCAGCGTTTCCATAACGCCCTTCTCCGACTACAACGGCTGGTGAAGGACGTGTGTTTCTGCTCCTACAAATTACTAGAGCGTAGCGTACATACACAGTAAATGCCTGATTGCTCAGGCTTCCGTATCTCAATCGGGAAAAACGGAACCCTTATACGACCGCTGCCTGTCTGTACGACTGTTAAAAATCCTTTTTCTCAGAAACGGCTAGAAGTTTCAAGTTGAAGTTTACGTCATATAGTGTGGTCTAGAGTCCTCAGTGGTGTCAAAAATTTAAGCTTTAAGGCATTGCAATCAGAACATACGGCCATTTGTATCAGATCTTTTGATACACGCAAACTAACTCATCAAAACCTACAGCATACTTCCTGTTGAGCTAGAATCTCGAAACCTGATGTGAAGCTTTGTTTCACAGTAGAAGTCAAGACATAACCCGAGTATTTTTTTATTTGTAATATCATAATATTTAATATATTTTTTAATCAGGCTGTGCGTCTGTTCGTCTGTAATGATATATTTTTGTCAGGAATGAGCAAAAGTGTCAAGTTCAAATTTATATGACTTACTAAGGTCTACGACCCCTTCACGGTGTAAAACGTTTTTGCCTGTGAGTAAACGCAATCAAAAGACAGTGCCATTTATGTCACATATTATAATCCTCGCAAAAGTTATGAAAACGTAACGAGTACATCCCACTGATCTGGAATCGTGATGTTTGGGAAGAACCAAAGTTATACACTACAAGCGAAGAATGAAAGTCGAAAATTGTTAATTTTTAATTACATCACAAGAAAAATACATTTTTCTTTTGTGAATTGTTATCTGACTGTCAAGTTGAAATTTATGTCACATACTGAGGTCTACAGTCCATTGGCAATGTCAAAAACGTTAGGTACTGATGTAAGTCACTGAAATCAAGAGATACATCCACTTATACCACACATTTTTACCCTCGCGATCTCACTCATCAAACCAACCAGAGAAGCTCAGCATTCGTTTTCTGGGTAGAGGCTAGGAGACCCCGGGGTTCCTGAGTTGGGGACTGGTAAGCGCCGCCAGTCCCCTCACTTCTCACAGTGAACTCTGAGCATGCTTCAGCAACCAACATATGGCATGGCAGAGGAACGTAGTCTGTCACAGGGAAAGGGGATCTTGGCTTGACCTCCCGGACCGCGAGGACGGTAAAAACCTCTATAAAAAACCTCTCAACCTGCGTGCTAATAAGATGCGTGGCTATTGAGGTGGAGCAGTCGTTAGCGGACAACCTCTGGGGAACCTTCCGCACCTCAATTGTATAAGGGTTATCTGGAAACGTGGGGCTCTGTCTAAATGGACTTTTATTTTCCTAGATGCTGTTGGGACGGAGATGGAACCCTCGAATTTATGTCCTTCTCCTCCCAGCGGAAAGGGTGGGCCGCTGGTAGGTATTAACACGCAGTCAAATAAGAAGGCCCATTTAGCCAGTCCTCCAGGCTTGAGGATTACGCAGACTCTGTCAGTAATGAGTAACAGAACACATGATACAACGTGTTTCTTATAACTAAACGGAAAGAGGGGAGCTTCGAGAAACTTTTAACTTGTTACATACAAAAAGTTTTTGGAGGCATCGCTGGAAGTTTAAAATCTGTCAAGCGCTTCTGAAACGAGACACTGTTGACAGAAACAACTAATCCCCAGTAAGTGAAGGACATCCAGAAAGTTCAATACTTCGGGGAATAAGGAATGGAAAGTTAACTGCACAACACCTTGAACTATAGCAAAGCTGTTGTGACTTGCAAAGACCTGGTTGACATTCCCCAATCACAACTAAAAGCTGAATGGTCCCAGGAAGACAACATTAAGAAAAGGATGGGTGGCGATCTAGTGAAATCAAACTCTTTAACACCTACTTTCTGGAGCACGATGAGGCCAGTTTCCTTCGCCTCAGAGTGCGGCCTCATTTTCCCAAACCAATGCTCTGTTTCACATGTCAGCGGTTTTGGCACATGACCTTAGATTGTAAGGGCGAGGACACTTGCCACAAATGTGGTAAGACTGCGAACGAAGGTGTCAGCAGCTCATCTCCTCCAAAGCGTGTACAGTGCTTTGGGAATCAACCTCTCTGGAGTAGAAACTGCAATGTCTTCCTTGATGAAGAAAGATACTGGAGATCAAACCAACTAAGCATATCTCGTATGGTGATGCCATGGAGCCCCTGAAGTTAGCTACCTTCTTTGCGTCTGTTCTTAAAGAGCTTGTTCAGAAGACCGATTCTGCTACAGAAAAGGAAGTTGCTAGTGTCAGCACTAGTATCTGCATTTGTCAGTGCACTTGTGCTCCTGCAGTTACGTGAGAGCCTACATTTCCTCCCAGGACATGAGACACTGCCGTCGTCGCTAATGATGCGGAACTCCCTCCTCCTGCAACAGTTCAGTCAGGTCCAACGTCCAGCAATGCCATTACCACGGCTGCGGTTGTGGCTCCAAAGGCCAAGCGTACAACACCGATGGAGTTGGGGAGTAAACAGTCCGACGATGTGGACGTCATCGTATCTGACGTCTTTTCCGACTCTTTGTTAGAGCTAATGGACACTGATGTCAGACTGGGCAATCACCTCGCCCCAAGACTGAGCCCCCACCCCAGAGCTCCCCTCCATTCTGGAAAGACAGGGTGGAAACGTAACTCCCATGACAGATGGCTCCAGTATTAAAGTGGCACATCAATAGGTTCAGGACACATGTGGCGGAACTGAAACTGCCTGCACAGGAATTCCACCTGTGCCTGTGTTTACGAGAAACGCATTTTAAAGCCACTGACACCCATTTGCTACAGGGATATGCAATCAACGAAGGAATGCCCTGACTGGGGACAGAGACATGGGAGGGATTGCTGTGTTTATCACTAATGGGAATCATTCTTCTGCCCCGCCCTTGTTCACTGAACTGCAAGCAGTTGCAGTTGAAATTCATGTCTGTTGTAGGATCCCTGTTTGCTCACTATATGTTTGGCTCCACAAGAGGCAGTAAACGCGGAAGCTCTCACAGACCTTATGGAACAACTCTCATGATCATTTTACCTACTGCGAGACATCAATGCCCATCATGTCTTGTGGGGCTCGACCTCTGCTTGCCCTCAGGGTCGAGGTTTGAAGAGCTTGATGACGTCTCAAGAGCTGTGCAACCTCAATACAGGTACTCCCACCCATTTCTGTGGCGCTTCTGGACCATTCTCAGCCATCGTCCTATCTTTCTGCTTTCCAGCCCTTGTATACTGTGTTCAGTGGGCAGTAATTGATGACCTTCATTCCAGTGACAGCTTCCCACACCACATTTAACGGGTTTATGGAGGATTGCCTGAATTGTAAGCGACCAAATTGGATGATCAGCAAGGCTAACTGGACGCTCATCAGCCAACTGGCTGTGTCTGAACAACGTGACACCGCTCAGGGATGTGTGGGCTAGATCACACGAGTAATTCAACATCGCAAGGTGCTCAAGTCATCTTAGGAGGTATCCGGTACCTTGGTAGACTGGTAAGTGCCATTTGGCAGTCCAGGTCAAGAATGTGGCTTTTCGAAGGTTTAAGTGCTGGCCAACAGCAGAGAGCCTCGCAGCACTTGGCTCACGAGCGCCAAGACCAAGTTGCCTGATCCCTAACAGCCAAACTACTCGTAGATGATGTGGCGTCTAAGTGTTATTTGGTTAACGACTGTGTTTACTCAGAAATCCTCGCTATGGCTTTGGTAGAACAAGTGGAGCGCTTGACGGAGTATAGGAGCACTTGCCATGACCTGTTCTTGCTCTCCTTAATTGTGCGTCGAGCCTTAGCAGTGGTTTCTGCAAAATATTCTGCACAATCTGTGCAATGCCTCTAGGTGTCAACAGACAGACTATTGAGGGATTTTGGGGCTGAGAGCCAGTGTCGCACTGACGACGTCGAAGGCCTGGAGGGGCGAACTAAATAAGGACAGTGGCGAAATGTGGCATTAGTGGACCATGGCAGCGAACGACCGACGTAAGTGCCTTTGCTAACAGCATGACATTGCTGCAGTATCTCTTCCGGTCTCGTGACTGTGTCAATTGGACACTAAACGACTGAAAAAACCGTCACCTGGTCAGGTGAGTCGCTATTTTTGATGGTAAGAGCTAATGGTAGGGTGCGAGTGTGGCGCAGACCACAAGAAACCATGGATCTAGTTGTTAGCAAGGCACTGTGAAGTCGGTGGTGGCTCCATAATGATGTATGGCTGTGTTTACATGGAATGGACTGCGTCCTCTGGAACAAGTGAACTGATCACTGGTTGGAAATGGATATGTTCTGCTACTTAGAGACCGTTTGCAGCCATTCATGGACTTCATGTTCCCAAACAACGATGGACATATTATGGATGGCAATGCGCCATGTCACCAGGCAACAAATGTTCGCAATTAATCTGAAGAACATTTGGGACAATTCCAGCGAATGATCTGGCCATCCAAATGGTATGACATGAATCCCATCGAACATTTATGGGATATAATCGAGAGGCCAGCTCGTGCGTGTGTGTGTGTGTGTGTGTGTGTGTGTGTGTGTGTGTGTGTGTGTGTGTGTTGGGGCTTATGGGCGCTCAACGTCGAGGTCATCAGCGCCCTGACACACATTAAAGGAACGAATGTGGACAGACCTAATTAAACTGAAACACGCATGCAAAGAAAGCAGGAAAAGAAGGAAGATGCGACATAAGAAAGTAGAACGTAAGAAAAGGGAAAACGTAGCAACAAAAATGCCACAGTAAATTGTCATTGGCTGGCCTCTTACATAAAATATGGGCGAGCTTGTCACACAGTGAGCAAATTAAGATCCTCCCCCTAAAATCTTTGTAAAAACATTTGACATGGCACAGAACTTTAAAACTTTAACCACATTCGTCCGAGTGTTGCCTAAAAGAGATGGCAGGTCCGCTGGCAAGTCAGCCGCGACCCGCTGGTCAGAAAATAAAACGCAATCCAATAAAACGTGGCGCACAGTGACCTGGACGCCACAAGCACCACACATTGGAGGATCCTCCCGCCGGAGCAGGAAGCCATTAGTCATAGGGCTGCGGCCTATCCGAAGCCGAGTGAGGAGAACCTCGTCCCGTCGACGGGGCTGAAAGGAAGTACACCACACACGCGTTGTGGGCTTGACTGTATGGAGCTTGTTGTCAGTCACTTCCAGCCACTCATCCTCCCACCGACGCATGACTCGTGAGCTCAACATCGAGGTGAGTTTGTGCAGGGGTATAGCATACTGAGATACTTGTGGATCGAGACACGCCTCCTTGGCTGACAGATCTGCCTTTTCATTTCCAGCAATGCCGACATGCCCCGGAACCCAGCAGAAAGCCACCACCTCCCCCAATCGCTGTACGTGGAGGAGGGCGTCCTGGATGGTCTGGACTATTTTATATGCTGGATACAAACGTTGCAAAGAGTGAAGGGCACTTAGTGAGTCGGAACAAACAAGAATTTTAGGACAGAAAGAATGTCTCATCTACTCCAGTGCCCAAAAGATCGCAGACAATTCTGCATCAAAGACAGTAAAAGTATGAGGCAGTCGGACCTTGAGGACACGATCCGGAAAAACAACACAGCAACCAACAGAATCCCCTTGTTTTGACCCATCCGTAAAAACAGCTACGTAGTCGTGGTGCTCAGATAAAATGGCAGAAAATGCTACATTAAAAACGGTGGCAGGAGTGCAAACTCTCTTGTACTACAATAAATCTAAAATCATTCCGGGCCTCTTCAGTAACCAGGGTGGCAGGCGGTTAAAACCCAGGATTTGGGGTTGTACAGACTCCACACCGAGGGACTCTAGTACACGTTGCACACGGATCCCAAACGGCAACGTAGCCCGGGGACGGTGGGAAAAAAGGCGGTCCAGAGGTGGATGAGCAACAAGATGGTGAGCAGGCGAGGTGGAAGCTGCAAGAAACTTACAAGCCTGGCGCACCAACAGGAGCTGCCGCCGGATGGTAAGTGGCGGTTCCCCAGCCTCAGCACAGAGGCTGGGTATGGGACTGGTCCGATAAGCACCCGTGGCCAGTCGAATCCCAAGCATGGTGGACAGTGTCAAGGATCTGCAAATAAGACGGCCTCGCTGTGCACCCATAGTCCAGCCGTGAACGCACAAAAGCTCGATAAAACTGGAGGAGACGCGCCCTGTACGCTCCCCAGGATCTGTGGCTGGGGCACTTGAGGTTGTTCAGTGCCTTCAGGGTTCTGGCTTTCAAGACGCGTAGGTGTGGCAGCCATGACAACCTGGAGTCAAAAATTAGGCCCAGAAACCGCACTGTGTCTCTAAAATGTAGAACAGTATCCCCAATATGCAAGGCAGGCAAAGTAAAAAGACGACGAGAACGATTAAAATGAACACAAACACACTTATCGGCAGAAAACCGAAAACCCGTCTTCTTCTCTAACCGCCGCACTGTTAGCTGCAACTGATGTCTCACGGTTGCAACACTGGAGGAGGAACAGAAAACAGCAAAGTCATCCACAAACAAGGAGCACTGTACTGGACTCTTCACTGTAGACGTTATACTGTTGATGGCTATGGCAAAGAGGGTAACGCTTAAATCACTGCCTTGGAGGACACCGTTCTCTTGCTCAAAGCGATCAGACAGTGTGTTACCAACTCGGGTCCAAAAAAAACCGCCGAGACAGGAAAGACCGAATGAAAATGGGGAGGCGGCCACGAAAGCCCCATTGATGCAGTTGTGCAAGAATACAGTGTCTCCAAGTAGTATCATATGCCTTACTGATATCAAAGAAGATACCGGTACAGTGATGCTGACGGAGGAGAGCCTGCTGAATAGTCGCCTCTAGGAGGGTCAGGTTGTCGACCGTGGACCGAAATTTTCGGAATCCACACTGAGAGCGGCTAAGGAGCTGTCTCTAACAGCCAGACCAGACGCCGGTTAACCATCCGTTCCAGGGTCTTTCCGACACAGCTTGTCAAGGCGATACTACGGTAACTACTGGGACATGTGCGGTCCTTTCCTGGTTCGAGGAGAGGGATGAGGATTGCCTCCCTCCACGAGGTGGGGAACACTCCTGTCTGCCATATGAGATTAAAACATTCGAAGAGGATTTTCTTTGACGCCACTGGCAGATGACGAAGCGTGGAGTACCGGATGCCGTCGTGACCTGGTGCAGTATCAGAAGTCTCAGTAAGTGCCGATTCAAGTTCCCACATGGAGAAAGGGGAGCTGTAGGCCTCAGAACTGTTCGACCGAAAGTCCAAGTTTGCTCTCTCGACAGTCGCACTGTAGCGACGAAACGCTGGATCTTGATTTGCAGTGGCAGTACTTTGTGCAAAATGTTCTGCCAGCGTCTGAGCAATGGCTCTGGGTGTCGTTTGGAGGAATCCATGGTTCAGGACTGCAGCTATTGGTAAACGGCTGTGTTTACCGGAAATCCTCCGCATGGCTGCCCATACTTTTGTGGAACAAGTGGAACGGTTGATGGAGTCCAGGAACTCCTGCCATGACCTTTTCTTGCTCTCCTTAATGACACGGCGTGCCCTGGCTCTCGCGATTCGAACGCGGTAAGGTTGACCGCTGTTGGGCGGCATTTAAATCGTCGACGAGCCGCAAGCCTGTCCAGGATGGCTGAATGGCACTCTTCTGTCCACCAAGGCACAAGGCGCCGCTTAAGAGGGCCAGAAGATTTTTGTATGCACAGGTCAGCAGCACGATGGATCACAAGTGTGACGTGATCCACCCATTCTTGTACGCTGTTGCGGCGTTCAAAGACAGCCAACCGACTGAACAGTGGCCAGTTAGCCCTGCCAATCAGCCACGATGGCGGTCTCTGCTCCAGCAATACACCATCCAGGAGATGAATGCGGATGGGAAAGTGATCGCTGGACTGAAGGTCGTCAATGACCTCCCAGTGAACAGAGTCGATGAGGGTTGGAGAGCAGAAAGATAGGTCAGTGGCTGAGAATGACCCAGCAGCACCAGAGAAATGAGTCGGAGTACCTGTGTTGAGGATGCACAACACTAGAGATGTCAGGAGGCTCTCCAAAACTCGACCTCGAGCACAAAGAGAAGTGGAGCACCACAGGACATGATGGGCAGGAGGAGAAACAGGCGGGGGAGTTGTTCGATAAGATCTGTGAGAGCCTCTAAGTTCACTGCATCCAGATGAGGTAAATAAAGGGAGCAAACGGTAAGCCACCAACGTGAATGAATTTCAACTGCAACTGCTTGCAGGTCAGTATCCAGGGGGAGAACAGAGGAGTGGTGGTCATTATTGACAAACACGGCCACTCCGCCTTTTGCCCTTTCCCCAGTCAGGTCATCCTTGCGATATAACATATAGCCCCTTAGTACAGGAGCATCAGATGGTTTTAAATGCGTTTCCTGTAAACACAAGCACAGGAGGCGTTGCCGTGCTAGGAGGTTCAGTTCCTCCACATGTGCCTGGAATCCATTCATGTTCCACTGTATAATGGGAGCCATTTATCAGGGTGGGAGTACCTTCATCCTCACTTTCTGTCGGGGAGGAGAGCCCACAACAGGTGGAGGCTCAGTTTTGGGGCGAGATGATTGCCCCATTCTGACATCAACCTCCATCGCCTGTGAAGAGGAGGCGAGGGAGACGTCAGAGAGAATGACATCAACATCAGCAGACTGTATAACTTCAGTCTCCTTCAGCGGGCGAGTCTTTACCTTTGGCTTTGGTTTAGATTTGTTGGCCTGAGGCGGCATTGGAGCCAAAACCTCAGAAGCAGTAGGGGGTGTAGCAGTGCTGGGCAGTGCACAAGACTGGATCCGGGAAGGTGCAGGAAGGTCCGTGATGTTAGCTACCATGGCCTGGTCACAAGGCCGGGGGGGGGGGCAGCAGGCTTCACAGGAACAGCAGCAGCACACGTACATCGACAAACGCAGGTGCTAGTGCTGACAGTAGCAACCTCCGTTTGTGTAGCGGCATCAGTTTTCAAGACTGGCTGTTTCAGAGCGGAAGAAAATGAGGCAGCGAACGTGGGTGGCTGCATGGACTTGTATATTCACCATACGGGATGCGTTTTGTGGTTTTAAGTTCCTGGATCTTCCGTTCCTCAAGGAAAACTCTGCATTTCCTACTCCACACAGGGTGATCCCCAGAGCAGTTGACACACTTGGGAGGAGAGGAGCAACCAACTCCCTCATGGGCGGCTTTACCACATTTCCCGCAAGTGGCTTCCCCTCTACAGCCGAGAGTAGTGTGTCCAAAGTGTTGGCATTTAAAACACCGCATGAGGTTGGGGTAATAACCCCATACACTGAGACGTAGGAAACCTGCCTTCACATGCTCTGGCAATTTGGTGCTGTTAAACGTAAGGATAAATGAGTCAGACTTCATGAGAGCACCATCGACCCATTTCATAATGAGTTGCACGTCCACAATTCCTTCCCGGGACCATTCAGCCTTCAGTTCGTCTTGGGGAATGTCAACGAGATCTCTGCAAATTACAACACCCTTGGTGTAGTTCAAGGTCCCCTCAGTGTGTTACCAGTTTTGATTTTTGGTACTGACATATGGTCTTTTAACACGAAAACTTTTCAAAAACCGAGGGTTTTTGTGCGAGTAACTGATAGATGTACTCTGTAAATTATTGGGACAGCCAGGAAAGCACACGAATTTACCACCTGAGACCACATTGGAGTGGGAGATGTATTCATAGAAGTAACGGAAATACGACATGTACGGGTGATCGGGACACGACTATAACTGGGTGAACGGATGGCATCTGAGCCGAGCAAACTGTCAGATGTAATCCATCCACGATGAGGTCATTACAGATGGAGCTCGAGGTCTGATTGAGGAAGGATTAGGAACTACATCGGTTGTGCCTTTTCAAAGGAACCGTTCTGTGGTTTACAGAACCATGTGTTACAACTCTGACAGAAACTCTAGAATTGACTGCTCCCGTTTGTGTCTGTCAAGCTACTGGGGCAGTGAGTGCTCTCCTATGAATCGTTCATAATTTTCTGCGCCACACACCACTGCATACAGTTGGCACTGTACTCAGGATTCGCCCTGAAGTCGCATAGGAAATTGCCAGAGATATAAAAAGAGATCGTGTCTCTAGAAAACTGGAAAGGTCTAGCCAAGCGACGAGCGTTGACCTCTACAGCTTCTGTGTCGTGTAACGTTATTGGATAATGTTTCCTATCTCAATTTGTTCCTCATCAAATGTTTCTCTGCAGCCTTGCAAAATTAGTCGGTACCTTTTTGTTACACCTTGTACATTTTTCTGGTCTGTCCCTTGCAGCTGTTGGTGCGGATGGTCATGTATAGAAATACTCAAAAATCCTTGTGAAAATCCCAGCACCATTTTTCTTCTGGGTATTACTACTCTAACACTATCATATATACAATCTGACCAAAAATATCAGGACACCATATGTAATATGCAGTTGGCCGTTAGGTGTGACAAGAGGTGGGACTAGTTGGTATAAAAGAACGCCAGGAGTATTCTGTTCAAATGGCTCTGAGCACTATTAGACGCAACTGCTGAGGTCATTAGTCCCCTAGAACTTAGAACTAGTTAAACCTAACTAACCTAAGGACATCACACACATCCATGCCCGAGGCAGAATTCGAACCTGCGACCGTAGCGGTCGCAAGTATTCTGTTATCATCAAAGAAATAACAGTAGCAGGATGGGTTTGTCACTGACCTCACTGACTCATCATGGATATTTCAACCTTTCTAAAGCTGCTCATGTCAAGCTGTTGGTGATATGATTTTGACTGTGGAATGCAGAGGAACAGCCACAGCTAAACCGAGACCAAGCTGAGCTCATGTACTGATGCACAGGGACTGTCAAGCATTGGGGTGTGTGTGTGTATTGGGTATTAAACTGGGGACCTAGAAATGACAGAGAGGCTTCTTTCTGCCTTAGCCTTCAGTGGTTGACAACCCCACAACAGGCCACAGCAGTCCACCCACCCCACCGCCGCCCCACACCGAACCCAGGGTTACTGGGCTGTTCTGCCCGCAGTGGACCCTCCCTGGGAATGTCTCATACCAGATGAGCGTAAACCCAATTGTTTGCATTCTAGAGTAATTATGGTATATGCATATGTAGAGATAGTGTTTGTGCAGCAATCGCCGTGACAGTGTAACTGAGGCGGAATAAGGGGAACCATCCCGCATTCGCCGAGGTAGATGAAAACCGCTTTAAAAAACATCCACAGGCTGGCTGACACACCGGACGTCGACACTAATCTGCCTGGTGGATTCGTGCCGGTGACCAGTACGCCTTCCCACTCGGGACGCAGCGGCGCGTTACAACGTGTTGCGGGCCAGGCAGGCTATTGGGGGGGGGGGGGCTGCTGTAAAAAATTGCGTGAAAGAAGCCCAAGGGACCAGTCATGAATAGAAAAGCGTCATCAGCAGTCCAGCTGGAACAATGTTTGTGTGCAGTCAGCTAAAAGAAATGGGGTACAGATAAGGTGGTGTTATGCTAAGGGGCTATTTTCACGATTAGGGTATGATCCTCTTATTGTACTTACATAAATGTTAGATGCAGAAAAATTTGAACCCATTTTATAGCATATTGTATTGCATACAGTAGAGGAACGGTTTGGAGACGATAACTGATTGTATCAGCATGACTATGCACCTTTGGTAAAGTAGCATCTACAAGGAAATGATTTGTGGACAACAACATTTCTACAATGGACTGGCCTGAACCGAATGGAACACGTTTGGGATGAGTTAGAAGGTCTACTTCGCTATAGACCCCAGCATCTGGTATCAGTACTTACTCTGATTTTGGCATCCTCCACAGACATTCTGACACATCATTGAATAGGTCCCTAGCACCCATCATAAAGGTGATAGGTGGGGCACACCCCATATTAATGTTCACTGATAGGTGTGTGGATACTTTTGATCAGATAGTGTAGATTGAACAGTTATGGCAGATGTATGTACCTCAGAAACTTTTGATGTGTCTTGATGCAGCTACACAGCTCCTCATGAATGTCTGCAGACGTTTTGATCACTGGTTGTCGCTCACCAAAGGGAACCTCCCTGTTCTCGCTGCTGTGATGGATGCTGGTCAGGCGGGTACTTAGTATCTCAAACTGGGCAGAGATGTGGCTCATCACCCCTAAGAAGTACAGCTCGACGTTGATTGTGATGAGGCCAGCAGCTTCCGTCGTGTAGGTCTGGAGGAAGAACACAAACCAATAGTGAACGGCGTCTGGAGCCTTCATCCAAGGAAGCTGGACAAAGGGCAGTCGCCTGGTCTTAGAGTCCTCCAGTAGCGGCACCATCGGCCAGTAAACGCTCACCAACCCAAAGTAGAGGTTCACCAGTACTGTCATCACCAGTGTCCTCCTGTGGGCCTCCTTGAAGGCAGCCACGGACTTTATCTGAGCCCAAGACCCTCCCTGTTCCAGGATCAAAGCGTCGAGGCGACGCATGAGCCGGTTGAAGTCTGGCTGGTAGCACAGGAGGAGCAGCGCCTTCGTCAAGCCGGTGACCATCGGTAGGAATGCCGTCAGGGCCGAGGTGACTTCTTCCAAGCCCTCCAGGAGGCATGTGCCCACGACGCTCATGGTCAACGAGATCGCTATGGACATCAAGCTGAGAACGGTGTAGGCTCGGTACAGCCAGAAGCCGCTCAAGGGCCACTGTCCAAAGAAGCTCAGGATGCGGATGTTCAGCTTGAGAGGAGACTGACCACTGTCTCGCCACGACAGGTGATGAGATTGTGTCCACGTCTTCGGTTCCTCCACTTCACCACCACATCCTTCATCTTTCTTCATTCCGAAGCAAAGGGTTCCCCCCAATGTAGCCTCAACAAAGGCGACTTTCACGCCTGACCTTTTCCACAGTCCAGACTTCAGAGCCGGTTCTTATTCGATGTAAACTCGTCGATGGCGGTAAAGTATCGAATTATGCTTGTGATTCTCCGGTAGCTCTTACGAAACTTGCGCGGAATTAAACTTGGAGCTTTGATCTGTTGTTTCAAGTACTGCGAGGGGGCGTCTGCCTGATTGATTCGAGAACAACAAAGTAAATACTGGTGGAAGGAGTTTTAAACGCCTCTGCACAGTACCGTCACTGTCTTATTCTACGCGTTGTCTATTCTTCTTCAGAATCTACACGCCATCGTGGCAATCTAAGGAGCAGAAAACATTTGAGGTGTGTAACAGTGGAATGAAAATTTCAGAATCTCCCTAATGATAAAGTATCTGTCGAAACGAAAGAGCAATCTTCCTTTCTACCGCCGTAAATATTTTATTGTTTTTCTCTCTGACCTGGCGCAGAAAGAGCAGTCGTTAAGATGGCGTGACATTAAAGCGGCGCAGGAGCCTCTTACTTTTCTCAGCGGAAACACAAAAATCAGTAAAGTTTAATATCGATTTTGCGTCAGTCTGGTGGCTGATACAAATCAAATGGCATATACTATACACAAGGTCCGTACAAAATTTATTGTCTACGGTTGAATAAAGCAGATAAATATGGTTACGAACATTACATACTCGCTTCACGAAGCGTTACGAGAACTTTACTTCCCGCTCTCAGGAGTCTTTCTAAGCACACAATAAAGCTTTCACAGCTGAAATCCTCCAACCAAATATTTCTTTAAAACAGTTACGTCCCATATACACTTGAGCAGTTTTTTAAAATGCGCGGACTCTTCTGTAGAGAGATTGTAGTTCCCTGTATTTTCTCCGTCGTTGAAGTTCAAACTGCAACCAAGCGCTTCTACATTTACGGCGGGGACTGTGGCACTTTTGGAAGCTCTTAAGTTTGTCCCTTCCTCTTCCTTCCCCAAGATATTAACCGTCTCTGATTCTCAAACCGCCGAGCGGTTCTAGGCGCTTCAGTCTGGAACCACGCGACCGCTACGGTCGCAGGTTCGAATCCTGCCTCGGGCATGGATGTGTGTGACGTCCATAGGTTAGTTAGGTTTAAGTAGTTCTAAGTTCTAGGGGACTGATGACCTCGGAAGTTAAGTCCCATAGTTCTCAGAGCCATTCTCAAAGCATCTTTCAAAATATTCAACACCGGGGATGAAACGGAACATCTAACCGCTATTTCTTGTATGCAGTTTCGGAATATATTTACAGTACATGGATGAGGGTGGACAATCCATATGCTGTGGGTGGCTTCCCGCGCAAGTATCCTATATAATGAGCAAGCTGATGCATTGGCCAAGCAAGCGACATCTTTAGGCACTGTCCTGGAACTAGAATTACCTTACACAGCTTACCTACGTGAGGTCAAGCGTCACGCCAACCAACAATGGCAACAGCTGTGAAACGTTTCCCAGCAAACGAAAGGCGGTTATTACGCAGTGCTCCAACCTCGGAATCCTTCACAGACGTGATTCATGAGGACACATTTGCACAGATCCATGATCTCTAGTATCATACGACCTCGCTTCAAACGCGCATCTTTTCCTCAACGTCTACATCGGATCAACGTTTACGCTTCGCCGGCATGTGAGTGTGATTCTGAGTCGGAAGCTGATGTCAACCACATATTCTTTATGTGTCCCAAATTTGACTGCGAATGGTTGGACTATCTGAGGACATTTTTGAGTATGGTACCACCTTACGTAGTCAGCTGCTTCTCTTTTATCTACCAAAGCTATTTGCCTGTGTCAAGTGACTCTTAAGTTCCTTAAGAGAACTGGATCAACCGAAGATTGGAATACAACTCTTCGGCTTTGACCAATGACGTCATATTTTGGATCAATTATAGTGTCCGATACCACCCGTCGACTTTGATCAATGACGTAATGTGTGTTGTTATTTTGTTTGTGCCACAGATTGCTGTCGATTAACGTTAAATGATTTCTCTGGATTTCCTTGTTACGAGCGTACATAAAAAATTCGATGTAGATTGTTTTGATTTCATCTCGTAATTTGTTTTCGGCATCTTTTGTTGATGAAAGTAGTCGTGATTTATAAGGTCTTGATTTCTCACGCTGTTCATCTACATCTACATCTGCATTTATACTCCGCAAGCCACCCAACGGTGTGTGGCGGAGGGCACTTTACGTGCCACGGTCATTACCTCCCTTTTCTGTTCCAGTCGCGTATGGTTCGCGGGAAGAACGACTGTCTGAAAGCCTCCGTACGCGCTCTAATCTCTCTAATTTTGCATTCGTGATCTCCTCGGGAGGTATAAGTAGGGGGAAGCAATATATTCGATACCTCATCCAGAAACGCACTCTCTCGAAACCTGGCGAGCAAGCTACACCGCGATGCAGAGCGCCTCTCTTGCAGAGTCTGCCACTTGAGTTTGCTAAACATCTCCGTAACGCTATCACGGTTACCAAATAACCCTGTGACGAAACGCGCCGCTCTCCTTTGGATCTTCTCTGTCTCCTCCGTCAACCCGATCTGGTACGGATCCCACACTGATGAGCAATAGTCAAGTATAGGTCGAACGAGTGTTTTGTAAGCCACCTCCTTTGTTGATGGACTACATTTTCTAAGGACTCTCCCAATGAATCTCAACCTGGCACCCGCCTTACAAACAATTAATTTTATATGATCATTCCACTTCAAATCGTTCCGCACGCATACTCCCAGATATTTTACAGAAGTAACTGCTACCAGTGTTTGTTCCGCTATCATATAATCATACAATAAAGGATCCTCCTTTCTATGTATTCGCAATACATTACATTTGTCTATGTTAAGGGTTAGTTGCCACTCCCTGCACCAAGTGGCTATCCGCTGCAGATCTTCCTGCATTTCGCTACAATTTTCTAATGCTGCAACTTCTCTGTATACTACAGCATCATCCGCGAAAAGCTGCATGGAACTTCCGACACTATCTACTAGGTCATTTATATATATTGTGAAAAGTGATGGTCCCATAACACTCCCCTGTGACACACCAGAGGTTACTTTAACGTCTGTAGACGTCTCCCCATTGACAACAACATGCTGTGTTCTGTTTGCTAAAAACTCTTCAATCCAGCCACACAGCTGGTCTGATATTCCGTAGGCTCTTACTTTGTTTATCAGGCGACAGTGCGGAACTGTATCGAACGCCTTCCAGAAGTCAAGGAAAATAGCATCTACCTGGGAGCCTGTATCTAATATTTTCTGGGTCTCATGAACAAATAAAGCGAGTTGGGTCTCACACGATCGCTGTTTCCGGAGTCCATGTTGATTCTGTGTTTCCAAAAAAGACATGATACACGAGCAAAAAACATGTTCTAAAATTCTACAACAGATCGACGTCAGAGATATAGGTCTATAGTTTTGCGCATCTGCTCGACGACCCTTCTTGAAGACTGGGACTACCTGTGCTCTTTTCCAATCATTTGGAACCTTCCGTTCCTCTAGAGACTTGCGGTACATGGCTGTTAGAAGGGGGGCAAGTTCTTTCGCGTACTCTGTGTAGAATCAAGTTGGTATCCCGTCAGGTCCAGTGGACTTTCCTCTGTTGAGTGATTCCAGTTGCTTTTCTATTCCTTGGATACTTATTTCGATGTCAGCCATTTTTTCATATGTGCGAGGATTTAGATAAGGAACTGCAGTGCGGTCTTCCTCTCTGAAACAGCTTTGTAAAAAGGTGTTTAGTATTTCAGCTTTACGCGTGTCATCCTCTGTTTCAATGCCATCATCATCCCGGAGTGTCTGGATATGCTGTTTCGAGCCACTTACTGATTTAACGTAAGACCAGAACTTCCTAGGATTTTCTGCCAAGTCGGTACATAGAATTTTACTTTTGAATTCACTGAACGCTTCACGCATAGCCCTCCTTACGCTAACTTTGACATCGTTTAGCTTCTGTGTGTCTGAGAGGTTTTGGCTGCGTTTACACTTGGAGTGAAGCTCTCTTGGCTTTCGCAGTAGTTTCCTAACTTTGTTGTTGAACCACGGTGGGTTTTTCCCGTCCCTCACAGTTTTACTCGGCACGTACCTGTCTAAAACGCATTTTACGATTGCCTTGAACTTTTTCCATAAAAACTCAACATTGTCAGAGTCGGAACAGAAATTTTCGTTTTGATCTGTTAGGTAGTCTGAAATCTGCCTTCTATTACTCTTGCTAAACAGATAAACCTTCCTCCCTTTTTTATATTCCTATTAACTTCCATATTCAGGGATGCTGCAACGGCCTTGTGATCACTGATTCCCTGTTCTGCACTTACAGAGTCGAAAAGTTCGGGTCTGTTTGTTATCAGTAGGTCCAAGATGTTATCTCCACGAGTCAGTTCTCTGTTTACTTGCTCGAGGTAATTTTCGGATAGTACACTCAGTATAATGTCACTCGATGCTCTGTCCCTACCACCCGTCCTAAACATCTGAGTGTCCCAGTCTATATCTGGTAAATTGAAATCTCCACCTAAGACTATAACATGCTGAGAAAATTTATGTAAAATGTATTCCAAATTTTCTCTCAGTTGTTCTGCCACTAAAGCTGCTGAGTCGGGAGGTCGGTAAAAGGAGCCAACTATTAACCTAGCTCGGTTGTTGAGTGTGATCTCCACCCATAATAATTCACAGGAACTATCCACTTCTACTTCACTACAGGATAAACTATTACTAACAGCGACAAACACGCCACCACCGGTTGCATGCAATCTATCCTTTCTAAACACCGTCTGTGCCTTTGTAAAAATTTCGGCAGAATTTATCTCTGGCTTCAGCCAGCTTTCTGTACCGATAACGATTTCAGCTTCGGTGCTTTCTATCAGCGCTTGAAGTTCCGGTACTTTACCAACGCAGCTTCGACAGTTTACAATTACAATACCGATTGCTGCTTGGTCCCCGCATGTCCTGACTTTGCCCCGCACCCTTTGAGGCTGCTGCCCTTTCTGTACTTGCCCAAGGCCATCTAACCTAGAAAACCGCCCAGTCCACGCCACACAACCCCTGCTACCCGTGTAGCCGCTTGCTGCGTGTAGTGGACTCCTGACCTATCCAGCGGAACCCGAAACCCCACCACCCTATGGCGCAAGTCGAATAATCTGCAGCCCACACCGTCGCAGAACCGTCTCAGCCTCTGATTCAGACCTGTCATTTACGAATCAGGAGTTCCGTGTGGCACTGTAGTCAACTGGTTCTCGTTTTATAGCGAAGTCTGCGGGGAATTTATGAAGCATATGGGGTCATTTGTCGGGGGGGGGGGGGGGGTTATAGTTGAAGTAGATGAGTCACATTTTGGAAAGAGAAAGTACGAAAGGGGGCACAAGGTTGTTGGGCTTTGGGTTTTTGGAGTAGTAGTTTTTGGAGGAGATTGTGCTGATATTTCGGGTTGTACCAAATCGGACAAAGGTAGTCTTGATATCTTTGATAGAAGAATATGTGGAAGACGGTTCTGTAGTCATGTCGGATGGGTTTGCTTCGTACGAGGGGTTGGGTGAAAGGGGTTATAATAATTTGGTAGCGAATCACAATATTCAGTTCAAAGATTATAAGAAGGGGGGGGGGGGGGCAGCATTCCAGAAGGATTCCAGTGTTGCAAGACCATTTAGATGAATACCGTTGAAGGAAGAGTATTCCTAAAAGATATTGTTTATTTCTAGCCTTTATGAAAGTAGTCAGCAAAATGTACAACCTTTGTTTTCTTAGTTAGGTGTTGGTGGGTCTGATACTTTTTTCTTGTTTTACGTTGCGCTTTTTTATGGTACTGTATTGTGCGAGCGCTACTTGTTTGGTTTCTCTGGAGGAAGGTTTTTCTGTCGTTTTCATATTTTCTGGTCACAATGGTCGGCCGAAGGAGTATTGCTGTGTCTCTACCGGAGGGTTTATATGATAGACTCGTGGTTTCATTTCTTTTATTGTTTTAAAATTTTGCGTCTGATTGATGGCTGGTGGTTGGGAAGAACTGATTTGGGTGGTACCTCATTCGTGCCTGGCAGTATGTATTTCTTGTTATTTTTTCATTAGTTATTCTGGATTTTGCTTCTTTCGTTAGTTTGACCTTCGAACATTATTATTTCTTGTTATGTCCTTATTTCGTTCTTGTTAGCGTCGATCTTTGACTCCTTTGGAAGTTCATATGCGGTAAGTTTATTTTTATGTGGCCACTTTCATGTTTACCTTTTCGATGTTTTTGCTATACTGCTCTTAATTTACTTTCATTCGTGATATATCAGTTTTACTGAGTGTTGTTCTGGAGTCACTGTACCTGGTGTGACTTTCGTGTAATATAGTTATCGGTTCTAGGGTTTGGTCATTTATACGTTTCATTTCTTTGCGTGTGCAGTAATGTGTGTAAAGATTTTAATTTTTTGAAACTCTAGTCGTATTCTGTAGTTTACTAAGAGGATCATTTTTTAAGCACGTTTCTGATATGTTATAAGATTTTTGCCTGACAAACAGTAATATTAGAATCGGTAACTAGAAATGATCTCCAGCATAGGTTGCTTCTAGTTAACGATTCCATCTATTCGACGGTTCATTATTTAAATCGTTTTTGGAGTACATGTGGAAAATATAATATAATATATGCACTCGTAGTTGCTCTCGTGTTCTTATTTATTTCAGTCATTTTCAACTCGTTTAAATGAAATTCGCGAGTAAATAATAGTCGCATTAAATGTATTATTTTATGGCATGCTACTTTCATTTGTTTACGAGTATGATCACTTCCATTCATAGATTGTCTATTGCAGCATCTTTGCCTTACGTATGACGTCATTGGTCAAAGGCGACGGGTGGTATCGGACAATAGAATTTATCCGGAAGTTGATGTCAACCACATCTTGTTTATGTGTCCCAAATTTGACTGCGGATGGTTGGACTTCCTGAAGACATTGTTGAGTATCGTATACCACCTTACGTAATCAGCTGCTTCTCTTGTATTTACCAAAGGTATTTGCCTGTGTCAAGTGACTGTTAAGTTCCTTAAGAGTATTGGGTCAACCGAAGAATGGAATACAACTCTCGGCTTTGACCCATGACGTCATATTTTGGTCACAGATATTTATTTGTTTATTTTCGAATCATAGATAACATATCAGTCATCTTCTATGGCGAAGTATGATTATCGCAAATGGAAATAAATGAATGAGCTATTAAGAGACAGATATTGAGTATGTTTTCTGTTGCTTGTGGTAATTTTAAATAATTTGTGCACATGTTCTGAATTATACCTTTGTCTGACAGTGACTTGTTCCAGTTGTTGTTTGCTCTGCCTTTAATTGGTATTCTGTTCTATGTAGGTCAACTAAACAATCAGGTCGTGGTACTAGCAAAAGCAGAAGAAGCGACGTACATAACACTGGCATCCTGACCCCAGCTGAACTACGAACGATGTATCCTATACTTCAGTTGGCTTATATTGGTCATCTTAAGTACATGATACAAATTTTATATTTGTCGCTTTTTTACCTTCGCTAATACTAGTATCCAATTCTTCAGATGATCTATATAGGCCATCTGAAGAACAGGATACAAATTTTATGTCAACTGAAGTACAAGATACAAATTTTACGTATGTCGCTTTTTTCGACTTCATCAGTACTAGCATTCTATTCTTTACTTGATCTGTATAGGTCAACTGGAGTACTGGATATAAATTTTACATTTGTCACTTTTTTTGCTTTCGCTTTTACTAGTATCCTATCCTTCAGTTGACCTATATAGGTAAACTGAAGGATAGGATACTAGGCTTTCTACTGTGAAAAAAGTGAGACACCTACCATTACATTCGAAATACGGCTGTGCGTGATGTATATCCACTATCTGTTTTCTCTGTGCTACAACCGTTTGTTTCTCAACACTCGTCTATGCTTTTAAATCTTTGCAATGCATCATCTGTGGTAAATTGTGACATCATTGGTCGGGAGGGGTTGTATCGCCTTCTTCAGTAGTCCCAGAGTACTAGGCACAATCTGTAGGTTTTGATGGTGTACATGTTCTATTTTTCTGTCTTGTTTCTGAAGATATTTCAGGGATGGTGTGAACTGGCGCTCAACACAATTTAAACTACCTTTTCATCTGATTGTTGCAAAAATATAGGGGACACAGCTGTGACGGTTTGAGCTTTCGATACTTGCAGATATGCATTTCTGTAAATTGTTTGTATATTGTAAATATGTGTTGCTGATGGCTAAATCAAGTTGCTACTCGGAAGGCCAAATAAATAGAAAAAAAAACCCTCAGCACACTCAACGACTATCTGTCGCAAGCAGTGCGACTGCACAACGAATTATGACGTCTCTTGCGCGTCGGTTACCTCGTTGTAGGCGCCAACGAGAATGACACTAGGATTTCCCGGAAAATCCCGTATTTTAATTTTTTTTTTTGTCAGAGCAAGTTTCCCGTGTTGTTGCGAATTTACCCTGTAGTTTTCTAACTTTTGAAATGACAGTGAAAATAATTTATTTCGAATGAATCTTTAAGGCTTTACCTACATTCTCTTTTCCTATGGTGAAGAAGGAAACCGGCAACAGCGCTTGCATTACGAGTGTGACTGTCGACCCAGAAATTGGAGGAAGGATCACATAACGCTACGACAGAGGACGAGAGCATTGTTCTGATCAGATTCAGAGTTTTTGACTACTTAATTTAATACGAGTAGCCATGAAGATAGGGTGAAATTACCCCCCAAGGAAAAAAAACTAAAAACCTGTGTTTACCGTTCATGTTGGGAGGAAACATACTTCTAGATTCGTCTTGTGAAAGATAATTGTTTCAACATCTTCTGTTCTATCTGCAAACGAGAATTTAATGTGGCAGAAAATACCGACTGTAGTCAGCATTCAATTTTGAAGATCAGTCGCCAGTGCCCATTAGAGGCCTGGATGCCTCTTTGTTCAGAGCTAAAACTGAAGTATCTTCAAAAAACAATTGATTCAGTTCAGATAGATGACGTAGATGAAGACTGTTGACACCAACCACTACTAGCGAGAGGGGAAGGTGCAGCTCATCTAAAGAAACACCGAAAGTAGCCTGCAGACGAACTTTATAAAGAAAACACTGTTTTTAACCTAAAACAATTAAAAAATGTACGAACGTGTGTATCAAATATACAGAATATCCACAGAAGATGCTTTACGTATAAATAAATCCGAAACGCGTCTGGTGTAATTATTTTTAATCAGGTTGCAGTCAGCTCAAAACAGATAACCTATAGTAACAGATTGATTAAGACTGTTTCTATGATGAATTTTGCGACGCAAAGGATATTTTGAAGCAAGGCATATCCACAGAGGCAATGCAAACAGGATGTAGGTTAATGTTTTCTGTACCTTGAGAGCCAAAAATGCTCAAATTACCAATTTGCTGAAAGTGGCTGTTGTTGTACTAAGAATTGCTGGTTCACACGTTCAGGCAGTAAGAATTTTTTCGCTAATGAACCATAAATGGACAAAGGTGCGCAAAAAAATGTGCCACCGAATTTATACAGGCAGAGATGCAAGTAACAGTGAATTTTAATTTTAATTGTAAAATGTGTAAAACAGAATCGATCTGTGCAAAAAGAAGCAAAGTCTGTAAATAAATACGATCAATAATGTAAAATAATAATAATATCCTTGCTGTTCTTTCTGGCAAATAGTATTTGAAATGTTAATTTTACAGGCTTCCTCCTCTATCGGTTCTTTTCTTTTCAAAATGTTGGCAATCCTAAATGACAAAGTCAGGTACTCTAAAGCAAGCTTTTTGCCAATCACCGCACTAAATTAGTAATCTTCCAAGTTATTATGCACCATACATGCTACGTCGGATTTTCGTTTCTTTTCAGCTGAGGCAGTTAACTAAACTTGTTCTAGCTTACACTTACCACAACACTCCTTCTGTTCATCACGTCTGTTTAATTTCTGCAAGCTTCGAGTAAGTATTTTCTCCTTGTTTTTGGTAATTTTCAACTACAATGAAGAGCTAAAGAGACTGAGACATTCCTAATATCACGTAGGATCCCCACAAGCACGCAGAAGTGCCGCAACACAATGGGGCATGGACTCGTCTAATGTCTGAGGTAGTGCTTGAGGCAACTGACACCATGAATCCTGCAGGGCTGTCCACAGATCCGTATGAAAGGGCGTGGTGGAATCTCTTCTGAACAGCACGTTGCAAGGCATCGCAGATATGCTCAATAATGTTCATGTCTGGCGGGTTTGGCAGCCAGCGGAAGTGTTTAAAGTCAGGAGAGTGTTCCTGGAGCCACTCTGTAGCAATTCCGGACTCGTGGGGTGTCGCACTGTCCTGCTGGAGTTTCCCAGGTCCGTCGGAATTCACAATGGACATGAATGGCTGCAGGTGGTCAGACAGGATGTTTACGTGAGTGTCACCTATCAGAGTCCTAACTAGACGTAACAGGGGTCCCATATCATTCCAACTGCACACGCCCCACACCATTACAGAGCCTCCACCAGTTTGAACAGTCCCCTGCCGACAAAAGCAGGTTCCATGGATTCACGAGGTTGTCTCCATACCCGTACTCGTCCATCCGCTCGATACAATTTGAAACGAGACTCGTATGACCAGGCAACATGTTTCCAGTCGTCAACAGTCCAATGTCGGTGTTGACGGGCCCTGGCGAGGCGTAAAGCTTTGTGTCGTGCAGTCATCAAGGCTATACGAGTGGGCCTTCGGCTCCCAAAGCCCATATCGACGATGTTTCGTTGAATGGTTCGCACGCAGACACTTGTTGATGGCTCAACAGTGAAATCTGCAGCAATTTGCGGAAGGGTTGCCCTTCTGTCACGTTGAACGATTGTCTTCAGTCGTCGATGGTCCCATTCTTGCAGGGATCTTTCTCCGGCCGCAGCGATGTCTAAGACTTCATGTTTTAACACATTGCTGATATGCGCCATACATTCGTGGAAGCAGGCCTCGGACAACGATTCTCCTTTACTACGTTTCATTGAGACGTGTAATATTATTCGGATTTCCGTCATATGAGAGCTGTGAGTACCCTTGGAAAGGCATTCACCTAACTGTATATTAAATGATTAAGTTATGAGATGAGACCTATTCTTTGAAAGACATTTGTTTTATATAATTTACGTAACTGTAAAGATGCGCATCTAGCGCGGACGCTAATACATCGATTGCGCAGTGGCCGGCCGCAGTGGCCGAGCGGTTCTAGGCGCTACAGTCTGGAACCGCGCGATCGCTACGGTCGCAGGTTCGAATCCTGCCTCTGGCATGGATGTGTGTGATGTCCTTAGGTTAGTTAGGTTTAAGTAGTTCTAAGTTCTAGCGGACTGATGACCTCCGAAGTTAAGTCCCATAGTGCTCAGAGCCATTTGAACCATTTGAACCACTCGTGAAAGTGTCACACGGGAAAATCCCCATTTCATCGCTATCTCGGAGATGCTGCGTCCCATAACTCGTGCGCCGACTATAACACCATGTTCAAATTCACTTAAATTTTGACAATCTGCCTTTGTATCAGCAGCAACAAATCCAACAACCGCGCCAGACACTTGTTGTCTTATATAGGTGCTGCCGGCCGCAGCGTCGTATTCTGCCTGTTTACATGCCTCTGTATTTGAATACGCATGCCTGTACCAGTCTCCTTGGCGCTTCATTGTAGAATATGTTTACAATATGTTGTAATATGCTATATTGTTATTTTAAATGTTTAGTCTTCACAACAGTAAGCTGATACATTTTTTTCCACTGTCTACAATCGACGGTGGCCTATACTTTCACATTCAGAAGAGGGAATGCAAGAGGAAGAAGAGAACGGGAAAGAAGAGGAACGCGATGACAGAAATGACTGAGGAACGGCAAAGTATGCGCTACGACCAACAACAATCATGTACCATGCCATGCATGTACCTGAGATGACGGATAAAACCTAGAAAAGTCGTTTCACAGGTGGGTTGCCTGTATGTAACTGTTTTAGATTTGTGCATTCCTCTGAATGCAAAATGTTTGTCACTTTCACAGAAGAAAGCAACCTATTTTTTTGCTATTTAATAAGAAATAGCAGAATTATGGAACATTTTCTGAGTTTACTTTAAGATATAATAAAAGAACAGCATATTGTAGTACTTACATACAGAGTGGTTCAAAAGTCATGTTACACTCTTCTAGAGGTTGCAGAGGCGACTTAGTAGATCAAGCTTTACACAGAAACCGATCTCTGGAAAAGTCATTCAGAGCGTTAAAGTTACAGCCGGCGTATACAGGGTGTTACAAAAAGGTACGGCCAAACTTTCAGGAAACATTCCTCACACACAAAGGAAGAAAATATGTTATGTCGACATGTGTCCGGAAACGCTTACTTTCCATGTTAGAGGAGGAGGAGATTAGTGTTTAACGTCCCGTCGACAACGAGGTCATTAGAGACGGTGCGCAAGCTCGGGTGAGGGAAGGATGGGGAAGGAAATCGGCCGTGCCCTTTCAAAGGAACCATCCCGGCATTTGCCTGAAGCGATTTAGGGAAATCACGGAAAACCTAAATCAGGATGGCCGGAGACGGGATTGAACCGTCGTCCTCCCGAATGCGATTTCCATGTTAGAGCTCATTTTATTACTTCTCTTCAAATCACATTAATCATGGAATGGAAACGCACAGCAACCGAACGTACCAGCGTAGACTTCAAACACTTTGTTACAGGAAATGTTCAAAATGTCCTCCGTTAGCGAGGATACATGCGTCCACCCTCCGTCGCATGGAATCCCTGATGCGTTGATGCAGCCCTGGAGAATGGCGTATTGTATCACAGCCGTCCACAATACGAGCACGAAGAGTCTCTACATTTGGTACTGGGGTTGCGTAGACAAGAGCTTTCAAATGCCCCACTAAATGAAAGTCAAGAGGGTTGAGGTCAGGAGAGCGTGGAGGCCATGGAATTGATCCGCCTTTACCAATCCATCGGTCACCGAATCTGTTGTTGAGAAGCGTAGGAACACTTCGACTGAAATGTGCAGGGGCTCCATCATGCATGATCCACATGTTGTGTAGTACTTGTAAAGGCACATGTTCTAGCAGCACAGGTAGAGTATCCCGTATGAAATCATGATAACGTGCTCCATTGAGCGTAGGTGGAAGAACATGGGGCCCAATCAAGACATCACCAACAATGGCTGCCCAAGCGTTCACAGAAAATCTGTGTTGATGACGTGATTGCACAATTGCGTGCGGATTCTCGTCAGCCCACACATGTTTATTGTGAAAGTTTACAATTTGATCACGTTGGAATGAAGCCTCATCCGTAAAGAGAACATTTGCACTGAAATGAGGATTGACACATTGTTGGATGAACCATTCGCAGATGTGTACCCGTGGAGGCCAATCAGCTGCTGATAGTGCCGGCACACGCTGTACATGGTACGGAAACAACTGGTTCTCCCGTAGCACTCTCCATACAGTGACGTGGTCAACGTTACCTTGTACAGTAGCAACTTCTCTGACGCTGACATTAGGGTTATCGTCAACTGCACGAAGAATTGCCTCGTCCATTGCAGGTTTCCTCGTCGTTCTAGGTCTTCCCCAGTCGCGAGTCATAGGCTGGAATGTTCCGTGCTCCCTAAGACGCCGATCAATTGCTTCGAACGTCTTCCTGTCGGGACACCTTCGTTCTGGAAATCTGTCTCGATACAAACGTACCGCGCCACGGCTATTGCCCCGTACTAATCCATACATCAAATGGGCATCTGCCAACTCCGAATTTGTAAACATTGCACTGACTGCAAAACCACGTTCGTGATGAACACTAACCTGTTGATGCTACGTACTGATGTGCTTGATGCTAGTACTGTAGAGCAATGAGTCGCATGTCAACACAAGCACCGAAGTCAACATTACCTTCCTTCAATTGGGCCAACTGGCGGTGAATCGAGGAAGTGCAGTACATACTGACGAAACTAAAATGAGCTCTAACATGAAAATTATGCGTTTCCGGACACATGTCCACATAACATCTTTTCTTTATTTGTGTGTGAGGAATGTTTCCTGAAAGTTTGGCCGTACCTTTTTGTAACACCCTGTCTGCAGGGTGATATCGTAATGATATTACAAGCTTTCTAGGTTGATGTAGAAGGATAAATGCCTCCGTCTGAGGTAAGGGTTCCTGTACCGGAAACGAACGGGTCGAAAGCCGTTCTGATACTTCTGACAGTGGGATACATGTAGGGTGTGCGACTTTCAGAGGTGATAGCATGGACTAAGATAAGAAAAAATGTCCAGTAAACATGGACTTTAAAATGCTTATCTTAAGAGCTATGAGCACTGGTTCAATAGGGGAGATGTGTTTCACAGTAGCGAAGATGGACAAGTGCCCATAGCTATTAAGGTAAGTATTTTAGAGTCCATGTTTACTGGACATTTTTTCTTGTCTTAGTCCATACTATCACCTCTGAAAGTCGCACACCCTGCAATCTTACCAACAACAGCACCAATAGTAATCCTTCGTCCCTTCTTTGTGTTGTTTACCATTGGACGTTTCTATTTGTTGGTCTTGTAACTTTGGTTCGTTGTACGGTAGATGTTTAAATACTTGAAAGTCTGCATATTTTTCGTAAGGTATTGGCAGAAGCTCTGATAATATAACGCCAGAACCAGCAACAGTGATTCACCTTTCAAAAAGTTTCGTATTTGAGAACATCATCACAGGCTCGATAAGAATTTGCCAGGTCCTTGCGGTTCATGCTCAGGCTCAACGTCTACTTGAAGACCAAAAGAATGTTCCAAACGTACTCGTGTTCAGGCTCAATTGTGAGTAAAGCCGCATTTTATCAGCTTATCTTCCTTCACAAACAAAGTTGCCCTGAGCAGTTGTCTCTTCAAAAAAAAAATTGTTTTTTACGGTACTTCAGTCTCGTCTACTTTCCTCTCGAACAGGAATGCCTGTGTAAGGCCTTGTGTTCATTCTTGTGGTTTCAAAATCGTTTTGGTAAGTCTGCAGTAACTTCCTTTTTTATCATACCAAAATTTCTATCACATTCCATGTTCGATTGTCCTTTTATTCGAACTGCTGTTTTGACAGTATGTAATCTCTTAATTGTCTGAACGAGATACTGACGGTATGTGAACACTGCACAATTTTTATTCTATCCTGAACACAGGTCACAGAATATTACAAGAACTCTTACTTTTGAATCAACGATTTCTCTCACATAATAGTGCAAAAAATAATAACTTCATTCGCTGCTTCATTCCTTAAATCTTCGTTGTAAGTATAAAATATTGCACCACTGTTGGACATTTGATGAAACATGAAACATCAAGACGATAGTTCCATGCAAAGTAATGAAGACCCCTTGACAAACAGGAATTTCACTCATGCTATCAGTTCCTCTGGCTCTTGCAATGTATCATAAAGAACAATTTCTGGCACTGGGATCGTCATGCCTCATCCTTCTACGAGCTGGTTAACTAGGAAGATTTGTCATTCCAGTCACCTAATAAATTGGAACCTGTCCTCTTTCGTGGGGTTTATTTCTTTCAGACATGCAAACATTGAGAATTTGCAGTCAGTGCCTAACTCACGAGACATTGCCCTAAGGTCCCTACAAAGATTACTCAGTCTGTCGTACCATCTACTCTTTTTAACTGATTAACAGATGGCATCTCGCCTTCAGCTTGTGATGATCCGAACAAGGTCATGTGTTTACGAGCTGTACATGTTCTTGTGTTTGCTAAGTAATATTTTTGGTAGTAAAAAACACCTTTCTCTTTCCTGCCTTTCCTAATGAGATAACTGTGTTGTGTGTGTGTTTTTGTCATGGTGTGACTGGTTACTGGTTTTTATCGTCGCACAGACTGAATACTCACTTAACGAATTTACTTACGGCATTTTTTTTAGAATATTGTGAGCAATAGTATCGGCATATACAAAGCTTTTATGGAGCCTTCTGATCAGAAAACTATTCTTATTTACGAAGCCTTCGGTAGGTCTGTCATTTGTAGTAATTGCATTAACTGGCAATTAATAGTTTCATTTCTAATGTTTCCAGTGAATAACACGATCCTTTACTTTTGTCCCTCGTAAACAGGTATCGACATTGCAAAGGAAATCTTGATTGGGAACTGAAGTCACTTAACATAAAACGAGAAATCCGGTTTGGATCTCTGGTATATGGGGTATGAGAGAGATCACTCCATCAGATGGATCTTTGAGGATAGTATCTTCGATGACAGTATTTGACATAGTTTTAATCTGGAAACAGGGAGGATTGCAGAGTTTCGGAAGATTAAGACTCCATAGCAGTACGTTAATCATAAGTTGATAAGCCATAGATACAACTTCCCTTTTTTCTGTTAAAAACCGACGGAGCTGAATAAACATAAGCAGTATATTGTGCTGTATACACATTTTGTTTGAAATTGTATATAATGAGGAAAAATATATGTAGAAGAAACAATTTGTCTAACGGTTCAATTGTCCTAATGTTGTAATATTTTGAGGAAAAATGATGGCTCACGCGTCAAGGGATAAGTGCATTATAGCTCTCGAATAATACTAGTCAAACCTGAAACTAAACCAAAGGACACTGTGATAACACAAGTATACATGCCAACATCCAAAGACGAAGATCCAGTCTTTGACGAAATATACGAAGAAATAAGTAATGGGATGAGAAATGAGAGACGAAAACCTGATTGTCATGGGGACTGGAATGTGATTGTGGATGAATACGCGAAGGAAGAAATTATTGACAAATATGGATTTGGAAGAAGAAATGAGAAATGAAAGAGGAGATCGACTAAACGAGTTCCGCTCGAGGCATCAGTCAGTTGTTGCAAACACACTTTTCCAACATCACAAACGAAGAAGATACACATGGAAGGCCCCTGGAGATCTGAGGAGACAGCAGATTGATTACATTCTGGTGAAAGATTGCAGGAGCTATCCGTCTGCACAAATAGGCAGTGACCATAACCTGGTTCTGATGAACACTCAGATTCAAGTGTCTGATGAAGAAGACAGTAAAACGTAAAAAAATTGGAACTAGAAAAACTGAAAACCAAGGGACTGGCAAAGCGCTGTGCTTGCGAAACAAGCAACATAGCTAAAAATTTTCAGTGTGACTGAGTAAGTGATGACTGGGATCAAATTAAATATGGTATATACAAATCAGTAGAAAAGATAGTTGGAAAAACTAAACCCAAAAACATGAGGAAATGGATTACAGCAGATGTTATTGAGCTTATAGAAAACAGGAGATTATATAAAAACGCGACTGATGAAGAAGGAAAAGCTGAATACAGATGACTGAGGAATTTAGTCAATAGAGAAGCTAGGAAAGCAAAAGAAAATTTTCTCGAGGAAATGCGCGGGGAAGTGGAAGAAAATATCCCAAACGGAAGAACTGCTGTAGAGTACAGAACAGCAAATAAATTTTTTAACAAACGTAAAACAACAGTCTCAGGTACAATAGAAAATAAAGAGAGGAAAATGCTGTTTGGTGAAGACATGGTGAAGAGATGGAAAGAATACATTGAGGAGTTGTATGCCGGAATACCTCTTTCAGGGGAAATAACGGGATGAGAACAGCAACTAGACGAAGATGATGAGGGAGATTATATTCTGCAAGAAGAATTTGACAAAACTCTAAAAGAACCGCAGGACAACAAAGCAACGGGTATTGATGACGTCCAGGCAGAACTAATAAAGAATGCTGGTGACAGCATGAAAATGATACTGCTTGAAGTTATTAGGTCCTTCTACAACACAAGAGAGATATCAACAAACTTCCAGAAATGCATTATTGTTCCTATACCAAAGAAGGCAGCACCTACAAAATGTGAGCAGTACCGAACTTTAAGCCTAATGTCACATGTGTCAAAAATTCTCATAAAAATAATTCTGATGAGGATTGAAGAGAAGGTGGAGGATATGCTGAGTTAAGATCAGTTTGGTTTCAGAAAGGGATTGGGAATAAGAGAAGCGATTCTGTCACTGAGACTCTTTATCGAAAAGAAATTACAGAAAAATAAATCAACTTATATGGCCTTTGTAGACCTGGAAAAGGCATATGATAACGTTACCTGGCAAGAGATGTTCAGAGTGCTGAGAAAAAGTGGAATAAAGTACAAAGACATCCGTGTGATACTCAGTTTCTATAAGAATGAGGTGGCAGTGACTAGGAACTGCCACCAGCAACAAGACGCAAATATCAGGAAAGGGGTAAGACAAGGATGTGCTCTCTCTCCTATTCAGTGCTTACATCCAGGAAGCTATGGACCAAGTTCGAGAAACTACTGAGGTGGAGATAAAAATTAATGGGCAAAAGATAGACATGCTACGTTATGCAGATGATATTGCTATAGTCACAGAGACAAAAGGAGATCTAGAGAAAGTCCTCAGAACGACGGAAAGGATTCTAAGCAATCAGTATGGAATGAGAATACACAAGAAAAAGACTAAAGTGATGGTATGCAGTACAGAAGCAGAAAAGGAACTTCCGACAATGAGAATTGGAAGAGAGGTGCTGGAAGTGATAGACGAATTTATCTATCTGGGAAGGAAAATCACAAGGAATGGTAGATGCCGGAAAGAAATTGTGATCAGAGTACAACAGGCCAAAATTGCATTTAATCTGAGAAGGAATTTACTCACCAGCAACAACATCAGTCTGAAAATAAGGAAACGTATGAAAGCTTTCGGAATTTACCTACCTGGGAAGCAAAATCACAAGGCATGGTAGATGCCGGGAAGAAATTCTGAGTAGAGTACAACAGGCCAAAACTGCGTTTCATCTGAGGAGGCACCTACTCACCAGCAACAACGTCAGTCTTAAAATAAGGAAACGTATCCTGAAAGCTTTCGTTTGGAGTGTGACGCTATACGGATGTGAAACTTGGACAATGAGAAGAGAAGAGAGAAGACGGCTAGAGGCCCTGCAGATATGGTGCGATTGAAGGGTGATAAACATCAGCTGGAGAGACAAGGTAACAAATAGGGAGGTGCTTAGAAGAGTAAAGGAAACCAGATCTCTGTGGAGGCACATCCACACAAGGAATCTTCAAAGGCACATCCTAAGACACAGCAGCATCACTGTGGCAATTGGGGGGGGGGGGGGGGGGGCCGGCAATGGATATCACACATGCAGCGGATCATGAATGATGTACGTAGAAACGTAGAGGAAGGCGGACTGAATGGAGGAATGGCGATCTGCTGCAATCACATTTGAGATTTTTTTTTTTTTTTTGTTTTTTTTTTTGAGTTGAACACTAAATCAAGAAGATGTTGTAGTTAAAACTGACTGCGAGAAGGAAACTAAACCACACCTTTTCACAGCATGCCAGAGCACTACATTTTTTTACTGTCAGCTTTACGGAAGAAACCTGTTCAATGGTGTTTAAAAATTGTATAGCCATGTCTGCCTGAATGTTCATTAGAATGTTGCGCAAAAATTTGAAGTAAATCAATAATGGACTTTTTGACTTTTTGTTAATGACATTTACCCTCTTACATAGCTGTACATAATCTATGGCTGTCCAAATATTATTAGAGTATGGTCTGAAAATTTGAAATAATTCGGTAAAGAACTTTTCGAAAATTTTTCTAACACTGTTGTGTATGTGTGTGTGTGTGTGTGTGTGTGTGTGTGTGTGTGTGTGTGTGTGTGAATATTCGTCTGAGCGTTTACTAGAGTATCGTGGAAAAATTTTAAGTAAACGGGTCAAGAACGTTTCGAGAATTTTTCTAACAGCGTGTCTCTGTTATATGATACATGCACTTATTTAGGACATATATTGACAAGGACAAGTGTTATAAGAATTGGAAGTTTTGTCAGAGTATTGTGGAAAAATTAGAAGCAAATGCGTGAAGAACTTTTCCAGATTTTTGCTAACAACCTTTCCCATGTGTGTAGTATAAATATACTTATTTACCATATGTATGAAAAATGTGTAGCCTATGTCTGTCTCGACCTTTACTAGAGAATTATGTGAAAATCTGAAGTAAATCGGTCAACAACTGTTCGAGATTTTTGCCAAAAGCCTTTCCCTTTCATATATTATATATATATTTATATACCAAGTATTACTTTAAACATATATAACTGACGTCCATGCAAACGTTTATTAGAATATTTAGCAAAAATTTGAATTAAATCAGTCAAGAACTGTGACTTATCTGTAATAAGTAATCTATGGTTTAGTGAGGAAACTGTAGCACAAGTTACTTTTACAGTAAGTCACTAACTCTCCACTTCCAAAATTTTAAATGACCATTATATAATAGTAAAAATCAGATACAACGGAGACAATGAAACGTATACGAAATTTTTGATAACCCACAGCAAATGAATGAATTTACAGTTGGAAAAAGCTACGTTCGTTTATCAGAACAGCAATTATTACGTAAGTTATCTCAAAGAAAGGTGCAATATAATCACTTTACTAATTAAAAAAGACAAATACTATCTGTGGTTTTAAATTACCAAAGTAAATGCATTACTATAATTTAAAAAAATTATCAAATACTCGTCAGTTCGTTATGAAAATGCCTAAATAGTGAGCTCTCTCTATTACAGTAGAATTGTGTTATCTCGCAATAATGCTTACCTACACAGGCAATACCTATCAGCTTCGCAAATAAACATTATCGAATTTCACAAATTTTAATAATTTATAAATAGTGGTATACGTATGAAAGTCAGTGCAGCTGCAACTCCGAAATGCGATACACCAAGCAGACAACAGAGACACTTGCAGAAAATCAGTCATGAAATGAAAAGTTTGAAACAATATGGTTTTCCTGGGCCAGTGTTACAGCATTTAAATTACCTTTCTGTTACTGTGACAATTTCCTCCTTCCATTCTCCTTGTCTGTCTCGTCTTCTTCCTCTCCTATCCATTTCCCTCTCCCCCCTCTCTCTTCGTCTCCTACCCCCCTCCTATCTGTGTGCATCTCATCCTTCCCCTCTTCATTTGCTCCTTCCCCGTTCCCTCTCTACGTTATCACCACTAACTCAATAGGAGGTTGCTGGTTCTCACCCACACAGTATTTCTTTCCATATGCAGCATGTATGCCGAATTTGCTAAATCGATCCAACGGTTTAAGAGAAGCTTTTTACCTATAGCTTTGCCCGTGTGCACACATGTCGCATGTTGTTGTGGTCTTCAGCCTGTAACCTAGTTTGATGCAGGCCTTCATGCTTCTCTAACGTGTGAGTTCGTCTTCGAATAACTTCTGCAACCTACAACTTCCTGGGTCCGCTTACTACAATCATCTCTTCGCCTCCCACTACAATTCTACCGGCCAAACTTCCCTCCAGTATAAAAATGGTGAGCTATTGATGTCTCAGTATGTGTCCTGCCGAACAATGCCTTCTTTTAGTCAACGTGTGCCACTCTTTTTTTCTCCATTTCTATTCAGTACCTAATCACTACTTACATGAAATACCCATCTAATCTACAGCATTCTTCTGTAGCAGAAAATTCCAAAAGTTTCTATTGTCTAAACTGTTTAGCGTCCATGTTTCACTTCCGTGCATAGCTACACTCAAACAAATACCTTCAGAAAAGACTTCCGAACACTTAAATCTATATATGACGTTAATAGATATCTCTTCTTCAGAAACGCTTTTCTTGCCATTGCCAGCCTACATTTTATATCCTCTCTACTTCAGTCATCAATAGTTAATTTGATACCCAAATAGGAAAACTCACCTACTACTTTAAGCATCTCGTTTCCTAACCTAATTTCCTGACCATCATCTGATTTAATTCGACTAAACTCTGGTATCCTTGTTTTGTTTTTTTAGATGTTTATCTTATATCCACCTTTCAAGATACTGTCAGTTCCGTTCATCTCCTCGTTCAAGTCCTTTGCTATCTTTGACAGAACTACAATGTCGTCGGCAAACCTCAAAGATTTTATTTCTTCTCCCTGGACTTCAATTCCTGCTCCAAATTTTTCTTTGGTTTCCCTTACTGCTTGCTCAATGTACAGAATGAATAACAACTTGTCTCACTATCTTCTCTACCACTGCTTCCCTTCCATGCCCTTCAACTCTTGTGACTGCCATCTGGTGGTTATACAACTTGTAAACAGCCTTTCGATTCCTGTATTTTATCCCCGCAACTCCCAGAATTTCAAGGGGAGCCACATGTATTCCACATATGTTTAAAATATTTCACACATATCTGCAAAGATAATTCACATGTATCTCTAGCGAATTTTGCCCTGCGTTTTTGTTTTCAAACATCTAAATGTTTGTAATGCTACATCCCCTGAACTATGTGTCGTACAATGATATAATTTTGTGGGTAGATTCATTAGTGTCTGCAAGACGTGTCACGAATACAGTTAGTAGTGGAGAACTAATAAATTAAAACGTTATGCCTGTTGCGGCAGTTTTACGACACGAACGGCGAAAATTTTGGAAGCCATAAGCTTTTTTGCTGTCATCATCTTGTGTGGGGGCTGGCAGTGAGAAAAAGTTTCATAAACGTTTGAAATTCTGCGTGAAGTTTGTTGCAAGACACTAAGTGCTCTGATTCTCCAATACTGCAAGAATTTATCAAGTAGGCGGTTCCCACTCCCAGAGCGATTCTTTCCAGAACGTAAGTGATATCTGTATGAAGTTTCGCTGAAATCCGTTTAGGAGGAGATGTGGAACATTACATACATATATTTTTATAACGCGTATGGACTACACGTCACATAGATTACATTCAGGCGTGAATAGCTGATCGTGGCTTTCTTTTCTTTGTTTTTTTTTGTGCCATTTATCACTTGGCTCAGCTTTGGCAAAGTGTGCTAATGTGAACAATTTCAAATAATTCGAAGTCCACGTCAAACTGCAGGGCCGCCGACAAAGCCCTCCTCTCATGAGAGCCTCAGTGGCTCGCTCAGAGAAAATCAGTTCTTACTCGTATAGTGGCTGTTTGCATTGTTTATTTGTTAATAAAATGCCTGTATACTGACTATGTTCATTTAAAAAAAAACAAGTGTTTCAAATGCCAAAGGTTCTTACAACTGGAAACAATGGAAAAAATTAAGGTTTTTGGAACTCTTTCGCAAAGATGGATACCAAAAAAGCTCTAGAAACACCCTGTCAAGTAGGACGGCCTACATCACATCATGGTTTTAAGGAGATGTCCAAGATCTGCGATTTTGACGCAGGTTTAAGGAAGATTTAGCAGAAATAAATTTGAACTATGCTACTACATCCCACGTTCTTGGAGTGGGTGATAATGGAGATAGAAAAACAAAACAAACTGGCATACCTTGTCTGTTTACGTCATACAGTGTCACATCTCGGAAAACGTCCACAAAGGCAGAGCAGGCTTTTAGCATACATTTCATGAGACTCATTTGTGGTATTGTGTTGTATTGTATGTTAATCGGGGACCTAGAAACGACGGAGAGGCTCTGTCCCCGCCGCAGCCGCAGTGGTCCGCAACCGATGACGACTACCGCAGTCCACTTCACCCGTCCGCCACCCCACACTAAATCACTCTTTTAGGATTATTGTGCGGTTCGGCCCCCGGTAGACCCCCTCCCCCCCCCCCTCTCCCCTCCAGGGAACGTCTCACACCAGACGAGTGTGACCCCCAATGTTTGCGTGGTAGAGTAATGGTGGTATACGCGTACGTAGACCTTGGTTGTGCAGTGTAGCAGTGTAGCTGAGGCGGAATAAGGGGAACCAGCCCGCATTCGCCAAGGTAGATGGAAAACTGCCTAAAAACCATCCACAGACTGGCCGGCTCACCACACTTCGACACAAGTCCGCCGGGCGGATTCGTGCCGGGGACCAGGCGCTCCTTCCCAATCCGGAAAGCCGTGCGTTAGACCGCACGGGTAACTGGGCGGGCCATTTGTGGTATAAATTAAGGAAGATCATGCTTCTTGCTTCGTGGAGTTTTTATATCTTCATTTTCATTGCGAGAGGAAATTATGAAGATAGATTCACTTTAGAAACAAAAGAAGACACACGCGAATCCTGAACAGTATAGTAGGTACGACTACGACACGAAGATTATACAGATCGGAACATTTCGTGTTGACTGTACTCTATTTTCGAGTGCTGCCAACTTAAGCGATGAGTTAGTACTGGCCCTTTCAAAGCGTTGCGAAATGTTACGTCATGTGAGTGGACTGAGAAATAAACAATATAACGTGTGTCTTTAAATATGGACGTGTCTGTAACCAGCTTTCGCCAGACCTTGATATTTCCGTGTGTTTTTTATACCATAGCTCCTAATCGTTGCGAGGCGAGCGCACCCGCGGCTTACCGGTACTGATCGAGATGCAAGTAAACATTCCCCCTCCAGGAATGGGATAAACTGACTTGTTGAAACCGATATCGGTATTTTAGTTCTGAATAACAGGTATTTTTCGGTATTTATTTGGTCTCGGTTATAACAGGTGTTTTTTCACTAATAGCTGGTTATAAACACCGAAATATCGATTATGCATTGCAACACTGCTAATTTTTTTCATCTTTAAATAAGCCATTTTCATTCATAAAAATTACATTCCTTTGAAATATTGCTTTTTTATAGAAATAACAATACCGACAGAGACTAACAACAAACTCATGGGCTGAGAGTTGGCACACCATTGCTGAGACAATGATGCACGTGTTAAAAAGTGGCGTAGACTATTACATGGTACGCAGGTACCTGCACTGTGGAGGACTTACCCGTTCTAGTCTAGACAGTAATTTCCCACTTTCATCACACGACATCCGTTGTATATCAGTTTGGCACGACGTGTAATAATATTTTACGAAGGAAGTGAAGCACTATGCTTCATTTCCTTTAAAGGATTAAATGCTTATCTGCCATTTCTATGATATAATAAAAGAATGGCTCTGAGCACGATGGGACTTAACAGCTGTGGTCATCAGTCCCCTAGAACTTAGAACTACTTAAACCTAACTAACCTAAGGACATCACACACATCCATGCCCGAGGCAGGATCCGAACCTGCGACCGTAGCAGTCGCACGGTTCCGGACTGCGCGCCTAGAACCGCGAGACCATCGCGGCCGGCGCATATAATAAAAGAGGAAGCAATTTATGGTAACAGTAACAAATCGAAAGCTTAAAAACAGTTTACACAATAAAAGTAGGTGATCTGTTGCCTGTGTCTACATAATGTGTCTTTTTATCTCCTTGTTGCCATTGGAAACGGAAAAATGAACACGAAAAATTGAGTTCTCCAAAGTCAATTTTCACACTCCAGCAACCTAACTCTCAAGCAGTTGTATGATGCTCTATCACAGCATGATTCTTGAGTAGAGTTTCAAAAACTTAGAATCAATAGGTAAATATAGGTGATTTTTTTGTAGTATTTAAACACTTATTACCTTTCGGGAAAAGCAGTGAACGGTGGAGGGACAAATTTTTCTTTTATTTGGGTATTTACTATAACATTTTCCTTCTGTTTATGTTGAAACTGTGGGATTTGAAGCTTTTCCATTTTTTGTTTCGATTTCTACGTTTATTGCAGGAAGTAATAGGGATAAAAAGACCTAAAAACGATTATTACAGAAACTGGTTATTTTTAACTATTTAAACAGTCAGAATAAAATGTCGTGGGAAAAATAGATATAACCGGAAATCTGTTTTTTCTGCGATAACCGCCATTAGTATCCCTCCATCATGATCACCGCTATACGCCTCCACCCCTCGTATTCCTTTGAGAAAATTGGTTTTCTTTGCGTAGAAGCACTAACTATATACACTGAAGCACTAAAGAAACTGGTGTGGGCTTGCGTATTGAAATACAGAGATATGTAAACAGAAGAGAATACGGTGCTGCGGTCGGCAACGCCTATACAAGACAAGTGTCTGGCGCAGTTGTCACATTGGTTATGCTGCTAATGGGAGGTTATCAAGATTTAAGTGAGTTTGAACTTAGTGTTAGTCGGCGCACGAGCAATGGTACAGAACATCGCCGAGGTAGCGATGAAGTGAGGAATTTTCCGTATGGCCAGGAAACCGGTAAAGCATCAAATCTCCGATACCGCTCCTACCGGAAAAAGATCCTGCAAGAATGGGACCAACGACAACTGAAGAGAATCGTCCAACGTGACAAAAGTGCAACTCTTCCGCAAGTTGCTGCAGATGTAAATGCCAGGCCATCAACAAGTGTCAGCTTGCGAACCATTCAACGAAACATCATTGATATGCGCTTTCGGAGCCGAAGGCCCACTCGTTTACGCTTGATGACTGCACGACACACAAAGCTTTACGCCTCGCCAGGCCCCGGCAACGCCGACATTCGATTAGAAACATGTTGCCGTGTCGGACGAGTCTCGTTTGAAATTGTATGGAGCGGATGGACATTTACAGGTATGGAGACAACCTGTTGAATCCATGGACTCTGCATGTCAGCAGGGGACTGTTCAAGCTGGTGGAGGCTCTGTAATGGTGTGAGGCGTGTGCAGGTGGAGTGATATGGAATTCCCGATACGTCGAGATACGACTCTGACAGGTGACACGTACGTAAGCGTCTTATCACCTGCATCGATTCATGTCCATTATGCATTCCGACGGACGTGGACGATTCCAGCATGACAATGCGACACCCCACACGTCCAGAATGGCTGCAGGAACACTCTTCTACCGATGGCCACCAAATTCCCCAGACATGAACATTACTGAGCATATCTGGGATGCTGTGCAACGTGCTGTTCAGAGAGATCTCCACACGCAGGTACTCTTACATATTTATGGACAGCGCTGCATGATTCATGGTGTCAATTCGATCCAGTAGCATTCCAGACATTAGTCGAGTCCAAGCCACATCGTGTTGCGGCACTTCTGCGTGCTCGCGGGGGCCCTACACGATATTAGGCAGGTGTACCACTTTCTTTGGCTCTTCAGTGTTAACAATTTGGCTCTTATGTATTAACAATAGTATCGATTTTTATACGAAAACTCTTCGAGCTCTGTCGGTCAGCTAATGTGAACTATCGAGAGCACCTCGCGGAATTAATATTCGTGACATGATCAGCGACGAAATATACGAGACGAACAGGCGGTCAGTAATGCAGCGGCGTGGATTTTTCTTTTTTTTTCTTTCTTTCTTTTTATTTTTTTTAAACTGCTGTAGTGCTGAATACCTAGGACAATACGCGAGTGTCCGCCACGTTATAACGCGTTCTGCACCTAGCTGAGCGTCCTTCTACGCGAGACGGTGGCGTGCGTGTCATGAGGTCTGCGCCAGTGCTTGTTACGAGCTGCGCCCACCGACTGCACAGTGCGTAATATGAATAAAACAAAGCGGGGGAGCGGCTTCTAATTACCTCCTAGGGGGTCAGCTTCCGCGTACCGTGACGTGACGCGCTGACTTTGAAGCGAAGGTCCGCAAAGAAAATGATTAATGGCGGCGCGTCTTACTTCGTCTGCGACACAGCTGTTTGCACCTCCCCTTCCTCTTACACTTTGCCAGCGTCATTACATTACGCAACGTTGAGTAGACAGAGGTGGCAAGGACTTAAGTGCTCTACAGAAAGCGAAAACTTCCGAACAAACGTTTCTCTGCATTATGACTCGGCAAGAGTTCTCTTTGTGTGCACGAAGAACTGCTGTTTAGTCGCCGATGAAAAGGATCAACTCTTTAGTAGTTTACGGAACAGAGAGAACGGACAAGTATACCCACATTATATAGATATTATTTCACAAAAGAGAAAAGAGCAGGCCGTGCCGTTGCTAGTTGTTTCGACGCCCTAGGAGAGAAACAAATGGCAAAATGACCCCACCTCTTTTTTACTACCATCGGTTTTTCCGTCCCCCCCCCCCCTCCCCCAACAATGTCGGACGGCACAACGGTGCAAATCTCCTGTTACACTTTTAATCTTCGTACTTAAATGACCAGGCGTCGTTATTTACTGGGGCAGTCCTAAATTTTCGTGCTTTTCCCTCAAGTAAAAAAAAAAAAAAAAAGGTTCAAATGGCTCTGAGCACTATGGGACTTAACTTCTGAGGTCATCAGTCCCCTAGAACTTAGAACTACTTAAGCCTAACTAACCTAAGGACATCACACACATCCATGCCCGAGGCAGGATTCGAGCCTGCGACCGCAGCGGTCGCGTGGTTCCAGGCTGTAGCGCCTACAACCGCTCGGCCACCCCGGCCGGCTCCTTAAGTCATTTAAAACTGATTGTTGTTGTTGTGATCTTCAGTCCTGAGACTTTTTTGATGCAGTTCTCCATGATACTCTATCCTGTGCAAGCTTCTTCATCTCCCGGTACTTACTGCAACCTACATCCTTCTGAATCTGCTTAGTGTATTCATCTCTTGGTCTCCCTCTACGATTTTTACCCTCCACGCTGCCCTCCAATACTAAGTTGGTGATCCCTTGATGCCTCAGAACATGTCCTACCAACCGATCCCTTCTTCTAGTCAAGTTGTGCCACAAACTCCTCTTCTCTCCGATTCTATTCAATAGCTCCTCATTAGATACGTGATCTACCCATCTAATCTTCAGCATTCTTCTGTAGCACCACAATTCGAAAGCTTTTATTCTCTTCTTGTCCAAACTATTTATCGTCCATGTTTCACTTCCATAAATGGCTACACTCCATACAAATAGTTTCAGAAACGACTTCCTAACACTTAAATCTATACTCGATGGTAACAAATTTCTCTTCATCAGAAACGCTTTCCTTGCCATTGGCAGTCTACATTTTGTATCCTGTCTACTTCGACCATCATCAGTTATTTTACACCCCAAATAGCAAAACTCCTGATTGAGGCCAACAAATGTCTTCAGTTTTTAAAATTTTCCACAACAATTGAAATAGGAAGAATGTGCTGGACATTTTAAACTAGGATTGAACTGAATATACTAGTGCAACCAAATTTGGCGTCAGTTACTTACTTTATTTAATTGCAAGAAAGCTGACTAACCAAGGTGTGGAACTATTTCCTGGTGCGAACGAATTTTTGCTTGAATTTAGAAATTATGCTGCAATGATAGCAAAGTACCGCACTTGGCCGCTCCAGCGCTTACGGAGATTCCGTTTCGTATTCATTATCGGCTGCTTTAGTTTTGAGGTAGCTGGAGGCTATGTGTTTACCTTCGGCAGAGTAAGGAAAGACCTATTACGGAACTGTTCCATACACTTCTGAAAACAATTCGGTATTATTTTAATTTTTCCTCTTTTTCATTTTTTCTACCAATTAGCTCAATTTTTTCGCTGTTTGATTTGAGATTAGTTTATTCCTCCCTTTGCCACCCCTAAAATCTTGCGGCCCTAAGCGGCTGCTTGGTCTCACCTAATCGTAGCAATGGCCCGGCCAAAGAGTAAACTGTCTGTAATCTCAATCCCGACCTGTTGCTCATGATCAGATATTTCTGTATCCACATATTTTTACCTACATGTTTTTAAATTTTATTGGGACTTTCTTGTACGTACGTTGGACATCTCCTTCTAAACCAATTGGTCAGTTTCAATTAAAGGTGGTTCACATTAGGACCGATGATGTTTTTAAAAACATCGACAATCCGCGATATCTTTATTTAAGGAAATATCAGTATCGGCCCTCGATACATCGCCAAATTTATAGGTGTATCGAAATATCGATCGAAAAAGTATGGATGTACCGGTTTATCAAAATATCAGCTGCACATTGCAAACATAATGACGGTTTTTACCTGTATGTTTAAGTATTGATTTATTATTAGACATTCTGTACATCAACAAGCTACTAGGCTGCCTATCCCCCTAAGAATAAGAATTGGAAGGAAAACGATACACGTTCACGCTTGGCGATTACCACATTGCTCACTTCCATGACTTTTCATTTCTGTAAACGCCAGCGAGCTAGCAGCTGTAGTGTTGGAACTGCTTGGTGAAGCTAAACTTTGCAGTTACTGTTGCTAGCGCCGAGCGCCGATTACGTCAGCATTTCCCCTCACAAGTCCCCGCCCGCCGTAAAGACCACTTTTATCATTTAGATTTTTGTCAATTATTTCCAGTAACTGTTATTGAAGAATGCCGATGTGAAGAAATAGAACACTTGTTGTTTTAAAAATTGTTTTTTTAACGCAACTAATGTGCAATTTCTTCACTTCAAAAAATGGTTCAAATAGCTCTGAGCACTATGAGACTTAACATCTGTGGCCATCAGTCCCCTAGAACTTAAAAATACTTGAATCTAACTAACCTAAGGACATCACACACATCCATGCCCGAGGCAGGATTCGAACCTGCGACCGTAGCAGTCGCGCGGTTCCGGACTGAGCGCCTAGAACCGCTAGACCACCGCGGCCGGCTTCTTCACTTCGGAAATCTTGTTATTCCACTCACACTGCGACGCCCCCACTGCGTTCGGACTTGTTCTTTTGTAACACCTGTACTTGCTTCACACTGTCAAAGAGAAAGACAGGACGTGATGGAAGCTCAAAAAGTGTTAAGACTCCTTCAGACAGTTGAAGTAAAATTATGTTCTATTACAATTGCAAAACAACAATTTCACATATTTATCGAAAATTGTGCAAAAAATATAATATAAAATAAAAATATTGGCCCTCGATATTGTCATTTGGATATCGATATATCGTGGAAGTAATGAACCCAATATATCGGAATTTGTTACAAATATATCGATATATTATTATTTTTTAATCAACAGCTCTAGTTCACATATTACTTACTATCTGGAAAGAAGTACTGCAGGGGAAGAACCACCTACCTCCCACAAGGGTGAGGGTGGGGAGAGGGTGGAAAGCAGTTACATAAAGGCACATATCAGTAACATTTGGAGGAGTTTCCGTCAATTTTGGCTGCACTTCACTCATTATTTCATAGAAACAATTGTTTTTTACAGAAAATGCTATGGTGTTAATATGCCCCTACCACATCTAATGGTGGATGTGTAGATAACCGGTACATTTAAAAATATTCGATAACAACCGATATTAGTATGGAATCCACAGTTTTCAGGATTGGTATACTCATTGTTGACAGTCTTGATGACGATTTGTCCGTATGGCTGTGCGTGAGGGTGAAAAGGGTTACATACGAGGGTGAGTCAGATGAAAACCTTAAATTTGTAATAACAAATCGAAATTTCGCGCCGTTATCGTGTAAGTTGGTAAGCATGCTACAAACAGTGTGCAGAATGGCCTATAGGTGGCAGCATACGGCAGATGCCACCCACCGTCGCAGTTTCAGTATAAAGATAGCCGCCCCACTTGCGATTTGCACCAGGGCAGAACAGCGTTCTGTTATTCGGTTTCAGGGTAGTGGAGGTGTGAAACCTATTGTAATTCATCGACGAATGAAGATTCAGTACGGTGATGCATGTTTGTCACAGCTGTAAGTCTACGAATGGAGTAGGAAGTTCGCAAATGGTGTGACTTCAGTGGAAGATGCTCCTCATCCAGGTCAGGTACAATGAGTTATGACTCCACAGTTGAAGCCATAGTGAAGGAAAACCGCCGAGTGACGCTGAATGACATTGCAGCATGTTTACAGATTAGTCATGGGTCAGCACACCACATTGTGCATGATGTGCTCCAGTTACACAAAGTGTCTGCGAGATGGGTACTACGGCAGCTGACTCCTGAAATGAGAGAACGACGTGTTGATGCTTGTGAAGAACTTCTTCGGCGCTTTGAACGAGAGGGTGATGGCTTCCTTGCAAGAATCGTTAGTGGGGACGAAACCTGGGTTGACTTGCACCAACCGGAAACGAAGAGAACGAGCATGGAATGGCGCCATTCCTCATCACCAAAACCAAAGAAGTTCCAAACAGAACCATCAGCAGGGAAGGTTAAGCTGACTCTCCTTTTGGGACGAAAAAGTCATTTCGGAGCATTAAATGCCTAGAGGGACCACAGTCACCAGTGCATCATACACAGACGTTCTAAAAAGTCATCTGCCGCCTGCGACGTGGATTGCTGTCAGCAGGTGTCCTTTTGCAACATGACAATGCAAGGCCCCACACTGCCCGTACAACAGTTGCAACAATCACAGACCTGCATTTTGAGTGTCTTCCTCATCCACCATACTCACCAGACCTTGCCCCAAGTCATTTCCATATGTTTGGACCACTCAAAGACGCAATGGGAGGAAAGAATTTCCGTTCTGATGAATAGGTACGCCACGCGGTGCATGAGTGGTTGCGCGGACTACCAAAAAAAATTTTTTTTTCTACAGGGATTATTGCACTTTGTAAGCGCTGGAGGACTTGCATTAAGCGTGGGGGAGTTTATGTTGAAAAGTGATACAGCTTTGTACCACTTCTGCACAATAAATAATATTTAAAAAATGTTTAAAGTTTTCATCTACTCACCCTCGTAAAAGCATAGCTCAGGAGTACCTAGAGCAATTTCAACAAAATTTGATATATATGTGCGTTGTTATTTACTTATAAATTCTGTGGAATAATGATAGTCCTATTGCCTAAAGGGGTGAGGGTGGGGGGAATGACAAGGGGTAACTCATAAAAATGTTCGAAGACGATCTGTTGGTATTTTTTTCCTGTATTTAATTGACCAGGTGTAGTTTGAAAGTATGAAGCGCAGTCTCTCTCCTATTCGTGTTGATCACCAGTGCATCATACACAGATGTTCTAAAAAGTCATCTGCCGCCTGCGACGTGGATTGCTGTCGCGAGATTGAACACAATTTTGCCAGCGTGTTGCGGAAACTGAGATCTTCTCGATACAGTGCTGAGCACCACAGATAGATTGAACTTCCTCTCTCTAGTCGCGCCGTGTACAACAGCCGAAAATTGGACTGTTGACAGCGACAGTCCTTTTTTTTTCGAAACTAAAATCAGTTACTTTCGCCAATATGCCTCAAACGAACCTGAAGTTTATCTTTCAGGTTCAACAGAAAGAAAAAGAAACCGTAACTACTGTGACGAAATCAAACAGATCAACAACGGCAGCACTGACTACTGGCTATGTGGAAACACGCAGTCTGCTGAATACAAAGAGTATTGTGAATGTAGCTCCACGGAACAAGCCACTACTTCACGGTCTGCTGAATCTGGGGCATATGTGAAACATTTGTCACATGCGCATCTGTAGGATCGATTTCATTGTAATTTCCATATTTTCCTGAAAAACAAATCACTCTATAAAACTCAAGATGAAAGTTAACACAGGATTAAGGACTTTGCGTAATCCGATGTGAATTAAACTGAGCAAAGTGTTTCACTGAACGCACGAAAAGTGTTAGACAAAAGGAGGGAACTCATCTTTTGCTTGGAAATGGACAGGAAAATTTTGATGGGAAGAGTAGACTAATCTACGACACTGCAGCTGTATTTAACGCTTTTTAGTTCTGTATCCAGGGAAGCTAACAGCCAAATCAAATGACAGTAGTGCATTCTGCAAAGAGTAGCAATTTCTCGAGTGTGCAAAACTGTTGATGTTAGCGATGCCACTTTTCAAGGGACCCTGGGATGGACAACTCATTCATATGGAATGAAGAAAATGCTCGCATTTTATTACCAGTATCATTAGTGATATAGTTGTACCTATAATTTTTAAACATATCAAAAGTAGTTTTAATTTTGTTTTACATTTCTTCTTCGGAACAGAAGAACTTGAGGAACTGTCTTCATTAGAGGAAGGACGAAACATCTTTTCCAAACGCAGATTGTATCTAATTCGTAAATGATCAAATTCGACGTGAAACGCTCTGGCTACTTAACTACCCGAACAGCCCCTAATTTGGCAGGAAAATGTGGATTTTGAATTATGTATAGTGACTGTAGGAAGATCTTCACACATCGTTCTTCGTTCGCATGATTCACAAATTCGGCACATGGAGGAATAAAAGTGTGTCCGAGTCCCTTTTCACGGGATCCTGGACAGTGCTTTAAATTCTGGGACAATCCCGCCGAAAACTGGACAGTTGCCAACGTTGACGTACAGAATGTCTGCGTAAAGCCAACTCCCACAAAGCGCAACAAGGCTGCAACTGTTTAATGCCACAAGAAAGGAGGAAGACATAAAAATACCATAGACCTGTCGGACTTATGTTCCCAGAGTGCAAGATGTTTGGTGAAATTTTCACAAGGAGAAACGTTAGCATGAAAAAGAGAAATGTGTTCTTTTTAAGTAGGAGAACTGCTACCGATAGTTTAACTAGTGAACTGATATTGGATATGGAAGTTTTCCAGACTGTTGCAACACGATTTTGAACACTTCGTTAAACCAATTTGTCAGATAATTCGTACTATCGGTAGCCGTATGTCATTAACACTGAATACCAGTTTACAACCACATAGGTGGTCAACCTTCGCTTTTTGACTGCAGGTGATTCATAAAAAAGCTTGATATAGCTCTTTAAAGTTCAATTCTCACGGCTATGCATGTCGATACCAGATGTTTGCAAACTCCTTGGTGCAAGGAATTCATTAAGGTAGCTTGAAGCAAAACTCAAATTTTTATGTTAATATCTTATTGTGGTTCACCAGTACAGAAAAAAGATCCATGAACTTTCAAAACAGAGTTATGGAACGTGGGAAGACCGTAACTGAAATGTCCTCGCTTAGGGCTCTTTCACAGTAAGGCAATTGGTTACATTCAAAAATCAATGTATTGACACAATCAGTTTGTGTTCACAAACAAAAGTTCTGCGCTGTGTTAGCAGTTCACAATAAATAAGAAAATACTCTGTTGAAAATAAAGGAATGACTTCCTTGGCAACTTAAAGTTATTTGAAAACAACACAAGTAAATCTCTGCGTGAGAATATCCTTTACAAAGTTCCCCTGCAAACGAAACAGACTGTCTTCTTAGACAACAACAGTAGGGAGAAAATTAAAGTCCCATCTCACAGACAGTACAAGGAGTTCCAGCATAAGCGTCCGCGGCTGGAGCAGCGGGCTGCGATGCGTGGTGGTCCCGGGTGGCAACAGCGACGCTCAGTGCAGGCGGCGGGGTGGTGCCGGGGTTCTTCTTTTACTGCTGGCGGAGGCGGAGCACCATTTATACCAGCATGGCCCATGACTACCAGATAGATATTGGTCTAGCGATGTCGACTCGGATTGGCTGAGTAAAATGCCGCTGCGGATGCAGAAAAAGGTCTGTATTTGTGCCGGCCTCTACTGCGCCTGTGCGCGCCCTCTGAACTAGCCTGTTGCCCGCAGGTCGGGTGACTTTCGGCTGACTTCAGCCGGTGCGCCTGCGGAGCGGGAACGACGACTCGCATAGCGCTGCTGCCTTGCGGGTTGCTTGCAATGCAGGCGACCCCGGAAAACCACCAGTAACAAAAAAAGGACAATCCAAGAGTTGCTGCTCGTGCACAAGGAAACGCTCTTGGTGAAGATTAAAAACCGCTTAGAAGTCTAAAGAACCTATGCAGACATAAAATTGTTGTCTCTGACTGGTGGAGACCTTTTAGTACGAAATTAGCTCCGATAAAGACCGAGCGAGGTGGCGCAGTGGTTAGCACACTGGACTCGCCTTCGGAAGGACGACGGTTCAATCCCGCGTCCGGCCATCCTGATTTAGGTTTTCCGTGATTTCCCTATATCACTTCAGGCAAGTTCCGGGATGGTTTCTTTGAAAGGGCACGGCCGATTTCCTTCCTCATCCTTCACTAACCCGAGCTTGTGCTCCGTCTCTAATGGCCTCGTTGTCGATGGGACGTTAAACACTAATCTCCTCCTCCTCCTCCGATAAAGTCCTTTTTCCGGATTTCGGTCTTTGTGTGATTACTGTTTGTGCTACGTGGCTCTGAACGTATACGTTGTAAGCTTTTTGTAAATATTTGTTTAGTACGTATGAATACAGAATATTTTGTTTTTCAAATTTTCTCCTTATGTAATATGTGCTTCACATATCGTGTCCAACTGCTGAGCAATACTGACTGTTGGTTGGCCCAGTGTCACGGAAGTGAACTGTGTCATGAAACGTAACTTTAAGCTTAATGAAATTCAGAATCTGAAATACTGGAAACGAATCTAATTAGCTGGCAAAAGGAACTGCTTGTGCGCTCAATGAAAACTATGTTACAGAACTCCAACACCGAATACATTATGAAAGTTGCGTGACATGAAGTACAGTCTTCGACTTTACAAAAATAAGATACTGCTCTACTTAGGAAAAATAACTGTATAAAATTACCAACACTGTTCACTGCAAATTAATCTGCTTTGTTAGCATAACACCTGATAACTCTGCTATGTACTGTTTCCCCATTAGAGTGCAAGGTGAAGTCTGCTCTGAAATAAAAGTCTCTTACCTCTTGTGCAGCATGCTGTTTTAGTGTCTGGACTACTGACGTTCTCGAAAGCAAATGCATATCAACAGATGCTGCAGCTAAAGAAAAATAATCTACTCTAATTTTTTTGTGCTTGTCACTATCAATTTGTTGCTGTGCGTGTCATGAGGTGCAATGAACACACGACAGATATATTCAAATCTGCACTAAGAATGATGGCTATAGGCTTTACTTCGAAGAAAATCGTTCTTGAAAAATTAAATCCTGATTATTGAAAAAAAAGGACTACACAACATAAGAAGGCTCTAAAAACTGCGAAATTCTCTCATTACAAAAACTGCAGACATCTCAATCAATTGTGTAATTTGTGACATAATTATAACAAAAAACATGAAATTAACACTAACGATAAATATTATGATGTAGCTGAGGGGCAAAGATTACTTTCAATTAATAGATCTGACAGGAAAACAACTTATTCTTGGGCATGCTTGGGGTACCTTTAAAAATTCCTCCAAAAATATTCTCCATTAATACGAAGAATGAAATAGCTATATAGACAAGTTTTCAGCTCCATAATAGAATATTCCAGACAGTTTCTCCCAGATTCACAAATAAGAGATCTTATTCTCTGAAAGACTCAACTGCTCGCTACCATACCTCAAATAAGAATGGCTCAGCCCTGCGCACCTGACTGACAAGCCAGTGAACCACAGATAGAACTAAACACAGAGTCAAGGATCTTATTCACTAGTCGTGCAGTGCGCTCATTCAACTTTGTGTCAGTACAGTAAAGGTTAATTACGAGGGCTTTTCGGAAAGTAAGGAACGATAGGTCGCGAAATGGAAACCCACAGGGACAATCAAAACTGTTTTATTTGCAACATTTAGCCACACCTTCCAGCTACTTCTCTACACAGTCGCCGTTCACACTTAGACATCCGTCGCAGCGTTGTACCAACATTTCAGCTCCCTCGTTATAGTGCTTATCGACAATTTTCTACTTTGGACTGCAGCTCGTTATCAGTGTCAAAATATTATCTTCATAGCCAGCGGTTCATTTGAGCAGAGATGAACCTCAGGGGTCGCCAATTACGGGCTGTATTGTGGGTGATCAAACACTTCCCATCGAAAACCCTGCAGGAGCATCTCCATTTCCCCTGCACAGTGCGGCCGAGAATTGTCGTGTAGAACGAACCGCATGACAGTTATGTGGATTGCATAGCTTCAGGCGACTAGCCACGCCCTCATACTTGGCGGGAGACTCTAATATCTAGACATCTTAATGTTCTCACTTTGAGCTCAGAACTGAAAAGAGCGGCATGATGCGATCGACGAGCGTGTTAGACACAGTGTCCAACGTATCTGTGGAGAGCTTCATCAGATGTTTACTGTATTTTCCAATTCGCTTCCAATCGTTCCTTACTTTCCTAATAACCATCGTATTTACAACAGCAGAGAACAAATGGAAACCTTACAATGTGTGTATTACATTTATGAAATTCATGGCTCTCTCGTTTGCCCACTTCGACTTTCTTGTAGACAAGGAAGAGAATAAAATCGATTGGTCCTATGTACGCTCATTACCTTTCGAGCGGAAGCGTAATAATATTGTTTCGGCCCTCAGATTACGTGGCTTGCCACTGCAGCCCTATAGGAGAGAGAAAAGGAAGCGAAGCTAAGAGGTATAGAGAAGCATCTCCTGACAGGGACAGAGGTAGGGGTGCCCCGACCACTCAAAGTACTCTCCACCTTTGATGAACGATACCAGCGACTGCCTGCAACATCCTGCTCTATCATCAGTCCAATAGGGCAGTGCCTCAATATTGCCGTGTATTGCATCCACATCGCAGAAATGTTGACGCAACAAAAAATGGTTCAAATGGCTCTGAACGCTATGGGACTTAACTTCTGAGGTCATCAGTTCCCTAGAACGTAAAACTACTTAAACCTAACTAACCTAAGGACATCACACACATCCATGCCCGAGCCAGGATTCGAACTTGCGACCGTAGCGGTCGCGCGGTTCCAGACTGTAGCGCCTAGAACCGCTCGGCCACTCCGGTCGGCTGTTGACGCAACACTATTACTGCTACACGTTGCCGTAATATATATTCCTTTGAACCTTCTCAATAAGATTTTACTTAAACTGCTGAATGCTTACTCAATGTTCTTAAACGGCTGAGTGAAACTGAACGTATTGTCTCTTTGCTTGTCTTATCATTTCATATCTGACCTACAGAATTATGTCTGACAAATACAACTCAAACGCAATCTGACTGCTCAAATAATTAACACAATAGAATGGCCCTGAATCAGAAGTCCTAACAATAAGCTGCACATTTCATACGACACTTACATCACAAAAAATCTTCATTACACGAACTACAGCGATACAGCAAGCACCAATACAGCCAGCTAAATAAAATATTCTAATTACTGTAGGCTCCAACTACTAATAGGCATGTGGTTAGCTAAGGAAAGATTTTGTTGCAGACCGCCGCGAGGAGTGGCCGCCCGCTTACAGGCGTCTTGTCGCTGATTGCGCAGTCCCTCCTGCCGGAGGTTCGAGTCCTTCCTCGGGCATGTGTGTGTGTGTTGTTCTTTACGTAATTTAATTTAAGTTAGTTTAAGTAGTGGCTAAGTCTAGGGACCGATGACCTAAGCTGTTTGGTCCCTTAGAAATTCACAGACATGTCCATTTGTTGCAGAGCAAACAATGTATTTAGCAAATTTTATCTTAATAATGTGACATCCAGTTCAAAAAATTATATAACCGTCCGTGACATCCAGTTCCAAAAAAATTATATAATCCAGTTATAGACCATTCTTTGATTTAAACTCTGAGGAAGACACTCCTAGCGGTGTTGAAACCCGGTTAATTCGTTAAAAATAGTGACCGAGGGCTGTTTTCTTTCAATTGTAATTATTCACGGTCTCTGAACGTCCAGCCATGTACAAAAAATTTTGTTTTAGAAGAGTGTTTAAGGCAGTGTAACATTCACAAGTGATGGACGAAATAAACCGCCCAGAGAAGCAGTAAGTGCAAATTCATAGATTATGAGAAAAACTTTTGAATCAGCTTCAACAGCTATTCAGAAAGAAAGGTGCGATATCAAGAATGTCTCTCGCTCCCTTGACGTTTCCAGCGCACGATAAATGACTGTCTATATCCGTATGTGCAACTTTGGTTCATACACTGAGGTGGCAAAAGTCATGGGAAAAGCGATATGCACATATACACATGGCGGTAGCATCGCTTAGACAAGGTATAAAAGGGCAGTGCATTGGCGGAACTGTCATTCGTACTTAGATGACTGATGTGAAAAGGTTTCGACGAGAATTAACAAATTTTGAACCCGGAATGGTACTTGGAGCTAGACGCTTGGGTTATTCCATTTCGTAAATCGTTATGGAATTCGATATTTGGAGGTCCACAGTGTGAAGAGCGTGCCGAGGATACCACATTTCAGGCATTACCTCTCACCACGGGGAGCGCAGCCGCCGACGAGCTTCACTTAACGACCGAGAGCAGCGGCGTTTGTGTAGATTTGTCAGGGCTAAAAGACTGCGAGAAATAACCACAGAAACTAATGTGTGACGTACGGTGAACATATCTGCTTGGACAGTGCGGCGATATTTAACGGTAACGGGCTATGGCAGCAGACGACCGTCGCAAGTGCCTTTGGTAACAGCACGATATCGTCTGCAGCGCCTCTCGCGGACTCGTGATGTTGACAGGTGGAACCTAGATGACTGGAAAATCGTTTTCTGGTCAGATGAGTCCCGATTTCAGTTGGTAAGAGCTGATAGTACGGTTTGAGTGGTTTGATTGTGGAGCAGACCCCACGAAGCCATGAAGCCGAGGCGGAAATGGTTCAAATGGCTCTGAGCACTATGGGACTTAACATCTGAGGTCATCAGTCCCCTAGAACTTAGAACTACTTAAACCTAATTAACCTTAGGACATCACACACATCCAAGCCCGAGGCAGGATTCGAACCTGCGACCGTAGCGGTCGCGCGGTTCCGGGCTAAAGCGCCTAGAACCGCTCGGCCACAGTGGCTGGACCCGAGACATCAACATGGCACTGTAGAAGCTGCTGGTGGCTCCAAGACAGCTGTGCTTACATGGAATGGGCTGCGTATTTTGGTCCAACTGGACCGATCATTTACTGCGTTCAGCTACTTTTAGACCATTTGAAGCCGTTCATGAACTCCACAAACAATGATGGAACTTTTATGGATGACGGTGTACCGTGTCACCGGGCTAAAGAACATTCCGGGCAATTCAAGTTCATGATGCGGCCACCCATATCACATAAGCGAGAGGTCAGGTCGCGCACAAAACCCTGTACCGGCAACACTTTCGCAGTTGTGGACGGGTATAGAGACAGCATGGTTCATTATTTCTACAGGAGACCTCCAACGATTTGTTGAGGCCGTGCCACGTCCAGTTTCTGCACAACGCTAGGCAAAAGTAAGTCCACCACAATATTAGGAGGTGTACCACGACTTATTTTGATCTCAGTGTATAGTTATCCATATTATGCCTTGTAAGAGGGTACACAGCCGCTGGCTTGTTTCGAGGTAGGGCAGCTGGTCTTCGTTAGGAGAGCAACCGCCTGCCGAAGAGTTAAAGGAATGAGACGGACGCAACTGAAGGAGGCTAGCCCATGTTTCCACCACGACGTGTTTTACACAGAACACACTCCTATCTCCTACCACTGTATGGGATCTAGTACTGCCAGCCGTAGTCGTTGCGCTGTGGCCGGCCGCTGTGACCGAGCAGTTATAGGCGCTTCAGTCCGGAACCGCGCTGCTGCTATCGTCGCAGGTTCGAATCCTGCCTCGGGCATGGATGTGTGTGATGTCCTTAGGTTAGTTAGATTTAAGTAGTTCTAAGTCTAGGGGACTGATGACCTCAATGTTAAGTCCCATAGCGCTTAGAGTCATTTGAACCTTGAGCAGCCGCATGGAGTACTAGGCAGTCGCGTGATGCCAAGTGCTCACTTATTCCCTCTCCTCGGCAGGAAGCAGTATCTTTGTCACGGCTGTTAAGGCTCGTCACACCTACCGTAGGCAGACACCCAGTGTTGTGAAATATTGTTAATGTATATGGTCCCATTTCTGGTCACCAATGTTAACGTATAACGGCAGGGAAATGGGGGGGGGGGGGAAGAGAAGGTTGTTACATATGCCTCATGACGACAGGGCGCAGGAGGTCGAGCGGTAAGGATTAGAGAGTGGGCATCCAGGGCTGCCGTTAAATGACAAAACAGGAAATTAGGTACAATAAAGAGGATATATTTCAATGTACGGTGTGCTAGGGGCGCGCCTAGGGTTGGAAGTTACCAGGTTAGGCCAGTGTAGGAGGTCGAACAATTAACTGAAATGAGCAACGGAAGGGGAAGCGGTTGATGTCAACTTACGTAGGTGAGCGGTCGTCAAAAGCAGAGCCATAGCGTTCCGAAAAGACGTCTGTTCTGTTCCAATGGTTCAAATGGTTCAAATGGCTCGCCTAGAACTTAGAACTAATTAAACCTAACTAACCTAAGGACATCACACACATTCATGCCTGAGGCAGTATTCGAACCTGCGACCGTAGTGGTCGCGCGGTTCCAGACTGAAGAGCCTAGAACCGCTCGGCCACACAGGTTGGCTGTTCTGCTCGATGTCTGGATTACAAGAGAGAGAGGCAACTGTGTTCCGGACCGCAGAATACTCCAGCGTCCACACACGTGACCTGTGTCCAACGCATGCTGTTGTTGTTGTTGTGGACTTCAGTCCTGAGACTGGTTTGATGCAGCTCTCCATGCTACTCTATCCTGTGCAAGCTTCTTCATCTCCCAGTACCTACTGCAACCTAGTGTATTCATCTCTTGGTCTCCCTCTACGATTTTTACCCTCCACGCTGCCCTCCAATGCTAAATTTGTGATCCCTTGATGCCTCAAAACATGTCCCACCAACCGATCCCTTCTTCTAGTCAAGTTGTGCCACAAACTTCTCTTCTCCCCAATTCTATTCAATACCTTCTCGTTAGTTACGTGATCTACCCACCTTATCTTCAGCATTCTTCTGTAGCACCACATTTCGAAAGCTTCTATTCTCTTCTTGTCCAAACTAGTTATCGTCCATGTTTCACTTCCATACATGGCTACAATCCATACAAATACTTTCAGAAACGACTTCCTGACACTTAAATCTATACTCGATGTTAACAAATTTCTCTTCTTCAGAAACGATTTCCTTGCCATTGCCAGTCTACATTTTATATCCTCTCTACTTCGACCATCATCAGTTATTTTACTCCCTAAATAGCAAAACTCCTTTACTGCTTTAAGTGTCTCATTTCCTACTCTAATTCCCTCAGCATCACCAGATTTAATTTGACTGCATTCCATTATCCTCGTTTTGCTTTTGTTGATGTTCATCTTATATCCTCCTTTCAAGACACTGTCCATTCCGTTCAACTGCTCTTCCAAGTCCTTTGCTGTCTCTGATAGAATTACAATGTCATCGGCAAACCTCAAAGTTTTTACTTCTTCTCCATGAATTTCAATACCTACTCCGAATTTTTCTTTTGTTTCCTTTACTGCTTGCTCAATATACAGATTGAATAACATCGGGGAGAGGCTACAACCCTGTCTCACTCCTTTCCCAACTACTGCTTCCCTTTCATGCCCCTCGACTCTTATAACTGCCATCTGGTTTCCGTACAAATTGTAAATAGCCTTCCGCTCCCTGTATTTTACCCCTGCCACCTTCAGAATTTGAAAGAGAGTATTCCAGTTAACATTGTCAAAAGCTTTCTCTAAGTCTACAAATGCTAGAAACGTAGGTTTGCCTTTTCGTAATCTTTCTTCTAAGATAAGTCGTAAGGTTAGTATTGCCTCACGTGTTCCAACATTTCTACGGAATCCAAACTGATCTTCCCCGAGGTACGCTTCTACCAGTTTTTCCATTCGTCTGTAAAGAATTCGCGTTAGTATTTTGCAGCTGTGACTTATTAAACTGATAGTTCGGTAATTTTCACATCTGTCAACACCTGCTTTCTTTGGGATTGGAATTATTATATTCTTTTTGAAGTCTGAGGGTATTTCGCCTGTCTCATACATCTTGCTCACCAGATGGTAGAGTTTTGTCATGACTGGCTCTCCCAAGGCCATCAGTAGTTCTAATGGAATGTTGTCTACTCCCGGGGCCTTGTTTCGACTCAGGTCTTTCAGTGCTCTGTCAAACTCTTCATGCAGTATCTTATCTCCCATTTCGTCTTCGTCTACATCCTCTTCCATTTCCATAATATTGTCCTCAAGTACATCGCCCTTGTATAGACCCTCTATATACTCCTTCCACCTTTCTGCTTTCCCTTCTTTGCTTAGAACTGGGTTTCCATCTGAGCTCTTGATGTTCATACAAGTGGTTCTCTTCTCTCCAAAGGTCTCTTTAATTTTCCTGTAGGCAGTAACTATCTTACCCCTAGTGAGACAGGCCTCTACATCCTTACATTTGTCCTCTAGCCATCCCTGCTTAGCCATTTTGCACTTCCTGTCGATCTCATTTTTGAGACGTTTGTATTCCTTTTTGCCTGCTTCATTTACTGCATTTTTATATTTTCTCCTTTCATCAATTAAATTCTATATTTCTTCTGTTACCCAAGGATTTCCATTAGCCCTCGTCTTTTTACCTACTTGATCCTCTGCTGCCTTCACTACTTCATTCCTGAGAGCTACCCTTTCTTCTTCTACTGTATTTCTTTCCCCCATTCCTGTCAATTGTTCCCTTATGCTCTCCCTGAAACTCTGTACAACCTCTGGTTCTTTCAGTTTATCCAGGTCCCATCTCCTTAAATTCCCGCCTTTTTGCAGTTTCTTCAGTTTCAATCTGCAGTACATAACCAATAGATTGTGGTCAGAATCCACATCTGCCCCTGGAAATGTCTTACAGTTTAAAACCTGGTTCCTAAATCTCTGTCTTACCATTATGTAATCTATCTGATACCTTTTAGTATCTCCAGGATTCTTCCAGGTATACAACCTTCTTTCATGATTCTTGAACCAAGTGTTAGCTATGATTAAGTTATGCTCTGTGCAAAATTCTACAAGGCGGCTTCCTCTTTCATTTCTTCCCCCCAATCCATATTCTCCTACTATGTTTCCTTCTCTCCCTTTTCCTACTGATGAATTCCAGTCACCCACGACTATTAAATTTTCGTCTTCCTTCACTACCTGAATAATTTCTTTTATCTCGTCATACATTTCATCAATTTCTTCATCATCTGCAGAGCTAGTTGGCATATAAACTTGTACTACTGTAGTAGGCATGGGCTTTGTGTCTATCATGGCCACAATAATGCGTTCACTATGCTGTTTGTAGTAGCTAACCCGCACTCCTATTTTTTTATTCATTATTAAACCTACTCCTGCATTACCCCTATTTGATTTGGTATTTATAACCCTGTAATCACCTGACCAAAAGTCTTGTTCCTCCTGCCACCGAACTCCACTAATTCCCACTATATCTAACTTTAACCTATCCATTTCCCTTTTTAAATTTTCTAACCTACCTGCCCGTTTAAGGGATCTGACATTCCACGCTCCGATCCGTAGAATGCCGGTTTTCTTTCTCCTGATAACGACGTGCTCTTGAGTAGTCCCCGCCCGGAGATCCGAATGGGGGACTATTTTACCTCCGGAATATTTTACCCAAGAGGACGCCATAATCATTTAATCATACAGTAAAGCTGCATGTCCTCGGGAGAAATTACGGCTGTAGTTTCCCCTTGCTTTCAGCCGTTCAACGCATGCTATTGGGTAAAAATTAAGGCGTGAATTTGCTAGCAGTTTCAGCTGAGGGCTCAGGGCGTCTCTTGTCAGCAGCTTTAACTGCACAGAACTGCCTCGGTTTAGCGAGACAGGCAACTTGTGTCACGTAGGCACAGAGTAAGTTACTCTGGGAGTAAACCTGTAAAGATTTCACTGGCCTTTTGAAATAAATTTTTTAAATCAATTCCCTAAAATATTCCTTGACTGGCTGCCACCATGTACAGTATGGTGTAGACTTCATGTCTGCTCACGTTTAATCTCTTGAGACCAAGGCCGCAAGTTCAGTCTTTAGTACGGTTCATTTGAAAATGTCGTGTTCACATCCATGGCAGTAAAAGCATCAGCTACTGATGACTCACCACGTGCATCAGGAGCCGTCCGGAATGTGCCAAGATTACTCTCCTATGGGATCAATGTGTTACACTTCACAAACTGACAGTGTCGATATTATATAAAAGTTCAAAATAAATCATTAACTTGCACCATGAACACCGAATAATAAATGGGGCGCCAAGTGATAAAGGTTTGACCACAAAGATCGAAGGCGAACTCTTGGGAGTCACAAAACGTGCAGGACGTTCAGTCTGATACTGTAATCGAACTGAGCAATAGAGCGTGTTTGCTTACATATAGCTGTAGTACACAAGTACTCGAATTAGTGTTCTTCGTGATACTCGGAGTATATAGGACTTCACGATACAGGCGACATTTTCCTGGAAATATACCACTTCCTTCTTTTGCAACCACAGTTAAACCCCGACGAACTATCTAGTAAGCGTACAAATATTGAAACACATTTAGTTAAAATCGTAACTAAAATTTTAGTTCACTTAAATCTTATTTTTAAATGTCAACTATATCAATGACCACTGTCAATAATGTTATTTATTTCACTTTTAAATTTTAAGAAGTGACATAAAAATAGAGTATAAAATATGATTCGGAAAGTGTTGTAAATGTTATCTTCGGGAATCGATGTATCGCATTATCATCTTTGGTCTTGCGTGTACCGCAGCACTTTGTGTATCGGGGCAGAGAGTCACATGCCCCATTCTGCTGCTTGATAGGATATGAGGTGGACGTATAGAGATCTTTTTCATAGGTGTTGTTGTTAATAAACGTGCATATACCGATTAGCTGACAGTAACAGAAGAAAAAAATTAAATTTAAAAAGGCAACTCACATCTGAAACTATTTTTTGTGGGGTTAGCATCGTACAAGAACGCAAGCCCACACCTTTTTGCAGTCAAACAAGCATTAACATATTCATCATTTTGATTTGCAGCTCCTTGTGTTGGCCGTGTTTGCAGTTAAAATTGTTGGATGTGAGGTCCGCCAGTTATGCAAATCACCGTTTTTCTCAGTACCCAAACATGTTTCAGCACCACTGTGCCATCATCAGTGGGTTTTCGTTTTTATTTATTCTGTAATGTGAGCATTTTTGATAAATGATTATAAAATTATGTACATCCTTAGTTCAAAAAATATATCGTTAACATGCTCTTAGACAAAACAAAGCCAGTATACCACATGGAGATGATTTACAAGATCTGACCATAAACAACTTAGGTAAACTGTTTCTTTACAGTGGTCAGCATTGGTGTACTACATGGTTTTGCATGAATGTATTTAATCAACAAACTCGCTATAATGGCGAATGCTGAAGTATCGTGAGTGTGACTATATTTTACCCATTAGTAACAAACGAAGTATTCACTAATAGAGAAGGACCCGGTAAGAATATCCACTTACAAAGAATCCATATAGAATCATATGGGTATAATGGGGTGATGAGATCTGATGTAACGTGATGGCACGCAACCGAATGCGAAACAGTGTGTCGTGGAGCTTACCGTAACTCTGACTGTCCATTAAGGCGTAGCTGCAGATAATACGTTTTACAGTCACGGAAGAAACAAACATCCAGAGGCTGAATTTGTTCTTTGGTTCCAGGTGGTACGAATTGCAATGTCACACACTTCTTAGGAGGGATACTTTGTTCTAAAGTAGTATGATTTTTATATGTAGACCAGGAATGAAGCAAAAGCTAGTTATTTTGACCAGCTATTGGGCAAAAATAGGGTTCATATTATAACTGTATTTCCCTTACGTCAATTTTCCGAATCTTGCTTGCTCTGCAGTAAATATTTCCTACTGTTCTTGCACACGAGAAGGAATCGTAGGGGACAGAGTGCTCCAACCTCTCGCAGCACAATAAGTGACTTTCCAGCCAATTTACCATCCAGATTAACAGTCACCGTAATTGTATACGAACGAGTTAAGCCATTGACGATAGTTGATGTTCATACAATTCTTTTCATACTTCTAATTTCCAGGTTTCCTTTCATAAGCATTTCTTCCCGATTGGTCGGAGTTGAAAACAAATGCCTTACTGAACGAGGGGATAAATTCATTTACCTCATCTAAAATTTTCGGGCCGGTTCTGTAGCGTGCTGCGTATCGTCAAGTTGACGCTTTGTTTGAAATTTCATTATCTTAGGTCTTCAAATTCTGTAGCACTGTTTGCAGTTATGCAACCATCCACTGCTTCCCTTGAAATCACTGTAATCTGTTTTGGCCGCAGTTTGGTGTGCCTACTGCAGCTCACTATCGTGCGCATTCTGCAACTTTTATTGAGCAACTGCGTCAAGGGCGAAAACCAGTCTTTGTAACAAGTGCGCCTTGTTCTCCCGTGAATGTCCATAGTTTTTCTTATGCTCTACACGGTCATATTGCTGCGGACATATTCGAACTCTGTTCAGAACAGGTTTTTTTTTTTTTTTTTTTTTTTTTTTTTTTTTAATATCCTGCGGATGTTCTTCCACGTACGTGATTACGTTCAGTATTCGCTCCTGGACAACGACTGTCCTTCACTAGGTTTCACTGGAGACGGGATTTGTGGCTCCCTGTCCGACAAGGATGATGAACTACATGACTCGACACCTGTTTCATTATCACTTTCACTTGTTAAGCACATGTTGTCATCATTGTACTCCTTATGCACATACCCGCACAATCGAGTATATACAAAACCACACATTCCGTGACTCATCTTGCGGAATCGCTAATATTTCATCTGCCACGTCTTCCTCACTCTGCAAAGTGGACGGTTTTCTTTTCAACTACTGTCGAGTGGACTCCTGGATGATTGCCTGAAAAATCTATGAACACTTTTTCACCCCTCCTTCTCCCCCCCCCCCCCTCCCACTATCTCTTCATTTATCTTCTGGCCTCTAACAAGTCGAGCGCTAAGACAGATAAAATATTAGTGCATGTTGAGCAACTCATAAAATCAGATATACGCACAGACACTAAAGTTACATATTTCTGCGATTGTTTTTGCATCGAATAATAAATAGCTGCAGTCCTCTAGTTCCGAACTAGATTGCTGACTGGTTTTCCTTGATTTTAGAGTAAATGCCCGCACTGGAAATCCCCTTCGCACGTTTCCATTAGGAATGTTCATACCTTTCTCTGTGTTATTCAGATAGCGCTAGAGGTTGCCACAAACAAATACATGTACTATTTCTGGGAACTCTACAAAATTTTCATCACTCGCAAAGTAACACGTCTCATGAAATACTGATTTCCTTTTGTCACCCTCCACAGCTTCAAAAAATTCAGAGAATAATCATTTCATAAAAATTGGACGTTTTGTTACCATGCCATGTTAAATGTGTACTGCGAGTGATTTTTTACGTTAATTTATTACCAGCAAGTCTAAGTATGCGCCTGTAAATTAATCATATATGTACTTTCTTATACTTTTTAATAACGCCATAAGCAGACCGCTGTGGCCGAGCGGTTCTAGGCGACTCAGTCCCGAACTGCCCTGCTGCTACGTTCGCAGGTTCGAATCCTGGCTTGGGCATGGATCAGTGTGATGTCCTTAGGATAGTTATGTTTACATAGTTGTAAGTCTAGGGGACTGGTGACCTCAGATGTTAAGTCCCATAGTGCTTAGAGCCATTTGAACCAATCATAGCGCCATATCCTGTTCGTTTGTGTACATTTTCTTGTTTTTGACTTAGCTTGTGTTTAACTTTAGTTATAATATTATACGTGTGCCTAAGGTTAAAACCAGTTGTAAGTGCTGGATAAAGTACTTACAATGATGTGATAAAAGTCGTGGGGTACATGTTAATACGAGGTACGTCCAGAAAATAAGTTCCGATCGGTCGCGAAATGGAAATCACAGTGAAAACCAGAAACGTTTTATTTGCAACAGTTAGGTACACCTTCCATCTACTTCTCTACATAGACGCCGCTCCAATTTGGAGTGTTGTCTCAGTGTTGTATCAACTTTCCAATATCCCCGTCATAGAAAGCAGCCGCCTGTGCTTTCGGCCAGTTATCTGCACTGGTCTGCAGCTCGATGCCTTTGTCTTCATAGCCAGCGGTTCTTGTGAGCAGAGATGAGACTCAGGGGGGAGCCAATTACGGACTGTATTGTGAGTGGTCGAACACTTCTCATCGGAAACGGTGCACGAGCGTCTTCATTGCCCTGCAGTGTGGAGCCGAAAATTGGCATGAAGGAGGAACTGCTCGACAGTTGTGTTATGTGGGCTGCGTGACACAGGCGAAATCTCTAACCAGGCCCTCATACTTGGCGGGAGTCGCTATCCCCTACGCATCTTTATGTGTTCACTGTTCACGCAAAACTGAAAAGAGCGACGCGACACGATCGACTGGCATACTAGAGACACTGCCCAACACATCTGTGCAAAGCTCTACCGGATTGTTCCAGTGGTTTCCATTTCTCGACTGATCGGAACTTACTTTCTGGACTACCCTCGTATTGTGCCGGATTTTCTTTTGCTCGGCGTACTGCACCAGCTCGACCTAGCATAGACTCAACAAATCGTTGGCAGACCCCTGCAGAAATACTGAGCATTGCTTCGTGTATAGACAGCCATAATTGCGGAAGTGTTGCTAGGGCAATATTTTCTGCAAGAATAGACGACTCGATTATGTTCGCTAAATGTCCGATGGGATTAACGTTGGGCGATCTGGATGGCCAAATCATTCGCTTGAACTGCCAGAATGTTCTTCAAACGAACCGCGAACAATTGTGGAACAGTTGCATGGCGCATTGTCATCCATAAATATTCCATTATTGTTTCGGAACATGAGGTTCATGAATGGCTGAAAATGGTTATCAGGTAGATGAACACAACCGAGGACCCAGTCCATTGCACTGAAACACGGCACACGAGTTTATCGACCCACCATCAGCTTGCAAAGTGCCTTGTTCACAACCTGGGTCCTTGGCTGCGTGGGGTGTGCGCCAGTATCGAACCTTACTGTTCGTCTAGGGTCAAAACGAAATTGTCACGAGACCAGGTGAGGCGCTGCAGGCGGTGTCGTGCTGTCAGCAAAGACACTCTCGAATGAAATTTTCTCTCTGCAGCTGATTGTGCGGTGACATGAAACTTCCTGGCAGATTAAAACTGTGTGCCGGACCGAGACTCGAACTCGGGACCTTTGCCTTTAGCGGGCAAGTGCTCTACCAACCGAGCTTCCCAAGCACGACTCACGGTCCGTCCTCACAGCTTTACTTCTGCCAGTACCTCGCCCCCTACCTTCCAGAGCACTTGCCCGCGAAAGGCAAAGGTCCCGAGGTCGAGTCTCGGTCCGGCACACAGTTTTAATCTGCCAGGAAGTTTCAAAGACACTCTCGTCGGTCGTCTGTTGTCATTGCTCATTAACGCGAAATTCGCTGCACACGTTCGTCGTACGTCCCACATCGAGTTTTGCTATTATTTCACGTAGTGTTGCTTGTCTGTCAGCACTGACAACTCTATGCAAACGCCGCTGTTCTCGGTCGTTCAGTGAAGGCCTTCGCACACAGTGTTGTACCTGATGAGAGATAATGCCTCAAAAGTGGTATTGTTGGCACATTCTTGACAGTATGGCTCTCGGACTACTGAATTGACTTACGATTTGCGAAATGGAAAGTCCCATGCATCTAGCTCCAGTTACCATTCTACGTTCAAAGTGTGTTAATTACCGTTGCGCGGTCACATTCGCGTCGAAGGCCTGAGTACAAATGACAGCTCCGCTGTTTTACATCTTGTGTACACGATACTACCGCCATCTGTATATGTGCATATCGCTGCCGTATGATTTCTGTCACCTCACTGTATCGTTATATATCTATCATCAAACATTAATATTGTGTACGTCTGAAAAAAATACTACCAAATATTTCAATGAAGTGATTTACGTGACAATTTGTGCGTCACTTACAACCCGCACTTGTATCTTACAGTTCGGAATCGTTCAAATGGCTCTGAGCACTATGGGACTTAACATCTGAGGTCATCAGTCCCCTAGAACTTAGAACTACTTAAACCTAACTAACCTAAGGACATCACACACATCCATGCCTGAGGCAGGATTCGAACCTGCGACCGTCGCGGTTGCGCGGTTCCAGACGGAAGTGCCTAGAATCGCTCGGCCACAGCGGGCGACTCGTACAGTTCGAAGACGTTTTACATTGTAGAGGGAGACACCACTAATTTCGCTGTAAGAACATACTTAAATAAAACAACAGTATCGCGATGTCAGGAGAAGATGAAAGGAATTCAGTCAGCAACATTGTTTACTAGAGTGGATTGTATGTATTAATTCTTACAGTGACAGATTATTATGTTACACAAAACTTCAGTGTTAGATGCGAGCAGCTCTATTCTGGACTCTTCAGTAATTTAATTTGTTAAAATGAAACCTATTTTTTTTTAAACAGTCACATAATTCGTCATGGAAACAGTATTTAGAACTGATGTATCGATGAAAAAAAGTGCAGCGATAGTTTATAAAAAAAAAAATTCCTCCGGCTAACGATACGTTTTTTTTTGAGAGACGTAAGTTACGTGATATATTTGTGATGAAAATACAGAATAGTTCAGGACTAAGGGAGAAACTCAGAAGAGTGACAGACCTCACAACATGGGAATTCTTTTGTTTAGAACAGAGCAGACAGACGGCCTCACCCTGTCACTACACTGAGTATTTATTCACCATGAGGCATTTTCGTGTTTTAGCTCCCTCTTCACAGAACTATCTTTAAGCTTTTATTTGGAAATCTACATCGTTGCTGCCGGCCGTAGTGCCCGAGCGGTTCTAGGCGCTTCAGTCTGGAGCCGTGCGACCGCTACGGTCGCAGGTTCGATTCCTGCCTCGGGCATGGATGTGTGTGATGTCCTTCGGTTAGCTAGGTTTAAGTAGTTCTGAGTTCTAGGGGACAGATGACCTCAGCTGTTAAGTCATATAGTGCTCAGAGCCATTTGAACCATTTTTATCATCGCTGCTGAAGGGTGGGCTGTGCTGAAAAATAATTGCAAAGAAAAAAATTCGATTCGTAGCACCGTTTTACAATTGAATAACATTTAAGTTTGGCCATCAAGCAGTTGTGCACTAATTCATGTGGCCCGCCATATTGAATTAGTGTCTCTTGTCCTGATAGCGTAGATGATAGCGCACTAGACTACTCAGCCTTTGGATCGGGTTCGACCTTCGTTGTATGTGTTGTATGGTAACTGGGGACCTAGAAACGACGGAGAGGCTCCGTCCCCACCGCAGCCGCAGTGGTCCACAACCCACGACGACTACCACAGTCCACTTCACCCCGCCGCCGCTCCACACCGAACCCAAGGTTAATGAGCAGGCGGTTCGGAATCCGATACCCCCTTCCTTCCCCCCCCCCCCCCTCCCCCTCCTCCCTCCAGGTAACGTCTCACACCAGACGAGTGTAACCCCTATGTTTGCGTGGTAGAGTAATGGTGGTGTACGCGTACGTGGAGAACTTGTTTGCGCAGCAATCGCCGACATAGTGTAGATGAGGCGGAATAAAGGGAACCAGCCTGCATTCACAGAGGCATATGGAAAACCGCCTAAAAACCATCCACAGACTGGCCGGGTCACCGGACCTCGACACAAGTCCTCCAGGCGGATTCGTAACCGAGACCAGGCGCTCCTTCCCGCTCCGGAAAGCCGTGCGTTAGGTCGCTCGGCTAACCCGACAGTCTGGGTTCGACTCTCACTACTGTCCCATGACCAACTTTTGTATCGCTCTCTTGTTCGGTTTTAGGAAACAAACAAAGCACGCGTTTGATGATACGGACTTAGGCGGGCCGCTTGAATTTGCGTGAGCAGCGCTTGATTGGTTAATTCGACTTGAAGAATTAGATCTAGCGACCCTTCAGTTCTTGGCACGTACTTCACCGCTAGACCGTCAGACCTGAAACAGAATCTAGCCGTGCTCTTTGGGCGGCTACTGCATTTCCCGCCATTGACCGCCTCGTCTGTAACTGCCCACCTCGTAGCACTCACCATTGCCATGAGGTGTCACACCAGACGCCAGTTACATATGGAACACGTGACATCACGTGTGTACACGGAAGCGCCAAAGAAACCGGTATAGGCATGCATATTCAAATGCAGAGATACGTAAGTAGGCAGAATACGGCGATGCGGTCGGCAATGGATATTTAAGATAACAAGTGTTTGGCGCAGTTGTTAGATCGGTTACTGCCGCTACAATGGCAGGTTATCAAGATTTGAGTCAGTCTGAACGTGGTGTTATGGTCGGCACACGAGCGATGGAAGACAGCATCTCCCAGACAGCGATGGTGTTGTTAACAAGGCGTCTGGCTGCGGAGTAGGCTATTTGTGTTCCATTCCCAGTTCACTCTGCAGGTTTTTTTATTTTCTGTTTTTTTTTCGTTTCGAAATTGGAAGGCTTAGGAGGCTTAATAAAGTAAGTAAAGCAGCAGGGAATATTAACAAGGTAGCCAAATAGATTTCTCCAATTATTTTAGACTATAACACTAAGAAAGGAGCTGTGGAAACACTTGACAAGATGGTGGTGAATTATACAGCAAAAAGAAAGACAGATGGCCTATTGATAAGTTCTCAAATAATTTCGACATATCTGCCTAATACCTCTTATGTGCTGTACATGGCAACTTATCGCCAATGGAAAGCAAACACCCTACAGAGAAGAAGACTATTCCTAGAATCCCTTGGCGACCAGCTAATTGGTGGGCATATGAAGGGATGAGGACATCTTCCACGAAGAAATGCTGCAAGAGAAGCTGTAGAGAGAAGAATGTCATTTCAGTGCGCCCTCCACATAAGAAGAAAATGATCCTAGGAATAAGAAGAGAGACAAATGTTACAACTTTACAGGGCCGTATGACATTACAGGTCGGCAATATCTTATTTGTATCTGTCAGCTGGTATGGAGAAATTAGATTTGGGGCATTTCTTTATATAGTTTTGCGTGATTAACTCCCGACGCTATGCAAAGCTTTCATTTAGTTACGTGCGATTTGCGATCTGTTATGTGCTAGTTTCCGATAATAAACTATATTTTTTTCTGATTACCGTTAAAATATAATGACGATAAATGTTTGTAATCATTTGGAATAATATTTTAATAACTATGAAGATGATGTGATGGCATTCATTTACTCTTGAAAAAAAAAGTGTGTTAATTGTGCGTTTATGGACGGTCAGTGCCGGGATCTGTGATTACGATTCCAGAAATAATTGACTGGACGAAGTTCAATTGCGCACAATCGTGTAGGGCGAATTATGACCTTGAAATTGGTTGTAGATGTACGCAGGTCAATTTCGTGACCGGCTAGTAAGCGTCGCGACTGTGTCGTTGTATCAAGACTGCTTTCGTGCCGCCAATGGTTTGCTTTAAACTCACGAAAATACAATTTACGCTAACTCTTAACTATCGCGAAAGGGTAGAATATCTGATGAGCCATTGTGGAGGACGTAAGTTTGGATAGAATGATCATTTTCAAAATCCAATATAAATCCTGTTGATCGAAGTAGCCTAGCAACCGAAAAGCTCATACGTAGTTATCAGCAGAAACAGTGTACTATTTTCCATGCACACGTTTACACTCTACATCGAGGTGTGGACGATTTGTGGGCGCGAAATAAACATTTGAAAGCATTAGATTAAATAAAAAGGAAAAATATAAAGAAGTTTATTCGTATATTTTGTTATTTCATGAACAATGATATTTTCTTATAGTGATGTAGAGCCTTACGTATTATTAATACTGTGACAGACTGATCGCAAGTGCTCTCGTTAGAAGTCGAGTTTTGGGCCTGATTTAGAGTAGCTGGTTCTTAAAGTCTCAAAGGTTAAGTGAAGAATAATATCACACTTAAATAACGCAGCATCGGAACCCACTATGTTTATACTATTACTTATTACTTATTACTCTTTATACTATTACTATTCTGGAATATGGTGTCCGTGTAGTTGTGTGTTGTCACAACAAAAATAGGTAACACAAACATAAACATTTCTCATGCTCTGACATCGACGAGGCAAAGAAGAGACGACAACGACGACATACACGTATACATATACAAACGGTATAAGTGGCGCCTTACAATACAACAACACAACTGACGTCACGCTATGTCAGGAATGTGGAAAAACTGATAAAAGTTCAGTGTCCTGTGTAAAGTGTAAAAAATCTACTTGCAAGAACATCTTGCACACATGCGTAAAACCTCTTAGTAAGAGTGAGGCATAATGTAATAAAATTAACACACACACAATTACAGTTTTCGATTATTGTATTCTTGTATTATTCAATTATACAGCTTGAATGATTACTACATTAAACTATCTAAATTACAACTTATTGATGATTTCCATACAGAAATGTGTAAAAGCATACCTACAGGAAACAGAAAAGACCGAGTCTTTTTTGACCCGAACATGTTTAGTGTATGTGTAATACAACGGCGTAACAGGGTTAAATAACGCGTAACTGTACTTGTACTGACTGAGAAAAATGGTTAATGGTTCGGCATTACAGGTAGAAATGTCAATAAACAGGACGAGAGTGAACCATCTCTGCTTGTCTCTACTCTAACCTGCACGATGGACTTTCAAACTATGGCTGAGAAGATACCGAGCGGCCTCGTGAGGTTTATCATCTCCACTAGCTGTCCACTCAAGCCATGAGGCACCATGCGTAAGCTCAGATTCATTCGAACGATTTACAGCCTCATAAGGAAGCATTGTGGTAGATCTTATAAAGTGAGACATAAACAATACAAATGTGAGTTTCTTCCTCCGGCGTTCGCAGTGCTCCTTTACTTGTTCTGCATCTGGCTGAGCAGGGCGTAGTACGAATAGGCTGCGTTCACGAGCTGCAAAATAAAGACGTAATTCTGAGCATTCCCAAAGAGTAACAGCGTACATTGATAAAAGATTTAGAACTTTTAATGTTGTGAAAGGTAAATAGGTTTTTAATGATTCCATGCTACCTGCAGCTGTTCATTTTTAGTTTCCAAAGTATTCTTCAAGTACTGCCTCAGGTCATCATGAAGTACTATGGGGAAAGATTTCTTATGAAACAATACTAGATCCCCAGTATATCATATTGTAATCAACGGTAAAAAGCAGTGACTAAACAGACCAATTTTCGTTAGCTGCAGAAATTTACTAGACACTTTTGCTAGCTGTTGAGTGGCAGTGCTTATATGTCCATACTATAATGTTACATATTCATTACTATTAAACTGTTCGTAGATGTACAGGAAGCAAATATCCTACTTTGAACTTATTATTAAACAACATTTGTCAACGTTTATACGATTTCATAAGGACAGGAACATTATCTTAGCAAATAAATGTTACTTATCTTGCTATGGTTGTCTCGTTGTGTTGGATGCTGGTTCCTGTTTATGCTTTCCAATTAATAAGTTCAAGGATTTGTTACAGTAAATGTTGCTGGAATATTCTTGCTTTCTGACATCATCAGTATTTATGCATAATTTATTGACATTTTCTCCAACACCACTTGCCAAGTAAATGCAATGAGCAACATTTCAACACAACACAAATAACTTCATAGTTACTCTGACCAACCTCGTCAAGAACTGAAACTATTAAGGCGTGTTTGGAACCTAAAATTTCTATAAATATTACATGCATAGCTTCCAGAACGGGATGTAGTTCAAATGAATTTTATTGTAGGTATCTTAGTTGAAATTACTTTCCAGGAATAATTTACTTAAGGTTTCTGGAAGTAATTATTTATATTAACTTTCATGTACCTACTAATAATAATGAAGGTTGCAACTTTTGACAATACAAAAGCTATCAGCTTCCCATCTTTGTACAATTGTCGATTGAATCATCGACAGTAAAATTAGAAAAATTAAAAATGAAAGCAGGAATTTTGTTTACATGAAAATTGAAGCATGATAATATTAATGTCATTGTAAATTGGTTTTTGACTCATTTAAGTTAACAATTGCGGTTTCTAATTTTCGTGATACAAGATCGATGTTGCCAACTGAATTGATATAAAGAAAATTATAATATCATAAAAATAGTATTTTGGTGATCAGATATGTAGAAAATTATCTTTAGATGTGGAATCTATAAGTACAAAAATGATTTCAAGTCAGGTGGAAACTTATACGGAATCTATCATTTGAATTGAAATATTAAAGTTCTTAGGAGGCAAGATTCATTACAATAGATAAGACTGCATGTTTTGTTGTTTATTTTTATTTGGAGGGGGGGGGGCGGTATCGGCCTACCTGCCCATCATTAGCAGTCGTATAATGTATTACTGTGCTTTCACAGAATGAAAATGGAAAAAACACTATCTCACCTGTAGCACGACGAGAACGCACAGAAAACAAAAAAATGGCTCTGAGCACTATGGGACTCAACTGTTGAGGTCATAACTCCCCTAGAACTTAGAACTACTTAAACCTAACTAACCTAAGGACAACACAAACATCCACGCCGGAGGCAGGATTCGAACCTGTGACCGTAGCGGTCGCACAGAAAACAAATTAGACATCAAAGTAAAATTTCGAAAAAACTTCTACGGAAATTTTATTAAGATACAACAATAACTTATACTACCACTCAAGATGGAGCCTGAATGCAGTCCGCCTGAAATGAAAATACAGAACAAAACAAGCACCTTTCTCTGTGTGTTGTTGTGGTCTTCAGTCCTGAGAATGGTTTGATGCAGCTCTCCATGCTACTCTATCCTGTGCAAGCTCCTTCATCTCCCAGTACCTACTGCAACCTACATCCTTCTGAATCTGCTTAGTGTATTCATCTCTTGGTCTCCCTCTACGATTTTTACCCTCCACGCTGCCCTCCAATGCTAAATTTGTGATCCCTTGATGTCTCAAAACATGTCCTACCAACCGATCCCTTCTTCTAGTCAAGTTGTGCCACAAACTTCTCTTCTCCCCAATCCTATTCAATACCTCCTCATTAGTTACGTGATCTACCCACCTTATCTTCAGCATTCTTCTGTAGCACCACATTTCGAAAGCTTCTATTCTCTTCTTGTCCAAACTGGTTATCGTCCATGTTTCACTTCCATACATGGCTACACTCCATACAAATACTTTCAGAAACGACTTCCTGACACTTAAATCTATACTCGATGTTAACAAATTTCTCTTCTTCAGAAACGATTTCCTTCCCATAGCCAGTCTACATTTTATATCCTCTCTACTTCGACCATCATCAGTTATTTTACTCCCTAAATAGCAAAACTCCTTTACTACTTTAAGTGTCTCATTTCCTAATCTAATCCCCGCAGCATCACTCGATTTAATTTGACTACATTCCATTATCCTCGTTTTGCTTTTGTTGATGTTCATCTTATATCCTCCTTTCAAGACACTGTCCATTCCGTTCAACTGCTCTTCCAAGTCCTTTGCTTTCTCTGACAGAATTACAATGTCATCGGCGAATCTCAACGTTTTTACTTCTTCTCCATGAATTTTAATACCTACTCCGAATTTTTCTTTTGTTTCCTTTACTGCTTGCTCAATATACAGATTGAATAACATCGGGGAGAGGCTACAACCCTGTCTCACTCCTTTCCCAACCACTGCTTCCCTTTCATGCCCCTCGACTCTCATAACTGCCATCTGGTTTCTGTATAAATTGTAAATAGCCTTTCGCTCCCTGTATTTTACCCCTGCCACCTTCAGAATTTGAAAGAGAGTATTCCAGTTAACGTTGTCAAAAGCTTTCTCTAAGTCTACAAATGCTAGAAACGCAGGTTTGCCTTTTCTTAATCTTTCTTCTAAGATAAGTCGTAAGGTTAATATTGCCTCACGTGTTCCAACATTTCTACGGAATCCAAACTGATCTTCCCCGAGGTCCGCTTCTACCAGTTTTTCCATTCGTCTGTAAAGAATTCGCGTTAGTATTTTGCAGCTGTGACTTATTAAACTGATAGTTCGGTAATTTTCACATCTGTCAACACCTGCTTTCTTTGGGATTGGAATTATTATATTCTTCTTGAAGTCTGAGGGTATTTCGCCTGTCTCATACATCTTGCTCACCAAATGGTAGAGTTTTGTCATGACTGGCTCTCCCAAGGCCATCAGTAGTTCTAATGGAATGTTGTCTACTCCCGGGGCCTTGTTTCGACTCAGGTCTTTCAGTGCTCTGTCAAACTCTTCACGCAGTATCTTATCTCCCATTTCTTCTTCATCTACATCCTCTTCCATTTCCATAATATTGTCCTCAAGTACTTCGCCCTTGTATAAACCCTCTATATACTCCTTCCACCTTTCTGCCTTCCCTTCTTTGCTTAGAACTGGGTTGCCATCTGAGCTCTTGATATTCATACAAGTGGTTCTCTTCTCTCCAAAGGTCTCTTTAATTTTCCTGTAGGCAGTAACTATCTTACCCTTAGTGAGACAAGCCTCTACATCCTTACATTTGTCCTCTAGCCATCCCTGCTTAGCCATTTTGCACTTCCTGTCGATCTCATTTTTGAGACGTTTGTATTCCTTTTTGCCTGCTTCATTTACTGCGTTTTTATATTTTCTCCTTTCGTCAATTAAATTCAATATATCTTCTGTTACCCAAGGATTTCTATTAGCCCTCGTCTTTTTACCTACTTGATCCTCTGCTGCCTTCACTACTTCATCCCTCAAAGCTACCCATTCTTCTTCTACTGTATTTCTTTCCCCCATTCCTGTCAATTGTTCCCTTATGCTCTCCCTGAAACTCTCTACAACCTCAGGTTCTTTCAGTTTATCCAGGCCCCATCTCCTTAAATTCCCGCCTTTTTGCAGTTTCTTCAGTTTCAATCTGCAGTTTATAACCAATAGATTGTGGTCAGAATTCACATCTGCCCCTGGAAATGTCTTACAATTTAAAACCTGGTTCCTAAATCTCTGTCTTACCATTATGTAATCTATCTGATACCTTTTAGTATCTCCAGGATTCTTCCAGGATTACAACCTTCTTTCATGATTCTTGATCCAAGTGTTAGCTATGATTAAGTTATGCTCTGTGCAAAATTCTACAAGGCGGCTTCCTCTTTCATTTCTTCTCCACAATCCATATTCACCTACTATGTTTCCTTCTCTCCCTTTTCCTACTGACGAATTCCAGTCACCCATGACTATTAAATTTTCGTCTCCCTTCACTACCTGAATAATTTCTTTTATCTCGTCATACATTTCATCAATTTCTTCATCATCTGCAGAGCTAGTTGGCATATAAACTTGTACTACTGTAGTAGGCATGGGCTTTGTGTCTATCTTGGTCACAATAATGCGTTCACTATGCTGTTTGTAGTAGCTAACCCGCACTCCTATTTTTTTATTCATTATTAAACCTACTCCTGCATTACCCCTATTTGATTTGGTATTTATAACCCTGTAATCACCTGACCAAAAGTCTTGTTCCTCCTGCCACCGAACTTCACTAATTCCCACTATATCTAACTTTAACCTATCCATTTCCCTTTTTAAATTTTGTAACCTACCTGCCCGATTAAGGGATCTGTCATTCCACGCTCCGATTCGTAGAATGCCAATTTTCTTTCTCCTGATAACGACGTCCTCTTGAGTAGTCCCCGCCCGGAGATCCGAATGGGGGACTATTTTACCTCCGGAATATTTTACCCAAGAGGACGCCATCATCATTTAATCATACAGTAAAGCTGCATGTCCTCGGGAAAAATTACGGCTGTAGTTTCCCCTTGCTTTCAGCCGTTCGCAGTACCAGCACAGCAAGGCCGTTTTGGTTAATGTTACAAGGCCAGATCAGTCAATTATCCAGACTGTTGCCCCTGCAACTACTGAAAAGGCTGCTGCCCCTCTTCAGGAACCACATGTTTGTCTGGCCTCTCAACAGATACCCCTCCGTTGTGGTTGCACCTACGCTACGGCCATCTGTATCGCTGAGGCACGCAAGCCTCCCCACCAACGGCAAGGTCCATGGTTCATGGCGGGGTTTCTCTGTGTACGTACAAATAATTTCATTCATCAACTTTTATACAGGGTGCACGACACCGGAAATACAGAACATGTGTCAGCTTATCGATCGTCAAGTATATCTGCGGTGGCAAATATATTCTGAATTCAGCATAAGGTAAGAAATTAACCGATAATTTTGCAACAGTTCCATCACTTTAGAACTCGTCAGTGTTGTCACGATGACACACACAAGACAAACACAGGAGCAGAGGCTTATGGAGGTATCTTAATCCTAAGATGATGTAAAATAGTACCATATGTTTTATTACTTTACTGTCATAGATAGCACTACAGCTGTAATGTAATGGATATACAGGGCGGTAAAAAAAATGTGTTGAAAATTTTGAGAGGCGGTAGTAACCACCAATACAAGAAAAACTCCAGCAAAAAAACGCATATGTTAAGAGCTACGACCACTTCTTCATCTTTGCTTCTGCGAAACACTTCTCTTCTTTTCGAAGCTCCTTGCTTTCCGTCTTTAGGAGGAAATGCTATGGATCAACATAAGAGAAAAATATCATGTAGATACGAGCTCTAAACCGCATACGTCAAGAGCTATGACCACTTGTTCAGTGGAACGGACGCGTTACACAGTAAAACGTTTCAATATATTCCCCACATTTTTTTACGCCCTGCATGTGGGACACACAAGACATGTAACACATGTGTATTATATGCAGTAACCGTTGCCGTAAGTTCTTTATAACATCACTTTACCTTAAGCCGTCAATAATTGCCATCGTAAATACAAATTTTTATTTATATTATGAAACAGTTACGTAAATGTTTGTAGCAAGGTATTACAATTAGCGTAATTCATATTGTGTTTGAACACTGCTTAACCCTAAAAACTAACCTACTGACCATCTGATAGTATTTTATAAAAATTCTTTAAAAAATACCAGTAAATGCTCTAAGGCCAAAACTGTAGAACAGCACAAAAATAAATGAAAATTAACGGTACTGCCAGTATGGAAGCATTAAAAATACTTAGAAACTATGGAGCTGGTTTCAAACGAAAAGGTAATCAGATATCTGACGATTTTTTTTTCTCAAACTTAAACGGCAAAAGTACTCGTAACATGTGATTTATAACATCTACTGTTTTGCATGTTACTGCACTTTGTTTTATTTTGACTTACTCTAATAATTTAATTACGTGAACAAGGGTAGCAAACCGTTCTTTTCCATCTTATACACTTCATGAGACGTATGATGAATGTATACAAACGAATGAAGATTTGTATAAAGTGATAAAGTTGTAAGATACTGGTGAACGGTAACCCATTAAACTTATAAGTAAAAGTACGTTAAAAAACCTGTCATGTTATCCTCAGGGAACACATTTATTACATTATAAGGTTTGTTCTGAATTGTACATTTTAACGGTATAAATATCTCACTAGACTAATAAGTGTAAGTGGGGAAAACAACAGCAATATTTTAGGATTGTATACTCCTCTATATTCTTCGTGAAGGTGAAATTTGAAGTGAGTAACGTTGTCCACTATATTCACTAACTTTAAATAAATTTTCTCCTAACAGCCAGTACTAATTCATAAATTTAAGACATTGCTAGTTTCGAGAATTGAACTCTCACTTTCAAGATACGTACCGGTAATCAGTTCATTCAGGACCGTTTCAGAATTCAGTTGGCTCACCAGATATCCTGGAAACTTTCGCAGCCATTACTGCCGATCCGTCTAGAACGTTCACAAAAAATCTGGAGTCTTAAGTCGACTGACGCTGACTTAAAAACCCACCCTTGATAATTATGCGTTCTTTTCGAAATACGGTGTACGTGACTTTAGAACTGGGTTTCAGAAATGCCAACAAACATTGAGAATGGCATGTGGGCTCAACGCAGAGCGTCTAAAAGCACAAAAGTTTTAGTTTCTCGATTCGAGTACGATTAACCTGAGCCGGTTTATACCTCTGCGGCGGGGGCGAAGTGTTTTCTTGTCAAGATGAGAAATTTTCTTTTTGTATTATGCAGTGTACTGGTTTCGTGAGGATCATTCTTCACACTTTGTGGCATTATTTTGGTCTCTGGAGAAGGGATGGCGGTTATCGCTGAAACATCCGGTTTTCGGTTATAAAAGTGGTTCAAATGGCTCTGAGCACTATGGGACTCAACTGCTGAGGTCATTAGTCTCCTAGAACTTAGAACTAGTTAAACCTAACTAACCTAAGGACATAACACACATCCATACCCGAGGCGGGATTCGAACCTGCGACTGTAGTGATCTCGCGGTTCCATTTCGGTTATATCTTTTTTGTTTTCCACGGCAGTTTACCCTGACTGTTCAAGCCGCTCAGTATATCCGGTTTCTGAAATAACCGATTTTCAGTTTCTATCCTTAATCTCCTCTAATAAAAGTAGAAATCTAGCAAAATTGAAAAATATTTACTCTTTCAGTTTCAAGATATACAGAATGAAAATATTAAATTAAGCAAGCAAATTAAAGAAAAATTGGTCCGTCCACAGTTCCCTGCTTTTCTTGGGAAGTGATTGTGAATGCTAGAAAAAAATCAACAGTACTGGTCTGCTACAAAAAGGTGATGTACTGGTCTGCTCCAAAAAGGTGATGTAATCAAATGTCATGCTATTATTTGGGCATAATGAATAGTCAGTGGTAAAGTATGAAAACTTAAGTTGAAGAACTCTATTTTTCGTGTTAATTTGACCGTTTTCAAGGGCTACAAGGAGATGAAGACGTATTATGTAGACACACCCAAAATATCAATTACTTTTTATTTTTATTGTATATCATGAATGAGTTTTTAAGTTTTTAATTTGTTATTGTTAGTATCATTTCCTTCTTCTTCTATTATTTCATAGAAATGGCAGACAGATCTTCAACCTTTTAAAGTAAATGAAGTATTGTACTTCACTGCTACGTCACTTCATGAAGATACACACATCAAGAAAAGTTTTGCATCACCTCGGTTCCCAGAACTTCTGAAGATAGACATTGACTTTGGATATTGTATCACAGACACAGTCACTTTGACTGTTCAGAGACGTCACTAAACCCGCCCAAAGATGTAAACAACCATGCATGAGCAGCGCCCATTAGACGGAGGGCGTCAGACAGCCGATCAGTTCCAGTCATTCCACCAGGAAGGAGGTACACGGCTCGTGTTGTCTGTAGTTCAACCATGCCTAGACGGTCAATACCGCGGTTCCATCACGCCCGCATCGTTACTTTGTGCCATGAAGGGCTCTCAACAAGGGAAGTGTCCAGGCGTCTCGGAGTCAACCAAAGCTATGTTGTTCGGTTCACACGGTTCAAATGGCTCTGAGAACTATGGGACTTAACTTCTGAGGTCATCAGTCGCCTAGAACTTAGAACTACCTAAACCTAACTAACATAAGGATATCACACACATCCATGTCCGAAGCAGGATTAGAACCTGCGATCCTAGCACCAGCGCGGTTCCGGACTCAAGGGCCTAGAACCTCTCGGTCACAGAGTCCGGGCTGTGCACAGTGTAAATAATGTTTATTTGAGAACATATTTTAAATGTGTTTCAGTATTTCTTCACTTTTATTAGTAGTTAGAAGATATTTGAGTGATAATGTGGAAGTGTCCTAATGGATCTGATGATTAAGCGTCAATTCAACTTTCATTTAATGTTAGAAATATTACTAAAAGTATGTAGGTGGATTATTTATACTGTGGAAGTGTTGGAATCTCGTCGACCTTGAACTTTACATTTTATGTAGGACTGAATTTTATTCAACAACACAATCAAAGTGCTGAAAATAGACAGTTTCAATTAAATATTTACTGTGGATATTTGGGAATTTGAATATTAGTCACCTGTAATTGGACATTACGTCTGAGTCAGAACTGATACACAGAGGGGCCAAAAAAAATGTGTCCACTGTTTAAAAATCCATAACTTGCAAACTAATTTACGGGGTTGTCTCATTTTTGGTGAAAGTCTAGCTTAAAATCCAACTTAAAGATATCACTGTAGGTGTTCGAAATGGTCACCATTAACATCCACACACAAACGATGCCGTCGAACTGCAGCACGAACTGCTGACTGCAACGTGTTCAGTTGGATATTTGCGCATGAATGTACGATGGATTCGCGAAGTTCATCCAATGTGCGTGGCTTTTGTCGATAAACGACGTCCTATAGTGCTCCCCACAGGTAAAAGTCCAGAGGAGTTAGATCTGGGGAACGTGGTGGATACTCCACAGTACCTCTACGTCCTATCCATCTTCCTGGTAGATTTTCGTCGAGATACGGCGTAACACGATTTTGGTAGTGGGCTGGGGCACCATCTTGTTGAAAGTAAACTCTTCCGTCTCCATACAAGTCTCGGATGGCAGGTATAATGAATGTCTGAAGCTTCTGAAAGTACACCTCACCGGTAACTGTGCCGTAAAAGAAGAATGGCCCAATCGAGCCCCGGTAAGACAACCCACAGTACACATTTACTCCTGGCAAATTCAAGGCTTTGTCTACATGGACGTTCGGATTTTGGACGGCCCAGTAGATGCAAGTGTGGCGATTTACTGTACCATTGAGTTTGAACTGTGCTTCATCAGACCACACAATCATGTCTGCAAACTCTTCATCGTTGCGCACCATGTTAGTAAACCACTCGCAGTACTCCATTCTACGATCTGGGTCGTCCTCGTTCATTGCGTGTAGTAATCTTGCGTGGAATGTAGCACTTCCACTTTGCTGTCTTCAAAATTCGCCGAACACTTGAGCGACTCACTCCAGTTTCACGGGCACACTGTCTCACATACTTCTGTAGTGAGCGAGTAAATTGTTGTAACAAACGACGGGAGTTAGCTGGACCTGTTACTGTTACAGGTCCTCCAGATCGTTGTTTGTGTACGTCTTTAACACAGCCTTCGGCTTCAACTTTGTCTCGAATGCGACGAATCGTTAAACGTGTAAGTGGCTCTGTCTCATATTCATTTCGCCATTCCCGTTGAACCTCATTAATGTTTTCGTACTTAAAATACCACTTCAAAACTGACTTCCTTGTATCGAATGTAAGCCTTGCGCCAGCCATGTTTACTCGAGTAACTAGATGCAACTAAGAACAAAACACTGAGAAAACAAAACAACGCAATACAACGCTTGTGTGGCGATTGCAGGAACTACAAACTATTCCACTACCAAAGATGAGACAACTCCGTCAATTAGTTTGCCAGTTATGGACTTTTAAACAGTGGATACATTTTTTTGGACCCCGCTGTATTTCTTGAGCACTCGAAGCGGCAGTGAGAAAACCGATAAAATGGTTGCTTAATCCTAAACCCCCAAATAGCAGGAACTCCGCAGCACTAATCGTGTAACTCGCAGCGTTACACTTTGACGGCCGCGTTGGCACCGGCGGCCACGGCAGAACTTCACGTGTAACGCCGAGTGCCCAGTCTGGCAGCGAAGCATCCATCACTGATCATCCAGCACTCAGTGTGTTAAACAGCACATATGGACAAGAATAGTTGGGTAATTGCACAGCGTTAGGTGCCACGTCGTCTGGCGCACTTGTTAGATCGGTTACTGCAGCCACAATGGGAGGTTATCAAGATTTAAGTGAGTTTGAACGTGGTGTTACAGTCGTCGCACGAGCGATGGGACACAGCATCTCCGGCTAGCGATGAAGTGGGGATTCTCCCGTACGATCATTTCACGAGTGCACCGTGAATATCAGGAAGCAGGTAAAACATCAAGTCTCAGACATCGCTGCGGCAGGAGAAAGATCCTGCAAGAACGGGACCAACGACGACTGAAGTGAATCGTTCAACGTGACAGATGTGCAACTCTTCCACAATTTGCTGCAGAACATACCACTGGTTGATTGCTGGTGGCGTCACGTTACCAAGGTGTGGCAAGAGTCTCCTGCCACACCTTGGTTGACGTGACACCACTAAAGTGCGCGTCATTTATGTTGGCGGCCGAGTTTAGGTTTGTTCTGCGCATCTGACGTCACAAATCACAGTCAGCCAGTGAACAGAGAACGACGTTGCCAGAGCTCGACTGCAGTGCAGAGCACGGACGAGTGTCTTCAGTTTTAGAAACGTTCAGTCATAAATAAAGTAATTGAACAAAAGCAGTGTCTTGATAGCAGACTTTCTTTTATAGAAAGTTTGGAAAAAGCATTCTTTATACCAATTGCTTCATATTCTATTAATTAATTAAGCCAAGCAAGCAATAAGACTCCTAATTCAGGCGATAGCAAGGAAAGGTGTTTGTATCACTCTCACGAACTGCTTTTTCGCAATAAAGAACAGCGGTAATTATTTCCTATTGTACTTCGACGAAGTGTGAGTAATTCGTAGTCATACCAACAGTGTTTGCCGGCCGATGTGGCCGTGCGGTTCTAAGCGCGTCAGTTTGGAACCGCGTGACCGCTACGGTCGCAGGTTCGAATCCTGCCTCGGGCATGGATGTGTGTGATGTCCTTAGGTTAGTTAGGTTTAACTAGTTCTAAGTTCTAGGGGACTGATGACCTCAGTAGTTAAGTCCCATAGTGCTCAGAGCAAAAAAATGGTTCAAATGGCTCTGAGCACTATGGGACTTAACTACTGTGGTCATCAGTCCCCTAGAACTTAGAACTACTTAAACCTAACTAACCTAAGGACATCACACACATCCATGCCCGAGGCAGGATTCGAACCTGCGACCGTAGCAGTCGCGCGGTTCCGGACTGCGCGTCTAGAACCGCTAGACCACCGCGGCCGACAATGCTAAGAGCCATTTGAACCATTTGAACCAACAGTGTTTGTCAGTATTTGGCGTGACGTGTTAGACTCCTCATTGACCTACGTTATAGGACGAGCTGCGGTAGCGTAACGGTTAAGGCGTTGAATTAGTAAGCGAAAGGTGAATAGTTCAAACCTTGTGCGGTTTTTAATATTTTCTTTATTTAAAAAGAGTATCGAAGTGTCTTATCTTACCTCACGAATTTTATTCGTTTGAATGCAATTTTTTTGAAATTTCTGGTGCTTTGTCTCTTCATTAACCCTTTCGCTGCTGCAGACACGTGCTCCCTGCATTCCGCGATGTGCGCCACTTTGTCATCACTGCACTGCTCGCCTGTGCAGACACGTGGAAAGTATACTCTATGGACTTTTACCTCTGCAAGCTCTTCAAAATTTCGTGCAATGGTTTACTATATTTAATGCTGCATAATAACTGCGTCGAACATCGAAACAAAATTAAGTCATTTATGGGGGGAAGGTATCAGTCAAGAAAATGTGTAAAAATCTAATTTTTGGGCCAAATAGTTTTTTTGGAATCCAATGATAAGTGTGTCAAAGCAGTCGGAACACGATGTGTCAGCACAGGTGAGCAGTGCAGTGACAAAATCGCGCACAGCGAGGAATGCGGGGAGCACGTGTCTGTAGCAGCGAAAGGGTTAATGCGGCCGTGGTGGCTTTACTTCATGAACTGCGCGCTCCCCCCTAAATGTTAAGTTTGCGAACTATGCTATACTATGGTGCTGCTTCTCTTGGCGCGTGCGTCGTGTGCAACTGGTAACGCAGCAATCTCCCGCGTCTGAGCGGGCATGCGCGAGCCGCCAAGATAAAAGAATTGAACTATAGTTAGGGTGACCAGTGGTATGTTCGCCCTGAAGATGGCCCCTGCGATGCGCTGAAACTGGTCGGCACTAAATAAATAAAAAACGCAATTATGACTGTTTTCTTAGTACTGAGATCTGTTCAGCTGTGAGAGATGTCGGTGCCTGAACCTACATGGTTACCAGCCAGACAGCTCATACTCCACTATGCCCCACAGCTTAGCCCATAAGCGTGAACTCACCGACACGAAGGTGGGCCTGGTGATGGGGTAGAGGTGTCCAGCGGTGAGGACCGGCGGCACCTGCGCTCGTGTTACCACCAGCCGGATGGCCCGTCCAATGCGGGGGGCCACGGTGTACCACAGGCTGTCATACGCTGCCATTACCAATGCCTCTCCCTGCAAGACAAAATAGTCAGGCAAATTAGTGTGGTTGCACATTATAAGGAAAATACTGAGAAAGAGTGATATAGGTGATGATTATGGCATTTTTGCATACTAAATGTATCTGAATTTGCGTACAAAAATCAGGCACCTGTAAGGTAACAGCATACAGAGGAAGTTTGTGATACAGATTGGCGGTATCAGTTTCAAATTTGTTTATGGCATGCAGTAACTGTTTCTTTCTTTTTCTGGTGCCTTGTCCCACGGTTTCGCAGTGTCGTCACGGTTAGGAACCGATTTGGCAAGGTTAGTTATAAGGGGTGGCCAGATGCCCTTCTTGCCACCACCCTCAACCCTCCAGGACGGAATTAGTGGACCCCAGCTGTCTGCGTCTAGTGTAATCCGTGGAATAGTGCGAACGTGTTCAGATGTCTGCTAGTCGTGTAACTGAGGCGGAACGTGGGGACCAGCCCGGTATTCAACTAGTGGGATGTGGAAAACCGCCTAAAAACCACATCCAGGCTGGCCGACACATCAGCCGACGTCGGTAATCCGCGGGCCGATTCGATCAGGGGCCAGCGCGCCTACCCGAGTCCAGGAAGCAGCGCATTAGCGCTCTCGGCTAACCTGGCGGGTCATGCAGTAACTGTTTAGTGATTATGAAAAACAGAAAATTGTGACTACACTGCATACCGAAGAAAAGGGATGCATCGAGAAGACATGGTGAAACATCAGTGTAGCTTCGAACATGTACACATCATCAGCACGTATGGAAGTGATTATAGCGAAATTGTTTGTGGCATGTAGAGCTACCACGACAGTGCGTCAGTGTTGTTGGTGTTTAGTATTGTTACCAGGCCTGGTAAGATTGATCCTCTTCAGTCCTTATGTCCAGCCTGCTGGACGTTACATCTCTGTTTTTCCTTAACTGCAAGTACAGTTTCTTCGACACTGCAACCATGTGTCCTGTACGTTGGACAAGTTAGCTAACTCCAGAATTTTTTTCTTTGTGATATTTGGTTTCTGCTATTGGCTGCACTGAGATGATCCGCTCACTGCGTCATGGCGGCATGAGGAAGACGCCTGCAAAAATTTTCTTCCATTTCGTTGACTCGGCGACTGCGAACTCGTGGACTTGTTACGGAAAGGATCAGCAGGCACTAGGTGCTAGCAAGAAATAGTGTTGCAACTATTGAATTTTAAGATTTATGTTGGCGAATCTCTGATTTCAGCTGCGACTGCAGCACGAGAGGACGTTTACTCCGTAAACTCTGAATCTGAACCTCATGAAGTAGCTCTCATGAAATGCGCAGAAATAATCAAGTACCAAAAAGAGATGTTAGGAAAAGTGAGACTAGACATCTGCCTCTCTGCCAAATTATAGCCAAAAATAAATAGATGAGATGCCGAAAGAAGGGCTGCAAAGCTGAAACCAAGCCCATATGCTATGAAAGCCAAGTATATCAGAGTATGATTAATGAGAGAAAATGTTTCTGTCACTCCCACAACTGAAAAGTTATTGCGATGTACTGCCAGAAGTGTAGAAGTATTGATGGCAGAAACTGCTTTTCTTGTATCATACTTTTGTAATATTCTGTAAGTAATGTTTAATAAATATTAAAAGAAACATAAATTTTATCTTGTTAGTAACGCGGCCATATAAATGATTAGTCGCTTTGTGTTCCAGTGTTCAGTCGGCTGGGCACAGAAAAATCTCTATCCGGATGAGCAGTAACAAACAAATACCATTACAATGGTCATTATGACGTGCATATGCCACACCCTAATCAAAAGATAATTGAAATAATGGAAAAAAATTCATGGGTCTGAGGAGGCTATGAGGGACATGGACAGAATCAGATGTTCAGTGATCACTGTGAAGGAAACAGAGATGCAGCGTACTCATATGAGACAGCTTTATCAGCACTTGACAGCGTTTGAAAGATGCCTCACTGCGCTATAATGATGCAATACCCAGATTTGTGCCGCATGCGAATGTGACAATGGAAACATGAGGGCAGGCAGATTCCTGACGACCACATCTGACCACCACCACTAAGAAGACAGACTCGAGTGTGCCCCAAGCAGATGACAACCCTTTCACATTTTTGCATTCCATCTGCAAGCAAGTAATGGACTCCCTGCATCATTCTGCATCATCCCATATCATTGATCGAAGACTAGCAGCAGCTGCTGGCCCACGCGTGAGCTGGTGTCAACAGCACGGCATAAGTGGCTTCGTTTGGAGTGGCGCCATTCCTGGGAAGCATGGATTGCTGACGAATGCCCTCGAATTGTATTCAGTGACGAATCGCGGTTCTGCACTCTCCTTCATGACCACCATTTCCAAAGTCTAAGATAACAATCGCCGCACTCCGTCTCGTTTTTGTTGCCTCTGGCGATAGTAGCGCCCCAAATGGCCAAAAAGCGACACTTCTGAATACGATATCGGATGAGTGCAAATACTAACGTTTATGATGATTTCTAACGTAATTTTTACAATAGAGAATGTATATAGTGCCATAAAAAATGACAATAACTAAAAAATTACACCACATTTGTGTTTATACAGGGTGCTCCATTGATCGTGACCAGGCCAAATATCTCACGAAATAAGCATCAAACGAAAAAACTACAAACAACGAAACTCGTCTAGCTTGAAGGGGGAAACCAGATGGCGCTGTGGTTGGCCCACGAGATGGTGCTGCCATAGGTCAAACGGATATCAACTGCGGTTTTTTTAAATAGGAACCCCCATTTTTATTACATATTCTTGTAGTACGTAAAGAAATATGAATATTTTAGTTGGACCACTTTTTTAGTTTTGTGATAGATGGCGCTGTAATAGTCACAAACGTATGGCTCACAATTTTAGACGATAAGTTGGTAACAGGTAGGTTTTTTAAATTAAAATACAGAATGTAGATACGTTTGAACATTTTATTTCGGTTGTCCCAATGTGATACATGTGAAACGTCCCCTTTTTAACAAATTATACACGACTGTGCTTAACCTGACACACAATATTTTTAGCGCAACGCAATCTGACTTTCAAGAATCCCTACAAAAGAATGGCCCTGACTAACATTAAACTATACCTTCCAGAAATCACTTACCTCACAAAAATCTTCATTACTCGAACCACTGCAATACAGCGAGCGCCACTACTGCCAGCTAAATAAAAGATTCAAACTACTGAAGGCACTAACTACTGATAGGGATAGTTAGCAAATGAAAGATGTTAATAGAGAACAAACAATGTATTTACCTTGATATCATCATATATAAATATAGCAGTTCATGACAAATTTCAAAACTCCGCCATCTCTCTCCCCACATCCACCACTGCTGGCGGCTCACCTCCAACTGCGCAACGCTACGCGCTGTTCGCATCCAGCTGCCGCTGCCCAACACTACAATGGCAGACAACCATGCAAACCAGCTACAGACTGCACACAGCACAGCCAGTGATTTTCAGAGCGCTACGTGGCGTTACCAATATAAGAACCTAAACAGCCTACTTACATAGCCCTCATGCTCCCCACAAAAAATTTTACAAATTGTATGTAAGTAGGCTGTTTAGGTTCTTATACATGTACCTTTGTGAACTTATCATTTCTGAGAACGCCTGCTGTTAGAGCGTGATTACCTGTAAATACCACATTAATGCAATAAATGCTCAAAATGATGTCCGTCAACCTCAATGCATTTGGCAATACGTGTAACGACAGTCCTCTCAACAGCGAGTAGTTCGCCCTCCGTAATGTTCGCACATACATTGACAATGCGCTGACGCATGTTGTCAGGCGTTGTCGGTGGATCACGATGGCAAATATCCTTCAACTTGCCCCACAGAAAGAAATGCGTGGACGTCAGACCCGGTGTGGTGCTTCGACGACCAATCCACCTGTCATTAAATATGCTATTTAATACCGCTTCAACCGCACGCGAGCTATGTGCCCCATCATGTTGGAAGTACATCGCCATTCTGTCATGCAGTGATACATCTTGTAGTAACATCGGTAGAACATTACCTAGGAAATTAGCATACACTGAACCTTTTAGATTGCCATCGATGAAATGGGGGCCAATTATCCTTCCTCCCATAATGCCGCACCACACATTAACACGCCAAGGTCGCTGATGTTCCACTTGTCGCAGCCATCGTGGATTTTACGTTGCCCAATAGTGCATATTATGCTCGTTTACGTTACCGCTGTTGGCGAATGACGCTTCGTCGCTAAGTAGAACGCGTGCAAAAAATCTGTTAGTCCGGTAATTTCTCTTGTGCCCAGTGGCAGAACTGTACATGACGTTCAAAGTCGTCGCCATGCAATTCCTGGTGCGTAGAAATATGGTACGGGTGCAATCGATGTTGATGTAGCATTCTCAACACCGACGTTTTTGAGATTCCCGATTCTCACGCAATTTGTCTGCTACTGATGTGCGGATTAGCCGCGACAGCAGCTAAAACACCTACTTGGGCATCATCATTTGTTGCACGTCGTGGTAGACGTTTCACATGTGGCGGAACACTTCCTGTTTCTTTAAATAACGTAACTATCCGGGGAACGGTCCGGACACTTGGATGAGGTCGTCCAGGATATCGAGCAGCATACATAGCTCACGCACGTTTGGCATTTTGATCACAATAGCCATACATCAACACGATATCAACCTTTTCCGCAATTGGTAAACGGTCCATTTTAACACGGGTAATGTATCACGAAGCAAATACAGTCCGGACTGGCGGAATGTTGCGTGATACCAGGTACTTATACGTTTGTGACTATTACAGCGCCATCTGTCACAAAGCGAAAAAAGTGGTCCAACTAAAACATTCATATTTCTTTACGTACTACACGAATATGTAATAAAAATGGAGGTTCCTATTTAAAAAAACGCATATGATATACGTTTGACCTATAACAGCGCCATCTAGCGGGCCAACCATAGCGCCATCTGGTTTCCCCCTTCAAGCTAGATGAGTTTCGTTCTTTGTAGTTTTTTCGTTTGATGCTTATTTCGTGAGATATTTGGCCCGGTCACTATCAATGGACGACCCTGTAGACGGATTCTAAAGTATTACTTCATGAATGAGTTGTAAGTTATGTCACTGAATCAGTGTGGTTCGGCTGTTTTTACATACATTTAACGGTAATTTATGTCTCTTGGTAAATTCTAACGCATGAGGCGCAAAAATAAAAAAAAATAGAAACTATTCGGTTAGTTAAGTAGAAAATCATTAATAACGCTTCGAGCGCTAGCTGTCACAAGTTTCGCACCAGACACCCTTGTGACTCTATTTGTTGGAGTGTGCCATGGAGGCGACCTAGGTACATGTCCCATTATTCCATGTTTCGGAGAGGCACAGCGGTGAACCATCGGATATGACTTCAGGTCACGTTTGGTAGTGATTGAGTGAACTGTGGCGTCACATTGGTACATCACGGACATCCTGCGTCCTCAAGTGTCACCTCTCATGTGACAGTATCGTGGTGCCTTTTATCAACAGGACAATGCACGTCCATGCATGGCACGTTTCTCTGTAAACTACCTGCATGATGTGGCTTCGTAAAATTTCCCAGTGTAGTAACTGACGATTAGCTTTGCAAGTGAAAGGATAATTAGAGCAAGAGCGAATTCGGGAAAGAATAGTTTTACTATACTCCAAGTGTACGCACCTCAGCAAGGGAGCAGTGAGGAAGAAAAAACGAAATTCCTTGAAGAACTGGAAGGCCAAGTACGAGAAATTGTGATAACTGGGGATTTGAACGCTCAGATCGGCACGGATAGAAATGGATATGAGGAGGTGATGGTCCCTTTTGGATACGGAAGATGAAATGTTGAGGGTGAAGAAATTCTAAAACTGTGCATAAGGAATCATCTTTTAGTGAAGAATACTTTCTTCAAGAAACAAGATAGCCATAAGATTACTCGATACGGCTGGGATGGCGAATCTAAGACAGTTATAGATTATATATTAACGGAAAAATTAATTGGAGGAAAAGTAAGGGGCACTAAAGTCATACCAAATGAGCACTTGGATAGCGACTGCAGGTTACTAATAGCTGATTTAAATTATAAAGTGAAAAGTCTGAATGCTGTACAAAGAATGCCAAAGATTAAGGAGTAGAAGTTGAAAGAAGAAGAAAATAAGAAAAGTTTCCAAAATCTAGTAGCACAAAAATTGCCAAAAACTGAAAGGAGTAGTGTAGAAGAAGAGTGGAACCTATTTAAAACTTCTCTAGTTAACTGTGCTGTGCAGATATGTGGCAAAACAAAGGGTAAAGTGAAAGACAAAGAAACCAGTTGGTGGAACAATAGAGTAAAATATGCAATTAAAGAACGTAATATGACAAAGAAAAACATGGAATTTGAAAAAAAGAAATCAGAACCAGGGGCTGATACCACAAGATGAACACAAGGTGACAACACTGGAGGAGGAATACCGACAAAAGAAACTCCAATCAAAGAGGATTTTGAAAGAAGAAAAGGAGAAGAGTTGGGAAATATTCACCCACAAACTAGAGCAGGATAGCAAAGGGAACCAAAAACTGCTATATGGGTTATTGAAAAGTAAAATATCTGATAGAGCAGACATCATTATACATCAAAGCCATTGAAACAGAGGATGGAGATATTATCAGGGACATGGAAGGTATCAGAAGAGATGAAGAATTATTTTGAAATCTTACTGAATGGGGAAAGTGCACAAGAAAGTGACACCGAAGTCATTGAATTAGTGGAAGAGCCGGATCCAATCTCTTGGTTAGAAACTGAGAATTCCCTGAAAGATGAAAAGGGGGAAGGCGGCTGGAGTAGATGAGCTGACGGCGAATATGATTAAAGCCGCAGGAATCCATGGAATACAATGGTTACCTAGCGTGCTGGGGGTGATATGGAAAGAAAACAAAGTGCCAGATGAATGGAAAAAAGGAATTATAATACCATTGTTCAAGAAAAGTAGTAGAAAGAAATGCTCCAACTACCGAGGAATCACACTGTTATCACACTGCCTTAAGATAACGGATATGGTCATAGAAAAAAGATTGCAGAAAATTGTAGAACACGAATTAGAGGAACAACAGCATGGGTTCAGAAGTAATAGGGGAACAATAGATCTCATTTTCTCCCTCCGTCAGATAATGGAGAAATATTGGGAAAAAGGAAAGGACTTGATAGTAGTATTCGTGGAATTGGGAAAAGCGTATGACAGTGTAGCAAGGCATAAAATATGGGAGTGCTTGAGAAAACATAATGTTCCTGATTTACTAATTAAAAAAGTCCAGATGCTGTACGATGGTTGTGAGAAAAGTGTACAAGTAGGAGGTGGAAGATCAAAATGGTTTAAGACAAAGAGAGGTGTTCAGCAAGGCAGTTCGCTGTCCCCTTTACTCTTCATTACACTTATAGACACAATCATGAAATAAATCAAGGAAGAAGAAAATGAAGATGTCAACGCTTTTGTTTTTGCTAATGACATCGCGATTTGGAGAGAGACGGAAATGGAGGTTCAGAGGAGACTAGATTACTGGAACACAAAATTTTAAAAAAATCAAGTTAACTATGAGTAGGAACAAAACAGTGGCAATGAAGATGAGCAGGACGCCCACACCTTGTCACAGCATACTGGAGGGGGAGAAGGTTGAATGTGTGAAAAGCTTCAATTACCTGGGTAGCAACATATCACGTGATGGACGTTCCAAACTAGAAGTCTTAAACAGAATAACAAAAGGATCTAGCTTCTTCCACAAAGTACGAAATCTCATCTGGGAGAAGGAGGTCCCTCAAAGAGCCAAACAGACCATGTATAAATCTTATCTCCTGCCAGTCATGATGTATAGTCTAGAGGCCTGTGTCATTAATAAGAGAAAAGGGAGTCAAATACAAGCATATGAAATGAAGTTCCTTAGGTTAGCTCTACAAAAAACTAGGAGAGAGAGTCAGCAATGATTATGTAAGGAGGACCTGCAGGTGTCGTTAACTACAGAGTGCTTTGAGACTGAAGTGGTTCGGTCATGTGAAGCGAATGCACCCACCTCGAACTGCACGCCAGTATTTGGAGATGGAGGTACCAGGAAGAAGACCAGTTGGGCGGCCCAGAAAGAGGTGGACAGACCAGATTAAGGAAGATCTGAAGAGGGGAGGAGAAACATGGGATGTAGTGGAGAGGGAAAAACTATACCAGAACAGAAACCAACGGAGGCATATCGTTCACAAAGTCCCTACCCGGCTCGCTGGAAGGAAATCCTGATGATGATGATGAGTAATTGACGATAATCATATCAGGTCTCCAGCCGGAACGTAACGTCATCTTCACACACTATTTCGGCTGTCCACCTGGCCGCCATCTTCAGGTGAGCATGCCGTTGGGGGAACTTGCCGTAACTGAAATCAAACACACCGTGGCGACTTCTTCATACAACGCCTGTAGGTCCGCCGCACGCGCGCGAATATAACTGCCCTCTAGAGCATAGGACAAACTCGCGGAAACGATACAGCGATACCAAATACTATTGATAGCTTTTGATGACCGAAACAAATACCGTTGATTTTTAATGTCCATGGGAAATCCCTCTCTCTCATAGTCGTCAAATTATTTATGGAAAATTTTGAGGACACTCCACTGGAGATGGCGTCCTTAAAAACAACTTGTCTTTAAAGATACGTCGACGATACGTTTATGGTGTGGTCACATGGGAAGGATGCTCTGGAACGCTTCCTAGACCATTTTAATTGTCTACATCCCAATATTAAGTTGTCGATGGAAGTTGAAAAGGATGGAAAACTTTCGTTTTTAGATGTTTTGGTCTACAGTAGGGATGATTGGACGTTAGGACACAGTGTTTATCGTAATCCCACGCGTAAGGATCGATATCTACAAGCACCAATTTCTCATCCATCGTAGCAACGTAATGGTGTCCTACGTACACTGGTAAAAAGAGCTTGTGCCATCTCAGGTGCAGATAATTTGATACAACAACTGGATCTCCTCAAAGCAACGTTCGAGCAGAGTGGCTATACTGACAATCAGATACGTCGTGCAGCCGGCCGGAGTGGCCGAGCGGCTCTAGGCGCTTCAGTCTGGAACCGCGCGACCGCTAAGGTCGCAGGCTCGAATCCTGCCTCGGGCATGGATGTGTCTGATGTCCTTAGGTTAGGTAGGTTTAAGTAGTTCTAAGTTCTAGGGGACTGATGACCTCAGATGTTAAGTCCCATAGTGCTCAGAGCCATTTGAACCATTTTGAAGATACGTCGTGCCCTACAGATTGGACATTCGCGGGAACGAGCAGAAGCTACAAGTAAATTGGTGGCGTTCCTACCTTTCATGAGAAGCATATCTTCAAAAACAGGAAGAATGTTAGAGAGATTTCATATTAAAAGTGTATTTTTTTCCCGTCCGCTAGCTAAGACTAGAGCGCTGCTGGGCTCAGTGAAAAATGATTTGCATTTGAGGAAGCCCGATGCCTACAAAATTCCCTGTCATTGAGCAAAAGCCTCACTCGTTTATTTCAGTCAGAAAAATCTGCGGTTGCGGAACATCAGCTCACTAAAAGATATAAAATGTTTGTGGTTGCTCCTGCGTCGCGTTATTGGGACTATGTAGTCAAAGAAGCTATTGAAATCCCGCTGTCTGACAACATTATTAACAGAGATGTGGGGTAACGTTTAGATAAGATTTGGAACCCTGTTTTGTTTGAAAATAAAGAAATAACGGTCTTTGTTTGGGTCATCGAAAGCTATCAATAACGTTTGAAACGGATTCATCGTTTCCACCGGTGCGCTGTTACGCTTTACGCTAGAGGGCAGTTACACTGAAGAGGCAAAGAAACTGGTACACCTGCCTAATATCGTGTAAGACCCCCCAAAGCACGCAGAAGTGCCACAACACGGCGTGGCATGGAGTCGACTAATGTCTCAAGGAGTGCTGGAGGGAAATGACACCATGAATCCTGAAGGGCTGTCCATAAATGCGTAGGAGCACGACGGGATGGTGATCTCTTCTGAACAGCGCGTTGCAAGGCATCCCAGATAAGCTCAATAATATTCACGTCTGGCGAGTTTGGTGGCCAGTCAAAGTGTTTAAACTCAGAAGAGTGTTCCTCGAGCCACTCTGTAGCAATTCTGTGCGTGTGGGTTAATTCCCCAGTACAATGGACATGAGTCGTTGCAGGTGATCAGATAGGATACTTACGTACGTGTCACGTCGTATCTAGACGTATCAGGGGTCCCATATCACTTCAACTGCACACGCCCCACACCATTACAGAGCCTCCACCAGCTTAATCAGTCCCCTGCTGACATGCGGGGTCCATGGAGTCATGAGGTTATCGCTGTACCCGTACACGTTCATCCGCTTGATACAGTTTGACATTCGTCCGACCAGGCAACATGTTTCCAGTCATCAACAGTCGGCGAGGCTTAAAGCCTTGTGTCGTGCAGTCATCAAGGGTACACGAGTGGGCCTTTGGCTCCAAAAACCCATATCAATGATATTTCGTTGAATGATTCGCACGCTGACACTTGTTGATGACGCAGCACTAAAATCTGAAGCAATCTGCGTAAGGGTTGCACTTCTGTCTCGTTGAACGTTTCTCTTCAGTCGTCATTGGTCCCGTTCTCGTAGGATCTTTTTTCGGCCGCAGCGATGTCTGAAATTCGATGTTTTATGGGATTCCTGATATTCACGGTACACTCGTTACCTCGGAGATGCTGTGTCCCATCGCTCGTGCGCCGACTGTAACACCACATTCAGACTCGCTTAAATCTTGATGACCTGCCATTGTAGCAGCAGTAACCGATCAAACAACTGCGCTATGCACTTGTTGTCATATGTAGGCGTTGCCAGTCGCATCGCCATATTGTGGTTGTTCACATATGTCTGTATTTGAATACGCACGCCTCTATGCCAGTTTCTTTGGCGCTTCAGTGTGTGTTCGCACACGTTCGGTAGACGTATAGGTGGTGTATGAAGGAACCGCAGTGGCATGTTTGTTTTCAGTTCCGGCGAGTTAGCGTGGCGACTATCTCATCTGGAGATGGCGGCCAGATGGACAGCGGAAATATTGTGTCAAGATGACGTTTTGTTACGGCTGGAGACTCGATATAAATATCATTATCTGTGTGATGCTGAGGTACTCCTATGGCCACCAAGAATTCCAGATCTCCCATGAACAGACCATGTGTGGCACTATTTCCGATGTCAATTGTGTCCCACTGCCTGTATCCCGGATATCACAAACTACTTAAAGCAATGGTGGACCACTCGCCTCAGTAGATGGTACAATGGTTTCGTGACTCCCTTCCCATCCAAATCCGAACACATCCAGGCCGGAGGCGGTGCAACGTCGTACTGATAAGTAGGCACATACTGGCAGATTCTTTGCAAATCTGATTCTAGTTTGTAACCACACCATTAATACAGCATATACTCTCAACCCGCCAAGTTTCATTTCGTTTCCTCCTCCCTTTGTGAATGCTACACTTTTATTGTCAAGCAGTGCACTTGTACCGACGTTGGGAAATTTGCATCCTGAACTTGCTGACAGTATGATTTATTTATTTATTTATAGACGTGTAATCTGATGTTCTAAAACAGGTGGCAAATCTTACAATTTTCGTTTTTTTAAAATTATTTTTACAGTTTTCTTTTCTTTTCTTTTATCCAAAACATCTGCAAAGAGTGGTACTTTTCAAAATAACACTAATTTAAGGTTGAAATAGAAATAAAATTTTGTTGTTTCTTTAGGCGAATATAAAAAGATGGTAGGATAGAGAAGAGATTTGACAATGTGATGCTATATTTCGTCAGATTTGCAGCAAGTGTTCAAAAACATTCTTCTTGTTTTCTACACTCAGTAGCTCGTTACGGGCTTTTGTTAAGGTTTCGAGAACATACCTTCACCGAAGAGTCAAGCAGTATATTGCTCCCTCCTACGTATATCTCGCGAAGAGACCATGAGGATAAAATCAGAGGGATTAGAGCCCACACAGAAGCATACCGACAATCCTTCTTTCAAAAAGATGCCTCTGAGCACTATGGGACTTAACATCTTAGGTCATCAGTCCCCTAGAACTTAGAACTACTTAAACCTAACTAACCTAAGGACATCACACACATCCATGCCCGAGGCAGGATTCGAACCTGCGACAGTAGCAGTAGCGCGGCCCCGGACTGAAGCGCCTAGAGCCGCTCGGCCACCGCGGTCGGTTCGGGTCCGTTCTTTATTATCTACATCTACATCTACATCTACAGCCATACTCCGCAAGCCACCTGACGGTGTGTGTCGGAGGGTACCTTGAGTACCTCTATCGGTTCTCCCTTCTATTCCAGTCTCGTGTTGTTCGTGGAAAGAAGGATTGCCGGCCGCGGTGGCCGTGCGGTTCTAGGCGCTTCAGTCCGGAACCGCGGGACTACTACGGTCGCAGGTTCGAATCCTGCCTCGGCCGTGGATGTGTGTGGTGTCCTTAGGTTAGTTAGGTTTAAGTAGTTCTAAGTTCTAGGGGACTGATGACCTAAGATGTTAAGTCCCATAGTGCTCAGAGCCATTTCTTTTTTGAAAGAAGGATTGTCGGTATGCTTCTGTGTGGGTTCTAATCCCTCTGATTTTGTCCTCATGGTCTCCTCGTGAGATATACGTAGGAGGGAGCAATATACTGCTTGACTCTTCGGAGAAGGTATGTTCTCGAAACTTTAACAAAAGCCCGTACCGAGCTACTGAGCGTCTCTCCTGCAGAGTCTTCCACTGGAGTTTATCTACCATCACCGTAACGCTGTCGCGATTACTAAATGATCCTGTAACGAAGGGCGCTGCTCTCCGCTGGATCTTCTCTATCTCTTCTATCAACCCTATCTGCTACGGATCCCACACTGCTGAGCAGTAGTCAAGCAATGGGCGAACAAGCGTACTGTAACCTACTTCCTTTGTTTTCGGATTGCATTTCCTTAGGATTCTTCCAATGAATCTCAGTCTGGGATCTGCTTTACCAACGGTTAACTTTGTATGATCATTCCATTTTAAATCACTCCTAATGGCCGGCCGAAGTGGCCGTGCGGTTAAAGGCGCTGCAGTCTGGAACCGCAAGACCGCTACGGTCGCAGGTTCGAATCCTGCCTCGGGCATGGATGTTTGTGATGTCCTTAGGTTAGTTAGGTTTAACTAGTTCTAAGTTCTAGGGGACTAATGACCTCAGCAGTTGAGTCCCATAGTGCGCAGAGCCATTTGAACCATTTTTTCACTCCTAATGCGTACTCCCAGATAATTTATGGAATTAACTGCTTCCAGTTGCTGACCTGCTATTTTGTAGCTAAATGATAAGGGATTTATCTTTTTATGCATTCGCAGCACATTACACTTGTCTACATTAAGATTCAATTGCCATTCCCTGCACCATGCGTCAATTCGCTGCAGATCCTCCTGCATTTCAGTACAATTTTCCATTGTTACAACCTCTCGATATACCACAGCATCATCCGCAAAAAGCCTCAGTGAACTTCCGATGTCATCCACAAGGTCATTTACGTATATTGTGAATAGCAACGCTCCTACGACACTCCCCTGCGGCACACCTGAAATCACTCTTACTTCGGAAGACTTCTCTCCATTGAGAATGACATGCTGCGTTCTGTTATTGTGTATTCAGTAAATTACTATAACGAGGGACGGCTGCAACGTTCTGCAAATACCGTGGCTGTTAATAATTGAAGCTTGACATAAATCAAAATCCAAAGAACTTCTCGTGATATGTAAGATATACCATCACCAAGACACAACAATACCTTCGCTGTATGGTACAAATAGTAACTTTAATGACGACAGCGTCACTTTAACGGGTTACTAAATAATGTTCCCCATAGGTCTTTCACATGAATATGTGCATAAATATGTCAGAACTCTAAGTACAGCTGTTACCAGGGATAACATGAAAGTAGGTACCCTCGATGTAGCAAAGCGACTTAAGTCACTTAGAAAAATAAGTGCTCCAGTCTGGATTATATAGCAGTTACATTTCTTTCAGAGTTTACTGATGAAATTTATCCATTTTTAGCACTCACATATAACCGTTTGTTCAACGAAAGATCTGTACAAAGAAGACTGGGAACTTCCAAAGTCCACACAATACACAAGAAAGGAAATGGAAGTTATCCAGTGAATTGTGGACCCACGCTTTTATATTTTCGAAATTGATTTAGGCAAGTATCTGCGTGTTCCACAATGTGGCAATTGACCGTCAACATTAAAAAAGAGTGAGGTCCTCCAGATGAGTACTAAAAAATGTGATAAATTTCGCCAAATTGGGGAGAGAGTGTGTAAGGTGGTAGTTTAGTTTTTACCGCCTAACATGTTAATTTCCTCATTAGATCGATTCCGCTAGTTAAGCCAATTCGTTTGATACGACACAAGCGATGGTTCAAAATGGCTCTGAGCTCTATGGGACTCAACTGCTGAGGTCATTAGTCCCCTAGAACTTAGAACTAGTTAAACCTAACTAACCTAAGGACAGCACAAACATCCATGCCCGAGGCAGGATTCGAACCTGCGACCGTAGCGGTCCTGCGGTTCCAGACTGCAGCGCCTTTAACCGCACGGCCACTTCGGCCGGCCACACAAGCGATGCTTCGAACGCAATTAGTGAATTTGCGTAGTACAAAGTGTAATAAGAACGTACGTGGCATGCACGCACACGGTACTTAATTTAATGCCTCATTAGCATGTAGATAAATACGTAATATTTTGGCAGTAAACTGAAAGAGGTTTGCCAGTTGACAACGCAGAAGTAGGACAGGGAAAGACACTTAGCGAGTCACAACGGAGCGGCTGTCGCAGCATTGAGTCCAGTTAGTGGACAATGGGCGTGACCTTTGGATTTGCGTGAGAGGCAAGCACAAAACGTTTCGTCGTTGGCCTTCCGTAAACAGAAAAATCACATGGATACTACCGTCTAGCCTTTAACGCAACGAGAGAATCTCGAACTCTGGTTGATCAGGAAGAAAAAAGCATACGCAGAAGTTTCTTTCGACCATTCTTATCAGTCGAGTAAGCGTCAATGGACAGTAACAAGCACAACCATTGGCTCATACCAGTCGTGGAAAGAAGCGAAGCTGTGGTGCAAATGGAGGAAGTTAGCGACAATAGAGTCAATTATGTATGGGTAACTGAGGCCACTCTCTCTCTCCCTCTCTCTCTCTCTCTCTCTCTCTCTCTCTGTAGGTGTTGTGTGTTGCACTGAGCGCTTAATTCGCTGTGGTAACACTCTGAGATATATTTTTCTTTGAACACTTTGTTGATTCATTAAGCTTTGTGTCAGCCGAGTTTGTGCTGGATTTCTCCTACATGTCTGTAACGGAGGGCGTGAGTGTTTCAGACTGGTAAATTCAGTCAGAGGCCTGAAGAGATTTGTCAGGTGAACAGATACGAGAGGAGGCTCATGCAATAGTCGACCACTACCGAGGTTATCGCTGCATTCTGCGAAAGGTAAGTAACACATTGCTCAGGCGTTAAATGTTGAAGTCACCAGCTTCCTTTAACTTCAGGTCTGCATTAGACTGGAGTAATTATTCGCATTCCCTCACATCAGTTTCAGCCATGTAATTCACATGTGATCTTGAGGCTTAAATTTGGAAAAGTGATCTGGCAGATAGGAATTACTGCCCAGCTACAGTAGTTCAGTTTACATGCTAACGGTATACAGTTTTGGTTTTTATATCAATATCAGTTAAAACACTTTTCGTAGATTTTCGGTATTAAATTGTTGATGACTGTAATTAGTATTTTGTTTGTGTTTATTTATCTACAGAATCTTCCTAGTTCATGCAGGATTTATCTAGGATTACCATTTACACATTCTGAAACCAAATATGTGTTGGTAATTTATGTAATAAATTCTTTTGTACAGGGAATAGACTGTTGTTGGTCCTAAAATAAAGTCTCCCCCCTTACTAACTGAAATAATTTAGGTATACTGACATCAGCTATTCTTATGATGTCTAACAAATGATGTTACTAAGATCTCCACACCTGGCAAGGCTTGAGTTCACAAGCCTTTCATTTTCAGAACATCCTTGCATGCTATGTGACTGGGTAGATCCCACCAGCACTGGCTTATTAGATAATGGCGACCCTGCCAGGATGTGTCAACGGGTGTTATTCTCATCGTTAGTAGGTCAGGGGCAATGTCCTGTTGGGAGTCTGAATTTCAAAACTTTTGCCTGCATATTTAAGTATAATAAAATCAGTAGTATTGTATGCTAGGATTCTCATTTGATTAATATTGTGTGAGTTAGCAACACTCAGAAATTTAAAGTAAATTTATGACTTAACTGCTGACATAGTTTAAGTTTTTGGATCTATAGCAACATTCAGAAATTTAAAGTAAATTTATAACTTAGCTGCTGACATAGTTTAAGTTTTTGGATATATATATGTATATATACCCAAAAACTTAAACTGTGTCAGCAGTTAAGTCATAAATTTACTTTAAATTTCTGAGTGTCACAATAAATATATATATATATATATTTGTGTTTGAAAAGTCCGTGCAAAGTCCGAGAGATGGCACCACTGGCGCGTATCGAGGTAATGTTTAGTCAGTAGCATCTTTGCAAAGAACGGACACCGAGTTTCAGCCATATTGGTCCATTTCTCTGTGTTTGGCATTCGTGTGAATCAAGGAAGTCGAGTGATCGTCAAAAAATGGACGAAGAAGAATTCCGTGTGGTACTTAAACATTACTTTAAGAAAGGCAAAACACCTCACAAGTCTAGAGAGAAGCTTGATAAACATTACGGTGACTCTACATCCTCGATTAGAACAGTTTACAAGTGGTTTAAAAATTTTCGGAGTGACCATATGGGCAGAAATGATGCTGAACGTTCTGGCCGCCCTGTGGAGGTTACGACTCCAGAAATCATTGATAAAATCCATGATATGGTCTTGGATGACAGAAAAGTTAAGGTGCGTGAGATTGCTAGTGCTGTGATAATCTCGAGTAAACGGGTACATAATATTTTGCATAAACATTTGGACATGAGAAAGCTATCCGCAAGATGGGTTCCGCGATTGTTCACGCTTGACCAAAAACGGAATCGTGTGAAGTGCTGCAGCGATGGTTTGCAGCTGTTCAGGAAGAATCCGCAGGACTTTAAGCGTCGTTTCGTCACTGTGGATGAAACATGGATACATTACTATACTCCTGAGACCAAACAACAATCTAAACAATGGGTTACCAAGGGAGAATCTGCACCAAAATAGGCGGAGACCATTCCTTCGGCCGGAAAGGTTATTGCGACTGTCTTTTAGGATTCGCAAGGGATAATCCTTATCGACTACCTGGAAAAGGGTAAAACTATTACAGGTGAATATTATTCATCGTTATTGGACCGTTTGAAAACCGAACTGCAAGAAAAACGCCGGCGATTGGACAGCAAAAAAGTCCTTTACCATCACGACAATGCATCAGCACACACCTCAGCAGTTGTGGTCGCAAAATTAATGGAAATAGGATTCCAACTCGTTTCACATCCCCCCTATTGTCCAGACTTGGCTCCCTCAGACTACTGTTTGTTCCCCAATTTGAAGAAATGGCTGGCAGGACAAAGATTTTATTCAAACGAGGAGGTGATTGCAGCACCCAATAGCTTTTTTGCACACTTGGAAAAATTCCTATTATTCGGAAGGGATCAACAAATTAGAACAGCGTTGGACGAAGTGTATAAATCTAAAAGGAGACTACGTCGAAAAATATAAAGAAGGCTTACCACAAGGACGTAAGTAAGTTTTCATTTTTGCACAGACTTTTCAAACGCCCCTCGTATGTATATAAAGTTCAAAATTAGACTCAATGTTTAGAGTAGAGTAATTGTGAAATTTATTTGTGTTGTGCTGGTGCACAGGTGACTGCCTCGTCATTGTTGAGCTGCATTGGATTCTGTTCCAACAGTATTTAAAAGTACTTCATTGCTTCGTGAGGTAATAGAATTCATACAGAACTATGTATGTTGTTTTGGAATAAAGCTAAGTCATATGATGGAATGTTAAGGCAGAGTCAAGCTCATAAACGGCGTAAAGCTCAGAGATCTTTAGAAAGATTTGAAATTGCGGACAAGCGTAGATCAGAGCAAAGACAGACAGTAGACAAGCAGGACAGGATCGAGCGCGAATCACAGCAAGATAATTTGCGTGCATAGTGCGATTTACAACAGAGAATGTCACATGATGAGAGAGAAACAGTTTCAAGGCAGTTGCACAAGGGGGTTGATAACGAACATGGAGAAGAGGTAGTGTGTAAAGGAGACGTGGATTCAAATGATGCTATGATAAAGTATGTAGAACCGAACGTAATCATACTGGTAAGACTGAAAGAATGAATGGCAGTGCACCAGCACTCTGCTGTGGACTTAATGAATCGACACAGGAAAGACAGAGTAGAGGAAAATTGCATCAAATAGCTTCTGGGGAAGATAGAAACGTACACGATAAAATGTTTGCAGTGTTTCAATATTTGAACCAGATCATGCAAAACGTGCTAGAGAACTCGCTGCAACAAAGACAACAAAGGGGAAAGGTCATACAGAACACCGAAAAGGGCACACAGAACAACGAAAAGGGCAGACAGAACACCGAAAGGGGCAGACAGAACCTAGGTAAACAATTTGATCGAATTCGAAACGACGCAAAAGAATCACGAGACGTAATTAGAGCGCTAAAGGCTGGTCACAAGCAAATGCGAACAGACATAGATGAGGTTCAAAAACACTTGATCAAGTTGTGTGACGACGCTCGACAGTGTGTGAAAGAAGTTAGCCAATGGTTCGACACATTTGTAACAAGAATAACTCAGAGAGTTCGACAAGTCATCGAGGAGACAACTCTACAGAGTAGAGCGGCGAAAGCGGCCTTAAAGGTACTTGAGAGCCGAATTCTAAAAATTGAATCGAAAAACAAGGAACAATTTCAACGGCTCAGTTCAGAATTGTTGTTGTATATCGAAGGTCGAAATAATAATGACAGTGTGTTCGGGGTCTATTGATATGTCCAGATCAACAGTAAATCTAAACAATGGCACTGTCAGGATCTCAGTGAAATCATCCACCGCGAAATAGTTAACAGATGCGAATGTGGCTGTGTGTCAGAGCACAAACGTGCACGGTCACGAAACGTGCAAAAAGTCTAGTATTCTGATCCACACAATGAGTACCGGCAGTCAGCATACGAATTCATCAGTTGCACAGAGACAGATGATGTTTCACGTGGAAAAAGAATTACATGGAGCGCAACAGAGTCCAAACGTCAAGCGCGAAGTGCGACTTAAGCTGACCAGGGTGTAGGAGGTCAATATGCAGCATCACAACGGTAGAATGAAGTAGCAGCAAGTTGCTGTTCAGAACAGTACACGCCGCACTGTAGTGCAGTGCCACTGGCGAGACTGGTTGCACATCCTGTAGTCAGCAGTACATGCCAAGTTCGCCAACCATTACCAATGGCAGGCAATTTGGTACGTACGGCACAATTTGAAGCAAATAACGATGTACCGTTGCGACGTAGTAACACACGCTTGGACAGCAGTGGAAGTCAGCAATACCCGATGGCAGTTAATCAGACAATTACAAATAATGTAGATACGATTGTAAGTGGGACTGATGTATTAGAACAAACACCACATGATGTCACAACGAAATTTGACAATGACCACTTCCTCACTGTGGGAAAGTTTCCTTGCATCCAAGAACATTTGTATATCAATTTAAAGTTTGTTTACCAGAACACTGGCCCTTATAACATACGCTAGATTTCGTATGGACGGCGCTATCGCGGAAACAATGCAAAGAATAGCACCAACCTGCAAGGCCTATGATGAGTTTAAATCTACATTTCTCTCACGATATTGGTCACCTGCAGTGCAGAATAGGATCAAATATGAGCTGCTTCAGAAGATGTTATGCGAACTGACAAAGCTTATAGGTGACAGTGTAGTGGGTGGTGGTGGAATCACTTATGGAAAAATTCCTCTAGTAGCAGGTGTTAGAGGTGCACCTTTTTTAGATTGAAGTCACTTGATAGGGTATACCCGCTGAAAGAAAGTCCCCCTAACTAAAGACTCATCTTCAGAGGATGTCATGTCTCAAGGAGAGAAGGAATGAGCATATTTCATCAAAATATAAGAGGTATTGCAGATAAAGTTAGTGAACTGCTTATAGATGTTGACTCGGAAATTAATGGTATGCCGGAGCACCACTTGAATAATTTGACAAGTCAGAGGCTTCCTTTACCAGGATACAGATTAGCTGGCTGTTTTTCAAGGAGTTCCTTGTGGGGTGGGGGAGTGGCTATGTACGTGAAAACAGTACTCCATTTGAGTCCATAGGCGTATCACGGCACTACAGTGAACAAATATGTTAATGTTGTGCAGGGGCACTTGAATTTAGTGAAACTGTACTTCTAATTGTTGTTGTTTATAGGTCCTCTATCGCTGACTTCAGAGCATTTCTGCTCAAGCTAGAGAGCCCTCTTGATTCACTTTGTAGGAAGTGCCAGAAATTAGTTATATGTGGTGACTTCAGTGTAAATTTTGAGTATGATGGTTCAAGAAAAAGGATGTTGATAGATCTCCTAAATTCATATGATGTGATGCAGACTGTGTTTCTTCCAACCAGGGTGCAGAGGAACAATAGCACAGACAATATTTTTATTCGTTCCTCATTGCTAGATGGGCATTCTGTTAATAAAAGGGTGAATGGTATTTCAAACCATGATGCACAAATTTTAACCCTAAAAGGCTTTTGTACTCAAACAAATCTCATATGTAATTACAAACTATGTAGGGAAGTTAATCCAACAGCAATAGAGAGCTTTTTAAGCCTCATCAAGGAACAAGAGTGGTAGGACGTTTATAGTGCCAGTAACATAGATGATAAATATGATGCTTTCCTTAACACACTTTCATGCTCTTTGAGAGTTGCTTTTAATGAGAGCGTTCTAAACGGGGTACTAACAGTTGCAGGCAGTAGGGCTGGCTGACTAGTGGGATAAGTATATCATGTAGAACATAGTGGGAATTATATCAAAATGCTAGAAGTAGTCACAATCAAGTTGCAGTAGCCCATTACAAACAGTATTGTAAGGTACTTAAAAATGTTACTAGGAAGGCAAAGATTATGTGGTATGCAAATAGAACAGCTAATTCACAGGATAAAACTAAAACCATATGGTCAGTTGTGAAGGAAGTGTCGAGGATGTAAAGTCAGTTCATAGTAAAAATATTGATGTTCCTGATAAATCAGATATATGTACAGTATTTAATTATCATTTTCTGAGCATTGCTGGTGAATTAACTAAAAATTTAGTTTATACCTGGAATCAAACAACTTTCTTGGCAAATGCCTTTCCGAAATTGATGTCTGAAATCCTCCTCTGTGATACAGACAAGGGGCAGATTGAGTTAATAATTAAATCATTGAAGTCTAAGGACTCTCATGGTTATGATGGAGTCCCTAGCAAAATATTAAAGTACTGTGCTGCACTTGTTAGGCCTGTATTTAGCAATATTTGTAATTTTCCTTTAGGAATTGTCCGTTTCCTGAACGATTAAAGTACTCAGTAGTAAAGCAGCTTTATAAAAAGCGAGAAACGGATAATATAGACAATTTTAGACTTGCTTCTATGCCATGAGTGTTTGGTAAAGTTATTGAAAAGGCTGTGTATGTAAGGATAATTGATCTTTTCATATCACACGATTTGCTTCCGCTTTAGAAGTCGCTCAACAACTGAAAATGCTATATTCTCTTTTCTCTGTGAGGTACTGGATGAGTTAAACAAAAGGTTTCGAACACTAGGCATATTTTTTGATTTAACTAAGGCATTTGATTGTGTTGATCACAAAATATTGCTACAGAAGTTGGACCATTACAGAATACAGGGAGTAGCTCACAACTGGTTCACCTCTTACTTTAGCAACTGACAGCAAAAGGTCATTATTCGCAATGTTGAGAATGGCTGTGATGTGAGGTCTGAGGAGGTATGGTCAAGTGAGGGTACCCCAGGGATCAGTGTTGGGGCCACTCCTGTTCCTTATTTATATAAATGATATGCCCTCTAGTATTATGGGTAACTCTAAAATACTTCTGTTTGTTAATGACACTAGCTTGGTAGTTGTGTGCAACATTGGCTCGGTTTCAAATAGTGCAGTTCATGACCTATGTTTATGGCTTATAGAAAATAAACTAATGCTAAATCACAGTAAGACTCAGTTTTTACAGTTTCTAACTCACAATTCAACAAAACCTGACGTTTTATTGTCACAGAATAGACATATAATTAGTGAAATTGAAGAGTTCCAATTTCTAGGTGTTAAGATAGATAGTAAACTGGCGTGGAAAGCCCACGTTCAGGTTATTGTTCAAAGACTTAATGCTGGCATTTTTACTATTCGAACAGTATCTGAAATGAGTGATCGGTCGACACAAACATTAGTCTACTTTGCTTATTTTCATCCGCTTATGTTTTTATGGTATTGTATTTTGGGTAACTCTTCCCATTCTAAAAGGATATTTTTGGCTCAGAAACTGTCGGTTCGGGCAAGAAGTGGTGTATGTTCACGACCCTCTTGTCGTCCCCTGTTCAAAAGTCTGGGTATTTTGACATTGGCCTCTCAATATATATATTCCTTACTATTATTTCTTGTTAACAATATTGGCTTATTCCCAAGAATAAGCAGCTTTAACTCAGTTAATACTCGGCAGAAATCAAACCTGCATTTGGATCGGCCCTCCTTAACTCTTGTGCAGAAAGGTGTGCAATATACTGCTGCATCCATTTTCAATAAGCTACCACGCGAATTCAAAAATATTAGCAGTAATCAACGCGCTTTCAAATCGAAACTGAGGAGTTTCCTCATGGGTCACTCCTTCTATTCTGTCGAGGAGTTCCTTGAAAAAGTAAGTTGATTCTCGTTGTATTTTTGATTGCATTTACTGAAACTTATGGACTGACCTTTTTCGGGTTCATAAACATTTTATTTTTATCTGTTATTATTTTTATGTTGTAATTTCATCTACCGACATATTCCATGACCTTGGAGATTTGCTCCTCAATTTGGTCCTACGGTACTTTACGTGTAAATAAATAAATAAATAAATCAGTGCCTAGACAATCCGTGTAGTGATGGAGAACTGATCTGTGTATGATCTATGAAACTCCCGTTATAGTATCAGCAGTCGTTAGTAGCAAGAGGAGGATATAACGTGCTGGCCTTTAAGCGAATGCTCCATGAATTATATTTCATATTCAGTAAGGATGATGTATGAAAGCATAGAAACCAACAAAGAAGCCAACAAGGGAATAACATCGATAGGCTGACACTTGCAAGCAGGAACAATGAAAACAATAGTAGAAATGGAAGACCTAATGCAGGACTGAATAATGGGTACAATATTCGGTACTACCGACATAATAATAATAATAATAAGAAGAGGAAGAAGAAGAAGAAGAAGAAGAGAAACGGTAACTGTCGGAATAATGATGATAGACCAAATTGGTTTCAGCCACTTAATCCAAACCATTCCAACTCGAGCAGCCCTCTGGATGTGGCAAGAAAATAACAGAATCCAGGAATATCAAGTGATCAAAGGAGAAGGGAACCATAACCAGAGGCTGAGATTAAGCCACCTAACCCAGTTAAACATCAAAACTCACTGACTGTTGAAGTGAGGAACCAAGAGGGTAACGTGCGACCCAGTGAAATTAGCGAAGTTGCCAGTATCCAGATTAACATACTCACATATGACTTACGGAAGGAGGAAACAGTAGCAGAGGCAAAACACATTGGCCAACAGTCATGATTAACATGTTGGGATACTAGTGATTGGAATTTAACGAATGATGGGATTGAAGTCCCACCACCGAGGTAATGAGCAGTGAGGATAACAATGAGTTAAATTGTTTATTGCAAATATTTGATACAGGGCCAATGAAAGCAGAGTTCTTGAGGTAGTCCGAAGTAAAGCCAATATATATATATATATATATATATATATATATATATATATATATATATATATATATGTGTGTGTGTGTGTGTGTGTGTGTGTGTGCGTGTGCGTGTTTTTGAGGATTATGACACATAGTGTAAGGGAACATGTGTGATTATGGCGAAATTTTTTCAGTGAAGAATGTGGAGATGAAGTCGTCGATGTATCTCCACCACAAAGCTCGGTTTCTGACATTAAGAAGGTTAAACGATTTGTTTATGATTCTTTTGAGTATAATAACACAGGTAGAAGTAATGAGGAGGAATGGTTTGGGATTTATTACATAACAATGTTTGAAAATTATATCACCACCGCATTCAAAAAATAGCAAAGAAACAAAAAAAAAGATCTGTTGAGGGACGGGGTCTTGTTTTATGGAGGTAATGTAGATACAGGTTAATGGGTTTCGTGTATTCCAGATGAGCTCCTTGGTAATGGCCACTATGGGCCGAAAAAATGATTTTTAAAGCTGAAACAGTCATGTCACTTTCCAAATATGCAGAGGGGAATTAGGCAAGTATCAGGAAAGTATGAAGATTGTCAGCAAGTTAAACACGTGACGTTTCAAACAGACTTCCTATGTTTCCCATAATTCCAGAAAAAACTAAGACATATTGCAGCAACAGACTTGACTGGCGCTTTGCTGCGAACAAGGAAGGGACACACATTCATTTTTGTGGTAATACAATTAACATCTAAGTATGTCACCCTCATTCCTCTTAATAAGCCGACAGGATTCGGTGCTAGTAAGGCTCTCAAGCAAGATTTCTCGAAGCAATTTGGCAAAGTTGACAAGATACTGTCACGTAACGGACCACAGTATATATCCAGATATTGGCAGGTCACACTTAATAAACATAGGATGAGGCATACATATATTTCTAATTATAATCTAAATGCAAATGCAGCAGAATGCACAATGAAACAGGCGGGGACACTGTATCATTTATAATGTTGTAAAAGGCATTACTCATGGGATACATACTCAGATGAATTTCAAATGGCGATCAATGAAATGCCCCACAGAACCAATTTACTTCCTCCGATTACAGTGCTAAATAATAAACCGGTCCCAGATAGGATCAGGGAGGTGTTAAAATTTGCCCTGATTCCAAGAGAACAACGCCATCATACAGTGGCGATTATGATAAACAACATTCATTGTGTAGCCAGAAAGAGGTAGAACCAGGTAGACAAAACTGCCACTAATCGGATATTCACTATAGGACAGAAGGTCCTTGTGAAAACACATTATTTGCCCAATAAACAACGACGACAATGCCACAAATTATCCACAGCATATAAAGGACCAGTAGAAATCAATAGTGTTCTCCACACAAGTGCCGTGGAACTGATTAACCCAAAGGCAGTGAAATGACTGGGTATGCACAACGTAAGCTATGTGAAGACTTACGAGATCTCAATAAATAATTTGACTAAGGAGGAGTATATTAATGATGTTTGGACTTTTCACATGATATTAATAGATCTTTTATCTGCAGGTCAGAGGTAACTGGCATCACAGTAGTATACGTAATTAAGAATTTGCGTAAGTGGAGTGGAGTAACTGCCTATGTATGGACACAGGTATTATTTGGAAAGGTGATAATGAGATAGATAAAGAGGCAAGGATGATTTATCAGAGGTACTGCATAGCAATCACAGGTACTCGAATAATCTCAACTATAATTTTGAAAAATTTTGGAAATTTGTGGTAAGGTCTTATGGGACCAAACTATTGAGGTCATCGGTCCCTAAGCTTAAGCACTACTTAATCTAACTTAAACTAATTTACGCTAAGGACAACACACACACCCATACTCGAGGGAGGACTCGAACCTTCAATAGAGGGAGCCATGCGGACCGTCACAAGGTGCTTTAGACCGCGCTGCTACCCCGCGCAGCCTATAATTTTGAAATATCTCTTGAGGAGTGTAAAAATCTAATCGATAGGGAAGCATCTTTGTTTCGAAGTTTTATATGTCACAATCTATAAGAAAAAAGTGAGTACTGACGCAGAACTGCAACGATGTCATAGAGTCAAAGCAACATCAGTAAAGTGATTACGTTACTAAGCATAATGTATTAACCTTTTGTGGTTTAGAATCAGAAGCAAAGGAGAAAAAAAAAAGAGTTGGGGAACTACCTGTGCCGGCCGCGGTGGACGTGCGGTTCTAGGCACTTCAGTTCGGAACCGCGTGACTGCTACGGTCGCAGGTTCGAATCCTGCCTCGGGCATGGATGTGTGTGATGTCCTTAGGTTACTTAGGTTTAAGTGGTTCTAAGTTCTAGGGGACTGATGACCTCAGATGTTGAGTCCCTTAGTGCTCAGAGCCATTTGAACCATTTTTGGACTACCTGCATAGCATGACTAACCTTTGACAACATATGTCACCATTATACTGCACTTTTACTCTACCTACAAAGTTGATGAAATTTGGATACTGTGTACAGTACCAAACTAAACTCCTCCCTAACAGGCCATGAAAGCCTAACGGAACCGACCGGCCGCCGTATCATCCTCAGCCCACAGGCGTCACTGGATATGGATACGGAGGGGCATGTGGTCAGCATACCGCTCTCCCGACCGTATGTCAGTATACGAGAACGGAGCCGGTACTTCTCAGCCAAGCAGCTCCTCAGTTTGCCTCACAAGTGCTGAGTGCACCCCGCTTGCCAACAGCGCTCGACAGACCAGATGGTCACCCATCCAAGTGCTAGCCCAGCCTCACAGCACCTAACTCAGTGAGCTGATGGGAACCGCTGTTACCACTGAGGCAAGGCCGTTGGCTACTATGTACAGAGAAGAGATTTATAACAATGAGTCCTTTTATTGAAATATAAAAAAAATCTTTTAAAGTTATACGCCCATTGTAAAATTTTAGGGGCGAAATGTAAAAGTAGGATTAATTTGTAATAGAACTGGAAAATTTTTGTAAACTCGAGCAGACGAAAATCATCACAATACAAAGTCAAAATTCGATAACGATCCAGGGGCAGCTTGAATTTCTAACAATGGAAGAAAAAAAAATAGTTCAAATGGCTCGGAGCACTATGGAACTTAACTGCTGAGATCATCAGTCCCCTAGAACGTAGAACTACGTAAATCTAACTAACCTAAGGACACCACACACATCCATGCCCGAGGCAGGATTCGAACCTGGGACCGTAGCGGTCGCGCGGTTCCAGACTGTAGCGCCTAGAACCGCTCGGTCACTCCGGCCGGCACAGCGGAAGAGATGGCAGCATATGAGGTGATGGGGAGTGGCGCAAAGAGTGACAGGAAAGACGTCTGTAACCTCTGCACCTGTTACTGTAGGAGACACTCTCAGGAATGGAAAAGTGCAGATAGCAGAGGTATTCAGCTTCAGAGACGGAACCAGGTGTCAGGTAGACGATGAAGTGACAAAAAGAAAAAAAAAGAAGAAACATTAGAAGGTCAATTTAGCGACATTTTCCCGTTCAAGCATGGATTTCTGTTTCAGTAGTATGCAGGAGAAGTGTGAAACGGGCTGCTGGGAAATGCATTCGGAGCGAATGTGCTAAAACAAATCCTATGACATGCCTTGAAGTCATATAACATATATCCTCTTAAACTAAACACACAAAACCAATTTTCCATATCTCAGCTCAAGGAAGAAGTTATAAGTAAGAAGGATGGAAGAAGCGGCGAGAGCCGGCCGCGGTGGTCTCGCGGTTCTAGGCGCGCAGTCCGGAACCGTGCGACTGCTACGGTCGCGGGTTCGAATCCTGCCTCGGGCATGGATGTTTGTGATGTCCTTAGGTTAGTTAGGTTTAACTAGTTCTAAGTTCTAGGGGACTAATGACCTCAGCAGTTGAGTCCCATAGTGCTCAGAGCCATTTGAGCCATTTTTTAGAAGCGGCGAGTTCAGAAGAGATAACGTAGAAGAAGGGGAAATAGAGAAGATGGGCTAAAAGCATCAAAAATTTACTTTCCCATATCTCATCACTATGGTTTTGATCATTTTGATGATATGCAACCACGATTAGTAGACTGCCCTCGAACAATCTCGTTGGAAGCTACATCCGCACTGACAGCACATTATCCTCTTGGAAGTTAATACAGCAAGGTCCGATGTAAGCAACGCTTACCATCATCACAGTTAATTTACATATCTGATAAGGAGGATTATTACAGCTACTACAGGTCGAAAGTGCCCTACATCTATGAGACATGTACAGAGCACATCAATTTTCTGCTAACCTAGTCTGCTAATAAACCTTATCAGTCGTGGGACTGTATAAAGACGCCAGACATCACACTCTCATGATACTCACTCTAAGCCGTCAGCATCGCTCAATCATTCATCCACATGTCATTGTACACCGTGTTCTGAAGACTGCAGCATCGCCATTGATGCAGAAATATATAAAGAATATTTAGAACATTGTGTACCACTGTAGAACATGATATTAAATCATTTTTGAAATCTGCTATTTAAAATCATTGTGAAATATAATTTTACGCGGTATTTATGAATACCTCAACCATTTAATTCACCCCAGCACAAAATTAACTCGGAAGGGGGGAGGATACGTAAGGTGGCAGGGTAATTTTTACAACATGTAGATTTAGATGCCTTAATAAGTGACATAATGTTTTTCATATATATTTGACGTCAACAAGAATATCACGTATACATGATAACTTAATATTTTACTTGTTTAAAGATGTCTAAAATTGGTTAACTACGCGTTGTATATGTAACATTGAACGTAGGGTAGATTTACAGTAATAATTAGGATAGACCTGGCTGAAGACATGTCAGTAAACAGGTTAAGAGAAAGTTTCCTCATCTTCACTCACCATCATCACAATTAATTTACATATCTGATAAGGAGGATTTAATGATGGTATTGCACTCCAGTTCTTCACAATGATTTTAAATAGCAGATTTCAAAGATGATTTAATATCATGTTCTACGGTGGTACAAGTGGTAAAAGGGGCTTGAATTTGTAATTTAGTGATATATAACTCTTTATACAATTTCAGTTCAAGAATATTTGAAAGTAGCACCTGAGAGAAAATTTATAAATTATGGTTAAAAAAGAAAAATTGCATTTTGGGATTATATTAAGTATATTTTTAAGGTAACTGGACAATACAGGTGATACCTCTTGCAGGGACTGAATTTTCACATTGAGAACTTTTATATAATTTTGCGTGGTGTTTACGAATACCTCAACCATTAATAGACCCCAGCTCAAAATTAACTCGGAAGGGGAAGTATACGTAAGGTGGCAGGGTAATTTTTACCACCCAACATGTTAATTTCCTTGTTAGGTCGATTCTACTCGTTAAACCTATTCGTTTCATTTGTCACAAGCCATACTTTGAATGCAATTAGGGAATTTGTGCAGTAGAAAAGGTAATAAGAACATAAGTGGCTTGCATGTACAGGGCACTAACAATTCCGACCTCATTAGCATGCAGATACATACGTAATATTTGGGTAGTAAAGTTTAACTGAAATGAAATAGGTTTTCCAGTTGACACTGCAGAAGCGCGACAGGGAAATATCCTTAGCGAACCACGATAGAGTGACCCTCGCAGCACGGCTGCCAATTAGTGGACAATAGACGCTGCCCTTGGATTTGCTCGAGATGAAAGCACGAAGTGCTGTGTCGCGGCCCTACCGTGAACAGTAAAACCATGTGATCACTACCGTGAACAGTGCAGTGCTTCACATGCTGAGCAGTTCCCTTTGTGTTCCGCTATGTGGCTGTAGACACTTCTTCTCGTAGTTCCAGTATACACTTGTCCGCAATTGCACGGGATTTTATATACCCCACGTGTCGCTAGGGGGTGTCGTCCATATTTAGCCTTTATAAAATATTAATTTATCTTCTTGGTGGGTCTAAAGCTTCGACCCCATACTTGGCCATGATATCGTGATATCTCTTGAGGGATTGAATTTTCACATTGAGAACTTTTCTAAAATTTTGCGCTGCGTTTACGAATACCTCAACCATTGATTGACCCCAGCACAAAATTTTATTAACGAACGGGAGAGAAACTTCTCTAGATGACAGCTGTTGTTGCTCAGTACTACCGCTTCTACTTTTCTTTGGCGAATTGCTCGATCAATCTCGTCTCCTTCATTTTTCTTGAAGCCCGACTGAAAGTGACTTAATTGATCCTAAAAGTAAACTGGCTCGCGGGCTTCTGTCGAGTCGTAAGATTGCACGCTTTACGAGTTGGATCTCCTTACTGTAAATTTGGCTTCGTTCAGCCTTTGTGATATATACAGGGTGGTCCATTGGTAGTGACCGGGACAAATATCTTACGAAATAAGCATCAAACGAAAAAACTACCAAGAACGAAACTCGTCTAGCTTGAAGGGGGAAACCAGATGGCGCTATGGTTGGCCCGCTAGATGGCGCTGCCATAGGTCAAACGGATATCAACTGCGTTTTTTAAAAAATAGGAACCCACTTTTTTATTACACATTCGTGTAGTACGTAAAAAAATATTAATGTTTTAGTTGGACCGCTTTCTTCACTTTGTGGCAGATGGTGCTGTAACAGTCACAAAAGTGTTAGTACGTGGTATCACGTAACATTCCGCCAGTGCGGACGGTATTTGCTTCGTGATACGTTACCCGTGTTAAAATGGACCGTTTACCAATTGCGAAAAAGTTCGATATCGTGTTTACGTGTCGCTATTGTGATGAAAATGCCCAACGGGCGTGTGCTATATATGCTGCTCGGTGTCCTGGACGACACCATCCAAGTGTCCGGACCGTTCGCCGGATAATTACGTTATTTAAGGAAACAGGAAATGTTCAGCCACATGTGAAACGTCAGCCGCGACCTGCAACAAATGATGACGCCAAAGTAGGTGTTTTAGCTGCTGTCGCGGCTAATCCGCACATCAGTAGCATACAAATTGCGCGAGAATCGGGAATCACAAAAACGCCGGTGTTGAGAATGCTACATCAACATCGATTGTATCCGTACCATATTTCTATGCACCAGGAATTGCATGGCGACGACTTTGAACGTCATGTACAGTTCTGCCACTGAGCACAAGAGAAATTACTTGAGGATGACAGATTTTTTGCACGCGTTCTACTTAGTGACGAAGCGTCATTCGCCAACAGCGGTAACGTAAACCGGCATAATATGCACTATTGGGCAACGGAAAATCCACGATGGCTGCGACAAGTGGAACATCAGCGACCTTGGCGTGTTAATGTATGGTGCGGCATTATGGAAGGGAGGCTATTTGGCCCCCATTTTATCGATGGCAATCCAAATGGTACAAGGTATGATGATTTCCTACGTAATGTTCTACCGATGTTACTACAGGATTTTTCACTGCATGACAGAATGGCGATGTACTTCCAACATGATGGATGTCCGGCACGTAGCTCGCGTGTGGTTGAATCGATATTGAATAGCATATTTCATGACAGGTGGATTGGTCGTCAAAGCACCATGCCATGGCCCGCACGTTCACGGATCTGCCGTCCCCGGATTTCTTCCTGTGGGGAAAGTTGAAGGATATTTGCCATCGTGATCCACCGACAACGCCTGACAACATGCGTCAGCGCACTGTCAATGTATGTGCGACCATTAAGGAAGGCGAACTACTCGCTGTTGAGAGGAATGTCGTTACACGTATTGCCAAATGCATTGAGGTTGACGGACATCATTTTGAGTATTTATTGCATTAATGTGATATTTACAGGTAATCAGGCTGTAACAACATGCGTTCTCAGAAATGATAAGTTCACAAAGGTACGTGTATCACATTGGAACAACCGAAATAAAATGTTCAAACGTACCTACGTTCCCTATTTTAATTTAAAAAACCTACCTGTTACCAAATGTTCGTCTAAAATTGTGAGCCATATGTTTGTGACTATTACAGCGCCATCTGTCACAAAACTAAAAAAGTGGTCCAACTAAAATATTCATATTTCTCTAAGTACTACCCGAATATATAATAAAATGGGTGTTCGTATTTTAAAATAACGCAGTTGATATCTGTATGACCTATGGCAGCGCCTTCTAGCTGGCCAACCATGGCGCCATCTGGTTCCCCACTTCAAGCTAGACAAGTGTCGTTCCGTGTAGTTTTTTTCGTTTGATGCTTATTTCATGAGGTATTTGGCCCGGTGACTATCAATGGACCACCCTGTATACCGCCTCTACCACGTGATGTAGCAGAGCTCCAGGAGAGAATACGGGAAGCGACTGCCACAGTCGACGATGCCATGCTGTAACGGATATGACAAGAATTCGATTACCATATTGACGTCTGTCGGGTCACTCATGGTTCGCATATTGAAAGTTTGTAAAAAAAAAACTTTCACAGTTTCTCTTCAAATGCAATATGTATGACATCTGTACAATGTTTAGTTCTTGTGCAATAAATAACTGAAAGTGTTCCTGGAGTTTATGTACACCATGTATGTATTAGAGACGACCTAATGATGGTTTGCATTGGGAATATGCCTGCACTAGTCGAAAAAGGGTGAGGCTGCAGAGAAAAACTTTCGTGCAGTAACTAAATAAACCCGAAAACCGCTGAAAAGAAAAGGATCAATGAAATCCACAATTTCCTGGGCTATGACTCAAAATGAATATATATAACAACATATTGGGCCTCGACCTGCGATACTCGGGTACGAAACGTCCGATCCCAATCTCCTAACACTACTGTGAAAGCGTACAGAATAGATTGCTACTTAGCGTAGCACAGCAGGAAGACGGGCGAGCAAGCAAGAGTCCTGTACAACCTGCTTGGGGTGGGCGCAACTCGGCTTGGACGAGAGTACAGCAGCCTGCCCGCTCTGTTGTTAACGTGAGTCGACCTGCCTGCCTGGCTAACAGGAAAGCAAGCGCCAATGCGTCCACCTCAGGAAGTAATGTCTTTCGACTTTCCCCGGAATGTACCCTCTGGAAACTGAAATAGTAAACCTCTCTTGCCTTGTAGCGCCTTCCGCTGGAGCTTGTTGACCATCTGTGTAACGGTCTCGCCCTGGTTAAACCATCCTGTGACGAAACGCGTGACCCTTCGTTGGATCTTCTCTATCTCTTCTGTCAGTCCCACTTGGTAAGGGTCCCAGACTGACGAACAATACTGAAGAATTGGTCAACCTGTGTCCTGTAAGCCGCTTCTTTCGTGAATAAGTTATACTTCTTTAAGACTCTCCCTACGAATCTCAGTCTGGCGTCTGCTTTTCCTACTACTTGTTTTATGTGCTCATTCCACTTCAGGCCTCTCTGGATAGTTACTCCACGATATTTTACTCTAGATACTGTTTTCAGCAACTTTTCATCAATAGTGTAATCATACAGTAGTAATTTTCACACATCACCAAAACATTTTGCATAACCCCAGTTCCCAGATCTCCTGAAGATAGACGTTGACTGTCGATATTTTATCACAGATATAGTCCCTTTGACTGTTCAGAGATGTCACCAAACCTGCTCAAAGATGTAAACAACTATGCACGAGCAGCGCCTATTAGACGGAGGGGGTCCAATAGCCGATCAGTTGCAGTCATTCCACCAGGAAGGAGGTATACGGTTCGTGTTGTCTGTGGTTCAACCATGCCTAGACGGTGAATACCGCGGTTCTATTGCGTCCGCATTGTTACTTTGTGCCAGGAAGAGCTCTCAACAAGGGAAGCGTGCAGGCGTCTCGCACTCAACTAAAGCGCTGATACAGAGAGACCGGAACTGTCAATGACATTCCTCGCTGAGACCGCCTAAGGGTTGCTACTGAAGGGGACGACCGCTAACTGCGGATTATGGCTCGCAGGAACCCTGACGGCAACGCCACCATGTTGAATAATGCTTTTCGTGCAGCCACAGGACATCGTGTTACGACTCAAACTGTGAGCAGTAGGCTGCATGGTGCGCAACTTCACTCCCGACGTCCATGACGAGGTCCATCTTCGAAACCACGACACCATACAGCGCGGTACAGATGGTCCCAACAACATGTCGAATGGACAGCTCAGGACTGGCATCAAGTTCTCTTCACCGATGAGTGTCGCATACGCGTTCAACAAGATAATCCTCGGATACATGTTTGGAGGCAACCCAGTCAGGCTGAGCGCCTTAGGCACACTAGGTGGAGGTTCCCTGATGTTTTGGGGTGGCATTATGTGGGACCGACGTACGCCGCTGGTGGTCATGGAAGGCGCCGTAATGGCTGTACGATACGTGAATGCCATCCTCCGACCGATAGTTCAACCATATCGGCAGCGTACTGGCAAGGCATTCGTCATCATGGACGACAGTTCGCATCCCATCGTGCACATCCTGTGAATGACTTCCTTCAGGATAACGGCATCGCTCGACTAGAGTGGCCAGTATGTTATCCAGACATAAACTTTATCGAATATGCCTGGGATATATTGAAAAGAGCTGTTTATGTATGACGTGACCCACCAACCACTCTGACGGATCTACGCCGAATCGCCGTTGAGGAGTGGGACAATCTGGACCAATAGTGCCTTGATAAACTTGTGGATAGTACGCCACGATGAATACAGGCATGCTTCAATGTAGGAGGATTTGCTACTGGGTATTAGAAATACCGGTGTGTACAGCAATCTAGACCACCGACTCTGAAGGTGTCACTGTATGGTGGTAAAACATGCAATGTGTGGTTTTCATGAGCAGTAAAAAGGGTGGAAATGATGTTTATGTTGATCTCTATTCCAATTTTCTGTGCAGGTTCTGGAACTGTCGGAACCGAGGTGATGCAAAACTTTTTTGATGTGTGTATAATGTGAAAAATTAAGTTCAGTAACTGCACCATTCATCAACTCTCTATAGGTCACTTTGCAAGTCGTTACTGTCTTCTGGCATTACTACCTTCTTATAGACAATCACATCGTTTGCGAACAGTCTTAAAGAGCTTCTGACTCTTTCTACTAGGTCAGTTTATATACACTGTAAACAGTAATGGTCGAACCACACTTCCTTGTGGTACTCGGGAAATCACCTTTACATCTGCCGATTTTGTACCATCAAGAGTAACATGGGGCGTCCTACCTGCAAGTAAGTCTTGAATTCAGTCTCAAATGTGGTCAGATACTCGGTAACTTACATTTTTTCGCCATACGGCAGTGCGGGAGGTATCAACTGTCTTCAAGTCATGGAACACGGCATCAACCTGAGCGCCGTTTTTTACAGCGCTGTGGATCTCACGGAGGAACAGAGCGAGCTGGGTTTCGCAACATCTCTGTTTGGGGAATCCATGTTGATGTTTATAGAGGAGCTTTTCGCTCTTCAAATACGTCGTAGAGCGTGGATCTCACGGAGGAACAGAGCGAGCTGGGTTTCGCAACATCTCTGTTTGGGGAATCCATGTTGATGTTTATAGAGGAGCTTTTCGCTCTTCAAATACGTCGTAGAGCGTAAAACATATTTAATAATTATACAACAGATTGACGTTAATGATATAGGCATACAATTACGTGCATCTGTCCTACGACTCTTCCTGAAAGTGGGAAGGACCCGCGCTTTCTCCAGACGATATAGTACCCTTCGTTGCTCCAGCGAACTGCAGTAAACTGAAGCGCAGCAAGTTCCTTCGAATAATCGATGTAGAATCTGACAGATCTCTCATATGATGTCTTCCCACTACTAAGTGATTGTAGTTGATCTTCTATTCCATGATCGGTTATCTCAATATTTGCCATTTCGACGTTCGCATGATGATTTTACGCGGTGAAACAATTTCGGAAGAGTATTTCAGCCTTTTCTTTGTTACCTTCCGTTTCGGTGTCCGTGTGGCCACTGTGTAACAGAACAGACTATTTCGAATAACTTGGTGATTTTATTTAAGACCTAAACCTTTTAGAGTTCAGATCTACTGATAAAATTTTATTTTCAAAGTTATTGAACGCTTCTCTCATTTATCCCCTTACGCTGATTCTCGCTTCGTTCAGCTTTTGTTTGTCTTTTTTTCCAACATTGAATAAATCCCCGGCTGGCAAGAACGCTGAAATCATTTATTTATACAGATGACCCGTTTCGGCAATTCTCTGTTGCCAACTTCGGATCTGTGTTTACATCATTACAACACTGTAAAGTGGTGAATTGTGAGCATTTGTTATCGACGCATTAGAATGTGTGTTCATAGCTGTTATTTTAAAACTGACTTGCTGACTTCTACAGTAGCTCACCGAACTAACATGGACATACATTCTATAGCTCCATTTACTGTACTGATGGAGGAGATTTTGTAATAGTGTAAACACAAATCCGAAGACTGCAACAGCGAACTGCCAACACAGGTCATCTATATGAATAAATAACTTTAGCGATCTTGGCAGCTGAGAATTTATTCAGTGTTCATAATACTACATATCGTCCCCAAGCTGTCGTTCTCAGAAGTGTATATATAGACTTCTGACTTTTCTTGACTCTCTGAAGCCCAGGGAATTGCGAGCAGAGGCCGCTTCACTGTGCGCTGTTAGTCCCAACTATGAGAGGAATTTCATTAAATACGAGCTGCCGTCCTTGCATTATCTGCGGCGATAGTTGTGCACGAGCGTCGGATAATGTATAAAAACACGTGCATTTTTAATTAATGATCGATTGTTATATAGAGTTTCGCCACTAACTCCATGTAAAGATCGATAACTAATTAAAGTTTGCGCTTGTTTTTATACATTAAAGCAAAGACAACAGAACGATGCATCACCTCACACATGGAAAACATCACGAGCAAATGGCATAGCACACAGAAAACGCACTGGAAAACACGAAGGAATTTCCCGAAAAGGGTCGTGCAAAATGTTAATAAAAGGAAAACGCGCAGGCTTTCACCAAGCATCTGTAATGGATCAAATGAAATATTACAGGTATCCAGGGAATTTGAATTAGATGTGTTCTCTACGTCTTGAGTTCGTGTTCAGCGTTATTCGAGACACGTGCATGATTGTATGATACAGTAAGGCTAAAAGGAAAGGGGGGAGACACCATCATGAGCTTCACGCCACTGTGGTTACATGTCTAGTAAACAAGCGAGGTCATACAGTAATAATGTAAATATGTATTACTTTAACTCAGAATTATTTTGTAATTTGCGTTGGTTGTACGACAGGTATCAACTACTGTTACTCGGGCGTTAAAGCAGTGTCTGTTTATTTGTAGAGTATTTTGAAGCATGCCAAAACACAAAGAATACTTGGCTGACGTGAGACGAGCTGTTTTGCATGCTTTGAAGAAGGGAAAATCGCTGTCTGGCGTCGCCAGAAACTATGGCGTGTCACAACAGATAGTACGGTGTGTGGAGTGGACGGCAGAAACGGGAAGAAACAGCATCAGGGACAGGTCGTCCTCGGAACACAACAAGGATGGAGGAAAGAATTATTTGTAAGCAGTCGGCTGCTGATCCAGGAAAATCGGCTGGACAAATTAGGATTGACCTGGAGCTGCGTCGTGCACTGAACCTACATGTCTCTACTGTAAAAACGTCACCTAGTAGCACGTGATTTAACCAGTAGACGACATTCGCGTAAACAACTCATAAATTCAAAAAACAGGAGCGCCAGGATAGAGTTTGCAAAGGAACATCAAACTTGGAATGCTACAGATTTGTTTAAGATTCTATAGAGCGATGAAATTAAATTTAATGTGTATTCTTCTGATAGTGTGCAGCACACACGTCGACCGAAAAACCTGAGGGACGACAAGAAGCACCATATACCGACCATTATGCACGGTGCTGCCAGCGCCATGGAGTGGACACGTTTTTTAGACGTTGGTTTGGTCCTCTAGTCCAAATAGACGAGAAGAATGGGTCGTTTCCAGTGCAGCGACATTTTAAAAAAGAATAAGTTGATACAGAAGAAAGAATTTCCCATGTAATTGGATATTTTAGAAGGACAATGGTTGAAAACACTCTTCCAGCAGTTAAAAAAAAATTCTTTTCAGATAAAAAAATCGAAATTTTGGAGCGGCCAAACCCGATTCCGGATCTAATCTAACTGAACACCTCTGAGACGCACTGGATCGACGTGTTCTTCGTAAAAGCTACTCAAAGAAGGATCAGTTTGCTGCTACCTTACTGGATGAATAGCCAAAACTCCCACTTGACCTATTAAAAAAGGTACTGGATTCAATGCAAAACAGATATGCAACTGTGATCAAACCCCACGTGTATGCATCGAATTACAGATTTGTTCCTCAAATTCCAAAACGGTTTTGTTTAGCTCTTGCATACATAGTCCAACAAATTACTTTGGAGCCACAAGAACTGTTATTTCTGTTTTGAAGTAACATTTAAACTGAATGTAGTTTTGTAGTAAATGGATTATAATTACATACTTTCCAATTATCCGCTGGTAGTTTTTTTTCTGTTACATACTTATCTTCATGTAATTGAAACTAATGCTTTCTACAAAATATCTTTGAGCTCTAGCGTAGACGCTGAAAGAGGAATTTTTGAAAGCACCGAACACAATAGAGTGGAAGAATATCAGCGACCAGCATGAGAAGCAGCAGCAAACTTCCCTCACTTGACGTACCCACAGTTGCAAAACACGTAAGAATTGTTAAACCGTGCGGATCAAGTAGAGAATATTATAACCACAGAAAGTACTTTCCTATTGTTCTAAAGAGAATAGCAGACAGCCATCCTTGTTTCAGACTCGAAGACATGGTCATCAAGGAGAATCTAATGAATTGAAAGCAGCTGAATTAGGTAAAAAATATTATAATAAGTCTTCGAATTTGTCAGATGCAGCATCACTTCCAAATGATGGTTTTGGACTTAAAAACCCTTACGTGTTTATGGCTGACGAGGCTTTTGCAATGAGTGAAAACTTAATAAAACTATATCCCCAAAGAAACCTGGCTAATTAGCAAAAAGTCTTTAACTACATGCAATCACGAGCAAGGTGTTATGTAAAAGGCGCATTTGGCATTTTATATAATAAATGGAAAATTTTCCATCGTCCAGTCAGATGCTTCAAATGGCTCTGAGCACAATGGGGCTTAACAGCTAAGGTCATCAGTCCCCTAGAACTTAGAACTACTTAAACCTAACTAACCTAAGGACATCACACACATCCGTGCCCGACGCAGGATTCGAATCTGCGACCGTAGCGGTCGCGCGGTTCCAGACTTGTAATGCCACTTCCTCGAACGAAAATTGAAAAAAGAAAAAATAGCAACCAATACCCCAAAAAATTCCCCAAAACTAGTTCCAAAGTCCATGAAAAGTGAGCAAGTAAGCAAAATTCCATTTAAAACTATTATTTGGATAATAACCAGTAATTGAAATAAGAACCTTATACTTAGTAATTTATCAACTTAAAAAAGAAAGATAGAATCTCATTAAACTCAAATCAAAATCATAGTAAATCGCAAAATCATTATAATTAAAATTAGCAAAGTAGAACCAACGATCACAAAGAATACTTCGTGTGAGTACTCTTTGAGAATCCTGAGTAATGGATAAGGAAAATTTTTGATCCATTGTCACTATGTTACGAGAGAGCCGCACGTGGTCAGACTTGTTTGAATACTCGTATATGTAGGCGCGATTGGATTGTTATTCGAGGATTGATAATTGCGATCTACTATGACGCAGTGGAAACGAAACATTGACTTCAACTATAACATCGTTTAGAATTCAGATAGAAGACTACCTTATATTAGACTGAAGTGAACTTTTAATTAGATAACTCGAACTCAGCTCTAGTTAGGCATTGAACAGTGATTGACAATTAACTTCATTCGTAATTGCAACTGGACTCTGGAACTTGGTAATAGTTTTAAAGCAGACAATGTATAAATCCTCCCCCCCCCCCCCTCCAACCACCTGGGAAAGCTTCTTCCTCACGGCCCTGTTAGGAAGTGGTTGTTATTGTGAAATAAACCATTCTTTCGTGCAAAATTACACATTTGTGATTCCAAATTACAAAATTGTTTAGAGACATAACTGATTTTTTAGGTGCTGCGATAATATTTGACTGAAGCGCTCGGCGCATATATAGAAACTCTTTGACGTTAGGCAGCAATCACAATGTTACGCCTTATTAGATATTTGAAATTACAACCAGTCGATGGGGAAGTTCGTGTCGGTGGAACTGAATTGAATTTATCATTAATATTTTAATAGCAACTGTTAAACCATCGAATATAAACGAGTTAATTACGACGAGTAGGGTAATATTGGTCACAATTGGTGAAGTAAATGACACGCAAACGTCGAGAGTTCAGTTCAGCACTGCTTTTTGAAACGTTGTCTTTACCTAATAACAGTATCATCGCTCTACCGACTATCGCCGAGTTTTAGCCAGGGCCGATCAATACTAATCTATTAATTACCAACTAGAAAAATCGGTGACGTTACATAGAGAAGGCGAATGGTCGACTTCGGTTTATTGGGAGAATTTTGGGAAAGAGTGGTTCACCTGTAAAGGAGATCGCATGTAGGACGCTGGTGCGACCTATTCTTGAGTACGTCTCGAGTGTTTGGGATCCGTACCAGGTCGGACTGAAGGAAGACATCGCAGATTTGTTGTGGCTAAGTTCGAACAACACGTAAGCGTTACAGAGATGCTTCGGGAACTCAAATGGGAATCCCTGGAGGAAACGCGACGTTCTTTTTGAGAAACACTGTTGGGAAAATTTAGAGAACCGGTATTTGAAGCTGACTGTCGAAAGAGTCTACTGCCACCAACATACATTTGACATAGTGCCCCACGAGGACGAGACAAGAGAAATCAGGGCTCATACGGATGGATAAAGACAATCATTTTTCCCTCGCTCTATTTTCGAGTGGAACAGGAAAAGAAATGACTAGGAGGGTACCCTCCGTCACGCACCGAACGGTGGCTTGCGGAGTGTCTGTGTAGATGTAGACTCCACGCACCAGCACAGGTACACGTGCAAGCGTGGGGTACAGAGTATCGTCAGTTCTAAAATCTTCCGCGGTGTCTGCGCGGCGAGTACGTTAGCTGCATCCGTGTTCTGATCGAAGACGTATCATTATCGGTACTAAAGGAGTAGGTGTTGGATCTATGAGCTTTAACATGAACAGAAATCAAAGAACAAAACGTGTTAGTTGGGTTAAGACTCCTTACCATCATGGTTATACTTCTTTCATTAAAAAACTGCAAGAGAATTTTCCAGGTATCGAAACAATTTTTGTATGATATCTCGCAGGACACTGTGATGGACAAAATCAGTTGAAATGACACAATTATGAGGAAGAGCGTTCCTGTATAAGAACTTGTTACAGTTGCTCTCAGATTTTTAGCACTGCCTCAAAGATTTAAAATTTGTCACAGCCCTTTACACATCGTCGCTATCTAATGTAATTCCCAGGACGTGCAAAGTACTTTATGATGCTTGCGGCCAAAGGTCATGAAGGTAAGCAATGAAAAGGAATGGTTGTTGTATTAATTTTTTTAGTGACGTCACTGCTTAAAATCAGGTAAAACGCCTCTCCATTGTTACTACTCTGTACTCCTGTAATAACGATATCGGTTGTAAAATGTGTTAAGTGAAAAAACAGTGTCTTGACGTGGAACTGAAATGATAGTCCCTGCAGATGTAGAAGCAGACGAAGGAGAAAGAGGCGTTGAAGCAGGGAACGGTGCTGGTAGCAGCATGGCGTTACACATTTTGCCAACGAAAATCGCCAGACAGCCGTATATTTTGAGAAGTTACTTTATTTCGATAACCAGTTTCGGCATCTCAATAATGCGCTCTTCAGGCCCCTATGCACCCCATGTATAAGTTCTCAAGTCTTCGAAGTCAACACTCCAAAGATGAATTCACGGAATGCAGATACTGATGGCTCCAGTACGCAAGTATCAATATATCTGATTCTCTACACATGGATTACTGAGATGCTGAAACTGGTTATCTACACTCCTGGAAATTGAAATAAGAACACCGTGAATTCATTGTCCCAGGAAGGGGAAACTTTATTGACACATTCCTGGGGTCAGATACATCACATGATCACACTGACAGAACCACAGGCACATAGACACAGGCAACAGAGCATGCACAATGTCGGCACTAGTACAGTGTATATCCACCTTTCGCAGCAATGCAGGCTGCTAGTCTCCCATGGAGACGATCGTAGAGATGCTGGATGTAGTCCTGTGGAACGGCTTGCCATGCCATTTCCACCTGGCGCCTCAGTTGGACCAGCGTTCGTGCTGGACGTGCAGACCGCGTGAGACGACGCTTCATCCAGTCCCAAACATGCTCAATGGGGGACAGATCTGGAGATCTTGCTGGCCAGAGTAGTTGACTTACACCTTCTAGAGCACGTTGGGTGGCACGGGATACATGCGGACGTGCATTGTCCTGTTGGAACAGCAAGTTCCCTTGCCGGTCTAGGAATGGTAGAACGATGGGTTCGATGACGGTTTGGATGTACCGTGCACTATTCAGTGTCCCCTCGACGATCACCAGTGGTGTACGGCCAGTGTAGGAGATCGCTCCCCACACCATGATGCCGGGTGTTGGCCCTGTGTGCCTCGGTCGTATGCAGTCCTGATTGTGGCGCTCACCTGCACGGCGCCAAACACGCATACGACCATCATTGGCACCAAGGCAGAAGCGACTCTCATCGCTGAAGACGACACGTCTCCATTCGTCCCTCCATTCACGCCTGTCGCGACACCACTGGAGGCGGGCTGCACGATGTTGGGGCGTGAGTGGAAGACGGCCTAACGGTGTGCGGGACCGTAGCCCAGCTTCATGGAGACGGTTGCGAATGGTCCTCGCCGATACCCCAGGAGCAACAGTGTCCCTAATTTGCTGGGAAGTGGCGGTGCGGTCCCCTACGGCACTGCGTAGGATCCTACGGTCTTGGCGTGCATCCGTGCGTCGCTGCGGTCCGGTCCCAGGTCGACGGGCACGTGCACCTTCCGCCGACCACTGGCGACAACATCAATGTACTGTGGAGACCTCACGCCCCACGTGTTGAGCAATTCGGCGGTACGTCCACCCGGCCTCCCGCATGCCCACTATACGCCCTCGCTCAAAGTCCGTCAACTGCACATTCGGTTAACGTCCACGCTGTCGCGGCATGCTACCAGTGTTAAAGACTGCGATGGAGCTCCGTATGCCACGGCAAACTGGCTGACACTGACGACGGCGGTGCACAAACGCTGCGCAGCTAGCGCCATTCGACGGCCAACACCACGGTTCCTGGTGTGTCCGCTGTGCCGTGCGTGTGATCATTGCTTGTACAGCCCTCTCGCAGTGTCCGGAGCAAGTATGGTGGGTCTGACACACCGGTGTCAATGTGTTCTTTTTTCCATTTCCAGGAGTGTAAATAAAATAACTTCTCGACACATACTGCTGTTCGGTGATTTTCCTTTGTAAATATTTGCCCGGCCGCTGTCCCGATTCCAGAATGGATCGACAGAGATTTACTTTATACATGTCATTGTCAAACAATTCAGTATATTTAGCCAAAGTTTTCATCATCCCTTGGCAGCTTTTGATGCACAGTAGATACAAGCAAGTCGTAGTACCACAAAGTTGGTACATAAATGTAATAGAGGGACCTACCACTACACTTATGGTCACAAACTTTCTTTAGTTACTTTCTAAATGAAAATTATTTTATTAGTAGCAACAAGATCATGGTTCGCTTAGAGGACAACTCGTTCCCAAAATGCAATCAGTTTATCGTAAAGCTTCAGTTTTTAGTTCTTATTTACGAGGGTTGAAACTTAAATAGTGGCAACTATTTATTCACAACCCATACAAAAGAGTTCCATGTTTGCACCTATTACTGTCCTTCAAAGTAGTCACCAGCGTTGTGTAGAACCCGTTGCCAGCGATGTGGAAGGCGTAGTATACCGTTAGCAGAGCCTGTTCTGTTGATGGTGCGAATGGAGCGCTCTGAAGTTATGGTGATTCCCGTGTAGGACTGTGATGTGCTATGCTAACGTAAACAGAAGAAATACCCGGCGTTCTCCAAGGAAGTGTTATAGGCCCTCTATTGTTCCTGATCTATGTTAACGACATAGGAGACAATCTGAGTAGCCGTGTTAGATTGATTGCAGATGATGCTGTCATTTACCATCTTGTAAAGTCTTCAGATGATCAAAACGACCTGCAAAATGATTTAGATAAGATATCTGTGTGGTGCGAAAAGTGCCAATTGACCCTGAATAAAGGAAAGTGTGAAGTTATTAAAATGAGTACTAAAAGAAATCAGCGATAAGTCACACAAATCTGAAGGCTGTAAATTCAGCTAAATACTTAGGGATTAAAATTAGAAATAACCTAAACTGGAACGATCACATAGATAATATTGTGGGTAGAGCAAACGAAAGACTGCGATTCATTGGCAGGACACTTAGAAGGTGCAACAGGTCTACTTGTCCGCCATATTCTGGAGTATTGCTGTGCGGCGTGGGATCCGCATCAGGTGGGACTGACAGATGACATCGAAAAAGTACAAAGAAGGGCAGCTCGTTTTGTAGTAGCGCGCAATAGGGGAGATGTTGCCACTGACATGATACGTGAATTGGAGTGGCAATCATTAAAACAAAGGCGTTTCTCATTGCGACGGGATCTTCTCATGAAATTTTAATCACCAGTTTCCTCCTCCGATTGCGAAAACATTCTGTTGGCACCCACCTACATAGGGAGAAATGATCATCACGTTAAACTAACAGAAATCAGGGCTCGCACAGAAAAATTTAATTGCTGGTTTTTCCCGCGCGCCGTTCGAGAGTCGAACGGTAGAGAGACAGCTTGAAGGTGGTTCGTTGAACCCTCTGCCAGGCACTTTATTGTGAATAGCAGAGTAATTCTGTCAGAGACAGCAAAGGACTTGGAAGAGCAGTTGAACGGAATGGACAGTGTCTTGAAAGGAGGATATAAGATTGAACATCAACAAAAGCAAAACGAGGATAATGGAATGTAGTCAAACTAAATCAGGTGATGCTGAGGGAATTAGATTCGGAAATGAGACGCTTAAAGTAGTAAAGGAGTTTTGCTATTTATGGAGCAATATAACTGATGATGGTCGAAGTAGAGAGGATATAAAATGTAGACTGGCAATGGGAAGGAAAGCGTTTCTGAAGAAGAGAAATTTGTTAACATCGAGTATAGATTTAAGCGTCAGGAAGTCGTTTCTGAAAGTATTTGTGTGGAGTGTAGCCATGTATGGAAGTGAAACATGGACGATAACTAGTTTGGACAAGAAGAGAATAGAAGCTTTCGAAATGTGGTGCTACAGAAGAATGCTGAAGATAAGGTGGGTAGATCACGTAACTAATGAGGAGGTATTGAATAGAATTGGGGAGAAGAGAAGTTTGTGGCACAACTTGACTAGAAGAAGGGATCGGTTGGTAGGACATGTTTTGAGGCATCAAGGGATCACAAATTTAGCATTGGAGGGCACCGTGGAGGGTAAAAATCGTAGAGGGAGACCAAGAGATGAATACACTAATCAGATTCAGAAGGATGTAGGTTGCAGTAGGCACTGGGAGATGAAGGAGCTTGCACAGGATAGAGTAGCATGGAGAGCTGCATCAAACCAGTCTCAGGACTGAAGACCACAACAACAACAACAGCAGAGTAATCACCTAGATGTAGATGTAGATGTACGTTCCTGCACGGCAGACCGTCAATGCAAAGTATTACTGTTCGTTTTTGGAGCATCACCTGGGACCAGCTTTGCGAAAGAAGCGGTGACACTTTCTGCGCAACCCACCCATCAGATTGCACGACAATGCGCGGGCGCATACAGCGCAAGCTGTGGCTGCTCTGTTCGGTCGATGCGACTAGAAAGTACTGTACCATCCACCATACTCCCAGAACTTCAGTTCTTGTAGCTTTGATTTGATTCCGAAGATGAAGGAACCACTTCGTGGCATTCGCTTCAGAACTGTTCCAGAGATTCGACAGGCAGTAGACGGCTCCATTCGCACCATCAACAGAACAGGCTCTGCTAACGGTATACTACGACTTCCACATCGCCGGCAACGTGTTCTACACAACGCTGGTGACTAATTTGAAGGACAAATGGCTCTGAGCACTATGGGACTTAACTTCTGAGCTGACCAGTACCCTAGAACGTAGAACTACTTGAACCTAACTAACCTAGGGACATCACACACACCCATGCCCGAGGCAAGATTCGAACCTGCGACCGTAGTGGTCGCGCGGCTCCAGACTGTAGCGCCTAGAACCGCCCGGCCACACCGGCCGGCTTTGAAGGAGAGTAACAGGTGCAAACATGTAACTCTTTTGTATCGGTTGTGAATAAATAGTTGCCACTATTTAAGTTCGAACCCTCGTTTATAGTGTTTTAATCTCTCTTTCCACAAGCACTGTTGCTCTTCGCCCATATCTGTAAATTCCGTCAAAAAGGCGTTGGTCCAGTAACGGAAGCGTGACATGATCGTATCGCGTACTGTAGGTTGCTGGTAAGAATCTGCGGAAGAGGACGCAACTACCTCGTCACGTGCTGTAGGAAACTGAGAGAAGAATGAGTGAGACAGCTCATACACGGCAGCACGCGTGACAACGCCACGCTCCCCGCGTGTTCGTCTCAGCGCGCTAGCGGTCAGAGCTGCGGTGCGCTTGTGACCGCCGGCTGAAACCGCGCTCCCGCGTGCTTACTGAGATTGCATTCACACGGGCAGTCTTGCGCGCGGATTTGTGTGGCCCGTCTTAAATCACGCGGTTGGGAGTGGCCTTGTTAGGGCCTCTATTGTCCCGCCGTCGCCCCGAGAAAAAAAAAAAAACTGTAACTAAAGGTGCACAATCTCCCCAAGGATAGATACCCACTTGTGTTGATCCATTGTGGCTTCCAGAATGGAGATCACCCATGGAACGCTACGGAAACATTTTCCAGACCATAACGCACCATCGTGTAGCATGTACACTCCTGACGATCGTGGCTGGGTGACGGCTTTCAGCGTTTCACGCCGGATACACTAGTGGCCATCTGTCCGATGGAGGATAAAACATGACTCATCTGAGAAGGCCACCTGTCGGAATTCAGGGAACGTCCAGTTGCAGTAGTGGCGTAGCGCGAATTCCATACTTCGTCTCCGATGAACAGCAGTCAGCTAGGATGCATGAACCACTTTCCGAGAATAGTGGCGAACGTTCGACGGATAGAGTTCCCTTTCACCTGCCTATCTAATTTGATATTTTGAGTCCATGTATCCTCAAACTGAGACAGTAATGGGGGAAAGAAATACAGTAGAAGAAGAATGGGTAGCTTTGAGGAATGAAATAATAATTCCAATCCCAAAGAAAGCAGGTCTTGACAGATAGGAAAATTACCGAACTATCAGTTTAATAAGTCACAGCTGCAAAATACTAACGCGAATTCTTTACAAACGAATGGAAAAACGGGTAGAAGCCGACCCTATGACTTATCTTAAACGAAAGATTAAGGAAACGCAAACCTACGTTTGTAGCATTTGTAGACTTAGAGAAAGCTTTTCACAATGTTGACTGGAATACTCTCTTTCAAATTCTGAAGGCGGCAGGGATAAAATGCAGGGAGCGAAAGGCTATTAACAATTTGTACAGGAACCAAATGGCAGTTATAAGAGTCGAGGAACATGAAAGGCAAGCAGTGGTTGGGAAGGGAGTGAGACAGGGTTGTAGCCTCTCCCCGATGCTATTCAATCTGTATGTTGAGCAAGCAGTAAAGGAAACGAAAGAAAAGTTCGGAGTAGGTATTAAAATCCATGGAGAAGAAATAAAAACTTTGAGGTTCGCCGATGACATTCTAATTCTGTCAGAGAAATCAAAGCACTAGGAAGAACAGTTGAACGAAATGGACAGTGTCTTGAAAGGAGGATATAAGATGAACATCAACAAAAGCAAAACGAGAATAATGGAATGTAGTCGAATTAAGTCGGGTGATGCTGCGGGAATTAGATTAGGAAATGGGACACTTAAAGTAGTAAAGGAGTTTGGGGAGCAAAATAACTGATGATGGTCGAAGTAGAGAGGATATAAAATGTAGAGTGGCAATGGCAAGGAAAGCGTTTCTGAAGAAGAGAAATTTGTTAGCATCGAGTATTGATTTAATTGTCAGGAAGTCGTTTCTGAAATTATTTGTATGGAAGTGAAACATGGACGATAAATAGTTTAGACGAGATGAGAATAGAAGCTTTCGAAATGTGGTGCTACAGAAGAATGCTGAAGATTAGATGGGTAGATCACATAAGTAATGAGGAGGTATTGAATAGAACTAGGGAGTAGAGGAATTTGTGGCACAACTTGACTAGAAGAAGGGATCGGTTGGTAGGACATGTTCTGAGGCATCAAGGGATCACCAATTTAGTACTGGAGGGCAGCTTGGAGGGTAAAAATCGTAGAGGGAGACCAAGAGATGAATACACGAAGCAGATTCAGAAGGATGTAGGCTGCAGTAGGTACTGGGAGATGAAGAGGTTTGCACAGGATAGAGTAGCATGGAGAGCTGCATCAAACCAGTCTCAGGACTGAAGACCACAACAACAACAACAACAATCCTCAAACTGAAAGAGTCATCATTTTAAACTTTTGTTCGAATTCTAGGTTTATTACAGGAAATAATAGGAGCAAAAAGCTGGAAATGGACTATATCAGAAACAGGTTAATTTGAACGGTTTTGACAGTCAGATTAAACTGTAGTGGAAAAAAACGATATAACCGAAAACCTGTTGTTATAGAGGTAACCGCCAGTGCTACAGTAGTCATTACAATTTGAGCAGTACGATTTCTTAGCCAACAAGTAAATTAAATACGTTTTCTGACAAAAAGGTGAAACATCCAGAGTGGGAGAAGCAAACGAAATGTAAGTTTACTGTCTGAGAGGATATGTGACGTTATTTCAGTGATTACAAAATGGAGTCACATTTACAAAGAACTTGGTGGCAGTGTGGTACCTCTTAACACTATTACGTTACACTGCCTTTGGCTTGAATGCATGCACTCATTAGGAGGGAAGACTCTCATAAAACACTTGTACCTTCTCCTAAGGCAGGCCAGGCCACAACTGATATTTCTTCTTGTTGTTATTTCACACCTCATATGGGCTGGGGCGGGGAGGGTCGAGGGGAGAGGTGCTGTCAGCGTTACAATGCTTCGCTCTTAAGCGAAGAGCATTCATAAAGATACCTCCGGGGTTTCATTAAAGACCGTACTAACAATCCTCCTCTACCAAACAATATCGCCGACCTGAAAACTCTGCCGTTGGACAAGATACGGCGATTTCTGTAACGAGTGTGGGAAGAAATTAGTTACCGGTGTTATGTTTGCCGGGCCACAAATAGTAATCACATCGAAACAAAATAACACTTGACACTTTTATGTGAAGCTTGAGGTAGTCTGCTACAAAATGACACATCTACCCAGTCTGCAAGTTATCTAAATAAATTTCTATATCTTTCCAGAGCTGTAAAGTCCTTCTTGACTCACTCCGTATTATAAACATACACCCACGAACAAATAGGACAGCTGTTCTGTTCATAGTTACAACAACTTCATTTATCGGATGCGTTTCAAATGGTTCAAATGGTTCTGAGCACTATGGGACTTAACATTTGTGGTCATCAGTCTCCTAGAACTTAGAACTACTTAAACCTAACCAACCTAAGGACATCACACACATCCATACCCGAGGCAGGATTCGAACCTGCGACCGTAGTAGTCGCGCGGTTCCGGACTGAGCGCCTGAACCGCTAGACCACCGCGGCCGGCGGATACGTTTCACCTTGAGGTCAACTACACTACTGGCCATTAAAATTGCTACACCAAGAATAAATGCAGATGATAAACGGGTATTCATTGGACAAATACATTATACTAGAACTGACATGTGACTACATTTTCAGCCAATTTGGGTGCATAGATCCTGAGAAGTCAGTACCGAGAACAACCACCTCTGGCCGTCATAACGGCCTTGATACGCCTGGGCATTGAGTCAAACAGAGCTTGGATGGCATACACAGGTACAGCTGCCCATGAAGCTTCAACACGATACCACAGTTCATCAAGAGTAGTGACTGGCGTATTGTGACGAGCCAGTTGCTCGGCCACCATTGACCAGGCGTTTTCAATTGGTGAGAGATCTGGAGAATGTGCTGGCCAGGGCAGCAGTCGAACATTTTCTGTATCCAGAAAGGCCTGTACAGGAGCTGCAACATGCTGTCGTGCATTATCCTGCTGAAATGTAGGGTTTCGCAAGGGATCGAATGAAGGGTAGAGCCACGGGTCGTAACATATCTGAAATGTAACGTCCACTGTTCAAAGTGCCGTCATTGCGAACAAGAGGTGACCGAGACGTGTAACCAATGGCACCCCATACCATCACGCCGGGACATACGTCAGTATGGCGATGACGAATACGAGTCTGTAGCACGTCGTCTTCGTGGTGTAGCAATTCTAATGGTCAGTAGTGTATAAAGACGATGATAGAAAGAATATGAGGAGTGCTTACATTTCAAGTGAAAAAGATTAATGACAGACAGCTAAAAGGACGAAAAATATATACATTTTAAAAAACACAATTGCGATGAGGTGATATTCATCTGTGAAAAAAGCACTGGAGAATGGCATTTAACATCTGAAGGACTTACACAGGGTGAGAAGTATTGTGTAGGAGACATTGTTCTATAGAGATTGAGGCATGTGGATAAAGAGATATGGGTCTGTTAGGAGGGGAAAATATGGAGATGATAGGTAGGAGGGTAAGTGGATAGTGGGAATATAGACAGTGGAAAGAACATGGGATGAGGAAGTGTAATGGTTTATGGGGAGTGTACTGACACAAGAAAGAAGGGATAGGGGAGGATGGAGAGAGAAAAGGAGAGGAGCTCTGATGTGGAGTGGGATAGGTGGGAAAAGGTTAAAGCTGGTAGCAGAGATAAATATCAGGGTAGATCTCATTCTCTAGGAGACGGTGTTGGTTGAAGTTTTGTTGAGATAGGATATGGACTGTGTGTAGATGTAGGGCTGGAGTAATGTTTTTATGATGGTGCAGCAGTAAGCCAGAGTTGGTGATCAGAGGCAAGACAGTGAGGTTAAACACTGGGGCTAATGGATTATTTAGTGATAGTGTAGGAAATGTTGAGTTGTTTGATGTGGGTGAGGAAGGGTGGGAATTTGATAAGATGGTACGGTATCTGCGTGAGGAAACGTAAACGGATGCAGAAAGTGAAACAGAATGCATGGCACTCAAGGATCTGGAGGGACATTGGTGGGGCAGATATCCAGGCAACATTTGCCTAGCAGAGGATGAGTCAGATCAGGATTTCATAGGTGCGGTGAATATTGAGGGGTGTCATCTCCAAGTTGGCCCAATTGGTAGTTTTAGCAGTTTTGGCCTCTTGTAGGCTTTCTGTTGATTGGTTAGTAGGTGAGGTTTGTGCCCACATTTTTTGCGACTGGTCATTTATGTCCTGCATACTGGTACTGGGACAGGGTTGACGACAGAGCTAGTGCCACCCATACCTACAGGGTGACACAGACTACTGCAAGCAATCCACTACATTTTCTCAGACGGCAGTCACACATGTGAAGGGTTTACTATTTGTATGGTGCATAATAAACTGGCCCTACATTGTAGTGGTCAGACTTTCTCAGTCAGAAAGTCTTCCCTCAGATTCCCATGCAGTCCGACAGTGGTCACCTTTCACACCTTAAAACTACAAAAATCTGAATATTGCACGATCCGATCAGCCAGCCAAATGGGGACCCACAATAAAGCACGTTTCAGATTCCATCAGGTGCTGATGATGGTGGTTCAAACTAATATGCAACATCTCTGTGTCCTTCACAGTAATCATTCCAAACTTCACACCGTTCAAGTCCCTTACACGCTGAAGAGCCAAAGAAACTGGTACACCTGACTAATACCGTTTAGGGCCCCTGCGATCATCGAGGTGGTGCGTACACGTACGAATTTACAGCGATAGTCAATCATGCCTCCTACGTGCTTCGCTCTTTTTACTGGGCAGTGTAGGCGCTGTGTGGAGAGGTAGCTGTTATGCGTGGATGTGTGAGTGGCCCACGGATATATGTTATCGATGTTCAGCTTACCTCATACACGACCTCGTGAGCTCCCCCACAGTAGATGAAGAGCTCGAGCGATGGCCCCGGCAACCATCCGGCGCACTTCAGGTTGGTGCTCAGGTCCTGATTCTGTCAACAGAGGAGAACTGGTGTAAGCTACACAGGACGGCGCTATAGGTATTTGCCCCTTACTGTCTACCATACACTAAAATCCGTTCATCATAAGAATAAACCTGATGTAAACAACCTCAAACGCGATGGTTGGTCAGAAGCTGTAGAACATGTACACTGGTGTCGTTACGCTCTTGGAAGTAGGTCCTACTTATTGTGCAGTTGTGGTCTTCAGTACAGAGACTGGTTTGATGCAGCTCTCCGTGCTACTCTATCCTGTGCAAGCTTCTTCAGCTCCCAGTACCTACTGCAACCTACATCCTTCTGAATCTGTTTAGAGTATTCATCTCTTGGTCTCCCTCTACGATTTTAACCCTCCACGCTGCCCTCCAATACTACATTGGTAATCCCTTGATGCCTCAGAATGTGCCCTACCAACCGATCCCTTCTTCTAGTCAAGTTGTGCCACAAATTTCTCTTCTCTCCAGTTCTGTTCGATACCTCCTCATTAGTTATGTGATCTACCCATCTAATCTTCAGCATTCTTCTGTAGCACCACATTTCAAAAGATTCTATTCTCTTCTTGTCTAAACTATTAATCGTCCACGTTTCACTTCCATACATGGCTACACTCCATACAAATATTTTCCACTCCATACAAATACTTTCAGAAACGACTTCCTGACACTTAAATCTATACTCGGTGTTAACAAATTTCTCTTCTTCAGGAACACTTTCCTTGCCATTGCCAGTCTACATTTTATATCCTCACTACCTCGACCATCATCAGTTACCTTGCTCACCAAATAGCAAAACTCATTTACTACTTTAAGCGTCTCATTTCCGAATCTAATTCCCGCAGCATTACCCGATTTAATTCGACTTCATTCCATTATCCTCGTTTTGCTTTTGTTGATGTTCATCTTATATCCTCCTTTCAAGACACTGTCCATTCCGTTCCACTGCTCTTCCAGGTCCTTTGCTGTCTTTGACAGAATTACAATGTCATCGGCGAACGTCAAAGTTTTTATTTCTTCAGGTACTACTTATGTATTAGATATCTTGTCACTAATTTGTGTTAAACTACTACTTATGTATCAGATATCTTGTCACTAAGTTTTGCTAAATGATACTTTAAGATATTCAAATGTATTAACAGCCATCAACGTTTTCCTTAATCACGCTTTAGCTACGTAGTTTTTATTTCAAAAATCGTGTACAGTCACAGCCTCTGCAGCGTTGTGCTCTGATTGTCGCGCAAATAATGAGTAGTATAAAAATGCCTGAGGCTGCTTTCTGTTCCGCAGTGAAACACGCACGCGGAACAGGATTAAAAAGTGGCTGTTCTTAATGTTTTTCACAAATTTATGGGGCTAATCGGCTTTGAAGTTTTTCCATTATTGTACATGATACAGTTGAAAAACAAACTTACATTGAACGTGTAGCACAGTCGGTTGGTTCAAATCTCTCCTGTATCTATTTTTTCGTCCAATTTGAACATCTCGTAATTATAAAACTCATCATCATTTTTTATGAATAATGCATGTCTGCTTGTTTATAATTACATATTGCACGCGACATTCCTGTTTCCATCTCAAATAAAAGCTCTTAATCATCGATGTTTTATGAAAGTTTGTTCATAAAAGTTGTTTATATTAAGAAAACATAACAATTTAATTTTTAAGGCAAAAATGAAAAATCAAATCCCCTTTACGTGGACTATGTCCATCGTTTTATATCACAATTTAGATAAGTATAGTAGAAACATGAAAAACAATCATTTCGCTGCATCCAGCACATCATACAAATGTTGTATTTTTACATTTGCTACTGTACCATTGCAATATGAACCCAACAGAACTGATCTGGAGCCAGGCTGCGGGATTTGGCCCGAGAAGTAACAAGACTGTTAAGCTGCCAGACGTACTGGAAATAACGCACGCAGCTTTCTCACACGTCACTGCCGAACACTGGCGGGATACAGAAGGGCTCGTATAGAAAAAGAGAAAAGGCTGTGCCTGGTTGGCTTCGTGGATTCTGTTGTTGATAGGATCTTTATCAACGCAGCAGGTGACACTTCCAGAACTGAAATGTATTTCTCGGATTCGGATAAGGAAGGAACTAAGAGATTACCAGACGACTTACGGTTAGTAATACCTTCAGTGGCTTCAATATATAAACTATACGGTGGAATCCTTCAATACTCTATTACGCTACACACAGATTATGCAAAAAGATTATCCTGTGGTTAAGTCAGGAATTTTCATCACTCCTGCTTTTAATTACAATACTGTGGTGTCACCGCCAGACACCACACTTGCTAGGTGGTAGCCTTTAAATCGGCCGCGGTCCGTTAGTATACGTCGGACCCGCGTGTCGCCACTATCGGTGATTGCAGACCGAGCGCCGCCACACGGCAGGTCTAGAGAGACTTCCTAGCACTCGCCCCAGTTGTACAGCCGACTTTGCTAGCGATGGTTCACTGACAAAATACACTCTCATTTGCCGAGACGATAGTTAGCATAGCCTTCAGCTACGTCATTTGCTACGACCTAGCAAAGCGCCATTACCAGTTACTATTGATGCTGTAAAACATGTACCGTCAAGAGCGATGTTCACCATTTACGGATTAAAGTTAAGTATTCCAGCAGCTACGTACGTTTTTTGTTAGTCTCATTTCCTTGACCTGTTCCAGACCTCACGCCAGCCTGCGTGAGCTAAAACGCGTGCCTTTCGGCTTCCTCTCATGGTGGGTTGGCTGTCTTGCCAATCCACAACAAATAGAACGTTAGATAAAAACGATAACGTGTCGCGGTTTTCATCTATTCCTCTAAGGAGCGTATTGTGGGAGATTTGCAGTTTACTATTTCACTCTGCTTAAAAATTAAATGACATTCGAAGCTGTATTGCCCCTCTGCTCGTCTCTTTTTACATGTAATCTGCAGCTGGCCACGTCACTGCAGGCTAGCTGTACCAGCTGACCGGCCAGTGTTGTCCAAGTTAAATGGGCCGGTAAAGTTATTGTCCCGTATTATTGCAAAGTCGATGTGCGCATAACGCACAGCACAAAACGTACTCTAATTATCGTACTTGACAGTACTCGAGACAGCTTGGCTGAAGTCGCACGTGAAGCGGAAATCCAAAGAGGTGCCAGTAAACGAGGAAGGATACATAGTGAAATGTTTACATCAGGTTTATTCTTATGATGAACGGATTGGTTCAAATGGCTGTGAGCACTATGCGACTTAACTTCTGAGGTCATCAGTCCCCTAGAACTTAGAACTACTTAAACCTAACTAACCGAAGGACATCACACACATCCATGCCCGAGGCAGGATTCGAACCTGCGACCGTAGCAGTCCCGCGGTTCCGGACTGCAGCGCCTAGAACCGCAAGACCACCGCGGTCGGCTCCAAATTTGTTCATTTAATACATTGCGCATTAAAGCTATTAATCTGTGATGTAAAACATGCGGGACTGTGTAATTTAGTAGTAACATCGGAGTGACTACTATTTGTATCACCCAACCAGATGCCAGATGCCGATACCTTCTTCATCATGTCGGTGGGAGGGCGCGAATCCGTCGTCTTCCAGGGGAACAGCTACTTAACGCGCGTACTGCGAGACGAAGACAAGGCTAGCGGCGGCTCCTTTAGGCTCTGGGAACATTCATGTTGGCGTCCATGGGTCCAGTAGAGCTCATCCAAGGCACGATGACGGCCAAGGAGCATCGTACACTGTTTGCAGACTACGTACACTCGTTCATGAGGATGATGTTTCCTGAAGCAGCGACATTTTTCAGCTGGGTAATGGGTCGCGTCAGATGGCTGGAGTGTGATGGTTCGTCGAACACAGTGGGGAGTTTCAGTTGATGCGCTGCTCCCCCATCTCGACAGATCTGCATCCAATCAAACACATCTGCGATGTGATTGAACGTGGCGACAGTCCTCATCCCCTACCCCCGGAATTTCCGGTAATTAAGTGGCTTCTGTGTGCAGATGTGGTTCCAACTCCCTCCAGCGAACTACCAAAGCCTCATTGCTTCCTGTCAAGAAGCGTCGCCGCTGTTATCCGTGCCATAGGTTGACATACCAGCTATTGGATTGGTGGGCATAACACTCTGGCTGATAAGTGTGAATACAAATGTGTATACCTATTAGCTCCGTAGATGATGAAGAAACTCAAACAATGTTAGACGAGAAGAAATTATCCAGACATTTAAGGGAAACGGTTCAAATGGCTCTGAGCAGTATGGGAGTTAAGATCTGAGGTCATAAGTCCCCTAAAACTTAGAACTACTTAAACCCAACTCACCTAAGGACATCACACACATCCATGCCCGAGGCAGGATTCGAACCTGCGACCGTAGCAGTGGCGCGGTTCCGGACTGAAGCACCTAGAACCGCTAGGCCACAGCAGCCGGCCATTTAAGGAAGATGAGAATTTAATTATTACAGGATGCTGTAGCTCGACATTATGAAAGGAAACAGAAAGAAAAATAGTAGGAGAACAGTGATTGGGGGAAACGAATGAAAGGCGAAGCCGCCTTGTAGAGTTTGCCACAGAGCATAATTTAATCACGTCTAACATTGTGTTTAAAAAACATGATCGAAAGTTAGATACGTGGAAGAAACCTGGAGAACGCAAGGTTTCACATAGATTATTTCATGGAAAGAGAGAGATTTGAAAGTCATGCATTTCGCAGGTACTGATATGAAGTCTTACCCTATTTTACTCGTTGTGAGCTGCAGATTAAAACTGAAGAAATTGCGGAAAAGTAGAAAATCAGGGATATGAGGCCTGTAAAAAATAAAGGAAGACCATCTGCGCCATCAGTTCGTGGACTCCGTGCGCACTGAAGTTGGTTGTTCAAACTATTCCACTCCCGTGCCAGTACTTCCTCATATCTTAAACATTCACTCACTAAAGGTTAATTGGAGAAAATCGCACCTATACAGCATTTTATTAACCAATGTACAGGAAAATTTGTACATTATTGCGATTCATTTAACAGGCTACTAACAAAATTTAATAATGCTGATGGCAACCTCAGACTTTCAAATCTATGTTGAGAAGTGGTAGGTACGGAACGCTTGAGATATATTTTCGTGTTTTGGTTTTTAATCAACTTTTATGAATAAAGTGCTTAGTGAATTGCTCCATAATTGAGAAGGTTCAATTCAAAATCTCTCAAAAACATGACTGCATTTCAAATCAACTTCATTTGAATATTGCTCAGGTTAACAGTATAAGGCTTTCGTTTTGTTCCAAACACTCAGTTGGTGTAGGAGAGTGATGTATTTAAATACAGCCGCAAAATAACTAGAAAACACTCCCTCCAAGGAGGAGTACGTTTGATGATATCTATTTGGAGCAAATGTAGTAATACATTTCTCAGAGATGTAAATTTTATGTATTGAAATCTGATTACAGAAGATGATTTAATTATGACATTGTACTAGATTATATAAAAACATCTGAAAGCCAATAGTTTTAGGGAGTTACTATAATTTCATCATAATATTCCGGAATAGCAGCAAAAGTGAAACAACAAGAAACAGTAATAATCTTAAGGCATTTTAAGAACGAAAACGTGGTCCAACCAGTCTGTAATCTGTTTGTTCTCCGTTCTACCAGCTAATTTCGATTTGCTTGGACCATGTCTCCGATGTTAAAATATATTGAAGTTGTGGAGCCGCACAAGAACAAAATTCTAAAAAAAAATGTATTTTAGGTTTGTTATGCTCACTACAAAAAAAAAAAAAAAAAAAAAAACCAGAAGCACGCTGATAACTGCATATGATTAACAATTGTATGCCAGATTAATTTAAGAAGTTTACAGAGGAGAGATCGGATGATCGTCTGAGGTGCGGGCCTGCTCACATTTGCGGCCTGGAACAACACGACACAAACTGCCAACGTCCCAGCGACGAACTGCATCATGGCGAACGGACTCATCACGTCGTCCAGGACCCTGACGAACCTGCAAAGTGAAGCTTTGTGTACACAACGAGTACAGAATAAAAGCTAGCTGAAGCATGCCACTACAACAGCAATGTGGACGCGTAAATAACTAACGACACCAGTCAGTGAATCAGTTTCCACCGGACTGGCATTTCTTCAGTACTAATTTCACATCACTCTTCTCTTACTCTGTTGTCTAAATCATCTCCTCCTTGTACAGATCCGCAAATTCTTTACGTGTGTCTGTATTCTGATATACACGGCTGAGCCAAAACGTTACGTTCACCTTATTGATACACTCCTGGAAATTGAAATAAGAACACCGTGAATTCATTGTCCCAGCAAGGGGAAACTTTATTGACACATTCCTGGGGTCAGATACATCACATGATCACACTGACAGAACCACAGGCACATAGACACAGGCAACAGAGCATGCACAATGTCGGCACTAGTACAGTGTATATCCACCTTTCGCAGCAATGCAGGCTGCTATTCTCCCATGGAGACGATCGTAGAGATGCTGGATGTAGTCCTGTGGAACGGCTTGCCATGCCATTTCCACCTGGCGCCTCAGTTGGACCAGCGTTCGTGCTGGACGTGCAGACCGCGTGAGACGACGCTTCATCCAGTCCCAAACATGCTCAATGGGGGACAGATCCGGAGATCTTGCTGGCCAGGGTAGTTGACTTACACCTTCTAGAGCACGTTGGGTGGCACGGGATACATGCGGACGTGCATTGTCCTGTTGGAACAGCAAGTTCCCTTGCCGGTCTAGGAATGGTAGAACGATGGGTTCGATGACGGTTTGGATGTACCGTGCACTATTCAGTGTCCCCTCGACGATCACCAGTGGTGTACGGCCAGTGTAGGAGATCGCTCCCCACACCATGATGCCGGGTGTTGGCCCTGTGTGCCTCGGTCGTATGCAGTCCTGATTGTGGCGCTCACCTGCACGGCGCCAAACACGCATACAACCATCATTGGCACCAAGGCAGAAGCGACTCTCATCGCTGAAGACGACACGTCTCCATTCGTCCCTCCATTCACGCCTGTCGCGACACCACTGGAGGCGGGCTGCACGATGTTGGGGCGTGAGCGGAAGACGGCCGAACGGTGTGCGGGACCGTAGCCCAGATTCATGGAGACGGTTGCGAATGGTCCTCGCCGATACCCCAGGAGCAACAGTGTCCCTAATTTGCTGGAAAGTGGCGGTGCGGTCCCCTACGGCACTGCGTAGGATCCTACGGTCTTGGCGTGCATCCGTGCGTCGCTGCGGTCCGGTCCCAGGTCGACGGGCACGTGCACCTTCCGCCGACCATTGGCGACAACATCGATGTACTGTGGAGACCTCACGCCCCACGTGTTGAGCAATTCGGTGGTACGTCCACCCGGCCTCCCGCATGCCCACTATACGCCCTCGCTCAAAGTCCGTCAACTGCACATACGGTTCACGTCCACGCTGTCGCGGCATGCTACCAGTGTTAAAGACTGCGATGGAGCTCCGTATGCCACGGCAAACTGGCTGACACTGACGACGGCGGTGCACAAATGCTGCGGAGCTAGCGCCATTCGACGGCCAACACCGCGGTTCCTGGTGTGTCCGCTGTGCCGTGCGTGTGATCATTGCTTGTACAGCCCTCTCGCAGTGTCCGGAGCAAGTATGGTGGGTCTGACACACCGGTGTCAATGTGTTCTTTTTTCCATTTCCAGGAGTGTAGCTTGTTTGTACCTCTTTGGAGTCCGCTCCCGGTAGCCGAGTGGCCGCCGCCGGCACGGTAGCTCAGTGTGTTAGGTCAGAGAGCCGGTTGACCTCTGTAGTAAAAAACTGAGTGGAAGTATCAACAAACGAACTTGAATGGAACTCATGTGACGTCCGCAACGACCAAACACACACAAAAAAAGTGGTCAGCGCGACAGAATGTCAATGCTAAGGGCCCGAGTTCGATTCCCGGCTGGGTCAGAGATTTTCCCCTTTCGGGGACTGGGTGTGGTGTTGTCCCTATCATCATCATTTCATCCCAATCGACGCGCAAGTCGCTGAAGTGGCGTCAAATCGAAAGACTTGCACCCGGCGGTCTACCGCACAGGAGGCCCTAGTCACACGACCTTTTTTTACCTCTTTAGAACGAAATACATCTCTGATTCTGCGTATCACGCATGTAACAATTTGTTTGTAGGTGGGCATTGGGGGAAATGGCAACAAAACGACTATTCACGTTGGTGTGTAGAATATATGAGTCTGGCGATATACCATCTGACTATCGGAAAAGCATCATCCACACAATTCCGAAGACGGCAAGAGCTGACAAGTGCGAGAATTATCGCACAATCAGCTTCAGCTCATGCATCGAAGCTGCTTACAAGAATGATATACAGAAGAATGGAAAAGAAAATTGAGAATGCGCTAGGTGACGATCAGTTTAGCTTTAGGAAAAGTAAAGGGACGAGAGAGGCAATTCTGACGTTACGGCTAATAATGGAAGCAAGGCTAATGAAAAATCAAGACACTTTCATAGGATTTGTCCACCTGGAAAAAGCGTTCGACAATATAAAATGGTGCAAGCTGTTCGAGATTCTGAAAAAAGTAGGGGTAAGCTACAGGGAGAGACGGGTCATATACAATATGTACAACAACCAAGAGGGAATAATGAGAGTGGACGATCAAGAACGAAGTGCTCGTATTAAGAAGGGTGTAAGACAAAGCTGTAGCCTTTCGCCCCTACTCTTTAATCTGTACAACGAGGAAGCAATGATGGAAATAAAAGAAAGGTTCAGGACTGGAATTAAAATACAAGGTGAAAGGATATCAATGATACGATTCGCTGATGACATTGCTATCCTGAGTGAAAGTGAAGAAGAATTAAATGATCTGCTGAACGGAATGAACAGTCTAATGGGTACACAGTATGGTTTGAGAGTAAATCGGGGAAAGACGAAGGTAATGAGGAGTAGTAGAAATGAGAACAGCGAGAAACTTAACATCAGGATTGATGGTCACGAAGTCAATGAAGTTAAGGAATTTTGCTACCTAGGCAGTAAAATAACCAATGACGGACGGAGCAAGGAGGACATCAAAAGCAGACTCGCTATGGCAAAAAAGGCATTTCTGGCCAAGAGAAGGCTACTAATATCAAATACCGGCCTTAATTTGAGGAAGAAATTTCTGAGGATGCACGTCTGGAGTACAGCATTGTATGGTAGTGAAATTGGACTGTGGGAAAACCGGAACAGAAGAGAATCGAAGCATTTGAGATGTGGTGCTATAGACGAATGTTGAAAATTAGGTGGACTGATAAGGTAAGGAATGAGGAGGTTCTACGCAGAATCGGAAAGGAATATGTGGAAAACACTGATAAGGAAAAGGAACAGGATGATAGGACATCTGCTAAGACGTGAGGGAATGACTTCCATGGTACTAGAGGGAGCTGTAGAGGGCAAAAACTGTAGAGGAAGATAGAGATTGGAATACGTCAAGCAAATAATTGAGGACGTAGGTTGCAAGTGCTACTCTGAGATGAAGAGGTTAGCACAGGAAAGGAATTCGTGGCGGGCCGCATCAAACCAGTCAGTAGACTGATGACCAAAAAATGGTTCAAATGGCTCTGAGCACTATGGGAGGTCATCAGTCCCCTAGAACTTAGAACTACCTAAACCTAACTAACCTAAGGACAGCAGCACACACATCCATGCCCAAGGCAGGATTCGAACCTGCGACTGTAGCAGTCGCGCGGTTCCAGACTGTAGCGCCTAGAACCGCTCGGCCACCCTGGCCGGCGATGACCAAAAAAAAGGGGGGGGGGTATAAGGCATTAGAAGTCTACGCACAGGTCATTCAGTTCTCCTAAATAACTAGCTGCTGAGCCGGCCGATGTGACCGAGCGGTTCTAGGCGCTTCAGTCTGGAACCGCGCGACTGCTACGGTCGCAGGTTCGAATCCTGCCTCGGGCATGGGCGTGTGTGATGTCCTTAGGTTAGTTAGGTTTAAGTAGTTCTAAGTTCTAGGGGACTGATGACCGCAGAAGTGAAGTCCCATAGTGATCAGAGCCATTTGAACCAACTAGCCGCTGATACGTGTACCCGGTGATGGCGCCCGATAGTTGCCCAGATGGGTTCCATGGCGTTTACATCCGAATCAACTTCACTATAATGCCCCTTAAACCACTGTAGGACGGTTCTAGCAGAGAGACTCGGGCAAGTGTAATGCTGAAAGATGACATCCCCGTCGAGGAAGACGTCGAGCATGAAAGGGTGCAGCTGTCAGCGTGTCTTTGATTACTTCCACAGGTCCCATGCAAGCGCAGGAGAATGTCTCCCATAGCATAATACTGCTGCCACCAACCTGCGTCCGTGGCGCGCTGCACGTTTCGAGTAACCGTTCACCTCAATGACGGCGTTTGTCGAGCCGACCATCGACCTAGTATATCAAAAATGTGATTCACCGGAAAAGCCGACACGTTTCCATTGGCAGGCGGTCGAACCCCGATGGTCCCGTGCCTACTGCAGTAGTAACTGACAATGTCATTGTGTCAACATGTGAACATGTAGGGAAAGGGGTGGGGTGTGCTGTGGTGCTCCGTGTTCAACAATGTACGATGAACGGTGTGCTCCGAAACACTTGTGCGTGCACCAGTATTGTGCTCTTTCGGCAAACATGCCACAGATCACCAACTCTCCTACTTTATAGAGCACACAAGTCCCGAACCCCAACTTCTGTGAAGAGTCGTGGACGTCCACCCATTTAGTGCATCGTGTTAATTGCACTGTCCTTTTACCTCTTTGCATAGATCCTCATCTACATCTGCATCTACATTTATACTCCGCAAGCCAACCAACGGGGTGTGGCAGAGGGCACTTTACGTGCCACTGTCATTACCTCCCTTTCCTGTTCCAGTCGCGTATGGTTCGCGGGAAGAACGACTGCCAGAAAGCCTCCGTGAGCGCTCGAATCTCTCTAATTTTACATTCGTGATCTCCTCGGGAGGTATAAGTAGGGGGAAGCAATATATTCGAAACCTCATCCTGAAACCCACCCTCTCGTAACCTGAACAGCAAGCTACACCGCGATGCAGAGCACCTCTCTTGCAGAGTCTGCCACTCGAGTTTGTTAAAAACCTCCGTAACGCTATCACCCTTACCAAATAACCCTGTGACGAAACGCGCCGCTCTTCTCTTCTCTATCTCCTGTGTCAACCAGACCTGGTACGGATCCCACACTGACGAGGAATACTCAAGTATAGGTCGAACGAGTAAGCCAACTCCTTTGTTGATCGACTACATTTTCTAAGGACTCTCCCAATGAATCTCAACCTGGCACCCGCCTTACCAACAATTAATTTTATATCATCATTCCACTTCGTTCCGCACGCATACTCCCAGATATTTTACAGAAGTAACTGCTACCAGTGTTTGTTCCGCTATATAGTAGCACATCAATATTTGATCAGCTTCGCAGTTTTCGAGACACTCTTTTATAGGCCCCGTGTAATAATAATCCGTACTTTGTCAGTGTCGCTTATCTCAATTGATCTCCCCATTTGAAGGACGTATATTTGCTGGGGCTCTCCCCCGTCCGTGTCTGCTCCGCTTACATACTTGTGACGCCGCGTCACGTGCTCGCAACGTCATCGGGTGGCATCCAACGTCGCGGAGCGCATTGGTCGTAATGTTTTGGCTCGTCAGTATAAGTAGGAGTAGCAGTTGCACACAGTTTTCGTTTCTGGTATTAACAAATTTCTTTCGGACTTCCCCCTTATTTAGTCAACCTGCATAATTTGTTACCACTATGATTCAGTAACTTTCAGGAAGAGAGAATGATATCTGGCTGGAATGAAGGTATGCGATGTACGTTAATGAACGAAAACTTTTGCCTGCAAAATCAAAACACTGGAGAGCACTGTCAGTTGTTAAGATTTGAAGGGAAATGCAGCAGATGTGCAATCAGGTGCCTGTACTGAGGAAAGAACAGAGCTTAATATCAGCTACTCTTCCAAATTTCCTGGTCACTCTCATTTCGTCTCTGGCGTGATGAAAAGTACGCAGACGCCTTTATGCGATGTGGGATTGATCAGTAGGTGTCACCAGAGGCGGTCCTTCTAGCGTAAAAAGAGGGAGGAAGCTAGTTGGTTGGTTGATTCGGTGGAGGATCATCGGCGCCATTGGATTAGGGAAGGATGGAGAAGGAAGTCGGCTGTGCCCTTTCACACGAACCGTACCGGCATTTACCTGAAGAGATTTGGGGAAATCACTGAAAACCTAAATCAGGATGGCCAAAGGCGTCCTTCTTTTTTTTTCTTTTTTTGTTAATTTTGGGACAGCGCGAACGCAATCCTGATTACCAAAAATTATGCGCCCAAGTTAGGCGCAATTTTTTTTGCATTTATTTATGAACGTAACAGCATTACAACAATATATGTACAGAAAAATGTAATTGTGAATGTCTGGTCAATATGTCACATAACCGAAATCCTTTAAGAGCAGACATAAGTACAACTGACATGTGTGACAAGTTATTTACATAAAGCTTTTAGTAACAATTCCAAAAGTGAGTATGTGTTGTGAAATGTAAACAAAATGTAAATAAGTGCATCAGGTAAGAAACTAATATAAAATGGAAAACACAAATGAGGAAACAGAAACAAAAGAGATACTTCTAGCGAAAGTATTCACTGTAAGTGAGGCGTCCCCTGATATCCGTACAATAACGCAACTGATAAAGTGTTGGTAAAATGATCGCGGTACTGCGATACTGTAATCCATACTATTGTTGATTTCTTCTTCCAGAAACACAAGAATATTTGTTTCGTGAGCCTTTTCGCAATCATATGGTAGAGGTGTCTAAAAATATTAATCTTGTTTTACCCATTGCATCTAATATTTTCTCTATATTTTCGCACATATCCTCATTTCTTCTCATTTTCCCGACATCCGTAGTTTGTATTGAACCCATTATTTTTCTAACTATCCGTCTTTCAAGAACCTCTATTCTGTCCAGCTTGTAGTTCATTCTTAGGCATACACATCCAATTAACTACTCTGGTTGTACCACTGTGGTATAATGTTTTAGTTTTGTTTTTCTAGTTATGCATTTCTTGTTGTAAATATTCTTCGTCGAACCACATGCTCTCTCCATTTTGTTAACTCTTACATCTACTGCAAATTTTTTTAGTCCACTCTGTTCTGCAGTTTCTCCAATATATTTGAATTTAGGTACTCGCTTTATTCTACCTAATATGTGTTTCTATAAATATGGGAGCATTTTTTATGTTTTTTATCAATTTTGTTTATTCATCTAAAATTTTGAGAACAATCCTATTTCCTATTATCTTCCAGAAGATTTATTTGAATAATTGTGTCTGTCAGATTTTCTGAAAATATTCCAAAATCGACTGCAGGCACTACACTAATTCCATTTGTATTGCTTCCTGTAATTATTGCTTCAGTTCTGTGATTCTTTAGCAGTTGTTAATATTACTAATATTAATCAAGGATGTATCTGTAAAATAACATAGTTACGTTAACAAATTAACATTAAAACTTGCTTTATTTACAGTTATTAAAAATTCTGTAGTTCATTCAGTAGTGCCCACAAATATTTGATTTTGACGGAATTCTGGGCGAGTTAAGAAAAAATGACTCTCAGTAAACATTTAAACGATCCGAATTGTTTCATTTTGTGGCATTAAGATTTGCGTTACCAATTTTTGACATAATGAAATACTACAACCTCAAAAATCAATCTACGATTCAGCACAATGTTTAGGATGGCCCTTAGGATTTCTGCCATCACAATGTCACCAAAATTCAGTCAAACCAGGATAAGGAACACAACATAACATCACTTATTTGCTTAAACAATTATTAACGTTCACCTGATTATTGTAAAAATAGTCTCTAGTACGCATTTATGTGTCATGAACACCGCAGCCTTACTGCTCATGGCAGCCATGTCTTTGGGACTTATCACAGTTAACATGCACACATCCATACTAACTTACCATTATTGAGAGTCTGCCAGTTCTTTATTAATCATGGAGCTGTCAACTAATGGCAGTCAAGCATATTGTCATGAACACCGCAGCCTTACTGCTAATGGCAGCCATATCTTTGGGAATTGTCACAGTTAACATGCACACATCCATACTAACTTACCATTATTGAGAGTCTGCCAGTTCTTTATTAATCATGGAGATGTCAACTAACGGCAATCAAGCATATTACATCATGACAGGTTTTACACACAGAAACAATGTTTCTCATCGACTGTCCCTTACCACTATTTACAATCCAGGTCTTCGTATGTCGAGATGTTAAGGACTGACTAAATTATTAGGATTTTACACTCAAATGGAAGATCTAGATTTTTTTATTTGTACATATTCGCATTTAGGCGAGAGGTTTGTTACGGTTCATACACAGAGTGAGCCAGAAAGAACTTTCTAACTTTGGAATAATAAAGAAAATTATTGAGATAGAGAATTCGTAGATTTGTAGCAAAGAACCTCAAGTTTGATTCACGTAGTGCATCAATATCCCATTCTGCCTCCAGGAGCGCCAGCATAGGGCACACTTGAAACGGCTACTTTCACTAGTGTGGAGCGTGCTCACTGTCTGTTTTGGTTATACGAAACGAACTCTGCAGACAGGTCAATGAAGATGACCGAGATTGGATGGTTTACTACCAGCAAGACGGTACATCACCTCATTTCCTCACGGATATTCGAGGTTTCCTCGATAATCGCTTCCCAGGTCGGTGGATTGGCCGTCAAAGGCCAATCGCATTCCCACCTCGCTCCCCAAACTTGATACCACTGGATTTCTTTCTCCGGGGTTTCATTAAAGACCGTACTAACGTTCCTCCCCTACCAAACAATATCGCCGACCTGAAAACTCTGCCGTTGGACAAGATACGGCGATTTGTGTAACGAGTGTGGGAAGAAATTAGTTACCGCTGTTATGTTTGCCGGGCCGCAAATGGTAATCACATCGAAACAAAATAACACTTGACACTTTTATGTGAAGCTTGAGGTTGTCTGCTACAAAATGACACATCTACCCAGACTGCAAGTTATCTAAATAAATTTCTATATCTTTCCAGAGCTGTAAAGTCCTTTTTGACTCACTCTGTATTATAAACATACACCCACGAACAAATAGGACAACTGTTCTGTTCATAGTTACAACAACTTCATTTATAACGTTTCACCTTGAGGTCAACTACACTACTGGCCATTAAAATTGCTACACCAAGAAGAAATGCAGATGATAAACGGGTATTCATTGGACAAATATATTACACTAGAACTGACATGTAATAACATTTTCAGGCAATTTGGGTGCATAGATCCTGAGAAGTCAGTGGCCAGAACAACCACCTCTGGCCGTAATAACGGCCTTGATACGCCTGGGCATTGAGTCAAACAGTGCTTGGATGGCGTGTACAGGTACAGCTGCCCATGCAGCTTCAGCACGTTACCACAGTTCATCAAGAGTACTGACTGGTGTAATGTGACGAGCCAGATGCTCGGACACCATTGACCAGACGTTTTCAGTTGGTGACAGATCTGGAGAATGTGCTGGCCAGGGCAGTAGTCGAACATTTTCTGTATCCAGAAAGGCCCGTACAGCACCTGCAACATCCGGTCGTGCATTATCCTACTGAAATGTAGGATTTCGCAGGTATCGAATGAAGGGTAGAGCGCACGGGTCGTAACACATCTGATATGTAACGTCCACTGTTCAAAGTGTCGTCAGTGCGAACAAGAGGTGACCGAGACCTGTACCAATGGCACCCCATACCATCACGCCGGGTGATACGCCAGTATGGCGATGGCGAAAAACACGGATGCGACCATCATGATGCTGTACACAGAACCTGGATTCATCCGAAAAAATTACGTCTTGCCATTCGTGCACCCAGGTTCGTCGTTGAGTACACCATCGCAGGCGCTCCTGTCTGTGATGCAGCGTCAAGGGTAACCGCAGCCATGGTCCCCGAGCTGATAGTCCGAGCTGCTGCAAACGTCGTCAAACTGTTCGTGCAGATGGTTGTTGTCTTGCAAACGTCTCCTTCTGTTGACTCAGGATCGAGACGTGGCTGTACGATCCGTTACAGCCATGCGGATAGGATGCCTGTCATCTCGACTGCTAGCGATACGAGGCCGTTGGGATCCAGCACGGCGTTTCGTATTACCCTCCTGAACCCACCGATTCCATATTCTGCTAACAGTCATTGGATCTCGACCAACGCGAGCAGCAATGTCGCGATACGATAAAACGCAATCGCGATAGACTACAATCCGACCTTTATCAAAGTCGGAAACGTACGCGTTTCTCCTGCTTACACGAGGCATGACAACAACGTTTCACCAGGCAACGCCGGTCAACTGCTGTTTGTGTATGAGAAATCGGTTGGAAACTCTCCTCATGTCAGCACGTTGTAGGTGTCGCCACCGGCACCAACCTTGTGTGAATGCTTTGAAAAGCTAATCATTTGGATATCACAGCGTCTTCCTGTCGGTTAAATTTCGAAACCTGTAGCACGTCATCTTCGTGGTGTAGCAATTTTAATAGCCAGTAGTGTACGTTCTTGTGCAATAACAGTAATTACAAACTTATTGTCAGGAATTCTTTCCTAGTTTATTAAGTCCGAGGGTGATCTTCTGTTGCTAATAGCACATTAGATCGTTTTCCTTGTATTCTACTTTGTGTCACTATTTATTACTGCAGGTTCGAGTGCAATTCATTTATTCTGTTTACCTGAGCAGTTCCTGATGCGTTTCGACACACAGACGCAGTTCGTCGTACACCGCATTGGAGTCCGCTGTCGCCAGATCCGACTCAGTCCCAGCCTTAGCTTTGGATGCTGGGGACCGTCCTAGGCTCGCAAAGCGGCTGCCGAGGACCTTGAACTGGGCGGAAAGGTGCAGCATGACTGCGAGGTAGAAGAACTCCACGAAGAGAGTGGTGTAGCTGCAGAAGGGAGCCGTGTAGAGCTGCAGGGCGAACGTGAACCAGAAGAGGCCGAGCCCCGAAGTGGCCATCCAGGGCAGCTGGACGAACGGCATGATCCTCTTGCTGGGGGGCTCGAGGAAGGCGATGAAGATCCAGTAGCCGGCGATCGCGAACAGGTAGCCCGAGACCGCCAGCGTCACCAGCAGGGTCTTCCTCTGGGCGCGACCCACGGCGGCCGCCATCCGCTCGTCGCGCTCGAAGTACCGGCGCTGCTGGTCCACCAGGCGGTCGATGGAGCGCACCATGCGGCAGATGGCGGGCCGCCGCCTTATGAGGAACAGCCCGTTGGCGAGTCCGCCGCTCATCGGCAGGATGGTGCTCAGCGCCCCCGTCACCTGGTCGATGTCGCTCAGGTTGTAACAGGCCCCGACGACCTTCATCACTATGGCGGCTGCGCTGAAGCTGAGGCTGAACGCCGTGTAAGCGCGGTAGGCCCGGGAACTCCCCAGCGGCCACAGACCCATGTAGTACAAGAGACGAATGTTGTTCCCGAGGACGGAGCAGTTCACCTCGTCCCAAGTGAGGTCCTGCGTAACTGCACTGCCCGTATCCTTCAGTTGCCGACTCCTCCCTTTCTGCTTTTCCATCGCTGAAACCCGGCTTCTTCCAGATGCAGTCGCTGCCGTTACTACCCCAGCTCTGCGCAAGTGGTGGGACGAACGCAGACTCAACTCAGGCACTCCGGACACCTTCAGTGGATCGACGTGGTCATAGCTCCAATTATATAGGACGCCGTAACAGGGGATGCGACTTCTACTTACTTTCGATATTACCGATGCCAACCGCCTTTCGTGACGTCAAGAGCATGCCGGTTGTAGCTCATCACAGGCGAGGGGACGATTAAATAATGTAACAGGCCCGTACCTTACAATGTCACTCAGATGGGGCACTCTATCTGTCCTCTGCCAAACCGCATAGCCCAGTGCGAGGCAGGGAAATTTAAACCAGAGCTACAGAAAGGCTTGTCGTAATCACAGGAAAGACACCGGTGGAAACTTAAGTATTTTCTTAATTACAAAACAGGCTCGTTACGGACTTCTGTGAGCTCTGTGTCTCATTGCAGCGTTGTGAATGTTTGTAATTTTCGCCTCGGCTTTGTTGTGGATACGCGCCGTAGCGGACCTTGCGTAATAATAGTAACAGCTCAAAAGTCCGCCTTTGTGGCGTCGTTGTTGACGCTAAGGCGGAAATTAAGTGCAATTTGTGTGCCTGAGTGATATCGAGAACAAGGAAAAGGTGTCGAGAAGAAGAAGAACAGAAGAAGAAAATTTTGAATGACAGAATAAGAGTCTCAGAACTTCAAACGCTAAACTTCGAAATGTCCCACACCGATAACTCCCGTTCTTTCCCAGCTTCACCCTAATTATTATTTAAAAAACCCCTTCAAGTCAGATTTCAAAAAAGGGGTACAAGGAATTCAAAAAGCTTTTGATATAAATATAATCCGATTCTTTAATCCACACCAAAGGTGGTCAGGAGACAGAACTTAGAAGTAAAGATTAATTTCTATTCGTGAAAGCTCGAAGAGATAATTTGGATAAGTGGTAAATTTACGCATATTAAACAGTTATACAATACCCATAATACATTTAACATAGAGATTCTGGGTTGAAGATAGGAAACACATCGAAATGTTCGAAAGCGTTACTCATTCACTTTACATCTGAAGGAACTTGATATTGCAAATTACGTGGTTGAAGTACCCTTCTCTTTGCACTGTTTAGTTACCATTTTGCCTTCTAGGCGCTGCAGTCTGGAACCGCGAGACCGCTACGGTCGCAGGTTCGAACTCTGCCTCGGGCATGGATGTGTGTGATGTCCTTAGGTTAGTTAGGTTTAACTAGTTCTAAGTTCTAGGGGACTAATGACCTCAGAAGTTGAGTCCCATACTGCTCAGAGCCATTTGAACCATTTTTTTTGTTACCGTTTTCCTCCGTTTTCTCTTCCAATGATGTTACCATTTAGATAAAAATAATTGGTACTCGTCCATTACAACTGAAGTGTTATTTGTTTATTAACCAAATTTGCGTCATTCAATTGTTTTAGATGTCTTCACTATTTCGCAGCAAAAATAATCGTAATAACTTTTGAGTTTCGAATAGTTGAAATATAACATGATTCTTAACAGCAGTTTTACTTCAAATGCTTATAGCTAATAGTTATACTGTTAAATTTTAGTTGACAGAGCGCTCCTTAATCACGACTCGGTAGAAGTCGATAGACGTGGGAAGGCTTCGGTCCGCTGTCATTTGTCATTTGGCTGCAGCCAACACACAGACGTACACTGGCAATACCGTATGCAGTATCATTGGTGTCACTGAAGCCAGCGGTTTAGAATCGCTCTGTCCTGGCGAGAGCAAACGATGTGTAAACAGCTGTTTATTTACTGATACATCAGTTGTAAAAATGGGGATAAACCGATGAAACTACGTTATCTTTAGAGTTTTTGACATAATGGTCAATACGTACGATGGGTCGTGTTCGGCTGTAATTTTTCATACAGCAGGTGGAAAATACAAGGAAAGGAACATATCTCTATGCAAACATAACTAGAAACATCTTACGTATTTTTGTTGTACTCGTTTTACTAAGGTCTGAAGCTCCTCTTTCCGTTATTCCGTGTTTTTTTATTTAAAATGTGGGTTGTTTTGGGAATCAGCTTTATGCAAATACAATTAGTTTATGTTTATACTCCCCAGAGACGTTTCGACACCAATGTGTCATCTTCTGTGGGTTAAATTTTTATTTCTGTCCTTAACGCGCCTGTTTTGTAATAATTTAACTGCTATAGGCCTAAGAAATATAATATTTGCAATGTGCTTCGATTTGTTTGGACAATCACCTTAAAATTACATAGATAATTGAATTGTATTATTATACATCGATTTTAGTGCTCGTTTTCGTCGTTCTCATGGCTAGTTTGTAGATGAAATGCTGTAAAAAAAAAAAAAGACGAAAACGAGCATTAAATCGATGTATAACAATACAGTTCAATTAGCGATGTAATTTTAAGGCTAGTGTCCAAACAAAACGAAGCACATCGGAAATATTGTATTTCTTAGGCCTACAGCAGCTAAATTATTACAGACGTTATATTGTACGTTCCAGAAATAAAAATTTAATCCACACTGGTGTCGAAACATGTCTGGGAAAATATAAAAAAAATCTAATTGCGTTTGCATAAGGCTGATTTTCAAAACAACCCACTTTTTACATATTTTTGCTTTTGTAGTGTACGTGAGCCTAAATAATTACATTACAGTTTCTCCCATCTGGAATACCGGTAATGTTTAAGTAGTTAATATGTCTTTTAAAGGGTTTAATAAATCTAGTATTAACAGACGTAGCTTAATGTATGCTTTTAACCAGTTTTGCTCAACTTTACTCCAATAAGCAGAATGTGCTATTTGTCGTTTATAACAAGTTTTTTTTATTTATTTGAGTATTCTTACGAAAACTACAGTCTCCTGTAAACGTATTAGATAACTTGATTTTCTTATAAAAAAGATACTACAATGTGTGTGTTAAGCCCATCCAGTAATTAAAATAATTTCTCAGCTGCAGAATTTTTTTAGACCATCTCATAAAGATTACAACGTCATTTCGTCTCAGAAAATCGTAGTAGTGCCATACGCAAACGTCATGACGTTGCCATTTTACCTCACTAAACGTCAGGCTTCAGTAAAAGATGCACCTTTGCACTCTATACAATGTTCGTCATAAGAATAAGTTTAATGTAAACAAACATAAATGCGATAATTGGTGAAAAACCGCAACACACGTACACTGGTGTTCGGCTATTGGAAGCAAGCCTTAATTATGTAGTAGATATCTTATTACTAAGTTACGTTAAATTTAAGTTAAAGATATTCCAATATACTAACAGCCAGCAACGTCTTAATCACGCTTTAGCTATATAGTTTTTATTTCAAAAAACGTGTACAGTCACAGTCTCTTTATTGTTATGCTCTGGTTGTCGCTCTGTTAATAAAAAAAATGGCTCTGAGCACTATGGGACTTAACGTCTGAGATCAGCAGTCCCCTAGAACTTAGAACTAATTAAACCTAACTAACCTAAGAACACCCGAGCCGGCGGCTGTTAATACTATTACGAAACCGCTTGACGCTGCTTCCTGCTCCGTAGTGAAAAACGCGTGTGTAACACGGTTAAAAATGCCGAGAAATAGGTTGTTCTTAATGTCTTTCCCAAATATACAGAAAACATTGGCTTTGAATTTTTGAAATACAAATACACATTGGTTGTATAACGGAGTTGGTAGTGTAAGTGCAAGACTCGCCGTGTTCATCCTTTTTTGTTCGTTCAATTTGAAATACCTACGGCAAGTAGTTGTAAAATTCATCATCATTTTTTTAATAAGTAGTGTACCTCTTCTTGTTCCTGATTGGATATTCCACGCTAAATTGCTGTTTTCATTTTAGATGTTGTTGTTGTTGTTGTTGTTGTGGTCTTCAGTCCAGAGACTGGTTTGATGCAGCTCTCCATGCTACTCTATCCTATGCAAGCTCTTTCATCTCCCAGTACCTACTGCAACCTACATCCTTCTGAATCTGCTTAGTGTATTCATCTCTTGGTCTCCCTCTACTATTTTTACCCTCCACGCTGCCCTCCAATGCTAAATTTGTGATCCCTTGATGCCTCAGAACATGTCCTACCAACCGGTCCCTTCTTCTAGTCAAGTTGTGCCACAAATTTCTCTTCTCCCGTATTCTATTCAATACTTCCTCATTAGTTACGTGATATACCCATCTAATCTTCATCATTCTTCTGTAGCACCACATTTCGAAAGCTTCTATTCTCTTCCTGTCCAAACTATTTATCGTCCATGTTTCACTTCCATGCATGGCTACACTCCATACAAATACTTTCAGAATCGACTTCCTGACACTTAAATCTACACTCGATGTTAACAAATTTCTCTTCTTCAGAAACGCTTTCCTTGCCATTGCCAGTCTACATTTTATATCCTCTCTACTTCGACCATCATCAGTTATTTTGCTCCCCAGATAGCCAAACTCCTTTACTACTTTAAGCGTCTCATTTCCTAATCTAATTCCCTCAGCATCACCCGACTTAATTCGACTACATTCCATTATCGTCGTTTTGCTTTTGTTGATGTTCATCTTATACCCTCCTTTCAAGACACATGTGGAAGAATACATGGTGTAATATTTACATCACATTCATTCTTCTGATGAACATAGTACAGTAATGTAACGCTGTGAGGCAATATTAGGTAGCTGACCGTACCATTCTCGTCTACTTTGTTATTGTTCCGCACTTCCTAGTTTCCATTGTTTTTACTGAACGATACGTTATCGAAATGAGTGATGAGATAGTGCCTAGCCCATCTTGGAAGTTGCCTGGTAGGCCTATTCCTAGAAGTAGATTAGTACTACGTGGAGATGCTCGCAAAATTGTATTGCGTGTAACTGAATGCTGTGAAACGGAAAGGTGACGAAAAAGGTGGCTCCACCGCGTCCATAAATTTCCTTTAGGGCTGCTACATACACGTGACAAAGTAGGCGTAGCATTGCGAGATTTGAACAGTTTTCCGAGAACCATCCTGGCGAATCGCCGAAAACGCCTGGCGAGAAAAGCTGAATTTTAATTGCAGATATTTTGTTGGAGATGACTTTGAACGAGTCTACTGTTTCGTCCCAATTACTTTATATTGTACATTTCATTACTGCTGCATTGCTTCGTATAGGAACACTGCTGGTTGTTGTATTGTTTAGAAACGTACTCATGTTAAAGTACAGTCCGACATGCTAACGACTGCATGCAGTGTAGAACACATTTCCTTGTAAATCTTTATATGTCTTTTAACTTAGGGAAAGAACATGTGGGACCAAAGTAATGCTCGACGATAGGAAATAACGTGTGACTTGGGACACGATAGCAGAATTTTACGCAGCTAGGAGGATTGTACCGAGTCGGTACAATTCATTTCTGCAAAACAATATAGACTGGAAGTGCAACATTTGTGTCTCAGAAAAGTACTGATATCCTTGAGTTTCATGTGGAAAAAGGTCGAAAACAAAAGTAATGTTTTATTATAGGGTGCAGACATTAAACACTGGCGATTTCGTTTCGTTATGCAGATGAAGAATATTGGGGAAGCTGACAGAGAAATACTAGGTGAGTCAAGAAGGACTCTAGAACTTTTAAATGATGTAGGGAATTATTGAGATAACTTACAGAATTGGTGGATGTGTCATTCAGTAACTGACAACCTCAAGTATCACATAAAAGCAACAGGTGTCTTTTTTTCGATGTGATTACTATCTGCGATGTGTCATACATCCAATATTAGAATCAGAATTTAAAGCAAAAGTGATAGATAACATTCCATCAGAATTTTTTAAATTATTTGGGGAAATGGGAACGAAAACACTATTCACGTTGGTGTGTAGAATGTATGGTCTACTGACATACCATCTGACTTTCGGAAAAATAACGTCTACACAATTCTGAAGACTGCAAGAGCTGACAAGTGGGAGAATTATGGCACAATCAACTTAACAGCTCATGCGTCCAAGTTGCTGACAAGAATAATATACAGAATAATGCAAAATAAAATTGAGGATGTGTTAAATGGCGAAAGTTTCGTTTTAGGAAAGGTAAAGGCACGAGAGGAAATTCTGTCTTTGTGGTTGATAATGGAAGCAAGACTCAGGAAAAATCGAGGCACGTTCATAGGATTTGTCGACCTCGAAAAAGCGTTCGACAATACAAAATGGTGCAAGAAGTTCGAAAATCTGAGAAACATACGGGTAAGCTATACGGAGAGGCGGGTAATATACAATATGTACAGGAGCCAAGAGGGAGTAATAAGAATGGGTGACCGAGAACTTAGTGCTAGGATTGAAAAGGGTGTAAGACAGGGATGTAGTCTTTCGCCCCTACAGTTCAATCTGTACATCGAACAAGCAATGATGGAAATAAAAGAAAGATTCAGGAATGGAATTAAAATTCAAGGTGAAAGGATATCAGTGATGCAATTTGCTGATGACATTGCTATCCCAAATGAAAAACGAGAAGAATTACAGAATCTGCTAAACTGAATGAACAGTCTAATGAGTACAGAATATGGATAGAGAGTAAATCGAAGAAAGACGAAAGTAATGAGAATTAGCAAAAATGGGAACAGCGAGAAACGTAACATCAAGATTGATAGTCTGGAAGTAGATGAAGTTAAGGAATTCTGCTACCTAGGCAGCAAAATAACTCATTAGGGATCGAGCAAGGAGGACATCAAAAGCAGACTAGTGCTAGCAAAAAGGGCATTCCTGGCCAAGAGAAGTCTACTAGAGTCAAACATAGGCTTTATTTTGAGGAAGAAATTTGTGGGAAGAGAATCGAAGCATTTGAGATGTGGTGTGTAATGTTATGTGAGCCTCACTGGCCCTTTTTTAAACTAATTTGTGCCTGATTTTATTCTGGGAAGCTCAGCAATGTAAGCAAATACCGTAATTGTAAATTTGATTCAAAAAGTTCTGGAAGCGAAGTGAAGCGCAGCTGGACAGCAACAAACTCTTTAGCGCGCAACCCCGGCAACAATAGTAGTTGTGAATCTTTGAGTGTGGACTCTAAAAAAAGACAATTGATTCATTAAAAAAAAGAGGTCTGTTAATCTGTATCTTGTGGAAAGAGGACGTGTTGCTAGGGCGTCGCTCAGAACGTATTGTTACATGTAATGAGAATTGCTGTTTCAATGACAAAACCGAGTAAAGCACGTGTAATAGTTGCCAAACATTTATGTATACAAATTTTCTGGCAGGGAAGAATAAAAATACCTTGTTTTTGGAATAGGAGGGGAACTTCATTGTCGTCGCCGGATATCAATTGCAGAAAGTGTAAGTGTACAAAGTTCACTAAAATACAAGAAAGGAAATGCATTCTCTATAGTTGTCATTCAATACGTAACAACCTCTCATAATTTCTTAATTGCAGTAATTGGATTATGTTCTTGTATAATAGTATGGAGTTGAACTCCACTGACCAATTCTGATGCAGTAGGACGTGTAGTTTGAAGGAAGTTTGTGTGCTAAGCAATTTCCTTTTCTCACGAAAGGTAGATTGCTGTTTGATCTTATTACTTATAACAGTGGTCCCTTTGGTATGAAAATCTACGAAAACTTGGGCTCAAAGCTATCCGCAATACGGCCAAGTAACTAGCAGAGTCGTATTTTAAACCTTAAAGAACAATAACTTCCTCCACATTATAATACATCACTAACTGGTGCAGAAGCTGATGTATCAAGGAGGCAGCAACCAAAATTCAGGTACCAGTTACGACTTAAAGTAAATATCTCAATCAAAAATCAATCTCTCCTTCTCTCTCTCTCTCTCCAAACACATATATAAATATTCATTTTATTAAGATAAAAGTCATTTTATAGGTGCTACAGACAAATGTTGAAAATTAGGTGGACTGGTCGTGCGGTAGCGTTCTCGCTTCCCGCACCCGGGTTCCCGGGTTCGATTCCCGGCTGGGTCAGGGATTTTCTCTGCCTCGTGATGACTGGGTGTTGTGTGATGTCCTTAGGTTAGTTAGGTTTAAGTAGTTCTAAGTTCTAGGGGACTGATGACCATAGATGTTAAGTTACATAGTGCTCAGAGCCATTTGAACCATTTTGATAAGGTAAGGAATAAGGAGGTTCTGCACAGAATCGGAGAGCAAAGGAATATGAGGAAAACATTGACATGGAGAAGGGACAGGATGACAGGACATCAGGGAATGACTAGAGGGAGCTGCAGAGGGCAAAAGCTGTACAGGAAGGCAGAGATTGGAAGACATCCAGCAAATAATTTAGGATGTAGGTTGCAAGTGCTATTCTGAGCTGAAGAGTTTGGCACAGGAGAGGAATTCGTGGTGGGCCGCATCAAACAAGTCAGTAGACTGATGACTAAAAAAAAGGCATTCCAAAGTTGTAAAGTCCTTTTTGACTCACTGTGAATTTGATCCTGATGAGTTATCGATAGACAATAATTTAAAGCGTAGTAAATGCTGAGACAGGACAAGTGTGTTATGTGAAGAGACTATCGGGTGTGTCATAGTGTGGGTGAGGGGAGCACATCGAGAAGACTGATCACACTAAGTGTTGGATGCAGGAATGGATTTGTCGGGGAAGCACAGCTATGCTCTGGGTGAAATCGACAAAGGGCGATTTTCACAGGGAGACAAATTCGGTGAACTGTCAAAAGTAGTTCAGAGAGAATGTGTAAGGCGTCCGGATTTACAGGCCTTACACGAACTTGATCCATAGTGACAGTACGATACAATATGAGATCCTCAGAAAATACTAATTACACTCCACGAAATGGAAAAAAGAACACATTGACACCGGTGTGTCAGACCCACCATAATTGCTCCGGACACTGCGAGCGGGCTGTACAAGCAATGATCACACGCACGGTACAGCGGACACACCAGGAACCGCGGTGTTGGCCGTCGAATGGCGCTAGCTGCGCAGCATTTGTGCACCGCCGCCGTCAGTGTCAGCCAGTTTGCCGTGGCATACGGAGCTCCATCGCAGTCTTTAACACTGGTAGCATGCCGCGACAGCGTGGACGTGCACCGTATGTGCAGTTGACGGACTTTGAGCGAGGGCGTATAGTGGGCATGCGGGAGGCCGGGTGGACGTACCGCTCAACACGTGGGGCGTGAGGTCTCCACAGTACATCGATGTTGTCGCCAGTGGTCGGCGGAAGGTGCACGTGCCCGTCGACCTGGGACCGGACCGCAGCGACGCACGGATGCACGCCAAGACCGTAGGATCCTACGCAGTGCCGTAGGGGACCGCACCGCCACTTCCCAGCAAATTAGGGACACTGTTGCTCCTGGGGTATCGGCGAGGACCATTCGCAACCGTCTCCATGAAGCTGGGCTACGGTCCCGCACACCGTTAGGCCGTCTTCCGCTCACGCCCCAACATCGTGCAGCCCGCCTCCAGTGGTGTCGCGACAGGCGTGAATGGAGGGACGAATGGAGACGTGTCGTCTTCAGCGATGAGAGTCGCTTCTGCCTTGGTGCCAATGATGGTCGTATGCGTGTTTGGCGCCGTGCAGGTGAGCGCCACAATCAGGACTGCATACGACCGAGGCACACAGAGCCAACACCCGGCATCATGGTGTGGGGAGCGATCTCCTACACTGGCCGTACACCACTGGTGATCGTCGAGGGGACACTGAATAGTGCACGGTACACCCAAACCGCCATCGAACCCATCGTTCTACCATTCCTAGACCGGCAAGGGAACTTGCTGTTCCAAGAGGACAATGCACGTTCGCATGTATCCCGTGCCACCCAACGTGCTCTAGAAGGTGTAAGTCAACTACCCTGGCCAGCAAGATCTCCGGATCCGTCCCCCATTGAGCATGTTTGGGACTGGATGAAGCGTCGTCTCACGCGGTCTGCACGTCCAGCACGAACGCTGGTCCAACTGAGGCGCCAGGTGGAAATGGCATGGCAAGCCGTTCCACAGGACTACAGCCAGCATCTCTACGATCGTCTCCATGGGAGAATAGCAGCCTGCATTGCTGCGAAAGGTGGATATACACTGTACTAGTGCCGACATTGTGCATGCTCTGTTGCCTGTGTCTATGTGCCTGTGGTTCTGTCAGTGTGATCATGTGATGTATCTGACCCCAGGAATGTGTCAATAAAGTTTCCCCTTCTTGGGACAATGAATTCACGGTGTTCTTATTTCAATTTCCAGGAGTGTACATTATATCAACAAGAGGCAGTTGCAGTTAATCTCATGTACCAAAAACTAACAAAACTATCTCTACCAATATGGACAATTGCATGGAATAAACAAATTAAAGCGAAACGCATTTTGGAGACCAACCGAGCAGGTGGTTAATGATATCGTAAGACTCCCATTTAGCAAGAGAACGGCGAGCTTCAGCGCAGAAATGGATAAGGTCAGAACAATACATTATTCCTTTTAATACAAATAAGGCTGGGACTGAGGGTAAGTGGCTGCACGCCATTAACAGGGTTAGGCTGCGACCCAGCAAGAAAAATAAAAATGTTTATTCACCTCTGTTGAGATGGTGATTGTCTGGAGCCATACTTGGCGACGCAGACGCGGCGTGGTGAGGAATCCCCATTACATAAAAGCATTCTGAGACATGAAGGCTCTATCACTTTCTCTCGTCTCACAGTGGACCGCACAAGTGTGTGAAAACAAGTGAGTGCGTTAAGTGCTTTACTTTGTGCGAAGTGAGGACGATACACTACATGTATCGTGGCTACAGATAGCAAAGCGGTAGTTAATTATTCCTGTGGGATTTTCTGTGGGCAAAGAAATTTTGCACATCTCTCCAACCCACAGCGAGTGCGCAATAGCCATTATTTCGACGAGGGAAAGATTAACGTTCTATGGAACACAGGAAAGTTGCGAGTGAGTGCATTCAGTCAAAGCCAGAGTAGGGAATTAGCGTTTCAGATCCAGCACAGAGACAACACCATTGCAGATGCCTCTTGGTAAAGTACCATCGCGCGTTAGGTCACAGTAAATGTTGAGTATAGATTTTGCTCACTCAAATTTGCGTACACTTTGACCTTAAAAAATGAGAAGCTAGGATACTAACCTACCCTCACATTGAGTACATGAGAGTTTTCTTCATTGGTTCAAATAGTAAATTTATTATCCACCAACTCAGTGCATTGACCAGTTACAAAAACATAGACTTAAATGAGCTAATGAGGATTTTAATAATCATTCTTTCCTGGGACAAAAAATTTTTCTTGTGTAGAGAAAACGATTTTAATAATCGTCATTTCAATATTTACAAGACTTAAATATTTTGTTATTGAGTGTCAAAAGTAATTGAACATGATTGTTGTTTATCAATTGACCCTTGAAAGCAACAGTTGATAAATTATATATAGAAAAAAAAGGGAATAGCTGTGTTGTCTTTCTAGAATAGACCCCAAACTTACACTTTTATTAATTCATACATTCTAGGTACATGACAGCAGCATCTCTAATGATTTTTGTTACGATCCACACCTGATATCAGCTGCCTTACATGGTCAGGGTCATATTTATTTAGAATGTCTGTTTGACATCCTGGGCTTGAGAAGAAAGTTCAGATGTTTTGTGCATTTGCGCACCAAGTGGTAAGCTAAGTTTGCACACATTAGTACACTCACCGTGCAGATACAAAGGTCGGACGTATGACAAAATGGTGCTCATTGCAGTGCAAAAAGTAAATCCAAATCTCCCACCTATTACAGTTATGGTTATGGATAATGTACCTTGCAATAACAGGCAGACTGAAAGAATGCCTACGAAATTTGGCACTGAAGTGCAAATGCTTGATTGGCTGCAACGCAGAAATGTCCCTTGCAATGGGAGCATGAGGAAGGCTGAGCTGTACTCAAAAAGTACGTGTATCGTGTACACAACATATAAAAGGCCGCTGCATTGGTGGAGAGAGCGGAATAGCCGAAGGCCTTCACTTAACAACCGAGGGCAGTATTTACTTCAGACATTAGTCGAATCCATGCCACGTCATGTTGCAGCACTGCTGCATGCTCGCTGGGACCCAACACGATATTAGGCAGGTGTACCAGTTTCTTTGGCTCTTCTGTGTGTATTCTCCCCATGCGTCAAATATGGGTTTATATTATCTTGCTTTCAGCGGAATAAGCTGCAAATATACACATATTGCGCTGCTACGGTCGCAGGTTCGAATCCTGCCTCGGACATGGATATGTGTGATGTCCGTATGTTGGGTAGGTTTAAGTAGTTCTAAGTATAGGGGACTGATGACCTCAGATGTTACGTCCCATAGTACTCAGAGCATTTGAACCATTTTTTGAACGTATTTCTTCATGAATAAGTTGCAGCTTATATCATTAGATTAGTATGATTCTTCTGTTTTACACGTATTTCACGATAATTCGTGTGTCTCCGTAATTTATAAGGCATGAAACGCAAATATATAATAATTATTTCGTTAATTAGTCAGAAATAATTAAGAGGAAACAGTATGTTTAAGACCTCCGTAAACATTTTGTCTAAAGTAAGTGTTGTTGTTGTGGTCTTCAGTCCTGAGACTGGTTTGATGCAGCTCTCCATGCTAATCTATCCTGTGCAAGCTCCTTCATCTCCCAGTACCTACTGCAACCTACATCCTTCTGAATCTGCTTAGTGTATTCATCTCTTGGTCTCCCTCTACGGTTTTTACCCTCCACGCTGCCCTCCAATGCTAAATTTGTGATCCCTTGATGCCTCAGGTCATGTCCTACCAACCGATCCCTTCTTCTAGTCAAGTTGTGCCACAAACTTCTCTTCTCCCCAATCCTATTCAATACCTCCTCATTAATTACGTGATCTACCCACCTAATCTTCAACATTCTTCTGTAGCACCACATTTCGAAAGCTTCTATTCTCTTCTTGTCCAAACTATTTATTGTCCATGTTTCACTTCTATACATGGCTACACTCCATACAAATACTTCCAGAGACGACTTCCTGACACTTAAATCTATACTCGATGTTAACAAATTTTTCTTCTTCACAAACGCTTTCCTTGCCATTGCCAGCCTACATTTTATATCCCGTCTACTTCGACCATCATCAGTTATTTTGCTACCCAAATAGCAAAACTCCTTTATTACTTTAAGTGTATCATTTCCGAATCTAATTCCCTCAGTATCACCCGACTTAATTCGACTACATTCCATTATCCTCGTTTTGCTTTTGTTGATGTTCATCTTATACCCTCCTTTCAGGACACTGGCCATTCCGTTCAACTGCTCTTCCAAGTCCTTTGCTGTCTCTGACAGAATTACAATGTCATCGGCGAACCTCAAAGTTTTTATTTCTTCTCCCTGGATTTTAATACCTACTCCAAATTTTTCTTTTGTTTCCTTTACTGTTTGCTCAATATACAGATTGAATAACATCGGGGAGAGGCTACAACCCTGTCTCACTCCCTTCCCAACCACTGCTTCCCTTTCATGCCCCTCGACTATTATAACTGCCATCTGGTTTCTGTACAAATTGTAAATAACCTTTCGCTCCCAATATTTTACCGCTGCCACCTTCAGAATTTGAAAAAGAGTATTCCAGTCAACATTGTCAAAAGCTTTCTCTAAGTCTACAAATGCTAGAAACGTAGGTTTGCCTTTCCTTAATCTTTCTTCTAAGATAAGTCGTAAGGTCAGTATTGCCTCACGTGTTCCAACATTTCTACGGAATCCAAACTGGTCTTCCCCGAGGTCGGCTTCTACCAGTTTTTCCATTCGTCTGTAAATAATTCGCGTTAGTACTTTGCAGCTGTGACTAATTAAACTGATAGTTCGGTAATTTTCACATCTGTCAACACCTGCTTTCTTTGGGATTGGAATTATTATATTCTTCTTGAAGTCTGAGGGTATTTCTCCTGTCTCATACATCTTGCACACCAGATGGTAGAGTTTTGTCAGGACTGGCTCTCCCAAGGCTGTCAGTAGTTCTAATGGAATGTTGTCTACTCCCGGGGCCTTGTTTCGACTCAGGTCTTTCAGTGCTCTGTCAAACTCTTCACGCAGTATCGTATGTCCCATTTCATCTTCATCTACATCCTCATACATTTCCATAATATTGTCCTCAAGTACATCGCCATTGTATAGACCCTCTTTATACTCCTTCCACCTTTCTGCTTTCCCCTCTTTGCTATATTTGCTAAATACGAGTGTTGGAACCTAAATAGTGGTGACTGTTTATTCACAACCGATACAAAAGAGTTGCATGTTTGCACCTGTTACTGTCCTTCAGAGTAGTCACCAGCGTTGTGTAGGAGCCGTTGCCAGCGATGTGGAAGACGTAGTATACCGTTAGGAGAGCCGGTTCTGTTGATGGTGGGAATGGAGCGGTCTCTGGAACAGTTCTGAAGCGAATGCCACGAAGTGGTTCCTTCATCTTCGGAATCAAATCAGTGTCACAAGGACTTAAGCGCGGGGAGTATGGTGAATGGTACAGTACTTCCCAGTCCCAACGACGAAACAGAGCAGCCACAGCTTGCGCTGTATACGCCCGCGCATTGTCGTGCAAAATGACTGGTGTGTTGCGCAGAAAGTGTCGCCGCTTCTTTCGCAAAGCTGGTCGCAGGTGATGCTCCAAAAACGAACAGTAATACTGTGCTTTGATGGTCTGCCGTAGAGGAACGTAATGCGTTAGGGTGACACGATCACAGTCGTACACGAGAATCACCATAACTTTCACCATACTGGGCGACCCATAATGACACCATTCGTTGGATCGGCGTTTCAGGTTTGGCTCGTACAATGTATGCGGCTCATGCCTCATCCAGTGTTACGATACGTCGTAAGAAAGCCTCTCTTTTGCGCCCATAGTGTTCCAAGTGCGTCTGAGCAGCGTCGTAACGCACCCATTTCTGCATTTCCGTCAAGTCACGCCGAACCCTTCGTGATGCAATTTTTCTCATGCCCAGGCATTCCTTCAGGATGCGAAACACTGTCCTATGCGTTAATCCGTTTTCGTGGGCGAGCTCACGAATAGTATGGCTTCGATCACTGTCCGCTAACGCGGCAACAGCATGCACTTCTTCTTCAGAGATGCTAGGACGACCTGCCTTATACATGCCTGCCACAGTTTGCCAACCTTCATTGAAAACTTTTACCCAACGTGTTCTTGTTCTGTACGCCAACGTCGATTTCCCGCACGCCTCTTGAAGACCCTGATGACACTGTCGTGCTGTACGACCTCCGGCACATTCAATCCTGATCCAATTCCGTTGTTCCTGTTTCGAAAACATAGTGACACCGTTACGTTAGACCGCTCGCTCACAAGAGGCTGTGTTTCCCTCGACTGTGCGCCCGCCGGTGACGTGGGACGGGCGAGTCCATTTGCTCGGAGCTAAGGAAGGTATGTCAACAACGTGGGCTATAAGCGACAATAGTAGATTGATAATGTTTTCACACCAGTGTTGCCACTGTTTAAGTTCCAACCTACGTATTTGACCGTGTACAATGCTGTTCGACATGTTTGTCAAGCTTAGACCGTGTTTGACGTGTCTGCAAGAAATTTTATTTGACGAAATGTTTGACAAGATGGCGATCGTTGTTTGTGTCGTCTCTCCGCACAAGTCTAGTGAAAACTGTTTTATTACAATTTATCTCATTGCATCGTGAGTTTTTTCAAAGCTACTGAAAGTACGATCAAGTACAAAAACAAAATAGCACTGACAGTTATCAAAATGGTAGAGGAATCACATCTCTCCCAGCCAGGCATTACGCATGGAGGGGCTATGAACGAAATCTGTATTTTTCATATAGAGTAACATACAAGCGGGAGTGGAATGAAATAAACAAAATTGAAGCTCTCCGATTCTTCCACGGACGATGTGGGTTATGTGTTTCTACGTTGTGGTGTTTTAATGAGGATTGGAGGATCGAGTGGAAGAGAATACTTGTATTCTTTTTCAATGTGAGGTCTAAGCAACTCTAAATAAGTTATTCTACATCTTCGTCTACATAGATACTCGACAGGCTATTGCACGGTGCTTGGCGGAGGGTACCATTTACCAACACTAGTCATTTCCTTTCCTATTCCACTGGCAAATAGAGCGAGGGAAAATGACTATCTATATACCTGCACATGAGTCCTAATTTGTCGTATCTTATCGTCGTGTTCCTTACGCGCAGTGCATATTGACGAAAGTAGAATCGTTCAGCAGTCATCTTCAAATGCCGATTCTCTAAGTTTTCTCAACAGCGTTTCTCGAAAAGAACGTCGCCTTTCCTCCAGGACTCCCATTTGAGTTCCCGAAGCACGTCCGTAACACTTATGCGTTGTTCGAACCTACTGGTAACAACTCCAGCAGCCCCTTCTGAATTGCCTCGATGTCTTCCTTCAATCCGAGCTGGTACGGATCCCAAACACTCGAACAGTACTCAAGAGTAGGTCGCACCAGCGTCCTATATGAGGTCTCTTTCACAGGTGAACCACTTTTTCCTAAAATTCGCCTTTCCTACCACAGTTCTTGCATGCTCGTTCCATCAAATAGCTCTCTGTACCTTTATGCCCAGATAGTATTTAATCTACTTGACCGTGTCAAGCTGGACACTAGTAGTACTGTATCGGAACATTACAGGTTTAATCTTCCTACTCATCGGCATTAACTTACATTTCTCCGCATTTTGGGCTAGCTGCAATTCATCACGCCAGCCAGAAATGTTTCATTGTCCATCAGCAGAAATTACAATGAAATTAATATCCTTAGCTCGATGCAGGCGGTGATGTAAGTCAAAGGGGACACTTGAAAATGTGTGTTCCGACTGGGACTCGAACCCGGGATCTCCTGCTTACATGGCCGACGCTCTATCCATCTGAGCCACCGAGGGCACAGAGGATAGTGCGACTGCAGGGACTTATCTCTGGCACGCCTCCCGTGAGACCCACATTCCCAACTTATTGTCCCGCACTATATTCATAGTGCCCCTGTCCATCATACTCTTTACTCGCGGTTTTACTGCCGATTCCCGTAAGAGTTCGGGACTATTTGTGCATCCGCACAGAAGAAGATGGCCAAATGGCAGGTGAGAAAATGGTATCTGTTCTTTCGGGCATGTCCGAATTAACAGATACCATCTTCATATATACATCACCAGAAAGTTGATGTAACCATCAGGTTCTGAGTGTTACATTCCCTGTTACAGGCTTTCGTGTGTATATTTCCCTCTCATTTTAAACCATTCCCTGGACCAGCGTCTTGTTTGCTTCTTCATTAAACACAGTGTCAGAGTCGATGTTAGAAGTGCTGTATCCCCATTTATAACGATTCCCACCAGTGCCAAAATACGGCACACACGTAAAGCGTCTCCTTCAAACGTATGGTAAAAAGGACCAGATTTCTTGGTGCGTCCACGGGCTTGTTTGAACATCCGTGGCTAGATACTAGCAAACTTGACAGACAAGTTTGCTCTTTTAGGAGGACGTTAACAAGTTTGAAAAAATTTCATTGTCCATTTGAAGAAAGTTTAAGTAATCATCGGCTTCTGAGAGTAATATTTCGCTTAGGAGATTTTCATGGACAAATCGCTTATTTTAAGCCATTCCCTGGACCAAAGTCTTACTTCCTTTTTCTTCAGAGTTAATGCCAGGACTGCTTTGTCTGCATCTGTAGCCGTTCTCACTACTGTCAAAATACTCACGAACACGAACCACCGTCTGCTTCCAAGTGAGGTTAAACTTGCAAACATAGTTTGAACGTATTAAGGCTTGCTTGGTAAATGCGTGGCAACGAGGTCAGCACATTAAATTCCGGAGCATTGTACACAAAATTTTTCTACGCTTATCTTTTATTTATTGGGCATGGTCTCCTTCAAAATACTCTCCTCCACATGTGATACACCACTCCCAACGCCGTTTCCATTTCCGGAAGCAGTCTTGGCACGCCTTTTGCTGGATCGCGAGAAGCGACGTCTGCGAATTTCCTCTTATCTCGTCTACCATTCCAAATCTCCGTCCTTTCAACGGAGTTTTCAACTTTGGAAACAGAAAAAAAAGTCCCCAGGGGTCAGGTCTGCAGAATACGGAGTATGAGGCAGCACAGTGATTGTGTTTTTTGTGCACGCACCAACAGGGATGAACGTCCGGGTGCCTTACAGTGATGTAAGAGCCATGAATTGTCTCACCACATTGAAACACGTACGTCTGAAATAAGATAGCTGTCAGTACCCTGCAGCGCATCTGTTAGAATGTGAATAGCATGGGAACGTGTATTTTATCTTCCGCTTATGCACTTTGGGTGAAGTATATATCAAATGGTTGAAATGGCTCTGAGCACTATGGGACTTAACTTCTGAGGTCATCAGTCCGCTAGAACTCAGAACTACTTAAACCTAAATAACCTAAGGACATCACACACATCCATGCCCGAGGCAGGATTCAAACCTGCGACCGTAGCGGTCGCGCGGTTCCAGACTGTAGCGCCTAGAACCGCTCGGCCACCCCGGCCGGCAAGTATATATCCGCACACATCAGATACAACACGTCTTTACACTTGAGAGTTCTCCACGCAGCTCTCTATCTAGAATTGCTCTAACACATTACCCATAACACCTTGACCCAGCGATCGCTGTTGAGCAGCAACGCTACTATACAATCGATACTACATTTGACCATTTCTGGTTCAATATAAAATTTTCTTACAACATTTTGTCCCCTGTGTGTACCTTTCAACATTGCGGGCCGTTTCCTTCTCACATTTTGTCGCATGCGTCTTAACACAAAAATGGTTCAAATGGCTCTGAGCACTATGGGACTTAACTTCTGTGGTCATCAGTCCCCTAGAACTACTTAAACCTAACTAATCTAAGGACATCACACACATCCATCCCCCAAGGCAGGATTCGAACCTGCGACCGTAGCAGTCGCGCGGTTCCGGACTGAGCGCCTTAACCGCGAGACCACCGCGGCCGGCCGTCTTAACACATCCCGATAGTTGGATTGGGTTGTTTTGGGGGAAGAGACCAAACAGCGAGGTCATCGGTCTCATCGGATTAGGGAAGGACGCGGAAGGAAGTCGGCCGTGCCCTTTCAAAGGAACCATCCCGGCATTTGCCTATAGCGATTTAGGGAAATCACGGAAAACCTAAATCAGGATGGCTGCACGCGGGATTGAACCGTCGTCCTCCCGAATGCGAGTGCAGTGTGCTAACCACTGCGCCACTTCGCTCGGTGCATCCCGATAGTACCATCGATTAATAGTTTGTCCTTATGTCACTAATGCATGATGAACTAACACTTCAAAGTAGGCCTTTGACCTGACCTGACGAACAGTTTTGGTCCAGGAGAGTCTATCCCGAACCACTGTGAAGGCTGAACCTTGGTCTCAACTTCTTCCTGAATCATTTGGCGTGTCTCTGTCAAGGTTCTCTTGAGTTTCACGCAAAATTTAGTGTAGAGGCGTTGCTCCTCTAATTCCTCCATCTCGAAATTCGCAAACTGTTTGACGCAACGTTCTACTCTATACAGCACTGAACAATAGCTAGCAGACATACAATGAAACTTCTGGCAGTTACACACTAAACACGGTTGTGTGCAGGGGTACCAACCGCATCTCGATCCAACATACCAGTGGCACGAAATTACGAATGTTCCGGTATTTTTAGTTCGGACCTCGTAAATAAAAACGATTTTGTTAGACACGTTTGATCCTTTACGGGGGCCTCTACGACGCATGTGACTCCCTGCTTTCTCACCGCTTGCAGCGCTAGTGTCGCTCCAGCTGTCAAACAGTGACGATTTCGCACTAGAGAGTGACGTGTCAGATTGTCGTTATTTGTTATTCATTTCATTAATAGTAAAAAGTAACCCAACGCCTTGAAATATAAGGTAGGTCGGATGCTTTTGAATCTAACTGCAAATACTTCTCATTATTACAGTCTTATTGGTAAACAGTTGTTAAAAGCTTTTATAAATAACATAAAGAACATAACATATAAAATTTCTCTAAGGTTAAGGCGAACTGAATGCTTAACAATGGTCAAACTGGTTCTATATAATTTGTTTCTCCTTAACTGACGAGAATATAATTTATATAACGGAAACGTGAAAGAAAAATAAAAAAGTAATACAATTAGTATGGTGAAAATAAAGTGCAATATGTAGAGGGAAATGTTATACTATATTTTGATGTTTAATATAGTCTAAGTAGTTTGTTGGTTGATAACAGCCAATTCCTACCTATTTCAAGTGAGATGGTCTCGGTAGAACCTCTTACTATTCTCATCTGAAATGATTTGTTCTTATGCATGTTTATTGTGTAGCTGTGTGTTGCTATATTACTTGCAGTGTTGCATGTCAGGACACTACATGATATTCAGCAGCTGTCTGTTTGTCCTATTGTTGTAGTTGTGGTATATTCTATGAGATATCTTAGCTACATACACATGGTATTGTGCACATCCAATACTGATTGAGCATTTGGTAGATGGAATACATGAATTTTAGCTTTAGTTGAGAAATACACTTATGGTTGTAAACTTGTTCGTGGAAGTGTAATGTAGTTCATTTCTACTTGAGTGCATTATTCCTTAAATAACTTAATATATTACGCTTATAGTTATATACATATTTTATACACAAAATACATTTTATATACATAAAATTCATTGATTGTTGTTTTACTTATAAAAGAGAAAGTGCTTCTGTCTACTCATAATAAGTCGAATAATACACATTACCTTGGTTCCCAGAACACCTGAAGATAGACGTTGACTGTGGATGTTGTATCACAGACACAGTCCCTTTGACTGTTCAGAGACGTCCCTAAACCCACCCAAAGATGTAAACAACCATGCATAATCAGCGCCTATTAGACGGAGGGGGTCCGACAGCAGATCGTTTCCAGTTATTCCACCAGGAAGGAGGTACACGGCCCGTGTTGTCTGTAGTTGAACCGTATATAGACGGTGAATACTGCGGTTCGATCACGTCCGCATTGTTACTTTGTGCCAGGAAGGGCTCTCAACAATGGAAGTGTCCAGGAGTCTCAGAGTGAACGAAAGCGATATTTTTCGGACTTGGAGGTGATACAGAGAAACAGGAACTATCGATGACATGCCTCGCTCGGGCCGCCCGAGTGCTACTACTGCAGTGGATGACAGCTACCTACGGATTATGGCTCGGAGGAACCCTGACAACAACGCCACCATGTTGAATAAGCTTTTCGTGCAGCCACAGGACGTCGTGCTACGAATCAATCTGTGCGTAATAGGCTGCGTGATGGACCACTTCACTCCCAATGTCCGTGGCGAGGTCCATCTTTGCAACCACGACACCATGAAGTGCGGTACAGATGGGCCCGACAACATGCCGAATGGACTACCCAGGATTGGCATCACGTTCTTTCCACCGATGAGTGTCGCATATGCCTTAAACCAGAAACTCGTCGGAGACGTGATTGGAAGCAACCCGGTCAGGTTGAACGCGTTAGACACACTGTCCAGCGAGTGCAGCAAGGTGGAGGTTCCCTGATGTTTTGGGGTGGCATTATGTGGGGCCGACGCACCCCGCTGGTGGTAATGGCTGTAAGATACGTGAATGCCATCCTCCGACCGATAGTGCAACTATATCGGCAGCACATTGACGAGGCATTCGTCTTCATGGACGACAATTCGCGCCCCCTTCGAGCACATCTTGTGCATAACTTCCTTCAGAATAATGACTTGCTCGACTAGAGTGACCAGCATGTTCTCCAGACATGAACCCTATCAAATATGCGTGAGATAGATTGAAAAGGGGTGTTTATGGACGACGTGACCCACCAACCCCTCTGGGGGATCTACGCCGAATCGGTGTTAAGGAGTGGGACAATCTGGACCAACAGGGCCTTGATGAACTTGTGGGTAGTATGCCACGACGAATACAGGCATGCAACAATACAAAGGGACGTGCTACTGTGTGTTAGAGGTACCGGCGTGTACAGCAATTTGGACCACCAACTCTGAATATCTCGCTGTATGGTGGTACAGCATGCAATGTGTGGTTTTCATTAGCAGTAAAAAGGGCGTAAATGATGATTATGTTTATGTCTATTCCAATTTTCTGTACAGGTTCCGGAACTCTCGGAACCGAGGTGATGCTTGTGTGTGGAATCCATTAAATAATATGCAATTCGTCGTTCGGGAGTAGGAGTTGCGGATTTGTTGCGAACCGCCATACGGACAATCGTAGATCTCCGGAACCTTGCTTTCGGCCACCAGTATGACTTGCAGTTTAGGCTGCGTGACGTAACTGCAGCAGTCTGTGGTCCGGTTTTGCAGGTACTCCGAATAGCGTGCGATTCCTGTCCTGCACGCCGCCCGCACTATCCTATTGACGGCTCGGCTTCTTTCACACGTGTTTCGACATCGCGCAGCCGTCCGTAATTACTGCTGCGGCTGGCGCCAAGGTCGCACCGGGCGCTGGGAGAGAGTGCGGAAGCGGTTGTTGTCCGTGTCCCGTGGGCGGCCGTTCTCGCAACTTCCACAATAGCAGCCGTGGTCTGTCCGACCGCGGGAGAGCTGCAATTATCGACACACGCAAAGTCCCGCGGGAAGGTCACGCCGCCTCTCCGTGCGTGTCACGACCGCGGCGACAAACGACGTCAGTTTTGGAAGAGCAGGCAACGGTGCAGCGAGATAAGTCAGCCCACAGTAACTGTCTCTGCGGCAATGATCCGTACCCAAAGACTGGAAAGTTGCACAGGTCACACCAATATTCTACAAAGGCAATGGGAGCAATACAGTAAATTACAGGCCCATATCATTAACGTAGGAATTTTGAAGAGAGTTTGAGAGAGATCATTAGGGAACGATTGAAAAGAACAGGGGAAAGAAATCAAGTAGGCAAAAAGATGAGGGCTAGTAAAAATACTTGGGCAGCAGGAGAGATACTGAATTTAATTGACGAAAGGACAAAATACAAAAATGCATTAAATGAAGCAAGCGAAAAGGAATACAAACGTCTCAAAAATGACATCGACAGGAACTGCGAAATGGCTACGCAGGTATGGCTAGAGAACAAATGTAACAATGTAGAAGCATATATCACTGGTGGTACGATACATACTGCCTACGGAAAATTAAATAGATCTCTGGAGAAAAGAGAACCATCTGTATGAATACCAAAAGCTCAGATGGAAAACCAGTGCTAAGCAAAGAAGGGAAAGTAGAAAGGTGGAAGGAGTATACAGGGAGTCGATACAAGGGCGATGCACTTGTTGGCAATACTATGGAAACGGAAGAGGACGTAGAAGAAGATGAAATGGGAGATATGATACTGCGTGAAGAGTTTGACAGAGCACTGGAAGACCTAACTCGAAACAAGGCCCCGGGAGTAGACAACATTCCATTAGAACTAATTATAGCCTTGGGAGAGCCAGTCCTGACAAAACTCTACCATCTGGTGAACAAGGTGTATGAGACAGGAGAAACACCGTCAGATTTCGAGAAGAATATAATAATTTCAATCCCAAAGGCGTGAAAATTACCAAACTATCGGTTTAATATGTCACGGTTGCAAAATACTAACAGGAATTCTTTACAGACGAATGGAAAAACTGGTAGAAGCCGACTTCGGGTAAAATCAGTTTGGATTCCGTAGAAACCTTGGAACACGCGAGGCAGTACTGACCCAACGACTTATCTTGGGAAGGAATGGAAAACCTACGTTTGTAGCATTTATAGACTCAGAGAAAGCTTTTTGAAAATGTTGACTGGAATAGTCTCTTTCAAATTCTGACGATGGCAGGAGTAAAATACAGGGAGCGAAAGGCTATTTACAGCTTGCACAAAAACATGACGGCAGTTATAAGTGTCGAGGGCCACGGAAGGGAAGCAGTGGCTGAGAAGGGAGTGAGACAGGGTTGTGGCCTATCGCCAATGTTATTCAATCTATAAACTGAGAGAGCTGTAAAGGAAGCAAAAGATAAATTTGGAGTAGGAATTAAAATCCATACAGGAAAATAAAAACTTGGAGGTTTGCCGACGACATTGTAATCCTGCCAGAGACAGAAAAGGACCTAGAAGAGCAACTGAAAGGAATAGACAGTGTCTTGAAAGGATGACATGAGATGGACATCAACAAAAGCAAGAGGAGGCTAATGGAATGTAGTCGAATTAAATAATGTGATGCTGAGGGAATTAGATTAGGAAATGAAATAATTAACGTAGTAGACGAGTTTTGCTATTTGAGGAGGAAAATAACTGATGATGGTCGAAGTAGACAGGATATAAAATGTACACTGGCGATGGCAAGGAGAGCGTTTCTCGAGAAGAGAAGTTTGTTAACGTCGAGTGTATATTTAAGTGCCAGGAAGTCTCTTGAAGGTACTTGTATGGAGTATAGCCATGAAAGGAAGTGAAACATGGATGATAAATAGTTTAGACAAGAGGAGCTTTCGAAATGTGGTGCTGCAGAAGGATGATGTCCCTAGCGGTTTGGACTGGATGATGATAAGTCAGTCAGTCATTCAGGACATTTCCTGTTGTGTATGTTACTGTGAAAGTAAGATGATTGGTAAATCCTAGAATTTACATGTAAAACCTAAAACTTACCATCGCGGTTTGGTAACAGTCCAAAATTTCTGAGTCTGTGCACAGATTTTGAACTTTTACCAAAACACATAGGTAAATCTTAAGACTTACTCAGGCGAACTGGTGAAAATTGGATCGAAGACTCCCACCTCCGCCATGCAGGTTTAGAAATGTTTCTCTGTTGGCTGATTTTTTGCTTACAGTTCACTCACCGCTGCGTAGCTTCAACCTATCTCAAGTACCGTGTGTACGTGTATGGTCATTTTAGTGGTTTTGTTTCTTCTGGAGCTTTGCATCACAATGAGTGATGTTATGTGTATCAGACCTAAGGAACTTTTAAGTGCATCAATGAATAAGAAGTAGGACAACATTTTTAATGTTTCTACTGAGCATTCTGTTCAGTGAAGCGAAAAATGTAAAGACCTCTTCCAATAAAAAAAACCTGTTCACTAAAGACTTTTGAAGCGCTATGACGTTCTCAACATCGGAGGTGAAGGGACCTGTGTCTGCTGGAGAAGAAGGAATTCCCTATTACGTTTGTTTTGATGAACTATTTAATGAAATACAGGAGACCCATATTGCTACGTTTACATCTACATCCACGTGATTGCTCTGCAATTCACAATAAAGTGCCTGTCAGAGGATTCAATGAACCACCTTCAAGCTCTCTCTCTATAGTTCCACTCTCGAACGAAGCGCGGGAAAAACGAGCACTTAAATTTTTCTGTGCGAGCCATAATTTCTCTTATTTTATCGTGATGATCGTTTCTCTCTGTGTGGATGGGTGCCAATAGAATCTTTTCGCAATCGGAGCAGAAATCTGGTGATTGAAATTTCATGAGAAGATCCCGCCGCATTGAAAAACGTCTTTGTTTTAATGATTGCCACTAAAATTCACGTAGCATGTCTGTGACAATATCTTCCTTATTTCGCTATAGTACAAAACGAGCTGCCCTTCTTTGAACTTTTTCGATGTCATCCGTCAGTCCCACCTGATGCGGATCCCACACCGCACAGCAATACTCCAGAATAGAGCGGACAAGCATGGTGTAGTACACCTGTTGTACCTTCAAAGTGCTTTGGCAATGAAACGCAGTCTTTGGTTTGCTCTACCTACAACATTATCTATCTGATCGCTCCAATTTAGGTTATTTGTAATTGTAGTCAAAATGGTTCAAATGGCTCTGAGCACTATGGGACTTAACATCTGAGGTCATCAGTCCCCTAGAACTTAGAACTACTTAAACCTAACTAACCTAAGGACATCACACACATCCATGCCCGAGGCAGGATTCGAACCTGCGACCGTAGCAGTCCCGCGGTTCCGGACTGAGCGCCTAGAATCGCTAGACCACCGCGGCCGGCTGTAATTGTAGTCCCTAAGTATTTAGTTGGCTTAACAGGCTTCAGGCTTGTGTGACTTATCGTGTAACTGAAATTTAGCGGATTACTTTTAGTGCTCACATGACTAACTTCTCTCTGATCTGTATTCAGGATCAATTGCCACTTTTCGCACGATACAAATGTTTTATCTAAATCAAAGAACCTTCAACATTGCAGCGCGTCAGCAGTCGTTGGTTAATATATTAAAGATCAAGAAACCGCCTCGACTGCGAAAAAAGCACCTAGTGTTTACCGAGGTTTCGATGTAGATAACTACACCTTCTTCAGAACAATAAAACCCACAAGTGCCTAAAAACACCTTTGTCAATTATTAAAAGAACACCATGGCTATAAATTTATAAACGAAAAAAGGGAAACACAAACAGTACATATGTACAAGGTCTAAAACCGTTACTTAAGTTAATGGTGTAACCTCCACCTCACACCGGCTTAGGTTCGATGGGCCACGACCCTTCATACCCGTAAGTTAAGTAACAGTTTTAGACCTTGTACAGTCATGCTCAAAAGTATCCGAACTACCTGAATTGCATTTCGCCTGATTCACATACAACCCACATAACGCAACTGTCTAGCAGGTCCTCTAATCGCTCCTTGGTACAGTCGTTTGACTATTGAAAATGGTTCCAACAAGTCACTACCAGAAAACAATACTCTGTATCGCAATAACTCGAGATGTAAAGTAATACTACGATACTAATAATATCAGGGAACACCTTATCACAGGTAAGACTGTCCTTAAGGATTGTAAGCTCACATTTATTACAGTAAATGACATACCTGAAATGTTACCACTCTCATTATTACGTCAGATAGGTAATGCACGTAGTAAGTTCGTCGTATTCATGATTTCCTCTTCAAAGTAACATACCGTACTTATTATTTAACACAAAATGACATTAAAAATTTAAGTTATTCACGAGCAGCTAGTTGAGAATATGTATGAACTTCATATGGCACAACGAACCGTCTCGTTCCGCATATGGCTTTAAACCCAGGTCATGCAGACTAAACAAAGATTTCGTGACTGACGGAAACTAACAGTCATTCCTGATTAGGCATACAGAGAGTGATATACCTCGATTTTAGACAGTATCAATTAGCCACTTTAAATTACATTAAGCAAACATTTTTAGCGGACACGAGTTCCTACCCAGCTCCTATTGTCCCTGTTAACGAACTACGAGAGATGTTAAATATTGCTTCTTAACAAGTAACTTATTTGAAATACCGTTGGGTAAAGCTTTGTGTTGGACCAGGGATTCGAACCCAGAACCTAATCGGATAGATATCGAAGCACAATCAACTGTGACATATCGCATTTTCTCGGCAGTAGCTAGATGTTTTAACTGAAATGACGAGACGATACATTAATTGTTTCCTTCCCAGGACTCCAACCCGGCACCTATCGCTGATATATTCTAGAGAAAACAAACGTTAAATATGGGTTTGTTGCACCAGCAGCGACATGTGAGCATGTTTGAACTAGAAATAATATGACGAAGAGTTCAGTGCTGACTGGGAATAGAGCCCCACACATATCGTTGTTGACTACACGCAAAGAGACGTCAGCTACCGAATTTTTCTCCACCAGCAGCTCGGAATAACATCTTGTTGAACTTACAGTGATCTCGCGAATAGTTCTGTGTCTCCCTGGGAGTCGAAAACGTCAAATATCGTTAGTGTTGACAACGGATGAAAATACGAGGGTCGGTCAAAAAGTAATGCCTCCCATTTTTTTTCTACTTAAAGAAATTAAGTTAAGTGAAAAATTTGAATTTGGCGCCATTCCTCAAACCTTCTTCTGCAATCCACTGCAGTAGTAACTTCCTGTGTCAACAGGTGGCAGCACAGCAGAAGTTTGTAAGATGGCCGACATCGATGTTCGTTTGAGACAGCGTTGTGTGATTGAATTCTTGAATGCAGAAGGTGAAACGCCCATACGCATTCATGAAAGACTGAAGAAGGTGTATGGTGTTGTGACAGTGGATGTCAGCACTGTTAGACGATGGGTTCGTCGTTGTAAGGAAGCTGAAGGGCAAACACCGTTGACTGACGAAAAGCGGAGCGGCAGGCCGGTGAGTGCAGTGACTCCACACAACATTCAGCAAGTTGATGACATCATTCGTGGTGACCGTCGGGTGACTGCAGATGAAGTGTGTCGCATTATTTCTCTTAGTAAAGGCAGTGTGATCACGATTATTAAACAATTGGGGTACTCAAAAGTTTGTGCACGGTGGGTTCCAAGAATGTTAACCGATCAGAATAAAGAGGCAAGGAAAACAATAGCCTCCCAACACTTGCAGCGCTTCCGTTTGGAGGGAGATGAGTTTCTGAAAAAAATTGTGACCGGGGACGAAACATGGGTGCATTTTTTTGAACCCGAATCAAAGAGGCAGTCAATGGAGTGGCGTCACACAAGCTCGCCGAGGAAGAAAAAATTCAAAACTGTGCGATCGGCAGGGAAAGTTATGGCAACAGTTTTCTGGGATACAGAGGGTGTGATTCTGGTTGATTTTTTGGAGCAGGGATGCACAATAAATTTTGTTCAATACGTCACAACCCTCAACAAACTTAAAGCACGTCTTCAGCGAGTTCGCCCAACAAAATCAATGGCAGATGTTCTTCTTTTGCATGACAATGCAAGACCACACACCAGTCGTCGCACCTCTGACGAGATTGTCAAAATTGGATGGGAAGTTTTGCCTCATCCCCCATACAGCCCTGACCTGGCACCATCAGACTTCCATCTGTTCGGGCCACTAAAAGAAGCTCATCGTGGGATTCATTTTGAAGATGAGGAGGCCGTCAAAACATCCGTGCGTCAATGGCTTAGGAAGCAGAGCTGTGATTTTTACCGTGCTGGGATACATGCCCTTGTTCAAAGATGGACCAAAACTGTAGAGATGGGCGGAGATTACATTGAAAAATGACAAAATGATCCTCAATGTTGTGGTTTTCAACCTACGTAATTGCATTTAAATTTCCTGACAATTAAACGTAGAAAAAAAAAAAAATAGGAGGCATTACTTTTTGACTGACCCTCGTACATTAAATATCCACCAGCAGATAGGTGTTCTCATGCTAGATCTTGATAATACATGATGAAATCTTTAGTGCCGGGCCACGATTCGAACCCATTCACGCGCAATATGTGGAGATGTTGAGGAATCTGCAGTTTCGAACAAACAACAAATTGTAGCCGAGCTGTATTGTCACGAAGGGAACAAATTCCGCGTTAAGGGCGGTCTGAGTTGCATTCCCAGTTCAGAACCAATTTTATCGTCATACAGAAGCTCAGATAAAAGATGCAATAAGTGTCCTGTGACCATACATAGCGTTTGTTTCGTCACTAGAAATAAATAACTAGTATAAGAAAGGTTACTGGTGATAGAGTTTCTACATGTCGCCACTCCAGACTTTATTGTGGCTCAACCTAACGTCTACTTGGAAGAGAAGGAATATCATTTTTAAAGTGAATTTCAGACCAAAATGTCATTATATCTTCTTCACTTGGTGTAGCCAGAAGAGAATGGAATCTGTCTCTCCCTATCTAAAATCACTGACCGAAGTTGGAATCGAAACCAGACCTTAGATATATGAACCTCTCATCAGCCCAGCAGACCACCAGACCCTCTTCTGAGTGGCTCATTTTTCTATCATAACGCCGCTTTGCAGCAATGGCTGAATATTGTGACACACACATGCTCCGTGTATCAATTTGCAGCACCTTCAGCAAATTCGTTTACTTGGTTGACCGAATCAGCATGAACTAGCTGCCTCGGCTACCCAGTGCATACGTTCGACTTTATTTTGTAATCACCAAAATAAAATCACGTAACTGCCACCAACACAGAACTGCCAACAATGTAGGATGCAGAAATTTAAATAGGAAGTGTTCCTTTCGACTTGAGCTACTCTATTGCGCTATCTGTTTGTTGAAAACGTCGTGCAGTGCAAAAGAAAAGATATAACTGTTTGTCTATCATAAGTATTGACCTGGCCATATGCATTATCCCACAGCGCTGTGGTTTCTGAAAGATATACTGTGTTCGAACATTATGAAGTACCTCGAAGGAAACGATTTATTGACGCATAGTCAGCATGGGTTCAGAAAATATCGTTCTTGTTAAACACAACTAGTTCTCTATACCTATGTCAAATTAATTCTATATTTTTAGATTATCAGAAGGCTTTCGACCCCGTTCCTCACAAGCGTCTTCTAATCAAACTGCGTGCCTACGGAGTATCGCCTCAGTTGTGCGACTGGATTCGTGATTTAATGTCACAGTTCGTAGTAATAGACGGACAGTCAACGAGTAAAACAGAAGTAATATCCGGCGTTCCCCAAGGAAGTGTTATAGACCCTCTATTGTTCCTGATCTATATTAACGTCATAGGAGACAATCTGAGTAGCCGTCTTAGATTGTTTGCAGATGATGCTGTCATTTACCGTGTTGTAAACTCATCAGATAATCAAAACCAATTGCAAAATGATTTAGATAAGATACCTGTATGGTGCGAAAAGTGGCAATTGACCCTGAATACAGAAAAGTGTGAAGTTAATCACATGAGTACTAAAAGAATTCAGCTAAATTTTGATTACGCGATAAGTCACACAAATCTGAGGGCTGTAAATTCAACAAATAACCTAAATTGGAACGATCACATAGATTATGGGTAGAGCAAACTAAAGACTGCGATTCATTTGCAGACCACTTAGAAGGTGCAACAGGTCTACCAAAGAGACTGCTTACGCCACGCTTGTCCGCCGTATTCTGGAGTATTGCTGTGCGGTGTGGGATCCGCATCAGGTGGGGCTGACAGATGACATCGAAAAAGCACAAAGAAGGGCAGCTCGTTCTGTATTATCGCGAAATAGGGGAGACAGTGTCACAGACATGATACGTAAACTGGAGTGGCAATCATTAAAGCAAAGGCGTTTTTCGTTGCGAGGGGATCTTCCCATGAAATTGCAATCACCAGTTTTCTCCTCCGATGGCGAAAACATTCTGTTGGCACCCACCTACACAGGGAGAAATGATCATCACGATAAAATAAGAGAAATAAGGGCTCGCACGGAAAAATTTAAGTGCTCGTTTTTTCCGCGTGCCGTTCGAGAGTGGAATGGTAGAGAGACAGCATGAAGGTGGTTCATTGAACCCTCTGCCAGGCACTTTATTGTGAATAGCAGAGTAATCACCTAGATGTAGATGTAGACAGCATGGAAGCACCATGAACACACGATAAGAAAAATTAGGGCTCTACGGAGGTATACAGACAGACATTTGTCTCCGGCTGCACTTGCGGGTGGAACAGGAAAGGAAGTGTATTGTGCTGCGAATACATAGATAGAAAGATCCCTTATCATTTAGCTACAACATAGCGGGTCAGCAACTGAAAGCAGTTAATTCCATAAATTATCTGGGAGTACGCATTAGGAGTGATTTAAAATGGAATGATCATATAAAGTTGATCGTCGACAAAGCAGATGCCAGAGTGAGATTCATTGGAAGAATCCTAAGGAAATGCAATCCGAAAACAAAGGAAGTAGGTTACAGTACGCTTGTTCGCCCACTGCTCGAATACTGCTCAGCAGTGTGGGATCCGTACTAGATAGGGTTGATAGAAGAGATAGAGAAGATCCAACGGAGAGCAGCGCGCTTCGTTACAGGATCATTTAGTAATCACGAAAGTGTTACGGAGATGATAGATAAACTCCAGTGGAAGACTCTGCAAGAGAGACGCTCAGTAGCTCGGTACGCGCCTTTGTTGAAGTTTCGAGAACATACCTTCACCGAGGAGTTAAGCAGTATATTGCACCCTCCTACGCATATCTCGCGAAGAGACCGTGAGGATAAAATCAGAGAGATTAGAGCACACACAGAGGCATACCGACACTCTTTCTTTCCACGAACAATACGAGACTGGAATGGAATGGAGAACCGATAGAGGTACCCTCCGCCACTCACCGTCAGATGGCTTGCGGAATGTAGATGTAGATGTAAAACGTAGTCTTTGGTTTGCAGTCCCCACAACATGTTCAGTGAGTTCTTTCCAAATGAAGTTGTTCGTAATTGTAATTCCTAGATATTTACTTGAATTTACACCTTTAGGCTGCGTTCACACTGCCGGCCGGGCCGGGCCGGGCTGACGCGTACTGGCTCGGCTCGTGCCTAGCCAGCTCAGGCCGACGTGTAGTGCATTCACACTGCGCGCCGCGCCGAGCCTGGACGGCGAAATGGGGAAAAATCCACTTCTCCGATTTTCATGTTTTAAAAATTCTTAGCGGTGTATAAGACTTCGCCACATAGTTTTATGAACTTATTTTTTCCTTAAAAGCGTTACTTACGTCGTGAAAAAAGAAAAAGTCTACTTTCCGTTTCGTAACGCTTCCCAACCGATTTTGAAGAAAGTATGCTGCTAAAGAATCTGATTTTTGTACACGTGGTAGTGCAACATCTTAGCTTCGTATTGAATCATTTATCTTTCCATATTTCTTAACAGTCATTGTGAAATGATGCTATTTGTCAACGTTGTGCACTTGATTTACAAATCTTGTAGTGAAAAAGTTATGTAGTTGTTAGCTTACTGTCAGTTCCGTTTTAGACCATACATTGTTGGGAATGAAATGTAGCTAAAAGTACCAAAAAGTTTTTGAAATGATAATGATACTGATATCTGTCTCTGGTCTCAAGTAATGCGAGCTATTCAGTGGCGTCAGTGCCGCGTCTGCAAGCCACGGAGTTCGCGCGGTTACAGCTTGGTTTAGTGTAGTTATATAATGCAGCACAGAAAAAAAACTAATTACTAGCGATCAGCGCAGACCTAGTGCCGGCCCCTCTTATTATTTTAATGGTCTCATTCTCTAGATAAATCCAAATGAATAAGAATTTTTCCGTCGGCTACTGGACAATCATCTGCTATGCTTTTATAATTGGCCACACGTTGCATCACAAAAGACAAACAATTATTTGTCATCAACATCCTACAATTAGTATGATGTACATTTCGTATTTCGAACTAAAAGATAACTGAAGCGCAATTCTGTAGTCTCGTTGTCTACTTTGGCAGAAAAAATAATGGAGAGTTAATGAAACTACTATAGATCGGCACAGATGTGCGTTTCATTGTTCTTCATTGTTTTTTTTTTCTTCCTTAGCGGGCTGCGCTGCACTGTCAAGGTAATCCCCACTCTTTGGCTAAATGGCTGGCGGGAGGCCAAATAAATAAATTTAAAAAGATCCCCACCCTTCGACAGCTGACAAGCAAGTCAGTAGAAAACGCAGCTGCAGTCGACAGTTGCTCACCTTTAGCTAGTCTGTGCTGTCGTGTAGAACAATGTCTTCACTCTTTTATTGGTATTGTTTTGACTCTGCAGTAACTCGTCGAGTTTTGAAGTACGGAAGAACTAGGAGGTTATGGATTCATCCCATAAATAGCGACAGACATTTAGGAGAGTTTTTTTCTTTATATGAAGAACTTAAAAACTATCCTGAAAAATTTTATTCAAATTACAGAATGAATCATAATACATTTCAGTATGTGCTGCAGAACATTCAAGACAAAATTTCTAAACAGAACACAAATTTTCGCAGAAGTATAACAGCAGAAGAAAAATTGTGTATAACGATAAGGTAAGATTCGTTAGTACACACTTTTTGGTTTGCAGTAGAACTTTGTACGGCATTCACTACCTCCAATTAATTGTAGTCATGCTTTTGTATTTTAAATTTCACAAAAGCTTACCTCTGAGGGGAAGAGTGTTTATGGGACTCCTGAGAATCATTAGGAAGTAATTAGCTTCGTCATTTTGGGTAATGTCTTGCTGTGCCTTCAACGAAGAATCGCAGAAATACTCCTTCAGAATTTTCCAACTTTTTACTTCATGATGCAGCGCTTGGCAGTGGTAATGGTTCATCATGTGGAGCCACTGATGACCTCACAGAATTCTTTTCATTTCCTTGTAAGATAGACAGATTGATAGGCGAAGAGTTTTGAGATAATGCCCTTTGACTTAGTGGTTCTATTTCCACTGATAAGGAACTGCCACAGCACGACTTTACAATGCATTATCATCTGGTAGGGACACATTTCCGTCCCTCAGTGACACTCATATCTGTCTCCGTTTACAAGTAAATGCGAACTACTCAGTGGCGGCAATGCTGCGATCGCTGGCAAGCTATTGTTGTAAATGCATGTAAATACGGTAGATTAAATAAATGAAATAAAAGTAATTTCGCGTGTATCATCATAATAAACGTAATTTTTCCTGACTGATTGTGAAATGTGAGGTAACATCTTAAAATAAAAGACGTGTGCAGTCACACTTGTGATGAAAGCAGAAGGGAGACGAGTGGCGCGTGTACTGCAGAAGCTGTAGTGCTGCTCCACAGGCTCGCGCCTGCGGTCGGCTCGCGCCGGCAATATTAAACACTCGGAATGTCGCCGGCTCGGCTCCGGGAGGCTCACGCCGTGTCGGCGCGGCCCGGCCGCCAGTGTTAACACCGCAATTCAAAACCATGTGTTTGATATCGAAGCGGGCGGCGGCCCGGCCAGGCTCGGCTCGGCCCGGCCGGCAGTGTGAACGCAGCCTAAACGACAGGAGCATTTTCAAACAACCTTAGATGTTTCCTAAATCGTTTATAGAGATAATGAACAGCAGAGAGCCTTTAACATACCTTGGGAAATGCTAAAAATTACTTCTGCTTTACTTTATGACTTTCCGTCAATTACTACGAACTCTGACAGGAAGTCACGAATGCAGTCACGGCAATACGTTACACAACTATCTAGAACTTTTTTCGTTGTCCTCAGATACGTAAATTTTTGAGAAAGATCGTTTTTTTGTTATGGAGTCTTTAGTTTAGAGTGACTATGGAAAAGCCCTCTCTCCGCGTCCCGTCCGTCAGCCTTCACTATTGTTTACCGCCCTGGAGCAGAGGGGCAGAGGGGTGAGCCGCGAGTTGCGAGTCCGGCCGCTGGCGGCGCTAGTGAGGCACCAATGGAGCGCGACGCTGGCGCAGCACGACAGTCGGCTGCCGACCGCCCAGCTGTTCAGACGCGCGTGAGAGGCAACTGCTGCAGCGGTGAGTGTCCTCGCGGCTACCTAGCCAACTGCAGCCAGATTAGCCACGCATACCGCCGCACCCTTTCTTTTGACAGCTGGAGGGAATTTTCTGTTTGTATGGAACGAAGCGGTGATCCATTCGAGGAAATTAGTTATCGATACTACATTCTAATTTTAGTTCTCCCTGTAGCTACACACTTGGCAGATATAACGTTCTTCAATATCCCACGCATGTCCTTCCTCATTCCTTTCGCTATCTTGTGTGGGTGACTACTTATGTATGTGAATGTTCTGCTGTTTAACTGAGTGATAACGTGCTTGCATACCATACAGTGGGCCCGGGTTCTGTTCGCGGATGGGTTGGACATTATCTCCATTCCTGGACTGGGTGTTGCGTTATCCTTCTCATCATTTTATCTTCATCACCGGCACGCAAGTCGCCCAGTATGGCATCGAGTGAAATAAGATTTGCACTCTGCAGCCGAACTTCCCCGGTTGGGGCTCCTGGCCAACAATGCCCCACGAGCAGTTTTTAATGTATGTGAACTTACCATTCCTCGAGAAGACGATATCTAACAAAAAATCTCATTAGGGAGAAGGTTGTTGTTGTTGTGGCCTTCAGTCCTGATACTGGTTTGATGCAGCTCTCTATACTACTCTATCCTGTGTAAGCTTCTTCATCTCCCAGTACCTACTGCAGCCTACATCCTTCTGAATCTGCTTAGTATATTCATCTCTAGGTCTCCCTCTACGATTTTTACCCTCCACGCTGCCCTCCAATACTAAATTGGTGATCCCTTGATACCTCAGAACATGTCCTACCAACCGATCCCTTCTTCTAGTCAAGTTGTGCTACAAACTTCTCCCCAATCTTATTCAGTACCCCCTCATTAGTTATGTGATCTACCCATCTAATCTTCACCATTCTTCTGTAGCACCACATTTCGAAAGCTTCTATTCTCTTCTTGTCCAAACTAGTTATCGTCCATGTTTCACTTCCATACATGGCTACACTCCATACAAATACTTTAGAAACGACTTCCTGACACTTAAATCAATACTCGATGTTAACAAATTTCTCTTCTTCAGAATCGCTTTCCTTGCCATTGCCAGTCTACATTTTATATCCTCTCTACTTCGACCATCATAAGTTATTTTGCCCCCAAAATAGCAAAACTCCTTTACTACTTTAAGTGTCTCATTTCGTAATCTGATTCCCTCAGCATCACCCGACTTAATTCGACTACATTCAATTATCCTCGTTTTTCTTTTGTTGATGTTCATCTTATATCCTCCTTTCAAGACGCTCCTTTCAAGCGAGAAGGTAGCAGAAGGAATACTTAATAACGTTTTTGAAGGAATTATTGGTTCCCTTTGAAAATGGACAAATAATTCTTCGAGTTCTGGATGAATGTATTTTACAATGTATTACATACAAATAGTGATTATATATTGCATCGAAGAGCACATTTTAACCCTGTGGTGCATGAATTTCACTGCAGTGCACACCTTCTAATGGTCAATTATCTGGCGTTTTCGATCAGTCATGAGACTGCAAACGCATGCAGGACACAACACCAGTAGGGAGTGCCCATGCAGTGAACTGTGTGCATTTGCAGCCTCAGGACTGATTGCAAATGGCAAAGAAGCGACCATTAACAGCTGTCCACTGTAGTGGACGCTATGCGCCACAGGGTTACAGTTTCGTACACACCAGTACAAATGTTCTAATGTTTCCTGTTCATGTTACACGACAGAATTCATACAGTAGTCAGCTTCGACCCATAATCGTTCGAACATGCCCCTGTCAATGTTCAGAAGCGTGGCATCGATACGACTGAGCAGTTCAGTGAGTGTTGTCAGCGTAGGCGGTACGTACACATTCTTTCACATATCCCCAAAGAAATATATCGCAAAGCGCCTTAAGGGTATCTTGAAGAGTGCCAAATCAATATGGACGCGACTCCCAGTGCACCTGTCTGGAAATCCTTCTTTCAGATGGCGACACATTGCCCTGTGCCAATGAGGTGGATCTCCGTCTTGTTGGAATACGAAATTTTGGATGTTCCCTGTTAGTTTAAAAAATAACCAGTCTTGCAACACGTGTATGTCCCGAACGACTGGAAAAAAGCGCAGGTGACGCCTGTATAAAAGAAGGGTAGGACGGATCCTCAAAATTACAGACCAATATCCTTAACATCGGTTTGTTGCAGGATTCTCGAACATATTCTCAGTTCGAATATAATGAATTTCCTTGAGACAAAGAAGTTGCTGTTCATGCATCAGCACGGCTTTAGAAAGCATCGATCCTGCGAAACGTAACTCGCCCTTTTTTCACATGATATCTTGCGAACCATGGATAAAGGGTATCAGACGGATGCCATATTCCTTAACTTCCGGAAACCGTTTGACTCGGTGCCCCACTGCAGACTCCTAACTAAGGTACGAGCAAATGGGATTGGCTCCCAAGTATGTCAGTGGCTCGAAGACTTCTTAAGTAATAGAACCCAGTACGTTGTCCCCGATAGTGAGTGTCCATCAGAGGTGAGGGTATCATCTGGAGTGCCCCAGGGAAGTGTGGTTGGTCCGCTGTTGTTTTCTATCTACATAAATGATTTTTTGATAGGGTGGATAGCAATGTGCGGCTGCTTGCTGATGATGTTGTGGTGTACGGGAAGGTGTCGTCCTTGAGTGACTGTAGAAGGATACAAGATGACTTGGACAGGATTTGTTGGTTCAAATGGCTCTGAGCACTATGGGACTTAACTTCTGAGGTCATCAGTCCCCTAGAACTTAGAACTACTTAAACCTAACTAACCTAAGGACATCACAAACATCCATGGCAGGATTTGAACCTGCGACCGTAGCGGTCGGGCGATTCTAGACTGTATCGTCTAGAACCGCTCGGCCACACCGGGCGGCCAGGATTTGTGATTGGTGTAAAGAATGGCAGCCAACTCTAAATACAGATAAATGTAAATTAATGCAGATGAATAGGAAAAAGAATCCTGTAATGTTTGAATACTCCATTAGTAGTGTAACGCTTGACACAGTCACGTCGATTAAATATTTGGGCGTAACATTGCAGAGCGATATGAAATGGGACAAGCATGTAATGGCAGTTGTGGGGAAGGCGGATAGTCGTCTTCGGTTCATTGGTAGAATTTTGGGGAGATGTGGTTCATCTGTAAAGGAGACCGCTTATAAAACACTAATACGCCCTATTCTTGAGTACTGCTCGAGCATTTGGGATCCCTATCAGGTCGGATTGAGGGAGGACATAGAAGAAATTCAGAGGCGGGCTGCTAGATTTATTACTGGTAGGTTTGATCATCACGCGAGTGTTAAGGAAATGCATCAGGAACTCGGGTGGGAGTCTCTAGAGGAAAGGAGGCGTTCTTTTCGTGAATCGCTACTGAGGAACCTGCATTTGAGGCTGACTGCTGTACGATTTTACTGCCACCAACTTATATTTCGCGGAAAGACCACAAAGATAAGAGAGATTAGGGGTCGTACAGAGGCATATAGGCAGTCATTTTTCCCTCGTTCTGTTTGGGAGTGGAACAGGGAGAGAAGATGCTAGTTGTGGTACGAGGTACCCTCCGCCACGCACCGTATGGTGGATTGCGGAGTATGTATGTAGATGTAGATATGTGTACCTACCACAATTTTCCCATACACTTTGCTTCGTGGTGCAGCCCAGAAGCCGTTCGGCTTTGGGAAATTTCTTTTATTGTTCACTGTTAACGTCCAGTTTTGCCGTCGCACATGCGGACTTTGTGACGATTCATTTGACCCTTTATGTGAAACGTCACATCATCACTGAACGCGAGTCGGAGGGGAATCACAAAATTCGCGAGTGATGATGCAGTCGCGTGGGGGCGTAAAAGTTGCAGCATCTGTATGCGATATGGCCTCTGATGTAATCGCTTGCGGAGGATGTTCCGCGCAGCTGGCTGTGAAATGGCCAGTTCGCGACTGGCACGGCGTGTCGACTGATTTGTGCTACGAGGGCGCGCTTCGCGGACACTGTCCACTCTTTAAACTGCAGCACGTGGCCGTCCGAAACTTTTCACATTCCGGAGGCGACCTGCATCCTACGAAATATCGATACCGCCGCAGAATTCTGTGGTGGGTTGCCGCCATATGCTGTACGGATATTGAAGGACCCAAAATGGCCTCTGTTGACTAGTCGCCGTTTTGCACACTCATCATAATGAGACATAAACAAAACCTTAAAATATGCGCTCTTTTATTGGTTACTAATACAAACGGGTGGGCATTATTACAGGGTGAATCTTTGTTACGTTCAAAAACACCCGAAGCGACGTAGGTGAGACTGACACTAGTAATTTAGAAAAGCAGTTTAGTAAGCTTAAAGCGATCTATTACAGAAGCTCGAAATTCAGCGCAGACTTCGCTGCGAGATGCTCATAATAGCTTCCACAGCCAAACTCTGTCTCGAACGCTCGCAGAAAATCCAAAGAGATTCTAGTGAAGTTTGCTAGCGGCAAGACACAGCCAACGCCTTCTCTGCGTGATAGTGTTGGAAATACTGTCGACGACAGTGCTGCTTAACCCTTCTGAAATTCCATCACCAAAGAAGACGAAGTAAATATTCCAGAATGAGAATTAGAGAAGAGCTGTCAACGTAAATAGAAGTAGCTGTCCTCGGAGTAGTGAAACAACACAAATCACTTAATAAAAGCGTCTGCCGGTCCAGACCGTATCCCAGTTAGGCTCGTTTCAGACTATGCTGATGCAATACCTCCACACTTCACAATCACATACAACCGCTCGCCCGACTGGAGATCGGTACAGAAAGACCGGAAATATGCACAGGTCACACCAATATACAAGAAAGGCTATGGGAGTAAACCTCTAAATTTCAGGCCCATATCTTTAACGTCGATATGCAACAGGATTTTTTTAACATACATTGTGCTCGAATATTAAGGATTACCTCCATTAGAATGTCTGTTGACACAATGACAACACTAATTTAGAAAAGATCGTCCTTGTGAAACACAACTAGCTCTTTATTGACACAAACTGTTAAGCGCCACCGACAAGGAATTTCAAATTGATTCCGTATTTCTAGATTTCCAGAAGGCTATTTCGACACTGTACCACACAACTGGATTGTAATAAAATTGTGCGGTTACAGAATATGGTCTCAGTTATGGGACTGGATTCGTGATTTACTTTCAGAGAGCTCACAGTTCGTGGTAACCGCCGGAAAGTCATCGAGTAAAACGGAACTGATTTTTGGTGTCTCCCAAGGAAGTTTTATAGATCCTCCGCTGTTCCTTATTTGCATAAACGAGACGCTGTTTCAGTTGTTTGCAGATGGCGCTGTCGTTTCTCGTCTAGTACAGTCATCAGAAGACCAAAACAAATTGCAAAACGATTTAGAAACAATATTTCTATGTTGTGAAAATTTACAGTTAGCTCTAAATAATGAAAATTCTGATGTCATCTATTCGAGTGCTAAGGTAATTCGTTACATTTCTGTTGCTCGAGAAATCAAATCTAAAAGCTAGAAATTCAGTTAAATGCCTAGGAATTACAATTACGAACAAATTAAAAGGGAAAGAACGCATAGAAAATGTTGTGAGGAAGTCTAACCAAAGGCAGCGTTTTATTGGCAGGACACTTAGAAGACGCAACAGATCTACTAAAAAGACTGCCCACACTACGCTTGTTCGTCCTCTTTTGGAGTACTGCTGGCCGGTGATGGTATCCTTACCACATAGGCTTAACGGAGTGAATCGAGAAGTACGTTTGTGTTATCGAGAAATGGGGAAGAGTGTTTGAGTTTGTACTATCGAGAAATAGGGGAATGATTTAGAAAAGATCGCCCTCGTGAAACGTAACTAGCTCTTGACTCTTACAAACTGTTGCTTCACGGACGTGATACAGGATTTGGTGTGAAAATCATGAAAGCAAAGGCGTTTGTCGTTGCGGCGGGATCTTGTCACGAGATTTCAGCCACCAACTTTCTCCTCAGAATGTCAAAATATTTTGTTGAGGCCAACCTGCATAGGGAGAAGCGATCATCGTAATAAAATAACTGAAATATGAGTTCATAAGCAAAGATACAGGTGTTCGTTTAATCTACGCGCCCCTTGAGAGTGGAATAATAAAGAAACACTGTGAAAATAAGCGATCATCGTAATAAAATAACTGAAATATGAGTTCATAAGCAAAGACACAGGTGTTCGTTTAATCTACGCGCCCCTTGAGAGTGGAATAATAAAGAAACACTGTGAAAATGTTTTTATGACCCTCTGCCAGGAACTTGTAGCGTACCCATGTAGACGTAAATCTATATATGTAGACACATGGGGGTCGCAAATCTCGGGAAATATTCCAATAATGGCTGAGAAGTGTTTAACATGTTAACCAATAGGCTCAACGCTGCGCGTGCGACGAGTTACGCCACCTGGTGACGTCGCATTTACTAAAGTTGCCGCCCACTTTTGGGGTATTTCCCGATATTTGCGACCCTTCGTATCCTATATTAAATTACTTGCCTCAGGGTCACCTACGTCAGTTTCAAGGTTTTCATACGCCAATAAGAATCACCCGCTGTATCTGAAGCTGTAAATCGTCAAAACCTGACGAATAATTTGTAATCATATTACATATGCAGTTCGGTACAAGAAATAATCATATCGGCAATTGATGTAACGCGTGAACAGTAGTCAGTAAACAGACTAGAATGTTCAAAATTTTTTGGTGTTCATACTGTCGAAAACTTGCAGCTGGAGAAGCACATTACTGAGCAACACAATGTTTAAGCTCAGCTACTTTTTCCTCTGCAAGTATCGGGAACAAACGATTCAGCCTCCTGACATGTTTTGCATATTTCCAATCAACAATGTCATATGAAATAATTTCTGTGGTAAGCCATCACATTCATTCATTCATTTCCGTGTCCGGTCAGCATTTCCAAAAAATAGCACCTGCGATAGCTTTGCCATTTCCTTCGTAAACATCTTGTATTGTGCACGGGTCGCCCAGGAGGGGGCATACAAGTAGGTGGCTTGGATCTTCGTCAGCCCCACACTCCGTGTAGACATTCTAACGGTACATTCACAACATATAAATTAATTAAATAAGTCATATATGATGCATCACATTTTCTGAAGAATGGTGATGTCCATGTTTTGGACACTATAAGAAACAATTGCTTGTATTATTTGTTATTAAAACTGTCAGAGACTCAAGAAGGCGCTCAATATGCAGCAATGGACATTTTTGATCATTTGCCCAAAGATATAAAGTGCCTTAGAGGTAGTACAACAAATATTAAATGTAACCTAAAATCATTTTTTTCTCTGGAGAAGTAGCAGCCAAAATAAATAAATAAATCAAATAAAGCAAAGTAAGTTATAGTTGTGGTTGCGTGAGTGGAACAGAAAAATGCACTTACGTGACAAAAATCATGGGATGTGCAGACCTGCTTTGTAACCGATCGAGTGGCGCTGTGGTTGGCACACTGAACTCGCATTCGGGAGTGGACGACGTTCAAACCCGCGTCCGGCCATCCTGATTTAGGTTTTCCGTGATTTCCCTAAACCGATAAATGGAAATGTCGAAATGGTTCCTATGAAAGAGCACAGCCTTTCGTAATCCAATGGGGTGATGATCCCGCTGTTTGGTTCCCTCCCCCAAACCAAACCAACCAACCAACCAACCTACCTACAAACCTTCTTTGACTCTACCCAGTGCAACAACTCGACTACCATGGACTCAACATGTCGTTAGAAGTCTCCTCCACAAATGTTGACCAAACGAGGTGGCGCAGTGGTTAGCACACTGGTCTCGTATTCGAGAGGAGGACGGTTCAATCCCGCGTCTGGACATCCCGATTTAGGTTTTTCGTGATTTCCCTAAATCACTTAAGGCAAATTCTTGGATGGTTCCTTTGACATGGCACGGCCGACTTCCTTCCCCAACGCTCCCTAATCCGATGAGACCGATGACCTCGCTGTTTGGTCTCTTCCCCCAAATCAACCCAACCACAGAAATGTTGAGCCATTCTGCCTCTATAGCCGTCCATAAATGCAAACGTGCACGAACTGACCTCTCGGTTATGTTCCATAAGTGTTCGTTGGGATTCATGTCGGGCGATCTGGGTGGCCAAATAATTCGCTGGAATCGTTCAGAATGCTCTTCAAACCAGTCGTGAGCGATTGTGGCCAGTGATATGGCCTATTGGCACCCATAAAAGTTCCGCCGTTGTTTGGGAACATGAAGTTCATGAACGGTTGCAACTGTTCTCCAAGTAGCGGAACGTAGCCATTTCCAGTCAATGATCGGTTCAGTTCGACCAGAGGACCTAGTCCGTTCCTTGTAAGCACAGCCCACACGATTATGGAGCGACCGCCAGCTTGCACAGTTCCTTGTTGACAACTTGGGTTCATGGCTACGTAGGATCTGCGTCATACTCAAATTCTACCATGAGCTCTTACCAACTGAAATCGGGATTCATCCGACCAGATGACGAATTTCCAGCTGTCTTGGATCCAACTGGTAGTGTCACGAGCCCAGGACGGGCACTGCTGGCGATGTCAGGCTGTTAGTAACGGTTCTCACATCGCTCATCAACCGTCTTCTGTCATAGCCCAATAACGCAAAATTTCGTCGCTCTGTCGTAAGGGATACGTACGTCGTACGTCCTACATTGATTTTTGCGGCACTCAGTGCTGCTTGTATGTCAGCATTGACAACTACGCAAACGCTGCTCCTCTCGGCTGTTAAGTGAAGACCTTCGGCCACTGCCTTGTCTGTGGTGAGAGATAATGCCTGAAATCTGTTGCTGTCGGCACACTCACTGTGGATCTTGCAAAACTGAAATCCATAACAATTCCGAAAACGGAATATCCTGTACGTCTAGCTCCAGCTACCTTTCTGGGCTCCACGTCTGTTAATCCTCGTCTTGCGGACATAATCCTGTCGGAAACCTTTCCACATGAATCACCTGAGTACAAATGCCGGCTCCGCCAATGCACTGCCTTTTCATACCTTGTGTACGCGATACTACCGCCATATATACACTACTGGCCATTAAAATTGCTACACTATGAAGACGACGTGCTACAGACGCGAAATTTAACCGGCAGGCTACGCGCTCAGTCCGGAACCGCGCGACTGCTACGGCCGCATGGATGTGTGTGATATCCTTGGGTTAGGTAGGTTTAAGTAGTTCTACGTTCTAGGGGACTGATGACCTCAGATGTTGAGTCCCATAGTGCTCAGACCCATTTGAACCATTTAACCGACAGGAAGGAGATGCTGTGATATGCAAATGATTAACTTTTCTGAACATTCACACAAGGTTGGCGTCTGTGGCGACACCTACAACGTGCTGGCATGAGGAAAGTTTCCAACCGATTTCTCATACACAAACAGCAGTTGACCGCCGTCACCTGGTGAAACGTTGTTGTGATGCCTCGTGTAAGGAGGAGAAATGCGTACCATCACGTTTCCGACTTTGATAAAGGTCGGATTGTAGTCTAACGCGATTGCTGTTCATCGTATCGCGACATTGCTGCTCGCGTTGGTCGAGATCCAATGGCTGTTAGCAGAATATGGAATCGGTGGGTTCAGGAGGGTAGTACGGAACGCCGTGCTGGATCCCACCGGCCTCGTATCACTAGCAGTCGAGATGACAGGCATCTTATCGCATGGCTGTAACGGATCGTGCAGCAACGTGTCGATCCCTGAGTCAACAGATGGAGACTCCTACAAGACAACAACCATCAGCACTAACAGTTCGACGACGTTTGCAGCAGCATGGACTATCAGCTCGGAGACCACGGCTGCGGTTACCCTTGACGCTGCATCACAGACAGGAGCACCTGCGATAGTGTACTCAGCGACGAACCTGGGTGCACGAATGGCAAGACGTCATTTTTTCGGATGAATCCAGGTTCTGTTTATAGCATCATGATGGTCGCATCCGTGTTTGGCGACATCGCGGTAAACGCACATTGGAAAAGTGTATTCGTCATCGCCATACTGGCGTATCACCCGGCGTGGTGGTATGGGATGCCATTGCATACACGTTTCGGTCACCTCTTGTTCGCCTTGGCGGCACTTTGAACAGTGGACGTTACATTTCAGATGTGTTACGACTTGTGGCTCTACCCTTCATTCGATCCCTGCGAAACCCTCGATTTCAGCAGGATAATACACGACCGCATATTGCAGGTCCTGTCCGGGCCTTTCTGAATATAGAAAATGTTCGACTGCTGCCCTGGCCAGCACATTCTCCAGATATCTCACCAATCTCAATGGTGGCCGAGCAACTTGCTCAGCAGAATACGCCAGTCACTACTCTTGATGAACTGTGGTATCGTGTTGAAGCTGCATGGGCAGCTGAACCTGTACACGCCATCCAAGCTCTGTTTGATTCAATGCCAAGGCGTATCAAGGCCGTTATTACGGCCAGAGGTGGTTGTTTTGGGTACTGATTTCTCAGTATCTATGCACCCAAATTGCGTGAAAATATAATCACATCTCAGTTCTAGTATAATATATTTGTCCAATGAATATCCGTTTATCATCTTCATTTCTTCTTGATGTAGGGCGATTTGATCAATTTTAATGGTCAGTAGCATATGTGTGCATATCGCTGTTCAAATGGTTCAAATGGCTCTGAGCACTATGCGACTTAACTGCTGAGGTCATCAGTCCCCTAGAACTTAGAACTACTTAAACCTAACCAACCTAAGGACAGCACACACATCCATGGCCGAGGCAGGATTCGAACCTGCGAGCGAAGCAGCAGCGTGGTTCCAGGCTGAAGCGCCTAGAACCGCTCGGGCACCGCGGCCGACGCATATTGCTATCCCAACACGTTTGCCACCTCAGTGTAATTTGATCATCAGTATTAAATTTAGGAACTTGTAACCGGCCAACTTGTTGCCATCCACTGAAACTAATCCTCGCCGCGCGGGATTAGCCGAGCGGTCTTAGGCGCTGCAGTCGTGGACTGTGCGGCTGATCCCGTCGGAGGTTCGAGTCCTCCCTCGGGCATGGGTGTGTGTGTTTGTCCATAGGATGATTTTGGTTAAGTAGTGTGTAAGCTTAGGGACTGATGACCTTAGTTGAGTTCCATAGGATTTCACACACATTTGAACAAACTAATCCTCGAAGTTTCGATATGAAAATCGTTCGGAAGATCAGTGGAACATGTAACTAACTTGCGGAGTCCTCGAAACCGGTCGTATTTTGCTGAAGGGAATTTAGGCTTCCACTGATTAAGCTGTTGCAGGTGCTTCTGCAGAAGACGCTCCCGCCTTGCCTTTCACGTGCTGGAGGCTGCCGCCTGTTGTGGTTCGTGTTGTGTTGCGTTGTGACCTTCTGCTTCGTGAGAGAATGCAGCGTAGATCTGCATAGTAATTACGTTGCCACTGCATGGCTGACTAATCATTCTTAATTAACTTAGTGGCAGTGTATAGCTGTGACACTACGGGACTCGGACCGGAGACGTCCGGGCGGGCTTTGCTTCATGTCTACTAGCTTGAGTCTGACAGTGGCTGTGCCCTCAAAAGGCGTGCGGCGTGTACAGGGCGAACCGCAACATAGAAAGTGTATTTTTTAAAAAACATACATTTAAAAAAAATGGAACCATGCCTATTGACATTAACAGACTAATAGTAGTGTAAATTACACTGAAGAGCTAAAGAAACTGGTACACCTTCCTAATATCGTGTACGGGACTCGCGAGCACGCAGAAGTGTCGCAATACGACGTGGCATGGACTCGTCTAATGTCTGAAGTAGTGCTGAACGGAACTGACACCATGAATCCTGCAGGGCTGTTCATAAATCCGTAAGAGTACGAGGGGGTGGAGATCTCTTCTGAACAGCACGTTGCAAGGCATCCCAAATATGCTCAAGAATGTTCATGTCTGGGGAGTTTGGGGGCAAGCGGCAGTGTTTAAGCTCAGAAGAGTGTTCCTGGAGCCACTATGTAGCAATTCTGGACGTGTGGTGTGTCGCATTGTCCTACTGGAATTGCCCAAGTCCGTCGGAACGCATAATGGACATGAAAGGATGCAGGTGATCAGACAGGGTGCTGACGTACGTGTTACCTGTCAAAGTCGTATCTAGACGTATCAGGTGACTCATATCACTCCGACTACACACGCTCCACATCATTACAGGGTCTCTACCAGCTTGAAAAGTCCAGTACTGACATGCAGGGTCCATGGATTCATGAGGTTGTCTCCATACCTGTGCACGTCCGTTGGTTCGATACAATTTGAAACGAGACTCTTACGACCAGGCAACATGTTTACAATCGTCAACAGTCTAGTGTCAGTGTTGATGGGCCTAGCTGAGGCGTAAAGCTTTGTGTCGTGCAGTCATCAAGGGTGCACGAATGGTACTTCGGCTCCTGAAGCCCATGTCGATGATATTTTGTTGAATGGTTCACACTCTGACACTTGCTAATCGCCCTGCAGCAATTTGCGGAAGAGTTGCACTTCTGTCACGTTGAACGATTCTCTTCAGTTGTCGTCGGTTTCGTTCTTGCAGGATTCTTTTCCGGCCGCAGTGACGTCGGACATTCGATGTTTTATCTACACTCCTGGAAATTGAAATAAGAACACCGTGAATTCATTGTCCCAGGAAGGGGAAATTTTATTGACACATTCCTGGGGTCAGATACATCACATGATCACACTGACAGAACCACAGGCACATAGACACAGGCAACAGAGCATGCACAATGTCGGCACTAGTACAGTGTATATCCACCTTTCGCAGCAATGCAGGCTGCTATTCTCCCATGGAGACGATCGTAGAGATGCTGGATGTAGTCCTGTGGAACAGCTTGCCATGCCATTTCCACCTGGCGCCTCAGTTGGACCAGCGTTCGTGCTGGACGTGCAGACCGCGTGAGACGACGCTTCATCCAGTCCCAAACATGCTCAATGGGGGACAGATCCGGAGATCTTGCTGGCCAGGGTAGTTGACTTACACCTTCTAGAGCACGTTGGGTGGCACGGGATACATGCGGACGTGCCTTGTCCTGTTGGAACAGCACGTTCCCTTGCCGGTCTAGGAATGGTAGAACGATGGGTTCGATGACGGTTTGGATGTACCGTGCACTATTCAGTGTCCCCTCGACGATCACCAGTGGTGTACGGCCAGTGTAGGAGATCGCTCCCCACACCATGATGCCGGGTGTTGGCCCTGTGTGCCTCGGTCGTATGCAGTCCTGATTGTGGCGCTCACCTGCACGGCGCCAAACACGCATACGACCATCATTGGCACCAAGGCAGAAGCGACTCTCATCGCTGAAGACGACACGTCTCCATTCGTCCCTCCATTCACGCCTGTCGCGACACCACTGGAGGCGGGCTGCACGATGTTGGGGCGTGAGCGGAAGACGGCCTAACGGTGTGCGGGACCGTAGCCCAGCTTCATGGAGACGGTTGCGAATGGTCCTAGCCGATACCCCAGGAGCAACAGTGTCCCTAATTTGCTGGGAAGTGGCGGTGCGGTCCCCTACGGCACTGCGTAGGATCCTACGGTCTTGGCGTGCATCCGTGCGTCGCTGCGGTCCGGTCCCAGGTCGACGGGCACGTGCACCTTCCGCCGACCACTGGCGACAACATCGATGTACTGTGGAGACCTCACGCCCCACGTGTTGAGCAATTCGGCGGTACATCCACCCGGCCTCCCGCATGCCCACTATACGCCCTCGCTCAAAGTCCGTCAACTGCACATACGGTTCACGTCCACGCTGTCGCGGCATGCTACCAGTGTTAAAGACTGCGATGGAGCTCCGTATGCCACGGCAAACTGGCTGACACTGACGGCGGCGGTGCACAAATGCTGCGCAGCTAGCGCCATTCGACGGCCAACACCGCGGTTCCTGGTGTGTCCGCTGTGCCGTGCGTGTGATCATTGCTTGTACAGCCCTCTCGCAGTGTCCGGAGCAAGTATGGTGGGTCTGACACACCGGTGTCAATGTGTTCTTTTTTCCATTTCCAGGAGTGTATATTCATGGTACACTCGTGAAATGGCAGTACGGGAAAAGCCAACCTCATCGCTTCCTTGGGATGCTATGTCCCATCGCTCCTGCGTCGAGTGTAACAGCACGTTTAAACTCGTTTGAATTGTGATAAGCTGCCATTGTAGCAGCAGTAACCGATCCAACAACTGCGCCAGACTCTTGTTGTCTTACATATGGGTTACCGACCGCAGCACCGTATTCTGCCTGTTTACATATCTCTGTGTTTGAATACGGATTCCTGTACCAGTTTCTTTGGCGATCCAGTCTAGAATGACAATGATGTCTGTGGCAGGATACTAATTCGAGTCGTTTACGAGAGATCCAGTTGTGCAAAGCTTTTCACACCGACACTGGTTTGGGCCATTCAGTCTGCGTACTTGTTAGGAACGATGTTGTTGCGTTTGCTTACAGTATGCTTGTGTGTTCCTTGATTGCACTGCCACTTTCGTCAGCGGACGATGGGATTTACGAATGCAGAAAAAGCCGACATGTTCATGGTGTATGGAAAATGTAGGAAGAATGCATTTCGTTTTCGTATGGTGTATGCGGCAAGATATGCCAATAGATGTGAACCATCTCGGCAGTTATTTGTCTACTTCTTCAACCAGTTAGGTGAAAGTGGTATTGTAACACCTAGGCAACGCAATAGAAGGAAACAATTAATTAACTTTTCAAAACTGGAATTCACAGTCATGTAAAATTTTTTGAAAGACATCATGTTTACGCCAGTGACTGTTAGACGTTTTATTTCCACTATTATAAATTCGATCTTAGGCCATTATCAAGTGCAGATGTTTTGGCTTTAAGCCATGTCAACTGTATACACGCTGACATATTTATATGTCGCTGTTATTTGCCGTTATACACATTCGTAACGCTCGCACTACTTAGTAGCATTATGAGTAGTAATAGTGGAAATAAAAAGTCTAACAGTCACTGGCGTAAACATGATGTCTTTCAAAAAAAGAAGGAAACAAGCTGAGGACAGAAGAGAGGGAAATTAATGTTCTCGCTGCTCTTGCAGCTGATCCGCACGTCAGCTGCGCAATCACACGAGGAAGCGGCACGGGTCAGGTAAGTGCCCTACGCATTCTCTGTCGACACAGGTTCCATTCCTGTCTCATTTGTCTCCATCAAGAGGGGCATGGAAACGATTATGAGAATCGTGTTAACTTCTGTACATGGCCAGTAAGACAAGATACTCCAGATATAGCATGTAATCAAGTCGCCGCGCGGAGTGGCCCCGTAGTTTAAGGCACTATGTCACATATTGCGCGTCCCCTCCCGCCGGAGGTTCGAGTCCTCCCTCGGGCATGGATGTGTGTGTTGTTCTTGGCATAAGTTAGTTTCAGTAGTGCGTAAGACTAGGGACTGATGACCTCAGCAGTTTGGTCCCTTAGGAATTCACACATTTGTAATGAAGTCACATTTACCAATCATTGCCATGTAAGCCGCCGAAACATGCACTGCTGGTCTGTTGACAATACTCATAGGCTTCGTCACGTGGAACGTCAGCTTGCATGGAGTGTAAAACTGTCATGTGGGTTGTGAACAATCAGGTCATAGGCTCGTTTTTCATAGAGGGAACATTGACCGCGCGTAAGTATCACAGGTTGCTAACAGATCATCGGCCACGGATGCTAGAAGGTGTTCTCTGCAGAAAAGGAGGAAACCGTGATAATAAGGCGAAGGCTGTCTAACCCATAGTGCACGAAGTATCATACACTACTGACCATTAAAATTGCTATACCAAGAAGAAATGCGGATGATAAACGGGTATTCATTGGACAAATGTATTATACTAGAACTGACATGTGATTACATTTTCACGCAATTTGGGTCCATAGATCCTGAGAACTCAGTACCCAGAACAACCGCCTCTGGACGTAATAAGGGCCGTGATACGCCTGGGCATTGTGTCAAACAGAGCTTCGATGGCGTGTACAGGTACAGCTGCCCATGCAGCTTCAACACGGTACCACAGTTCATCAAGAGTAGTGACTGGAGTATTGCGACGAGCCAGTTGCTCGGCCACCATTGACCAGACGTTTTCAGTTGGTAAGAGATCTGAGAATGTGCTGTCCTGGGCAGCAGTCGAACATTTTCAGTATCCAGGAAGGCCCGTACAGGACCTGCAACATGCGGTCGTGCATTATCTTGCTGAAGTGTAGGGTTTCGCAGAGATCGAATAAAGGGTAGAGCCACGGGTCGTAACACATCTTAAATGTAACATCCACTGTTCAAAGTGTCGTCAGTGCGAACAAGAGGTGACCGAGACGTGTAACCAATGGCACCCCATGCCATCACGGCGGGCGATACACCGGTATGGCGATGACGAATCCTCGCGTCCAATATGGGTTCACCGCGATGTCGCCAAACACGGATGCGACCATCATGATGCTGTAAACAGAACCTGGATTCATCCGAAAAAATGACGTTGTGCCATTCGTGCACCCACGTTCGTCGTTGAGTACACCATCGCAGCCTGCCGGGGTGGCCGACCGGTTCTAGGCGCTACAGTCTGGAACCACGCGACCTCTACAGTCGCAGGTTCGAATCCTGCCTCGGGCATGGATGTGTGCGATGTCCTTAGGTGAGTTAGGTTTAAGTAGTTCTAAGTTCTAGGGGACTGATGACCTCAGACACCATTGCAGGCGCTCCTGTCTGTGACGCAGCGTCAAGGGTAACCGCAGCCATGGTGTCCGAGCTGATAGTCCATGCTGCTGCAAACGTCGTCGAACTGTTCGTGCAGATGGTTGTTGTCTTGCAATCGTCCCCATCTGTTGACCCAGGGATCGAGACGTGGCTGCACGGTCCATTACATCCATGCGGATAAGATGCCTGTCATCTCGACTGCTAGTGATACGAGGCCGTTGGGATCAAGCACGGCGTTCCGTATTACCCTCCTGAACCCACCGATTCCATATTCTGCTAACAGTCAATGGATCTCGACCAACGCGAGCAGCAATGTCGCGATACGATAAACCGCAATCGCGATAGGCTACAATCCGACCTTTATCAAAGTCGGAAGCGTGATGGTACTTATTTCTCCTCCTTACACGAGGCATCATAACAACGTTTCACCAGGCAGCGCCAGTGAACTGCTGTTTGTGTATGAGAAATCGGTTGCAAACTTTCCTCGTGTTAGCATGTTGTAAGTGTCGCCACCGGCGCCAACCTTGTGTGAATGCTGTGAAAAGCTAATCATTTGCGTATCACAGCATCTTCTTGCTGTCGGTTAAATTTCGCGTCTGTAGCACGTCATCTTCGTGGTGTAGCAATTTTAATGGGCAATAGTGTAGTATGTCTTCACAAATTGTTTCGAAATCGCTGGATTCGCCGCAGAGCACTTATCCAGCCCGTTCCCCTGATTTGACGCGTGTGGTCTTTTTCTGTGGGGAAAACTGAAAGGCGCTTTCTACAAGGACTTACCAACTACACCCGATGGTATGCAACGACATACTACTGCAGCCTGCTCGGACATTTCCGCCGAAATAGAAGCACGTGTGCAGCAGTTGTTTCATATCAGAATGGAAGCATGTACTGCCGCTGCCGGTGGTCCTTTTGAACACAACCAGTAGTGGTCAATTGTCCGTTACTGATCAGAATGCGCGTAACTATTTTATGCATTTGTGTTGTTCTTTAGTGTGTGCTGCCAGACCTATTGTACAAGTCTCGGCGTGGGAGCATTTCAGAATACAATTTCTCGTGACCAACTCTCACTATAGTCTGTCCAAAATTATTTTGGAATTGGCAGCGAGGACGGAAGCGTGGGGCGGATTGGTGAGGGGGGGAGGGGGGGGGGGGACCCACGTGGCAGGCCTGGGCCACTATCCGCCAGTACCACGCTTCCTGAAGCTGCAGCAAATCCCCATAGTTGCCGAACCTTTACCCCACACCACAACACTTGCCTGCTAGCAGTGGTCTGCAATCAGCCTGCTGTCGTGTGGGGTCGTTGAGCCCTGTGACTTTCTGTGTGTTCGTTTGTACGGTTGTAGGAGTTGTTCCTGTTATTCGTCGTTACTCTAATTCGTTGCGTGGTACTGAACGATGTGAGCGGGATGTTCGTCGAAAGTTATAAGTGGAAAAGTTTGACGTCGTTCTCTTGGCCAGGGGTGCGCTTTACGTACCTAATTCGAGGCTGAAAAAATGGTGGACCGGTGCACTCCGTTACCAAAGTGATCGACAGAAGTGCTGCAGCTTTGAATATAAAGACAGAAATTGTTGATACGCCCGCTAAACCCGCTGTGCGGGACAGGTAATTAGGATTGTGGAAAAGGCCAAATGAGGTTGGGGTCAGTTTCACCTTCTAAGTACTAGATGTAGTTTAACATGACTACTAAAGCATATGAATGTAAAATAAGTAGAATGCCTGGTTAGACGTAAGAGAGGGCCTGATGGCCCTAATCTTGGCAGGTTAAATAAATAAAATTTGGAAGAAGAAATTTCAGATGCTATATCGGTAAGAGTTTGTTTAGTTTCCGTGATTTCTCTAAATCGCTTCAGGCAAATGCCGGGATCGTTACTTTGAAAGAGCACGGCCGATTTCATTTCCTACTCCGAGCATGTGCTCCGTCTCTAATTACCTCGCTGTCGACGGGACGTTAAACACTAACCACCTCCTCTTCCTCCTGGTCGAGGTCATAACTGGTCCCCACACCGGAAACCACGCTATCTATTTCTCTCTCTACTTCCGGGAACAGTGATGTAACGCAAGGACGGTTGCCGTAGGTACGACCTTGACCGCCTCTTCGTGAACACAACCTTGTATACCAAAATAGCCGACGAGAAGCGTTGAAAGAAAGGTCGCAGAACACTCAAATGGGGCGTTCAGAGCTCAAGGGAATCAAGTCTATTTTAGGTCATTTTGAAATTATTCTACTTTCAAGTACAGGGTTGCGCAGATGAAAGTAGCTCGCCTCCCCTCTGAATGCGACTACAGTATTTAGACTTCTGAAACAGAGTAAGCGGCCACAACAATGGCCACTTTTACGCAATAATCGATTTTTAGGAGCCCGCCGAAGTGGCCGTGCGGTTCTAGGCGCTGCAGTCTGGAACCGCGAGACCGCTACCGTCGCAGGTTCGAATCCTGCCTCGGGCGTGGATGTGTGTGATGTCCTTAGGTTAGTTAGGTTTAACTAGGTCTAAGTTCTAGGGGACTAATGACCTCAGAAGTTGAGTCCCATAGTGCTCAGAGCCATTTGAACCATTTTTTTTTTTGATTTTTAGGATTCTACTGTCAGAATTCCAGTTTATTTCATCACCGAACTTGGACTTTTCCCTTTGTCGTCTGCAAAATGACTTTCTCGGTAGAAGAATGAACTGAATTGAGGCAGTGTATGTTACTGGTTTGATTAAGGAAACTCGCGAATTTTTCAGGGTCAAGTATAAAAATTGGCGCACCTACGGATCTGTGCAAAATAACACAGACAAAGAATTTCTTCGGTTCGCACACCAGAAGTTGCTTCAGACATTCGCCGAAGAATTATTCGGAGCCGAAAGAAGTCTACACGTAAATTGGTCCATTTACCTAGGAGGAGATGTTAGCGGATATTGAACGGTCTTAATTTGAAGCCATATATCGTGTGACGGTTTGCAGCAATTATGAGAGGACGAGAGTCAGAAACGTGTAGACTACTGCACGTGACTTTTGAATAATATCGACGATGACTTGTTAGACCCTTTCCATTACACCATGAACGATGAAGCATAGTTTCATCTTTCCGGTCATGTGGATTCACACAACACGAGGTACTGGGCAACGGGGAACCCTAACATTGTGTGCCAGCAATCACTCCACGATGAAAAAGTCGGCGTTTGGTGCGGTGTAACAGGAACGCGCATCATTGGACTGGTATTGTTTGACACTACCCTCAACATGGTTGCATGTACGGAAATTGTTTGATACATTTTGTGCTCAACAAACTGAATATGAAAGACAATACTACTTCTCCCAGCAAGCTGGGGTAACATGCCATACGTCTAAGGTATCCCTGGAACGTGTCCATGATATCTTCACTAAGGAATGAATTGTCAGCAAACATTTATGACCACCACGTTCGCCAGATCTAACAACACGAGATTTCTTCCTGTGGGGACACTTGAAGAACAAGGACTATGAAACAAATCCACACACAATACAGGGTCACTGAAAGACAACATCAGCAGTAAAGTTTCCGCCATCAGTATCCGAACTTTACGCTGGGTATATCTGAGTATCCTTAGCCGTGAACAGGTCTGTACTGATGTAGCAGAGAGTAACTTTCAGCATATTCTATAAACGCATTTTTCCCTTTTCTCCATTCTTAAATCCATTTCAGCTCATCGTTTCTGTAATTTCACAACATTTCTATTATACTTAACACCGGCTTCTTTTGTCTGCGGCGCACTGTACTATTGATGAAGTTGTTTTCAGATTATGAAAGATTCTTGTCCAGACATTGTAAATAACTGCTAATGTATTGGCAACACTTCTGAGCGTGAAGGAAAGTAGACTTTTGTTCATCGCCCATTGCGAACATCTCCACTGTCACAGTTTACTTGCTTTGTTTTCTCAGTGTGTGAGCTCTAATTGAAGAGAACTCATGATTATGGGCGAAGAGAGGTCATTTTCCATTCCTTCTAGAAACTTATGGATTTCAGTCGGCGACTTGTTCAGTCACGTCCGATTACGAGGTCTCGGAAAACAGTTGGTTCCAGAAATCCTAAAGACGTTAGCTTCAAATATTTCTTCAGAATTGAAGTCAGTAAGGGTGCGCGTGAAATCTCAGCCACTTACCACAAATTATTAGTATCAGAATATTCTTACCTACCTGACACTTATGATTTTGGTTTACCAGTAGGAAATATCGTTAGACATGTAAAGAAAACGTCGCCCAGACTTAAATGTAAATGTCGTGTGACTAGAGCCTCCCGTCGGGTAGACCGTTCGCCGGGTGCAAGTCTTTCGATTTGGCGCCACTTCGGTGACTTGCGCGTCGATGGGGATGAATGATGATGATTGGGACAGCACCCAGTCCATGAGAGGAGAAAATCTCAGACCCAGCTGGAAATCGAACCCGGGCCCTTAGGATTGACATTTTGTCCCGCTGACCACTCAGCGACCGGGGGCGGACCGCCCAGACTTGAGATCATTGAAATGAAATTCTCAGACTTCATATCCACCGTAAACGTCGAGAATTCAGTAGCGAACGGAGAAAGTGGTTGATGATTATGGCAACAACTGGCTGGATATGAGATGGGTGCATCACGAAATAAAATCTTCTTTTACCCTGATGTTTAAGCAGGCTGTGAATCCTGATGTGTAGTCTGACGAAGATGACTTACGAAAGAATCCCGGCCATCCCGTGACATAGTTTTGTACAATTCAGCGTGGCCCTCTTTATACCGAACATCGACCAAACGCAGATAAAGGACGTGGAGGACTTACTGCTATGTCAACAAGGACATAACATGAAAAGATTTTATAGACGTCTTACGCACTTTGTCACTGCTGTGCACGGTTCGCATCGCTGTCCTCTTGCTGTATGACGAAAGACGGACTATGGAATGTCGTCTCTAATCGCCGACGAAATGGATTGGCTCTGTAAATTTTTTGCTATGCTAATGATCTGAAGATGGCGATTTTTGTGCGATCTCGGCGAATAAAATCTGTAATTAGAAGAACAACCATGTTTAGATTGTGAGATCGCCTTCAATACGGCGGACAGTGTCGGATAATCATTACCGTAGTCTTTGTTTTTGCTGTACTGATTCTCATCCTATATTCCACCCAGGCATCATCCAGATCTTTTAGCATTTTATTTACAGACCGTTCACTTGCTGTCACTAATATCATGTCATCAACAAATCATATACATTCTGTCCTCTCTCTACCAATACACACTCCTCTTTTTCCATCTAAGCCTTTCACAGTCGTCTCTCCCAGGTATAAGCTGAACAATAAAGTGGAAAGGCATCAACCTTGACTAACGCTCTTTCCAACGCTGCTTCCTTCAGATATTTAATTTCCAATCCTTATTCTTACTTTTTGTTGTAAATATGGGCTCTGAACAAATCGTCTGTTCTTCCAATTTACTCCTTTCCTCTTCAAAATATCCATCAACTTGTTCCACTGTATACTGTCGAAAATTTTTTCCAATTCAATAAAAACAGCTTAAATTTTTATACCTTTTATATTGTTCCCCTATGATTCTCAACAGGCTGATAACATCTATTGCTGAATAATGCAGAATCTCGCAAATGGAAAACATTGCGAAAAATGGCGTAGTACACAGAGAAAAATAGCACTCTAAGATGAGAATCATTTCCCGAAACACGTCGTGTAAAATATAAATAAAAGAAGAGTACAACTGGTAGCAGAAAACTTATTTATAAACAAACTATTTTCACAGTTGCAAGTTTTCACAAAACATTTGCAATGAATGACATCAGACACAAGGAACCGTTCGCCATGGAGCCTATGATGAGTTTCGGAGCATACACGTACATGTAGATGCACGGTAGTGCATTTTTATTTACAGTGAAAAATACATTCATACAAGATGTGGAAAGTGATACCCTTCAATATCAGTACGCAGATGTGCTCGTCTAAGCATTTTCGGATCGCCCGACGTAAGTTCAGATAATGATGGCGCCTACTTCACGACCGATGTTGTCTTTCAGTTCCTGTAGAGTGTATGGATTTGTTTCATAGACGTTGCTCTTCAACTTTCCCTGGAAAAGAAATCACATGTTGTTAGATCCGGCAAACGTGGTGGCCATTTGTGTTTGCTGACAATTCTTTCCTCAGTGAAGACATCATGAACTCGTTCCAGGGACACCTTAGACGTGTGGCATGTTGCCCCATCTTGCTGGAAGAAGCGGTGTTGTCTTTCATATTCAGTGAGATGAGCACAGAATGCATAAAAAATCTTCATACATGCATCTGTGTTGAGGATACTGTCAAAAAATATCGGTCCAATAGTGTGCGTTCCTGTTACACCCTACCAAGACCTATTTTTTCATCCTGGAGTGGTTGCTGACACACAGTATTAGGGTTCTCCGTTGCCCATTACCTCGTTTTCTGTGAACACACGTGACCGGAAAGATGAAACCTTGCCTTTCAACCTTCACACGATATATGACTTCAAATTATGACTTTTCAATATCCTCCCTGCTTACATGAGCCTGTTGGACCAATTTACCTGTCTTGTAAGAAAGTGAAATGCGTACAGCCGTCCTTACGATCTTATTTATTGTGTAGCTACCAGTTTCGGCGCTTCAATGGGCCATATTGAGACCATAGTTGACGGTGAAGGGGTTGTCGCGATCCATATACGCGATGCATCAGTGGGCAACATACAGTAACTGTTTAACGCAGACAGTCTGTAACTGTGACACTCTCTCCAACCATCAACTGTCTACTGGTAATGGTTGGAGAGTCGACATCGCAGTTACAGATTGTCTGCGTCAACTAGTTATATTTGCCACTGACACATTGTATATATGGATCGTGATAACCCTTCCTGTATCAACTAATGCCTGAAGATGGCGCACTGTAATGTGTAATGCCGAAAATGGTGGCTACACAATAAATAAGATCAAAAGGACGGTTTTACGCGTTTCATTTTCTTACAATAGTAAACGGCGGTGGCCCCCAGACGTCCAGTCAAAAATTCTTCATTTTTGTGGCCTTGTTGTCCGCAGCTGCTTTACAATTCTTGAGGGTAGCTTTGTTTTGTCGTTGCTATTACCAAAATGCTTGTTATTTTACACCAGGCTCGTTTAGCTTTATTGAGCTAAAGCATCATTGTCGGTGGTGATTTTCGCTTGATTTCGCGCTTACATCCAGAAATGCCGTCCGCTAGCACGTCGTTTGTGCTTTTCTTCCTAGCCACTGGTAGTTTTGGTCTAGGTTTTATTTGTTCTGCAGCGCCACGCAGTTCTTATGTTTTTCATACCGCAATTTTGGTGAGTGGTTTGCAAAAAAGTGTGGTGTGAAAACATAGGAAATGTGTAGCACTGCAGAACAACCAAAAATTAGGCCACAACTATCAGTGTCAAAGACGAAAAGAATAAGCGATATGCTAGCAGGCGGCATTTCCCGATGTAAGCAAGAAATCATGCGAAAATCACCACCACTGACAATGCTATACGTCAACAAAGCGAAACGTGTCTAGTGAAAAAAAAGGAACATTCATTTTTGTAGTTGCAACGGCAGAACAAAAATACGCTCAAGAACTCCACTCAAAAGGATGGACGTACAAAAAATTTGTGTGTAGGCTTCTTTGGGCTCTGAACAATTCTTCAGCGAAAGTTAACAGTAACGTATTGAAACGTCCCCATAGAAAAATTTTACAAGACTGTGCTTAAACTGACACACAATATTTTTTAGCGCAACGCAATCTGACTTTCAAAAATCTCTGCAAAAGAATGGCCCTGACTAACATTAACCTATACCTTTCACAAATCACTTACCTCACCAAAAATCTTCGTTACTCGAACTACTGCAATACAGCGAGCGCCACTACTGCCAGCTAAATAAAAGATTCGAACTACTGAAGGCACTAACTACTGATAGGCATAGTTAGCAAATGAAAGATTTTGATAGAGAACAAACAATGTATTTACCTGAATAGTCATAATATATATAGCAGTTCATGACATCCAGTCTTACAAATTTCAAAACTCCGCCATCTCTCTCCCCACGTCCACCACTGCTGGCGACTCGCCTCCAACTGCGCAACGCTACGCGCTGTTCACATCCAGCTGCCCAACACTACAATGGCAGACAACAATGCAAACTAGCCACAGACTGCACACAGCACAGCCAGTGATTTTCATACAGAGCGCTACGTAACGTTGCCAATAAGAAAACATAAACAGCCTACTTACAGTATGTGTACGAACTGAAGGAATTCTTTCTCGTTTTACATTTTGCATAGATACAGACTCTGTATTGCTCCCTTTGCTGGTAGTCCTCTACCCGGATACCTGAGCCCGAAAGTTTCCTTTGTGGTACCTGTTTTCACATATGCTTCCACTATTTCAGTTCTTTCTTCTATCGAGAAAATCATTTTCGAGACCGCAAGGAGAAACGTTTAACTTCACTGAGGCAATAAACTTAAATGGTGACAGAAGAATGCTGACAATCAATGATTGCATAAAACTGTTTATTTCAGAAGTCGAAACATTGCATTCGTATTCAAAGGGGGGAGGCGGGCTGCTTTTAACTGCGTCACCCTGTTTAGAAACTAACTCAAGTGAGGCACAAATTTATCGAACACATCAAACAAAGTACGAAAGTTCGGAGGAGACAAGATTCTTAAGAGCTGCTATGGGTTGATCTGTTGTGACTGCGTGCAAACAATGCTGACAACGTAACACGCAACTACAAAATATTTTAGAGCGTGTAATCTACCCCCTCCTTCCTACTTGCAGTTATTGTCGACAATAGTCTTTTATGAAGATTTGGGAGGGGCGAAAACTACAATTAACTTTCTAGTTTATTTATCTTTTCACGTAGAGTTGGCGCCAGTTCTTCTTGTCCTTGAAGCTGAAATTCTCACATTTTAGGTCCTCATGACTGAATTGATCTAAATAAATTTGAAGATTGTTGTTGCAGAATTTTGCTCTCACGTGTAACATTATGTGTGTTCATCGACCGAATTTAACTGAATAAGTTCTCCAGAGAATGAAAGACTGAGTGAAATTGTAAAGGTCGCGTGATATGACGTGACGTGTTTTGGCCCAGGGCACCAAAGATTACTATTGCGCTCCGGTATACTCAAAAGTGGTTAAAGACATATTTTAAGCCCGACCGCGGTGAAACAAAATATGAGATACAATGTGAAAACAAAATGTGTACTAAATCCTATACCACTTATGTTTTGTCTGTCTCTAGATGTAGACGCACGTTATTACAGTTAATAGTAATTTATAATTAAAAATATGTAATGTGAATAGTTTCCCGATATATCAAGAAATACGACATGTAAAAAAAAAAAAAAAAAAAAACAATGTATATTTGCCTGTTTCTGAAGAATTGTAATTATTAGCACAAAAACTGGTTTATGTGACATCAGCAGCCACGATAATGTGTGAAAAAATGTTTAAAGTAAGCTTCTCTTTCGCTTATTAAAAATTAATTCTAAACTGAATGCAGTTATTTGACTTGTTATTTAAATAGCAATCACCAGTCAGTTTCTCATGCCCTATGTTCATAAATGTTTAATTGTCATTTTAGTAGAAATGTTCACAGAAATCATCGACGGTTCCACAGGACGAAGGAACTTGAAAGAAGTTGTAATCAGCAAACTACTATTCGTCACTGAATGGTAATTCGCTGTACTTTATTTCCAAATGTAGTCCCCTTCGGCAATCTTGTTGAAATCCAGGCTCAGGAGCTATCCGGCGAAAATTTGATTACAATCCCCGTTTTTTTTCCAGAAAAGTGTATCAAAATTATTGACCGCTTCTTTCAAGTATCCGACACATCACTGCACGGAACAAGGTGCATTTATGTCGAAATTCGGCGTACTCGCACGAGGCTAAAAAGCGTCATCTTCTAAAACATCAGGTATCATAGTTAACAGCAAAATAGTCTCTCCATTTCCCCCATTCAAAATATTTATAATAATATACACGTTAATATATTGCTACATTTTAGTATACCATACAGTCTTTTGATTTGTCACATTAACAAAGCCGAAATTACGAGGGTCGTTCAATAAGTAATGCCCAATATTTTTTTCTCAGAACATATTTCTTATTAAAAGTGAGAATTTGGTGACAATATACATCAACATGTCTTGTCGATGTTCTACTTTTCTACGTAGTCTATAGCCGTACGCAAACGTTGTGGAAGAGGATGTATTCCCAGCTGTAGGCGTAGCCATATTTCACTGCATGACTGACACTCCCGTCATCTTCAAAGTGTGTTCACCGTAGAGAATCTTTAAGCGGCCCAAAGAGATGGTAGTCCGAAGGTGCCAGGTCCGTAGGGTGGATGAGGCAGTGATGTCCAACCCAATTTGGCGATGTGTTCCCGGGCTTTCAGACTTGTCTTGGGCGTGCATGATCATGCTGGAGCAAGACTTCTGCTGGATTCTTGTCCTATCGAACACGTCGGAAACAGTTCTTGCGTTTCCAGAATTAGATTTTCACTCTGCAGCGGAGGGTGCGCTGATATGAAACTTCCTGGCAGACTAAAACTGTGTGCCAGACCAAGACTCGAACTCGCGACTTTTGCCTTTCACGGGCAAGTGCTCCACCATCTGAGCTACCCAAGCACGACTCAGGCCCCGTTCTCACAGCTTTACTTCTGCCAGTACCTCGTCTCCTACCTTCCAAACTTTACAGAAGCTCTCCTGCGAACCATGCAGAACTAGCACTCCTGAAAGAAAGGATATTGAGGAGACATGGCTTAGCCACAGCCTGGGGGATGTTTCCAGAATGAGATTATCACTCTGCAGAGGAGTGTGCGCTGATATGAACTTCCTGGCAGATTAAAACTGTGTGCTGGACCGAGACTCGAACTCGGGACCTTTGCCTTTCGCGGGCAAGTGCTCTACCAACCGAGCTACTCAAGCACGACTCACGCCCCGTCCTCACAGTTTGTTTTCTGCCAGTACCTCGTCTCCTACCTTCCAAACCCTACAGAAGCTCTTCTGCGAACCCTGCGGAAGTAGCACTCCTGAAAGAAGTGCTAGTTCTGTAAGGTTCGCAGGAGAGCTTCTGTAAAGTTCGGAAGGTAGGACGGGGCGTGAGTCGTGCTTATGTAGCTCAGTTGGTAGAGCACTTGCCCGCGAAAGGCAAAGGTCGCGAGTTCGAGTCTCGGTTCGGCATACAGTTTTAATCTGCCAGGAAGTTTCAGTTCTTGAGTTTATTCAGGTTCAACACGTCTGGAGCAGTGACTGTGACAGGTCGTCGGGAGCGTGGCTGATCATGGATCTCTCTTTCTGCATTTCCTGAGGCTGTAACTTTCTTTACCCATCGCCCAACTGTACTACTATCAACTGTAGCATCGCCGTACACTGCACACAAACGTTTATAGATGTTCACCACGGTTTCTTTTTCTGCACACAAGAATTCAATAAGAGCACTGTGCTTGTAACGTGAGTCGTAATTAGACACCATTTTGACGCTGTACTACGGCTCTGCCATCTGCCAAAACGGTTCGAAACTTCACCGGCGCACAGAACAAACATCAAATGTGAAGCACCAACAAGGACGCTTGTGTGTGTATATTAATGGCTGTTTAAAAAAAATTTGGGGCATTACTATTGAACGACTCTCGTACATTGTTGGCACAAGTTACAGAAATGTGTCCGATCACATCTGAGGCAAGCTTACTGCTGTCTCACTCCGCGGGAATAACAATATTCCGAAGGGTTTGTAATTTTTCTTGGCAAATGAACTTCAGTTAGTTACGATTATTATTTCATGAATGAATTCAGAAATATAATAAACAGTTCCATATCGCGTAATTAATAATCGAAATTTAAAATATGTCAAATAACTCTTAATTGCAAATGTTTATGAAAAGAAAAATAATTTTAACTGAACATTCAAAGCTAGTAGGTGTCGATTATAGCATCCAAAATAAAGTGTTGTTGTTGTTGTGTTGTTGTTGTCTTCAGTCCAGAGACTGGTTTCATGCAGCTCTCCATGCTACTGTATCCTGTGCAAGCTCCTTCATCTCCCAGTACCTACTGCAACCTACATCCTTCTGAATCTGCTTAGTGTATTCATCTCTTGGTCTCCCTCTACGATTTGTACCCTCCACGCTGCCCTCCGATACTAAATTGGTGATACCTTGATGCCTCAGAATATGTCATAGCGACCGGTCCCTTCTTCTAGTCAAGTTGTGCCACAAACTCCTCTTCTCCCCAATTCTATTCAGTACCTCCTCATTAGTTATGTGATCTACCCATCTAATCTTCAGCATTCTTATGTTGCGCCACATTTCGAAAGCTTCTATTCTCTTCTTGTCCAAACTAGGTATCGTCTTTGTTTTTCTTCCATACTTGGCTACACTCCATACAAATACTTTCAGAAACGACTTCCTTATACTTAAATCTATACTCACTGTTAACAAATTTCTCTTCCTCAGAAACGCTCTCCTTGCCATTGCCAGTCTACATTTTATATCCTCTCTACTTCGACCATCATCAGTTATTTTGCTCCCCAAATAGCAAACTACTTTACTACTTTAAATGACTCATTTCCTAATCTAATTCCCTCAGCGTCACCCGACTTAATTTGACTATATTCCATTATCCTCGTTTTGCTTTTGTTGATGTTCATCTTATATTCTACTTTCAAGACACTGTCCATTCCGTTCAACTGGGTGTCTCTGACAGAATTACAATGTCATCGGCAAATCTGAAAGTATTTATTTCTTCTCCATGGATTTTAATACCTACTCCGAATTTTTCTTTTGTTTCGTTTGCTGCTTGCTCAATATACAAATTGAATAACATCGGGGAGAGGCTTCAACCCTATCTCACTCCCTTCCCAACCACTGCTTCCCTTTCATGCCCCTCGATTCTTATAACTGCCATCTGGTTTCTGTACAAATTGTAAATAGCCTTTCGCTCCCTGTATTTTACACCTGCCACCTTTAGAATTTGAAAGAGAGTATTCCGGTCAACATTGTCAAAAGCTTTCTCTAAGTCTACAAATGCTAGAAACGTAGGTTTGCCTTTCCTAAATCTATCTTCTAAGATAAGTGGTAGGGTCAGTATTGCCTCACGTGTTCCAATATTTCTACGGAATCCAAACTGATCTTCCCCGAGGTCGGCTTCTACCAGTTTTTCTATTCGTCTGTAAAGAATTCACGTTAGTATTTTGCAGCCGTGACTCATTAAGCTGATAGTTTGCTAATTTTCACATCTGTCAACACCTGCTTTCTTGGGGATTGGAATTATTATATTCTTCTCGAAGTCTGAGGTTATTTCGCCTGTCTCATACATATTGCTCACCAGATGGTAGAGTTTTGTCAGGGCTGGCTCTCCCAAGGCTGTCAGTAGTTCTAATGGAATGTTGTCTACTCCCGGCGCCTCGTTTCGACTCAGGTCTTTCAGTGCTCTGTCAAACTCTACGCAGTATCATACCTGCCATTTCATATACGTCTACGTCTTCTTCCTTTTCCATAATATTGTCATCTAGTTCATCGCCCTTGTATAGACCCTCTATATACTCCTTCCACCTTTCTGCTTTCCCTTCTTTGCTTACAACTGGGTTTCCATCTGAGCTCTTGATAGTCATACAAGTGGTTCTCTTTTCTGCATCTCTAATAAAGTGTTTCCTTTTCATAAATTTTAGCTTCATATAGAACATACTGTGTATAATATTACATGAACATTATCAGAAAAGCAGCTGAGATAATATTGACCTGAACAAAATTAGAAAAATAATAGTGGTATCGATACTTGCTGTTGAGGAAAAGTAATGCTGGAGGAGCGTGTCACGTTGCAAGCGCTACTGAAGATGTACGTGTAGAGAATACCAGCGCGAGACGGCTGGCTGTATGAGGGCAGCGCTAGTCCGGCTCCCGGCTCTCGTTGTGAGGTGAGGCGGGGACCGCTGTCCACCAGTATGGCGCTGTGTGCGGCTCGCAGGGCCGCCCTTGACCCGGAGGTAGATTGGCGGGATCAGCCTTCAATGCCGGCCGGAGACGGCCACAATGGAAGCCGGGCGTGAGCGCGTCCGCTGCTCTGCGAGCAGCACGGAACACAGCGGAGCAGGCGAACGGGGCCGAGCAACGAGTAGAGTAGGGAAAGGCAGGGCAAGGCAAGGCAGAGCGCATCCGGCGGCCAGCGCGTCGAGCGAGCAGACCTCTGGCCCACGAGCAGCTGACGAACTGCCTAACCACGTAAACACCCCGCTACACGTAAACCAAACGTATTTCCGTAAACAGGCCAGCGCAACATCGCCTGCCTCCTACAGTGAGGCGTGCCACGTCCACCCCGTTTATTTTACACATTGTAACACCGAAAATGCAGGATGCATGATATATATACAGGGTGTTACGAAAAGATACGGCCAAACTTTCAGGAAACATTTCTCAGACACAAAGAAACAAAATATTTTATGTGGGCATGTGTCCGGAAACGCTTACTTTCCATGTTAGAACTCATTTTATTACTTCTCTTCAAATCACATTAATCACGGAATGGAAACACACAGCAACAGAACGTACCAGCGTGGCTTCAAACACTTTGTTACAGGAAATATTCAAAATGTCCTCCGTTAGCGAGGATACATGCATCCATCCACCCTCCGTCGCATGGAATCCCTGATACGCTGATGCAGCCCTGGGGAATGGCGCATTGTATCACAGCCGTCCACAATACGAGCACGAAGAGTCTCTACATTTGGTACCGGGGTTGCGTAGACAAGAGCTTTCAAATGCCCCCATAAATGAAAGTTAAGAGGGTTGAGGTCAGGAGAGCGTGAAGGCCATGGAATTGGTCCTCCTCTACCAATCCATCGGTCACCGAATCTGTTGTTGAGAAGCGTACGAACACTTCGACTGAAATGTGCAGGAGCTCCATCGTGCATGAACCACATGTTGTGTCGTACTTGTAAAGGCACATGTTCTAGCAGCACAGGTACAGTATCCCGTATGAAATCACGATAACGTGCTCCACTGAGCGTAGGTGGAAGAACATGGGGCCCAATCGAGACATCACCAACAATGCCTGCCTAAACGCTCACATAAAATCTGTGTTGATGACGTGATTGCACAATTGCGGGCGGATTCTCGTCAGCTCACACATGTTGATTGTGAAAATTTACAATTTGATCACGTTGGAATGAAGCCTCATCCGTAAAGAGAACATTTGCACCCAAATGAGGATTGACACATTGTTGGATGAACCATTTGCAGAAGTGTACAGTGGAGGCCAATCAGCTGCTGATGGTGCCTGCACACGCTGTACATGGTACGGAAACAACTGGTTCTCCCGTAGCACTCTCCATACAGTGACGTGGTCAACGTTACCTTGTACAGCAGCAACTTCTCTGACGCTGACATTAGGGTTATCGTCAACTGCACGAAGAATTGCCTCGTCTATTGCAGGTGTCCTCGTCGTTCTAGGTCTTCCCCAGTCGCGAGTCATAGGCTGGAATGTTGCGTGCTCCCTAAGACGCCGATCAATTGCTTCGAACGTCTTCCTGTCTGGACAATTTCGTTTTGGAAATCTGTCCCGATACAAACGTACCGCGCCACGACTATTGCCCCTTGCTAATTCATCATCAAATGGGCATCTGCCAACTCCGCATTTGTAAACATTGCACTGACTGCAAAACCACGTTCGTGATGAACACTAACCTGTTGATGCTACATACTGACGTGCTTGATGCTAGTACTGTAGAACAATGAGTCGCTTGTCAACACAAGCACCGAAGTCAACATTACCTTCCTTCAATTGGGCCAACTGGCGGTGAATCGAGGAAGTACAGTACATACTGACGAAACTAAAATGAGCTCTAACATGGAAATTAAGCGTTTCCGGACACATGTCCACATAACATCTTTTCTTTATTTGTGTGTAAGGAATGTTTCCTGGAAGTTTGGCCGTACCTTTTTGTAACACCCGGTATATATTAATAGTATGTAAATATTTGTAATTTAAATGCATTCTTTTAATAAGTAAAGACACTGCTTCACTGTATGTGTACATTTAGGTAGAAGTCTGTTGACGTTTCATTGTATTTATGTCTGTTTTCCTGTGAAACTTATAAGCTCTGGGAAAAGTCATAGAGTAAATATCTCTGGAGTGAGCATTGCGTTCTGCGCATGTTGTTAACATTAAATCAGGCTTGTCACGTGTTTTCGGGACTTCGCTGTGCGTGTGTGCTTTCCGCAGAGTTTGAAGTTTATGATATCAAGAGTTTTTGTTGTATTTTCACCGTTTGTTGATAGTGTAATAGCCATGGTGAATTAGTGTTGTTGCTACGGATGCAAAGAAAAATATGTGAAGAGAGGGATAGTAACTTTTCATGGGTACTATGTTTAAAAATTTCGAGACGCATTGTAATTATGGCTTGATTCTGTAGACCTATTTTTCTACGAATTTACGACTATATAATATATATTATGGCTCGTACAAAAGGTTACAAACAATCGCTTCCTCTCGTAAATTCGCTAGTGGAACAGGAAAGGGAATGGTTGGTTGTTTCAGCAAATACTATCCTCCACGCATTTATCAGTGACTTGTCGATTATGTACATAGATTTGAAAGACGGCTAAATTCAATAGAGTGGGAGTCTGTAATTGTCTTCGTATAATATGTGCGTCCAAACCTATTTGTTTACTATAAAGTTACAATAGGAGACCATGTTAAGTGTGTCTAGGACATGGACAATGATTATGTGTGATTTATATTTTAGTTTCCCGAAGGATGAACAACGAGTAAAGATGTGGCTTCAGAAAATAAGGAGGAGTAATTTTGTCCCCACAAAATATTCCAAAGTATGTTCAAAACACTTTGTAGAGGAATGTTTAGACAGAGAAAAATTTGGATGTATGTGGCTGAAGGTAGATGCTATACCAACTATTTATAATTTTCCACAGCACTTACTATTAATTTCTGGATTCAGTTTAAATACATTTTCTGCACAAATCAAATAAAAAACGCAATAGTGTAACTAATCAAAGTACACATTCATCTTCTTTTGTGTATTTTGCCTTCAATTTATTTTCTTCACCATTTGATTAAGAAGCGTAAAACATTAGGAAACATGTCCCCAAACTCTTTCATTTGTGTCACTTTGCACTTCCCTTAATGGTGTTATATGGGTTGACTGTTACATGACCAACTGTATTTGCTTTACAGTACATTTATTCTCCGATCGCCTTTTCCCCCCTTCTTACTCAGTCTACTATTTATTTAATAAACTGGGTGCAAGTACGTAAAATGCATTAAATAAACACTTTAAAGTGTCACCAGAAAGAAAAATTGTGCTTTAGGTCGCTAAAACGAGAAAATAAATTCTCAGAAATAGCAGAAAAAAAGGACGAATTAGCAGGGATATAATCGCTAATGTGTGGCAAATTTGGTGTTTTTCGGACACTTGCAAAAGTACTAGCGTACTGCCAAGTTGTTTTGCAAGACTATCACTGCAAAAATGTACGTCAGGCTCTGTAATACTATAAAGTGCCGTATCATACCGAAAACTACCAAAAATCGAGTGCATCTGAACTGTGACACCTATCGCAAAGAAGCAGAATGCAACCTTGCCCTTAAAAGTTACGTAGCTGGTTTATTCCTGGTACCAAGTGGATACAGTTAAAATGTCTGCGCAACATATATAAAAATTCACGACACGTACGAAAAGAATCCCTCTGTACTAGAGATGTAGTGACATTTGAAACATACAGACAAACACACGACGTCCCGAGAACACGTGACCAGGCCGGCGATGTATGTTGACAACACAAAATCTTTTCTCCGCATGTGAACGCTCACTCCAGAGATATTTACTCTATGGGAAAAGCCAAAGGAATTGTTATTTGCATCGACTAGCAACGATAATAGCAGTGCTCGTGCGTTGTAAAATCTTTGGGTAGGGGGTTGTTGCGCAGAGCGCGCGGTGAGAGCGAGAGACGGGTTCCAGCGCGGAAGTGTGATGTTAACGCTCTCGCAGTAGAGACTACAATTTCGGCGGCATCATGTACGCGCGCCGGCCAGATGAATAGTAGCAGGAGGAAAGACAGTGGACGGGCGGAAGAGGCTGTATTAATTACGATTGCCCGTTCCTGTAATTAGCAGTGGCCCCACAAGATGCTACCGTCTTCAACAACAGCAGCAGTTCCAGCAAAACAGATTCGTCGTCGGCTCCGAGTTCGTCGCGCGCACAGCACTGAAGTAAGACTGTTCATTGGTAAAAAGTATTAACGGCTAACCCAGCAGCATCACTGAATGTGATTTGATTAATGAACTCCAATTAAATAATAATCAATTAAATTCAGGGCGATTGTGTCCTCATTGCCCGCAGACAATGTTACCAAGCAGGGTCCTTGTTCTCTTTTCTCCTTATATGCGAACCGAAGTTTGAGAATCTATCACTGGAAAAAATTCAAATATAAAGAAAATGCACAAATTAAGAGTGCGGAAGTTTTATTTATGTTACATTTAGCTTGGAGCACATGGCTGTTTGGTTTGGTACGTATTCTAGTGTTTAATTCTGTTCAAGTCAGTAAAAAAGGCTCAGTTGTTCAGACAATAATATGAAATCCAATTTGAAAAGTCAGTAACTGCAAAGTAAAAAGGGCTTGCCTTTCTCTAAATTTCTTTGGTGACGTTATGTTGTGGTCTCTGAAAGTCATTGGTCACGCAACAAAGTTCAATACTAACATACTAATATCGAGAGATAACTGCCAGTCGTTATACCACGCATTTATTTTCTGCAAATCCTCACTGATTTGTTCACATCTTTCGTGTAATACTACTTTCCTGTAGACTACAGCGTCATCGGCAAATAATCTAAGGCCGCTGTCAATACCATCAACCAGATCGTTTATGTAAATCGTACAAAGCAGCGGACCTATTACACTGCCCTGGGGCACACCTGAAGTTACGCTTGTTTCTGTTGAAGTCACCCCGTTCAGGACGACATTCTGCTCCCTGTCTGTTAGAAAACTTTCTATCCAACCCCATACGTCTTCGGATAGACCTTAAGCGCGCCCTTTATTTAGCAAGCGACTGCGGAACTGAGTCGAAAGCCTTTCGGAAATCAAGGAATATGACATCAACCTGGGAGCCGGTATCTAGAGCCTGTTGTATATCATGCATAAAGAGGGCCAGCTGTGTCTCGGATGATCGCTATTTCCTAAAACTGTACTGGTTTCTGCAGATGAGCTTCTCAGAGTCTAGAAAGGACATTGACATTATGTCTGAGAAAAAATATGTTCCATGATTCTACAACAAATCGATATCAGTGAAATTGCCCGGTAATTATTTGCAACCGATTTTCTACCCTTTTTATAGATTGCTATGACCTGGGCCTTCTTCCAGTCCTGTGGAACTTTCCGCTGTTCCAATGATCTCTGATAGTTTATGGATAAGAATGGTGCTAAAATTGTAGCATAGTCAACATAACACCTTACGGGATACCGTCTGCGCCAGATGCCTTCCTGGCGTGTAAGGATCTTATCTGTTTTACAATCCCACATACACTAAGCACTATTTCAGCCATCCTTTCGTTGGAATGCGGATTGGTACTGAAGTCCTCTACCGTAAACGAGTTTTCGAAAGCTAGGTTTAGAATTTCGGCCTTCTGATTATCATCACCAGTTACATAACCCGTACTGTCAGCAAGAGAAGGTATTGAATTCTTTGTAGCGTTCATAGATTTTACGTACAATCTGCTACAATGGGAGGTTATCAAGATTTAAGTGAGTTTCAACGTGGTGTTATAGTCGGCGCACGAGCGATGGGGCACAGCATCTCCGTGGTAGCGATGAAGTGGGGATTTTCCCGTACGACCATTTCATGAGCGTACTGTGAGATCTGGAATCTGGTAAAACATCAAATCTCCGACGTCGCTGCGGCCGAAAAAAGATCCTGCAAGAACGGGCCCAACGGCGACTGAAGAGAATCGTTCAGCGCGGCAGAACTGCAACCTTCCCGCAAATTGCTGCAGATTTCAATGCTGGACCATCAGTAATTGTCAGCATGCGAATCATTCAACGAAACATCTACGATACGGGCTTTCCGAGCCGAAAATCCACTCGTACACCCTTGTTGACTGCACGTCAGAAAACTTTACGTCTCGCCTGGCCCCCTCAACACCGAAATTGGACTGCTGATGACTGGAAACATGTTGCCTGGTCGGGGGAGTCTTGTTTCAAACTTTATCAACCGGATTAACGTGTACGGGTATGTGGACATCCTCGTGAATCCATGGATCCTGCATGTCACCAGGGGACTATTCAAGCTGGTGGAGGCTCTGTAATGGTGTATGGAGTGTGCAGCTGGAGTTATATGGGAACCCTGAAACGTCTAGATACGAATCTGGCAGGTGACTTGTATGTAAGTATCCTGTCTGACCACCTGCATCCGTTCATGTCCATTGTGCATTCCGACGGACTTGGAGAATTCCAGCAGGACAATGCGACACCCTACAAGACCAGAATTGCTACGGAGTGCCTCCAGGAACACCATTCTGAGTTTAAACGCTTTCTCTGGCCACTAAACTCCCCAGACACGAACATCATTGAGCATATCTGGAATGCTTCGCAACATGTTGTTCAGAAGAGATCTCCACCCCCTCGTACTCTTACGGATTTATGGACACCCGTGCAGAACTTATGGTGTCAGTTCCCTCCAGTTCAGGCATTACTCGAGTCCATGCCACGTCGTGTTGCGGCACTTGTGTGTGATCGCGGGGGCTACTCATGAAGAAAAGAGGCGATTAAAATTAAGCATTTTTTGATAATTCAGCTTGTGGTAAGTTCCTATGGGACCAAACTCCTGAGGTCATCGGTCCCTAGGCTAATACATTACTTAATCCAACTTAAACTAACTTACACTAAGGACAACACACACACACTCATGTCCGAGGAAGAACTTGAACCTCCGATGGGTGGGGGTGGGGGGTGGGGGGGAATCGCGCGAGACGTGGCTAGGCCCCTCACACCGCGTGGCTGCCCCGCGAGGCATATTTTTACTGGCAATATTTGGTACTCAACACAGAATTACACTGTTAAATATTTTATTCCAAAACATTGTCAGTTTATAAAAAGCTGCGTTCAACGTCAGCTTTTGTAACGAGTCTTTTTCTCCCGTGCATTAGAGTATCCTTCTGTTAACGCGGCAGTTACACTTGATACCAAATGTTGAACAACAATCACGTGACCATCGTGAATGGGAAACACAATGCATCCAATCGTTAGTTTTCTTAATTTTGTAATAGATTTCACAACACCAACACGTTCTCTTCATCCCATTGATAAATGTTATTTTCGTAGCCTTCTGCAATATCTTTATCTGTTTAACGCTGTGAGCTAGTTGTAGTATTTTTCCTTCTCAGTCTGCTCTTCACTAGCATTTCCCTTTGGTGACCATTTTGTGGCTTTTTTCTGTTTCTTTTCTGATCCCTCTCTCTCTCTCTCTTTGCAATTCCAATATTTTCGGGTTAATTTAGCCATTTGGTTTAGAGTTACAGGCTTCCTCTTGAAATTCGTGGTTTTATCAATAAAAGGTACAAGTGATATTTCTTCGAAAACATTTTTATGTGTTGGTTTAAGGGTAGTGTGTTTTGAAGTGATATTGTTTGAAGTTTTAGGTTTAGTAGGAGGGAAGCCGAAGTTGTTTCAGTGAAAGAATTTGACTTAAGGTGAATAATTCTGCTCTTTTGGAGGGTTTAGTATCTGTAGGTCTTCTGATGTGCTTTGAAGTGGTCGGTTGTCCTGTGCGTGAGATACTTCTCTGCCGTTTGTTGGCATAGACCTACCTTCCGACAAATAAGCGTAATATGGGACTGCAGGCATAATCAGTGGGATTATTCCGCATGCCTTCAAACTAAGTTTAAATTTAATTGCGCTCCATTTTTTCCACAGTACGGCAAGTGGTCCATTTCTCCCAAATAACACTGGTCCGACCCTCTCGATTGTCTGGAGACTTCTATCTGCAGGTAGCGAACTCTGCGGCCATTTAAAAAGCTGCATCAGTATTACGCAAACTAAGCCTAAATGCTAAAATCATGTAACCACACTATAAAACTTTTCTGCTTACAAAGCAGAAAATGTGATTTTTCTCCAGAAGTAACACAAAAATAACAGCAACACTTTTGCACCAGGTTTCTTTACCGAAGAGATTCCTCATAACTAGCGGGTGCTGCTCTGTAGCGACGCATTTGTGAAGTACCTCACCTGTCCGTCTTACCCGGTGGTCCAGCTCTTCCGCACCTACCGTACATTTTTGTTTATTTGCAGCATGATTGACCTCTTTTCTGTCTTATAGACGCGGACACGTGAAGCATTTTCCTTTTCATGATCTTCCAGTAGCCACCATCTTCGAACTGTTGGCTACTAATTCCACAGCGTGCCATGGCTTGTAGAACTTCATTTTGGGGGCGTAGGGTTGTTGATTCCCCTCTCCATATAACAAAATTTTTATCAGGACTTCCTTCCATTTAGTTGGGACGTTACCGTGAAAATTATTGCTCCTACATCTAATATGTTTGCGCATAAGACAAAATACCCTGTTGTTGACGTCTCTTCCAAGTGTATGTACTTGACTTCTGGTCAAGAGACTCCTGATACACATTCACTATACAGGGTGTAAATTTCAAGTTGACAAACCAGAATAACTCGAAAAATAAGCTTCACACAAAAAAAAGTGTAGAATCCAATGTTGATTATTTCCCGTGGGGGGGGGGGGGGGGGGGGGGACGGGACATCTGCTGGTGCTAAAATTAGCCCGCCACCCCAACACCCTGGCGCTGTAATTCAAGAAAATCCATTTTTGCGTGGAAAATGGTTAGGGGTGAATAAAAAATACTTATTTACTTCGTAAACAGAACACAGCATGTTGTTCTCAATGGAGAGACGTCTACAGACGTTAAAGTAACCTCTGGCGTGCCACAGGGGAGTGTTATGGGACATTGCTTTTCACAATATGTATAAATGACCTAGCAGATAGTGTGGGAAGTTCCATGCGGCTTTTCGCGGATGATGCTGTAGTATACAGAGAAGTTGCAGCATTAGAAAATTGCAGCATTAGAAAATTGCAGCGAAATGCAGGAAGACCTGCAGCGGATAGGCACTTGGTGCAGGGAGTGGCAACTGACCCTTAACATAGACAAATGTAATGTATTGCTAATACATAGAAAGAAGGATCCTTTATTGTATGATTATATGATAACGGAACAAACACTGGTAGCAGTTACTTCAGTAAAATATCTGGGAGTATGCGTGCGGAACGATTTGAAGTGGAATGATCATATAAAATTAATTGTTGGTAAGGCGGGTACCAGGTTGAGATTCATTTGGAGAGTCCTTAGAAAATGTAGTCCATCAACAAAGGAGGTGGCTTACAAGACACTCGTTCGACGTATACTTGAGTATTGCTCATCAGTGTGGGATCCGTACCAGGTTGGGTTGACGGAGGAGATAGAGAAGATCCAAAGAAGAGCGGCGCGTTTCGTCACAGGGTTATTTGGTAAGCGTGATAGCGTTACGGAGATGTTTATCAAACTCAAGTGGCAGACTCTGCAAGAGAGGCGCTCTGCATCGCGGTGTAGCTTGCTGTCCAGGTTTCGAGAGGGTGCGTTTCTGGATGAGGCATCGAATATATTGCTTCCCCCTACTTATACCTCCCGAGGAGATCACGAACGTAAAATTAGAGAGATTCGAGCGCACACGGAGGCTTTTCGGCAGTCGTTCTTCGCGCGACCCATACGCGACTGGAACAGGAAACGAAGGTAATGACAGTGGCACGTAAAGTGTCCTCCGCCACGCACCGTTGGGTTGCTTGCGGAGTATAAATGTAGATGTAGATGTAGAATCTTAGCCCCAGCAGATGTCCCCCTCGAAAATAATCAACTTTGGATTCTACACATTTTTTCGTGTGAAGCTTATTTTTCGAGTTATTCTGGTTTGTCAACTTAAAATTTACACCCTGTATAATAATGTCGTTTGTACGTCTTTTATCTACAGTTGGGTTGTCTGCCTTAGCTACATCACACGTTTGTTCTCTTTTCGCCACACAATGTGCAAGTGTCAAATTGTATTTCAGACGAAAGATGATAATAAACGTTCCCAGTCCATGGAAGCCTTCATTTCGAGTTGAGTGATTGCTTAGTCACAATGTCTCTTACTCGACAAGATGGAATTTTCGTGATACTGTGTACTGGTATCCTGCTCATTGGAGGCAGCGATTAACTCTGCTGAGTTCCATCAAGACCGATAAAGAAGTCAGCAGTTGTGTAGTCTGTATCATCTAACTCTTCAGTGCTTTTTTCACCTGGGACGATTGAAGACGTGGGTTCATTGTCCTGGTGACCATCAGTGTCTGAATCTCTGCTTTCTTCTTGATGAAAGAAAGCTTCATCTTCAAGATACTCAGTAACAATTGATTTGAAGTTTTGATCGCTTTTGCTGGCTGCAAATGCTCTTCTGTCTTTAAGGACAGTATGGTATCGGATTACGTTCCAATTAACGAAAAATAGTATTATAAGTACTTATTCTGTTTATGAGACAAAACTTACATTCATCTGAAAGAGTTTTGGCATTGAAAAATAAACTTGTTTTCAATTGAGGACTGGCATATAGATTTTGCTTCTGAGCTCTCAGTGAAGAGTACAATTGTGCCAAACTGACAACCGTTATCATGCAAATGTTATTGTTGTGGTCTTCAGTCCAGAGACTGGTTTGATGCAGCTCTGCATGCTGCTCTATCCTGTGCAAGCTTCTTCATCTCCCAGTACCTACTGCAACCTACATCCTTCTGAATATGCTTAGTGTATTCATCTCTTGGTCTCCCTCTACGATTTTTACCCTCCACGCTGCCCTGTAATACTAAACTGGTGATCCTTTGATGCCTCAGAACATGCCCTACCAGCCGATCCCTTCTTCTAGTCAAGTTGTTTCACAAATTTCTCTTCTCTCCAATTCTGTTCATTACCTCCTCATTAGTTATGTGATCTACCAATCTAATCTTCACCATTCTTCTGTAGCACCACATTTCGAAAGGTTCTATTCTCTTCTTGTCTAAACTATTTATCGTCCACGTTTCACTTCCATACATGGCTACACTCCATACAAATACTTTCAGAAACGACTTCCTGACACTTAAATCTATACTCGATGTTAACAAATTTCTCTGCTTCAGAAATATAAATAAATATACATAAATATAAATATAAATGTAAATACAGTACCTAAAATTAGCTGTTTCGCTACGTGGTCTAAAAGACGCCTGTAATGCATTATACTAGTAGGACTATAAAATGTATAAAGTAAAATAATTACTTTTACGTCCAACAAACAGTTTTCCTTCTGAGCAAATCCAGTTGAATTCCAAGTGTTACCCGGCACATCAACTAAAATCAATAAATTTTAAGACAATTTTTGGACAGAATGAAAGGTTCCCTTGTCTAAAGGACACTGTTACACATACAAGGGTTAATAAAGATAACATATGACCTCAGGCTTGCTATGGAAAGACAAGAGGTGACTATCATGTGATTCTTAGACATTAGCAAAACCTTTGACACTGTCGACTTATTTGTCAAACTTGGCCTCCTGAATTTCTCTCCAAGCGCAGTGTAATGGTTTCTGTAGTACGAGACGTCTCGCCAACAATGCGTCGTGTCCGGCATTGTAAAGGAGACAGGCAGTATCAGGCGCCCCCTAAGATTCGGTATTAGGTCCTATACTCGTTTCATTGTATGCTGCTGACGTATCGTCAGTATAATACACTAAATGCATTCCCTATTGCGAATAATGATAACCATAAGCTGTAGAATGGAGTGACAATGAAAATTTGTGCCGCGTCGGGACTCGAACCCGGACTTGCTGCCTAACGCGAGCGGTTGCCTCACCGTATGGCTATCCGTGCATGACTCACGGCCAGACTACAAATTAGGTAGACGCATGGTCGGCGACATATAGAAGTTTGGCTATGGCAGTGAATCGTGCACGGTTAGCCAAATGGTAAGTCGATCGCTCGCGGTATGCGGGTTCGAGCCCCGATCCGGCACACATTTGCACTGTCGTCATTCCATTCTAAAGCTGATGGTAGTCATAATTCGCTATTGGGAATACATTTAATGTATTTCATGACGGATGCAGTCCCCGCAGTGCCTGTTCCTTTGGAAATGCATGCACGTGTAAAACAACTTTGTGTCGCAATCAGAGTAACATAGACACTGCAGTACCGTATCGTCAATTTCGTCCTACAGCAAATAACACATATACGCTGATGTTCTCCATTTCTATGTAACAAGGAAAGTTCCCCAGTGATGGGATAAACTTTTTTAAACCATCTATAGTGATGTACTTTAAAACCTCAGATATCACAAATGGTTCAAATGGCTCTGAGCACTATGCGACTTAACTTCTGAGGTCATCAGTCGCCTAGAACTTAGAATTAATTAAACCTAACTAACCTAAGGACATCACACACATCCATGCCCGAGGCAGGATTCGAACCTGCGACCGTAGCGGTCGCTCGGCTCCAGACTGTAGCGCCTAGAACCGCACGGCCACTCTGGCCGGCGCAGATATCACACCATACAGCCTTTCTCCCTGGTTGGCCCTCATTTACGAGTAATCGATGAAAAAAAAAATTCTGAATTTTGCGTGACGCTCAGTACCTTTAAACAACTATTACTGTGTAGACTGCTTGCGTGGTGTAATTGATAGGGTAAGCACTATGTATGCAAAATGTTGTGGGTTTGAATCACATCAGATGCTTCAAATTAAAAAGAAAAATTTTATCGAAATGATATTGATCACTATTTTTATTCAGTTGCTTAGTTTACATGTAATATTTTATTTCCATTCCCGTGTCACATTTTAATCGCCCTATGGACTTTCACATTTTTGTATCATTCTTTCTCCACTTGGAATTTTTAGGAATTTATGAATGTGAATTTAATTATATTTATGTACTATAGTATTTGGAAATGTTGATCTGTCGGTTAAAACACAAAAGACGAAATAATCTTTGTATGTTTACTGTGCAACGGTGCAAAAAGTGTAGTGTTCGTCACAAGATGTGCACTTTTATGGTAATCGTCATACAAACATTTAAAACATAGCCTCTTCCTATTGTACTGAAGACAAAATAACGCAGATCAAGATTTAAACGAAAGAAGGGTTTGAAGCAAAATGAGAAATAGAAATAATGACTGCAAGAACATGTACGAAAAAATAAGTTGGTACAATGAAAGAAATGAAATCGAAATTGATACATAAAATTAAGCAAAATCGCATGACTCAAGGGGGAAAAGCTTCATAAGCAGAAAAATGAGAGCAAATGAAGAACTTGATATAATGATTAGAATCATATGACATTACATTTAAACTACATTAAAATTACATTGAAACTAATTAAATGAATAAAAAGTAATCATCAAAGTGATTTTGATAATGATTTTAAAAAAATTGTAGGCGTGCAACAAAAACCTAGCGAAAGTTGAAAATATCATACTTTATTTACTTGATGACTAATTTTAGACCGGAACCAATTTTGAAATCGTCGTAACTGATAGTCAAAATGGTATATCCGAAAATGGAAAAATCCCATCAAAAGTATATACATATTATTAAGTGCAAACGAACAGTTCAAGCCCATACAGATTTCTTCCGTCACTGCCAAGTGCTATCCATTAGATGGGGTGCACTTGCCAAGTCTTTTTTTTTTTTGTTTAATGAAAGCAGATGTAAGTATTAAACCTGTAAATATTATAAGTTTAAATTTAATTCATGTACATAATTTTACTGTTTATTGACTGAGGATCATTAAAATTAATGAAACTCAAGTTTTTATAATTTCATTTTTGTAATGTGTTTATCTGACATGTTCCACACCCAGGAGGATCCCCTCTCTTGTGGGTCTATGGAATGAATAATTAATCAAATCAAATATGACTGGTACTCTTCAACTTTGATGTCGTACATTGCCCTTTGCCAAGTTGCTTTTACCGCCTCCTCATCATCATACCTGTTCCCTTTTAGCGATTTTTTCATTCGTAGGAATAGAAATAACTTCCCTCATTATGTTACAGAGCTTTGTGTTACAGAACTGAATAACATCTCCAGTTTCCAAACACATTTGATGATGTATCCACTGAAGCGACAATAACGCCAACCAGTATTCCGGTATGCACATTATACACCTTTACATCCTTCCTTCCAGCCAGATGTTCCTCATTTGCCAACGTTCTTATCTGTTGCAGTCTCCATAAATTTTACTTCATGAGAACTCGCTATGTCAGAAAATATCTATTTTGCATGCCTATAAATTCTTTTTAATCTGGCCCTTTCACTACTTTATGCACCTATAAAGTCCTTTTATACCTGTCATTATTATTATTATTATTATTATTATTATTGGAAGCAGTAATAAAAGTACAGAGTCGCAGGAAACGATATGTTTGTTGTAAAAAATGTATTCATGAAACTTTTTACAAAATTCCTTCAGTCAGTTTCAAAGTGCTCTCTATTAGATGCGGTGCACTTGTCAAGCCGTTTTCCCACTGTTAGAAGCATGTCTCTACCGCTCCATCTTTGATATCGTACAGTGCCTTTCGCGAAGCTGTTTTTACCTCCTCCACATCATGATACCGCTTTCCTTTAGCGCTGTTTTCAGTCGCGGGATAAGGAGAAAGTCGCAGGGGGCTCGTCTGGCGAATATCGAGGGTGGAAAACGACATGCCATCCCTGAGATGGCAAATAGCGGGTCGCTCTTAAGGCTGTGCGTTGTCGTGATGAATGGACTGCCACCTATGGCAGTGTGGCCAGTGGGCACGAATTCCCGTTTCGAAATTCCACGAACCTCAAAAAAGACAATGATCATCCACTTCACGTCCCACCTCACTTGCATTGCTTTTTTTGGTTTAGGAGAGTTGGGAGTCCTCCACTGAGAAGATGATCGCTTCGTTTTTGGTCATACCCGTAACACCACCTCTCATCGCCTGTGATGACTTTGTTCACAAAATTTGGATAACTTTCACTCTCTGTTTTCAAGTCTTGGCACACTTTCACACACATGATTTTTTGCTGATTTGTGAGAAGGCTCAGAGCAAATTTAGCGGCAACATGCCTCGTGTGCAAATCCTCACTCAAAATCAACTGGCACGACGTCTCACTCATCATGAAACGGTGACCCTCCTTGATTTTTTGACGGATTTTTTTCAATGTTTTCCTCGTTTCGCTATGTTGCAGGACGTCCAGAAGGAGGTTGGTTTTCAACACTATTCTCGCCACATTGGAAGTGCCGAAACCAGTCGAAAACTTGTGTGCAGCTCATAGTATCTTTCTGGAAAGCCTCTTGAAGCATTTGGTGAGTCTCCATTGACATTTTTTTTAAACAGGACAAAAAATTTCAAATTTTGTTCTTTTAAAGCTGCCATAACGACTTTGCAAGAGAAACACAACACTACACTCCCATGTTCTTCTACACATTGAAAAATTATTATCTATCCACCTCTTCTTCGTTCTTCCTAAAGATCTGGATAATAAATCATCATTAATTTTGGTATTCCATTCTCTTCCATTCTTTTGTCATGGTCCTTCTAAATGTTCCCCTCGTCATAATTTCAGCTCTTGTCTCATATCTGCATTCCCTGTGTTGTCGGACAGTGTGTAGCCAGCTACTCTCTTTTCGGATCGTATTGCCGATGCTTGTATTCTTTGTTAATTTCTTTTTTGTTACAGTTCACTTCGGTATGTCATGGTGGGTACTTACTTCTTTATGCGGAACCTGAGTATAGTTTTCGTTCATACTTTAGTCCTGAGGATTCTATTGGCTGTTCGGATAATGTAATTAAATCATTCAACTTTATTTTGTTTGTCCATTTCTGTCATAAATGAGACAGTATTTTCTAGGATTTGACCTAGTAAACTCTTTGTATTTTCTAATCATGTATTAACATTTTTCTGAGAATTGGTTCCTGACCCCTGAACAACGTAGCTGCTGTTTCCTTTCAATTTAGTTCTTTTGCATAAAATATGAGCATCTGTTATGAATGAGTTCTCAGTATCAGCAGTCGCAATGAATCATCAGCAAAGAGTGATATCATAGCATAGTTCCTTTCGTTGAAGCCGTAAGTCTAAAAACTTAATTTACTTACAAAGGGGTATCAAAGAAACGGAATTATTTTTTAAAAGCTATAATTTTTCAAATTTGTTTACAAAACAATCTTTCCGCCTTCAAAATATTTGGTATTACAACTAATACATTTGTCCCACCGATGCTTTCACAGTTTGAAACATTTTTTGTGATCGTATTTACAAATGGCTGATAGCTCCTCCCTTGTTTTTTCCACCTCTTGAATATTGTCAAATCGGCGTACTTTCATGCTCCTTTACAAGAGAGAAAATAAGGAAAAGTCGCTCAGAGGCATGTAAGGCGATTAAGGTGCGTAGGGCAGCGGAACCATGCAATTTTTAGCTAAAAACTGCCTAAGAGAGATGTCTACGTGTGCAGGTGCAGTCTCGTGTAAAAGAACCTGTTTCACGTCTACCACAAATACGAACTTTATGACGAACACTGTTGGGTAATCTTCTTAAATGTTCCAAATAAAAGGTTTGATTGACGGCCCTATCGGGGGAACAAACTCTGAGTGAATTTCACCCGTGGCATCAAAAAAGCAAATCTGAATTTTTTGATGTTAGGTTTACCTTGACGACATTTTCGGACAGGGTGACGATGACGACTTTCATTGACTTGACTGTTGCTTTGTTTCTGTGTCGTAACCGTCGCACCATGACTCATCAGTAGTAATTATCTCTGACAGAAAAGCTGGATCACTCGCTGAACCGTGCTCTAAGATAACTCACTGATCTCTGACAGTTGATCAGTTGCCTGTCGACGGTCTGTGGCCACAAGCTGTCGAATTTTTTTCAATATCTTCGTCGATTCCGGCAGTTGGTAGACGTCCAGAACGAGGCTTGTCATCAATCGACATGTCGCCGTTTTTAAATCGAGTAAACCAATCGTACAGTTTAGTTTTTCCAATAGCGTCATCTTGGTAACCTGTTTTCAACTCAAAACAGTTTCAGCAGCGTTTTCACCGAGTAGAAAACAAATTTCACATCTGCACGTTGTCTACTTAAACTTTCCATCATAAAAAACGAAACAAGAACACAACAGCGCTTGCAAAAACACTCACGGCAGATGAACAGAAAAAGCCAGGTCGACAACACAGACAACACAGGCGACAGTCAACTAGTACAGAGATGTACTATGCACGCCTAGCAGTAGAGATGCGTACTACACAAGCTCCGTCCACGGCAATGTTGTTCCGGTTTTTCTTTCTTTGTTACTACTCCTACCCATTGCCTTGATTCGAAACAGAGGGAACAAAGGCTATCTACAGCTTGTACTGAAACCAGGCTGCATTTATAGGACTCACACGTGGAAGAAAAGCAGTGGTCGAGAAGGACTAACTTTTGTATTAAAGCTGTCTGGAGCAAACCGTGCTTAAATCAAAGCACACTCTGCATTAGAGGCAGTGCTGTTATTAAGACACTGACATATTGGGGAGAATGGAGTTTGATGTATAAAGCCATTCCGATTTATGTTTCGCGATGCCTTCCTAAACAACGAGAGGCAAACGCCTTGATTCTTAAAACGAACCAGTGCTGCCTGTTTCTTGCAGTATTGCACGATCTCGGTCTTACACCATTTTTACACTACTGACCGTTAAAATTGCTACACCACGAAGATAACGTGCTACAGACGCGAGATTTAACCAACAGGAAGAAGATGCTGTGATATGCAAATGATTAGCTTTTCAGAGCATTCACACAAGGTTGTAGACGGTGGCGACACCTGCAACGTGCTGACATGAGGAAAGTTTCCAACCGATTTCTCATACACAAACAGCAGTTGACCGGCGTTGCCTGCTGAAACGTTGTTGTGATACCTCGTGTAAGGAGGAGAAATGCGTAGCATCACGTTTCCGACTTTGATAAAGGTCGGATTGTAGCCTATCGCGATTTGCGGTTTATCCTATCGCGACATTGCCGCTTGCGTTGGTCGAGATCCAATGACTGTTAGCAGAATATGGAATCGGTGTGTTCAGGAGGGTAATACGGAACGCCGTGCTGGATCCCAACGGCCTCGTATCACTCGCAGTCGAGATGACAGGCATCTTATCCGCACGGCTGTAACGGATCTTGCAAGCACGTCTCGATCCCTGAGTAAACAGATAGGGACGTTTGCAAGACAACAACCATCTGCAAGAACAGTCCGACGACGTTTTTCAGCAGCGTGGTCTGTCACCTCGGAGACCATGGCTGCGTTTACCCTTGACGCTGCATCACAGACAGGAGCGCCTGCGATGGGGTACTCAACGACGAACCTGGGTGTACAAATGGCAAAACGTCATTTTTTCGGATGAATCCAGGATCTGTTTACAGTATCATGATGGTCGCATCCGTGTTTGGCGACATCGCGGTGAACGCACATTGGAAGCGTGTATTCGTCGTCACCATACTGGCGTATCACCCGGCGTGACGGTATGGGGTGCTATTGGTTACACGTCTCGGTCACCTCTTGTTCGCATTGACGGCACTTTGAACAGTGGACGTTACATTTCAGATGTGTTACGACTCGTGGCACTACCCTTCATTCGATCCCTGCGAAACCCTACATTTCAGCAGGATTATGCACTACCGCATGTTGCAGGTCGTGTACGGGCCTTTCTGGGTACAGAATATGTTCGACTGTTGCCCTGGCCAGCACATTCTCCAGATCTCTCACCAATTGAAAATGCCTGGTCAATGGTGGCCGAGCAAGTGGCTCGTCACAATACGCCAGTCAATACTCTTGATGAACTGTGGTATCGTGTTGAAGCTGCATGGGCAGCTGTACCGGACACGCCATCCAAGGCTCTGTTAAGACTCAATGCCCAGGCGTATCAAGGCCGTTATTACGGCCAGAGGTGGTTGTTCTGGGTACTGATTTCTCAGGATCTATGCACCCAAATTGCATGAAAATGTAATCATATGTCAGTTCTAGTATAATATATTTGACCAGTGAATACCCGTTTGTCATCTGCATTTCTTCTTGGTGTAGCAATTTTAATGGCCAGTAGTGCAAATATCTACGACATGAAACCACCGTACATTCAACATACAGGATGATTATAATTAAACTATCGCTACTTGACTCATTGTAGATGGGAAACTACGAGAGTTGGAACTTTAATAGTGGAAACTATTTATTTACACCTCGTACAAAATAGATACGTGTTTCAAAATTTTACTGACCTTCAAAGTAGTCACCACCATTGCGTATAGCCCGTTGCCAGCGATGTGGAAGTCGTAGGATACTCTTAGCAGTGCCAGTTGTGGTGACAGTTCGAGAAGCGCGGTCTATTGCCCGACGAATTTGTATCAGTTCCGAATCGAATGCCGTGAAGTGTTTCCTTCAGTTTAGAAGATTTGAAGTAACGAGGGGATTCAGCGGAGTGCAGTAGGTGGTATAGCATTTAGCAGCCCCATGAGTCAAACACATCGGTAACAGCTTGCACTGTACAAGCTTGAGCATTGTCCTGTAAAATAACGGTCAGGCCCTGCAAGAAGTGTCAACACTTATGTCTCTACACTGCTCATTTTAGGAACACAACATACGACCAGCTTTGAGACGGAAGTGATGACACTTTCTGCAGGACCAGACCATCATTTTGCAGGACAATGCTGAAGCACGTACAGTGCAAGCTGTTACTTATTTGTTTGTCTGATTGACCTGCCAAGTGCTATACCACCGACTGATCTCCCCTGACTTAAGCCCTCGTGAGTTGAACTCGATTTCTAAACTGAAGGAAGCACTTCACGGCATTCGCTTCAGAACTGCTACAAATTCGTCGGATAATAGACCGCGCCGCTCGAACTGTCAACACAATTGGCGCTGTTAAGAGTATCCTACGACTTCCCCGTCTCCCGTGTTGTGACCGCATATGCCTATCACTATTGCCAACCTGCCTGACAGTTTTGTTAACAACGTAAGGTCATAAGACTTTTCCACACGATGTGCAGGTTTATTGTTGCTGAGTCTAAGACTGACATAGCAGCCAGAAGGTACCGCACAAAAGTGTTCTTTGGCATTTCATTTTACAATGATTATACGATACTGGTCTCTCTGTAATTATGAATATTCTGTCTGAAACGCATGTGTGGTTGCAAAGATATATTTCTACCAATACTAATGTGTTTTTCGTAAATATGAGCTGACTGTATGGTGAAAGTTGAAGGCCAATAAATGCAGTTAAAAAAACTGCCGGACATTACTCTCTAATTTCTCAAGGATGCACAGAGGTTCTGCGACACACACACACACACACACACACACACACACACACACACACAGCCACACACACAAACTTCGTCTTTTTCCTTTTTTGTGATGCGCACAACGTATTTTCATGGGCAAGACAAAATGACGAGTGAACAACTTGTGTAATAGAAATGCATTTCCAACTGCAGCGGTTGCGCTTTCGACTGATAAGGCAGCAGTGAAGTACAGATTACGGAAAGCGCTTTTAAAGATAGCGTCTGTGCGTGTCGAACAGGCTGCCACTTGCATGCAACACAGCCGAGCAGATAGTGAGGTGATTACGCTATTCCTGTGTGCAAGGTGCATTCTGTTACATAATCACGTACGGCGTACCCGTTCTCTGTAGTAAAACTGGCCAGCGTGCGCAGAGGTATGCGAAAACTACGATTACCATCTCTTTAACACTTTCAGACCCTCTGGCTACAGTTGTGTGCAACAGAAGAATATTTTCCCGGAGTAAACTTGAGGAACACATTTCTGAATATTCATCCTTTTCGTCACGTGCAAGTGCTGCCAACTGCTGGACACCATTATGAAAATATCAGCAAGTCGATGATGCAATACGCACCAGCTCATGACCACCAGAACACACGGATGTGATTGGTTCACTATATTCCACTGCATAGCTGAATATTATTATTCTTATTTTGTTTGGTAATTATTGAACCATAATTTCACTATTTATTACAATAGAGAATACTTCGCAGTTAGTTACTTTAGTTAATAAAATGAAACCAAATGTAGAAAGAAGGTATGTTTTGAAAACGGGTACATATTTTTGTACAAATCTTGCATCTAAAATCATTACAAAATCACCGAAGAGCGTTGCCGTGTAAAGAAAAGTCTTCCTTCCTCCAGAAAAAATTAAGATCTGAAAAGGGTTAAAGTGGAAATACGGGATAGTAGTGTATAGCAGAAGTGAAAGTAAACGATAAACGCGAAAAATAAAGGACCTAAAATTGACCACTCGTACACAGTAACAAATGGCAAATAATCGTATTGTATTACTATTCTCTATAAAAAAAAAAGCTGTATCACAACATTTACGACACAATTACATTCGTTCCTACAAATACAAAAATGAAAGAAAAAAACACACTTGAACAGAGGTTTAACACTTGACAGATTACACTTAGGTGATTTAAAACACTACATTTTCTTTATTCTTTCCTGTAATAAAGACATAAATCGAACAAGGATTGAAAAAGATTGACTCCTTGAGCTTCGAGATACATGGAATCAAAGTATTAAATTATATAGGCAAATGAAAGAAAACTTAGTGCATCCGCTGCGCGCTACTTTTCTCGAAAAGTGGTTAGGTATACTGCAAAAAATCTGCAGTATTCTCCTGCTAATTCTAATTTTTTGAAATTCTTCTCTACAATCATGCTGTAGTTGGGGATCATACCACTATTTACACATTACGTATAGTCAGGGCTAAAGGGTGAAAATTGCGTTTGAAGAACTTCTATCTTTGGTGTTAATTGTCCATTTTCAAGGGCTAAAGGCAGATAAAGGTATATTACGTAGACTTATGCAACAGATTAGCTGCTTTCCATTCTTACTGTAAACTATGAACTAACGATGAAATTTTTAACTTTTCTCCATATATTATACAGCAAGTTCGTTGGGCTTTTCCCATTTTTAATCTTTCAAAGCCAATGGAGCTTTGTACTATATTGCTACCGCACTTCCGCAAAACATTTCCTGGCTAGGGAAAGTGAGAAATTACCAAATAGACCATACGAGACAAATCTTGCACAGCACATGTATACCATCTAAGAAGCCACGCCATATAGTAATAGATAAATTATTATATCAGCAATGCTGTAGTAGTTCTTATGCCATGTGTTTGTTGCTCAGTGTTATTAAAACAGCAGTGGTTGCATTTTCCCATTTTCTATAATGACGTAATATTCGAAATTTAACGAATAAGAATTACTCGGCATTTAAAAAGTTTTATTGTCACGAAAAATTTTAGCACAGCCGATGCGATTAAGTGATATTTCCGTTTTTATCCACTTATTAGTAAAAAAATAAAAACATCTGTCATAACCGAGACCATACAAATACCGCTTATTCAGAACCAAAACATCAGTATCGGTTTTTCCCATCTCGAAGAGGCAGTGAAATCTCCTGGGCACCTCAGTTACCTGAAATCTCTGTCGTTTTCACCTATGGGGCAAACTGTTGGGCTGGGTGTACTCAGATAATCTTAATGCACTAGAGTAGCTACAACAGAAAAATAAAAACGCTATCGCTGCGGTCCCTCAACCACAGTGCCTACGCAAATTTACAATTTTGGTAAATGGAGTATGTCACCAGTGGCCACTTCCAGCATCTTCTGTGGTGATCATTGACAAGGGTCAGTCCCGCCTTGCTCTTACGAGCCCTACGCACGAACGAGCCAACCAACCAACGAATTGGGCATGCGTAGCTCTGTTAGCCAACTGACCGAGCAACTTTTCATATCGGCCGGTTGGTCGGGTATGACCATCCGATAGCCGAACCCCTCACCACCGCTTCTCCCTAAGCCCCACCACCATTTCAGCCTAAAAATTTCGCCGTGTGTAGCGCTGTCGTGCCAACTGCCTGATTGAAGTTCGTCAGCTGTCTGGGCACGAGAAATATTTTCACACAATAGGGAATACTCGCACAATAGTGAAATGGTGTACAGGACAGATTCTGGGGGTGATCACCGTAAAACGACAGAAATGTTGGAAAAGTACAGAGACAGCAATTTCGCTTTGTTAGAGCAGCTTGAGATTTCGACTAGTAACTAGCCATTATCAGTGGTAAAAATACAAAAAGTACGTAGTCAGAGCACAGTGTACAGGCATCTGCTGTTCCTTATCTACATAAACGATTTAAGAGACAATCTGAGCAGCCGTCTTAGCTTGTTTACTGTCTAGTAAAGTAATTAGAAGTTCAAAACAAATTGCAAAACGATTTAGAAAAGGTATCTGTATGATACGAAAAATGTAAATTCACCCTAAATAATGAAAAGTGTGAGATCATCCATATAAGTGCTAAATGCTAAAAGTAATCGGTTAAATTTCGGTTACGCGATAAATCAGTCAAATATAAAGACAGTAAATTCAACTAAACGCCTAGGAACTACAATGACGAACAACTTAATTGGAAATAACACACAGAAAATGCTGTTAGAGATCGGAACAATAGAGAACTATTGTGAAGGTGAATCGATGAACACACTGCCAGGCATCCATGTAGATGTAGACGTAGATGAGTACGTCAAATAAAGATGAAATGGGAAGGAATAACAGCCAATACACCAGATTTGCCCCCTTAAACTACATCTGTCACTCGACGTTTCCGTCTTAGCTCAGAGCAGCTTGAGATTTCGACTAGTAACTACCCATTATGTGTGTCAAAATTACAAGAAGTACGTAGAGTAATAGGACTAGTTATAGAGTAGTTAATGAGTGCTTCGATACCACTAAAGCTTGGTAGAGTGTTTATTATCCGATCCACAATATGTACTGTACAGGAGTTAGAAAACATGGGTTTTCTATCGGCAAATTAAAGTGTATGGTTCACTTGTACATCGAATCAACATCATTAACATTATTACAAATCATTGAACTGTAATTAACAGAAAGGTATAATTGGTTAGAACCTGATGTTGTAAATTAACATATTGTCGTAAATTTCAGGAAAATTTCTAATTTCATTCTCGTGATCGCATTATTACATTCCCATAGAAATGTTATGAGAAATATGTACGTTTTAAGTAAACCAACAATTAGTTAGCAAAATTCGTGAAATTCAACTTATCTGAAAACAGACTTTTGGGACATTTACACTCCTGGAAATTGAAATAAGAACACCGTGAATTCATTGTCCCAGGAAGGGGAAACTTTATTGACACATTCCTGGGGTCAGATACATCACATGATCACACTGACAGAACCACAGGCACATAGACACAGGCAACAGAGCATGCACAATGTCGGCACTAGTAAAGTGTATATCCACCTTTCGCAGCATTGCAGGCTGCTATTCTCCCATGGAGACGATCGTAGAGATGCTGGATGTAGTCCTGTGGAACGGCTTGCCATGCCATTTCCACCTGGCGCCTCAGTTGGACCAGCGTTCGTGCTGGACGTGCAGACCGCGTGAGACGACGTTTCATCCAGTCCCAAACATGCTCAATGGGGGACAGATCCGGAGATCTTGCTGGCCAGGGTAGTTGACTTACACCTTCTAGAGCACGTTGGGTGGCACGGGATACATGCGGACGTGCATTGTCCTGTTGGAACAGCAAGTTCCCTTGCCGGTCTAGGAATGGTAGAACGATGGGTTCGATGACGGTTTGGATGTACCGTGCACTATTCAGTGTCCCCTCGACGATCACCAGTGGCGTACGGCCAGTGTAGGTGATCGCTCCCCACACCATGATGGCGGGTGTTGGCCCTGTGTGCCTCGGTCGTATGCAGTCCTGATTGTGGCGCTCACCTGCACGGCGCCAAACACGCATACGGCCATCATTGGCACCAAGGCAGAAGCGACTCTCATCGCTGAAGACGACACGTCTCCATTCGTCCCTCCATTCACGCCTGTCGCGACACCACTGGAGGCGGGCTGCACGATGTTGGGGCGTGAGCGGAAGACGGCCTAACGGTGTGCGGGACCGTAGCCCAGCTTCATGGAGACGGTTGCGAATGGTCCTCGCCGATACCCCAGGAGCAACAGCGTCCCTAATTTGCTGGGAAGTGGCGGTGCGGTCCCCTACGGCACTGCGTAGGATCCTACGGTCTTGGCGTGCATCCGTGCGTCGCTGCGGTCCGGTCCCAGGTCGACGGGCACGTGCACCTTCCGCCGACCACTGGCGACAACATCGATGTACGGTGGAGACCTCACGCCCCACGTGTTGAGCAATTCGGCGGTACGTCCACCCGGCCTCCCGCATGCCCACTATACGCTCTCGCTCAAAGTCCATCAACTGCACATACGGTTCACGTCCACGCTGTCGCGGCGTGCTACCAGTGTTAAAGACTGCGATGGAGCTCCGTATGCCACGGCAAACTGGCTGACACTGACGGCGGCGGTGCACAAATGCTGCGCAGCTAGCGCCATTCGACGGCCAACACCGCGGTTCCTGGTGTGTCCGCTGTGCCGTGCGTGTGATCATTGCTTATACAGCCCTCTCGCAGTGTCCGGAGCAAGTATGGTGGGTCTGACACACCGGTGTCAATGTGTTCTTTTTTCCATTTCCAGGAGTGTACGTCATTTGATATATTTAACGTGACATTATGTATCATGTCGATAACGAAAAACTAGTTACATCAGTTGTAATTATCTTTTAAATTAACGAAGCTCGAACATTCTGATGCAAACACTATTGATTTTCAGTAATTTTGATACTACGAAATAATCATACAGAACTTTAAGCTGAAATTCCGTTTTGGTATTTTAAATGTATGTCTATTATTGTCAGAAATAAAATCCAAAATGAAATCAAGATGTAATTAATGATTTTACGATAGATATTGTTACTGTAGCTTCATAACCAAATTTCCACCCATTTAGAAATGAACTTAGAGTTAATCATCATTTATTCTCTTTAAAACCGTACAAACAGTGTGTTGGAAATCATTAACTTTGCATTATAAATCAGTTAATGTTATTGTTTTTGAAAATAATGCAAAGAACATACATTGCTAAGATAGTACCAGAACGAAATTTTCACTCTGCGGCGGAGTGTGTGCTGATATGAAACTTCCTGGCAGATTAAAACTGTGTGCCGGACGGAGACTCGAACTCCGGATCTTTGCCTTTCGCGCAAGTGCTCTACCAACTGAGCTACCCAATCACGACTCACGCCACTCCTTACAGCATTAATTCCTCCAGTACCTCGTCTCCTACCTTCCAGACTTCACAGAAGCTCTGCAGGAGTGCCAGTTATGCAGTTTCGCAGGAGAGCTTCTGTGAAGTCTGGAAGGTAGGAGACGAGGTACTGGCAGAAGTAAAGCTGTCAGGAGGGGCGTGAGTCGTGCTTGGGTAGCTCAGTTGATGCCGGCACGGTAGCTCAGCGTGTTCGGTCGGAGGGTTAGCTGCCCTCTCTAGTAAAAAAAAAAAAAAAAAAAAAAAAAAAAATCGAGAAAATCGATCAACAACGAACTTAAACGGATGTATTACGACGTCCGCCCCGAGCAGATACAACGAACAAAAATCGAACAAAATGAGATTTAAAAAAAAGTTGGTAGAGCACTTGCCCGAAAGGCGAAGGTCCCGAGTTCGAATCTCGGTCCGCACACAGTTTTAATCTGCCAAGAAGTTTCATTGTTAAGGTAGTGTATATATTGAGCGGTGTAAAGCATTTGAAATCAATCACAATTTGGCCAAAGTAACGGCGCAAGGGCTGTAACAGATGCTGTTTTGGCAGTTTTTGTGTGCATATCTTCGCAAGTGCTTGTGGAAAATAAATCTGCTGTGAAAAAGATTCAGCAGTGTGTTGGGAAATATTATTTTAAAATCCAAATTTTCATCACATCCGAAATCCAGGCAAATCTTAAATATACATCACCTAATGGACGTTAGTGGTGGAGGAGATTCGACGGTTCAGAGCTAACTATTCCACTGCAAAAACCACATCACTCTCACCCTACACTGAATCTCTCGTAATGAGAAGTATTTTAGCCAGAAATGCAGTAGCGATAACATTAGCCAGAGTATAGTATACAAAATTACAACTCGTGACATAACCTATCTCGCTTGTACACTAAGTTACATAACAGTATTTCGGACCGAGCGAGGTGGCGCAGTGGTTAGCACACTGGACTTGCATTCGAGAGGACTATGGTTCAATCCCGTGTCCGGCCTTCCTGATTTAGGTTTTCCATGATTTCCCTAAATCACTCCAGGTAACTGCAGGGATGGTTTCTTTGAAAGGGCACTGCCGACTTCCTTCCCCGTCTTTCCCTAATCCGGGGAGCTCGGTGACCTCGCTGTCTGGTCTCCTCCCCCGCAACAACCCCAACCCAATATTTCGGAGTTGTTACACATGCCCTAGTATATCTACACCTGTTGTTTGGGCTCTTGTGACAGTTCATTAAAGACTGCTGCGTAATGAACGTAGGCATTGCAGAGAACAAATCTATTAGCTGTGTGGCACCCTCTATATGAACTGCATAATACATAAGCTTCATAATAAAATAATTATGATCTCTAATAAAATTTAATGTTTCGATATGGACAAAATAAAATGAAATACAAGTTATATTATTGACGTTGCTGTATTGACTCACTACCACCCTTGAAAGTTAACATTAGAAGATATAAAAATGGCAGACTCACTCCTTGTGAGTCAATTATTTTGTTATTCTTTAAAAGCACATGGAAAATTATTTTCATAAAATTTACAAACAGCTAGGAGGCACATGAAATACACTGCGAATATTGGAATTTATTAGAATATTTTCTTTTGTATTTTAGTTGTCATGGGAAGGAATGTGGCTCATATTACTTATTGAATAGTTCATAGATGGTGCCAGATATCACTAAGATAGATCGCTGGTGTGATTTGCCAGTACATAACAGATGTAGAGGATAATGATTTCTATGCCACTTCATACAGATTTTTAATCAATAAGCACAATAAAAAAAGATACTGAATTGCTGTTATTAACAATGTGCCTGCATCTAAACCAGTATAACATGGAGAGATTTATCTATGTTCAGTATTATAGCCATAGTAGTAATACAGGAGTGCGTCAATGGCTGCTACATAGTGGCAAGAAGTCTAATGTTAACTCCTGTATACGGCAGATATGCTCCAACACCCCCCCCCCCCCCTCCAGCCTCCGGTGCACCTCCTGCAGTATGCCGATGACACTGCATTCCTTGTCCTCGCTCCTACCCTCCAACGGTCCCAACGCCTTCTCCAGAGTCACCTTGACCTTTTTGCCGCCTAGTGTAACCAGAGGCTCCCGAAAAACAATCCTTCCAAGACCCAGACAATCATCGTAGGTTGTACCACTCGCTCCTTCCGGCTCCTGGATTTCTCCCTTACCATCTGCGCCCGTTCTGTCCACGTCTCCCCCACCCTCACCTACCTTGACCGTCACCTCACCTGGATCCCTCATCTCCGCTCCATCCAATCCAAAGCCCACAACCACCTCCGACTCCTCAAACTCCTCTCTGACCAGACATGGGGGTTGAACCCCTCTACCATCCTCCACACCTACAAATCCTTAATCCCTTCCATCCTGTGTTATGCTAGTCCCACCTGGATATCCGCCCCCCCCTCCTCCCAAATTCTATAAGTCCCTCCAGATTCTCAAGCGCCATTCACTCCGCCTTGCCTTCCACATACACCTTCCATCCCCCACACAGATCCTCTATGACCCGAATCCTTTGCCCATCTGCTCCTATTCCTCATACATAGCCTCATACTCTACACCTGCCGCCACCTTACTCCCCCTCATCCCCTGGTTGCTCCTCTCCTCTCCAACCCCGGCCCTCTGCCGCACCTTCACCGTTGTGTCCCCCCTACCCTCCATCTCTACACCTTTCATTTCCTTTCCCAATGTGGCTTCGGTCAGCTCCCCCTCTGATGCCCTCTGTCCCTCCATTTATTCCTCCTATCAACTCTGATCATCATCCCCCCACCTTTCCTCTGTCCTTTCACCGGACTCCCTCTCCCCCCCCCCCCTTCCATTCTGTTTTTTCCCCATCTACCCTCTCTGTGCCTCCTTCTCCCCCCCCCCCCACCCCGAGTCCTTTTGCATTCCCCTCCACCACCTTTCCCCACTCCCTCTCGCGTCTGCGCAGCCCCCCCCTCTCGTATGAGTCTTCGTCCACCATCGACTCCTTCCCCCCCTCCCCCCCCCACTTCGTTTTTCCTTTGCTTCTCGTCTTTTCTTTCCCATCAGCTGTCCAGGTTCCCCCCATCTGCCCTTGGCTGTGGTGTGTCGTATTTGTGCCAGCTTTTTAGTGCAGTGTTCAAGGGAGTGTTCAGTGTTGTGCGTCTTTCCAGTGTTGCGAATAGACATATGCTGTCGCTAGGTGTGATTTTTATACCTCTGTCGCCGTGTTTTTTCATTGTCTATTATTTTACCTGTTTGCTTCCTGTGTATTTTATTAGCATCACCAACACTTTGTTTTATGTTTTAAGTTCCACAATTTTCCGCCATTTTACCATTTAAGTCACCGATTTTATCGCCTGTTTCTATTATTTATTATCTTCATCTTTTTAAAACAAATTCTGTAGGCTGAAGAGTGGCGTACTAAGCTGCTGCCAGCCTGCCCCCTTCGGGGGGAAAAAAATAAGTAAGTAAAGGAAAAAAAATAAATGTTAACTGTTAAATGTGGCGGAAGTTAGTACAGCAAAGTCAGTGATCTTACATGCATTTTGTTTCATTTCATATTTACGTAGCTTTTAAATTTTATTAGAGACCATAAGTGCTTTACTGTGGAGGTTATCTATTACGTAGTTCATATAGAGGGCCCCGAACAGCCACAGTACTATGCAAAGCCTACTTTCATTACACCCTGATCTTGAATGGACCGTGACAAAAGCCTGAACAACAGGTGTAGATGTATTAGGACATGTATAAGAACTCCAAAATACTGGTATGTAGTGTAATGTATAAGCGATATAGGTTACGTCATAGGTCTTTGTTTACTGTGCTCTGACTACGCAGGTCTTGTATTTTTAGCATTGATAATGGATAGTTACTAGTCGAAATCTGGATCTGCTGTAAGAAAGCTAGAACGGAAACGACGACCGACTGCTGCTCTTTACCGCTCTCAAAGCTATATCACAGTCGTGGAGCGTATTCTACTTTCCTAACAGGAGGTAATTTGTTAAACTTACTTTTTTCAAGAAGTACTTACAGTCTCGCTATAGTCGTCACTCGACAGAAATTGCCCAGATCAGGCAGCATATGTACTTCGGCACCCGCTCGCTGACCTTCGCGATCTTAGGATACCAAGCAGTAGCGGAGCAGCGACAAGAATCTCACGGCGGACCACTAGCGCGCTGTGTAGGTGGCAGCTGCGTCACGCAGAGGGCACAGTTGCGACATAAATCACACTAGCCGTAGAGGTCTGCTCGGCAGTAATGTTTTCTTTGCGGTTCTGCTTCTACGAAATGACTCGGGGACGAGAGCGTGCGATTACAGTCACGGGGGGAGCGGCTTCCTCTCGCAGGCTGAAGATGAGAGACTACTCGGGGAGGTCTCATGCCTCCCTCCCGGATAATTGTTACCTCGCATTTTTTTTCTTCTGCTCAGTCTAAGGCCCACTCTGTCCCTTGGCCCTTGGTATGTTTCTGGTAGTATAGCAACGAGAAAATCTGAATATCTGAATACGAAACTTTAAAGGCACAGTCTAGAATCTGAGGTTCCACAGTTTTCCTCTTACCAAACACTTTGACAATCCAGGTACTTTGATAGAACACCTTTGATAGAACACCTTCCTTATTTCGAAGGTTAGTAAAATTATTAAAAATAATAAAAACTGGTTTTCTTCAGTGATTACTGCAATTTTAAATCTTGAGTAATAACATGGAAATCATAGCAAAATTATGTATGCAGAAAATGATATCGTCGAAATATACAGAGTGGTTCATAATTCATGTTGCATATGTTTAGAGGTTGCAGAGGGCACATAGTAGATGAAGTTTTACGGGGGAACCCATGTCCGGAAACGGTTAATTTTCATGTCACAAGGGAGACAAGTGTTCCTCAGTCGCGCGCTAGATGTTTCTTACGCAGTTGGCCTGGTACAGTAGGCTACCCACACTATATGATCAAAAGTATCCAGATACCAGGCTGAAAATGACTTACAAGTTCGTGACGCCCTCCATCGGTAATGCTGGAATTCATTATAATGTTGGCCCACCTTTAACCTTGATGACAGCTTCCACCCTCGCAGGCATACGTTCAGTCAGGCGCTGAAAGGTTTCTTGGGGAATGGCAGCCCATTCTTCATGGAGTGCTGCACTGGGGAGAGGTATCGACGGCAGTAGGTGAGGCCTGGCACGAAGTCGGCGTTCCAAAACGTCCCAAAGGTGTTCAGGTCAGGGCTCTGTGCCGGTCAGTCCATTACAGTGATGTTATTGTAGTGTAACATCTCCACCACAGGCCATGGATTATGAACAGGTGCTCGATCGTGTTGAAAGATGCAATCGCCATCCCCGAATTGCTCTTCAACAGTGGGAAGCAAGAATGTTCTCAAAACATCAACTTAGGCTTCTGCTATGATAGTGCCACCGGAAACAACAAAGGCTGCAAACCTCCTCCATGAAAAACACGACCACACCGTAACACCACCGATTCCGAATTTTACTGTTGGCACTACACAAGCTGGCAGATGACTTTCACCGGGATTCTCCATACCGATACCCTGTCATCGGATCGTCACATTGCGTACCGTGATTCGTCACTCCACACAACGTTTTTCCACTGTTCAATCATCCAATTTTTACGCTCTCTACCTCAAGCGGGGCGTCGTTTGGCATTTACCGGGGTAATGTCTGGATTATGAGCAGCCGCTCGAGCATGAAATCCAAGTTTTCTCACCTCCCGCCTAACTGTCATAGTACTTGCAGTGGACCCTGATGCAGTTTGGAATTCCAGTGTGGTAGTCTGGATAAATGTCTGCCTATTGCACATTACGACAGTCTTAAACTGTCGGTGGTCTCTGTCAGTCAACAGACGAGGTCGGCCTGTACGCTTTTGTGCCGTACGTGTCCCTTCACGCTTCCACTTCACTATCACATGGGAAACAGTGGACATAGGGATGTTTAGGGATGTGGAAATCTCGCGTACAGACGTATGACACAAGTGACACCCTTTCACCTGACCACATTCGAATACCGCGAGCTGCGCGGAGCGCCCCATTCCGCCCTCTCACGATGTCTAGTGCCTACTGAGGTCGCTGATGTGAAGTATCTGGCAGTAGGTGGCAGCACGATGCACCTTACATAAAAGATGTATATTTTGAGGGTGTCCGGATACTTTTGATCACATAGAGTACGATGACGCGATGTCTGGTAATGTCCTCTGGTTCCATATGCCTGGTTTCCATGCTTCCTAGCTGTTGAATGGCATAGACTGATCTGGAAAAATGTAATTTATTAATGCGAAATGCCCTCAGACTTCAAGAAGAATGTAATAATTTCAGTTCCAAAGAAAGCTGGTGTCGAGAGGTGTGGATATGACTGAATTGTGAGTTTAATAAGGCATGATTGTAAAATACTGACACGAATTCTGTACATAAGGATGGCAAAACTGGTAAAGGCCGACATCAGGGAAGATCAGTTTGGATTACGGAAAAATGTGGCCACACGCGAGGCAATACAGCTAAGAGGCGGCAAGGGCATTCTTGCCAGCCATCTCTCATCTTAAAAAATGGCTCTGAGCGCTATGGGACTTATCATCTGAGGTCATCAGTCCCCTAGAACTTAGAACTACTTAAAGCTAACTAACCTAAGGACACCACACACATCCATGCCCACGGCAGCATTCGAACCTACGACCGTAGCAGTCACGTGGTTCCGGACTGCAGCGCCTAGAACTGCTCGGCTACCGCGGCCGGCTATTAATGTTCCAGCATGTCATACACTACTGGCCATTAAAATTGTTACACCACGAAGATGACGTGCTACAGACACGAACTTTAACCGACAGGAAGCAGATACTGTGATATGCAAATGTTTAGCTTTTCAGAGAATTCACACAAGGTTTGCGCCGGTGGCGACACCTACAACATGCTGACATGAGGAATGTTTCCAACCGATTTCTGATACACAAACTGCACTTGACCGGCTTTGCCTGGTGAAACGTTGTTTTGATGCATCGTGTAAGGAGGAGAAATGCGTACCATCACGTTTCCGACTTTGATAAAGGTCGGATTGTAGCCTATCGCGAATGCGGTTTATCGTATCGCGACATTGCTGCTCGCGTTGGTCGAAATCCAATGTCTGTTAGCAGAATATGGAATCTGTGGGTTGAGGAGGGTAATACGGAACGCCGTGCTGGATCCCAACGGCCTCGTATCACTAGCAGTCGAGATGACAGGCATCTTATCCGCATGGCTGTAAAGGATCGTGCAGCCACGTCTCGATCCCTAAGACAACAGATGGGAACGTTTGCAAGATAACAAACATTTTCACAGTTCGACGACGTTTGCAGCAGCATGGACTATCAGCTCCGAGATCGTGGCCGCGGTTACCTTTGACGCTGCATCACAGACAGGAGCGCCTGCGATGGTGTACTCAACGACGAACCTGGGTGCACGAATTGCAAAACGTCATGTTTTCGGATGAATCCAGGTTCTGTTTACAGCATCATGATGGTCGCATCCGCGTTTGCCGACATCGCAGTGAACGTACATTGGAAGTGTGTATTCGTCATCGCCATACTGGCGTATCACCCGGCGTGATGGTATGGGGTGCCATTGGTTACACGTCTCGGTGACCTCCTGTTCGCATTGACGGCACTTTGAACAGTGGACGTTACATTTCAGATGTGTTACGACCCGTGACTCTACCCTTCATTCGATCCCTGCGAAACCCTTTTCAGCAGGATAATGCACGACTGCATGTTGCAGGTCCTGTAGGAGCCTTTCTGGATACAGAAAATGTTCGACTGCTGTCCTGGCCAGCACATTCTCCAGATCTCTCACCAATTGAAAACGCCTGCTCAATGGTGGCCGAGCAACTGGCTCGTCACAGGTGGCCGAGCAACTGGCTCGTCACAATACGCCAGTCACTACTCTTGATGAACTGTGGTATCGTGTTGAAGCTTCATGGGCAGCTGTACCTGTAGACGCCATCCAAGCTCTGTTTGATTCAGTGCCCAGGCGTATCAAGGCCGTTATTACAGCCAGAGGTGGTTGTTCTGGGTACTGATTTCTCAGGATCTATGCACCTAAATTGTGTGTTAATGTAATCACATGTCAGTTCTAGTATAATATATTTGTCCAATGAATACCCGTTTATCATCTGCATTTCTTCTCGGTGTAGCAGTTTTAATGGCCAGTAGTGTATTTGCAATGGCTTCTCTCACGTTTAGATTAGCCTGTCATCTTGCAATGTTAATCACTTAAATGTGTTACCTAAACAAATGTATTGCAGAAATTAAATTATTCTACATTAATTAGTTTTTGTATGTAAATTGAAGGTGGAGTGGGGAGAAAGGAAAGGAAACGGAAGGGACGATTGATGTCAGCTGCACCGGGACTTTCTGTGGAATCAGCAGCGACGAGTGAAAACATGTGCCGCACCGGGATTCGATGCGAGGACCTTCTGCTTTAGGCAGATGTGTTAACCACTGCGTGTCCAAAATAACAGACACCATGCATTCGTATATAATTATTTTTTGGTGTTGCGATTTTTTCCGTCAGTGTAATAACTTTGGTCTCAACAAGTTCGTAAAATCTGGACCGGCTATTCCACAGGTTGTGGCAAGTGGAGAGAGCCCTGAAACTTTATTCGCACGCGCTACGGAATACCCCGAGCGTGCCAAAACAGGTAAGTAAGAAGCAACAGGAAAATTTGGGCTGTGGTTCCCATGACTGTTTGAAACGATTTTATCGCCTCCACTAGAAACCCACTTCCAAGGCCTACAGAAATACTTCGCGCCTGAGGTAACTTCCAGCCATAGAGCTGGGTTGCTCACAGGCTATACCGAACCCTTTGGCTTCTCTGCCGGCTGACCATTGTGAAGTTGTTAGGGTACAAAAAATGGTTGAAATGGCTCTGAGCACTATGGGACTTAACAAAATGGTTCAAATGGCTCTGAGCACTATGCGACTTAACTTCTGAGGTCATCAGTCGCCTAGAACTTAGAACTAATTAAACCTAACTAACCTAAGGACATCACACACATTCATGCCCGAGGCAGGATTCGAACCTGCGACCGTAGCGGTCGCTCGGCCCCAGACTGTAGCGCCTAGAACCGCACGGTCACTGCGGCCGGTGGGACTCAACATCTGAGGTCATCAGTCCCCTAGAACTTAGAACTACTTAAACCTAAGTAACCTAAGGACATCACACACATCCATGCCGAGGCAGGATTCGAACCTGCGACCGTAGCAGTCGCGCGGTTCCGGACTGAAGCGCCTAGAACCGCTCGGCCACCTCGGCCGGCGGTTAGTGTTGACCACCAGAAAAGGTAATATGAAGGTAATGACCGTAGAAAGTTTGATCGTATAATGAGAAGGAAAAGTAAGGCGTCTTTGATCTAAATCCCCAGTGTGTGGTCATTCAAGTTTCTGTATCGAATGAAGTAGAAAATAAAACGCAAATGTACCTGGCCGACAGTCTTGTATAAGATGAGAGATGGCTGACTAATCCGAAAATTAATCTAATAACTGCCACGGTACAGTAAATTACCTCAGAAGATCAATCAACAGAATAACTATCAAAAGCTCCACTGTGACTAGGGTGAAGTGGGCCAACAATATAAGACTACAAAAAATAAAAATAAACTTTTTGCCTTCTTCTTCTTTTCAAAGCCTTTGTTATGTTCGTATGCTATCCAACGATTGTTCTGATTTATCATTCCTCCTCGTAATAAATTTGTAGCTACATAGTTCCAGAAGTGCGTCCGTGCATTACACTGCACATTCAACGAATACCCCCGCTGCACACCGCAGCTATACATTACTAACTGCCAAAGACTCTACCACTCCACAGTGTTGGCATCGCAGAAACAGATACTGTTGCCTAACAACTCTTTTGTCTGATCCTAGTTCTTCAAGTACATCAGATGGCTTTACAGATATTAACACATCCAATAACATCGTCAAAAAATGGCCATCTTACAAGGTGGTGTGCTTATCACACCTCCTTTATCCTGATTTGTGACAGGCAACAATGGAACACTTAAAACCCAGGTTGGAGGAGTTTCAAGTAGATGTAAGGGTTAACAAAACTGAGAGGGCCATGATATGGCAAAGGAAATTTGCAACAGGTAATGCATATCTAGAAAAGCGAAACTAAAACACTGCAGAACATTGATACGACCAGGATTTTTACATGGATGTGAAAGACTAACGATGAATTATAAGCTGGGTAGAAAAGAACTGAAAGACACATCATTAGGAAAATAATGGGTATAATACAAACTACAGACGCCTGGAAAATGGGAAGTAATGAGGAGAACTACAAAAATTTAGAGAAAATATTAGAAGCAATAGCTAAAACGAGGTTAACCTTTTTTGGACTCTACCGATTGGATGAGAACAAGCTAAAAAAACAGACATTCGTATATTTCTAGAAGAGGGAATCGACAGTACCATTCATTACACAAATAAGTAGATAATAAGTAGAAAGAAACATCCAAGAATCGGAAATAACAGATAGAAACGTTTTTATGAACTATATACTAAGTTTAGACGGCTTTCAATGTGGAAGAAATAAGAAATATGGGACAACATGGACAGCAGAAAGGAGAAAAAATGGGTAGAGGATGAAGGAGTACTGGAAAAATAGTAACCAACGACAGGGAAAGAAGAAAAACCTGAAATTGGTACGTCATTGTAGTTGGTCAATATGGAAATGAAAACAAAAACACTCAGTACAGCACTGTGGCAGGCCTCGTATAGTCACGGTTGCGCTTTGCCGTCTGTTAGTTTCTTTGTCTGTTGCAGTGTGAGTAATGAAGAAATTTCTTTTCTAATGCAGGAACTGTCCAAAACTTGGAGAACACAGTTCCATGAGATACTTTGTTTTTGTTACGTACATGTCCTACAATATGTGGTACAAAGTATGTGTGCAGTGGGTGGACTATGTGAGGAACATGTAACCTACAGCACACAGTCTCGCATTAATGCTGGTAACTGAGAAAAAAAAGTAATTATTGGTAATTTATATAATCAACATTAGAGTCTCACAAAACTGTGATAACAGTAATGATCTCTTAAAAATAATTTAGTAACCTGACTGAAACACAGTCGAACATTTTACAGTTTTTATCCTCCACAAAATTACTCAAGAGGTGGGAACTAGTGGTCTATATTGTGGTGACTGAAATGAAATGGAAGGCAGATAAGTGTATGTGGTGAAACGAATCGACAGCAGCAGAAAAAGGTGTAACGGGTGGAGTATTCATCATGAATATAGGAAAAAGTTACTGTGAACATTATGTTGATAATGATCTATTTGTATTGCATTTAATTACAAATGAAGGAAATGAATTTTTGCTGCCATACATGTTTCGCCTTTTTTATTTGGAAAGCATCATCATTGGCAAATTTAATAGGTTCTGTTCTACACCTGTTCTTTTGCCTGTTTTAGAGCTGTTCTTCAGCTGATTGCCATTCGAAATGTCATTTGCCGCACTAAGAAATGGAAATTCATTTAGACCTTGATGATGAACTTTGCAGCGTCATTTGGTCACAGTGTAACGATCCCGACAGGAGGGAAAAGAAGTATGGAAGTATACGATACTGAGGATAAATTACGATTTTTCAGTAAATTAAACTCAAATTAGTTAAATGTCGGATGGGTGCAATTATGATGCAATGTTTTTCAATGTCATTAATAAATAATATTTCGATCCAAAAGAGATTGGAAAAGCAACGTACATTTATTTGAACTGTCTTAACACGAATATTTCATTAGGAACGGACATAGGCTTATTCAATGTGGCAACATATGTGACTAAGAAATTGTTCGTTATAAAATTTGGCCAGGAAAACCTGATTATTCACTACACTTAGTATGAAAAACAAATAAGTTTACTTTTCTACTGTACACCCTCGTAATTTACAGATTTGCACTTTTTAACCCCAATATTATGCAAATAAGAAAGGTCATATTCAACACTTTGTAATCCAGCTATTTCACTTGGTTGACACTTGTAATTATTTGTAAAATGCACCATTTATGTTTTTAATCAAAACACCAGAGCACCAGAACATTCGTAACCATTTCATGTAAATAATTCATTTAATAACAATTTCATTGACTCTAAAGAAAGAGATAATTTGTTGATCTCTTTGGAACGTTATAAATACGAGCACTGTCAAAGACCGGCAGGCAGTTGGCTCAGTGTAGTAGTGGAAGTCACGTCAGTCAGTGTTTTTAGTGCCGGCTAATTCCATTTTATGTAAACATGTGTGTATCGCAGAACCAAAGAGGTTGAGGCACAAGATGTAACTGTTTTGTCAGAGACGCTATGTAAACTTTACGTGTGTTTTTAAAGAGGAATAAAAGCGTGTGATGACTTTTATACAACTATTAGATGTCTGCAGCCTTACCTTTTTTTAAAATTCGGACCACTTATAAATATATAATACCCTAGACAACAAAAGCGAAGAGCAATAAACTTTATCTTTGAAACAGTATTATTCAGCGTTGTGACGACCACCCTGCGAACATCTTTGAAATGTTTTTACATTTTATTTACTAACAAAAAACTGAATTTTCATCATATTAAGGCAGGGGGGCCGTTATAACAGTCACAATTGAAAAAATTGTGGAACACCAACAAACCACGTCTTCCGCTTGGGTTGGCGAACAGTGCGAATCATGTAACATTGACTCGTGTTTAGAGGCAGCGGCCAATCTTTGAACATGGTATCTACATCTATATCTGCATATTGGGAGCTTGAAATAATCGCCACTGTTGGCGAAGAGAGAGCATTACTAGAGCGCACTTAAATTTTTTTGATAGTTGACACTTCACGCGTTGTAGCTGCTTTCCTCCAATCAGAGCGCTCAACGTCACGCTCTATCAGTTCGCCGATGCCAAACTGTCACAACAATTGGTCAGTTCACTTTCAGGTTCTTGCCCGGCTTTCTTTCATGTTGAGTTTAGATCCCTGGCCTTTTTATGTCGTATTTGATCACACATCATTAACACACCAAAAACAACACACACACACTCACACACACACACACACACACACACACACACATTTCATACACAGTGCAGACCAAACACTGCCGGATCCTTCCGTGCAAGAAAACGCGATTCAGCATCACATATACAGTTATCATAATCACAGAGGTCGGATTGTGTTAGATAAATTTCGCACGACACTGCGTGAAATCGAATTTTTGAAGGCTACTATTAATCGTTGCGACTGTGACGCCAGTGTCATAAATACAACACTGTTAATGCTATGAAATGGTGTAGCGAAGTAGGTAGCGTATAAACCCTACGTGTAGAAGGTCGTAGGTTCCAATGCCGTCAGAAGAAGATAAGGTTTTTATTTTCCTAAACGTAATCAAAATATTTTGATTATCATTTCTATTCAATTAATTGGTTTAAATGTGATTGTTTTATTTATAATATTTTGCCATATCATTTTCATCACTGCACTGACTTTTTTATTTGCTCTTATTTTCTTCTTCACATTCGTTTTTCATTTGGAATCTCCTAGTGTCGGTCACAATCTGCAACCAAGTGCCAATCAGGTTTGCTCATCGATTGGTAACGCAGCATCCCGTGTAGCCAGTGTGAGGGCAGTTTCAGGTAACCACCGACAGAGAGAAAGTATAGTTTTGAAATGATAATTAAATAGACACCCTAGCTGCAAGCAGGTGTTGATACACTTCATTGGGGACATGTTGAAAATGTGTGCCCCGACCGGGACTCGAACCCGGGATCTCCTGCTTACATGGCAGACCATCTATCCATCTGAGCCACCGCGGGCAAAGAGGATAGTGCGTCTGCAGGGACTTATCCCTTGCACGCTCCCCGTGAGATCCACATTAATCTGCCACGAGTAATGAGTATGATGGGCAAACATCTATTCGGCGCACTACGGATGTAGTGTTGTGGACATGTTGGGAATGTGGATCTCACGGGGAGCGTGCAAGGGATAAGTCGCTGCAGACGCACTATCCTCTGTGACCGCGGTGGCTCAGATGGATAGAGCGTCTGCCATGTAAGCAGGAGATCCCGGGTTCGAGTCCCGGTCGGGCACACATTTTCAACATGTCCCCAATGAAGTGTATCAACGCCTGCTTGCAGCTAGGGTGTCTATTTAATTATCATTTCATTTCTAGCAAAGCTGCATGGCCATCCACGGTAACTGTTCTTTCGGGAACAGATACTACCGTCATATATAGTTAAAGTATAGTTTGCTTCTATCGCTACAACCGAAATTTTTCTGTCTAAGCTCGCTATGCAAAAAAGACATTATGAATTTTTTCTGTCTTAAGTTTGCTCACACAGGTTAGCCCAAAACGCCATGACCATTATTTCAGTTCTGCCGCAGATTGTTGACCGCCGTTTTCTCAGATACTTTGCACATTACGAGGGTGTGGTTAGGTTAGGACATGAGTTCAAATTTAGGGCTACAATAGGCATAGTCTGGACTTTCATAGAGTGGGAGGTAAAGTTGGGCTAAGTTTAATATAGAAATAAATATGGTGTGGAGGCTACACAACCAGTTACCTAACACGAGTTGACGAATTCTAATTCTGAGCCGTTGTTACTGTAGTCATAGGATAGTAAGTTTTTCGTTTGGTGGAATGCACAATTTAACATTTCTGTACATTTAAAGTAAGTTACCAATCCTTGCACAACACTGAAATCTTATCGTTATCTTACTGAATATTTGTACAGGTTTTTTTTACCTCACAGTACGCGGTTACAGGTAACTGCATCATCGGCATAGAATGTGAGGTTACTATCATAGAGTCTGAAGGTTGTTAATATGCGACATGAGCAGCAAGAGTCCCAACACACTTCCCTGCAGCGCACTTGAAGTTACTTCTACGCCTTTCGTTTACTCTTCATCCATGCTTCGTTCTCAGTCGAGGTACAGCTGTCTTTGCTCCGCAAATAAAACTACGTTTGGTAATAAATGTTAGTGTGGAACCGAGAGAAATGCATTTCTGAATTGGAGAAATACTACATTTACCTCACATCCTTATTTCGCGGCTTTCACGATATCATTTGTGGCAAAAGCACAAGATGTGTTTCGCACGATCTATATTTTAGTAATCAGTGCTAGTTGACACCGAGTAGATCATTCTGTTCGAGGTACCTGGTTACATTTGAGCTCAGAATATGTTCTAGGATAATACAACAGCCGGCTGGTGTGGCCGAGCGGTCCCAGGCGCTTCAGTCTGGAACCGTGTGACCGCTACGGTCACAGGCTCGAATCCTGCCTCGGGCATGGATGTGTGTGATGTCCTTAGGTTAGTTAGGTTTAAGTATTTCTAAGTTCTAGGCGACTGATGACCTCAGATGTTAAGTCCCATAGTGCTCAGAGCCATTTTTTGTAATACAACAGAGTTACAGCGATGACGTTGGACGGTAGTTTTGTGGATCACTTGTGAACCCTTCTTGTGAACGGATGCGGCCTGTGCTTTTTCCCAGTCGCTGGACACATAGTTTAAGGTGTATCATGTTTAAAATGGAAGCTAACACCGATGCAGATTCCGTGCAGAAGCTGATAGGAATCCCATCTGCTCCTGCAACGTTGTTTAATTGATTAGAAATTTTAGCTGATCATCTGCAAGTGTGTCTCCATCTCCTGATAAGCTTCTGACGGTGTCACCTCGTACTTGACAAATGCTTCGCCTGCTAGCAACCTCACAGGGCAGCAGCCTCTAGCAGTGAGGTTTCTTGTGCTTCTGTACCGCGAATTGCGGAGGCCCCAGAACACAACAGTGAGGTACGAAAGACGCCACATCTCCTGCTGATTTTCGGGGCAGATAAGTGTCGCTATTCGAGTCCACTCTCTTGCACTAGTTACGCGTCATCTGCACGGGTATGGACTGTTTAGCAGTTCGAGGAAGAGTATAAGGACGGAAGGAAGATTGGAGAGTTAAAGAGGAGGAATAGAGGACGTCCCCCAGACCTTGCGCGTGACCTAGCAAGTCGTTTGCTTTCATTGCTCTCTGACTGTAAGCAATTTCCATCTTAACTCGGCCGTCAAACAGCTGCACTCGTAAAAGACAGCGGCGGTTTAATGGAATGGATCGTAAACCAGACTCGCTCCTTTTATGTTCCGCCTACAGACTTCCCACTGTTCGTGGCACTTATCTGCCACCAGACGTCAATGACGATTGTTCGCCAACCAGCCTCCATATTTTGGCGAAAATACATGGTCACAGCTGCGTAAAACGTAGGCCGGGATTAATTGTCAATATCACTGAAATTCTCCGACAGCTGTGTAGCTGTTATTTTATTTTATTTTGACGACAAGCGGTTTCGGCATTGCACTGTGCATTTTTCAGGCCCCATACGTATTTCTCAAAATAAATGTTAATGCCATACAGTGTCATATACCTCTGGGTTTCGTGAATTCAAACCGTTTCTCAACTGCTTCAATCTAAGACTTAGTAGGTACTACTAAATGATTTGTACTAACAGTTTCTCCGAAAACTATTTCGGGCATTTAGTTCAGGAGACCACTCGAAGCGTAGATGGAAGCAAAAACATAATCGATTCATGACATATCATGCTTAACAAATCATCCTGAACGAATGAGGAGCCTCATCATGAATACAGGAATTAGTGATCAAAATGTCGTTGAATCGAGACTGGAAACTGTAACATCCAAACCCACCAAACGTTGCCGGTCGTGGTGACCGAGCAGTTCTAGGCGCTTCAGTCTGGAACCGCGAGACCGCTACGGTCGCAGGTTCGAATCCTGCCTCGGGCATGGATGTGTGCAATGTCCTTAGGTTAGTTAGGTTTAAGTAGTTCTAAGTTCTAGGGGACTGATGACTTCAGGTGTTAAGTCCCATAGTGCTCAGAGCCATTTGAACCCACCAAACGTAATCGCAAAATATATCTGTTTAAAAAAAATATATCAGACAAAAATTCTCCTGTCTTCTTCCTAAGAGATGCACTCCATTCATTCCGACCTCACTATGTAATCGTGTACCAGATGTGGCTTACATTCAAAGAAATAGTATCGACGACAGTTTCAGCTTCGTAGCAAATGCATTAGTAATAGACGGAAATGATCCCCCATGATACACAAAAAAGTCCAGAACACTGTTGTAGAAGCCATGAAAGAAGCACGCCAAATTTAAAAGAGCAGGAAATCACTCAAGATTATTCAAGTTTTATAAATGCTCGAATTTTGCGCTGTTTTCAATGTGAGAGGTTCCACAACGAAACTCTATCTTGTAGCCTGAATCCAAAGAGATTCTGGTCGTACGTAAAGTACACCAGCAGCAACACACAGTCAGTACCTTCACTATGCAGTACCGATGGCAATGTTACTAAACACGATTTCCGAAATTCCTTCACCGAAGAAGACGAATTAAATATTCCTCAATTCAAATCAACAACTACATGAATACCTTAGAAGTAGATATCCTCTGTGTAGCGAAACAACTCAGGTCACTTAATAGGCTCAAGTCCTCCGGTCCAGATTGTAGACACATTAGAGTCCTTTTAGCGTGTGCTGATACGAAAGCTCAGTACGTGACAATCCTATGTAACAGATCGCTCACCGCAAGATCGATACCTAAGGACTGGATAGTTATTCAGGTCACACTGGCACTCAGGAAAGGAAGGAGGGAGGAGTAATCCGCTGACTTACATAGTCGTACCACTGACGTCGACTTGCAATAAAATTTTGCAGCGTGCACGGTGTCCAAACGTAATGAACTACCACAAAGAAAAAAATTGAGAAAATATCGTTCATTCACAAGACAATTATCTCTTTATTGTAACGAAGTAATGGATGCTATCGACAGTACATGTCAAATTGGTTCCGTATTTTTAAATTTTCAGAAGGCTTTCGACACGAGCGGTTTGTAATCAAATTGCGTGCTTATGGAATATCGTGTCAGTTAAGCGACTAGATTCATGACTTCCTGTCAGAGGGGTCACAGATCGTAGTAATTACGGAAAGTCATCGAGTAAGAAGTGGTTTCTGGCATTCCCCAAGGTAGTGTTATAGGCCTTTTTTCTGTTCCTTACCTATATAAATAATTTAGGAGACAATCTGACAGCACTCTTAAGTTATTTGCAGATGATACTGTCATTTATCGTCTAGCTAAGTCACCAGACGATCTAAACAAACTGTAAGATGATTTAGAAAAGATACCTATATGCTGCGAAAACTGACATTTGACCCTAAATGTCCGCAGCTCGTGGTCGTGCGGTAACGTTCTCGCTTCCCACGCCCGGGTTTCCGGGTTCGATTGCCGGCGGGGTCAGGGATTTTCTCTGCCTCGTGATGACTGGGTGTTGTCTAATGTCCTTAGGTTAGTTAGGTTTAAGTAGTTCTAAGTTCTAGGGGACTGATGACCGTAGATGTTAAGTCCCATAGTGCTCAGAGCCATTTGAACCATTTGACCCTAAATAACGGGAAGTGTGAGGTCATCCCCATGAATGCTAAAGAGAATCAAATTTCGCTTACACGGTAAATCAATCATATCTAAAGGCCGTAATTTGAATTAAAACCTTCAAATTACAATTACGAACAACGCAATTTGGAAAGGACACGTAGAAGATGTTGTCGGGAAGGCGAACTAAAGACTGCGTTTTGCTGGCGGAAACTTACAAAATGTAACAGATCTACTAAAGAGACTGCCTACATTACACTTCTCCGTACTCTTTTGGAGTACTGCTCTGCGGTGTTGGGTTCTTACCAGGTAGTATTAATCGAGTACATCTGGAGGTATAGAAAATGTGTGTGTGTGTGTGTGTGTGAGAGAGAGAGAGAGAGAGAGAGAGAGAGAGAGAGAGAGAGAGAGAGAGAGACTGACAGTATACAAGGTTTGATTTGTGATTTGTTACAAACATTCGAAAGGTGGAAATTTCGACAGATGCATCCTCTTTGTGCTCCTGCTAAAAATCATCCAAGATCCGAAGTGTATAAGTTTTACTATGATTACTTTGATATGAATGCAAGAAGAGACATTATACTATACCCACACGGACACAGCATTTTGTCTCTAAGCTAGAAACAGTCGAGAAACCCCCACAAATGACAATGTTGTAAATGGCTCGTAGTGAGGAGAAAGGGCATTTCAGTGGTTGGATGGACGGTATCGGCAACAACAAACTAATTACACCAGAGGTTAAGCAAACTAAGGATGTGGTCCGTATTATTCCCAAAGTACGAGTATCCGGAAAAAGTATGCTGATTTGATATATTTAATTTGCTGAAATGTATTGCTGACAAGCGAATGACAGTGTTTTTCAAACGATGTGAACTCGTCCCCTCACGACACACAGCGGGCATTCCCGTCGCGCGCTTTATCATCAGCCGCTGGCAGCAGCACAATACGCCCTCTGCAGCCTACAGAAAAGTTAAAAAACAGAAATAGGAGATTTGAAAAACAAAACAAAAGCAGGCGATAAAACGGTGACTGTTAAAAACTGAAACATGGAGAAAAACATAAGAAGAAAAATATAGAAACAAAACGGTCAGTGATGCTGATTAAAACACATAGTAAATAGACAGGCACAATTAAAAAACATGGGCGACAGTCTGGTTTTTGTTTGCATGAGATAAAAAAAACGCAACTACTTACAGTAAAAGCACTATACGGGCGACCCAGTGGCAGATGGGGGAGGGGGGGAGGATCCAGACAGATGAGAGGAAAAAGGGGGAGGGAGAGGAGAGGAAAAAAGGGAGGTGACAATGGAGGTAGGGGACATAGAAAAAGGGGGGGAGGGTTGGGCGCGGCGGCGGCCGATTTAAATACCCTCCGCCCGCGGCGCGCTCCCTCCGCCGTCCGCGCCCCGCGCCACGGCCGCCGCCGCGTCCGAACCCAGTTCCCTCTGAGCAGCCATAGCGTACGGATCTCCGTGCCGGCACGTTCACAGGAGCTCAGTCCGTCAGTTCACCTGATGATGACGACATGTATGATCGCCGAAATATTGTGCCCGTTGGACACTATAGACCGGCAACATACCCGTGGATATTTTGATTATCAAATACGCCGGGAGAAACTCAAGAACCACACGTGTTAACTTATTACAACTCACGACTGAGCAGTTGCATCGATGTGCTGCTTGGACTAGAAGCAGCTTATACACTCCTGGAAATTGAAATAAGAACACCGTGAATTCATTGTCCCAGGAAGGGGAAACTTTATTGACACATTCCTGGGGTCAGATACATCACATGATCACACTGACAGAACCACAGGCACATAGACACAGGCAACAGAGCATGCACAATGTCGGCACTAGAACAGTGTATATCCACCTTTCGCAGCAATGCAGGCTGCTATTCTCCCATGGAGACGATCGTAGAGATGCTGGATGTAGTCCTGTGGAACGGCTTGCCATGCCATTTCCACCTGGCGCCTCAGTTGGACCAGCGTTCGTGCTGGACGTGCAGACCGCGTGAGACGATGCTTCATCCAGTCCCAAACATGCTCAATGGGGGACAGATCCGGAGATCTTGCTGGCCAGGGTAGTTGACTTACACCTTCTAGAGCACGTTGGGTGGCACGGGATACATGCGGACGTGCATTGTCCTGTTGGAACACCAAGTTCCCTTGCCGGTCTAGGAATGGTAGAACGATGGGTTCGATGACGGTTTGGATGTACCGTGCACTATTCAGTGTCCCCTCGTCGATCACCAGTGGTGTACGGCCAGTGTAGGAGATCGCTCCCCACACCATGATGCCGGGTGTTGGCCCTGTGTGCCTCGGTCGTATCCAGTCCTGATTGTGGCGCTCACCTGCACGGCGCCAAACACACATACGACCATCATTGGCACCAAGGCAGAAGCGACTCTCATCGCTGAAGACGACACGTCTCCATTCGTCCCTCCATTCACGCCTGTCGCGACACCACTGGAGGCGGGCTGCACGATGTTGGGGCGTGAGCGGAAGACGGCCTAACGGTGTGCGGGACCGTAGCCCAGCTTCATGGAGACGGTTGCGAATGATCCTCGCCGATACCCCAGGAGCAACAGTGTCCCTAATTTGCTGGGAAGTGGCGGTGCGGTCCCCTACGGCACTGCGTAGGATCCTACGGTCTTGGCGTGCATCCGTGCGTCGCTGCGGTCCGGTCCCAGGTCGACGGGCACGTGCACCTTCCGCTGACCACTGGCGACAACATCGATGTACTGTGGAGACCTCACGCCCCACGTGTTGAGCAATTCGGCTGTACGTCCACCCGGCCTCCCGCATGCCCACTATACGCCCTCGCTCAAAGTCCGTCAACTGCACATACGGTTCACGTCCACGCTGTCGCGGCATGCTACCAGTGTTAAAGACTGCGCTGGAGCTCCGTATGCCACGGCAAACTGGCTGACACTGACGGCGGCGGTGCACAAATGCTGCGCAGCTAGCGCCATTCGACGGCCAACACCGCGGTTCCTGGTGTGTCCGCTGTGCCGTGCGTGTGATCATTGCTTGTACAGCCCTCTCGCAGTGTCCGGAGCAAGTATGGTGGGTCTGACACACCGGTGTCAATGTGTTCTTTTTTCCATTTCCAGGAGTGTAGACCAAGGTGAAAGATATTGTGCCTACTGAAGCTTGCGGGGTTGCCACATCTCGCAAGGGAAATCAGTCTCATTACTTTATTGTCGCACGTTGTATGTTCAATACCCCCAGTTAGTCCTATGTGTTACGGTTCCCACACACTACATCAATGTCTTAGAACCAGTCACATGAGTGATTCGTAAGCAATGTCTTTTGTAGGCTGATTGCACTTCTCCAGTATTCTACCAATAAATCCAAGTCTACCACCTGCTTTACCCACGACTGAAGCTATGTGATCATTCCATTTCATATCCCTACAAGGTGTTACATCCAGATATTTGTATGAGTTGGCCAATACCAACAGTGACTCATTGACGTAGTTATAGAATGCTATGGTTTTTCGTTTTGTGAAGTACACAGTTCTACGTCTCTGAGCATTTAAAGCAAGTTACCAGTCTTTTCGCCACTTTCAAATCTCTCCAAGATCTGGCTGAATATTGATACAGCTTTCTCCGACTGTAATTCACTATATATAACTGCATCATCTGCAAAAGGCGTGATGTTACTATTAGTATTGTCTGCAAGGTCCTTATTATACAACATGAACAGAAACTGTCACAACAAAATTCCCTAGGGCACACCTGTAATTACTCCTGCAGCTGACGATTACTCTCCCCCCAAAACAACATTCTATGCCCTCCCTACCAAAAAGTCCTTAATCCAGTCACAAAAATAGTTCAAATGCCTCTGAGCACTATGGGACTTACCACCTGAGGTCATCAGTCCACTAAAACTTAGAACTACGTGAACCTCACTAACATAAGGGCATCACACACATCCATGCCCGAGACAGCATATGAACGTGCGACCGTAGTAGCAGCACGGTTCCGGACTGAAGCGCCTAGAACCGCTCGGCCACAGTGGCCGACAATCCAGTCACAAATTTCAATTGATGCCCTATATGATCGTACTTGTGACAATAAGCGAAAGAGTGGTAGGGAGTAAAATGCTTTGCGGGAATCAAGTAATACTACATCTACCTGGTTACCTTGATCCAAGGCTTTTAGTATGGCATACGAGAAAACTGCGAACTGGGTTCCGCATGTTCGATATTTTCGGAAGATATGCTGGTTGGTGAGGAGGACATCAGTCTTTTCAAGATACCTCATTTTGCTTGAGGCCAGAATACGTTCTACGGTTCTACAACAAATCGACGTCAAGGATACTGGGCAGTGGTTTTATGGGTTACGTCTGGTACCCTTCTCGTAAACGGGTGTGACCTGTGCTTTTTTTCCAAGAGCTGGGCACGGTTTTTAGATCGAGGGACCTACGATGGATTATACACTACTGGCCATTAAAATTGCTACACAAAGAAGAAATGCAGATGATAAACGGGTATTGGCTCTGAGCACTATGGGACTCAACTGCTGAGGTCATTAGTCCCCTAGAACTTAGAACTAGTTAAACCTAACTAACCTAATGACATCACAAACATCCATGCCCGAGGCAGGATTCGAACCTGCGACCGTAGCGGTCTTGCGGTTCCAGACTGAAGCGCCTTTAACCGCACGGCCACTTCGGCCGGCTAAACGGGTATTCATTGGACAAATATATTGTACTAGAACTGACATGTTATTACATTTTCACGCAATTTGGGTGCATAGATCTTGAGTAATCAGTACCCAGAACAACCACCTCTGGCCGTAATAACGGCCTCGATACGCCTGGGCATTGAGTCAAAAAGAGCTTGGATGGCGTCTACAGGTAAAGCTGCCCTTGCATCTTCAACACGATACCACAGTTCATCAAGAGTAGTGACTGGCGTATTGTGACGAGCCAGTTGCTCGACCACCATTGACCACACGTTTTCAATTGGTGAGATATATGGAGAATGTGCTGGCCAGGCCGCAGTCGAACATTTTCTGTATCCAGAAAGGCCCGTACAGGATCTGCAACATGCGGTCGTGCATTATCCTGCCGAAATGTAGGGTTTCTCAGGGATCGAATGAAGGGTAGAGCCACGGGTCGTAACACATCTGAAATGTAACGTCCACTGTTCAAAGTGTCGTCAATGCGAACAAGAGGTGACCGAGACGTGTAACCAATGGCACCCCATAGCATCACGCCGAGTGATGCGCCAGTATGGCGATGACGAATACACGCTTCCAACGTGCGTTCTCTGTGATGTCGCCAAACACGGATGCGACCATACTGATGCTATAAACAGAACCTGGATTCACCCGAAAAATTGACGTTTTGCCTTCGTGCACCCAGGTTCGTCGTTGAGTATACAATCGCAGACCCTCCTGTCTGTGATGCAGCGTCAAGGGTAACCGCAGCCACGGTCTCCGAGCTGATAGTACGTGCTGCTGCAAACGTCGTCGAACTGTTCGTGCAGATGGTTGTTGTCTTGCAAATGTCCCCATCTGTCGACTCGGGGATCGAGACGTGGCTGCACGATCAGTTACAGCCATGCGGATAAGATGCCTGTCATATCGACTGCTGGTGATACGAGGCCGTTGGGATCCAGCACGGCGTTCCGTATTACCCTCCGGAACCCACCGATTCCATATTCTGCTGACAGTCATCGGATCTCGACCAACGCGAGCAGCAGTGTCGCGATACGATAAATCGCAATCGCGACAGGCTACAATCCGACCTTTATCAAAGTCGGAAACGTGATGGTACGGATTTCGCCTCCTTACACGATGCATCACAACAACGTTTCACCCGGCAACGCCGGTGAACTGCTGTTTGTGTATGAGAAATCGGTTGGAAACTTTCCTCATGTCAGCACGTTATAAGTGTCGCCTCCGGCGCCAACCTTGTGTGAATGCTCTGAAAAGCTAATAATTTGCATATCACAGCATCTTCTTCCTGTCGGTTAAACTTCGCGTCTGTAGCACATCATGTTCGTGGTGTAGCAATTTTAATGGCCGGTAGTGTCGATGGAAGAGGGGCAGCTCAGCCGCTCAGTCTCCAGATTGAATCAGTAAACTCAAGATCTGGTGACAAAGTGGAGAAGTTGGCAACCCTACACTAAGTTTTCGGAATAATTTATCGACTATAGGGAATTTTTTTATGTCTCGTGCAGACGCGCTCTTAAGGAGTGGGACAATGTGGAACCGGCCCAGACTGCAACACTCTGACGTCACATTTTGCCAGTAGCCCCACTCAGAAACATCATAGACGCGTAGGCGTGGCGCTGATAGCGGCATAACGGAGCCGCTGTGTTTATATCGGCCAGCCTGTGCCCTGCGGGGCACTGCCAGAAGTGTGACCTTGTGTTGTGCTGGGTCGCTGAACCATTCAAGCGCGTCCGCCGGAAACTGGATGCTTTGCGATTCGGTCTGCAGCGCGCCTCCTGTTACACAGATCGCGTCCGTTTTCTCTTTCTCGTCCAACATTAAGGCTCTAGGAAAGGATTAGCTGGGCGGTTATCGCTGAAACGAACAGTTTCTGGTTAGAGTAACTCTGGAAGAGTTGGACCTCTGCTCTTTCCAGCATAAAATTCGAACATTTATTTATATACTTTTATTTTACGTGTAGCAACATGTTTGTGTAGAGTGTTATATAAACTTAAGTGCAAAGTATTATGGAGGTATTGACACTTAAGATATATGATAACTTGTTAATAAAAATGAAATGAAATGAGCGTATGGCATCGTTGACGGGGAGGCCCCATCTGGGGAAGTTCGGCCGCCAAGTCTTACTTCAGTCGACGTCACATTGGGCGACTTGCGCGCCGGTGATGAGGATGAAATGGTGATGAGTACAGCACGACACCCAGTCCCCGAGCGGAGAAAATCTACAATCCGACCGTGAATCGAACCCGGGACCGCTTGCATGAAACGCCACCCAGCTAAGCAGGCAGACTTGAAATTACTCATGAATAGTTCGTCTCATCCAAAGATGTACGGGTGAGATTGACCAGTGTAGTGGGAGAAATGGACCATATAAAAACGATTGTATATGAAGAAAGTAGTCAATTGAAGTTGCATATTTTTATTTTGAATATGTCGTAATGAATGCAGAATTATGCCATCATATATTTTAGTCCAAAACAATTTTATCAGTTTATTATACATCGTGACTGAACATTGGCTTTGCCATTCTTTTTTTTACCTCAGCACGCCAATCACCCCTATTACCAAATGTTGAGCGACATGGATGAGACCACCGAGAAGAGCAAACAAAGTGAATTTAATCGTCCTTTTTATTAGTTTCGGAATAGATTTCACCATACCCAACACATTCATTTTCATCCTATTCACCAGTTATTTTCGTAATCTTCTACAACGTCTGCATCTCATGACCTCGTTGACTTATTTGCAGTACTTTTGCTTTTTAGCTTCTTCACTCTGTTTTTCTGTCCGCAGCTCGTGCGCTAGTGACTAGCGTAACTGCCTCAGGATCACGAGGTCCCGGGTTGGATTCCCGACTAGGTTGGGGACTTTTTCTGCCAGGGGACTGGGTGTTTGTGTTGTCCTCATCATTTCATCATCATCGTCATCATTCGTGACAGTTGCAAGGTCGAACTGCGTAAAAATTGGACTATGTAATAATTGGGGCCTGCCCTAGTGGCCGTACGGTTCTAGGCGCTACAGTCTGGAGCCGAGCGACCGCTACGGTCGCAGGTTCGAATCCTGCCTCGGACATGGATGTGTATGATGTCCTTAGGTTAGTTAGTTCTAAGTCTAGGGGACTGGTGACCTCAGAAGTTAAGTCGCATAGTGCTCAGAGCCATTTGAACCATTCTAGAGTAACTATGCTTGCTAAATACGAGTGCTGGAACTTAAACAGTGGCAACTTTGTACGGGCGCTGATGACCGCGCAGTTGAGCGCCCCACAAACATCATCATCATCATCATCATCATCATCAACAGTCTGTTTTTCTCTTCACTTGTATTTCCCTTTGGTGATCTTTTTGCGACTTTTTCTGTTTCTTTTCTTATCCCTCTTTTTCTTTACAGTTTCAGTATTTTCATGAAAGTCAGAGCGTCTGGATACGGTTGCTATTTTTCTCTTAAGATTCGTAGTTTCATCAGTACAAGAAGCAGGTGACATTTCTTCCAAAAGTTTTGCTTGCGTTGGTTTAGGAGTAGGTAATATTCGACGTTTCAGGTTTTGTGCGACTGGACTCCGAAGTTGTGTCCGTGAAGGAATTTGACCAGTGAAAAAATGTTCTTTTGATGTGCTTGGGAAGACTAGGTCTTTTGATGAGCTTTGAGTTGGTTCGTTGGCCTGTGTGCGAGTTTGTGCTCTTCAGTTTGTTCCCACAGACGTGTCTTACGACAAATAAACATGGTCTGGGCAACGGTCAGCTTCAGTGGAATTATTGCACATGGCTTGAAAGCTAAACTTCATTGCGCTCCATCTCCCCCACAGTAAAACGAGAGGTCCATCTCTTTCAAATAACACTGAGCTCTCTCTCTGGATTGTGTGGGATAGATGGACTGCCCCGACTTATATCTGTAGGTAGCAAACTCGGTGGCCATTTTAGGTTAGTTTCATGCTTGCATACTTGTCAAGCACGCAGTAAAAAAGCTGCATCAAAATTATGTAACTTCAGGATAAAACTTTTCGGCTTGCCAGAACGCAGAATGCGATTTTTCTCCAGAAATAACACAAAAATGACAGCAATCATTCTGCACCACCTTTGTTCACAAAAGGGTTTCATCGCAAGCAGCAGGTGCTGCTCTCCAGTGGCATATTTGGGAAATACACCACTGGTCCGTCTCACCTAGTGGTCCAACTCTCCCGGACCTACGCTATTTAGGTTTCTATTTTTTCAACGTCAGTTTAACCTGAGTGTTAAAAGCGTTCGAAATTGACAGTTTCTGAAACAACCGATTTTCAATGTTTTGTCCCTATTACTTTGTGTATTAAACGTAGAAATCGCAGAAGGATTGAAAAATTTGGCTCCCTCTGTTTCAGAATACATTATCTAACATGTGTGAGACTGGTTCTGATCTATCTTCCTACCGCAGTTGCGCAAGGACGTGTTTTAGGAATTTGGTGTCGAACCTGCGGCTTGCAAGGTACGAAGATACCATCTCATGCAGAAGAGTGCAGCAGTACGGACAGTGATGTAATCAGACAATTATCTCAATGTCGGTTCCACTACACTCCCTGTAAATGAAACTTTATCGCTAAGAGAAAAAAGTGTACAGGTCCAGGCCTAACTATATGTTAGCAAAAATGAAAATCTTAGATTTTCGTTATTAAGGTTTATTTTCTTCTCTAAGTATGACTTCATAACACAGTAAAAATTATAATACGTACAGGATGGTAAAAACTGCGAAGCGAAATTCCTAACTATTGTAAGGCTCTTTAATACTAAGATGGTTGATGACCATGTCTGGGGGGTAGATAAAATACAAACAAATTGAATACAATTGGGGCAAGAGATATCAATTAAGCTAAAATTGCACAATGAAAATACCCAAAATTGAACGGGATCTGTATAGAGTGCGTAAATATCACTGGAAAGATAATTGCACAATCAAAATCATCATCATCATCATTTAAGACTGATTATGCCTTTCAGCGTTCAGTCTGGAGCATAGCCCCCCTTATACAGTTCCTCCATGATCCCCTATTCAGTGCTAACATTGGTGCCTCTTCTGATGTTAAACCTATTACTTCAAAATCATTCTTAACCGAATCCAGGTACCTTCTCGTCGGTCTGCCCCGACTCCTCCTACCCTCTACTGCTGAATCCATGAGTCTCTTGGGTAACCTTGCTTCTCCCATGCGTGTAACATGACCCCACCATCTAAGCCTGTTCGCCCTGACTGCTACATCTATACAGTTCATTCCCAGTTTTTCTTTGATTTCCTCATTGTGGACACCCTCCTGCCATTATTCCCATCTACTAGTACCTGCAATCATCCTAGCTACTTTCATATCCGTAACCTCAACCTTGTTGATAAGGTAACCTGAATCCACCCAGCTTTCGCTCCCATACAACAAAGTTGGTCGAAAGATTGAACGGTGCACAGATAACTTAGTCTTGGTACTGACTTCCTTCTTGCAGAAGAGAGTAGATCTTCTGCATATATCTATAGTAGAGCAATCAAAAGAGTTCAATAATTTCAGTGTATGAAGCACTGTACTGTGGCTGATCAGTCCTTTTTGGTAGATCGGATACCTCGCGTTTCTGCTTCAATTAAGCCCGACAATCGTGAATATGATTAACTACAGGTAATGGTTGAAAAAAAAAGAGAGAGAGAGACGGAGATGACCGCAGTTCTGAGTCATAAGTGCATGAATATTGCAAAAATCATTATTATTCTCCTATTGATCCTAATTTTTTGAAACTCTGTTAAAAATCATGTTCCGTTCGATGATCAAACCACTACTTGGGTATTACGAGCTGTCTGTGCTAAAGGCTGAAGACAGCTTCAAGAACTCTATCTTTCGTGTTAATTTATCAGTTTCAGAAGCTACAAGCAGATAAAGGCGTATTTTGTAAACTCAGGCAACAGGTCAGCTACTTTCTGTTTTTATTGTAAACAACCCCGAAGAGCCAAAGAAACTGGTACACCTGCCTAATATCGTGTAGGGCCCCGGAGAGCACGCAGAAGTGCCGCAACACGACGTGGCATGGACTCTACTAATGTCTGAAGTAGTGCTGGAGGGAACAGACACCATAAATCCGTAAGAGTACGAGGGGTTGGAGATCTGTATTGAACAGCACGTTGTAAGGCATCCCAGATATGCTCAATAATGTTCATGTCTGGGGCGTTTGGTTGCCAGCTGAAGTGTTTAAGCTCTGAGGAGTGTTCCATGAGCCACTCTGTAGCATTTCTGGACGAGTGGGATGTGGCATTGTCCTGCTGAAATTGCCCAACTCCGTTAGAATGCATAATCGACATGAATGGGTGCAGGTGATCAGACACAATGATAACGTACGTGTCATCTATCAGTCGTATCTAGACATCCCAGGTCATACTTATATCTCATCCAAAGTTAATCAGTCGGTACTTTCGCGAAACAGTCCCTCAAATACTCCTCAATGGTACCCAACTACCATACCAAAAAACAGTAAAAGACCTTGGAATAATCTTGGATGAACACCTAAACTGGGAAGAACAAACAGTCACAGCTTGCCGGAAATCGCTCTCCTCCCTACATGCAATTCAAAAATTTAGAAAAATATTTCCAACCCATGTTAAACAAAAATTAGTCCAAACACTAGTCTTGCCTAATCTTTACTACTGTGATGTAGTTCAACACGGCACAAATAGTGAAAATTCGAGATGCTTCGAGCTAGTGATGAATGCTTGCGTTAGATACGTATGCAATATACGGTTGTATGATCATATCAGTCCTTCATACTCCCAGCTAGGTTGGATACGCACACATAAGGCACGCGATCTCCACACGATGTGCTTACTTCATCGATTTCTTAGCCACTGGTGCCCCCAATACTTATCTTCTCATATTAAACACCTATCATCATTCCACAACCGCAATACCAGATCGGATACGTCTAGCATCTTGGCTGTACCTTTACATAACACAAAATCTTTCTCCGTGTCATTCTCCATCTCAGCCATACGGCTATGGAACGCGCTCCCCTGTGATCTGCGTCTTATCCAAAACCACTCAACATTCAAGAGGGAACTCAAGACTTACATATTAGGGACGGTATAGCCACCATTGTTGTGCCCCTCTCATCTTTTTCTTTCTCCTCTCCATCATAGCTTCGAATCTTACCATTCTATTTCTCTTCCTCTAACCTATCTACCTCTTCTATATCTCTTTCACCCCACTCCATCGTCTTATGTCTCTGCTTGATGAGAATAACTCACAAGCTGCAAGAATATAACGAGAAAATTCCCAACTAGCAATAGGACTGACATTCATAAAAGAAAAATATGTTTACTTTCATATACATAGTCATTATTATTATTATTATTATTATTCTTGGTTGTTATAATTATTTTTTGATTGTTATAATTATCATTGTACTACTTTTATAATCTCTATTTTTTTCTTTAACATTAATACTGTATAACATGTTATATGTCCTTAATGTTCTGTAGAAACTGAAATTTGTTGAATCTGAGTATGCCTGGTTAGGTGTAAGAGAGGGCCTGAAGGCCCTAATCTTGCCAGGTAAAATAAATGCATAAATAAATAAAATAAATATCAGGGGCCCCATATTACTCCAACCGCACAAGCCTCCACCACCATGAACAGTCCCCTGATAATATGCAGAGTCCATGGATTCATGAGGTTGTCTCCATAGCCGTACACGTCCATCCGATCGACACAATTTGAAACGAGACCCGTCCAACCAGGCAACATGTTTCCAGTCGTCAACAGTCCAATGTCGCTGTTGATGGACCCAGGCGAGGCATAAAGCCTTCTGTCGTGCAGTTATCAAGGGAACACGAGTGGGACTTCGGCTCCGAAAGCCCATATCGTTGATGTTTCGTTGAATTGTTCGCACACTGACACCTGTTGACAGCCCAGCATTGAAATCTGCAACAACTTGCGGAAGGGTTGCACTTCAGTCACGTTGAACGACTCTATTCGGTCGTCGTTGGTCCCGTTCTTGCGGGATCTTTTTCCGGTTGCAGCGATGTCGGAGATTTGATGTTTTACCCTATTTCTGATATTCACTCGTGAAATGGTTGTAAGGGAAAAATCCCCACTTCATGGCTAACTCGGGAAAATCCCCACTTCATCACTACCTCAGAGATGCTGAGGCCCATTGCTCGTGCGCCGACTATAACTCCACGTTCAAACTCGCATCTTGATAACCTGCCATTGTAGCAGCAGCAACCGATCTAACAGCCGCACCAGACTCTTGTTGTCTTATATAGGCGTTGCCGACAGCAGCGCCGTATTCTGCCTGTTTACATATCTCTGTATTTGAATCCGCATTACTATATTAGTTTCTTTGGCTCTTCACTGTGTTTGAAGAGCTGTGGTGAGAGAAACAGTTGTGAGGCAACAGTACCTGTGTTTGCGACGGCAGCACTGCGGAGTCGTAGGAACTTTGACAGTCAGTAGTGGATAGCTGCGGTGTGCAGGAGGTGGGGGTGGTTGAGTGTACAGTGTAATTCACGGACGCACTTTTGGAACTACGTGAGTTGCGGATCTATTACGAGGAGTAATGACGACCCAGAACAATGGGTGGGTAGCATACGGACATGAAAAAGGTTGTGAAACGAAGAACAAGCTATTATTGGCAAGGTAAAAAGTTCACTTTTATTTTTGTAGATTTGCATTGTTGCTCCACTTCACTTTCGTCACAGTCGAGTTTCTGATAATTATTCTATTGATTAATCTTCTGTACCTTGGAAGTTATTAAATGAATTTTCATATTAGAGTCTATAACTGTTATGTTTGATGAGTCCCTTCCTAACTGATATTTCAAAAAATGGTTAAAATGGCTCTGAGCACTATGGGACTTAACATCTGAGGACACCAGTTCCCTAGAACTTAGAACTACTTAAACCTAACTAACCTAAGGACATCACACACATCCATGCCCGAGGCAGGATTCGAACCTGCGACCGTTGCAGTCACGCGGTTCCGGACTGAAGCCCCTAGAACCGCTCGGCCACCGCGGCTGGCTGATATTTCAGTACTTAAATGTTGAGTCATGTGTTTCATTGGCCTTCTGTGTCAAGATTATGAACACAATTTCCCTGGACCAACTGTAGTTAGTTTTTAGTAGTAATTTTTTAGCTTTTGTGTAGTCTTGCTGATTCTGCTAGTACTTCATTTTGCAGGTGAGATTCATAATACGTGATTGTTTCGTTTCCTTTGAGCAGTGTAGGTTCTGCCAGTTTCTTTATTTTAGCAGGGCCAGTTTTCAGTGCAGAAATTTTCGTGTGTTTCAGGGTACATTCTTACACAGGTCGACATTACAGTGTATTTTTTATATACAGTAAAGTTCTTTTCAGACAGTTTGCGCTGACCAAGTGTATTGAGCATGAATTTATTGGTTTGCTTATATTTTGCTTATGAAAGAGATCGGTTTTCACACAGATAGGATTGTTTTGAATTTCATGTAAGTGATGTGGATTTGAGCTCAGTAGCACATTTAGGTTGTCAGTTCACATTCCCAGATTTGTATTTCTTAGAATTTCCAACAAACTTCACACATAATTTCAAAACTTTACGAAACTCTTTGTCACTGACATCCTCCACAAAATGATGAAAGGAAAAGAGTTCATCGCTTACTATACACTCGGTGTTCATGAAGTCAGACTGCAGTATTGGGAATTTCGTTTTAATTTATTACTGTTTTACTACTAACTCTATTCGCAACACAGTTTGCAAACCACGTACACCTTTGAATGCACTTGCAAAATTGTAACATTGCACTACAGATAGCTCGGAACGTGGCCAACGAGAAACACAGGCCTGAGCGCACATCTGTGTGACGTCACGTCGTGTCCTAACACAGGATAGAGGGAAGACAGGGCGCTTGAGGTCAATCTGCAATTTCCGGGCGGTGAGGAGCAAATGCAGAAAGACACGTTCCCAGCGAAGGCAGGCTGATGATTTGGATCAGCGCCAAACCAATCACTGTCACAGGGCACCTACGAGAGGCGCGTATTCTGGGACTCCACAGGATCTACATCTACATTTATACTTCTCATGCCACCAAACGGTGTATGGCGGAGAGTACATTACGTGTCACTGTCATTACCTTCCTTTCCTGTTCGAGTCGCGTATGGTTCGCGGGAAGAAAGACAGCCGGAAAGCATCCGTGCGCTCTCGAATCTCTCTAATTTTACATTCGTCATCTCCTCGGGAGGTATAAGTAGGGGGGAGCAATGTATTCGATACCTCATCCAGAAACGCACCCTCTCGAAACCTGGACAGCAAGCTACACCGCGATGCAGAGCGCCTCTCTTGCAGAGTCTGCCACTTGAGTTTGCTAAACATCTCCGTAACGCTATCACGCTTACCAAATAACCCTGTGACGAAACGCGCCGCTCTTCTCTATCTCCTCTGTCAATCTGACCTGGTACAGATCCCACACTGATGAGCAATACTCAAGTATAGGTCTCTAACGAGTGTTTTGTAAGCCACCTCCTTTGTTGATGGACTACATTTTCTAAGGATTTTCCCAACGAATCTCAACCTGGCACCTGCCTTACCAAAAAATGGTTCAAATGGCAGCAGGTTAAACACAAACTTGAGAGCAGCATTCCACGTGAGAAAGACAGACATGTTGGACTGTACCGAAGCTGGCCACGAGCGAGACGGAGTCGGCGCCCCAGAGATCTGACTGAGAACTCCCCTCTGTACACAAAAAGATGGGGTTTTCAGGAATCGTGGCGGCGCACTATTTCTCCCAGGGTGTCCCCAAAAGAATGACCTGATTTTAAATAGAATTATTTATTAGGAAGAAGGGCTTAACACCAACAAATTGCATACAAAATTATTGAGAATAGACAGAAGTTTATTCAAATCCATCATAAATGTTCAACATGTCCTCCATTGGCTGCACGGACGACATCTAGCCGATAGCAGAATTCATCCCAAACTGAATGTAAGGTGTCTTCTGTCACTGAAGCTACAGCAGCTGATATTTTGGTTTTTAGTTCAACAATGTCACGAGGTAAGGGAGGAACATAAACACATTGTTCAACATGTGCGCCCGCTGAACTGCGATCACTGATTGAGTGCGACTAAATTCAAAACACAATGCGTCTTCTGTTGCGCGGACGCCAAATTGTGTGAGACTGGCTGCATGCTCCAGGTCAGCTCTCGTACCGACATCTAGCGGATTTTTTCTGAAACACTATACCATGCCGATTACCTCTAGCGCTGTTTCAGTTACCTAGTGACATTTGTCTCAATATTATTACAAGTTACGATCGGGTAGTTCTTTTTGGGTCCCACCAATCCACCGGCACTTAACAGGCTTCGACCAATTTAGCGAGTCGTTCTGCACCTTCAGGGCGCCTCTCGCCATCCACATCTAGATTCCTCCCCTTCTCCTACTCGGTAAGTAGGAATGCTTCTGGACTTAACACTAACCTACTCCAAGTTTGGTATCAACCTTTAGGGGGAATCGAAACTCAATAAAGGAAAAAAAAAAGGTTTGGTATCAACAGCGTTCTGCTGAAAAACAAACGTCACTGCCATTACTATTATGGCCAGCAACAATAGTGTTTTACGTTACTTGGCCCTGCCCTCCGCTCTTCTGTGGGTGGGGACTGCCGTAGTAGCGCTCTAGCCTGTCTAAACCCGCTGACGTTGCAGTTCTCTGGAGCAAGTATCAAGCTTGCTGCCTCTGCTAAGACGTGCCTTTTCGTCTTCTAAAGTGACGCCTTAGAACAGAGTCTATGTGGTGGGTGGAGTTACCGGTTAATTCTCTGCAGTGAAACTTCTCCCATGGGACAGCTGCACAGAGCGTCTACAATTTGTAGGGCTCTGGTGTTACTGTTTGGCACCGGTAACTTAAACGCTACCACTTTTGCCTGCTCTCTGCATTGGGTCTCTGATTCCCATTCTTCCAATACTCTGAATGGCTCCCAACAGCCTTAAGCGTAACAATGTACAAGTTATTAAGTCGTCAAAATATATGACAGTCAGCAATTTAGTGTTATTGCCGGACGACAAATGCGTGAAGTCTGAGCAGCGTATTACACTGTAAAAGTTCTTTGACAACCATCTTTGTCATAGATTTCGTCAAACATTTTTGACAGAACTTCACTCATGCTCATAAATTAAGGATAATGCTGATACATGGTGAAACAACGTTCTGGTGGGCGGTTTGCGGGTTTAAATCACCTCGGGGTATGACCATGCGGTGCATTTGACCTGCGGTCGTCGCACGGTGGCGCTGGCAGCAGTCCACATACGCAGAGGTGTGTTGGTGCATGTCAGAATAATATGCAGCGAGTAAGTGTTCAGACGTTTCCAGACGTGCTAATGGAGACTGTGTGTTGAAAATGGCTCAAAGAACACATATTGGTGACGCTATGAGAGGTAAATACTAGATCGACTGAAGGCTGCTCAAACACAGCAGGTCGTAGCATGGACCCTCCGTGTGCCACAAAGTGTGATCTCAAGATTATGGCAACGACTCCAGCAGACAGGAAACGTGTCCTGGCGCCACAGTACGGGACGTCCACAGTGTACAACACCACAACAAGACTGGTATCTCACCGTCAGTGCCCGGAATACTGCAGGTAGCCTTGCTCCAGACCTTACCACAGCCACTGGAACAGTTTTCTCCAGACACACAGTCTACAGACGACTGAGCAGACACGGTTTATACACTCGAAGACTTGAAAGGTGCATTCCACTGATCCCTGGTCACAGGAGAGCCCGTAAAAACTGGTGTCAAGAACACAGTACATGGTCATTGGAACGGTGGTCCCATGTTATGTTCACGGACGAGTCCAGCTATCGTCTGAACAGTTTTCATCCGGCGTGAACCAGGAGCCTGTTACCAACCCCTTAATGTCCTTGAAAGGGACCTGTATGGGGGTCGTGGTTTGATGGTATGGGGTGGGATTATGATTGGTGCACATACACCCCTGCATCTCTTTGACAGAGGAACTGCAACAGGTCAGGTGCATCGGGACGTCGTTTTGCACCAGTATGTTCGCCTTTTAAGGGGTGCAGTGGGTCCCACCTTCCTCCTGATGGATGATAACGCACGGCCCCATCGAGCTGCCATCGTGGAGGAGTACCTTGAAACAGAAGATATCAGGCGAATGGAGTGGCCTGCCTGTTCTCCAGAACTAAACCCCATCGAGCACGCCTGGGATGCTCTCGGTCGACGTATCGCTGCATGTCTTCAATCCCATAGGACACTTCAGGGGCTCCGACAGGCACTGGTGCAAGAATGGGTGGCCATACTCGACTACCCAGAGTATGCCAACCCGTTGAGCTGCCTGTGCACGTGTGCATGGTGATCATATCCCATATTGATGTCGGGGTACATGCGCAGGAATCAGTGGCGTTTTGTACATATGTTTCGGGACGGTTTTCTCAACTTATCACCAATACCGTGGACTTACAGATCTGTGTCGTGTGTGTTCCCTATGTGGCTATGCTGCTAGCACCAGTTTTGTGTTGTGCCACGTTGTGTGACACCTCATTGTGCAATTATCCTTAATTAACGAGTATGAGTGTACTTTTCTGGAGCAATTAACCGATTGTAAAATTTTTCTCGTAGTTGCTCGGGTATGAATGGCGAACAGCTAATCGCTTTTACAGCAGCTTATGTTGGCAGCGAGCACGTTGAAAGTTACCTTTCGATAAATATAAGTATGGACTGTTTCTGATTGTACGCTTTAGCTGTGGTAATAAATTAACTGTCGTATTGTGAAAGCCAAGCACAGTAAAAATAATTGTCGTAATGAAATGAGAGGTCTTTCATACTGCAGAAGTTAGCAATCTGACTGCAAGAATTTTGAACAGTATAAACTGCCTGAATAGTTAACTTGGACATGAAACCTAGAGTAACTGGGTTTACAAAATATGATAAAAAAATTGTCTGAAAAACATAAGTTGGCCCTGATTGAATAAATAGAACATTCATAATCTTTTCTCCTTACCTCTAATCTGGGCAAATCAGGATAACGCGTTGCAGTACTGCTCTGTCTTGCGCGCCGCTACACTAAAGTTGCAGATTACTGTATCTGCACAGAGACACTGAGAGGTGCAATGAGTTCTCTGTTAATTGCAAATCTAACATACTTGGTTGGATCATCCATTAAAAAAATTGTTACAGAAAGGTTGGCAAGAAAATGAAATATCCGCATAAATGACAACACTGTGTTTTCTGTATATTGAGATCAACTGCTCAAGGTAGATCTTAAATTTAATGAACTTCTCTACATCAAAACAATACACTTTCCTTTCTCTCAAATGTAACAACTTTCAGTACAATAACCAAGTTAGTTCGATAGCTCAGCAATAGTGAAAAATAGCATCATTACTATATTTACCTGATATTCCATTAGATTTCTTCCTTCACAAATCAGTTTCGTAATCATGTTGCTTGCATAAAGGATCAATTTTAATTTGAATTATAAAATTGCCATAGCTTCCTCACTAACATTGCTTAAAATTATCTGCTTAACACTAACACCATTCGCTACCAGAGCTAAACACTGTCTGTTCCCCTGCGCCCTCGCGCAGCTCATAGATATTAGCTTAACTTCTGCGATGCAGCTTACAACATCGCTGCTCGCTCACAATCGATTCAGATACTAGAAATTCACATACCAGAATTATACATGACACCTATCAACACTGCTTGAAAAGAAAGAGGATTGGAAACGATTGTGGATGAAACCGTGGAGAGCGACAAGAGAAGCTCGATGTGTTGACCGGGATTTGCTTCATGAGCTCAGTGTGAGGACATAAAGAACAACGAAAATTATTTGAGAACGAGCCAACAAACATTTCAGTCTGCCCTTGTAAAAGTAGCCCCTCATGTTTGCATATATGATACGCATTTAAGAAATGCCATTTCTTAGTTTCCGGGTTGTGGATTTTTCTCTGCCCCGGGACTGGGTGTTTGTGTTGTCCTCATCATTTCATCATCATCATTATCATCATTCGTGACAGTGACTACAATTGTACTGTGTAATAATCGGGACTTTATACGGGTGCTGATAACAGAGCATTTGAGCGCCCCACAAACCAAACATCATCATCATATTTTCTTAATTTCGTTCATCGTAATCTATGTTTTGGAAAGCACGCAACCGATCATTCATGCTTTAAATAATGGAACACTGTACGAGTGACGTATTTCTTGTTGCTTCATGCTTATATGACGCGTTTCGGAAATTGATTCTGCTCATCTAGACGAAATATTCACATTAGGTATTTTATGTAGTGAACGTATGTCCCCGTAGATAATTACAGATCTTCTTAACAGAACATTTGGAAACCGGTGCATCGGTCGTTCGTAATACACTGAAAGCTCCGCATGCTTACTATGCGTATGACTTTTATATTGTCAGCTCTTAAGAAAATTAAAGAAATAAGTTCGTAAGGTAACAACTATGACTCCGAAGACGCGAGAAGCCATATGACACGCGCCTGCACTGTGATGAGTCCAGACGAAGATCACCACACGGTACTGCCTGGAATAATTCTGAGCAATCGATAGTACACAAATAATAGTAATCGCTCGTACGGTACCTGAATCACGTGTTTGCTCACATTTGGCACACTGGGCCACATATTTTGTGGAGCTTCTTCTCCGCTCTTCTGCTGAAGCTGGCACACTAGTTCTACACCTACATCTACATCTACATGATTACTCTGCAATTCACAATCAAGTGCCTGGTAATTCTACTTCTCTAGCGTTCCACCCTGGAACAGCTCGCGGGAAAAACGAATACTTAAATCTTCCCGTGCGATCTATTATTTTATTATGATGATTATTCTTCCCTATGTACGTGGACGCCAACAAATTATTTTCACACTCGGAGGAGAAAGTAGGTGATTGAAATTTCGCAGGAAGATCGTGCCGCAGCGAAAAATGCCTACCACCCCACTTCATGTATCATATCCGTGGCACCTTCTTCCATATTTCGCGATAATACGAAACGAGCTGTCCTTCTTCGATGTCCTTCGTCAATCCTACCTGATGCGGATTCCACACCTCACAGCAATACTCCAGAAGACGACGGACAAGCGTAATGTAAGCACTCTGTTTAGTGAACCTGTCACATTTTCTAACTCTTCTGCCACTAAATCGCAGTCTTTGAGTTTGCTTCCCCCACTACATGTGATCGTTCCTGTTCAAGTTATTCGTAATTGTAATCCCTAAGTATTTAGTTGAGTTTACAGCCTTTACAATTTTGCGATTTATCGTATAACTGAAATTTAGCGGTTTGTTTCTGGTGTTCATGCGGATGACTTCATACTTTTTATGATTTAGGGTCACTTGTCACTTCTTGCAATATACGTGTGTCTAAACCGTTTTGCAATTCGTACTGATCATCTGATCAAATAACATTACGGTAAATGACAGCATACTCAGCAAGCGATCTGAGAGAACTGCTCACATTGTTGGTATGGATAAGGAACAACAGAAGGCTTATAACACTTCCGCGGAAAACGCCAGATATTACTTCTGTTGTGTCTAGACAAGACAGCCCAGACACAATGAGAGGAAGCCGAAAGGCACGCGCTTAAACTCACGCAGGTTGGCGTGAGGTCTGAAACGTAATGAATGCTATAGAGAAAAGTACGTAGCTTCTGGAATACTTAACTTTAATCCATAATTGTATAACATCGCTCTTGATGATACATGCTTCTTATAATAAATATCAATTGAATACGGCACCTTGCTAGGTCGTAGCAATTGACTTAGCTGAAGGCTATGCTAACTATCTTCTCGGCAAATGAGAGAGTCTTCGTCAGTGTAGCATCGCTAGCAAAGTCGGCTGTACAACTGGGGCGAGTGCTAGTAAGTCTCTCTAGACCTGCCGTGTGGTGGCGCTCGGTCTGCTATCACTGACAGTGGCGACACGCGGGTCCGACGCATACTAATGGACCGCGGCCGATTTAAAGGCTACCACCTAGCAAGTGTGGTGTCTGGCGGTGACACCACAACTTCTATTTTACTTGATGACTTTTCGTCAGTTACTACGAACTGTGACTCTTATGACTGTAAATCACGAATCCAGAAGCACAACTGAGACGATATTCCAAAAATGGATCAAATGTCTCTAAGCACTATGGGACTTAACATCTGAGGTCATCAGTCCGCTTGACTTAAAACTACTTAAACCTAACTAACCTAAGGACAGCACACACATCCATGCCCGAGGCAGGTTTCGAACCTGCGACCATAGCAGCAGTGCGGCTCCGGACTGAAGCGCCTAGAACCGCTCGGCCACAGAGCGGGTGACGATATTCCATATGCACGCAATTTAATTAGAAGTCGCTCATGATAAACGGTGTCAAAAGACCTCCGGAAATCTACAAATATGGAATCAATTCGACGCCACTTGTTGGTAGCAACCATTACTTCGTGAGAATAAAGAGCTAGTTGTCTTTCACAAGAACGATATTTTCTGAACCACTGCTGGCTATCTGTCAATAAACCGTTTTCTTTGAGGTGATTCATATTGCTGGAGCGCAATATATGTTCCAAAATCCTACTAGAAATCGGCTTTAGTGACTTCGGTGAGTAATTCAGCGCAGTATTCCTATTTCCTTTCTTAGGTATTGGTGTGATTTGTGTAACTTTCCTGTCTCTGGGTACGGATCTTCCTAGGAGCGAGCGGTTGTATACGATCTGAAAGGAACCTGACTGGTATACAGTTTGGACCGGAGGCGTTGCCTTTCTTAATTACTTCAAGCTGCTTCGCTACACCGAGGATACTTGGTTCTAATTCCTGGTTTGCGGCATTGTTGTCTTGTCACTGATCAAGTTCCAGACATGTTACGTCATTCAAATCGTCTTTGAAGCGTCGTTCCAGTGCCACAGAAAAACGAGTGTATTAAAAAGAATTGCCTTCGGGTGAGTTGGAAGCTATAAGAATTAAAACTACTTGCGTACATGAGAATATTTGACGCACTGTCCGCTGTAGGCTGGAGAGAACCATACTTCGATGTGTTCAGATGGCTTAACCGTTTCGTGCAGTATTCCGATAGCGAGTCCGCAGCCGTGGTACAGAAAGCGTCTGAATTAGGCAACAGGACTGCCTGCGATGCGTCATTCAAGGCACAGAAGGGAAAGCAGTCTCTTTAGCCGTCTGCGCAGAAATCGTGCATTCGAAAGTTGAGCGTTGAGCGTGCCGAATTTCTGACGTTACAGGGTGAAAAAGCGCTTTGGGGAGTCTCTTAAACGTGTGGGGGAAATACACTGCTGGCCATTAAAATTGCTACGCCACGAAGATGACGTGCTACAGACGCGAAATTTAACCTACAGGAAGAAGATTCTGTAATATGCAAATGATTAGCTTTTCAGAGCATTCACACAAGGTTGGCGCCTGTGGCGACACCTACAACGTGCTGACACGAGGAAAGTTTCCAACCGATTTCTCATACACAAACAGCAGTTGACCGGTGTTGCCTGGTGAAACGTTGTTGTGATACCTCGTGTAAGGAGGACAAATACGTACAATCACGTTTCCGACTTTTATAAAGGTCGGATTGTAGCCTATCACGATTGCGGTTTATCGTATCGCGACATTGCTGCTCGCGTTACTCGAGATCCAATGAGTGTTAGCAGAATATGGAATCGGTGGGTTCAGGAGGGTAATACGGAACGCCGTGCTGGTTCCCAACGGCCTCGCATCACTAGCAGTCGAAATGAGAGGCATCTTATACGCATGGCTGTAACGGATCGTGCAGCCACGTCTCGATCCCTGAGTCAACAGATGGGGACGTTTGCAAGACAACAACCATTTGTACGAACAGTTCGACGACGATTGCAGCAGCATGGACTATCAACTCGGAGACCATGGCTGCATTTACCCTTGACGCTGCATCACAGACAGGAGTGCCTACGATGGTGTACTCAACGACGAACCTGGTTGCACGAATGGCAAAACGTCATTTTTTCGGATGAATCCAGGTTCTGTTTACAGCATCATGACGGACGCCTCCGTTTGCCGACATCGCGGAGAACGCACATTGGAAGCGTGTATTCGTCATCGCCATACTGGCGTATCACCCGGCGTGATGGTATGGGGTGCCATTGGTTACACGTCTCGGTCACCTCTTGTTCGCATTGGCGGCACTTTGAACAGTGGACGTTACATTTCAGACGTGTTACGACCCGTGGCTCTACCCTTCATTCGATCCCTGCGAAACACTACATTTCAGCATGTTGCAGGTCCTGTATGGGCCTTTCTGGATACAGAAAATGTTCGACTGCCGCCCTGGCCAGCACATTCTCCAGATCTCTCACCAACTGAAAACGTCTGGTCAATGGGAGCCGAGCAACTGGCTCGTCACAATACGCCAATCACTACTCTTGATGAACTGTGGTATCGTGTTGAAACTGCATGGGCAGCTGTACCTGTACACGCCATGAAATCTCTGTTTGACTCAATGCCCAGGCGTATCAAGGCCGTTATTACGGCCAGAGGTGGTTGTTCTGGGTACTAATTTCTCAGGATCTATGCACCCAAATTGCGTGAAAATGTAATCACAGATCAGTTCTAGTATAATATATTTGTCCTATGAATACCCGTTTATCATCTGCATTTCTTCTTGGTACTGCGATTTAAATGGCCAGTAGTATATCTAGCAAGACAGATATTCTGAACATTGACGAATGAGATGGTAGAAAGCCATCTACATCATGTGTCTCTCCGCTACAGTCACGAGACGTCATATTATCTTTCACCTGAATCTCCTATGTACAGAGGGGCCAGACACAGACAGTCTTCGATAGGTAATAACTCTGGAACAAAACGGAGTATCGTTGCAAATTTGCACGGTAGTCCGTTGTTTTCTCAATAGACCTTGGCGAGTGTTTTCCAGCACATGACAGTGCAACAATGAATGAATTATCGTCAATGTTCAGAATATCTGTCTTGCTAGATATACTACTGGCCATTAAAATTGCAGCACCAAGAAGAAATGCATATGATAAACGGGTATTCATTGGACAAATATATTATACTAGAACTGATCTGTGATTACATTTTCACGCAATTTGGGTACATAGATCCTGAGAAATCAGTACCCAGAACAACCACCTCTGGCCGTAATAACGGCCTTGATACGCCTGGGCATTGAGTCAAACAGAGATTTCATGGCGTGTACAGGTACAGCTGCCCATGCAGCTTCAACACGATACCACAGTTCATCAAGAGTAGTGACTGGCGTATTGTGACGAGCCAGTTGCTCGGCCCCCATTGACCAGACGTTTTCAGTTGGTGAGAGATCTGGAGAATGTGCTGGCCAGGGCGGCAGTCGAACATTTTCTGTAACCAGAAAGGCCCGTACACGACCTGAACATGCAGTCGTGCATTATCCTGCTGAAATGTTGGGTTTGGCTCTGAGGACTATGGGACTTAACATCTACGGTCATCAGTCCCCTACAACTTAGAACTACTTAAACCTAACTAACCTAAGGACATCACACAACACCCAGCCATCACGAGGCAGAGAAAATCCCTGACCCCGCCGGGAATCGAACCCGGGAACCCGGGCGTGGGAAGCGAGAACGCTACCGCACGACCACGAGCTGCGGGCTGTTGGGTTTCGCAGGGATCGAATGAAGGGTAGAGCCACGGGTCGTAACACGACTCAAATGTAACGTCCACTGTTCAAAGTGCCGTCAATGTGAACAAGAGGTGACCGAGACGTGTAACCAATGGCACCCCATTCCATCACGCCGGGTGATACGCTATCAATGTGCGTTCACGGCGATGTCGCCAAACACGGATGAGACCATCATGATGCTGTAAACAGAACATGGATATTGTTGCTCAAACGACAATCTTAATTCATTCATTGTTGCACTGTCATGTGCTGGAAGCACGAAAACATGAGGGAGGTACAACGACAATGATGTAATGTGTACAGAACTCATCCACCAACACGTACATCAATTTATCGTATTCAGGATAAATTTGAATCCGACGGTACTGTTCAGGTTGTGTGTAAGGAAAGGTTTGGCCGACCAAGAACATCAACAAGTCCGGCTTTCAGCGGTCCTGCCTTGCAACATTTTACTAGGTCACCTCAGATCTCTGTGAAGCAGGGTGTACGTGAGAGCAGGGTAAGCCGATCAAACGTACGCCGGATTCTGAAGGCTGCAAAGTGGAACGCGTGCGTTGCAAGGTCGCTGCACTCTGTTAACGAGGACGACCCAGATCGAAGGATGAAGTTCTGCGATGGTTTGAAGGCATGCTTCGCGAGGATAAATGGTTTCCAGGTATGGTTATCTGGTTATGGGATTCAAATTGGACACAAAAGAAATGGCCTCAGTGGAAACTGTTTGGTTTTCGCTGATGATCTGGCACTCACTGCAAGTAGTACTGACGAAGCTAAGGTTCAAGTGTCCAGCCTACAATCGATTGCTGCTAAGACTGGCCTAAAAATAGCATTTAACAAAACTGAATTCATCACAAACATCAAACACGCTCCTCCTCACATTAAAATACAACAACAGAAAATCAAGCAGTCGAAGAAATTTAAATATCTTGGAAAAATAATTACACCTGACGGTTCAGAAAATCCAGCTGTAGAAAGTAGGCGTTCTAAACTGGAAGGTGCTTTTCATCTGTGCAAAGACTTATACAAAAGCAAAAGCCTGTCTTCAAACCTAAAACTTTGTCATTATAACACCGTAAATTAGGCCGTCAGCTTTGTGTGCATCAGAATGTTTAAACATGACGAAGAAAGGACCACTACGAAAACTTGAAATAAAAGACCGGAAAATTTTGATAAAATCCTTGGCGCTATTAAAGAAAACGGAGAATTCCGCCGAAGACACAACTGTGAATTATACGAAGACATTGTTACCAGCATGAGGAAGCGGAGGATGAGGTTTTTTGGTCATCTGGAAAGAATGAACCCGCAAAGACTAACTGATCGCCTACAATCATAAAATTCAAAAACAAAATCGTATTCGAAATGGGCAAGCCAAGTTAAAAAGGATTTACAAGAAGCTGGAATTTCATTTGATGGCATTCAGGATCGAGAAGTTTTCAGAAAAAAGTCAAAATTACCAAAAATCTTATTTTGCTTACAACGCCAGTTCCACGTCCTGCCTGCAAATGGTGAAATCAGAGAAAAGAAGCACAGCCAACCAAAATGAAGATCTGCTGGCAAAAGAGGAAAACACAATCAGGGAAGAGATAAAAATCATCGCGGTCCATAGCAGGCCGAAACGATAGCAATAAATAAATAAATAACTGTGGATGACAAGCAGCGACTGTGATTTGAATTGGCGATTTATCTGGTAACAAAAATGCAACCGGTCGCTTTTTTCAGTGTTTTGATAAGATTTTTCCACGATAAACATGTTGTCGAGCCACTGCAGGCTTGTCATTAAATGGACGTGCTACAAGAACACTATGCTGTGTACCAAGTAGCTAGATGCAATGCTGATGCTGCTGGCGGAGATGACGGAAATTTAGCAATCGGTGGCGAAACGTTTATGAAACCGAAAGTTTGTTACGTGTTAATACTTACAGTGCACTGCCATGTGACACCCAAATCAAATCTGATCCTATAATGTACATTATCAAGCTATGTACACAAATGTATTCAGTATATAGCTACACTTGGTTTCACATTAATCCACGGAAGTGAACAGTGGATGCTTTTACAAAGACTGTGGACATGATACTAATTACACATTACAGCATCGTGGCCTTTTGCATCAGATACATTGTATTGCAGTACAAACATTACTAATACAGATATTATACTTAAGTAAACTAGCTGCCGGAGTGTTTTTATATTGGCAATATACACTGAAGTGCCAAAGAAACTGGTATAGTCATGTGTATTCGAATACAGAGATGTGTGAACAGGCAGAATACAGGGTGTGGTAGATAAGTAATGAGACTGGCCGCCGTGCTGCGCCCCAGTCGCTCGCAGGGCGGTCTCCACCTGTACGTCACTTGGTGGGGGATCTGAGCTAACAATAGAACCGATTCGCAGTAGCGTTGGAGCTCTGGTACAGTGAGGGTCGAGCTTCGCGTATTACGTTGTTTGTGTGCCCGTGACACTTGTGAAAACGCTGAAGATGGATCGCTCGATAGAACAGCGATATGCAATCAAATTTTGCTTTCGCTTGGGCAAAACTGCTTCGGAAACTTTTGCTATGATTACGGAGGCCTACAAAGAAGACTCCCTATCAAGAGCTCAAGTGTTCCGGTGGTTTAATGAATTTAAAAACGGGAGGGAATCCGTTGAAGACATGGAACGATCTGGACGCCCTTCAATGAGTCGTGAGGATGAAACGGTGGCCAAAGTGAAAGAACTCCTGGACTCCGACCGTCGTTTAAGTCTCAAAATGATCGCCGATGAGGTCTCCGTGAATAAATTTACGGTTCACCAAATTGTTACGCAAGATTTGATGATGAGGAAAGTTTGCGCAAAATTGGTTCCCCGAGTGCTCACCGCCGAACAAAAGCAACAACGAGTGGACGTTTGCCGTGAGATGTTGAATGATTTGGAAAACAATCCACACTTTTTAGACAACGTAGTAACAGGCGACGAATCGTGGACATTCCAGTACGACCCAGAGACGAAAGCCCAGAGCTCGGAGTGGCACACTCCAGCATCCCCACGGCCGAAGAAAGCAAGAATGTCAAAGTCCCGCATCGAGACATTGCTGATTGTGTTTTTCGACAAGCGGGGGTTAATTCACAAAGAGTTTGTCCCTCAGGGGAAGACTGTAAATGCCGAATTCTACAAAGAAGTCCTTCAGCGATTGCACAGAGCCGTCAAACGGAAGCGACAGGACCTTGCTCAACGCTGGCGTCTCTACCACGACAACGCTCCAGCGCACACAGCGTTCCTCGTGACCTCCTACTTGACCCGAATTGGACTTGAAGTTTTGCCACAGCGACCATACAGCCCTGACTTGAGTCCTCCTGATTTCTTCCTATTTCCGAAGGTCAAAAGATCCCTGAAGGGTCATCGTTTCGACGATATTCCGAACATCCAACGTGCTGTCACGAAGGCACTAACTGGGATAACTCAAACGGACTACAGTGGGGCCTATGAAGCTTGGAAAACTCGCTGGCAACGTTGTGTCGACGCCCAAGGCGAGTACTTTGAAGAATATTAACGTTTTGTACAAATTGGATCAATAAATTTGTTTTCCTAGACTGAGTCTCATTACTTATCTACCACATCCTCTAAGGCGCTGCGGTCGGCAACTCCTATATAAGACAAGTGTGTGGCGAAGTTGTTAGATCGGTTACTGCTGTTACAATGGCAGGTTATCAAGATTTAAGTGAGTTTGAAGGTGGTGCTATAGTCGGCGCAAGAGCGTTGGGACACAGCATTTCCGAGGTAGCGATGAAGTGGGGATTTTCCCGAGTGAGCGATGAAGTGGGGATTTTTCCCGTACGACCATTTGACGAGTGTACCGTGAATAGCAGAAATAGGGTAAAACATCAAATCTCCAACATCGCCGCGACCAAAAAAGGATCCTGCAAGAACGAGACCAACGACGACGGAACAGAATCGCTCAACGTGACTGAAGTGCAACCGTTCCGCAAGTTGTTGTAGATTTCAATGCTGGCCTGTTAACAGGTGTCAGTGACCGGATCATTCAACGAAACGTCATCGACATGGGCTTTCGGAGCCGAAGTTCCACTCGTGTACCCTTGATGACTGCACGACAGCAGGCATCGCACCTCGCCTGAGCCCGTCAACACCAACATTGGACTTCTGATGATTGGAAACGACGACGGAACAGAATCGCTCAACGTGACTGTAGTGCAACCGTTCCGCAAGTTGTTGTAGATTTCAATGCTGGCCTACTAACAGGTGTCAGTGAGCGAATCATTCAACGAAACATCATCGACATGGGCTTTCGGAGCCGAAGTTCCACTCGTGTACCCTTGATGACTGCGCGACAGCAGGCATCGCACCTCGCCTGAGCCCGTCAACACCAACATTGGACTGTTGATGATTGGAAACAAGTTAATGTTGCCTGGTCGGACGAGTCTCGTTTCAAATTGTATCGATCGGATGGACGTGTACAGGTATGGATACATCCTAATGATTCCATGGATCCTGCATGTTAGCAGCTGACTGTTGTAGCTGCTGGAGGCTCTGTAATGCTGTGCGGCGTGTGTAGTTGGAGTGACACGGGGCCCCTGATTCGTCTACATACGACTCTGACAGTTGACACGTACGTAAGAGTTCTGTCTGATCACCTACATCCATTCATGTCCAATGTGCATTCCGACGGACTTGGGCAATTCCAGCAAGACAATGGACTCCCAACACGTCCAGAATTGCTGCAGAGTGGCTCCAGAAACATACTTCAGAGTCCAAACACTTCAGCTTGCCACCAAACCCCCCATACATGGACATTATTGAGCATATCTGGGTTGCCTTGCAATGCGCTGTTCAGGAGAGATCTCCAACCCGTCGTACTGTTACGGTTTTAGGGACAGCCCTACAGGGTTAATGGGGTCAGTTCTCTCCAGCACTACTTCAGACATTAGTCAAGTCCATGGCACGTCGAGCTGCGGCACTCTCCCTGCACAGAATTATGCAGGTTTACCAGTTTCTTTGGCTCTTCAATGTACCTGTAAATGTAATATGGATTAAATGTTATACAAAAGATAAACAAATAGAGTGGAATATTTACCACGAAATTAAAATTTTTTATGTACGCTACAGAAGGCCACAGTCGCTACATGCCAAGAGGAACAAAATTTATGCAGGATTATGATTATGTGTTACTGTGGTCATTTTTGATGTTTTGAAACCAGGATGTCTTGGACATTCCTGAAGAAAAAGTTCTGTGTTGATGAATTACTTTCCGATCTTCCCTCGTGTTTCCGAGTCATCTGTTCGCGCGATGACACTGGGTGGCCCCCTCTTCCCCAGTGTTGGGTACATAGTTCCACGTAGTCAGCGCGTACACAACTTTCCCACTAGAGCACGCCCCGCTAAGCACAACAGAGCAGGCGCAGCGCTCGTCCGTCTCCGCACTACGAGATGGCGCTTCCATAAAGGCGGACAAAATTCTGCTACCGCCGATCTGCGTATTAATATGTAACGCAGCCAATGAGATTGCTGCTAACGTAGAACCTTTTCTCCTCATGGATTAAACTCGCGCAGTGATACGAGGGCAGTTCAATAAGTAATGCAACACATTTTTTTTCTCGGCCAATTTTGGTTGAAAAAACCGGAAATTTCTTGTGGAATATTTTCAAACATTCCCGCTTCGTCTCGTATAGTTTCATTGACTTCTGACAGGTGGCAGCGCTGTACGGAGCTGTTAAAATGGCGTCTGTAACGGATGTGCGTTGCAAACAACGGGCAGTGATCGAGTTTCTTTTGGCGGAAAACCAGGGCATCTCAGATATTCATAGGCGCTTGCAGAATGTCTACGATGATCTGGCAGTGGACAAAAGCAAGGTGAGTCGTTGGGCAAAGCGTGTGTCATCATCGCCGCAAGGTCAAGCAAGACTGTCTGATCTCCCGCGTGCGGGCCGGCCGTGCACAGCTGTGACTCCTGCAATGGCGGAGCGTGCGAACACACTCGTTCGAGATGATCGACGGATCACCATCAAACAACTCAGTGCTCAACTTGACATCTCTGTTGGTAGTGCTGTCACAATTGTTCACCAGTTGGGATATTCAAAGGTTTCTTCTCGCTGAGTCCCTCGTTGTCTAACCGAACACCATAAAGAGCAAAGGAGAACCATCTGTGCGGAATTGCTTGCTCGTCATGTGGCTGAGGGTGACAATTTCTTGTCAAAGATTGTTACAGGCGATGAAACATGGGTTCATCACTTCGAACCTGAAACAAAACGACAATCAATGGAGTGGCGCCACACCCACTCCCCTACCAAGAAAAAGTTTAAAGCCATACCCTCAGCCGGTAAAGTCATGGTTACAGTCTTCTGGGACGCTGAAGGGGTTATTCTGTTCGATGTCCTTCCCCATGGTCAAACGATCAACTCTGAAGTGTATTGTGCTACTCTTCAGAAATTGAAGAAACGACTTCAGCGTGTTCGTAGGCACAAAAATCTGAACGAACTTCTCCTTCTTCATGACAACGCAAGACCTCACACAAGTCTTCGCACCTGAGAGGAGCTCACAAAACTTCAGTGAACTGTTCTTCCTCATGCACCCTACAGCCCCGATCTCGCGCTGTCGGATTTCCATGTTTGGCCCAATGAAGGACGCAATCCGTGGGAGGCACTACGCGGATGATGAAGAAGCTATTGATGCAGTACGACGTTGGCTCCGACATCGACCAGTGGAATGGTACCGTGCAGGCATACAGGCCCTCATTTCAAGGTGGCGTAAGGCCGTAGCATTGAATGGAGATTACGTTGAAAAATAGTGTTGTGTAGCTAAAAGATTGGGGAATAACCTGGTGTATTTCAATGCTGAATAAAACAACCCCTGTTTCAGAAAAAAAAGTGTTGCATTACTTATTGAACTGCCCTCGTACATGAACGCGCGAGGTATTATAACGAGTGTACAGACCTCCGATTAGTCAGTCCGCATTTGTCTGTACCAGTCTGCGTTAGTCTGTACCAGTCTATAGTCAAGTTTCAGTCTGCGCCTAATAAGATTACTATATTTCTGTACATAGCCATGAAGATAAATGTATAGACACTTTGTCTGAGAATAAAATTAACGTACCAGAACCAAAGGAACTTCAGATTGTCAATTGTAAATAGCATCCAGAACCTAGTTAAGTAATTTTTATGCTTGTTATTATTTTAATAAATGTGTGTGAAAATTAATCAAGTTCTGTTTAAAGCTGGTCACCGTCAATCTGCTACGCTAAGCGTGCAAGTGGCATTTCTATCGTCTAACCTAACGGCAGAAGATAAACACGCCACGGTAAGACCACGAGACGTATTGCTGACACTCGCCTACTTCGTTAGAGCGGCAAGTCAAATAATCTGATGGTGTGACTACCGAAGGTCTTACAGTACGCATACCACACCCAGATAGGCTGATTTCCCCCGATTAGGGTTTTTTTTCACCTGTGGGGGTACATCAAGTAAAATATGTGTAGACATAGTCGTCGAACTACCGATGAAATGAAGGATGTCATCACCGACTAAATCAACTCTGTTCCCGGAATACGACTCGCAAAGTCACGACCTATTTCCGGAATGAGTTCCGACAGCGCGTGGACAATGGAGGTGGGCATTTACAAGATATAATTTTTTTCAAATCGAATTAATTTAGATCTGCACTCAGTAGGATAGTTGTGACTGCATTTAGCTTTCTTTTTATTTCATAACTTTTTGAAATCGGGAAGTTTAGTACGACTCACCCTGCAGTTTTCTGTCGTTTTATTATATTAAATCGCACCTAAAATAGCGCGTTTTTGGGAGATCCTCAATGTGCTGACGGTTTGAAACCGCCTCTGTTCATACCACATACTCTATAGTACGGTAGGGTGTCAATTCGTCCCATCTTTCCCCGGGACAGTCCCATTTCCTCGAAAGTTCTTTTTTTTTTTTGGGCATTTGAATGTCCCACTTTTTTGTGATTCCGCTTGGCTATGGTGTTTTACGCTACCGGAAGTCGAATTAAAAAATTGCTGCGCATGTACTCTAGGAACTATCTTCATTTATTCACTCTTAATGCTTTTCGCAATTGTTAGTACTGATTCGTGTTCACTGTTTCAAAATGCCAAAACGAAAGTGCAGTTTTAACAGCAATTTAAGAAGTGAGTTAACTTTCACCACTAGCAGAGGAGAATCTGTAGAATGTACGCTGTGCAAATCAAACTTTGTTATAGGACATGGTGGACGGTCTGGCAGTGTGAATCGGGTTAAGACGAACAATCATCCCTAGAGTGACCCAACGAAAAGGCATTTCTTGATAAAAAATTAAAAGTACAGCGGCAGTGCAGAAGCGTAATTGTAAAAATAAGGGATCAACTGAGTTAGGTCTGTTTATAAAATATCGATATTTCGACACGTCCGCAGAATATATCGACATACGTCGACTGTACTTTATTCCTCGATATGATCGTGTCAAAATGACAATATTGAGTGCCGATATTTATATTTGATATTATACTTTTTCGAAATTTTCGGAAAATATTTGAATCCGTTCTTTTTAAAATTGTAGTAGAATATACACTCCTGAAAATTGAAATAAGAACACCGTGAATTCATTGTCCCAGGAAGGGGAAACTTTATTGACACATTCCTGGGGTCAGATACATCACATGATCACACTGACAGAACCACAGGCACATAGACACAGGCAACAGAGCATGCACAATGTCGGCACTAGTACAGTGTATATCCACCTTTCGCAGCAATGCAGGCTGCTATTCTCCCATGGAGACGATCGTAGAGATGCTGGATGTAGTCCTGTGGAACGGCTTGCCATGCCATTTCCACCTGGCGCCTCAGTTGGACCAGCGTTCGTGCTGGACGTGCAGACCGTGTGAGACGACGCTTCATCCAGTGCCAAACATGCTCAATGGGGGACAGATCCGGAGATCTTGCTGGCCAGGGTAGTTGACTTACACCTTCTAGAGCACGTTGGGTGGCACGGGATACATGCGGACGTGCATTGTCCTGTTGGAACAGCAAGTTCCCTTGCCGGTCTAGGAATGGTAGAACGATGGGTTCGATGACGGTTTGGATGTACCGTGCACTATTCAGTGTCCCCTCGACGATCACCAGTGGTGTACGGCCAGTGTAGGAGATCGCTCCCCACACCATGATGCCGGGTGTTGGCCCTGTGTGCCTCGGTCGTATGCAGTCCTGATTGTGGCGCTCACCTGCACGGCGCCAAACACGCATACGACCATCATTGGCACCAAGGCAGAAGCGACTCTCATCGCTGAAGACGACACGTCTCCATTCGTCCCTCCATTCACGCCTGTCGCGACACCACTAGAGGCGGGCTGCACGATGTTGGGACGTGAGCGGAAGACGGCCTAACGGTGTGCGGGACCGTAGCCCAGCTTCATGGAGACGGTTGCGAATGGTGCTCGCCGATACCCCAGGAGCAACAGTGTCCCTAATTTGCTGGGAAGTGGCGGTGCGGTCCCCTACGGCACTGCGTAGGATCCTACGGTCTTGGCGTGCATCCGTGCGTCGCTGCGGTCCGGTCCCAGGTCGACGGGCACGTGCACCTTCCGCCGACCACTGGCGACAACATCGATGTACTGTGGAGACCTCACGCCCCACGTGTTGAGCAATTCGGCGGTACGTCCACCCGGCCTCCCGCATGCCCACTATACGCCCTCGCTCTAAGTCCGTCAACTGCACATACGGTTCACGTCCACGCTGTCGCGGCATGCTACCAGTGTTAAAGACTGCGATGGAGCTCCGTATGCCACGGCAAACTGGCTGACACTGGCGGCGGCGGTGCACAAATGCTGCGCAGCTAGCGCCATTCGACGGCCAACACCGCGGTTCCTGGTGTGTCCGCTGTGCCGTGCGTGTGATCATTGCTTGTACAGCCCTCTCGCAGTGTCCGGAGCAAGTATGGTGGGTCTGACACACCGGTGTCAATGTGTTCTTTTTTCCATTTCCAGGAGTGTAGCTTTACTTCCACAGCAAAAGGAGTCTTAATAGATTTTGAACTTTCATCGCGTCCAGTCTTTTTCTTTGACTGCGTGACACAAAAGTAGAAATCCGATTGCACTGGCAGATGGTGGTGTGAATGGAATAACAAGATTTCCGCTGTGAAGAAATAGCACACCAGTACAGTTAGAAAACAGTTTTTAAGAGAATTAGCGTGCCATTTCTTCACATCTGCGTTGTTCATAAACAGTTGCTGAAAATGGTGAACAGAATCTAAATGACAAGATTGTGGCTGGTGGAGACTTGTAAGAGGAAATGCTGACGTGATCTGCGCTCGTCGCTGGTAACAGAAACTGCAACGATTAGCTTCACGACGCAGTTTTCCCACAACAGCGTGAAAATGTTTATTCCGACATGTAGCCAATGGTAAATTAAGAAAATGAGGTATAAGACGTTAACTGGAATGAAATATTGCATGACAATGTACCACATACACAGCTGTTTATTAACAACACAGTTGTCTACCAAGAAAGTAATGTAATACAAACTTTTCATCTGCACAAAGCCCCATTATTACCTTACAATTTTTACAATTAAGTGTTTTTGTTTGAATTCTTGTTGCAAGCGGGATAGGCAGGCTGCCAGTTTGTTTATGTACGGAATAGCTAATAATAAATCAGTACATTAATATTGTTTGTTGTTGCCGTCTTCAGTCCAGAGACTGGTTTGATGCAGCTCTCCACGCTACTCTATTCTGTGCAAGCTTCTTCATCTCCCAGTACCTACTGCAGCCTACATCCTTCTGAATCTGCTTAGTGTTTTCATCCGTCGGTCTCTCTCTACGATTCTTACCCTCCACGCTGCCCTCCAATACTAAACTGGTGATCACTGGATGCCCCAGAACATGTCCTGCCAGCCGATCCCTACTTCTAGTCAAGTTGTACCACAAATTTCTCTTTTCCCCCAATTCTATTCAACACCTCCTCATTAGTTATGTGGTCTACCCACCTAATCTTCAGCATTCTTCTGTAGCTCCACATTTCGAAAGCTTCTACTCTCTTCTTGTCTAAACTATTTATTGTCCATGTTTCACTTCCATACGTGGCTACACTCCACACAAATACTTTCAGAAACGACTTCCTGACATTTAAACCTATACCCGATGTCAACAAATTTCTCTTCTTCAGAAACGCTTTCCTTGCCATTGCCAGTATACATTTTATATCCTCTCTACTTTGACCATCATCAGTTATTTTGCTCCCCAAATAGCAAAACTCCTTTACTACTTTAAGTGTCTCATTTCCTAATCTAATTCCCTCAGCATCACCCGATTTAATTCGACTACATCCCATTATATTCGGTTTGCTTTTGTTGATGTTCATCTTATATCCTCCTTTCAAGACACTGTCCATTCCGTTCAACTGCTCTTGCTTTGCTGCAGTACTTTAATATGCAACTCTAAAATCGGCAGTATACTTTCAATGTGCAGCCGATATATTAATAGGCCGATATTCCGATATTGTTTCCTTCGGTGTATAGATACTTTTGTCGATATATCGCTGGCAGATAATGGATCTTGAATATCGTTATAACGGTATCCCGATATTTTTTAAATTATCAAGAGTCCTAATCTGAGTACGTGGGCACAAAGGTAAACATCTGCGTCCATTAAATATTGTCAACATCAATTGTGTTCTGTTATTTTCCTTAACAGTCCCTGTTTTTTTCTGAACTTTTTAAAATGTCCCTTTTTCAGTAAAAATTAAAAGGACACCCTATAGTACGACTAAAGAAACCCACCATAGACGAATTTCCGCTTATGACGCAAAATCGATGTTGTATCGCATTGGTCAAGTTGCTCTCAAAGAAACAAAACTGTGGCATGCCATATGCTTCATTTCACGCTTCGCAATGTGTGTAGTGGAATGTGGAATACCACGCTGTGCTATCACCATCGCCTCGTCCACGTACGTTTTCCAACCAGGCGGGAGGACGGCTTTTAAGGTTGTAGAAATTGTGTTGGCGGTAACTGTAGTAGATTCTAGAAGACTGGTAGGTCACTTCCCGCTGTCCTTGTGCACTCCGCGCCAGACATCTGAAGGCGCGGGTGACGTCACGGAGCGAACTGCCGCTATGCTCGACACGAGCTCATGCGCGCTCAACCGAAAACACTGACTGCCGTTACTCGCCAGGCAGCTCAGTTACTCCTTCCAGTTCTCCACCATCTTCAGAGTGATAAAATCGCCGTAAACACTTTTACTGTCACTTCCTACGCCACCTAAACGGAATATAATTTATCTATTTCATCTTCGGAAATTTCTTCAAGTGGTTCAAATGGCTCTAAGCACTATGGGACTTCACATCCGAGGTCATGAGTCCCCTAGACTTTGAACTACTTAAACCTAACTAACCTAAGGACATAACACACGTCCATGCCCGAGGCAGGATTCGAACTTGCAACCGTAGCATTCGCGTGGGACCGGACTGAAGCGTCTAGAACCGCTCGGCCACAGCGGCCGGCGGATATTTCTTGCCACATGCACTTTCTGTCACTTTTCTTAACGTGTTCGCACAACGGTATTTCATTTTATTCTTGCTTACGGGTCCGTTGATTGATATTTCGACACCAAGCCTGCCTATAAATTACGTAAACTTGCATGTAATAGAGGTCAGACATACCTAGGCAGTGAGATAAGAATATGCCATGAGAATAAAATACTGGCTTCGCATTTACTTTTTGTTGGTGGGTACACTTTTATCGTACAGGCTGACAATTATTGAACTGTATGAAAGAGGAAAAAAAAAAAGGAAATTAGTTTACAAACCGCGGCGTGCACATACTTTATTCAACATGTAAACGTCAGTACAGATATCCGGATTTAGGTGACGACATGTTTGATATGCATGCCATCATTGGTCATGATGTGGCGCAGACGAATAGCGAAATTCAGCATGACCCGCTGAAGTGTCGGAACATCCATACTGTCGATCACCTGCTGAATGGCTGTTTTCAGCTCAGCAATGGTTTTGGGGCTATTGCTGAACACCTTGTCTTTGATATAGCCCCTCAAAAAGGAGTCGCCTCTGTTCAGATCCGGAGAATATGGCGGCCAACCGAGGCCCGTGCCAGTGGCCTGTGGGTGTTCCAGAGCCAGAATGTGGTCCCCGAAGGTGCTCCTCCAGGACGTCAAACACTCCTGCTTCGATGGGGTCGAGCTTCCTCATATATAAATCACATCTTTTCGAAAGCAGCGTCAGTTTGGTTAATGGGGATGAAATCATCTTCCAAAACCTTCACGTACTCTTTGATAGTCGCCGTGTGTGGCGTTCGCTGTGTTATTCAGTGGTTTGGTATTTAACTAATTCGTAAATGAAAATGATCATGTTATTTCATTACAGTGACTAATTACAAAATAATTTTTTCTCCTGGCTAAAGATTTGGTCAAGTTGCTAAAGAAACCCAAGTTAACGTTGTGTTGAAGTGTTGTCTGTAAGCTGTGTGTCACTAAATCACAGTTCATACAACAAATTCTCTACAACCATTGATTATGTTGGAAACAGTTATCTTCAGCAAAATGATCAGTAAAACCACCGAATATCAGCCGCGCACAACAATGATGTATGTTACCTGAAACAATATTCTTCGCAACTCGTGCGTAATTAATTTCGGCTCCATACATCAGCAAGAAAAGTTTGGTATATGGATCGTGCTATGAGCATTGGTTTTAAAGAACCAATCTGATTCGAATTATTTTCATTAAAATGAGTTCGGGACCACCGGTGCACATTTATTTCTACACATTTTTATTACCTTCGGCATTTATGTCTGCAGAGTTGCGTAATTTGAATTTGCCGCTGAGATAATTGTTAAGATGGCGGCAGACAATTGATAGAGACTTTCTATTGTTAGAGGAAATTTCCTTTTAACAGGATAAGTATTTGAAATGCTGATTAAACTTTACCTTCATATTGTGCACTATTTAGACTAATTTTCATCAAGCTAACCTTTGATACTTTCGTAAGAAACACAGATAAAAACGCGATACAAATCGCTATCATCAATGGCTGCGCTCCTTGCAGCGGAAGGAAATAATTAACACAGATAACGCTTATTGAGAGAGGAATTAAAGTTACACATAATTATTCACTCATATTTATACTAATAATGAACTCTATTCTCAAGTAATAATTAACAAATAATTACAATTTCTTAACAGACCTCAGTTTGATATGTGTCTTGCGTCCGCAACCTACAAAAGCCAACCAACAAAAGGTAAAAACAAAGGAAGACAAACGATCATAAAAGGAGTTTACAATTATCATTGTCTTTGTATGATACACATCGATATGTCCAATTACATCACAAAATATTATATAAATAATTAATATTTATCATCGTTTTATTTCACTGATTTTTCATATGTCGGATAGATAATGTTTGTAACTGTTAGAGGCATAATTTCCTCTCGTCGCACTGTAGCTAAAATTTATCTCGTGGATGTTACAAGCGCCACCAACGAATCGCGCACCCATTATTCCGTGGGTAGACGTTGCACACCACACAGTCAGCCGTTGAGCGTAAGGAGACTTCCCGATCGCGAAATGCGCATTATCTGTCCTCCAAATGCGCCAATTATGCTTACTGACGGACCCATCCAAACGAAAGTGGGCTTCGTCGCTAAAGCTAACCATACCAATTCCCATCATGCCCCACGGCCAACCGTGCATTTTGAACGTCCTAACGCAAACCGTTCAGAAGTTATGACTACTTTATTTCATATACACTCCTGGAAATTGAAGTAAGAACACCGTGAATTCATTGTCCCAGGAAGGGGAAACTTTATTGACACATTCCTGGGGTCAGATACATCACATGATCACACTGACAGAACCACAGGCACATAGACACAGGCAACAGAGCATGCACAATGTCGGCACTAGTACAGTGTATATCCACCTTTCCAGCAATGCAGGCTGCTATTCTCCCATGGAGACGATCGTAGAGATGCTGGATGTAGTCCTGTGGAACGGCTTGCCATGCCATTTCCACCTGGCGCCTCAGTTGGACCAGCGTTCGTGCTGGACGTGCAGACCGCGTGAGACGACGCTCCATCCAGTCCCAAACATGCTCAATGGGGGACAGATCCGGAGATCTTGCTGGCCAGGGTAGTTGACTTACACCTTCTAGAGCACGTTGGGTGGCACGGGATACATGCGGACGTGCATTGTCCTGTTGGAACAGCAACTTCCCTTGCCGGTCTAGGAATGGTAGAACGATGGGTTCGATGACGGTTTGGATGTACCGTGCACTATTCAGTGTCCCCTCGACGATCACCAGTGGTGTACGGCCAGTGTAGGAGATCGCTCCCCACACCATGATGCCGGGTGTTGGCCCTGTGTGCCTCGGTCGTATGCAGTCCTGATTGTGGCGCTCACCTGCACGGCGCCAAACACGCATACGACCATCATTGGCACCAAGGCAGAAGCGACTCTCATCGCTGAAGACGACACGTCTCCATTCGTCCCTCCATTCACGCCTGTCGCGACACCACTGGAGGCGGGCTGCACGATGTTGGGGCGTGAGCGGAAGACGGCCTAACGGTGTGCGGGACCGTAGCCCAGCTTCATGGAGACGGTTGCGAATGGTCCTCGCCGATACCCCAGGAGCAACAGTGTCCCTAATTTGCTGGGAAGTGGCGGTGCGGTCCCCTACGGCACTGCGTAGGATCCTACGGTCTTGGCGTGCATCCGTGCGTCGCTGCGGTCCGGTCCCAAGTCGACGGGCACGTGCACCTTCTGCCGACCACTGGCGACAACATCGATGTACTGTGGAGACCTCACGCCCCACGTGTTGAGCAATTCGGCGGTACGTCCACCCGGCCTCCCGCATGCCCACTTTACGCCCTCGCTCAAACTCCGTCATCTGCACATACGGTTCACGTCCACGCTGTCGCGGCATGCTACCAGTGTTAAAGACTGCGATGGAGCTCCGTATGCCACGGCAAACTGGCTGACACTGACGGCGGCGGTGCACAAATGCTGCGCAGCTAGCGCCATTCGACGGCCAACACCGCGGTTCCTGGTGTGTCCGCTGTCCCGTGCGTGTGATCATTGCTTGTACAGCCCCCTCGCAGTGTCCGGAGCAAGTGTGGTGGGTCTGACACACCGGTGTCAATGTGTTCTTTTTTCCATTTCCAGGAGTGTAGTTTAATAACTGTTACCCTGTACAATATCTGCAACAACGTTGATGGCCGCCACATCGAACCGCTATTGTAATGCGTCAGGACTGTTCTGTACGCACCGTATGCTGGATTCCTTTTTTGTTTTGGAATAATGCGAACACCTAACGCTTAAGTGTTAATACAAACAAATGTGCTTAAGTGATAAATGGATGTTTCGTTATGTTTCCCTTCGAATTGTGGTCTAATAATTGTACTGCGTCAAGCTTTAATTCAATCCCACAAGAAGTGGATGAGTTAAAATCTGAACTGAAACAGCCGTAGAATGGAAACGGTACGTTTCCGGACGTGGGTTCCTATTCTCACTCCCCTCTAGATGTTCTAGTAGTTTGGAACGGGAATTTCCGGACACGCTGTGTAACAGGCTCTTTCCCATGTTCGTTTAGACTAAAGCTGAGCTGATGCACGAATTCCGCCTCAGAGAATAAGACATACACAGTCACAAACACAATTAAAATTCGATTCGCAGACAGTTGGGCCTCCCTTCATGTGTGTGACGTCAGAAGTGCAGCCGGTCAAAAAGTTAAACAATAAAAATAAAACTTCCCAAATTGTGAAAGCCAGACACCGTACATGGCGGGAGTGACACTTGGGAGAAAAAAGAAGATGAAGAAGAAGCAAAAGTTGCCAAGAGGTTTCACCTGCCAGAGGCCCCACACCACAGTACCGAGAGAAGAGACGCAAGGATCCAATTAGAGACAGCGCCATCGAAAGCAAACGATGCTTTTGCTACCGGAAAGTATCGTCGATAGTGGATCGTAAAAATTTCAGAAAAACTGGTACAAAATTACTACTTATTATAACGATTAGTGTCTGTGTCCAGATTTGGATAGCTGTAACAAAATACCTACCAGAGGGAAAAGCATCTGTCGCAGCGCAAATAAGGCGACTACGTTGTTCTTTAAAAGACTGACAGAAAAGTGGGGAACCAGTTCCCTGAATCCTTATGCTGTCTTTCTCGCCAAAACGTTTGGCATGCGAACTCTTTTGTGCTGAAAGAGAGTAGCAGAGAGACAGCGACGGTGTGAGAGAGATGACACAGTGCCAGTGGGGGAGATAAAGGGAGATAAGACGGTGATGGTGGGACAGAAAGTGTCAGCGAAAGAGAAAGAGAGATGGGTGAAACCAATAGCAGTGGGAGCCAATGGGAGAGGAGATATTGATGGGCAGTGAGAGAGAGTGGCACTAAAAAAGAAACAGAGATGGATGGAGATAGAAGCAGTGGGAGAAAAATGGAGAGGGGAAAGTGTAAATGAAAAATAGAGATGAGTGGCGAACTTTAACTCGTATGTAGTATAGGTAGAACGCATTTTGGATTGCCGATGTTTTGATAAGGTGGGTATGACGGAAAATGTGTATCGGACGCTCCAGAAATTTCCGAAATATGGTGCAGACACTGGTAGAGGGAAATAAAGCCAAAAGGAGGTGGTGTAAATCAGATAATATGTAGTAGCAGTGGGACATACTGTATATCATTGGGAGAAAGGAAGGCAGTGGGAGAGAAGTACAAGGTGAATTTCGTCAGGGACGTCAGGCGCAATTTCTCTGGTGTTCCAGTAAATATTTGAAATTTCGATTTTGCGTTGTGTAGCTGAAGTCAGCCCAAACGAATAGCGCTCAGCGTGCCTTTCATGTGGCACACAGCGTCGACATAAGGTGACAGGTCGTTTCCCATTACAAAGAAAATTATTTTTAAAGCAGAGTTTTACATGCCTATTCGATGGAGTGATCTCAGATTAGTTTATTTATGTTCTATTTGACACGACTAGTTCCGTAGGACTAAACTGAGGAGGAAAGCTCCAACGTCGTGGAATGTCTCAGTAGATGAAATTACAACAGAAAAGTAATAACAGATAAAATAAAATATTCATAAAACCCAAAAAAGGTAAGCCACAAGTTTAAGTAAACGCAGTCAACAATAAAACATAGGAATCAGCTTAATTTTTAAAGGAACTCCTCGACCGAATAGATGGAGTGACCCACGACGAAACTCTTCAGTTTCGATTTGAAAGCGCGTGGATTACTGCTAAGATTTATGAACTCCTGTGGTAGCTTATTGAAAATGGATGCAGCAGTATACTGCACAAGAGTCCAAGAAGTACCATCCAAATACAGATTGGATTTGTGCCTAGTATTAACTGAGTGAAAGCTGATAATTCTTGGGAATAAGCTGATATTGTTGGCAAGAAACGACAGTAAACAATGTACATACTGAGAGGCCAATGTCAGAATATCCAGACTCGTGAACAGGCCTGGACAAGAAATTCGCCGACTGACACCACTCAAATCCGCCCGAATCTGAGCCAAAAATATTCTTAGTGGAGTTACGCCAAAATATAATACCACACGACATAAGGGAATGAAGAGAGGGAAAGCAGACTAATTTTCGTCTCGAGTGATCATTTACTTCAGATACCATTCGAATAGTAAAAGTTGCAGCATTAAGTCTTTGAACAAGATCCTGAACGTGGGCTTTCCACAACGGTTTATTATCTATCTGAACACCTAGCAATTTGAACTGTTCAGTTTCACTAATCATTTGCCCATTCTGTGAAATTAAAACGTGGAATTTTGTTGAATTATCTGTTAGAAACTGTAGGAACTGTGATTTAGCGTTAGTTTGTTTCCTACAAGCCATGAACTTATGTCACGAACTGCACTATTTGAAACAGAGCCAGTGTTGCACACAACATCCTTTACCACCAAGATAGTGTCATTAGCAAACAGAAATATTTTAGAATCACCTGTAATACTAGAGGGCATATCATTTATATAAATAAGGAACAGAGGTGGCCCCAACACTGATCCCTGGGGCACCCCCCTCCTCCCCCGCCGCCATTTCACAGTGTCCCACTCAGACCCCACATCGCAGCCCTTCTACACTGTGAATAATCTTTTGCTGTCTGTTGTTAAAGTAAGAGGTGAACCAATTGTGAGCTACTCTCCGTATTAAATAATGGTCCAATTTCTGGAGAAATATTTTGTGAGCAACACAATCAAATGCCTTAGTTAAATCAAAAAATATGCCTGCCGTTCGCAACCTTTTGTTTAATCCATCCAGTAACTCACAGAGAAAAGAGAATATAGCATTTTCAGTTGTTAAACCACTTCTAAAGCAGAACTGTACATTTGTTAGCAAATTGTGTGATATAAAATGATTAATTATCATTACATACTCATTACATACCCCCATGAACCATGGACCTTGCCGTTGGTGGGGAGGCTTGCGTGCCTCAGCGATACAGATGGCCGTACCGTAGGTGCAACCACAACGGAGGGGTATCTGTTGAGGGGCCAGACAAACATGTGGTTCCTGAAGAGGGGCAGCAGCCTTTTCAGTAGTTGCAGGGGCAACAGTCTGGATGATTGACTGATCTGGCCTTGTAACATTAACCAAAACGGCCTTGCTGTGTTGGTACTGCGAACGGCTGATAGCAAGGGGAAACTACAGCCGTAATTTCTCCCGAGGACGTGCAGCTTTACTGTATGATTAAATGATGATGGCGTCCTCTTGGGTAAAATATTCCGGAGGTAAAATAGTCCCCCATTCGGATCTCCGGGTGGGAACTATTCAATAGGACGTCGTTATCAGGAGAAAGAAAACTGGCGTTCTACGGATCGGAGCGTGGAATGTCAGATCCCTTAATCGGGCAGGTAGGTTAGAAAATTTAAAAAGGGAAATGGACAAGTTAAAGTTAGATATAGTGGGAATTAGTGAAGTTCGGTGGCAGGAGGAACAAGACTTTTGGTCAGGTGATTACAGGGTTATAAATACAAAATCAAATTGGGGTAATGCAGGAGTAGGTTTAATAATGAATAAAAAATAGGAGTGCGGGTTAGCTACTACAAACAGCATAGTGAACGCATTATTGTGGCCAAGATAGACACAAAGCCCATGCCTACTACAGTAGTACAAGTTTATATGCCAACTAGCTCTGCAGATGATGAAGAAATTGATAAAATGTATGACGAGATAAAAGAAATTATTCAGGTAGTGAAGGGAGACGAAAATTTAATAGTCATGGGTGACTGGAATTCGTCAGTAGGAAAAGGGAGAGAAGAAAACATAGTAGGTGAATATGGATTGGGGGGAAGAAACGAAAGAGGAAGCTGCCTTGTAGAATTTTGCACAGAGCATAACTTAATCATAGCTAACACCTGGTTCAAGAATCATAAAAGAAGGCTGAATACCTGGAAGAATCCTGGAGATACTAAAAGGTATCAGATAGATTATATAATGGTAAGACAGAGATTTAGGAACCAGGTTTTAAATTGTAAGACATTTCCAGGGGCAGATGTGGATTCTGACCACAATCTATTGGTTATGAACTGCAGATTGAAACTGAAGAAACTGCAAAAAGGTGGGAATTTAAGGAGATGGGACCTGGATAAACTGAAAGAACCAGAGGTTGTACATAGTTTCAGGGAGAGCATAAGGGAACAATTGACAGGAATGGGCGAAGGAAATACAGTAGAAGAAGAATGGGCAGCTCTGAGGGATGAAGTAGTGAAGGCAGCAGACGATCAAGTAGGTAAAAAGACGAGGGCTCATAGACATCCTTGGGTAACACAAAAAATATTGAATTTAATTGATGAAAGGGGAAATATATAAAAATGCAGTAAATGAAGCAGGCAAAAAGGAATACAAACGTCTCAAAAATGAGATCGACAGGAAGTGCAAAATGGCTAACCAGGGATGGCTAGAGGACAAATGTAAGGATGTAGAGGCTTGTCTCACTAGGGGTAAGATAGATACTGCATACAGGAAAATTAAAAAGACCTTTGGAGATAAGAGAACCACTTGTATGAACATCAAGAGCTCAGATGGAAACCCAGTTCTAAGCAAAGATGGGAAAGCAGAAAGGTGGAAGGAGTATATAGAGGGTCTATACAAGGGGGATGTACTTGAGGACAATATTATGGAAATGGAAGAGGATGTAGATGAAGACGAAATGGGAGATAAGATACTACGTGAAGAATTTGACAGAGCACTGAAAGACCTGAGTCGAAACAAGGCCCCGGGAGTAGACAACATTCCATTAGAACTACTGATGGCCTTGGGAGAGCCAGTCATGACAAAACTCTACCATCTGGTGAGCAAGATGTATGAGACAGGCGAAATACCCTCAGACTTCAAGAAGAATATAATAATTCCAATCCCAAAGAAAGCAGGTGTTGACAGATGTGAAAATTACAGAACTATCAGTTTAATAAGTCACAGCTGCAAAATACTAACGCGAATTCTTTACAGACGAATGGAAAAACTGGTAGAAGCGGACCTCGGGGAAGATCAGTTTGGATTCCGTAGAAATGTTGGAACACGTGAGGCAATATTAACCTTACAACTTATCTTAGAAGAAAGATTAAGAAAACGCAAGCCTACGTTTCTAGCATTTGTAGACTTAGAGAAAGCTTTTGACAATGTTAACTGGAATACTCTCTTTCAAATTCTGAAGGTGGCAGGGGTAAAATACAGGGAGCGAAAGGCTATTTACAATTTGTACAGAAACCAGATGGCAGTTATAAGAGTCGATGGGCATGAAAGGGAAGCAGTGGTTGGGAAAGGAGTGAGACAGGGTTGTAGCCTCTCCCCGATGTTATTCATCTGTATATTGAGCAAGCAGTAAAGGAAACAAAAGAAAAATTCGTGGTAGGTTTTAAAATTCCTGGAGAAGAAGTAAAAACTTTGAGGTTCGCCGATGACATTGTAATTCTGTCAGAGACAGCAAAGGACTTGGAAGAGCAGTTGAACGGAATGGACAGTGTCTTGAACGGAGGATATAAGATGAACATCAACAAAATCAAAACGAGGATAATGGAACGTTGTCAAATTAAATCGGGTGATCCTGAGGGAATTAGATTAGGAAATGAGACGCTTAAAGTAGTAAAGGAGTTTGGCTATCTGGGGAGTAAAATAACTGATGATGGTCGAAGTAGAGAGGATATAAAATGTAGACTGGCAATGGCAAGGAAATCGTTTCTGAAGAACAGAAATTTGTTAACATCGAGTATAGATTTAAGTGTCAGGAAGTCGTTTCTGAAAGTATTTGTGTGGAGTGTAGCCATGTATGGAAGTGAAACATGGACGATAACTAGTTTGGACAAAAAGAGAATAGAAGGTATCGAAATGTGGTGCTACAGAAGAATGCTGAAGATAAGGTGGGTAGATCACGTAACTAACGAGAAGGTATTGAAAGGATTGGGGAGAAGAGAAGTTTGTGGCACAACTTGACTAGAAGAAGGGATCGGTTGGTAGGACATGTTTTGAGGCATCAAGGGATCACAAATTTAGCGTTGGAGGGCAGCGTGGAGGGTAAAAATCGTAGAGGGAGACCAAGAGATGAATACACTAAGCAGATTCAGAAGGATGTAGGTTGCAGTAAGTACTGGGAGATGAAGAAGCTTGCACAGGATAGAGTAGCATGGAGAGCTGCATCAAACCAGTCTCAGGACTGAAGACCACAACAACAAACAACTCAACCTTTTCAATAACTTTAGCAGACACTGATGGCACATAAATAGAACTGGGTCTAAAATTGTCTACAATGTCCCTTTGCCCCCTTTTATAAAGTGGCTTTACTACTGTGTACTTTAATCGTTCAGGAAACTCACCGTTTTTAAAGAAAAAATTGCAAATATGGCTAAGTACATCGCTAAAATGTGTAGCACAGTAGTTTAATATTCTGATAGGCACTCCATCATATCCACGAGAGTCCTTAGTCTAGCGCGATACTCGATTTATCGATATGTATTAACAGCGACAGTAAAACTTGGAGATTAAGCGTTACCCCAGCAGTGACCAAGTAGCGCTGCGTGCTTGATGGCAGCAGCCAGTGTAGAACTTGGAATGCTGTCTCTGGTCAATCATTTGCTTTAAATTTTTCTGCACACTTTGCTCATAGATCGTAATTCATCGAAAATCCCAGCTTATTATTTGTGTCTTAAAAGAGTAAATGTGTTGTTAGAAATATTTTCGCATCATTTCCGGTTTTAAATAAGTTTTGACAGTTATTTTCAGTTCTTTGCAGGCATGTTAAGCCCTTTTCAGCCCTTTTTCTGTCGCTGCAGTACAAGTTTGTGGTTATTTGTGTAGGCGCGAAGTGCCCATTATACCGAGAAAGCGTATGATAAGGTTCTGTTGGTGAAAAATACGGACTGAAAATATAGATTGGTGGTCTCTGAGCCCTTGCGATGACCCCAGAAAGATTTCCATGTATTCATAACGTCACTTAAAACTACATTTACGCCTCAGACCGGATATTACGCACATATTTCACCCGTATAACTACTGTAATTTTGAACATCTGGATCTCGGCAGTGGATAATGAAATTGAAGAACGTTTCAAGGTTCACCGAGAATATTATTCTGAGAACATAATGGGAAAAATTTCGGCCATCTCCATGAATATAAATTAATTATAGAAGTGGTCAACCCCACACTTTACTTTTCGCACTCAGAAATCGTGGTTTTTCGGAGTTTTCTCAGGATTCACCCACGAACAAATGCTTTTGCAAGCTGCTTACGTCCTACCCTCGATAACACATAACGCAAACGAACCAACCGATTTACTGAATTTTCGGGGCCTGGACGAAGTACTTGATGTTTAAAGTTTGACCCTGTACTGCAGAATAGTGCCGGCCGCTGTGGCCGAGCGGTTCTAGGCGCTTCAGTTCGGAACAGTGCTGCTGCTACGGTTCGAATCCTGCCTCGGGCATGGATGTCCTTAGGTTAGTTAGGTTTAAGCAGTTATAAGTTCTAGGGGACTGATGACCTCAGATGTTAAGTCCCATAGTGTTTAAAGCCATTTTTTTTTTAGAATAGCCACAGTATGCACGTTATTCCGACAGATATGCAAATGGTCGCTAGGCCAAGGACAACCTGAAATATTTGGACCCTTATCTATTTGATCAGTAGAAACCAAGATATGACCAACTAAAAAATCGCATTTTGGAGTGCGACATTTTGGAACATACGGTAAGTCGGGGAGAGTTGGACCACTGGGTGAGATGATCCAGCGGCGTATTTCACAAATGCGCCGCTGGAGAGCAGCACCCGCTGTTTGAGAGGAACCTCTTTTGTGATTAAACGGGTGCAGAAGTGATGCTATAATTTTTGTCTTAGTTTTACCAGGATTCAAAAAAGTTAAAAAAACAATAAAAATTTTATGCTGAAGAAAAAACTGGTAAAACTCCTCCGGACTCATCCTATTAGTACCTTGCATTTACGTGCATGGACCGACACGAGCCCGGTAGTGCACGATGGCGAGGTTTGTGAGGACATACCGAGCACGTTACAGTAGTTAAACTCACTAGCTGACGAAGAAAGAGAAGCACTCACAAAGAGGGAAAGCCACGAAATGAAACTTCACTCCAGTATCTTGACATACCATCTCAACTCGCGAAGCTTCATTCTATTTTCTCCTTCCGCTGTGCGTGGTAGATTTATTTCGTGAACCGGTGTATAATTTATGTAAGTAATGTATGCCCAGGATAGACTCGGGGTCGATAAACCTCACACTCAGCCATATGAATACATCACTTTATTTAAAACCAATAAATGGAATTTAGTCGAATTAAATCAGGTGATGCTGAGGGAATTAGGTTAGGAAATGAGACATTTCAAGGAAAAGATGAGTTTAGCTTTTTGAGAAGCAAAATAACTGATGATGGTCGAAGTAGAGAGGATATAAAATGTAGACAAGGAAAGTGTTTCTGGAGAAGAGAAATTTGTTATAGATTTAAGTGCCAGGAAGTCGTTTCTGAATGTATGTGTATGAAGTGTAGCCATATATGGAAGTGATACGTGGGCAATAAATAGTTGAGACAAGAAGACGATAGAAGCTTTCCAAATGTGGTACTGCAGAAGAATGCTGAAGATTATATGGGTAGATTACGTAACCAATGAGGAGGTACCGAATAGAATTTGGGAGAAGAGGAATTTGTGGCACAGCATGACTAGAAGAAGGGATCGGTTGGTAGGACATGTTCTGAGGGATAACCAATTTAGTAATGGAGGGAAGCATGGACGGTAAAAATCGTAGAGGGAGTAGTGGAGGAACTTAAATCACTTAATAAAAGCAAGTCTTCTGGTTTCAGACAGTATACCAATTAGGTTCCTTTCAGAGTATGCCCCATATTTGACAATCATATACAACCGTTCGCTCGGCATAAGAGGCGTACCCAAAGACTGGAAAGTTGCACAGGTCTCACCAGTATTCAAGAAAGGTAGTAGGAGTAAGCCACTTAATTACAGGTCCATATCATTAACTTCGATATTCAGCAGGATTCTGTAACATATATTGTGTTCGAACATTATGAATTACGTCGAGGAAAACGGTCTATTGTGACACAGTCAACATTGGTTTTGTAAACATCGTTCTTTATTCGCATGAAGTGCTGAGTGCTATCGATAAGGGATTTCAGAGCGATTCCGTATTTCTGGATTATCAGAATGCTTTCGACACTGTACCATACGAGCAACTTATAGTGAAATTGCGTGCTTATGGAATATCGTCTCAGTTATGTGACTGGATGTGTGACTTCCTGTCAGAGAGGTGAGAGTTCGTATTAACTGACGGAAAGTCATTGAATAAAAAAGAAGTGATTTCTGGCGTTCCCCAAGGTACTGTTATAGGCCCTTTGCTGTTCCCTATCTATATAAACGATTTAGGATTCAATATGAGCAGCCGTCTTTGGTTGTTTCCAAATGACGCTGTCGTTTCGTTTATCGAACACTAAAGTCATCCGAAGATCAAAACAAATTGCAAAACGATTTAGGAAAGATATATGAATGGTGCGAAAATTGGCGGTTAACCCTAAATAACTAAAAGTATGAGGTCATCCACATGCTAAAAGGAATCCGTTAAACTTCGGTTACCCAATAAATTATTCAAATATAAAGGCCATAAATTCAACTAAATACCTAGGAATTACAATTACGAACAACTTAAATTGGAAGGAACACATAGAAAATGTTGTGAGGAAGGCTAACCAAAGACTGCGTTTTATTGGCAGGACACTTAAAAAATGTAACAGACCCACTAAGGAGACTGCCTACACTAGGCTTACCCGTCCTCTTTTAGAATACTGCTGTGCGGTGTGGGTTCCTTACCAGATAGGACTGACGGAGTACATCGAAAAAGTTCGAAGAAGCACAGCACATTTTGTTTTATCGCGAAATATGGGAGAGAGTGTCACCGAAATGATACAGAATTTGGGGTGGACATCATTAAAAGAAAGGCGTTTTTCGTCGTGACGGAATCTAAAAAATGGTTCAAATGGCTCTGAGCACTATGGGACTTAACATCTATGGTCATCAGTCCCCTAGAACTTAGAACTACTTAAACCTAACTAACCTAAGGACAGCACACAACACCCAGCCATCACGAGGCAGAGAAAATCCCTGACCCCGCCGGGAATCGAACCCGGGAACCCGGGCGTGGGAAGCGAGAACGCTACCGCACGACCACGAGATGCGGGCTGACGGAATCTTCTCTCGAAATTCCAATCACCAGCTTTCTCCTCCGAATGCGAAAATATTTTGTTGACACCGGCCTACATAGGGCGGAACGATCACCACCATAAAATAAGAGAAATCAGAGCTTGTACTGAAAGATATAGGTGTTCATTCTATCCTCGTGCAATACGAGATTGGAATAATAGAGAATCGTGAAGGTGGTTCGATGAACCCTCGGCCAGGCAGAGTATCCATGTAGATTTAGATGCAGAAGAGATGAATAAACTACGCAGATTCAGGAGGATGTGCGTTGCAGCAGGTACTGGGAAATGAAGAAGCTTGCACAGGATGGAGTAGCATGGAGAGCTGTATCAAACCAGTCTCTGGGCTGAAGACCACAACAACAACAAATACTTTCAAATAATCGAGACAACTTAAAAGGTACAGCGTATACTGAAAATGGTCGCCGTATGCATTAATGCACTTTTCACTCGGGAAATCACGTTCAAACTCTGCGTAACATCGAGTGTTTCAACATTCCGGCGTATATTTTCCTTCAGTTGGTCGTTCGCTTCAAGGATATTTTCGTGCGCTTTTCCTTTTAAATATAACCGCAGACGAAAACCACAAGCTGGGAAGTCAAGCCATCGAGGCCACGAAAAACCACTCTTGTGCTTTCGTCAACCTGAGAAGGCTTAAAGAGCACGGTACCAGGCAGCGAATGAGGGGACACGTTACTGGACTACCCCGCATACAATGAGGTTACTCAAGTGATGGGAGACCTCTTGATATCGTATCGGACCTGCTTTTCGCCGGCATGTAAAGACCTCAAAATACTCTTGACACTGTGCATCTCGGAATACTGAACTCCCCAACTATTTCCGAAATGGAATGTCCCAAACGTCTAGCTCTCCAAATATCATTCCGTGTTCAGAGTCTGTTAATCCCCGTAGTGCCGCCATAATTACATCGGAAAACTTTTCACGAGTCACCTGCGTACATATGACAACTCCACCAACACAATGGCCTTTTATACCTTGTGTACGCGACACTACCGCTATCTGTATATGTGCTTACCGCTATCGCATGACTTTTGTCTGAGATGACACTGCTTAAGTTAAGAATACAGTCTTGAAATATGCATAGATAAAACGGCTGAACTGCCAGTGATTTCTAAGAGCACCGGGCCGGTTGTTCGACTACCAGAATCCGAGCACTAAATTCAATTTTTTATTTATTTCTGAATATCTTGGAGAGGAATTTGATACACAATGTGTTATGATGAGGGCTAACGAATCGTCGCCAATGTGAATGACTGGTGGTCGGTGCTAAATACACTCCTGGAAATGGAAAAAAGAACACATTGACACCGGTGTGTCAGACCCACCATACTTGCTCCGGACACTGCGAGAGGGCTGTACAAGCAATGATCACACGCACGGCACAGCGGACACACCAGGAACCGCGGTGTTGGCCGTCGAATGGCGCTAGCTGCGCAGCATTTGTGCACCGCCGCCGTCAGTGTCAGCCAGTTTGCCGTGGCATACGGAGCTCCATCGCAGTCTTTAACACTGGTAGCATGCCGCGACAGTGTGGACGTGAACCGTATGTGCAGTTGACGGACTTTGAGCGAGGGCGTATAGTGGGCATGCGGGAGGCCGGGTGGACGTACCGCCGAATTGCTCAACACGTGGGGCGTGAGGTCTCCACAGTACATCGATGTTGTCGCCAGTGGTCGGCGGAAGGTGCACGTGCCCGTCGACCTGGGACCGGACCGCAGCGACGCACGGATGCACGCCAAGACCGTAGGATCCTACGCAGTGCCGTAGGGGACCGCACCGCCACTTCCCAGCAAATTAGGAACACTGTTGCTCCTGGGGTATCGGCGAGGACCATTCGCAACCGTCTCCATGAAGCTGGGCTACGGTCCCGCACACCGTTAGGCCGTCTTCCGCTCACGCCCCAACATCGTGCAGCCCGCCTCCAGTGGTGTCGCGACAGGCGTGAATGGAGGGACAAATGGAGACGTGTCGTCTACAGCGATGAGAGTCTCTTCTGCCTTGGTGCCAATGATGGTCGTATGCGTGTTTGGCGCCGTGCAGGTGAGCGCCACAATCAGGACTGCATACGACCGAGGCACACAGGGCCAACACCGGGCATCATGGTGTGGGGAGCGATCTCCTACACTGGCCGTACACCACTGGTGATCGTCGAGGGGACACTGAATAGTGCACGGTACATCCAAACCGTCATCGAACCCATCGTTCTACCATTCCTAGACCGGCAAGGAAACTTGCTGTTCCAACAGGACAATGCACGTCCGCATGTATCCCGTGCCACCCAACGTGCTCTAGAAGGTGTAAGTCAACTACCCTGGGCAGCAAGATCTCCGGATCTGTCCCCCATTGAGCATGTTTGGGACTGGATGAAGCGTCGTCTCACGCGGCCTGCACGTCCAGCACGAACGCTGGTCCAACTGAGGCACCAGGTGGAAATGGCATGGCAAGCCGTTCCACAGGACTACATTCAGCATCTCTACGATCGTCTCCATGGGAGAATAGCAGCCTGCATTGCTGCGAAAGGTGGATATGCTCTGTACTAGTGCCGACATTGTGCATGCTCTGTTGCCTGTGTCTATGTGCCTGTGGTTCTGTCAGTGTGATCATGTGATGTATCTGACCCCAGGAATGTGTCAATAAAGTTTCCCCTTCCTGGGACAATGAATTCACGGTGTTCTTATTTCAATTTCCAGGAGTGTAGAAACATACACATCTCTTCTATGCATATACAGCAGGTTGGTCACTGAAGTGGATAAGGAGCTGTGTGCATGGTCTGGGTCTGCAACGACTAAAATAATTAGAAGTCGTTTGTAAAAAATAATATTCTGTACTGGACTGGTGGTCCAGGAGTCTTCATAGTCAGGAGGAAAATGATTACAGAGAGCTATAGCATCACAAAGGCACTACTTTAACTAAGCGCCTTGTTATAGGTTGCTTCCTATCAGCTGAAGGCTGTACTACTTTCCTACTTGATTTCCCGAGCAAGAGTGGCCACGTGGATGCTAGAGACTTGTTGCAAGCCATGGAACGGGGCGAGTCTCGACTCGCGGCTCCAGCGATACTAGTTCGGACCGCCGTAGATAACTGCAGCCCGTAATAAGTGCGGTATCGAACGTCGATACCACACAATGTGAGGCTTCTTGGTGGACCAGTAGCGATTAGAATGGCTCTTCATCTTGCCAGAAAGATGGCATAAATCCAAAGTTCACGACTCTCAGAAAAACCGTGTGTACTTCAGAAACGGCGGGCAGTACTTAACTCGCTCTTCCTTATCAGCTGTAAGTTATGGCTGAACGCACGAGACGTGTTACGGTCTCATGTGGACTTGAGTACAGAGTGAAGAGATGTACGAGGGCAGTTCAATAAGTAATGCAACACATTTTTTTTCTGAAACAGGGGATGTTTTATTCAGCATTGAAATACACCAGGTTATTCCCCAATTTTTAGCTACACAACACTATTTTTCAACGTAATCTCCATTCAATGCTACGGCCTTACGCCACCTTGAAATGAGGGCCTGTATGCCTGCACGGTACCATTCCACTGGTCGATGTCGGAGCCAACGTCGTACTGCATCAATAACTTCTTCATCATCCGCGTAGTGCCTCCCACGGATTGCGACCTTCATTGGGCCAAACATATGGAAATCCGACAGCGCGAGATCGGGGCTGTAGGGTGCATGAGGAAGAACAGTCCACTGAAGTTTTGTGAGCTCCTCTCGGGTGCGAAGACTTGTGTGAGGTCTTGCGTTGTCGTGAAGAAGGAGAAGTTCGTTCAGATTTTTGTGCCTACGAACACGCTGAAGTCGTTTCTTCAATTTCTGAAGAGTAGCACAATACACTTCAGAGTTGATCGTTTGACCATGGGGAAGGACATCGAACTGAATAACCCCTTCAGCGTCCCAGAAGACTGTAACCATGACTTTACCGGCTGAGGGTATGGCTTTAAACTTTTTCTTGGTAGGGGAGTGGGTGTGGCGCCACTCCATTGATTGCCGTTTTGTTTCAGGTTCGAAGTGATGAACCCATGTTTCATCGCCTGTAACAATCTTTGGCAAGAAATTGTCGACCCTCAGCCACATGACGAGCAAGCAATTCCGCACAGATGGTTCTCCTTTGCTCTTTATGGTGTTCGGTTAGACAACGAGGGACCCAGCGGGAACAAACCTTTGAATATCCCAACTGGTGAACAATTGTGACAGCACTACCAACAGAGATGTTAAGTTGAGCACTGAGTTGTTTGATGGTGATCCGTCGATCATCTCGAACGAGTGTGTTCGCACGCTCCGCCATTGGAGGAGTCACAGCTGTGCACGGCCGGCCCGCACGCGGGAGATCAGACAGTCTTGCTTGACCTTGCGGCGATGATGACACACGCTTTGCCCAACGACTCACCGTGCTTTTGTCCACTGCCAGATCACCGTAGACATTCTGCGAGCGCCTATGAATATCTGAGATGCCCTGGTTTTCCGCCAAAAGAAACTCGATCACTGCCCGTTGTTTGCAACGCACATCCGTTACAGACGCCATTTTAACAGCTCCGTACAGCGCTGCCACCTGTCGGAAGTCAATGAAACTATACGAGACGAAGCGGGAATGTTTGTAAATATTCCACAAGAAATTTTCGGCTTTTTCAACCAAAATTGCCCGAGAAAAAAAATGTGTTGCATTACTTATTGAACTGCCCTCGTACTTTTGATAACATGTATCTGTTGCAACAGTCCTCTGACAGGAGCTTTTACGAGCTAACAGCAGATTTCTGCAAAATGGTTCGAACCCTTTCCGATGTGCAAACTGAATGCTGGATAGAATTAGAGACATTGCGGTTAAACCGATATCTCTTTGTCAACGTTCGAAGATCGCGTGTTGAAGAAATCCTGGTGTTCGCAAACTGCTCATGACGTAAACTGAGGCGTCAGAAGTAATGGGATACTTGCTAATATCGTGTCGGACCTCCTTTCGCCTGGGTTAGTACAGCAACTCGACGTGGCGTGAAGTCAACAAGTCGTCGGAAATCCCATGCAGAAATACGGAGCCATGCTAACTCTGTAGCCATCAGTACTTATGAGAGCGTTGCCAATGCAGAATTTTGTGCACGAACTGACCTCTCGATTAAGTCCCACAAATATTCATGGGATTCATGTCGGGCGATCTGGATGGCCAAATCATTTCCTCCAAATGTCCAGAATGTTCTTCAAACCAATCGTGAACAACTGTGGCTCAGTGACATGGCGCATCGTCTTTTGAGAACATGAACGTTGCGTAAGGCGGGGTCAAAGGTCAAGCGATAAGAACTTTAACATGAAACATGCTGTTGCCTCTTTGAGCCCCCGGTTCTAGATGTACCCTTGTCCGGTTCTCAGCTACGCTACAGATCAGTTTGCATAAAAATCACTTTATTTATGAAAATACAAGGTACAATCTCCAACAAACTTTACATATTCACATACTCCTTTACCTTTAACCCAGATGAATACAGACTCATTTACAGATATTTTCCTCTTACTACGAGTATACAAAGACAATGGAGATGGTGACATATAAACTGATTTAGCAAAGTCTTTATTTGCAAGTTCTCCCATATGATAGGTACGGTAGGCAATAATCTCTCTATCAACAAAACTTTCAAGGCCGCCGACTGACGGAACACCGGTTCTACCTCATACAATGGCTACAGTGACCCAACCATTACCAAGAGTAAATGTATCGTTAATGTCAATACTAAAATTAAGTCTACAACCACAAAAAACACATGGTCCATCGACAAGTGCAGTAGCAGCAATATTCTTTACTGTATTCTTCTTCTTGTCTGCAGCTGATGTAGAAAACTCGATGTTCTCGATAGTTTTATAAATTGTGTGTCTGGAACGGCGACGAATCCTCCTGTAAGGCATCGAGAACATCGAGTTGTCTACATCAGCTGCAGACAAGAAGAAGAATACAGTAAAGAATATTGCTGCTACTGCACTTGTCGATGGACCATGTGTTTTTTGTGGTTGTAGACTTAATTTTAGTATTGACATTAACGATACATTTACTCATGGTAATGGTTGGCTCACTGTAGCCATTGTACGAGGTGGTACCGGTGTTCCGTCATTGTTCAAAATGGTCCAAATGGCCCTGAGCACTAAACATCTTAGAACTACTTAAACCTAACTAACCTAAGGACACCACAAACATCCATGCCCGAGGCAGGATTCGGAGCTGCGACCGTAGCAGTTCCGGACTGAAGCGCCTAGAACCGCTCAGCCACCACGCCCGGCGCTGAAATTGGTCTCCGAGCAGCCGAACACAGCAGTTTCCAGTCAATGACTGGTGCTGTTGAACCAGAGGACTCAGTCCATTCTCTGTAAACACAACCCACACCATTATGGAGCCACAACCAGATGGCACAGTACCCAGAATGAGATTTTCACTCTGCAGCGGAGTGTGCGCTGATATGAAACTTCCTGGCAGATTAAAACTGTGTGCCCGACCGAGACTCGAACTCGGGACCTTTGCCTTTCGCGGGCAAGTGCTCTACCATCTGAGCTACCGAAGCACGACTCACGCCCGGTACTCACAGCTTTACATCTGCCAATATCTCGTCTCCTACCTTCCAAACTTTACAGAAGCTCTCCTGCGAACCTTGAAGAACTAGCACTCCTGAAAGAGGAGAACTCGTCAGGTGTGCGCCACACTCGAACCCTACCGTCAACTCTTACCAGCTGAAATCAGGATTCACCTGACCATGCCACGGTTTTCCAGTCGTCTAGGGTCCAATCGATATGGTCACAAACCAAGGAGAGACGCTGCAGGCGTGGTCGTGCTGTTAGTGAAAGCACTCGCGTCGGTCCTCTGCTGGCACAACACACTAACGCTAGACTTCACCTTACTGTTGTAACGGATACATTCACCATACGTCCCACATTGATTTATATGATAATGTCAAGCAGTGTTGCTTGTCTGTTAGCACTGACGACACTACGCAAACGCAAGAAAAAAAAAAGACTCTGAGCACTATGGTACTCAACGTCTGAGGTCATCAGTCCCCTAGAACTTAGAACTACTTAAACCTAACTAACCTAAGGACATCACACACATCCATGCCCCAGGCAGGATTCGAACCTGCGACCGTATCAGTCGCGCGGTTCCACATTGAACCGCCTAGAACCGCTCGGCCACGAGCGGCCGGCTCAAACGCCGAAGCTGTCGGTCGTTAAGCGAGGTCCGTCGGACACTGCGTTGAACGTGGTGAGGGGTAAGGCGTAAAATCTGCTATTCGCAACAGACTCTTGTCACTGTAGAATTCGGAATATTGAATTCCCTAACTGTTTCTGTAATGGAAGGATCCGTGCTTTTGCTCCAACTACCGTCCCATCTTCGAAGTGTGTTACTTCCCGTCACATGAATCTACTGACTACATATGACAGCGCTGCCGATGCACTGCCTTTTCATGTCTTGTGTACGCGATACTACCGCCGTCTGTATGTGCGCATCAGGAGTGTTTACAAAATATCGATGGTGATCAAACAGTCAGAATAAATTTGAAACCTGAATAAACCACGGAATAATGTAGATAGAGAGGTACAAATAGAAACACATTCGTGGAATGATATGGGGTTTTATTAGAACAGAAAAAAAGTATTGCTAGACGCGTGAAAGATCTCTTGCGCGCGTCGTTTGGTGATGATCGTGTGCTCAGCCGCCACATTCGTCATGCTTGGCTTCCCAGGTCCCCAGACTTGAGTCCGTGCGATGATTGGCTTTGGGGTTACCTGAAGCCGCAAGTGTATCGTGATCGACCGACATCTCTAGTGATGCTGAAAGACAACATCGATGCCAATGTCTCACCATAACTCAGGACATGCTTTACAGTGCTTTTCACAACATTATTCCTCGACTACAGCTATTGTTGAGGAACGATGGTGGACCTATTGAGCATTTGCTATAAAGAACATCATCTTTGCTTTGTCTTACTTTTTAATGCTAATTATTGCTATTCTGATCAGATGAAGCGCCATCTGTCGGACATTTTTTGAACGTTTGTATTTTTGGGGTTCTTATAAAACCCCATGTCATTCCAAGCATGTGTGTCAATTTGTACCTCTCTATCTACATTATTCCGTGATTTACTCAGTTTTCAAATTTATACTGACTTTTTGATTACCCGGTACATACGGGGTGGTCCATTGATCGTGACCGGGCCAAATATCTCACGAAACAAGCGTCAATCGAAAAAACTACAAAGAACGAAACTTGTCTAGCTTGAATGGTGAAACCAGATGGCGCTATGATTGGCCCGCTAGATGGCCCTGCCATAGGTCAAACGGATATCAACTGCGTTTTTTTTTTTTTTTAAATAGGAATCCCCATTTTTTATTACATACTCGTGTAGTACCTAAAGAAATATGAATGTTTTAGTTGGACCACTTTTTTCTCTTACGGCTTATAATTTTAGACGAACAGTTGGTAACAGGTAGGTTTTTTAAATTAAAGTACAGAAAGTAGGTACGTTTGAAAATTTTATTTCCGTTGTTCCTATGTGATACATGTACCTTTGTGAACATATCATTTCTGAGAACGTATGCTGTTACAGCGTGATTACCTGTAAATACCACATTAAAGCAATAAATGCTCAAAATGATGTCCGTCAACCACAATGGTTCAAAATGGTTCAAATGGCTCTGAGCACTATGGGACTCAACTGCTGTGGTCATCAGTCCCCTAGAACTTAGAACTACTTAAACCTAACTAACCTAAGGACATCACACACGTCCATGCCCGAGGCAGGATTCGAACCTGCGACCTTAGCAGTCGCACGGTTCTGGACTGCGCGCCTAGAACCACGAGACCACCGCGGCCGGCCCAACCTCAATGCATTTGGCAATACGTGTAGCGACATTCCTCGCAACAGCGAGTGGTTCGCCTTCCGTAATCTTCGCCATGCATTGACAATGCGCTGACGCATGTTGTCAGGCGTTGTCGGTGGATCACGGTAGCAAATATCCTTCAACTTTCCCCACAGAAAGAAATCCGGGGACGTCAGATCCGGTGAACGTGCGTGCCATGGTATGGTGCTTCGACGACCAATCCACCTGTCATGAAATATGCTATTCAATACTGCTTCAACCGCACGCGAGCTATGTGCTGGACATCCATCATGTTGGAAGTGAATCGCCATTCTCTGACGCAGTGAAACATCTTGTAGTAACATCGATAGAACATTACGTAGGAAATCAGCATACATTGCACCATTTACACTGCCGACGATAAAGTGGGGGCCAATTATCCTTCCTCCCATAATGCCGCACCATGCATTAACCCGCCAAGTTTGCTGATGTTCCACTTGTCGCAACCATCGTGGATTTTCCGTTGCCCAGTAGTGCATATTATGCCGGTTTACGTTACCGCTGTTGTGAATGACGCTTCGTCGCTAAATAGAACGCGTGCAAAAAGTTTGTCATCGTCCCGTAATTTCTCTTGTGCCTAGTGGCAGATCTGTACACGACGTTGAAAGTCGTCGCCATGCAATTCCTGGTGCTTAGAAATATGGTACGGGTGCAATCGATAATCATGTAGCATTCAACACCGATGTTTTTGAGATTCCTGATTCTCGCTCAATTTGTCTGCTACTGATGTGCGGATTAGCCGCGACAGCAGCTAAAACACCTACTTGGGCATCATCATTTGTTGCAGGTCGTGGTAGACGTTTCACATGTGGCTGAACACTTCCTGTTTCCTTAAATAATCTAACTATCCGGCGAACGGTCCGGAGACTTGGATGATGTCGTCCAGGATACCGAGCAGCATACATAGCACACGCCCGTTGGGCATTTTGATCACAGTAGCCATACATCAACACGATATCGACGTTTTCGCAATTGGTAAACGGTCCATTTTAACACGGGTAATGTATCACGAAGGAAATACCGTCCGCACAGGCGGAATGTTACGTGATACTACGTACTTATACGTTTGTGACTATTACAGCGCCCTCTATCACAAAGCGAAAAAAGTGGTCCAACTAAAACAATCATATTTCTTTCGCGATATCGGGACATATCGATATCAAAATGGCAATATCGAGTGCCGATGTTTCTGTTTTATATTTTTTTCCTCGTAATTTTCGGTAATCATTTGAAACTGTATTATAACATAATTTTACTTTCACTGTGCGGAGGAGTCTTACTAATTTTTGAACTTTCATCACGTCCAGTCTTTCTCTTTGACTGTGTGAAGCAAGTATAGGTGGCGCAAGAGAATGAGTCCGTTAGCAGGGGAGTGGGGGGGGGGGGGGGGGGCGGGGGGGGGGGGGCGCTCGCGGTGTGAGGGGAATAACAAGATTCGCGACGTGAAGAAATTGCACACTAGTTGCGTTAAAAACCAATTTTTATCACGACAAGTGTGCAATTTCTTCATATCGGAATTCTCCAGTAACAGTTATTGGAAATAGTGAACAAAAATGTAAGTGACAAGATTGGTCTACGGGTGGAGAAGTGTGAGGAGAATTGCTGACGTAGTCGGCTCTCGGCGCTACCAACAGAAACCGCGAAGTTTAGCTTCACCACGCAGTTCACCTACAAAGACACGAATTAAGAAAATAAGCTATGAGAGGTTAACTGGGTGAAATATTGTTTTACAATGCATCATTTACACAGCTGTTTATTAACAACACAGCAATCGACCAAAAAGTACTGTAATATAGGTTTTTGATCCCATTATTAACTTGCAAATTTTCAAATTACCTGTTCTGATTTCAATTCTTGCTGTAAGCGGGATAGGCAGGCTGGTAGCTTGTTGACGTATATAACATCTTAGATGTAGATACTTGTGAACCTCTGAAATCAGCAGTATATTAACAATGTGCTACCGATATTTTTATTGGCCGATAGGTCGATATTTTAGCCTTCGGTACTGTTTGTCAATATATCGAGAACCAATAATGGTATTTTTTTAAATATCGATCTATCGGGCTCCCGATTCCATGACCATTGTCAGCTTAGTGTGTTTCACGAGTCTTCTTAAGTGACCCAAAACGGCCATAGATTGAAGTGCTCGAAGCCCTTCGCTTCCATTACTTGAATGTCCGCCTGCTTAGCTGAGTGGTAACGTGCTCGCTTCCCATGCAAGCGGGCCCGGGTTCGGTTCCCGACCGGGTTGGAGGTTTTCTCCGCTAGGGAACTGGGTGTTGTGTTGTCCTCATCATCATTTCATCCTGCTCAGCGGCGCGCAAGTCGCCCACTGTGGCGTCGACTGAAATAAGACTTGCACTCGGCGGCCGCACCTCCCCGGTGGCGCCTCCCGGCCAACGATGCCGGACGCTCATTTCATTTCATTTACTTCAGTAACTCAAACGACGACGAACAGTCACTCGTCGCACTTTGGAGCAACAACCGCAGCCGTGACAATTAATTACTCCCGTTACGTCACCAGGACTCAGCAAGTTCACAACCTGTTGGTTACGTAGCAGAAACTAGAGCGTGTAGCGACGCTGGAGACTTCGGTCAGCAACTCACGCCAGAGGCGCTCCGTTGGGTTCATATTGGACCTTCGGGCAAGCAGTTTCAGGAATACTGTTCTCCATAACCCGATGTCTCATAGATGCTACCTTCTGACAATGTCAGCTACTGTGCTTATAGCTGCAGTCATGGACTGTGCGGCTGATCCTGCCGGAGGTTCGAGTCCTCCCTGGTGTTTGTCCTTAGGATATTTTAGGTTCAGTAGTATGTAAGGAGTTAAGTCCCATAAGATTTCACAGACATTTGAACATTTTTGAACTGTGCTTGCACTGTCTTTGTGCCGGAACTGTTCCTCAAATACAAAGCTGTAAATTTGTTCATATCCATCACATGTAGCGTTTATTTAAGCACAATAAGAGGACCACACCCTGACCACGAAAAACACGCCCATACCGTAAAAGCACCACGTCCGTATTTCACAGTTGGCACTAGGAAAGCTGACAGGTAACATTTTAACCATCCCCTACGCATCCCTTTAATTGGAAGTTAAATGAACCATGTACTTAAAGTTCTCTGTTCTGCGGGAAAAGCATCTACTCCAAAGAATAAATGAAATCCGGGACATGTAGGTGCAGTTATGACCGAATCGTCAATGCTCAGCACTTACAGCAATGACAACAAGAGAAGAAAACTCGGTTAAAGTAAATGAATACAAAATTAGGCTGGGTGGGACTACACTGATTAGTTACTTCGTAAAATGTTATAAATTTAATTAATGAAGCATTGAATATTAATCGTCGCCAGCTCACTACTTGAGCAAAATCTTTCCTTTCCGCCCTCCGTTCTGGAGCCTGTGGGAAGCAGAGGCGCGGAACCACAACCGCGAGGCCGACACGCCTCGCACGCTCACTGCACGCCACACGGGGGAGTCGTGTTGTTGTCGGAGCTGAGGACGGCAGGACAGCGCTTGACATCCGCTAAAAGAAACCAGTACTCGAGGATAAACGTGAAATTTCTAGCTTGCTTTATTCACAATTAATAAAATATTCCGGGCTATTAAGCTGTGGTCTAAGGGATATCACTTCAAAACCCGACTTTTCGTGCCCATCTGCGGAGGACATTTTCAAGGGGGACCGTAGCTTTGTTGAACGTCCGACTCACACTCTGGCTCGCTATTGACTGCTTTATTCTATTGCAGTTGTATTACATCGTTGTAATACATCAGTAGGGTCCTCTCTTACATTTCAACAGGTTTTCTTCACAATTAATTAGTTAAAATATGATACAGAATTCAAAATAACATTATATATTCCTTAAAAAATGACATCTCTATACAATGGTTAAATTAATGGCAGTATTAGGTTTTCAACTTTGCTTCCACAGTTTTTCTCTCGAAGTTCGAGGCTTTATTGCGAAAAACTTCAAAAAGAAAAAAATTACGATTTAAAATATTCGCCATCGCTGGCCACTGCTTTTTCCCACCTTTCGGGCAACATACGAATCCCGCGATGGAACTACTGGGCATTTTTTGAGGAGATCCATGAAACGATCCAATTTTGCAGCTGTTCAGATGACTAGAGGTGCTGGTCAGCCAGGCCGTGTGCCATTGACCAAAAAAGATGGTAGTCGGAGAAAGCAGTGTCTGGAGAACACGGCAGCTATGTTTTTTGCGACATGTGGTCGAGCAATGTCATGCTGCAAAATCACCTTTTCATTTCTATCGCTGTATTGCGGCCATTTGTTTTTCATTTCGCGGCTCAAACTCATTAACTGCTTTTGATAACGATCTCCTCTGCTTGTTTCCGTCGGTTACAGTAGCTTCGAAAACCTTATCTCTTCCACCGCCATGCCGGTCTTCGTCGCCAAAATCACCGTTCTTGAGGCGTTCAAACCATTCTCTACATATTCGTTCACTAATAGGTCAATAGGTGCCTTACTGTAGATCTTACCCTGAGTTTTATGATCCTCAGCAGCAGATTTCTTCGTGTTAAAGCAGAAAATTAATACTTTCCGCAAATGACGAGAATTCATCTCATAGATTGATATAGTCAATGGAGAATAACATTATGATGCAATCATAAAACGAGTAATATTTGATCGTGTTATGTTTATAAATGCCTATGCTTACTGTACAACACATACGATCTACCACCTGCACCACACGTTTCCGGTGCTGCCATCTGTTGCAAAACGGATGAAGTAAAGTTGTAGACCTAATAATTGTAGCAAAAAGGACAGCAGCGGCAGTAAACGACAGTATTTTTGGTAAATTAAGTAAGAATTACTTAAAAATAAAAGAGTTAAATTTATCTAGTTTCATTTAGGTAGAGAACTAACAATAGCAGTCCTTTAACCAATAATAGTAATAATAATAATAATAACAATGGTTCTCAAAATACACAAAACTGAGACACTGAAACACAATAAAACGAAAGTATCTTTATGAGTGCTGTCTGTTATTATAAGAAATTTACGTAAAACTTGGCGGCAACGCGATGCATTCCAAGATGCTGTGTCAGGATTTCATGACGCGTTGCAACTGAAATGTCAAATTCTTGTATTATCTCTGGTACAGTCAGTCTTCGAGTTGCATCCACAATTTCCTTTGACGTTCCTCACGTGAGCGCCGTCGATAGACGACGAAGGGCGTCCTGAGCGGGGGTCATCTTCAACATTCGTCCGGCCATTTTTGAGACGTGTGGACCTTTCGTAACACCGAGTACGGCTTCAGCACTCATCACCGTAGGCTTCCTATATCATTTGGTGAGTCTTTGTAAAGGTTTTCTCGAGTTTCACGGAACATTGTTCTACTCAATACAGCACCGAGCGAGGTGGCGCAGTGGTTAGCACACTGGACTCGCATTCGGAAGGACGACGGTTCAATCCCAAGTCCGGTCATCCTGATTTAGGTTTTCCGTCATTTCCCTATATCACTTTAGGCAAATGCCGGGATGGTTCCTTTGAAAGGGCACGGCCGATTTCCTTCCCCATCCTTCCCTAACCCGAGCTTGTGCTCCGTCTCTAATGACCTCGTTGTCGATGGGACGTTAAACACTAATCTCCTCCTCCTCCTCAATACAGCACTTAACAATAAGTAACTGACGTACAACAATGAAACTTCCGTCAGTTACACATTAAATACAGGTGTGTGCAGGGATGCAATTCGCTTGAACACACCATTGGCGCGAAATTACGAATGTTCTGGAATTTTTTGAACTTACCTCGTACTTTTTTACAAACTATAATTTAGAGTAAAAATACACGGAAAAAGTAAAATTGCGAGATAAAATTTGGTAGACCGCTGAGTAGGAACGTGCTCCATGTATTCGCCTTACACTATGTGATCAAAAGTATCCGGACACCTGGCTGAACATCACTCTCGCAGGAATACGTTCAGTCAGGTGCTGGAAGCTTTCTTGGGGCATGGCAGCCCATTCTTCACGGAGTGCTGCACTAAGGAGAGGTATCAATGTCTGTCGGTGAGGCCTGGCACGAAGCCGGCGTTCAAAAACATCCCGAAGGTCTTCTAACAGGACTCTAAGCAGGCCAGTCCATTACAGGGATGTTATTGTCGTGAAACCACTCCGCCACAAGGCGTGCGTTATGAACAGGTGCTCGATCGTCGCATCTCCGAAATGCTCTTCAACAGTGGGAAGCAAGAAGGTGCTTAAAACATCAATGTTGTGATAGTGCCACGCAAAACAACAAGGGGTGCAAGCCCCCTCCATGAAAAACACGACCACACCATAACACCACCGAATTTTACTGTTTACACACGTTGGCAAATGACGGTCACTGGGCATTCGCCACACCCTGCCATCGGATCGCCACATAGTGTACCGTGATTCGTCACTCCACACAACGTTTCCATACTGTTCAGTCGTCCAATGTTTACGCTCCTTACACCAAGCGAGGCGTCGTTTGGCATTTAACGGCGTGATGTGTGGCTTATGAGCAGCCGCTCGACCATGAAATCCAAGTTTTCCCACCTCCCGCATGTCATAGTACTTGCAGTGGATCCTGATGCAGTTTGGAATTCCAGTGTGATAGTCTGGATAGATGTCTACCTATTACACATTACGACAGTCTTCAACTGTCGGTGATCTCTTGTCAGTCAACAGACGAGGTCGGCCTGTACGCTTTTGTGCTGTACGTGTACTTTGACGTTTACAGTTCCCTATCACATCGGAAACAGCGGACCTAGGGATGTTTAGGAGCGTGGAAATCCCGCGTACAGACGTATGGCACAAGTGACACCCAATCACCTGACCACGTTCGAAGTCCGTGAGATCCGCGAAGCGCCCCATTCTGCTCTCTCACGATGTCTAATGACTACTGAGGTCATGAGATAGAGTACCTGACAGAAGGTGGCAGTAAAATGCACCTGATATGAAAAACGTATGTTTTTGGAGGTGTCGAGATGCTTTTTACCACGTAGTGTACCAGAACCCTCCTTGTGCACAGTCATTGTATTAGCTGGTCTGCAGCAGTTCATAACTGAAGAGAGATTACTTTCACTGATTTCATGCGATTTTTCAGAGCTACCCTCCCCAATGCTAGACCATCCCTTTTGACCATCCTTTTGCGTTAACACTTGAGTTATGTATGGTCTTAGTTTAACCGTGGCTGTTCGTTCCCAAAAAATGGCTTTAAGCGCTACGGGACATAACATCGGAGGTCATCAGTTCCCCAGAACTTAGAACTGCTTAAACCTAACTAACCTAAGGACATCACACACATCCATGCCCCAGGCAGGATTCGAACCTGCGACCGTAGCGGTCGCGCGGTTCCGAACTGAAGCGCCTAGAACCGCTCGGCCACAGCGACCGGCTGTTAGTTCCCATTTCCACAATCACATAACCAACGGTCGTCTTGGGGGGCTCTAGAAGGGTTGGGATGTCTCTGATGGATTTGTTAGTCTGGTGACATCCAGTGACTCGTCCACGTTCCAAGTCACTCATATCTCCTGGCCGACCAATTGCGTTGTCGCCGCTTCTCTACCGCGAACACATTACTCCCCGCCTTCTTTTATTCTAGCTGGTCCACCTCTCATCTGGCGGTCGAATCCGTATGATATAGGAGTACACGGATACATTTGATTAGATACTCAGACTTTAAGAAGAATGTAACTATTGTGACAGACGATTCGCAGTTTTTCACAAACGCAACTTTTATTGATGTAAGGGCACAAGGTTGATGACTGGACATACAAACGAAAGGTAACAATAACGATGCCACTAAAAGCCTCCTAATTGAGGCAAACAAAACTTCACTTCTAATTTTCCACCAAGGTTCGTGGTAACACACACACGCACTAGTAACAGTCCAATTCCGAGACGAAGACGTAATCTTCGACGGTCGCAGTACACGAGGTCGGCATTCGGCGTGAACTGAACTTCGGGGCTGGTTCTAGCCCCTGTATAGCTGTCTCCAGCCAATCAGGTTTTGGCGTAGTCATACTTCCTGCAGGCTGTGGCTCGAGCTCCCCCTGCAGGAAGTAGTGCTCGGAATGTATGTTTCCACTATCTTGTACAAATAGTCGGTGTTTACCATGGTGCTTTTGCTACGCCTTGGGCTTAGACAACCTCGTCCTCTGTGGTGTAATATGGGTTGCCGGCCCTCAGGGGCTACCTTGGCTCCGGCGTAACAGTAACCATTCTAATTCAAAAGAAAGTTGGTGCTGATATGTGTGAACATCACCGAAATATCTGTGTAATAAGTCATAGTTGCAAACTGCTGACACGAATTCTTTACAGAACAATGGAAAAACTGTTAGAAGCCGACCTCGGGCAAGATCAGTTTGGATTCCAGACAAATGTGTGCACTCGGAAGGCAATACTGACACTATTACTTATCTTAGGAGACGGGTTAAGGAAAGGAAAAGCTACGTTTGTAGCATTGGTAGACTTAGAGAAAGCTTTAAACAATGTTGACTGAAATATTCTCTTCGAAATTGTGAATGTAGCAGCTGTAGAATGCAGTGAGTGAAAGGCTATTGATATCTTGTGTAGAAACCAGACAGCAGATATAAGAGTGGAGTCGAATGAAAGGGAGGGAGTCGTTGAGAAGGGAGTGAGACGGGGAGACGGGGTTGTAGCCTATATCCGATGTGAGTCAATCTTTACAGTGAGCAAGCAGTAAAGGAATACAAAGAAAAGCTTGGAGTAGGAATTAAAGTTCAGGGAAGAGAAATGAAAACTTTGAGGTTTGTCAATGACATTGTAATTCTGTCAGAGACAACAAAGGACCTGCAAGAGCAATTTGACGCCATGGACGGTATCTTGAAAGGGGGCTATAAGACGAATATGAACAAAAGCAAAACGAGGATAATGGAATGTAGTCGAATTAAGCCAGGTGATGCGGAGGGAACTAGATTAGGAATCGAGACACTTGAAGTACTAGAGGAGTTTCGCTATTTAAATAGTAAACTAACTGCTGATGGCTGAAGGAGAGAGGATATAAACTGTGGACTGGCAATGGCAAGAAAATCATTCCTGAAGAAAAGAAATTTGTTGAGGCCAGGTGTAGATTTATGTGTTGGTTTGGTGTGTAGCCCTGTATGGAAGTGAAACGTGGACGATAAATAGTTTGGACACGAAGAGGATTGAAGCTTCTTAGATGCGGTACTAAAGAAGAATGCTGAAGGTTAGATGGCTACATCGAGTAACTAATGAGGAGGTACTGAACAGAATTGAGAAGAAAATAATTTTGTGGCACAACCTGATTAAAAGAAGGGACTGTTTGTGATGCCACATGAAGAGGTCACCAGGTTCGTACTGGAGGGAAGCGTGGGGGCCCGGGGAGGGGGGGGGGGGGTGTTAAAATCATAGAGGGAGACTAAGGGATGAATACAGTAAGGAGATTCAGGGGGATGGAGAGGCTTGCACGGGATAGAGAAGCATGGAGAGCTGCATTAAACCATTCTTTGGACAGAAGACCTCAACAACAACAGTTTATATTGAATACTTGGGTGCAGATAACATTGTCGTTGAACGCCCCAGCATGGAGAGCTGCGTTAAACCGTTCTTTGGACTGAAGACCTCAACAACAACAGTTTATATCGAATACTTGGGTGCAGATAACATTGTCGTTGAACACCCCTTACGCGCAAACACACAATACTGAAAACTGCATACATTCTTAAAAGTAATCTTTGTGCAGTTGTTTTCGTTACTTTTCAGGGCCCTTCAATATATTTCTGCTCGTGTCTGATCGTTCTTTCAAGGTAGTCGGTGCAGTTTTGTGACTCACTGGGTTTGTGGTTCCATAAATGCTGTACCCTCCACGACAGACTTTACACAGATATTGGGAGTGTGTGTGCAGCTAAGGAAGAATGTCTGCATTGGGCTTTTGCCCTCGGGTGTGCTCGGACTTGTGAGCGAAGAAGCTGGCCTTCACATTCCCGCAGCACCGAGCTGCTGCACCTGCTTCGCTTTTTCCGCGGGACCTCGTGACACGTGGAGATTATGTAAGACAAGACATTGCTCAGATGGCGGAAAACATCCGTATCTTTTTATAAGTTACTTTATTTACAAGACCAGTTTTGGCATCTCAGTTATGCCCCTATTCCTTCGATTTTGGAGCGTTTACGAAACGTTCCCTTTCAAAAATTATGAATGACAGTGCTGGAAAAACTTATACGTTATTTGATACAGAAACAGCTGAGTAATACACAACGTACTCAGACAGTTCTCTCTTTACTTATTCTGATCATCACTAACTGACACACAATATTTTTAGCGCAACGCAATCTGATTCAATAATCCCTACAAAATAATGGCCCTGACTAACAATAACCTTTACAGAATGAGAGTTTCACTGTGCAGCGGAGTGTGCGCTGATATGAAACTTCCTGGCAGATTAAAACTGTGTGCCCGACCGAGACTCGAACTCGGGACCTTTGCCTTTCGCGGGCAAGTGCTCTACCTTCTGAGCTACCGAAGCACGACTCACGTCCGGTACTCACAGCTTTACTTCTGCCAGTATCTCGTCTCCTACCTTCCAAACTTTACAGAAGCTCTCCTGCGAACCTGGCAGAACTGGCACTCCTGAAAGAAAGGATATAGCGGAGACATGGCTTAGCCACAGCCTGGGGGAGGTTTCCAGAATGAGATTTTCACTCTGCAGCGGAGTGTGCGCTGATATGAAACTTCCTGGCAGATTAAAACTGTGTGCCCGATCGAGACTCGAACTCGGGACCTTTGCTTTTCGCAGGAGAGCTTCTGTAAAGTTTGGAAGGTAGGAGACAAGATACTGGCAGAAGTAAAGCTGTGAGTACCGGACGTCAGTCGTGCTTCGGTAGCTCAGATGGTAGAGCACTTGCCCGCGAAAGGCAAAGGTCCCGAGTTCGAGTCTCGGTCGGGCACACAGTTTTAATCTAACAGGAAGTTTCAATAACCTATACCTTTCATGAATCAGTTACCTCACAAAAATCTTCGTTACTCGAACTACTGCAATACAGCGAGCGACAATACTGCCAGTTAAATAAAAGATTCTAACCACTGAAGGCATTAACTACTGATAGGCATAGTTAGCAGATGAGAAAGGTTTTGATAGAGAAGAAACAATGTATTTACCTTAATAGCGTTCAGTCCGCCCCCGGTAGCTGAGTGGTCAGCGCGACAGGCTGTCAATCCTAAGGGCCCGGGTTCGATTCCCGGCTGGGTCGGAGATTTTCTCCGCTCAGGGACCGGGTGTTGTGTTGTCCTAATCATCATCATTTCATCGCCATCGACGCGCAAGTCGCCGAAGTGACGTCAAGTCGGAAGACTTGCACCAGGCGAACGGTCTACCCGACGGGAGGCCCTAGCCACACGACTTTCATTTCAATAGCGTTCTAGCGTCATAATGTACATATAATTTTGTGACATCCAATTAAACAAATTTCCTTTTTCTGATGACCACACGTCCAGATCGTCTGCTCAAAACTCTTGTCATCTCTCTCCCCACATCCACCACTGCTGGCGGCTCACCTCCAACTGCGCAACGCTACGCGCTGTTCACATCCAACTGCCCAACACTGCACAAGCGAATATTCCAACAATGAGTCCAACCAGCTACAGATTGCACACAGCGCAGTCAGTGATTTTCATACAGAGCACTACGTGGCATTACCAACATAAAAACATAAACAGCCTACTTACAGACTTGACAACAAATTGTTGTTGTAGTGAAGTCTTCGAAGTAAACACTCCACAAACGAATTCACGGAATACAGGTATTGATGGCTCCTGTTATGCGAGTATATGTGTTTGCTTACACATGGCGCGCATAGAGGCCTGAAGCTATCAATGAGATACCGAAACCGGTCGCCTAAATACAATAACTGTTTGGTGATTTGTCAGCAGTGTTGACTGGCTGCTGTCCCGTATCCATGACAGATCAACAGAGATCAGACTTCCACATGTTATCGTCCGCGTGTCTACAACCTGCACTCAAGTAATTCCTGTTCAGGGGAGACATTGTAATTGGAAGTCGCTGGCCTGGTATTGGCCAGTAAATACGATACTGCAATGCCTGTGTTGGCAAGGAGGTACAATGCATTGTTGGCCCGGGCTTGCGTGCCTGGGAGAAGCATAACAGCGCCGGACCACACAGACAGCCGGCTGGCTGCAGAACAAGTGGTAGCCGGGCGGACTCAGGACAAAGTGGCAAGTGCAGGTGAAAATCCCTCCAGGAGGAACACGCTACACAAAGAGAAGGTTGTGACGTCGTTCGACTGGCTCTACGGAATGTTATGACAGCCGAATACTGGGCTAAGGTAGCAGGCGGAGTTTCACTGCCAACCGCCGAGAACAGGTTAGTGAAAGTTGGGCCACGTATCGTTTACTGGTGAAACTGTTCAAGAGACTGGGTGGCATTCTGTGGAGTTTATCTGTGGCAGTCAGATCGACGCCGACAAGTATTTAGGCGATCTGGCGGACAGCCCCACAGGGGACAGCCATCCTCGAGTCCCATACGTCTCCAAGAGTTTCAACCATAGTTTGAGGAGATACTGGATATGATAGAAGGAGTGATTTGGCAGCTGTCGAAGGGATGCCGAATGCTTGTCAATATTCGACAAGAACGGTAAACCCTGTCCTCACACGCTTCATAAACAGTGCGGGGTACACGCTGGGTCTGGGGCGCCTTGTCACGGTTCACGCGGCTTCCCCCGGCCGAGGTTGGAGTCCTCCCTCGGGCATGGGTATGTGTGTTGTCCTTCGTGTAAGTAAGATTAAGTAGTGTGTAAGCTTAGGGTCCGCAGATCGTGGTCGTGCGGTAGCGTTCTCGCTTCCCACGCTCGGGTTCCCGGGTTCGATTCCCGGCGGGGTCAGGGATTTTCTCTGCCTCGTGATGGCTGGTTATTGTGTGATGTCCTTAGGTTAGTTAGGTTTAAGTAGTTCTAAGTTCTAGGGTACTGATGACCACAGCAGTTAAGTCCCATAGTGCTCAGATCCATTTGAACCAATTGTAAGCTAAGGGACCGAGGACCTCAGCAGTATGGTCCCACAGAACGTTCCACAAATTTCCAAATTTCTAACAGTGTACCTAATGTAATGTTCGTCATATTGTGCACCAAACTTATTGCAGTCCCTTTGCGTCTATATTGCCATCCGGGAACAACTAATGGACTGCCTGCAACGTTCTGTGTCACCCCACATCTTTGCTCGAAGACTATCAGCAGCCAACTCAGGAAATTATTGTCTCGTGCATAGGCTGTCGTTAACACCACACCACAAACGGGTGTGTTTAGAGTGGTGCCTTGACTGCCAGCATGGCGAGTAGGGTGGCAATCTGGTGGGAGGGCCCCATTTCTCCAGTGGTTTGGGGAGTCTCAACGATGCTACTGCTAGCGTCACGGTGTGGAGAGCTATTGGGTATGACGTCGGGTCACAGTTGGTACTGATTGATGGAACTCTGAAGGCCAGTATATCACAGTCATCCTACGTCCTCATGTGTTACCTCTCATGCAACAGTGTAGAGATGCCAGTTTTCAACAGGACACTGCTCATCCACACTTGGCACAAGTCTCTATGAACTCTCTGCATTGATGTTGTGGTACTCATGTGTCCAGTGAGATCCCCCGATTTGTCTACGATAGAACACATGTGGTGCCAGCTTGGATGTCCATCCCAGTTCCAGTATCCGGGGTATCGAGGACCACTTACTTTATTAGTGGTCCAGATTGTCTCAGGAGAGGATGCAATGGCTTTATGATATCCTTTCCTGCTAAATCAAAGTATGCGACCAAGCCAAAGGGGGTGCAATGTCATGCTGATAAGTGGTCTTATACTGTCTAGTCCCTTCTAAATGTTAATGAACATTGTAATCACCCAAATAACACCACGTAACCTCTCAACCCATTAAGTGTCATTTCGTCAACTCCTCCTCTTCTGGGCTCTTCAGTTTTTATTTTGTCAACCGGTGTATATTGGAAACATTAGAGGTCTTACTATTCGGGACACACCAGATGTCACCTTCATCCACATCTACATGGTTACTCCGCAATTCACACTTAAGTGCCTGCCAGAGGGTTCATCGAACCATTTTCATACTACGTCTCTCGAATAGCGCGTGGGAAAAAGAAACACTTTAATCTTGCAGTTAGAGCTCTGATTTCTCTTATTTAATTGTGTGTTGTTTGGGGGAAGAGACCAAACTGTGAGGTCATCGGTCTCATCGGATTAGGGAAGGACGGGAAGTAAGTCGGCCGTGCCCTTACAAAGGAACCATCCTGGCATCCGCCTGGAGCGATTTAGGGAAATCACGGAAAACCTAAATCAGGATGGCCGGACGCAGGATTGAACCGTCGCCCTCCCGAATGCGAGTCCAGTGTGCTAACCACTGCGCCACTTCGATCGGTCTTATTTAATTATGATGATCATTTCCTCCTACGTAGGTGGGCATCAACAAAATATTTTCGCATTCGAAAGAGAAAGTTGGAGATTGAAATTTCGTAAACAGATCTTACCGCAAAGAAAACCGCCTTTGTTTCAGTGACTGCCACCCCAACTCGCGTATCATATCAGTGACACTCTCACCCCTATTTCGCGATAATACGAAACGAGCTGCCTTTCTTTGCTCTTTTTCGATGTGCTCCGTCAATCGTAGCTGGTAAGAATCCCATACTGCACAGCAATATTCCAGCAGAGGACGGACAAGTGTAATGTATGCTGTGTCGTTAGTGGGTTTGTCGCATCTTATAAGTTTTCTGCCAACAAAGCGCAGTCTTTGTTTCGCCTTCCCCACCGTATTATCTAGGTGGTTATTCCAACTTAAGTTGCTCCTAATTGTAATTCCCAGGTATTTAGTCGAATTGACAGCCCTTAGATTTGTGCGATTTATCGTATACCCAAAATTTCTTTTAGTACCGATGTGGATGACCTCGCACTTTTCTTTGTCTAGTACCAATTGCCACTTTTCACATCATACAGAAATTCTCTCTAGATCATTTTGTGATTCGAATTGATCGTCTGATGGTTTTACTAGACGGTAAATTACAGCCTCATCTGAAAACAATCTAAGGGGGTTGCTCAGATTATCAGCTAGATCATTTATACAGATCAGGAACAGCAGAGGGCCTCTGACACTACCTTACGGAACGCCAGATATCACATCTGTTCTACTCGATGATTTACCGTCTATCACTACGAACTGTGACCTCTCTGAGAGGAAATCACGAATCAAGTCACACAACTGAGACGATACTCCATATGCACCCAATTTGATTAATAGTCGCTTGTGAGGAACGGTATCAAAAGCCTTCTGCAAATCTAGGAATATGGAATCGATCTGGGATCCCTTGTCGACAGCACTCATTACTTCATGGGAATAAAGAGCTAGCTGTGTTGCACAAGAACGATATTTCCTGAATCCGTGTTGGTTATGTATCAATAAGTCATTTTCTTCAAGGTGATTCATAATGTTGGAGTACAGTATATGCTCCAAAATCCTACTGCAAATCGGGATCAGTGATATGGGTCTGTAATTCAATGGGTTACTCCTATTTCCTTTCTTGAATGTTGGTGTGACCTGTGCTACTTTCCAGTCTTTATGAACAGACCTTTTGCCAAGTGATCGGTTGAATATGATTGCTAAGAATGCCGCTATTGTGTCTGCATACTCTGAAAGGAACCTGATTGGTATACCATCTGAACCGAAGACTTGCCTCTCTTAAGTGATTTGAGTTGTTTCGCAACACCTAAGATATCTACTTTTATGTCACTCATGCTAACAGGTGTTCTGGTTTCGAATTCTGGAATCAAGGAAAACTTTGTTTCTGTGGAACATTTGCTACACCAGTGAGCATGTTGTTACTTCTTTCTGCAGTGCTGCACAGTAAGTCTGTTTGGCCTTGTGCTGTTCGCAGGTCGAGCAAACATGTGGACGATCCGGGAGACGTGCGTCACGATGGAGGAGGAGATGAAGAGGAACCCGGAGCTCAACCAAGCTGACCTGGACCACCTCAAGGCGTGGCTTTCCAAGCAGCCCCACCTGCCTGACATCGACGGTGAGCCAACTCGACTCCAACACTCACTTTTATACTAACAGTCTTAGACATTAATGGTTTAACCTGTGTAGCACACTTTTGCCTCCGCCACCCCCCTCCCCCATCATGCTCAGGTGTTACTGTCGCACAATACTGCGAGACTCTCGTAAATGCAGTTTGACAAGTGGTGAGATGCAGTGCATGAATTTAACAGCACAGTATTGGTGTATGTCCTGCAGCCAAGGAGATGTAATGTAGCTATACTAAAATGTAGACTTTCACAGCCAGAAATGTCATGTCCATTATAATTATCCGGGCTGTTATTCCGTGACACAGAATTCATCAACCGACCACGGCATAACAGCCCGGATAATTATAATGGACACTTTAGCTGTAGTAAACTGTCATAGTGTGGGGCAGTCTCCATTGACACATGGCCCTGAATCAGTAACAGACTGTTGGTGGAGGTGCCTAGTAATAAACCACAATCCGTGAAGTGAACAGAATATCATCAGCATACCTCACTTCAGCCGAAGAAATGTGATAACGCTATTCTCAATAGATGTTGAATAGAAAACTTTCCAATACCAAATACATTACTGGCTGATTCGCAGACTGTAAGGGGTCTTCAAAGAAGCCACGGTATGTGAACAATGCAGCTGCAGCACACCTCTGCTTAGTCAAAGAGATGTGAGTAAACTGCTCTCACCTGACACTGCATGGGAAAACTGGCTGTTGACATATGGTCATGGTTCGGTGACTGCATAGTTAATGGAGTGTAGTAAGAAGCAACAATCTGTGTACAGCTCATCGGTGGTATATCTTTCTCACGTGGACTTTAATAGTAGTACCTGGTAATAAGCTGTGGAATACATACTCAACAGCATAGCTGTGCTCGACCTCTCTTTGGTCAAAGAGATGTAAGTTGTCTGATAACTCTCTGAATGGGAATACTCCATGATGAGATACGGTAATGCATTCACATGAGACAGAACGGGTGCAGGTTACTGCGATCTGTAAAGCAAGGTTAAGGCATATATCTTTTCAGCTGAACAAATATGATACAGCAATTCTCAACAGGAATCTCACCATGGATGCACGGTTCTAAGTCAACATGGCTGTCGCACTTTCCATTCCAGTGAGAGACATACAGGGTGTTCCACAGTTAATGTTACACCCTCCTAGAGGTGGTAGAGGGGACTTAGTAGACCAAGTTCTGCATAGGAAGCCATGACCGGAAACTTCATCCAACGAGCGTAATGACTGACACATGTAAACATATTACATTACTAATGTATAACGAATGCTATGCACTATTATACTACCTGTCATTTAAGATCGTACAATTAAGAATTAACAGTTTATCTCCCTAAAGAGCGCCAAAGTCATAGGCGACGGCACCTGTAAATGTATGTATACAGGGTGTTACAAAAAGGTACGGCCAAACTTTCAGGGTACATTCCTCACACACAAAGAAAGAAAATGTGTCAGGTGGACATGTGTCCGGAAACGCTTACTTTCCATGTTAGAGCTCATTTTATTACTTCTCTTCAAATCACATTAATCATGGAATGAAAACACACAGCAACAGAACGTACCAGCGTGACTTCAAACACTTTGTTACAGGAAATGTTCAAAATGTCCTCCGTTAGCGAGGATACATGCATTCACCCTCCGTCGCATGGAATCCCTGATGCGCTGATGCAGCCCTGGAGAATGGTGTATTGTATCACAGCCGTCCACAATACGAGCACGAAGAGTCTCTACATTTGGTACCGGGGTTGCGTAGACAAGAGGTTTCAAATGCCCCCATAAATGAAAGTCAAGAGGGTTGAGGTCAGCAGAGCGTGGAGGCCATGGAATTGGTCCGCCTCTACCAATCCATCGGTCACCGAATGTGTTGTTGAGAAGCGTACGAACACTTCGACTGAAATGTGCAGGAGCTCCATCGTGCATGAACCACATGTTGTGTCGTACTTGTAAAGGCACACGTCCTAGCAGCACAGGTAGAGTATCCCGTATGAAATCATGATAACGTGCTCCATTGAGCGTAGGTGGAAGAACATGGGGCCCAATCAAGACATCACCAACAATTCCTGCCCAAACGTTCACAGAAAATCTGTGTTGATGACGTGATTGCACAATTGCGTGCGGATTCTCGTCAGCCCACACATGTTGATCGTGAAAATTTACAATTTGATCATGTTGGAATGAAGCCTCATCCGTAAAGAGAACAATTGCACTGAAATGAGGATTGACACATTGTTGGATGAACCATTCGCAGAAGCGTACCCGTGGAGGCCAATCAGCTGCTGATAGTGCCTGCACACGCTGTACATGGTACGGAAACAACTGGTTCTCCCGTAGCACTCTCCATACAGTGCCGTGGTCAACGTTACCTTGTACACCAACAACTTCTCTGACGCTGACGAAGAATTGCCTCGTCCATTGCAGGTGTCCTCGTCGTTCTAGGTCTTCCCCAGTCATGGGCTGGAATGTACATACTGACGAAACTAAAATGAGCTCTAACATGGAAATTAAGCGTTTCCGGACACATGTCCACATAACATCTTTTCTTTATTTGTGTCTGAGGAATGTTTCCTGAAAGTTTGGTCGTACCTTTTTGTAACACCCTGTATGCGTGGTGATTCCGTGTTCATATTGTAAACTTTCGAGGACAATGGAGAAGGATAAATACATCTACTTGAGGTAAGAGTCGCTAATTCGGAAACTAACGAGTCAAAAGTTATAAGCGAAAACCGTTCTGATGCCTGTGACAGTGGAATATATGTACAGCTACTGCTGTTGCTAAGGTTGTAGGGTACGCAACTTTCAGAGATGATAGTATGAAAAAAAGAAACAAAAAAAAAAAAAAACAAGGAAACAATGTCTAGTAAACATGGGATGTAAAATGCATACCTGAGGAGCTATGAACACTTGTTCAGTAAAGGAGATATATTTGAGACTAGGGAAGATCAACGAGTGCTCATAGCTCCTAGGTTTACGTTCTAGAGCCCATATTTACCGGACATTTCTTCCTTGTTTTGGTCCATACTACCACCTCTGCAAGTTGCCTACCTTACGGTGTTAGCAACAATAGTACCAGTACACGTATTCCAATGTCATTGGGATCAGATCGGTTTCCGCTCATAACTTTCGGCTCGTTCCTTTCCGGTACAGGGAACCATCCCTCAAACTGCTACATTTATCCTTCTAGAAAGTTTGCAACGTCATCACGGAATCACCATATATGTACACACATCTACATGCGCCGGCGCCTATAACATTTACGCATTATAACGTTGTTGGATGACGTTTCCGGACATGAGTTCCTGTGTAAAACTCGATCTACTAATTCCCCCCACCAAACTCTGCAAGTGTGTAACATAAATTGCGGAACATCCCATAGTTACACGTCACTACAATAGTTTGCAGCAGTCTTCGGTTTTGGAAACAGCAGAAGCACGTGCTGCCACAGCTACTCCTTTCTGCCCCAGGTACCTCTATAGTAAATTTTATCGTGACAGAAAATGTTCTGCCCACAGAACATCGTCAGATATCGAAAACATTGTTCGTGGAAAACTCAGCTTGCCATTTTCGCACATGATATCCCTCGAACCATGGATGAAGAGCGACAGGCAGATTCTATATTCCTAGATTTTCAGAAATCGTTTGACATGGTGTCCCCCAGCAGATTGCTGATAAAGGTCTTAGCGTACAGAATTGGCTGCCTGTATGTTGTCCTCGACGGCGAGTGTTAATCAGAGACAAGGGCATCGTCACGAGAGCCCCAGGGAAGTGTGATAAGACGACTGCAGAGTGTCTCAAAAGAAAGTTTATATTTGAGGAGGTCACTGGACATGCGCAACAAATCAGATGACAGTGAGGGGTACATTCATCACTTGCTCGGCCTTTAGGAATTCAATGAAATGATAATTAAATCAAGACCCAAAGCTGTCGACAGGCGTTGATATACATCAACGGGGACATTAGAAAATGTGTAACTCGACCGGGACTCGAACCCGGGATCTCCTGCTTACATGGCAGACGCTCTATCCATCTGAGCCACCGAGGGCACAGAGTACAGTGCGACTGCAGGGATTTATCCCTTGCACGCTCCCCATGAGATCCACATTCAAAACGTAGTGTCCACACACTACATTCGTAGTGCCCCTGCCCATTACAGTCATTACTCGCGGCAGACTCCCATGAGAGTTCAGGCAATACGTGTGCATCGCCACAGAAGAAGAAGGTCAATGGTCGGTTAGCCTTAACTATACGAGGTGCGGCTAGAAAAAAACCGGACTGATGCTGGAAAAACATTTATTTACAATTATTTACAATTTCATGTTATCTCCTTCAATGTACTCTCCTCCTCGGTCTCTACACCGCTCCATACGAATTTTCCACTGTTCATAGCAATGCTGCAGATCATTTTCGGTAAGTCCATACATTACTTCCGTCGCTTTTTCTTTTACTGCTTCAACAGTCTCAAATCTAGTTCCTTTCAAAGCTGACTTGACTTTAGGGAAAAGAAAAAAGTCACAGGGGGCCAAATTAGGTGAATAGGGTGGATGATCTAAGATGGGAATGTTGTGTTTTGCCAAAAACGTCTTCACTGACAACGCACTGTGAGCTGGGGCATTGTCTTGGTGAAGGATCCATGACTTTTTTCTCCACAAATCGTTCCGTTTTCTCCGTACTCGCTCACGTAGGGTAGCCAGGACGCTAATGTAGTAATGCTGATTCACTGTTTGTCCCTCTGGTTCGCAATCAATGTGCACAATCCCTTTGATGTCACAAAAAAACAATCATCATTGCCTTGAATTTCGATTTTGACATTCGTGCTTTTTTTTGTCGTGGAGAACCAGGAGTTTTCCAATGCATCGATTGGCGTTTAGTTTCGGGATCGTAAGTAAAAAATCACGATTCATCGCAAGTAATAACATTTTGTAAGAAGGTGGGATCACTTTCAATGTTTTCCAGGATGTCAGAACAAATCATTCTTCGGCGTTCCTTCTGTTCAATTGTGAGACACTTTGGAACCATTTTTGAACACACTTTGTTCATGTTGATACTTTCATGAAGAATCTGCCTAACACTTTCCTTGTCAACTCCTGTTAAGTCAGACACTGCTCTGATTGTTAAACGGCGATCTTGTCGAACAAGTTTACCGATTTTTTCAATGTTTGCATCAGTTTTTGCTGACAATGGTCTGCCAATGCGAGTGTCATCACTGGTGTCTTCGCGGCCATCTTTAAATCGTTTAAACCACTCAAATACTTGTGTTCGCGATAAACAATCATCGCCGTACACTTGTTGTAACATTACAAACGTTTCACTTGCAGATTTTCCTAGTTTGAAACAAAATTTGATGTTAACATGCTGTTCTTTCTGTACACTCAACATTTTCCGACACACAGACAAAACGTCAACTACTTAAAACAGACGCCACGGGCAGACTGAGTGCAGGAGGCAGATGAAACTCGAGCAGTAGGCGGAGCGAGAGTCACGTGACAGGCCACGCGACTTTCAGCCTTATTGCATTCGTTTTATTGTTTCACCAGTACTAGTCCGGTTTTTTTCTAGCCACACCTCGTATGAAGATAGAATCTGTTTTTTCGGACATGTCTGAAAGAACAGATACTATCTTCATACATTTAGGAATTCAGTCGATACGGAGAACTTCTCCGGAGCTGGTCGAGCGTTCCGTGTGAGAGAATTTTACGAAAGCTGTGATTCGCGACTGTGGCACGGAAGAAATTGCGCAGTGATCGTGGATTGCATAATGTGAATGATGCTCCAAGTGTTCCCCTTATCCGGAAATGGATCAAAACATTTGAGGAGACCGGTTCAACACTGGCCAAACCGGAATGCTGGCGATCAAGGTCATCAAGAGCGGCCGAATCCGTGAACAGTGTCAACCGGTCGGTTGGTGACGACCCTAACCTCTCCATTCGGAAACGTGCAAGGTCTTTAAATGTGCATAGATCATCACTACACCGAATTCTGCACAAAGGCCTTAAGCTGTACCGTTACAGAATTCAAGTGGTTCAAGAATTAAAGCCTTAGGATGCCAGTAGTAGGTTGCAGTTGTTAATGATGTGACTGAGTACCCGTCATTTAAAAGCTTCTTATTTTCTGATGCGGATCGTTTTCACCCTAACCGTCACATCAATAAACAAAGCTGCCGCTACTGGAGTGCGGTTAATCCTAAACAGAAGCATGAAAATCATCTTCATTCGCTAAAAGTTACTGTACGGGCTGCAGTGTCGGCTCGAGGAAAGATTGGCCCGTACTTTTGCGAGGATGACAGCGATGGTGCAGTTACAGTGAATTTTGAACGTGTTGTAACGGTGTTAAATGAATTTTTGGTGTCTGAATTGCGAAACTTCCCTGGTTTTAATAAGAAAAACGTGGTTTCAGCATGACGGAGCCACAGCACACACGTCCAATGCGTATATACTACGATGTCTTCAAATTTTCCCTGGAGAATTATTCTCCATGAGGGATGATATAAATTGGCCCCACGCCATCCCAGTGGCTACATGCCAAACCGTCTCGTAAAATTTTGTTCATCTTTAAATGAGCGCCGTAGACGTGCTGGATTGCATTTAAATGGCATTATTTTTAAGAAGTAAATTCCTAAACTGCGTATTTCAGTAATACAGGTTTTGACCATAGACTTCAACCTCTACTTTATTTTGGCAATCAAATTATTGTATGTTTTCTTTCGCGACTCCTGTATTATTCTCTATATATACATAAATGACCTAATAGATAATTACATAAATGAGCCGACAGATATTGTTAGAGCAGTTTCGATGTTTTGCGGTGAGTGGTTTTCGTTTGCTAGATGTAGATTGAAGTTTGATTGGTTGTTTTCACTGACTCTTTGTTTTCACGGAAATGTGTGATGAAATTACGTCCTATCTCACCGATGTAGAAGTTACTTCAACTAACGTACCGAATGAGATTTTGTAAATTTCTGGTTCTGATTAGTTGGAATTTTTGATGGTTGTGAAGTGTAGCTTCCTTCTTAAACTGTTGTTAGTTCGGAAAGCGAATTTAATTATGGTGTTTTTGGAAAGTGCGTTTGTCGACCGCTGTGGCCGAGCGGTTCTACACGCTTCAGTCCGGAATCGCACTGCCGCTACGGTCGCAGGTTCGAATCCTGCCTCCGGCATGACTGTGTGTGATATCCTTAGGTTAGTTGGGTTTAAGGGGACTGATGACCTCAGATGTTAAGTCCCATAGTGCTTAGAGCCATTTGAACCATTTGAAAAGTGCGTTTTTGATCTTGAGTTTGCTCGTAAAGATTAGCTTCAATAGCCGTGGACAAAGCGATTGTGATTTTAGTTCTGCCACACATTGTTGACAGCCATTTTCTCGGACACGTTGCGCATCACGCGGTTGTGATTAGCTAAGGACAAGAGTTTAAGCCCAGGACTACAAAACATATCGTCTGCCGCAGCTCAGTCAGTAGTCGCTTTAGATTAACTATCAACAGTGCACCTCACATTTCCGTCATACTCGCGGCTGCCACTTCCAACATTGCTCCGTGTTTCACACAAACATTTGTGAAGGGACCCGCAGTGTTTGTGTGTCGCCCGTAACCGAGCGGTAGCCAGCGGCCGATGTGGCAACACCGTGGCGGCACGTGACAGACCTCAACTATCAAGTAATTTTAATCGGACTGCAGTATGATAATATCACTTCTTGTTTTTGAAAGTGTATAAAGCAATCCTGAAAATTGCACTGTTCACCAGTTTTGATACCTGAAAAGTAGCAAAATTTAGCAAGTGTGTTGAAACTGTAAACAGGGAGATACGTTATCTGTTGTCAGTTCTTTATATTTTTATTTGTGCAAAGTATTTAAAACGTGTGAAGTCAAGATCACACATGAGGTCTTCTTTATTTGGGCTGATGACTAGTTTCGGCTAACAATCTAGCCATCTTCAGATCTAAAACACAAATTTTCCGTGTTAGTAATTTACAACAGCTTACAGAACTGCACATGGTATTGTATGTATACACAAATTAATCACAGAATACATAACATAAAATTCTTGATTAGTGTTGTTGCCATTATGGCTTCACATATCGTTGAAATCTTCCTTAACATGACAACACCTGTATGTGACATAATGAAAGACAGATTTTCATCGTTCATGGCTAGTGTAATTGAACTATGGTCATAAAACTGAATATATACATTACTGTATAGAAAAGGCAGTGAAAATAAAACAATAAGGAACTAGCCACTAAAGTGAAGAAATGTAAAAGGTACCGTCTTACCAAAGACATTACGCTATAACAACTTACCAACTGACCAATTAGTATTTACATCATTTCATACGAGACATAATCACGTCATATTTGTTGCTGTGACGTGGCACATGTGAATAATATGGCAGCTGATGCCCATTACAACATACAACAAATGCAACATTCGGTATATATGTAGTATACACATGTGTGGTCGGTACTGTGGCGGAATGGAAACTGACAGCCATCAGTCTCAAGCAATGTGTCAATACCTGGTTAATGCACCAACTTTTGTTACTGTATATTTTCAATTTTATGACCATCGTTCAATTACACTTGTCACGGAAAATGAAAAGCTGTTCTTCGTTATGCCAGACATCGATGTTGTCATTTTAAGAAATACTTTAACGATGTTGACGATGATGTTTGGTTTTGTTGGGTGCTCAACAGCGCCGTCTTCAGCGCTCATGCAAAGTCCTAATTCTTCACACTCTCCAGTTCCTTTACTGAGTCCAATTTAGCCACTGCCAAGAATGATGATGATGACGAAATGATGAGGGTAACACAAACACCCAGTCCCCAGACAGAGAAAATTCCCAACCCAACCGGGAATCGAACCCATGACCCCGTAATCCAGAGGCAGCAACGCTAGCCACTGGACCATGGGCTGCGGACTCGAACGATGTGTGAAACCGTAATGGTACTGGCACTAATCAAGAATGTTTTATGGACTGTATTCTGTAACTAATTAGTGCATATACTCTTTAACTGTGCAACAATATGATGTGCAGTACTGTAAGCTGCTGTGTGCTGCCTACAAGGAAAAATAATCTGTTTTAGATCTGACGATGGCTAGCCTGTTAGGCGAAACTAGTCATCAATCCAAATAAAGATGATTTCATGTTCAAAATTGACTCCTGTGTTTTAAATTCCTAACATAAATAAAAATGAATGATAGTACTAATAATAATAATAAAACTTACTTGTGACAAAACTTAACAGGTACACCACTCAAGTTCTAGTAAATGTCAGAGTGATGCCTGCGCTATACACTGACGAGACAAAAGTCGTGTGATACCTTCTAATATCGTGTCGTACCTCCTTTTGCCCAGTGTTGTGCAGCACCTCGACGTGATATAGACTCAGCAAGTCGTTAGAAGTCCTACAGAGAAATGTTGAGCCATGCTGCTTCTATAGCCATCGATAATTGCGAAAATGTTGCCAGTGCAGGATTTGGTGCACCAAGTGATCCCTCAGTTATTTCCCACAAATGTTGACGGGATTTATGTCGGCCGGTCCGGCTAGCCAAATCGTTCACTCGGATTGTCCAGATGTTTTTTCCAAACCAACAGTTATGGCCCAGAGACATATTGCATTGCCATCAATAAAAATTCCATCGTTGTTTGGGAACATGAAGTAATGAATGGGTGCATATGGCCTCCAAGAGATTCAGTTGGACCAGAGTACCCAGACCAGTATATATAAACACAGTCTACACCATTATGAAGCCACCACCTGCTTCATCAATAAAAATTGCATCTTTTTTGGGAACATGAACTCCATGAATGGCTGCAAATGATCTGCAAGAGCTTCAGCTGGACCAGAGTACCCAGTCCACTCTATGTAAACACAGCCCACACCATTATGGAGCCACCGTCAGCTTGCACAGTGCCTTGTTGACAACCTGGATCCATGGCTTCGTGGGGTCTGCACCACACTCGAACCGCGCCATCAGCTGAAATCTGGACTCGACTGAGCAAGCCACGGTTTACCAGTTATCTAGCGTCCAACCGATGTGCTCAGAGTCGAGGAAAGGCGCTGCAGGAGATGTGCTGTTAGGAAAGGTACGCGCATCGGTCGTCTGCTGCCGTAGCCCATTAACGCCAAATTTCGCCGCAGGACAGATACGTTCGTCGTACGTCCCACATTGATTTCTGCGGTTATTTCAAACAGAGCTGCTTGTCTGTTAGCACTGACTACTCTACGCAAACGCCGCTGCCGTCGGTTGTTATGTGAGGGGCATTCGCCATTGCGTTGTCCGTGGTGAGAGGTAACACCTGAAATTTGGTATCATCAGCACACTCTTGACACTGTGGATCTCAGAATATTGAATTCCTGATGTCCCATGCGTCTAGCTCCAGCTCCTACTCCGCGATCGAGGTCTGTTAATCACCGTGGTGTGGCCGTACTCAAGTCGGAAACCTTTTCACATGAGTAACCTGTGCACGAATGACAAATCCGCCAATGCGCTGCCCTTATATGCTGTACCTTGTATACGCGACACCACCACCATCTATGCATACCGCTACCCAATCACTTGTGTCACTTCAGTGTATTCGAAGCACTGCTGTCTGGTGGCAAACCAGAGAAACAGCGAGTGGGGCCAGTACTAAACCCCGTTGCACTATACATTGCTTCTTTCAAATTCTTAGCTGTAATAATGGGATACTAAAGATGAGAGTTCATACGCTGTAACATAGCTTTTTCTTCTGCTTCTGGTTCCTTTGCCCCACATCGGCGCAGGGACGACACAGACGTTAACGTATTTGCCGTGGTAAGTGGCGGCTCGTGAGTGTATATTTTGGGTGTTCAGAAATTTTTTGAGCCACATAAATTTGAGAGAGTGAAACTAGTAGCATCTGCTATATAACATTTATGTTTATCAACAGGTTTATACAACTACAGCAACTGCCAATAATAGTAATAATAATAATGACAACAGTAATAATAGTGACAACAATAATAAAAATATTGGATGAAATTTAGTATGAGTGAGATGACTATCGCCGGCCGAAGTGGCCGTGCGGTTATAGGCGCTGCAGTCTGGAACCGCGAGACCGCTACGGTCGCAGGTTCGAATCCTGCCTCGGGCATGGATGTGTGTGATGTCCTTAGGTTAGTTAGGTTTAACTACACTCCTGGAAATGGAAAAAAGAACACATTGACACCGGTGTGTCAGACCCACCATACTTGCTCCGGACACTGCGAGAGGGCTGTACAAGCAATGATCACACGCACGGCACAGCGGACACACCAGGAACCGCGGTGTTGGCCGTCGAATGGTGCTAGCTACGCAGCATTTGTGCACCACCGCCGTCAGTGTCAGCCAGTTTGCCGTGGCATACGGAGCTCCATCGCAGTCTTTAACACTGGTAGCATGCCGCGACAGCGTGGACGTGAACCGTATGTGCAGTTGACGGACTTTGAGCGAGGGCGTATAGTGGGCATGCGGTAGGCCGGGTGGACGTACCGCCGAATTGCTCAACACGTGGGGCGTGAGGTCTCCACAGTACATCGATGTTGTCGCCAGTGGTCGGCGGAAGGTGCACATGCCCGTCGACCTGGGACCGGACCGCAGCGACGCACGGATGCACGCCAAGACCGTAGGATCCTACGCAGTGCCGTAGGGGACCGCACCGCCACTTCCCAGCAAATTAGGGACACGGTTGCTCCTGGGGTATCGGCGAGGACCATTCGCAACCGTCTCCATGAAGCTGGGCTACGGTCCCGCACACCGTTAGGCCGTCTTCCGCTCACGCCCCAACATCGTGCAGCCCGCCTCCAGTGGTGTCGCGACAGGCGTGAATGGAGGGACGAATGGAGACGTGTCGTCTTCAGCGATGAGAGTCGCTTCTGCCTTGGTGCCAATGATGGTCGTATGCGTGTTTGGCGCCGTGCAGGTGAGCGCCACAATCAGGACTGCATACGACCGAGGCACACAGGGCAAACACCCGGCATCATGGTGTGGGGAGCGATCTCCTACACTGGCCATACACCACTGGTGATCGTCGAGGGGACATTGAATAGTGCACGGTACATCCAAACCGTCATCGAACCCATCGTTCTACCATTCCTAGACCGGCAAGGGAACTTGCTGTTCCAACAGGACAATGCACGTCCGCATGTATCCCGTGCCACCCAATGTGCTCTAGAAGGTGTAAGTCAACTACCCTGGCCAGCAAGATCTCCGGATCTGTCCCCCATTGAGCATGTTTGGGACTGGATGAAGCGTCGTCTCACGCGGTCTGCACATCCAGCACGAACGCTGGTCCAACTGAGGCGCCAGGTGGAAATGGCATGGCAAGCCGTTCCACAGGACTACATCCAGCATCTCTACGATCGTCTCCATGGGAGAATAGCAGCCTGCATTGCTGCGAAAGGTGGATATACACTGTACTAGTGCCGACATTGTGCATGCTCTGTTGCCTGAGTCTATGTGCCTGTGGTTCTGTCAGTGTGATCATGTGATGTATCTGACCCCAGGAATGTGTCAATAAAGTTTCCCCTTCCTGGGACAATGAATTCACAGTGTTCTTATTTCAATTTCCAGGAGTGTAGTTCTAAGCTCTAGGGGACTAATGACCTCAGCAGTTGAGTCCCATAGTGCTCAGAGCCATTTGAACCATTTGAGATGATTATCACAACAAGAAAGGAAAGAGGAACAACTGGAATAAGAATTGGTGGGGAACGAAATAGGAGAGTTGACAGTTTCAAATACCTAGGAAACCTGATACAGGAAAATGGAAAACACGACAGAGAAATAAAAGAGCGGGGGAGAAAAGCAGAGGCATTTCGGAAGAGTGTCAGATGCTGATATGGAGCAAGGGTGTGCCCCAAATCAGTAAAAAGGTTATATGCCGGTCATACTACGTCCCGATCCTGACATTTGCATCGGAAACGGGCTACGAATGGAACGGAGAAAAGCAAAATACAAGCTAGTGAGATGAAATTCTTGAGAAACTGTATTGGAGTGACAGAGATAGACAGGTTAAGAAATGAGAGTATCAGAGAGGTAATGAAGGTGGAACCATTGCAAGAGGAGATAGAGAAATCAAGGCTGACGTGGTATGGACACGGTAAGAGATAGGAGGAGAAGAAATACCCAGGAGGATACACGAGATGACACTGGAAGGAAAGAGACCAAGAGGACGACCGAGAGACAGAGAGGTGGAGGAATGTGTCCAGAAGAAAGGAGAAGACTGGACCAGAATGAAGACGGAAAGATCGTGGCAAGACAGAAGACGATGGAGAGGCCTATGTTCCATACAGACCCAGCCAGAGGCTGGAAACTGTCCAAGATGATGATGATGATGATGATGCTGCTAATGATGATGATAACCCAGCCAGAGGCTGGAAACTGTCCATGATGATGATGATGATGATGAGAATGATGATGATGATGATGATGATAACTTGTCTGAAAATGAGATAATTTTTTTCTGAAATTTTGTTGTTTTCTACATAATTAAGTACAGTTTAGGGCAAGAATGAAATAATGTTTAAGCTTTGTTACTCCCTGTTTCGCATTTATGTGTAATATGAGTTCTGCTTCTTTTTATTTTTTGGGACAAATGTACAAGATTCTTAATATATGTATCTATTAGTCCACGAATTAACTTCCAGTGCATTCTTACATTGCACCTACACAACAACTTACGCTTATTATACACTTATTCGTTGTATGTTCGCTTGTAGGCATCCTTATTTGATTTCATCACTTTCTGAGTCAACGGATTTGGTCTGGGAGGCCTCAGTTCCTTTCGACTAACTTATACTGGTAATTTTATTTTCTGTTAGCACAAACAGGTACTGAGATTGCACACGAAAGCCGTCTCCAGCACACTAAACAACCAACTCCAAACTGCCGTTTGTGTACATGGTTAAATTCAGGTAGTAATGTCTACCACGATGGTCACTTCAGTAGAATACAAATGAGGCGCTGAGAACCATAAGGGGCAAAAGGACACCGTCTTCGATCGCACATGTAAGTCAATATCGGACAAATCAATGAGGCAGCTTTTCATGAATGTTCATACATACATTGTGGGCCTCCAGTACAGATAAACCTGACCCACCGTAAGATCAACAGATGTCAGAAGCATGAATCAACGCTACAGTCTCACAGTCGACGATGATGTGTTTTATGGTTCTCATCGCCTCAGATAGATTACTGTATGATGAAATCCAAAACTCAGTACACTGTATCTCATTCATAAACCCACAAAATAGGTTTTTCAGTCAGGACCCCTATAACATATTCTGACATCCGATCTAATTTTAGTATATAGAGAGTGTATTCGCATATCTGAGCAGTGCGCTACCGTCTAGCGGGATTTACGCCTAGTGAACGGCGATAAGAGTCTGCTGCACTGTGCTACCGCCTGGTGGCACTGATGTAAACTTGTAGTTAAGTGGTTAGGGCTAGCTATGCACGCCGTGAGTGAAGTGTGCACACTTTTTATCTAATCCGCATGTATTTGGCCCGTAAGGCAACCACGTCACTTCAGTTGCGCATGCGCAAAAGGTCCTTAAAACATGCACAATTGAAGGTGTGTTCAGCATTGTGTATAACCCGTTGTCAGCGATGAGGAAGTCATAGGATACTCTTAGCGCCGGCTGTAGTGGCCGAGCGGTTCTAGGCGCTACAGTCCGGAACCGCGCGACCGCTACGGTCGCAGGTTAGAATCCTGCCTCGGGCATGGATGTGTGTGCTGACCTTAGGTTAGTTAGGTTTTAGTAGTTCTACGTTCTAGGGAACTGATGGCCTCAGAAGATAAGTCCCATACTGCTCAGAGCCATTTGAACCATTTTTTTGATACTCTTGTCAGTGCCAGTTGTGTTAACAGTTCGAGCTGCGCGGTCTACTGCCCGACGAATTTGTAGCAGTTCTGAAGCGGAAGCCGTGAAATGTTCCCTTCAGTTTAGAAATCGAGTTGAACTCACGAGGGCTTATGTCAGGGGAGTGCAGTAGATGGTATAGCACTTGGCAGCCCCATCAGTCAAACAAATCAGCAACAGCTTGCACTGTACGTGCTTCAGCATTTTCCTGCAAAGTGTGATCACTTCTGCCTCTAAGCTGGTCGTAGGTTGTGTTCCAAAAATGAACAGCATAGAGACAGAAGTGGTGACACTTTCTGCAGGACCTGACCATCATTTTGCAGGACAATGCTCAAGCACGTACAGTGCAAGCTGTTTCTGATTTGTTTGACTGATGGGGCTGCTAAATGCTGTACCACCTACCGCACTCCCCTGATTTAAGCCCTCCTGAGTTCATCTCTCTTTCTAAACGGAAGGAAACACTTCACGGCATTAGCTTCAGAACCGCTACAAATTCGTCGGGCAATAGACCCCGACGCTCGAACTGTCAACACAACTGGCACTGCTGAGAGTATCCTACGACTTCCACATCGCTGGCAACGGATCATACATAACGCTGGTGACTATTTTGAACGTCAGTAAGACTTTGAAACACATATCTATTTTGTACGAGCTGTAAATAAATAGTTGCCATCATTAAAGTCCCAATCGTCGTATCGCAGATTACCACATCTACGGTACGTTTAACAGCACTCAAAGAAAATAACCAAAAAGTTCGGAAGATGTCAAAAGTTAGGGAGGGGGGTTTCACATGCTCTTGCGCTCTTACACAGCAGCCGCCGCTGGTCGTGTTTCGTTTAAAGAGTGGCTGGATGCGACTACTGTCGCCACCCCATTAGCCCCTCAAGGAACAGAATATGTGTAACCAAGCCGTCTGTGTGTAGTGTTATTCACGTGAATGTTAGCAAAAGTTTTCGAAATGTTTGCGAATCGTGTAATTGAGGTGGCACTTCGGTACCAGCCCAGTATTCGCCTAGTGGGATGTGGGGAACTGCCTAAAAACCGTATCCTGGCTGGCTGCCAGATTTGCCCTTGTCGGTAATGTGCCAATTGGATTCCATTTGGAGCTGGCGCACCTCCCTGTCCCGAAGGCGGTGCTTTAACATGCATGGCTATCCAAGCAGGTTGTACGATATAGGTTAAAAATAAGTATATTAAAAGTCCTGGCATAATTAGCTGTTATCACTGTGTCATTTAACACTCGATTACCACTTACATTATCATAAAAATTATAACAGTTAAAAAGTAATGAATGAAGAGGTGTTTGCAAAAGCCGCATAGCTGTATGAAGGTGCTTTACTCGCAGCTACCGGTTTCATCTCGGTACAGATCCATCTTCAGGTTTATCTGTCAAGAATATATATCACTGTGTGAAATTTTTGAAATTGTAGAAATACAAACCATGGAGTTGGCATTCAACAAAAAATAGTGATGGGTACTCACAATGATTTTATTTCAATGATGTAGTTCCACAGTCACTGAGTCCCAGACTGAGAAGTCATCCACGTTTAAGAGTCAGACCATAATGGTGGGTTGTCACAGTAAAACAGAGTACTCCCAAAAGTTGCTTGTCAAAGTGTACAAAGTGGGACAGAAAACTGATAACGGGGATAAAAATACTTAAAAATTAACTAATATGTAGGGAAAGTACTATAAGTACACAGGAAATGTCACCCAAAGAAATAATACACTAGTATGCAACCGAAACGTCGAGAATGGAAGAAATCTGAAAAATAGTTTACTGTTAACATACCGGAAGATACATTACTGAATTCGATAGGCATCACTGTATAAACCCGACGTAAGTAAAACTTAAAATCCCGTGTGCTGGCAGCAGCCCGTGCAGGCTAGCAATGCACTGATGGCAGAAGGCCACGCTGCCGTAGGGGAAGAGAAAGTACACATACCAAGCCCGCCCGGCTAGACGGGCGCTCTAACGGGCTGCTTCCCGAGCGGGAAGGCGTGCCGGTCCCCGGCACGAATCCGCCCGGCGGATTAGCGCCGAAGTTCGGTGTGCTGGCCAACCTGTGGGGGGTTTTTAAGGCGGTTTTCATCTGTCTTGGCGAATGCGGGATGGTTCCCCCTATACCACCTCAGTTACACTATGTCGGTAAATGTTGTGCAAACACTGTCTCCATGTAAGCGTATACTACTAACAAGGGAACCTCCCCATCGCACCCCCCTCAGATTTAGTTATAAGTTGGCACAGTGGATAGGCCTTGATAAACTGAACACAGATCAATTGAGAAAACAGGAAGAAGTTGTGTGGAACTGTGAAAAAATAAGCAAAATATGCAAACTGAGTAGTCCATGGGCCACATAAGCAACATCATGGACGAAATGTGCTTAGAAGCGCCGTGGTCCCGTGGTAGCGTGAGCAGCTGCTGTTCGAGAGATCCTTGGTTCAAGTCTTCCCTCGACTGAAAATTTCACTTTCTTTATTTTTGCATAGTTATTATCTGTCCGTTCGTTCATTGACATCTCTGTTCACTGTATTAAGTTTAGTGTCTGTGTTTTGCGACCGCACTGCAAAACCGTGCGATTAGTAGACGAAAGGACGTGCCTCTCCAATGGGAACAGAAAACATTTGATCGTAAGGTCATAGGTCAACCGATTCCTTCACAGGAAAACACATCTGATATATTCTATACGACACTGGTGACGGCATGTGCGTCACATGACAGGAATATGTTGTCGACCCACCTAACTTGTACACTTGACGAATGGGTAAAAAGATTATTCTACCTTGCCCAATTTAGGTTTTCTTGTGGATGTGATAATCATTCCCAAAAATGTGATGAAAACATAAGAGTTTGTCACATAAACTGAAAACAAAATATTAAAATTTAAACACGATGGAATATTTGAACCTAGGACCTTTCTTTCCGCAGCTGCTCACGTTACCACGAGACCACGGCGCTCCTCTGTTCCTATCGTCCTTTTTGTTGCTTATCTTCCTTGAACTACTCAGTTTGTATATTTTGCTTATTTTTTCATATTTCTACACAACTTCTTCCTGTTTTCTCAATTGATCTGTGTCCAGTTTTTCAAGGCCTATCCACTGTGCCAACTTATAACTAAATCTGAGGGGGTTGCGATGGGGAGGTTCCCTTGTAAGCAAACATTTGGGGTTACATTCGTTTGATATGAGACGTTACCGGGGAGGGGGTCGGAAGAAGCCTCTCCGTCGTTTCTAAGTCCCCGGTTCAATACAATACCATACAATACAATACAAACATACCAACAGCTGCAAGGAGGCAGTCATGACTAGAAAAACAACTGAAGACTGGGAACCACCTTACATCACTTTAAAAATCCTTAGTTTATTACAGGTATGAAATGGGAAACAAAACGCAATCCGCTTGACATACATACCTGAACACTATAAAATTACCAAAGGAGTAGTATCAGAGTATTATATACACTAGTTACTAAGTTGACTTGAAAACCATCCTAGTAGCTACTGGCGACAGTTCAGAAAACCAAAATTCCATAGGATATTGTAGTGTCTCACTTCAATCTGACTGTTCAAAGTTGAAGCTTGGGCTCACTCTAATGGCTTCATGATATGTATCTTTTCCCAAAACGCTTTCACGGATCATGACGTCAAATTCCGATTTTGCTGTGGCAAGTCTATCTGGTGCCTAGCGCAGAGGTCAGTAGGAGTCTGTTGGGCCGTCTGTAGTCTGTGTGTGCTGCACCGTGTCGTGGGGTTATGTGCTCCGGTGCTTCCTGAGGTCTTGTCCGTGCTTCAGTAAGTCAGCGTACTCGCCACTGGTGTCTCGCACGAGTTTAGCCGTGCACCCTGCCGCATCTCGACGAAAACCTGCAGCTCGCAACGGAGTGGCGGCGTCCACAAGCCACGGATTGGCCATGTCATTAAGCGGTAGATAACGCACCAAATATTCCGCTCTTACTATGGGACCTGACACGTACGCAACCGTGAAATCCCCGTAAAGTTGCCCCGTAGTCCGACGTCCAGGCTGATCCGCAGCGTTTCGCACGTCGATATACTTCAGTGGTTGGCACCCTTTCATCGACGATTATCCCTTAGTGTAAACAGATATTAAGGGGCTCCGGAACGCCCTATACTTGCAATGTTAAAATAACGCTTATAAATTACATCTTTCCTCACAAAGTATTTGAGGTAGGAAGTTGAACTTTTTACAGATTATTTATTGGAATATGGGCTACAACTTAACACAGGGATTTTACAAAATTTTAGTTCAGTTATTAAAGATGATTTTTTTTTCAATTGTAATGAAAATTCACAACATTTTTTTGCAATTTTTTATTTATATATTCAAAAATATACAGTTTTTTGGAAAAAGGCTGTGTTAAATTATGCAGAAGGTACTGTGTAACATTTACTGAAAGTTTGAAACAATTATGTTTGGAAGATCCTTAGAAAACATGTAATTAGTATGAGAAAATAAAAGTTTTGGGAATCGAGCGACAAAGATTGGATTAACTTTTTAGTGCATTCCACGTCCATAGGATGGATTATCTTCATCCTCTGCAAACTCCTCCTCCAGCTTCCTCTTGTTCCTCCTCCTGTTTACTCTTGCTTGTATTTCTAGACTCTTTACAGCCCTGTCTGCAGCCCGAAGGCGTTCCTTGTCTAAAGCAAGCATCGCTCGTTGTTGTGTTCGTAGATTTTGCTACCATTTTCTTCAGTTGCAGTTACTGCAACACTGTTCCAAAAGGTGGTCATGTATGAACACTTATCACATTTCAGTTGTATTTCACTAGCAAGTCCTACGTGCTTTATTATGGAGAGTTCCAGACCAACTTCACTACAATGAGTACATCTTACACAGTTTGAAAAAATTCCTTTGGGAACCGACAAATCAAATATTTCATTCACATCCGATTCGCCCATAAAACATTCATAGTTTTCACTCATTGAACCAAGCTTCTTCTGTGAAGTATTTTCTTTCCCACTTTGACTGCTATGGGCAGGTGTACTTGAGAGGTTAGGTTCACTCACTTGGTTATCGTCTTTATTGTTTACAGTAATAACACATACCTTTGGCTTTCCAACATTCCTCCTTTTCTTAAAAGCCTTCAGAGGATTTCTAATAACTTTAATTTTACTCATTATTATACTTCAACAAAACAGAGACTCAAGAAACAGAATTAATTACGAATATTTTCGAGATAACGACAGAGTAAATAAACATGAAACAATCGACAATCACACCAGCGATATATATTGAACCATCACAGGTTAGCCACAACACATACTTTATCTCACATCACTAAAATGTACCTGATGAACACGGACGTTAATAATAACACCATTTGACAGCAGTTTAACAGCGCCACAGTGGGTCACGCCCATGTAGAACACATTTCAAAAAAAATTTAAAAATAGTTGTAGTCTTCGGAATTGAATAAATTACATATCTATTAAAAGGTAATAGTCTGCAGATTCAGAAAACGCAAAAAAGTAAAAATTGAACTTTTCATGATTTTGAGCCTTTCCGGAGCCCCTTAAGTAGTACGGCGCCCCCTCCCCCTTCCCCCGCCGGTCCAGTTTGTTACAAAAGACGCTTCTTCTGCAGTAATCCTCTTCCTAGCAGCGACTCTTTCATCTACTACTACACTTCAAATCAACCAAATTCATGTGTGTGCTCTGTTCTTACCGTTTGTAAGTCGCTTGATTTTTGGTCTCTTTACATCTGCAGTGGCAGAAACTGAAAGACTTTGGAGTGTTAATGTTTTGTGTCTGGTTACTATAACAATAATAAAAATTATACTGAGTATAGCACTATACACTCAAGCGCCAACGAAACTAGTACAGGCATGCGAATTCAAATACAGAGATATGTAAACAGGCATAATACGGCGTTAAGGTCGCCAACGCCTATTAAAGACAACAAGTGTATGGTGCAGTTCTTAGATCGTTTACTGCTGCTACAGTGGCACGTTATCAAGATTTAAGTATGTTTGAATGTGGTGTTATAGTCGGCGCACGAGCGGTGGGACACAGCATCTCCGATGTAGCGATGACGTGGGGATTTTCCCGTACGATCGTTTCATTAATGTACTGTGAATATCAGGAATCCGGTAAAGCATCGTATTTCCGACATCACTGCGGCCGGAAAAAGATCCTGCAAGAACGGGACCAATGACTACTGAAGAGAATCGTTCAAAGCACAGAAGTGCAACCCATCCGCAAATTTCTGCAGATTTCAATGTTGGGCTATCAACAAGTGTCAGCGTGCGAACCATTGAACGAAACATCATCGATATGGGCTTTCCGAGCCCAAGGTCTACCCGTGTACCCTTGACGACTGCACGACACAAAGCTTTAAGCCTCGTCTGGGCCTGACAACACCGACATCTGACTGTTGATGAGTAGAAACTGGCCGAACGAGTCTATTTTCAAATTTTATCGAGCGCATCGACCTGTGCGGGTATCGAGACAGCATCATGAATAGATGAACCCTGCATGTCAGCAAGAGACTGTTCAAGCTGATGGAGACTCTGTAATGGTGTGGGGCTTGTGCACTTGGAGTGATATGGGACCCGTGATACGTCTAGATACGACTCAGGCAGGTGACACGTACGTAAGCATACTGTCTGATCACCTGCATCCACTCATGTCCATTGTGCATTCCGACGAACTTGGGCAATTCCAGCAGGACAATGCGACAACCCACACTTCCAAAACTGCTACAGAGTGGTTCCAGGAACACTCCTCTGAGTATAACTCTTCCGCTGGCCACCAAACTCCGTAGACATGAACATTATTGAGCATATGTGGGATGCCTTACAACGTGGTGTTCAGAAGGTATCTGCACCGCCTCGATTTATCGACAGCCCTGCAGGATTCGTGGTGTCAGTTCCCTCCAGCACTTCTTCAGACATTAGTCGAGTCCATGCTACATCGTGTTGTGGCACTTCAGCGTGCTCGCGGTAGCCCTACATGATATTAGGCAGGTGTACTAGTTTCTTTAAGTTTTCAGTTTATACCAGCAGTTCCCATTTCGAGGGTATTTACCCCGGAAGGGTAAAATCACGTGTTCTGAGGGGTAAAAACGAAAAGGGTTTGATAATTTCAGTTGTGTTCAAAAATGTTCAAATGTGTGTGAAATCTTATGGGACTTAACTGCTAAGGTCATCAGGCCCTAAGCTTACATACTACTTAGCCTAAATTATCCTAAGGACAAACACACACATCCATGCCCGAGGGAGGACTCGAACCTCCGACGGGATCAGCCGCACAGTCCATGACTGCAGCGCCCTAGACCGCTCGGCTAACCCCGCGCGGCAATTTCAGTTGTGGAACTATATTCTTCAAAACATGATATTCATTATATAAGTTATGAATAATTAGTTTTTCTCAATCACTTGCATTAATGCGTGACACTATGCGGTGGAGATTGCAGGTCCCTCACATACTCGACCAAGTACACACGTTGTTTGGGGTTTCTACCATACATCGATGACTGTAAAAACGAGACAATGGGCCTATACATAACAAACGCTAGATATATGATAAAAATTTCTTCTCCAAGTTGTAGGTATACCATGCAACAGGCCAGAAATTTCTTCATTGCTCACGTCAAAGGAGCTAAATGAATTATAATAATTAAAAAACACAGTCTTGATCGCAAATTTCTTTTAATCGGAGTGACCGGTTTCAATCCTTACGGATCATCTTCAGACTCCAGAATGGCAGGTGGACTTGCATGGAGCAGTCAGTTCAGCGTCGTGGGTCGGCGCAGCTTGCTCCATAGAGGTCTACCTGCCGTTCTCGAGTCTGAAGATGATCCGTAAGGATTGAAACCGGTCACTCCGATTAAAAGAAATTTGCGATCAAGACTGTGTTTTTACTTATAATATTAATAAAAGATCGCTGATAATGTTTTCAAAAATTTTATCTAAATGAATTAATTGACAGTATAACAGTAACTACATAAGGGCTACTACATAGTTGAACGTAAATCTGGATCTACATCTACATCTACATTTATACTCCGCAAGCCACCCAACGGTGTGTGGCGGAGGGTACTTTACGTGCCACTGTCATTGCCTCCCTTTGCTGTTCCAGTCGCGTATGGTTCGCGTGAAGAACGACTGCCGGAAAGCCTCCGTGCGAGCTCAAATCTATTCTAATTTTACATTCGAGATCTCCTCGGGAGGTATAAGTAGGGGGAAGCAATATATTCGATACCTCATCCAGAAAGGCACCCTCTCGAAACCTGGACAGCAAGCTACACCGCAATGCAGACCGCCTCTCTTGCAGAGTCTGCCACTTTGCTAAACATCTCCGTAACGCTATCACGCTTACCAAATAACCCTGTGACGAAACGCGTCGCTCTTCTTTGGATCTTCTCTATCTCCTCCGTCAACCCGATCTGGTACGAATCTCACACTGATGAGCAATACTTAAGTATAGGTCGAACGAGTGTTTTGTAAGCCACCTCCTTTGTTGATGGACTACATTTTCTAAGGACTCTCCCAAAGAATCTCAACCTGGTACCCGCCTTACCAACAATTAATTTTATATGATCATTCCACTTCAAATCGTTCCGCACGCATAATCCCAGATATTTGACAGAAGTAACTGCTATCAGTGTTTGTTTCGCTATCATATAATCATACAATAAAGGATCCTTCTTTCTATGTATTCGCCATACATTATATTTGTCTATGTTAAGGGTCAGTTGCCACTCCCTGCACCAAGTGCCTATCCGCAGATCTTCCTGCATTTCGCTACAATTTTCTGATGCTGCAACTTCTTTGTATACTACAGCATCATCCGCAAAAAGCCGCATGGAACTTCCGACAATATCTACTAGGTCATTTATATATATTGTGAAAAGCAATTGTCCCATAACACTCCCCTGTGGCACGCCAGAGGTTACTTTAACGTCTGTAGACGTCTCTCCATTGAGAACAACAGGCTGTGTTCTGTTTGCTAAAAACTCTTCAATACAGCCACATAGCTGGTCTGATATTCGGTAAGCTCTTACTTTGTTTATGAGGCGACAGTGCGGAACTGTATCGAACGCTTTCCGGAAGTTAAGGAAAATGGCATCTACCTGGGAGCCTGTGTGTAATTTTTTCCGGGTCTCATGAACAAATAAAGCGAGTTGGGTCTCACACGATCGCTGTTTCCGGAATCCATGTTGTTTCCTACAGAATAGATTCTGGGTTTCCAGAAATGACATGATACGTGAGCAAAAAACATGTTCTAAAATTCTACAACAGATCGATGTCAGAGATAAAGGTCTATAGTTTTGCGCATCTGCTCGATGGCCCTTCTTGAAGACTGGGACTACCTGTGCTCTTTTCCAATCATTTGGAACCTTCCGTTCCTCTAGAGACTTGGGGTACACGGCTGTTAGAAGGGGGGCAAGTTCTTTCGTGTACTCTGTGTAGAATCGAATTGGTATTCCGTCAGGTCCAGTAGACTTTCCTCTGTTGAGTGATTCCAGTTGCTTTTCTATTCTTTGGACAGTTATTTCGATGTCAGCCATTTTTTTGTTTGTGCGAGGATTTAGAGAAGGAACTGCATAGCGGTCTTCCTCTGTGAAACAGCTTTGGAAAAACGTGTTTAGTATTTCAGCTTTACGCGTGTCATCCTCTGTTTCAATGCCATCATCATCCCGGAGTGTCTGGATATGCTGTTTCGAGCCACTTACTGATTTAACGTAAGACCAGAACTTCCTAGGATTTTCTGTCAAGTCGGGACATAGAATTTTACTTTCGAATTCACTGAACGCTTCACGCATAACCCTCCGTACACTAACTTTGACATCGTTTAGCTTCTGTTTGTCTGAGAGGTTTTGGCTGCTTTTAAACTTGGAGTGAAGCTCTCTTTGCTTTCGCAGTAGTTTCCTAACTTTGTTGTTGAACCACGGTGGGTTTTTCCCGTCCCTCACAGTTTTACTCGGCACGTACCTGTCTAAAACGCGTTTTACGATTGCCTTGAACTTTTTCCATAAAAACTCAACATTGTCAGTGTCGGGGCAGAAATTTTCGTTTTGACATGTTAGGTAGTCTGAAATCTGCCTCCTATTACTCTTGCTAAACAGATAAACCTTCCTCCCCTTTTTTATATTCCTATTTACTTCCATATTCAGGGATGCTGCAACGGCCTTATGATCACTGATCTGCTGTAATAAAAACGACAGATTTGGCGGTCAAGTGCTGCCCTTTTCTCCAGTGTCTAATTAGTAAGAATTTGAATGACTATAATTGACGACAGCCCGCATCTCGTGGTCGTGCGGTAGCGTTCTCGCTTCCCACGCCCGGGTTCCCGGGTTCGATTCCCGGCGGGGTCAGGGATTTTCTCTGCCTCGTGATGGCTGGGTGTTGTGTGATGTCCTTAGGTTAGTTAGGTTTAAGTAGTTCTAAGTTCTAGGGGACTGATGACCATAGATGTTAAGTCCCATAGTGCTCAGAGCCATTTGAACCATAATTGACGACACAAAATTTAATGCGCTGAAGTCACTTTTAACGTTTTGGGTTGACGGGGGCCTGTCTGGACGACATGGCGGTGAGCGGCAGCTGGCAGCCACAATGTCGGCATGCCGATCTCAGCACGCGAGCTCGTTGTGCGAAACTCAAAGAGTCGCCAAGGCCGTTGGATCGGAAAACACAGCAGACGCGGCTGCCCTCTGAACGACAGGGGCAATTACACCGGCCGCCACGCGATGGAAGTCTGCGTAGTTTTGCGACCCCACCTACATGCACTCGTCCACTGCGCCACAGTGCGGACCAGGGATGGGAAAAACCCGACCGCTTAGAACCGACACGGGTATTTCAGTGCTGAAGTGCCGGCATTTCCCGGTAGACAGAAAAGTGCGGCCAGGATACGGCGACCTATGCGCGGTGACTACTTTTCTTCCAAAGGCTGGGCAAATTCATTCGTTTGTTGGGATGGAGAGTGTAGTGTAACGACATAAGTTTTGTATAAATGATTTTCTTTTAACATATGACCATGTGCAGACCTCGTCACCTACGTCAGTTACAACACACTTCAAAATTAGTTAAATTCTTTTTAAATTGTCTCTGAATGGTTCTTGAACGAAACTGTAAAACATCATGATTTGAGTCGTATGCGCAGAATTACGTCACCCAGTCCAATTGGTTTGCGCAAACTCTTTTCGATTTAGATGTCGTTTTGTTTCTTCTCAGAAATTATATTAATGCAAGTTATCTGCTTTAATAAATATTAGAACCACATTGAATAAACTTTCAAGACTCAAACTCGCCATGAACGTTGTCAAAATTAATAATCTTGTCAAATAAATTGGTAATTCATTAACATAATTCTTCATAAATAAATTCTCGGTACACGTATTTAAACTTTAGTAGCATCCACTAGTTTGTTATCTTCCTACATATAGACGTGAACCTGAGCCTTGACAAGATAGGACTGAACACTTACAACATGAATAAACTTTCTACGACGTCATTGTTGTAGAAACATTACAATTTCTTATTTTTTCGGGTTTTAGAAGCACGACGCAACAACTCGGTTTCAGGATCTTCTGTTGCTCTTTGGCTGTCGACCCGCGACGTATAGTGGCCAGCAATTTTCTGTTTGGTCCCGGCAGTGAAGATGCTGTCTCCGTTCGTTGCGCTGCCCTCTCCGTACATGAAACATAAAAAATAAATACAAAACTTTAGATAATTCACAACCATTACAAATATTACAAAAATACATAAACAAAACACTAAATTAAACTTATATTCACCTGCAAACTGTGCTGACACTGGTCGATGGGTGATGCTTCAATTTCGCGTCCCACTACAAGAGGCCGACAAGCGTTTTCCATCTTTTGGACGCTGAGCGTTGACAGAATCAAGGAGCAGGCGCTGCAATCTTTCCGGAACGATTTTACAGAAATTATTCGGGAAAAAAATTCGTATTTTCTGTACTTGTAGCTTAATATGTCACGTTCATTACGATGGTATAATGAAATGAATACCCCTAGCTGCTTACAGGCGCTGATATAAGTCAACGAGGACATTTGAAAATGCGTGCCCCGACCGGGACTCGAACCTGGGATCTCCGGCTTACATGGCATACCCTCTATCCATATTTTTTTTGCATTTTGTTCGTTATTGTTCGTTGCATTTGACCGTAGCGGACGTCACACGACATCCGTAGAAGTTCGTTATTGATCCCTTCACTCAATTTTTTTTTTATTACAGAGACCAGCCAACTCTCTGGCCGAACACGCTGAGCAACCGTGCCGGCGATCCATCTGAGCCACCGAGGACACAGAGGATAGTGCGACTGCAGGGACTTCTCTCTGGCACGCCTCCCGTATGACCCACATTCGCAACTTATTGTCCCGCACTATATTCATAGTGCCCCTGCCCATCATACTCATATATATGAAGATGATATCTGTTCTTTCAGATATGTCCGAAACAACAAATACCATCTTCATATATATGTCATTATGATGTCCCCATCATTATCAGCGTTAAACTCAGCAAAAAACTTACTGAATTTAACGAAGGCAATGTTGGCCTGATATATTCCACGATGCCCTTTGGCTACACTGACTAATGGATTCTTCTAAGAAATACCAAATTAAGATAACCTGATGATGCCTAAATAAGGCGAAACGCGTCGTTGAAAAAGAAAGATAAATTAAAAAAATAAAAATAAAGATTGCAACCAAGATAGTTTTTGACCAGTTCTGATACTGTTTAGCATTTTCCAAGACTTTAATTCAACGCTCCTTGGCGGATGTTTTGAAATTGGGCAGCAGACAGGGAGTTCAACCTAGTTGTAATTCAGGAACTGATATCATGATTTCAGTCTTTTTAGTCCACAAAGGCTACCATACAATGCGCTGCGATGCCCAGAGTGCTCGCCCTGCGATTCCTTCTTTATGGAGCTCCCTCTTCAATGACCGTCTGTCACAAGCGCTTAACACATCCTTTCGTCCACGTTGAGACTTGGCGAATGATGTTCTTACGCTTTCCCTGTATGCGAAATCAGTCTTCGATACGGTGCCTCTTGAAACACCCAAACACTTCGGCTCCGATGTAACGCACTCGCAGCTACACAGAATACTATTCTGACCAGAGTTTAATTTGAGGCAGGAAAGCATTCATCATACATCTGCCTTATCACCATATCTATTCCTGTTCCATCCCTCCAGTTGTCTGCTTGGAAGCGTGTTTGTTGTCTCCTGGAGTTTCTATGTCTCTTTGGACTTAAAATAAGATTCTATGAATGCAGGAGCAGCTTAGCCAACTATTGCGTGTCTCAAAGGGAAATCTTCTGGACCAGAGAAACACCGGCGACAGATGATCCGTCACTTTCGTTAAGTTGGCACAGGTAGAATGTGCATATGTCTGTGCGCCGATTTCTGGTCTGCGGCAGGGACTGTGCGTGGGTGGCGAGCAGTCTTACTGCGCTGGAAATCGTCCAGCAGGTAACATCCAGTTTTAGTTCTTAGTGTCGTAATTTTGTGAATGTGTAACTTTTCAGCTTAACCGAGACCTTAATTAATTGCTTAGTACGTTTCAGATATTATAGAATAGCTCGGGATACATTGCGTAGGTAGGAACTGATTCGCGATTTTTTTAATTTTTAAGTGTGTTTCAAAAATGGTTCAAAAGGCTCTGAGCACTATGGGACTTAACATCTGAGGTCATCAGTCCCCTAGAACTTAGAACTACTTAAACCTAACTAACCTAAGGACAACACACACATCCATGCCCGAGGCAGGATTCGAACCTACGACCGTAGCGGCCGCGCGGTTCCAGACTGAAGCGCCTAGAACCGCTCGGCCACAGCGGCCGTCTAAGTGTGTTTCCTTTGCGGTCTACAACCTTGTGATCGTGGGGCACGAGGCAACGTGGATCAATGAGTGTGACTAGATTCCTGAATAAATTGTGTAACTGATTGGAGTAGTACGTATCGTTTTAACATCTGAGAGTCGTATTAAGAAAAGGGCAACTGTGTTTTTTGCAGATTTGAATGAGCTTTCTTTCCGCATTGTTGGTAGCTGTTACCACGTGTTTTGTTCGTAAGATTGTATTGTAGTGTTTTTTTGGTTGCAATTTAACTATTTTCTTTCAAGAGTAAATTATAGAGCTTTATTGTCGTGAATTATTGTTACATTTTTTCGATGTTTCTTTGTAGTGGGTAGGCACGTTGCTATTATTGATTTTCGGCGGCTCCTACCTTTTGGAAGAATTACTCACAAGACGTAGTTCTTTTTCATTGTTCATAATTGCAATCCCACGTAATTTGTTTTATAAAGTTGGGAATAATTTTCTGTTAAAATATTCGACCATGGTGGTTAGTCTCTCTCTAATACAATTTGGACCTTGTTTCCCTTATTAAATTATTGAACGACTTCCTTCTCTGTAATGGATGGTTAGTCTGAATGTATGCGTGTGTAATCGATCTTTTCTGCGGGACTCCCGATTTCAAATAATCGTGTTGTTAATGTACCAGGTGATCAAAAAGTCAGTATAAATTTGTAAACTTAATAAATCACGGAATAATGTAGATAGAGAGGTACAAATTTACACACATGCTTGGAATGACATGGGGTTTTATTAGAACCAAATAAATAAATAAATAAAAATACCAAAGTTCAAAAAATGTTGGATAGATGGCGCTTCATCTGATCAGAATAGCAATAATTGGCACAACAAAGTAAGACAAAGCAAAGATGATGTTCTTTACAGGAACTGCTCAATATGTTCACCATCATTCCTCAACACTAGCTGTAGTCGAGGAATAATGTTGTGAACAGCACAGTAAAGCATGTCCAGAGTTACGGTGAGGCATTGGCGTCGGATGTTGTCTTTCAGCATCCCTAGAGATGTCAGTCGATCACGATACACTTGCGACTTCAGGTAACCCCGAAACTAATAATCGCACGGAGGCCAGGCACGACGAAAGTGGCGGCTGAGCACACGATCATCACCAAACGACGCGCGCAAGAGATCCTTTCACGCGTATATCAATGGAGCGCCATCCTGCATAAACATCGTATGTTTCAGCAGGTGTTTATCAGCCAGGTTGGGGATGATGCGATTCTGTAACATATCGGCGTACCTCTGACCCGTGACGTCTCTCTCATTGCAGCTTCTTTTATACACGATTGTCATGCACCTTCTGTCGGACATTTTGTGAACTTTGTTCTTTTTTTTTTTTGGTTCTAATAAAACCCCATGTCATTCCAAGCATTTCCTCTCTATCTCATCTCGTGGTCGTGCGGTAGCGTTCTCGCTTCCCACGCCCGGGTTCCCGGGTTCGATTCCCGGCGGGGTCAGGGATTTTCTCTGCCTCGTGATAGCTGGGTGTTGTGTGCTGTCCTTAGGTTAGTTAGGTTTAAGTAGTTCTGAGTTCTAGGGGACTTATGACCACAGCAGTTGAGTCCCATAGTGCTCAGAGCCATTTGAACCTCTCTATCTACATTATTCCGTGATTTATTAAGTTTTCAAATGTATACTAACTTCTTGATTACCCGGTATGCATTTCGGACATTTTAAACAATATTCAGCACCGACACTCAACGGTAGGCTAAGGTTTTTCTCTTAAATATACGCTTGTTCATGTGCTTCCCTCTTAAAGATTTAATCATGACATATGTGTATAGTAGAAGTCGTTCCTAATGTTCAGTAACCTACCAGCTACTTACCGTGTTCCCTATCGAGGCTCTTGTATAAATTTTTAGTATATTTCATAGCATTTACCAAGCTGATTCTCCTCCAGAACTAGTCAAGAATTATCGAGTACTCAAAATTTCATAAACTGTCCTGAATTGAGGCCTATCCATAATTGTTTTTTCTTTTCAGTTAACATTCAGGGTAATTAAATGGTAGGTCAATTCGGGTGGCTACCCTAGATATATTCTGTAATGAAATCCCTATTTAAATTCGCCTAATAATGTGTAGAGCTAAGTAACAGAATAATTTTCCATCAGCCAACCTAGCTAGGTAAATGAACTGGTACGTTACAAGGGCAGCCGCGGAGAGGATAGCCCTCAGATCCTGCCCGGATGCACCTACTGCCTGAGGGTCTTCGCAGCACTTCACGGGTTTCGCTCGCCAGTCGCTCGCAAATCCACGCAAGAAAATTGCAGCCCTACTGCGCGGAGATAATTCAGGAACCGAGTTTAATTTTCTTATTACGAATCTCATGTCTGGAGTGTGTCAGAATACCATTCACACCGCATAATTACGCTACTGGCCATTAAAATTGCTACATCAAGAAAGAAATGCAGATGATAAACGGGTATTCATTGGACAAATATATTGTACTAGAAATGACTTGTGATTGCATTTTCATGCAATTTGGGTGCATAGATCCTGAGAAATCATTACCCAGAACAACCACTTCCGGCCGTAATAACGGCCTGGATACGCCTGGCCATTGAGTCAAACAGAGCTCGGATGGCAGGTACAGGTACAGCTGCCCATGCAGCTTCAACACGATACCACAGTTCATCAAGAGTAGTGACTGGTGTATTGTGATGAGCCAGTTGCTCGGCCACAATTGACCTGACGTTATCAATTGGTGAGAGATCTGGAGAATGTGCTGGCCAGGGCACCAGTCGAACATTTTCTGTATCCAGAAAGGCCCGTACAGGACCTGTAACATGCGGTCGTGCATAATCCTGCTGAAATGTAGGGTTTCGCAGGGATCGAGTGAAGGGTAGAGCCACGGGTCGTAACACTTCTGAAATGTAACGTCCACTGTTCATAGTGCCGTCAATGCGAACAAGAGGTGACCGAGACGTGTAACCAGTGGCACCCCATACCACCACGCCGGGTGATAGGCCAGTATGGCGATGACGAATACACGCTTCCAATGTGCGTTCAGCGCGATGTCGCCAAACACGGATGTGACCATCATGTTGCTGTAAACAGAACCTGGATTCATCCTAAAAAATGACGTTTTGCCATTGGTGTACCCAGGTTCGTCTTTGAGTACACCATCGCTGGCGCTTCTGCCTGTGATGCAGCATCAAGGGTAACCGCAGCCGTGGTCTCCGAGCTGATAGTCCGTGCTGCTGCAAACGTCGTCAACTGTTGGTGCAGATGGTTGTTGTCTTGCAAACGTCCACATCTATTGACTCAGGGCTCGAGACGTGGCTGCACGATCCGTTACAGCCATGCGGATAAGATGCCTGTCACCTCGACTGCTAGTGATACGAGGCCGGTGGGATCTAGCACGTCGTTCCGTATTACCCTCCTGAACTCACCGATTCCATATTCTGCTAACAGTCGCTGGATCTCGACCAATGCTAGCAGCAGTGTCGCGATACGATAAACCGCAATCGCGATAGGCTACAATCCGACCTTTATCAAAGTCGGAAACGTGGTGGTACGCATTTCTCCTCCTTACACGAGGCCTCACAACAATGTTTCACCAGGCAACGCCTGGAACACAACCTACGACCAGTTTAGAGACAGAAGTGATGACAGTTTCTGCAGGACCTGACCATCATTTTGCAAGACAATTTTCGTGCACGTACGGTGTAAGCTGTTACTGATTTGTTTGATTGATGGGGCTGCTAAGTTCTATACCACCTACTGCACTCTCCTGACTTAAGACCTCGTAAGTTCAACTAGATTTCTAAACTGCAGGAAACATTTCACGGCATTCGCTTCCGGACTGCGACAAATTCGTCGGGCAATAAACTGCGCCGCTCGAACTGTCAACACAATTGGAACTTCAAGAGTATCCTACGACTTCCACATCGCTGGCAACGGGTTATACACAATGCTGGTGACTACTTTGAAGGTCAGTAAAACTTTGAAAATCGTATGTACGAGGGCGGTTCAGAAAGTAACCTCCGATTGGTCACAGTGCGGGTTGTGGGGGGAGTAGCGACGCCATCTGTGCGTTCACATACTCTACAGGTCAGTTGGCATCAAGCCGTGGTCGAGTGAACGTCGTACCTGCGCTAGTTTAGTTTTTGTGGCAGTTTGAAATGTGTGCTGCAATAGAAAACCCAGCCAAATGTGAAGTGCGTGCTGTCATAAGGTTTTTTACAGCCAAAGGATATTCTGCAGCAGCTATTCATCGTGAGCTTTGTGCCGTGTACGGACCAAGAGTTATGAGTGAAGGAGTTGTCCGTGAATGGGTACGTTTATTTAAAAGTGGACGAGAAAACGTTCATGATGAAGAGAGGAGTGGTAGACCATCATTGGTGACTGACGAACTCGTTCAGACAGTTGATGCAAAAGTTCGTGAAAATCGACGTTTCTCAATGCCGGAGTTGTCTACTGGTTTTCCACAGATTTCTAAGACTCTCTTGTACGAGATAGTGACAGCAAGAATGGGTTACCGTAGGTTCTGTGCACGATGGGTGCCCAAAATTCTTACCGACCACCACAAAACTCAAAGAATGGCCTCTGCATTAGACTTTCTGTCACGTTATGAGGACGAAGGAGAACCATTGTTAAACAGAATCGTGACCGGTGACGAAACCTGGATTAAGTACGTGAACCCTGAGACAAAAGAACAATCAAAGATGTGGGCACATTCAAATTCGCCTACCAAACCAAGAAAAGCCTCGCAAGATTTTTCTGCCAGAAAATTGATGGCAACGGTGTTTTGGGATGCCAAAGGGGTGTTGTTGGTTGAATTCATGGAACGTGGTACGACCATTAATCAAGACGTGTACTGTGAAACAATAAAAAAGTTACGACGGGCTATACAGAACAAACGCCGTGTTATGCTGACTTCCTGTATCGTTTTTTTGCACGATAACGCCCGTCCTCACTCTGCTCGCAGAACAACGGCCCTTCTTGAGTCCTTCAAGTGGGACGTTATCAACCATCCACCTTACAGCCCAGACCTGGCGCCAAGTGATTATCACCTCTTCATGCATTTGAAGAAATGGCTCGGGTCACAGCGGTTTGATGACGACGAAGAGCTCAAAGATGCGGTCACAGGCTGGCTCCAGGCACAAGCGGGTGATTTTTATGCAGATGGAATTTCAAAGCTTGTGAAGAGATACGATAAGTGCCTCAATCGCTATGGAGACTATGTAGAAAAATAGTGCAAAGATGTAGTTGTAAGATGTATATATTAAAATATTTTTATTTAACTTGGTGTATTTTTTTAAATCAACCGGAGGTTACTTTCTGAACGGCCCTCGTATTTTGTTCGAGCTGTAAATAAACATTTGCCACTATTAAAGTTTCAACCCTCGTATTTGGAATAGGAACCCATGTCCGCAAACACAGTTTCCGTTCTACGATTGCCTCACTCTTCACATTCGGTTCCGAGACATCTGAACAGTCTATGTCGTAACAGATGGACAGGCCGAGCAATCGCCAGAAATAACTCCTATGGACTACTTATTGCGGGGATGTATGTAAGGTTTACTTTATGAGACACCTTTAGAGAAGGAGGGAGATATACTGGTACGAGTTTCTGACCGCTGTGCTAGAAACTGAAGAGACACCAGCTGAGTTGGAGAGTGTGTACCACAACATGCTTCGTGCATACAATGTCTGTAGTAACAACTTTGATGGTCGCCAGACTTTTCAAGTATTTTTACAACCATTGGACTATGACGGCAGGAGGTCGCTGGATGGCAGATAGAGATTTCTTCGTGCGTGGACGATTCATCAGTGATAGAGATGATCTACTGCACCCAGTGGCGATGAGATATAGAGCGGTGGGTGGGACAGCAGTCCGGCGTCCCTGATGATTCGGTTAAGACAGCAGCCGCGACCTACCACACAGTCCTGCTGTTGTGGTCAATATTGTTTGTGGGTACCAGTCCTAGCTCGGTGATATCTTTACCAGACGTTATTGCGTAGAACAACTTCCGGGATTCAAATGAAATATGTTTCTCATGCTTTAATATAGCTCCTCCGAGAAATACTTACGTTATTTTTATTGGACTCAGTATTAAGAATCTCAAAAAATGGTTCAAATGGCTCTGAGCACTATGGGACTCAACTGCTGAGGTCATTAGTCCCCTAGAACTTAGAACTAGTTAAACCGAACTAACCTAAGGACATCACAAACATCCATGCCCGAGGCAGGATTCGAACCTGCGACCGTAGCGGTCTTGCGGTTCCAGACTGCAGCGCCTTTAACCGCACGGCCACTTCGGCCGGCATTAAGAATCTCCGTGTAGTAGATAATTAAAACTCTATGCAGACAGAACACAGTTAATAAGCTTTTCTCGGTCTTGAATCTCAAGGCAGCTTAAGGCAACTTTGAAGTATTCTTACAGCCTCCAGGAGACAAAGTGCAGGTGTTCTGCAGGTTATCCGTTGTCTGACACCACACGGATGTAGCTGGCACAGAGTACAGTGGAGCCCATTGTAAATACTGTTTGTTGCAGTTCAGAAAGACGAAAACAGTCTTGCGCTGAGTCAAACACACCATTCATTCTGTAGTTGTGTACTGAAGCTTCCAGCGTGGTAATACGATGTTCTTTAACCAAGGAGCACGTCAAATCTCCTCATAAACACGTGTCTGGACACATTACAAAATTTATAAGGTGGCTACCGATTACTTTGTTCATGCCTGAGCTGGACACATAATTTTATTACACATCTTTATTCTACAGCAGGAGGTCATCGACTTTAAGCAGTCTATTCCAGCTATCTAATCATTGCCCACAATCACATCGCTGTCTCCCTTGCAGTCTCCTTCCATGCGGAAGCCATGATCTGATGTTACGTAATCGGTATAGCTTATGTGGCATAGTGTAATAAACACTGTATTGTGATAAAAGTTTACACTTTTTTTTTCTTTACGGAAAAGACCGAGCGTCTCCATAAAACGTCCTACCTTGGACGCGCACCGAAACAAGAAAAGTGATTAATAAAAGAAATCTGTTATCAATTGTAAATTTAAAAAAAATTGAAATTGATGCTATACCACATGTTGCCCGCCGGCCGCGGTGGTCTCGCGTTTCTAGGCGCTCAGTTCGGAGCCGCGCGACTGCTACGGCCGCAGGTTCGAATCCTGCCCCGGGCATGGATGTGTATGATGTCCTTAGGTTAGTTAGGTTTAATTAGTTCTAAGTTCTAGGGGACTGATGACCACAGATGTTAAGTCCCATAGTGCTCAGAGCCATTTGAACTATTTGAACCACATGTTGCAGGACTTTCTTCCTACAACTCATGAGAAAGAGAGAGGCAAATAATTTTAAAAAAATTACAGTCCTTTTGTATCCCAGTTTAGGTACACTACAGGGGACAAGCCGAGATTGTGTTTGTGTAGGGCCAAGCAGATGGAAACGGTGGAGAGGCAGCACGGCCATAACAAAACAAGTACCCTCGCAGACACCCACCACATCCCACAATATTTCAAGTCCTTTCTGGTCGTATGTGTGATCATGTGTCATTTCAGACAGACAAACTTGCGGAGGGGTGGTGGACTGTGTGTACACTGAATCTAGAGGACCGGGTTCTACAAGATATTGAGACGAACCCTAGTACAAGCAAAAAGAAAGTGTCCTTCCAACATGGTGTAAGCCAAAGTACGATTGTGTGCATCCTGCATGACAACCGCTACTATCTGTGTCACCAGCAACTAGAGCAAGGATTAACACCAGCGAATTTCCCTCCGCGGGAAGGATTTTGTCAATGGTTTTTGCACCAGGCTATCACAGTTACGTGATTTCGTTCCCGGAACATCCTGCTAAATACAGTATATCTACATCTACATTTATACTCCGCAAGCAACTCAACGATGTGTGGCGGAGGGCACTTTACGTGCCAATGTTATTACCTCCCTTTCCTGATCCAGTCGCGTATGGTTCGCGGGAAGAACGACTGCGGAAAGCCTCCGTGCACGCTCGAATCTCTCTAATTTTACATTCGTGATCTCCTCGGCAGGTATAAGTAGGGGGAAGCAATATATTCGATACCTCATCCAGAAACGTACCCTCTCGAAACCTGGACAGCAAGCTACACCACGATGCAGAGCGACTCTCTTGTAGAGTCTGCCACTTGAGTTTGCTAAACATCTCCGTAACGCTATAACGCTTACCAAATAACCCTGTGACGAAACGCGCCGCCCTTCTTTGGATCTATTCTATCTCCTCCGTCAACCCGATCTGGTACGGATCCCACACTGATGAGCAATACTCAAGTATAGGTCAAACGAGTACTTGTTGATGGACTACATTTTCTAAAGACTCTCCCAATGAATCTCAACCTGGTACCCGCCTTACCAACAATAAATTTTATATGATCATTCCACTTCAAATCGTTCCTCGTTCCGCGCGCATACTCCCAGATATTTTACAGAAGTAACTGCTACCAGTGTTTGTTCCGCTATCATGTAATCATTCAATAAAGGATCCTTCTTTCTATATATTCGCAACACATTACATTTGTTGTGACTTGGGAAGACAGCCAAGCCACTATGAGGTAGCCGAAAGGCACGCGTTCAAGCTCACGCAGGCTGGCGTCAGGTCTGGAACAGTTCAAGGAGTAGAGTCTAGTAAAAAAAGTACGTAGCTTCTGGAATACTTAACTTTAATCCATAATTGGTGAACATCGGTCTGACGGTACATGCATCACAAGATAAATAGCAATTGATAATGGCGCCTTGCTAGGTCGTAGCATATGACTTAGCTGAAGGCTATGCTAACTATCTTCTCGGCAAATGAGAGAGTCTTCGTCAGTGTAGCATCGCTAGCAAAGTCGGTTGTACAACTGGGCGAGTGCTAGGAAGTCTCTCTAGACCTGCCGTGTGGCGGCGCTCGGTCTGCAATCACTGATAGTGGCGGCACGCGGGTCCGACGTATACTAGCGGACCGCGGCCGATTTAAAGGCTACCACCTAGCAAGTGTGGTGTCTGGCGGTGACACCACAACATTTGTCTGTGTTAAGTGTCAGTTGGCACTACCTGCACCAAGTGCCTATCCGCTGCAGATCTTCCTGCATTTCGCTACAATTTTCTAATGCTGCAACTTCTCTGTATACCACAGCATCATCCGCGAAAAGCCGCATGGAACTTCCGACAGTACGCTGCGTCAATCAATCACACAGCCTCCAACATATAAGGAACATACGGCCCGTGGTCAGAAGAATCGACTGTCATTCGTCAGCGCCATATACCGTGGCATGGATGCACTTCTGGACGTATGTTCGTAGGACCTTATCTTCTCCTTTTGCAGTCAGGAATCCGTCCTTGCAGGTTCTTTGCTTTTTTAAGGTTCACCTCGTCTAAGCTGGCCGTAAATTTTCAAACTAGTTTTTCTCTACACTGCATGAAAGTTGTGTCTCCCTTTTTTCATATGTCGAACTCCTAGTCGTGGCCTACAAATCCTCTCAAAGTGAGTCGCATCAGTGAGGGGAAGTTCGTACGGCCCTTGTTAGTTAGATCTGTGCAGAGAGGTCCGTTCTGGCCACGTTATGTTACAGCGCCGGCGGGGGCTCTTCCGCCGAACGTAGGCCACTCTCGCCCACGGCTTTCACGACGCGCTCAAGCAGCAGGCAGAGGTGCCCCTGACCTTGCGTATCGCGTCCCCATCTGAGCCACAAAACCTGTCCCCCGGCTGACAGTGAAACTCGTGACAACCGGTTCGGCCGCTACGAAGCGGCGAGATTGTGTGTCGGCGGTCGAACACTAGGTCAAATAGTACATCTGCATCTACATACATACTCCGCCACCCGCCGTACGGTGCGTGGCGGAGGGCACCTTGTACCGTAACTAGATACTTCTACATCTACATCTACATCCATACTCCGCAAGCCATCTGACGGTGTGTGGCGGAGGGTACCTTGAGTACCTCTACCGGTTCTCCCTTCTATTCCAGTCTCGTATTGTTCGTGGAAAGAAGGATTGTCGCTATGCATCTGTGTCGGCTCTAATCTCTCTGATTTTATCCTCATGGTCTCTTCGCGAGATATACGTAGGGGGGAGCAATATACTTTTTGACTCCTCGGTGAAGGTTTTGTTGTTATTGTGGTCTTCAGTCCTGAGACTGGTTTGATGCAGCTCTTCATGCTACTCTATCCTGTGCAAGCTTCTTCATCTCCCAGTACCTACTGCAACCTACATCCTTCTGAATCTGCTTACTGTACTCATCTCTTGTTCTCCCTCTACGATTTTTACCCTCCACCTTGCCCTCCAATACTAAATTGGTGATCCATTGATGCCTCAGAATATGCTCTACGAACCGATCCCTTCTTCTAGTCAACTTGTGCCACAAACTCCTCTTCTCCCCAATCCTATTCAATACTTCCTCATTAGTTACGTGATCTACCCATCTAATCTTCACCATTCTTCTGTAGCACCACATTTCGAAAGCTTCTATTCTCTTCTTGTCCAAACTATTTATCGTCCATGTTTCACTTCCATACATGGCTACACTCCATACAAATACTTTCAGAAATGACTTCCTGATACTTAAATCTATACTCGATGTTAACAAATTTCTCTTCTTCAGAAACGCTTTCCTTGCCATTGCCAGTCTACATTTTATATCCTCTCTACTTCGACCAGCATCAGTTATTTTGCTTTACTACTTGAAGTGCCTCATTCCCTAATCTAATTCCCTCAGCATCACCCGACTTAATTCGGCTACATTCCATTATCCTCGTTTTCCTTCTGTTGATGTTCATCTTATACCCTACTTTCAAAACACTGTCCATTCCGTTCAACTGCTCTTGCAAGTCCTTTGCTGTCTCTGACAGAACTACAATGTCATCGGCAAACCTCAAAGTTTTTATTAATTCTCCTTGGATTTTAATACCTACTCCGAATTTTTCTTTTGTATCTTTCACTGCTTGCTCAATATAAAGATTGAATAACATCGGGGATAGGCTACAACCCTGTCTCACTCCCTTCCCAACCACTGCTTCCCTTTGATGTCCCTTGACTCTTATAACTGCCATCTGGTTTCTGCACAAATTGTAAATAGCCTGTCGCTTCCTGTATTTTGCCTCAGCCACCTTCAGAATTTGAAAGAGCGTATTCCAGTCAACACTGTCAAAGCTTTCTCTAAGTCTACAAATACTAGAAATGTAGGTTTGCCTTTCCTTAATCTAGCTTCTAAGATAAGTCGTAGGGTCACTATTGCCTCACGTGTTCAAATATTTCTACGGAATCCAAACATCTTCCCCGAGGTCGGGCTCTACTAGTTTTTCCATTCGTCTGTAAAGAATTCGCGTTAGTATTTTGCAGCTGTGGCTTATTAAACAGATTGTTCAGTAATTTTCACATCTGTCAATACCTGTTTTCTTTGGGATTGGAATTATTATATTCTTCTCGAAGTCCGAGGGTATTTCGCGTGTCTCATACATCTTGCTCAACAGATGGTAGAGTTTTGTCAGGACTGGCTCTTCCAAGGCCGTCAGTAGTTTTAATGGAATGTTGTCTACTGCCTGGGCCTTGTTTCGACTCAGATCTTTCAGTGCTCTGTCAAACTGTTCACGCAGTATCATATCTCCCATTTCATCTTCATCTACATCCTCTTCCATGTCCATAATATTGTCCTCAAGTACATCGCCCTTGTATAGACCCTCTATATACTCCCTCCACCTTTCTGCTTTCCCTTCTTTGCTTAGAACTGAGTTTTCATGTGAGCTCTTGATATTCATACAAGTGGTTCCCTTTTCTCCAAAGGTCTCTTTAATTTTCCTGTAGGCAGTATCTATCTTACCCCTAGTGAGATAAGCCTCTACAACCTTACATTTGTCCTCCAGCAATACCTGCTTAGCCATTTTGCATGTTCTCAACAAAAGCCCGTACCGAGCTACTGAGCGTCTCTCCTGCAGAGTCTTCCACTGGAGTTTATCTATCATCTCCGTAACGCTTTCGCGATTACTAAATGATCCTGTAACGAAGCGCGCTGCTCTCCGTTGGATCTTCTCTATCTCTTCTGTCAACCCTACCTGGCACGGATCCCACACCGCTGAGCAGCATTCAAGCAGTGGGCGAACAAGCGTACTGTAACCCACTTCCTTTGTTTTCGGATTGCATTTCCTTAGGATTCTTCCAATGAATCTCAGTCTGGCATCTGCTTTACCGACGATCAACGTTATATGATCATTCCATTTTAAATCACTCCTAATGCGTACTCCCATATAATTTATGGAATTAACTGCTTTCAGTTGCTGACCCGCTATATTGTAGCTAAATGATAACGAATCTTTCTTTCTATGTATTCGCAGCACATTACACTCCCTTTCCTCTTCCACCCGCAAGTGCAGCCGGAGACAAATGTCTGTCTGTATGCCTCCGTAGAGCCCTAATTTTTCTTATCGTGTGTTCATGGTGCTTCCATGCTGTCTACATCTACGTCTAGGTGATTACTCTGCTATTCACAATAAAGTGCCTGGCAGAGGGTTCAATGAACCACCTTCACGCTGTCTCTCTACCATTCCACTCTCGAACGGCACGCGGGAAAAACGAGCACTTCAATTTTTCCGTGCGAGCCCTTATTTCTCTTATTTTATCGTGATGATTATTTCTCCCTGTGTAGGTGAGTGCCAACAGAATGTTTTCGCAATCGGAGGAGAAAGCTGGTGATTGTAATTTCATGAGAAGATCCCGTCGCAATGAGAAACGCCATTGTTTTAATGATTGCCACTCCAATTCACGTATCATGCCTGTGACTCTATCTCCCCTACTTCGCGATAATACAAAACGAGCTGCCCTTCTTTGTAGTTTTTCGAAGTCACCCGTCAGTCCCACCTGACGCGGATCCCACACCGCACAGCAATACTCCAGAATAGGGCGGACAAGAGTAGCGTAAGCAGTCTCTTTGGTAGACCTGTTGCACCTTCTAAGTGCTCTGCAAATGAATCGCAGTCTTTAGTTTGCTCTACCCACAATCTATGTGATCGTTCCAATTTAGGTTATTTGTTGAATTTACAGTCCTCAGATTTGTGTGACTTATCGCGTAATCAAAATTTAGCTGAATTCTTTTAGTACTCATGTGATTAACTTCACACTTTCCTGTATTCAGGGTCAATTGCCACTTTTCGCACCATACGGGTATCTTATCTAAATCATTTTGCAATTGGTTTTGATTATCTGACGAGTTTACAACACGGTAAATGACAGCTTCATCTGCAAACAATCTAAGACGGCTACTCAGATTGTCTCCTATGTCGTTAATATAGATCGGGAACAACAGAGGGCCTATAACACTTCCTTGGGGAACGCCGGATATTACTTATGTTTTACTCGATGACTTTCCGTCTATTACTACGAACTGTGAAGTTTCTGATAGGAAATCACGACTCCAGTCGCACAAATGAGGCGATACTCTGTAGGCACGCAGTTTGGTTAGAAGACGCTTGTGAGGAACGGTGTCGAAAGCCTTCTGGAAATATAAAAATATGGAAGCAGTTTCACATCCCCTGTCAATAGCACTTATTACTTGATGAATATAAAGAGCTAGTTGTGTCTCACGAGAACGATATTTTCTGAATCCGTACTGACTATGTGCCAATAAATCGTTTTCTTCGAGGTACTCCATAATGTTCGAATACAATATATGTTCCAAAAACGTACTGCAAATCGACGTTAGTGATATAGGCCTGTAATTCAGTGGATTACTCCTACTTACCTTCTTGGGTATTGGTGTGACTTGAGCAATTTTCCAGTCTTTAGGTACGGATCTTCCTGTGAGCGAGTGGTTGTATATAATAACTAAATATGTAGCTATTTTATCAGCATACTCTGAGAGGAACCTGATTGGTATACAATCTGGACCGGAGGCCTTGCCTTTATTAAGTGATTTAAGCTGCTTTTTTTACACCGAGGATATCTACTTTCATGTTTCTCATCTTGGCAATTGTTCTTGATTTGAATTCAGGAATATTTACTTCGTCTTCTTTGGTAAAGGAGTTTCGGAAAACCGTGTTTAATAACTGTACCTTAGTGGGACTGTTATCAGTGACTTCACAGTTGGTATCACGCAAAAGGTATTGATTGCGTCTTGCCACTGGTGTGCTTTATGTGTGACCAGAATCTCTTTGGGATTTCTGCCAGATTTCGGGACAGAATTTCGTTGTGGAAATTACTAAAAGCATCTCGCATTGAAGTACGCGCTATATTTCGACCTTCTGTAAAACTTTCCCAATCTTGGGGATTTAGCGTTCTTTTAAATTTGGCATGCTTTTTTAGTTGCTTCTGCAACAACGATCTGACTCGTTTTGTGTGCCATGGGGGATCAGTACCATCGCTTATTAATTTATGTGGTATAAAACTCTCTATTGCTGTCGACACTGTCTCTTTGAAAACAGTCCACAACTTTTATATATTTATATGATCAGATCGGAAGGAGTGAAGACTGTCTCTTAAAAAGGCGTTAAGAGCATTTTTATCAGCTTTTTTAAATTGCGTTTCTTTTTTATGGTTGCGGGTGTTACGGTATTCAGACTAGCAGCAACTGCCTTGTGGTCGGTAATCCCTGTTTTCGTCACAATACTCACTATTTGTCAAGGATTATTTGTTGCTAAAAGGTCACGTATGCTTTCGCAACCATTTACACTTCGAATGGGCTCATATACGGGATCGTTTAGCTGGCGAGAGAGCGTTACGGAGAAGCTAAACAAACTCCACTGGCAGACGTTACAAGAGAGACGTTGAGCATCAGAGACAGATTTACTGTTGAACTTTCGGGACAGCACTTTTCAGGAGGAGTCAGGAGTCAGACAATATATTACTTCCCCCCGCCCCCCCTTTCACATACGTCTCGCATATTGACCACGAGGAGAAAATTGAAGAAATTGTAGCAAATACAGGGGCTTACCGACAATCACTCTTCCCACCCACTATTCGCGAGTGGAACAGGGTTGGAGGTACGAGGTGCATTCAGGTTCTAAGGCCTCCGATTTTTTTTCTCCGGACTGGAAAGAGATAGAAACATGCGCATTGTTTTAAAATGAGGCCGGGTTCATTGTCAATACATCCCAGAGAGGGCAGCACCGTACGGCAGATGGAATTTTACCGCCAGCGGCGAGAATGAGAACTGTTTTAAATACTTAAAATGGCGTCGTTTTCCTTACTTGAACAGCGTGCAATCATTCGTTTTCTGAATTTGCGTGGTGTGAAACCAATTGAAATTCATCGACAGTTGAAGGAGACAAGTGGTGATGGAGTTATGGATGTGTCGAAAGTGCGTTCGTGGGTGCGACAGTTTAATGAAGGCAGAACATCATGTGACAACAAACCGAAACAACCTCGGGCTCACACAAGCCGGTCTGACGACACGATCGAGAAAGTGGAGAGAATTGTTTTCGGGGATCGCCGAAAGACTGTTGAACAGATCGCCTCCAGAGTTGGCATTTCTGTGGGTTCTGTGCACACAATCCTGCATGACGACCTGAAAATGCGAAAAGTGTCATCCAGGTGGGTGCCACGAATGCTGATGGATGACCACACGGCTGCCCGTGTGGCATGTTGCCAATCAATGTTGACGCGCAACGACAGCACGAATGGGACTTTCTTTTCGTCGGTTGTGACAATGGATGAGACGTGGATGCCATTTTTCAATCCAGAAACAAAGCGCCAGTCAGCTCAATGGAAGCACACAGATTCACCGCCACCAAAAAAATTTCGGGTAACCGCCAGTGCTGAAAAAATGATGGTATCCACGTTCTGGGACAGCGAGGGCGTAATCCTTACCCATTGCGTTCCAAAGGGCACAACGGTAACAGGTGCATCCTACGAAAATGTTTTGAAGAACAAATTCCTTCCTGCACTGCAACAAAAACGTCCGGGAAGGGCTACGCGTGTGCTCTTTCACCGAGACAACGCACCCGCACATCGAGCTAACGTTACGCAACAGTTTCTTCGTGATAACTTTGAAGTGATTTCTCATGCTCCCTACTCACCTGACCTGGCTCCTAGTGACTTTTGGCTTTTTCCAACAGTGAAAGACATTCTCCGTGGCCGCACATTCACCAGCCGTGCTGCTATTCCCTCAGCGATTTTCCAGTAGTCAAAACAGACTCCTAAAGAAGCCTTCGCCGCTGCCATAGAATCATGGCGTCGGCGTTGTGAAAAATGTGTACGTCTGCAGGGCGAGTACGTCGAGAAGTAACGCCAGTTTCATCGATTTCGGGTGAGTAGTTAATTAGAAAAAAAATCGGAGGCCTTGAATTCACCTCGTATCAGATAGTGGTACCGAAAGTGCTCTCCATTAGGTGGCTTGCAGAGCGTGATGTAGGTGTAGATGTCTGGTACAACAAACCATCGACAAAATCCTTGCCGTAGAGGGAAATCCGCTGGTGATAACCCTTGCACCTATTGCAGGTATAAGGATAGTAGCGGTTGTCATGCAGGATGCCCATAATCGCACTTCGGCTTATATTGCTGGGGCATTTTTCTGGAGCTTGTACTAGGGTTCGTCTCAGTATCTTGTAGAACCCGGTGATGAATGCGCAGTCCGCCACCTCTCCGCACGTTTGTCTATCTGATAGGAACCATGATCACACAAATGGCCAAAAAGGGCTTGAAATGTTGTGCGATACGTTTGTTGACTATGCGGGTACTTATTTTGTTATTGCCCTGCTGACTCTCGATCGTCTCCGTCTGCTTGGCCGCATAAAAACGCCATCTCCTACTTGTGTTTCACTAATGAAAATCGCGACTTGAGGCCTGCCACTTGACCGAAACTGGTTGTCGATCAATGACCACACATTACAGCAACATTTTGTAGCTTCGTTCTGCCGTTCTTTAAGTTGTAAAGCATACAGTGTGTAAACGATAACTGTTTATAGTCTACCACAGGGATATAGAGGAAGGCGAGGCGAACAGTCTGATACGATGCGCTGGTAACTGTCAAGCCGCTAAGCAACCTCGAACTCGTCTACAAAAACCACCGAGGATACAGATCATGCGTCTCGCACTAGACTTTCAGTGTAATCTACCTCTCAAACTGTTAGGCGTAGAGAAAAAAATTAGTAAGACCATTTTCGTAAGAAATTTAACGCGGCTTAATTTTGCCCCGGGGTCTGTTTTCGCTACAGGCAGCGGTTTACGAGTTATTCGAGAAAAACGTACAAAAATTTCATTGAATTACGAGGGTGAGTTAAATGAAAACCTTAAATTCGAAACTTCCTGGCAGATTAAAACTGAGTGCCCGACAGAGACTCGAACTCAGGACCTTTGCCTTTCGTGGGCAGGTGCTCTACCAACTGAGCTACCGAAGCACGACTCAGGCCCGCTCTCACAGCCTTACTTCTGCCAGTATCTCGTCTCCTACCTTCCAAAGCTTACAGAAGCTCTCTTGCAAACCCTTGCAGAACTATCACTCCTGAAAGAAAGGATATTGCGGAGACATGGCTTAGCCACACCCTGGGGGATGTTTCCTTGAATTTGTAATAACAAATCGAAATTTCGCGCTCTTATCCTGTAAGTTGGTAAGCGTGCTAGAAACAGCCTACAGAATGGCCTATAGGTGGCAGCATAGTGCAGATGCACACTTACCGTCGCAGTATCAGTATAAAGATGGCCGCCCCACTTGCGACTTGCACCAGGGAAGAAAGAACAGCGTTCTTTTATTCGGTATCTGCTTAGTGAAGGTGTGAAACCTATTGAAATTCATCAACGTATGAAGGTTCAGTGCGGTGATGCATGTTTGTCACAGCAGCAAGTGTACGAATGGAGTAAGAAGTTCGCAAATGGTGTTACTTCAGTGGAAGATGCTCCTCGTCCAGGTCAGGCACAACGAGTTGTGACTCCACAGAACATTGCAGCAGTTGAAGTCATAGTAAAGGAAAAGCGCCGAGTGACACTGAATGACATTGCAGCATGTTTACAGATTAGACAGGGGACAGCATACCACAATGTGCATGATATGCTCCAGGTTCACAAAGTTTCTGCAAGATGAGTGCCACGGCAGCTGACTCCTGAAATAAGAGAACGACGTGCTTCTGAAGAACTTCTTCGGGGCTTTGAAGGAGAAGGTGATTTCTTCCTTGCAAGAATCGTTACTGGGGACGAAACCTGGGCTCACTTACACCAAACGGAAACGAAGAGATCTAGCAAGGAATGGCGCCATTCCTCATCACAAAAACCAAAGAAGTTTCGAACAGAACCACCAGCATGGAAGGTTATGCTGACTCTCTTTTGGGACGAAAAAGGCGTCATTTTTGAGCATTACATGCCTAGAGGGACTACTGTCACCACTGCATCATACACAGATCTCCTAAAAAATCATCTGCGACCTGCAATCAAATCAAAGTGACGTGAATTGCTGTCAGCAGGTGTCCTTGTGCAACATGACAATGCAAGGCCCCACACTGCCCGTACAACAGTTGCAACAATCACAGACCTGCAATTTGAGTGTCTTCCTCATCCACCATACTCACCAGACCTTGCCCCAAGTGATTTCAATACGTTTGGACCACTCAAAGACGCAATGGGAGGAAAGAAGTTCCATTCTGTTGAAGAGGTACGCCACGCGGTGCATGAGTAGTTGAGCGGGCTACCAAAATAATTTTTTTCTAATGTAATTTATACACTTTGTAAGCGCTGGAGGACTTACATTGAGCGTGGGGGAGATTATGTTGAAAAGTGATACAGCTTTGTACCACTTCTGCACAATAAATAAGATTTAAAAAAATATTTAAGGTTTTTATTTGACTTACCCTCGTATACGCCCACGTCCACGCTCGCTCCCTACCGGTTAAAATGTAGAGTATATTGTTTATGGCGCTCCCTCCTAACTCTATGTAAAAATTTGCGACTGTACCAATTATTATCCATATTCGGCTTTTTTAGTCTTCATTATGCCGTTTACAATTGAGTCAAGGCTTAATCCCTACAACCACAGCGGTCTTGTAGTAAGAAAACCATACAAACAACAATATTTAATTTGTGAACTTTATGCTGTTAAAATTCGTAAAATTGTGAGGTAAAATTTACACAAACGTCAGTTTTACAATTTATAAGTGCACGATTAAGGACAGTCGGTAATAACCAAAATGAGTCGAGTATGGAAGATAACTCTTGTAGGCGGAAATGTTGTGCAAAGGTAGTAAGGAATGCTGTGAAGCAAATATTAAAAACCCTGATCGGTGAGAGGTGAGTTTGGAGCTACGATTGCCTTTGGAGGTCATTTTTGTACCATTTTTTTCGAATAACTCGAAAACAGCGGCATCTAGTGAAAACGTATCCCAGAACAAAGCTAAACTGCATTAAATTTCGTACGACCAAGGGCGTACTCATGTTTTTTCTCCAGCGCTAATAGTATGCGCGAGGGGAGAGAGAGAATATAGAAAACCTCCCACGGGACGCACCCACTGCAGCTTCGGTAAGGTTCGTAGGCGACTAAAAGGTAGCTTCCCGATCTGATGGGCCACAAGTATCCTGCATCGAACTGTTCGTCTCGACTTGCTCTGCTCCGCTGTGGTACATTGTAAACAGTTATCGTTTCGTTTCCATTCTTTATAACAAAATTAGCTGATACGCGCGGCTACACCTGGGTATTCTTTTCGCCCAGTTTGTATTAGACACGAAAACAAAAAACGGACTGTGTTTGAAATGTACTATAGAAAAAATTAATTTCCATGTGCTGGTGGAAATTTTTTTTTGCTCATCAGTCTACTGACTGGTTTGATGCGGCCCGCCACGAATTCCTTTCCTGTGCTAACCTCTTCATCTCAGAGTAGCACTTGCAACCTACGTCCTCAATTATTTGCTTGACGTATTCCAATCTCTGTCTTCCTCTACAGTTTTTGCCCTCTACAGCTCCCTCTAGTACAATGGAAATCATTCCCTCATGTCTTAGCAGATGTCCTATCATCCTGTCCCTTCTCCTTATCAGTGTTTTCCACATATTCCTTTCCTCTCCGATTCTGCGTAGAACCTCCTCATTCCTTACCTTATCAGTCCACCTAATTTTCAACATTCGTCTATAGCACCACATCTGAAATGCTTCGATTCTCTTCTGTTCCGGTTTTCCCACAGTCCATGTTTCACTACCATACAATGCTGTACTCCAGACGTACATCCTCAGAAATTTCTTCCTGAAATTAAGGCTGGTATTTGATATTAGTAGACTTCTCTTGGCCAGAAGTGCCTTTTTTGCCATAACGAGTCTGCTTTTGATGTCCTCCTTGCTCCGCCCGTCATTTAATTCTTCTTCACTTTCACTCAGGATAGCAATGTCATCAGCGAATCGTATCATTGATATCCTTTCACCTTGTATTTAAATTCCACTCCTGAACCTTTCTTTTATTTCCATCATTGCTTCCTCGATGTACAGATTGAAAAGTAGAGGCGAAAGGCTACAGCCTTCTTACACCCTTCTTAATACGAGCACTTCGTTCTTGATCGTCCACTCTTATTATTCCCTCTTGGTTGTTGTACATATTGTATATGTCCCGTCTCTCCCTATAGCTTACCCCTACTTTTTTCAGAATCTCGAACAGCTTGCACCATCTTATTATTATCGAACGCTTTTTCCAGGTCGACAAATCCTATGAAAGTGTCTTGATTTTTCTTCAGCCTTGCTTCCATTATTAGCCATAACGTCAGAATTGCCTCTCTCGTCCCTTTACTTTTACTAAAGCCAAACTGATCGTCACCTAGTGCATTCTCAATTTTATTTTCCATTCTTCTGTATATTATTCTTGTAAGCAGCTTCGATGCATGAGCTGTTAAGCTGATTTTGCGATAATTCTCGCACTTGTCAGCTCTTGCCGTCTTCGGAATTGTGTGGATGATGCTTTTCCGAAAGTCAGATGGTATATCGCCAGACTCATATATTCTACACACCAACGTGAATAGTCGTTTTGTTGCCACTTGGTGGAAATACTATTGAAATTATGGAACAGTCGCGCAAAGAAATATGCATATGTACAAATGTACAAATTAAGTATCTAAATTAAGAATCATAGCATGCAAAATACAAATTCCCTGTAATGTTTATTTAACCCAGAAATTGATTATCGACAATATTTCTAATTACATGTTCAGAAGCCATTTTGTAAACGTATCTATGGCAACGCCTTAGACAGCTATCGTTTTCGCTTACAGCAGTTTGCGCTTCGCAATTGAAAGCTGTGAAAAGCGCTGCCAGTGATCAGGGATTTCCAGAAGTTGAATCAGCTGTAGAAGTGTCTTAGGAGTAAAGAATAAATGTATTGAAACTGCGCACCCCACTGATTATGACGTCATGTCGTCTGAACAATGATTCTTCCGTGACAGTAGGAACATACGTACCAAGTTGACATCGGTCCACTGGTTAAGGAGATGACATGAACCATACACTCACAAAAAGATCCATTTGTATAATACAGGGTGTTTCAAAAAGAATGACCTGATTACAAAACTCCGTATTTATTGATAGAAACGTACTGCAAGCATGGGATGAATTGCAAAATCTTTAAATTTTAGCTACGCTATTACAAATGCTCTGTGTGTCCACCAGCAGCAGCTCGAGTAACATCTAGATGATAGCTAAGTTCCTCATCAACTTTACAAAATGTATCTGCTTTTAGATAAGTTATGGCAGCTGTTATTCTCTTGTTCACTTGTTCTATGTCGCGAGTTCTGGGGGAAATGGACACACTTTCCTCCAGATATCCAAACAAGAAAAAATCGTATGGGGTCACGTCTGGCGCTCTTAGAGGCCAAGAGTAAAGGGTAGTTTCTGAGAGTACCGTGCGCCCTGCCCAGTGTTGAGGAAAAGTGCCCCTGAGAAACTAACGTACGTTGCTGTGCCAGTGCGGTAGAGCTCCATTCTGTTGGAATCCTGAAGTCGTCCTGAAGTTTTGGAAAAGCCAGTTCCGCAGTATCCGAAGATAGCTGATTCCAGCCACTGTGTTTTCCTGTCCGAGTTCAACCTGCACTCTTACCTTTACACAAGCATCCTGTCTCTTCAGATTGCCGACACCAACGACGAATATTTTTGGGTGCAGGCAGATAAGGGGCAAAACGTCCAGGAAAAATACGCTTCACCGAAATCACTGACTCTCTCTTTGCAAACTGCAGCACTGAAAAAGGCTGCTGTTGAGCGGACGCCATCTTACTTCTGTCTGCAAACTGAAAAGACGTATTGGGTGACGTCTGACAGAGATATTCTGAAACTATATCTCGCTCCCATTCAAACAACACACATTTCCTTGCCTGCACATTATTTGACTTGTCGCTCTAACGAAGTAGGCGAGTGTCAGCAATATGTCTCGTGGTCTTATCGTGGCGTGTTTATCTTCTGCCGTTCGGTCAGACGATAGAAATGCCACTTGCGCGATTAGAGTAGCAGATTGACGGTGACCAACTTTAAACAGAACTTGATTAATTTTCACATATATTTATTAAAATAATAACAATCATAAACCTTACTTAACTTGATTCTGGATGCTATTTACAATTGACAATCTGAAGTTCCTTTGGTCTTGGTACGTTAATCCTATTCTCACATATCTCCGATACTTGACAAAGTGTCTATTCATTTATCTTCATGGATATGTACAGGAATTTGATAATATTATTAGGCGCAGACTGAAACTTGACTGTAGACTAATGCAGACTAATGCAGACTGACTAATCGGAGGTCTGTACACTCCTTATAATACCTCGCGCGTTCAGGTATCACTGCGCGAGTGTGATCCGCGAGGAGAAAAGGTTCTACGTTGGCAGCAATCTCATTGGCCACGTTACATTTTAATACGCGGATCGGCGGAAGCAGAATTTGGTCCGTCTCTAAGACAGTTGGTTGTGCGGTTCTAGGCGCTACAGTCTGGAGCCGAGCGACCGCTACGGTCGCAGGTTCGAATCCTGCCTCGGGCATGGGTGTGTGTGATGTCCTTAGGTTAGTTCGGTTTAATTAGTTCTAAGTTATAGGAGACTGATGACCTCAGAAGTTAAGTCGCATAGTGCTCAGAGCCATTTGAACCATTTGAATCTAAGACAGTGCCATTTCGTAGTGCGGAGACGGTTGAGCGCTGCGCATGCGCTGTTGTGCTTAGCGGGAAAGTAGTGTACGCGCTGACTACGTGGAACTATGTACACAACACCTAACTAACTTAAGGACATCACACACATCCATGACCGAGGCAGGATTCGAACCTGCGACCGTAGCAGCATCGCGGTTCCGGACTAAAGCGCCTAGAACCTCTCGACCACAGCGGCTGGCATTTCGTAATTATTACCGTCAAAATCAGGTCATTCTACACTTAAGGTATGCCCGCATCTCGTGGTCGTGCGGTAGCGTTCTCGCTTCCCACGCCCGGGTTCCCGGGTTCGATTCCCGGCGGGGTCAGGGATTTTCTCTGCCTCGTGATGGCTGGGTGTTGTGTGCTGTCCTTAGGTTAGTTAGGTTTAATTAGTTCTAAGTTCTAGGCGACTGATGACCTCAGCAGTTGAGTCGCATAGTGCTCAGAGCCATTTTTACAGCCACTTAAGGTATGCGTCCCACTATGGCTATTATCGTCTGTCGAGAACCTTGTTTCTATATCTCGGATCTATCTATGTATCACTTGAGGCTTGTCCCGCAGTTACATAGGGTCAGCCATCGTTAATCGGATTTGGCATGTTAATGGTTAATGGGTGGCCGGATGCCCTTCCTCCCAACTGTCTGCGTCGAGTGTAATCCATGGAATAGTGCGAACGTGTTCAGACGTCTGCGAGCCATGTAACTGAGGCGGAACATGGGGACCAGCCCGTTATTCACCTAGCTAGTGCTATGCGAGGTGCATTCAGGTTCTAAGGCCTCCGATTTTTTTTCTCCGCACTGGAAAGAGATAGAAACATGCGCATTGTTTTAAAATGAGGCCGCGTTCATTGTCAATACGTCCCAGAGATGGCAGCACCATACGGCAGATGGAATTTCACCGCCAGCGGCGAGAATGAGAAATGTTTTAAATACTTAAAATGGCGCCGTTTTCCTTACTTGAACAGCGTGCAATCATTCGTTTTCTGAATTTGCGTGGTGTGAAACCAATTGAAATTCATCAACAGTTGAAGGAGACATGTGGTGATGGAGTTATGGATGTGTCAAAAGTGCATTCGTGGGTGCGACAGTTTAATGAAGGCAGAACATCGTGTGACAACAAACTGAAACAAACTCTTGCTCGCACAAGCCGGTCTGACGACATGATGGAGAAAGTGGAGAGAATTGTTTTGGGGGATCGGCGAATGACTGTTGAACAGATCGCCTCCAGAGTTGGGATTTCTGTGGGTTCTGTGCACACAATCCTGCATGACGACCTGAAAATGCGAAAAGTGTCATCCAGGTGGGTGCCACGAATGCTGACGGACGACCACACGGCTGCCCGTGTGGCATGTTGCCGAGTAATGTTGACGCGCAACGACAGCACGAATGGGACTTTCTTTTCGTCGGTTGTGGCAATGGATGAGACGTGGATGCCATTTTTCAATCCAGAAACAAAGCGCCAGTCAGCTCAACGGAAGCACACGGATTCACTGCCACCAAAAAAATTTCGGGTAACCGCCAGTGGTGAAAAAATGATGGTGTCCATGTTCTGGGACAGCGAGGGCGTAATCCTTACCCATTGCGTTCCAAAGGGCGCTACGGTAACAGGTGCATCCTACGAAAATGTTTTGAAGAACAAATTCTTTCCTGCACTGCAACAAAAACATCCGGGAAGGGCTGCGCGTGTGCTGTTTCACCAAGACAACGCACCCGCACATCGAGCTAACGTTACGCAACAGTTTCTTCGTGCTAACAACTTTGAAGTGATTCCTCATGCTCCCTACTCACCTGACCTGGCTCCTAGTGACTTTTGGCTTTTTCCAACAATGAAAGACACTCTCCATGGCCGCACATTCACCAGCCGTGCTGCTATAGCCTCAGCGATTTTCCAGTAGTCAAAAGAGACTCCTAAAAAAGCCTTCGCCGCTGCCATGGAATCATGGCGTCAGCGTTGTGAAAAATGTGTACGTCTGCAGGGCGATTACGTCGAGAAGTAACGCCAGTTTCATCGATTTCGGGTGAGTAGTTAATTAGAAAAAAAATCGGAGGCCTTAGAACTTGAATCCACCTCGTAGAAAACCGCTTAAAAACCACATCCAGGCTGGCTGGCACATAGGCCCGCCGGGCGGATTCGATGCGGACCGGCGCGCCCACCCGAGTCCAGGAAGCAGGGCGTTAGCGCTTTCGGCTACCCTGGCGGCTTTTTCGATATCTCGGACCGTTAAAATAAAATTAAAAAGCTCCTTCTATGAGTAAAAAAGACATTCACTTTGGGATTGGTGTCGGCACAGTTGCTTGGCTGCGTTCAGCGCTGACCTGCCGGCCTGACTGGACCCGCCTTACCTTCCGTTGCAGACCTGCAGCTGGTGCTGTTCCTGCACAGCTGCCACTACCGGCTGGAGGCGGCCAAGAACACCATCGACGCGGCGTACACGGCGCGCACCCACATGCCAGACCTCTTCACCGACCGCGACCCGCTGCTGCCCGTCAACGTCGCCACCAACGAGTACCTGTGAGTAGCACCGCCAGCACGTGCGGCGCCCTGACCACGTGCCTTTTTTCCTCTTCTTGGCCACTACACTTGGTGAACGTTGAACTTAGTCATTCATATATTGAATTTTCCATTCTGTCCTGAGAACACCATCCATTCAACCACCCATCGTACAGTCCTTCCACCTTACGCTTGGCAGCCTTCCCCGGTTGTGCAACACGACCTTTAGTTAATTCTCTCCTCCAGAATGCTATCCTCTCTTGTCTAACCCAGATTACTGAATCATTCTTGAAACGCCCGCTATACCTGCTGGGAAGAACAGGTGATTAGGACTGCGGAAAGGGCCAAATAAGGTTCGGGTCATTTTCATCTTAAAATTGTAATTTACTGTAATTTAATAACACATCAAACTCCAAATCTTTCACGGCGGAAGGCCTCCAAACAAGAAATCTTTAAAAAAATCAACAAGGTAATTTCAAGTGACTAAAGACACGCAGTTACAATTACAATTAAAGTAATTAATATACATATATAAATATAAACAAGATGCAATACAAATGGCGGAAGGCTCACAATAAAATTTTCAAGATTTTAAAATAGATTACCATAACCTTTCTAAGGCAGAAGGCCGCAATGTTCTTGCTCAAAAGGTAACTTCAAGAATAAGATTTTAAGAGGCTGAAGGCCCCCAATTGATTTTCCAAAATTCAAAAATACCATAAACCTCTAAGGGCAGAAGGCCGCAATATTTAAGCTTGAAAGGTAATTTTAAGATAAGGTTCCAAGCAGCTCAAGGCCCACAGTTAATTTCTCAAAAATTAAAAAAAAAACTATAACCGTAAATCTTAAGTTTTAGGTGGCTGTAACGCGCTACAAGAAAAGACAACACAACGACAATAAACTTTCAGCAAATATCTACTTTCCGCAATTCAAACTTACTTATACACAGCTGAAGGCCTTTAATTTACATTAAATACAGTAAAACCAAGAATTTTTTAAATCATTGACTATGATAGATTATAGACAGACAATTAAATACCGGTGAGAAAGACAATAAAGATAACGGCACTCAGAAGCCTCCAGGGGGTCGGTCTGCCCTCGTTCACTTAGGTGAGGCAGGTGGTGAGCCCAGCTACACTTGATCCGTCGGAACTCAACCAGGGAACAGCCATGGACCGACTGACAAAACGAGTTGCTTGCTCCCAATCGGTACCTGAGAACTCAAACACAAAATGTTTCAAACGTGATTATCCTCAGTGAAATATGTATTAAGCTGTCAAAACTACACACCATCTTGGACAGCAGCAACAGGTGAGGAAAGGACGCTACCTGAAATTACGTTAGTGGCCATGTCAGGTAACCAAAACACTAACGACCACAAGGCAGAAAATTCCACTGGTGCACTTGAATTGTAGTCAACCAATATAGTTAATTTCATAGCATGACAGCTAAATTTCAGGAATACAAACACACGGTGTTGCTCACAGGAAAACCTCCCCAGCGGCGTACTACCGAAACGACGTGGCTTGGGTACTTAAAACACCACTCAACTTTGACGTCCTCTGTCGGTGAGTCACGAAGCTCGTAGAGATCGGACAGCTCTACACACGCTCCGACACTGTGCAGGGAGCGCCAGCAGACCCAGCCAACGCGAAGATATCTTCCCTGGTCCGCAGCAACCGACCGACTCCCTCAGAATGCTGTCAACATCTGAAATAGTCGTCAGTCGAAATAACGCCAAATAGACACCCAACCTGACAAACACTTGCATGAAGACCTGAATGATACCCAACAGTAACTAAGCACACACGAAGACAAATCGGGTGTCGATGCACCCCCCCCCCCCCCCACACACACACACAGCCAATTCATGAACGACTGGAGCGCCAAAACGCGTCGTCTGGTAGGACGACCGACCAACGATCCACCAAGACCGTGGCCCGGCTCAAGCGATGCGTGGTGGCAATGGTCGGGCGAGCCATGTCGACGCAGACCTCACAGCTCCAACCCGACTGCACTAGTGCCGCACTGCAACTCCCCGACTGGCAGGCCCGGACTGCGCTCCAGACACATTCCAACTGACTGGCAGCCCGAACTCGCGATCCGTATTCCACTTACGACAGACAACGACCGGGAAGTAATTGCAGTCGAGCAAAGATACTACGAGAGGGGATATATCGATACGCGCAGCTAACACAGCTCATAGTCAGGCAAAGCAGCAACTCAGTGACAGTATTAATTCAAATTAACGTATTGAGGTGAGGTGGAAGTACGTTAAAAACAGAGGGTGTAAAACACATGATGGCGGGAATACGAGCCACGCACGGCTCAATTCTGTTCTATGCGACCGAATTAAGTTAGAGGGGCCATCAAAAAGGTTCCATCTGAAGACCATACAGTTCAGAATCGGTAAGCCAATCGAGGAAAATACCAGTGAGCACTTAGGCAGCAACGCAGCAAGTTTGCATGAAGAATTCCGTAACTGAGTGCTGCCACATCCTCGTCTGACAGAAATCGTCGACCACTCATGTCTCGTTTTAAGGGACTGGAGGCATGATGACTGCATGGGGACAGATCAGGACTGTCGGACGGTTGCTCGATTGTCTCCCACTTGAAGTGGCGTAACTTCTACATTAAGACATTCACGATATGGGGACGTGTCGAGTAGCGACCGGCACAAAACTTGGCTTCCGATGGACAAGCTGCTCCATACACATTCATCATTCTTTGCCCGTTGGCAGACAAGAAAAAAATAACAGCGCGTTGGTCCTGTCTGAACGCATGTGGTAATATCGACGCCATAGTTCACGGCTCCACATTTACCATATGTATATCGGTGGGAATTTAAGGAGGGACATGGATAAACTGACAAAACCTGAGGTTGTGGAGAGTTTCAGGCAGAGCATAAGGGAACTATTGACAAGAATGGGGGAAAGAAATGCAGCAGGTGAAGAATGGGTACCTTTGAGAGATGAAATAGTGAAGGCAGCAGAGGATCAAGTGGGTAAAATCACGAAGGCTTGTAGAAATCCTTGGGTAACAGACGAAATATTGAATTTAACTCATGAAAGGAGAAAATATAAAAATGCAGTAAATGAAGCAGACAAAAAGGAATACTATAGTTCAATTTTTTTATCTTGGCGGCTCGCGCATGCCCGCCAAGACGCGGGAGATTGCTGCGTTGCCAGTTGCACACGACGCAGGCACCAATAGAAGCAGCGCCATAGTATAGCATAGTTCGCAAGCTTACGTTTAGGGGGGAGCGCGCAGTTCATGAAGTAAAGCTACCACGGCCGCATTAACCCTTTCGCTGCTACAAAGAAGTGCTCCCTGCATTCCGCGCTGTGCGCGATTTTGTCACTGCACTGCTCGCCTGTGCAGACACATCGTGTTCCAACTGCTTTGACACTCTTATCAATCGATTCCACAAAAACAATTTGGCCCAAAAATTAGATTTTTACACATCTTCTTGACTGATACCTTCCCCCCATAAATGACGTAATTTTGTTTCGATGTTCAACGCAGTTATTATGCAGCATTAAATATAGTAAATCATTGCACGAAATTTTGAAGAGTTTGCAGAGGTAAAAGGCCATAGAGTATACAGTGAATTTTATATGAAATTTAGGTATCTTGTCCACATTTCATTCTCATCATTGTGGCAACTAAAATGGACCATACGGAAAGTATACGCTATGGACTTCTACCTCTCCAAACTCTTCAAAATTTCGTGCAATGGTTTACTATATTTAATGCTGCATAATAACTGCGTTGAACATCGAAACAAAATTAAGTCATTTATGGGGGGAAGGTATCAGTCAAGAAGACGTGTAAAAATCAAATTTTTGGGCCAAATAGTTTTTGTGAAATCGAATGATAAGTGTGTGAAAGCAGTGGGAACACCATGTGTCTGCACAGGCGAGCAGTGCAGTGATGACAAAATCGCGCACAGCGCGGAATGCGGCGAGCGAGCACGTGTCTGCAGCAGCGAAAGGGTTAATAAAGAGACAAAGCACTAGAAATTTCAAAAAATTGCATTCAAACGAATATAATTCGTGAAGTAAGGCACTTCGATATTGTTTTTAAATAATGAAAATATTAAGCGCCACACAAGGTTGAACTCATAACCTTTCGGTTAGCAGCCCAACACCTTAACCGTTACGCTAACGCACCTCGTCTTGCTACATAACGCCATGAGTGAGTACATAACGCAATGAGGACTATAATACGTCACGCAAAATATTGACAAACACTGTTGGTATGACTAGGAATTACTCACGCTTCATCGAAGTACAATAGGAAATAAACAATTACCGCTGTTCTTTATTGCGAAAAAGCGGTTCGTGAGAGTGATACAAACACCTTTCCTTGCTATCGCCTGAATTAGGAGTCTTATTGCTTGTTTGGTTTAATTAATTAATAGAATATGAAGCAATTGGTATAAAGAATGCTTTTTCCAAACTTTCTATAAAAGAATGTCTGCTATCGAAACATTGCTTTTGTTCTATTACTTTATTTATGACTGAACGTTTCTAAAACTGAAGACACTCGTCCATGCTCTGCACTGCAGTCGAGATGTGGCAACGTCGTTCTCTGTTCATTGGCTGACTGTGTTTTGTGACGTCAGATGCGCAGAACGAACCTAAACTCGGCCGCCAACATAAATGACGCGCACTTTAACGTCCCAAAATTGAGATTGACAGGAAGTGCAAAATGGCTAAGCAGGGATGGCCGGAGGACAGGTGTAAGGATGTAGAGCCGCGTATCACTAGGGGTAAGATAGATATTGCCTACAGGAAAATTAAAGAGACCTTTGGAGAAAACAGAACCACTTGCATTAATATCAAGAGCTCAGATAGAAACCCAGTTCTAAGCAAAGAAGGGAAAACAAAAAGGTGGACGGAGTATATAAAGGGTCTATACAAGGGCAATGCACTTGAGGACAATGTTATGAAAATGAAGGAGCATGTAGATGAAGATGAAATGGGAGATATGATACTGCGTGAAGAATTTGACAGAACACTGAAAGATCTAAGTCGAAACAAGGCCCCGGGAGTAGACAACATTCCATTAGAACTACTGATGGCCTTGGGAGAGTCAGCCCCTGACAGAAATCTACCATGTGGGGCGCAAGATATGTAAGACAGATGAAATACCCTCAGACTTCAAGAAGAATCCCAAAGAAAGCAGGTGTTGACTGATGTGAAAATTACCGAACTATCAAAATAGAATGTCACGGCTGCAAAATACTAACGCCAATTCTTTACAGACGAGTGGAAAAACTGGTAGAAGCCGACCTCGGGGAAGATCAGTTTGGATTCTGTAGAAATGTTGGAACACGTGAGGCAATAGTGACTCTACGACTTATCTTAGAAGAAAGATTAAGGAAAGACAAACCTACGTTTCTAGCGTTTGTAGACTTAGAGAAAGCTTTTGACAATGTTGACTGGAATACTCTCTTTCAAATTCTGAAGATGGCAGGGGTAAAATACAGGGGGCGAAGGGCTATTTACAAATTGTACAGAAACCAGATATTTGTTATAAGAGTCGATGGGCATGAATGGGAAGCAGTGGCTGGGAAGGGAGTGAGACAGGGTTGTAGCTTATCCCCGATGTTATTCAATCTGTATATTGAGCAAGCAGTAAAGGAAACAAAAGAAAAATTAGGAGTAAGAATTAAAATCCATGGAGAAGAAATAAAAACTTTGAGGTTCGCCGATGACATTGTAATTCTGTCAGAGACATCAAAGGACCTGGAAGAGCAGGTGAACGGAATGGACCGTGTCTTGAAAGGAGGAAATAAGATGAACATAAGCAAAAGCAAAACGAGGATAATGGAATTTAGTCGAATTAAATTAGATTAGGAAATGAGACACTTCAAAGTAGTAAATGAATTTTGCTATTTGGGGAGCAAAATCACTGATGATGGTCGAAGTAGAGAGGATATAAAATGTAAATTGGCAATGGCAACGAAAGCGTTTCTGAAGAAGAGCAATTTGTTAACATCTAGATTTAAGGGTCAGAAAGTCGTTTCTGAAAGTAGTTGTGTAGAGTGAAACATGGACGGTAAATAGTTTAGACAAGAAGAGAATAGAGGCTTTCGAAATGTGGTGCAACAGAAGAATGTTGAAGATTAGATGGGTAGACCACATAACTAATGAAGAGGTATTGAATAGAATTGGAGAGAAGAGAAATTTGTGGCACAACTTGACTAGAAGTAGAGATCGGTTGGTATGACATGTTCTGAGACATCGAGGGATCACCAATTTAGTATTGAAGAGCGTGGAGGGTAAAAGTCATAGAGGGAGACCAAGAGGTGAATACACTAAGCAGATTCAGAAGAATGTAGGTTGCAGTAGGTACTGGGAAATGAAGAAGCTTGCACAGGATAAAGTAACATGGAGAGGTGCATCAAACCAGTCTCTGGACTGAAGCCCACAACAACAACAACAACATCGTAAAATCACGAATGCCACACTGATCCCTTACCCACATGTCGCTACTTACACAATGAGGTGACATAAGCCGACACCCCCGGGATAGCAAGGCCGTCCAGCAGTGTTAGTGACGTCACGCTAAGCGGCCCATAGCCGACGCAGCAGTCCACAGACACCTCCGTACAGACGCGCCTGATGCTAACGATCTTCTGTCCGTCATTCAGAAAGGAGCGAACTATGATTCGAACCAAATACCAAATTATATATATTCTTGTAAACAGCATAAAGGTTCATTACGAAATACCGATTACATATACGGGCAGGAATAGGTTCTAGAACTCCTCTGAAATGTGTTTATCTTCAGTACCAGAATGAACATCAAATTGTCAGGTTTTCTAAATAGAAAAGCACTTTGTTAGTAACAGACAGCAATAATGAGACTTGCAGTTGGTGATTTCTACGTGGAAAAGCTGTAGAGAGATAGAAAATGGTAAGTAGAGAGAGCCTCAGCCTTTTGCTCACATTCTTACATGTAATGCACTTGGTTGTTTTTCATTTCCTTACCTTTCATAACATTTTTAATATTGTTTCAAGAAGTGTATCCTCAATAGCAGAGTGAACTTCAAATTGTCAGGCTTTTCTTAAAGGGAAGAGCAGTCCCTTAGTATCACAGTGCAAGACAGAATCTTGTGTTCAGTGATGTCTATGTTAAAAGGAGAATATTTGATATCTATCTTTCGTTTCCATTCTTTATTACTGGGGGTACACTTGTAAAAATTCTTGAAAAGAGCTGTCACCATGAACATATGAGTAAATTCACAATAGTCATGTGTTTTATGAGATAAAGCGAACTCTTGTTACCTTATTGTAAACGAAAGTTGTGAGGGTTTCGCTATGTATGACAGTGTTTAAAATAATTTACTTTCAGTGTAATAGCTTGAAAATGTTAAGTCCTGCTGTCAGTTGGCATTTGTCACCACCTGTATGCAAGTTTTAAAGCTAAATAGTGTTCTGACAATTATAAAATAGTGGCAAATTTCCTCAATCGATTAAACTTATTCCTGCCCGTATATGTAATCGGTATTTCGTAATGAACCTTTATGCTGTTTACAAGAATATATATAATTTGGTATTTGGTTCGAATCATAGTTCGCTCCTTTCTGAATGACGGACAGAAGATCGTTAGCATCAGGCGCGTCTGTACGGAGGTGTCCGTGGACTGCTGCATCGGCTATGGGCCGCTTAGTGTGACGTCACTAACACTGCTGGACGGCCTTGTTATCCCGGGGGTGTCGCATAAGCCATGGGATAGCGACATACACATATACATGTGGCAGTAGAATTCGATACACAAGGTATAAAAGGTTAGTGCATTCCTACTGCAAGGTGTGTCTAATGACAATAATAATAAGCAAGTAGTGGGAAGCCATCGACGTCATTATGGCATCACGACGAGAATGAACAGACATTGAACGCGGTATGGTAGTTGGAGCTAGACGCATGGGACATTCAGTTTCGGAAATCGTCAGGGAATTCAGTACACTGATGTCCACAGTGTCAAGAGTGCGTCGAGGATGTCAGGTTTCAGGAACAGCCTCTCACCTCGGACAAAGCAGTGGACGACGGCCTCAACTTAAGACCAAGAGTAGCAGCAGTTGCGTAGAGTTGCCGCTGCTAACAGACAAGCAGTACTGCATGAAACAACCGCAGAAGTCAATGTAGGACGTACGGCGAACGCGTTAAGTTAGGTCAGAGGGGCGAAATTTCACGTTAATGGGCTGTGGCAGCAGACGACCGGCGTGAGTGCGTTTGCTAACAGCACAGCATCGCCTGCAGCGCCCCTCCAGGGGTCGTGACGGTATAGGTTGGACCCTAGACGACTTGAACGTCGTAGTCCGGTCAAATGACTGCAGATTTCAGTTGCTAAGAGCTTACGTTAGGGTTCGTGAGATGGAGAGTTCTCGAAGCCATGGACCGAAAATGTCAATGATGTGGACTGTGTTTACATAGAAAGGCCTGATCTTTTGCTGCATCTGAACCGATCATTGAATGGAAATGGCTATGTTCGGCTACTTGCAGCCACCACTTACAGCCATTAATTTACTAAACGTCTCCAAACAACGATGTGCCCTGTTACTTCTCAATGTCTTTAAGTAAAAGGCTGACTCACTAACTCACTGACTCATCATCGCTCAGCCAAAACCACTAAGGATAAAAACTCTGGATTTTTCGAAATTCCTCCAGTAAGGGGTGAAAGAGGACATGAAGGTTTTTTTTAATGTATATTGCTATTAAGGCAATTTTGAAGCTAGCCCTACAAAAACTGGCATTTCGCTTTTTGGTCAGATATAAAGTAATACATCTTTCAGTATCTTCGGAAGTTTAACCCTTATGGGGATGAATTAATGCGTGAATTTTTTAAAAATAAATCGTTATTAAAGACCTACTAAAGCATTTTGAAGGATACTTCTACGAATATTGCTATCTGACTTCTGGTTTCTCGGTTAGAAATAAAAAATACGTGTCAAAGACAAATGTTGTAGGAAACTAATTCATTATGAAATCATTTTTAAAGCTAAATGTATGACAATTTGAATTTGGTTTCATGGTTGAAAATTAAAAAAAAGTATTTGTTTCATTGTTTTTGAAAATTCATCCCCTAATGTGGTGAAATAGGGGATCAAAATTTTTAAGAAAGCATTTCCTTATATTAAAAAATTGTTAAAACTATATCTGTGTATTTATCTTCTTGGTTAGATATAAGTAAATATGTCTTAGGGGATGAAAGTCCCTATGGAAACATCAGCACAAGAACGTAGAAGGCATGATTAACAAAAATCTTGGATTCCAGTTACCAGAATCGCATTTTAGTCAGAACAGCATTTGGAGAAGACCATGCTTCTATGGCCTTATGTAGCATGAAAAGTTTCGAAGGTGTTTCAATTGTATGTAAATACACTGCAGGCTGGTTCATAGTTGCATGGTCTTTCTGCACCCCTGCACCTGCCAGCTTTCCTCACATACAACAGCAATGGAGCCGCTTCTCAACTACTAAAGTGCGCGTCATATATCTTGGCGGCCGAGTTTAGCTTCGTTCTGTGCATCTGACGTCACAAAACACAGTCAGCCAATGAACAGAGAACGACGTTGCCAGATCTCGACAGCAGTGCAGAGCACGGACGAGTGTCTTCAGTTTTAGAAACGTTCAGTCATAAATAAAGTAATAGAACAAAAGCAATGTCTTGATAGCAGACTTTCTTTTACAGAAAGTTTGGAAAAAGCATTCTTTATACCAATTGCTTCATATTCTATTAATTAATTAAACCAAACAAGCAATAAGACTCCTAATTCAGGCGATAGCAAGGAAAGGTGTTTGTTTCAATCTCACGAACTGCTTTTTCGCAATAAAGAACAGCGGTAATTGTTTATTTCCTATTGTACATCGACGAAGCGTGAGTAATTCATAGTCATACCAACAGTGTTTATAAGTTGTTGCGTGAGGTGTTAGAGTCCGTATGGAGTTACACTGTTCAATGAGATGAGGTAGCGGAACGGTTAAGGTGTTGGGCTGCCAAGTGAAAGGTTATGAGTTCAAACCTTGTGCGGTGCTTAATATTTTCTTTATTTAAAAACAATATTGGAGTGCCTTACTTCACGAATTTTATTCTTTTGAATGAAATTTCTAGTGCTTTGTCTCTTCATTAACGTTTTCGCTGCTGCAGACACATGCTCCCCGCATTCCGCGCTGTGCGCGATTTTGTCATCACTGCACTGCTCGCCTGTGCAGACACATGGTGTTCCCACTGCTTTAACACACTTATCATTCGATTTCACAAAAACTGTTTGGCCAAAAAATTTGATTTTCACACGTCTTCTTGCCTGATACCTTCCCCCCATAAATGACTTAATTTTGTTTTGATGTGTAGCATTAAATGTAGTAAACCATTGCACGAAATTTTGAAGAGTTTGCAGAGGTAAAAGTCCATAGCGTATACTTTCCGTATGGTCGATTTTAGTTGCCACAATGTTGAGAATGAAATGTGGACAAGATACCTAAATTTCATATAATATTTACTGAATAACAATATCTCATTTAATTTAAGTACCACATAAGTGTCGTATGTAATATTGAGAAATATTCCGTCTTTCGCGACTGTAATAACAGTTTATATACACACGGCGCATTTGGCTTTATTTTAAAGCATTTCCATCGGTGAAAGGTATGGCACATACACAATGGTATTCATGTTCTATTTCTTGTTTTTGTTCCACAGTTGCAGTTTTACCAATGGTATTGAAATATATCCCTCTTCTGCAACTGTAATAAGCGACTTATTTAGACCAGACGCGTTTCTCTCTTTTGAAGCATCATAATAGGACTGTATTTTGTGTCCTCCATTGCCAATTCACCTTTCGTAGTTTTGTGCTGCGGTAGCACAATATTCAACGTTTGTGTTGGCTCATCAGTGTTTTAGCAAATAAATGCTGTTTGTGTGTGCCACACACAAAATTATATTTGACATAGCTCTGAGCACTTCACTGACAGACGGTATATTCAAGTCCTAATGTTTTGTAAGTCCACAGTTTTGTTTAATGTATTTTGTCTACTTCCTTTTGATTGATTGAAGTGCTTTAAAATAAAGCCAAACGTGCCCAGTGTAAGTAAAACTTTTGTTACAGTCGTGAAAGGTGGAATATTTCTCAATATTACATACGACACTTATGAGGTACTTAAATTAAATGAAATATATTGGTATCTTGTCCACATTTCATTCTCAACATTGTGGCAACTAAAATCGACCATACGGAAAGTATACTCTATGGACTTTTACCTCTGCAAACTCTTCAAAATTTCGTGCAAAGGTTTACTATATTTAATGCTGCATAATAACTGCGTTGAACATCGAAACAAAATTAAGTCATTTATGGGGGGAAGGTATCAGTCAAGAAGATAGGTAAAAATCTAATTTTTGAGCCAAATAGTTTTTGTGGAATCGAATGATAAAGAGTGTCAAAGCAGTCGGAACACAATGTGTCTGCACAGGCGAGCAGTGCAGTGACAAAATCGCCCACAGCGCGGAATGCAGGGAGCACGTCTTCGTAGCAGCGAAAGGGTTAATGCGGCCGTGGTGGCTTTACTTCATGAACTGCGCGCTCCCCCCTACACGTAAGCTTGCGAACTATGCTATACTATGGCGCTGCTTCTATTGGCGCGTGCGTCGTGTGCAACTGGCAACGCAGCAGTCTCCAGCGTCTGGGCGGGCATGCGCGAGGCACCAAGATAAAAGAATTGAACTATAACGCCCAAAATTATCAGTGGCGTTTCAATATGCACTAAAATTAATGGAAAGAACTTAGAGTAAGGTACACAGTAAAATACGCAATACAGTTTACTTATTTGCAGGAGTATATGAAAAACAGAGATTAAATTAAATTATATTGTATCAGACAAACTGCTACAGCTAAAAGTGCATCCTCTCAGCTGCACAACTGCCGCTTCACTCATGACTGAGTACAGTGCTGGTGCACACACAAACGTTCCAGGACCACGTGGTTAAGTACAAATTGTTTGACGTACAGCAGACGACCTCTACGTGTTCCCATGTTTACCCAACGACATCATCATTTACGATTTCAGTGTGTAGGTATCATCGAGATCCGACTGTGGATCAATGGAGACGTATCGCCTGGTCAGGAGAACCATGTTTATTGTTGCACAAGGTAAATTTTCGTGTCTGTATGTGCCATCATCTGTGTGAACATCCACTGCGCAATGGACACGGACGTGTAATGACAGTATTGTGCTAAGGGAGACATTGACATTGTCTTATGAGGGACCTTTGGTACTAATCGAAGGGGCCATATCAGCTATGGATTATTTGAACATTGCAGTGGACATTATTGGCTGCCTTGATGGTTACAGCATCTTCCAGCAGCTGCTGCAGTTTTAGAAGTGGCAGAGTGATCTCACTTTGATGTCTTTGTCACCAAATGTACCTCACCTGAGCCCAAAGGAACGCAAGTGGGATACTATTAGTTGCCAGTTGCACCAACTGCTACCCTGTAATGTGTGAAAACTATGAAAGCTGTGGAAGCTGTGGATAGATGTCTGAGACCACTTACCTACAAAAACCTGTCGAGGACCTTTCTAAACCTTGCCACATGGAATGGCTGCTGTTTTGTATCCCTAAGGTGGACTATAGGCTATGAAACAGGTGATTATATATTGAGGTTACAAAAGTCAACGAATATCTTCATTTGCATGCTGTAGCGAAGCAGCTGGAAGCGGCACAGACTCAACAGGTCATTGTAACTCCCCTGCAGAAATACTGAACCATCCTGTCTCTATAACTGTGCGCTACTGCGAAAGTTTTGCCAGTACAGGATTTTGTGCATGAACTGATCTCTCAGTTATGTCCCATGTATGTTTGATAGTATTCCGGGAAAGTCAGGAATACAGAAATACAAGTCGCTGAGGAATGAAATAAATAAGGAGTGCAGGGAAGTTAAGACGAAATGGCTGCAGCAAAAATGTGAAGACATCGAAAAGGATATGATTGTCGGAAGGACAGACTCAGCATAGAGGAAAGTCAAAACAACCTTTGGTGACAACAAAAGCAACGGTGGTAACATTAAGAGTGCAACGGGAATTCCACTGTTAAATGCAGAGGAGAGGGCAGATAGGTGGAAAGTAAACATTGAAAACCTCTATGAGGGTGAAGATTTGTCTGGTGTGATAGAAGAAGAAACAGGAGTCGATTTAGAAGAGATAGGGGATCCAGTATTAGAATCGGAATTTAAAAGAGCTTTGGAGGACTTACGGTCAAATAAGGCAGAAGGGATAGATAACATTCCACCAGAATTTCTAAAATCATTGGGGGAAGTGGCAACAAAACGACTATTCACGTTGGTGTGTAGAATATATGAGTCTGGCGACATACCATCTGACTTTCGGAAAAGCATCATCCACACAATTCCGAAGACGGCACGAGCTGACAAGTGCGAGAATTATCGCACAATCAGCTTAACAGCTCATGCATCGAAGCTGCTTACAAGAATAATATACAGAAGAATGGAAAAAAATGAGAATGCGCTAGGTGACGATCAGTTTGGCTTTAGGTAAAGTAAAGGGACGAGAGAGGCAATTCTGACGTTACGGCTAATAATGGAAGCAAGGCTAAAGAAAAATCAAGACACTTTCATAGGATTTGTCGACCTGGAAAAAGCGTTCGACAATATAACATGGTGCAAGCTGTTCGAGATTCTGAAAAAAGTAGGGGTAAGCTATAGGGAGAGACCGGTCATATACAATATGTACAACAACCAAGAGGGAATAATAAGAGTGGACGATCAAGAACGAAGTGCTCATATTAAGAAGGGTGTAAGACAAGGCTGTAGCCTTTCGCCCCTACTTTTCAATCTGTACATCGAGGAAGCATTGACGGAAATAAAAGAAAGGTTCAGGAGTCGAATTAAAATACAAGGTGAAAGGATATCAATGATATGATTCGCTGATGACATTGCTATCCTGAGTGAAAGTGAAGAAGAATTAAATGATCTGTTGAACGGAATGAACAGTCTAATGAGTACAATGTATGGTTTCAGAGTAAATCGGAGAAAGACGAAGGTAATGAGGGGTAGTAGAAATGAGAACAGTGAGAAACTTAACATGAGGATTGGTGGTCACGAAGTCAATGAAGTTAAGGAATTTTGCTACCTAGGCAGTAAAATAACCAATGACAGACTATGGCAAAAAAGGGATTTCTGGCCAAGAGAAGTCTACTAATATCAAATATCGGCCTTAACTTGAGGAAGAAATTTCTGAGGATGTACGTCTGGAGTACAGCATTGTATGGTAGTGAAACATGGACTGTGGGAAAACCGGAACAGAAGAGACTCGAAGCATTTGAGATGTGGTACTATAGACGAATGTTGAAAATTAGGTGGACTGATAAGGTAAGGAATGAGAAGGTAAGGAATGAGGAGGTTCTATGCAGAATTGGAGAGGAAAGGAATATGTGGAAAACACTGATAAGGAGAAGGGACAGGATGATAGGACATCTGCTAAGACATGAGGGAATGACTTCCATGGTACTAGAGGGAGCTGTAGAGGGCAAAAACTGTAGAGGAAGACAGAGATTGGAATATGTCAAGCAAATAATTGAGGACATAGGTTGCAAATGCTACTCTGAGATGAAGAGGTTAGCACAGGATAGGAATTCGTGGCGGGCCGCATCAAACCAATCAGTAGACAGATGGAAAAAAAAAAAAAAAGTATCCATGTCGGACAATCTGGGTAGCCAAGCCAGTTGTGAGCAATAATGAACCAGTGAGATGGGGCGTTGTCATCTATAAAAATTCTGCTACTGTTTGGTAACATGAAGTCCATGAATTGCTGCAACTTGTCTCCAAGTAGCCGAACATAGCCATTCCCAGTGAATGATCGGTTCAGTTGGACGAGAGGAGCCAATCTGTTCCATGTAAACACAGTCCACACCATTATGGAGCCACCATCAGCTTGCACAGTGCCTTCATGACAACTTGGATGCATGGCTTCGATTAGCCTGCGTGCACTCAAACCCTATGATCAACTGATACCAACTGAAATCTGGACCCATCTGACGAGGCTCCAGCTGATTTGATCACGAGCTCAGGAGATGCTCTGCAAGTGATGTTGTGCTGTTAGGCACTCGCATCAGTCATCTGCTACCATAGCCCATTAACGCCAAGTTTTCTGCACTGCCCTAACAGATACATTCATTGTAGGTCCTGCATTGATTTCTGCGGTTATTTCATGCATTGTTAATTGTTAGCACTGACAACTTGTAGTGGTAGTTGAATTATGTAACCATTACGGCACCTCACCTCAACCTCTCGATACCAGCAATTTTCTACTGTGTTTCTGTAAAATAATTAACATATTTCTGTGACAACATTCAGATTTGATTTCATTAATGTAGAGGTAGTTCGATATATCGATATGTATATATTGCAATGATATTGTTCATATGTGTATTCTTTCTTTTGTCACTATGATCTTTGATGTACTTGTAACTCTGATTTTTGGGCGCGTAAGCGGTTATTAGAGAGTCAAGCTTTGGTCGTCATGTTAAAAAGACGCAAATTGTAGTCAGTTTATGAAATGTGAACTTTAACAGTGAGGAAGATATTTACAAGTATGTTTTATATTGCGAAGTGATGTTTTGGAACGAATTACGTGATATTGCAAGAAAAATAATAAAAAAGAAGTGTAACTTAAATTTGGAGTGCTGAATACTTTTTTACATCACCATTGTCCTAACTTGCAAAAGTTTAATCTTCAAGAATGGTTTATGAAACACATCTATAAAACTTTTGAATATCTCAGAATAACACCTAGTCCTGTTTGCATCCAAGCTTGGAATCATCAGATTTTTGACGATTGAGCCATGAGTTCACAACGAGACCAGCGTGGGAAACACAAAAAGATGAGTGCCTAGTTTATCCATTATTTCAAGAAATGACTTTAATAACTGTGCTCTAGTGATACCTGCCACATAATATAACTTTGTTGTTGCCTGAAAATGCAGTATTTAGCAGTGTGAGCCACACTACAATCATAATTAGTTTTTGACCTTTGTTGTGGTATGGTTGTTAGAAACTGCACTCAAACTTCACTACTCTCGGTCATTAAATAAAGACTGTCTTGCACTTTGCTGTCTGTGGTGAGAGGTGATGCCTGAAATTTTGTATTCTCGTCACTCTCTTAACAATGTGTGTGTCAGAATATTGAAGTCCCTAACGATTTCTGAAATGGAATATTCCATGTGTCTAGCTCCAACTAGCATTCCTCATTCAAAGTGTGTCAGTTGCCTCTGTGCAGCCATTATTAGGTCGTGAAGCTTTTTGCCTAATCACCTGAGAACAAATCTCCATCAGTGTGCTGCCCTTTTACGTCTTGTGTATGCATTAGTACCGCTATCTGTATAAGTGCACACCGCCATTCGACGGCTTCTCTCACGTCAGCGTAATGCCCTGGGTCATTAGTGTTGTGAGGTGGTGGCCCAACCAACAGCGACGAACCACTGCCGGTCTGATCGCCGCACGCTGTTTACGGGGTGTGTGTGTGTGTGTCGTGTTGCAGGTACGGGATGGCGGGCAGGTCCCCGGACGGCGACTGCGTGGTGCTGATGCGGCTCCGCAACACAGAGCCGGCGCTGCTCAACTACTCGGACTGCTTCCGCGCCTTCTTCATGCTGCTGGACGTGTGGCAGCGGCGCGAGGGCACCGCGCCCGGCCTCGTGCTCATCTTCGACATGAGCGGCGTCGTCTTCGGCCACCTGCTGCGGCTCACGCCGGGCCCGCTCTCCCGGTTCCTCTACTACCTGCAGGTGCGTCCTGGCCGCAGTCGCCACAGTCTGTGGAATGTATGCATGTCGAACGGTTATAACAAGCTTATTATAGTACGCTGAGAGAAATAATAACTGCCTTCTGCTACACTACTGGCCAGTAAAATTGCTACACCAAGAAGAAATGCAGATGATAAACAGCTATTCATTGGACAAATATGTTGTACTAGAACTGACATGTGGTTACATTTTCACGCAGTTTGGGTGCATAGATCCTGAGAAATCAGTACCCAGAACAACCACCTCTGGCCTCTTGATACGCCTAGGCATTGAGTCAAACAGAGCTTGGATGGCGTGTACAGGTACAGGTGCACATGGAACTTCAACACGTTACCACAGTTCATCAGGAGTAGTGACTGGCGTATTGTGACGAGCCAGTTGCTCGGCCACCATTGAACAGACGTTTCCAGTTGGTGAGAGATCTGGAGATTGTGCTGGCCAGGGCAGCAGTCGAACATTTTCTGTATCCAGAAAGGCCCATACAAGGCCTGCAACATGCGGTCGTGCATTATCCTGCTGAAATGTAGGGTTCCGCAGGGATCGAATGAAGGGTAGAGGCACTGGTCGTAATACATCTGAAATGTAACGTCCACTGTGCAAAGTGCCGCCAATGCGAACAAGAGGTGAGCGAGACGTGTAACCAATGGCACCCCATACCATCACGCCAGATGATACGCCAGTATGGCGATGACGAATACACGCTTCCAATGTGCGTTCACCACCTTGTCGCCAAACACAGATGCGACCGTGATGGTGCTGTAAACAGAACCTGGATTCACTCGAAAAAATGACGTTTTGCCATTCTTGCACACAGGTTCGTCGTTGAGTAAACCATCGCAGGCGTTCTGTCTGTGACGCAGCGTCAAGGGTAACCGCAGCCGTGGTCTCCGAGCTATTAGTCCATGCTGCTGCAAACGTCGTCGAACTGTTCCTGCAGATGGTTGTTGTCTTGCAAGCGTCTCCTCCTGTTGACTCAGGGATCGAGACATGGCCGCATGATCCGTTAGAGCCATGCGGACGAGATGCCTGTCATCTCGACTGCTAGTGATACGAGGCCGTTGGGATCCAGCACGGCGTTCCGTATTACCCTCCTGAACCCACCGATTCCATATTCTGCTAACAGTCATTGGATGTCGACCAAAGCGAGCAGCAATGTCGTGATACGATCAACCTCAATCGCGATAGGCTGCAATTCGACCTTTATCAAAGTCGGAAACGTGATGGTACGCATTTCTCCTCCTTACACGAGGCATCACAACAACGTTTCACCAGGCAACGCCGGTCAACTGCTGTTTGTGTATGAGAAATCGATTGGAAACTTTCCTCATGTCAGCACGTTGTAGGTGTCGCCACCGGCGCCAACCTTGTGTGAATGAATGCTGTGAAAAGCTAATCATTTGCATATCACAGGTTCTTCTTCCCTTCGGTTAAATTTAGCGTCTGTAGCACGTCATCTTCGTGGTGTAGCAATTTTAATGGCCAGCGTGTAGATAAGTAAAGTTACTAAATTAGACTGGCGTGGGATCAACCTGCCGCCATCCGGAGAATTAATGTAGGTGTGATTTGGGGGGGGGGGGGGACCCCATCAACCCCCACCAAAATGGACTGATAAAGGGACAAATAGTTACATACAACACCAAATCGGGAACTGACAGTAATGATGCTGCACATCCAGAAGACTATCTATTCGTCGTAAGCAAATCGGCAGGGAAAATGCATCTACTCTAGAGGGTCTAATTGGTAGTGTTACAGAATAAATTACATTTTGCCGGCTGGCCTGGCCGAGCCGTTCTAGGCGCTGCAGTCTGGAACCGCGCGACCGCTACGGTCGCAGGTTCGAATCCTGCATCGGGCATGGGTGTGTGTGATGTCCTTAGGTTAGTTAGGTTTAAGTAGTTCTAAGTTACAGAGCACTGATGACCTCAGATGTTAAGTGCCATAGCGCTCAGAGCCATTTGAACCAATTTTTTAAATTATACCTTCCTGATTCGTATAGGGGACATTGTCTGTCAAGGATATCTAGACCATTAATTGTTAAAGTTTCGTGTATGTATCTGGAAGATCATTTTTGAACTTGTCTCTGTGGGTGAGTGATGCTAAATCATATGGTATTGATAGAGATGTCTTTTCTGGCAGTGACTCCTAAAATTACAAGAAATAATTGATACTTTTTTAGCTGGATGTATAGATGGTGTGGAAGACTGTAGCTTTAATGGATTTTTTTGTAATGGAAAGATGTAATAACATGACACTCTACTTACAAGAAAGGCTGTCAGGATCTGAAATAGTTTATAAAACAATGTCCTGTATGCCTATAGTTCTAAGACGGTAATAGATTACACAAAACATCTGTACTGGCAGCCAAACTAATTGTGGAATTCAATGTTACTCTGTCGGATGACTGAACGTCATTTCGTCTGATCTGTTACCTTCTACAGACGCAAGACTGGGAAGCATGCTTCATTTTCTAAAACAATGCGTTCGGGTAGAAATCGGTAGTCCTTATTAAATTCGCTATGACATCCTCTTCATGATGTCACTATTTCTACCAGCTTGTTCGTTTCTACAACGTCACACTCTAGTAATGGAGCTATGGCTTAGCAATGATGCCTAAATCGGGACCATGCTGAGAGCATCATGACGTCGACGATGCGCCGCGACGCAAGGTGACACGACCTCGTGACACGATATAACGCGATGTTGTCAAGTAGTTCACGTAATTTGGTACAATGGGGTATGTTGTCGAAAATACGTTAAACTGAGAGGCCTCTGGTGGTGCCTCGAAATGTTAAACAAACAGATCTGAACTGATGTAATTTGTTATTAACAGACTCGGCTTATCGCTGTTGTTCCCAGCTCCAGAGTGTCCCAATTATGAAAGATCAGTGATATCTAATTCTCCATTGTGATTGCCTGAGAACTTCATGACGTGGGCCCGACGTCGTGAAGAGTCTTGCTTTATTGGAAAAAACACGTAAAATTGTGGAAACCTCGATAAAAATGCGTAGAAATGAGAGAATTCGAAAACTTACCACCTAGGTGAGGGCTCTGCTGGTGCCACTTAATATTGGTATTAACGAATAGGCACATCTTCTTCTGAGTGCGCCCTACCACAGAAGTGCTCCATTTATAAAAGATGAAAGTGTGGAGGGGCTGCATGATCCCCATTAGGTCCAGAGGGGAGTGGAAGGGGTTGTGGTCATTTTCATGTCACATGACCTTGAATGTAAGTAGCACAGTTGCCTGAGTGATTCCCCTGAGAGATGTTGATCAATTCCTGGTGGTTCCCCGGGGAAGAGGGAGTGGAGGAAGTGAGGAGCCCGAGTGTTTTGGATTTTGCAGGTAATATGTTGAGCAGTCAGTGGTCACGTGGTGATTGTGGCTTACCGTTACTCGACATAATTTCCTTCAGTATTTGTTCCTACTCAGTAGGACTTCCGCCACTGAATGTGTGTAAGAAGAGGATTAATAATTTCGGCATCGTTTGAAATCACTTCTGCCCTCATTCCATCACAATATAACGTCGTATTTACCAGTAATAACGTTCTCTTCATTATTTCTTGTCTTCATCTCTAAAGAAAAATTACGTACTGTGAGATTTTATTTTTTATTTTTTGTTTTGACTAGGTGCCTTTAGGTGATGTTCATTATTTTCGATAAATTTAGTAACATTCATATTGTCTCTACTCCATTTTTATTAAAAAATGAACAGAACTGTGGCTTTATTTGAAGAAATAAGATTTTTAATTTTGTGCAAGAGCTGTACATATTTAGCGATAACTGTAGGTTCTTGTTCGACCGATTTCTTAAGAAGAGCCGCGAAAAATCGCTCGGACTTCTCTATAGCCTTGTTCTTTGCTTGTTCCAGGAAGCGCTGCCTGTCAGGATAAAGGCCATCCACTACATCAATGTCGTGCCTTTTATGGACAAATTCCTCGCCCTCATGAAGCCTTTCATGAAAAAGGAGCTCATCGACATGGTACGAACATAAATAAAATGTTGGTGTTGTACTTAAAGAGGACACTTTTCATTGCAACGTTCAATAATTCAATTTTTGTTTTGTTTTTCGGAACCATAGTTGTGTAGAATTGTCTAAATGGTATCATTTTGTTCATCTGACTGTTCTCTTATTTCGTTTTTAGACGCCATTGCCTTTTAGACGCTTCACAATCATGCAGTCAGTCACCGACTTGCACGAAAGATACAACGTTCGTGGTTGAAGTGCCACATCATAGCATAATCACTTAAAATAGTTGAACGTCATCGTTTTTTTTTCGTATTCAAATGAGAATATGACTGGACCGGGCCAAATGTCTCTCTTCGCTTACTCTTAGGATCTTCAGGAGGTCACTGGATAACAAATTAGTCAGCTGAGTGCACACGCGCAGCTGCATCAGTGAAGTCTGTTGCAGATGGCGCAGCGATAGACTCGCGAGCTCAGCCGGACGCGCACTGCCTCTACTTGAGCATAAGGCAGTATCGATGGGTGAGACGTTGATGTGGACATTGTACGTAAACAAGGGTAAATGTAAGGAAGTGATTGCCTGGCAACTGGGGACATCGTGTTTGACCATACTCATGGCCAAAAGGTGTCTGGAGATGTTTTGTTTTGTTTTAGGGCGCAAAAACAACGAAGGTCATACGCGTCCATTTCAGAACCGTAGAACACGAAGACGAAAAACGAGTTAAAAGCGACTGCACGTTAAGCCCAATCGACGGAAGGCAAGACAGCTAAAAACAGGGAGTTTCTCTTGGAGAAAGTTACATGACGTAAGCCATAGAGACAATGGAGGTCCTGGACGAAGGATTAAATATCCTTCGCCATATTGCTACGACGCATAAAAAGTAAAACGCGGTCGACAGCCCGTGCGTCAATGGCTAAAACAACCGATTACTCTGACGGTACACATAAATTAAAACGTAAGTAGTTAAAAAGGGGGTATTCCCTTACTTACGCTAAGGACAGCACACACACTCTCATGCCTGAGGGAGGACTCCATCCTTCGTGGGTGGGGGGTGTCGGGGCAAGAGGGGTGGGAGGGGGGGGGGCGCGAACTTCAAGGCGCCCCAGACCGCGCGGCTACCCCACGCAGCAATGAGCGCAAAATGGTGGGGTACCACCATTTACCAAATGCGACAGTTCCCAATGCTGAAATGATCTCCTCACGGCGAGAGTGCCGGGAATAGGTCTTCTAAGCCGCTGGGAGAGGATTAATTTACCGGAGCTTGTTCCTATGAAGGGAAGAAGAGTGGTGATTCCAAAGTGACACCACCTGCCGACAGATGGCAACACAGAGATCATTGGAAGGAGTAGAAGAACTAACAGACCGAGGTAGGAAGACTGCAGCCTCAGTAGCAGCGTCAACAGCCTCTTTTCCCGTCAGACCCAAGCGACCAGGACCCCACAGTGGCTCCATCAACAGCGGGGAAGTGACGGCTTTCCTCGACCCGTTGCACTAAGGGACGGACGGTGTACAGTACACAGAGGCTCTGAAGGTCAGTGAGAGAGTCTGAGCAGAGGACGCAATTGAAAAACCTGTGTCGCCACAAGTACTGCGTGGCCTGATACAGGGCGAAGGGCTCGGCTGTAAATACTGAGCAGCGTTCCGGATGCCGATACCGGAAATGGTGCCAGTGACGAAGGCACACCGGACACCACGGTCAGTCCGAGAGCCATCAGTGTACACAGAGGCACTATCGCGAAGTTCCGTGCGAAGGTCGACAAACTGGAGGCGTTAGAGCGAGGCTGGAGTAGTGTCCCTAGCAAGCGAATAAAGTCCAAAGTGCTGGATTTGTTGGTACTTGGCGGCGGACTCTTCAGCGTGTGTACAAGCTGTGAGCCCGGACACATGACTTCACAATTTTGGTCGGAGGAAGATCCTAGCTGCGAGGGACTGGAGACGTGTATCACGACTGAAATGATTATTAAATAAAGGCCCTACGCTGCCGAAAGGCGTTGATTTACATCAAGGGGACAGTTGAAAATATGTGCCCCGACCGGGTCTCGAACCCAGTACCTCCTGCTTACGTGGCAGACGCTGTATCCATCGGAGCCACCGAGGGCACAGAGGGTCTAGAGACGTTTCATGACTGAAGTGATAATTAAATCAAGACCCTACGCTGCCGAAATGCGTTGATATACATCAACCGGGATAGTTGAAAATATGTACGCCGACCGGGACTCGAACCCGGGACGTCCTGCTTACATGGCAGACGCTCTATTCATCTTTTTTTTTTTTTTTTATCTCATTTTGTTCGCTTTCGTTCGTTGCATCTGCTCGGGGCGAACGTCGTAAGACACCCGTTTAAGTTCGTCGTCGATCGATCAACTCAGTGTTTTCATTACAGAGGGCAGCTAACCCTCTGACCAAACCCGCTGAGCTACCGTGCCGGTGTCCATCTGAGCTACCGAGGGCATTAATATAGTGTGTGGGCATTAAGTAGGGAATGTGCGTCTCACAGGGAGCGTGCAAGGGATACGTCCCTGCAGTCGCAATATCCTCTTTGGCCTTGGTGGCTCAGATGGACAGAGCGTCTGCCATGTAAGCAGGAGATCACAGTTTCGAGTCCCGGTCGGGGTACACATTTTCAACCGTCCCCGTTGACGTACATCAACGACTGTCGGCAGCGTAGGGTCATGATTTAGTTGTCATTTCATTGTAGAGCACTGTATCGTCACCAAGGGTATCTGTTCTTTCGGACATGTTACTGAAACAACATATCCGAAAGAACAGATACCATCTTCATATATGTTTCACGACAACCGCTGAAACAACCGGTTTCTGGTTATGTCATCGATTTTATTCCGCGTTAGTTTAACCTGGCTGTTAAAACCGCTCAAAATAATCGGTTTTTGAAATAACTAACTTCCGTGTTTCATTTCAGTTATTTCCTATAATAAACGTGGAAATCAAACAAGGAATGAAAAATTTTGACTGCCTCCGTTTTAACACGCATAGGATCAAAATATTAAATTAAATAGTCAAATAAAAAAGTTAGCTTGTCCACCGTTCGCTGTTTTCTCACTATGTAGCTGAATACTACAAAAAATTTCCTACCTTACATTTATTCTAAGTTTTTCGAAACTCTGCTCAAAAATAATGTTGTAATCGGGGGTCATACCATTATTTGAGCATTACTAACAATCAGTGCTCATAGTCTATTTTTGTTGTCAATTTGTGCGTATTCGAGGGCTATATGTGCATAAAGACATATTATGCAGACACAGGTAGCAAATCAGCGACTTTCTGTTTTTACTGTATACTATGAATGAACTGTTGTTTAGTTTCAATTTATTACTTTTACCATAATTTCCTTCCTCCTTTATTATTTCGTAGAAACGGCAGACCAATTTCTTTTTACCGAGTGAGGTAACACAATGGTTAGCGCACTGGATTCGCATTTGGGAGGACGACGGTTCAAACCCGCGTCTGGCCATCCTTATTTCCGTTTCTAGTGATTTCTCTAAAACGCTTCAGGCAAATGCCGGGATGGTTCCTTTGAAAGATCACGCCCGAGTTCCTCCCCATCCTTCCGTAATCCGATGGGACTGGAGACCTCGCTATTTGTTCCACTCCCCCAAATCAACCAACCAACCGAACAACCAATTTTCACTTCTTTAAAGTAAATGAAGCGTTGTACTTCAAAAATGGTTCAAATGGCTCTGCGCACTATGGGACTCAACTGCTGAGGTCATTAGCCCCCTAGAACTTAGAACTAGTTAAACCTAACTAACCTAAGGACGTCACAAACATCCATGCCCGAGGCAGGATTCGAACCTGCGACCGTAGTGGTCTTGCGGTTCCAGACTGCAGCGCCTTTAACCGCACGGCCACTTCGGCCGGCCGTTGTACTTCATTGCTGCGTCAGTTCGTAAAATATTTCCAGATTAGGGCTGGTGCCATTTCGCAATACAACGAGTATATATGACGACAGCGTGAAACAACCGTTTAGACAAGGTGGGGGCAAGTTTTGCACACTGCACATACACACGTACCTTACTCTGCTTTTCCGTCGGCACTGTTACTCAAACAGCACCGATCGCTTTTCCCATTTTCTTTAATAACACAATATTTCAAACCAATGCCTAATAAAAATGTCTCCTCTTTAAAAAAGGTGTTTTTCAAAACAGAAAACTTTAGCATTGCTGCTATGGCTAACTGATATTTCGGTTTTTTATCCGTTTATGCTTAAGAAATAAAAAGCGCCTTTTATAACGGAGATCAAACAAATACCGGTTATTCAGAATTAAAATACTGGTATCAGTTTTAACAGGTCGGTTTTCCCACCCCTCTTCCAAACCCTGGAAGAACTGCTGTTAGTGAGAGAAGAATACGATGAGAACTGTGTGCTATGAATATTCGGAGTCCGTCGCCTCACATAAGGCCATTGCTCACACAGGCACTTGGAGACGAAAAAAACAAAGTTCGTTGTGGAGCATGAATATGTGTCTGGTTTTGCGAACACTCCCCCACCCTATTACATCCTATTACATCACGATTGGCCTGCAAAATTGCCTGACTTGGAGACCGTAGAAAATCTGTGCGACATGTTGCAACATCGGGTGAAAGGCCTATACCAGCATCCCCGCAATTTGGTGGAACTAAGCGATCAAATCCTCGGCGAGTGGCTTAACGTAGACGCTACATACGTGCACAACCTGGAAGACTCATTTGGTAATCGAATCCAGGAGATTATCAGATTCAGGGGTGGAATTACACGGTATTAAATGATGCTTGTAATTATTTCTCTAGGGATGACTAATTTTTGTCTGGCGAGCTTGCGATGATGCACGATATTCTTCGGACACAAGTTCTGTAAACTTATCGAGTAACATATCTTTCTTCGAAGGATTCACATGTACGTTCCCCAAGCATTTATATTACATTTTCGTGGAGGCTGTACCGCCCTCTTACGATGCTGGCTGCGCTTTACTCAATACATTTAGTCCCTGTTCTCGTACCCACTTGATCATAACCAAACACTGGAACGACACTGTAGAAATAGTACCACTAGCATCTCGGATGCAATTTTTCCAGCAACCTTCTAATAAATTTAAGTCGCCCATATGCCTTCCATAATACTGATTTTACGTGATTGTTGCCTTTCGTATCGCTTCTTAGTACTGGGCGTTTCGAATGAATATCGGGGTTTTAAGACTTTTAAGCTTTTATTACACTCAACTTACAATTTTAAATAATACATCAAATGAAAGAGCAACTCAAACTCACCCCTTTCTGTGCCAAAGTTAGATTTAATCTTGAATAGTGAAGATCATCCTTTCTCCTAGTATTGTAGTTATGCACACTGCTATTACTTTTGAATTGTTAATAACAAATTTCATAAGAGAGCATATATACTGAGAAGCTACTATGAATATCCCTAGATCCTTAAATAAATGTCTACAGGATGATCTTGGGTGGACTCCAGCTATTATTCTGATTACACGCTTTTGTGCAATAAATACTTTATTCCTCAGTGATGAATTACCCCAAAATATGATACCATATGAAAGCAATGAGTGAAAATAGGCGTAGTAAGCTAATTTACTAAGATGTTTATCACCAAAGTTTGCAATGACCCTTACTGCATAAGTAGCTGAACTCAAACGTTTCAGCAGATCATCAATGTGTATCTTCCTATTTAATCTCTCATCAATGGACACACCTAAAAATTTTGAATATTCTACCTTAGCTATATGCTTCTGATTAACGTCTATATTTATTAATGGCGTCATACCATTTACTGTACGGAACTGTATGTACTGTGTCTTAGCAAAATTCAGTGAGAGTCCGTTTACAAGAAACCACTTAGTAATTTTCTGAAAGACAGTATTGACAATTTCATCAGTTAATTCTTGTTTGTCAGGTGTGATTACTATACTTGTATCATCAGCAAAGAGAACTAACTTTGCCTCTTCATGAATATAGAATGGCAAGTCATTAATACACTCCTGGAAATTGAAATAAGAACACCATGAATTCATTGTCCCAGGAAGGGGAAACTTTATTGACACATTCCTGGGGTCAGATACATCACGTGATCACACTGACAGAACCACAGGCACATAGTCACAGGCAACAGAGCATGCACAATGTCGGTACTAGTACAGTGTATATCCACCTTTCGCAGCAATGCAGGCTGCTATTCTCCCATGGAGACGATCGTAGAGATGCTGGATGTAGTCCTGTGGAACGGCTTGCCATGCCATTTCCACCTGGCGCCTCAGTTGGACCAGCGTTCGTGCTGGACGTGCAGACCGCGTGAGACGACGCTTCATCCAGTCCCAAACATGCTCAATGGGGGACAGATCCGGAGATCTTGCTAGCCAGGGTAGTTGACTTACACCTTCTAGAGCACGTTGGTTGGCACGGGATACATGCGGACGTGCATTGTCCTGTTGGAACAGCAAGTTCCCTTGCCGGTCTAGGAATGGTAGAACGATGGGTTCGATGACGGTTTGGATGTACCGTGCACTATTCAGTGTCCCCTCGACGATCACCAGTGGTGTACGGCCAGTGTAGGAGATCGCTCCCCACACCATGATGCCGGGTGTTGGCCCTGTGTGCCTCGGTCGTATGCAGTCCTGATTGTGGCGCTCACCTGCACGGCGCCAAACACGCATACGACCATCATTGGCACCAAGGCAGAAGCAACTCTCATCGCTGAAGACGACACGTCTCCATTCGTCCCTCCATTCACGCCTGTCGCGACAGCACTGGAGGCGGGCTGCACGATGTTGAGGCGTGAGCGGAAGACGGCCTAACGGTGTGCGGGACCGTAGCCCAGCTTCATGGAGACGGTTGCGAATGGTCCTCGCCGATACCCCAGGAGCAACAGTGTCTCTAATTTGCTGGGAAGTGGCGGTGCGGTCCCCTACGGCACTGCGTAGGATCCTACGGTCTTGGCGTGCATCCGTGCGTCGCTGCGGTCCGGTCCCAGGTCGACGGGCACGTGCACCTTCCGCCGACCACTGGCGACAACATCGATGTAGTGTGGGGACCTCACGCCCCACGTGTTGAGCAATTCGGCGGTACGTCCACCCGGCCTCCCGCATGCCCACTATACGCCCTCGCTCAAAGTCCGTCAACTGCACATACGGTTCACGTCCACGCTGTCGCGGCATGCTACCAGTGTTGAAGACTGCGATGGAGCTCCGTATGCCACGGCAAACTGGCTGACACTGACGGCGGCGGTGCACAAATGCTGCGCAGCTAGCGCCATTCGACTTCCAACACCGCGGTTCCTGGTGTGTCCGCTGTGCCGTGCGTGTGATCATTGCTTGTACAGCCCTCTCGCAGTGTCCGGAGCAAGTATGGTGGGTCTGACACACCGGTGTCAATGTGTTCTTTTTTCCATTTCCAGGAGTGTATATATTAAGAACAACAAAGGACCCAAGACTGACCCTTGTGGAACCCCATTCTTGATAGTTCCCCAGTTTGAGGAATGTGCTGATCTTTGCATATTATGAGAACTGCTTATTTCAACTTTCTGCACTCGTCCAGTTAGGTATGAATTGAACCATTTGTGCACTGTCCCACTCATACCACAATATTTGTGCTTGTCTAGCAGAATTTCATGATTTACACAATCAAAAGCCTTTGAGAGATCACAAAAAATCCCAATGGGTGGTGTTCGGTTATTCAGATCATTCAAAATTTGGTTGGTGAAAGCATATATGGCATTTTCTGTTGAAAAACCTTTCTGGAAACCAAACTGACATTTTGTAAGTACTTCATTTTTACAGATATGTGAAGCTACTCTTGAATACATTACTTTCTCAAAAATTTTGGATAAAGCTGTTAGAAGGGAGATTGGATGGTAATTGTTGACATCAGATCTATATCCCTTTTTATGCAAAGGTATAACAATAGCATATTTCAGTCTATCAGGGAAAATGCCCTGTTCCAGAGAGCTATTACACAGGTGGCTGAGAATCTTACTTATCTGTTGAGAACAAGCTTTTAGTATTTTGCTGGAAATGCCATCAATTCCATGTGAGTTTTTGCTTTTAAGCAAGTTTATTATTTTCCTAATTTCAGAGGGAGAAGTGGGTGAGATTTCAATTGTATCAAATTGCATAGGTATGGCCTCTTCCATTAACAGCCTAGCATCTTCTAATGAACACCTAGATCCTACTATATCCACAACATTTAGAAAATGATTATTAAAAATATTTTCAACTTCTGACTTTTTGTTCGTAAAGTTTTCATTCAATTTGATGGTAATACTGTCTTCCTGTGCTCTTGGTTGACCTGTTTCTCTTTTAATAATATTCCAAATTGTTTTAATTTTATTACCAGAGTTGCTGATTTCAGACATGATACACATACTTCTGGATTTTTTAATAACTTTTCTTAATATAACTCAGTAGTTTTTATAATGTTTGATAGTTTCTGGGTCACTACTCTTTTCTGCTGTCAGATACATTTCCCTTTTCTGGTTACAAGATATTTTTATACCCTTAGTAAGCCATGGTTTGTTACAAGGTTTCTTACGAGTATATTTAACTATTTTCTTGGGGAAGCAGTTTTCAAATGCATTTACAAAAATGTCATGAAATAAATTATATTTTAAATTGGCATCAGGTTCACGGTACACCTCATCCCAGTCTAACTGCGTTAGGCTTTCCCTGAAATTTGCAATTGTTAAATCGTTGACTGAACATACTACTTTGGAGGACTGTTTAGTATTGCTGAATGGAGCTATGTCATATATTGTAACTAGCTGTGCACCATGATCAGAAAGACCATTCTCAACAGGCTGAGCATTTATCTGGTTAAACTTATCTTGGTCTATAAAGAAGTTATCTATCAGTGAGCTGCTATCCTTTACCACCCGAGTAGGAAAATCAATAACGGGCGTCAAATTGAAAGAACCGAGTAATATTTCTAGGTCATTTTTCCTATTACCCTCTTTCAGAGAATCTACATTGAAGTCCCCACAAATAATAATTTGCTTCCCCCTGTCTGACAGATAGCACAACAAGGAGTCCAAATTTTTCAGAAATAGATGAAAATTTCCTGATGGGGACCTATATACAGTTACAATTATAAATGTGCCTTTATTTAATTTAAGCTCACAGGCACATGCTTCTATATGTTTCTCTACACAAAACTTTTTTGTTTCTATACTTTTTGCACAATGATAACTTTTGACATATATGGCAACTCCTCCTTTCTCCATATTTTCTCTCTTTACATGTGCAGAGAGCTTATATGCACTTACATTTACCTTATCCATATCAGTAACAATGTGATGCTCAGACAGGCATAGTATATCTATTTCATCCTCAGCTTCTAAATCTTCTAAACAAACCAGATGCTCATCTATTTTATTCTTTAAACTCCCAATATTTTGATGAAATATACTTCCATTATTTTTAATTATACTTTTATGAGGACCTTTCCTTATTCTAACATTTGCAGTACTCTCCTGTCTGAGTTTCTCATTGTGTTTAGGCCTAGTTCCTATGCCAGTGGTCACATGGTGTTCAGAGAGGCAGATTATGTCAACTGAGTTGGGTGACTTTAATTCATCAATGCAATTACCTAGGACTGAGATACAACTTGGTGGAGATAAAATTTCTGGTGATTGGTGAAAATTTATAATTGACAGCTGTGATTGGTGATCCAATGTGCTAGAATTGTGCTGTTTAATTTCTTTCCTAAACTGAAGATTTGTTTCAATCCTGACCTCTCGTAGAACTTGACATCTTTCTTTCTTACCTATCCTAAAAAAGGTGCTGCTCCAACACCTGTAACCACTGGTATTTTGCCATTCATGGCAGTGCCTCCCTCCCTTAAAATTCCTGCTATTACCCCAGCCAGTTTCCCCTTCCCTTTCCTGTTGAGATGTAGGCCGTGCCTGGTATAGTCCCACCTACTGAGAGAATCAACAGGAACCACACCAATATGAGCCCCCGCACTTGACCCAAGCAGCAGTTCCAACTCCAAATTAACTCTCCCAACAGAAGAGTTCAAATGAGGCCGGTCATGGCGTCTCAGGACAGATACAAATTCAACATTGGTGTGTCTCGATGCCGACGCAATCTTTACCCCCTGGCCCTCCCACAATAACCACGGTGTCTTCCCTGGTAAATCCTTTACAGAGTGAACCTAAATCCTCTGTCACGTGATCCAGACTAGCACTTGGTTTGAAAAAATTTGTGACCTTAGAACCCTGCTAGTGTAAAAATACCTTCGACATGGGCATCACCCATTATCTGGCATACTCGATGCTTGCTCGGCTTGCCCATAATATCCTGTGTCCCTAACCAAGTCAATACGAGACCGGTATTCTAGTATGATTTTTAAGATGCATAGTTGCATTGTAACGGTATTTATTGTGTCCCAATTTGTTTTCCCCAAATGCTTGACTTTAAGAAAATAAATGAGGTTTGTAACCGAAATAGAAACCCTGTTGTTCACGACAGTAATTGTTCGATCACTTAAGCCAATGTTAATCCCATCCATACCATTTTCCTCCTGAGCAATTAATACATTTGCGGATCAGGGTAGTGAACTATAATATCAATGAACTGTATAGGAAGATTGAGAGTTGCTTAAGATACATTACCTCCTCTGAATGCTCGCACTTCCTTGTATTTACCATTGTGATAATAAATCAATAGGATATTTCAGCTGCGCAGATTATTCACGTATTAAGACGAGCCTTTAATTAGAGGGTGGTACACATTCAGAAACAAGCCTGTAACAGCTGATCATCCCTCTAAAATATCTAGGAATCCAAGGCTAGTTACCAGGGCTTCTTTCCCATGGCCTCCACGTTCATGCACTATGGTGCCATGCTCTTTTTACCTTTGGGGATTCATAAAGGATTAGGTGTATGTTCCTCTCCTACCTGATGATTTACCCAACTTAAGAAACAAGATTGAAGCAGTTGTTGCGACCATTATTCCAGGCACACTGATCAAAATTTGGAAAGAAATCGCCTATCGACTCGGTGTGTGCCGTGTTACGAATGGTGCTCACATTTAACAATTGTAAGAAAAACTGTTTGAACAGCTCTATCATTTGGTATGTTTTTTATAATTGTAAGTTGAATATAATAAACGCTACAAAGCCCTAAAGCCTCGACATTCATTTCTGAATACCCGGTATTATGCACTCTTATATGACGTGCTCAAGATGTTCATCTTTTCATCAGAATCGTTTTCTCTTGACTACTGCCATAATATTGCATTTATGCTCATTTAAAGAGAAGTGCCATTCACGGGGCAAGACTAATCAATCCGAGATAAGCATCGCTGATCTGAAAACGGCAGACTCAAAGGCTGCGCAGCCGCATGTCTCACTGTATAATTCTGTCCCTGCATACGATAACCTACCAACCGCTGTTTTTAGGATATAACAAACTTTGTTAATTGCGTATGTTGTTGACTGGCATCAAGAAGAGTGTAATAACAGCAGTTCCAAAGACGTCAGATGCTGACACGTGTGTGTATTACCGAGCAATCTGTTTTGTTAATTACGGTTGCAAAATACTGACACAAATTATTTGCAGAAGCATGAAAAATCTGGGAAAAACTGACCGCGGGGAACATCAGTTTGGATTCTGGAGAAATGCAGGAACACATGAGGCAACACTGACCCTGTGACTTGTCTTAGTACATAGGTCAAGGAAAGCCAAAGCTACATTTATAGCATTTGTAGACTTATAGAAATCTTTTGACAACGTTCACTCGATTGCTCTCTGGGAAATTCTGAGGATAGGGCACGATTTTCCAGTCGTCTAGGGTTCAACCGATATGGTCACGAGCCAAGGAGAGGCGCTGCAGGTAATGTCGTGCTGTTAGCAAGGCACTCGCGTTGGTCGTCTGCGGCCGTAACACATTAACGACAAATTTCGCCGCACTGTCCTGACAGATAAGTTCGTCATACGTCCCACACTGATTTCCGCGGCTATTTCACGCAGTGCTGCTTGTCTGCTAGCACTGACGCCAACACAGCTGCTCTCGATCGTTAAGCGAAGGCCATCGGCGACTGTGTTGTCCGAGGTGATTTCTTATTCTCGGCACACTCTTGACACTTTGGATCTCGGAATGTTGAATCCATTAACGATTTCCGAAATGGAAGCTCCACCCTCCACTCTGCGTTCGAAGTCTGTTAATTCCTGCCGGCCAGAGCGGCCGTGCGGTTCTAGGCGCTGCAGTCTGGAGCCGAGCGACCGCTACGGTCGCAGGCTCGAATCCTGCCTCGGGCATGGATGTGTGTGATGTCCTTAGGTTAGTTAGGTTTAAGTAGTTCTAAGTTCTAGGCGACTGATGACCTCAGAAGTTAAGTCGCATAGTGCTCAGAGCCATTTGAAGCCATTTGTTAATTTCTGCAGTGCCGCAATAATAATGTCGGAAACCTTTCCATGTGAATCAACTGAGCGCACGTGTCTGCTCCACCAATGCACTGCCCCTTTATACCTGGTGTAGGCGATACTACCGCCATCTGTATACACGCACATCGCTTTCACTTTTTTTTCGCCTTAGTGTTATCTGCTGTCGTTGCTGTTGTGCTCGTCTGTGTAAAATGTGTCGTGAGAGTTGTCTGCAGCTGCTTTTTGGGCCTGCGTGATTTTCCTGTCTGCTTCCAGCTGCACCTGCACACGGAAGGGCTGCACACACTGGAGCCGTTCGTCCCGCTGAAGCTGCTGCCCAAGGACGTGGGGGGCGAGGGGGAGACCCTGGAGGCCATCAGAGGTGGGTCTTCTGTCTACAACAGAGCTCATTCTAAACCCGACCATACGCTTAAATACGAAACAGTACTTATCTAGTCAAACTCTGCTAGTGCGACTATGATTAAATGAACAGGTCAAGTTCATAGCCTCGCAGCACACACAGACTAAAGTTTTCTCGAGTAACTATATAATCATATTGGATTAGTAGACATATCGTCTGCATACGACACGATAAACTACAAAACGTTTGCTGCAAAAGCTCTGTACAATGAGTTAGAATAATGCTTTGTATACATAAATCACGGAAAGATGGCGCACATTTTCAAAATTCCATGTATAACGTCCCATGATGCAATTTTAGTAAAACTTTTTTTGTACAACTAAACAAACCACTTGTCTATGACATACAGTTTGACCAGCAAATCATCTTTACATTGCCGCGTCTGTCCAATATGGGTGATATGGCGCATGCTAAAAACCGCTACGCTAAACTTTTTAAAACCAAAACATATATATATTTGAAAAAGGTATTATTAACATTTGATTGTTTTTTATTCATCCTACTACATATTGATAGCCGTGTATACAGGGTGTTACAAAAAGGTACGGCCAAACTTTCAGAAAACATTCCTCACACAGAAAGAAAGAAAATATGTTATGTGGACATGTGTCCGCAAATGCTTAATTTCCATGTTAGAGCTCATTTTAGTTTCGTCAGTATGTACTGTACTTCCTCGATTCACCGCCAGTTGGCCCAGTTGAAGGAAGGTAATGTTGACTTCGGTGCTTGTGCTGACATGCGACTCATTGCTCTACAGTACTAGCATCAAGCACATCAGTACGTAGCATCAACAGGTTAGTGTTCATCACGCACGTGGTTTTGTAGTCAGTGCAATGTTTGCAAATGCGGAGTTGGCAGATGCCCATTTGATGTATGGATTAGCACGGGGCAATAGCCGTGGCGCGGTATGTTTGTATCGAGACAGATTTCCAGAACGAAGGTGTCCCGACAGGAAGACGTTCGAAGCAATTGATCGGCGTCTTAGGGAGCACGGAACATTCCAGCCTATGACTCGCGACTGGGGAAGACCTAGAACGACGAGGACACCTGCAATGGACGAGGCAATTATACGTGCAGTTGACGATAACCCTAATGTCAGCGTCAGAGAAGTTGCTGCTGTACAAGGTAACGTTCACCACGTCACTGTATAGGAGGGCCTCCACGCTCTCCTGACCTCAACCATCTTGACTTTCATTTATGGGGGCATTTGAAAGCTCTTGTCTAGGCAACCCCGGTACCAAATGTAGAGACTCTTCGTGCTCGTATTGTGGACAGCTGTGATACAATAGGCCGTTCTCCAAGTCTGCATCAGCGCATCAGGGATTCCATGCGACGGAGGGTGGATGCATGTATCTTCGCTAACGGAGGGCATATTGAACATTTCCTGTAACAAAGTGAAGTCACGCTGGTACGTTCTGTTGCTGTGTGTTTCCATTCCATGATTAATGTGATGTGAAGAGAAGTAATAAAATGAGCGCTAACATGGAAAGTAAGCGTTTCCGGACACATGTCCACATAACATATTTTCTTTCTTTGTGTGTGAGGAATGTTTCCTGAAAGTTTGGCCGTACCTTTTTGTAACACCTTGTATACATATATGAAGGTTGAAATTTAAATAGTGGCAACTATTTACTCACAACCGATATAAAAGAGTTACATGTTTGCACCTGTTACTGTCCTTCAAAGTAGTCACCAGTGTTGTGTAGAACCCGTTGGCAGCTATGTGGAAGGCGTAGTATACCGTTAGCAGAGCCTGTTCTGTTGATGGTGCGAATGGAGCGGTCTAAAGTTATGGTGATTCTCGTGTATGACTGTGATGGTGTTATCCTAACGCATTAAGTTCCTCCACGGCAGACCTTCACTGCACAGTATTACTGTTCGTGTTTGGAGCATCACCTGCGACTAGCTTTGCGAAAGAAGCAGCGACACTTTCTGTGCAACCCACCCATCATTTTGCAAAACAATGCGCGGGCGCATACAGCGCAAGCTGTGGCTGCTCTGTTCGGTCGATCGGACTGGGAAGTACTGTACCATCCACCATACTCCCCGGACCTTAGTCCTTGTGACTTTGATTTGATTCCGAAGATGAAGGAACCACTTCGTGGCATTCGCTTCAGAACTGTTTCAGAGATTCGACTGGCAGTAGACCGCTCCATTCGCACTATCAAGTTCTGCTAACGGTGTACTACGCCTTCCACATCGCTGGCAACGGGTTCCACACAACGCTGGTGACTATTCTGAAAGACAGTAACAGGTGGAAACGTGTAACTCTTTTGTATCGGTTGTGAATAAGTAGTTGACACTATTTTTAAGTCCCACACCTCGTATAAATGGATAAAGAAGAAACGATAAATTGTTAGCAATCCTTTTTAAAATGCATATATGTAAGTAGTTCTCTAGTTTAGATAACTAGTTTACTTATTGGTAGCTGAAAACATTACAACTAAGGCATATAATCCATTGAACTTTAGTTAACACACTCATTAAATCCTGGCGACATATTAAATGAGATACAAAAGTAAGATTTAAAAACTTAGTTCTTTTGCTTTTTTTTCTTTTTCTCGGCCACGATCGATACAAACCATATCAAAAATTGTGCAGTCTTCGTGTAACCAAATCTTACAACTTACTTAGCGACACCTTTTTGATGCTTTTTTGACGTCATCCGGGTCGTTGAGATGTGAAACGCTGGGCATGCTACGTCATTTGAACGGAAATACAGACAAAACGGGAATGTTTTCTGCTATTTAAAACTGTTATTTGATATGGGTGACAAGTGGTTCAAATGGCTCTGAGCACTAGGGGACTCAACTGCTGAGGTCATTAGTCCCCTAGAACTTAGAACTAGTTAAACCTAAGGACATCACACACATCCATGCCGGAGGCAGGATTCGAACCTGCGACCGTAGCGGTCTCGCGGTTCCAGACTGCAGCGCCAGAACCGCGCGGCCACTTCGGCCGGCTGGGCGGCAAGTAACCGTAATGAATAAATGGGCAGCATATTTACTGCATATTACTGCGGTATGTTTCCCGATCTGCAGGGGAGAGACGTCGTATCTTTGTACGACCTTGATTGGTAAGCTGGCCGCATTTGCATTAGGGCACGCCTAATGGAACTTATTGTTAATACAACTATTCAAATATACCGAAATATTTTACTATTTCCACACGCTGAATTGATTATGACGCTAAAAGCGTTTTTGAAGGGATATTAACAGACTTAGCTCAGTTATTCCCCCAAAGCTTACGTAAAACTTGCTGGTTCGAAACGTAACCAGACAGATATGGCGCGGTGTCCACTGAACATCTGCAGTGGCAATACGCGCACGTGCACTGCGTCAGTGTTTGCCGAAACTACGAGGGGTGCGCAATCTAAGGCGCAAGTGGCGCCTCCCCCGGATTGACCCTGCTTTAGACGAAGATTGTGTGTGGAGACGTGGCTGCAGCTGCTCTTCTGGCTGTTCAGCTGCGCCGAATCCGTTTGCTGCACGAAATCTCGACGACCGGCCCAGCACTTCTCCTGGTGTGTTTCGAGTCGTGTTCCTACGTACCTCGTCAGTTCAAAACGTTCCGAGACTGGATTAATAAAAAGTAGAGGAAAGTTGAGGAGTGATTTCTTAATACTTCAGATGGTCTACAAAGTCTCCTCCCACTTACGTGCAACACACAGAATGTTGCACAAAATGTTCTCGGTTCACTTGCGGGCTCAAATTCGGATAAAAATTCCAAGCTTTTGATACCCTCCATCACTGTCGTCAGGGGCTAAAACTGACTGTCCCGAACAGGCAAGGTTCCCTCTTTTATTGCCACAGGACGGCACCTGACTGGCTGGATTATACATCGGTGTAGCGCTTTATGTCCACAGATTGTTCTTGCGCTCTCTACCTCTAACACCACTTGCAGCGTCATCCATCGCATCAGACTGTGAACTTTGGGAAGTACTCCACCATGTTTTTTCCTTAAAAGTGTCAAGCACAACCTGGTCACATAGCACTGAGAGGCTGCAGCAGTTATTTGAATGTTAGACATCCCACTATTATTTGAATAGTAGACATCCCAACATAAGATTTACAGTAGAGGTGGAGAAGGATGGAAAGCTACCTTTTTAAAAAGTGTAGGTCGAACTGGAATCGGATGGATGACTATGCCATTTTGTGTACGGGAAACGGACGCGTACGTATCTGTATGTCAACGGACTTAGCTTTCATCACCCAGCTCAGAAGGGAGCTATGCTGAACACTTTAGTACATAGAGCCAGAACGTTTTCGGGCAAGGACCACATCGGTTTCCAGATTAAGCATCTGAAGATGGTATTCGGAAGTAACCGGTATTCTGTCGTGACGTTGGATCGACGGTGTCGAGGAAACCATGGCGTGACGCCGTTCAGACAAGCCAAGAGGACCGACACACAGCGCAGCTTCCGTTCTGCGGTGCAACAGCCGGCAAGGTAGGCACCGTCCTAAACAGGTCAGGGATCAGACCAGTCTTCTGGCCACCCGGAAAAATTAAAGAAATGTTGCGACGGGTTGAAGATGATCTCGGCCTGCAAGTGCCAGCAATTTATAGCATTCGTTGCAAGTGAGGCAAGAGTTACGTGGGCCAGTCTGCAAGGACGTAGCCGGTCGCTGCGTCGAGCATCGGTGTCGTCCTAAGTAAAGGCAGTTGCAAAAATCAGTGGCGGCGGAGCACAACCTGTTCACATAAAAGAGAATACCTGCTCACACGTCGACCAGTTATGATTTTGTGATCAGAGAAGCAGTTGAACTCAGATTTTGCGAAAACAAATTTAATGGAGACAACAGCTATGCACTTAGCAGTCTATGGAAGCGAGTAGTTGAAAAAGAAAAAAAGAAAAAAAAAAGAAACAGAGGACTAACTCTCGCAGTTAGCCGCCTGATGCAATGGATGCTGCTGTAAGCAACGCTAGACAGAGAGTGCAAGCAAAACTCTGTACCCACCATCACGGTGTAGCCCAGCCAGTCAGATGCAGTCCTGTGGCTATAAAAGAGGGAAACTTGCGACAGTCAGTTCGCACTGCCTCCTTCCTCTCCCACTGTCCTTCCTGTGTCACCATTCATAATACCAATTCCAGTACCTTCTACCCTACCGCAGATGTGACCCCCTTTCTCATCTCCTTTATCTCCTGTACACCGCTGATACGCCCAAACGACCCCACCTGTCCATCTCCTACACTATACTTCCTTGCCTTCTGTCCCAGCCTTCAACAGTCCCAGCGCTCCCTCCAAACTCACCTAGAGCAGTGCACTGCTTGGTACAAGTAGTGGCTCCTTCGAGTCAATCCTACCAAAGCACAGGCAATCATTATAGGATGTACCACCCCCTCCTTCCGGTTCCATGATTTCTACCCCACCATCTACGACTGCCCTATCCAACTTACCCCCACCTTGAAATACCTTGACCTCACCCTTCACCATCACCTCACCCAGATTTCCCATCTCCTTAACATTCAACACAAAACCTACAGTAGACTCCAGCTCCTAAAACTCCTGTCCAGCCAGACATTGCGACTGCATCCTTCCATCATCCTGCATACCTACTAATCCTTGATTCGTCTCTTCCTTTGTTATGCCAGCGTAGCTTAGATTTCTGCCCTGCCCAGATTCTATAAAGCCCTCCAAATCCTTGAACGCCATGGACTCTGCCACACCTTCTGTATCTGCCTCCCATCCCCCACATGTATCCTCTATGACACCATCCCCTTCCCAGAACTTCCCCTTTCCTCAAACACATCCACACCTTCATTAATTAAAACTTCCGAGCTGAATTGCCGTGGTCCACATATAAAACTGTTTCTCCTTCCTGACGTTTCGTTGCCTACTGCGGGAAATCTTCCGAGGTGAGTCGGCGACTGGCTGCTAGGCGCTGGATGTCCCACTTATACAGAGCGCTTAGATTGCGCCACCACTCATCACGTGCTTTCGACTTTGAAACTATCTCTGGCTAGTGCCGTCTCTCTCGATTATAGGTAATCGATAGTCACTTCGTTGGTACAGAGTCGACCGCCATATCTTGTCTACTTTTAATCCTTCTTCTTTTTTATTAAAATTAATTTCGTGCTTTTAGATCTCTATAGCTTCTCTATACATGTGGGTACAATAATGTGAGGTCCTAGCTATCACGTTTGTCTCACTAAATTTTATTTTGTGATCACCGTCTTTGAAAACGTGTTCTGCTACAGCTGATTTGTCAATTTGTCCCAATCTACAGTTCCTTGTGTGTCCCGTTAGGTGGGTATTAACACTCGTTTTAGTTGTTCCAATATAAACCATGCCACAGCTACACGGAATTTTATACACACCTGGGGTATGTTATGACATCCACACCTTGTTCATCACCCTCAGACTCGACCCCCCCCCCCCCAATTCCCTGTCGTCTTCTGCCATCTCTACCCCCAGCCTGTTGCTGCACCTTTACTGTGGTGTCTCGCCCTCTATTCATCTTCCTTTTCCTATACAACTTCCAGCGCCGACCCCTCCCAGTGGATGAGCTTCCTACCAACTCTAATGCCACCTTTCCCCTCCCCCTCCTCAGGGCTCCCTCTCCCCTCCTCTTCCCTCCCCCCGAGCAGTTTTTCCTCTCTCGTCCACCCCCTCCTTTCCAGTGCACCCCCTCTGTATCTCTGTGCTCCCTCCTGCCTTGCCATCCCTCTCCATCTCCCACCCCACTTGTCTTCTGCCCTTGGTGTACCCACTGACCCCCTTGGTTTTTGTCCCACTCCAGTCCCCCTCCCCCACTGCCCCTCCAGTCACTCTTTTCCCTCGTCTCAGGCCTTCCCTCCCTCAGCAGGTCCCTCCTGGCAGTTTTTACCCTTTTGGGTCGGTGCTCTGTTTCATGCACTGGTTTTCAAGTGTCATCGTTCTGGAGTATTTTAGTACTGTGGCCAACCTTTAACTTGTGCATGTGACTTCGGTATATTTTACATGTTACACATATTGCCAACTGTGTTTTTTTAACTTTATGTGGACCTTCTTTCATTCTCCCACATGAAAATCTCCGAGTATGTGTATATTTTAACCCCCACTAGCACCTCTTACTATTTTCGTAACTCCCCTTTTATCGCCTTTTATATGTATCGTTTTCATCTTTTTAATAAACGTATCACTCGACTGAAGAGCGGCGGATTGTGCTGCTGCAAGCCCTCCCATTCCCATTTGGGGCAGGGGAATGAAATCACAATAAAAAAAAGGTAGTTCACATTGCCTCCTTCCTCTCCCTCTGTCCGTCCTGTATCACCATTGATAATACCAATGTCCGTACCTTCTACCCTAATGCAGCTGTGCCCTAGGGCTCCATCCTTTCTCATCTCCTATATCTCCTGGACACCGCTGATGTGCCCAAACCACCTGCACCCATCCATCTCCTTCAACACGCTGACGACACTACCTTCCTTGCCTTCTGTCCTAACCTTCAATGGACCCAGCACTCCCACCAAACTGACCTAGACCAGTTTATTGCTTGCTGCAATCAGTGGCTCCTTTGACTCAATCCTTCCAAAACAAAGGCAGTCATTATAGGATGTACCACCCTCTCCTTCTGGCTCCATAATTTGTTCCTCACTATCTATAACTGTCCTATCCAACTTACCCCCAGCTTGAAATACCTTGGCCTCACCCTTGACTGTCACATCACCTAGGTTTCCCATTCCCTTAACATCCAATGCAAAGCCCACAGTAGACTTCACCTCCTGAAACTCCTGTCAGGCCAGACACAGGGAATGCGCCCTTCCACCATCCTTCATACCTAAAAATCGTCGACCCATCCATCCTTTGTTACGCCATTGTTGCCTGGATCTCCTCACCTCCTAAATTCTATAAAACCCACCAAATTCTTGAACTCCATGCACTCCCCCTGCTTTTCATAACCGTCTCCCATCCCCCACCATGAATCCTCTATGACCTCACCCTTTTCCCACATCTCCTCTTTTCCCTTGATCACATCCATATTCTCTACACCAACTGTCGCCTTGATCCCCATCACCCTCTAGTGTCTCCTTTCCTCTCCACTCCCTACCTGCTGCGGGTCTCTACCAATGTATCCCACCCTCTCCCATCTCCACACCTTCCATCTGCCCTCCCAAAGAAACTTGCAGCATCTCCCCATCCCAGATGATATGCTTCCCCCCGATATTTATCCTTCCTACCGATTCTGACCCTTCTCCTCCTCCTTAAGGCTTCCTCTTCTTCCCCTCCTCCCCAGCTGGTTCCTCCCTCCTACCTCCCTGCCCTTCTCACTTCCCTCTTCCCAGTCCTTGTACTCCTTCCTGGGCTTTCCCCTCCCCCACCCTCCCCATCTCCTGCCTCTTGGTGTGCTACCAGCTCCCCCCTTCCTGCCTCCTCTCTTTCCCCTGACCTTCTCTCTTTCCTCTCTCCCCCCTCTCTGACCTCCACTCCCTTTGCAGGTCCTTCCTATTTTACTCCGGGTATTTTGTCTTGGGTTGGTGCTCGCCGTGTTTTTAATATAAATGCAGTGTGTGTTCAGTGTCGTCATCCTGTACTGTGAAAGCCGTTTTTAATTGTTCTCTTCGTCCAGCCAGTGTTTATGTGCTAGATCTTCGTCGAATGTCATTTCAGTTATATGTGGGTTTTATGTAAATGTGTCTTGTCAAACTACTTCTATTTTGTATATTTTAACTCCAATTTGTTTCCCCTTCTCATGTGTAAACTACATATTTTAACCCCATGTTTTACGTATATAGCACTCTCCTGTGATATTTTATACAGCCCACATAGGGCAGGGGTATGAAATTACGACAAAGAAGAAGAAAGACAGTCAGTTTTAGTCCTTGACGACGATGATGGAGGAGTATCATCGAAAACTTGGAATTTTATCCAAATTTGACGCGGCAGGCGAACTGAGAACTTTTTGTGCAAGGACTCCATGACGGAAAACTGCGAAGACTCAGAACGTTGATACAACCATAGGAAACTGTAAGAAATGTCCTTCTCTAGGATTTTGGGAACTCGCACATCTCATTGACCTGAATGTCAGACATGCCGTCGAAACATTGACCCTTCACGCGAATTTATGACTTTGTTGCTCTGTGGTAGATTCGTACTGGTAAAACCAAGTTTAATCACCTGTGATGATTTTTCACAACAATGTTCATACACTACTGCTTCACGTCCGTTAATTAACGTGGACTGACTTATAGCTGACTGGTGGAATGCACATCTGTTGTTAACAGTCGTTACTTTAAGCTGTCACCACAGTCGCTGACGTTGCTTATACGCCAGGAATAAAATCTGTTTTTTGGACTGACAGAGTATACTCTTTGCCGTAAGACAGTGTGCCTGCTTGAACACTGTTCAGACTGTCCAGGGTGACTTTCTGATGTGTGCAGAAAATCGAATAGTGTATAGATGATGACGAAGAGACTCTACAGGCTGCGAACAATTTTTGTCTTCCTGAAACTCCAATATAAAGACACCTTCCATTACTTTTCAGTTATTCACGAGTGGCAAGTCAGAAGAACGTAACACTAACAGATATGTGTTCAGCGTTGTTGCATGGATCTGGAATAATTCGTCCAAAACAAAAACAGTTGGACAAACAGAAATTTCAAGTCAAATAGTGTGGGAAGGGAAGAGGGAGAAGCTGTGAAGTTGTTTCCCAACACGGCAGCCATTTTAGACGTCTTCATCCCTGGATGAGACTCGTCATTTTCGGATGGAAAGGGGATATCAAACGGAGGAGGCACCATTGTTTTTCTCGTGTAATTCTCTGCCTGTTTAATACGTGGCACTTTCCAGCAGGCTACAAGAAGATTATGTGGATCTAGTAATTAGTGATGAGGTACTAAATCTAATTACGGGAAAACGAAATTTGTCGTATAATGCTTCTGAAAGAACGGGTCTGCTGAGATCACGTCTTGGGGGACCAAGGAGTAGTCAACTACGTAATGTAGGGATTTGTTTGTGCGAGTTGGGGAGATAACAACTGTACAGGGTGTCCCACTTAAAATCGGTACGCCTGACGCCCAAGATTCAAGTAACAATAAACTAACTAAAAAGGAATAGATAAAAGTGACGTTAAAAACATTTAGTTATCTATGAATGCAGAGTCTCGCGGCGATAACATTGAGTAAAATTTCTCGGGTTTCCAACCACGTCAATTGCTTAAAAGTATACGAGCTTTCGGCCAAGCACTCCTCGGCCATTGTCAAGTGTTATGACTGCCAGTGGGCTGTTGGTGTGCCCTTATGAAGAGGGCACATCGAACGCCGACTCAAAACATGGCCATATATGCCCATGTCACGGGCACCAGTGACGTCACAGCCGGCAGCTAGCGAATATAAGGGCGCACCAACAGCCCACTGGCAGTCGTATCATGTGCCAAGGAGTGCTTGGCCGAAAGCTCGTGTAGTTTTAAGCAATTGACGTGGTTAGAAACCCGAGAACATTTAGTTATCTGTTTATAAGAGATGCTGAAAATGCTGGCCATGGTCATCCAGGCATCGCTAACTTCGTGTGATGGCCTACCGGCAACACGTGTAATTCTTCAGGCATGATGTTGTTAATTTCTCTAGTGATGTTCCGTTTCACATCGTCTATCGTGTAAGGATTGTTAGCATACACTTTGCTTTTTAGTGCGCCCCATAAATAAAAATCACACACCAGGGATCTTGGGGCCAGAGGCCTCTCTGACAAGTCTGTCTTCAGGGAAGGCATTGATGACTTGGGCCATACTGCATGTGTGAGCTGTTGCTCCATCTTGCTGGAACACTGCCTAACGCTTGCCTGCAATTGTTAACTGTGCACAGAAAGAGTCAAAGATCTCTGAATATGTGCCATCGTTTAAAGTATGACTGAAAAGTATAGGGCCAACAATGCGCATGCTGGACGACAGACTCCAGACACCTATATTCTTTCAGTGGAGAGCACCGAGCAATGTGGTGAAGTGGTTAGCACACTGGCCTCGTTCCTCAGGACGACGGTTCAAACCCGCGTCCAGCCATCCAGATTCAGGTCTTCCACGATTTCGCTAAATCGCTCCAGGCAAATGCCAGGATGGTTCCTTTGTAAGGTCACGGCCGATTATCTCCCCAACCATTGACATAGTTCGAGCTCGTGTTCCGTTTCCAATGACCTCGATGTCGACGGAACGTTAAACTCAATCCTCCTTCCTTCCTTGAGTGGAGAGGTTCTTTATGCCTAATGTTTGGGTTGTCCTGCGACTAGTAACTGAAAATCTAGAGTTTATGTAATCTGACACATGTAACCAGGCCTCACCTGACATGAAGTGAAGCAAAGAGTCCAAGTACACAGTTACAATAATGACCTCATGCTGCTGTTCCTCAAATTTCAACTCTTGCACGACACTCACATTTCGCCTTTTAGTACACAATGACACAGTGTACGAGATATACCGACGTGCTGTGATAACCTTCTCATCAGCTTGCAGGGACTTCTCGTAATGTCCATACGAATTCTATATATAGCTTCCGGGGTCGCCACTGTCGCTCGCCTATTCCTCTGCACATTCTGAACGGATCCTACAGACATCCATTCCATGTACACGTCTTGAATAGTGCTGGTCGTGGGGGTTTCCTACCACGCTACTTGTATTGAAACATTTCCTTACAGTCGTTGATGGACCCTGTCTGTGTAACACTCCACAATATCAATTCGTTGTTGAAATGAAAACTGTTCCAATTCTGTAAAAACTGAACAATACGAGCTTCTCACAACTGACTCACCAACACACAGCTTCACTCAACTTTGCAATTAAGTACATTGCAACCAGCTTTCGAGACACTGTTGCCACTTCACAAGCAGTTCGACTAGAGATGACTAACCTGTACGTGAGGCTTTCCTGTGTTATGTGTGACAAGTTCTACAAGGAGACCAAACCTTGAGAACAGTGAGCCTATTCAGATCTGGGTGGCCTGCAATAGTTGTGCAAAAATGAAGAGGCTTGCTTAGGAAACACTGGTGTCGAACCGCTACGGTCGCAGGTTCGAATCCTGCCTCGGGCATGGATGTGTGTGATGTCCTTAGGTTAGTTAGGTTTAAGTAGTTCTAAGTTCTCGGGGACTGATGACCAAAGATGTTAAGTCCCATAGTGCTCAGAGCCATTTTGAACTGGTGTCGAGTGGTGTAACAAACCAGTTTTCGGACTAAGACTGCGACGACAGCAACACCAACAACAACTGTTATCATCCTGGAAACATCCCCCAGGATGTGGCTAATCCATGTCTCCGCAGTATCCTCTCTTTCAGGAGTGCTAGTTGTGCAAGGTTCGCAGGAGAAATGGTTCAAATGGCTCTGAGCACTATAGGACTCAACTGCTGAGGTCATTAATCCCCTAGAACTTAGAACTAGTTAAACCTAACTAACCTAAGGACATCACACACATCCATGCCCGAGGCAGGATTCGAAACTGCGACCGTAGCGGTCTCGCGGTTCCAGACTGCAGCGCCAGAACCGCGCGGCCACTTCGGCCGGCTTTCGCAGGAGAGCTTCTGTAAAGTTTGGAAGGTACGAGACGACATACTGGCAGAAGTAAAACTGTGAGGACGAGGCATGAGTCGTGCTTGGGCAGCTCAGATGGTAGACCACTTGCCCGCGAAAGGCAAAGGTCCCGAGTTCGAGTCTCGGTCCGGCACACAGTTTTAATCTGCCAGGAAGTTTCAACAACTGTTATGCTCATAAAGAAACAATAATCGACAACTCGTTTTCGATTGCTGCAGACTGCCGCTGGTGCAAGCTACCTACCTAATCCGCACCACGCAGTAGCGTGTTGCCTGCAAGAAAAGCCCGAATCATTTCCTTTTGTCAAACCTGTAACGTTTCCTTAAGCAGTCAATATATATACGGCAAGTCCTCAGTGTCAAACGGAAAACAAATACTTACAGTTTGCCCAATTTAAGCTCCACAGTCTTTTCATTTCTTCGCAGAAATCCTCTTCCTCCTCCCTTCATTGGTTGCGGTCGGTCATGTTCTATCATGTTTCTATCCGTATTCAGTCCTTTCCTCAACGCCCCACAGAAGTGATAAAAGTCATTCGATAGCGACATGCAGATATACAGATGTCGGTAGTACCGCGTACACAAGGCAGGGTGGTGCTTCGACGGAGCTGTCAACTGTACTTACGTGATTCATGTGAAAATGTTTCCGACGTCATTATGAATTAACAGACTTTGAGCACAGGAAGGTACTTGGAGCTAGGAGCATCGGACATTTCATTTCGGAGATAGGGAATTCAGTATTGTGAGATCTACATTGTCAAGAGCGTGCCGAAAATATCACTTTCAGGCATTTCAGGCATTACCTCTCACGACGGACAACGCTGTGGACGACGGCCTACACTTACGACCGTTTGTGTAGAGTTGTCAGTGCTAACAGACAAGCAGCACTGCGTGAAATAACCGCAGAGGTCAATGTGGTACATACGATGGACGTATCCGTTAGAAGAGTGCAGCGAAATTTTACGTTAATGGCCTACGCCACAGACGACCAGCGCGAGTGCCTTTTGCTAACAGCACTACACCGCCTGCAGCGCCTGTCCTGGGCTCGTAACTGTGTAGACGGGACCCTAGACGACCGGAAACAGTGGCCTGGCCAAATGAGTCCCGATTTTACACTCATGCTCATAATTTAAGGATAATTGCAGAACGTGGTGCCACACAACGTGGCATTACACAAGTCTGGTGCTAGTAGCATAGGCACATGGGGAACACACATGACAGAGATTTGTAAGACCACGGTACTGGTGATAAGTTGGGAAAACCGTCGTCCCGAAACACATGTGCTACAAAACGCTACTTTGTCCTGTGCATGTACCCCAATATCAGGATGGGATATGCACACGAACACAGGCCGCACAACGGATTGGCATGCTCTTGATCAGGTGGTCGAAGAGCTGCTGGGGTATAGCCTCCCATTGATGCACCAGTGCCTGTCGGAGCTCCTGAAGTGTCGTAGGGGACGTGCTCATTGGAGTTTAGGTCTGGAGAACAGGCAGGACACTCCATTCGCCTGATATCTTCCACGATGGCAGCTCGATGGGGCCGTGCGTTATGATCCGAGGATGGTGGGACCCACTGCATCCCTGAAAAGGCGGACATACAGATGCAAAATGACGTCCCGATACATCAGACCTATTACAGTTCCTCTTTCAAAAACATGCAGGGGTGTACATACACCAATCATAATCCTAACCCACACCATCAAACCACGACCTCCATACAGGTCCCTTTTAAGGACATTAAGGGGTTTGTATCTGGTTCCTGGTTCACACCAGATGACAACACGGCGAGAATCACTGTTCAGAATATACCTGGACTCGTCTGTGAACATAACCTGGGACCCCTGTTCCAACGACCATGTACTGTGTTCTTGACACCAGGCTTTACGAGCTCTACTGTGACCAGGAGTCAGTGGAATGCATCTTGCAGGTCTCCAGGTGAATAAACTACGTCTGTTCAGTCGTCTGTAGACTGTGTGTCTGGTGATAACTGTTCCAGTGGCTGCGGTAAGGTCCCGAGCAAGGCAAGCTACAGTACTCCGTGGCCGTCTGCGGGCACTGACGGTGAGATACCGGTCTTCTTGCGGTGTTGTACACTGTGGACGTCCCGCACTGTAGCGCCTGGACACGTTTCCTGTCTGCTGGAATCCTTGAGATCACACTTTGTGGCACACGGAGGGCCAGTGCGACGTCCTACTGTGTTTGACCAGCCTCCAGTCGCCCTAGTATTCTACCCGTCATAACGTCATCAATATGTGTTCTCTGCGCCATTTCCAACACACAGTCACCATCAGCAAGTCCGAAAACGTCTGGACACTCACTCGCTGCACCGTACTCTGACATGCACCAATACACCTCTGCGTATGTGGACTGCTGCCAGCGCCACCGTGCGACGACCGCACGTCAGTTGCACCGCATGGTCATACCCTAAGGTGATTTAAACCCGCAAATCGCCTACCAGAGCATTGGTTCACCATGTATCAGCATTATCCTTAATTTATGGACATAACTGTGCTTCATAACAACTGATGGTAGGTTCGAGTGTGGCGCAGCCCCCACGAAGCCATGGACCCAGGTTGTCAACAAGGCGAAATGATGGCGCTGGCTCCATAATGTTACCATCTGTGTTTATATCGGTTGGTCTGACTCCTCTGATTACATTCGGCTACTTGGAGATCATTTTCATGAATAAATGTTCCTAAAGAACAATGCGCCATGTCATTGGCCATAATTGTTCGCGATTGTTTTAAAGAACATTCTGGACAGTTCTAGAGAATGATTTGGCAACCGAGATTGCCCGACTGAGCCCCATTGAAATTTAGTCAGTTTGTGCACGAATCCTGCACCGGCAACAGTTTTGCAATTATGTTCGGCTGTAGAGGGAACACGGCTGTGTATTTTTGCAGCCAACCTACAATGACTTACTGAGTCGGACCACGTCGAGTTGCTTCGATACTCCAGGCGAAACGTGGTCCGACGCCATTTTAAGAGGTATCCAAACACTTTTGTCATACGTTAGAATTGCTACAAATGCCGAAAGTTCAAATCCAACTGCCCGTAATTTGGTTTTCTTATCGTTTTACTTCTCGTAAACTGCATTATTTTCTACAGTAGATATTACACATTACATCAGATAACAAACACTTGTAAGCACTGAATTTTATATTACATGTAAGACTTAACAATATTTGTATTTGAACTACTGTTATGTAGAACATGAAGCGTGCTTGGATAGATATAACAAAGGCCTAAGGGCCATAATTTTGCCCAGATAAATAAATCAACAAGAAATAGTAAATGAAAATGTTTCACACAAAATCACATTGCAAGAAGGCTGTGGAAAAGATCGCACAAATTAAACATCACTCTTAAAATGTCATATCAAGGTAAATCATATTTGTGACTTTAGTATCGTATATTTATTTATCTAATGTGATCAGATTATGATTTTCAAATACTGTCTTTCATGGGAACAGTATTTTATACATACAATACTTTTTACACCACATTTCATTAAGTATTACGAAGCTAATCCGGAAAGTAAGGTTACAAGAATTTTTGAAGCACAAAAATTGAATTTACTTTAATAAAATTACTTGCATTATAGTATAGGTCTAGCGTTATTTTTCCACATAATCACCATTTACTTCAATACATTTTGTCATCCGTGGACGGGATTTTTTGACGTCTCCGGTCGCCTATTTCGGTCAGTTCTTCGCTTCAATTTTCACCTCGTCGTTGTCGTAAAAGTGTTTTCCACGAAGGTGTTCCTTTGATTTAGTGAAGAGATGATAGTCACTACGGCTGTGATAGGTGATCTTAAAACATCCCAACGTCACGAAATCAACAGCTCTTGTGTTGCATGAGTAGTATGCGGACGTGTGTTCTCATAATGATACAGACTCCCTTTGTCATCATCCTGCGACGTTTGTTTTTTGTGGTTCTGCGAAGTTTTTTCACTGTCTCACAATATCGTGCAGCAATTAGGTTTCAGCTCTTTCCAAAAAATCTGTGAGCAGTACCCCCTTTCTGTCGCAAAACAATGAAACCACGATTTTCCTCGCTGTTTCCTCAGTTCTGAAGTTTTTGGTTGAAGGAGAATGAATATGGCACCACCGCATTGATTGTCGTTTGCTCTCTGGAGTGCGGTGATAAGCCCGAGTTCCAACTCCTGTCACTATGCTCAAAACGGTCAAGAAATTCGTGAGCGGCACTGACACTATTCATTTTGGGTGCTTCGGGAAGCATCTTGGGTACCCATTGCGCACACAACAGTTCGTGAAATGTTTGGACAAACTGCATGCAGGTCGTCAATTGTCGAACGGCGAAAGAATATGTTTTTCAATTTTCTGCACCACATCATCAGTCACAGCTCACGGCCTTCCACTACTGTCTTCATCGTGAATTTCCGGCCTTCCAAAATTGTAATTCCGTACCCATGCTGCTTTGACATTACTGCCTCTAGATAAACTTAAACAATTTCGCGATGAGTCACAACGGCGTTCATGCCCTGAGCATTTAGATGACGAATTACAGCGCGCGTGTCGGCGGAAGTTGGAATGAGAAAGCCCAATTCTAACAGTCACCACAACAGTAATCGACGAGCTACTGCTTGTTGAGAATGGTCGTTCCTTCCGCTGGAATCCGCTACACGGCAGTGGTACCAACTTCTCCCACGGACATTCCACGCTAAACCTACACTACTGGCGACTAAAATTGCTACACCTCGAAGATGACGTGCTACAGACGCGAAATTTAACCGACAGGAAGAAGATGCTGTGATATGCAAATGATTAGCTTTTCAGGGCATTCACACAAGGTTGATGCCGATGGCGACACCTACAACGTGCTGACATGAGGAAAGTTTCCAACCAAGTTCTCATACACAAACAGCAGTAGAACGGCGTTGCCTGGTGAAACGTTGTTGTGATGCCTCGTGTAAGGAGGAGAAATGCGTACCATCACGTTTCCGACTTTGATAAAGGTCGGATTGTAGCCTATCGCGATTGCGGTTTATCGTATTGCGACATTGCTGCTCGCGTTGGTCGAGATCCAATGACTGTTAGCAGAATATGGAATCGGTGGGTTCAGGAGGGTAATACGGAACGCCTTGCTGGATCCCTGCGGCCTCGAATCACTAACAGTCGAGATGATAAGCTTGTTATCCTGACGGCTGTAACGGATCGTGGTGCCACGTCTCGATCCCTGAGTCAACAGATGGGGACGCTTGCAAGACAACAACCAACTGCACGAACAGTTCGAGGACGTTTGCAGCAGCATGGATTATCAGCTCGGAGACCATGGCTGCGGCTACCCTTGATGCTGCATCACAGACAGGTACTCAACGGCGAACCTGGGTGCACGAGTGGCAAAACGGCACTTTTTAGGATGAATCAAGGTTCTGTTCACAGCATCATGATGGTCGCATCCTTGTTTGGCGACATCGCGGTGAACGCACATTGGAAGCGTGTATTCGTCATCGCCATACTGGCCTATCACCCGGCCTGATGATATGGGGTGGATTTGGTTACACGTCTCGGTCACCTCTTCTTCGCATTGACGGCACTATGAACAGTGGACGTTACGTTTCAGATGTGTTACGACCCGTGGCTCTACCCTTCACTCGATCCCTGCGAAACCCTACATTTCAGCAGGATAATGCACGACCGCATGTTGTAGGTCCTGTACGAGTCTTTCTGGATTCAGAAATTGTTGAACTGCTGCTCTGGCCAGCACATTCTCCAGATCTCTCACCAATTGAAAACGTCTGGTCAATGGTGGCCGAGCAACTGGCTCGTCACAATACGCCAGTCACTACTCTTGATGAACTGTGGTATCATGTTGAAGCTGCATGGGCAACTGTACCTGTACACGCCATCGAAGCTCTGGTTGACTCAATGCCCAGTCGTATCAAGGCCGTTATTACGGCCAGAGGTGGTTGTTCTGAGTACTGATTTCTCAGGATCTATGCACCCAAATTGCGTGAAAATGTAATCACATGTCAGTTTCAATATCTTTGTCCAATGAATACCCGTTTCGTCATGTGCATTTCTTCTTGGTGCAGCAATTTTAATGGCCAGTAGTGTACTAGTACTAATACCACTAATGATAACAATAATAATAATATCCGTGACAACAGATAATATAAATCCAGTCATCATTGGTCAAAAGTCAGATACTATGACACGGTAAGTTCTAAGATAGAAATGTTCACATAGACTACCCCAGCTAATGACTGAGGGGGGTAAGGAGGGTAAGGAGGGACAGATGTCTCAAAATGTGACATGCTGACGTTAAGGTAAATACACCACATTAGTCGCACACAGTTGTAAATACTGCACTGATTTCATTATCGTTTGGTTTTAGGTCCCGTTTTCGTTGCCCAATAATTATTTATTTGTAAAATGTATAACAGACCTGTCTAAAACTGCCTATTGATGTATCCTAAAACATGTGTGAGCGTTATATCATAGGCTGTTTGCAGAAGCTGAATTCCTGAAATTGCACTGATTATTGCATCCTGTCTGCTTCCAGAGAAAACGATTGAAGTGGTGAAGGCAAACCGTGACTTCCTGGTGGAGGAGGAGAAGCGGCGCGTGGACGAGTCCCGGCGACAGGGGAAGCCGAAAGCCGGCACCCCGGAGACCCTGTACGGCGTGGAGGGGTCCTTCAAAAAGCTGGACATTGACTGACCACACAGGGCAGCAGCGCACGACTGGACAGCGGCATCTACCGTCAGGTGCTGACCAACTTCCCATCAGCCCAGGGCATGGGGTTACCTCCATTACCATGACTGGTGACGGATTAGTTATAGCAGTAGCAATGGTGTTTGTACAAGTATGGATGTCGCCTCACAGAAAGACGTGTGCAGGCCTCTTGGTATTGCTGTTAGCGTTAGGAAGAATTATTGTGAAGCCTATGTGTACATTACTACTATGGTTGAATGCAAAAACGTCAACTGCAGACATTATTTTGCTTCCACATTTATCTAGCTATACTATAGACATAGCATTTTTTTCAGATTACTATCCTTACTCTAAATTTTCAGTTTTGTTACCTATCAAGACACACACCACCTTATGTTCTGTACTCACCTCTTATGATCGCTGTTATTTACAATTGAACAACTACTTTTCTCCACGATTTTTGTTAAGATTCTTCCTACTATATGTTACTTATTTGTATAATTACTACCTAAAATAAAAATTTTTAGATAAAAATTGGAATTATATCTCATTTTGATTTCATCTTATAAATCCACTTTTAGGTTCATCCTTTGTGTCACAGACTCCTCCTGCAGTTTTCTTCCATTTTCTGTTGATACTAAAAATTTATTTGATAATTATTTTAGTTTGTGTGTGATATGAAACATAATAAAAGTACGTAATATGCCATGAAAATTCATGGCATTAGTACAAGATATTTACAACGTTATTGAGGGAAAAGAGTGAATAATTTCCTATATGTTTAGTTCTCCTAACAATAAACATGCTACTTCCTGCTTACAGCTATCAAATCACTTCTTACTGTAATTGCAATTTAGTAAGCTGCACATTTTAAAGCAAAAATTTCGATGTAAAAATGCACACAGACATATTCAGAGCTACTTTTGCAAACGACAAGCTAGTTTGAATGGTGTCAGGGTTACATATCAATAAACGATAGCAAAACTTTTATAGTAAGAAATTAAAATACTTTCCAAATTTACGGATGGGTTACATGCGTTGGAAATGTTTCGAAATGCGAGTGTATTTTTTCATGGGTGCACATTTTTGTTTGTGATTTTTGCTTTATAATCTGCATCTACATACATAATCCGCAGTGCACCATACGGTGCGTGGCGGAGGGTAGCTCGTTCCACAACTAGCATCTTCTCTCCCTGTTCCACTCCCAAACAGAACGAGGGAAAAAATGACTGCCTATATGCCTCTGTACGAGCTCTAATCTCTCTTATCTTTGTGGTCTTTCCGCGAAATGAAAGTTGGCGGCAGTAAAATTGTACTGCAGTCAGCCTCAAATGCTGGTTCTCTAAATTTCCTCACTAGCGATTCACGAAAGAAACGCCTCCTTTCCTCTAGAGACTCCCACCCGAGTTCCTGAAGCATTTCCGTAACACTCGCGTGATGATCAAACCTAGCAGTAACAAATCTAGCAGCCCGCCTCTGAATTGCTTCTATGTCCTCCCTCAATCCGACCTGATAGGGATCCCAAACGGTCCAGCAGTACTCAAGAATAGGTCGTATTAATGTTTTATATGCGGTCTCCTTTGCAGATGAACCACATCTTCCCAAAATTCTACCAATGAACCGAAGACGACTATCCGCCTTCCCCAGAACTGCCATTACATGCTTGTCCCACTTCATATCGCTCTGCAATGTTACGCCCAAATATTTAATCGACGTGACTGTGTCATAATGAGGAATATTCGAAAATTAAATCATAATAAACGGAAGCTTTTGACACCAGAACAGCAGAAATTAACGTCCTTAATAACTACATTAAGGTTGTGAACGTATCCTACATCAAAATAATCATGAGATTGTTAGCACTGCAGTCTCTGGGCAATTCTGGGATATTTAAATTACATAAAATAAAAAAATAAAAATTCACGTCATTCAACATATCTCATATGTTATTGGACACTTTCTTTGAGTTGTTAAGGCTGTACGCCTGGTTGGTTAGGAAGGAGTTAAAATTTGTGATGTCTGAAGATGGGTGTGATCCCGAAACGCGTAACATGTTCTAATAAAAGAGCCAATTGAACATCTCATGACTTTATTGCGATTGTACAGCATTGGTTGCCAATTATTAACATAAAAATGATCGCAGGTCTCAGACGGGATTTTACGTCCTGTATATCATACTGATAATAGTTTTGAGAGTTCTCTATGTAGTACTGTACAATAGCACCGCAATTACGGAGGAACCACAATAAAATTGTGTAAATTTGTAGTAAAACTAACTGTACGTACTATACTATGTAAGACCATCTAGTTTTGCATTGTTTAAGTCACTCCTGCTTGTGGTGTCTTTTTTCCATCCTTGATGTTCACATCCCTTTACCCAAAGCGGTCTTACGAGAATTTCATCGTCGTTTCTCCATGAAAATCCGTCGAAATTCCTGGAGCATGTCTCTCACACTTTCCTATGGATTAGTGTTGCAGCCATTATCATAAATTTTGTACTTGGTTTACTACAGTTCCTTCAAATGCTCCTACACCTATAATTTGCGCCAACAATATCATTCATTGTCCTCGAACAAAGAACGTGAAAGTAGTTCGCATGGATATGGCAATGGGAGGTTTGTGTGCAATAAATAGCGTTACTAAGATATGTATTCTGGAGACAAGTCTCACTGCAGTTACATTGGATTCCTCCCAACATAGAAAACAGCTCTCTAGTTTCTAGTTTGTGCCTGATTTAGGGCCTGACTCCAGTCTAGGTGGTTGCGGTATACAGATAAATTTATAAAATTCCATGACGAAAGGAATACATTATTAAGGTGCTCTTTGTGACTCCACTGTGCTGTTAGGTTTTTTTCCCACTAAGAACCAGAACGTGTACCATATGCTCTTGTGTGATGTTGACTGTGTAACGGTATTCTCCGACGTGTCTTCAGGATTATGAGAAGACCCCCACTGTGTTTCTACTAGCTGGGAAGCAGTTCGCCGCTGCTGTGTAGCCGTTATAGCACTTTCTCCTGCATAAGCATCCTCACAGTTCAGCAGAAATGGGAGATGAGATGTGCAGTTTCTGGTGAACGTACTTTTGATGTGTAGTAAGCCTGCATACAATACATTGTGAAGACTATGTGATATCATTGCTAGTCCGTGTCCCTGCGTATGGGGCAATGGGAGAATGGATGTGTATTTGTTGGGACAAAGTTTGCGTTTCTGGCTTCTGGTTGGTGTTAAATTCAGTGTGCACTGCCTCGCGATAACAACATGCAGTGTTTTTTTTTTTTTTTTTTTTTTTTTTTTTTTGGCGGGAGGTAAACGTTCCTGGTTTACTCTATTCTACAACATAATGACGGTTGGTCTTAGATGTTATGCCTGGTTCTAGTACAGTCATTGTCTAATATGTTTATGTCATTGCACTTTGCATCACCGAAGTTAAACACTTTCGGGCTGGGCTGGTACTTGGATGCGTTACCATCCAGTCTGCTGAGCACTGTTGGCAAGCGGGTTGCACTCAGCCCTTGTGATTGGCAAGTGGGGTTCACTCAGCCCTTGTGAGGCTAAGTGAAGAGCTAGTTGATTGAGAAGTAGGGGCTGCCGTATCGTAAACATATGACCGGAAGAGCGGTTGCCGACCACATGCCCCTCCATATCCACATCCAGTGGCACCTGAGGGCTGAGGATGATACGGCGGCCGGACGGTACCGTTGGGTCATCATGTATGTTTGGGCGGAGTTTAGTTTTGTCTTGCTTTATTAGACAAACCGGCATCCTCCAACAAGGCAGACGCCGGGAGGTGTCGTGTGGGATCCATGAGAGATAGGGGCCCCACAACGAACTTATGACGTCACACTAGTTTGCTTGTTCGCCACACTTTGCAAACGCTTGGTTTCATTCAGGGTCTAGGGAAAATGATCGTGTGATTTAAAAGATACCAACTAAGCGTCTTAAATTCGTTGTGTGCTATCGTGAGCTTGTTGTTGTTGTTGTGGTCTTCAGTCCTGAGACTGGTTTGATGCAGCTCTCCATGCTACTCTATCCCGTGCAAGCTTTTTCATCTCCCAGTACCTACTGCGACCTACATCCTTCTGAATCTGCTTAGTGTACTCATCTCTTGGTCTCCCTCTACGATTTTTACCCTCCACGCTGCCCTCCAATACTAAATTGGTGATCCCTTGATGCCTCAGAACATGTCCTACCAACCGATCCCTTCTTCTGGTCAAGTTGTGCCACAAACTTCTCTTCTCCCCAATCCTATTCAATACTTCCTCATTAGTTATGTGAACTACCCATCTAATCTTGAGCATTCTTCTGTAGCACCTCATTTCGAAAGCTTGTATTCTCTTCTTGTCCAAACTATTTATCGTCCATGTTTCACTTCCATACATGGCTACACTCCATACAAATACTTTCAGAAATGACTTCCTGACACTTAAATCTATACTCGATGTTAACAAACTTCTCTTCTTCAGAAACGCTTTCCTTGCCATTGCCAGTCTACATTTTATATCCTCTCTACTTCGACCATCATCAGTTATTTTGCTCCCCAAATAGCAAAACTCCTTTACTACTTTAAGTGTCTCATTTCCTAATCTAATTCCCTCAGCATCACCCGACTTAATTAGACTACATTCCATTATCCTCGTTTTGCTTTTGTTGATGTTCATCTTATATCCTCCTTTCAAGACACTGTCCATTCCATTCAACTGCTCTTCCAAGTCCTGTGCTGTCTCTGACAGAATTACAATGTCATCGGCGAACCTCAAAGTTTTTATTTCTTCTCCATGAATTTTAATACCTACTCCGAATTTTTCTTTTGTTTCCTTTACTGCTTGCTCAATATGCAGATTGAACAACATCGGGGAGACGCTACAACCCTGTCTTACTCCCTTCCCAACCACTGCTTCTCTTTCACGTCCCTCGACTCTTATAACTGCCATCTGGTTTCTGTACAAATTGTGAATAGCCTTTCGCTCCCTGTATTTTACCCCTGCCACCTTTAGAATTTGAAAGAGAGTATTCCAGTCAACATTGTCAAAAGCTTTCTCTAAGTCTACAAATCCTAGAAACGTAGGTTTGCCTTTCCTTAATCTTTCTTCTAAGATAAATTGTAAGGTCAGTATTGCTTCACGTGTTCCAGTGTTTCTACGGAATCCAAACTGATCTTCCCCGAGGTTGGCTTCTACTGGTTTTTCCATTCGTCTGTAAAGAATTCGTGTTAGTATTTTGCAGCTGTGACTTATTAAACTGATAGTTCGGTAATTTTCTCATCTTACATGCATTTAAATCCTTAGTCAAGAATTAGCATACTCTTCTGAAATACTTATTTGATCCCCGCCAGTGATGGCTGCTGGCAAGACCTTCAGTGTCACAGAAGGTGGCGTCCATGCCACTGCCTGTTTCTCGTGGGCCTTAGTGTGGCGTAGGTGACGTGAGTCAGCGTCATTGTGCGACTCACATTCGGCACCCTGTGATATAACGGTGTTTAAATATCCCTTTCCCCCAACTACACTCGACGGTAACGAATGTTTCACAACTATACAGACTGCAATAGTGGGCTATTCATGTTTAAGTATGACAACCAGCAGACTTGCCCTCGGTTTAAACTTGAGGTAAGCTGATTTTCTCACAATTTGAACTTTTGGTAGCTGGTGTGGAGAGGTAAATTGCTTAAACTGAAATCTCAGAGGGGGTGTGGGGGGTTGATGAAACATAGCATAAGTGAATTCGGGGTGAGGGAAGAGATCCGGCATATGGCGGAGTGGCGTTTCCCTCCCGAATGTCTGTTTAAGAAATAAAATGTAGAGATACAAACTTAGGAGGTGCAGTCTCTAGTGACCACATACCTCTGAGGGGACAGTATGCCAGAATTCTACACTGCTACCAATAGCCCGACAATCTCAGCTGGATTGTGACACCATAGAGCCAGTGCCAAAATACTAAGTCTTGTATTCTGACATCATAAGCTGTGTTAGTATGACCTTGACCGCAATGTCGCCATCTTCTATTCTAGCATCAGAGAGACTGTCCCAGTATTCCAAGTCTTGGATACCAACGTCATAGAACCAGTATTCGAGGTCAGCCATCTTGCATCACCATCTTCGATTCTGACGTCATAGATTCAGTGGAAACGTCTGATGACATACTTTGCGTAAAACATGCCAAACCACGAATAACGATACTTCAGCGAATTTCTTACGTGAGATGTGACTCGCTCACTGCATGGTATTCTTGTTATTAATGTATATTTTCACTATCCATGGGTGATTGTTACACACTGTATCCAGAAACACTATCTTCGCTTGAGAGTTAAACATAGCAGTTATTTGTGCTGATTTCCTATCCTGCTGTATTCTATCCTACAACATACCACACACACACACACACACACACACACATACACTTGAAAGTCGCTTTTAAGATGCTTGGTTTTGATACTGTTTTATTCTCCGATATTTAGCTGACATATATGGTAATTGACAACTGTACTCGTAGGAACACTTATACTAAAATATTTTTTGGAGGGTGGAGGGGGCGTGTCAAACCCTCATGATGCCTGCCTTAGATCCGTGCGTGGCTTTATAGCTGCTACCAAATTTTCCTTTTATTGTATTTTGTGGAGTGAAATACGTTTAGATGCCGATTCTCTTTCATACTTTTCACATGGATGTTAAAGTTTTTGCATCTTCTTATCTTCTGCCGAACGAGAAAGCAACAGTTCATAATTTTATATGTAATCAACATTGCAGTTAATGTACTAATCGAGCCAAACAGAAGATATATCTAAACTGTCGGATATGGTGAAGTAACTAATTGGAAAGCTGCGTAATGTACAATACAAGTATCTATAATTGGGCAAACCTCTGATGTGTGGCAGGAGGTACAGAGTCCAGCAGCAAATCAATCATGTCCATTCATATGTTTTGATTGTTCTAATAATCATCTGCACTTTCATCATTCGTAATAACGGACATTCAGAAAATTTCCTCATCATAGGTGCTAAAAATGAAGTAAACTTTTGCAAGCATGAAATGTTCCTTCACTTTGAGTGTATTGTTTTTGAAATACTGTATATTGAATTTTATATTACAACACTACTTGCAGCCCACAAGCTGCCTTCAAACCGAAACCAGCTTGTAGTGAGACGAAACATAATAAAATTATTTAGTAGCTAATAAAAGCAAAACAGTGTATATTATTTAATTAAATAGAAAAAAATCTAACATCTCGAGAAACAACAAAGGAATAATTTCATGACATGTTGAAGCAAGAATGCGGCATAAAAATGGAACATCGAAGACATGAAAAGAAAAACGAAAGTGGGAACGTTCTATAAGTTTTCAAACAGTGGTTCTGGAACCTCAGTTGAAGCACCTCGAAGTTTGCAAATGGAACAACTTTACATTATCCTGTTTGAATAAATATGGACGACCTGGCAATATTAGGTTGTATACAGTATTTCTGCATAAATGTCCAGAGCAGAGATGTTCACGGGTATAGGGTGTGTGAGAAAATGCATTTCAAAATATAGGCTTCACGAATGAATTTATGTGCTCCGTTTTAGCAATCATTCGGCTCATTTTACGTGAGGTTGCCCTCAAGGATGTGAAGCAAGACAGAAACATGTGTTTCAATCTCATTTACAGAGTAATACAAGTTACATATATTGTAACAGTTACAGTAAATGTATTTGAAATTTTAACTGTTAGATTACATCCCTAGTTTGACACTACTTCCACACGTTACAGCATGCTGTCACACCTGTTAAAGGATGTAGTCACCACGTCATCCACACATTTGGAGGCAACGCTGTACTCGTCTCTGCAGGTAGTTGCGAGTTCTTTCAAACATCTCTGGATCATCTCGTAAACCCCGACAAGACTACACAGTTAGCTTCCCCAGGTCTTCATCTGTACCCTCATGCGTACTTCGCTTTTGAGGAGGCCCCAGACAGAAAAATCGGAGGTCATGTGTCTCTGGCGGCCGAGGTACCGGCACGGGTCCAAGAATCCAAAGTATCCAGCTTTGGCGATATTAGTGCGTTAGGTGTAGTCTCACATCAGCTGCAAAATGTTCCAGTACCCCATCACGTGTGTATCACATTCGCCAACGTTGAGCAAGATAATATCTTGGAGCAAACCTACAAGACTACGCCATACAATGCAGCAAGTACTCTTCGCCCAATAAGACGATCACGTAGTAACCTTCATCTTATGTTCAATGATGGGTGTGTCTCTCCTAACAGTCCTCATGTGAGAATTTTGGCATGTATTTACAATTTCGTTTTTGTAATTTGTAGACAGACAGGCCAAACAAATAGTGCACATCATGCGCTTCGTGAGACGTACAGTATGCATGTTACATGAGGGGAACTCGGCTGCTATGTATATACATCTTAGCTTAGTTATCAAGGTTTCAGTCGTTACTTCTTCACACATTCATTTTACAGAGATGTAAGCTGCACATGTTTCTCGTTGTTGCCACAAAGAGACAGGTGTGTATTGGTGCATTGCCAAGAACAATTAAGGATGTAATGTTGATGAATGTGTATTTAACATTTACCTAGATAGTAAATTCTCCAGGATATTGGAGCAAGTCTGCATACACGGCTGTTACCATGTGGATCTGGAAATAACGCAAAATTTGGCTGATATTTCTAATTGACTGGAGATGTGTGGAATACAAAGCATCAAATCATAACTTCTTTGTACAAAGTGACCACCAAGGAAATAGCATGTGACTGTGAACAACGATAAGACAGTTGGAATAGACGGTTTATTGTGGAGACACAGAATTGTAAAACAAATATATATGGTATAACAATTTAATATGTCAACTCACAGCTCAGGGGTGAAGAATGAGATTGTTATATCTTCTGGTAAACTTTCCGGGATGTATTCATACTATAATGAGATTGTTAACCATACTATCAATTTTACAAAATGTCCCTGATACATATATTTGAGAAAATTCTGCATCTTACTCTTCTAATAAACGTGCTACTACCATACTGGATGGTCTGACTTATAACTACAGAATGATTATTGTATTTTACCAAGTGCAAGTCTGTGTAATGTATTAAGTGGGGAGCTGAGAACGTAAATTGTACTAGCGCATGCTAAAGCATTCGCAGTAAATGACTGCCGCAGTTAAATGGGTATTTATAAATTATGTGACTTAATATGGACTCGTTGGATACTTTTTCCTAATGGTAAGTTAGTCTGTGTGTAGTTGTAGATATACTTAGAGATTGTAGTGCCTCTGCATTATTTTTATAATGTATTGAAAGTACTTATACTGCTTACATCTTAAAACTATTTGGAGTAAAACAGTTACAAGTGCAAAAACTTTTTATTTACGGTACTATATTTAGAAGATTTTGTTTACAATGCCTATGATGTACATAGTACAATACATGCTCGTTATTGAATAAGAATATGTGAGCAATTAAAATAAAATTAATATAAGAAGGTGAAAAACTATAGATAAACAGAAAATAAAATTAAAATATCAAAATGAAAATGTTCTGTTATGGTTCTAACAAATATGAAAGATTATTCGTAGACACTTTCTACAATCGCATCATAGTCATTGTCTTCAGAACCATAGTAATTTCCTTCTGTGGCGGTTCTTGAAGAATTTCCTTCCTAGGCAGCATTTGTGCTGCTGTACCATTCTGTTTTGCTTTTTTCAGTCTTTTTCGCACCATTCTCTGATAATATCATCTGCTTTCTCCATTTCCTCTCATTACACCCATGGTACCTGCTGTCTTGGATGGGATATATTGTTATGGAATTCGTGATGAAGTAGAGAGATATAGTTCATCATTTCCTGAAGATTTTTCCATTCCTCAAATTTTATTTCAAACTCATCTTGATGCAAATGCTGCACATCAACATGGTATTCCGCTGTTGTATTTTGCTTCTTTCTGTGTCTTTAGCAACATTATCCTTTGCTATGCACCCATGGCTTTAATTGAAAGAATGTTTTCTGTTTTCATTTCCACTGCGGAAAGCTTTCTGCTGGTCTGTTTTAGTGCTTACATCCAGATCAGAGGAACAAATACATGTCTGAAGGGTTTCTTTGCCGCTTCAGAGAGCCAAAAATGTTTATCACATTCCAAGAACCTTATGATATATTCTGTAAATATGCTGATTTTGGCCCAAGATGTACGAGCAGTATTTCAAAATATGACCTATTTAATCATGTATTAAATACTACTATAACTGCTCTTAAAAACAAAGAATTGCTGAACTTCCAAAAAATGCATATCCGAATCTTCATTAAACACATCAACGATTCTACTCCTGTCTGCCATTCCACTTGTAATACATGTATACTAAGTGCAGTCTAGGAATTCGCTTAGAGCGTAAACTTCTTCATCACATAGTGCGGCATTAAGCATGAATTCGCGTGTTCTTCTTCTACTAGTAAGAGATCCACAATTTAGCTTTCCAAATGTGTATTTAGGTCATGTTGTTGTGAAATGGCTCTTGTACCATTTCTACTCTTAGCACTTCAAATGTCAACAAGCAGCAGTCACAATACGCTCTGCTATACTATGTGCCAGTCACTTCAGGATGGTTTAAACTATTAGCATGTTACAGAATAGTTGCTGCATTGCGTTTGACAGTGTTCTCCAATTTATCCACTCAAGTAATAAAAACGCACAAAGTTTGTCTTGTTTACAGTCATACCTTTGACAATCAACAGCAAGAAAAGATTGTCTACTATGCTCTGTCTACAAGAACAATATAAATGTCATAATAAAGGTAGAAAAACGTATTTTTTCTCCTCAATCCAGAACATCGTTCTTCACAATACCAAAAAGTATAGATACCGACAAATGAGGATGATTTCCCATAACTAATGTTTTTCAGCAGGTCGTACGAAAAATTAACAATATATTGAACAGATTTAACCATTACCTATTTCAGAAATGTGTTATGTGTATGCATATGCAGAAGAAAACTGGAAATGAAAGAGATGAGAGAAAAAAATAAACAAGTATTTTGGCTAAAACAATTGCAAGAAAGGATGAATATAACGTGCTATTGGAAAATGAACTATCTATTTCATATGTATAGACAAGAACTGCAAACGGCTATAAAAACATTGTACTGGAAATACTGGATATGGCATAAGGGGTTAAAAGAGAACAATATTGGCTGCAAATACAAATGCAAAGTGGCCCTCTGCTGAAGCACTCACAGCAAATGGATCAAAATACGTTTACTATTACTGAGGATACACGAAAATCGTTTTTATAATCCTTCATATCCATAGAGATCTGCTTAAGATGTATCTGTATCTAAATATATTCGTCTCAACATTTTGCATCTAGTAACAGATACAAATGCCATTTAAAATGTTTAGGTTTTATTGGAATATCTGTATTTAATTATAATTCGTCTGCTAAAGTGCTAAACATAAAGTATTATACCCACGTTCCACTAGAATAGAGTTGGAAGAGTTGCCATATTATATCAATGAGTATGTAAAATGCTGTTACAATATCACTATGCAGGAAATAAAAGAAAAAAATTTAAATTCCCAGTTATTTTCAGAATTGTGCAGATTCCAGGGCCGGGGAGGCAGGCTCCAATCGTCGCACTGAAAGAGGACGTTGTTAGCGTAGTATTGGGTCATTACAACGATGTCTTTGATATCTGTTTTAGCAGAACTAAGAGGAACTTTTGAGAACTAATACTGGCAAATTTACGTTTTTTACCGTAGCAGTAAGATTTAACTACTGTCGCCGCCAGTGTACCCTTCGACAGCAGTTTACAACGGTAGTGCCAAAAAACAAGCCATATGAGTTTTGTACTATTATAGACTAAGTCTTTAAGTATTTAAACAAATGATAAAGACAAATTTTGGTTTCCTTAAAGTGAAATTTTATTCTGGTGCAAACATCGGATTTTCGTCTATAATCACAAATCGAACTTTCCTCCTTGTGGAACTTTGTCACTAGTATTACACCTATGGATATGGAATGTCTTTTAATTTAAGTTTTTACAGTGCTGGCATATCGTATTTACTGTTTTTCGCAGTTATATTTGCGTATTACTAAAATATTTGGTTTAAGTGACATAACACATTAGAGAGCGCTCCAAATTGCGTTATTTTTAGTATGACTTGTTACGCCAAAGCGTTGAAAATTAATGACGCCATAGGACAAATATGTTACAGATCTTGGTATTATTTACTAGTTGATTATGAAAAGTAAGGGAGATGTAAACTGTAACCGTTACACAAGAAAATTAGCACCATAATTACAATGGATGATTTCACAGCATTCCTTGAAAGTTAATTTTTCTACCACTGGTGGAACACAACAAAATTATGCATAACATCAAAAATATTGAAAAAGTTGTATTAGCCAGTTATTAACGTCGATTATATTTTTGTTACGCAGAATATAATGTATATCGTCTCCCCCTCTTAAAATCGTGCCTGGTGAGTTGATGGAAGTTTGTTTGTATACCAGTAGTGGAACACAACGTCAAGTAGGGGAAAGATAGAAATGAAAATATCTATGTGTATTTTGCTAAATAACAAACACAATTTAGACGTGGTGTATGGTTTGGGGTATAGCTGTGAAGAAGGGGTGGAGTAGGGGGGGGGGATATGTGGCTTAGGAGAAAAGGGGACATGATGACGTCATGTTTTTCCTCCTACCCATGTAAGTATTGTTTATAACGCTGTTGATAATGTCACTTTTGCTACAGGATCTGTCGTTACGAAGAATGAAGTGAAGCTGAGAGACAATGGTTCTTTCGCTGCATTGGATAGACCATGCGTTTTCGTAGGAGGACTACTGAATTTTAGTAGTAGGAAGGCCGATACTTTTCACGTGCTAGCGGGTGGCTCATTGTTGGCATTGTACGGAGAGCGTTTAAACGATCGTGACGTAATTACACTACTGGCCATTAAAATTGCTACACCAAGAAGAAATGCAGATGATAAACGGGTATTCATTGGACATATAGATTATACTAGAACTGACATGTAATTACATTTTCACCCAATTTGGGTGCATAGATCCTGAGAAATAAGTACCAGAACAACCATCTCTGGCCGTAATAACGGCCTTGATACGCCTGGGCATTGAGTCAAACACAGCTTGAATGGCGTGTACAGGTACAGCTGCCCATGCAGCTTCAACACGATACCACAGTTCCTCGAGAATAATGACTGGCTTATTGTGACGAGCCAGTTGCTCGGCCACCATTGACCAGACGTTTTCAGTTGGTGAGAGATCTGGAGAATGTGCTGGCCAGGGAAGCAATCGAACACTTTCTGTATTCAGAAAGGCCCGTACAGGACCTTCTACATGCGGTCGTACACTATCCTGCTGAAATGTAGGGTTTCGTAGGGGTCGAATTAAGGTTAGAGCCACGAGTCGTAACACATCTGAAATGTAACGTCCACTGTTCAAAGTGCTGATGATGTGAACAAGAGGTGACCGAGACGTGTAACCAATGGCACCCCATACCATCACGCCGGGTGATACGCCCGTATGGCGATGACAAATACACGCTTCCAATGTGCGTTCACCGCTATGTCGCCAAACACGGATGGGACCATCACGATGCTGTAAACAGAACCTGTCTGTGATGCAGCGTCAAGGGTAACCACAGCCACGGCCTCAGAGCTGATAGTCCATGCTGCTGCAAACGTCGTCGAACTGTTCGTGCAATTGGTTGTTGTCTTGCGAACGTCCCCATCTGTTGACTCAGGGATCGAGATGGATAAGATGCCTGTCATCTCGGCTGCTAGTGATACGAGGCAGTTGAGATCCAGCACGGCGTTCCGTATTACCCTCCTGAACCCACCGATTCCATATTCTGCTAACAGTCATTGGATCTCGGCCAACGCGAGCAGCAATGTCGCGATACGATAAACCGCAATCGCGATAGGCTACAATCCGACCTTTATCAAAGACGAAAACGTGATGGTACACATTTCTACTCCTTACACGAGGCATCACAACAACGTTTCGCCAGGCAACGCCGGTCTACTGCTGTTTGTGTATGATAAATCGGTTATAAACTTTCCTCACGTCAGCACGTTGTAGGTGTCGCCACAGGCGCCAACCTTGTGTGAATGCTCTGAAAAGCTAATAATTTACATATCACAGCATCTTCTTCCTGTCGGTTAAATTTCGCGTCTGTAGCACGTGGTCTTCGTGGTGTAGCAATTTTAATGGCCAGTAGTGCACTTATCGTACTTCTAATGTCTTCGAAGTTTTCAATAGAGATCTCGGTACATGTTATTTTAATGTGATTATGCCTTTTGTTGTGAGAACAGGTAGTCGTCATAAGGCTGGCGCTGATGACACAGTTTTTGTCTGGTGTAAAGGGCATGCTAGATGTGAAACTGTAAATTTTGTTGGTGATTTTAGTGTATATTTTCAGTAATAAAGTGTGATCTTGAAAAAAAAAAATTACACATTGATCCTGCTAGAAGTCGAGAAGCGATTCTTGCTGGTTCAGCTCTCAAGGGCACCGTGGGATGCTCTCTGCATGAAGACCCCCGTGCATTTCCGTGAGTGGCAGCTCAAAGTTCGCGTCACAGGTCAGTTTGGGTCTAGATACACTACTGCACTCTTACTTTCACTCACTGAAGGTGTATGTATAATATTCCCGCAGCCGTTATATTGGGTAACAAACGGTAATTTACTGTACAACAATCGGCGTCGTCGAGACATGACGTCACTATTGTTTCAAGATTTCTCGTTTGTTATTTTTAATTAACAAGAAATTGGCACAGCGTTTTGTTTAAAGTCAGTCTTTAAAGAAACAATTATGTGAAACAAGCTGAGCATTTTGTTTATAATGTTTGTAAATACTAACTCAACAGCAATGGATCCAATAGTTTCGTTCAGCTTAACATGACCTTTGCCCGACCACCCAAGTCAAGCAACGCCGGGCCCCGTTGGTACTGGGACGTGTTTTCGCCTCGGAACACCAGGCGCCTTTGGCACGGGGACACGTTTTCAGTAGCCGAAGTGGCGCCCAACTGAAAGACTTCCACCACACTGTTGAACCATAAGACATTATTATTATTATTATTATTAAGTTTGCCGAACTTCCTGGTGTTCCGCCACCTCAGAATCTTGTGAAGGTCGCAAAAAATCGGCTCTGTCGATTCCGAGCGTTACGTGACTGCAGCGGAAGATCGGTACGTGTCCCATTGTGAGAGGCAGAGGTGTGCTCAGGCGCGTCCAAGATGGCAGCACGTTCGAAATGCTCAGAAAAAAACATACACGAGATTTTTTGTCATCACTCCTGTCAAGGCGAGTAATGGCTGGAGAGGGGAGTAATGTCCGGATCGGTGGATTGGAAGTAATGGTCCAACAGCCTGGCCACCCCGCTCTCCCGACATTACGCCCCTTGACTTTTTTTTCTGGGGCTATATCAAGGACGGAGTCTGCGTTACAACAGTAGCTGTCGTCGAAAAACTGAAGGCTAGTATACAAGCTGCTGTGGGTACTGTGACAGAAGACATGTTACGAAACACCTGGCGGGAAATGGAATACCGCCTCGACATTCTCCGAGCTACCAAGGAAGTACACGTTGAGGTTTACTAACGAAAGTGGTCTTAAAAAAAAAAAAAAAAAAAAAAAAAAAAAAAAAAAAAAAAAAAAAAAAAAAACCTCATGTCTTAATATATGTCCTATTATCCTGTCCCTTCTCCTTAGCAGTGTTTTCCACATATTCCTTTCCTCTTAGATTCTGCGTAGAACCTCCTCATTCTTTACCTTATCAGTCCACCTAATTTTCAACATTCGTCTGTAGCACCACATCTCAAATGCGTCTATACTTTTCTGTTCCGGTTTTCCCCCAGTCCATGTTTCAATACCATACAATGCTGTGCTCCAAACGCACATTCTCAGAAATTTCTTCCTCCAATTAAGGCCATGTTTGATAGTTGCAGACTTGTCTTGGCCAGGAATACCCTTTTTGCCGGTGCTAGTCTGCTCTTGATGTCCTCCTTGCTCCGTCCGTCATTGGTTATTTTGCTGCCTGCGCAGCAGAATTCCTTCACTTCATCTCCTTCGTGATCACCAGTCCTGATGTTACGTTTCTCGCTCTTCTCATTTCTGCTGCTTCTCATGAAAGTCTTTCTTTGATATACTCTCACTCCATGTTCTGTGCTCATTAGACTGTTCATCCCCTTCACAAGCTTCTGTAATTCTTCTTCATTGTCACTAAGGGTAGCAATGTCATTAGCGAAACTTCTCAATGACATACTTTCACCTTGAATTTTAATTCCACTCCTGAATCTTTCTTTTAATTCCGACATTGCTTATTTGATGTACAGATAGAACAGTAGGGGCGAAAGACTATATCGCTGTCTTACATACTTTTTAATGCTGCACTTCTTTCTTGGTCTTCCACTCTTACTGTTCCCTCTTGGCCCGTGTACAGTCTCGTGTTGCATATTTCCCGTCTCTCCCTACAGCTTACCCCCACTTCTCTCAGAATTTCGAACATCTTTGCCCATTTTTCATAGTCGAACGCTGTTTCCATGTCGACGAATCCTATGAACGGGTGCTGATTTTGCCTCAGTCTTGCTTCCTTTATCAAGCGCAACGCCAGAATTGTCTTTCTCGTGCCTTTACCTTTCCTAAAGCCGAAATGATCACCACCTAACGCATCCTCAACGAGATGATAACGTGAGACTAAACATGGCTGTATTCGTCGGAGACGGCGGCTCAAAAGCAGTCAATTGTCCAAGCAGAACTGAAACCGGCCAAAGTGGTTACCCTGGACACGTCGTGACCGTTGAGAAAGTCGCCTGCCACACAGGCCACATAGGACTTCAAAGATGCCGCACGGGATTAGCCAAGCGGTCTAAGGCGCTGCAGTCATGGACTGTGCGGCTGGTCCCGGCGGGGGTTCGAGTCCTCCCTCGGGCATGGTTGTGTGTGTCTGTCCTTAGGATAATTTATGTTAAGTAGTGAGTAAGCTTAGGGACTGATGACCTTAGCAGTTAAGTCCCATAAGATTTCACACACATTTGAACATTTTTTTGACTTCAAAGATCTTGTTACCTGGGGGAGAAAAACATAGTGTTTACAGTTCACTGCCCGTACTGTCCTCGTTTATATCTTCTGCAAGTTCCCTATTATCACACAAAAATACGTGGACAAAAAGTTTCATCGCCTCAAAAAGCTGTCGGACCTTTCCTAACCCATGACTTTGAGGTACCAACATGAGTGTAGTGAGAAATGCCAACGGAGTCGTTTCGAACCGACGCAAAAGTAACTCAATTTTATAGGCGAATATTCTTAGAACAAACACAACAACTGCCACCCGTAATATTTTGCTTTGATTCTGTTTGCAAATACTTAAAACGTGACTCTGGTAAGAGTTATAATTTTAGAGCACACAGCAGCTGTAAACGGGCAGAGAACAATAATCATGGTTTGATATATAAATGTACATCTTTATAAAAACAATACAATCGTAACTAAAATTTTCTACTGGTGCAAGTACAGGCCGCTGCAATCAACAAACATCCCAAAAAATTGGAGACTCCCGAAAAAACCTGCAAAATGTAAAAAAAATAAATGTTACTGCACATGTAGAAGACATGAAGAGCAACAACATAAGGCGCATGTAACTCATCAGAGAATAAGTAAGTGCTATAGACAAAACTGCATTTGTCTCGAATAAATCTGCACCACACTTTTAATTTACGTAGACAAGATAACAATGCAGTAAATACGTTAATATGAAGAATTAATACGAGGGTTATTCGGAAAGTTAGGAACGATAGGTCACGAAATGGAAAATACAGTGAAACTCAAAACTTGTTTATTTGCTTCAGTTAGCCACACCTTCCAGCCACTTCTTTACACAGTCGTTATCACTTTTCAATTCCCTCGTTATAGAAGACAGCCACCAGTGTTTTTCGACAATTTTCTACTCTGGACTGCAGCTCGTTGTCTGTGTCAAAATATCGTCTTCATAGCCAGCGGTTCATTTGAGCAGAGATGAATCTCGGGGGTAGCCAATTACGGGCTGTATTGTGGGTGATCAAACACTTCCCATCGAAAACCCTGCAGGAGCATCTCCATTTCCCCTGCAGAGTGCGGCCGAGAACTGTCGTGTAGAAAGAACCGCATGACCGTTATGTGGATTGCATTGCATTCGCCAGGCCCTCATACTTGACGGCAGACGCTAATTTCCAGCCATCTTTACGTTCTCACTGTGAGCTCAGAACTGAAAAGAGCGACATGATGCGATCGACGAGCGTATTAGACACAGTGCCCAACACATCTGTGCAAAGCTTCATCAGATTTTTACTGTATTTTCCATTTTGCACCCGATCGTTCCTTACTTTCCGAATAACCCTCGTACTTGTATGATTGATATGCAACTGGTATTTTTAAACATTAGAGACAGAAAATCATATATAATCGTAAATGTTTGATTTTGTAATTTTGACGACAAAATAAATCCACATAAGAAAGACCGATTTTTCTTTTTGGTTTTTAAATCTAATCTATTTTACACATGTAGAAACACATATTTACCAACATAATCCATACAGAAAAAAAATGTGAACATACACGTTGTAAAACAGAAATTAGAGAGTATAGGAGAGAATATCCCTTACATACCCGAACACAGAAACGACGGGGGAGTGAAGAAGGATGTTTCTATGCTAAGGAATGGCTATTTATTCTTTGTGCTTCAAATTCACCTCCTGCATGCTCTTACCAAGTTCCTTTTATACGTACTTCTCAATCGAACATTTAGGATAATCGGTACGCTTGCGACAGCATTCGCTTCCTTTTAAAACGCCTTCGATACAAGCAGAATTCTAGCGCGGCCCATACCTCGGGTTCTGTTGGTGACAGAAACGTAGGGTCTAGTGTTTTAGATAGCCGTTGGGCCTGGGGGCCATTTGTATAGCCAACAGAAGGATTGCCTTAGTGTCACTGCCCTACAGTACAAGATCAAAGTATGGATATTACGCTGTTTCTCCTGCTTAGGCAAATGGAGCAAATAGGTTGGCCCTTTTTGCATTTGATGTGGTATACAAAAGGTCTTAGGGGGTTTATGGAGGCATTGTTAATAGTTCACGAGCTATTCCTTAGAGAACCTGAAAAAAAGTTTCTTTTTACGGCATTTTCCTGCAAAAACCGAGCCGGGGGTTCCAAGACCGTTAGGCACAGAAAACGGCTGAAATGTCTACGGTATGTTTCTACGATACCGATTTCGATCAGCCTTGAAAAATTTCTTGGTATCTTTATCCGCCTCCGAGATACAGAGGTAGAGAGTTACCTTACTTCCATGGGAACAATACGCACGTAAAATGCGGTATGACACGAAATATAAAGAGAAGGAGGAAGTGCAAGTGGGTGAAAGCCAATGATAATGACAGACAGACTCTGTGAGAAAGGCAACAAGGAAGATAGAGATACTGACAGTGAGAAGGTACAGCAGCAGTGGGAGGCAGTGAACGAGATAATAGCAGTAAGAGACAGCAACAGCGAGATAGTGACAGTGAGTGGAGACAGTAGTAGTAGGACAGAACGAAAAAGATTGTGGCTGTGAGACAGGAGGCAGTCACAGAGAGACACAAAGAGATAATGATAATAAGTTGGGCTGAATGTGCAATGAAAACGGGCAAGTGGAAGTAGATGGGTATGAGTGACTTAAAGTGTTGAAGTAGTGGGTGGGTGCGAGTTACAGTTACGGGAGCTCACGGGAGTGTAAGGTGAACTGCATGTTAAAACGAGCGCGAATGTGTTCCCATGCCAAAGTATTTAAGAAATTCTTTAAAGGTGCTATGAAAGGTACACTACGGGCCATTAAAACTGCTGCACCAAGAAGAAATGCAGATGATAAATGAGTATTTATTGGAACTAGAACTGACAGTCGGCCGGAGTGGCCATGCGGTTCTGGGCGATACAGTCTGGAACCGCAAGACCGCTACGGTCGCAGGTTCGAATCCTGCCTCGGGCATGGATGTGTGTGATGTCCTTAGGTTAGTTAGGTTTAAGTAGTTCTAAGTTCTAGGGGACTAATGACCTCAGAAGTTAAGTCCCATAGTTCTCAGGCCATTTGAACTGACATATGATCACATTTTCACACAATTTGGGTGCATAGATCCGGAGAAATCAGTACCCAGAACAACCACCTCTGGCCGTAAGAACGGCCCTGATACGCCTGGGCATTGAGTCAAACAGAGCTTGGATGGCGTGTACAGGTACAGCTGGCAGGGTTTCGCAGGGATCGAATGAAGAGTAGAGCCACGGGTCATAACACACTGAAATGTAACGTCCAGTGTTCAAAGTGCCTTCAATGCGAACATGAGGTGACCGAGATATGTAACCAATGGCACCGCTTACCATCACGCCGTGTGATACGCCAGTATGGCAATGAAAAATACACGCTTCCAATGTGTGTTCACCGCGATGTCGCCAAAACGGATGCGACCATCATGATGCTGTAAACAAAACCTGGATTCATCAAAAAAAAAAAAAAAAATGACATTTTGCCATTCGTGCACCCAGGTTCATTGTTGAGTACACCATCCAGGCGCTCCTGTCTGTGATGCAGCGTCCAGGGTAACCGCAGCCATGGTCTCCGAGCTGATAGTCCATGCTGCTGCAAACATCGTCGAACTGTTCGTGCAGATGGTTGTTGTCTTGGGAACGCCCCCATCTGTTGACTCAGGGATCGAGACGTGGCTGCACGATCCGTTACAGCCATTAGGATAAGATGCCTGTCATCTCGACTGCTAGTGATACAAGGCCGTTGGGATCCAGCACGGCGTTCCGTCTTACCCTCCAGAACCCACCGATTCCATATGCTTCTAACAGTCATTGGATCTCGACCAACGCGAGCAACAATGTCGCGATACTATAAACCGCAATCGCGATAGGCTACAGTCCGACCTTTATCAAAGTCGGAAACGTGATGGTACGCATTTCTCCTCCTTACACAAGGCATCACAATAACGTTTCACCAGGTACCGCCGGTCAACTACTGTTTGTGTATGAAAAATCGGTTGGAAACTTTCCTCATGTCAGCACGTTGTAGGTGTCGCCACATCACAACAACGTTTCACCAGTCGACGCCGGTCAACTGCTGTTTGTGTATGAGAAATTGGTTGGAAACTTTCCTCATGTCAGCACGTTGTAGATGTCACCACCGGCACCAACCTCGTGTGAATGCTCTGAAAAGCTAATCATTTGCATATCACAGCATCTTCTTGCTGCCGGTTAAATTTCGCGTCTGTAGCACGTCATCTTCGTCGTGTAGCAATTTTAATGGCCAGTAGTGTCGAATGAGGCGCTGGTTCGCCACTATTCGGTCAGAGTGTTTTAAACAGAAACATATTCATTTTTTCTGTGCTCCAATACGACCATTTCTCGCTGGTGATATAAATGTCCCATTAGATCCAGTTGACTTACCTCTGATGAACGATTTTCTTTCATAAAGTCCCTGTCATTTCGGCGTTAGTGTCTTGTTACCTCAGGAATTTCCCATTGTACATGCTCATCTGAAAGTAGCAATGACTGTGACGGAGGATGTACAATCATGACAGAAGTCTTTGCTATAAGGACCTTTCACAGGTGGACTATAGAAGGACTTAATGTTATGTAACTTTCACAATAGTTGTTGCCTAGCGCGTTCATCTGGTTTAGTTTTAGCAGCCTAAGTGACTATTAGCATTACCGTCTGAATTAAGTGATGGTCGAGGATAACATGAGCCTTACTAATTTATCGTTTGCCAAATTAGAATACCACTGCCAAAATAAAGTGTAACAGAGACTACACTCAGGTGCTTCACTAATTAAAATCTTAAAGTGGAATGAATTGCACAGTTACCAGGTAAAGTTTGAATTCTTGATTGCTTACATTATAAGCGAAACATGTCTTGCCACCACATGGTACCGAAAGAGGTTGCGCTTTGGTAACACACTGGACTCGCTTTCTGGAGGACTTTTGGCAGACGCTGGCATGGTTCCTTTGAACTCGGCCAACTTTTTTCCCTAGCGTTCCCTCATATAAGCTTGAATTCCACTCATGAAGACCTTGTCACATGCTTCAGAGTACGAGTAGCAATGGTGTGTACTCATTGCACATTGAAGTGGGCATTTTCTGGTGACCACAGTTCGCAGAGTGCATCTCACGACAAAATTACACTGAAAATTAATAGAGAATACGTGTTCCTGTTGGCTGTCACGTTTTTCAGCCTCTCTTTTCCTCATTTGCAGATGTATAATTTGTTAGGCTAAATACGAATACCGCTTTTTGCAAGTGTACCGAATGTCTTATTAAGACGAAACGCCTTTCGTTTATTCTAAAGCATCTTCAGTGGTCACTATAAGAATATAGTTTTTTTCTCTGACAATTTCGTTTTCTAGGATCATGAACATTTCGCATGGTTGAACTTACCACATTAAGCAGTATTACTTCTTATCGTTACTCACGGTTTCTTTGTTCTTTACGCCATTCTTCGTATTGTTCCACGTATGTGTGTTAGATTGTAGCAAGCAGCACTTACACTAACACTAAACATATTCACGTTTTTCGTGTTGTGAAAAACTACTGTCGTTTTCCGATTATGGAATGCGTTGGGTTTTTGTAGTAGTGGGAGCATTTGCTATTGCCCTCTGTGTGTGTGTGTGTGTGTGTGTGTGTGTGTGTTTCTGCAAAGGGAGCTAACATGTCTTAATTACTGTGTGTGTACGGTACAATGATGGCTGATCTGGACTGGAGATATTATCTAGTTTGTGATATTATTTTGTGGTGTCTCAGGGCGCTGTTCTTTCTGTGCAATATGTTCTATTAGTTTAATCAACGTCCGGTTGCTGATGTTTGCCTGGCCTTTTATTATGTATTTAGTCTCTATCATTGCTTTTCGAATTTGGAAGTTCTCCTATATGTTTCGACGTTTTTTACTAATGAATCAGAGTAGTTTCATGTCCATTTCTATTGTGGCAGGGTGATGGTTTTCTTGATTGAGGTGTTCTACAAATGTTGACTGACTGACGCCATATTTCCATGCTCTTTTGTGTTATTTACACCTTATTTCGAAAGTTCTGCCTGTCTGCTCTAAGTATAGAGCATCGAGCTGCTACACTGTAATTGTGGGATGCCAAATTTTTGGTACACGTCAATGTGATCTTCCTTTCGTAGATATTTCTGTACACAGTTATTACTTTGTTATACTGTTTTTCTTCCTTGTTTTTCTTCCTTTCTTAGATATTTCTGTACAGAGTCATTACTTTGTTAAGCTGTTTTTCTTCTTTGTTTTTTTAGCAGGTTCCCAATTCTGTGTGTGAGTGTGCACCAGATTGTCTGTGTTGTGCTCTTGTTGTCTAGTGGTAATGATGTCTGTGTGCGTATTTGTGGTGGGTGTTATGGGTCTCTAAATTTGTGTAGTGTTTCGTTTTTTTACTTTTATGTTCTTCTGGGTTGATTTCTGTTACTAGTGATTCCTGGTATTGGTTATTTTTTGCTATCTCAATAATTATGTTTAACTCCTTACTATTGTTATGTTTACTCTGTGGAGCATATATCTGAGGGTAGATTCTTTTCGAGCCTCTGGGCAGTTAGATGACAGATGTAATATCATATCTGTTGTGGTGTTTTTCCTGTAAATGACTATGAGTCTTGCTTAATTTACTTTGTGATGGATATATCTAGGAAGTTTATTTGGACCGCTTGTTCTGCGTGAGGTGAACTTAATGCTTTTGTGTAATGTGTTTATCTCTGACTGTCGATATTCTATTTTATTTTCTGGTTCATCTACTAAGTACAAGATGCAATCCACGTAGCTCCACCAATGCAGTGTACTGTATTTTCATGCTACTGTTTTCTGGACAATTTTATCTTCCATTTTGTTCATGAAGATATTTTCTCACTTCTCATAAACTTGGGGATCTCACGGGCAATCCTTCTTGAAGTTAATATTCTTTACTGAATTTAAAGTAATTTTGCTCAGTAATGGTGTGCAAGAGTGTGTTTATCTCTGTTGTGTGTTATTTTAAGTATCTAGGTCATGTTCTGTTATCTCGATTGTTTCTTTTAACAGGATTGTAGAACACTCGTTTTTTAATTCAGAGATGGGCTGCTAGATTTGTTACCGGTGGGTTTGAACAACAATGGAAATTTCTGGAAGAAATAAGACGTTCTTTACGATAAATATTATTGAGAAAATTTAGAGACCCGGTATTTGAAGCTGATTGCCAAACTATTCTACTGCCGCCAACAAACATTGTGTGTAGGGACCACGAAGATAAGATACGAGAAATCAGGGCTCATACGAAGGCATACAGACAGTCGTTTTTCCCTCACTCTATTTGCGAGTGGAACCGGAAAGGAAATGACGAGAAACGGTATACGGCACTCTCCACCAAGCACTGTACGGTGGGTTGCAGATTATCTACTTTTATTAGTTCTTTGTTTTTCATTGTTCTGTCAGCTTGCCTTTTATGTTGCTTTGTGAGAATGTTTAGCACATTGAAACGTCACAGGTTTACGCTTCATTTAACTAAATACTTTCTACATGTTTAATAATTCATTTTATTTTACGCCGAGAGCGTCATTTAAATGTTTCGTCTAGCTAATTAACCTCTGGATTCAAGAATGCTTCCGTGTATATTTTTTCTTCTGTTGGTGTCACACCTCCTCTCTCATCCTTTGATCCCGTGATGTATGTGGATGGATAAACGTAATTATGCATGGAATATATAATAATCTGGGTTAGTCAAAGATGGTAGCAGTAGGGTAGTTTAGCACCAACGTAACAACGTGAGCAGATTCGGCAGAGAGTTCGTGATGAGCAGGGTAGAGTTTGTGAGGTTGGTTCTCACTGGGGTCCTACCCCCACCACCAGTTTTTTTTTGAACGGTTGGCGGTTGGTCCTGGAACGCGCCATGTTAGGACACTATGGGACCGCCGATTGAACGAGACGGACGCAGGGGTGCGGCGCTCGTCATGGATGGTGAGAAAAGTTATTCATAATGTTTTTTGGGGTAACAGTGATTATGAAACATGTTCGGGTGTGAATTAATACCGGGAAACGTTCAGCGATATTTTATTTGTGGAAATTTTTCAGATTAATGTGTTTCAACTAGCGGATTTGGGCGCGAGGTGATTGAGGGCATGAACCAACGGTTCTTGTTCTTAGGTCAATAGTGGATAGGTTCATTAATGTTTCATTTGTTGCATAGTTAAGTTCTGGATACAAGCAACATAAAGTTTTCATGATTCAACGGTTTATTTTTCTTGTTTCTTTGTTGTCGAACTTGGCCACGTGTTGCCACCACTCATGACGGTAGTCAATGGATTTGCCTTTCGTTAATCATAGCATGAATAATGTGAAGTCATGAAGCCTGGGCTGGTTTGCTCACGTTGCATTGCGGTTGCATGATACGCGGTTTCAACATGAACTTATCCGGATGGTACTGCATGTGTAGTAACCCAAGTAATGTTTGAGAGAGTGAAAGGTAATATCTTCCCTACTCCGCGCGTTAAATAGGTGTGACAATAACTAAATGGTGTTAAGAGGCCACCATTCAGTAACATTCTTTTTACCCATTTTAATCATTAGTAGATGTGACTGGCGGCGAAGTATTGTCTGTGTTTCCGGTATGGCGAGATGCAAGAGATAGTGGTTTGCTTCATGAAGGTTTTGTTACCGAGAGTGGTCGTTTTCTTAAATATAATAGATTTCATGTATGTTTTGTCACAGAGGGTAATAGTTTTCTTAAATATTATCGAAATAAATCAGAATGATAATTGAAATTCTCTCTTAGCGTTATTCAGTATCCTTCATCCATACCACCGAGATAATGACTATATTCTATGAATTTCAATCCAGGCATATACATTGTATGCATTATGCACTTTATGCAACTAACTGAATTCATAGTATAAAAAAAAAAGAAAGTCTTACAGTCCGTAATGTGCACGTATTGTTCCATGGCCATTCACCGATGTTGCGTTATCCGTTGCTTCATTTTTAAATTAGAATACTATCTTTTCTAGCGGGTTTGATTACTCATATCTCAATTTATCCGGCCTAAATGAAAGAATTAGACACATAGCGGTAGAAATGGGAACCATGGAGCACTGTGTCCGTTTATATTAAAGGGAGATAGTTCTTACATGAAAAATAATCAGCATAACAAACAAGCGGTAGACTTTCAACATGTCTGGCGAGGATGTAGGTGGGTGCGTCCCTGTAATTTATGATGAGTCTCTTGGGAGTATATGCTTTGTGAAGCTTTGGCTGAAACCTGATACCCCAAAACTCCAGAGCCAACTAGGAGAGCTGACTGACTAATAAAGAATGATTCATTCCCATGGCCCAGGAAACGATATATTACAACACTATTTCTAACATCATTATTGTAATGGTTTACTTGCAAAAGAACTCACCATCACTAATTCAGTGTACATAAAACAATGTGACTGCGGTTATAGGCAACAGCCACAGAGGTCGATACGGAAGCACCTGTAACAATAAGATTCACAACAGAAGTACAAGGAACATATTATTTCATTCTATGTATCCTGCCTGGAACCCTGAAAAAGGGAAGCAAAGGAGTGAAACAGACTGCTCACAAAATCAGTGAATAGGTAGCCAGAGGTAATTTTACAAGTGGTTGTTTGTTGTTTGACTTAACTATGGGTGCTGTAGAAGAAATCAACAGTATATCTTAAAACTCCAACCTCTTTATCTTTAACATCCCACTTTTTTTGGAAGTGATTTCTGTCTTTAATCCAAGGGACAATCAAGTTTATCAGTGGCAAAATTAAAGGGCAAAAACATATACAGGGGTTTGTTTAGAATAACTAAATATCTCTAGAAATGCGCATAATCCAAAACCAATGTTCCAGATGAAACGCCAATATATTCCAGAGGGATATCTATTTGTGCTAAGAGTGGTCACCCACTAACTCCTCTCCCCAAACCTCTGTGGGGGAATTCAGCATTCTATTTTCAAATGGGTGGACGCATTTTTAAATACAGATTCAAATTACGCCCCAAAAATGTCTAGGGTTTATGTGAAACAATGTTTTCTGTGCTTGGTAAAAGGCGTTGTAATCGTTGCTGATGTGTGTCTCTCCGCCGGCCGAAGTGGCCGTGCGGTTAAAGGCGCTGCAGTCTGGAACCGCAAGACCGCTGCGGTCGCAGGTTCGAATCCTGCCTCGGGCATGGATGTTTGTGATGTCCTTAGGTTAGTTAGGTTTAACTAGTTCTAAGTTCTAGGGGACTAATGACCTCAGCAGTTGAGTCCCATAGTGCTCAGAGCCATTTGAACCATTTTTTTGTGTCTCTCCATAAAATTTATCGTGAGTGTGATGTGCAATTCCATGTCAGACTGTGCGACTTGTCTGCTTCTGACTGCACCTGCACATCGAGTGGTTGCAAACACTGCAGACATTTGTCTCACTGAAGCTGCTACCCAAGGACATGCGGCGCAAATGGGAGACGCTGCAAGCCATAAGAGGTTGGTCCTCTGTCTACACTGTTCATTCAAGGCCTGAAAAACATCCTCTTTGCTTAAATTTTTGAGTAAATTACGATTGCAATTACCATTGAAATTAATCATGATCTGCAGTACTAGTTGGAAGATGGCGGCACAATCACAATTTTGATGTCGAAAAAAAAATGGCTCTGAGCACTATGGGACTTAACAGCTATGGTCATCAGTCCCCTAGAACTTAGAACTACTTAAACCTAACTAACCTAAGGACAGCACACAACACCCAGCCATCACGAGGCAGAGAAAATCCCTGACCCCGCCGGGAATCGAACCCGGGAACCCGGGCGTGGGAAGCGAGAACGCTACCGCACGACCACGAGATGCGGGCTTTTGATGTCAAACTGATAACAAATTGATATGCAAACTAATTAAATTGACCAATGAATTACCTCCACATCGCACACTACCACTCCCCCAGCCACTGACAACATGTGTTTTCCTCAACCAGCACTTCAGTTCTGGATGGATGTTTTGGCGTGTGGGGCACTCAACTGCGCGGTTATCAGTACCCGTACAAATACCCAACCTTTGCTGAGTCCAATCTCGCCACTTTCATGAATGATGAGGCAGGTGAAAATCCCTGACCCCGCCGGGAATCGACCCCCGGACCCACTGCTTGGGAAGCGAAAACTCGACCGCGAGACCACGAGCTGCGGACTGGGTTCCGGAACCTTTCCACTCTCAAATGGTTCAAATAGCTCTGAGCACTATGGGACTTAACATCTGAGGTAATCAGTCCCCTAGAACTTAGAACTACTTAAACCTAACTAACCTAAGAACATCACACACATCCATGCCCGAGGCAGGACTCGAACCTGCGACCGTAGCAGTCGCGCAGTTCCGGACTGAAGCGCCTAGAACCGCTTGACCACAGCGGCCGGCCTTCCCATTCTCACTTTCACCCTCCCCCACTTACCCTATTGATGGGAATTTCGAATTTTGGTAGGAATTTCGAATTTTGCTAAGACTTTCTTTGTCCCAAGGCTATGCTGATCTCCCATCTCATGCCCCGCACTGGAACTGGCAGGACTTGAACCCTGGTCCTTCTGGACGGAAAGCCCAGGGGCACCCCCCGCATATGAAAACTGCGCAGATGTAGAAGAGGAGGGTTAGCCACGAGTCTATGTCTCATCAGACAACGTGGCTTGCCTACTATGTAAAGTGGGATAGGCGGCGACAAGCAGTGGCAGATCAGCTAATGAAGTACAATACTGAGTTTTGCCATGTTGATCCAGAGCCATCGTCAGCTACGTTTGTGTTGCTCACAGGATCATCGAGATTGGAGTGTTGATCAATAGAACTTGTCGCCTGGTGACGTTTCTTGATACATCAGCTCGACGATCGTGCCACAAAAGATGCGACCCACTGAGGGGAGAATTATGCTGTGAGGGACTTCACCTGGGCTTCAGTAGGGCCTATGGTAGCAGTCCGTGGCACCGTGAGACTAGTAGTAGCCTACATGAACTTTATTGCAGACCATCTGCATCCCTTCACGCTCGACGTTTTCACTGATGGTGACGACAAATTCCAGCACGATAACAGTCTGTGTCAAAAGGCTAGAGTCGTGCTACTGTGATATGAGGGGCGTGATAGTGAACTCACGCTGATGTCTCGGCCACCAGATTCGCCTGATCTGAACCCAATGGAACGCATGTGGGACACTATGGACAGCCCGCTCCGCGCCTAAAATACCATCGGTCCCTAATTTATGGCAGTTGGGGGAAATATGCGTAGTCATCTGGGGCCACACACCTCTGGTAAATGAACACCTACTTGTCGAATTATGTTGGTTTATGGCAGAGGGCGTTGAACAGCTGTGTCATCAGCGAACTTGAGTTAATGATTGACTAATAACATTAAAATCAAGTTTCATCCTCCCCACAAGAATCGTACGACAACACCAATACAATGAGCTTCAGAAAAGTTCGTAATATAATTCCAGCGAGATACAGGAGAATAACTAGAAAAGAAACATGGAAAAACATCTGTAAATACACGGTTAAAAAAGGGATGATAACCAACGCTGAATGACTGCTTACAAATAATGAGTGAACCATCTGTTCTCTGACACGTTAAGACCTCACACACAATATTTTGGGAAGACTTCCGGGCACCACAATCCCAAAACACTCGCCTCGTTATCAGTCAGAATAGAGGGAGACCCAGTTCAATATAAAATATACTCAGTTAAAATATGTTGCACTGACAGCTATGTCCCGCATCTCTGACATGCCTCTCTGAGCCGTGAAAGGGCTCTTTCTTGAAGCCGTGACGGTTGGAAGGAGGTAAACGTAGGTCGCACTGAATGCTTTATGAAACTTCAAGCCACTAAGCCTTCCACCAACACATGGCCTTCCCCTGCAAGTGAACTGAACAGCGAGCAGGAGGAGGCAGCCGCATCAGCCAGTTCGTTTCCCTGAATCCATATGTGTCCTGGAACCCAACAGAAAATGATTTCCTTGTCTGGCCTTTGCAAGAGAAGGAGGGTGTCCTGCACTTGTTCCACCATCCCATCTGCTGGGTACATCTGTCCAATAGCGAGAAGAGGACTTTGAGAATCTGAGCAGATGAAGAATTTTCTGCCATGACACCGTCTCATCTGCTCCATTGCCTTCAGGATAGCAAACAATTCCGAGTAATAAACTGAAAACTGCTCTGGGACGTTATCCTGAGGACAATGTCGGTGACCACGGCAGAACAAACGAGAAAATTTCCTTGTTTGGGCCCATCAATGTAACAGTAATAAAATCTGGGTGGCGATGTAAAAATGGTTCAAATGGCTCTGAGCACTATGCGACTTAACTTCTGTGGTCATCAGTCCCCTAGAACTTACAACTACTTAAACCTAACTAACCTAAGGACATCACACACATCCATGCCCGAGGCAGGATTCGAACCTGCGACCGTAGCAGTCGCTCGGCTCCAGACTGTAGCGCCTAGAACCGCACGGCCACTCCGGCAGGCCGGCGATGTAAAACCTCTTTAAACTTCTGGTGTACAATGCTTCATGTAAAGAGTCATCTCTAGAAGTAACCTGTGCCTCTCTAATAGCCAGAGGGACGCCCAACTCTACCGCTGGCTTTGGACCTTAATGTTTCCAACATGTAACAGCTCAACACTCTCCCTTGCACAGATCCCAGATGGCCCTGTCGGCTTCAGAAGACCTTTGACTGACTCAGTTAGGAATGTTTAAGGCCTTGAGATACCTCAGTTTTAGTTGTTAAAGCTGTGGCAGCCACGTAAGCTTCTCATGAAATGTAAGGTCCAGATATTTCACCTTTCCCTTAAAAGCGGGAACGGTATCTTCTTCCTCCCTCTCCCCCCCCCCCCTCCCTCCAACCAGTTTTAAAATGGTTAATTACAAAGAGAGTTGAACAGATTAAAATCAATACAGACAGTTTTTTCCAAAGAGAATTAAAAACCTGTGGGGTAAGTCCATTCCTCCCACTGTCTGATTGTCAGTTGCAATTGCTGGGTACCCATTGCGATGTTGGCGGATGCACAGAAAATGGAGAAGTCGTTCACAAACAAGATCCACAGTACAGAACGTCGCACTCTGGACGTAATACTGTTTATTGCAATGGCGGATGGCGTGACAGTTAAATCACTCGGTTGAGGGACACCATTCTCCTGCTTTAAACGGCCAGGCTTGTATCATGAATATCTGTCTGAGTGGAAGGGACGTATGGAGGTAGGTAGGCATCCACGGAATTGCCAGTATAGAGCTGCGACAAAATATTATTCCTCCAGGTAGTATCGTAGGCCTTTTCCAAATCGAAGAAAACAGCTCCAAGGTGTTCCTTACGAAGGAATCCCAATTTTAAAACTGGGGTAGAATCAGACAAACCCGCAGTAACCTTCCTGGAAGATTAAAACTGTGTGCCGGACCGAGACTCGAACTCGGGACCTTTGCATTTCGCGGGCAAGTGCTCTACCAACTGAGCTACCCAAGCACGACTCACGCCCCGTCCTAACAGCTTTACTTCTGCCAGTACCTCGTCTCCAACCTTCCAAACTTGAAGAACTAGCACTCCTGAAAGAAAGGATATTGCGGAGACATGGCTTAGCCACAGCCTGGGGGATGTTTCCAGAATGAGATTTTCACTCTGCAGCGGAATGTGCGCTGATATGAAACTTCCTGGCAGATTAAAAGTGTGTGCCGGACCGAGACTCGAACTCGGGACCATTGCCTTTCTCCGGCAAGTGCTGCAAGGTTCGCAGGAGAGCATCTGTTAAGTTTGGAAGGTAGGAGACGAGGTACTGGCAGAAGTAAAGCTGTGAGGACGTGGCGTGAGTCGTGCTTGGGTAGCTCAGTTGGTAGAGCACTTGCCCGCGAAAGGCAAAGGTCCCGAGTTCGAGTCTCGGTCCGGCACACAGTTTTAATCTGCCAGGAAGTTTCATATCAACGCACACTCTGCTGCAGAGTGAAAATCTCATTCTGGAAACATCCCCCAGGCTGTGGCTAAGCCATGTCTCCGCAATATCCTTTCTTTCAGGAGTGCTAGTTCTGCAAGGTCTGCAGGAGAGCTTCTGTTAAGTTTGGAAGGTAGGAGACGAGGTACTGGCAGAATTAAAGCTGTGAGGACGGACCGTGAGTCGTGCTTGGGTAGCTCAGTTGGTAGAGCACTTGCTCGCGAAAGGCAAAGGTCCCGAGTTCGAGTCTCGGTCCGGCACACAGTTTTAATCTGCCAGGAGGTTTCATATCAACGCACACTCCGTTGCAGAGTGTAAATCTCATTCTGGAAACATCCCTAAGGCTGTGGGTAAGCCATGTCTCCGCAATATCCTTTCTTTCAGGAGTGCTAGTTCTGCAAGGTCCGCAGGAGAGCTTCTGTTAAGTTTGGAAGGTAGGAGACGAGGTACTGGCAGAAGTAAAGCTGTGAGGACGGGGCGTGAGTAGTGCTTGGGTAGCTCAGTTGGTAGAGCACTTGCCCGCGAAAGGCAAAGGTCCCGAGTTCGAGTCTCGGTCCGGCACACAGTTTTAATCTGCCAGGAAGTTTCATATCAGTGCACCCTCCGCTGCAGAGTGAAAATCTCATTCTGGAAACCCGTAGTACTAGCCTGACAGCCGGCCGAAGTGGCCGTGCGGTTAAAGGCGCTGCAGTCTGGAACCGCAAGACCGCTACGGTCGCAGGTTCGAATCCTGCCTCGGGCATGGATGTTTGTGATGTCCTTAGGTTAGTTAGGTTTAAGTAGTTCTAAGTTCTAGGGGACTAATGACCTCAGCAGTTGAGTCCCATAGTGCTCAGAGCCATACTAGCCTGACAAGCTGCGTAGGAACGATACTAGTGTACATGGTCGATCGGTGCCTAGTGTGGGTTCTCGAAGTAGGTCCCTACTCAATAGTTCCCTGTGTGGGCTCAGGAGGGATCGCTCCACACTCGATGACCTGATCCTGCTCTACGCAGCAATTCAACTTCTAGAACTAATGCCATGAAGAATTGCTGCAGTGTTTCGTTCTAGATGTGGACCAACATCCTATTTGGCACGTGTTCAAAAATGCTTTGGCCAATGAATGTCTTGTTGATAACGTATACGATCTTCAGCTGTTGGTAAAGTAAATAATTTCCATCACACCATTTTAATTTCTTCATCTTCTCAAATTAGTCATATCTATGGTGCACAAAGAGGACATGAAAGTAAGTGGATAAATTGTGCGTAATGAAGCCAAAAATAATTACAAAAGAGTTATTAAGTAAAGTCACACGTGAAGTTCTTGATTTTGAGTGTCTTTTCAGATGCCTTGTCTTTATACACTCCTGGAAATTGAAATAAGAACACCGTGAATTCATTGTCCCAGGAAGGGGAAACTTTATTGACACATTCCTGGGGTCAGATACATCACATGATCACACTGACAGAACCACAGGCACATAGACACAGGCAACAGAGCATGCACAATGTCGGCACTAGTACAGTGTATATCCACCTTTCGCAGCAATGCAGGCTGCTATTCTCCCATGGAGACGATCGTAGAGATGCTGGATGTAGTCCTGTGGAACGGCTTGCCATGCCATTTCCACCTGGCGCCTCAGTTGGACCAGCGTTCGTGCTGGACGTGCAGACCGCGTGAGACGACGCTTCATCCAGTCCCAAACATGCTCAATGGGGGACAGATCCGGAGATCTTGCTGACCAGGGTAGTTGACTTACACCTTCTAGAGCACGTTGGGCGGCACGGGATACATGCGGACGTTCATTGTCCTATTGGAACAGCAAGTTCCCTTGCCGGTCTAGGAATGGTAGAACGATGGGTTCGATGACAGTTTGGATGTACCGTGCACTATTCAGTGTCCCCTCGACGATCACCAGTGGTGTACGGCCAGTGTAGGAGATCGCTCCCCACACCATGATGCCGGGTGTTGGCCCTGTGTGCCTCGGTCGTATGCAGTCCTGATTGTAGCGCTCACCTGCACGGCGCCACACACGCATACGACCATCATTGGCACCAAGGCAGAAGCGACTCTCATCGCTGAAGACGACACGTCTCCATTCGTCCCTCCACTCACGCCTGTCGCGACACCACTGGAGGCGGGCTGCACGATGTTGGGGCGTGAGCGGAAGACGGCCTAACGGTGTGCGGGACCGTAGCCCAGCTTCATGGAGACGGTTGCGAATGGTCCTCGCCGATACCCCAGGAGCAACAGTGTCCCTAATTTGCTGGGAAGTGGCGGTGCGGTCCCCTACGGCACTGCGTAGGATCCTACGGTCTTGGCGTGCATCCGTGTGTCGCTGCGGTCCGGTCCCAGGTCGACGGGCACGTGCACCTTCCGCCGACCACTGGCGACAACATCGATGTACTGTGGAGACCTCACGCCCCACGTGTTGAGCAATTCGGCGGTACGTCCACCCGGCCTCCCTCCTGCCCACTATACGCCCTCGCTCAAAGTCCGTCAACTGCACATACGGTTCACGTCCACGCTGTCGCGGCATGCTACTAGTGTTAAAGACTGCGATGGAGCTCCGTATGCCACGGCAAACTGGCTGACACTGACGGCGGCGGTGCACAAATGCTGCGCAGCTAGCGCCATTCGACGGCCAACACCGCGGTTCCTGGTGTGTCCGCTGTGCCGTGCGTGTGATCATTGCTTGTACAGCCCTCTCGCAGTGTCCGGAGCAAGTATGGTGGGTCTGACACACCGGTGTCAATGTGTTCTTTTTTCCATTTCCAGGAGTGTAGTTATTAGGGCTGTTTCACTTCCATTAATGTTTGTTTCTCATCCAGTAACATCACGACGGACCACTATTATTTATAACTTCTGAGATGTCCAATGTGTACAGTATATTGGGCCAATGAGCTTTTATTAAATCGAGACTGCTGACCCTATCAAAAGTAGCGCTGTACTGAGTGGTTTAATCATATCTGCTGCTTTGCAGATGCTGTACAAAGACTGCTAAGAGAAGAAGAGAAATTGAATGTCACACCATACCTTGCGCGTGAAAATTCGCACTGAGCCACGCCGGACGCTGCCAGCACACGATGCCAAGTCTCTAATGTTGTCGAGGATCCAGCTCCTGCAAAAGAATACGATCTTCTGCTCAACACTCATAACTCGAACACGACGTCTATGAAGATGTGAGTTGTTACATGTAAAATGAACTATTTCGAAATTCCTATTTCTTTATTTCCGACGTCCCGAATCTGGTGGTGATACGTGAGGAGAATGGAAAATGATGGGAAATTAACCACATTTTCGTTAATAGAAAACATGTGTTCTCGTAATCAGTATATTGTACTGGGTGATCAAAAAGTCAGTATAAATTTGAAAACTGAATAAATCACGGAATAATGTAAATAGAGAGGCAAAATCGACACATGCTTGGAATGACATGGGGTTTTATTAGAACCAACAAAATACTAAAGTTCAAAAAATGTCCGACAGATGGCGCTCCATCTGATCAGAATAGCAACAATTAGCATAACAAAGTAAGACAAAGCAAAGATGATGTTCTTTACAGGACATGGTCAATATGTCCACCATCATTCCTCAACAATAGCTTTAGTCGAGGAATAATGTTGTGAACAGCACTGTAAAGCATGTCCGGAGCTATGGTGAGACATTGGCGTTGGATGTTGTCTTTCAGCATCCCTAGAGATGTCGGTCGATCACGATACATTTGCGACTTCAGGTAACCCCAAAGCCAATAATTGCACGGACTGAGGTCTGGGGACCTGGGAGGCCAAGCATGACGAAAGTGGCGGCTGAGCACACGATCATCACCAAACGACGCGCGCAATAGATCTTTCACGTTTCTAGCAATATGGGGTGGTTCTAATAAAACCCCATGTCATTCCAAGCATGTGTGTTAAATTTTACCTCTCTATATACATTATTCCGTGGTTTATTATGTTTTCAAATTTATACTGACTTTTTGATCACCAGGTATTTTAATTTTTATTTCATTCAGCTTTTATCTATCGCGCTTTATCAAAACGTCATTACATAACTAGAAGTTTTTAAAGAAAAATATGAAAACACTGAACTACAGCGTGGTGAAATATTAACAAAATTTTAGGCTGCTTTGGAAACTGTTACCGTACGAAATTAACCTGTTCAAGAGTATTAAGGATACCACAACACCACATAACAGATGGAGCCAGAATATCACCAGAGGAAAAATTCTTCTGTTAGAGCACAAATAAGGCGAATGTAGCTCTTCAAAACACTCTGACACGAAGGTGCGGAACCAGTTTCCTCAATCCTCATTTCTCGTTCGTCACGAAAACTATTGGCATCCGAACGCATTCCCGTTCCTTTAACACAGAACATTCTAAATCCTTTTACCCAATCTCTCTTTGTAGTTAGGCATTCATTTGCAGCATCTCCCTCGCACTGACACTGTCTGTATAAGGATTTCAAATTAAACACCTTTTAGCGGTCAGTTTTCAACCTTATTTTATTTGGCAACCAGTTTCGGCGCATTATTTCACCATCTTCAGGCCCCTGAACAACGTGCAGGAATATACCTCACTCGTGATCGAAGCAGGGGCCAGCAACACTGGTATTAGTGGATATCTACCTGCTACAGTGACCACTTAAAACATCACCCGCCGACTAATAATTACAAAAGAGCTATCAAGTAAAGTCACACATGAAATTTTAGAGCATTTAAACGATCAGCCAACTGGGAAGAACCAAGTGTATCTTCACTCTATGACATCATTGTTTAATGTTTATAGCTAAGGCGTGGACGCTGTTTAATCGAATCGCGCCAACTTGTACATTTTTTCAAAAGGTTATGCCTTTAAATTTCTAATTTTTGAAGTTTATTGATTTTTAGTTTTTAGTTGTTACAGCCAGTGGGTTCTCTATATTATGCACACGTTTACGTTTTGAGAAGAAGGCCCATTATAGTTTGGGGAAGGAAAAAAATTTTGTAAAGTCGTTCATTCTTACTTTGCATCCTGTTACATTTAGATGGTACTGGCTCTCTTGCCCTGAAGTAATTCATTGTTTTTTAACAACCATTATTTACTGGAAGTTGGGATTTTTAAGATTGATTCTCGCTATCGGCTTTTGCACTGAGGGACCTGTGTGTTTTATATAGGGTGTCATCTAGTTAACGCTGCCAGTTTTTAACGTTGATGTGACTTTATACTATATTTTATGTTTGTGCATGCCTTTAGCAGCGTCCCGATGAACCACGTTTTACGTCTTAAATGTCGCACTTGCTTGGCATCTGAACATAGTATTGGCATTGTTAGTCAGTAGTGACAGGTAGTGACGATCTCGTGTTTCAGAGTGAGAGTGGGGAGGGGCATAAATTCTGATTTTAGGAAGATACGAGTATGTACAATGTTGTTCGCTATAATACCACTCGGGACACTAGAAATTGGTATTCAGAGCTCTGCTACGTACTTTTATGCTGTCGCCGTCTTTATATACTTTAATTTTTAATTTTCATTCTCCTAACAATGTAAGCATATTATCAGCAATTTTTTGAACAGCAGTCATGTGTAATAACTGACATGATTTGTCGTTATGACAAGATTTAGCAATTGAACACTATCGTAGCTCACAGGTAGCAGGCGCCATTTGTCGAGAGCTGCGTGCTTGTATGTCTTCACATCCTACGTGATGTGTGCAAATCAGAATATGCACTACACCTCCGGCACGTTTATGATATAAAACTTTACTGTAGGTCTGGTCCCACTTGGTTTCCACTGGAATGCGCCACACGCCGTAATAAGGTAATCTGCCGCTTCCTCATTATTTCAAGTGTGGTTTGACATTTTAGGGACACAGTAGGTTACATGTTGTTGTTGTTGTTGCTGTTGTTCTGGTCTTCAGTCCAGAGACTGGTTTGATGCAGCTCTCCATGCTACTCTATCCTGTGCAAGCTTCTTCATCTCCCAGTACCTACTGCAACCTACATCCTTCTGAATCTGTTTAGTGTATTCATCTCTTGGTCTCCCTCTACGATTTTTACCCTCCACGCTGCCCTCCAATACTAAATTGGTGATCCCTTGATGCCTCACAATATGCCCTAGCAACCGACCCCTTCTTCTAGTCAAGTTGTGCCAAAAACTCCTCTTCTCTCCAATTCTATTCAATACCTCCTCATTACTTATGTGAACTACCCATCTAATCTTCAGCATTCTTCTGTAGCACCGCATTTCGAAAGCTTCTCTTCTCTTCTTGTCTAAACTATTTATCGTCCATGTTTCACTTCCATACATGGCTATACTCTATATAAATACTTTCAGAAACGACTTCCTGACACTTAAATCTATACTCGATGTTAACAAATATTTCTTCTTCAGAAATGCTTTCCTTGCCATTGCCAGTCTACATTTTATATCCTCTCTACTTCGACCATCATCAGTTATTTTGCTCCCCAAATAGCAAAACTCATTTTCTACTTTAATCGTCTCATTTACTAATCTAATTCACTCAGCATCAGCCAATTTAATTCGACTACTTTCCATTATCCTCGTTTTGCTTTTGTTGATGTTCATCTTATATCCTCCTTTCAAGACACTGTCCATTCCGTTCAACTGCTCTTCCAGGTCCTTTGCTGTCTCTGACAGAATTACAATGTCATCGGCGAACCTCAAAGTTTTTATTTCTTCTCCATGGACTTTAATTCCTACTCCAAATTTTTCTTTTGTTTCCTTCACTGCTTGCTCAATATACAGATTGAATAACATCGGGGATAGGCTACAACCCTGTCTCACTCCCTTCCCAACCACTGCTTCCCTTTCATATCCCTCGACTCTTGTAAATCCCATCTGGTTCGTGTACAAATTGTAAATAGCCTTTCGCTCCCTGTATTTTTTCCCTGGCACCTTTAGAAATTGAAAGAGAGTATTCCAGTCAACATTGTCAAAAGCTTTCTCTAAGCCTACAAATGCTAGAAACGTAGGTTTGCCTTTCCTTAATCTTTATTCTAAGATAAGTCATAAGGTAGGGTATTGCCTCACGTGTTCCAACATTTCTACCGAATCCAAACTGATCTTCCCCGAGGTCGGCTTCTACCAGTTTTTCCATTCGTCTGTAAAGAATTCGCGTTAGTATTTTGCAGCTGTGACTTATTAAACTGATAGTTCGGTAATTTTCACATCTGTCAAAACATGCTTTCTTTGGGATTGGAATTACTATATTCTTCTTGAAGTCTGAGGGTATTTCGCCTGTCTCATACATCTTGCTCACTAGATGGTTGAGTTTTGTTAGGCCTGGCTCTCCCAAGGCTGTCAGTAGTTCTAATGGAATGTTGTCTACTCCCGGGGCCTTGTTTTGACTTAGGTCTTTCATTGCTCTGTCAAAATCTTCACGCAGTATCATATCTCCTATTTGATCATCATATTTTTTTAAAAAATACGTTTATGTCATGTTCTGTTTTATTCTGTGTTATAGGACCTCGCACACTGTTTTTTAAAGCTTTGGCAAGGGAAATATACCTGCCTGGATATTCTATGCACCGTATCCCATGTATTGTAAGCATAGCTACCAAATATCAGTAGCTTAATATTTTCTTGGTAATCAGTCTCAGTAAATATTATGAAATTTCATACTTCTTCTCTAGGTCAAACCGAAGAAGTCTAAATATAGACGAAATGTATACTTGGAAAATAATAAAAAAATGTAACACTGCAACCAACACTGCCTGTTTTTTCATACGATTATCACATTTGGCACAACTACCAACAAGCAAGTACTAACATTATGACAACGCTCCTACTGCCAGCTTGCAAGAGACCCACTACTGCAGTGCATTTACTGCACATTTACGTATAAATGTGTATGTGTACACTGAAGTGGGGAGGGAGGAGGGGACTCACCGGAAGTAGGCGGTGCTGACGTACACGTTGGCCGTCTTCTGCGGCAGGCACTCCTTCTCGGCCGGAGCCACGCCCATGTTCACCGCCCACTGCTTGAAGCCGGTCGTTGTCGAGCACATCACAGGCCCGCCCGAGTCTCCCTGGCACATTGTCTGCGGCAGGGAAACACGTCGCTGACAGTTGGCACTACTGGATGATACACATAGAACTAGTGTCTGAGCAAAGTGCTCTGCAAGCAGTCACAATTGCAGCAGCATAAACGACAGCAAATAATGGAAGTTTACTTACGGTGCAGGTATGTTACAGTAGAAAGAACACATGATTTAATTCAGAAGTGATTTCAGGTTTATTATTATTATTATTATTATTATTGTCTATCATATGTACCAGACAAGCATCCCAGTGTCTGAGTAACACATTTCCTCAACGGTGGAGTGGCCTTGGTGAACCCATTATCCGATCTGCCAGATCACCCAACCTAACCCCATTAGACTTCTGTTTATGGGGCTGGTTAAACGGGGACGTGTGCGCTACGGAGCTGGATAGACGTGAAGAACTTGTCGCTCACAACACCGGCGTTATTTCCCACATTAAAGCCCTCTGAGATGATGTTTGAATGGCAACACAGCACTCCCTCCCGTGTGTTGCAAAGTGCATTGAGATGGGTGGGGACTTTTTGATCGCCGCTTGCAGGATGCATCAGTCATCTGCGCCACCATTATTCCGTGCACCACACGGCCTAGGCAGCATTTCGGCAAGTAATATTCACACTTGTCTGCATATTCATTCATTGATGTGTGTTAAGTCTTCAACCTGCTCCAGCTCTGTAACTATCGAAAATCGAACATATGTTCATAGGACTTTTGCGGTTCATTTTCTCATGCAGGATCACCTCATTAATTATGTGACATTGGTCCTGAATCACCCTGAACACAAAGATTACTAACATATTATATATCAACACTTTAGCACAATTCTCCAGTATGATATAAAGGGCTTATTTCAATAGTGGTACTAGTCCATTACCTCCACTTTTCTGCCTATAATGCTTCTGAAATTAATGATCCAAACAAACAGAAAGAAAGGAGCTATATGCTTGAATATCTGGTATCTCAGCTGCAGATTTTTCAGCGCTCATTTAACTTTAGGACTCTGTATCTCAAGAGGAACAAAAATGGACTTGTACCACGACTGAAATAAGTCCTTCATATAACACAAATGACAACAGCTGTAGGCGAATATCACACCACTCATCACTTCATGGACATCATTGAAAGGAGCTTTGCATTGATTTTGATACAACATCAGCACCTAGTGCCACGGAGGTTACAAAGAATATTATTTCTGCTTTCGAGCTTAGTAAAAGTTCGTGATCAGTGCTCCTCAAAAGAAAGTGTCCTGCCCAAAGTGATCCCAAGGTATCTTGGATTCATGTTACAATGACGTTTGCCTACCCCAAAGTAGACATTAAGGTTGTTCAAATAGTTCAAATGGCTGTGAGCACTATGGCACTTAACTGCTGAGGTCAGCAGTCGCCTAGACTTAGAACTACTTAAACCTAACTAACCTAAGGACATCAAACACATCCTTAACGGAAGCAGGATTCGAACCTGCGACCGTAGCGGTCGCGCGGTTCCAGACTGTAGCGCCTAGAACCGCTCGGCCACTCCGGCCGGCAGACATTAAGGGCTATGTGTGAGTCAGTCTAACGGACTGATAAAAATATGCAGCTTCTGTTTTACTTGTTTAGGTTTAAATTCTACTTATGGAAGTATTGGCTTAAGATGATTAGCCCGGGATTTAATATTTCTTCAGTACTGTCAAAGGTTTTGTGTTGGCTAGCTGTTGCCCAGTCATCCACATAGTCAAAATTTGTAGACTCAGTTGTACATATACATTACGTGAGCAAGGACGGATTGTTGCAGTAAGTCACTATACCGTACTCCTGGACAGCTAGTTTCTTTTCCTGTACTTACAGTAAATCTCCTTCTGTCTAACATGTTGGCAACTAGTTTTGTTGCCTGTCTGCATGGAATAATTTAGTACACAGCACTTATACCTCTGACCCAGCTGGGCATCGAGTCAGACTGAGTTTGGATGGTAATGGACCAAAGCAGAATCTGTTGTGTATTGTTGTTAGATTTCCCCAAGGTCTAAGATCAAGGTCACCCCGTCTCTCTTCTCCTCTCCATTCCTTTCTAGTCCAACTGAGTGCTGCATAAATGGTGAGAAATTCAAAGGGGTGTTATCCTATTGGTCTATAAAGTTGGTGTAGCTTATGTGGTTGCCAGATGTTCAGACCGTTTATCTCTGTAATTTATTACCTACTTAGCACCAATCATTTCCTTTTTGCTGCAATATGTTATCCTTATCACTGACATTTATGACTACAACCTTCCTTATTGCACAATTTATTGCCCATTTAGCATTTTTTATATTCGATATGGTGACACACTCAAACAAGGGAGATCCTAGATGGTGGATACAAAATAGTTGTTCCAATTTTCACAGCACTGCAGTCACCTACCCCCGCCATTTACCCAGCCATGGTAGACATCAGGTGCACTCATCACTCGTTCTCTGAATGCAGTAGTGAAAGATCGATAATATAAAACATCAGCCACCAGCTCCAGACAGATTAAAAAACTGATTCATACAGCTGAAAATCGCTATTAATTCATTCCCCTTTTTTCATTATTTACAGTGTTAATTGTGATGTGCACATGTTTTTGCAAAAGCTTATGATTTTTCTTTTAGTTTTTCCACAGCATAACAGCTTCCTGATGCAGAAGTCAGCACTATCTGATCTATCAGAGCAGGCCCCACTACTGTTCGAATTTCTATTCTCTCCATCACTGTTCGTTGTGCAGCAGCTAAGCCGTTTCAGTATACTGCTCTTTCTTACTCACTACCTATGAACTGACTGCCAGCAAAACTAAACATCTAAATACATGAACTGACTGCCAGCAAAACTAAACATCTAAATACAGGAATAGCTCCAGATGGTGGTCGCCAAGTGACAATGGAAACTGAGAATGTTCAACACATTCCTAAAGTGCTCAACAAATTCATGGTGTGGTACCATCCCTGTAATATGATGGATTACATCAAGAGTCCAGTGATGATGGAGTATGACCTGTTTCATCCACCTGCAGACATCTACATCTTTACCAAAAAGGCTTCCATCATTAACATGTGTGGAACTCCAGCACTGAAGCTAACATGTCGAGACTCTTCACAGTGCATTAATTTACATAATTCGAGTGTTGTGAATTTTTGTTCTCCATGCAGTGCATTACTGATTATGAAAGACAGGCTGGCTCAATGGCAGCAATATGTCAAAGCACTGGTTAATTATTTCGTGAGCTATGCGCACGAGCATGGTGTGCATGAGGGAGAGTTAGATCAGTGTATAAATTCATGTATTCATGCAGTAGCAGTATCTGCAACTATTACAGCCAGACGTATTAAGTCTGTACATTGAGAATCTGCAAATGGAATACCCACATGTATTGTAGCTCCTGTTGGTTTGAGCGCAATGCAGAGCGAGTTTAAGGCATATAACGAACGGCTACTCTCAAAACATTGCTGCTCATGTGTACAGGTAATTGTATAAACATATTTAGTAAAACTATACTTCTTACAGAATTGTTTTTGTTCCTCTTGCACTTTCTGTCATTTAATTTGATTTAAAAGCTTATAAGTATATGCAAACATTGGAGTTCAACAGTAAGGTAATTGGAGATGTTCACACAAAATAGAGCGGTCCCCTTCCTGCCATATCCCCAACTAGCTGAGCTGTAATAAATACACATTTTTGTAAGTGTGTAAGTTTATTTTACAACAGAAAGCAGATATAATATAGCAGTACATTTCCTTTGCGATTTATTGTTGCACATATTTCTGTGAATCTATACTATTATACAGGGTGTTACAAAAAGGTAGGGCCAAACTTTCATGAAACATTCCTCACACACAAATACAGAAAAGATGTTATGTCGACATGTGCCCGGAAACGCTTAATTTCCATGTTAGAGCTCATTTTAGTTTCGTCAGTATGTACTGTACTTCCTCGATTCTGATGATCAAATTGTAAATTTTCACAATCAACATGTGTGGACTGACGAGAATCCGCACGCAATTGTGCAATCACGTCATCAACACAGATTTTATGTGAACGTTTGGACAGCCATTGTTGGTGATGTCTTGATTAGGCCCCATGTTCTTCCACCTACGCTCAATGGAGCACGTTATCATGATTTTATACGGGATACTCTACCTGTGCTGCTAGAACATGTGCCTTTGCAAGCACGACACAACATGTGGTTCATGCACGATGGAGCTCCTGCACATTTCAGTCGGAGTGTTCGTACGCTTCTCAACAACAGATTCGGTGACCGATGGATTGGTAGAGGCGGACAAATTCCATGGCCTCCACGCTCTCCTGACCTAAACCCTCTTTCTTGACTTTCATTTATAGAGGCATTTGAAAGCTCTTCTCTACGCAACCCCGGTACCAAATGTAGAGACTCTTCGTGCTCGTATTGTGGACGGCTATGATACAATACGCCATTCTCCAGGGCTGCATCGGCGCATCAGGGATTCCATGCGACGGAGGGTGGATGCATGTATCCTTGCTAACGGAGGACATTTTGAACATTTCCTGTAACAAAGTGTTTGAAGTCACGCTGGTACGTTCTGTTGCTGTGTGTTTCCATTCCATGATTAATAGGATTTGAAGAGAAGTAATAAAATAAGCTCTAACATGGAAAGTAAGCGTTTCCGGACACATGTCCACACAACATATTTTCTTTCTTTGTGTGTGAGGAATGTTTCCTCAAAGTTTGGCCGTACCTTTTTGTAACACCCTGTATACAGACAAGTTAATGTTTAAATTTGAAGATGCTGCTGTAGAAAATCAAGACAAAATACAGAAGTATTTCTGTATTGCTTGTCATGTGTGAATTGACTTCTTTTATTTGAATCAGACAAACTCCAGGATTCGGAAGGGACTAGCAAAAGTCTAACACAAGTCTTATTATCGCCTCGAAACAGGACAATACGAATTTCAAAGAGATGTATCAAGTGCATGTAAGAACTGACACGACATTCATTGAAGTTATACCACATGTCGAGATTGAAGGGATCACACAAAGCATGGGCTTTTGGTTTGTAATAAAACTAGAAAATTGACTGATGAGTGATACAGACGGAATTTCAAACTATTTTTTTAAACTTAATATACGGAAAAGTACGAGGTAAGTTCATCAATATACATTACACTTTGGAAAAACTTGGATTCATGTTAGACACTCAGTACAAAAGGAGGAGGTACATAGTCAGAACATTCATTCATATGTGGAGGCAAAAACTGAAAATAGAAATGAAAGTCTTAAATTCCAGTGTACAGAAACTGAAAAAAGTCCTGAAAATTTTGAAATCTGTGATATGGAAATAGAGAACTTCATCGATAGTCTTAAAAGGTATAATACAGAAATTCAAATAAATAAGGGGGTTCTCAAAACCCATACTAGCTTGTTTCCTCTGATCATTGAGAGACTTGGTGCTATAAATGTTTGAGAAGCTAACAATAGTACGGCCACTAATTGCAAATGTCTGTATAATTCCGAAAACGTTACACAATGTAAATATCAAGGATATAAAAACGTCCATAAGTCAATCGAAATATTAAAAGCAAAGGCCAATGATATTGAAAAAAATATAGACATTTGAGAGAATCACATGTGACTATATCAGTTGCATACCATCTTCAAGTCAGTTTAGTATGCATCTTCACAAAGCATGAATTTATGAAAGCCATTCAACGGAAATTACAGTTGCTAAGCATTGCTGTGCTGGTACTGCGAACGGCTGAAAGCAAGGGGAAACTACAGCCGTAATTTTTCCCGAGGGCATGCAGCTTTACTGTATGGTTAAATGATGATGGCGTCCTCTTGGGTAAAATATTCCGGAGGTAAAATAGTCCCCCATTCGGATCTCCGGGCGGGGAACTACTCAAGAGGACGTTGTTATCAGGAGAAAGAAAACTGGCATTCTATGGATCGGAGCGTGGAGTGTCAGATCCCTTAATCGAGCAGGTAGGTTAGAAAATTTAAAAAGGGAAATGGACAGGTTAAAGTTAGATATAGTGGGAATTAGTGAAGTTCGGTGGCAGGAGGAACAAGACTTTTGGTCAGGTGAATACAGGGTTATAAATACAAAATCAAATAGAGGTAATGCAGGAGTAGGTTTAATAATGATTAAAAAAATAGGCGTGCGGGTAGGCTACTACAAACAACATAGTGAACGCATTATCATGGCCAAGATAGACACGAAGCCCACGCCTACTGCAGTAGTACAAGTTTATATGCCAACTAGCTCTGCAGATGATGAAGAAATTGATGAAATGTATGATGAGATAAAAGAAATTATTCAGATAGTGAAGGGAGGCGAAAATTTAATAGTCATGGGTGACTGGAATTCGAGTGTAGGAAAAGGGAGAGAAGGAAACATTGTAGGTGAATATGGATTGGGGCTAAGAAATGAAAGAGGAAGCCGTCTGGTAGAATTTTGCACAGAGCATAACTTAATCATAGCTAACACTTGGTTCAAGAATCATAAAAGAAGGTTGTATACATGGAAGAATCCCGGAGATACTAAAAGGTATCAGATAGATTATATAGTGGTAAGACAGAGATTTAGGAACCAGGTTTTAAATTGAAAGACATTTCCAGGGGCAGATGTGGACTCTGACCACACTCTATTGGTTATGAACTGCGGATTAAAATTGAAGAAACTGCCAAAAGGTGGGAATTTAAGGAGATGGGACCTGGATAAACTGAAAGAACCAGAGGTTGTACAGAGTTTCAGAGAGAGCATAAGGGAACAATTGACAGGAATGGGGGAAAGAAATAGTGAAGGCAGCAGTGGATCAAGTAGGTAAAAAGACGAGGGCCAGTAGAAATCCTTGGGTAACAGAAGAAATATTGAATTTAATTGATGAAAGGAGAAAATATAAAAATGCAGAAAATGAAGCAGGCAAAAAGGAATACAAACGTCTCAAAAATGAGATCGACAGGAAGTGCAAAATGGCTAAGCAGGCATGGCTAGAGGACAAATGTAAGGATGTAGAGGCATATCTCACTAGGGGTAAGATAGATGCAGCCTACAGGAAAATTAAAGAGAGCTTTGGAGAAAAGAGAGCCACTTGTATGAATATCAAGAGCTCAGATGGAAACCCAGTTCTAAGGAAAGAAGGGAAAGCAGAAAGATGGAAGGAGTATGTAGAGGGTCTATACAAGGGCGATGTACTTGAGGACAATACTGCGTGAATAGTTTGACAGAGCACTGAAAGACCTGAGTCGAAACAAGGCCCCGGGAGTAGACAACATTCCATTAGAACTACTGACAGTCTTGGGAGAGCCAGGTCTAACGAAACTTTACCATCAAGTGAGCAAGATGTATGAGACAGGCGAAATACCCTCACACTTCAAGAAGAATATAATAAAACCAATCCCAAAGGAAGCAGGTGTTGACAGATGTGAAAATTAGCGAACTATCAGCATAATGATTCACGGCTGCAAAATACTAACGTGAATTCTTTACAGACGAATGGAAAAACTGGTAGAAGCCGACCTCGGGGAAGATCACTTTGGATTCCGTAGAAATATTAGAACACGTGAGGCAATACTGACCCTACGACTTATCTTAGAAGATAGATTTAGGAAAGGCAAACATACGTTTCTAGCATTTGTAGACTTAGAGAAAGCTTTTGACAATGTTGACTAGAATACTCTCTTTCAAATTCTGAAGGTGGCATGGGGCGAAAGGCTATTTACAACTTGTACAGAAACCAGATGGCAATTAAAAGAGTCGAGGGGCATGAAAGAGAAGCAGTGGTTGGGAATGGAGTGAGACAGGGCTGTAGTCTCTCCCCGATGTTATTCAATCTGTATATTGAGCAAGCAGTAAAGGAAACAAAAGAAAAATTCGGAGTAGGTATTAAAATCCATGGAGAAGAAATAAATACTTTGAGATTTGCCGATGACATTGTAATTCTGTCAGAGACAGCAAAGGACCTGGAAGAGCAGTTGAACGGAATGGACAGTCTCTTGAAAGGAGGATATAAGCTGAACATCAACAAAAGCAATACGAGAATAATGGAATGCAGTCGCATTAAGTCGCGTGATGCTGAGGGAATTAGATTAGGAAATGAGACACTTAAAGTAGTAAAGGAGTTTTGCTCTTTATGGAGCAAAATAACCGATGATGGTCGAAGTAGAGAAGATATAAATTTTAGACTGGCAATGGCAAGGAAAGCGTTTCTGAAGAAGAGAAATTTGTTTACATCGAGTATAAATTTAAGTGTCAGGTAGCCGTTTCTGAAAGTATTTGTGTGGAGTGTAGCCATGTATGGAAGTGCAACATGGACGATAAATAGTTCGGACAGGAGGAGAATAGAAGCTTTCGAAATGTGGTGCTACAGAAGAATGCTGAAGATTAGATGGGTAGATCAAATAACTAATGAGGAGGTATTGAATAGAATTGGGGAGAAGAGGAGTTTGTGGCACAACTTGACGAGAAGAAGGGACCGGTTGGTAGGATATGTTCTGCGGCATCAAGGGATCACAAATGTAGCATTGGAGGGCAGCGTGGAGGGTAAAAATCGTAGAGGGAGGCCAAGGGATGAGTACACTAAACAGATTCTGAAGGATGTAGGCTGCTGTAGGTACTGGGAGATGAAGAAACTTGCACAGGATAGAGTAGCATGGAGAGCTGCATCAAACCAGTCTCAGGACTGAATACCACAACAACAACAACAAGGTTAGGATATTTGGAACGAGATCAGTGTGTTAGGGATATGTTTAAGTCTGTTACTGTAATTCATGAACGACTGACAAAGGCGAAAACAGAAGAATATGATGATATTGTCGACTTCGTTAGTCATTACAATGATTCTAAGATAGGAAAAATACATGCAGTCAGCAGCAAGAACAATCTATGCGCTTGGCATGCAACCCACAAATTTAACAGAGAACACACTACACGTTCATGGCAGAGAATTTGAAAGAACACCTGCTTTACTGAATAAAATATTTTCAAAAACTTAAAAACCCGAGAATTATTTACTGAATGATCCGGTAATGCATGCTGAAATATACTGAAGTAATGGGATAGGGATTTGCACAAATATAGGGGGCGCCAATACCTTGTACTCAAAGTATAAAATGGCAGGGCGTTTGCAGAGCTGCCATTTGCACTCAGATCATTCATGTGAAAAGGTTTCTGACATGATTACAGCCACATGACGATTAACAGGCTTTGAAAGCGAAATTGGAGTTAGAGCTATACACATGGTACATTCCATTTCGAAAATCGTCAGGTAATTCTGAGAACCACGGTGTCAAGATTGTGCCTAGAATATCAATTTCAGGCACCACCTCTCACCACAGACAACGCAGTGGCCAATGGTCTTCACTTAACGACCGAGCAGCAGCAGCGTTTGCGAAGAGATGTCAGTGCCAAGAGACTGCAGTACTTCATGAAACAGCCGCAGGAATCGTTGAGGGACGTATGATGAACTTATCTGTTCGGACAGTGCTGCGAAATGAGGCATTGGTGGGCTATGTCAGTAGACGACCGGCATGAGTACCTTTGATAACTCCATGGCATCTCTTGCAGCGCCTGTCCTGCGCTCTTGAACATATTGTTTAGACCCAAGACGACTGGAAAACCGTGGCCTGGTAGGATGAGTTCCGCTTTCAGTTGGTATGAGACAACAGTAGGGTTCGAGTGTGGCGCAAACCCCACGAAGCCCATTTTGTCCAGATTGTCCATAAGGCACTGGGAAATCTGGTGGTGGCTCCGTAATGGTGTGGGGTGTGTTTGCATGGAACAATCTGGGTCCTCTCATCCATCTGAAGTAATCGTTGACTTGGAGACCATTTGCAGTCGTTCATGGTCATCATTTTCCCAAATAACGATGCCAAGTCACTGGGCTACAACTGTTTGCGGTTGGTTTGAAGAATATTCTACATAATTCGGGCGCATGGTTTGGCTACCCAGATCACCCAACTTGAATTCCACAGTACATTTATGGGACATAATCGAGAGCACAATATCAAACACTGGCAACGCTTTCGCAATTATGGATGGCTACACGGGCAGCCTGGCTCAATATTTCTGCTGGGCACGTCCATCGGCTTGTTACGTTGGTGGCACGGGTAGTTGCTGCACTACGCCGGGTAGGAGGAGGTTCGACACGATATTAGGTGATATCCCTTAACTTTTGTCATCTCAGTTTATTACATATGACTGTTGTACACGAAGAAGCCAATGGAGGACCAAAAAAACCAAACATTTTGAAATACAGAAACGTTATTAAATTGATGTTAGCTACTCGACATAGTGCTGTCGAAGATACCCACATTCAGCGTAAGAAGATGAACAATCGTTCTTTGTAATATACGTGTAACAATGACTCATACAGATTAGTGAATGATGAAGATTACTCACACCATCTGACACGGCAGAAAAAAAAGCCATAATCCATACAAATGAAATCATATAAATCATTTCAGAGTTTGAAGATAAATGCATCATCAAATAATTAGGAAGAGGATGGTTTGAGAGCACCACAAACGACCATGTAAAACGTTCACGTGTAGATAAGTTGTAATAATATTTTAGACGTGTAGCAATACTTATGTGACAATAAAAGTTTTATATATATATTTCGATGGTTATTGATACATATTCCGAATTTGATTGGTCTTCACTGGTAATGACGTGTTTGTGGAAGCACTGCACAACTTCGTAAGGTATGCCTGACTCATTTCATCGTTTTGAATAGTGAAAATATGTTAACCTTAATGTAGTTTGCCGTGTTTTGTCACGTTTGCGGTGAGTGCTGTTACACATCCACTGTCTGAGAACACAGTACAAGTGATTTCCTTCAACTCAAGTGTCTACATTCGTCGTAGAGAGCTTGAGCGTCTATAACAACCTTTCCACTTTGATGTGTCACCGTCAAATGCTTTAGATGTGGCACAACACTTGCTCATTTATACAACTCGTTGCATAATTCCCATGAGAGGTGAATGATTAATGGTGCCACAGTGTAGTACTAAATCAGAAGGTATAGTGCCAAATAGGAAATTTGCTGAAGATTTCTATTCTGTTCAGGCACCTATAACTCCTGAGTCAACTGCTTTGTTCAGTTTTGAGCGATCTATCACACTGAATAGCGCTATTCCCATGGAGTGAACAGACGTCCTTCTCCTAGGAAGAATGGCAATAACCTTACATACATATCGTACTGTAGACTGTGTGCATTCTGTATCCAATCTATTAGTAAACTATCATATGGATAAAACTTCGATTTAAGAAAGACTTTAGCAGCAGTTAATTACAATCTCGTAGGGGTAGACAGTTATGAATGCTGGTACTCACAAACATCAAACATCTGAAGCGTTCTTCATCTGTTACACTGACGTGAGGTATTTTCCATCCCATTTTATCAATTATAATCCAATTTCTCTTCAGGATCTACTTGAATGAGTGCGTTATTATCAGTTGCAATTTTTACCAGAGTAATTTCCTGTCTAGCATTCATACTAATTCGTTTCATGTCTTCAGAGTATCCTATGATAAGCTTAATATATAAGCCTTCTCTAAATGACCTGTGCTCTATTGTTGTTCTGTGTACTGGTTTTTCTAAGAACCATCTTGTGTTACCTAAACTGTTCAAGCTCAAGGCAACACGGAAACATGCATTTTAAAGATTGATGTTTGCATACATTGCTTGTGCGGTTAATCTCTGGCATGTTCAGTTCAGATCTTCTACATCTACATCTACATTTATACATATACATCTACATCTGCATCTACATCTACATTGATACTCCGCAAGCCACCCAACGGTGTGTGGCGAAAGGCACTTTACGTGCCACTGTCATTACCTCCCTTTCCTGTTCCAGTCGCGTATGGTTCGCGGGAAGAACGCCTGTCTGAAAGCCTCCGTGCGCGCTCTAATCTCTCTAATTTTACATTCGTGATCTCCTCGGGAGGTATAAGTAGGGGGAAGCAGTATATTCGATACCTCATCCAGAAACGCACCCTCTCGAAGCCTGGCGAGCAAGCTACACCGCGATGCAGAGCGCCTCTCTTGCAGAGTCTGCCACTTGAGTTTATTAAACATCTCCGCAAGCCACCCAACGGTGTGTGGCGGAGGGACTTTACGTGCCACTGTCATTACCTCCCTTTCCTGTTCCAGTCGCGTATGGTTCGCGGGAAGAACGACTGTCTGAAAGCCTCCGTGCGCGCTCTAATCTCTCTAATTTTACATTCGTGATCTCCTCGGGAGGTATAAGTAGGGGGAAGCAATATATTCGATACCTCATCCAGAAACGCACCCTCTCGAAACCTGGACAGCAAGCTACACCGCGATGCAGAGCGCCTCTCTTGCAGAGTCTGCCACTTGAGTTTGTTAAACATCTCCGTAACGCTATCACGGTTACCAAATAACCCTGTGACGAAACGCGCCGCTCTTCTTTGGATCTTCTCTATCTCCTCCGTCAACCCGATCTGGTACGGATCCCACACTGATGAGCAATACTCAAGTATAGGTCGAACGAGTGTTTTGTAAGCCACCTCGTTTGTTGATGGACTACATTTTCTAAGGACTCTCCCAATGAATCTCAACCTGGTGCCCGCCCTACCAACAATTAATTTTATATGATCATTCCACTTCAAATCGCTCCGCACGCATACTCCCAGATATTTTACAGAAGTAACTGCTACCAGTGTTTGTTCCGCTATCATATAATCATACAATAAAGGATCCTTCTTTCTATGTATTCGCAATACATTACATTTGTCTATGTTAAGGGTCAGTTGCCACTCCCTGCACCAAGTGCCTATCCGCTGCAGATCTTCCTGCATTTCGCTACAATTTTCTAATGCTGCATCTTCTCTGTATACTACAGCATCATCCGCGAAAAGTTTCCAGAAACAGAAATACTAAGGCATTAAGTGTTACCGCAGTGATACCATCCTTTTTTCCCATCCACTTACAGGAAACTTTTGCAAGGAGCGATTAATGCATCGTGGGTCTGGAGAAAAGTCGTGATTTCATGGCTTTTATTAAATTTTTATGAAGCATAGCACTTGTGTGAAAAGTATCCCTGACATATAATTCTACAGTAGCCGTTATTTGGAATGATGCTACTGTCAGGTATCACGCCCTGCGATTTAAGTAAGTGATAGTTCTTCCTTGTTGTCATGTTGTGTCCTCTCTGCGAGGTCCTACACTGATCGCTGCATGTGCTGGTTTTATACATTGTGCTCATCCTATTTTAGTTGGAGGTGTATCATAATTTCCTCAGCACAGAAGTCAGCTAGGTGCCGATCTCGGTTTGAAGTACGCAACTCGGAATGTTCTAAGGCCTGGACAGTCAGTGACACGTATTGGGGTCATTGGGTGTCTCAACTAACTTATATCCTGGACCAGCTGCGGGGATGAAACCATAAATTGTCAGAATCAATTTTTTGCTGCAATATGAGTTCATTGTTAATGTTACACTTAATAATATTTGTACTGACTGCTAGTATATCTTTTTGGTGGCCTGACTTATAAAATTTGTTGGGAGTCTTCCGCAAAATGTGAATTTCTGAGAAACATAGTAGTGGGCATGTTGCATCTGCCTGGCTGAAGTTTGTCACCTGTGTAGTTTTTTTCTGATAAGTGTACTGACGTTTGCACATAGAACAATTCCATTTACATTCTGTGTTAAAAATGCTGTACTCTATGTGCCAAGAGGTATTTCCACATTTTTTACCATCAATTTCTTAATGTACATGACTCTTTATATTGATGAGATTAGGAATGCTATTATATGCCTCCAGTCCAAACGACGTGATACTCCAATCCGACTCACACAAAGTAAATCAAACATCGAACTAACGATCGCTCTTTTGTAGCCAGAGTTATGACATCACAACAAAACCTGAGCTGTTGTAGCGATGTGCATGGTGCTTGTCTTCATGAGGTCATCAGGAGGATCATGAGGAAAAAACGACTACCGAAACAAGCATCAAAATTTTGGCAGTATCGTAAATTGCAGAAAACATTGTTGTTGGTAAAGTATCAGCACAATTCCTCAGGCTGCTGCAAGCCACCAAATGAGTCGGAATAATACACATTATTCAATTTATTTTCCATATGCAACGTAGTGACTTACAGGTCCTCGTGCAACATCTAAATTCACAATCACACATTCTTTAGATTTCCACATAGTCCGTGGCAACATATTATGCATAAACCTTCCTCTAAATCTTGAAGAAATGAATTTTTTGATGAATTTAAGAACATTGGAATCTGTCAGTGATCTGTTGCAAAATATGGCTTGGAGATTTTTCTTATGAGTAGTCCAATCCCTTTTCTCTGCCCTTTTCAATATATTTCTTTTCTGACACGGAATGATCCCTTCATTATATTGAGTCTTTTCACTTCCTCAAGCTGATTCAGCTCGCTTTTCATATTTTTCACTGTCGGGTCACGACTGTCATTCCTCTGGGTAAAACGCCATTCACTGAGATCTACCAGTGCAGGAACTAGAAATGACATAATTACATCAGATGTCTCAGGCATTGGTGAAATCCTAGGCGTTACGATCGATGCTTTTCTTCTAATTCATACTCCTTTCTCCTTCAGGACACTTTTAGCCACTGACACCGCTGACTGTATTCCATTTTTTAAACATCCTGTATGTATTTCCTTTTTTGTACGACAAGTGGCGTTCATAACTTGACAGAAGTTTACTTCCAAATCCAATTTAAGTTTGGTGTGCCTCGTCTTATCAACTGCAAATGCCGCAATGCATTATCCTACATGAATCCGCCTACGTGTATGCAATGCGTTAGCTTTATCAGCTAAAATTCGATCTGCAGCATGATGCTCTAGAAGATCATCATTTGTAGCGTATGGAATATCGCGCCACGTGCTTGTTTCAACCAGCAGAGTGATCCCTTTAGTGCCATAAGCTAGCGGTTTGTGCAGCTTTGTTCCCCAACTGCTGTAGTTAAATGTATGAATGTGTCCAGCTAGCTTGTTGAGAATTCTGCTAGTGCCTCTGATGCACTTCCTAGTACACAGGTTATGCTAGTGCATGGTTTAAGGTCTGCATTCCCTGCTATACAGGGTGTTTCGGGAGGAACAGTAAATATTTTAGGATGCGGTAGTATAGACGAAGTGCAATAAAAATGCCATATAACATGTGCCCAGTTTTTATTGAGTACAGAGATACAACTGAGTTCAATGCATTTTCCTTTCGTGTATTGGTACACCATTTGCTATGAGTTGATATGTTGATATGTTGCTATGTTGGCGAATGTCAGCAGAAGAGTGTTGATGTTCACGTTGTGAAGTTGTGCTTCAGTTTACATTGAAGTTTTCATAGTGATTTGTTGGCCAAGTCTACTGTACTGTAGCGTGTAAATATGCCACACATATTTGCACAGGATGAGTATGCCGATATGGTATCTGTGTATGGGTTTTGTAATGTAAACGCTGCTACTGCTTGTAGAGAATATGGCATACAATTTCCTAAGCCCAGACTACCAGTTCCAAAAGTGTTTCCTCGTGTGTTCAACAACACTGCGTAACGCTGGTACAGTGCTCAGCAGTCATATTGCATCTGAGCATGTAAACGAATAGACTGTGGATGAAGTAAAAGACATTATTCAGTCGGTAGAACGTTGTCCTTCAACAATCACACGGAGAATTTCTGCATGTGTTGGTGTTCCACATACAAGAGTACGGTGGACATTGAGTATGCACGGGTTCCATCCATATCATTCACAGCTCATTCAACACCTACGAGCAGGAGATGAAGATAGACGATTGGAATTTTGTCATTGGATACTTGAAAACCACCAGGTGATCCCATTTTTACTCTTGACTGATGAAGCCACTGTCACTCGTGATGGCATCAATAACACTCGTGATTCAAATCAGTCGTCCGAAGAAAACCGACATGCCATTGTGGTGACACATTTTCAAGAACGCATCCCTGTAAATGTGTGGTATGGTCTCATAGACAATCAGTTGATTAGGCCTGTTGCATTACCGCATCGTCTGACGGGACTCTGTTATCTATACTTTCTTGAAAATGAGCTTCCAGCATTATTGGAAGAGATTCCTTTCGTTTCAAGAATACGTACGTTCATGAAGCATGACGAAGTTCCTGCACATTGCAGTTGTCAGGTAGATATGCCATCTAAACCTCACATTACACAGAAGATAGATCGGTCGATACGGGGAAGATTCTTGGCCACCAAGGTTTCCCGACCCTACCCCTTTCGTTTTTTGCCTGTGGGGATGGTTGAAAGGCGAAGTCTATACAGAAAAAGTAACAAGAGCCGATTTGACTGTTAGCATTATAATTAATGCAGCCCTCATAAAGGAATGCAAAGACGGCTTCAGAAGAGCTACGCGTGGTGTTACCAAGAGAAGTCAAAAGTGCATTGAAGTTGGCGGTGCAGTTTTTGAAAATCGACTTTGATCGTCTTCATTTGCCTTTGCTTTAAGTTTGTTTGGGTTACATACTTATAGCTCTGTCTCTGTTCTCAATAATTATTGTATACGTGTCATATGGCATTTGTTATTGCAATTCGTCTATACTCCCACCTCCTAAAATATTTACTATTCCTCCTGAAACGCCCTGCCCAAATCGTCCACATCCAACCAACCGTTGTGCAATGATGGGGAGCCAAGCCTTTTAACTAAAATCATGTTCCCTCGATGGCTTATGATATGTTCTATTGAGAAACACATCTGAGTCATAGCTTCTCTGCAGTTCTTCCGTGCACAGATTCTCAGCGAAGTTGCCGCCTTTCTGAGATGAAAGTTCTAGGCTTAGGGATTAGTAGTTCTCTGCACTTTCGAAACAGTAAATATCTCTCTTGACCAGTTCCGTAAGTAGGATTTCTCAAATGCTGTCTCGTACTTTGAAATACATTATGGACCACCTACATTAAATTTCTGTCTGTGTGGATCCATCATTTTAAAGTAATTGTATACTGCACGTAGAAGCTCATAACCACAACAATAAGTTGGTGTCGTTTTTATTGTATTATGTTTAGTTCAGTCACACTATGTGATCAAAAGTATTCGGACACCCCCGAAAACATACTTTTCTCATATTAGGTGCACTGTGCTGCCACCCACAGCCAAGTACTCCATATCAGTGACCTCAGTAGTTATAAGACATCGTGAGAAAGCAGAATGGGGCGCTCCGCGGAACTCACTGACTTCGAACGTGGTCAGGTGATTGCCTGTCACTACTGGCATACGTCTGTACGCGAGATTTCCACACTCCTAAACATCCCTAGGTCCACTGTTTCCGATGTGATAGTGAAGTGGAAACGTGAAGGGACACGTGCAGCACGAAAGCATACAGGCCGACCTCGTCTGTTGACTGACAGAGACCGCCGACAGTTGAAGAGGGTCGTAATGTGTAATAGGCAGACATCTATCCAGACCATCACACAGGAATTCCAAACTGCATCAGGATCCACTGAAAGTACTGTGACAGTTAGGCAGGAGGTGACAAAATCTTGGATGTCATGGTCGAGCGGCTGCTCATAAGGCACACCTCACGCCGGTAAATGCCAAACGACACCTGGCTTCGTGTAAGGAGAGTAAACATTGGACTACTGAACAGTGAAAAAACGTTGTGTGGGGTGACGAATCCCGATACACAATGTCGCGATCCACCGGCAAGGTGAAGGTGTGACGAATGCGCGGTGGACGTCATCTGCCAGCGTGTGTAGTGCCAACAGTAGAATTCTGAGGCGGTGGTGTTATGGTATAGTCGTGTTTTTCATGGAGTGGGCTAGCACCCCTTGTTTTGCGTGGAACCTCGTATTACAGCACAGACCTACATTGATGTTATAAGCACCTTCTTGCTCCCCACTGTTGAAGAGCAATTCGGGGATGACGACTGCATCTTTCAATATGATTGTGCACCTGTTGATAATGCATGGCCTGTGGCGGAGTGATAACACGACAACAACATCCCTGTAATGGACTGGCCTGCAGAGAGTCCTGACCTGAATCCTATAGCACAATTTTAGGATGTTTTGGAACGCCGCCTTCGTGCCAGGCCTCACCGACAGACATCGATACCTGTCCTTAGTCCATCACTCCGTGAAGAATGGGCCGTCATTCCCAAAGAAACCTTCCAGCACCTGATTGAACGTATGCCTACGAGAGTGGAAGCTGTCATCAAGGCTAAGGGTGGACAAACACCACATTGAAATCCAGCATTACCGATGGAGGGCGCTACGAACTTTTAAGCCGTTTTCAGCCAGTTGTCTGGGTACTTTCCGTCACATAGTGAATACTGTCCAGTTATTTGTGGGAAAATATCTAACCATTTGCACGATCCTCAAAGATTAAAACACGTCCAAATTTTTTTTTTTATCTTCCGGTTCAGAGTATCCTCGATACTCACTTTCATGTGGGTGTAATATGAGCAATGGTGTATTATGTACCTATCTATTACCATCTTTAAATATCTATTGTTAAATGATGAGTTTCAAGGGCGTCTGAACAGTGATTCCTCCCCATGTGCAACAGTTGTTAAAGAAGCCCCTGCAACTTCCTTCCCTGTTTTTGTTTTCATCGGTAGTGCCCAGGCAAATTTGGAATACTTGTCAATAACCATTAAAATACACTCTAATACATAAACAATGATGTCCCATAAAGAAGTTATCAGAATGAGATGGAAACCAGTTGATGAAAGGCATGTACAGATATATAAATGTTATTCATTTATTTAATGTCGATTAGCAATCCACTTATGGTCAATATTTAAAAAACACGATGAAACTTTGACCACCCAGAAGTAAATACATTGATGCAGAGTTTTCGTAAGCGCTTTATTAAAACTCATAAATGAAAAAAGACCTTGTGGGGCATATGAATCACTGTGATCCACCATCAAAATTATAAATATAAAGAGAGGTAATAAGATGGAGTACCACACACACACACACACACACACACACACACACACACACGCACGCACGCGCGCGCGCACACAAGCTCACACAAACACACACACACACACACAGTCTGCCACCATAGCTGAGTGGACAGCACACCAGCTTGTCACGCCTGGGTGCCTGGGTTCGTTTCCTGGCTGGGTTTGAAATTTTCTCTGCTCAGGAACTGTTTGTTTGTGTCTTCTTCACCATCCTCATCGACGCGCAAGTAGCCGAAATGGCGTCACCTCAGAAGACTTGCACCAGGCGATCGGGTTTGCCCGCCAGGAGGCCTTCGCCAAAGGACAGTGGATTTCATTTTTCACGCACACAGCTCCATATTTAGCTGAGCATAATACCTTCAATTTCATCCATCTAAGACCTAAATCCTTTTTCCAAAACATCTATTTCAGTTAGAATTAAGCTTATCTGTTTTTCATTATTGAGACAGTACCTGGCACTTGTGGTCAAACATTCATTCCTTGTTTGCAGGGGTATTTGGCATTATTTATTATACCTACATCACTGCCTGAACCGCAATAGCTTATTTGAGCAGTATACTATTGACATTTACTGTTTTTAGTTGTACACGCATTAACAATTATAAATGAGCCTTTGTCTATATACCGAAGATTGATGTATGCATTCCTTAGTTCCGTACTGTCTTCGGCATCAACACTGTTTTATAAATTGTATATCTTAAATCCTGGGTCAACAATGACCAATGGTCAAGGTAGTCCCAAAAGAAAGAAATTACGCAGATGACTTCAGGAATCTTAATATAGTGGCAGATATGTACATTTGAACAGATAACTTATCGGCTATCTGTTCTGAGAATTAATCGAGTAACATGCATCATCCAGCTGGAAAAATAGATCACTTTACCGTTAAATGACATCAGTGGATTTAGCACAACCTGATTTTATCATACTTTTTCTCATACGATTTTAAGTAGCAACAGCTTCGCCAATTGTTTGTAAGAAAATCGGCTCTACAATCACCATTTAGCGTATACTGATAGAACTTTAGTACCAACCGTTATACACTAAACACCCAAAACACCCAACTGAGAGCCCACAGTGAGCTGTAAAACGATTGGAATATGAGTGGTCAAAGTAACCACAGCAGTCAAAATATACTTGATTTATGGTATCCTCTTTTTCTTCTAATGATTTTTCTTTATTGCTGACCAGTTTTCGGCTTATTGGGACATTTTCAGGCAAAACTGACTTGTATCTGCAAGGGACATTAATTCTTAGCTAAGCAACACTATAAGCAAAGGTACAGTCCACTTGCTCAGAATGTTTTACACCAGACTTCTTTTTTAACGTTGAAATTACACTTTATGCAATGGACAATAATAAACCTAACAAATAATTAAAATAAACAGTATTACAGTATTACTGGTTACATGTTTATAATGCTAAAGGTTGTAAGGTTTTAACACTGGTTGAAAAACTGTCAAACTAAGCACTCTTCATTTATGTTGTGCACCAAACAGGATTTTAACGTTGTAAATTAGACTTTACGCAATGGAAAAAATTAAACACAACAATTACAGTACGCAGTAGTAGAGTATTACACGCTATTTTCGTTATGATGTCGTATTCGTGAGGTTGTAACATTGGTTGAAAGGTTTTGGCAGGATCTTTGATGAGGATATGATAGGAATTCTGTGTGAGTAACTATTTCAGTTTCTCAGCACATTCGGTTTTCTCTATGAGAACCTAAGTACTGCTCTTATCTGCTTTCCTGAGGATGTTGGTATTCTAATTTCTTCTTTAGGTTCTTTAGTGTGTTCTGGTCCACAGATTGTGACGTAGGAGTGTCTAACTCATTCCATTTTTGTACATCACGACCGACTATGTGTTTGTTTGCAGTGTCGCCCTGGAATCCCATTGACTGGAGTAGAACTGTGTTTAGTGATGAGTCCCATTTCGAATTGAGTCCTATTGACCAGTGACGACTTGTACGGAGAGGTCCTGGACAATGGTGGGATACTATCATGACTGTTTCCCACCATATGGCACGACAACGAGAAGTGATTGACTAGGGTGCCGTTTCTTTTTATATAAGGTTTTCATCCATGGCATCGTTACCGCACAGTAGTACATAGACCCATTTTTGTTGCCCTTCGTGGCGAGCCATCCTGGGCTTACATTTCAGCAAGATAATGTCTGCACACTGATAGCGAGAGTTTCTGTTGTTTGTCTCCATGCTTGGCAAACCCTACATTGGCAAGCGAGGTAGCTGTACCCCTCCCCAGTGGAAAAGGTTTGGAGCATAGCTGGCAAGAATCTCCAGCCACGTCAGGATTTTGATGACCTATTTGCACCAACTGGACAGAATTTGGGACGATATCCCTCAGGAGGACATCTAACAACTCAGTCAGTGACAAGTAGAATAATTGTTTCCATAAGGGTCAGAGATGGACCAACACGTTATTCACTTGCGTTTCTGGAATTGCAATCATTTGTTTGTCTCCAAATGTACATCACATCTACCGATTTCCGTCCCATTCGGCTAATTCATTTGTGGTGCGTCGTTTCGTGTCTTAGTGTGTATGTTTGAAACCCTTATTCCTTTGCAAATATTGCCTCATATCTATGAGATCTGCTTGCAGTAAGTCATACAAGCTTTATATTATAATACATCTAAGTGGGAATATTTTGTGCACCTGTTTGTGGAGTTCTCAAAACTATCGTATTCACAATTATTTGATGATATGTCTTTCTCTAATCTCAGAAATGATTCATACGTTTTCATTCATGACTGTCATATTTCCGATGGCAGCCATTGCTGCGAATAGTCGTAACCATTCTACTGTTTTGCTGAGGTGATTGTAACATATGTACTGCAGAAATCAGTTGTTTTCTGAGCGGGATGAACACACCTCACTTATGCAGCATCTAGCATTCATTGTTGGTTTAATATTGGTATTCTATTTCTCACTGCTTAGGTTTTGATCTTCCACGGGCTTTCTTATACACATCAGTCAAATCTGATATTTCATCATACATTTCTAGATATTTTGGTAAATAACTCTTTGGTTTTGGGACTATTAGGAGTATAAGATTTAGTAAAGTGAATGTTCTTACAATTTCTCTACCAACCAACCTGTACTGTTTGCTCGTTTAAACATATTCATTGTGTATCTATTGCATATGATTTTCCTCTCCTGACTCGATGTATTTTAGCTATTTTGGCATTGCTTACACTATTAATGAAATGGCATCTTCTTTTTCCACCTTCGAGGGTGATTCAAAAGATCCAGTAACGTGTATAAATGTTTCCCTTAGCGATTGAGTTTGTTCCAAAGGGCTAACTTTCGCATTCGTAATTTCTGTGATTGACCTTGATGAATTTATGTTTTGTCGACATGTTTTGTGCTAAACTGAATTCAATAAAGTATGCAGACTGATATGTATTAATGAATGGTGTTTGCTTGTTGTATGTCCAAGATTATTTCAGTCTTGTACCTTATTGATTAATCTCAGAAATGTTCTGACAATTTCTTCACGAACTTTCCGTTCCGTATTATGATCTACAAGAGGTCCCTTTTTGTCTTAACATTTTTTCAGTTTCATGAACCTTCATAGTTACTGTACTGATGCGGTCAGTACAACATCTGCACCTTCATAGTGAGGCGTCGTTGTCACTGATACCACCACCAGTCAGTGTCTTGTGACAGTTGGTAGCACATCCAAAGACTTCGACGGAAGCCGATAGAGGCCACACAAGACAACGCCGCAGCCAATGATGTGCGACTGGTGAGCCTGCCTCAGCCCGGCTGCCGTCAACAGCGACCTCTGCAGGTTGGGTACAAGACAGCCCTGTGTCAGTTCTCTGCGAGCTGGTAAGCAGACTACATAGCGTCGATGTATTCCTACAGTGTTGTTGAGTGTTGCCCTCCGTTGCAGTGTACATCAGACTATGTTTACAGACGGTAGTTATGGCTTGATCAAAGTGGCGTAAATATATGTTTACAATCTGTGCAGATCTATTATTTGCTCTTGTCCAGACCTTTACACCAACAATTTGCAGTGCCGCCGCTCCTGACCACCAATCTTCCTATGCTAATATCCACTGAGCGTTAAAACACACAGTATGACGTATGACAGCTTTTGAAACGTTCGGTTCTTGTTTCAGTTTTTGCATCCACATACGGACGAATGTTCTCTCTCTCTATGATACACCTCTCAGTCTGAGTTCCTGACATGTATGCACCTACCTATTTTCTTTACCGAATCTATGAAGTTAAAAGAAACTCTTGGAAGTTTCGTCTACATCGCCCACATTCCAGTTTTCTTATTTTATCAATAACTAGAAACCTGCCTGCCTCTGTGGCCGAGCGGTTCTAGGCGCTTCAGTCCGGAACCGCGCTGCTGCTATGCTCGCAGGTTCGAATCTTGCTTCGGGCATGGATGTGTGTGATGTCTTTAGGTTAGTTAGGTATAAGTAGTTCTAAGTCTAGGGGACTGATGACCTCAGATGTTAAGTCCCAAAGTGCTTAGAGCCATTTGACTCATTTAAACTAGAAAACTGTACCATGTGTGACCCTAGCAATCTTCCAATATTGTTTTAAATACACTCCTGGAAATTGAAATAAGAACACCGTGAATTCATTGTCCCAGGAAGGGGAAACTTTATTGACACATTCCTGGGGTCAGATACATCACATGATCACACTGACAGAACCACAGGCACATAGACACAGGCAACAGAGCATGCATAATGTCGGCACTAGTACAGTGTATATCCACCTTTCGCAGCAATGCAGGCTGCTATTCTCCCATGGAGACGATCGTAGAGATGCTGGATGTAGTCCTGTGGAACGGCTTGCCATGCCATTTCCACCTGGCGCCTCAGTTGGACCAGCGTTCGTGCTGGACGTGCAGACCGCGTGGGACGACGCTTCATCCAGTCCCAAACATGCTCAATGGGGGACAGATCCGGAAATCTTGCTGGCCAGGGTAGTTGACTTACACCTTCTAGAGCACGTTGGGTGGCACGGGATACATGCGGACGTGCATTGTCCTGTTGGAACAGCAAGTTCCCTTGCCGGTCTAGGAATGGTAGAACGATGGGTTCGATGACGGTTTGGATGTACCGTGCACTATTCAGTGTCCCCTCGACGATCACCAGTGGTGTACGGCCAGTGTAGGAGATCGCTCCCCACACCATGATGCCGGGTGTTGGCCCTGTGTGCCTCGGTCGTATGCAGTCCTGATTGTGGCGCTCACCTTCACGGCGCCAAACACGCATACGACCATCATTGGCACCAAGGCAGAAGCGACTCTCATCGCTGAAGACGACACATCTCCATTCGTCCCTCCATTCACGCCTGTCGCGACACCACTGGAGGCGGGCTGCACGATGTTGGGGCGTGAGCGGAAGACGGCCTAACGGTGTGCGGGACCGTAGCCCAGCTTCATGGAGACGGTTGCGAATGGTCCTCGCCGATACCCCAGGAGCAACAGTGTCCCTAATTTGCTGGGAAGTGGCGGTGCGGTCCCCTACGGCACTGCGTAGGATCTTACGGTCTTGGCGTGCATCCGTGCGTCGCTGCGATCCGGTCCCAGGTCGACGGGCACGTGCACCTTCCGCCGACCACTGGCGACAACATCGATGTACTGTGGAGACCTCACGCCCCACGTGTTGAGCAATTCGGCGGTACGTCCACCCGGCCTCCCGCATGCCCACTATACGCCCTCGCTCAAAGTCCGTCAACTGCACATACGGTTCACGTCCACGCTGTCGCGGCATGCTACCAGTGTTAAAGACTGCGATGGAGCTCCCTATGCCACGGCAAACTGGCTGACACTGACGGTGGCGGTGCACAAATGCTGCGCAGCTAGCGCCATTCGACGGCCAACACCGCGGTTCCTGGTGTGTCCGCTGTGCCGTGCGTGTGATCAATGCTTGTACAGCCCTCTCGCAGTGTCCGGAGCAAGTATGGTGGGTCTGACACACCGGTGTCAATGTGTTCTTTTTTCCATTTCCAGGAGTGTAGATTGAATGTAGCTTCAGTTCCTACATATGATTGAAAATTTGCTTTATATTCCTACTGTCTGGTTTGAAGGCGTTAATGACGTTAGAGTTACCGCTTGCGAGCCTTTCCGAATCCTAGAGTATGTCTGACAGGAATAAAAGACGTCATCCCCAATATGACTGCAAATATAGAAATATTTCCGTGTTTGATCCTTGTCTGTTTTCCACTTCAACATCGTCACATATAAACTCAGTGTGGTAGGATATACCTGCTTTGCTGGATGTTCAGAATGTTACATCATTAATTTTGTGCAGTCTCCTGTAATAGCTGGTATTTGGGCTGAAATAATGTTTCTGAAAATATGTACATATCCTATAGAAAATCCCATCTGGATGTGTTAGCACTGACATAATCGGACGAGCTAAAAATTATCGCTTATATGTTAAGGGAGAGACGTATTTCATTCTTCTTCTTCTTCTTCTCTTCTTCATTGGAACTGCAGGACCAGTTGGTTGGTGTGAAGCCCCTGTGACGAGAGTATTTTGTTCATTTGGTCATGGAGATGGCTATTCAAGGGACTATCCAAGGAATTTTTTTTTTTTGGGAGGGAGGCCGGAGGCAATAGAAAACACATGTACCTCTATAAACATGTTTAAATAATAACATAGTTCCGTGCCTAGATCTATCATGATACATACATATTCATATATTTTCATGTATACTTACACACCACGCATCATACAATTGAGTGACGATTTCTTCTGTATGATGCTGACTGACGAGGTAACAGAAAAAATTTGGTCCATACTTTCTCATACAATCTGTATACACATGGCTGCCATATTAATCGTCTGTGAAAGGCATGCTGGACCACATAAGTGTCATATGTTTAAGATTTCAAATGCATACTCTCCCTCCCCCCCTTCCCCCCTTGAAGATGGCAGAAAGTTGTATAGAAGTATCACCTACATAAAATAACATCGCTCTTATGTCACTACATCGCGGAATTTCGCTAACACAGTGCAGAACACAAGATCTGACATCATTCTCACCTTAACGCATTGTTTTGTTATCACTGCTGTTATATTGTGTATTGAATTAAACGCCATTACTTTCACATCTGATGATGTTTGTGATGATATCATTGCCTCACCTGCATGAAGTACAAAAGAAAAATTACTTAAATACATTTTTACTGCCGTTTCTTAATGCCTTCAACATCATACTTGATAATACTTTCAAGACAGGTGTAGTGAGGATGAGATTGGCCCTGTTACTCTATGTTTCGACATGTTCACTCTTTTAGAGTTCTTGCTCGAAAGGAAGAAAACACTTCTTAATCTAGTGTTAATAAGCATTATTCATCATAGTGTATACAACTTTAAAAAAGTAGAGCTATAGATCATCTTTTATTTTTGGTATGAAAGAAAAAATACGCTAGGTTCTATATCCAGTTCACTGCTGTAGCACGTGCCATCACTTATACAGCTGAAAATGAATATGGTTAATGTACTTGACTTTAAACCTGCTAAATGCGCAGTAATAGTGCTAGGTGGTAATTTAAATGTTGGAAATGAAAGTATATTGCAACTTCTGAACACTGAAGCATTCCCCATACACTCTACCAACCATTATGGAGAATGACGACTGCACGACATTAGTGCATTCATGACGTCTAATAACGCTAGGCATCCTAAAGACTCTGAAACTAATTATTCTGAAAGACGTTCCATTGCTGTGACTGGAGAACATGGATTCGGCAAGAAGACTCATGAGTGTGTTAATGCTCGTTTCTCGTTCGAGTGATTTTAACCTAAAAACACGAACATGGATTCGACAAGAACACTCATGAGTTTGTTAATGCTCATTTCTCGTTCGAGGGATTTTAATCTAAAAACACGTGGGAGCTGCGGTTTGCAAGTTACACAAAACTTATAGAAAGAAAGCTGGTGTTGACAGATGTGAAAATTACCGAACTATCAGTTTAATAAGGCACGGCTCCAAATGCTAACACGAATTCTTTACAGACGAATGGAAAAACTGGTAGAAGCCGACCTCGGGGAAGATCAGTTTGGATTCTGTAGAAATGCTGGAACACGTGAGGCAATACTGACCCTACGACTTATCTTAGAAGCTAGATTAAGGAAAGGCAAACCTACGTTTCTAGCATTGGTAGACTTAGAGAAAGCTTTTGACAACGTTGACTGGAATACTCTCTTTCAAACTCTGAAGGTGGAACGGGTAAAATACAGGGAGCGAAAGGCTATTTACAATTTGTACAGAAACCAGATGCCCGTTATAAGAGTCGAGGAGCATGAAAGCGGAGCAATGGTTGGGAAGGGAGTGAGACAGGGTTGTAGCCCATCCCCTATGTTATTCAATCTGTAAACTGAACAAGCAGTAAAGGAAACAAGAGAAAAATTCGGAGGGGGAATTAAAATCCATCGAGAAGAAATAAAAACTTTGAGGTTCGTCGACGACATTGTAATTCTGTCAGAGACAGCAAAGGACCTGGAAGAGCAGTTGAACGGAATGGACAGTCTCTTGAATGGAGGATATAAGATGAACATCAACAAAAGCAATACGAGAATAATGGAATGTAGTCGAATTAAATCGGGTGATGCTGGGGGAATTAGATTAGGAAATGAGACGCTTAAAGTAGTAAACGAGTTTTGCTATTTGGGGAGTAAAATAACTGATGATGGTCGAAGTAGAGAGGATATAAAATGTAGACTGGCAATGGCAAGGAAAGCATTACTGAAGAAGAGAAATTTGTTAACATCGAGTATAGATTTAAGTGTCAGGAAGTCTTTTCTGAAAGTATTTGTATGGAGTGTAGCCATGTATGGAAGTGAAACATGGACGATAAATAGTTTAGACAAGAAGAGAATAGAAGCCTTAGAAATGTGGTGCTACATAAGAATGCTGAAGATAAGGTGGGTAGATTACATAACTAATGAGGAGGTATTGAATAGAATTGGGGAGAAGAGATATTTGTGGTACAACTTGACTAGAAGGAGGGATCGGTTGGTAGGACATATTATGAGGCATCAAGGGATCACCAATTTAGTACTGGAGGGCAGCGTGGAGGGTAAAAATCGTAGAGGGACACCAAGAGATGAATACACTAAACAGATTCAGAAGGATGTAGGTTGCAGTAGGTACTGGGAGATGAAGAACCTTGCACAGGATAGAGTAGCATGGAGAGCTGCATCAAACCAGTCTCAGGGCTGAAGACCACAACAACAACACAACATAGAAATGTGTTGTAGTTTAAACCCAAATGACTACGATTATTTTCTAAACAGCTAATACCATTGTTACGTGATAGTTCACAGAGATTCAGAGTGACGTGCTCATTTCTAAGTATGAACATCAGAATTCGAATGCATGATATCAAATTGCTTGACTCCTCCTATTAATCTGCTCTGTGAGGGCTATAAAAAAGAAACCAATAAAATAATTTGTAATGTGTATGTTTCTTTCTCAAAAATGTGCACAGCCACTGTAGCTTAGCAAGTTCGTGGGGCTGACAAAAGGTGAAACTGTTTTTCAAGAAAATACTATTTTACTACTGTACATTTTCCAACATTGTTACTGATGAACTTAAAAAAATGTTCCTCTCTTTTCCCGCCTCTCTACAGCATTTGCACAGCAGTAGTTCCCAAATAATTGTTAATATACACTTCAAATTCACACGTCATCACTGTCAAACAGGTGGGAGGAAATATAAACCTAGGTATTCTGTTCGTAAATTACGCTTATATGTAATTAATGCTAATGGAGGTGATAGTAGCTGACTTCAGCACAGTGTGGAGACACTGTTCCGTTATTTGCATGAGTACCGTGGTCGCACAGATAGCTTACAAAATCACTGAACACAGCTTTGACATATGTTTGTCCTTGCTCAGCCTGCTATAATACTTACACCCTTGATTTTTTCGTAAAACTGAAGGACATTTTGATAAAACGGAATTTGAAAAATGTATATGCATAGTAGAAATAGTAATAATAACCTACGTAACACACAATTTTAGGCAAGTTGTGGGATGCAAACACATAGATGGTTAAAAGTACACATATTGTCATGTAAGTGGGGTAATTTCACCAGAGAATTTATTTTCCTTACTTTCACATTAGCATGTAGATTTTACTATATGTTATTTACATTGATCACAAATAAATTCTTTGTGTCCTTCATGTGGTGGGGAGAGTTCACGCCACCACTCTTCACATTCGCCACATTTTACCCACTCCACATCATCACAACACCCATCACATCCTCGCCGGATATAAACATTATTCTCTGAATTTCCTTTCCCTTCTGATTTGCTTGCTGTTGTGAATTTGAAGGTCTCTTGCGCTTGCATGTATTTTCGCTTTTCTCATCCCCTTGTTTTATCGGGATTCGTCTCGGTGAGCAATTTTGCAGGTTCTGCCTTCAACCTTCCACCTTGTTTCTTTTCTTCTTGCTCTTTTAACCTTTGCTTCTCCTTAAGGATGCTCTTATGATGGGAATAAGCTGAAATCTGCGATTTCTTGACATTTCGTTTCCTTTTGTTGCGGTTTTAATATTTAGGAAGGGAATGAATGACGATGACTGGTATTCGCGGTGAAAGGGGGGGGGGCATGGTGGGTTGATTTCTTTGATCATTGGTAGCTGATGATTGACTCAGTTCGCCTTTCATGGTAACTGCTCCTGCTTCTTTTCCCTGTTGGTCACCATCACCATAATCATAGTTGGGGTGAGCGCTGGTTATTGATTCATCCTGATCTTTCATTGCTAGTAAGTCGACTCTTGTTGTTTCAGCTACTAATAAATCTTCTGTGAACACATCCAGATTATAAGGATAAGCCCCTGTGTTACGGAAAGACGCTAAAATTTTCGTAGTAGTTGTGACTCTTTGAAATTCTGCACAGAATAGACCTGACACTCCCATCTCAATAACAGCACTCCCTGGACTGCTACATTGCCATTTTTCAATTAGTTCTACATAGAATTCCTTGAATGCGCCAAATATGACTTTATCTAACTGCTGTAGCATACGACTTCGCATGAGGTAGCAGACTTAACAAAAGAATATGATGTTGTCTGTAAGATTCTACAGCCTAGAGGGTATAATGAGAGACTTGGTTATCAAGACCCAGCACGACGGAGTCATGTTCAAAAAGCTTAACATGTTTGATGAAGTGCTACAGCAAAACTAGGAAAAGTTCAGAATTCATGTAAACTGCTGAATGCAGGTGGCATGAAATGTCCACATAGATTACAACAACCTATGGCTGTTACTGTTTGAGCTCTCTTTGCTGATTCAGATTTCTTTATACATTTCTTCCCCTTTGTTGGCCAAATTTTGGGAGTCTTACCAGGAACAGTAGATACGCCAGTCGCGTCCATGTTGTGCAGCATGTGAGGAGGGAACTTATATTTCTGCAGACAGTCTTTGAGATTCTGAAGGTACCTTTCTCCTTGTACCTTGTTGAACCCTACAGCTATTCCTAAGCTGCGCTGCTTGAAGGAAATGGTACACATAGGCTTTTCCTGCAACCTTTACTTCACTTTTAAGCGATACTGTAACTTATTCTGCTCAGCAAATTCATACGTCATTTTCATGAGCGTCTTACGGGTCATTCCGTAAAATCTAGATCCAAACTCTTTAATATATTTGGCTAATTGTGTTTCCATTTCTTCACTGAATACTTTACTGTGTATTGCCATGGAGTTAGCTATGGCACTCCAACTAAAAGGGTAACTAATACCAATTAACATTAAAGTTACTATATTGACTAATAAATGTAAATTTAAAAAAAAATTTATGACTCTAGCCAACTGAACTAATCTTCGCTAATTTGAGCCTATAAGTATTGCTTCACTGCAACCAACTTTGTTCGAAGCAGCCCTTTGATTGACCCCCCTCATTAATGAGTATTACCACTTCACCATGCTGCTCTTGGGTGATGCATGATTTATCGATTTTTTTGTAGTTTCCCATTTTACTTAATCTAAAAATACAAATAAGATCTCTATTACAACAAACGATGTTGCTAAACAAAGCATGCACATGGTAAAACGCTACATCAATCTACTAAATACATGGTAAACTTGGACATTTAATGAACGCACTGTTAATATGATATCCATACTTGGCCAATGGTACCATTACTCACACAGATGGGACTGGTCGAGCCACTATCAGCTTGCAAATAGCAACGTCCTAATCACAAAAATGGACTTTTCCGTGCTGTTACAATCAATCACGTTCATTTCTTCTGACGACTTCGACAGTGAGTCTAACGTCATCTTAAAATTACAGCCAAGATGGCGAGAAATTTCTTATCTGTATCATTACAATAGTCGTATAAATAGTCATACGATTACCCCTGACTGAGATACTCATATGTTATTCATTGTTACCAGCAGGTAAAAAACAACTGCATACATAAACCTGTCTGTGTACCATTACCCTCCAGCATCTCAACTATCGATAAAATTACGCACAAATGTAATGAATAATGTGTGCGTGAGAGAGAGAGAGAGAGAGAGAGAGAGGAATGGGTTAATACTTTCAAGTGAGTTTTCCTCTCTTATTCTGCCTGGTGGCGTTCTCTGCTGATGACACTTCACGAAGCTTTCACTACAGTGTACAGAACACATGTGATGCACAACTTGTCAAGAGAGGAGAGACGGGGTTGACCTCGTAGACAACTCACAGAATTGCTTCAGAATGGAGAACATTGATCTAGGGAACATTGGCCTTTGACCTCGCTGATAAGGTGCACAATGCGCCCTTTCTCCCAGAAGCGGTAGTGATCCACTGTTTTGCTTTGCTACGTGAGCTCAACGAAAGCTAAACGAGGATAATGGAATGTAGTCGAATTAAATCGGGTGATGCTGCCGGAATCAGATTAGGAAAGAGACGCTTAAAGTAGTAAAGGAGTTTTGCTATTTGGGGAGCAAAATAACTCACGATGGTCGAAGTTGAGAGGATATAAAATGTAGACTGGCAATGGCAAGGAAAGCGTTTCTGAGGAAGACAAATTTGTTAACATCGAGTATAGCTTTAAGTGTCAGGAAGTCGTTTCTGAAAGTATTTGTATGGAGTGTAGCCATGTATGGAAGTGAAACATGGACGATAAATAGTTTGGACAAGAAGAGAATAGAAGCTTTCGAAATGTGGTGCTACAGAAGAGTGCTGAAGATTAGCTGGGTAGATCACATAACTAATGAGGAGATATTGAATAGGATTGGGGAGAAGAGGAGTTTGTGGCACAACTTGAAAAGAAGAAGGGGTCGGTTGGTAGGACATATTCTGAGGCATCAAGGAATCACCAATTTAGTATTTGAGGACAGCGTGGAGGATAAGCCCGCATCTCGTGGTCGTGCGGCAGCGTTCTCGCTTCCCACGCCCGGGTTCCCGGGTTCGATTCCCGGCGGGGTCAGGGATTTTCTCTGCCTCGTGATGGCTGGGTGTTGTGTGCTGTCCTTAGGTTAGTTAGGTTTAAGTAGTTCTAAGTTCTAGGGGACTTATGACCACAGCAGTTGAGTCCCATAGTGCTCAGAGCCATTTGAACCATTTTTTGTCGAGGATAAAAAATCGTGGAGGGAGACCAAGAGATGAATACACTAAGCAGATTCAGAAGGATGTAGGTTGTAGTAGGTACTGCGAGATGAAGAAGCTTGCACAGGATAGAGTAGCGCATGGAGAGCTGCATCAAACCAGTCTCTGGACTGAAGACCACAACAAGAACGTGAGCTCTTAATATTTGTAAACAATATACAAAAAGAGACCAACGTACCTTGTTGTTGACATCGACGGAGCACATCCAGAAAGAGAAGAACCAGAGGATGGGGTGCAGGTGCGCGCACTGCGAGCTGCTGCCGACCAGCTGCTTCATCACGTGCGCCACACCGACCGGCCCATCAGGCATCGTCTGCCCGAAGCCCAGCACCTGGCAGTCGATCACGAACGACGGCTGCATGCTGCAAGAAGAAGGGAAAATACCACAGGCTCCCTGACTCCCTACAGAGCTCTTCAGTTCCAGTCAAAATTCACTAACTATGGGGTATGAAGGCTTCAACTCGAAATGTAACTGTCTCGACTAGAGTGTATTGTAGTATACGATACTTTGGACTGTTGAAGTACTCGATACTGCTGTGTTTCATAATGAGAAGTTTGGAATTTGAATGGCGTCTTATGTTGGGGAATAATTTTGTTTTTAAGTTGTTTTCTATAAATGTGCAGGTTAACAATTTAGATAAAAACTATGGAGTCTCATTGTTTAATGTTATACTAATAAACATTAAGATATAACAGTTTTCTGAAAGAATGAAATTTTATAGCTTAAATAATTAAGAAAAATTACTCAAGATACGTGAGCGTGTCTTTAAGCCCAATATTACACTACTGGCCATTAAAATTGCTACAACAAGAAGAAATGCAGATGATAAACGGGTATTCATTGGACAAATATATTATACTAGAACTGGCATGTGATTACATTTTCGCGCAATTTGGGTGCATAGATCCTGAGAAATCAGTACCCAGGACAACCACCTCTGGCCGTAATAACGGCCTTGATCCGCCTGCGCATTGAGTCAAACAGAGCTTGGATGGCGTGTACAGGAACAGCTGCCCGTGCAGCTTCAAAAAGATACCACAGTTCATCAAGAGTAATGGCTGGCGTATTGTGACGAGCCAGTTGCTCGGTCACCATTGACCAGACGTTTTTAGTTGGTGAGAGATCTGGAGAATGTGCTGGCCAGGGCAGCAGTTTAACATTTTCTGTATCCAGAAAGGCCTGTACAGGACCTGCAACATGCGGTCGTGCATTATCCTGCTGATTTCAGCAGTAAGGTTTCGCAGGGATCGAATGAAGGGTAGAGCCACGGGTCGTAACATATCTGAAATGTAACGTCCGCTGTTCAAAGTGCCGTCAGTGCGAACAAGAGGTGACCGAGACGTGTAACCAATGGCACCCCATACCATCACGCCGGGTGATACGCCAGTATACCGATGACGAATACACGCTTCCAATGTGCGTTCACCGCGATGTCGCCAAACACGGATGCGACCATCATGATGCTGTAAACAGAACCTGGAGTCATCCGAAAAAATGACGTTTTGCCATTCGTGCACCCAGGAAACCAACAGCGGACGTTATCATCTTTAGAAACGGTATGTTAGCCACGGCCGAGTTAAGCTGCTGCTCAGACGAAACATGTTTGCAGATCGGCAAGGCTGAGAGCTATATCTATTATCATTAAGTTCTCAAAACGCATCTAAATCTGGCAAATTAGCACAAGGTTTACAGCGAAGATATAAAAAACAAAATAGTGCACTGTTTTGTTAGAGAGTAGCTCAACAGCTTAACACAGTAAACAAATGAAACAGTTGAGTGTTTTCTAACAGGATACGCAAGGTAACGGCACGGACATGCAAAATGACACAGACTGACACAGAAGCAAGATGGAGATAGGGTCATGCTCAAACAGGCAAAGACTATGGCAATAAGACGTTTTGCTGAGAGCGATTTCCCCAAATTTTTCACGACAAATGTGAATGGAAAACGTGAGATTTAGTAATAGCACTTGCATTTACAAGAAACAGACAGTGAAGCAAAAATGAGTAGTGAGCAAAAGGTATGTACGTGTGGTAAGGAATGTTACCACTGTGTCCAGTAGGGACATTTGAAGGTACAATACCGCCATCCACAATGATATAATAGTCGACACGTCGGGCATAAGGCTCAAGATTTGAATTTAAAGAAACAGGACAAATACAATGGCAAATGAAACAGTTAAATACAAATGGGAATGTTCCTTCTGTCGGGAAGTGTTCCGAGTAAACTGCAGCACAGTGAAAACGTACGCGGTAAACCAACTTACGCAGAGATGGGTTGTTGTCTGACAGCTTGAGTGAACGAGTAGTAATACGAATTTCTTGCTGATACTGGGACACATGTAACAGTTGTGAGTCTGGGTGTCATGGACAAGAGGAGACTGAAAATCCGAGATGCAGATTGCGTGCAGTAGATGATAATACGAGAGATTTAGATGGGCCAATACACCTCAAGTTTCATGTAGGAAACAACTGTTTCCTGAGCAAATGGCAGTGTTACCAATTCTGGGCATGGATTTTCTGCAGTACTTTGATTAGACTTTCTGGATAGGCACCATCCTAAAATCGACCTCTGGCAACAAACAGTTGAGCTCAATGGGAATTTGTGTCTGATAGATGCAGCAGGTGCAAATGTTTCTACGTCACAAAGTACAACGATTGTTAAGGTAATACCAAATAAACTGTGCACAAAGGCTTTAAAAGTTGTTTTGCATGACAGAGTACTAGCAGGTATAGGAAAGCTAATTTGAGTTACATTAGTTCTCTACAAACCACAGCAAGCCTTATGTTTGATATAACCACTTTCTATTAATGATAATTTGATTGAACAACATTGTTGTATACAAAGAGGTATAGTACATGATAAGGACATATATGGCCAGGTTATGGTGCCAATAAGCTTGGTAATTTCAGAACAGATGACGTCAGTCCTTTGCAGTGGTTGGTAATAGCTAAACTAGAAGTACTCGATAAAGAAGAAATCGATACATTAATGATAAACAACACTGTCAAGCAAACCATCAGCAAATCTGCATTGTGTAGTAAAGACAGTCATTTAGAGAGTAACGATCAATCAGTAATGGAGTCATTGTTAGTTCAGTACAAAGATTTATTTAACTCATGTAGTTCATTGCCAGCCATAACCATTACATAGCATCAGATTCCAATGGCCACTCATACACCAATGAACAGAAAGCACCAAAGGCTACGGAACCAGACACTGATAGCACATTTCATGGATCAGCAGCTTGAGGAAAGCATAAAAGAACACAGCGATAGAGCGTAGTCAGCAAGTAAAGTAACTGCACTGAAAGAGTCACTCGATGGAACAAAGAAATATCGATTCTGTTGTGATTACATATTTTTAAACAAATGAGCAGTAAGCGATGAACATCAAATTCTCAATATAACCAAAACTTTGCGTAACCTTGGGCAATGTAATTTTTTCCACAATAGATTCAATGAGTTGTTATCACCAAATTGAAGTATGTCCAGAAGACAGGCCTCAGGCAGCGTTTAAAACATCATCTGGTCGCTACCAGTATCACAGGATGCCTTTTATGTAAAGAACGTGTCCTCAACATACCAGCACTTGCCAGACGGAGTTCTTTGAGGTTTATAATCGAAAAAATGTACGGTCTATTTAGCTGACACCATAGTTTCTGCTAAAGATTTAGAAGAACACATGAACTGTCTTAGAGAAGTATTTGACAGGTTGAGAACAGCTCATCTCATGTAGAACATTGACAAATGTGATCCTGCACATTTGCCGTGGGTATGTTATTAGCGAATATTAAATGCTCTGAGTAACCGGAAGTCACCCGTTGGAATTTTTTGTTATCTCTCAAAGGCTTTTGATTATATAAATCATGGAATACTTCTAGATAAGCTCAAGTATTGTGGGACGAATGGGCAGCGCTCAAATCGTTTAAATCATTCCTAACTGGAAGAGTGCAGAAAGTTGAAATAAGCAGTTCACATAATATGCAAAAAACTGGTGATTTCTCAAACTGGGGAAAAATCAAGAATGGGGTGCCTCAAGGTGTGGTCTTGGGTCCTCTGCTGTTCTTAATATATATTAATGACTTGCCATTCGGTATTCACGAAGATGCAAAGCTGCTACTTTTGCCGATGATACAAGTATAGCTTTTTTTTTTTTTTTTTTTTTTTTGGTCATCAGTCTACTGACTGGTTTGATGCGGCCCGCCACGAATTCCTTTCCTGTGCTAACCTCTTCGTCTAAGAGTAGCACTTGCAACCTACGTCCTCAATTATTTGCTTGACGTATTCCAATCTCGGTCTTCCTCTACAGTTTTTGCCCTCTACAGCTCCCTCTAGTACCATGGAAGTCATTCCCTCATGTCTTAGCAGATGTCCTATCATCCTGTCCCTTCTCCTTATCAGTGTTTTCCACATATTCCTTTCCTCTCCGATTCTGCGTAGAACCGCCTCATTCCTTACCTTATCAGTCCACCTAATTTTCAACAATCGTCTATAGCACCACATCTCAAATGCTTCGATTCTCTTCTGTTCCGGTTTTCCCACAGTCCATGTTTCACTACCATACAATGCTGTACTCCAGACGAACATCCTCAGAAATTTCTTCCTCAAATTAAGGCCGGTATTTGTTATTAGTAGACTTCTCTTGGCCAGAAATGCCTTTTTTGCCATAGCGAGTCTGCTTTTGATGTCCTCCTTGCTCCGTCCGTCATTGGTTATTTTACTGCCTAGGTAGCAGAATTCCTTAACTTCATTGACTTCGTGACCATCAATCCTGATGTTAAGTTTCTCACTGTTCGCATTTCTACTACTTCTCATTACCTTCGTCTTTCTCCGATTTACTCTCAAACCATACTGTGTACTCATTAGACTGTTCATTCCGTTCAGCAGATCATTTAATTCTTCTTCACTTTCACTCATGATAGCAATGTCATCAGCGAATCGTATCATTGATATCCTTTCACCTTGTATTTTTATTCCACTCCTGAATCTTTCATTTATTTCCATCATTGCTTCCTCGATGTGCAGATTGAAGAGTAGGGGCGAAAGGCTACAGCCTTGTCTTACACCCTTCTTAATACGAGCACTTCGTTCTTGATCGTCCACTCCTATTATTCCCTCTTGGTTGTTGTACATATTGTATATGACCCGTCTCTCCCTATAGCTTACCCCTACTTTTTTCAGAATCTCGAACAGCTTGCACCATTTTATATTGTCGAACGCTTTTTCCAGGTCGACAAATCCTATGAAAGTGTTTTGATTTTTCTTTAGCCTCGCTTCGATTATTAGCCGTAACGTCAGAATTGCCTCTCTCGTCCCTTTACTTATCCTAAAGCCAAACTGATCGTCACCTAGCGCATTCTCATTTTTTTCCATTCTTCTGTATATTATTCTGTAAGCAGCTTCGATGCATGAGCTGTTAAGCTGATTGTGCGATAATTCTCGCACTTGTCAGCTCTTTCCGTCTTCGGAATTGTGTGGATGATGCTTTTCCGAAAGTCAGATGGTATATCGCCAGACTCATATATTCTACACACCAACGTGAATAGGTTTTGTTGCCACTTCCCCCAATGATTTTAGAAATTCTGATGGAATGTTATCTATCCCTTCTGCCTTATTTCACCTTAAGTCCTCCAAAGCTCTTTTAAATTCCGATTCTAATACTGGATCCCCTATCTCTTCTAAATCGACTCCTGTTTCTTCTTCTATCACATCAGACAAATCTCCACCCTCATAGAGGCTTTCAATGTATTCTTTCCACCTATCTGCTCTCTCCTCTGCATTTAACAGTGGAATTCCCGTTGCACTCTTAATGATACCACCGTTGCTTTTAATGTCACCAAAGGTTGTTTTAACTTTCCTGTATGCTGAGTCTGTTCTTCCAACAATCATATCTTTTTCGATGTCTTCACATTTTTTCTGCAGCCATTTCGTCTTAGCTTCCCTGCACTTCCTATTTATTTCATTCCTCAGCGACTCGTATTTCTGTATTCCTGATTTTCCCGGAACATGTTTGTACTTCCTCCTTTCATCAATCAACTGAAGTATTTCTTCTGTTACCCATGGCTTCTTCGCAGCTACCTTCTTTGTACCTATGTTTTCCTTCCCAACTTCTGTGATGGCCCTTTTTAGAGATGTCCATTCCTCTTCAATTGTACTGCCTACTGCGCTATTCCTTATTGCTGTATCTATAGCGTTAGAGAACTTCAAACGTATCTCGTCATTCCTTAGTACTTCCGTATCCCACTTCTTTGCGTATTGATTCTTCCTGACTAATGTCTTGAACTTCAGCCTACTCTTCATCACTAATATAGCTATCACACCCAACAGACAAGAATTAACTGATGATATTGTAAACGATGTTTCTCAGAAAATCATTAAGTAGTTCTCTGCAAATGGGCTCTCATTAAACTTTGACAAAACACGGAATATACAGTTCCACACAGTAAATGGGATGACACCATTAATAAATATAGGCTTCGATCAGAAATCGGTAGTTAAGGTAGAATAATCAAAAGTTCTGGGTTTATGCATTGATGAGGGGTTGAACTGGAAAAAGCACACTGAAGATCTGCTGAAACGTTTGAGTTCAGCTACTTATGCTATTAGGGTTGTTGCAAATTTTGGCGATATACATCTCAGTAAATTAGCTTACCACGCCTATTTTCATTCTCGTCTTTCGTATGGCATCATATTCTGGGGTAGCTCATCATTGAGTAAAAGAGTGTTCATTGCACAAAAGCGTGTAATCAGAATTGGTGGAGCTCATTCAAGATCATCCTGCAGACACTTGTTTAAAGAGCTACGGATCTTCACTGTAGCCTCACAATATATATATTCAGTTATGAAATTTGTTATTAACAATCTGAACGAATTCAAAAGTAATAGCAGTGCACATGGCTACAACACTAGGAGAAAGGATGATCTTCACTACTCAAGGTTAAATCTAACTTTGGCTCAAGGGGGTAAATTATACTGCCACAAAAGTCTTTGGTCACTTACCTAATAGCATGAAAAGTCTGACAGATAACCATATAGAATTTAAAAGGAAATTAAAAGAATTTCTGAATGGCAACTCCTTCTACTCATTAGATGAATTTTTGGATATAGTAAGTGGGTAATTTCCCCACCCCCACCCCCAAAAAAATTAAAAATATTAAGTGTCATGTAATATTTTGTGTAATGTAATATCTTGGATGGATACCTTTTATTAACCTGACATGTTCCACATCATTACGAAGAGTTGTATTCATGATCTATGGAACAAGTACTAAACTAATCTAATCTGATGGAGACAAGTCCGATCTTACTTCAGCTATATGTGATTTTACGGTTCCACAGACAGCAAAAGAGTTATAATAATTCCATGGGTTAGTGAATTATTATTACGAATTCGCTACAAGATTTACAGAAATTGTGCAACCACTGACTAGTTTACTGAAAAAAAAAGTTACTTTTCAGTGGATATCACAGTGCGAGAGAGCATTTCAACATTTAAAAAGACGTATTAACTTCAAACCATGAATTAGTTTTTCCTGTTTTTGCCAAAGAATTTACACTAGCATCTGATGCTAGCGATACTGTTTTAGGTGTCATTTTATGTCAGAAAGTAGATGGTCAGAAATCTCCAGTAGCATATGCATCTCACCAGATGAACAAGTCTGAGTACAATTATTCCACTAAAGAAAAGAGATGTTAGCTCTAATATACAGTGTTCTGTGTTTCCGTTGTTATTTATGTGGTTGTAAATTGAAAGTGGTAACAGATCATGCAGCCCTAAAGTGGTTACTGGGGCTGAAAACTGGTGTTGCAAGTGTCTGGGTTAAGTCTGGCGGATTTGAAAAAGGCACAAGCGGCTGACAAGGAATGTCAACTATACAGCAAGCAACCAGATTCTTACACACGAAGGTTTACTCTGTATGTCAACAAAATGTGGACCATGCATCTTCATTTCTGTAGCGCTCCAAACTGAAGTGTTATGACAAGCACATGGTCATGTACTGTCAGAACATAGAAGTAATAGAGTTACAGAGCGCAGAGAGCTTCTGGTAATGATATGGAGCGATACATTAGAAATTCCATTCCTTGTGCTCAACAAACAGATTTTAGTCACCAAATTATATAACCCGAGAGGTTATAAGTAGCAGAAAAACATTTTCAGATTATAAGAGTTGAAGTGTTAGGAACGTTTAATAGAGGGTTAATAGGAAATTTGCCTGTACTGATTACGATCCATGATTTTTTGAGATACCCAATAATGATAGTGATGCCAGATCAAAAAGTGTTAGTTATCATCTGGTACTTAAATTTGGAGTACCCGAAACTATAGTCACAGGTTAAGGAACTAATTTTATGCCTGATCTGATGAAGCAGTCATCTCACCTATTAAAGGTGAAGAAACTGCACACTAATCCTTTCCACCCACAAGCAAAGGGTTGTGCGGAGACAGTTTACCGTACTACAGCACAAATCAACTATATGAACAGCCAACATCTAGACTGGGATATATATTTAAGTTATGGTGTGTGTGTGTGTATATATATATATATATATGTGTGTGTGTGTGTGTGTGTGTGTGTGTGTGTGTGTGTGTGTGTGTGTGTGTGTGTACAACTCTAAAATGCACTCAAAAAACAGATCTTTTTCCACTCAAAGTAGTGTACGCTGTCATCGTTTGACGTGATCCAACCTAAGACGGGTACACAGGGTGATCTTGTAGAGCAATTCGCGAAAGCCTGATGGAGTATTGCAACAAGTAAAATGTGATAACAAAAGCTCCCTGGAGCACCAAGAATGCATTAGGCAGGGCATGAGTAAGTTACTTCAGTTCGAAATAGGACAGATCCTTATAGCGCACAAAGAATTTCTTGACAAAGTTTCAAGGATCATATCACATAGAGGACATTACTTCCCTGGTCAATGTCAAGATGCAGTTTCTGATAAAATCATCGATAGTATATGTTAGACAGACGAAATCTTTTAAGGGTACCAATGACACAGTGCCACGAGTACCATCAGCATTACCGCAAAACGAGAAGTTACTACAAAACAAAGGGCATGGAATGCACCATATGGACTTCATTCAGTATAGGGAGAGGTGACAGAGTAACAGTACATTTTGTTTAATTTTACCCTGAGTTACCTAGATTAATGTTATTCTATTTAGTTCGCTATAGTGTCAGTAGTTTTCAGTCAGATACACATTCATCCTAAGAGGACGGGATTTATGATACTTCTGTTTCCTAGGTAGTGTTGAAGATCAGGAATAATGTATTCTCATGGGCATAGTGTTCTTTACATGCATGTAAAGCGGATGTGATTAAGAGGGGTAGGACGTCAAGCGGGCCGACTTGGAGCAGGAGAGACATCACAGGAAATTTCAATTTCCACTGTCTATAATTTTACAAATAAATTCATAAAGCTCTTGTCAGCATGACCCTGAAGGCTTCAGGATCCACACTCATAGCAGTGGAAGTTAAAAAACATAACAAAATTAAAATTTTACATGCGTAATTTCATCGTTTTTTCCACTTACTATTGGCTGCATTTGTTGCCATAGCTACACTTTTCTTCATGAGTAAGAGAGATTCTTCAATGAATTCTGCACAGCATACAAACCATAATTACAGGTGTATGAAACTCTAGAATTTTCTAAATCTGTTAAAACCTGTGGTAAAAATTGAAATACGTATAAAATTTGAGTTTTTTCTAAATATTAAGTTTAAAATGTAACAACTCATTCATTTTTTCATAAATTAAATAAATTCTAGAGTTTCATACACCTGTAAGTATGGTTTGTATGCTGCGCAAAATTCATCGAAGAATCTCTCTTACTTATGACTGAAAGTGTACCTATAGTAACAAATGCAGCCAATAGTAAGTCAAATAATGATGAAATTTCACATGCAAAAAAATTATTTTGTTGTGTTTTTGAACTTCCGCTGCTATAAATGTGAATCTTGAATCTTTCCTGGTCATGGTGACAAAGATTTTGAGTTTATTTGTGAATGTATAGACAGTGGTAATTGAAATTTCCTGTGGTGCCTCTCCTGCTCAACGTCGGCCCGTTTGGAGCCCTAGACCTCTTAAGATACAGCCATTGTAAAATAGAATCTTATTTTGATGACAGCCAAACATACTTTTCACTGACCGCAAGTGGTCGCTAAAAGTCACGTTTGAGTCTGCCAGGAAAAGAATGAAGTCCGACTGTTACAGGGTATGTTCACACTCCTAGTCTTATTTACTGAACGACCAAAGGGAAGATAGTAACAGATATACTGAATGAGTATCAAGAGTATCTGGGGCACAAACTCCTCTCAACAAAAAATTTAAGGCTCAGTTACAGCAACTGACAGGGATAATTCCAGAAACACTAGTGTGAAAGAAGAGAGGTTAGCTCGATGCTGGAGAAAGACTGTTATAAACAATATTGGGAACAGCATATAATGAGGACATCACAAATTTAAATAGTATAATAGAGACAGTACAGGAAATGGTCATAAATATAGAAACAACTATTAGTTGGCACGCAGCACAGATGATGGATATGGAACAGGAAATGTTGAACATGACAAAAACCATGCACAAAGTTACAACCTAGTTGCATCAGTGTACGAAAGGAGCTATGGAAACACCAAATAAAGATCTGAAAGCGATCCAGAATCACTGGACGACACTAGATGAGAATTTAGTAGTAGCCAGATTGCTACAGGAAGCAGCTAATAGCTTTGGAGGTGCCATAATGGAAGCAGAAAAGGTGCAAGAAGCAGTTCACCATGCTACACACAAAAATAATACAGCATTTTTCTTTTGTGTTTCTACAATGTAGGTTTTGTGAGATGAGTTGGAGTATACATTGATATACAGTTTCCAGTGCTTCTAGAGTTAAACTTCTGTTACCAATGTTTTCTGAACCATCTTTATCCAGTCAAATGGAAGCTTGTGAATAATTTGGTTCACTTTCAAACTGTTGAAGTATTATTAGTTCATAACAAACTGATACACATGTTGTTATGTCAGTAAGAAGTCTTTGCAATTGTGTCAAGGAGTTAATCACCATTTGTCCAGAACATATAGTCAGAAGCGACAGGTGATCATGTGAAACTCAGTTATTCATCGAAAATACAGAAGCAGCAGAGTGCAAAAGGGTAGCATCAATGCCACAACCTCTACAGCGGATTCGTAATCATTGGATCCATTCGATGTTCTCACCAGAAACAGTAATAGTCAATTGCTATAACAATAAAACATTTATGGGTATACCAAAACTAGAGATAGACCGCGTGGGTTATTAGTTAATGGAAACAAGTGTGATATAGCAGGAAGGTGAAATGATTCCCAGCTTATGTACTATAACGATTATAGGAACCAACCAATGTTGTAATGGACAGAGAAATCTTTAAGTACGTTACCCATAAAAAAACCTAATCTTCCTAAACAGTACCTTTGATCGCACTTTACTACAGACAATAGATGAATCAATCATTTCAGAGACAGGACAAATTTCGCCAGATCAAATGTTACAGCATTTACGGAAATATCAAGAGAAACATAAATGGAATATCCATCGTAAATGGAATATCAACCACTAGTGATATCGGGATATTAGCATTTATTTACGCAGTTTATTTTTGTGTACGAAGGAATCTCACTCATGGAAAAGAAGCAACCGTTCACAAAATTCTCATGGAGTTCATTTGTTGAAATAAACAAGAGATTTTAGAGGACAGTGAATGGAGAAGCAAACTAAGAAAAAAATATTTAACGAGGACAATAATTTTTGTGGTTAAAGGAAACAAAGGTTCAGAGAAAATGTAAATACGTAAGATAATTCATTAGTAGGCTAAAGAAGAGCAAAATTCTGGCTGAATTTTGTTAGAGTGGTGGGGACTGTTACACATCAAGAAAGTAAGGAAATTGGAGCGTAAAATTTTCTAAGTAGCAACAGAACAGCATTGCTCAAGCACATGCAAGTATCAACACGAGCCAGCCACTAGCTTTAAACATGACAACTTAGTTGGTCAGTCACTTTTCAAGATGCTGAAGAGTAGAATTAAAATTCAGGGTGAAAGCAAATCAATGATAATACTCGCTGATGACATTGCTTTCCTCAGTGAAAGTGAAGAAAAATTACAGGATTTGCTGAATAGCATAAACAGTCAATTGAATACAGAATACGGATTGAGGGTAAATCGAAGAAAGACGGAAGTAATAAAAAGTAGCAGAAATTAGAACAGCGAGAAACTTAACTCCAATGTTGGTGATCACAAAGTAGATGGAGTTCAACGATTCTGACACCTATGCAGCAAAATAACCCATGACGGACGAAGTAAGGTGGACATAAAAAGCAGACCAGTGTTGGCAAAAAGGGAGTTCCTGTCCAAGAGAAGTCTGCTAGTATCAAACGTAATCATTAAATTGAGGAAGAAATGTCTGATAATGTACACCTGAAAACCGGAGCAGAAGAGAATCAAAGCATTTGGCATGTGGTGCTACAAAAAAGTGTTGCAAAGTGGAATGTTGAGGTAAGGAATGAGGAGGTTCTCCGGAGAATTGGCAAGGAAAGAAGAATATGGGAAACAGTGACAAGAAGAAGGGACAGGATGGTAGGACATCTGTTAAGATATGACGGATGACGTCCACGGTACTAGACGGTGCTGTAGACGGTACAATGTGCAGAGGAGTACGTTCAGTAAGTAACAGAGGAAGCACGTTGCAAGTGTTACTCTGAGATGAAGAGGTTGGCACAGGAAAGGAATTCGTGGCAGGCCGCATCAGACCAGTCAGTACATTGGAGAATCAAAAAAGTCAGTCTCCAAGAGAGCAACATCGACACTTCTGTGTGTGAATGTGAGTTTGCTCAGCGGAAATGGTCAGGCGAGTGCAGACCAGCCTGCTTCCATTGCTCTCCAACCGTTATACGAGAAGCGCTAAGGAGGGCGCAACAACACCCATCAGGGGTCTCACAATGCAGTTAAGGCACTCAAACAAACTGGTTAAGCAAATGTAGCAGAATGGAGGACTAATGACAACTGCTAAAGAGCAGAACCGATTCCGCCATGACGAATTATGTCAAAAAGCACAGCCTCTCCTTGTCACCATAAATACTCAACTTCACTATTCTAGAGGCAATCGATCAGGAACATCGATGGCGTTCATATTTTTCATACTCGATTCTCTTATTATTGTACTGTAACAGCTTGTGTGTGAGATTGTTCCAGTACTGGTCATATTCCTGCTACCTTAGGAAATGACCTCTGATCCACAGCCATGGATAATAGAAACCGGACACCAGTAGCAGCCGCTACTTATGAATAGGCCAGGGGCCTACCAACACCTTGCCAGCCTGGGGCACAAACTTCTCTAAACTCCAGAACCGCTTTCGCCTCTTGGCCAGTGAACTGGTTGTCAGGATCAGCAATCAACACGACTTCACCGAGTCCATCATCGTGGACGATCTGATGGGACAGTACAGAGAGTGATCTTGGTGGGTCAGAGTACTGCCAGAATGGTGTGTGAGACAGAACACATACACCACAGCCACCGCCATCTCCATGCAGAGCTTCCAGCGGGCACTCCTTCCACACCATGGGAAGCACCCACTTACTAGGAGTCACCAGCTTGGGCACAAAGGCTGATGCAGAGAGATATGGTAGCCTGAAGCAACCAGTTTGTTCATCAGATTCTTCACTGGCTTCCTAAGCCACCAGTTGCCACCAAAGACACTGCGACGAGATGTATTCAGAGTATTATGTAGTATTTAGCCTGTTTTATTGCGTCTGGGGACGCCAGATGATTTCATCGGCCTTCATCATGATAAACAGTAGAGGTTTTCAGCCTGGGGTTGGGCAACCCCTACAGTCCTAAGACTTCCCGCAGATTACATTGTTCTCTATGAGGATGTTGTATTCTACAAAAATTGCGGAAACATATAGTTAGATGTCGACGAAACAGCTGTCGTGAGCAAGAACTGGCAACTACTTTTTGAGTTAAAGTCGTTCATTTCCCCAAATGTGAAAATATATAATGTTTGTTTCATATTTGATTAACGAGTCGAGCTTGAATCATTCTTGCCATATAAATATCTGGGAGTAAGTATGTGTGGAAACATGAACTAGAACGACCACATAGGATGAGTTAAAGGTAAAGTAAAAGGAAAAGTTCCACTGATAGAATTCTGGAAAACTGCAGTTCGTTTACAAATAGATTGATTATAATACAGTTGCAGCGCCCACGTTTGACTACTTCTTAAGTGTATAGGGCTCACATTAGGGGATACTGCGCTTGTATCTTTCATCTACATCTATACTTTGCGAACCATTGGGAACTGCAAAGCAGAGTGAACGTCCCACTGAACCAGTCATTATTCCTGTTCCACACACGTATGGAGCGCGAGAAGAGATCGTTTAAATGCCTCCGTGCCCGCAATAATTAATCTAATCTTGACCTCACGATCTCTATGCGAATGGTACGTAGAGGGCTGTAGTATATTGCTACAGTTATAATTTGAAGCTAGTTTTTGAAACTTTGTTAGTGGACTTCCTCGGGATAGTTTACATCCAATTTCGAGATTCTGCCAGTTCAGTTCTTTCAACATCTCAGACACCCTCCCACGGTCCAAAAGACCTGTGACCATTCCTGCAGCACTACTGACACAGGAACAATGGAAGCAATCGAGATGAGATCACGACATTTAGCAACCGGAGCCAGGAGAGTTCGACCCGTGACAGAACTTTGATAACGTGTGAAAATGTCACCAGGCAAAACCGACAAAGGGCTATTTGTATCCCGGGCAGCGATTTTGATATCAAAACTGAGTAGTTTTATCGGTCGGACCTAATCCAGGGACAGACGTCCCGTCTTTTTGCGAATTAAAACATTTTTTCCGATCTCAAAGGAGGGCGGGATGTGTGCTCCTTGCTGCACTACATTCACCATAAATGTCTTCGTATCACCTATCAGAGGCCAAAACTGAACATTCGTTCGGAGGCCCATCCAAACCCGGCGATTTGCGGGAAGGAGAGCGAACTGCAACGTCGGATACCTTATCACGGCGAAAAAGTGTCAAAAACTCCTCACGTTCAGCTCGCGTAATAACACTATCAAGGAGTGAAGTAAAATCAGCAGATGGTATGCCGTCTGGGGTATACCGTCTGAGGCCACTCCAGTGTAAAGAGCGAAAAAATACCAGGAATGATCACTCACGTCCATCTATAGAACAAATGGTAGAGCGACACTTAGATCGCGATCTAAATCGAATTAGATGATACAAAGATGCCTACTCGTCCCGGATAAACTTATTTCACGCCATGAACATCCATAACTCTCAAAGGGACATCTCGAGCGCCACCATAAAGACCAGGAAGGTCAGCACAATAAAATTTCCGAGACCTCCTCATTTCAGCCGCTTTACCAGCGCTAAAAAGCGTAAGGGCAGTGGGAAGCTGAGATCTGGCAACGGTAATCTACCATTCCATAACTGAGGTATAATGCTCCTGTGAACGGCTTGCCCACGCCCACGTGGTACCGAAGATATCATTCAGAGACGGGTCTGCCAAATGTAAAATACTGAGCTTCCAAACAGGGCGAGAAAAATGTATCAGCTACGCTACGTGATTAAGAGTCACTGAAACAGCTCAGCGGTCAGTGGAGCTTGCAGGAATAACATCGGTAGACAAAGATTGGCCACATAGCGCAGCAGAGAAACAAACAAAGTCCGCTCGACTACTGGAAGTAACTGTAAAATACGTAAACCGCATTAAAGCGGGATATCTGCAGATCCAAGCATCCTGTAGACTGAACGACGCCACCATATAATTAAGGGAAGGTTTACTATCATTTGGTTCAAAAATCTGTTTTTTTAAATTGCATTTTTGGATCCATAAAAGTGATAGAATCCACCACCGAAACGTTTTTCCCGAACACGGAACGGAAATGTTTGTTATTCGCGTTTCAACAAAAAAATTCACCTGCCTGAAATCGACCTTTTTCGCGCACCGGTTATTTTCTTCCGGAGGACGAGTTGTTGTGCCGGTGCTTGGGAGGAAGCACACAAATTTCAAATGAAAGTTTGATAGCATGTGTTTCGAAGTTAACCCCCAAGCATTTGGATTCTGGTGCGAAGACTATGGAGATTGCGACTTTCCTGACAGTGAGTAGCCTCAACGAAGGGTATTCAGCAAATCTGAACACCATGACAACGATGGACGTCACCCTAGGACTCTATTCGATGCAGTTCGCCAAGCATTCGGACGACCACCGGATTCAAGCAGCCGAAAACCGCTTGTCGCCGGCCGTACGAGCGGCTCTGGAGCAGCGCAGGAAAGCCCAGATCGAGCAGAACGCCCTCTATGAGAAAGAGGAAGGACTAGTTTATGGACCCGGAACAGCAGACTGAACGTACGTTGCATAATGTTGCATTTATATGTAGTCAAAACTTCAAAAGCGTTATTCTCGAAATGACTTTTTTTATCGCTCGGTATGTTCAGATGTTCAAATGTGGGTGAAATCTTATGGGTCTTAACTGCTAAAGTCATCAGACCCTAAGCTTACACACTAATTAAACTAAATTATCCTAAGGACAAACACACACACCCATGCCCGAGGAGGATTGGAACCTCCGCCGGGACCAGCCGAGCGGTATGGTAACTTCAAATCTACAGAACCGATTGGCATGATTCTTTGTTTCCGACGAAGCTAACTAAATTGTCTAGTAGTTGTACCACTTTTATTCCGACACATCAACTATAAATATTTTTACTTGGCCGACGAAGTCGAAAACTCGATGAAACAAACCATATTTTTTTCCAAATGGCCTCCTTTTTGTTTCGTATGGTCCAAATAACTTAAGCGAGGTACAACTCCTATAGAATCTTAGATACGTCGCTCACGTCAACACAATTTTGATTTGAGACGAGTCGGCTGACCTGTGACATCCGCCTTTGCTTTTCGACATTTCCGGGCGAAAAAATTCCAGTTCGTAGAGGAAATATGAATATACATTTTCACCAAATTTGACATAGATATCTATAACACATCCCGCGAAAAAATTCTCAAATAACATGTTTTTTTCGGGCCAAAGATAGTAAACCTCCCCTTAAGTTCAAAAAGACAATAGTTATTACGGAGAGTCTGATCCACAGGACGTAGGACGCAGTTGGATTCTCCCCTCGTCAAAAATTTCACGAATTTGGAAAAGGTAATGAAATGGCATCTTCTTTTTAAAAACGCCACTCGTCATAGGTACGATCAGACCCACATGGGACATAAAGAAGAATTAAGGCGAGCGTAAAGAAGAATTAAGGCGAGACCATAAAGACGACCCTCTACCGCGGCCATCGTCCAGCGTTTCTAAGTCCGTCAACGGAATACCGTCCCTATGAAGCACAGCCACGCCAGTCCAGTTTTTCGGCGCAACATTATAAGACACATAATAACCAGAGAGACAAAACACAGCGAACAGCACTTCTTGTAAACACACGACATCAGCTTGGATATGATAAATAAACTGTCGTAACGCAGAAAACCGCAACGGAGAGCTAATCCTATTGACATTTAGGTAAGAAACGTATACACCTGTATTAGTTAACACACGTAAGGCATGAAAAGAGAACTAGAAACCAATTAAAGCATCACGTCTCTTTCTCCACAATACCGGCAGTTGGTGGAGAAGAAGGTACAGGATTTGAATCGTCCCCATCGGGAAGTGCAGATTCCATTCGTTGTTTTACTTAGGCGCGACGCCGCACGGTCCGGCTGAAAACGTTTCACACCACTCCGTGACAAAGTAACTTCCTGATGTGGAAGGGGAGAGGGCTCATCAAGGTGCACTGCTTGGGGCGGCGGGGGGGGGGGGGGGGGGGGGGGCGCGAAGGGGGAGGTGTCCCCACTCAAAGAAATGCGAGAAACACAGCCTGGAATAATGATGATGATGATGATGATGATGATGATCATCATCATCAGATAAGGAGGAGACAGGCAATGCAGCGTCTGAAGTTATCTGCCTCATCTGACTACCTGGAAGAGAATCCGTTGTAACCTGTTACTCGATCGTATCAGATTGAGGAAGGGATAGCATTTCACTAGAGCACTTGAAAGGCGGAACAGCAGGCGATGTCTCTGTAAAATCATCGGAAACCACCCGAACAGACTTTCCTACAGGTTGAGGAGACGCCATAGGTGCAACACTCAGTTCACCATCGACAGAACCAGCTTCGTCATCCCTGCCGAAAAAAGATCCGTAATTATCGTCAGTGCACAAAGCATCACCCTGGAAGAATCACCCCCCACCACCACCTTCTCGGCGAGGCAAGACTGGCGAGGGATGACTTCAAAATCTTCACCATCCCGAGTCCGACGGCATTTAAACTATTCTACCGATGCCGGCGCATAAGCGGCAATAGGGGCCGCATCTGAACGTGCTGGTAACTGCGAAAAGTCGCGCGGGCTGGGGAACAATGTCACCCAAACGTCCTCTAAAGCTGTAGAACTACTGATAGCAGATTGCGAATACACTAATACAGCTAATGTCAACGGACGACGTTTTTCAAGGGACGACTTCAAAATCGTAACACGGCGTGGACAATTGGATATGAGATGGCCACTTTACAAAGGAAGCAGGTTCCTTCCTGCTATCCATACGTAGCATCAATCTGGTAAGCACAAACATCCAGGTATGAAGGAATATTCTTTTGAACATACATTCCTACGATTCGGATATCACTGTAACACTGCAAGAGATGTTGAGCAGATCACAGTTCCCGGCTCTATATGCTGAATGATTCCGGAAGGAAGCAACGCTGTCTTAAGAAATGAATCGTCGAAATCGGGTGGAAGATTGTAATCTCTAGCCGGAATGTACTCGATCGCTGCATTTGCGAGATAGAATGGACTATCGGAGCCATCACGATGTATAAACATCACATGACAACCAACCCGAGAGTGAAGCCGGTCTGCCTCCAAGTGATCTTGGAGCTTCACAATAAATGGGTACAAATCAAAAGCAAAATCGGCAACATCTACCTGATGAGATGTAGCTCGAATCATATAAACTAACTAATCGTGAATTTGTAGAGAGCTCGGTTGAACATGATACTACTCTTGTCGAAAGTGAAACGAAAGGTACCGCGACAAGGAATATCTTATGACACTCGGAAGACGTCACAGTGCAGGCAGAGTACGTCGCCGCCGGAGAACAAAGCAACAACAAAATCCGCTAGGCGAGAACGATGCGATAAAGTCAGATACACACACCAGACTGAGTATGGACGAGTTCGACATACGCGGTGCTGCGGTACAGTCGGAAGTACGAACAAGGTGCTCGCTTGAAGCACAAGGCGGAACTGTACGATGAACTAGTGGAATTTTAGCTTTTTTAATGTAACTTACTAGGTCCACAACTTTGCTTCCGTCTTTTTTTCTCGAAGTTCGAGACTTTATTGTGAAAAACTTACAAAACGATTTACGATTCAAAGTATTGGCCATCGTTGGCCACTGCTTTCTCCTAGCTTTAGGACAGCGTACGAATCCCACATTGTATAAACTAGGCATCTTTTGAGGGGAGCCATTTTTGGAAATAAGATACATCTAACTTAACAAACTGAACAAGTACTTAATACACCTGAAGTCATTTTTTGAAAAAATTGAAAAATATTTAAAAAATTGAAAATATCATTAAATAACTTCAATCATGAAAAGTTCCAAAGATAACTACTGCAATTAAATAATTTCAAAAGTAATCTAATACTATTTTTAAAGTAACTGACAGCTATATTGGTTTTAAAAATAGAAGACTTGTTAATGCAAATGATCCAATTGATGTAAAAGACATAGTTAACAAATAGAACTTCGAAAAAGAATATGTTACAAAACCAGAATACACAAGCATTTTAACACAGTTCAATAGTTATGTTAATAAAGAGGATTACAAAAAGATTGTTTTAGATTTAAAGCAAAGGAATGGTATTATCAACAGTGTCTTGGATGAACAAAATAATAAAATAATCGAAATGCAAAGAAATAATCTTTATACATTAACTATAATTAATTCAATTGAAAGTATATTTAAAACAGTAGACTCACAAATGAATAAAGGCTTACATAAGGTGAAGATATAGAAGATATAGAAGAAATAAGGTTGTTAGAAAAAATTTAATCCTATATTTTTTATTTTATATAAATTTTTAATCTATATAAATTTTGTTAATCTCTATGAATTTTATATATATATAGCTGATGTGCCAAAAAATGTACACACACTTTGAACTGTCATAGACAATTTATTTCCCATTCTACAAGGTTAATTATCTGTGAGAAGGTAGAGTTATGTTTTCTCAACAGGTGGCAGCAATGGCAAGGAATTCATTCACTGTATCACTGTGCCTGGTGTAAATGTGTGGTGTGGTTTGTCTGGAAGGGGACTCAGTGGGCCTTTCTGCTTTGAAGGTACTGTTACTGCAGAAACGTGCCTAACAATACTTACTGACTCCATATTCCCTGCCATTCGTGCATTATACAGTGATGATGAGTTTTGAAACTTCCTGGCAGATTAAAACTGTGTGCCGGACTGAGACTCGAACTCGGGACCTTTGCCTTTCGCGGGCAAGTACTCTACCAACTGAGCTACCCGAGCACGATTCACGCCCCGTCCTCACAGCTTTACTTCTGCCAGTACCTCGCCTCCTACCTTCCAAACTTTACAGAAGCTCTCCTGCGAACTTTGCAGAACTAGCACTCCTGAAAGAAAGGATATTGCGGAGACACGGCTTAGCCACAGCCTGGGGGATGTTTCCAGAATGAGATTTTCACTCTGCAGCGGAGACTTCTGATGAAGGTACATTTATATGTACCGAAACCTTGGTCAAGAATTTTAATAAAAAAATTCTATCCTGCAACTGTTTTTGGCTGCCATCCTTTATCATTTAAAGCATATCATAATCATATAGCAATTCAAGATTTTGTTCAGTAATTTTTAACATTGCATCCCAAGATATACTTGGTGCTGTAAAATACCAAGAAGGATCTAGATTATATGTTTGTATACATGTCTTTCTGAAATTTTCGAATACATCTGTTAACAAAACTACATCAGTTTGAAGATAAAAATCATGATATTCACCAAGATTTTTTTAATGAAATTTTCTGAAACTAATTTTGCATGTTTATAATCTTCATCAGTTATATTACAATCAATTTATTGTAAAATTTTTCTTTTGTTGGTAATAATTCTTTTTTTCAAATTTTTCCAAGAATCCGTATGATCATATGGATAAACACCTTTTCTTGTTACTAAATTAAATAATTTTGGAGAAAAATACTTTTAAAAATTTTTATAATCCATTTTTCTTTAATTTGTTGAAAGTGTATCAAGTGAAGAAGCCATAAATCCAAATGTATCAACATATGTAATTTTTAACTTTGTTGTACATTTACTAAAACTTATGTATTTTTTTTAGGGTTTGGTATTTAGTCTAGGCCTCTTCTTTAACACAACCAAGTTCTTTTCCAAAAAGAAGGAATCATAACCACATACATTATGTATACAAATAGGTACAAAATCACAGTTTTGTACTTTTAATGTAGAGTTATTGCACAATGGAGCAATATATTTTCCAGTTAAATCATGATGATGACGTAATTGTTTATTATTTTTCGTATAATAATATTTACACAATGTACAAAATTTAGAATTATTATTTGTGGTTTTATTTCCTCAATTTCAGAAGAAATTTTACCAATTTCTTCAACTTCTTAATTTAAACATTCAATAAATTTTTATGGCAATTTGGTCCTCTATAAATAAAAAGTTCTTTATAATTTCCATACCTGTATTCTATATAATAACAAAATCGACTTGGTTTATGGTTTTGGTATATCATTGTATATGATTTTTCTGGATTTGTTTCACAATTGTCAATATATAAAAGGAAACTTTCAAAATCAGTATTAATAACAACTGGAACATTTTGTGTATATTGTTAATTTTTAAAATATACACATTTTCCTACACTTGGCATTTCAACTTGTAATGGTTTTTAGTTTAACAATTTGGTATATGGTTATCTAATTTTTATTTCTATTCAAATGTGGTAACAATGAATCACAAATAAATTTTACTGTTTCAGGTTTGGTGATTGGACTTAATTGAAGTCTAGATAAATTTTTTGTATAACAATAGTGTGAATTTATATCTTTCTTTAAATAAAGTAGATTTTACAAGTTTTTCCTTTTTACAGTTAGTAGTTTTCAATGGATACACTTGATATTTATCATCATCATTATGAAATGAATAAACATTAATAGATACATAAATTATATTTTCTATTTTTGGAATATGAGCAACTAATCCAGGAAATTCGAAATATTCAAGTTTTTTATAAAGATCAAGACATCATTATATTTTGTTATTCTGTCAACATTTTTTCTACAGGATACAAAGCTGATTTTATAGACCACGTAAAACACTCTTTAACATTGTTTTTCACATTTTTCATTTTATCTCGTTATTCAGTGTAAGATGATCCTTGTAGTTGAATAAATTTATTAATTGCTAGTTACAAGCCAACAATTTTATTTTATGACCATCCTGGTCCTTGTGTTTGAAAATTAGATATTTTATGTAAAATATGTCTTTTACTTTAATGAAATTTTTTACTAAAATCTTTTTCTGTCATAATAGTATAGTTTGGTGTTTCTTGTCCAACTTCTCAAACTTTTTCATTTACTTCAATTCTTTGTAATTTATATTCACAAAATAAATTAAAATTGATCTTTAACCAATTATGTACTTTAAAATAGTCTTCAACAACTTAAAAAATGTTTGTTTTTACTGTAGTTAAGAAATGATTATGGTCAAGTATATCTATACTACTTTCAGAATTTATAGTTTGTATTGTGTTTCCAAATTCTTTTTCAACTAAGTAATCTTTAATTGTATTTCAATCTCTTGGTTTCAGTTATACAAATATGTTTGTAGAAATGGGAAATATTTTTTAAATGGTTAATCTTCTTTAGTTATGAAAACATCACCAGTATTATAATATGATAACTTTTTGAAAAGATTTTCATTTACTTCAGGTATATAAATTCTAACAATATTTTTATTATTTTCATTTACTTCTGGTATATAATTTAAACAATATTTGTATAATTTCTATTCTCACAGTTACATAATTTTTAACCCTATTTTTATGTTTTTCACTTACTTCAGGTGTATAATATTTTTATGATTTCACTTCCTTCAGGTGTATACTTTTTAACAATATTTTTATGATTTTCACTTACTTCAGGTGTCTAAATTCCAAAAATAATTGCATGATTTCTAATAATATATGGACGATTTCTTATAATAAATATAATTAAATTAGCTTTACTTAAATTTAAATATCCTTGTCAATTATTTATTTTACAAAATTTATGAAGAATTGAACTTTAAGTTGTAGTTCAGTAGCAATGTATATTTCCATTTTGCTCTTTTATTTATCACCAAAAAAAATCATTAGATTTGTAAAAATATTTTTAACAGAATAATATTTATTTAATAGATGGATAAGGAATATTATTTAATAGGTAATTAATCAAAAAGAGAATTATTTTACTATTTCTTTTACCACCAACTCGGTTACTATTTAGTTTAACAATTAATTAGTGTTTATAATTTATTATTTATTAAACGATTAACCACTACAATTAATTAAATAAATCATTAAGTTAAGGCTTTCTTATTCTTAATATATTCTAAATGACACTTCTTTCATTTAATATTGTGTTTGTCTTTATGTGAACCATTTAAATAAAAACAATTTAAACCTTTAATTTCTTTGTAGATGTTTCTTCAGTTACAACTTGTACATTATTCATTGTAGATGTAGATTTTTCTTCATTATTCATTGTTAATATTATTTTTGAATGTTCTACTGTTGGACATCACCGTAAATGTTCCTTAAAATAATATTTAGCCACTCTTTTTCTACATACACAAGGAATTCGACTTTTATTATAACTTTTACGTGATATTTATATATACCTGGTGTACATATAGTTCTATAACTATATTTTGTATATTTTTGGAAAGTAAAATTAACAGTTGATTTCTTTGGATTACAATATTCCAAAATTTAGATTTCACAGAAGATTCTTGTTGAACTTGCTCCATTTATATGTAAAATATTTATTACATTTGTGGAAAAGGAAATTTTGTAATTTTTTAATTTTAAATTAATTTTTTTAAAATTTTTTAAATTTTAATTTTAAATTATACATATAAATTATTTAAGAACTAATGATAACTGTTCAAAAGATCTGATTATAGTTTCTGGTAAAGAATCAAAAGCAGCCAATATATCAGAAAATGCTGGTTCTTTTTTTTTAATAATAGTTCTACAAAGTGGACCATTTTCTGTTTCTTTTAACCATTCATCAATACATTTTTTATGAAAAATATGATTGTAATTAGTTTTAACAAATTTATTATTTTCATTACCTAAACAAATAGGACAATCAATGTCTTCTTCACATAGCTCAATTAGTACATAAGTTTCTTTCAGTTTAGTTTGCATTTCATTTAGATTTTCCATTTAAAAGAAAAAAATTGTATGAGATTTATAAAAAATAAAAAATAATAATTTTCAATGAATCATAAGTTCAAAATTACAATTTTTAAAACTGTGTAGAATACATACAACAAATTTATTTTTGTAAAACTAATACGAATTTTTTCCACATAAATGGAAACTACTTTAATCTAGAAGCTCAACAATAAAAGTATTTCTAAAGAAATTAAAAAAGTAAATGAGTTAGAGATAAATGTTTTGTATAATATTATTAAATACTAGATATGGAGATCAACTTTGTCGGAACTCAATAATGATTTTAAAGGCATTTTATCAAATAGATTTCCTAAATTAATTAATGATTTTGATGTTGAAATAATTAAAAAATGGCAAATGAAATTGAAATATAAATAAATGATGAAAATTAAAAATAGAAAAAAATGAATTTCATGATACAGAATTCACAATGTAAAAGTTTTTAAATAATTCAGTTTTGATAACTAATACATTTTAGTTATTTACTTACATTCACAATTAGAAATTTTTTAAAATAATTTACCTGCATTCACAATTTTAGTTTTAAAATAATGTTCTTTTGTTAATTAATTCATTTTTTATTTATGTACTTAGGTCACAATGTGATTTTTTTAAAATAATTTACTTCTGTTAACTAATATATTTTATTTATTTACTTGCATTTACAGTGTAAATTTTTTAAAAAATATCTTACTTTTGAAATGATACATTTTATTTATTTGCTTACATTCACAGTGTAAATTTCTTAAAAATAGCATACTTTTGTTAAATAATACATGTTGTTGTGTTTTAATCATGTTGTAAATTAAATAATTCATTTATAAATTTGTTAGTTATAATTCGTTGAGTTATTGTAAAAATTAGGCATTTAGTTAACGTTTTAACACGGCCTAGTTAATTAAATATACTGATTTTTTGACTGAATTCTTAAAAGTCAGTTGTCTTCTTTATGAAATACAGTATTTCGTTTAAAATTAAGTTAGTAAGCTATAACCTACAAAATCATTCTACTAGGAATCATACAAAGAACGACGTGTTTTTACAAATCTTCAACATGGCACTGCCTTCAAAAGGCATACTTTCATAACACGCAAGTCATCATACACAATTATGGTAGACAACATGGTGTTTCCTCAGCACTCAGTGTCGAATGTTAATGAAAGTTTCTGCGCTCTTTGGTAAATGCGTGTGACGTGCATGCTTGTGAACTTTAGATTACCCAAGACGACCTCCGCCAGAGGAAACGTTAGTGACAGATTTGGACCAGGAACTGGTCCCACACGTTTACTCGTCCGCTCCCCGCCCTACCCAGCAACCAAGTGCCTAAAGGCACCAAGAGCACACTCCTCCACCAAAAGGACAACCAGAGCTGTCCAGAATAAAGTCTGTGGTATAACCCGCAGAGTGGACACTGCAAAGTCTTTGGTTGTCACAGTATGGTGCATGTATTTTTAGTGAGCCATGTTTTGCCAGATTCTTACTGTGAGGGTGCTTGTTTGTTCATTGCTCCTTGAAGTGTTTTGAAGTACCAGCGTTTTCTTGTTCGCCACTTTCAGCAGACAATGCGGTAGGCTTAGTTTATCGGTAATTGTGGATAGGGGTGAATGGCTGGTTCTTTCTTCAGGTCTAAAGCTGTAGTTAAGGCTGCGGTTATAGTGGAGTGGCGCTGTATGATCAGAGCAGCGCAGAGCTGGTGAAACAAACGATTGTAGTGGCGGTGACAACAGAGTGGCGCGGAGCGGATCAGACATATTTGTTCCACAGATCGGCGTCCAAAGCGTTCGAGTGTCTCCGGCTGCGTTCGGCCAACGCCGGCATGATTCGGCTGTTGCTGCAGGTAGCAGAGTCAGTACTTTATATGTAAATTATATACGAAATCGCCAGCGACGAATGAAAATGTGTACTGCACCGTGATTCGAACCTGGGATCTCCTGTTTACTAGGCAGGTGTGTTAACCGCTGCCCATATACGTCACAGCGGTATCACAACCGCATGGACTATATCTGCATACCTCACAGACAGTCCATGCTCCCATCGAGCACCACCTATCCGGAGTCCTTTTCCTCCATGTTCGCTCTCACAGAGTCACAGAGGATGGTTCAAATGGCTCTAAGCACTATGGGACTTAACATCTGAGGTCAGCAGTCCCCTAGACTTAGAACTACTTAAACCTAACTAACCTGAGGACATCACACACATCCATGCCCGAAGCAGGATTCGAACCTGCGACCGTAGCAGCAGTGTGGTTCCAGACTGAAGCGCCTAGAACCGCTCTGCCACAGCGGCCGGCTTCACACAAGAGGTCAGATGAATTTATGCATCCACAGTGAAGATGGTAGATCCATTGCCCAACTAGGCCTGTCAGATTATATGATTGTGTGGTGTTTGTTCATTCAGACCATGCAGAATCCACAGCTGTTATACATTATATGTAAACTGAAGGTGGAGAGGGGAGGAAAGGAAAGAAAAGGGAGGGGATCACTCCTAACAGCTGCATTGGGACATTACATGGAATCAGCAGTGACAAATGAAAAAGTTGCTCTATCGGGGTTTGTACCCGAGATCTCCTACTTACTAGGCAAGTGCGGATAGGTGTCTCTCGATGGGAATGTAGATTGGTCATCAGGCTTACCGAGATAGTCCAGTAGTTGCGATACCACTGTGTTGCAGATGGCACGGCGGTGACGGAAGCTGCCTAGCGAGCAGGAGATCCTGGGTTCGAATCCTGGTTCGGTACACATTATCATTCATCGCCGCTGGTTCCACGTAATGTACAGATGTAGCTGACATCTTGTTGTACCATCGGTAGAACATTACGTAGGAAATCAGCATACACTGCACCATTTAGATTGCCATCGATAAAATGGGGGCCAATTATCCTTCCTCCCATAATGCCGCACCATACATTAACCCGCCAAGGTCACTGATGTTCCGCTTGTCGCACCCATCGTGGATTTTCCGTTGCCCAATAGTGCGTATTATGCCGGTTTACGTTACCGCTGTTGCTGAATGACGCTTCGTCGCTAAATAGAACGCGTACAAAAAATCTGTCACCGTCCCGTAATTACTCTTGTGTCCAGTGGCAGAACTGTACACGACGTTCAAAGTCGTAGCCATGCAATTCCTGGTGCATAGAAATATGGTACGGGTGCAATCGATGTTGATGTAACATTGTCAACACCGACGTTTTTGAGATTCCCGATTCTCGTGCAATTTGTCTGCTACTGATGTGCGGATTAGCCGCGACAGCAGCTAAAACATCTACTTGGCCATCATCATTTGTTGCAGGTCGTGGTTGACGTTTCACATGTGGCTGAACACTTCCTGTTTCCTTAAATAACGTAATTATCCGGCGAACGGTCCGGACACTTGGATTATGTCGTCCAGGATACCGAGCAGCATACACAGCACACGCCTGTTGGGCATTTTGATCACAATAGCCATACATTAACACGATATCGACCTTTTCCGCAATTGGAAAACGGTCCATTTTAACATGGGTAATGTATCACGAAGCAAATACTCTCCGCATTGGCAGAATATTAGGTGATACCACGTACTTATACGTTTGTGGCTATTACAGCACCATCTATCACAAAGTGAGAAAGTGGTCCAACTAAAACACTCATATTTCTTGATGTACTACACGAATATGTAATGAAAAATCGGGGTTCCTATTCAAAAACGCATTTGATATCCGTTTGACCTATGGCAGCGCCATCTAGCGGGCCAACCACAGCGCCATCTGGTTTCCCCTTTCAAGCTAGATGAGTTTTGTTCTGTGTAGTTTTTTTCGTTTGATGCTTATTTCGTGAGAGATTTGACCCGGTCACTATCAATGGACCACCCTGTACAGGCAACGCAGAATACCATGCACATACATGGTAGTGGATGTGGTGGAGGGGGGGGGGGTATGGGCTGGCATTGTAGGGGAACTGCAGAGCGCTGGAGGGGAAGTGCTGTTCTAAACTGATCATCCAAAAGTGTCTACTGTCACCTCTGCTTTCATTAGTATGTAAAAAGTATTCCAAACAAAATGCTGCGATTTATTTCTGCCTGGATTGTTAATCATTTGTAACTTCTAGAGAAGCCTCACGAGTGGAGAATTTAGAGTAAATCCTACACATTTCTTTGGATGCTGTTTTAAAATTTGCTTCGTTGTCAAAACACATCAGAATTTACACAGTCTCAACTACCTAACATGTTGTGCAGACGCAACTGCGAACGAATTCTGAAGCAGCGATTTATTAAGTGTATTATGTGAGGAACTGCGGAAAACGAATGTCAGTATCTTATGGAAAAGCTTATCCTCAATACAAAACAAACGTATATGCACTTATATAATCTGGGGTGCGTACATCTTGGCCAGCGGCGGTGTATGTGCTTCTTTTCCTAGCATGCTGTGTGGGTGTGTGATTCCAATGCTGAGCTCAACCAAATTCCATTCCAACAGGCCTACACAGATACTCTTGTCGTGTTACAGGTATTGTGTAAAAATTTGAAGTAAATCACTCATGAACTTGTCGAGATTTTTGTTAACAATGTATTCTCTTTACATAGTGTGACATGCCTAAAAAAAGTAGTCGTTATTTGGCTAAACGTTTGTTAAAGTACGATGTAAAATTTGAACTAAATCTGTCAAGAACTTTTCGACAATTTTTGGTGTGTTTATCCTTGATATGGTATGTATATCTATTTTTATACCATACACAGAGTGTTCCTCTTATCTTACCCACTCAAAATGTTTTCTTGTGATGCGTTAAATGAAAAATTCTGTAAACCTATGTTTTTGCTAATGGTATACGTATTATGCACAGATGGGGTAGAGTTTAAATTTTTTAAATGAAGCCATGTAAAGAAGATGAAAACATTCACCCTCTCCAAGAGCTATTCAATAATGTATCACACCATACCATTTTATTCATGTTACTAGTAGCCACTGAAATGATTAATTATTGTAAAATATCTGATTTAAATATCACTTCAGTGAATCTCATTAACTAAACCTTTTAATCTCTTCAAGACGCGTTTGAACATTTTACAAACTATCAATAAACACTGAATGCAACAGTCCTGCACCATACAGTAACTGCATCTAGTTATTGTACAGTACTGCATTACAGTACTTATGACAATGCAGAAGTAACACGGAAGTTTGTACAAACTCTTATTGTGAGTCTACAATTATATGAAAAACAGAACATTTACATCAAATGCTGAAAATGTTGACCATTGGTATTCTTACGCAGGGTCACTCTGTGGATGAAGGACGCCCTACATCATGCTACTACTTGCCCTGTGATGGCTGTAAAAGCATCAATAATGCGTTGTTGCATATCCCCTGGCGTTGTTGGAACATTTTGGTAAAGAGCGTCTTTGACTGCCCCCCATAAAGAAAATCGTCTGCTGAACAGAAGTTGTGCCTGAACGGAATTTCGCCTGCTACAGCAAATTACAGTACAGCTGTGAACAGTAGAGAACGAGAAAGACATAATAAAACAATAATCATAATGTTCTATAACAGTACTGATCATAAGAATGCAAATTAATAAATTATTTTTTGTCAATGTACTTTCTCCATAGTTCAGCAGCATTTCTACCTTTTCGTTACCCATGTACATCATACACCTTTACACAACGAAAATTGCATTCACAGTGCGTACTACCACCACGCAGTTACCGAGTTATTCTGATTCACAGCTACAACGCTAAATCAACAACATATGAGGTGTGCTGGGAGAGAAGAGTGAATTCTTGAATAAAATTTAAATGGGTCCATTTAAAAAATTTAACCTCTACCCCGTATCCCCTACGTCTGTGGAGATACATAAAACGTACACCCTTAGCAACTACTACCCAATGACGTTAAAAAACAATGGTTGAAAAATTTTTCATTTAACTCAGCACACAAAAGTTATTCCAGGTGAGTAAGATAAATGGGACACCCTGGATATTAAAAATGCAGCCCATGTCTGTCAGAACGTTTATTGCAGTACCATGTAAAGACTTGAAAGAAAGCAGTCCATAACTTTTGGAGATATTTGGCTGGTAGGTTTTTGTAATTAATACTTATGGGCAATTAGTTGAAGTTGATGATAAAGTGCATTTGAGATATAAGGAGGGAAACTACAAAAGTAAATTGTATTCTGTTGTGCCCCAACAACGCCTCCATATGTATGTAGAAAGACAGAGAAACTGAGAGGCAATGAAAATATGGAGGAGAACGTAGCTACCTTGTTTCGTTGAGATAGAGGGCGATTGGCGCGACGAATTCGCTCCATATCCACGACTCGTTCACGTAACAGATCATTATGTCGTAGAACTTGGGGTAGCTAGGTTTTGTCACAGACTCCACATAGCGTGCCTGCGTTTTACCATCCTCTAGGTCCATATCAGTGTTGTTAACTAGCCCGGCGTAGGCAGCTGCAAAGGAAAAAAAAACATTAAATTTAGCGTTCTGCAGCCCAAAGTTGTTCAGAGATAAATAATAAAACAGCACAGCGGAAAAGAATGCAGATAGATGATCACACTCCAGAATCTCTGCTCATTTTAAAGGCATTATGTCAAGTTAAAACAAGTAAACTTGAGGCATTTACAAAATTTCCGAGGTATTCAGCCGTCCACATTGGATAGAATACCGTTATTCCAACCCACTGGGGTTATTTCCACTTTCAGGTATGGCTGCGATGTCTGGAGAATGTAACCGTGATTTGAAATAGGAGGCAACTCATATTAGTTTCGAGGAAGGGAGAGCTGGGAAGGAAACGAAAGAGTTTCTTCCAAAATAAAACTCTAAACTATCGGAAAATTGTGTTGGTCATGAAACATATCAGCACTACCACTTTCTAATGCGTGATTACTACCCATAATAATGAATTTGATTTTTTCATATTGTTTTTCTGTGAGACATATAATGTTCAGATGCGTGTCAACATATCTCACATTTCCATTTTCAGTAGTTTCTGGCATTGCCTGCCAATATGATAATGATCCCTCATACACTCAATTTTATTGCACAATTCTGGATGTTGTGCAGTAAACATTGATCACCTAAGATCGGTGCTGATGGTTTGAGGAATACACTGAAGAGGACTGCAAAGCTATAAAAATGAGCTTTCCACATACTGTGCAATGTCTTCTGTGCTCTATATGTGGTATAGTGCAAAACGTATAAGTTGCTGCCGAGACATCGTGTTTTTCAGACATGTGACGACTGATCAATCCGCACTGTACCAAAATGAATGCATCAGGCAGTACAGATGGTCTACACTCGGGTGAAAAGTTTCATTACATATTTAATTCTTCTTCGGTAGTTAGATGTATAAACAGTCGACAAAAGAGTTTAAGTGTGGCGGAAATAACGGGGCAATGGCTTATTTGCTTGTTACAGGGTCTTTAATTACTTACTCCAGAAATACGTAACACCACTGCTTACGTGCCATCTACAGAAATGTACGAGGATCACTCCAAAAGAAATGCAACTATATTTTTAAATCCATCTTTTATTCTACATGTTTGAAAGTTTTACAGTGTTTAGATACATCCCTTAGGAACAGTATTTTCATTTCTTCACATAATTTCCATCCCTCTCTACTGCTTTACGCCATCTTGAAACCAGCGCCTATATACCCGCATGGTAAAATTCGGGAACAACCTGTTGGAGCCACTGTTTGGCAGTGTGCACAAGGGAGTCATCATCTTCAAACCTTGTTCCACGAAGAGACTCTTTCAGTTTCCCAAAGAGATGATAGTCACATGGAGCCAGGTCAGGACTGTAAGGCGGGTGTTTCAGTGTTGTCCATCCGAGTTTTGTGATCGCTTCCATGGTTTTTTGACTGACATGTGGCCGTGCGTTGTCGTGCAACAGCAAAACATCCTGCTTTTGTCGATGTGGTCGAACACGACTCAGTCGAGCTAGACGTTTCTTCAGTGTCGTCACATATGAATCGGAATTTATGATGGTTCCACTTGGCATGATGTCCACAAGCAAGAGTCCTTCGGAATCGAAAACCACCGTAGCCATAACTTTTCCAGCAGAAGGTGTGGTTTGAATTTTTTTTTCTTGGGTGTATTTCCATGATGACACTCCATTGATTGCTCTTCGTCTCTGGTGAAAAATGATGGAGCCATGTTTCATCACCTGTCACAACTCTTCCAGGAAATTCATCTCCACCATTCTCGTACTGTTCCAAAAGTTCGCTGCATACCGTTTTTCTCGTTTCTTTGTGAGTCACTGTCAACATCCTGGGAACCCATCTGGCATAAACCTTTTTTAACACCAACACTTTCAGTATTCTGCAAACACTTCCTTCCCCTACTCCAACGTAGCGTCACAATTCGTTCACTGTGATGCGTCTGTCAGCAGTCACCAATTCGTTAACTCTCTGCACATTGTCTGGAGTGTGTGTAGTACGAGGCCTGCCGTTGCGAGGACAATCCTTAGTATTGCCGTGCCTGCTTTAATCACATAACCTGCTTGTCCACCGACTAACTGTACTGCGATCGACAGAAGCATCTCCGTACACCTTTTTCAACCTCTTGTGGATGTTTCCCACTGTCTCGTTTTCACAGCACAGGAATTCTATGACAGCACGTTGCTTCTGACGAACGTAAAGCGTAGCAGCCTTCTTGAAGACATGCTGTGACGGCGCTACTCACGGGAACAGGTTGATCTAAGTTTGAAAACAAGCTGGAAGGTTATATCTACACACTGTAAAACTATCACACCAGCAGAATGAAATCTGAATTTTTACAAAAATAGTGTGCATTTCTTTTGGCGTTACCCTCGTATCTTAATCCCTTCAGGTTTACAGAACGGTTCTACCATTGCAGAAAGTGAAATTCGAACAATCTGTGTAGAGTGACTTGAAAAAATCCGGCCGCTGTGGCAGAGGGGTTCCAGGCGCTTCAATCCGGAACCGCGCTGCTGCTACGGTCGCAGGATCGAATCCTGCCTCGGGCATGGATGTGTGTGATGTCCTTAGGTAAGTTAGGTTTAAGTATTTCTAAGTCTAGGGGACTCAATGCTTCTTGTATTTTGCCTAATTACACACCCATAACGCCTCTGCAATCTATCAATTGCTTCATCTGCCAATCTTCCTCTTTCTCCAAGGGTCTTACCATCATTAAGCTTCTGGGATCCTAATGTCTGCTTTAGTTTGCGCAAGCGAGCCCCCATGCGCTTCTGAACATGTCCAATGCACTCCTGTTTTTTTAATGTGCATTTCATTGGCATAAGGTTTGAGTCCCTCTACAGCTTTATCTCCCTTAGAATCACCATCTCCTGGATAGTTAGTGTATCGTACATTATACCACTCCTGTGATCTGGAAAAAATTGCTTTCACTCCCTCTACTTCCGTCGCTCCACTCGTGCCGTGAAAATTTGCTTCAGAACTTTCACTATTTTCGTCCTTGGTATTGCTTTTACATTTACAATGTTTTGAGAGAGTAGCAACATCAGTTACTTTGCAACTATCTCCACTGGTAGCTGTCACAACTCCATTTAGAGATTTATGACCTCTACGTTGCCATGATCCATCTAAAGCAACAGTTAAATCTCTACAATTCCCATTATCTGTCACAGATTCTTCAACTGCTTTCTTCATTGTTGCTTGAGCAATACCATCAGCAGAAGATCCCACCAATTCATTATAAAATCCAAACTTGGTTGGTGGTTTTGGCAAGTTCATAATTCCTCATGACATTGTCCCTTCCTTCCACTACTACTACTAGAATTAGAATTAGAAAACGAAACTTCTGCAGCACATTTGTTACACTTCAATAACTTTCACATGCCAAACCAATGTGTGAGGTGATTTTCAATTCCAGTCCTCTTTCTTTGCAAACTTGGCATAATACGTTATGTTTCAAAATATTAGAGAGCAAGGAAATGTTAATTATTTCATTCACACCATTACTGTCACTTTCATAGTTTTCAAATTTTTCTTTTCTGTCACAAAGTTTCTTGCTGGAAGAAGTTCTATAACATTCATTTGGAGTAGTCGGTGAAGCAGTCTGAGCAGCATCTCCCTTCGAAACAACAAAAGATTTCTTCTTCCACTCATTGTGCCTTTTGTTAAACACTCGACTGCCGAAACTGGGCATATTGATATCCACAAACGAAATACGTAAAACAGGTACGAGCAAAATTCGTCAAATACGCAAAATTGAACAGCTAAACAACACAAAGTAAACTCCACAAGTCAACACACGTGGTATAGCGTTTATGTTTACCGATATGAACAGTCACTTGTCACAGAGATAAAGCCATACAACATTGGAAAGCAAAACACTGTCTAATTCCGCAAGGATACCCTGCTTGCAGCCAGCGAGCGGCGCCGTCAGAGGTGACACACCAAGTCGCTACAACCGTTTACGCGGCGCGTCAACTTTGCAGCGATAAAAAACACACTTAGAATTCACTTAGAAGGGTGAAACTTGATTTGTTATATTCAGAAAACTCCAAATAATTTTCTAATGAAAAAAACCAAAATGTTAATTTTTTCATTTTCATCGTTCCGGCTCCCCTTAACATCTGAGGTCATCAGTCCCCTAGACTTAAAACTACTTAAACCAAACTAACCTAAGGACATCGCACACGTCCATGCCCGAGGCAGGATTTGAACCTACGACCGTAGCAGCAGCGCGGTTCCGCCTGTCAAGAGATACTTTAATAATAGCTCCTAAAATGTCCTCCTCAAAGTCTGTGAAGCAAAGTACCCACCCCCTTCAAAGGAGAATGTAAAAAAGGAAATTCATGCATTTCCAAACCTGTAAATGAGAAGTAGGCTATATGAAGACGTATGTAGAACGCCTTCCAAGCCACTTTTTCGCCCATCAGCAGTTGTTCATGTTTTTGTTTTTCCAGCACATACTGAGTGCAATCGCAATATATGGGAGTCACATATTATCCAGCGCAGCATCGTCGCTATACAGGGTGTTACCAAAATGTATGGCCAAACTTTCAGGAAACATTCCTCACACACAAATAAAGAAAATATGTTATGTGGACATGTGTCCAGAAACGCTTCATTTCCATGTTAGAGCTCATTTTAGATTCGTCAGTATGTACTGTACTTCCTCGATTCACCGCCAGTTCGCCCAATTGAAGGAAGGTAATGTTGACTTCGGTGCTTGTGTTGACATGCGACTCATTGCTCTACAGTACTAGCATCAAGCACATCAGTACGTAGCATCAACAGGTTAGTGTTCATCACGAACGTGGTTTTGCAGTCAGTGCAATGTTTACAAATGCGGAGTTGGCAGGTGCCCATTTGATGTATAGATTAGCACGGGGCTATAGCCGTGGTGCGGTACGTTTCCATCGAGACAGATTTCCAGAACGAAGGTGTCTCGACAGGAAGACGTTCGAAGCAATTGTCGGCGTCTTAGGGAGCACGGAACATTCCAGCCTATGACTCGCGACTGGGGAAGACCTAGAACGACGAGGACACCTGCAATGGACGAGGCAATTCTTCGTGCAGTTGACGATAACCCTAATGTCAGCGTCAGAGAAGTTGCTGCTGTACTAAGTAACGTTGACCACGTCACTGTATGGAGAGTGCTACGGGAGAACCAGTTGTTTCCGTACCATGTACAGCGTGTGCAGGCACTATCAGCAGCTGATTGGCCTCCACAGGTACACTTCTGCGAATGGTTCATCCAACAATGTGTCAATCCTCATTTCAGTGCAAATGTTCTCTTCACGGATGAGGCTTCATTCCAACGTGATCAAATTGTAAATTTCCACAGTCAACATGTGTGGGCTGACGAGAATCCGCACGTAATTGTGCAATCACGTCATCAACACAGATTTTCTGTGAACGTTTGGGCAGGCATTGTTGGTGATGTCTTGACTGGGCCCCATGTTCTTCCACCTACGCTCAGTGGAGCACGTTATCATGATTTCATACGGGATACTCTACCTGTGCTGCTAGAACATGTGCCTTTACAAGTACGACACAACATGTGGTTCATGCACGATGGAGCTCCTGCACATTTCAATCGAAGTGTCCGTACGCTTCTCAACAACAGATTCGGTGACCGATGGACTGGTAGAGGGGGACCAATTCCATGGCCTCTACGCTCTCCTGACCTCAACCCTCTTGACTTTCATTTGTGGTGGCATTTGAAAGCTCTTGTCTACGCAACCCCGGTACCAAAGGTAGAGACTCTTCGTGCTCGTATTGTGGACGGCTGTGATACAATAAGCCATTCTCCAGGGCTGCATCAGCGCATCAGGGATTCCATGCGACGGAGGGTGGATGCATGAATCCTCGCTAACGGAGGACATTTTGAACATTTCCTGTAACAAAGTGTTCGAAGTCACGCTGGTACGTTCTGCTGCTGTGTGTTTCCATTCCATGATTAAAGTGATTTGAAGAGAAGTAATAAAATGAGCTCTAACATGGAAAGTAAACGTTTCCGGACACATGTCCACATAACATATTTTCTTTATTTGTGTGTGAGGAATGTTTCCTGAAAGTTTGGCCGTACCTTTTTGTAACACTCTGTATAGGCAGACTTCTAAAGGGTGTGTCAAGGACGTGAATACTGCGTAATAACACTGCGCTGTTCTTAGCTTCGCACTTTCGCGCAATTTATTGACACAGTGTTTTTGTGTCAATGACGTTGAGCGTGTGAGCGCCGCTTAGGGGACACGGTTCGAAGCCACAGCGCGACTGTGAGCCTTCAGAGTCGAGATTCAGCTAAGAAGGAGAACAGCTGCACACAACAGTGTACGAGAAGGAAAGCACAAGGCTCGCCTGATTTCTGTCACCTCAAGCGCTGCGTTCGATGCCATATCGAAACCGAGCAAAGGCGAAGCCACATCTGCTTATTACTACGGGTCGAAACGGGTATTCTTTCGAAACATGAGTGATCTAACCGACTAAATGAAAACTTTTACGAGAAGAAACGCCCATGAAACAAGGCGCGATAAATCTTTCGTTAAAAATTTATCATATGACCTTTTGATATTAATTACTGTTCGCATGTACGAGCTCTGAAATGCCACTGCTTTTAGCTCCTTATGACAATGAAGCTACCTTGTTTTGTAAATATTGGTTTTTTCTTTGCAGCAACTTCATTTTATTCCTTAATTTTTATTTTCTGGGACTGAGCTGTTGAATCTGTGGCGTACTGAGATACCACACAAGAAGAGATTGGGACAGTTGGTACCAGAAGTACCATGGACGAAGCAGGAACATCACTGCGCGCAAAAACAATCACGCTGTTCCATCGGATTAGGGAAGGATTCAGTAGGAAATCGGCCACGGCCTTTCAAAGGAACCATGCCGGCATTTGCCTAAAGCGATTTAGCGAAATCCTGGAAAACCTATATCAGGATGGCTGGACGCAGATTTCAACCGTCGTCCTCGTGAATGCGAGTCCAGTGTGTTATCCACTGTCTGGAACCGCTACGGTCGCAGGTTCGAATCCTGCCTCGGGCATGGATGTGTGTGATGTCCATAGGTTAGTTAGGTTTAAGTAGTTCTAAGTTCTAGGGGACTGATGACCTCAGCAGTTAAGTCCCGTAGTGCTCAGAGCCATTTGAACCATTTCTTGTTGTCCACTGCGCCACCTCACTTGGCCATTTGCAAGTGTTCAAAGTAGCTCTCACATCCCTCCCCTGCCCTTCTCCAAAACACTGTAGACAGACCTGCCGTCCGTGAGAGGCGACTGGGCTACTCACTGATGGTGCTCACGTCGCAATGCGCTGAGGTGAGCCCGCCAAAATCACGTGCCCTGAAGCTATAGCATCACCAGCCAGAGAGACGCGCGCTTAAGTAGCCGCGCACGAGCAGAAGTTGTCAGTTTCAAGTTGCAGGTCAATCAAATTCTTGGTAGGGACTTCCTGCAGAACGTTCGTCGTGTCTCCAAGTCGCTGAGTGACATAGAAACAATGGCCAATAGATAGACAGCCTTTAGTCTTCAGCAGAAAGGGAACGTTGAATAGAATTATCCTGCACGGACAGAGACCGCCTGTCTAAAGATTTAACTGAGTACTGTTACACTGAAGCGCCAAAGATACTGGCATATCCAAGTGTATTAAAATACAGAAATATGTAAACAGGCAGATTACGGCGCTGCGGTCGGCAACGCCTATATAAGACAACAAGTGTCTGGCGCAGTTGCTGGATCAGTTACTGCTGCTACAACGGCAGGTTATCAAGATTTAAGTGAATTTCAACGCGGTGTTATAGTCAGCGCACGAGCGATGGGACACAGCATCTCCGAGGTAGAATGAAGGCTTTCACGACCGGATGACATAGCTGTTGATATACTTTCCGGGATGTGAGGTCGTAGTCCAAGAACTTTTCTGCTCCTTACGTTTCGTCCAGAACTGCGCTGGACTTCCTCAGAGGCGCTGCTCCGCTGAGTCTTGCCGACTGACTGGTCGGGTGTCTGAGAGCGACTTATATATTGTAAGAAAGGAGGGCGTAGTTCAGGTGACACGTGATGAGCAGTGATAATCCATAGCAAAGATAAGGTTGACTATCGATTACCACCTTGTCAAAGATAAAAATTGTTAGCAATTTTGTAGAGCCACTGTCCATATATCGCAAAGTTTCATAGCCTCCTCTTTCCTATTAAAATTATCGTGATGTTTATAAATTTCAATAGCTTCTCTATATAGCCGTGGATAGTAATTTAACGTTGTAGATAAAACTTCGGTATCCGAAAACTTCACTTGGTGGTTGCCTGGTTGAAGAGCATGTTCCACTACAGCTGATTTTTCTATTTTTCCAAGTCGACAAAGACTTTTATGCTCTTTCAGTCGCGTGTTTACGCTTCTTTTGGTAGTACCAATATAAACTTTACCATAGGTACATGGAATTTTATACACACCACATGTCGACAGGGGAGGGCGTTTATCTTTCACATATCGTAGTACTTGACTTATTTTCTTTGTTGGTTTAAAGACAGGTTTTATGCCATGTTTTCGTAAAATCTTACCGATCCGATCTGTTACTTTTTTAATAAAAGGGAGAACTACTGTATTTTTCTGTCGTTGTGGTTCATTCTTATCTTTTGGTCTTCTATTCCTTGGACGCAAAATTCTATTTATCTCTTTTCTTGAGTAGCCGTTTTTTTCAAAAGCCTGCTTCAGATGTTTCACTTCAGCATCCAAATGTTCAGGTGTACGTATCTGTTCCGCTCGATCGACAAGACTTTTTATGACACCCCTTTTTTGTTGTGGATGATGATTAGAATTTTTATGTAAATATCTGTCCGTATGTGTTGCCTTCCGAAAAACTTTATATTCCAAGCTATTTTGGAAGAAGAGAGAAGATTAATTTACTTCTGATTTTAGTTCAGAGGACATTATTTAGTGGTGTTCACGGAAATATAGTCAACGCATGAGAGATAGGCTCAAACTGCATTCTACAATTGCTGTAACCAGCGTTACCAAAGTTGAGTAATATATTTTACTAGTCATTATTCTGCGTTACTTCCATTGTGTGTGTGTCTGCTGCCCTATAATCCACACATCCATCCAACGAGAACGCGTGTATCAGTGTTTTTCAGCGGCAGCGAGATTTTCATCGTAGTGGACGCCCCCTACCCACAAGAAAATCAATTTCACTTCGAAAAGAAACAGCTGTTATGGAACACCTTGCTGGAATTTCAGTGTTTGTATCAGTGCTGGAATTTTCGTTCGGATTTTCAACCTTGAAGTACAGCACAGATATTACTTTAAATGAAGCCAGTGAGCTGTTTAAAATTTAATTTACACAAATGTTTTGAATTAGGAACAGACTTATAAGTTCACTCTAACATATTATGTAATATGAATCTTATTCGTTTAATAAATGATGATTAACAAGTATCGTAAATATTCTTTTGTGAAAATTTGTCCTAAATATGAAATATGTTCAGCTTTTTATTATGTCACCATTGGTGTCGAATATTTTCTTCTTCATCATTTTCTTCCAGTAGTAAGTGTTCCAATAAATCGCAGTCACTGGTTTGAGAAACGTGCATTTACTTCCACGAGCTGTTCACGACTGATGCGGGGGCCGCACTCACTCGCCTTCACGGATTTCCACCAAATTTATGGTTATGCAGGACTGGACAGGAAGTGAAAGGTACAGAAGGGTGAACTCCAGATAGGCTTGAGTTTAGAAAAAAAAAGTAGGATTTTTGACGCGGGTGGGGCGAGGCAAGAGCCATGTATGATAACGCAATGTCGAGGCAGTGGTTGGCGCAGCGCGAAGGGTGCCGCAGCTGCCAAACCATACGCACCACTTGTGTGAATTTTTCACTACAGCCCCTTGAAATTTTATGCTAAAGAGTACTTGGAAAAAAATTATCACAGCAAGTATGATCCATATCAAAAACATACACACTTCATAGTAAGGCTGTGATATAAATCTATAAGACAAAAAAGAAATCAATTTTACGTGTCATTTATCTTTCTCAGAACCTAATGATAGATATTACATACAGTAGTGAAGAAGCAGGGCAAATGAGAAACAAGTGGTTTTTTAATTTTTAAAGGAAAAGAAGAACCTGAACAGAAGAAACAGCTGCTGGTCTTGATGTAGCTTTGGTTCATTTACATACATTATTTTTTACAATTTGATGATTTTTTATTGTTTAGAGCAATAAAATCGGAAAACTTATTTTTCTCATTTACTACTATCAGCCACTTCATGGGAATTGCGCTTCATCAACCTGTGTGGTCGTTTCTCTGACTACTACTCATGATATATTTCTGTTACAGTACTTGAAGCAACTGTTCTCTGCATTTTCTGCAAGGCCGCTTTTCACAGCAGCTGTCAACATCAATTCTTATTGGTTTCTCCGTCTTAAGCTTCAGATGGAGAAACCAGTAATAACTGAAACAACTGTTGACTAATGGCTAAGCTCAGAGGTTGAAACGCAGACTCAAACAAACAAACCGTATCCGTTCACCTTTGGCTTCCAACAAAGTGTTTACTCCGATTCAGTATGGTAGAATTCACATACGCACACTAAATTTTGGCGGGTGGATTTCAGCGGAGTTTCCATTCTGTATACTCACTATTCTGTGACAGCGGTGAGTGGTGAAATAGTTCTGAGGTTTCTCGATAAGCTGCTGTGTGTGGACTTACACTTGCTTCAGTGCCCGTTACAAACTATGGGAGAACGTTTTGCGAAATCCTATTTTTTCCCACTAAGGATAAATGAAAATTTAAACTGGAGGCCACGCGCAGTGGCCGCGCGGTTTGAGGCGCCATGTCACGGATTGCGCGACTCCTCCCGCCGGCGGTTCGAGTCCTTCCTCGGGCATGGGTGTGTGTGTTGTGCTTAGCATAAGTTACATTAAGTTAGATTAAGTAGTGTGTAAGTCTAGAGACCGATGACCTCAGCAATTTGGTCCCATAGGAATTGACACACATTTCAACATTTTCTAAACTGGACTGAGCACGTGATTGTAATTTGCAAGAAGGCATCGGTATCTCTACATGCGCAGATACGAGCGCTCCTGCCCACACTCCTCCACGTACACTGTTCGGCAGCGACAATGCGTGTGTCATCGTGTCGTGAGGTGTGGCATCTAAGGGGGGGGGGGGGGGGGGAGGGGGATACGTATAGAGGGCGTGCACATGAGCTGTGTTTACACAATAGACACGCGAGGGTAGCTGACACGCATTAGCTTACTTACTCAGCATCACTCTCCATAACGAAACGACTGACATGCGAGCGCAGCCACAGGTAACAAATGGCTCTGAGCACTATGGGACTTAACATCTGAGGTCGTCAGTCCCATAGACTTAGAACTACTTAAACCTAACTAACCGAAGGACATCACACACATGCATGCCCGAGGCAGGATTCGAACCTGCGACCGCAGCAGCACCGCGGTTCCGGACTGAAGCGCCTAGAACCGCCACAGCGGCCGTCCACTGGTAACAGCTAGTTTATAACGTTAGTACGTTTGTCTGCCAGGGAAAGAATAACGGACGAAAAGTTTTATGACATCAAAGCAGCACTACCGTTTGCGAGTGTTGGTTGGTTGATTTAAAGGGGGGGGGGGGGGGACCAAACAGCAAAGTCATCGGTTCTATCGGTTTACGGAAGGATAGAGAAGGAAGTCGGCCACGCCCTTTCAAAGGAACCATGGCAGTATTTGCGTAAAACAATTTAGCGAAATCCTGGGAAACCTGAATCCGGATGGCAGGTCGCAGGTTTGAACCGTTGTCCTCGTGAATGCGAGTCCAGTGTGCTATCATCCACTGCGCCACCTCTCTTGGCCATCTGCGAGTGTTCAAAGCGGCTCTCACACCTTGGCCCCTCCGCCCCCCCCCCCCCCCCCCGCCCTTCTCCCAAATAGTGTTATACCGGAACCAAGGTTGCCCATGAGGGCCGGCAACCCATGTTACACCACAGAGGACGAGGTTGCCTATGCCCAAAGCGTACCAAAAGCGCCATGGTAAACCCCAGCTACGAGGGCTGTCCAGAAAGTAAGTTACGATTGATCGCGAAATGAAAATCACAGTGAAAATCAGATATATTTCATTTGTAACAGTTAGCTACACCTTTCAGCTACTTCTCTACGTAGTCGCCGTTCTGACTCAGACATTCGTCGCAGCGTTGTACCAACTTTCCAATACCCCCATCATAAAAGGCAGTCGCCAGTGCTTTCCGCCAATTCTCTACGCTGGCCTAAGGCTCGTTGTCTGTGCCAAAATGTTGTCTTCATAGCCAGCGGTTCGTTTGAGCAGAGATGAAACTCAGTGGGAGACAATTACGGGCTGTATTGTGGGTAACCAAACATTTCCAATTGAAACGATGCAGGAACATCTTCATTTCCCCTGCAGAATGAGGCTGAGAATTGTCTTGAAGAATAAACCGCACGACAGTTATGTAATGTTGGTTGCATCGTTTCAGGGGAAAATTCTCACCAGGCCCTCATACTTGGCGGGAGACGCTATTTTCTATAACATCTTTACGCTCTCACTAAGGGCTCAGGAATGAAAAGAGCGACATAATTCTACCTAGAGACACTGACCAACACATCTTTGCAAAGCTTTATCGGATTTTCATAGTCGTTTCCATTTCGCGACCGATCGTAACTTACTTTCTGGACAGCCCTCGTATTTATATACAAGATAATGGAAACAGACATTCCGAGCACTACTTCCCGCAGGGGAAGCTCGAGCACGGCCTGCAGGAAGTATCACTACGCCAAAACCTGATTGGCTGGAAACTACTGCTTAGGGGCTATAACCAGCCCCGAAGTGCAGTTCACGCCGGATGCCGACCTCGTGTACTGCGACAGTCGAAGATTATATCTTCGTCTCGGAATTGGACTGTTACTAGTGTGTGTGTGTTTGTATGTGTGTGTGTGTGTGTGTGTGTGTGTGTGTTACCACGAACCTTTGTGGGAAATTTTAGAAGTGAACTTACATCAGTAAAAGTTGTCTTTGTGAAAAATTGCGGATTGTCAGTCACAACAAATACTACGTGGACAGACCTGCCGTCCGTGGCAGGTGACTGGGCTACTCACTGATGGTGCCCACGTCGCAGTGCGCTGAGGAGAGCACGGTGGTGGGCGAGGGTATGCTGCCCGAGCACGTCATGAAGCCCTCTCCGTCGGCGATCTCGAGCAACGCCAGGAAGGGGAACTCACCCCGCTCCACCGGCCGGCCCCCGTGCACGTATATCCGCTGGGTATCCTGTAGGCCGTCCTGCGACTGCTCCTGTCGACACGAGAAGCGACCGGCGTCAGTTCATCTACACTGCAAGTCACTGGAATTGCAACAGCAGTAGAAGCAGCATGTGACAAACAACACACTGTCACGTGCAGTGGAGCGCAAAGCTTTGTTGAATGATGTTATCACTGCCAAGATTAGATTAGATTAGTTTTTCGTTCCATAGGTCCTTGCTGAGGAGATCCTCATGGATGTGGAACATGTCATTTTTTTTTATAAAAAGCTGAAATAACAATACTAATAGTATGAATATATACAATACATCATTTGATTCTATTAAAAAATTCGTAAATGAAGTAGAAGAAGTTGGCCACAAGTAAGTCATTCAGGCTCCTTTTAAACTGATCTTTATTTGTAACTAAATTTTTTATGTTTGCTGGCAAATTATTGAAGATGAGTGTTCCTGAGTAGTGGACCCCTTTTGAACTAAAGTAAGTGCTTTTAAGTCCCTGTGCAGATCATTTTTGTTCCTGGTATTGTATGTATGAACTGAGCTGGCTACAGTCTGGAACCGCGAGACCGCTACGGTCGCAGGTTCGAATCCTGCCTCGGGCATGGATGTGTGTGATGTCCTTAGGTTAGTTAGGTTTAAGCAGTTCTAAGTTCTAGGGGACTGATGACCTTAGAAGTTAAGTCCCATAGTGCTCAGAGCCATTTGAACCTTTTTTTTTTAACTGAGCTGTTTGTTGGAAAAAGAGATATATTATTTAGGACAAATTTCATTAAGGAGTAAATATACTGAGAGGCAGTAGTTAGTATACCCAGTTCTTTGAAGAGGTTTCTACAGGACATCCGTGAATTTACTCCACAAATAATACGTATTACACGCTTTTGGACTCTGAAAACTTTTGTTTGACTTGAAGAGCTACCCCAAAATATTATACCATAAGACATTATGGAATTAAAGTAGGCAAAGTATGCAAGCTTTTTCATTTTGATGTCGCCTATGTCAGCTAACACTCGAATTGCAAATACAGATTTGTTAACGCGTTTCTGCAGTTCTGTGGTGTGTTCCTCCCAACTGAATTTATTATCAAGTTGTAATCCCAGGAATTTAAGACTGTCGACCTCTTCTATCTGCTCTTCTTTATACTTTATGCATATGCTGGGTGGAAACCTCTTACAGATTCTGAATTGCATATAGTGAGTCTTTTCAAAGTTTAATGACACTGAGTTGGCTTTAAACCATTTATTAATATTCATGAAAATATCATTACCAGATCTTTCTAGAAATACACCTGACATACTATTTATTGCAATACTTGTATCATCTGCAAACAAAACGAACTCTGCTTCTGGCAGTGTAACTGATGGGAGATCATTAATGTACACAAGAAAAAGCAATGGTCCTAAGACACCACATGTAATTTCTTCCCATTCTGATGATGACTGATGACTTAATTCACTCGTCCCTTGCACTAACACCCTTTTTTTCCTGTTAGCGAGGTATGACTTGAGCCATTTTGCAGCACTGCCCATGACACCATAGAACTCTATTTAAAAGGATATTGTGGTTCACACAATCAAATGCCTTTGACAAATCACAGAAAATACGTGCTGCTTGTAATTTGTTATTTAATGAATTAAGAACATTTTCTCTGTAGGTGTAAATAGCCAAGTGACGTAGCTCACCGACATTCTGAGGAGACATAGAAACAACTACTATGGTATACTGAGGAGAGAAAAGTCGTGGGATAGCTATATAAACACGTACAGATGGTGGCAGTATCGCCTATACAAAGAATAAAAGAACAGTGGCTCGGTGGAGCTACAATTTGTACTTAAATGATTCATCTGAAAAGATTTCCGACGTGATTATGGCCGCACAGCGAGATGCAGCAGAACTGAACGCGGAATGGTAGTTGGAACAAGATGCAATGGACATTAAATTTCCAAAATCGATCAGGAATTCATTATCCCGAGATCCTCAGCGTCAAGAGCGTGCCGAGAATGCGAAATTCGAAGCATCACATCTCAACACTGACAACTCCGTAGCTGATGGCCTTTACTTAACGACCGAGAGCTGCGGCGTTTGCGTAGGCTTGTCAGTTTCAATAAACAAGCAACACTGCGTGACATAACCGCAGAAATGAATGTGGGACGTACGCAGAAGTCATCGCATAGGACAGTGTGGCGAAGTTTGCCGTTAATGGGCTGTGGCAGCAGATGAGTCCCGATTTCAGTTGTTAAGTGCTGATGCCAGATGGCAGTTATAAGAGTCGACGGACACAAACGGGAAACAGTGGTTGGGAAGGGAGTGAGACAGGGTTGTAGCCTCTTTCCGTTGTTATTCAATCTGTATATTGAGCAAGCAGTGAAGGAAACAAAAGAAAAAATTTGGAGTAGGTATTAAAATCCATGGAGAAGAAATAAAAACTTTGAGGTTCGCCGATGACATTTTAATTCTGTCACAGACAGCGAAGGACTTGGAAGAGCAGCTGAACGGAATGGTTAGTGTCTTGAAAGAAGGATATAAGATGAACATCAACAAAAGCAAAACGAGGATAATGGAATGTAGTCGAATTAAGTCGGGTGATGCTGAGGGAATTAGATTAGGAAATGAGTCACTTAAAGTAGTAAAGGAGTTTTGCTATGTGGGGAGAAAAATAACTGATGATGGTCGAAGTAGAGAGGATATAAAATGTAGACTGGCAATGTCAAGGAAAGTGTTTCTGAAGATGAGAAATTTGTTAACATCCAGTATAGATTTAAGTGTCAGGAAGTCGTTTTTGAAAGTACACTCCTGGAAATGGAAAAAAGAACACATTGACACCGGTGTGTCAGACCCACCATACTTGCTCCGGACACTGCGAGAGGGCTGTACAAGCAATGATCACACGCACGGCACAGCGGACACACCAGGAACCGCGGTGTTGGCCGTCGAATGGCGCTAGCTGCGCAGCATTTGTGCACCGTCGCCGTCAGTGTCAGCCAGTTTGCCGTGGCATACGGAGCTCCATCGCAGTCTTTAACACTGGTAGCATGCCGCGACAGCGTGGACGTGAACCGTATGTGCAGTTGACGGACTTTGAGCGAGGGCGTATAGTGGGCATGCGGGAGGCCGGGTGGACGTACGGCCGAATTGCTCAACACGTGGGGCGTGAGGTCTCCACAGTACATCGATGTTGTCGCCAGTGGTCGGCGGAAGGTGCACGTGCCCGTCGACCTGGGACCGGACCGCAGTGACGCACGGATGCACGCCAAGACCGTAGGATCCTACGCAGTGCCGTAGGGGACCGCACCGCCACTTCCCAGCAAATTAGGGACACTGTTGCTCCTGGGGTATCGGCGAGGACCATTTGCAACCGTCTCCATGAAGCTGGGCTACGGTCCCGCACACCGTTAGGCCGTCTTCCGCTCACGCCCCAACATCGTGCAGCCCGCCTCCAGTGGTGTCGCGACAGGCGTGAATGGAGGGACGAATGGAGACGTGTCGTCTTCAGCGATGAGAGTCGCTTCTGCCTTGGTGCCAATGATGGTCGTATGCGTGTTTGGCGCCGTGCAGGTGAGCGCCACAATCAGGACTGCATACGACCGAGGCACACAGGGCCAACACCCGGCATCATGGTGTGGGGAGCGATCTCCTACACTGGCCGTACACCACCGGTGATCGTCGAGGGGACACTGAATAGTGCACGGTACATCCAAACCGTCATCGAACCCACCCATCGTTCTACCATTCCTAGACCGGCAAGGGAACTTGCTGTTCCAACAGGACAATGCACGTCCGCATGTATCCCGTGCCACCCAACGTGCTCTAGAAGGTGTAAGTCAACTACCCTGGCCAGCAAGATCTCCGGATCTGTCCCCCATTGAGCATGTTTGGGACTGGATGAAGCGTCGTCTCACGCGGTCTGCACGTCCAGCACGAACGCTGGTCCAACTGAGGCGCCAGGTGGAAATGGCATGGCAAGCCGTTCCACAGGACTACATCCAGCATCTCTACGATCGTCTCCATGGGAGAATAGCAGCCTGCATTGCTGCGAAAGGTGGATATACACTGTACTAGTGCAGACATTGTGCATGCTCTGTTGCCTGTGTCTATGTGCCTGTGGTTCTGTCAGTGTGATCATGTGATGTATCTGACCCCAGGAATGTGTCAATAAAGTTTCCCCTTCCTGGGACAATGAATTCACGGTGTTCTTATTTCAATTTCCAGGAGTGTATTTGTATGGAGTGTAGCTATGTATGGAAGTGAAACATGGACGATAAATAGTTTGGACAAGAAGAGAATAGAAGCTTTTGAAATGTGGTGCTATAGAAGAATGCTGAAGATTAGATGGATAGATCTCATAACTAATGAGGAGGTATTGAACAGAACTGGAGAGAAGAGAAATTTGTGGCACAATTTGATTAGAAGAAGTATAACATGAACGTGTGGAAAATTACGTAACTCAATAATATTCATTCAATTATGTAATTATTTCTTAAAAAGATGATAATTATGTAAAACAGAGACAATATTTGTTTCACATTCTTTGTTAATCTGTGTCATTATTTTCTTTTCTTTTGTACCCTTTTGTCGTCTTCATCTGATGTACATCGCTGACTCAAGACGCGAATCGATTTGAGGTCTGTTGAATGAAAAACATTTAATGTAAAATTATTGTACTTTTATGTTCATTTGCTGGTGAAAACAAATAGAGCCAAATGCGTTAAAACTATTTTGATTAATTATTGAAAATTCACTTCCTCTTTTAATTATAATTTTGTATTAATTGTTTTATCATAGCTGCAAGAAACGCAGCCATTGTTAGTTGCGATTATATAGCAACTTCGTCTGTACTTTTAGTTGAAAATAGCATGGGTTTGTGTTAAACTAATTTGCAAAACAATTTAACAATTTTTTATTGTTGGCATCAATTTAAATGATTAATTATTTATTGAGCAAACGAAAATCTTAATTAAAAAAGAAATCCTCTATCTTTTGTTGGCCGTCATCTTAAGTTTTATCACAGTGGCAAATTTAAATTAGTTGAAACCGCAAACAATTTTCCGATGTGTAAGAAACAAATGAGCACCAGTGGTACTGAACTCTATTTACAAAGAAAAAATTAATCGAATCAGACAGCATTTTCTAAGAACAGTGCTGATGGTATTTATTGTTGAACAAGATTTCATTGCTGATGTATGAGGCCAAAATTTAATTACGCACGAATCACGAAGAAAAATATTACTGGTAGCATACGTCAGTGTAGTGTGCGGGTGGTATTCTGTGGTTTCTTTTCATGATCAATTTGCTAAGAATAATTAAATCCATCGAAGACAAAAATTATAAAAGCTATGACGTACGATCTGTAATTTTAGTGATATGAACACAACTTACAGTCAACATTATTACGCTACGTCATGTGGAATTCTTGTGCAATTTGAACAAGATAATTATCCGGGAGAAGTTGTAATATGAATAATGCATTATACATGTGTATAATATTGTCAGTATCATTTACAAAATCAAATCAATGCAACTCTAGAAAGAAAACAGTGTGAATTCAAACCGCAGAATACCGTAGAGTATCATGTCATCCATATTCATTGCATTTGTTCATGCTGATGATACACAATAACCGCCACCGAAGGGATCGGTCGGTAGGGCATATTCTGAGGCATCAAGGGATCACCAATTTAGTATTGGAGGGCAGTGTGGAGGATAAAATCGTAGAGGGGGACCAAGAGATGAATGCACTACGTAGATTCAGAAAGATGTAGGTTGCAGGAGGTACTGGGAGATGAAGAAGCTTGCACAGGATAGAGTAGCATCAAGAACTGCATCAAACCAGTCTCTGGACTGAAGACCACAACAACAACAAATGCAGACAAAGAGAAGAAAACAAAAACAAAACCGTTCGAAAGATTCTCCTGCAGACACTATGGTTTTCTCGCTGTCGCCTTGCCTAACGCGCTGTTTGAGAACCAAGTGGCCTTCCCCGTAACTGGGGACAGTTTTGAACGCGGTTAGGTATACTCCTTACCTAACTGTCGAGATAAGCCTGTGGGATGTTGCTCTATTCCCCCTCAAAGGCCTCTATGTGGTTTTTGGTGGGACAGCACCACTAAAAAACGGTTCATTTAGCATGGCTTGTTCATTTTCAATGCAGTTAAGATCTGGAGAATACGGGACGATTCCATTCGACTGTTTGTTGCTCCACTGCAAGGATTTTCATAAGACTCTGACTGTGGTAGCTTGCATCGTCGTCCATCTGCGTTGAATAGCACTCCAGTGTGTTCACCAAACAGTCAAAATGCGTGCAAGGATGTCGTCCTGATACTTCACACAAGTCATCCACTCTTGTATGGGCACAAGGAGTGTCCTGCGATCACACATGATTCAACGCCAAAACATAACTGAACCGCCTTGACAAGGGTGGAGGTCTATGATACAGCTGGGGTATCAACATTGTCCTCGTTGCCGCCAGACACGAATGTCAGTATTGTCAAGGTGGACACTGATATGAGTCTCATAAGAAAAGGGCGTTGTATCTTTTGCCTAGCCCACAAAGAGTGGTTTTGGGCCCATACTACGCAACTGATCTCCACACCCGATTTAGAGAAAGAGTTCTGAGAAGTCTTCTGGCACATAATACCTGCTCGTTGAGACTATTTCATATAATTTGTGTTGACTCCTGCACTCCAGCAGCTGTTTATAACTGCTGCCTTAGACCTACAGCATTGAGTTGAGGTTGCCTACTTGCTGTTGTATGCTGACATCAGTTCTGCACACCTGTTCTTTTTCTTCCACAGCCAATACTGTGACGATCCAGTAGCTAAAAACCTGTTCCAGGTTCTAGACCAGTGGTTCCAAACCTGAGGATAATTACCCACTGATGGGTAAAATGTAATTTTCTGAGGGGTAAAAACTAAACGATTAGATTCTCTTTCAGTCACGAACCTAAATTATTTTCAAAAGACTATTATCACAATTTTGTAAGACTCTAATATTTATTTTGAGTTTGATGGACTATGGGCGTAAGTCCGAAAAGTGCATTTCCGGTAAAAGTGAGTTGAAGATTTGCAAGTTTATACGTTATTGAAAAACCGTTATATTTCAATGATGTAATAATTCTGTCTTAGACCATACCTTTAACATACAGAATCATTCTTTACAACCGAAGATATTTCTTCCATTTGTGATATATTATCCAAGACATGATGAATGGTTTACGCCCTTTTTCCATCAAACCATCATACCTCTGTAAAATATCATGAAAATTGAGTTGAACTGTACGTTAACAAAAATTATATGTTCATGGCCATTACAGTTTATGTTCCTGTTCAGGATCAGTAGCTTCTTCACTGTTTACTCTGTCTAGCAGTTCTTCCTACCAGCCTTTTACTGTATCAGGAAGAAAGCGCAACAGGTTTTGAATGTCCATCAACTTTGCTGCTGCTATAGTTGGTTTCTCTGTTAATGACAAAAGAGAAATATCTTCAGGGAGTCGTGTTGATTTCTTAATGCACTACCCTTTTTTGGACGACCTTGATCTACAGGCTTCAATTTTTTTGCGCTCACGACCATTCTATTCTTTTTTCTATAACATTCTTTTCTTTTTTTGTCTGTAAAGTCATGTTCTGACTCATTACCACACACTTCACTCATTATATCACACAAGTTAACACGCAAAGCAGCTCAGAGTCGATACAAATACCTATACGCAGTAAACAAGGTGACAACTGCCTGTCACCCACTGACTTCTTAAGATGATTGCTTAGCCTACACCAAAGTTATCGAGCTGAAAGTTTCAGGGTGAGTAATTCAAATATGGAGGTATCGATTTAGCACTTTGACGGAAAAATGGCGTAAATGCAATTATGCCCGTAGAATTAATGCGGTGGATGTTTCAGGTTCCCCACAGAGTCCACCACTACACACATATGTTGTGCTTTATCCCGTACATCGATCATGCTGAAAGTAAGACATATACGTAACAAATGCTATATATTTCAAGAAAATGTGTTCTCCAAGTTGTAGATAGTACATGCAGTAGTCCAGAAATTGCTTTCTTACTCGTTTCGAAACAGGCAAATGAATTAATTGATAGTACGACAAAGCAGTAACCACATAAGGGCTACTATTGTGCTGTACACATTATTATTATTATTATTATTATTATTATTATTACTAGTGGCTGTGGTTAGACATGAAGCATTAACAGCCTTCCAATTTCTGCCAGTTCAGAAGTAAGGAGTGCAACCATCAAGTGATTTACGAACAGTGGGTATAGTGCACGCATTTTAACGTGGATAATTTTAAATGCCGCGTTACAGACCCTAAATGGCCGCCATCTCAAAGGATCATGGTAGCGTGACGAGACCTGTCTTATATGCATCTTGATGTGGAAGGGGATCGATGAATCCTCTGCCAGCCACTTAAGTGTGAATTATAGAGGAGTGATGTAGATGTAGATATCTTCAATCTGAAAACAATTCTAAATTACAAGCCACCTCAATAAATTTCAAGGATCCCTACGATTTCTTTGACCGACAGTTGCTGTTCATTATCCAAGAGGAACAGGAAATTTGGCCAAAAGCGCTATGACTAATCAGATACTAGCTGACACTGAAAGTCAGGTTCGTGGATGAAATCTCTGATCCTTTTATGATCAAAATTAGAGACGATTCACCAAGGTGACAGATTATTCCCACTACTATTGAACCTGGTCCTGTACACTAAATGAGTGGAATGGGAAGAAGAACTTGAGATCAAACAACAGTGGAATACAACACAACATGAACGAATCCTGGGACAATATTAACTGCAACATTAAATTTTGCAGACGACCTAGCCATACTCTCAGGTGACGAAGCAACAGCAACCAAATACTAAAGGAATTAACAGAAAAAGTAGCCCTGCAAATATCATTCCTGAAGTCTGAATTCTTTTGCTTACAACTAAACATAAAGAGTAGACTCTGGGTACTGATGGGACGATGGCGCACATCTACAGCCTCTTTCGTCCGACTGTCAACGTCTCCTGCCAGTGGTGCACCTCGCCAAATAGACGAGACTCGACGACCAAGTATTGGTGGTATAACCACGACATCGAGTAGAGAGGATATGCTGTACGACACTCGCTTATCTGAGTTATGAGTTATAGCTGCTAAAGCTCAGAGATGCTAGTCCCATCACCAGTCTTACCAGCTAAGGTTCAGTGCCCAATTCAAGGACTCAATACACGTACATCATGCGGTCAGTCAAGCTTCGGAAGCAGGACAGATTTCCAAACAGAAATAGGAACAGGAGAAAATGGTGTAACGGAGCCAGTTGTAACTTTAGAGCGACTGCTCTTATGGACGTCGAATTAGCTTAACATCTGAAAGAAAAGGGTATACATTCAGCAGAAATTATAGAAAGAAAGAAGAAAACATCTGGAACTAAACATTTAGGCGACTTTATTATTATATACAGCGGAGTAAAGTGAGGACAAATTTGTGAGCATGTAAAATTGTTGCCATTTACATTCACAGAAAATGGAAAGATAAAATACAGGACTACGAATATAAATGGATGCATTGTACTAGTAATAATTCAAGGCCCAAGAGGAATCCTAAGAATAGTAACTTATGCCCTAGAGGAAGGAAAAACTGATGAGTATAAGGCATTTTACAAACAATTGAAAGTGATCTTAAACAATTGCAATAAAAGTCAGATTTTATTTATGGCAGATCTCAATGCTAGAATTGGAAATATACCAATTCCAAAACCAGTAGGCACATTGGGAGAAAACATAGCTATTAAAATGGAAAAATACTCAGATATGTTGCTACATCTAATCATTTAAAAATTATCAATGGTTTCGTTAGGAGGAAACCTGGTCGGGAAGAAAATATAGATCTGTTTTAGTTTATATACTAATAAATGAGGAATTTCCTGGCAGGTTGTAGGTAACAGTTTATAGAGGAGTGGCTCCTGGACTGTATCACTTTTCACTGGTGACAATAATTTACATCCATGGAAAATGGAAGAAAGAGTTAAGAATCAAAAGAAAGAACAAGTTCTTAAAGTTTACCTTTAAGAAGATAGCGCCATAAGATATCTACCAAAAGTGGATGACAAAAACACTACCAAATTTAGAAACGGTAGGAGACATAAGAAGGATGGAAGAACTGAAAAACAGCCATACCGAGAACAGCCTATGTGGTTCTGGAGGAAAGGAAATATGGGAAACTTAGAGGACTAAGGATTTGGACACCAGAGATGAAAACAGAAATTAAATAAAAGCAAGAAGCTTTCAAGATCAGCAGAAATAATCCCTCTAATGAAAGGTACTGTGGTGTCACCGCCAGACACCACACTTGCTGGGTGGTAGCCATTAAATCGGCCGCGGTCCGTTAGTATAGGTCGGACCCGCGTGTCGCCACTGTCAGTGATCGCAGACCGAGCGCCGCCACACGGCAGGTCTAGAGACACGTCCTAGCACTCGCCCCAATTGTACAGCCGACTTTGCCGGAGATGGATCACTGACAACTACGCTCTCATTTGGCGAGACGATAGTTAGCATAGCCTTCAGCTACGTCATTTGCTACGACCTAGCAAGGCGCCATAGCATTTGATATTATTTTATATTGTGGTTATAACATGTACCGTCAAGAGAGATGTTCTACAATTGTGGATTAAAGTTAAGTATTATATCAACTACGTACATTATTTGCTACTATTAATTCCCTTAACTGTTCCAGACCTCGCGCCAGCCTGCGTGAGCTTAAGCGCGTGCCTTTCGGCTTCCTCTCATTGTGACTTAGCTGTCTTGCCAAGTCACAACAGGTACAATGAATATAAAGAGAAATAATGCGAAATACGTAACTCGGAAAGTGCACACACAATCCTCAGAACGCTTTATTAGGAATATAGAAGATTAGTTACATGGCAGGCAAACTATAGATGAGAAAGTGATGAAATCACTCAACAGACAAAATAATCTTATACATGCTAATTGTATAGAGGAGAAGGAATGGATAACTCATTACAAAAACTGCGGTATGATGATATTTTAATCCAGATGTCATGTGAACTGAATGACATAAAAAGCATGGCTTCTCATTAGAAGCGGCTTATTTTAAATTCTGTCAGTGTTCTTTAGTATCAACCCCAGTATTTCGTGCTTTGTTTGTATGCTTATCAGGCATTGTTCCGTGCTTTATTAACTGTGTAGCGCATAGAACCGCTGTGTGCATCGCGCCAGGCATTTGTTTTATGTTTCAAGAGCCACTTGAATTAGTTTGATCTTCCAATTGAGCAATAGCTCTTATAGCTTTAAGAGCCCATCAGAGTACTGTGAGCTGACAGTTTCTCATAAGAAGCGAATTACTTTACATTTCGTCAGTGTTCTTTAGCTTCAACTCATTTTTTGTGCATGTCTGCCCATTTATCAGGCCATCTTTAATACGGACAGGAAATGTGATTGCTGTGTTCAATGCAAGCCTAGCTGATGACAGTTGACAGCTCCAGGCTGTTGCAAATGGGCATCACTGTGGGATGCCGGACAGGGCGATCTGAGGAACGTCCGGCACAAGCCACATGTTCCCCATCAGTCCACTACTGTGCTATCCTGGGCACTGCCCCCACTGAGGTTGATCTCTCACCCATGGTCGAGTGGGAGATCGTTCCAAGGTGTGGCCAGCAACAAAAGACTTTCTGAGAGACCAATAAGGGGGTCTCCTCGACTTGTGCCGTAGGTTGGTTGGGTTTCAGGTTCTGCTGAATAGGTCAGGAGTCCACAATATGCAAGACGTGACCACATGGGTAACAGCGGCTGTGCGGCAAGGATTGGGTGATTTTTTAGGGTAGAGGGTCTCGGGGAGCACAAGGAGGGTTTCAGTCTCAAAGGGTGCAGGCCAAACACAGGAAGAACGTAGATACAGGAACTATCGGTATAACAGTTGTAAATTGTCGTAGCTGTGTTCGAAAAAAAAAAAAAAAAAAAAAAAAACAGAGCTTCAAGCGCTAATAGAAAACAGTGAATCTCAAAGCTGGCTAATGTTGGAAATAAGTTCAGCAGAAATTGTTACACAGGACCAGATCGCGGTCGTAGTCAGAAAGGATAAATTAAATACCGTTGTTATTTGAATACTTTACCTTGTAGTGAAATTGGAGTAGATAATTCCAGTGAGTAGAGGCTATATTTAACAACCAGAATCAAGTAATAACTGGTTACTTTTGATCACACCTCTTCCCTCCGACTCAGATGATACAGTTGCTCAACAGTTCAAAGGAAACTTGACCGTCTTTTCAAATAGGTAACCCACTCATACAATTATAGATGCTGGTGACTTCAATCTACCAACGACATGCTGATAAAAATACATGTTTAATGGTTCTCCTACATCTTACTGAATGCCTTCTCAGAATATTATTTTGAACAGCTAGTTGAGTGGCCCACTCAAAGTGTAAATGATTGCGAAAACAAGCTTGACTTATTAGTAACAAATTATCCTGACCAAATAGGGAGCAACGGGACAGACATAGCGATTAGGGATCACAAGGTTGTTGTAGCTACCTGGATACAGTAATATACAAACCCACCAAAAATGAACGCAAAATAGATGGAAAAGCAGATAAAAGTTCGCTAGACACCTTCCTCAGAGACAGTCTCTACTCCTTCCAGTGGACCAGATGTAGTTAAATTCAAAGAAATAGTATTGATGGTAGTTTAGAGATATACATCAAATAAATTAACAAGAGATGGTAATGATCCGCCACGGCACACAAAACAGGCCACAACACTGTTGCAGAAGCAACGAATAAAGCATGCCAAATTTAAAAGAAAACAAAATGAATATGTTGACTGTCAACGTACACCATGTGATCAAAAGTATCCAGACCCATGGCTGAAAATGACTTACAAGTTCGTGGCGCCCTCCATCGGTAATGCTGGAATTCAATATGGAGTTGGCCCTTCCTTAGCCTTTGCGACAGCTTCCATTCTCTCAGGTTCTGGAAGGTTTCTTGGGAAATGGCAGCCCATTCTCCACGGAGTGCTGCACTCAGGAGAGGTATCGATGTCCGTCGGTGAGGCCTGGCGCGAAGTCGACGTTCCAAAACATCCCAAAGATGTTCTATAGGATTCAGGTCAGGACTCAGTGCAGGCCAGTCCTTCACAGGGATGTTATTGTCGTGTAACCACTCCGCCACAGGCCGTGCATTATGAACAGGTGCTCGATCGTGTTGAAAGATGCAATCGCCATCCTCGAATTGCTCTTCAACAATGGGAAGCAAGAAGGTCCTTAAAATATCAATGTAGGCTTGTGCTGTGAGAAAGCCACGCAAAACAACAAGCCGTGCAGGCCCCCTCCATGAAAAACACGACCACACCATATCACCACCGCCTCCGAATTTTACTGTTGGCGTTACACACGCTGGTAGATGACGTTCGCCCGGCATTCGCCATACCCACACCCTGCCATCGGATCGCCATATTATGTACCGTGATTCGTCACTCCACACGACGTTTTTCTGCTGTTCAATCGTCCAATGTTTACGCTCCTTACACCAAGAGAGGCGTCGTTGGTCATTTACCGGAATGAAGTATGGCTTATGAGCAGCCACTCGACCATGAAATCCAAGTTTTCTCACCTCCCGCCTAACTGTCATAGTACTTCTAGTGGATCCTGATGCAGTTTGGAATTACTGTGTGATGATATCGATAGATGTCTGCCTACTACACATTAGACCATCTCCAACTGTCGGTGGTCTCTGTCAGTCAACAGACGAGGCCGGCCTGTACACTTTTGTGCTGTACGTGTCCCTTCACGTTTCCACTTCACTATCATATCGGAAACAGCGGACCTAGGGATATTTAGGAGTGTGGAAATCTCGCGTACAGACGTATGACACAAGTGACATTCAGTTACCTGACTACGTTCGAAGTCGTGAGTTCCGCGGAGCGCCCCATTCTACTCTCTGACGATGTCTAATGACTACTGACTGAGGTTGCTGATATGGAGTGCCTGGCAATAAATGGCAGCACAATGCACCTACAATGATAAACGTATGTTTTTGGGGGTGTCCGAATATTTTTGATCACATAGTGTATAAGCCTTCTGGATTCAGCCTATAAATTATTGGCCAAAATCCTGAATACAAAACTTAAAAATATCGTTGGAAAGCTAATATCTGAATAAATATTAAGGTTTTAGAAAAGGGCAATCAACTGTTGACAACGTTTTTGCACTGCAACAAGTTCAAGAAAAGAGACGAAAGTTCAATAGGGAAACCCGTCTTGCTTTCATGGATTTTGAGAAAGCATTCGATAATGTGGAGAGAGAAGCTACGGAATATCATGGCTCAACAATGTTATTCACGAAAAGTTTAGAATCGAGACATACCCAAGGCGGTTACAGGCCAAAATTAATCAAAATGACAGAAGAGTTTTGAATCGTCGAAACTGACATTAAGAAACAGCGAACTAAATTCTTTGACCAGCAGAATACCAGAAAAGCAATTGACAAGGAGGATAACAGACTACGTAACATTAATCAAGAACTCAACACCTTGGCTGAGAAAAATCGGAAAGTATCTCAAAAGCGCGAACATAACCGACAGTTTGGACAGACACAAAGGAAACAAAAATATTACAGACAATAGTGGTCAAAATAACGTAAACAAGCCTTCTCGGAAACAAAGAAAGCGTATTGGATCAACAACTGGAGCCTAAAGGAAAGTTAACTGAGTTATTTGCTAAACATCTTCCATTTATTTGGAGAATTCACTGAGCACAATAAAATAATAATAATAATATATGGAAGGCAAAAGCATAATAATACAATAATAATGATAATAATAATAATATATGGAAGCAGAAACAGAAATCAATCCTTAAAATTGACCAACCAGTCACTTTAGACAGAGGCATGTTATCTATAGATTGGGTAGAATTTGTAGACGATTTATCACTTTTAACACGCAACATTCCATCAGACCAACATCAGATTGAGCTCTTGAAGAAACTGCCGAAGAAGTCAGTCTCCAAAAATCTTTTGAAAAGATAGAGTGCACTACCTAGAAACAGGTACCAAAATTTATGGGTACAAAATATGACAAAATTAAAGGACTTCCACAATTTGCATAGCTCGCTGAAACAATAATGGAAAATGGAATTGAAACAAAACAAACAAAACTGGGTGCTATAAGATGGAAACTGCATACCGATTTGCCGGAAATATCTACAACAAGAAATGTATTTTAAAGCACACAAACCCAAGACAATTCAAAACAGTAAATAAACTAGACTGCCTCTATGATTCAGCAAAACTTATTTTTAACAAGAAGCGAAACTGAATAAATAGAGAAAAAGGAACGCAAATCCGCGAAAAAAATTATAGGCCCGAAACTTCCAGAGGAACAATACCGACTCAGAGGCAGAAAGGAAACCAAACAATACACAAATATCCCTACCGACATTAGAAACGGCAATTTAAGATTCTATGGACACATTAAATGAATGAAACAACACAGACTTACAAAAAAAAGGTCGAATTCTTTGACAACGTGAGTAATACCAGAACGGACACCACGAAATTCACCAGCGAGATCAGAATTGATCTGAAGTTGGCAGAACCTGTACCACAAGATGTCCAAAATGGCGAAATCTTAAGGTCCAAAATTTACGAATGGCAAACTGACCAAGAAGAGAAACCAAAGTAGAATACTAGAATGACGTTTTCTGAGGAGAGAAAGCAAGCCCACAGGAAGAGAACGAAAGTTTCCGATATTAATCAACGTGTGAAGCGTCTCTTACTGCAACATAATACCAGTTTTCCGTACTGACTGTTAACGGGTAATTTCCAAGAATGATTACCTGTCGAACGTTTGGACCCATAACGATATATATCGAAAATGCAATTCTGTATCGACCATATGCCTGGTGGTGCGAGCTGTTGATACCGTTAACAGAGTTCACTGGAGCAACGTGTAATGAATCTTGACAGCACATAACTGTTGTGCTTCAATTGAAATGTTCGATTCCGTATAAATTTCGCCATAACTTGAGTTAGTTTTTATACTTAATATATACATTCGACATGTAAAGATAATTTTGCATATATCTTATCACCAAAACATTATTTTTCTGATAATATAATTTTATTTTTGATATCGATCGATTCAGCAGCATCGATCGTGAGCCATGAAAATTAGTAATCACAACTGTTAACCTGAATGAGTCAAAAATCGTTTTACCGTGATACTAATTTTACGCTTTATTTTTGATCTAAACAACGTTTCTGTTTTCATTTTTAATTTTTCTAATTTTATCATCGGTAATTCAATCAACAGTTATACAAAGACAAGAAGCGGAAAGTCTTTGTATTGTCAAATTTGCAACCTCCACTATTAATTATTATGCGCAAAAATATTTATTTCTAGAAAACATTTTGTAAATTATATCTGAGAAGTAATTTCAGTTAAAACACTCATAACACAATTCATTTGAACTACAGTGTGTTCTAGAACGATCTAGAAGCAATGTACGTTTTATTTATGGAAATTTTAGGTGCTGGATGCTCCATAACAGTTTCAATTGTCGAAATTGGTCAATGTGAGTATCAAGTTTTTTGTGTTGCGTTGAAATGATGCTCAGTGCATTTACTTAGCAAGTGTATTGTATAAAGTATCCGGAATTCATGAATAAACACTGATGATGCCAAACAGCAACAATAATCCAGCGAACTTTACTGAAACAAGAAACCTCGGCCCTATTAAACGGAATACATAAACAGGAGCAGACATCCTAGGCAACGAGTCAGTCATAGCAAGATAAGTAACATTTATATGGTAGCATAATGTTTCTGTCTTTATGAAATTACATACGTTAACGCTAGAATAGTTAGCGCAACGTAGGGTATTTACTTTCTGTACATCTACGAACATTTTGATAGTAGGGACATGTAGCATTATAAACGACAAAATAGGAACATTTAATACGTTACAATTACAAATCAAAGCAGTAGCATTACTCATTTTATTCGTCAGCCACGTCTTCTTCAGGCACTGTTCATCGTGCCTCACAAGCCGCCGGCAGCTATACTTTTTTGCCATAACCGGATACACTCTTGCTATGTCTGTTACAAATATCGGGAGAGTATCAGGAGGGTCAATTTTTCCACGCAACCTCAGTTGTAGAAATATATGTACTGCGAGAGGTAGAGTTGGTTGGTTGTTTTGGGGAAGGACACCAGACAGCGAGGTCATCGGTCTCATCGGATTAGGGAAGGACGGGGAAGGAAGTCGGCCGTGCCCTTTCAAAGGAACCATCCCGGCATTTGCCTGCAGCGATTTAGGGAAATCACGGAAAACCTAAATCAAGATGGCCGGACGCGGGATTGAACCGTCGTCCTCCCGAATGCAGAGGTAGAGTTCTTCCCTATCTCCTGGTATATAGTAGCTATATGCGATCCGTCTATTTCGACGACCTTGTTTTTTTCTGCCGACTGGACACTCTCGTTCGTGACTGTGACGTAACAGACTTCTCCGGAGATACGGCAGTCATAGCACAGGGTATTCGTGGACAACTGCGTTTCAGAAGCTGTCGCTTGTAGCGTATAGTCTCTTATCCAATAAGAAACTAACTCGATGGATAACTTGCAACGGTCAAACCATGTGTTCTATCACATACAGAGCTTTCCACAGTTGATGTCACACATCTAGAGATTGTAGAAACTTCGTAGTATGTCATGTTTTACTAAAGAACTCATGTCCGGAAACTTCATCTAGCGACGTTACAGAGTGTCAAAGTTATGGGCCCCGTCGCCTGTAAATTTAGGTATATATAAGGTGATTTCATCATAATGTTACGGACTTTCTAGGATAGCGCAGAAGGATGAATTTATCGACGACGGTGGAATACATGTATTGTTACTGTGGTTGGTAAGATTGTAGTGTTGGCAATGTATTGTTACGATTGTTGCTAAGATTGTAGTGTTGGCAACTTTCAGAGGCGGTAGTATGGACCAGTAGAAGAAAAAATGTGTGATCAACGTGGGCTCTTAAATGCGTACCTTAAGAGATATGAACACTTGTTCAATAGAGGAGATGTGTTTCACACTAGAGTCCCATCATTAGTCTTACCTACCATGGACCAGTGTCTAATTCAGGTACTCAATGCACGTACTTTAAGAGCTCAGGCAAGCCTCGGAAAAAGGGTAGAATTACGACCAGATATAGGAATAAGAAGAAATGGCTTAACGCAGCTTGGAAAGTTGCCACTTGGAATTTTAGAGGAACAGCTCTTGAGGAAGTCGAATTAGCTAAACATCTGAAAGAAAAGGGTACAAATTTAGCAGAAATTACAGAAACTAGGAAGAAAACATCTGTAACTAAACATGTAAGCGACTAGATTATTATCTACAGCGGAGTAAAGCGGTGACAAATTTGTGAGCTAGTAAAAGTGTTGCCATTTACGTTCATAGAAAATGGAAAGATAAAATACAGGACTACGAATATAAGTGGATGCATTGTACCAGTAGGAATTTAAGGCCCAAGAGGAATCCTAAGAATAGTAACTTATGCCCTAGAAGAAGGAAAAACTGATGAGTATAAGGCCTTTTACAAACAATTGCAAGTGATCTTAAACAATTACAATAAAAGTAAGATTTTACTTATGGCAGATCTCAATGCTAGAATTGGAAAGATGAAGTACATCCTTAGGAACAACAATTCTTTTTCTTTCGCTACTGTCTTTATCCCACATTGTGCGCAGGGTCGGCAGGGTCAAGTACGGATTTGGCATGGTTAATTGGAAGGGGTGGCCGGATGCCCTTCCTGCCGCCACCCCATACCCCCCGGGATGGAATTAGTGTACCCCAGCTGTCTGCGTCAAGTGTAAATCGTAAAATAGCGTGAATGGGTTTCAGATGTCTGTGAGTCGTGTAGCTCAGGCGGAATGTGGGGACCAGCCCGGTATTCTCCTAGTAGGATATGGAAAACCGCCTAAAAACCACACCCAGGCTGGCCGGGACACCGGCCCGTCGTCGTTAATCCGCTGGGCGGATTCGATCCGGGGCCGGCGCGCCTACCCGAGACCAGGAAGAAGCGCGTTAGCGCTCTCGGCTACCCTGGCGGGTCACTTAGGAACAACGGTATCGTACATGTATTCTACCTTCAGAGGTATTAGAATGATTTTCGCTTGTAACTTCCAACTCTTCCGTTTTCGAACCAGGGACATTCACCTAAAATTTATATATTTATTCGTCTCCATCACCCTGGAATGTTTGTAACAGCATCATCATGGAATCACCCTGTTTATACCCACATTTACAGGCGCCGGCACCTACATCTTTGGCGCTCTGTAGCGTCGTTGGATTACATTTCCGGACATGGGATCCTACGAAAAACTTGATCTTCTGAGTCCCATCTACAAAATTGTGAAACATCTTGCATAAATAATCAGCCTGCTTATATTTGTACTCGTAAAACTCAAAATAGTCGGTCAGTTTACTTGCTGTTATGACACATAGCTACTGTAGTGCAAGGCTGGGTACTGAATTGAACGATACGTTTTCTCGGTGAATCTTTGTTCGCTAGGATACTTTTATTTATTTTCCCCTTCATTTGTTATCAGACTGAGCCACAGCGAAGCGTGGCCGGGTTTAGCTAGCATAAAATAAAAGGGCGGTTTAATCCTAGCAATTACAGTCAGTGCTGAAAACTGATGTCACACCACAGCAACTAAAATATTGGTACGATAACCGTAATTAGACCTTTTGTGGTACTGGCATATGAAAAGTAGCTTTTTGTCCTTTGGTGAATTTCAATTTGCGTCAGTAGCATTAACAAATGCGTGAAAAACAGAAGTTCCGTTGTTAGAGCTAAATATAAACAACAGCGTTAGATAAACATCACTCAACTATTTCGGTTTGCTGTCGGTCACATGCATAGTGTGCCATGCTATTCTATGATTCTTTTTGGTAAAGTTTATCTGGGCTGTATATAAAAACGATAACTTCTTCTTGGCCCTATAGCACAAAACAAATCAGAGAAAACACGAAATAAGGACCAAACGCGGAATATTTAGAGATTATTCGATATTAAACAAGTGATCAAAACTGGAGACGACTTCTTACTCTTAAGCGACTTTAGCCCTAACTACGAAAACACTGAACGTTAGAAAAAACGTGACATCCTGCTTACCAATGGAGAGACACTAATTTTTGAGAGGAGGTGTGCAATAAAACGAACATCTACTTTCGTTGCGTCTTCAATTTGAAATAACAAAGTACTCATCATTGCGTTTGACGAAACGAAACATCTGTGTTTGCTATAAGACCGGAACAAATTGTCTTATGGACACAAACCATAACCATAACTTGAAAACCAAGCGTGGGAAATCGCAACACACGTCAAATAATCGTAATAACTGCTTGTACACAGTTTCACATCCAGGCAACGTCATTCGGGTGATAATAAAGCAAATATAAACCCTGGGTATTCGTGAAACAGTCAGAAAATAAATTTAACTTGGAAATCTTACCGTAGTAGTAGTAGTTGTCGCGGAAGTTAAAATCACGCTCGTGGTAAGCCATACTGCCACACATTTGACAAACATGTACACAAAAACTTGAGCATATATGACACTGTCCTGTCCAAACGGTTTACTATATTCTGAGGTCATACGTCTTGATGCAGCTGACGCCAAACCATCGACCTCAGTAATTTAGAGGCTTTGTTGTTCGTCGACTGCAGTCCAGAGATGACTGCCAGCGTCAAAGATTATACACATTATATTACCGTTTAGGTCAGCGACATATTAAATAAATGTCACATCAACGATTATCTTCCTAATCACATTTTTCGTCAAAGCACAATTTTTGCGTCCCTGTCGAAGCGTTGGCCTTTACTGTATCTTCGGCACTTTTTATAGACTATTGCAACCTTGGATCTTTCTATCCTAACTGTTAGCTGATCACTAAATTAGTGAACTCGTTGCCATAAATTACTGAAGGGTAACGCTCATTTCACAGCACAAGCCATATATTGTAAGTTGTCCGTCAACTTAAGTCCAAAACTTTGGGAAACGGTTACCATTCATGGCGTTAGAAACCTGTATACCACGTATGTCCGTTCTATTCCTTACCAGATAGAGCTGACGGAGTACACCGAAAAAGTTCAAAGAAAGGCAGCACGTTTTGTATTATCGCGAAATATGGGAGAGAGTGTCACAAAATTGATATAGGGTTTGGGCTGGAAATCATTGAAAGAAAGGCGTTTTTCGTTGCGACGGAATCTTCTCACGAAATTCCAATCACAAACTTTCTCCTCCGAATGCGAAAATATTTTGTTGACACCGACCTACATAGGGGGGAACGATCACCACGATAAAATAAGGGAAGTCAGAGCTCGTATGGAGAGACATAGGTGGTCATTCTTTCCGCGCGCTATATGAGACTGGAATAATAGAGAATTGTGAGGGTGGTTCGATGAACCTTATGGCTAGCACTTAAATGTTATTTGCAGAGTATCCATGTAGATGTAGAACCATGTAAATGTATTCATTAGTCGAATCATGCCCCTCGCTGTGTGTCAAATCGCGACAAATTTCGGGTACTCAAAACGATGTTCGATCACAGCCTAACTCAGCAGTCACGACACTCCATCTCGATTTTGTTACACTCAGCGATAGCAGCGCTCCAAGCAGCCAGCAAGCGACACCTATGAATACGATATCGCATGAGTGCACCTGCTAACGTTTATATTGATTTGAAACATAGCTTTTGCAGTAGTTTGTGCATGAAGTGGCACAAAAACCGATAATAACCAAAATATTACACCACGTTTGTGATTATTTAGTTTCCTAAGGACCCTGGCAGATACAAAACGGTGCATTACAAGATATTTTATTTACGATTATCCTTTATTGTACAGACGTTTACTGAATAAAGTCGTTTTCCTTTAATAACAAAAAACTGGTACTAAACACCAAAAGACCTCATGTTGTATATTTATCCAACAAAGCAGAGTTTTGATCGCTATACTTTCAGTTAAAGCTGTGAATGTGGAACGCGAGAAACGTATATGGAATGTAATACCTACATTATTTATGGTACTAAACAGGCCACCAAAGCTATAGCTTAATAAAAAATCTCAAAGACGTGATAATAAATCGTCATAAGCAATAAAATAGTTTCCTAACACAGGAGAAATCAGTTCCACAATTGTTGCTCAATCTGAGCCACAAACGGCAAGAGTCTTCAACTCATTCGCTTTTGAAGCAAAAGTAATTACATGTACAAAAATACTCATGTAGTAAGGCGTCGAGTGAAGTGTAAGAAAGGGGCAACCATTGGAATCCACAAAAAAGTTCTAAGTGTCGAGAAAGTGTTTATGATAGTAACAACAGCCAACAATAGAACTATAAGTTTTTCATGCATTAAATGTGGTTATATTCTCTTGCTGCAAATATAGACATATTAGAAATTACACTACTGGCCAATAAAATTGCTACACCACGAAGATGACGTGCTGCAGACGCGAAATTTAACCGACAGGAAGAACATGCTGTGATATGCAAATGATTACCTTTTCAGAGCATTCACACAAGGTTCACGCCGATGGCGACACCTACAACATGCTGACATGAGGAAAGTTTCCAAACGATTTCGCATACACAAACAGCAGTCGACCGGCGTTGCCTGGTGAAACGTTGTTGTGATGCCTCGTGTAAGGAGGAGAAATGCGTACCATCACTTTTCCGGCTTTGATAAAGGTCGGATTGTAGCCTATCGCGATTGCGGTTTCTCGTATCGCGAAATTGCTGCTCGCGGTTGTCGAGATCCAATGACTGTTAGCAGAATATGGAATCGGTGGGTTCAGGAGGATAATACGGAACGCCTTGCTGGATCCCAACGGCCTCGTATCACTAGCAGTAGAGATGACAGGCATCCTATCCGCATGGCTGTAACGGATCGTGCAGCCACGTCTCGATCCCTGAGTCAACAGATGGGGACGTTTGCAAGATAACAACCATCTGCACGAACAGTTCGACGACGTTTGCAGCAGCATGGACTATCAGCTCGGAGGCCATGGCTGCAGTTACCCTTGACGCTGCATCACAGACAGGAGCGCCTGTGATGGTGTACTCAACGACGAACCTGGGTGCACGAATGGCAAAACGTCATTTTTTCGGATGAATCCAGGTAACGTCTGGTCAATGGTGGCCGAGCAACTGGCTCCTCACAATACGCCAGTCAGTACTCTCGATAAACTGTGGTATCGTGTTGAAGCTGCATGGGCAGCTGTACCTATACACGCCTGTCTGACTCAATGCCCAGGCGTATCAAGGCCGTTATTACGGCCAGAGGTGGTCGTTCTGGGTACTGATTTCTCAGGATCTATGCACCCAAATTGCGTGAAAATGTAATCACATTTCAGTTCTAGTATAATATATTTGTCCAGTGAATACCCGTTTATCATCTGCATTTCTTCTTGGTGTAGCAATTTTAACGGCCAGTAATGAATTTCTTTACGGATTGTAGCTTGTGTCATTGGGCCAGTGTGATCTGGCTGTTTTTACACGATAATTCATCTCTCTTGGTATCTTACTATCGCATGGAACGCAAAAATGTAATCACAGTTCTGTTAATTAAGCAGAAAATAATTAAAAACAGACATCCTCACTTCACATGCGACTGTCTTTCTCTCCGCTTGGAGTACTAGCGACGATCCAGCTGTCAAAGTGTAACACCTTTCACACCAGAGAGGGTCGACTGTGTTGTATGACCTGTTCCAGCGTAACGACAAGCGCCGGCGCGAAGGTCAAGAACGATACAGTAGAGAAGGCTGTGAGAGGACGTCTGCCAATAGCACGCTGACTAGGACGTCAGCACGACAGGAGCGGCCTCTACACTAAGAGAAGAAAACCGATGCGCCATCTAGCGTCGGCCGCACTAGAAGAGCTGCATTAGAAACCGGGCACTAGAAGACAGGACTAGAAGGTCGCACTATTAGAGCCACAGTGATATTAACTATAGCAGTGACTTACGAGCTTGTGTGTTTAGCTTGCATGGAAATTGTATCTATCGAAGGACATTGATTATTTGCATGTCACCAACTGCTTGCGACCCATCATGTAGAAACCAAAGTTAAGTACTGTCAATTCAGTTACTATAATAAAGTCTGTTAATATGATTTGTTTTAATGTTGTCTAGCTATCCGAGAAAACAGCTACCTACGCACCCTATAAGAGACAAGTGGGCAGGAACCTACACTGACGATATGGATTCACAAATCAAACCCGCGCGTCGCAGCCACGAAATTTTCATTTGTTTTGCTGGCGCGTTAATTCTCTCTTGTCCTTTCTTTGCAGGAGTGTTTACTTGGTTTAACAGTCTCTTTTGATGATTAGTGTTTTCAGATGGGCGTTGCAGAAATCTTCTTTGCTTTCGTACTTATTTTTCTAGCTTGCCTTGTCTGTTTCTTGCATTTGTCTCTCCCAAAATGCACACCCCTCCTATCCCACACCCTGCTCAGGAGCCACAGCTGCAGGTGTCAGATGCAACACAGCTGATGCAGATGTTTCAGCTCCAGAGGCAGCAAATATCTACCTTGCTCAACACAGTGCAACAGCGACACTGTACGCCTGACAGAACAAGCACCACCTACACCAATACCGAGCGAGGTGGCACAGCGGCTCGCATTCGGGAGGACGACGGTTCATCCCCGCGTTAGGCCGCCCTGATTTAGGTTTTCCGTGATTTCCCTAAATCGCTGCAGGCAAATTCTGGGATGATTCCTTTGGAAGGGCACGGCCGACTTCCTTCTCCGTCCTTCCTTAATCCGATGAGACCGATGACCTCGCAGTCTGGTCTCCTTCCCCAAACAACCCAACCCAACCTACACCAATACCACCTTTTCGCCAGATTCGTGAACAAGAATACGAATGGTTCGAATGGGTGCAACAATTCGAAGTACACATACTTGCTCACAACGTAATAGGTACTGTGAAAGTTCTCTATTATCCATAGTAGGAAGTGCAGTGTTCCGATTTACTCAGAAGTTGTTTCTTAACCCCACTCCGAGTGAACTTTCTTATGACCAACAAGTGAATGTAGTAGCAGCTAGGTGTGAATTCTTTAATTGTGAAAAACGGTCAGATCAAACTTACCGCGAGAGGGTATCAAAAAAATTCAAATGGCTCTGACAAGGGAACCTCCCCATCGCACCCCCCTCAGATTTAGTTATAAGTTGGCACAGTGGATAGACCTTGAAAAACTGAACACAGATCAATCGAGAAAACAGGAAGAAGTTGTGTGGAACTATGAAAAAAATTAATAAAGTATACAAACTGAGTAGTCCATGCGCAAGATATGCAACATCAAGGACAATGGGAGTCAAGCAGCGCCGCGGTCCCGTGGTTAGCGAGAGCAGCTGCGGAACGAGAGGTCCTAGGTTCAAGTCTTCCCTCGAGTGAAAAGTTTAATTTTTTATTTTCAGTTTATGTGACAAACTCTTATGTTTTGATCACTTTTTTGGGAGTGATTATCACATCCGAAGAAAACCTAAATCGGGCAAGGTAGAAGAATCTTTTTACCCATTCGCCAAGTGTACAAGTTAGATGGGTCGACAACATATTCCTGTCATGTGACGCACATGCCGTCACCAGTGTCGTATAGAATATATCAGACGTATTTTCCTGTGGGGGAATCGGTTGACCTATGACCTTGTGATCAAATGTTTTCGGTTCCCATTGCAGAGGCACGTCCTTTCGTCTACTAATCGCACGGTTTTGCGGTGCGGTCGCAAAACACAGACACTAAACTTATTACAGTGAACAGAGACGTCAATGAACGAACGGACAGATCATAACTTTGCGAAAATAAAATTTTCAGTCGAGGGAAGACTTGAACCAAGGACCTCTCGTTCCGCAGCTACTCACGCTAACCACGGGACCACGGCCCTCCCTGGCTCCCACTCTCCTTGATGTTGCCTATCTTTCACTTGGACTACTCAGTTTGTATATTTTATTAATTTTTTCATAGTTCTACACAACTTCTTCCTGTTTTCTCGATTGATCTGTGTTCAGTTTTTCAAGGCCTATCCACTGTGCCAACTTATAACTAAATCTGAGGGGGGTGCGATGGGGACGTTCCCTTGTGAGCACTATGGGACTCAACATCTGAGGTCATCAGTCCCCTAGAACTTAGAACTACTTAAACCTAACTAACCTAAGGACATCACACACATCCACGCCTGAGGCAGGATTCGAACCTGCGACCGTAGCGGTTGCGAGGTTCCAGAATGAAGCACCTAGAACCGCTCGGTCACAACGGTCGGCCGAGTGGGTAACAGATTTGCAGCGTATGACGAGGAAATGCAAATTCAAATGTGCTTGTGGTGCTTTATATTCAGATATTATGCTGTGTGATTTGATTATGTACAATGTACCTGATGTAAAACTCAGAGAACAGGCTTTGAAACAGTCAGATGCACCATTGCAGCAGGTTCTGCAAACACTAGATTAGTACGATTCAGGTGCCTTATTAGCCAATAAATCTGGGCAGCCAGCAATTTGTCGGGTTGAGTACCTTGTTTGCGATCGGCCCATTCAGTGGCAGCTTGCGCTTGTCACGCCGAGTAAACAATGCTTCACACTGCGTAAGCAGTTCGCTAAACAGGCGGCTACACAAGCGAACAGAATTAAGTCTTGCTCTTTGTGTTATGCACGGCACAAACGCAAAGACTGCCTCTCCTGACAAGCTCAGTGTTAAGCTAATGGTAGGAAAGGACACGTACAATCCGCATGTCTGCAGCGGAACGAACGTAAGAATTCGACCCACCCACAAAAACCTAGTCGCAAGACCTATGTGATTTATGCAGTATATTCAAAGTCTGCAACAGGCATTCGCATAACGGGCATGCGAGCAGTTTCTTCAGTAATACTCCAGTCCAACAAACTTTTTGTTCATTTACTTCTTTGTGGGAAACGTGGGAAATTTCAGTTGGACACGGGTGCCTCTGTCACATTGCTTAATCGTCACACATAAGAAATGTTAGGCTCCCCACGCCTGTCTAAAGCAAGCATGCAACTGACAACTTATAATGGACTTGACATTCCCGTTCTCGGACAATGTACTTTGCCTGCCATGTATCACTCGCATACATTAACAGTGACTTTTATAATGCTATAATCATGCGATTGTGAGAACATACGTGGTCTTGATTTATTTGATTTGTCTGGCTTCAACATTCAGGACAATGTGTTGTCTGTGTCTGCATTCCATGCAAAGGACAGTGTAGCTAGCTTGCTAAAAGAATTCCCAGAATTTCTGAAGGTTTACAGAAAGCTAACAATTTTGTTGCACGTATTACTCTGAAAGACAATGCTCAGCCGAAATTTTGCCGCGCCACAACCGTTCCTTTGTACTAAAGGACAAAGTTGCAGCTAAACTTGAAGAACTGCAAGACATCGAAGCTATTGCGCCCATACAAGCAAGTCCACTGCTATTGCTCCCCAGATCCTCAGGTTGCAATCGCCTCCGTGTTGACTTTAAGTCTACAATCAACCCACAAACTGTGAGTGACACGTGTCCATTGTCACGGCCAGAAGATCTCATGGACAGACTAGGCGCTGGTCGCAACTTTTCAAAAATTGATTTGCTCGACGCCTATCTTCAAATGCCACTCGATGAAGAATCTTAAGTGTGTGTAGTAAACATTCATTTGGGTTTGTTTAAATATTTGTGCACTGCCTTTTCGTAATGCTTCCGGACCCGCCATTTTCCAATGGTATTTGGAACAACTGACTGCGCAATTGCTAAACTGTTCAAACTGTTTGAACGATATCGTCGCAGCCGGTCGTACACCTGAAGAACATACTGCAAATTTGCATGCTTTGTTTCGTGTGTTATCTAATGCAAGACTAAAGTGTAGACTGGAAAAATGAGATTTTTTTAAACGTGAGTTGCAGTATCTTGGTTATGTCATAAACAGTCAAGATGTGCATCCTCTTCAGTAGCGTTTGTTAGCCATACGAGATTTACCAGTTCCTCGAAATGTTACAGAATTACTCTCAGTCTTAGGGAAAATGAACTATTATATTTCGTTCATACCGAATGCAGCACAAATAGCGGCTCCATTCCATCTCGAAAGAATGTCATCTTTGTTCGGATACATGAATGCCAAGTAGCTTTTCAAAACCTTAAAGATGCATTGCTCAGCGATCGACCGGTTTCTATACGAACTGACCGAGCGAGGTGGCGCAGTGGTAGCACACTGGACTCGCATTCGGGAGGATGACGGTTCAATCCCGTCTCCAGCCATCCTGATTTAGGTTTTCCGTGATTTCCCTAAATCGTTTCAGGCAAATGCCGGGATGGTTCCTTTGAAAGGGCACGGCCGATTTCCTTCCCAATCCTTCCCTAACCTGAGCTTGCGCTCCGTCTCTAATGACCTCGTTGTCGACGGGACGTTAAACACTAACCTAGCCTAACCTAGCCTAGTCTATACGAACTGGCCAAAAATGGCAACGATGGGCATTGTTGTTGTCTCAATACCAGTACGAGATTGTGTACAGTCCGACAGCTCAGCACGGTACTGCGGATGCACTTTCACGTCTTCCGTTTCGCCCTTATCCTTCACGCGCTCGCGCGGGCGGTGAAGTGACCGCCTTTTTGCAATTTCGCGCCGTACTTACTCCACAAAGGTAACGAGGCGGCGGGAGGGATGGATTCTCTAGTTGCACCTTTTCCTGACAGATGCTGCTTAAAGTTCTTCCAAGTCGTACCTCTCTGCCTCTCAGGACAAGTTCAGATAGGTCCAAACACGGTCGGCGGTCAGTTTACCGCCTGGCAAGCGCTTACGGCACTTACAAACACGGTCAGTTACCGCCTTGCGAGCGCTTACGAGACTTTGTTCTACTCGTCTACTTCGGAATGTAAGTATTTCTTTTTGTAATTCCCCTATAATTCCTCAATTTTATAGACTCTTCCAATTCTCTAGTGGATGTGCATGTGCTCCAGAATTTCAACATCAAGAAGAACACAAAGGTGGCCTGCATGTATAAAAAATGGTTCAAATGGCTCTGAGCACTATGGGACTTAACATCTATGGTCATTAGTCCCCTAGAACTTAGAACTACTTAAACCTAACCAACCTAAGGACATCACACACATCCATGCCCGAGGCAGGATTCGAACCTGCGACCGTAGCAGTCGCGCGGCTCTGGACTCAGCGCCTAGAACCGCTAGACCACCGCGGGCGGCCTGCATGTGTATTTTTCCGCTTACTTGACTCGGCAGTAATAAATTCGTTACGCATTTTTCAATTCTACACAGGTAATATGAAAGAAAAAACGAGAAGACAATTCTTACATGCGTTATCTTTGGAACTGATGAGCGAAAACCTGAAAAAAAGAGCTAAATTAAAGCATTTACCAAAAGATTTGTTAGTATTTTTGGAAAATTACAGAGAGAGTGACGTAGTTTATCCAGCTGTATCAACCCCTACAAGGAGAGATATATGTTATTTGTGTGGCTCAAAAAAGAATATAAAAACAAAGCGAGAATGCGGTGAATGTGGAAGAAACGTCTCTCTACGACATTCAACCACGACAGTTACGTGCAATAATTGTTGTCAGCCTCAAAACGAAAATGAAATGCATACAGACTGATCAGTATTTTTCATCTGACAGAAATGTTTGTGACGTTTTCAATCAAAAATTCTTTTTTCAAAGGAAAATTAGCTTTTTTTGTGACGAGTTAAGACAGTGAATAATTCTAGTCTTAAGTATTATATTATATAGTCCCAAAACACTGCAATTTAAAAAAATGTTGTAATATTTCATTTGGGTATTTGGCTTCCTATTTGTATTCCATTGTATATTTTATTCTTAAATAAATAATTTTGATTACAAATGTGTTTGCAATATTGTGTGAGGTACCCTATGTAGATATTTTATGGAAATATGACCTTTAAAAACGGAAAACCTCAAGAGACTGATGAAAACTCTCGGGCGGTCGGCCGACCGCCCGCGCGAGCACTCGCCTGACTATTTCTAGCGCGAGCGCATGAAGGTTATACAGACTTTGACACTTCTGCTACATCTTGTTGCCTCGCATCGATGCTCAGCATTCTGAATTCCTTCAATCTTTTCCGCTGAACGCTATACGAAAATTTCACAGTCCACGGAAGCTGATTCAGATTTGAACATTTTGGTAATGTACAGTCGCACATCTTGGCCTCACTCACTGAATAGCGTAAAGAACTCTGTAGTGTGCCGATACTTTGTCCATCGGCATAGCCTCTCTGTACAAAAAGGTGTGATTCTTGTTCAGAATGACCGTGGAAAGTGACATGTATTGATCCCTAAAGCTTTGCAAAAAGAAGTGTTGCAGTTACTTACCAGGGACACTGGGGGATAGTTCGTACGAAACAGTTAGCGCGACGACACTGTACTTGTCACGGTGTGCACACACAAATAGAACAGATGACGTCACAGTGTCACACATCTGCGGAAACTCAGTCCGCTCCGCCACTAAAATTCTCTGCTTGGCCTAAGTCACAGGCACAATGGCAACGTGTGCACATAGACTTTGCAGGACCTTTTTGGAACACTCGTTGGTTGATTGTGGTTGACTCGTATAGCAAGTTGTCTTTTGCTGTGACAGTGAACTCGACAACGTCACGCAGCACAATTCAGGTGTTGTCCTCTATTTTTTGCCTCGAAGGTTTACCTGAAGTAATAGTATCGGACAACAGGCCTCAATTCACGTCAAATGAATTTGAACCATTCTGTGAGCGCAATGGCATACAGGATCTAACTAGTGCACTGCTCCATCCACAATGAATCGGCGAAGTGGAACATTTTGTGAGAACCTTCAAGCAGCAAATAGCCAAACTTCGCTCCGCACTCACCGGGGATCAAGCATTGCAACAGTCGTTTGTCTCATATCGTTAGCGCCCACGAGATGGACCATCGCGGGCGGAATTGCTTCACGGCCGACGCCGTTGGACACTGCTCCACCTTCTCCACCCTCTTCAGCATCAGGCGCCAAAGGAAGGCCGCAAGTACCTCTTCTTGCCGCATAATGTTGTCTTTCACAAAGTTTTTATCGGCATCAGATGGTGAGAGCGAGGCGATATCGTCCGTCGACTTGCCGTTGCATGTATCTTATTTCAGATCCAGATGGCTTGCAGTGCCGACATCAAAATCAACTTCGCCTCTGCCATGTGCACGGTGATCTTCCAGTCTCTCTTCCCCCAGATTCGCGGATCCTGAGGACAGCGTGGCCACAGTAGCTGCCGAAGGGTGTCATCACGACACCACGGGATGACCTCACACAGACATAGCCTTCGCCCCCTCCGCCTCCTCTTGCCCTACCGATGGAGCTGGGCCCACCCACACCGCAGCAGTCGCTGCCTCCTTCGTCTGGTTCATAGCATCAGGAGGTTGACGCATACCCTTCTGGTCGTTTTCTGGGGGACGTTTCCGCCAGGCAGCAGGCTGGATGGCGGGATACGACTGGAAGATTGACTTCCCCTGCAGCTACAGCTTCTGGACCAGCACTGCGCCCACACTCCTCCCTCCCCTGCCGTTGTCGCGCTCCCTACACGAAGACGGTCCGTCGAACGATACAGCAGAGAGAGCTGTGAGACGTCAGCAAATAGCATGCTGCCTAGGACGTCACCACAACATGATGCCAATCCTGAGCGGTCCATTTCTCATGTTGTTGGTCCCATCTGTACCGCGCTGCATGGTGTCGTGGTTGCAAAGATGGTCCTCGCCATGGACGTCGGAAGTGGAGTTGCGCATCATGCAGCCTATTGCGCACAGTTTGAGTCGTAACACGACGTCCTGTGGCTGCACGAAAAGCATTGTTCAACATGGTGGCTTTGCTGTCAGGGTTTCTCCGAGCTATAATCCGTTGGCAGCGGTCATACGGTGCCGTAGTAGCCCTTGGGCGGCCTGAGCAAGGCATGTCATCGACTGTTCCTGTCTCTCTGTATTTAATCCTTATCCGGACAACATCTCTTTGCTTTTTGGTTCACTCCGAGACGCATGGGCACTTCCCTCGTTGAGAGCCCTTCCTGGCACAAAATAACAATGCGGTACTGACCGTCTAGTCATGGTTGAACTACAGACCGTGTACCTCCATCCTGGTGGAATGACTCGAACTGATCGGCTGTCGGACCCCCTCCGTCTAACAGGCGCTGTTCCTGCATGGTTGTTGACATCTTTGAGCGGATTTAGTGACATCTCTGAACAGTCAAAGGGACTGTGTCTGTGATGAAATATCCACAGTCAATGTCTGTCATCAGGAGTTACGGGAACTGGGGTGATGCAAAACCTTTTTTAATGTGGGTATATGGTTCCAGAGATCTTTTCAGGTCATAAACATGTATGATGTATATATGCAGACTGAAGCGACGACGGAAAATTTGTACCATAGCCAGTATTTTCCAAAGCCACTACGCCAAGGTGGCGTAGCAGTTAGCGTATCTGCCTCTTGAGGAGACTCAGGTTCCAAACCCGCGCTTGGTACAAATATTCATTCATCGCTTCAGTCTGTGTCTATATAGCGTGTTTCACAGTTCATGTTACACACTTCTAAGGGTTGTAGAGATGATATAGTAGATCAAGTCACGCAACGATGCTACAGAGCGTCATAGTTATAGTAGTCGGCGCTTGTAAATATATGTATATATTGGGTCATTCCGTGATGATCCCTAAGTCAGAATTACAAAGTGTCTTATGAATCAAATTTTCATTCATATAGTTTCAAATCATACTGAACACGGATTTTCTGTATGGCTGAGTATATAAAAAAGTTCAGGAAGTCCAGAGACTACCAGATTGTTTCTATTCAAATAATAATTATAGTATATTCATCGAAATGGGCTGCTATGCAGATATAAATGTTAAACACTTTTTTTGAGTGAACAGTCTTCTGACGGGTTTGATGTGGCCCACCACCAGTTCCTGTCCTGAGCCAACCACTTCATCTCAGAATAGCACTTGTAACCTACATCCTCAATTATTTGCCAGATGTATTCCAATCTTTGTCTTCCTCTACAGTTTTTCCCGTCTACAGCTCCCTCTGGTACGGTGGAAGTCATTCTCTGACGTTTTAACAGATGTCCTATCATCTTGTCCTTTCTCCTTGTCAGTGTTTCTACATATTCCTTTCCTCTCCGATTCTGTGGATAACCTCCTCATTCCTTATCAGTCCACCTAATTTTGAACATTAACCTGTAGTACCACATCTCAAATGCTTCGATTCTCTTCTGCTCCGGTTTTCCGAAACTCCACGTTTCACTACCGTACAATGCTGTGCTCCAAACGTACATTCTCAGAAATGTCTTCTCCACATTAAGGCCTATATTTGAGACTGGTATATTGTTATTGGCCAGGAATGCCCTTTTGCCAGTGCTAGTTGCTTTTGATGACCTCCTTGCTCCGTCCGTCATTGGTTATTTGGCTGACTAGGTAGCAGAATTCCTTCATCTACTTCGTGACCATCAATCGTGATGTTAAGTCTGTCGCTGTTCTCATTTCTGCTACTTCCCATTACTTTCGTCTTTCTTCGGTTTACTCTCTATCGATATTCTACACTCATTAGACTGTTCATTCCACTCAACAGATCCTGTAATTCTTTTTCACTTTCACTCAGAATAGAATGTCACCAGTGAATCTTATCACTGATATCCTTTCACCTTGAATTTTAATTCCAGTCATGAATGTTTCTTTTATTTCCATCTGTGCTTCTTCGATGTACAGATTGAACAGTAGGAGCGAAAGGCTACATCCCTGTCTTACACCCCAATTAATCCGAGCACTTCGTTCTTGTTATTCCACTCTTATTGTTGCCTTTTGCCTCTTGTACGTATTACCAGTCTCTCCCTATATCTTACCCTATTTTTCTCAGGATTTCGAACATTTTGCACCATTTTAGATTGCTGAAGGTTTTTTGCAGGTCGACAGAGGCTCTGAACGTGTATTGATTTTTCTTTAGTCTTGCCTACAAAAATGAAATTCACTACAAAATGTTAAAGTATTACATCGTTCAACAGTGAAATTTAAACTGCCTGAAACTAGCTAGTGATGATCAGTTTCAGTGTTGTGATAATGGATACCACAATGTAAACTGAAATGTGGCTCTGGTTTCTGTTTAACAGAGGCTTACATCCATACAAGAAATTTGTTGCCATTGTGTGTATAATAGTTACATTTGAGAAAATTAAACTATTTTTCAGTGTTCAGGTCATACCACTTAAGAGTCTTACTTTAGTTATTAAGTAGATGGCAGTAATTGTAATTTGTCGTTCTGTGTCGTTGTAAAGTGGTTTTTTATATAATTGAAGAATAATTTTCTAAAGAAAATTAATCACGAAGGCGAGGCCTATAAGCACTTCAGGGGAAAATTTTTACAATTGAGCCGATCAAAAGTCTAAGAATGACGCTCCGCTGGCCCAGAGATTCTGGATCTGATCAACGAGAAGCAGTTTGGTGAAACGCTACATGGCGAAGGGATGGCTGACTGGGAGAGGTTTAAAATTTTTTGTGTCAATTTCTTAGGAAATATGAGACCACGAAATTACGAGGGTTATTCGGAAAGTAAGGAACGTCGGTCGCGAAATGGAAACCACAGTGAAAATCCGATGAAGTTTTGGACAGGTGTGTTGGGCAGTGTCTCTAGTATGCCCGTCTGTCGCGTTACGTCGTTCTTTTCAGTTCTCAGCACACAGGGAGCACGTAAAGATACCTAGAACAGTAGTGTCTCCCGCCACGTACGACGGTCTGGTGAGAAATTTCGCCTTAAGCTATGCAGCCAACATTACATAACCGTCCTGCGTTTTCTCCTTCAAGAGAATTCTCAGCCGTATTCTGCAGTGGCAACGAAGATGCTCCTGTGTCGTTTTCAATTGGAAATGTTTGATTACGCACAGTAGAGCCCGTAATTGTCTCCTTCTGAGTTTCATCTCTGCTCACATGACCTGCTGGCTATGAAGACAACATTTTGGCACAGACAACGAGCTGTAGGCGGAAAGCACGGGCGGCTGCCTTCTATAACGAGGATATTGGGAAGTTGGTACAACGCTACGACGAACATCTAAGTCGGATCGGTGACTATGGAGATAAGTAGCTGGAAGTTGTAGCTAACTGTTCCAAATAAAACATTTTTGATTTTCACTGTGATTTCCATTCCGCGGCCTATCGTTCCTTACTTTCCGAACTGCCCTCGTACATGCAGTGTCGTGCTATGAAAAGCTTTGATATGGCATGTTTGTTCAAATATAATTCGTTATACCCACCTCGAATTCCTTCCTGGAAACTGCGAATCACATTTTGACGGTCATGACGATCGATTTCATCAGGTTATTCCAGTCGTTGGGAAGAGGTGCGCAGTTCAGAGGATTCCTGCTATTTTGGCAGCTTCACTACTGCACTGCTGCTAGGAGTATACCAGATGTAACTTACCTACAAGCGAGGATCCAAGTGCAAAGACACTCCTAGTTAACCGATCAAAAATTATCTGTGAACTTATGCGAAGTTTGGAAGATAGGGGACGAGATCCTGCGGAAGTGAAGCTGTGAGGACGGGTCAAGCGTCATGCTTGGGTTGGTCAATCGGTAGAGCACCTGCCCGCGAAAGACCAAGGTCCTGAGTTCGACTTTCAGTCTGGAAGGCAGTTTTAATCTGGCAGGAAGTTTCAACACCTGTGTCCTTCATTTGTTAGAAATAGATGAATTATTTGAGGTTTGTAATACCAATAAGAAGACGCAGACGAGGCTGGTTAGCTTAAGTCGGTTTTTGCATAGTGTTTGTCTGTCTGAATACGATGCCTGGGACAAGGGCGACAAGTTGCAGGCCCACGAGCACCACCAACGACTGTTTGTCCCCTGTACACTTCTTGGTCAGGTTGGGATTAACAGCCAGTGCAGCTCAGGACAGAATTAACAGCCAGTGCAGAGAATCAGGCTCTTCACAGAGAGCATGACGCTCCACCACCAAGCTTGTGTGGTAATTTGCGGTGAGTCACAGTATTACATATTTCATACTCCATTCTACACCAATGTCTTTCCTCGAGCTGCACTCTATTGAGGAAATACGTTGACTTAATTGTTTATGACAATTTTTTGCTAGCTAATGTAGAAAATACATAAACAACAGCAAACAAAAGTAACGTATTGTATCTGATATATTTATACATGTCAGCATTTACACAGATGAAACTTGGCCAACACACCACGCATGATGAGTACTGCACATGCCGGACGCCACCACATCCTTCAGCACCAGGAAGAGCAGCGACAGCACCACGTCCCACCCGGAGACCTGAAAGGTAAAACCAGGTCAATGTCGCCGCCAGTCACAGGTTGAAGATCCGTCCAGATCACCTTAAAGCAGCAGGTCAAGCGACAGGTGTGAGCCTCATGGAGCACATGATCTGCTTTTCTATTGTTACGTTCGGTATGGAGCACATCACAGCACTATGTGACTCATCATCAAGGCATTCGCGGATTCTCTAACACAAAATATAGCACTGAGGGAACAAGACTGTTTCATATAGTACTTACCTGATAATATCTACATAATATATATCTAAAACGTATTGATAATAATAATAATGTTACTACAAGATGTTTCATGCATGACAGAATGGCGATGTACTTCTAACATGATGGATGTCCGACACATAGCTATCGTGCGGTTGAAGCGGTATTGAATAGCATATTTCATGACAGGTGGATTGGTTGTCGAACCACCATACCATGGCCCGCACGTTCACCGGATCTGGCGTCCCCGGATTTCTTTCTGTAAGGGAAAGTTGAAAGATATTTGCTATCGTGATCCACCGAAAACGTCTGACAACATGCGTCAGCGCATTGTCAATGCATGTGCAAACATTACGGAAGGCGAACAACTCGCTGTTGAGAGGAATGTCGTTACACGTACTGCCAAATGCATTGAGGTTGAGGGACTTCATTTTGAGCATTTATTGCATTAATGTGGTATTTACAGGTAATCACGCTGTAGCAGCATGCGTTCCCAGAAATGGTAAGTTCACAAAGGAACATGTATCACACTGGAACAACCGAAATAAAATGTTCAAATGTACCTACGTCCTGTGTTTTAATTTAAAAAACCTACCTGTTACCAACTGTTGGTCTAAAATTGTGGGCCATACGTTTGTGACTATTACAGCGCCATCTATCACAAATCGAAAAAAGTGGTCCAACTAAAACATTCATATTTCTTTACGTACTACACAAATATGTAATAAAAAATGGGGTTTCCTATTTTTAAAAACGCAGTTGATATCCGTTTGATAAGGGCAGCGCCATCTAGCGAGCAGCCATAGCGCCATCTGGTTTCCCCCTTCAAACTAGACGAGCTTCGTTCTCTATAGTTTTTTCGTTTGACGCTTATTTCGTGAGATATCTGGCCCGGTCATCAAAAAGTTGGACGATTTATTCAAGGGAAAGAGCTACACAAATTGAGTAAGTCATTACGCATTTGTGCGCCTCTAGCCCTTATGAAAGTAGTGATTCGGCTTCGCACCTTTCGACAGAGCTGTTGGACATCCTCCTGAGGAAAACTACGTTATATTCTGTCCAATTGGCGCATTAGATCGTCAATGGTTGGAGAGCCCTGCTCTTAATGCTCCAAACGTTCTCACTTGGAGAGAGATCCGGCGACCTTGCTGCCCAATGTAGGGTTTCGCAAGCATGAAGACAGGCACTACAAACTCTCGCCATGGGCGGATGGGCATTATCTTGCTGAAATGTAAGTCCAGGCTGAAATGTAAGTCCAGGATGGCATGCCATGAGGGCCAACAAAACGCAGCGTGGAATATCGTCGACGTACCGCTGTACTGTAAGGGTGCCGCAGATGACAACCAAAGGGTTCCAGCTATGAAATGAAATGGCAAACCAGACCATCAGTCCTGGTTATCACGTCGTATGCCAGGCGATACTGAGGATAGTATCCCAAGGCTCTGGTCATTGGGGCTCAGTTCAAAGCGGACTTACCACAGAAGACAATTTTACTCCAGTCAATGAGATCCCAGGCCAAAGAGTGTCTGGGGACACCATGGACAGCCGTGGGACACCAACCTCACTTTCGCCCGCCATATAGCCCGGCAGCTCTGACTGATGGTCTGCAGTGCCATTCCCTTTGACAGGAGAACCCCTTTGGTCGTTATCTGCGGAATCCTCGTAGCACACCGCTACGTCTAATATATTTACGCCCCTTTTGTTGCCCTTCATGGCAAGACATCCTGGACTTATATTTCGGCAAGAAGATGCCAACTCAGACATAGCGAGAGTTTCTACTGCTTGTTTTCATGCTTGTGAAACCCTAGACTTGGCCAGCAAGGTCGCCGGATCTCTCTAAAACTGTGAATGTTTGGAGCATTAAGGGCATGTTCCCCGAACCATCTCGATATTATGACTATCGAAGACACCAATTGGACAGAATTTCGCACGATATCGCCTAGGGAGGGGGGTGAGGGAGGGCGATATCCAAGAACTCTGCAAAATCAATGCCAAGGCGCATAAATGCTTGCATAAGGACCAGAGGTGGACCAAGACATCATGGTCTTTCCCCAATTTATGAAGCGCTTTCTCTTGAAAGAATCATCCATTTTTTCTGAAATTGTAATCATTTGTTTGCCTGTACATGCACATCACATCTATCTATTTCCGTCCCGTTTGGTAAACTCCTTCATGGTGCGGTTTTTTTTGTCTTAGCGTACAATATATATAGTATTTAGATGATCTACTTCATTAGAAGCTAGCTTTAGAATCGAACATGGTACGTTGAACAATTTACTTGTCTGTACTCAAAAACCATCTCTGTTAAGTATTTAATCCAGTTCTATGCTGGCTGAACACTCCAGCTTACAGACCCAGCCTATACTCTTACAAATGTGTACTGCAGTATAGGCGATGCTAGCTTACACACCATGTCAACTGTATTACAGTAACCGAATTTGCCGTCTCAACTCCTACATGTTGGCCTAGAATACATTTTTAGCATTTACGTATTAAGCCAGTTGCAAAACAACGATTCTTAAGTTCTCGCACTTTTAAAATGTGGTTCCATAACATATAACGCACACGTTACCAGGCCAGGAGTGCGGATGTCAAAATAACAAGTCATCACTGCAAGCCTGCACTATCATCGCAGAAAAACCATTGATGAACAATCCTGTGACTTTAAATAATGGGAGTTCATCTTTCATACATGCCATACGCTTCATGAATTATTAATCTATATATATTACATCTCAGGTGTCGAAGGGTGACAGATCACCTCATGCGGAACAACTTTTGTCAAAATTATCCAATCCTGGGACAACGAGATTTCACCATGCTAGCAGGATACACTGCTGCGTGTGCACAGTAACTATCCCAGTAAATAGAGAGAGGGATTTTCGACAGAAAAATCTTACGAGTGAGTGTATCTAGGAGGAGAAAGATATTTTAGAAGCGAATCAGGAACTTCAATTTTTACTCGGCCTGAGCTCTTTCGTGTGGAGCAGATGCCTCGATTACGGCAAAACGCGTTACATACGAACGCAACAGTATGTCTACACCCTGTCAGCTCCCAGGGAGATATCCAGTGTCCCAGAGAAGTATGAGAAAACATTTTCTCTATAACAAAAGTTGTTTCCGATGACGCGATAAATCATCCCTAGACATCAGATGAAAAGACTCTGAAACACCCTGTCCAGTGAACAGGTTGTACATAGTAATAACATAACTAATAACAGCAGTAATAAAATAGTAATCATTAAAATATGCGTAGTAAATGAGGACTACATAATAATAAAACAATAAATATAGCACTGAACATATGGAATTTACGAAATGTCACTCTTCCTTTCTTTGTGTTTCCTTGAGATGTAACAGAAAGCCTTAGCAACAGTATAGAGTGAATGAGAAGTGGAGGAGATCACTGCCCAGACGAGTGCGACAAATAAATGGGTGAAGTTAGCAGATGAGTTGAAAGGAAGCAAACAGAAATATGAAGAGGTGCGACATGCATTGTCAGAGTTGACATTCCGACAGAGATACCTGGTCGGAGAGAAGGGAAATACCTGCGACATACCGAGAGCGAAGCTACGCTGATAGCGAGAAATCAAGGTTGAGGCCCCTGTTGAATGCTGGGTGGTTTTGGATATGCTGAAGGCTAGAGCGTGGTTCTTTCCTGAGTATTCTAGATGAAATGGAGGAAGAGATGGAGAAATATTTAGTATTTACTTACATATCTGGAAGAACAGACAATAATGACAATTGAGAGCCGTAAGGAACTAATCAATATAAATAAAATTCAGTTGCAGCATGTATGAAAGTTCATCACCTTAGAATGGCTTGACCGATTTGGTGGAGGATAAGGTTTATATAAAAAAAGAAATTGGAACATCCACTGGAAAATTCAGATATTTGGATGTTATTTTAGTATGAAAATCTATATGAAGCAAATGTGGCCGTCGGTCTGACAGTTGTGCCGTCGTATTTTTTCATAATAGCAACAAATTCCGCATTGGGTATTGAAATTTACGAAAAAGAATACAACTGTAAGCGGTATTTCAGTGAGTTATCGGTGGGGGTTACACATTTGTTACGTTGCGAAGACTGAACTGATCTCAGTTCGTGGTAATTTGGTGTGTTGTCGTGGTAATTTGGTGTGTTGAATTCGTGGTTTATCTCATTGGAAAAATTGCACCAGTGAGTGTCAAAACATCGAAAATTACATGCGCAATGCTGTCCAACTACATCATCGTTGAGTCAAGAGAGTAAACACTGTTTCGAGTCAAATAGAATAGGAAATATACAATAAACACGTTGTATTAAAGCGGCTGCGGGGAAGAATAACATGCTGAGCCCTGATGTGAAAACGTGTGGTTTTATTTTCTTTGTCACAGTCATTTTTAACACAGAACAGGGTAGTTTTTTATAGCTAACTTTGTAACTCTACCTGTTCATAGGTTAATACCATGCGAAATACTCTCATTAAAGCTACTATCCTCATACATCCGGCTGTTGGAAAGGTCTCTCTCAGGCCCCGTGTGCTAATGATTCCAACCGATTTATACTTTCATTTTGCCTTCCATTCCATGCAAGGTTCCGTTAGCAATAACAATAAATAGGATCATAGAGAGGGGCGAGGAGGAGGTGGACAAGGTAGGGGGAAGGAAATTGATACACACAGTTGAAGAAGGAGAACATGGACAGAGAGATGAGGGAAGAGGAGATGGATAGAGTGAATATGGGATAAGACTTGTACAGGGAGCGAGAGGAAGGTGGTGGGCAGTGACAGCAGGGAGGATGAGGAGGAGGAGGAAGTGATAAAGCGAGGGGCCAGGAGGAGGTTAGGACGTATATCCAAGTCCCATAAATATTCAGCAATTGCGAAGCATTGCCAGGTTCGCTATGTCGAAATAAATTCGCCGAAGGCACGCTGAAGACGATAATACCACGGGTCTGGACTCTCATAGTCTCGTTTCCACTAGTGCAGGAACACAGATAAAGCTGCGAGCAGTAAGGAGCCACGGTGGCAGTCTTGTACTGATATCTTTCTAAATTCGTATCTCTGTCATTTTTTGCTATTTTGTCTAAAACTGACATGGTGAGACCGTGGCTGTGTAGGCTGTGTAGGTTATCGTGGCTGGTTGTTGTTTCCTTCTTTGTAAGAATTAATGTCATTTTTTGTTCAATCTCATTGAAATTTTGCACACTTACAGAATTGTTAACAAAATTTTTAACGCTGTAAGAAATTTTGGAATTTCTTGCATTATTATTTTAAGGTACTCGTTTTCCTTATCTCCAGGCAAATTTTTTCAATGGTAAAATAATCTACGCTAATAAAAGTCAAATCAAGTGCAGTAACTTTTTGGTAAATTATTTCTATTACTTTCCGTTTTATTTTGAATTGGAACATTTTTTACAGACAAATTTTCCATATACTATCAACCATAAAACTGTTTATAATGTCTATATTTAAAGTTTGTTCCACTCGAATATTGCTTCCGTGTAAAAGAATAAAGAATAGGTGTGCCAAATTTCATCGAAATATTTCCAATAGTTTCTGATATATGTGTTCATGAAGGGAGAAAACCTAAGTTGCAGAAAAATCGCTTGAAAGTTTGGATGAAATGTTTTAAAAACGTTTAATTATGCTTGAAACTGCCCATATCCATATTCCAGTTCTTCCTCAACATCCTTTAGAGCTCTTTTAGCTCCTCTGCTCCTCTGTCTAGCAATTTTTTCTATATTCTCTACCAAAGTGTCCGATTTCATGATTCGTTGCTCATCAATGATCCGTGGTATCTACTCACTGAAGACTCCAGGTGTAAGCTTGCCAAGGATGTGAAATCATGTTCACTCCCATCAATAAACACTGCTGCAGCTTCCAAAGCACTTCACTCACAAATTGGAAAAAAACACAGTCTTTGGACATCTCTCCCAAATAAGAGCATTGAAACTTTCATTTTAGTTCTGCGTTTTCCATGCAGATATTTTATTAGCAGTTCTAGTGAAGCCAACGCTCGAAAAGTTGGTTTAATGGCCATTACAACCTCACAAGGAGGGTTATTTTTATGGCTGTAATCTTCCCCACTTTCCTTGCTTTTCAGAAATGTGCACCATTCATTAGAACATAGGCCACATGTAGTGTCTGTCGACAAGTAATGAAACCAAATGGACCATACTGCCTTCTTCATACTATCCAAATCTGTGACGCTACTTCTAATTGCAGCACCATAATAGATTTTCAGGCTGTCAGTTCTTTTCCTTGTTAGTCTGTTCTTACCTCCCAACGGATTCTCATCCTCTATTAGCTTGCCCTTATTGTCTGCAATGAGTCTTCTGAGTCTACCCATCCTCATCTGAATATGGCCTAAGCACTTCAGTTTTTCAGTAGTGCAGTCTTTTCCATACGGCTGACTTGCAACTACATTCTTGAAAGCACTATAATCTCCACATCCTAAATACTGTGTATCTTATTCTATACTTTCGCAAAGACCTATGGAAAACGAGTTTCAAACCAGTATTTCCATCCCAACACTGGAGCCCACATAATTCCTGCTATAAACAGCTTTGATCTTCTTGCCATTCTCTTTTCTTGGCTGCAACATTATATTTCTTGCGCAGAAAAATATTTAGACATCACCTGTAAGTCTACTACTTTTCTAGAGTCGAGGCTAATGACTATTGAAACTCCATGCAATGAAGTATGCCCCCTCTTCATCCAGGAATTGTCACAGGAAACTGATATATCTTTAATACTAGTTGCATCACAATTTTCTTCAATTGCCCCGTGGACTGCCGTTTTCATGGTCTCTTCACTTACTTCTACAACTGCATTGAGGAGAGTGGTGTTCATTGCAGCAAATTTTAGTGGTGGACCAGGAATGTTCATAGTACCACATAAAATGTTTCCATCATCTCTTCCATTCCTATACATCCTAGTCCATAAGCAAATCTCATATTGTCTGTAACATTCTATTACTGGTCTTCGATGTCTTGAAGGGTGTTTCACCACCACAGTTTTGATATAAAATGTGCACACGAACCTTCTCTCTTTCAGTCATCCAACAAATTCAAATTTCCTCCGCAAAAAAGCTCTTGCAGGCTTTTCTAAGTGCATCTGCCACCAACTCCAGATCCACAATTCTGAAAGCTGTATTTCTGTCATGATTTGTTTCATCTGACACAATACCTTTCCCAATTTTTTGTTTATATGCACTTGAAGACAAGCTAATGTTTGCATCTGCAGTCCCAACCCTAACTTTAGCATCGGTTTTTCGCTTTGTATTGCAAATATGAAGCTTACATGTAGGAATACTTTACTAGGCCTAGGTATTGTAAAAACGAACATTATATTGAACCCTGAATAACACAATAAATCCATATTCGCTCAAATTCCACTAAACAGCACAAAACTTGTTTACAAAGCTCCACAGCCTTCCGTACCACACTGCTTGGACGACAGAATGGCTCCATTGCCTTCTACACAAGAATGCTGTGTTGCATCCAAAAAATCACAGCCTTCTAAAGCTATATTTCTCAGGTGTATGGGCAAAACTGAGCAAGAAAATTTTTCCTCCGCTGGGTACCTTTAAAAGTGGGTGTGGCGCATTACACTGCTTACGTTTTTTTATACCATTTGTAGATTGAATTTCAAAAACAAATTTGGGATAATAATCTTAATTATTTTTACTTTCAAGTAAGCAAATAAAAGAATTGTGAATCTCGCGCCACTAACAGGTAGTGCATCTATACCTGACACAGCTAATGCCAACATATTCGCATTTGACGAATTTATTTCGAAGAAATGCTGCATGTGTCGTGCCACTATGGGATAACGGCAGGTATCTGATACGTGAGGAGGGGTGCTGACAAGGGAAACACCCCATCGCTCCGAGCTCCCCCCCCCCCCCCATCCCCCGCCCCCTCAGATTCAGTGGTAGGTAAGATGGCACAGTAGATAGCCTTGAACACAGATCAAGCATGAAAACAGAAAGAAGGTGGACTGAACTGTGAAAAAGAAGCTAAAATAGAAACAGTGAGTGGTCCAAAAACAATATGAGCTGCTCTGACAGCTGCCGGCATGGTAGCTCAGCACGTTTGGTGAGAGAGCTGGTTGGCCTCTGTAATAAAAAAACTGAGTGAAAGGATCAACAACGAACTTGAACGGCTGTCAAGTGACGTCAGCAACGACCAAACAGTACGATCGACAACGAACAAAATGAAACAAATACCGCAGTTAAGGAGGCAACGCTTTGTGGCTTTGTGGTTTTTAATGATGAACTGCGGAGTGAGAGAACCGTGATCGAACCTCCCTGGTGCCATTTATTTATGACTCATTTATTTTTCACATAATGAACTGTCCGTCCGCTCATTGATATGTTTCTTTTTTTTTTCTCTTTGTGTAGTCTTGCTGGTTGCCATACTATACGATGGTTGTCGAATATGATTCATATGGTAAGAATAAGTTACCGTCACAAGTAAATGTGATAATAGTGAGGGCAGGCGAGATACCACATAGAGGTCTCACTAAAATGAAATCATCCAATAAACGGGTGTGAATTATGTTACAACAAAGAAATTCGAGAGTCAGGACTTCCAAAAGGGTAAGTAACTTTAAGAAGGTTGGAAACATACGTTTTGACAGAGCACAGGGGAAACTGTGTGATTGTGAAACTGTTGCTTTCATTTGTTGCAGCTTGTGTGACAAACTATTACGTTTTCATCATTTGTTTGGGAGTGATCGCATTTACTTTCATGCGAGCACCTACATCGGGCAAGGAGGCATATCTCACTCACTTACCAGTGCGTCGGTAAGAGGTTCCTATCATATGACATACGTGCTGACTCTATTGCCTTCCACGTCACACCAGACATGTTTTCCGGTGGAGAACTAGGTTGTCCTTGTCGACTTGTCATCAAACGTTTGCGGTTGTCATTCAAAGGCCACTTCCTTACAACTGCTAATAGATTAGTTTTGCAGAATGAACTGTCATTATAGAACCCTTCCTCACACTTCGCTGTAACAAACGGACATTACACCATGACACAGATGCAAATTTGAATACAGCGAAGAAAAAAAGAAATAGATGGGCTCGTGGGAGGTTTGAACAAGGGTTGCCAAGTTGGGAATCCAACACCGTAACCACTTCTCCATGACACCATTGCCCCGTTACGTTGCTCTGTATTACACTTCCTGCGCTTGGACCGTTCACTGTCTCTATTTTGCTTTCTTTTTAACAGTTCACTATACTTCCTTCCTGAAACTCCCTGGCAGATTAAAACTGTGTGGTGGACCGAGACTCGAAGTCGGGACCTTTGCCTTTCGCGGGCAAGTGCTCACTGAGCTACCCAAGCACGACTCACGCCCCGATCTCACAGCTTTACTTCTGCCAGTACCTCGTCTCATACCTTCCAATCTACACAGAAGCTCTCCTGCGAACCTTTCAGATCTAACACTCCTGAAAGAAAGGATAGTTCTGGTAAGTTCGCAGGAGCGCTTCTGTACAGTTTGGAAGGTAGGAGGCGAGATACTGGCAGAAGTAAAGCTGTGAGGACTGGGCGTGAGTCGTGCTTGGGTAGCTCAGATGGTAGAGCAATTGCCCGCGAAAAGCAAATGTCCCGAGTTCGAATCTCGGACGGGCACACAGTTTTAATGTGCCAGGCAGTTTCATATCAGCGCACACTCCGCTGCAGAGTGAAAATCTCATTCTGGGCACTTTCTTCCTGTTTTCGTGCTTGACCTGTGTTCAGTTTTTGACGGGCTATCCAATGGGCCATCTTACCACTAAATCTGAGAGGTGTGTGACGGGGAATTTCCCTAGTTAGAAGACCAGTTACTAAGAAACCAATGAAGAACCTGAGAAGCCAATGAAGAAAAGTATGAAACTGAGAGAGCTGTTAGATCCCGCCCTCACGACCACACTCACCCGTGGCCGGACGGCGCCACTCCTCTCCTCGTCGTGGTCGTGGCTCTCCGGCTCCCAGCTGGGCATCCACGCCGGCAGCGGTTCCCGCTCCAGCGGATCGTTCAGGTCCGACACCATCTTCTTCAGCCACTTCCTGAGGAAAACGTCCAACTGACTTAGTGCCGAGACTATGGGACTATGCGCTATTACCTACGTAAAACCTTAAAAGGTTTCCATCATCAAAAAAATGGCTCTAAGCACTATGGGACTTCATCTGAGGTCATCAGTCCCCTAGACTTAGAACTACGTAAACCTTACCAACCTAAGGACTTCACACACATCCATGCCCCAGGCAGGATTCGGACCTGCGACCGTAGCAGCAGCGCGGTTCCGGACTGAAGCGCCTAGAACCGCTCGGCCACAATGACCGGCTTCCATCATCTCTTCCAGTCCTATACATAGCTTATCTCGTATTGGCTTCAATATTCTATTACTGGTCTTCGATGAGTGAAGCTCCTATGCTTCTGACGTTTCCTTTTCTTCACTTTTGTGCACTGTCAAAAAAAAATGGTTCTAATGGCTCTGAGCACTATGGGACTTAACTTCTGAGGTCATCAATACGCTAGAACTTAGAGCTACTTAACCTAAGGACACCACACACGTCTGTTCTCGAGGCAGGATTCGGACCTGCGACCGTAGCAGCTGCGCGGTGCCGGACTGAAGCGCCTAGAACCGATCCGCCACAGCGGCCGGCTTCCATCATCTCTTCCAATCCTATACATCAAGCTAATCTCATATTGGCTTCAATATTCTGTTACTGGTATTCGATGAGTGAAGCTCCTATGCTTACGACATTTCCTTTTCTTCACTTTTGTGGACTGTCAAAAAAATGGTTTAAATGGCTCTGAGCACTATGGAACTTAACTTCTGAGGTCATCAGTCCCCTAGAACGTAGAACTACTTAAACCTAATTAACTGTAAATGTGAAATGGCGGCTGGAGCTGGGGAAAGTCAGTACTCCGAGATCCACAGTGTTAAGAGTGTGCCAAGAAACCCAAATTTCGGGCACTGCCTCTCACCAAGGACAACCCAGTGGCCGGCGGCTTTCGCTTAACAACCGAGAACAGCGACGTTTCGTAGAGTTGTCAATGAAAAGAAACAAGCATCACTAAGTGAAATTATCGCAGAAATAAATTGTGGAGCGTACAACGAATGTATTTGCTATGGAAGTTCGGCGAAATATGACGTTTACATCCTCCGGCAGCAGTATGGCAAACGCGAGAGCCATTGATAACAGGTTCACTTTGCCTGTAACGTCTCTCATGGGCTCGTGGCCATATCGGTTGAACCTTAGACAACTGTGAAACCGTGGCCTGGTCAAATGAATCTTGATCTGACTTGGCAAGAGCTGTCCCTACTGATGATCCGCACGCCGCAGCTGAAATCGCACTCCTGGGAGAGCGTTTCCAAGATCTGGCAAGGGCTTTCTATGAAGGCTCTTCCAGGTCCGGAAACGTCCTCATCCATTCCCTAGGTAGGTATCACATGTCACGCGATAAGCATGTGTGTGATGTCCATCACACACATCCATGCCCGAGGCAGAAGTCGAACCTGCGACCGTCGCAGCAGCGCGGTGCCGGACTGAAGCGCCTAGAACCGCTCGGCCACAACGGCCGGCTTCCATCATCTCTTCCAATCCTATACATCTTAGTCCATAAGCTAATCTCATATTGGCTTCAACATTCTATTACTGGTCTTCGATGAGTGAAGTTCGTATGCGTACGACATTTCCTTTTCTTCACTCTTGTGCACTGTCACAGGAAGGGATGATTTGGATGTACAGTACTCAGTATGTCCAAACTACTGCAGCCACATCTGACGCTAACTCCATAACAACGCATGGAAGCCACTTAAGACAATAATAATGTGTTAGGTGGATATGGTGATTACTACTTGTACCCTTCATATACCTCTAAATGAATATTCTGCAACTCAACCGTTTCGTGACCAGCGACACATATACAGAGATGATAAAAGTCATGGAATATGTCCCAATATTGGGTCGCACCTTCTTTTGCCCAGCTTAGTGCAGCAGCTCCACGTGACATGGACTCAACATGTCGTTGGAACCCCATCGGAGAAATATTGACCCACGCTACCTATACACCCGTCAAAAATTGCGGAAGTGTTGCCGGTGTAGGATTTTGTGCACAAACTGATCTTTCAATTATGTCCCATATGTGTTCCATGGGATTCATGTCGAGCAAACTGGGCGGCCCAACAATAGTAGCCCAGTGAAATGGCACATTGTTATCCATAAAAATTCCATCTTTGTCTGGGAATATGAATGGCTGCAAATGATTCCTAAGTGCCGAACATAACCATTTTCAGTCAATGATCGGTTCAGTTGGACCGGAGGACCAAGTCTACTTCATGTAAACATAAAAAACGTCCGAACAGACATTGAACACCGAATCCGCGCCGTTGTCACTTTTCGTCACCGGTGGCGCTATTTATCAGTCAAGTAGTTCCTCAATTGGCCTCGCAAGAGCTGAGTGAACCCTGCTTGCCTACTGCACCCGACAGCGCTTAACTTCGGTGAATGACGAGAACCGACGTTACCACTTCGGCACGGCCGTTGGCTACATGTAAACACATACCACACCATTAAGGCGCCACTACCACCTTGCACAGTGCCTTGTTGCCAACTTACGACCATGGCTTCGTGGGGTCTGCCCCATACTGGGACTCTAACATCACCTTTTGCCAAGACAGATCGAGATTCATTTGACTAGGCCACGGTTTCACACTTGTCTACGGTTCAACCGATATGGTCACGAGCGCATCAGTGACGCTGCAGGCAAAGTCAACCTGTTATCAACGGCTCTCGCATTTCTCATGCTGCTGCCGGAGGTACATTCGTTGTACGTTCCACAATTTATTTCTGCGGTTGGCTATTTCACGTAGTGTTGCTTGTTTTTTTCATTAAAAACTCTACGAAACGTCGCTGCTCTCGGTTGTTAAGCGAAGCTGTGTGTGTGTGTGTGTGTGTGTGTGTGTGTGTGTGTGTGTGTGTGTGTGTGTGTGTGTGTGTGTGTGTGCGTGTGCGTGTGTGTGTGTGTGTTGGGGCTTACGGGCGCTCAACGTCGGGGTCATCAGCTCCCTGACACACATTAAAAGAAACGAATGTCGACAAATTTAGTAAAATGGAAGCATACACGCAAAGAAAGCGGAAAACGATGAAAAATGCTGTATAAGAAAAAAAAACTTAAGGAAAACGAGACAGGAGCGTCAATGGTACCACAGGAAATTGTCACTGGCTGGCCACTTAAGTAAAATATGGGCCACCCAGTCACCCTGTGAACAAATTAAGACCCTCTCCATAAAATCTTGGTAAAAACATTGGACAAGTCATGGCATTTCCTTTTCTTCACTTTCGTGCACTGTCAAAAAAATGGTCCAAACCTAAGGACATCACACACATCCATGCCCGAGGCAGGATTCGAACCTGCGACCGTAGCAGCCTGAAAATGTTTACGACGTTTTCATGGTCGCTCGACGGGAATTAACATAATTAGAACGTAGAATGGAACTTGGAGCTAGACGCAGCTACATTCCATTTCAAAAATCATTGGAGAATTCAGTATTCAGAGATCCACAGTTTCATGAGTGTGCCAAGAATACCAGATCTCAGAGATTACCTCTCACTTCTGTCAACGTAGTGGCCGACGGCCTTCACTTAACGACCGAGAGAAGCGACGTTCGCACAGAGCTGTCAGCGCTAACAGATAAGCAACACTGTCAGAAATGTCGGCAAAAATCAAGGTGGGACGTACGACGAAAGTATCCGTTACAACAGTGCTGCGAATTACGGCGTTAGTGAGCTATGACAGCACACAACAAATGCGAGTGCCTTTGCTAACAGAACGTCTACACCTGGGTTGTGACAATTTAGGTTGCGTTGTAAACGACTGGAAAAACATGGCGGGGTCAGGTGAGTCCCGTTTCCAGTTGGTAAGAGCCGATGGTAGGGTTCGAGCATGGCGCAGATCCGACGAAGGCACGGAAGCAGATTGTCAATAAGGCACTGTGCAAGCTGGTGGTAGATTCATAATGGTGTAGGCCATGTTCACATATGACTGGGTCCTCTGGTCCAGCTGAAGAGTTTGGACACTATTTGTAATCATTCATTTACTTCATGTTGCCAAAAACCAATGGAATTTTCATTGATGAAGCTGGTGGTAGCTCCATAATGCTGTAGGCTGTGTTCACATGTAATAGACTAGGTCCTCCGGCCTGACTGAACCGCTCATTGACAGGAAATGGCCATGTCCGGCTACTTGGAGATCAATTGCAACCATTCATGGACTTCATGCCTCCAAACAAAGATGGAATTTTTATGTATGACAATGCGCCTTGTCTCCGAGCCACAGTTGTTCCCAATTGGTCTTAAGAACATTCTGGACAATTGGAGCGAATAATTTGGCCAGCCAGACCATCCAACATGAATTGCATTAAACATTTATGAGACGCAGTCAAGAGGTCAGTTCGTGCACGAAACACTGCACTGGTAATACTTTCGGAATTATGGACGGATATGCAGGCAGCGTGGATCAATGTTGCTGCAGGGGATTTCCAACGACATGTAGAGTCTATGGCCCATCGCACTGCTACACTACACCTGGTTAAAGAAGGGATTCCATGACTTTTGTCACGTCAGTGCATATCGATCAACAATTTACAACTGTGTCTGCATCTGCTACGTAGACACGAGCTACTTAGTGGAAGACACTTTGAAGCAGTCTTCAGGAAGAATCTACCAACAATTAATCCAACACGCTCCTAAGCACACTATGGCAAATAAATGTCCTCACACATACTCATCAAAAGTGTGGAGAAATGTCTGGGCAAAGACGTGCCTACATGTATTAGAGCTATGTGACTAGATGTCGTCACCGAAACATACTCAATTCTTGTTAAGAAGTATAAAATCGAACTGTCTCCATCAGACTTATGCGAAGTGAAAATTTAACACACATATTTATGTAAAAGAAAATGGTACTAAGAACTGGCTGAGGTAAAATCTCTCTGTTATCATGAGAAGCGCCATAAATAAGATAAACGTCGACTCAGTTATGCAACTAAATTGGAAATTATTCCCTGACACTAGACACAATGGCAGCTTGTTGGACACCTGAAATTTTTTTTGTCGCCAATCTCAAACGCATTAATACACAGGCATTTAACGACTACTAGTCATTGCAACACTGGGACTTTAAATATCACCTAGGAACTAGATGTGGGCCGTCAGTCCACAAATATCAGTGTGTGAGTATTGAGGCAGGTTAAGAAAGGGAGACGACAATGAAGACTACGCTTTACTAATCAACACAGTCACGTGATGGAATAAGTTATCTCAGAAAATCGTTTTAAGTGTAGAGCGTTGTTGGACAAGGATGGAAACTGTCAGGGAGCGCCGTATTAGAACTCGGCCATGTTGCTCTGCAAAACGGCTTGGTGCGCAATGGCTGCCTCTGCGACCCATGCAATGCCCTGCGGTGAGTCGGCCTGGTACGGCTGTGGAGTGGTGACGGCGTCAGGCTGCGCCGGCAGCCGGTTCAGCGGATTGCATCCCCATTGCCTCAGTGCCACTCATGGGAACTGCAAGGCGCCCGTAGCGTGGTTCCTCGCCGGATCACGGCGACAACATGCGCCCACGATGCGGTGTCTGAATCTCTGGCCCTCACTTTGGGATGCCTCCGGCGTGTGTTGGGAGCCAACAAGACTGCCCATGCTAGCGAGTCATGGCGTGGCCCACCGCTGGCTGGCTGCAGACTCCACATTGGCCTCAGAGGGTCGAACCACCGACCTGTCGTGGACTGGAATGCTGGCGCCCCATCCGCTGCTGCGTGTAGCCAGTGGTGTGACACATCCTGCCATCCAGGAGAGCTGTCACACTTGAATGCCTTGTTAGTGAACCACTGCCTATTTATACATGGCTGTGCACCTCTGTTTTGCTAACGCAGCACTCTGAGTCATGTACTCATAACACCTAGGTTGGGCAAGTGTGTCCCTTCTGCCTGTAACTTGCGCCATGCAAACCGCTGCATTTACTCTTCTCAGCATTTCAAAGGCCCTGTGGCCTCCATTCAGCTTCGCAATTGCTGGTCAGCGTAACTTATTGTCAACAGGCCCGTACCTGGCTGTAACTTGTGTGCTCAGAAATATTGCACCAAATCTAACTTTCCTATCTTAAACGGTGGTGCTGCTACATTATTGCCCCCTTCAGGAAGACCTGGTCCCCGGGTCGACCTGTAACTACGCTTAAACTTGTTTCGGTTGGCACGTACTTATGACATATTTACTACTTCTATTAGAAAACTTAAATGTGGTCTAGTTCTCCTAAAGCACATGATATGAGACAAAAGTCAAAATTCCTTACTGGGTGACCACTCCACTTAATGCTCGATCACCCCTTACCTACCTGTCTTACCCCCTTGGTATCCAGTCCACTGGGATTTTGACTACCGTCGGTTCCCTCTTGAAATTGGCTCTCCACTTGATCAGAATGAAAACAACACACATCGAAGTGAAGGCTGCAATGGCACTTCGCACAGAGGTGCTCAAACGATCGTTACTTGTCGTTGCCTTTCCCTATATTGAGCGACATGCTGCACAAGCTGCATGGCTGATATGTGCGCCTATTGCTCTGAAATGAATTGGTTTACGGATCTCAACAGTTCTAACTCCAGTGTTCGATTTAACAAGGTAAGATCCTGCCTTCGCAAAACTCTAAAATTGCTTCTGGCCAGTACAGCTATGGCTGTGTAACATTCAATTGTGTGACTCCCAAAATTGACGCTGCCAGATGGAAGTGAGCCATGGTTAAAATTGCTGTTTTGAAGAGCGCACCACAGCGCGTTGTGTGAAGAGTCGCCCTCCGTTTCTGGCGGTGGCGCCGCTGTGGCAATCGCAGCTTTGGTCTCTCCCTCTGGTGGGAAAGGGGGAAAGTTGCCTGTTCACGTCCATTTAAGGGGCGCTATGAGCTCGGCAAAGGGTTCAGTTGGAGTGAGTAGGGGAGTCGGTCAGTCGAGGAGAGTCTAGTCAGTTGGTCAGCCGGCACTCAGTATCTGTCTGTCGTCGGAGTGCTAGTAAGTCTGTCGTTTGGATCAAACTTCAAGTCAGAAAACGAGAGTCTTGCCACTCGCCCAGTAACAGAACTCAGCTAGTGGTTGCCCGGTCGAGGCTGAGTTCCTGCATCTGAGTCTCCACGTTAGGTCGCCAGTCTGCTCGAGTTGCTCGGGCAACGGTCATTGACGGTTGGATTGGTCGGTTGGTCGGTCGCGCACTGAGACACGAGATGACTCGTCCGCCTTGAGCGTCGGCGCATGTGAGGTCCCCACGTGAGTCCAGCGGGCAGCGCCGTATGGAAAGGGGTAGTGGCTTCTCGGTTCACAAGAGAGCAACAGGAGCGGGACCACGACATCGGGCTGGCCGGTGCGAGCTGCGGCGCCGTGCGACGGGAGATCGGCGCGCCTTCCTGCGTCCGTTGAAGCGGCTGGCAGCTGACGATTCGGGAGAGCGTTGGGGGTGCTGCGCCAGGTCTTCGCCAGAAATCACAGTTTGTTGGAAGTTAAGTGATTGGAGATATGTTGTTTCATTTACTTGTCAAATTGTACTTGTTTTCTTGGTGAGGTCACCAGCCGCTTTGTTTTGGCGTCGTCCCACTATTCTTCTCCGTTTGCCCACCCGCGGGAAGGTGGTTATTTATGAATTGGGTGATCCGTTTTTCCCTTGTGGAGTAGGGGAGGCTTAGAGCAATCTGCGGTTCGGGTTGTTCAGTAAACCCCTCCCCCCCCCCCCCCCTGTCAATCTGCCGTACGTTAATAGCTGCCTCTGTCATGTCTGTCAGATTTGGTGTTAATGAATTTATTGCTTAAAGGCCGAATTCTTGAAATATGTTTCTATCATGCTTATCATCTTGCGAGGTGGTGTATGTGTAATGTAGAGCATGTTGTACATTTTATATAAATCTGCATTTTATGGGTTTTATTTAAATAGTCATTTTAGGTTATAAGCTTGCCACCCTTCCACCGTAAGAGCCCTTTAAAAAAATATAGAAAAAACAAATTGCACTTTCAGCAGGAAATAATTTGAGGGTTGTACCATTTCCATTCCTCTTATGGGGTGCATAGTTTACACGTTTGTATGAGTTGTTAAAATTTTTTGGTTAAAGTAACCTGGTGTGTTGCAGATTTGCACCAGTGTACTCTTTCAGAGGTTGTGAGCGGTCATGACTACGGCCGTGTTGAGAGGGAGCAGGCAAGCTTCTGAGCCCTAAGGCTCCTACTGTTAATATTGTTCCTGCCTCTAAATAAAACTGTAACTTGATATTTCGAGAGTGCTTTTCTGCTTATAATTTTAAGTCTGTTTTGAAAAGGCATTAGGAATAAAATTCACATTTGTTAAATTGTGACTTGATATTTCGAGTGTGCTTTTCAACTTATAATTTTAAACATGTTTCGAAAAGGCTTTTAGGAATAAAATTCACATTTGTTAAGTTGTGACTTGCTATTTCTAGTGTGCTTTTCTGCTTATAATTTTAAATCGGTTTTGTAAAGCTTTTAGGAATAAATTCACATATGTTAAACGTATTTTTCCAACAGTTACTTCCTGGCAACTGCTTCCACGCTCACCTAGTGTGATTAAATGTGTTAATGTTCTTGATGAATCGCTAGTAAATAAAGTAAATTCTTTAAGAAAAGATTTTGAACGTCTAAATCTACGGTTCAGGAAGGTTGATCCTATTATGTTACACGCAGTTCCATTGATTAAAATTCCGCTCCCCTCGAGCTCTATACGTTTAGCTTCTGCAAATACTCCCTGCTCAAAACAACTTGCTACTACTATCAAATTTCCATAGGTGGAGAAGATCCAATGCATCCCGACCCATTGCAAGCTCGATTTTGGCTCCATGATGTCCCTTGGACAGTGTATTTCTTCTGTCCTGGCTAAAAATAACTGCACCGTGCACGTGTCCGTATTGGTGCTTATCACCCTGGCTGGACGTTCTGTATCCGTCCCTCTATGGCACCTCCGTAATTCCTCTCTCGTCATCTTGGCGTAGCGGCTGTTAACTGCAGACATCAGCAATACCTCCTTAGTTTTTGTTTCTACAAACTTGCCCAAGGGTCCCCTTTTCAGTGACCTGAGGACAAGGATCACCATCACCCTTCCTCGCTCTTCAAAAAGACTGCTGTACCTAGCAGGCTCGCAATACTCGAAAACACATACAACATATGAAAATACAATGCCTATTTAATTTACGCAAACCTCATGACACATAACAAAAAACAAAAAAACTTCAAGTGCTCCACTACTTTCTGGATCGCAAAGCATAAGGTACGGCATGTTGTACTCTATCTTCCTGGTTTTCTCTGCGCTGAACACCTCTCTTCACTCTCTCTTTCTTTCTCTTCCCTTCCTGTGACAAGCCTGGAATCACATCCGGACAACCCGTAAATGGCCACAACCGCCCAGTGTGTAGTATCGTTGTCTAGTTGACAGCTGAAGTTTAACATAATGGGGAATGTGGTTTCAACTACGTGGTATGGCCCTTGATACCTCATGACGAACTTGTTCGTTTTCCCTTTTGGCATATAGGGACTGGATAAGCATTACCCACTGCCCTACTCTAAACTGTAGTTAACTTCCTTTCCGCTTCACTGCGTCTTCCTGGCTTTGCAAAGCCTTCGTATTCGCCTTTTGTACCCATTTTCAATCATTCCGAATTGTTCTCGCGAATTGACGTACAGATTCACTGGTCCTTCCTTTCTGTAGCCTCACCAAATAAAATTGTGACGGCATTTTCGCCTGTACACTATCTCATATGGAGACAAACCGGTATTTTTATGGACTTTTGCACTGTACACGCACACAATATGCTTCAAATACTCATTCCACTGACGGGGATGAGAATCCACATAAAAACTCAGCCTTCTTCCCGACTGTTCTGTGTACCCGTTCTGTCCTTCCGTTGGCCCGTGCATGCAACGCGCTCGTCCTCAACTTCTTTACGTTCTACACCTTACACAGTTCCTTCACTAAATCCGACATGAAGTTGGTCCCTTGGTCAATAATTATTGTCTCTGGTACACCAAACGTCAAAATCCAGTTGTTTACTAACGCTTGCGCGACCATTGCTGCCTGTTGATTTGGCATAGTCTCCATCTAAATTCAAATGGTTCAAATGGCTCTGAGCACTATGGGACTTAACTGCTGGGGTCATCAGTCCCCTAGAGCTTAGAACTACTTAAACCTAACTAACCTAAGGACATCACACACATCCATGCCCGAGGCAGGATTCGAACCTGCGACCGTAGCAGCAGCGCGGTTCCGGACTGAAGCGCCTAGAACCGCTCGGCCACCACGGCCGACGGTCTCCATCTCCACATACCTCGAAAACTGGTCTATGATTGTCAGAACGAATCTGTTCCCCGATGGTGTTCGCCTAAAAGGTCCTAAGACATCGATCCCCAACAAAGAAAATGGGCATGTCGCTTCTGATAATCGTTGTAGCTGTATCTCTTTCCGAGTCAAATCTGCTCTCTGCGCACATGGTATACAATTCTCGACATACTAACCCACATCTTCTTTCCTACCTCTCCACCAATAGCTCTCCGCCACTCTCATATTCGTCGCTCTACACCCTCCATAACCAGATAACACGTGATCATGTGCTTCCTTTAACAACTTGTGTCTCAGTTTCGTTGGCACTACTGCCCTTGGCCCTAACTTCGTTTCCTTGCACAGAAGACTGTCATGCACATTAAACTGTGGCTGTATCTGATACAATTTGTCAGCATCCTGTAGTTCTTGCCATACTGCTAGGTCACAACCTATGACTCCTATTTTTGCCACCTTTCTACCCAGTGCATCCGCATTGCCGTGGTTCTTCCCAAGCTTGTGCACCACCTAGTAGTCGAATTGAGCCCACCTAGCGAGTCTAGTGGATGGATCCTTCAACCCCAATAACCACTTTAACGCAGCATGATGTGTCACTACCCGAAATCTTCTCTCATACAAATAACATTTAAAATATGTGATTCCATAGATTACGCTAAGCATCTCCCTCTCTGTTTTTGAGTAATTCCTCTCTGCTGCATTCAGCTGCCTAGACACATGGACTACAGGATGTTCTTTCCCATCAACTTCCTGACTAAGAACATGCCCTAATGCTCTATTTGATGCATCACATGCTAGAATAAATTCCTTTTCAAAATCTGGAAACACAAGAACCGGACTTGGGGTTAACACTTCTTTCCATTTGTCGAACGCTTTCTGACACTCATTCGTCCACTCAAATTTCACACCCTTCCATTACAATCGCGTCAATGGCTGTGCTAAATCTGCAAAACCCTTCACAAACTTTCGATAGAATTGCAAATTCCGACAAATGATTGCACTTCCTTAGCTGTTTTCGGCTCCCAAAAATCCCTTACAGCCTGTACCAACCTCGGATCTGTTCACACTCCGTCCTTACTGATGGTATGACCCAAATATTTTACTTCTTCCAATGTAAAATGACACTTCTCCAGGCTCAACGTCAAACGAGCTGCTCTTAACCTCATGAAGACTTCCCTTAACTGCTGTCTATGCTGCTCCATACTACTTGAAAACACTATAATGTCATCCAAATAGACAAGACACTGCCGTGGTGTCAAGCCCCTTAACACACTGTCTAGCGACCTCTGAAACGTTGCTGCAGCGTTTTTCAAACCGTCTGCTGTTGTGTGTACCTAGTGGTGTGACACTCCCCGCCATCCAGGAGAGCTGTCACACTCGAATGGCACCCATTTATACGCGGCTGTGCACCTCTGTTTTGCTAACACGCCACTCCGAATCACGTGCTCATAACACCTGGGTTGGGCAAGTGGGCCCCTTCTGCTTGTAACTTGCGCCTTGCAAACCGCTGCATTTACTGTTTTCAGCAGTTCAAAGGCCCTGTGGCCTCCATTCTACTTCGCAACTGCTGGTCAGCCTAACTTACTGTCAACAGGCCTGCGCCTGGCTGTAACTTGTGGGCTCAGAAATGTTGCACCGAATATAACTTTCCTATCTTAAACGGTGGTGCCGCTACATAATTTACACCATTTTGAGACCACACATGGGAATGAAACAGAGATAAATCTTTGATTGGTGTAGCCTTGTTTCTTCTGTCGTTTTTACAAAGTACTTGTGTCTGTTTTTTTGGACATGTCGAATGAACAGACACCTATCCACCGCCCCCTTCCCCCCCCCCTCTCCCCCCACACACACACAATACAAAGGTTAGATGGCCAATTATCTGTTTAGCGCATATGCAAACCAAACTCTAACCCTTACGGGAATGGTGAGATGCTGCGAGTAATGAGGATAATGTGCAAGAGAACTACATTAATAGTGTGTGGATAGGTAGAGAATTTGGGTCTGACGGGAGGCGTGCTAGGGTAGTCCACGCAGTTGCGATGACCACTGTGTCTGGATGGCTTTGTGGTCAGAGCATCCGCGTAGTAAGCAGGAGACCCAGGTTTGACACAGATTTTCAGCTTTCCTTGTTAATTACAGTCAATGTCTAGCCAAGGTCTTTAATTCCTTTGTTCTTAATGTGCGTAGATATCTGTAAGGACTTCCAGTTCTTATTCCAGTTGAATAGAAGATTTAGTTAAGAAAACGGAAGGAGGTCATACGCGTAGGTGTGGACTTGTACGTAGACGTTGCCCTCGACGCCGGCAGTACAGGACTCTGGCTTCACTCTGCTGTAGATGACTCCTGTCGCCACAGCTACCAGGTGCAGATTGCCGCCCACGCGGCAGATCGCTGCAGCACCCATGTCGCCTGGACACACCGCCTACACAACACAGAGGGACACACTTGCCTCAGAACAACCCGTGTTCCAAATGCACAGCAGCTACATTCATACAGGACAGATTATTCGATTGCTTGTCACTTGTTTTACAGCTTGTGGGCTGACTCTCAATTTCAAGCAAACACTTATCTCGTTTATAACAACTAATTCAATTCACACCAGTATTCAGGTCGCACACAGTACTGACACGGCATACGCATAACTCGTGAGGTCACTATGGTGTAGTCAAGTGTGCTCAGGAAACTACACTCCTGGAAATTGAAATAAGAACACCGTGAATTCATTGTCCCAGGAAGGGGAAACTTTATTGACACATTCCTGGGGTCAGATACATCACATGATCACACTGACAGAACCACAGGCACATAGACACAGGCAACAGAGCATGCACAATGTCGGCACTAGTACAGTGTATATCCACCTTTCGCAGCAATGCAGGCTGCTATTCTCCCATGGAGACGATCGTAGAGATGCTGGATGTAGTCCTGTGGAACGGCTTGCCATGCCATTTCCACCTGGCGCCTCAGTTGGACCAGCGTTCGTGCTGGACGTGCAGACCGCGTGAGACGACGCTTCATCCAGTCCCAAACATGCTCAATGGGGGACAGATCCGGAGATCTTGCTGGCCAGGGTAGTTGACTTACACCTTCTAGAGCACGTTGGGTGGCACGGGGTACACGCGGACGTGCATTGTCCTGTTGGAACAGCAAGTTCCCTTGCCGGTCTAGGAATGGTAGAACGATGGGTTCGATGACGGTTTGAATGTACCGTGCACTGTTCAGTGTCCCCTCGACGGTCACCAGTGGTGTACGGCCAGTGTAGGAGATCGCTCCCCACACCATGATGCCGGGTGTTGGCCCTGTGTGCCTCGGTCGTATGCAGTCCTGATTGTGGCGTTCACCTGCACGGCGCCAAACACGCATACGACCATCATTGGCACCAAGGCAGAAGCGACTCTCATCGCTGAAGACGACACGTCTCCATTCGTCCCTCCATTCACGCCTGTCGCGACACCACTGGAGGCGGGCTGCACGATGTTGGGGCGTGAGCGGAAGACGGCCTAACGGTGTGCGGGACCGTAGCCCAGCTTCATGGAGACGGTTGCGAATGGTCCTCGCCGATACCCCAGGAGCAACAGTGTCCCTAATTTGCTGGGAAGTGGCGGTGCGGTCCCCTACGGCACTGCGTAGGATCCTACGGTCTTGGCGTGCATCCGTGCGTCGCTGCGGTCCGGTCCCAGGTCGACGGGCACGTGCACCTTCCGCCGACCACTGGCGACAACATCGATGTACTGTGGAGACCTCACGCCCCACGTGTTGAGCAATTCTGCGGTACGTCCACCCGGCCTCCCGCATGCCCACTATACGCCCTCGCTCAAAGTCCGTCAACTGCACATACGGTTTACGTCCACGCTGTCGTGGCATGCTACCAGTGTTAAAGACTGCGATGGAGCTCCGTATGCCACGGCAAACTGGCTGACACTGACGGCGGCGGTGCACAAATGCTGCGCAGCTAGCGCCATTCGACGGCCAACACCGCTGTTCCTGGTGTGTCCGCTGTGCCGTGCGTGTGATCATTGCTTGTACAGGCCTCTCGCAGTGTCCGGAGCAAGTATGGTGGGTCTGACACACCGGTGTCAATGTGTTCTTTTTTCCATTTCCAGGAGTGTATGTCATACTGCTGTTTCCCTACCATCAGATGTAAAGTACAACAAGTCATCAAGAAATGTGTAATTTGTCGAAATACCAAACACTTACACAGATCATAGTTCAATGAATTCTATCCTATTATACCATTAAAATCTTTTGATCTCTTGTCATTCGATGCCACAGAACCTTTTCTGATGACAAACGGAGGAGTGTGGTGTTTTTCTAAATATCTGTATATGTGTGCCACTAAAACTCTAATGAAAGGGTCTATAATCAAACAATATTGTGAGAGAATATTTTGTGAGTGTGGATAAACAAGCTATTCTGACTGGTAATCCAACTGACTTCATAAGTGTGAAGTCGAAAAAATTAGCCAAGTCACATAACATATTTATATATCCAAATTTCATCCTGAGGCCAGCCCAACGCCACTACTACTTCGTATGTTTAACAGGTCTGTCAGAACGTATACACCACACTGACACACCAAATGAAGTGAAACATGGCACATTTTCAGCAAATACTAAATAATTTGCCGCACTCATCAACGGGTTTTACACAAATCGAATTAATGTACGATAAATATAAGATAGACGACTGGGTTTAGCTCCGTACTTTTTATTATAAAGGGATACCGTTATAAAAAGGTTAGGCAAGCCTTAATAACGTTGGAAGCAAAGGCACAAGCTAGGAAATAACAGTATCATAAAGGAATAGGTCACACAACTGCTTCTCACATTGGGCAGGAGGTGTTATTGCGCATACAGCCTCAATCCACCAAGCACAAAAATCTTTAAAAAATGGCACTTTTCATACATATGGCCATACATTATACACAGGACACCACCACACCCAGGATGCTATTTGTTGAGCAACACAAAAGTAGAGAAAATACTTGAATTATATCCACACAAAGATATCAAAGACTTTAATATGCTAAACATAAAGAGGTCAATGCGCCTCAACCTCTTCAGTGCCTACAGTCTTTACGGAAAGTGTTATGTACAATGAAATACATACGTTGCGCCACATTTGAGGGTGAATTAACACATGTTCTCGTTGTACAAAGAGTAATACAAAATTATTGTTGTAAAAGCACTTGAATACTATATTCACACTCAGAGTTACCAGTGAACCTGAACATAAAATACAATGGAAACAGGTATACATACATATCGGTTTGTAGCATAATAAGACGGATTCAACAGCGATTAGCTGAGTGAAAAATATAAATATTACAGTGCGTTTAAAATAAGTCGCGACTTTTGACAGTTTAGTATGGGGCGACTGGGAGTGAAGGGTAGTTTTTTTCTGTAGAACCACATTTCGAAAGCTTTTTATTCTCTTCTTGTCTGGACTATTTATCATTGATGTTTCACTTCCGTACATGGCTACACTCCATACAAATACTTTCAGAAACGACTTCCTGACACTTAATTCTATATTCGATCTCAACAAATTTGTCTTCTTCATAAATGCTTGCCTTGCCATAGTTACTCTATATTTTATATCCTCTACACTTCGACCATCGTCAGTTATTTTGCCCCCAAATAGCAAAACTCATGTACAACTTTCAGTGTCTCATTTCCTAATCTAATTCCCTCAGCTCCCCCTACATCCAATTATCATCGTTTTGATGTAATTAATGTTCATCTCATATCCTCCTGTCTACTCCGTTCAATTGCTCTTCCAGATCCTTTGCTGTCTCTGACAGAAATACAATGTCATCGGCAAACCTCAAGGTTTCTATTTCTTCTCTCTGGATTTTAATTCCTACTCAAATTTTTCTTTTGTTTCCTTTACTGCTTGCTCAATATACGGTTTGAATAACATCTGATTTAGGCTACAGTCTCAACCACTGCTTACCTTTCGTACTGCTCGACTTTTGTAACTGCCACCTGGTTTCTGTACAATTTGTAAGTGGCTTTTCGCTCCCTCTGTTTGAACCCTGCTACCTTTAGAATTTGAAAGAAAGTATTGCAGTCAACATTTCTCGAAGTCTACAAATGCTAGAAACGTAGGTTTGCCTTTCCTTAACCTAGCTTCTAAGATAAGTCGTAGGGTCAGTATTGCCTCACGTGTTCCAACATTTCTGCGGAATCCAAGCTGATCTTCCCCGAAGTAGGCTTCTACCAGCTTTTCCATTCGTCTGGAATGAATTCGTGTTAGTATTTTTCAACCGTGACTTATTAAACTGACAGGTCGGGAATTTTCACATATGTCAACATTCACTTTCTTTGGGATTACTATATTCTTCTTAAAGGCTGAGGGTATTTTGCCTATTTAAATCATTTTGCTCATTAGGTGGAAGAGTTTTGTCATGGCTGGCTCTCCCAAGGCTATCAATAGTTCTAGTGGAATCTTGCCTACTCCCGCGACCCTGTTTCTACAGAGCGTGTTTATTTACAGTGTTTCGTGTTGAACGAACGGGGAACAGAGGACCGTGGCTTAATATACCCGACGGGGATGAACCATCGCCGAGCCGGTCACAGCAGTAGATATACCGTATATAGCAGACGGCCAGCAACCTCTTAAAAGATATCGCCGATCTTTTTATACTTTTTATTACCTGCGACTATTTAAATGTAATTGCTTTCACTGATGAAGGAAAAAAGTTGTATGATTTTAACTTTTCTAATGCGGAGTCAAGAATTTGTATCCCATTTTGCTTTTTGCAACAGGAAGACGAAGAAAGATTAGGGTTTAACGTCCCGTCGACAACGTGATAATTAGAGATGATTCCGATTGATTCAATGAAAGGGAAGGAAATCGGCCGTGTCCCTTCAATGGAACCATCCCGGAATGTGCCTGGAACGATTTAAGGAAATCACGGGAACCCCCTATATCAGGATGGCCGTACGCGTGTTTGAACCGTCGTCGTCCCGAACGTGAGTCCACGCTAACCACTGCGCCACCTCGGTCGATGGATGTTTGCAATATGGTTTAATGTGGATCATGAAAGTAACTCTTTGTAAGTCGTTTAATACAGCAAAAAGAGAAAATAAGTATTTTATTTGTGAAACAAGAAATGTTACATCTTACGAAGAATTTGTTTATGCGAATGATAAAAACGCAAAAAAATAATCAATTTACATGAAATTACGAGATACGTAAAACAAATGTACTTCGTGCAGTATAACAGAAATATCTATAGTTCAAAATAATGACAAAGTTTCAGATATTATAAACGTTATTTAAGAAAGGAAAGAGAAGTGATACACCACCTCAGCACACCACAGGTTAAAAAATATTAATCTAGTCAGTTTCTTCAATTAAGTAATATATCAGGTGCTAAGCATAAATTAAATCGCTGATTATCGCGACAGCAACGGAAAATAAAGAACTATTTCCGATTCTGTCTTCTTAGGTAATCACACAAACTGTGAAACTATCAGAAAGCTTATATAACTGTGTTCAAAACCCTGGAAGAATTTAGAAAAAATAAGAAAACACAGGAGCTTTAAAAAACTGACAAATACAAAACCCAAAATTAGGTTCATGAGAGAAATTTCGGACACATTTCAGATTAAGACAGGAGTTAGACAAGGTGCCAGATCATCTCCAGTGTTGTTGAATTGTATAATTGAAAGGATCATCGCGTTATTTAGAAAGAAAGTAGGAGAATTTAACATCAAAATTGGAATACATATTGTATGAAAAACGGATAATTTCAAAATTGGTTGTTTATCTTTTGCAAACGATTTAGTAATTCTGGCAGACAGCTTAGAGGCGGCAAAAAAATATAGAGCAGTACTTAAAAAAAATAGTAAGAAAACCTGCGCTAAGAATCTGCTTCGAAAACACAGTAGAAACTTCACTATCAAAATTAGTCAAAAAGTATGGAAATACCAAAAGAACAGACAAAATTAAACATCTCAGACAAGTTAGTCAACCCAAGGGAAGGGGAGAAAGAAGCCGTTAACACACGATTATGAAAGATATACCTGTACTTGCTACTTCATCTACTAGAAGATGTTTATAATAAAGAAACTCTCTGATTCAAAGAATTATAAGAGAAAGGGGTGAAATGCCATGACCATTTGAAAATAATGGGGAAATATCTGTGGCAGGGGGAGTATATGAGTGACCATTTCGGCTATCCGTAAACACTTCACGGTGTCCGCCTCGATAGCTGAGAGAGAATGCCATGCAAAGGGGCCCGGGTTCGATTCCCGACTGGGTTGGAGATTTTCTTCGCTCAGAGAGTGGGTGTTGTATTTTCTTCATAATCATCATATCATTTCCATCAACACGCAAGTAGCCGAAGAGGCGTCAACTGGAAAGGCAACCGGTCTACCCGACTGGAGGCCTAGCCACACGACTTCACGGTCAGACCCAAACTTACATATATCGTCTTCCATGTATGTATTGAAATATGCGTGTTCAAAGAATTAAAAGAGAAATCAGTGATATGGTATGGCCATATGAGAAGAATAGGGGAAATATACGAGGCATGGAGAGTTACATGAGTGACCATTTCGGCTATGTGTGCACATTTCATGACCAGATCCATACTTCCTTATGTATGTATATTGAAATATACATGTCCAAAAAATTAGAAGGGAATACGGTGAAATGCTATGGCGATTTGTCAAGAATGGTGGAAATAGCGAAGGCATGGAGGATATGGAAGTGACATCAGAAGAGGAGCAGATGATTGAGATTAAGAAAGAGCTGGACAAAACAAGTGTTGTTAATAAAGCTAGGAGGAGCAATAGGCCTACAGAGGTTTCTTGGTAGGGTAGGGAATATTAGTGAGGACGTGAGAATGGCCATAAAACTTTCAACAAAATCTAGAAATAAACTAAGTTGTATCCTAAAGATGTATCCACCTCTGTGACTGAGTGGTTAGCCTACATGGCTGTTATGCGGAAGACCCAGAATGGTTTACCGATAATTCAGAGTCTGGAAACACGGCAAAACGACCGAAGAGTGGTGTGCTGAGGACGTGGCCCTCCATACCACATTCACATGAGGCCGAGTGGCAGCGGATGACACGGTGGCCTGTCGGGATCTATTAGTCCTTCAGAGCCTGGACGAGTAGCCTGTTCATGCACCGATGTTTTGAGACTCCCAAACGCCATGATGTATATAAGATGTGGAAGGAATGTAGAGCGACAAAAGTACCAGCGTTACCTAAACTGTAGTTGGATGATGGTGAAGATGAAGAAGTAGAACAAGAAGAAGAGTATGAAGATAGTGGTGTTGGTGGTGGTTATGAATTCGTAGTTTTTCGTGGTAGCATTTCCTATACTACTGTCCCGGCCAGCGGGGGCGCTGGCTGCAACTGACCTGGGTCTTGGTGTCCCTGGTGCAGATCGAGGAGGGGCCCCTGGCGTGAATACCGGGGCAGTCCCACGTATTGGGAATCTCCTGCAGAATGGACCGACCCACGAGGCACTGTTTATGCGATTCGTCGCTTAATCCAAAGCCTGTTACTATGCACGATAAATTTGTTCTGAAACAAAAGAATTAGAAGGTTTCTAAGTTGACAGATTGTAATCGGATGTAATACACTACTGGCCATTAAAATTGCTACACCACGAAGATGACGTGCTACAGGCGCGAAATTTTACCGACAGGAGGAAGATGCTGACTCGTGTAAGGAGGCGAAATGCGTACCATCACGTTTCCGACTTTGTTTAAGGTCGGATTATAGCCTATCGCGATTGCGGTTTATAATATCGCGACACTACTGCTCGCGTTGTTCGACATCCAATGACTGTTAGCAGAATACGAAATCGGTGGGTTCAGGAGGGCAATACGGAACGCCGTGCTGGATGCCAACGGCCTCGTGCCACTAGAAGTCGAGATGTCAGGCTTCTTATCCGCATGGCTGTAACGGATCGTGCAACCACGTCTCGATCCCTGAGTCAACAGATGGAGACGTTTGCAAGACAACCACCATCTGCACGAAGTTCGACGACGTTTGCAGCAGCATGGACTATCATCTCGGAGACCATGGCTGCGGTTACCCTTGACACTGCATCACAGACAGGAGCGCCTGCGATGGTGTACTCGACGACGAACCTGGGTGCACGAATGGCAAAACATTTTTTTGGATGAATCCAGGTGCTGTTTACACCATCATGATGATCGCATCCGTGTTTGGTGACATCGCGGTGAACGCACATGGGAAGGTGTATTCGTCATCGCCATACAGGCTTATCACCCGACGTGATGGTATGGGGTGCCATTGGTTACACGTCTCGGTCATCTCTTGTTCGCATTGACGGCACTTTGAAACGTGGACGTTACATTTCAGATGTGTTACAACCCGTGGCACTACCCTTCATTCGATCCCTGCGAAACCATACATTTCAGCAGGATAATGCACGATCGCGTGTTGCAGGTCCTGTAGGGGCCTTTCTGGATACAGAAAATGCTCGACTGCTTCCCTGACCAGCACATTCTCCAGATCTTCCACCAATTGAAAACGTCTGTTTAATGGTGGCCGAGCAACTGGCTCGGCACAATACGCCAGTCATTACCCTTGATGAACTGTGGTATGGTGTTGAAGCTGAATGGGCAGCTGTACCTGTACACGCCGTCCAAGCTCTGTTTGACTCAATGCCCAGGCGTATCAAGGCCGTTATTACGGCCAGAGGTGGTTGTTCTGGGTACTGATTTCTCAGGATCTATGCCCCCAAATTGCGTGAAAGTGTAATCACAATGCCAGTTCTAGTATAATATATTTGTCCAATGAATACCCGTTTATCATCTGCATTTCTTCTACATCTAAATCTATATTTATACTCCACAAATCACCCAACGGTGTGTGATGGAGGGCACTTTACGTGCCGCTGTCATTACCTCCCTTTCCTGTTCCAGTCGCGTATGGTTCGCGGGAAGAACTACTGACGGAAAGCCTCCGTGCGCGCTGGAAGCTCTCTAATTTTACATTCGTGATGTTCTCGGGAGGTATAAGTAGGGGGAAGCCATATATTCGATACTTCATCCAGAAACGTACCCTCTCGAAACCTGGACAGCAAGCTACACCGCGATGCAGAGCGCCTCTCTTGCAGAGTCTGCCACTTGAGTTTGTTAAACATCTCCGTAACGCTATCTGGCTTACCAAATAACCCTGGGACGAAACGCGCCGCTCTTCTTTGGATCTTCTCTATCTCCTCTGTGAATCCGCCCTGGTACGGATCCCACACTGATGAGCAATACACAAGTATAGGTCGAACGAGTGTTTTGTAAGCCACCTCCTTTGTTGATGGTTTACATTTTCTAAGGACTCTCCCAATGAACTCAACCTGGCACCCGCCTTACCAACAATGAATTTTATATGATCATTCCACTTCAAATCATTCCGTACGCATACTCCCAGACATTTTACAGAAGTAACTGCTACCAGTGTTTGTTCCGCTATCATATAATCATACAATAAAGGATCCTTCTTTCTATTTATTCGCAATACATTATATTTGGCTATGTTAAGGGTCGTGTGCCACTCCCTGCACCAAGTGCCTTTCCGCTGCAGATCTTTTTGCATTTCGATGCATTTTTCTAATGCTGCACCTTCTTTGTATACTACAGCCAGTCACTACTTCTTGGTGTAGCAATTTTAATGGCCAATAGTGTACATGCGAGTGGAAGACTGGAGTACCAAGTGGTTACTTCAAACGAGAATAGACGAAAAAAGAATAATTTTTAGCAGCGCGGCAATCTTATTTCACAGATTTGTAAGCCCACAATTTGCGAAACGGTTCAGCACACAGAACGAATTTCACGCATGTGGGGCAGTGCAGTGGTATAAAAGACGGTGGTGGCATCTTTTATATTTCTAGAAACTGTTCTCTCTCTCTCTCTCTCTCTCTCTCTCTCTCTCTCTCTCTCTCTCTCTCTCTCTCATCATAATCTACTTGGCGTTGGTTGAGCTCATTAACACTGAAGATTTAGCGCTGCGTACAATAACAGGATGTTCGGAGATTCCTTGTCCAAACTTGTAGAACCTGTAGAAGGGAGCGAGTACATAATATATTGCATTGGTACCCGTGTATTTGAGAACATGCTGGTAATGCTACCACTTCTATAATAATTGGTTAGGCTGTCCAAGTACATCACTTGCTTTACGTTTCCACTCGTTAATAACCAAATAAAACTGCTCGTGTACTTGTTGGTGGGCTCTGTTCAACGTGATGCAGTCCGGCCTCTTCCAATTCGGGTGAGCAGTGTCTCCTTGGAGCATCACAGTCACACCTTCTGACGGTGAAGGTACCCTTTCGCGAATCCGGTGCGTAATTGTGTAAAAAAGGGTATGCGATGGAGTCGAACGTTGTGGAAAATGATGTTGATAAAGGCGACGAGCAGCTCTTCCATTACCGTGAGATTCCCCATTCATAAGGATCATCTCGGTGTATTCTGCAAACCTGTACTCAACCATGTTGCTGTAACATTCGCAGACACATGAGGTAGGACAGACGTCAAATGACATCAGCCAATCCGACGTAAACACCCGCACCATGACTACCGTGTTGCACGCCTACCTAACAAACATGTTGCCAAATGGCTGTAGCACGGAAACGGTACGTTTCCAGACATGGGTTCCTATTCAAAGTATTATATACTCACTCCGCTCCAGGACTCCTAAAAGTGCGTAACGGAAATTTTCGAACACCCTGTTATTTCAACAGGATGTCTCCATTGAACAACTGGTCTACTATTACTATAATAATCTGTTAAAGAATATTAATGAGGAAATTTCACCTCCTGTAACTTTTTATGACCTGTCTAAGGAATACGACTGCGGAAATCAGAAATTTCTGAAGCAACTTAAGGTTTATGGCTCTCTTTTTACAACGAGTAAATGGCTTACTTGATATTTAACTGATACCAAATTATAATACATTTTTCGTTTTGTGTATGTTTCATGATGAATCTTCTCCTAATCCGGGACAAATTACTACTAGTAATCTACAGGGTTCAGTCTACATCTACAGCTACGTTCGCACACATACTGCGCAAACCAGCGTACGGTGCATCTATACATATAATAAAATTGTAACTGGTCGATGTCTATAGATAGGACATCTTTAAGAAAATTTAGTACAAGGAGTCGTTCTAACATCAGTAGAAGTTAAAACAATTATTCCTGGAATATTTTTTGTTTGTCTGTCTGTCTGTCCGCATGTTTGTATGGGCATCACGCAAAACGTGCTGAACGAAACTGGATACGATTTTTCGCAGATGTATTGTTGGAGGTCTAACTTAAAAATCTGGTACATGTTTCATTTTGATATGCCACCTAGAATGTCTTAGGAACATTAGGTGTTTTGTCTGAAAACAATTTTGCAGTAATCAAATTTTTGGTCAAGCATGAGTTGTCTATGAAAATGAGTAAAACTGTCAAAATCCTTTTTGATGTGGCTCGACTCAGTTTCGTGTATGAATCATTTCATTATACTGGAAGAAAAAAATCGGGACACCAGACTTTTTATAAAACTAACCTAAATAAACCAGGATAGAAAAGATACAATCCCTAAGAAGAAGTATTTTCGAACATTTTATCATAATAATAATAAAGTTAACAGCCGGCCGGTGTGGCCGTGCGGTTCTAGGCGCTAGAGTCGGGAACCGTGCGACTGCTACGGTTGCAGGTTCGAATCCTGCCTCGGGCATGGATGTGTGTGATGTCCTTAGGTTAGTTAGGTTTAATTAGTTCTAAGTTCTAGGCGACTGATGACCTCAGAAGTTAAGTCGCATAGCGCTCAGAGCCATTTGAACTATTCGAGCCAATAAAGTTAACAGTTTAATTCCGCTTTCCATTGATATTTTAGAATGTGTGGAAACTATTATCGTTGGTAAGTTTGTCAAGTTGATGATAAAAGTCACTTTCGTACATGTCTTCAGAAGTTTTCATGGTGACTTACCGATATAAGTGAAGTGATACGATTGTTGTGGTTTAATTTAGTGTCTTCGTTTGTTTAACTTCTTTCATCCTTGAATTCATTCTTCATTTGGTGGAAATATTATCGCTGATAAGTTTGTTGAGTAATGACAACTTCTTGCCCGCGACTTCGCCCACGTGGGTCTCGAAACTGCGTGAATTTTGAAAATAACTGAAGCTTAATATCGATGATAAAACGGACATAAAAGACTGAAGGTGAAGTTGTCAAAATCGCGAAAGGGTAAAGAATTGATGTGTTTGTAAGCACAAATTCTCCAATTTGAGAAATTTCTCTAAATACAACCCTCCTCTCTTCAGGTCTATTGGTATTTCGTACTTTAAATGTCCGGCTCTGTGCTTACAAACACGTCAATTCTTCACCTCCAGTTTTAGCGAATTAATTTTAGACTGCAAGGTTCGACTTTTGTGCCACGCAAATATGCACATAATGGTACGCGTGAATGACGCGCAAATCTAAACGTCACCAAACTGAAACTTATCGGTTCCCAACATAATTAGATCTGAAACACATAAACTTGCTGGACATTTGATTGTTACAGGATTTTAAGTGATCACAGTAAAATGAACTGCGTATTTCACATGAAAGATAATGATAATTATTCCAAGAACCAAGAGTAATATGAAAGTGCATCCTTATATTGACGTGGACGGATCAAGACAGACCGTGGATAGGACGCTAACTCGTGCGTTATCTGTTTTTCCAACTGTACATCATAACTGAGCTCAGAGTTTTTGTACAATTATAGTATTACATAAGGAAACGTAGCTTTATTTTAATCATAACAAATCAATTTATCACATCACTAGCTTTTTGGGGCGACCTTGTCCGCGTGGATCTCGAACCTCCATGAATTTAAAAAAAGTCCTTAAGCTTACTATCGGTGAGAAAAATAGATATAAAAACCGCACGTGACCATGTCAAAAGGGCGCAACGGTAAAAAAAACTGATATGTCTGTAAGCACGGATACAGATATTTGAAGTCTGAAATACCAGCAGACCTAGATAGGGAAGCGGCCAAGTGTTCTGCTTAAAGAAATTACGAAAATTAAGGGGTTTCTTTACATACTGTATGAAAGTGATTTTTAATGCCAACTCTACAAACTTGTCAACAGCAATAGTTACAACAGTTAAAGAATAAATTCTAGAATGAAAGAAGTTAAACGGACGAAGACACTAATATGAAATCATAGAAATTGTACTTGTTCACTTACAACAATGAGTTCCGATGAATATCTCCGAAGAAATATATGAAAGTGATTTTTAGTGTCAACTCGTCATCCTTAAAAAACGATAACAGATTTAGTGTCATCTCGGCAAAGCGACAACATGACATACTTATCAGCAATAATAGTTACATTGATTCAAGAACGAATTCAACAATACTATGCATAAGGGGATTAAACTGTTAACAATATCATTATTATTATTATTATTACGATAAAACGTTCCAAAATACTACTTTTGACGGATTATATCATTTCTATCCTTGTTTATTTAGTTTAGTTTCAAAAAATTTCTGCTGTTTCGATTTTTTCTACCAATATGATGAAGTGATTCTTACGCGAAACTGAGTTGATACTCATAAATAATTACCAGTTTCACTCGTTTCCATGAACAACTCACCCTTGACAAAAATTTTATGGCAAAATTGTTTTAACTCAAAAGCACCAAAACTTTCCCAAGACAGTTTCCCTGTATCTCCTATGGATTGCGATTTCCCTGCACTGACCCAGTTAAAGAAAACACTCTGAATGCATAGATAACGCGGCTTCTAGACGGCGTATCAAGATGAAACATATACCACATTTTAAGATAGATTCCCAAAAATACAGGCATGAAAACCGCATTCAGTTTCGTTCATTAGTTTTTACGTGATGTGCATACTGACATACGGATATTCAGACACAAATAAGCAAAGATTATAAAAATAATTGTTGTCTTCTATGGCTGTTGTAAAGAGCCTCATGTTAAGTTATCTTAAATATCTTCTTAAGACATCCTTTGTACAGACATCGGCGAATTATAGATTTGTTATATGTGTATAGATGTAGATGTTAACACGGTCAGCCGTCTGAATCTTATCTGCCCGCAAACAATAAATGTGGACCGGACGACTACTAAAATACGTGATCAAATTACGTTCTTCGACCAGAAGCACGCTAGTCACCCAAGACTGAGAATGTTTTTTTTATGTCTTTCCGTCTTCTTCCCCTGCTGTGATTCTTCTATTGTTTTCGAGACTTTGGAACAATTAATTTTCGAAAGAATGCAGCCCTAGCATTTCAATTGAGTTTCCATTTCCTCCTTTTATTATATACACTCACGCTCATAAATTAAGGATAATTGCAGAATGTGGTGCCACACAACGTGGCACTACACAAAACAGACGGTAATAGGGAACACACACGACACAGATCTGTAAGTGCACGATATTGGTGATAAGTTCAGAAAAACGTCCCGAAACACATGTGCTACAAAACGCCACTGTTTCCTGCCCATGTACCCCGACATCAATATGAGATATGATTACCATGCACACGTACACAGGCCGCACAACGGGTTGGCATACACTGGATCAGGTGGTCGAGCAGCTCCTGGGGTATAGCCTCCCATTCTTGCACCAGTGCCTGTTGGAGCTCCTGAAGTGACCTAGAGCATTCCAAACGTACTCGATGGGGTTTAGGTCTGGAGAACGGGCAGGCCACTCCATTCATCTCATATCTTCTGTTTTAAGGTACTCCTCCACGATGGCAGCTCGGTGGAGCCGTCTGTTATCGTGCATCAGGAGGAAGGTGGGACCCACTGCACCCCTGGAAAGGAGGACATACTGGTGCAAAATGGCGTCCCGATACACCTGACCTGTTACACTTCCTCTTCAAAGACATGCAGGGGTGTACGTGCACCAATCATAATCCCACCCCACACCATCAAACCACGACCTCCATACAGGTCCCTTTCAAGGACATTAAAGGGTTGGTATCTGGTTCCTGGTTCATACCAGATGAAAACCCGGCAAGATTCACTGTTCAGACTATACCTGGACTCGTCCGTGAACATAACCTGGAATCACTGTTCCAATGACCATGTACTGTGTTCTTGACACCAGGCTTTACGGGCTCTCCTATGACCAGGGTCAGTGGAATGCACCTTGCAGGTCGCCGGGCGAATAAACCATGTCTGTTCAGTCGTCTGTAGACTGGGTGTCTGGAGACAACTGTTCCAGTGCCTGCGGTAAGTTCTCGAGCAAGGCTACCTGCTGTACTCCGTGGACGTCTGCGGGCACTGATGGTGAGATATCTTGTCTTCTTGTGTTGTTGTACACTGTGGACGTCCCGCACTGTAGCGCCTGGACACGTTTCCCGTCTGCTGGAATCGTTGCCATAATCGTGAGATCATACTTTGAGGAACAGGGAGGGCCCGTGATACGACGTGCTGTGATTGACCAGCCTCCAGTCACCCTAGTACTCTACCCCTCATAACGTCATCAATATGTGTTCTTTGAGCCATTTTCAGCACGCAGTCACCATTAACACGTCTGAAAACGTCTGCACACTTACTCGCTGCATATTACTCTGACATGCACCAACACGCCTCTGCGTATGTGGACTGCTGCCAGCGGCACCGTGCGACCACCGCAGGTGAAATGCGCCGTATGGTCATACCCCGAGATGATTTAAACCCGTAAACAGCCCACTAAAGCGTTGTTTCACCACGTATCAGCATTATCCTTAATTTATCAGCATGATTGTATATTTCCTGTTCTAGTGACAAACAGAGCAAAGAAAAAAATGGATATCCATACGCTTCCGATGGGGGTCCTAATTTCTGTTGTCTTCACGGTCCTTACGCAAGAAGTCAGTTGCTGGCAGTCTGTCGCAAACGTTGGTTTTCAGTAAGTTCTCTAAACTTCCTCAATATTGGAACTTCAAATGGTTCAAATGGCTCTGAGCACTATGCGACTTAACTTCTGAGATCATCAGTCACCTAGAACTCGGAACTAATTAAACCTAACTAATCTAAGGACATCACACACATCCATGCCCGAGGCAGGATTCGAACCTGCGACCGTAGCAGTCGCTCGGCTCCAGACTATTGGAACTTCCTGGCAGAGTAAAACTGTGGGCTGGACCGAGACTCGAACTCGAGACCTTTTCCTTTCGCGAGCAAGTTTTCTACTCAATACTGTTTCACGAAAAGGACATCATCTTACCTCCATGGTTTCCCATTGGACTTCACGGAGCATTTCCGTAACACTAGCACGTTGACTGAAGCTACCGGTAACAGATCTAGCAGCTCACCTCTGAACTGTTTCGATATCATCCTTTAATCCGACTTGGTGCGGACCCACACAGTTAGCACTATTCAAGACTGTCGCACTAGTATTCTATACGCGGTCTCCTTTATAGATGATCTACACTTTCCTAAAATTCTCCCAATAAACCAAAGTCGACATTCTCTTTACCTACTAGCGACCTAGCGTCCTCGTTCCGTTTCATACCGCTCTACAATGCCACGTCTATATATTTAATCGACGTGATTGTGTCAAGTAGCACGCTATGAATCCTGTTTCCGAATATCACGCGGTTGCCTTTGGTTCTCATCTGTATTAACTTAGCCGGCCGCGGTGGTCTAGCGGTTCTAGGCGCGCAGTCCGGAACCGCGCGACTGCTACGGTCGCAGGTTCGAATCCTGCCTCGGGCATGGATGTGTGTGATGTCCTTAGGTTAGTTAGGTTTAAGTAGTTCTAAGTTCTAGGGGACTGATGACCACAGATGTTAAGTCCCATAGTGCTCAGAACCATTTGAACCATTTTTTTTTGTATTAACTTACAGTTCTCTACATTTAGTGCTGGCTACCATCGACCACACCAACTAGGAATTTTGTGGCAGACATTTTCTGTCGCCATGCAGTCACTCAATGACAACGTTTCCCCTGTACACAGCAGCGTCACCAACAAACATTCACAGGTTTCTGTTCACCGTACCCGTCAGACCATTTATGTGTATAGAGAAAAAGAGTGGTCCTATCTCCTGGGGCACTCCTCACAATACGCTTACATCTGATGAACACTCACCGACCATGACGACGTGCTTCTGTCACTCACATGAGTCTTCGATCCAGTCACATAACTGGCCACGTAATCCGTACACTATGACAATTCGATAAGTCTCCAATGTGGCACTATGACACACGTTGTCGGAAATGCAGCAATGTGGAACCAGCCTGTTGGGACTGCTGCTGCAGTTGGACCTGTTCCTGCTATAGACAGAAGAATTCCAGGACTTGCGTAACTGAGTCAGCATTATTAGTACTAAATATGGACTAAGAGCAAACTGAAGAAAGGTTAAAGTAATGAGACTACCAGAAGCAACGAAAAAGCATGCCAAATTTAAAAGAACGCAAAATCCCCAATATTGGCAACGTTTTACAGAATTTCGAAATATGGCTCGTACTTCAACGCGAGATGCTTTTAATAATTCCTACAACGAAATTCTGTCTCGAAACCTGGCAAAAAGACCAAAGAGATTCTGGTCATACATAAAGCACACGCAATCAGTACCTTCAGTGCGCGATAACAAGGGTGAGGTCACTGATGACAGTGCCACTAAAACAGAGTTATCAAACACGGTTTTCCGAAACTCCTTCACCAAAGAAGACGAAGTAAATATTCCTGAATTCCAATCAAGAACAACTATCAAGATGAGAAACATAGAAGTAGATATCCTCGGTGTAACGAAGCAGCTTAAAGCAGCAAGGCCAGGTTCAAATGGTTCAAATGGCTCTGAGCGCTATGGGACTTATCTTCTGAGGTTATCAGTCCCCTAGAACTTAGAACAACTTAAACCTAACTAACCTAAGGACATCACACACATCCATGCCCGAGGCAGGGTTCGAACCTGCGACCGTAGCGGTCGCAGCGGTCGCGCGGTTCCAGACTGCAGCGCCTAGAACCGCTCGGCCACTCTGGCCGGCGCAAGGCTAGGCCTCCGGTCCAGAATGTATACCAGTCAGAGTCAGGTTCCTCTCAGAGTATATTGATAAAATAGCTCCATATTTAGCAATTATACACAACCACTCGCTCACAAAAAGATCCGTATCTAAAGACAAATCAATACCCAGAAAGGGAAGTAGGAGTGATCCGCTGAATTACAGGCCTATATCACTAATGTCGATTTGCAGTAGGGTTTTGGAACATATACTGTATTCGAACATTATGAAGTACCTCGAAGAAAACGATTTACTTACACATAGTCAGCACGGATTCAGAAAATATCGTTCATGTGAGACACAACTAGCTCTTTATACTCATGAAGTAATAAGTGCTATTGACAGGGGATGTGGAACTGCTTCCATATTTTTATATTTCCAGAAGGCTTTCGACACCGTTCCTCACAAGCGTCTTCTAACCAAACTGCGTGTCTACGGAGCATCGCCTCAGTTGTGCGACTGGATTCGTGATATCCTGTCAGAAAGGTCACAGGTCGTAGTAATAGACGGAAAGTCATCGAGTAAAACAGAAGTAATATCCGGCGTTCCCCAAGGAAGTGTTATAGGTCCACCATTGTTCCCGATCTATATTAACGACATAGGAGACAATCTGAGTAGTCGTCTTAGATTGTTTGCAGATGATGCTGTCATTTACCGTCTTGTAAACTCATCAGATGATTAAAACGTCTTGCAAAATGATTTAGATAAGATGCGATATGGTGCGAAAAGTGGCAATTAACCCTGAATAAAGAAAAGTGTGAAGTTATTCACATGAGTACTAAAAGAAATCCACTAAATTTCGATTACGCGATAAGTCACACAAATCTGAAGGCTAAATACTTAGGGATTACAATTACAAATAACGTAAATTGCAACGATCACATAGATAATATTGTGGGTAGAGCAAACCAAAGACTGCGATTCATTAGCAGAACACTTAGAAGGTGCAACATGTCTATCAAAGAGACTGCTTACACCACGCTTGTTCGCCCTGTTCTGGAGTATTGCTGTGTGGTGTGGGATCCGCATCAGGTGGGACTGACGGATGTCAGTACAAAGAAGGGTGGCTCGTTTTGCATTATCGCGAAACAGGGGAGCTAATGCGACAGATATGAACGTGAATTGGAGTGGCAATCATTAAAACAAAGGCGTTTTTCGTTGCGATGGGATCTTCTCATGAAATTTCAATCACAAGTTTTCTCATCCGATTGCGAAAACATTCAGTTGGCACCCACCTACATAGGGAGAAATGATCATCACAATAAAATAAGAGAAATCAGGGCTCGCACAGAAAAATTTAAGTGCTCGTTTTCCCCGCGCGCCGTTCGAGAGTGGAACGGTAGAGAGACAGCTTGAAGGTGGTTCATTGAACCCTCTGCCTAGCACTTTATTGTGAATAGCAGAGTAATCACGTAGATGTAGATATAGATGTAGAAATGAGATTAGAGATAAAACTTAACATCAAAACATGGAACCACGAAGTAGACGTATTGAAGGAATTTTACACCGACTACAATCTGGTCAATTTATTCTCTCTTGGGTCCGCAGCAGAACCAGACGCCACCTCAAAACACTAATCCATTTCGATAAAGGAAAACCACTGCTACACATACAACCATGCACATACAAAATAAATTGTAAAAGCCGTGATAAATTCTATATAGGACTGATAGTCAGAAAGTTCGAAATTAGGTACAGATAGAACACACAAGAATTAGCGACACAAATCAATCCACTATCTTCAGTCATCTAAAAACAGAAAATCATGAAGGTGATCACACAAAACATGCAATGAAAATCTTGCATATAACACCAAAGGGACGTAAAATGAACGTTTTGGAAGAAATCGAAATCTATATACATTCACGGACAGACCCTGATAAAATATTAAACGAGCAAAGGGACCGAAAACATAAAAATTTTCCGGGTAATTTTACTGCAATCACACAGATCGATTCGGGTTTTTCACAGTAAATAAAAATACGGATGTATACAAATGGCTCTGAGAACTATGGGACTTGACATCTTAGATCATCAGTCCCCTAGAACTTAGAACTAATTAAACCTAACTAACCTAAGGACGTCACACACATCCATGCCCGAGGCAGGATTCGAACCTGCGACCGTAGCAGTCGCGCGGTTCCCGACTGAAGCGCCTAGAACCGCTCGGCCACCGCGGCCGGCACGGATGTATACACATTACAAAAACATACAAAGATCATAATACCATGTCGTAGACAATTACAAATTAATAAACAAATTGTAACCATACAGCATCGCTGGATTAGCTATCAATCATAGCTCTCGATCATAGCTGTCAAAACCGCAACAGTACACATAACCGATAAAAGACCTGGCTTACATCTGCGAACAACAGAAATGGATAGAGATTAAGATAAATATTTAAAACTTGGCGGCAGTTGGAAACGACCTATGCAGCATTAAGAATATAAGTCAGCGACAGCATCACGATGCAACATGGAAGTAAGTACTAGCATACAGTAAAACAAAACTGTCGTTAGTTATATTGCTACAAATTTTGACAAAGCGTATTTGATTGCAGATAGCCTGAAGATGACGATAATGCTGAAGGAGGCTTATTGCTAATATAAAACATTTAACAATTATAGCAGCATTCTGGGACATTGCTGTCTTTCATTTCATTATTTATTACAGTGAAGTCACCCGACGACACTCGGGTGGGGCAATAGAAAAACAAAAGCAAAGCTGTAAACTTTCGCGTAAACGAATGATTCACGCAAGTCGATCTTACAAACATACCGTCGTTGGCCCATCGCACAAACATCCGCATGGAGGACATAGTAACACGCTATGTGATCAAAAGAATCTTGAAACCTGGCTGAAAATGGCTTACAAGTTCGTGGCGCCCTCCATCGGTAATGCTGGAATTCGATGTGGTGTTGGCCCACCTTTAGCCTTGATGGCATCTTCCACTCTCGCAGGCATGCGTTCGATCAGGTGCTGGAAGGTGTCTTAGGGAATGGCAGCCCATTCTTCACGGAATTCTGCACTGAGGAGAGGTATCGATGTCTATCGGTGAGGCCTGGCACGAAGCCGGCGTTCCAAAACATCCCAAAGGTGTTCTATAGGATTCGGTTCAGGACTCTGTGCAGGCCAGTCCATTGGAGGGATGTTATTGTCGTGTAAGCACTCTGTCACAAGCCGTGCATTATGAACAGATACTCGATCGTGTTGAAACATGCAGTCGCCATATCCGTACTGCTCTTCAACACTGGGAAGCGAGAAGGTGCTTAAAATATCATTGTAGGCCTGTGCTGTGATAGTCCCACGCAAAACAAAAGGGGATGCAAGAACCCTCCATGGAAAACACGACCACACCATAACAACACCGCCTCCGAATATTACTGTTGGCACTACACACGCTGGCAGATGACGTTCACTGGGCATTCGCCATACTCACAACCTGCCATCGGATCGCCACATTGTGTACCGCGATTCGTCACTCCACACAACGTTTTTCCACTGTTCAATCGTCCAATGTTTACGCTGCTTACACAAAGCAAGGCGTCATTTCGCATTTACCGGCGTGATGTGTGGCTTATGAGCAGCCGCTCGACCATGAAATCCAAGATTTCTCACCTCCCGCCTAATTGCCATAGTACTTCAACTACATCCATACTCCGCAAGCAACCTGACAGTGTGTGGCGGAGGGTACCCTGAGTACCTCTATCGGTTCTCCCTTCTATTCCAGTTTCGTATTGTTCGTGGAAAGAAGGATTGTCGGTATGCTTCTGTGTGGGCTCTAATCTCTCTGATTTTATCTTAATGGTCTCTTCGCGAGATATACGTAGGAGGGAGCAATATACTGATTGACTCCTCGGTGAAGGTATGTTCTCGACACTTAAACAAAAGCCCGTACCGAGCTACTGAGCGTCTCTCTTGCAGTCTTCCACTGGAGTTTATCTATCTTCTCCGAAACGCTTTCGTGATTACTAAATGATCCTGTAACGAAGCGCGCTGCTCCCCGTTGGATCTTCTCTATCTCTTGTATCAACCCTATCTGGTACGGATCCCACACTGCTGAGCAGTATTCAAGCAGTGGGCGAACAAGCGTACTGTAACCTACTTCCTTTGTTTTCGGATTGCATTTCCTTAGGATTCTTCCAATGAATCTCAGTCTGGCATCTGCTTTACCGACGATTGACTTTATATGATCATTCCATTTTAAATCACTCCTAATGCGAAGTCCCAGATAATTTATGGAACTAACTGTTTCCAGTTGCTGACCTCCTATTTTGTAGCTAAATGATAAGGGATCTATCTATGTATTCGCAGCACGTTACACTCCTGATGGAGTTTGTAATTCCTGTGTGAGGGCCTGGATTGATGCCTGCCTATTACACGTTACGACCCTCTTCAACTGTCGGCGGTCTCTGTCAGTCAACAGACGAGGTCGGCCTGTACGCTTTTGTGCTGTACGTGTACCTTCACGTTTCCACTTCACTATCACATCCCAAACAGTGGACCTATGGATGTTTAGGAATGTGGAAATCTGGCGTACAGACGTATGACGCAAGCGACACCCAATCGCCTGACCACGCTCGAAGCAGTTGAGTTCCGTGGAGCTCTCTCACGGTGTCTAACGACTACGGAGGTCGCTGTTGTGGATTACCAGGCAGTATGTTTTGGGGGTGCAGCCGGAGCGGAGCAACTGGAAGAGTTGGACATAAGTTAAGTCACCAGCTCAAAATCCAATCCCAATACGGTTTTTAGAAAGAGTACTCCACGGCATTGGCCCCGTACTTAGCTTGCATTTATCGCGATCTCTCACTCAGCGCAAAGTGCGAAGTGACTGGATTAAATCGCTGGCGACTCACGTGTATCATACGAGGAAAAAAAAAGGGATCTGCAAAATAACAGTCCAGTTTCGTTACCGTCGGTTTGGAGCAGAAGTCTTGAAAATATTCTTAGTTCGAATATAATTAATTGCCTTGATACGGAAATGGCCGGCCGCGGTGGCCAAGCGGTTCTAGGCGCTACAGTCTGGAACCGCGCGACTGCTACGGTCGCAGGTTCGAATCCTGCCTCGGGCATGGATGTGTGTGATGTCCTTAGGTTAATTAGATTTAAGTAGTTCTGAGTTCTAGGGGACTGATGACCTCAGATGTTAAGTCCCATAGTGCTCAGAGCCATTTGAACCATTTGAACAGAAATGCTTCTGTTCACAAATCAGATCTGTTTTCGAAAGCACCGCTAGTACGAAATATGGCTTTTCTCACGTTACATCCATGATATTCATGATCCATTAAGGTCAATAAAAAATGGTTCAAATGGTTCTGAGCACTATACGACTTAACTTCTGAGGTCATCAGTCGCCTAGAACTTAGAACTAATTAAACCTAACTAACCTAAGGACATCACACACATCCATGCCCGAGGCAGGATTCGAACCTGCGACCGTAGCGGCCACGCGGCTCCAGACTGAAGCGCCCAGAACCGCACGGCTAAGGTCAACAGGCAGATTCGTTACTCCTACGTTTACTGAATGTATTTAATAACGTACCCCACTGCAGCCTGTTAAAGAAGGTACGAGCATACGAAAAAGCTTCCGCGATATGTGAAGGACACGAGCAGTTCTTAAGTAGCATACGTTTACCTCGACGGCGAGTGTTCTTCAGAGGCAGGGGTATCGTCAATCGTGAGGAGTGCCCCGGGGAACTGTGATATCAGCGCTATTATTTTCTACATACATAAATGATGTGATGATCTGACGGACAGGGTGAGGAGCAGTTTACGGTTATTTGCTGATGAAACTGTGGTGTACAACAAGATCTCATCGTTAACTTACTGTAGGAGGATACTGAATGATTTGGATAATATTTCTAGATAGAATGACGAATAGCAGCTCGGTGTAAATGTTGAGAAACGTAAACTAATGCAGGGGATTAGGAGAAACAATTCATTAAATGCTCGAATATAAAATTAGCAGTGTGCTGCTGATACAGTCACGTAGTTTAAATATTTAGGCATAACGTTGCAAAGCGATATGAAATGGAACGAGAATGTGAGAATTGTGGTAGGGAAGGTGAATGGTCGACTTCGATTTATTGGGAGAATTTTAGGAAAGAGTGGTTCACCTGTAAGGAGACCGCGTGGACGCTGGTGCGACCCATTCTTGAGTACTGCTCGAGTGCTTGGGATCCGTACCAAGTCGGATTCAAGTAAGACACTGAAGCAATTCAGATGCGGGCTGCTAGATTTACTACCGGTAGTTTCGGACAACACGCAAATGTTCCGGACTTGCTTCAGGGACTCAAATGGGAATCCCTAGATGGAAGGCGACGTTCTTTTCGAGAAACGCTATTGAGAAAATTGAGAGAGGCGGCATTTGAAGCTGACTACCTAACGATTCTAATGCCGCCAACACACACTGCGTGTAAGGACCACGAGGATAAGGTTAGAGAGATTAGGGCCTGTACGGAGGATATAGATGGTCGTTTTTCCCTCGCTCTATTTGCGAGTGGAACAGAAAGGAAGTTACTCATAGTCGTACAGGGTACCCTCCGCCATGCATCGTATGGTGTCTTGCGGAGTACCTATGTAGATGTACATGATTATATCGTTTCATATCCCGACAAATTCTTTTTACACATATGTTTGTGTATGTTGACTGATCCAAATTGTTTCCCAGTGATATTGTAGACGAATTACCTCCACAAAGTAAGTTCCGTTTGGTTGTATAAAACAAACGCGTACAGATACAGCAAAAATATTTTTGTACAAAACATCTACAACTGTTAAACCACTTTTCTACGTAACTTCCGAAATTTTGTAGGAACTTGTCAGAGTGGGGCACAAGTTTTTGAACGCCTACTTCATAGAATGTTGCCGCCTCTATATTCAGCCACGTGGTACCATGTTCTTTCAGATCATCATCGTTAAAGTGTTGACCACCAAGGACAGAGTTTAAGTGTAAGAAGAGGTGAAAGTCGCTAGAAGCGAAGTCTGGGCTGTATGGAGGATGATCAAACGCGTCCCAGTGGAATTCTCGTAAGAGTTGTTTGGTCACATTCGCCGTGTGAGGTCGGGCATTTTCGTGGAAAAAAAACAAAACCTTTTGACAGTAATCCTCTCGGCACTTGTTCTGTATTGCGCGGCGCAATTTCTTAATGGTCTCGCAGTAACCATGTGCACTGATTGTTTGGCCTCGTGGTAAGAAATCAATCAGCAAAATGCCTTTTCTGTCCCAAAAAATGGTGCACATGACTTTTCTAGGTGTCGAGATTTCCTTAGGCTTAGCCTTCGTTGGGTATGAAGTGTGCCTCCATTCCACTGATTGTCGTTTTGTTTCAGGGGTGTCGTACGATGCCCAAGTTTCATCCCGCGTGACTATCCGAGAAAGAAAACCATCGTCTTCTCATTGTAGTGTGTCAAAAACTGAATTGCACTGCCCATCTGTTATTTTTTTCGTGTTATGGGTACCCAACGTGAGCAAAGTTCTCAAAATTTCAGTTTTTCAGTAACAATTTCAGATTTGCGGAACTTCCATAGCAAGGGCACTAAGTGTAAACTTACAGTTGTGCTTAATCTTCTCTTCAATTGTGTGAACCAGTCCGTCAGTAGCCACAGACGGGCCTCCACTTCGTTCTTCATCGTGCACTTCATCACGTCCTTCATTGAAGAGTCTGAACCATCTTCTAACCATTGAATCACTCATAGCAGGCCAGCCATTGTGGCCGAGCGGTTCTAGGCGCTACAGTCTGGAACCGCGCGACCGCTACGGTCGCAGGTTCGAATCCTGCCTCGGGCATGGATGTGTGTGATGTCGTTAGGTTAGTTAGGTTTAAGTAGTTCTAAGTTCTAGGGGACTGATGACCTCAGACGTTAAGTCCCCTGGTGCTCAGAGTCATCTGAACCATCTGAACTCATAGCATTTTGTCCGTAAACCTCACAGTTTTGCCGATGAATTTCCTTTGGTTTGGCTTTCTTTGCATTTAGAAAACGAATCGCAGATCTAATTTCACACGCGGCGATATTTTTAATTACGGCTGACATTATAAATAAGCACTACGAAGCACACTTCGGCAGCAGCGATCTGAAAATGGCGGACATATCTTCTGCTTGAGTCAGAGTAACTGACGCGCATGCTCGGAACTGCGATCGTAGCGCTGCCGCGGATAGAAATAGAAACGGAACTTATTTTGTGGACGACCCTCGTATAACACACAATTTTTCGGTGCTTTTTGGAGTACGTAATTTAATGTTTATAAACATTTAAAGCAAACCGTACGTCTCTGCATCACTTTGAAAGATTATCAAGATCCAACTGAATATTTCTGCACCTTTTTTCAGAGAGTACTTCACTATAAATAACTGCACCATCCGCAAAAAAATTTGACGTTGCTATTTACGTTGTCAGCAAGATGATTAATATGCGTCAAGAACAACGAGGGACCCAAAACGCGGGGGCATAACTGAAGTTACTTCTACATCTGTCGATGACTCTCCGTCCAAGGCAGCCTCCTGTGTTCTCCCTACCCAGAAGTACTCAATCCAATGACAATTATTTCTTTAACAGCGCATACGATTAACAAACGTATGTGTGTACCGAGTCAAATGTTGCTGAGAAGCTATGTGAACCTGACTCCCCTAATCTATGGCATTTACTGCGCCCCCTGAGGAACTCGTGATTTGGACTTCATATTGGCGATGTTTTCTAAATCCCTGCTGGTTGGCGTGGAGGAGGCCATTGTTTTCTAGATACTTTATAATGCTTGACTGTCTACTTGCCTATCCACACAGCTAAATCATGTCTGCTAAGTCCCTCAACAGAGAAAGCCGCTTTACGCTAGGTCTGATGGACTTTAGTCTACAATTTACAAACTAGAGTCTTACAGACGTTCTCATTATAGCTGATCAAGCGTGTGCATACTTCAGGTCGCTCGCGGTACGTTAGCAGAATTTGCTGTCCATTTTTCTACTGCAAAGCAACTATTTGGTGGTCTCTTATTTCACTAGTGGGGGGCAAGGTTACTCGCGTCCATGACATACCCAAAGTCACACGTGCCGCCTGGGTGGTGCTAAATGAGTAACAACAACAGGATGAGACCGAACTGCCCGAAAAGGCCTCCTGGTCATAGAATGCAGAGCAAACAACCAAAACGTCCTTTTCAGGACGCACAAGTTCGTATAATTGGACCATATGTTCGCATATGCCAACTTAACATGGAAGGAATAAGCAGATCGAAATGTGACTATCTATCCAAACCATCGAAAAACCATACAGTCAAGTCATTGCACTCCAAAAAACACACACAGCAGATGATCTACAGATAAGGAGCTGAGGGAAAATATCGGGATATAAACTAATAGACTCAAATAACCGTCCGAAAATGGTCTTGCAATGTACGTGAAGCATAATATGAAAAATTATCAGGAAGTTTCAGTGAGCAGCGAAAACGATGTTTTCACAATTACAGCAAAAATTGATAGTGTACTAATAATCAATGTCTACAAGCCTCCTGGAGTAAACTAGCTTACTCCTCCTCTACCATCTCACCAGCATCCATCTCTATCCCTGGGTGACTTCCAACAGCCATCATAATCTATGGGGATATTGTGAAAACGACGGTAACGGTGAAGTTCTTCGTGAATGGATATAAGTAGAAAACCTGAAAGTAGTTTTTGATGCCAAGGATCCACCTACCTTTCATTCAGGACGTTGGAACAGAGATTATACACCTGATCTATGCCTCACAACTCAGCTTCACAGCACCCATACCCAGATACGTCGCTCAATACTTAAAGATTTCCCCCACAGTCAGCATAGACTTATTACTCTAGAGACTGGAATATGTGTACCCCTTGTGCAGTCGCATCCGAAACCAAGGTGGAATTTCAAGAAAGCTAACTGGACTGAAGTCAGAAAACAAACAGATAACAATATCAGATCGATCAAGCCAACACACAGTAACTACAGTCGGTTTATAGGCATAATTAAAGGAGCAGCCAGACGATTTATCCCTAGAGGCTATCGTAAAGAATATACACCTGGCTGGAATGAGGACAGTAAAAAAATTACTTGAAGAATGTGAATAAAATCCAACTGTTTGTAGAGCTACGGACCTTCTGCAGTAACTTGATGAGAATAGGAAGAAGATCTGGCATGAAACCGTAGAATCATTCGACCACACACATTCAAGTCGCAAAGCCTGGTCTGTTATCAGAAACCTGATGCAACAAACTCAGCACCGGCAAGACCTAAAACTGCCATCAAGCTGAATGATTTTGCCAAACATCTAATCTCAAATTCCAAGAGTCCAAAGGATAAGCAGCCAAGAAGGGAAATCAAAACCCAGTGCAACGCCAAGAAAAGAGCAGCCCCAAATACCTCTAAATTTTCCTATCCATTCAATGAAGAGGAAGTAAGAGATGCCATCAGAAACATGAAAGTTGGGAAGGCAGCTGGATTCGATGGGATGTACCCTGAATTTCTCACACACTGTGGACCTGCAACTATCAAATGGCTTTCTAACTTCTTCTCAGACATTCTCTCCACTGGAAATCTCCCACCATTATTCAAGAAAAGCAAGCTAATAGCAACCCTTAAACCGTACAAAAACCCAATAAAAGTAGAAAGTTACCGCCCAATAGCCCTCTTAAGCGTTACTTACAAACTACTTGAACGACTCATCTACAACAGGATCTATGAAACGATTAATATACAAATACCCATAGAGAAAGCTGGACTCAGGCCTGGTAGAAGCCGTAATGACCAAGTGTTTGCATTAACAACCCATATTGAAAATGGATATCAGAAGAAATGCGTAAGCATAGCTGCTCTCTTGGATCTATCCACTGCCTACAACACCATATTGCGAGAAGGCCTTCTCTTAAAATTTGTGAGCATCATTCAGTGTCAGAAACTCACAAACCTACTCCAGATTTACTCTGATAATGACAGAAGCAAAGTCTTCAAAGTAAGTGACGGATTACCTCAAGGGTCTGTATTAGCCCCTCTCGTTTTCACTTTATAAATTTATGACCTGCCAGCCACGACCTCAAGGAAATTCATATATGCTGATGACATCTGTTTGGTAACCCAGAGCTCCAGTTTCACCTCTGCTGAAAGCACATTAACTGCCGACGTGGAAATCCTGGAAACATACTTCAGGAAATGGTGCCTCCACCTAAACCCTCAGAAAACTGTTACTTCAGCATTCTACGTACAGAACAGACACTCTGACTATAAACCAGAAGTTAAACTCCAAGGCCAAACCTTGAAGAACTGCAGCACACCGAAGTACCTTGGAATAACACTCGATAGGTCCCTAACTTTCCGACAACATCTCTCCAACATGGCCGCAAAAGTAAAGACCCGTAATAATACAATTCAGAAGCTTGCTGGTACCTCCTGGGGTTGCAGCGCTCAAACCCTAAGATCAACTGCTTTGGCACTTTCATACTCTGTCGCTGAATACTGTTGTTCATCTTGGATGAACAGTGCTCACTGTAGCAAGATAAATGCGCCACTCAACCAATGCGACTTGTCACAGGCTGCATACGTAGCACTCAAACTGCATCGCTACCAGTTTTAAGTAACATCCAACCTCCAGCTCTACGGAGATCAGATGCTCTCCTGAAGACCTGGAGAAACATTCAGAAGAACGCCCAGCTACCCATACACAGCGATATATTAGTAGCAGAACATCAGCGTCTGAAGTCAAGAAAACCACCTTGGCGAACTGCACGACATCTTGAAGCCTCCGACTTTAAGATCAACGATGTATGGAGAAGTCAATGGGAAGAATCGCCAGTGTTCAAGGGTCATCTGGTTGAAAAGCCTTCCATGCGAGTTCCAGGTTTCACACTCCCCAGACTCCAGTGGAGAACCATTAACTGCATCCAAACAGGACAAGGGAACTGCGGATATCTAATGCACAAATGGAGCTGAGCAACATCTCCAGATTATGTCTGTGGAGCTGCCCTGCAAACAACTAATCACATTGTTGGCGAACGCTCGAAACCAGCCTTTGGGGGATCAATAAATGACATCCCCCATGCATCACCTGAAGAGCTCAACTGGATCAACAGATTGGACTTAGAAATCTAAAAACTTGTGTGATGTGTAGATAATTTAGCATAATACTTTGAACATTTGATTCTGTACATGTATTTTGCTTGTCATTTCTTACACTGAATACTCTTAAAATTACGTATTTGATCCAAACTCTGTATCATCACACGATAAATAATAAATTTCACTAGTAGAGTTATCCCTATCAAGTTTGGCTTCATAAGTTACGATTCGGTCTTTTCCAGCCAGGTTACCACATTGCAGACTGGTTAGGTGCTGTCTTCCGCCATTGCTGAAAGTTCGTGTCGTCATCAGTTCTCTGTTCAACCGTGGACTGTCCTCTCAGGAGCAGAGACGGTGATCTCCGCTCAGATATGACGTCACTGGACAGTCCTTGCACTGTGGTTGGTCCTCTGTTGGACAATGGATCCGTGGACAAGATGGTAGCACCCAATCAAGTGGACGAGTTAGCAAGCCTGGAAATTGGAGAAGGCTAGCTGTTTCAGGGTGCGTGCTGGGCGACAGCCGTTCATCCCTCCCTTCCAGGCTCTCCTATTCCTGGCACAGAACACTATACGAGGGTGAGTCAAATAAAAACCTTAAATGTTTTTTTAAATATTATTTATTGTGCAGAAGTGGTACAAAGCTGTATCACGTTTCAATATAATCTCCCCCACGCTCAATGCAAGTCCTCCAGCGCTTACAAAGTGCATAAATTCCTTTAGAAAAAAATTGTTTTGGTAGTCCGCGCAACCACTCATGCACCGCCTGGCGTACCTCTTCATCAGAACGGAACTTCTTTCCACCCACTGCGTCTTTGAGTTGTCCAAACGTATGGAAATAACTTGGGGCAAGGTCTGGTGAGTATGGTGGATGAGGGAGACACTCAAAATGCAGGTCTGTGATAGTTGCAACTGTTGTACGGGCGGTGTGGGGACTTGGATTGTCATGTTGCAAAAGGACACCTGCTGGCAGCAATCCAGGTCGCTTTGATTTGATTGCAGGCCGCAGATGATTTTTTAGGAGATATGTGTATGATGCAGTGGTGACAGTGGCCCCTCTAGGCATGTAATGCTAAAAAATGACGCCATTTTCGTCCCAAAAGAGAGTCAGCATAACCTTCCCCGCTGATGGTTCGGTTCCAAACATCTTTGGTTTTGGTGATGAGGAATGGCGCCATTCCTTTGCTCGCTCTCTTCGTTTCCGGTTGGTGGAAGTGAACCCAGATTTCGTCCCCAGTAACGATTCTTGCAAGGAAGCCATCACCTTCTCGTTCAAAGCGCCAAAGAAGTTCTTCACAAGCATCAACACGTCGTTCTCTCATTTCAGGAGTCAGCTTCCGTGGCACCCATCTTGCAGACACTTTGTGAAACGAGAGCACATCATGCACAATGTGGTGTGCTGACTCATGACTAATCTGTAAACATGCTGCAATGTCATTCAGTGTCACTCGGCGGTTTTCCTTCACTATGGCTTCAACTGCTGCAATGTCCTGTGGAGTCACAACTCGTTGTGCCTGACCTGGACGAGGAGCATCTTCCACTGCAGTCACACCATTTGCGAACTTCCTACTCCATTCGTAGACATGCTGCTGTGACAAACATGCATCACCGCACTGAACCTTCATTCGTCGATGAATTTCAATAGGTTTCACACCTTCACTAGGCAAAAACCGAATAACAGAAGGCTGTTCTTCCCTGGTGCAAGTCGCAAGTGGGATGGCCATCTTTATACTGATATTGCGACGGTATGTGTGCATCTGCACTATGCTGTCACCTACAAGCCATTCTGCACGCTGTTTGTAGCACGCTTACCAATTTACAGGATAACGGCGCGAAATTTCGATTTGTTATTACAAATTTAAGATTTTCATTTGACTCACCCTTGTACCTCGACAGACAGGCGACACGTACGCTGATAGTACAATGAGCTACATCATCCTTATAGCTGCCACATTACCTGAATCATTTCCGCCAATCGCCATCAGCGTTGCAATGGGTTGCCAAAAAAGACGATTCCTAACCATCGATCACTTTCAGCAACCGACCTTCCCCCACAAACTGCCATAAAATACTGTTCCTCAACAGAGATATGACATCATCTATGGGAATGATGCACTATGTTGGTTGTAATTTCGTACACAACCTTATAGAGATGAGGACCACAGAGTGGTGCAGCAACTGTCATCGTAGGAAAAGCAGACCGTAGCAGAAATGATTAGTGAATAAGTTAACACAACAATCACAAAGTTTACTTAACTTGTATTTCTCCCTGTGAACGAAGACTCGTTACAAATTATGCAGGAAGAACCAGAGACCAGCTCATACTTCTACAGTAGCAACTGGTATGAGGCGCGCAGTCCTAAGCACGACTTATGGTGCCACAACGATGAAGCTCCAAGTGCATGTCGGGCTGAGTGATTGCCGTGGTGCAGAGGGCGCTCTTGGTCGGAAGCCACGGGAGGTGTGGCTCGTGAGGCGCACACCATTGGGTCAACCAGGTCCCATACGACTGATATCGGTGATATATGGAAACTTGCAATTCAACTGCCAACTTGAATACGATGTGCGACAATAAAGTAACGAGACTGATTTTCTTTTCAAGATGTGGCAACCCTGCAGGCTCGTGCAGGACAATATCTTTGACCTTGGTCTATAAGCTGCTTCTAGTCCAAGCGGCACATTGATGCAACTGCTCCATCGTGAGTTGTGCTGTAATAAGTTAGCACGTGTTTGTGTCTCTCGTCACAGAAATGGAACCACATAATAATGCGCTACAGTATGCCATTTCTTTTTGCGTTAAATTGGGTGAAAACGTGACGACAACTTACGATAAGCCTCAGAAGGCTTTTGGAGAGGAGGTTATGTCAAGAGCTCAAGTTTTTCGTTGGCATAAAGTGTTCAGTGAAGCCAGAACGAATGTTGAAGATGAAGACCGCAATGGACGACCATCAACGTCACAGACGGATGTCAACTTGGCCAGGGTGCGTGAACTCGTACGATCTGATCGAAGATTATCCGTGAAAATGATTGCAGAAGAACTGAACATCAGTCGAGAAACGGTTCATCTAGTAATAACTGAAGATCTTCGTATGAGAAAGATTTGTGCAAAAATGGTCCCCAAAAATCTGACACCACAACAGCGAGAAACACGGAAAAATGTGGCAGCCGTTCTGTTAAAGCAAACGGAAATCAATCCAGAATTGTTGAGCAGCGTTATCACTAGTGATGAAAGTTGGTTTTTTCAGTACGATCCAGAGACAAAACGCCAAAGTTCGCAATGGTGCTCAAAGGGATCATCCAGACCAACAACAGCTCGCATGTCAAAGTCAAAAGTGAAATGCATGCTTGTGTGCTTCTTTGATTCCAAGGGAACTGTTCATAAAGAGTGGGTGCCTCCTGGACAAACAGTTAACGAATATTACTGCAAAGAAATTTTAGAAAGACTTCGTAAAAGATTTCTTCGTGTCCGTGCCAACATTGCTGATAATTGGATTCTGCATCACGATAATGCGCCATCTCATATTGGTCTGTCAGTGCAGCAATTTTTAACATCAAAAAGCCGGCCGGGGTGGGCGAGCGGTTCTAGGCGCTACAGTCTGGAACCGCGCATCCTCTACGGTCACAGGTCCGAATCCTGCCTCGGGCATGGATGTGTGTAATGTCCTTAGGTTAGTTAGGTTTAAGTAGTTCTAGGGGACTGATGACCTCAGAAGTTAAGTCCCATAGTGCGCAGAGCCATTTGAACCATTTTTTTTAACCTCAAAACAAATTTCAGTACTACAACAGTTATCTTATTCACGACATATCGCTCTGTTCGACTTTTTTCTATTTCCAAGAGTCAAAATGGCGGTCAAGGGACACCATTTTCAAACACCACAAGATGTCCAAAAAGCTGTGATGAGGGTCTTGGAGGATATTACAGAAGATGAGTTCCTGAAGTGTTACCATCAATGGCAGAAGCGCTGGAAAAAGTGTGTGCAATCAGAAGGGAACTGCTTTGAAGGAGACAACACTGAACTTGACTAAAACGGTAACCAACACCTTTTATTAACATCAGTGTCATTACTTTATTGTCGCACCTCGTATACTGGTAGGTTGTTACCAATACGTGATATCACGCAGTCAGCTACAACATCTCCATCATATGTGTCTGTAGATAACACAGTAGCTAACTAATTTCTTTGAATCCGTATCCACTGCAATGAGATACCCAACTCTGCTTTAAACAGCAGTCAGCTCCCCAAAAAATCACACGAAGTGATGTGAAATTTATATGACCCCGTATCTAGTATAGTTTGACGCACCACATTCACACTCTGTTTATTAATGGAATGAGACATAGGATGTGCATTTCTCTCACTGCATTGGTATACAGTTCCGTCACTCATTTTACACTATTGCATATCTAAGCACTAATTTTGAAATTATGTGGCTATGTAGGTCGAAGACAGTGCTGCCAAAACAGAGTTACTAAACACAGCCTTTCGAAATGCCTTCACAAAAGAAGACGAAGTAAACATTCCAGAATTCGAATCGAGAATAGCTGCCAACATGAGTAACGGAGAAGTAAGTATCCTCGGAGTAGTTAAATGGCTCTGAGCACTATGGGACTCAACTTCTTAGGTCATCAGTCCCCTAGAACTTAGAACTACTTAAACCTAACTAACCTAGGGACATCACACACATCCATGCCCGAGGCAGGATTCGAACCTGCGACCGTAGCGGTCTCGCGGTTCCAGACTGTAGCACCTAGAACCTCACGGCCACTCCGGCCGGCTCGGAGTAGCGTAGCAGCTTAAATCACTTAATAAAAGCAAGTCTTCTGGTCCATACTGTATACCAATTAGGTTCCTTTCGGAGCATGCTGATGCATTAGCTCCACACTTAACAATCATATACAACCGTTCGCTCGACGAAAGATCCGTACCCTAAGACTGGAAAGTTGCACAGGTCACACCAATATTCAAGACAGGTAGTAGGAGTAATCCACTAAGTTGCAGGCCCATGTCGTTAACGTCGAAATGCAGCAGGATTTTTGAACATATATCGTGTTCGAAGAAAACGAAGCGATTTCAGATCATTCCATATCTGGGGATTTCCAGAAGGCTTTTGACGCTGTACCACACAAGCAGCTTATAGTGAAATTGTGTGCTTATGGAATATCGTCTCAGTTATGTGACTGGATGTGTCAGTTCGTAGTAACTGACGCAAAGTCATCGAGTAAAACACAAGTGGTTTCTGACGTTCCCCAAGGTACTGTTGTAGGCCCTTTGCTGTTTCTTATCTATATAAACGATTTGGCAGACAATCTGAGCAGCCGTGATCGGTTGTTTGCTGATGATGCTGTTGCTTATCGAGTAATAAAGTCATCGGAAGATCAGAACAAATTGCAAAATGATTTAAAAAAGATATCTGAATGGTGCGAAAAGTGGCAGTTGACCCTAAATAACGAAAAGTGTGAGGTTATCCACATGACTGCTAAAAGGAACTCAAACTTCGGTTACACGATAAATCAGCCTTATCTAAAAGCCGTAAGTTCAACTAAATACATAGGTATTAAAATTACGAACAACTTAAATTGGAAGGAACACACTGCGCGGCTGGTCCCGGCGGAGGTTCGAGTCCTCCCTCGGGGATGGGTGTGTGTGTTTGTCCTTAGGTTAATTTAGGTTAAGTAGTTGAGTTGAGTTGTTTGGGGAAGACCAGACAGCAAGGTCATCGGTCTCATCGGATTAGGGAAGGACGCGGAAGTAAGTCGGCCGTGCCCTTTCAAAGGAACCATCCCGGCATTTGCCTGGAGCGATTTAGGGAAATTACGGAAAACCTAAATCAGGATGGCCGGACGCGGGAGGTTAAGTAATGTGTAAGCTTAGGGACTGATAACCTTAGCAGTTGAGTCCCATAGGATTTCACGAACATTTGAACGTTTGGAAGGAACACATAAAAAATGTTGTGGGGAAGGCCAACCAAAGACTGCGTTTTATTGACAGGACACTTAGAAAATGTAACAGACCTACTAAGGAGACTGTCTACATTACGCTTGTCCGTTCTCTTTTAGAATACTGTTGCGCGGTGTGGGATCCTTACCAGATATGACTGACGGAGTTTATCGAAAAAGTTCAAAGAAAGGCAGCACGTTTTGAATTATCGCGAAATACGTGAGAGATTGTCACAGAAATGATACAGGATTGGGCTGGACACCATTAAAAGAAAGGCGTCTTTCTTTGCGACGGAATCTTCTCACAAAATTCCAATCACCAACTTTCTCCTGCGAATGCGAAAATATTTTGTTGACACCGACCTACATAGGGAGAAACGATCACCACGATAAAATAAGGGAAATTAGAGCTCATACGGAATGATATAGGTGTTCATTCTTTCCGCGCGCTATACGAGATTGGAATAATAGAGAATTGTGAGGGTGGTTCGATGAACCCTCTGGCTAGCACTTAAATGTTATTTGCAGTGTATCCATGTAGATGTAGATGTAGGTTAAAGGATGGGAATTTTTGTTATATCATTGACAATTGCAGGCGTTCGTTGTAGAGGTCTGTAACAAGTAGTTGGGTGTCTACATGTGGACTCTGCAAACCACCTTGCAGTGTGCGGTGGATGATACTCCCAGCACCGCGATTTTCCCTCCATTTTCTGTTCCACTCACGAATAGCATGGGGGAAGAATGAATAATGGCAAAGCTCCACATGAAATCCAATTTCTCTTGTTTTTCTCTTTGCGGTAGTTCCGCGAGAGGTATGCGCAAGGAAGAAATATATTACCCAATTGTTCCTCGATATTGGTGTTAAAAATTTCCGCAGTGAACATCGCTGCGATGCACAACGCCTCTCTTATAACATCTGCCACAGGAAATTGTTAAGCATCTCCATAACGTTTTTGCGAAGACTGGGCAACTCTGTGAGGACAATCATTCTAGAGCTCATCAGATGTTTCTCTAATCTATTTTATTTCTTAGTTTTAGAAAAATAATTTCACGAAACATTTGATAGTATGTTGGAAAATTTTTGTTGTTCTTTCTTTAGGCCATTTAACCTAAACAGCGCAGACCACTCCACACAGCCCCCACTACCCGTGCAGCCACCTCCTGCAAGACATGGACCACTGACCTATTACGCGATAGCCGACACCTCTGCACACTACAGCACAAGTCAAGGACTCAGCGGCCCACATTGCCGTAGAACCATCTGAGCCTCGGGATCAGACCCTCCAATCGGCTCTGTACCAAGGGTCTGTTTAATGTAAATGAAGTCGTAGAGATTTTCTTTCTACAAAGTAATAGCCTGTCTCACAGTTTACTGCGCCACATTCTGAAGCTGTATGAACGAACAGTATTAAGCAGTATAGCTCTGTGGTACTGACTACTACACTACTGGCCATTAAAACTGCTACACCAATAAGAATTGCGGATGATAAACGGGTATTCATTGGACAAATATATTATACTAGCACTGAATGTGATTACATTTTCACGGAATTTGGGTGCATAGATCATGAGAAATCAGTACCCGGAACAACCACCTCTGGCCGTAATAACGTCCCGGATACGCCTGGGCATTGAGTCAAACAGAGCTTGGATGGCGTATACAGGTACAGCTGCCCATGCAGCTTCAACACGATATCACAGTTCATCAAGAGTAGTGACTGGCATATTGTGACAAGCCAGATGCTCGGTCACCTTTGGCCAGACATTTTCAATTGGTGAGAGATCTGGAGAATGTGCTGGCCAGGACAGCAGTCGAACATTTTCTGTATCCAGAAAGGCCCGTACAGGACCTGCAACATGCGGTCGTGCATTATCCTGCTGAAATGTAGGGACTCGTAGGGATCGAATGATGGGTAGAGCCACGGGTCGTAACACATCTGAAATGCAGCGTCCACTGTTCTCGGTGCCATCAATGCGAACAAGAGGTGACCGAGAATTGTAGTCAATGGCACCGCATACCAACACGCCGGGTGATACGCCAGTATGGCGATGACGAATACACGCTTCCAATGTGCGCTCACCGCGATGTCGCAAAACACGGATGCGACCATCATGATGCTGTAAACAGAACCTGGATTCATCCGAAAAAATGACGTTTTGCCATTCGTGCACCCAGGTTACTCGTTGAGTACACCATCGCAGGCGCTCCTGTCTGTGATGCAGCGTCAAGGGTAACCGCGCCCGTGGTCTCCGAGCTGATAGTCCATGCTGCTGCAAACGTCGTCGAACTGTTCGTGCAGATGGTTGTTGTCTTGCAAACGTCCCCATCTGTTGACTCAAGGATCGAGACGTGGCTGCACGATCCGTTACAGCCATGCGGATAAGATGCCTGTCATCTCGACTGCTAGTGATACGAGGCCGTTGTGATCCAGCACGGCGATCCATACTACCCTCCTGAACCCACCGATTCCATATTCTGCTAATAGTCATTGGATCTCGACCAACGCGAACAGCAATGTCGCGATACGATAAACCGCAGTCGCGATAGGCTACAATCCGACCTTTATCAAAGTCGCAAACGTGATGGTACGCATTTCTCCTCCTTACACGAGGCATCACAACAACGTTTCACCAGGCTACGCCTATCAACTGCTGTTTGTGTATGCGAAATCGGTTGGAAACTTTCCTCATGTCAGCACGTTGTAGGTGTCGCCAGCGGCGCCAACCTTGTGTGAATGCTCTGAAAAGCTTATCATTTGCATAACACAGCATCTTCCTCCTGTCGTTTGAATTTCGCGTCTGTAGCATGTCATCTACGTGGTGAAGCAGTTTTAATGGCCAGTAGTGTATAAATGAAGTCGTAGAGATTTTCTTTCTACAAAATAATAGCCTGTCTCACAGTTTACTACGCCACGTTTTGAAGCTGTATGAACGAACAGTATTAAGCAGTGTAGCTCAGTGGTACTGAGTAATAGAAAGTAAAAGTAAAGTTTGTATCTGGTTGCTGAACACTCCACTTTTATACTATATCCTCGAAGGTTCTCCTTAGTGGAATTAAGGGTAAGCGTTGAATGGTTGATTAATTAGTTAATTAATTAATTGAGTAGTATGAGATACTCACGGAACCGGAGAATCAATTACGTTGACCTTGCTGACGTATAGCGAGTCCATGAACGGCTGCTGTACGAAACACACCATGATGTCGTGGAGAGTTCTATTTCTTGGGTCATACATTACGCATTTTTTTGTGAGTCTAAACTGCGTAGGTGGGTCGAAGTCCCCCTCGTTCAGGTACTGTGAATTGCCTGCTAGCACCACTGCAAAATGAAAAAACAAAGAAATTGGTAGATCGTCTTGGAACGATTCAGAACAATCGATTATTATATAGTGAGAAAGGAAAGGAAGTAACGTTGATATTAAAGAAATTTCATTTTTTGTTATATTTGTCAATTGTTCCACAGCCACGCATAATTTTTTTTTAATTCCATAAGAATCTCTTAACGTCTATAGCAGGTTACTAGGTTTAATCATGTGGTCCCAGTAAAATACCCAACGCTGAACACTTCTTTGTTTTTAGGTATTACTCATATACAAGAGAAAAATTAGAATGGAACACCAAAGGAGAAGTGCTCACGCTAAATATGGCATACGGGAGTGATGCAGCGTTTGACCTCTGCCGTTCAATCAGAGCATCGAAGAAGCATTTTGGGAAATGAAGTTGCCGAGCGACAGCTCTGGCATGGCGTTTCATAATGGTGGAAAGACTTTAAGAAAAGGATGATTTGTCGACCAATAAACACAATTCGACAATATGAAATGCTGAAAAATATTTAAAATTCTGGGATAATAACGTAGAAATTATCGCAGAATTATAAATATTTCGCAACATTTTATATCCAAGAGCGAACAGAAAGGCTGCAGAAGAAAAAAATGCTCGGATTAAAAAATGTGTAAGATAAGGATTCAGTGTATCATCAAGAGCGATGTTCTACAATTGTGGATTAAAGTTAAGTATTACATCATCTACGTACTTTATTTACAATTCTCAAGATATTGTCCTGTTCCAGACCTCACACCAGTCAGCGTGTAATTAAACGCGTGCATTTCGGCCTCCTCAAGAAAAACAGTGTTGGCTCTTCTGCCAACACTACAAGAAGCATGAACAAATGCTACAGTCTCACAACAGACTAAGATATGTTTTATGGTTCTTAGCGCCTCAAATGGATTACTGTGTGATAAAATCCAAAATTTAATACACTGTATCTCCTTCAGAATCCAACAAAATAGGTTTTCTCTATCAGTATCAGTATAATTTACACTGACTTCCGATCTAATTTTACTGTATAATAAATGAATTGGGATATCTGAGGAATGTGCTACCGTCTATCAGGATTTACGCCAAGAGAACGGAGATAAAAGTCTGTTGCAGTGTTCTGCCACTTGATGACATTGACGTAAACCTATAGTTCAGTAAGGCCTTGTGCTATGTGAGTGACAGAAGCGAGTGACAGAAGCGAGCGACAGCGGGCGACTTCAGGATATGCGACACTCCAGCGAGAAGCAGCAGCATTGGGCTAAATGGCTCAAATGGCTCTGAGCACTATGGGACTCAACTGCTGTGGTCATAAGTCCCCTAGAACTTAGAACTACTTAAACCTAACTAACCTAAGGACAGCACACAACACCCAGCCATCACGAGGTAGAGAAAATCCCTGACCCCGCCGGGAATCGAACCCGGGAACCCGGGCGTGGGAAGCGAGAACGCTACCGCACGACCACGAGATGCGGGCCATTGGGCTAAAACCTTGGCTGTCCTGCGTGTGAGCGACCATGTCGCGCTACAAGATGGCTGCTTAGAGCCAACCAGCTGTTCCTATAAAACGGCGCCCCTAAACTGTAGAATACTGTAGCTGGAGATTAAGGCTGCAAAATTAGTTTTACTTAAGAAAATAAAGCGAAAAGGAATGCCGTGCACGAAATTTACAAAGGGAGCAATCTCGGTTGACAATTTCATAAATATCATCAACTACGAAGATCACCAGACAATTTCTTCGGATATACGTGAATGAGCAGAGGAGTATTCGATTATCTCATCAATAAATTAAAGACGGATGTTTTTTACATGATCAAGAACGTATAACAGCCAATTAATGCGGAAGAATGACTCACTACTTGACTGACTACCCTAAATACAGAGATAAATATACACTCCTGGAAATTGAAATAAGAACACCGTGAATTCATTGTCCCAGGAAGGGGAAACTTTATTGACACATTCCTGGGGTCAGATACATCACATGATCACACTGACAGAACCACAGGCACATAGACACAGGCAACAGAGCATGCACAATGTCGGCACTAGTACAGTGTATATCCACCTTTCGCAGCAATGCAGGCTGCTATTCTCCCATGGAGACGATCGTAGAGATGCTGGATGTAGTCCTGTGGAACGGCTTGCCATGCCATTTCCACCTGGCGCCTCAGTTGGACCAGCGTTCGTGCTGGACGTGCAGACCGCGTGAGACGACGCTTCATCCAGTCCCAAACATGCTCAATGGGGGACAGATCCGGAGATCTTGCTGGCCAGGGTAGTTGACTTACACCTTCTAGAGCACGTTGGGTGGCACGGGATACATGCGGACGTGCATTGTCCTGTTGGAACAGCAAGTTCCCTTGCCGGTCTAGGAATGGTAGAACGATGGGTTCGATGACGGTTTGGATGTACCGTGCACTATTCAGCGTCCCCTCGACGATCACCAGTGGTGTACGGCCAGTGTAGGAGATCGCTCCCCACACCGTGATGCCGGGTGTTGGCCCTGTGTGCCTCTGTCGTATGCAGTCCTGATTGTGGCGCTCACCTGCACGGCGCCAAACACGCATACGACCATCATTGACACCAAGGCAGAAGCGACTCTCATCGCTGAAGACGACACGTCTCCATTCGTCCCTCCATTCACGCCTGTCGCGACACCACTGGAGGCGGGCTGCACGATGTTGGGGCGTGAGCGGAAGACGGCCTAACGGTGTGCGGGACCGTAGCCCAGCTTCATGGAGACGGTTGCGAATGGTCCTCGCCGATACCCCAGGAGCAACAGTGTCCCTAATTTGCTGGGAAGTGGCGGTGCGGTCCCCTACGGCACTGCGTAGGATCCTACGGTCTTGGCGTGCATCCGTGCGTCGTTGCGGTCCGGTCCCAGGTCGACGGGCACGTGCACCTTCCGCCGACCACTGGCGACAACATCGATGTTCTGTGGAGACCTCACGCCCCACGTGTTGAGCAATTCGGCGGTACGTCCACCCGGCCTCCCGCATGCCCACTATACGCCCTCGCTCAAAGTCCGTCAACTGCACATACGGTTCACGTTCACGCTGTCGCGGCATGCTACCAGTGTTAAAGACTGCGATGGAGCTCCGTATGCCACGGCAAACTGGCTGACACTGACGGCGGCGGTGCACAAATGCTGCGCAGCTAGCGCCATTCGACGGCCAACACCGCGGTTCCTGGTGTGTCCGCTGTGCCGTGCGTGTGATCATTGCTTGTACAGCCCTCTCGCAGTGTCCGGAGCAAGTATGGTGGGTCTGAAACACCGGTGTCAATGTGTTCTTTTTTCCATTTCCAGGAGTGTATAAACTGACAACAACATGTAATAGCTAGCTGTGGTGTAGCGGTAGCCTTATAGTTTGCAAATAAATACCTGTACTTAAAGATTCTGGGTCCGATCCCAAGTTTTTCATGTATTTCAACTGACTCAGTCACAATTTTGTATACTAAGTTTTATGTATACTGTTTGCACTGCATCGCTAGGTATATATTTTAGATCTTGCCAAAGAACGTGATCTTTAAGAGTATATACACCGATCCTAGTACATCACACACTTTAAATTCCTAATAAATTACAAAGAGCCACGTAATTTTACAGATATTTGCTGTTGCGAACGTAATTCTTCAGCAGTCAGTGTTAAGGCCAAGCGTTCCAATTACTCTAAATAGTCTGTAAAAGTAAAGCTCACAAAATTTTCGAAAAGATGTAAAACGTTTTGTGAAATGATTTGTCTAAAGGTATGAAATAAAAAATATTGGAGAAACGTTTAATGCACTTCATTTTCTGTTCATGATTTCGAGCATTATTCAAAGGCACGTAGAACGTTTCTCTGATCTATTTATTTCTTTTACACAAATCATTTCATAAAATATTTGAGCGATTTCTTTCATTTTTTATTTTTAAGTTTTATTTAGAAAGCATCATCTTGCTGACTCCTCGTTTGCCTTCCAAACGTTTTCTGTTCTCGAAAAGCCTAACTTTCGCACTTGATTCGCACGAACCCGTTCTTACATTTAAATACCACACCAATGTATCTTATTATGTGCAAGATAGCTAGGCCTTGAACAGGTGAAATTTTTAACACTTCATTTACATAGCTTGGCAGCAGCTTTTCGTGAAATATTTCAATTTTTCCACAACTCATTAATTAAGTTTTCGTTAATTACTCTGATTACTTTTAAGTAGTTAAATATTTTCGTACAAAATTATTTATAGAGAGTCTTGTTTCCGCTCTGCTCACACCTTTGCAAAAACGTATCGAGAATTAATCATAAGATAAAATAGTTCTTTCTGCGTGCTTCTCGCAGCGCAATAAATGAGCATCCAGATTACCAGCCGGCATAATTGTATATGAATGCATTAAGGCATTTATGTTAGCTGACCTAGATACAACTCTCTTGGTGCCTCTAATTTCGAGGGTTCCTTTCAAACGTACTTCCTCTTCAAATGCCGGTTGGTCAGAGTTGAAAACGAATTCCTTACTGAATGATGGGATAAGTTTGTTTATCTCATCTACAAATTTTCGGGCCGATTCCGGTTTGCTGTGCATCCTCAAGTTGCCGCCTTTTTTGAAATTTTGTTGTCTTACGTCTTCCAATTGTGTGACAATGTTTAAAGTTATGCGATCATCCACTGCTTCACTTGAAATCACTATATCTTCGTCGTACGCACTTTGATGGGCGTAACGTAGTAGTTCACTGTTATGCACATCATATGGCATTTTTGAAACAAGTGTGCCTTGTTCTCCCCTGAAAACCTGCATTTTTTCTTATGCTCAGGACTTATTCGAAATCTGTTCACAAATACTTTTTAGTATCGTGCGGATGATCTTCCGTGTATGTAATTATGTTTAGTGCCTGCTGCTTGGACAATAATTATCCTTTATTACGTTTCACCGTTGGAGAAAAGAGAACCACTTATATGAATATCAAGAGCTCAGATAGAAACCCAGTTCTAAGAAAAGAAGGGAAAGCAGAAAGGTGGAAGGAGTATATAGAGGCACTGTCCAAGGGCAATGTACTTGAGGACAATATTATGGAAATGGAAGAGGATGTAGATGAAGATGAAGATGAAATGGGAGATACGATATTGCGTCAAGAGTTTGACAGAGCACTGAAAGACCTAAGTCGAAACGAGGCCCCGGGAGTAGACAACATTCCATTAGAACTACTGACAGCCTTGGGAGGGCCAGTCCTGACAAAACTCTACCATCTGGTGAGCAAGATGTATGAGATAGGCGAAATACCCTCAGACTTCAAGAAGAATATAATAATTCCAATCCCAAAGAAAGCAGGTGTTGACAGACGTGAAAATTACCGAACTATCAGTATAAAAAGTCACGGCTACAAAATACTAACGCCAATTCCTCAGAGACGAGTGGAAAAACTGGCAGAAGTTGACCTCGGGGAAGATCAGTTTGGATTCCATAGAAATGTTGGAACACGTGAGGCAATACTGACCGTGAGACTTATCTTAGAAGATAGATTAAGGAAAGGCAAACCTACGTTTCTAGCATTTGTAGACTTAGAGAAAAGTTTTGACAATGTTTACTGGAATACTCTCTTTCAAATTCTGAAGGTGGCATGGAGCGAAAGGCTATTTACAACTTGTACAGAAACCAGATGGCAATTATGAGAGTCGAGGGGCATGAAAGAGAAGCAGTGGTTGGGAAGGGAGTGAGACAGGGTTGTAGCCTCTCCCCGATGTTATTTAATCTGTATATTGAGCAAGCAGTAAAGGAAACAAAGGAAAAATTCGGATTATGATTTAAAATCCATGGAGAAAAAACAAAAACTTTGAGGTTCGCCGACGGTATTGTAATTCTGTCAGAGACAGCAAAGGACTTGGAAGAGCAGTTGAACGGAATGGACAGTGTCTTGAAAGGAGAATATAAGATTAACACCAACAAAAGCAAAACGAGGTTAATGGAATGTAGTCGAATTATGTCCGATGATGCTGAGGGAATTAGATTAGGATTTGGAATGATGATTAATGCCATGACCAGTGAAAGTGTTTGGGTTTGGCGAATGCCTGGACAATTATACCTGTCATCAAGTGTAGTGACAAGTATGTAAGCAGTGGTGCTATGGTTCGTGGTTAGAGTATGGTCCACTTATTGCAAGTAAGAAAATGCTAAATGCAGAAGGATGCAAACACATTTCAAAGCATTGTGCACTATATGTAGAAGAGGAACAGTTCAGACTCAATGACTGTTCATATCAGCATGATAATGTACGCTGTCGTAAAACAACATCTGTGAGGCAATAGTTTATGGGCAATGAAATTGGTGAAATAGACTGGCTTACACAGCTCTTCAACCCGAACCCAATGGAACATCTTCGGGATGAGTTAGAACGTCAACTTCACTACGACGGCAACATCCGACACCACTATGTTCTCCATGTTTGGGTCTTGTAAAAGAGTGAGCTCCATTTCCTCCACAGATACTTCTCATGTTGCAGTCTTCAATCCGAAGACTGGTTTGATGCAGCTTTCCATGCTACTCTATCCTGTGCAAGCTTCTTCATCTCCCAGTACCTACTGCAACCTACATCCTTCTGAATCTGTTTAATGTATTCATCTCAAGGTCTCCCCTCCGACTGTCCCCCTCCCCCCACCCCACAATTTCCTCTAAACTGGTGATCCCTTAATATCTCAGAATGTGTCCTATCAAAAATGTTCAAATGTGTGTGAAATCCTATGGGACTTAACTGCTAAGGTCATCAGTCCCTAAGCTTACACACTACTTAACCTAAATTATCCTAAGGACAAACACACACAACCATGCCTGAGGGAGGACTCGAACCTCCGCCGGGACCAGCAGCACAGTATGTCCTATCAACCGATCCCTTCTTTAGTCCAAGTTGAGGCCACAAATCCTTATCTTCCTAATTGCATTCTGTACCAACTCATTAGTTACATGATCTACTCATGTAATCTTCAGCATTCTTCTGTAACACCACATTTCAAAGCTTCTATTCTCTTCTTGTCTAAACTGTATGTTGGTAATGTTCCACTTCCATGCATGACTGCACTCCAGACAAATACCTTCAGGAACGACTTGCTAACACTTAAATCTATATTCCATGTTAACAAATTTCTCTTCTTCACAAACGCTTTCCTTGCCACTGCCAGTCTACTTGGACACTATCCATTCCGTTCACCTGCTCTTGCAAATCTCTTGCTCTCTCTGAGGTACTACAATGACAGTTCCAAATGTGATAGTTTTTATTTCTTCTTCATGAACTTTTAATCTCTTCACAAAATTTTCTTTGGTTTCCTTTATTGTTTGCTCAATGTACAGACTTAATAACATCGGTGACAGGCTACGGCCCTGCCGCCTGGTTTCCGTACAAGTTGTATACAACCTTCTGCTCCTTGTATTATATCCCTTCTACTTTCTGGATTTCAAAAAGTGCATTCTTGTTGAGAGTGTCAAAAGCTTTCTCCAAACCTACAAAAGCTGTAAAGGTAGGTATACCTATCCTTAACCGTTCTTCTAAGATAAATTGTAGGGCCAGTATTGCCTCAAGTGTTACTAAATTTCCCCAAAATATAAACTGATCTTCCTCGAGTTCGGCTTCTACCAGCTTTCTCATACTCTTGCAAAGGTTTATTGTTAGTATTTTGCAACCATGACTTATGAAAGTGATAGTTAAGTAATATTCACAGCTATCATCACCCACTTTTTTGGGAACTGGAATTATAATATTATTCTTGCAGTCCGAAGGTATTTTTCCTGTCTCATAAATCTTGTCCACCAGATAATATAGTTTTGTTATGGCTGGCTCTTCAAAGGCTACCAGTAGTTTTGGCGGAATTTCGTCTATTCCAGGGGCCTTGTTCCCACTTAGGTCTTTCAGTCTTCTGTCGAATTCTTCTCACAGTATCACACACTTTTCATATGCACAATGAAAATGCAACTTCCCGCAGTGAGCAGAAACCGGCACCTAATATTGCGACCTGTTTCGTCTTCCAAAATTGTACAACAACAAAGTCTAAAGGATGATACGACATATCTTGAAGCATTGAGGAGTCATCGGTTTGATAATAGTGAGAAATGTCGATGGTCAAGCCAGAAGAGGGAATCAAAAACGTGAATGCAATAAGCAGATCCAACGCGATATAGCTTGAGTAGTTGTGCGGTGCCCCGAGAGACCTGTACAGGGTAGACTAGCCTGGAGAGCTCCGTAATAAGAGGACTGGGGAACAGTACAAGATCATCATTTTATCAGTGTCATGTAAAATCAAATGAGCCAACAAGTACTAATAATCATTAAGCAATAGTAAAATAGTGGTAGAGCACTTGCCCGCGAAAGGCAAAGGTCTCGAGTTCGAGTCTCGGTCCGGCACACAGTTTTAATCCGCCAGGAAGTTTCATATCAGCGCACACTCCGCTGCAGAGTGAAAATCTCGTTCTGGAAACATCCCCCAGGCTGTGGCTAAGCCATGTCTCCGCAATATCCTTTCTTTCAGGAGTGCTAGTTCTGCAAGGTTCGCAGGAGAGATTCTGTAAAGTTTGGAAGGTAGGAGGCGAGGTACTCGCAGAAGTAAAGCTGTGAGGACGGGGCGTGAGTCGTGCCTGGGTAGCTCAGTTGGTAGAGCACTTGCCCGCGAAAGGCAAAGGTCCCGAGTTCGAGTCTCGGTCCGGCAAACAGTTTTAATCAACCAGGAAGTTTCAGGAAGAAAGTGTACTGAACTGTGAAAAAGAAAGCAAAATTGAGACAGTGAACGGTCCAAGCACAGGAAGTGTAATACAGAGCAACGTAACGGAGCAATGGTGTCATGGAGAAGTGGTTACGGTGTTGGATTCCCAACTTGGCAACCCTTGTTCAAACCTCCCACGAGCCCATCTATGTCTTTTTTTTCTTCGCCGTATTCAAATTTGCATCTGAGTCATGGTGTAATGTCCGTTTGTTACAGCGAGGTGTAAGGAAGGATTCTATAATGACAGTTCATTCTGCACAACTAATCTACTAGCAGTTGTAAGGAAGTGGCCTTTGAATGACAACCGCAAACGTTTGATGACAAGTCGACAAGAACAACCTAGTTCTCCACCGGAAAACATGTCTGGTGTGACGTGGAAGGCAATAGAGTCAGCACGTGTGTCATATGACACTTCAATAGTAAAATTATTGTGTGTTACCAGCAACACCTCTTTAGACAACACACGCAGATGAACCAAAACATTGTAATGGCGTGCTTAGTAGCGTTAATATTTAGACCGCAGTGCACCGACGATCCTGAGCGGTGTGTATTCGACATGTCATTGGTAGGTTTCGGGTCTTATGCGAAACCAGACGTGTACGCAAAGGTCACGCAATTCCTGTAAATTACGGACTAACGGTTTGTGGCGCAGAGCCGCCACGCAACATCGTCCGAAATGTACTCCATCAGGTTCAGATTGGATACATCAAGCTGAGTTCACTATCACGCTCCTCCAATCACTGTAGCACGATGTTGGCCATGTGACGCCGACAATTATCCTCCTGGAAAATGTCATATCCGTCATAGAATATATCGAGCACGAATGGAAGGAGGTGATCCACATTAACTGCTCGACTACCGTCCCATGACAGGTTGACTACGTCCCATGACAGGTTGTCAGAAAACGAGCGGAAATTTGTTGACTTTTATTGTAGTCTATCACTATCCCACTGCTAAAGGTAAGCCTGCTAACAGGTTTCAGAATTCTTATAATTACAAACTGCACCTTTAGGTTGTGCTTTCTTCAAGTTTCCTTGTTAACCTTCTGTTCTCTGTTATTACAACTAATTAGGTCATGCCAGCAACCGGGCAACCCAATAAACAGATTTGGAAAGCAGTCTGCTGTCGCACCTTCCCAAACGATTCATGTCAATCAACTCCAATCATATATTGACGTCTGCCATGTCAGAAACTGTGCACTTGTTGAACACTTGTGTTGAGGGTTAAAATCTTGGGGAGATGCTCTACACATGTATGCTTGTTTTCTGTCTGTATAGCAGTTTTAAGCGCTTGTTTTCTGAAACCATGGAGGTACTTATAAAGAATCCTATACGTCCCAACCCTTCCTCAGCTTATAATTATTTATGTGCAAAATGGTCCATTACAATATTTCAAAAATGGTTCAAATGGCTCTGAGCACTATGGGACTTAACATCTATGGTCATCAGTCCCCTAGAACTTAGAACTACTTAAACCTAACTAACCTAAGGACATCACACAACACCCATGCCCGAGGCAGGATTCGAACCTGCGACCGTAGCAGTCCCGCAGTTCCAGACTGCAGCGCCAGAACCGCTAGACCACCGCGGCCGGCATTACAATATTTGTAATAGTACATCCATGTAATTTGTGTGTGTGTGTGTGTGTGTGTGTGTGTGTGTGTGTGTGTGTGTGTGTGTGTGTGTGTGTGTGTCTGTGTGTAATGATGATCATGAGAGAGGGGAGAGGGTGAAACCCAGCCTACTCCTCGCAAATAGCACCTATGGGGTCACCAAGCTTAACACCCCTATCTGATGGATGGCCCACCATGTGCAATGTCACATGCACTCACTTCATGAGAGACTATGGAGATATTTGGTATTAAAACCAGGACACTGGCCCAAAGTCTGGTGATCAGGAACTTTATGCACCACCTTTCCTCCCCTTGCCAGCTAAATACTGACAGTGAAAATTATTTACCCCACCAGGGTTAGAACGGACTTACACACACACACACATTATGTATATATATATATATGGATGGAGAAAAATTGTGCCACGAAATTTTAACATTAGATAGTTGATGCCAGTACTAACCAAAATTAGTAATTCTGTGTAGATTGATAACACACCATTTTTAAACTATGGAAACTTGGCCCCACGTGCTCCGCTTTGCTGTGGGATTGCCCTGTTGTCAGATGCTCTGGACAATGCATGACCGTTCCTCATACAACCGCCGAGCTTCATGCTCATTACAGTCGGCTAGTCCATAAACAAAACCATATCTCGTTCTTCAAACGAATACTCTGCCGCCAAAGAACAACGTCCAAAAGAAAAGACACAACTCATTCACATAAAAAATTATTGCAGTCAAAGGGTTAATGTTCGCATGGTCTGTAGGTGTCATAGTGTACTCGATTACTATCGCAGGCCTTATGGAGGCCCAGGTAGGTGTCCCTGTAGCACAATATTGCCCCTGACAGTGTGCAGCATGGCACATTGCATGTTATGAGAAGCAATTCACCTGGCGGATGACCTATCTGGACACGACCATGAGCCTGAAGTAACTAGATACGTGGTTCATGCAACCAGGCAAAACATTTCCATTGATCAATGACTCGATCTCTATGACTGCATTATTTATCCAGTCAAAGCTGATAATGTCTTTGGGTCAGCATGTAATGGCATAGGAGTCGTCTGTTGCAGGACACTGTGTTCAACAATGTGCACTGAACGGCGTACTCTGAAATACTTGTTCTGTGACGGATGTCCAACATCTGTCTCATATTCGTGCTTTCACCGTCCTTCAAGAATTTTCAATAAATGTTCGTGTCAGTAGGACACAAACAGCCGACCACCTTCGCCATTTCTGAAATGCTAGTTCCCAGGCGCCAGGCCATAACGACCTGCTGTTTGGTTGGTTGGTTGATTTGGGGGAGGAGACCAAACAGCGAGCTCATTGATCCCATCGAATTAGGGAAGGATGGGGAAAAAAGTCGCGCATGCCCACCCAAAGGAACCATTCCGGCATTTGCCTGAAGCTATTTAGGGAAATCACGGAAAACCTAAATCAGGATGGCCGGACGTCGGTTTTTGTTTTTTTTTTTTTTTTGTTTGTGGTTTTAGGGCGCAAAACTTCTATGGTCATTAGCGCCCAGCCCGTGACGTAGAAAACAGGAAAAAAACGAAATTTAAAATCAGCAGCAATGGGAACAAAGTCATAAAATTGGAGAAACTAAAGGCAGAAGGAATGCTTAAAAATCCACTATAGAAAGCGGTTAGTTGTCCCCCAAAAAAAAGGCTTCAAATGACTGACGTCATTTCACTGTCACTAATAAACTGTAGAATGCGGTCAGCTGAGCGCGTGTCATCTGCTAAAATCGACGATAGATCAGGCGATAGCTGTAGACGGGGGCGTAACGGATTAAAATAGGGGCATTCAATTAAAAGGTGTCTGACCGTCCATGGCTGAGAGCAGTGGGGACAGAGTGGGGGAGGATCACCGCTTAAAAGATGTCGATGGCTAAAAAGACAGTGCCCTATCCGGAGTCTAGCTAAAATTACCTCCTCCCGACGACGCGATCGGGAGGAAGAGGTCCATGCGCAAGGAAGGGCTTTCACTTCCCGCAATTTATTATGGGGAAGTGTTGACCAATGCGCATGCCATAAATGAGCAACTTGGCGACATAAACCGCTCCGTAGATCGGTAAACGGAAGAGACTGAATAGCTGGCCGAGGAAGAGAGACTGCAGCCTTGGCCGCTATATCGGCCGCCTCATTTCCACAGATACCAGCGTGTCCTGGGAGCCAGAGGAACGCCACTGAGACGCCCCCCAGGTGGAGCAAGCGCAGACAGTCCTGAATCCGGTGGACCAGAGGGTGCACAGGGTAAAGAGCTTGGAGACTTAGGAGAGAGCTGAGAGAATCTGAGCAGATTACGTACTGTATACGCTGATGGCGGCGGATGTAGTGGACAGCCTGGAGAATAGCATAAAGCTCCGCAGTATAAACCGAATACTGGTCGGGAAGCCGAAAGTGATTTGGGGTGTCGCCAATAATATAGGCACTCCCTACACCTAACGATGTTTTCGAGCCATCGCTGTAAATAAATGTGGCTTCCGTCATTTGTGCACATAGAGCAGCAAATGCCCGACGGTAAACAAGTGTAGGGGTACCATCCTTGGGAAATTGACATAGGTCTCTGAGCAAGTCGATCCGGGGACGGAGCCAAGGCGGTGCTGTACCCCAAGTTGTCAAGAAGGTTTTAGGAAAGCGGAAGGAAAGAGAATGGAGCAGTTGACGGAAGCGGACTCCCGGGGGTAGTAGGGAGGAGGAGCGGCCTGCATACCCGACATCAAGGGAGGCGTCGAAAAAAAGGTCATGGGCTGGATTAGCAGGCATGGAAGACAAATGGCTAGCATAACGACTCAGAAGGACTGCCCGCCGATTGGATAGCGGAGGTTCAGCAGTCTCAGCATAAAGGCTTTCCACAGGGCTGGTGTAAAAAGCTCCAGACACTAAACGTAATCCACGGTGGTGGATAGAGTCGAGACGCCGAAGAATAGACGGCCGAGCAGAGGAGTAGACTATGCTTCCATAATCCAATTTCGAGCGCACTAAGGCGCGATAGAGGCGGAGAAGGACCACTCGGTCCGCTCCCCAAGAGGTGCCATTCAGGACACGGAGGGTGTTAAGGGAACGCAGACAGCGAGCCGAAAGATAGGAAACGTGGGAGGACCAGCACAGTTTTCTGTCAAACATAAGACCCAAGAATTTAGCGACGTCGGAAAACGGAAGGTTGACAGGACCTAGATGTAAGGAGGGCGGAAGAAACTCCTTACGTCGCCAAAAATTAACACAAACGGTCTTACTGGGTGAGAAACGGAAGCCGGTTTCGATGCTCCACGAGTGGAGGCGATCGAGACATCCTTGAAGACGTCTTTCAAGAAGGCTGGTCCGTTGAGAGCTGTATTAGATCGCAAAATCGTCCACAAAGAGGGAGCCCGAGACATCAGGAAGGAGACAATCCATAATTGGATTAATGGCAATGGCAAACAGTACAACACTCAGCACGGAGCCCTGGGGTATCCCGTTTTCTTGGGAGAAAGTACGGGATAGAGTAGTGTTCACCCGCACCCTAAATGTTCGCTCTGCCATAAATTCGCGAAGAAAAAGGGGCAGCCGGCCTCGAAAGCCCCAAGAGAACAGTGTGCGGAGGATGCCTGTCCTCCAACAGGTATCGTATGCTCTCTCCAGATCAAAAAATATTGCTACCGTTTGGCGTTTCCGGAGGAAATTGTTCATGATATAAGTGGAGAGAGCAACAAGATGGTCAACGGCAGAACGATGTTGTCGGAATCCGCATTGGGCTGGTGTTAAAAGACTGCGGGATTCCAGCCACCAAGCTAAACGGTAATTCACCATACGCTCCAAAACCTTACAGACACTACTCGTGAGAGAAATGGGGCGATAGCTAGAGGGGAGATGTTTGTCCTTTCCAGGTTTCGGAACGGGAACGACAAGAGCTTCCCGCCATCGCCTGGGAAAGGTACTGTCGGTCCAAATTCGATTATAAAGGCGAAGGAGGTAGCGCAGGCTATGGGGTGATAAATGCAGCAACATTTGGACATGGATACCATCCGGTCCTGGGGCGGAGGAGCGAGAAGAAGAGAGTGCATGTTGGAGTTCGCGCATGGAGAAAACAGTATTGTAGCTTTCGCGATTTTGAGAGGAGAGAGCAAGATGTCGCACTTCCGCTGCACGTTTCTTCGGGAGAAACGCTGGCGGGTAATTTGAAGAGCTCGAAATCTCAGCAAAGTGCTGACCCAATGAGTTAGAAATTGCGACGGGGTCCACTAAGGTATCATGCGCGACAGTGAGCCCAGAGACCGGGGAGAAACGAGGCGCGCCTGAGAACCGTCGAAGCCGACTCCAAACTTCCGAGGAGGGAGTGAAGGTGTTAAATGAGCTAATAAAGAATTGCCAGCTTGCCTTCTTGCTATCGCGGATGACGCGACGGCATCGCGCACGGAGCTGCTTATATCGGATACAGTTGGCCAAAGTTGGATGGTGACGGAAAATGCGAAGAGCACGTCGCCGCTCACGTGTTGCGTCACGGCATGCCTCGTTCCACCAAGGAACTGGGGGGCGCCGGGGCAATTCGGAGGTGCGTGGTATTGAACGTTCCGCAGCTGTGAGAAGAACGTCGGTAAAATGTGTGACCTCATCGTCGACGCTGGGAAAGCGACGGTCATCGAATGTCGCTAGAGACGAAAAAAGTGTCCAATCGGCTTGGGCAAACTTCCAGCGTCGCGAGCGCATATATGGCAGTTGAGGCTGCAGTCGAAGGACACATGGAAAGTGGTCACTCGAGTGTGTATCATCAAGGGCGAACCATTCGAAGCGCCGGGCTAGCGGAACAGTACCGACCGCAAGGTCCAAATGAGATAAATTTGCCGTGGAGGCAGACAAAAATGTGGGGACCCCAGTGTTGAGGCAGACTAGATCCGCTTGGTGGAAGACGTCTAGCAATAGTGAGCCACGTGGACAAGGATGTGGAGATCCCCAAAGCGGGTGGTGGGCATTGAAGTCCCCAACCAGCAAATAGGGGGGTGGAAGCTGATCAAGAAGATGAAGGAGATCAGCTCGTGCCAGTGGTGTAGACGATGGAATGTATACCGTACATAGAGAGAACGTGTATCCAGAAAGGGAAAGACGGACGGCGACAGCTTGGAAGGAACTGTTTAAGGGGACTGGGTGATAATGGAGAGTATCATGGAGCAGAATCATGAGTCCTCCATGGGCTGGAGTGCCTTCAACAAAGGGGAGGTCATATCGGACGGACTGAAAATGAGGGAGAACAAAGCGGTCATGGGGACGCAGCTTTGTTTCCTGAAGACAGAAGATGACCGGCGAGTAGGATCGTAAGAGGATCGACAATTCATCCCGATTGGCGCGAATGCCGCGGATATTCCAGTGGATAATGGACATAGGGTGAACAGAAATTGGAGAAACGTGACCAAGGGTGCTGTCAACTCAACGACTGCTCAGAGCTTGCGACCGACAGCATGGAATGGCATTCAGTCGAAGGCAGAAGATCCTGATCCATAGGTTGGTCAGGAGCAGCTCCTGCCACCAACGATCGGCCAGTTGACCGGCCACCAGCAGTGCGCCTCGGCGACACGGAAGATGGCCGAGGGCGATTTCCGCCAGGTGGTGCTGTAGTTGGGACACGCCTTGGCGGAGAAGGAGAGGAACTGTGTTTCTTCGTAGCCTTCTTGGAGGTATGATGTTTAGATGAAGGAGGAACCGATGGTTGTGAAGTTGCAGTACGTAAAAACTCTTCACGAGAATGCTCTTTTTTCGAAGACTTGGCGTCTGACTTTTGGGCTCGAGATTTAGCAGAACCCGACGAAGGGTGAGCCATAGAGTGGGCAGGCGAAAGTGGTGAGGTTGAACGGGCGATCTTTGCGCTGGCCGATCTGACGACCGTGGTACTAAATGTGAGGTCGCAAGTCTGCGTGGCCGCCTCCTTTGTTGGCCGAGGAGAAGCAAGGACAGTGCTGTATTTTCCTTTCTGAGGCACGGTGGGCTGGCGACTGGCGAGTAACTTTCGAGCAGCAAAGGTCGACACCTTTTCCTTCACTCTTATTTCCTGGATGAGCTTTTCATCCTTAAAAACGGGGCAATCTCGAGAGGAAGCAGCGTGGTCACCCATACAGTTGATGCAGTGAGGGGATGGAGGTGGACAAGCACCCTCATGGGCATCCTTGCCACACGTAACACATTTGGCCGGATTGGAACAGGACTGGCTGGTGTGATTGAACCGCTGACATCGATAGCAATGCGTAGGGTTTGGGACATAAGGGCGAACGGAAATTATCTCATAGCCTGCTTTGATTTTTGATGGGAGTTGAACTTTGTCAAATGTCAAGAAGACAGTGCGGGTTGGAATGATGTTCGAGTCAACCCTTTTCATAACCCGATGAACAGCGGTGACGCCCTGGTCAGACAGGTAGTGCTGAATTTCTTCGTCAGACAATCCATCGAGGGAGCGTGTATAAACGACTCCACGCGAGGAATTTAAGGTACGGTGCGGTTCCACCCGGACAGGGAAGGTGTGGAGCAGGGAAGTACGGAGCAATTTTTGAGCCTGGAGGGCACTGTGTGTTTCTAACAACAGGGTACCATTCCGTAATCTGGAACAAGACTTTACAGGACCCGCAATTGCGTCGACACCTTTCTGAATAATGAAAGGGTTGACCGTGGAAAAGTCGTGACCTTCGTCAGACCGAGAAACAACAAGGAACTGTGGCAACGATGGAAGAACTGTCTGTGGCTGAGACTCAGTGAACTGACGTTTGTGAGCAGACATAGTGGAAGGTGAGGAAACCATTGTGGAAGAATCCCCCATGATTACCGGCGTCTCCGATGGCGCGCTCCTCCCTTGTGGGGGCCCTCACCGAGGGCACACCCGCCTTAGGTGATTGTTCACACCTCAGGTCACACCTCCCGACAAACGGACGGAGGGACCAATCGGCACTTTCGGAAGGTATCAGCTCGGGTAATCACCCCTCCCTGGGCCTGGCCTTTACCAGGGGGTACGTACGTGTCCTACCTGTCTACCCGGGGCGGGGAATTACGCGTTACCCCGTCACCGGCTACGCATGGAAGTGCGTGGGTCGGCCTTCAGACACGCACAGGGAGGAAGAAAGAGAAAGGGAAAGGAAAGAAGAGGGGGTCTCAAACGCCGCAGCGGAGAAAAGGGTAAAGAGAAGAGGTAAGGAAAAGAGAAGGGCAAAGGAAGGAAGAAGACATACAAGCAAGGAAGAAGAAGAATGCGGTACATTTACAAGCGTCCGTCTCCGGACGTAGGCGCAAACCATACTCCCAGAGGGGGAGAAAGTGAAGGAAAGAGCCAGAGGTGAGGGGGGGGGGGGTGAAGACAGGGGATGGGGAAGGATGCGGAAAGGGAAGGTATGCAGCCCGGAAAGGAAGGAAGGCCACATTAGCTCGGGGCCCCGTGCTCGCTACGCACGTATCCACAAAAGAGTTGTGGATCCCCTGGGGGGCCGGACGTCGGTTTGAACCGTCGTCCTCTTCTGTTTGGCGAAGTCGCTTATGTCAGTAGATCTCCCCATTCGCGAGTCGAGTCATGACTAGAATGATTCGTCATTTGTCTCCGCTCCACTTACATAGAGGGTGGAATTAATTAAAGTTTCGCTTCTTACGAAGGCCCCCGCGACAAATGAGTGATCGTAGGACAATCAGACTGCGAGGATAAATTTGTAAGGACACACGAAAGACAAATAACAAATAAAAACACATTTTAATTTCCAACTGACTCGGTAACATTCGTTAACTGCGTACCGTTTTGACGTTCAAGGTCACAAATGTTGTTGAATGCGACGACTATCTGCATCCACGACAAAATGAGACTGCACTCGAGTTTGCTCTACCGCTGCCCGAAACATCTCATGTGCGATACCCTCGCTATGCTCACCTTCACCTCCAATAAGTGTTACTGTGTCGTTGACATACACAGTCCTTGAGGTGGCCCCACAGTCAGAAATCATAATACTTCAAATCTAGTGATTTTGGTGGCCACAGAGTCCAAAGCATCTCGCTTTCGTACACCAGGGATCGCATGTTAATGAAACACATCACAGTAACATGTGCCGTCCACGCTTTATGCCCTTCGTCCTAGGGTCCAAGTCTCTCCAAAAAAAAAATGGAACAATCATGAACCGTACCAAGAAGCGACCCTACACAGTGATGTATTCACTATGCAGAGGAATTTCATGAACAGCTCATTGGCGACAACTATCCTAAAATGCGAGAATTGTGTGTGTTCACTGCCCCAGTGAATGTAAAGTGTGCTTCATCATTCCACAAATGTTCCAAGACCACAACTCCACAAGGAATGTTAGAGCAAAGTCTACTCGAGTGTCTGCAAACGTCTTGAGTAATGCGAACTTTTTACACATGCCGGCCGGCCGGTGTGGCTGTGCGGTTAAAGGCGCTGCAGTCTGGAACCGCAAGACCGTTACGGTCGCAGGTTCGAATCCTGCCTCGGGCATGGATGTTTGTGATGTCCTTAGGTTAGTTAGGTTTAACTAGTTCTAAGTTCTAGGGGACTAATGACCTCAGCAGTTGAGTCCCATAGTGCTCAGAGCCATTTGAATCATTTGAACACATGCCATTTCACAAATATTCGCAACAGTTTTCGAACGGTGGACCATAGAATGTTCAGCTGTCATGATAAAGCTTTTACACTGTTTGAAGACTGTGCATTGCGTCCAGTATTCTGAACTATGGAATCAGTGGACTGTTGCTCTCTCTGTGGAACAATTCCCAAATCATCAGTTAATTCGAACTTTCCAGTCATGTTCTTCAACCCCCATGAGGAAAGAGGGCCTCCCCATATTCCTTTAATGCATCAGTATTTGCGAAGAAAACCAGCTCTATTGCTGTTCATATGATACAACAGATTTACAAATAAAATCCTGCTGACCTTACCCGGGCCCATGCTGACTGCTACTGTAACAGACTCTGAAGCTTGTTTCGGTACCACCGCCTAGCGGCCAGTCGTGGTACTACCACTACTAACAAAGCAAATTCTGCAGCACACAGTTTGAACTTCATTCCCATAAAGTTGGGTACCTACTCGGTGAATAGTGGTTTCGTTCATCAGTGTATGTAGACAAAGTGAGTCATGATTTCTGTTGTACAGTTATAGCGTGGGTAGAGGGGACTCAGGACAGTAAAATCTGGCAACAAACCCATGTCCAAAAATGCGACAGTTGGAACATTGACGACTTTCAACGATGGAAGGCAATATACATCGACAGAGGTCGGTGTGTCGTGTCATGTGATGTCTTGTGTGACAGCATGTCACATATTATCAGGAACAATCCAATGAATTCATGCACATGTACATCAGATGCCACTGGATGGCAAATTGGAAATTTGTGGTAAGTTCCTATTGGACCAAACTGCTGAGGTCATCGGTCCCTAGGCTTACACGCTACTTAATCTAACTTAAACTAACTTACGCTAAGGGCAACACATATGCCCATGCCTGAGGGAGGACTCGAACCTCCAACGGTAGGATCAAGGCGCCTCAGACCACACGGCTACCCTGCGCGGCTGCCACTGGGTGATAGAGAAAGACAATACATTATAGAATAGCAAAGTGCACATTTTCCTAGTGCACAGACACGTTGCTCACTTACAGAGGAAGTGAACGAAATAATCACTTAGTAAAACCAATGTATTTGGAATGATTTCTGGGTCATAGCCATCAATCTCACGACTTTTTGCAGGATCGAAACATTGGCTTTGGGAAACTGGCACGTTCAACACTAATAGAGCCCACTGTGGTCTTGGTTGGACAAGCCGCGCTGTTGATGTACAAGAGGAAGTCCTTCAGCTAGTCAACCAGAACCCATCAATGAATACCTGTAACTTCGCAGGTTCCAGCATCTGGCGAATTCTCCATGAACAGCATCATCACTCATATTACCTCCAGAGGGTGTAATTTTGTCCAGATAATGTTCGGCACATGCTGATCACTATGCTTATTCCTCCATCATAGTGTCGGTATTCCAGACTATCCTCAGGTCATTCTTTTCACAGATGAAGCGTGTTTCACAAATGAAGGTCTGCTCAACCGTCGTAGCAGCTACATTCGGAATGAGGAAAACCCTTGTGCCACAAATCCATACTGATTTTAAAACCGTTTCAGTATTAATGTGTCATCTGGTATTATACACCATCACCTGACTGGCCCAAGTACTCTGCTCTCCCATCTAACAGGCCACAGCTACTCGCCTTCCCGTAAGATTTACTGATGCAGTATTTAGAGGTCATGCCATCGCATATCCGTTAGGCAATGTCGTTCCAGCATGATGGTAAGCCAGCCCACTTTTCACAGCACAGTCAGCACCTTCATCAAACATTCATGAATATGTAGATAGGTCGTTGTGGACCAATTCGTTAGCCACCACAAGGGCCTGATTTGACACAGTGCACTCTTCCCTGTGGAGCCACACGAAAAGTATTGTTTATGAGAGCCCTGCAGACTCACAGGATGACCTCCTCGTGAACGTAATGGTTGGAGTGGAGATCATTCAGGACACTCCACGACTTTTGGATGTGCATATGTGAACACTGTTCGCAGGTACACATTGTGCAAGGAAACACGTGGTTGCTGCTTAGAGCATATGTGTAGTGCAGGCAGGTACGAGTTGGTTGATGTACATGCAGAGTAGTGGAGAGATGGGGCTCATGGTGCATTTTTGATATCAAATTAATATGCAAATCAATTAAATTGATCAATTAATTACCCCCAACCCCCTCCCCCCAGCCCCCAGATGACATCACGTGTTTTCCTCAGCCGCCTCATTCCCCCCACCCCTCCCTCTCCCCCTCCATCTCCCCCCACCCAAGGACCCTATTAGTGGAAATTTTGAATTTTGGTGGTAATTTCGAATTTTGGCAGGTATACCAATGTCTCAGGGCTTTGCTGACGTCCGACCCAATCCCCTACCACAGAAATTGGCGGGAAATTCAAAATGCTAGTGTCCTTTCCAGGACTCAAACCCCAATCCTTTAGAAGGAAACCCTGAGTGCATTCCCCAACACAATCGTATTGCCAGGGGCTCTTGAAATTGACAGTAGCCAATGGGAACAGAGCATCTGATCACACTGGGGATATAGTGGGGGCCCAGCAGCTCTGTAGCCTCAGCTGCAGTTAGTCAGCATGAAACACCAGTTGAGATCGTCCAGCGCTGCCCAGCCCCAGCAGCAACAAAATATGGAGAGACAGAGTAAATACCCCCTGGTTAATGTCTGTGTTCACTGTCACGTGAGGAAGATGAGACTTTGTGCTTCTATCATCGCTTGTAACGGTTTTTCTTCTTTGATCATCAGTGGACGTGGTGTCCTCCAGCCTGTCTGGATCTACAACAGTGCGTGTCACAGTGCATTGGGACATGCAGCAGTGGTATCCTGTCACACACCTCGTCAGCTTCATGGCGCAGGATAGTAAGCTGTTATTGTCGGTTGAAGACACCCAGCCAGCCCCTGACTCGCTGAATTGCATCGGAGGTCCTAATCAGCATCACACAGCTCGGTGCTGGATCCCATCATATACGCCATTGCAGAATATTCCCGTGATACTGTATGGACAACGTGAGGATGAGAAAGTACCACTTAAAGCCTGTGCACCACTACTATTCACTTCAGTGTGCAATTTAACCGCTAGTGGTTCAAAGCGTTTACATATTGGTATAGAAGCAACTGCTGACGGAGACTGGCGTGTTGTGATAGAGATCGAGAATGCAACTAAAAGCGTTGAAGCGTGGTTTATGGAAGTGGAATGGGATGAACTGCGTCGTGAAAAAGCCTACATCAAGCAGCAGTTGACCGCCGAGTATCATCCGAGCCGTCCTCCTCTGGACATTTACTGTGGTGCTCTAAGTCTATACATTACAACAGTGTACAATGACTCTGTCTGAAATCAGGTGACATGTCCATTTATCTACAGCACTCCATCGTTACAAACTTGTGCGGTCTACAGATGGTGGTATCCATTGTGTTGGAAAGACTGAACAAATGGCTGCCTTGTGTTAAAGCTGTGTATTGCAAAGTATCGAAGTATGAACGGTGTCCATGTAGACGACTTCGAACAGTGGAGCAATAACGTGCCTACGAAAACTGAGCACTGTCAAAAAATCGGAAAGCTTTATTGTCTATATTCAGTACTAGTGCTAAGATAAACAAAGAACCTGTTGATGTAGTGCATCCTGCGTATGATTACCGAATAAAAATGTATGTAACCATGTCGTATTTCTTACCTCTCATTATATTGCAACTTCTAAAGCTATTGCCATGAGTATTTTCACTGCAACCATGCAACAGCAGAAAATTATGTCATTTAACTAAATTCTCTGTAAAAGCCTTACATAGCCGGTATCATGGCAGGGTATAGGGTTTATTATTGTCTATAGAAACCCATTGAACGCCAGTACCTGACGTAGCAGAGATCATGGCTGGATGGGTGAAGGATAAAGACCTTGTTGTAAGCGACTGGAACTGTGATATTATGCAAGAAGACTAGAAGATGAATAGCGTAGTCCTTCCCCAACATACATTCAGTAATTGTACGTCCATCCAACTGCTGCAAGACAAATGTTCTCATGTCACTGCTAACACATCTGCATTGAGTCCCCTTTGAGCATGTATATGTATTTTCAAAAATATTATTTCAGCCAAAATAACAACTATTACAGGAGATATTGCAGGGTGGAAACAGTGTGATATCCGCGACATTCAGTGAGAGCAGTGATATCCCTCCAGCAGAAAAAGTAAAGTCAAGCACAATGTTCATATTTGACGGTTGCTGTGGAAAACAAGGATCAAATTAGGCGATATTTCTATTTCGGACGCCATATGGCTGTTGATGTATTTTATCTGAGTCAGACATATTTCAGAATCCCAAAACAGCTAGTAACGCCTAATTCAAACCTAATTATAGCATTCAAATAGGACAATCTGAATTTAAAACACATTCATCAGGCTCATGCAGGAACTTATTTGTCGTTCAATGATTTTGTAAGGATATGGGAAGATTGCTGGAATCACTCACAGTATGGGTTTCTCGTTATTGATAAAACAAGAAAACTGAATGATGGCAGGTATAGACAGAAGTTCCAGGAGTTTGTATATGTATAGCCATGGAAAGAGGTGACTACAACAGTATACGCAGTTCTATTGACGTATCACTATAGAGGGAAATTCCAGGAGTTGTAACGCCGGAAAGGCATCTCCTCCTATTTCCATCTATTGTACTTCAAATTTTTTTTCCTTGTTTTGTTACCTCAAGATATGACATTTCTGTGTCTTTATAATATATTGTAATTGTTTTACTATTTGTATATATATATTTATGCATTTATGTCGATGTATAATTGATTGTTTTGTAAATATTATTTGTATTTTTACGCTGGGTTTTGCCTAGGGAAAACTATGCTGTCGAACGAGTACATCGATAGGTCGTGTGGAGAACCAAAGTGTTTAGGATCTTTGGTAGTGTTAACTCTGCCGCGTGTAGCGTGGGCAGACAGAGTGTCTGGCTGGGGTAGTGGAGTGGAGCAGGTATGTTGTGTGACGCTCCCGCGAGTTGCCGCGCTTTCGGGGTTGGGCAGCATGTAATTGCGCTCGACTTGCTATGATAGTTTCTGACACGGTGTCGCGGACGGGAAGCATTAGCCGGCGCACATCAAGAGCCCGTTTCGCCTGGTGACCGTGTCGAGAAGAAGGCGCGCCAACATCCAGCTTCTGCAACAGCGACGGCCGACAATGAGTGACTGTCGCCACCTCCTCGATCGACGGCTTCAAACCTTCAATCAGCCAACAAGGAAGACTGGAAGCACGTAAAGTTTTAGAACTGTATGGCAGACCTCAGCTTTTCAAACTGATCCATTTTCATAACTAAATTACAGCAACGTAGCATGAACCTTTGTTGCTCATTGTCCCAATTGCATTACCAAGCAGGGTCCCTTCCTTTTCCGGAATGAACCCGAGTGTCGTTGAAATTCAAACGCCAGCATCATTCGATTTCACTGCTTTAATTTCAAAGTTCAGTTAAGGTATTCATAGCTGGCTACAATATTTAGATTACACAGTCACAAATTAAGAGTGCGAGTTTTGTTACCGTATTTTAGCTTACCTGTACTACAGCTCAGCTTGGTACGCACTAAATTTTACTATTGTTAATTGTTCAGAATCATTTAATTCAAGTTCAAAGTTAAATCTCTTATTTCTAAATTGCGTAGATTCAAGTAGTTTTTCAAATGATTGTTGAGGTAGTCCAAGACTAACCGTATTTTACTGAATTTCGATGTGCTTCAGAAAGAAAGCTCACTATTAACTTCAGTCACTAAATTAACTTTCGATTTTCCGGTTTTATTAATTCTTTTGCTACAGACAAACTTTCAGTTTTCACACTACACGTGTCAACCTTCAGTTGCCACGCTTCTAGTGCTAATTATATGTGTAATAACCTTTCTTTTTCAGTTACTATAGTAATTGTCCTTAGGACTGGCGACCGTAATTTCCCCCAAATCTCAAATGTCTAATTACCGCTAGTTAATTGTTAACGTAACGGCCGCACATTTACTTTCTTTATTAACTTTACCCACTTTCAAAATTAATTTCCACCGGTTTCATTTGCATTTTTCCTTTCATTTAGATGTAACCCTTTCCTCCCTCTTTACCGACAAATTAACTTCGGTGTCGATTGCTTTTCCCAAATTTCCATTAGGTACACGCGGTTTAATTTTTCAGTGTCATTAAGGTCGATAAATGAGGGGGAGGTTACAGAGTTCGTATATGTATAGCCATGGAAAGAGGTGACTACATCAGTATACGCAGTTCTATTGGAAACGTAAGGCCCTAATGAAATGTATGGACCTGAACGAGGCAAGAATAATAGTTGCTACTACTCTCTGGGACCACTGGAGGAGGATACAAAGAAAACAGATTTCGGATCTAGTAGATGAAGTTGTGTGAATAAATTCACTGTAGTATGTAAGTACAAATGTTTTCTATAGGACCTGCTACAATAGTTGTTGACGATTTAAGGTGCCACCTACCTTACCACCTGGACTACAGTTACCAAACAAAAAAATATGCCTCAACCCAGGATCGAACCATCGACGTTGTGCATGCTAACCCAAAACTCTATCCACTGCACCAACCATACAGGACAAAGGCTTTCAGCTAACAGAGTTAGTTACCATACATGTGGTTACAGTGTTGCCAGATTGCCACTCTTTAACATCCATTTTCTGCTGGATGTACTCGCTGGACGAAATGTTGTGGGAGACAATTTTTATCGCTGGCATCTGTGGAGTTGCGCTGCAAAGCCCGAACGCGCGAATTTCGCTTCCCCCTGTATACACTGAAGAGCCAAAGAAACTGATACATGTGGCTAACATCGTGTTGAGCCCACACGAGCACGCAGAAATGCCGTATCACGACGTAGATTGGATTCGACTAATATCTGAAGTAATGCTGGAGGTTACTAACGCCATGAATCATGCAGTGCTGTCCGTAAATCCGTACGAGTACGAGGGGATGGAGATCTCTTCTGAACAACACACTGCTTGGCATCTCTGATATGCTCAATAATGTTCATTTCTGAGGAGTCTGGCGGCTAGCGGAAGTGTTTAAACTCAGAAGAGTGTTCATGAGCCACTCTGTAGAAATTCTGGACGTGTGGGGTGTCGCATTATCCTGTTAGAATTGCCCAAGTCCGTCGGAATGTACAATGGCCATGAATGCATGTAGGTGATCAGACTGGAGGATTACATATATGTCACCTTTTAGAGCCGTATCGAGACATATAAGGGTCCCATATCACTAACTGCACACACCCCACACCATTACAGAGCCTCCACCAGCTTGAACAGCCCCCTGCTGACATGCAGGGTCCATGGATTCATCAGATTGTCTCCACACCCGTACACGTCCATCCCCTCGATACAATTTGAAACGAGACTCGTCCGATCAGGCAATATGTTTCCAGTCATCAACAGTCCAAGACGGTGTTAACGGGCCCAGGTGAGGGGTAAAGCTTTATGTCGTGCAGTCATCAAGGATACACGAGTTGGGGCTTCGGATCCGAAAGCCCATATCGATAATGTTTCGTTGAATGGTTGGCTCGTTTACGTATCCTGAACTAAAGCATTGAAATCTGCAGCAGTTTGCAGAAGGGTTGGACTTCTGTCACGTTGAACGATTCTCTTTAGTCGTCGATGGTCCCGTACTTACAGGATCTTTTTCCAGCAGCAGCAATGACAATAATTTGATGTTTTACCGGATTCCTGATATTCGCAGTACACTTGTGATATGATTATCAGGGAAAATCCCCACTTCATCACTACCTCAGAGATACCGTGCCCCATCGCTCATGCGCCGATTATAACACCACGTTGAAACTCACTTAAATCTTAATAACCTGCCATTGTAGCAGCAGTAACCGATCTAACAACTGCGCCAGACACTTGTTGTCTTATATAGTCGTTGCCAACCGTAGCTCCATATTCTGTCTGTTTACATATCTCTGTATTTGAATACGCATGCCTATACGAGTTTCCTTAGCACTTCAGTGCATATTACGACGACCCCAACGAGCTAAGAGACCGGCTCTAACTGCTCATGGCATCAGCTGCCGCTGGTAATACAGCTCATTCGAATGAAGTCGTTTGAATAATTTCTGAGCTTACAGAGAGGCATCACCGAATAAGTGTGGAGATTGTACTTCCAGAACTGCCCGAACCAGAACGCAAAACATAACCTTGAAGGTATGTTATTGTAGGTTTGAACGACCTGTGACACGCGAATTTTGTGACATCACGGAATGTTCCCGTGTGAATGACGGATTCAAATATATTTTAATGGTCATTGATACTTATTCTTAGGGCATTACCCGTGAAAGAGAAAACAGGGAAGTATGTCACACATGTGTTTGAGGGACTATTGTAGACGTGACGACTCGATGCCCGGACAACTTTCAAACAGATCACGGTGGCGAGTTTCACATTAGATATTTCAAGCCGTGATGGAGCGGTATGGAATACATCACTACTCGAAATTTACCCACCAGAAGGCGAGTATCGTGGAACGTCTGAACAGAACAGTGAAAACCGAAATGTGGATGCCATTTAATCTTCGTAGCTCACACAAGTGGAGCGATATACTCCCGCAAATGCTTGCACAGTATAAAGGAACCAACCATCGCACAATAAAAATGGCACCAATCGATGTTCGTGATAGTAGACTTCTAGACACAGTATACAATCATATTAAAATGTTAGATCCGCGCAAACAGCAATTTAATGTAGGTGATTCAGTATGTATTTCAAAACGCAAGGGAAGTCAGACATGCCAAACTGGTCAGCCGAGATATTCACAGTTTCCAAAGTGCAGAGAACGAATCCTAGAACCTACCTGGTAAAAGACAGCAGTGGTACTGAAATTGCAGAATGCTTTTACACAGAAGGGTTACAGAAGAGCTCGGAACCAGATGTGTATTTCTTAGAGAGGGTCATATGGCGTCGAGGGATTTTCCCGCATCACCAAAAAGCTGAATCGACGCTGACGATTTGCTATGTAACAGGGTGCACTGACCACAATCACCTCAGACGCATAACATGCATGATTGAAGACGCATTAGAGGAGGAGGCAGTATTCTACACAAACTACCAGTCGAATTACACATTCCTGGATATAACTACTGTGGAGCTGGAACAAATCTTCAAAAACGATTGACACGCGGTGATTAGGAGATAAATCTGCTTGGCGAAGTGTGTCTGGTACACGACATCCATTCGCAGCAAATGAGATCGTCACACCGCCGATCGAATTTTAGCTGATGAAGCTAAGGCAACACGGGCGAGAACGAATTTTGGTCTAGATCGACGCATTGCAGTATCTGGTGTTGAAAAACTATGCATGGTAAATCCTGACAGCGTTGTATGCAGCTAAAACACCCTGAAGCAGAAAGGAGGGAGAAAGAAAGATCGATTAAACCACCCAGGGTTCTGGCAATACCCAAGACGTCAGGTGCAATTATTCCCTTCCTCATTCCTGCCCTAGCCGGACTCTCAGTGGTGGGTCTAGTGGCTAGGGGTCCTGCGACTATTGCCAGGACAGTCAACAAGTCACAACTATGAGGAGCAAGTGCAGAATGCCAGAAGACATAACTGCATGATGGAGGCAGCAACCAGAAACCGTACAAGGAAGGACTAGGTCTCTTCATGAACAAAACAGACCCCTAGCAGTCTTACCAGACAGGACGCTTACAAATACAGATCTGCTTAAGTTTGTTAAGAAGAAATTCAACTTTCCGAGGTGTGGGAATCAGGAGACTGCCGAATTGTGAATTTGGGTGTAGCAGGAGGACCTGGAACTCGCTGGGTAGCATATGTGGAAAAAAAATTACAAATAACGTCTACTATTTCGACTCATACCGTGACTTGCAAACGCCAGAAGAATTACAATACTTCACATGCACAAGACACGTGTTCTACAATTTTCGACGCTACCAAGACTTTAATACATTCCTGTGTGGTCGTCTATGCATCATGTTCCTCCTGATGTCTACGAATGATATGTAAAGACGGGTATTAAGCATTCATTCAGCAGTTGATGATTAGATGAAATGTACACCTTGACTTTAAAAGAACGATCGTCTGTATTACGTGCGAATTACTTCCGGCCAGATGATTTAAGGATTGAAGATTGGAATATTGTGCTGATTGGACTGGAGACATACAAGACCATCCCAAATACCACAGAGGCTAACAATAAATTGTATCTGTAAATTTATGGTAAAAACGAAATTGTAGAAATTGAACGTGGAGCACACGATATTGACGATTTAAACGAAGTTTTAAAACTGTCTGTAAAAGGGAATGAGCTCCATGCAAACATCAGTACACTTAAATCTGAAGTAAGGACGGTGAATGCATCGATTGACTTGAAGCAGAAAGGTTCTATAGGCCCACTACTGGATTTCACAAAGTGTCAGGTTTTAAACCCCAACAAATTTTACAAATCTGATCACACAGTGGATATTCTCCCTGTCAGTACAATCCGTATTGAGTGTGATATTGCAAAGAACTCATATCTCAACGATAGACGGGTTCATTCTATTTACTGACTCTTTCCATCAGTTGGAATAGGGTGTAACATTGTTGAGACTCCTACCAACGCTATATACCTTTCAGTGACAGTTCAGACATTGGACTATCTGGAGCTGCGTATTGTGGACCAGAATAAGCAACTTGCTTACTTTAGTGGTGAGGAAATCATTGTAGGACTACATCTAAGACAAGATGAGCGTAAGGTATAAAACCAGCGCACACAGCCCATAGCACAGCACTTCGCAGCGGAACCGCAAGGTGATAACACGTGCGAACTGCGAGTTTCTTAAATCAGTGGCCTTGAAGCCTCTCAATGACGTCGTCGCTCAATACATCTCACCCAGAGGACTGTGATGTGAGCGAATCATATGCCAGGAATACTTCTCCCATAAACCTTATGCTTCAATGACATTTAACAAAAACGATGAAATTAGGATTGTCTTCCAGCATCAAGACGCTTTAACTCTTCCATGCAACAGTTTCATATTTTCTGATCCATCATTTAAGAAAAAAGATGTTAGTCATACAATGGGATCAAACACTGCACGTAATGATTTGGCATTTCTGTTCCAGGGAATACGATACGAAGTTAATGGAGTAGAGCCGCGCTGGATTAGCCGAGCGGTCTTAAGGCGCTGCAGTCATGGACTGTGCGGCTGGTCCCGGCGGAGGTTCGAGTCCTCCCTCGGGCATGGGTGTGTGTGTTTGTCCTTAGGATAATTTAGGTTACGTAGTGTGTAAGCTTAGGGACTGATGACCTTAGCAGTTAAGTCCCATTAGATTTCACACACATTTGAAGATTTTTTTTATGGAGTAGAGATTGATCTTACACGTAATATTGACATAGCATCAACCCTTAAAATACATCTCTCATCATCACCCTTGGATTTAAATGATTTAGAAAATGCAGGATGGTTCATAGACGAGTCTGTGGGCAGAACAGCAAAAGAGTACCGCCGATTTACTGCATCATACCTCTGAAAATGCTTTTGGGGTACTTGGAGAACATGCTGCGAATTATTATGAATGCTAAACAAGAGCTTATTCCGGTACGGAGTGCAAAGGATAGCAACACATACATTCAAGGAGCTCAAGAGAAGAATCAGATCAGCATCAATAAAATTATATGGAAAATGCCACACATTCATTGTGGCAGACAAGGAGCGTTTGAAGCTTTTAAAAGTTCTGAATACCGGTACATATCTGCCATTAACTTTCCGCTCATGGGAGGTTTTTGAGTACCCAGTGCTACTGACAGCTATCAGACGAACGTGGGCTATAGAAACCTCCGTGCAGATGAAAACACCGAGATTCATCATACTTGCATATCAGACCAATAGAAGGGGGAATTTAGCGAACGATTCCAACGAATTTGACACGGTAATTTAACTAATACCAGAGTGCACTTGAATTCAGAATTCTGTCTCTATGACAATTTACTGCTACAGAAAGTGCAGGATGTATGTAGTCTAGCATTTAACATGTATACAAGCTCCCGTGTTTCTTACTGTGAAGATGTTAAATCGGAACGATGCCTACTCAGTCCACAGAAATTCAAGGAGCTGGCACCAACCATCGTAATAGACTGTTCGAAGCAAAATGAGATAATTAAATCAATACCAACAGATGTACGAATCGAATTTGAATCCTCATCAAATTTCCCAGGACACAATGCAGCATATGCTCTTGTTCTACATGACCGTGTGATTAACTACTGCCCACTTACTGATGTTGTTGCAGCGTGCTATATAAATGACCAGGTGCATACCCATAGCACTTCACAATGACAACTTGCAATGTGAAAGTAGTTACCGACATTCAAGGTTTGAATAATGATGAGTGCAGACAATTCATATTTAATGACGTTGCACACATAACATACACAGAAGATGCTAGTATAATATAGACATTCTCAGCAAGAATTGCAACACCAAAGCCTCTCAAGGATATGAACTGTACTAAAACACGGAGGAGTGCAAAGTGGCTAACACGTTTCTTGCATGGATTCCACTGGGACGATCCTGGTATAACTTATAAAGGAATGATAACGTCACTTCAAATATTGGATCATCCGAGACCATCATCTAAACGAAATACTTAGATAGTATGTAGCTTTGCCTATATCCTACGTCTGCGGCTTCATTCAAGCACAGGAGGTATAATTTCAGCCATGTTTGCTATACGTCTGGAAGCAGACACGATCACGTGCCGCCTGTTCCCAAAACCTACATATGCAGCACGATAGGTGAAACCCCATCCACTCATTACATATATTTTATTTTCCTCCATATTAAATGTCCCCTTCCTCATGCTTCAAACTAATATTTTATGTGTCTTGCACAGCTTTTATATACATTTGTAAGGGAAGAGATTTATGAAATAACGACAAAGATGTATGGTAACGAATAGCAATATTTTTTTCAGACAAACATTCACATTAGCTATACATTTCGAAAATTTTTTGTTGTGTTTTCGTTAGGACACAGTTGAGAGAAGAAGACGCTAACCTTCGAAAACAAATCTATTGTTCAGGTTGGATGCCCAACAAAGCGCGTCGCTGGAACGATACTGTACATCACAATCATTCATCTGCCCATTTCCAACTGCTGCCTGCCACCCCCCCCCCCCCCCCCCCCCCCATGGCGTGAAAGCCAAACGAAAAATGGTCACCGAACAAACCCCCAAACATATTAATCACTTTGTAATAGCAGAATATGAAACGTCGAAGCAATCAGAAGTTGTTTGAGTCCTGTCCTACGAAATGCAAATTATGCCCTTTTCAAAGCATAATTCACCGATTTCCTGTAATCTCATTTTTTTTCGATTTCTACATTCTATTTACGTTTTATGAACAATTTCCGTTACTATTACGTCGTCTGAATTGACAATTCACTTGTTGTTGTTGTTGTGGTCTTCAGTCCTGAGACTGGTTTGATGCAGCTCTCCATGCTACTCTATCCTCCGCAAGCTTCTTCATCTCCCAGTACCTACTGCAACCTACATCCTTCTGAATCTGCTTAGTGTATTCATCTCTTGGTCTCCTTCTACGATTTTTACCCTCCACGCTGCCCTCCAATGCTAAATTTGTGATCCCTTGATGCCTCAAAACATGTCCTACCAACCGATCCCTTCTTCTAGTCAAGTTGTGCCACAAACTTCTCTTCTCCCCAATCCTATTCAATACTTCCTCATTAGTTATGTGATCTACCCATCTAAGCTTCAGCATTCTTCTGTAGCACCACATTTCGAAAGCTTCTATTTTCTTCTTGTCCAAACTATTTACCGTCCATGTTTCACTTCCATACATGGCTACACTCCATACAAATACTTTCAGAAACGACGTCCTGACGCTTAAATCTATACTCGATGTTAATAAATTTCTCTTCTTGATAAAGGCTTTCCTTGCCATTGCCAGTCTACGTTTTATATTCTCTGTACTTCGACCATCATCAGTTATTTTGCTCCCCAAATAGCAAAACTCCTTTACTATTTTAAGCATCTCATTTCCTAATCTAATACCCTCAGCATCACCCGATTTAATTCGTCTACATTCCATTATCGTCGGTTTGCTTTTGTTGGTGCTCATCTTATATCCTCCTTTCAAGACACTGTCCACTCCGTTCAGCTGCTCTTCCAAGTCCTTTGCTATTTCTGACAGAATTACGTCATCGGCGAACCTCAAAGTTTTTGTTTCTTCTCCATGGATTTTAATAACTACTCCGAATTTTTCATTTGTTTCCTTTATTCCTTGTTCAATATAAAGATTGAATAACATCAGGGAGAGGCTACAACAGTGTCTCACTCCCTTCCCAACCAATGCTTCCCTTTCATGTCCCTCGACTATTATAACTGCCATCTGGTTTCTGTATAAATTGTAAATAGCCTTTCGCTCCCTGTATTTTACCCCTGCCACCTTCAGAATTTGAAAGAGAGTATTCCAGTCAACACTGTCAAAAGCTTTCTCTAAGTCTACAAATGCTAGAAACGTAGGTTTGCCTTTCCTTGTACAGCAGAAATTCGAAATTGGGGCTGAAGTTCGAAATTCCCATCAATAGGGATTGTGGGGGATGAGGAGAGGAGGGGTGGGGAGGGTGTGGGGACCCTAGTGCAGGCTAAGGAAAGTGCATGACGTCATCTGGGGATTGAGGTAGAGGTGTTCAGGGTAATTAATTGATCAATTTAATTAATTCGTGTATCAACTTGATATCAAGCTAGCCGTAGTGGCAGAGCGGTTCTAGGCGCTACAGTCTGGAACCGTGCGACCGCTACGGTGGCAGATTCGAATCCTACCTCGGGCATGGATGTTTGTGATGTCCTTAGGTTGGTTAGGTTTAAGCAGTTCTAAATTCTAGGGGACTGATGACCTCAGAAGTTAAGTCCCATAGTGCTCAGAGCCATTTGAACCATTTTAATATCAAAATTACACCAGTACCGCCCTTACCCTACTACTGTACCGTACATCTTTTGACATTCTTCTTTCAAAGTCGTCGATATCCAAAACGGCGCATTACCAAATATCACTGTCCTCATTCCTTTCTGGAACACCTATAACTATATAATAGGAACACAAATAACTCTGTATACATTGAGTGGAAGTAAAGACAGTGAAAACGTGAGAGGAGAAATGAGCTGTGGAGCGCTGTAGAGGTGTACTGACTGCCTTTGGGCGTGTGGCACTGGGCGGCGCTGAGCACGGCGGTGGGCGAGATGATGGCGCCCGAACACGGCGCAGTCACCCCCTGGCGCAGCAGCACCACGGCGTACGGGAAGTCGGCGCAGCGGATGGCGCGCGCCCCCGTCAACTGCAGGCGCGCCTGCACGAAGCTGTACGCGCACACCGGCTCCTCCGATCTCGTCTGGGCCTCGCCGTCCAGCCACGAGCGGGGGTCCACCGACTCCTGCACAGGGCCGCCACCACGCACGTGACTCTGACGCCTTCTCAGGCGGCCCCTAAACGCTCGACAGTATTGCACAATAATATAGAGTGTCCATAAATGTTTCCCCTGATTCCGAGATTAAATATTAATTATATTTATGGTGGTAAAGGTTATTTTTTGTGGAAATCATAGCCCCAAACCATCTGCAATAAGGTAACACGTTATCTAATGTTTCACGCGACAGGCCTGTACCAACTTATTGCCATTATCGAGTGACCTGCGAAATAACATTAGTAAGACTATCTCAACATAAATTTTGACTGTTATACGTTTACACTTGGTTCAAGAATCATAAAAGAAGGTTGTATACATGGAAGAAGCCTGGACATACTGACAGGTTTCAGATAGATTATATAATGGTAAGACAGAGATTTAGGAACCAGGTTTTAAATTGTAAGACATTTCCATATGAACTGTAGATTAAAACTGAAGAAACTGCAAAAAGGTGGGAATTTAAGGAGATGGGACCTGGATAAACTGACTAAACCAGAGGTTGTACAGAGTTTCAGGGAGAGCATAAGGGAACAATTGACAGGAATGGGGGAAAGAAATACAGTAGAAGAAGAATGGATAGCTTTGAGAGGTGAAGTAGTGAAGGCAGCAGAGGATCAAGTAGGCAAAAAGACGAGGGCCAGTAGAAATCCTTGGGTAACAGAAGAAATATTGAATTTAATTGATGAAAGGAGAAAATGTAAAAATGCAGTAAATGAAGCAGGCAAAAAGGAGTACAAACGTCTCAAAAATGACATCGACAGGAAGTGGAAAATGCCCAAGCAGGGATGGCTAGAGGGCAAATGTAAAGATGTAGAGGCTTATCTCACTATGGGTAAGACAGATACTGCCTACAGGAAAATTAAAGAGACCTTTGGAGAAAAGAGAACCATTTGTATGAATATCAAGAGCTCAGATGGAAACCCAGTTCTAAGCAAAGGAAGGAAAGCAGAAAGGTGGAAGGAGTATATATAGGGTCTATACAAGGGCGGCGTACTTGACGACAATATTATGGAAATGGAAGAGCATGTAGATGAAGATGAAATGGGAGATACGATACTGCGTCAAGAGTTTGACAGAGCACTGAAAGACCTGAGTCGAAACAAGGCCCTGGGAGTAGACAACACTCTATTAGAACTACTGACAGCCTTGGGAGAGCCAGTCCTGACAAAACTCTACCATCTGCTGAGCAAGATGTATGAGACAGGCAAAATACCCTCAGACTTCAAGAAGAATATAATAATTCCAATCCCAAAGAAAACAGGTGTTGACAGATGTGAAAATTACCGAACTATCAGTTTAATAAGTCACAGCTGCAAAATACTAAAGCAAATTCTTTACAGACGAATGGAGAAACTGGTAGAAGCCAACCTCGGGGTAGATCAGTTTGGATTCCGTAGAAATGTTGGAACACGTGAGGCAATACTGACCCTACGACTTATCTTAGAAGCTAGATTAAGGAAAGGCAAACCTACGTTTATAGCATTTGTAGACTTAGAGAAAGCTTTTGACAATGTTGACTGGAATACTCTCTTTCAAATTCTGAAGGTGGCATGGAGCGAAAGGCTATTTACAACTTGTACAGAAACCAGATGGCAGTTATAAGAGTCGAGGGGCATGAAACAGAAGCAGTGGTTGGGAAGGGAGTGAGACAGGGGTGTAGCCTCTCCCCGATGTTATTCAATCTGTGTACTGAGCAAGCAGTAAAGGAAACGAAAGAAAAATTCGGATTATGAATTAAAATCCATGGAGAAGAAACAAAAACTTTTAGGTTCACCGATGACATTGTAATTCTGTCAGAGATAGCAAAGGACTTGGAAGAGCAGCTGAATGGAATGGACAGTGTCCTGAAAGGAGGATATAAGATGAAAATCAACAAAAGCAAACCGACGATAATGGAATGCAGTCAAATTAAATCGGGTGATGCTGAGGGTATTAGATTAGGTAATGAGACGCTTAAAGTAGTAAAGGAGTTTTGCTATTTGGGGAGCAAAATAACTGATGATGATCGAAGTAGAGAGGATATAAAATGTAGACTGGTAACGCCAAGGAAAGCGTTTCTTAAGAAGAGAAATTTATTAACATCGAGTAGAGACTTAAGCGTCAGGAAGTCGTTTCTGAAAGTATTTGTATGGTGCGTAGCCATGTGTGGAAGTGAAATATGGACGATAAATAGTTTAGACAAGAAGAGAATAGAAGCTTTCGAAATGTGGTGCTACAGAAGAATGCTGTAGTTTACATGGAAAGATCACATAACTAATGAGGAGGTATTGAATAGGATTGGGGAGAAGAGAAATTTGTGGAACAACTTGACTAGAAGAAGGGATCGGTTGGTAGGACATATTCTGAGGCATCAAGGGATCACCAATTTAGTATTGGAGGGCAGCGTGGAGGGTAAGAAATGGTAGAGGCAAACCAAGAGATGAATACACTAAACAGATTCAGAAGGATATAGGTTGCAGGAGGCACTGGGAGATGAAGAAGCTTGCACAGGATAGAGTAACATGGCGAGCCGCATCAAACCATTCTCCGGATTGAAGACCACAACAACAACAACAACAACAACAACATTTCGTTCTCACACTGTCTGTGAGGTTCGGTCAGTGATAATGTTCCTTAATGCACGAAACATACCCCCATCTAAATTCGCCGTCAGTTCTGTCAGGTCTACGGGCAGAACATCACGAGGAAACAAATGACGCGTCGCCGTTGGAGACTTTTTCCCGAAGGTCGTCGAGGTGTCCACGATGAAGAGAGCAGTGGGCGACCGTCTTTCATCAGTGATCACCTCGTTGAGCTGGTGCAGCAGCGCATCGTGCAAAATTCGCTTCACGATTACGGAGCTCAGCAGTCATTTTTCGCAGATGTCGCGATCCTTGTTGCACTAAATTGTCACCAAGCACCTGCTGTTCAAGAAATTGTGTGCCAGATGGGTGCCGAAAAACCTGATACCCGAGTACAAAACAAAACGCTTTAGAGCAGCACTGACATTTCTGCAGCGATATCATGATGATGGTGACGAGTTCCTCGACAGGACCATCACAGGCGATGAGACGTGGAATTTTCACTTCACCCTGGAAACCGGGCACTAATCAATGCAGTGGTGTCACAGTGGATCTCCGGTTGAGAAGAATTTCAAACAGACTGTGTCGGTGCAGAAAGTGATGCGCATGGTGCTCTGGGACAGGAAGAGCAGTCTGCACATTGCCTTCCCGCCCAGAGATGGAACAGTGAACGCTGACCGTTACTGTGAAACAGTACAGAAATTGCGACTTGCCAGTGCTTACAGCATGTGTTGTGCTGCTCCATAATAATACTCGCCCCCTTACAACAAGTGTTTTGCAGAAGCTCGGCTGGGAGCTGTTTGATCATCCAGCACACAGTCCTGATCTTGCTCCCAGTGATTTCCATGTTTTCTTGCCTCTCAAGAAATTCCTGTCCTCCGACCAGCGATTTGACAGGGACGAAGAGCTGAGAACTACTGTCACAGGCTGGTTCCATTCACTGGTGGCAGACTTCTAACACACAGGAATACAAAAGTGATGACAAGTGTCTCAATGACTATGTCGAAAAATAGTCCTAAAATTTCTGTATCAGTTGCCAATATAGTTTTTCATGTAACTATGTTGTCTTTAGGTAGGGAATCTTACTTTCTGGATGCGCCTCATAACTGCACTTCACATATTTATTTGGCACCCATTTCACGATAGATGATTTTACTGCTGAGCTAACAAACATTCAACTATAAAGCAGACCAAACATTTCTGATAGATACTGTTCTAGGAGCTTCAGATTTCACTTCATACAAACATAGTTTTGATTTCACTGTATACAACAGCAATACGGAAAAAGACCAACCAAAATTTTCACAAACAAGAACAACTATCGCAAAAATAATTGTCAGAGGGAACATTTTTCACACATAGGTAGGCAAATTTTCAAAGAAGAGGTAGTGCTTTATAGAAGGTCAACAATAATCAGTTGTTTCCAATCTGGAAATTAACTCAGTTTACACGCCCACAGGAGAAACGTAGTGCTTTATCAGTGGCCTTCCAGTTCTGAGTTTTTGCTAATCGCTCCGTTAGAGCTAGGACAACATGGTTGGGATAGTGCCAACCCTGTGTTGTCTTCGTTATCGTGTTCAGCAACTAGGTGGTCCAGCTGTCTTTTGACGACAATTTGCTGGTGTCCATTCATGCAGACAGATGACTTATTAGTCGACATGCCCACATAGAAAATAGCACAGTGCTTGCAATTTAGCTTATAGATCACGTGGCTGATTTCACAGAGAGCCTTGTCTTTCATGGAGTAGGAGACCTGCGACGTGACTGGAGTAGATGGACGTGGGAGGATGGATAGGATAGGTCTCACATCTAGGACTACTGCAGGGATATGAGCCATGAGGCAGGGGGTTGGGAGCAGGGATGGAGTTGGTAGGATATTGTGTAAATTTGGCGGCTGGCGGAAGATCACCTCAACTTGGGTGGGGAGAATAGTGGGGAGAATATTCCTCATTTCAGAGCAAAACCAGATGTTGTCAGAATCCTGGCAGAGAATTTGATTGAGTTGCGCCAGTCCTGGGTGGTACGCAGTTAAGAAAGGAGCGCTAATTTGTGGCCCGAAAGTGGGTATGATGGAGGTGGTAGCTGGCTGCAGAAAGAAGACACAGGAAGTCTGTTGATGTAGAAGCTCGAGAGGGTAATTTCTGTTTGTGACAACCTCAGTGAGATTCTGGGCATGTTTGAAGAGGGACTGCTTGTCACTACAGATAAGACATCCACAGGTCGCTAGGCTCTATGGAGGAGATTTCGTGGTATAGAATGGGCGGCAGCTGTTGGATGGCTGGTTCACATGGCTCTGAGCACTATGGGACTTAACATCTATGGTCATCAGTCCCCCAGAACTTAGAACTACTTAAACCTAACTAACCTAAGGACATCACACATCACACAACACACAACACCCAGTCATCACGAGGCAGAGAAAATCCCTGACCCCGCCGGGAATCGAACCCGGGAACCCGGGCGTGGGAAGAAAGAACGCTACCGCACGACCACGAGCTGCGGACGGCAGCTGTTGGAAGCGGCGGTATTATTGGTTGTCCGTAGGTTTGATGTGGACAGAGCTACTGCTGTAGCCATCCTTGAGATGTTTTATGGGGGTAAGGAGGAGCAGCTGAAGGGAATGGGGGAGAAGGTGTTGGTGTTCTGGAGGAATGTGGATAGGGTGTCGTCACTCTCAATCCAGGCGTTTTCAAGTTAGGGGCTTGGCATTCTGTGAGGTTAGGAAGGATTCCTCTAGACGGCCCATGAGTAGATTGGCATGGGACGGTGCCATAAGGGTCTGTATCAAGTGGCAGATCCAGTCAACTGCGCCACTCGCTCATCTCTCATAAAATGAAAGAAAAATGAGAACAACCAATCCATGTGGAAGAAAACATCAAATATATGACATAATAATCCGTTGGGTTGCAGACAGGCACAATGAAAAGACTCTTATACACTTAGATTTTGGCTAAATCCTTCTTTAGAAAAGAGAGAGAGTGATTATGTATGCGTGAGGCGTGCTTGCTTGTGTGAGCGTGCGTGTGTGTGTGTGTGTGTGTTTCTTTTCAGAGGAAGGCTTTAGTTCAAAGCTGAGTGTGTAACAGTAGTTTTGCTGTGCCTATCTGGAACTCAGTGCGTCGTCTTTACAGTGAGTAGCAATCTATACTTTTCACAATATTGTCGATATTCCAACATAGACTTTCCACTGTTTGACAAAAAAAAGTTAAACAAAACTTAGTCAAATTAGACGTTACCTATGATCGCATCAGCAACAGAAGTATGAATGCCAATGTTTACAATTTCATAACATTACATCTTGAAGAAGTGGAGACAGAAATTGTAGAAGATGAGTGAACGAAAACCTGTATACTCAGATAGGAAGAAAGGACTGAACTAATTATGGACACGAAAAGCGTCACTGTAGTGGGCGTCATAAAGAATAAATTCAAAGGAGTTGCCTCTACCTATATACTTGATAGCCCCTGTCTATCTGTAGGCTGTAATTTTAGTTTTAGACTTGAATACGAAAGACATCAGTTATATAGTGAACTATCGGTTGACGAAGAAATACCTGTACTGATGTCACGTGTGCAAACTTTTTTACTCGTGTCCATCTGGCAGTTGACTTCCCAGGCAGTGCATCAGGGCCTGTGGAACGTCCAGGCTGGACAGTCCGCCCCAATAGCTGAATGGATGCCGACACGGTAGCTCAGCGTGTTCGGTCAGAGTGTTTAGCTGCACTCTGTAATAAAAAAACTGAGTGGACGGATCAACGAACAGCCTGAACGGGTGTCATGAGACGTCCTCCCCGACCATATACAACGAACAAAATAGAACAAAATGAGATCAACAAAGAAACAAACAAAAAATGGTCAGCATGACGGACTGCTGTCCTAAGGGGCCCGGGTACGATTCCCGGCTGGGTCGGGGATTTTCTCCGCTCAGGGACTGGGTGTTGTGTTGTCCTAATCATCATCATTTCATCCCCATCAGGGGCGCAGGTCGCCCAACGTGGCGTCGAATGTAAGAAGACCTGCACCAAGGCGGCCGGACCTGCCCCGTAAGGGGCCTCCCGGCCAATGACGCCAAACGCTAGTTCATTCATTCATTCTCCAGAAAAAACTAATTGAATGATTAATCTTATGACAGAAAAAAATTATTAGTAATGTGCATAGTGTTGTTTAATATTTTATGAATTACTACCTTCTGTCATCACAGCTGCTACAGTGCTGCTACTGCAAGGGGCTCGTTGAGGTCATTTTCTTCTCCTATGTATAAAAGACGTCGTCGATGTTGGAGCATTACCCTTCACATTTCTGGCACAGTTTCGTGAAGAACAGCTTTGCTCCCCTACACCCATAATCTGCTTATACCTATAAGTTGAAGATTCCGCTTGGGAGTTCGATTTTCCAGCACCGTAGTGGGAGCCAACCCATTTTTTGTCAACTTCCATCCCGACTGCTCTGGATGCGCGTAGTTTCTGATCTATTGCGGCACTTGATTGGAAAACTCTGAAGGTGAGTTGTAGAGTTGCGGCTTCGAAGGGAGTTATGGAAGCCGTGTTTCCTGACGCCGTGTAGCCTAATGTAACACACTCCTTGTAGCTCAGCTTGCTGATCGTTATACACTCCTGGAAATGGAAAAAAGAACACATTGACACCGGTGTGTCAGACCCACCATACTTGCTCCGGACACTGCGAGAGGGCTGTACAAGCAGTGATCACACGCACGGCACAGCGGACACATCAGGAACCGCGGTGTTGGCCGTCGAATGGCGCTAGCTGTGCAGCATTTGTGCACCGCCGCCGTCAGTGTCAGCCAGTTTGCCGTGGCATACGGAGCTCCATCGCAGTCTTTAACACTGGTAGCATGCCGCGACAGCGTGGACGTGAACCGTATGTGCAGTTGACGGACTTTGAGCGAGGGCGTATAGTGGGCATGCGAGAGGCCGGGTGGACGTACCGCCGAATTGCTCAACACGTGGGGCGTGAGGTCTCCACAGTACATCGATGTTGTCGCCAGTGGTCGGCGGAAGGTGTACGTGCCCGTCGACCTGGGACCGGTCCGCAGCGACGCACGGATGCACGCCAAGACCGTAGGATCCTACGCAGTGCCGTAGGGGACCGCACCGCCACTTCCCAGCAAATTAGGGACACTGTTGCTCCTGGGGTATCGGCGAGGACCATTCGCAACCGTCTCCATCAAGCTGGGCTACGGTCCCGCACACCGTTAGGCCGTCTTCCGCTCACGCCCCAACATCGTGCAGCCCGCCTCCAGTGGTGTCGCGACAGGCGTGAATGGAGGGACGAATGGAGACGTGTCGTCTTCAGCGATGAGAGTCGCTTCTGCCTTGGTGCCAATGATGGTCGTATGCGTGTTTGGCGCCGTGCAGGTGAGCGCCACCATCAGGACTGCATACGACCGAGGCACACAGGGCCAACACCCGGCATCATGGTGTGGGGAGCGATCTCCTACACTGGCCGTACACCACTGGTGATCGTCGAGGGGACACTGAATAGTGCACGGTACATCCAAACCGTCATCGAACCCATCGTTCTACCATTCCTAGACCGGCAAGGGAACTTGCTGTTCCAACAGGACAATGCACGTCCGCATGTATCCCGTGCCACCCAACGTGCTCTAGAAGGTGTAAGTCAACTACCCTGGCCAGCAATATCTCCGGATCTGTCCCCCATTGAGCATGTTTGGGACTGGATGAAGCGTCGTCTCACGCGGTCTGCACGTCCAGCACGAACGCTGGTCCAACTGAGGCGCCAGGTGGAAATGGCATGGCAAGCCGTTCCACAGGACTACATCCAGCATCTCTACGATCGTCTCCATGGGAGAATAGCAGCCTGCATTGCTGCGAAAGGTGGATATACACTGTACTAGTGCCGACATTGTGCATGCTCTGTTGCCTGTGTCTATGTGCCTGTGGTTCTGTCAGTGTGATCATGTGATGTATCTGACCCCAGGAATGTGTCAATAAAGTTTGCCCTTCCTGGGACAATGAATTCACGGTGTTCTTATTTCAATTTCCAGGAGTGTAGTTGCATGATTATCGCCATAAACAGCAATCAGAAATATTTTACCAGCTACTATTGTGTCCTTCGAATAGGCTAAAGAATCAGTGAATTTAGGAATGTATGAATCGAGACGCTGATTTATGGAGAGAGTCTAGAGAATTTCATCCTTGCAACAGTTGAATAACGTACACATCCAGTCGCAACCACTCATTGTGCAGAGGAGGAGCATGTGATAGGCAGCATTCTCCACTTATCTCATAGCAGAGGAGCCAAGAGGCTGTACCTCTATCTGGTTGAGAAGGTCTGTGTTGGGCAGATTTGGAAACCCATCATTATGACCAGAAGGTCAACATTTTCCCTCATAACTGCGACACTTCCATTAGCTGAAGCCCGGGATTCTGCTGTCCGCACTAACAGTGCATCTGCGTTATCAGCTGCCTGCTAGAGGGAAATTCCACTTTCACTGCATTTTGTCGGCAGCGTGGTGATAAGCCCATCCTTATTTGTCGCACAGAGCGAGGTGGTGCAGGGGTTAGCACGCTGGACTCGTATTCGTGAGCATGAGGGTTCAAACCCATGTCCAGCCATCCTGATGTATGTTTTCTGTGATGTCCCTAAAACAATTAAGGCAAGTGCCAGGATGGTTCCTTTGAAATGGCACTGCTGACTTCTTTTCACAACTTTCCCTGATCAGAGCTTGTGCTCCTTCTCTAAAGACCTCATTGTCGATGGGACGCTTTACACTTAACTCCTCCTCCTCATTTTTCGCATCTGATAGAGAATTTACGTGTGACGCTGTTGGAGTCTTCATGCTGCTGAATAGTATCTCCTCAGACTGCTTTTTGGTCGACCTCTTCAAGGGCTCCATGGACTTGGTAGACCTCCGTCAGTCCTAGTACCCACTGAATATGGTGGTCGTTCTTTCGCTTCATACGTAATGGATATATCAGTTGCAAATTTATTCCAAGGTATGCCAACGCCATCATACATAATTATGCAACAGAAAGCCCTCACGAGTCACAAACGGTCTACTACTTGGATCCACGGCAACGGAGGTGCAAGTTGACGAAAAGTGGGTTCGCTCCCACTACCACACTGAGACCACTGGACCGTTGGAGGATTCCTCAGGTTACTCTTGAAAATTCAAGACAGGTTGCCACGGTCGGTGTGGGTCTAAGCGAGCAAGACTGTTCTGCACGAAATTGCGCCAGCATTTTGAAGAGCTGTGCCACAACATCGATGACATCTTTTATACATAGAAGACGAGCAGCCCCTTTCAGAAGCACCTTCTGAAGCAGCTGATGTGAAGGAAGGTACTAATTTACGTCATAATTTGCAGCATTATACATCTTTACTTATTAACCTTTTTCTGTCAAAAGATTAATCACTGAATTATAGTTGTCAGCCGTTGTGACCAACCGGTTCTAGGCCCTTCAATCCGAAACCGCGCTGCTGCTAAGGTCGCAGGTTCTAATCCTGCCTCGGGCATGGATATGTGTGATGTCCTTAGGTTAGTTAGGTTTAAGTACTTCTAAGTCTTCAGATGTTAAGTCGCATAGTGCTCAGAGCCATTTGAACCTTTTATAGTTTTTCCTATAGAAGAGGAGAAACGACTCACTGTTCACGCTGTACATTCCACAGCACCTGGCACGTTACTTGGGCCCTCAACAGCCAGACAGACATGAGTAAAAAAGCTTTGCACATGACATCAGTACAGGAATTTCATCCCAAATCGATAGTTCGCTATACAGCTTATCTGTCTTTTCTATCCACATCTATCACTAAATGCCATCTTTCTTTTGCAGATGGAGAAACTGCTCGAAGTGATGATTCAGTCCTGGGCTCGACATTCACTCATTTCCTTAGGCACGTATATTATAACATGTACATTTCATATTATCAATTTATGGATGTCCTTCTTATTGCATGGACGAGGGACTTCAACTGATGATAAGTATGAGAAAAAGTACCACCACCGCTGTATCTTGAGAATGTCTCTTCTAACATAGAACTAGTTTCGGCGGCACGTTACCGCCATCCTCAGGCCTCACCAACGCTAAAAGAGTATTTGATTTCCTTGGTGCATTTACTTTGGGATCCTTGTTACTAGCACATGTGGGCTAGCTTTCATCAGGAGCCTGTACTCGAGTACAGGCCACATCTGAGTACAGGCCACACCTGAGTACAGCCCACAACTGAGTACAGCCCACAACTGAGTACAGCCCACAACTGAGTAAAGCCCACACCTGAGTAAAGCCCACACCCATGTACAGAGCACAGTCCACAAACGAGCACAGTCCACAAACGAGCACAGTCCACAAACGAGCACAGTCCACAAACGAGCACAGTCCACAAACGAGCACAGTCCACAAACGAGCACAGTCCACAAACGAGCACAGTCCACAAACGAGCACAGTCCACAAACGAGCACAGTCCACAAACGAGCACAGTCCACAAACGAGCACAGTCCACAAACGAGCACAGTCCACAACCGAGCACAGTCCCCAACCGAGTACAGTCCACAACCGAGTACAGTCCACAACCGAGTACAGTCCACAACCGAGTACAGTCCACAACCGAGTACAGTCCACAACCGAGTACAGTCCACAACCGAGTACAGTCCACAACCGAGTACAGTCCACAACCGAGTACAGTCCACAACCGAGTACAGTCCACAACCGAGTACAGTCCACAACCGAGTACAGCCCACAACCGAGTACAGCCCACAACCGAGTACAGCCCACAACCGAGTACAGCCCACAACCGAGTACAGCCCACAACCGAGTACAGCCCACAACCGAGTACAGCCCACAACCGAGTACAGCCCACAACCGAGTACAGTGCACAACTGAGTACAGTCCACAACTGAGTACAGTCCACAACTGAGTACAGTCCACAACTGAGTACAGTCCACAACTGAGTACAGTCCACAACCGAGTTCAGCCCACAACCGAGTTCAGCCCACAACCGAGTTCAGCCCACAACTGAGTACAGCCCACAACTGAGTACAGTCCACAACTGAGTACAGCCCACAACTGAGTACAGCCCACAACTGAGTACAGTCCACAACTGAGTTCACAACCGAGTACAGTCCACAACCGAGTACAGTCCACAACCGAGTACAGCCCACAACCGAGTACAGCCCACAACTGAGTACAGCCCACAACTGAGTACAGTCCACAACTGAGTACAGCCCACAACTGAGTACAGTCCACAACTGAGTACAGCCCACAACTAAGTACAGCCCACAACTGAGTACAGCCCACAACTGAGTACAGCCCACAACTGAGTACAGTCCACAACTGAGTACAGCCCACAACTGAGTACAGCTCACACTTTAGTAAAGTCCCCTTCTGAGTACAGCCCACAACTGAGTGCAGCCCACGCCTGAGTAAAGCCCACAGCCGAGGAAAGCCCACATCCGAGGAAAGCCCACATCTGAGTACAGCCCTTACCCGATTACAGCCCATACCCAAGTATAGCCCATACCCGAGTACAGCCTTCTGATGATAGCTTGTCCACGTATGCTAGTAACAGGAATCCCACAGTAAATGCGCCAAGGAAATCAAATACTCTTTGGTAGTCCCTGCAGCCAAGCGACTAGCGCGAGGTTTGGTGTTCTCGTAAAGATAAGTTATTTTAGATTATAAAACACATAGATTAGTACTGATTACGTGGTAAATAAGTGTATTAGTGTGCCGTTTAAGTGTACCATTAAAGGTTTCATTTCTCATTACGTAATATAGCAGAAAACGCGAAAAGACCGTACAGTCGTATTTTCTGTTTACGTTCTGCTGCAGCAAATCTATAGAATTTCGTTTAGTTGTTCCTTGCTCTCTCCAGCAATTTAACTTAGCGTACCTCTTCATTATTTAACTAGCATTTCCGGAAAGTAGCGTAAAGTTTAACTTGTTGTTTCAGAAACTTTGCACTTTTGTTTTTGTTTACACACAGTTGCGTATAGGCCAAATTTGTGTAACCATATTTTCGTGTTTATCTGTAATTTAACTGACTTATTCTTAATAAATTATTACGTTTATCATGAGTGAAAAGTGCTTGACTTGCCGTAGAATTGTTAGGTCGGGGCTTTGGTGTGATGGGTGCTGTAGTTTTTTCCATGTGGGTGACTGTAGTGGCGTGGGAATAGGGGAAGTAAATGAGACTCATCAGTGGTTTTGTAGGATTTGTAGTAGAGATAGGAAGATACTGGAACAGGAGGGGAAAATTGCTGCCCTTCAGGCTGAGTTAGACAAGGCCAGGGGAGATCTTGACAGGTTAAGGAGGGAGAAGGGTAAAGAGAGGTGGGAAGTGGCAACAGGCAACAGGAGGAACAGGCCTAGAACTTTGTCTGACAGCTTTATGGTGAATGTGGAAAATAGATTTGACCTGTTGCTTCAGTTAGAAGCTGGTGAGCCTCAAGCAGTTACAGGTGTAGACAGGGCACAACAAACTTTCAGCAGCAAATTGAAAAGTAAGAATGTAGGGAAATCAGTAAAGAGAAAGAAAGTGTTGTTGTTAGGTAGTTCCCATGGAAGAGGTGTTGGCCAACTCTTGCAGGATGAACTAGGATCAGAATACCAGGTCACCAATTTTTTTAAACCTAGTGCTGGTCTGGAGCAGGTGACAGAGGATTTAGGATCACTTTGCAAAGATTTCACTAAGGAAGACACCGTGGTTATAGTGGGTGGGGCAGGTAACAGTATTGACAGAGATCCTGGGTACAGCATAGAGTGTGACCTGGCGAAGATTGCATCAGCATCGAGGCATACCAGTGTTGAGTTTGTATCTGTTCTTGGGCGCCATGACCGACCTCATTTGAACTCTTCTGTCAAGAGAGTTAATTTGGAGCTGGAACGGCTGCTCATGTCGGGTGCGGGGTCACACATTGGTGTGGTTCATGTTGATTCTGTCAGTAGGTGGGATTATACTAGGCATGGCCTTCACCTCAACAGGAAGGGGAAGGGTAAATTGGCTGGGGAAATAGCAGGAAAGTTAAAGGGGGGAGGCACTGTCATGAGTGGTAAAATACCAGTGGTTATAGGATTCAGAAAAGACCCTTTTTTAGGGTAGGGAGGACAGAAAGAAAACAAATTTTAAGAGAGGTTAGAACTGAGACAAACCTTCAGTTTGAGAAAGAAATCAAAAAACATAATTCCAGCTTATTACATCAACATAAACAGCCATTGGTTAAGAATTTTCAACTGTCAGCAGATATTTTAACTCCATCCAATTTTAAGTCAGTCAATGTGAAATGTCAGCTATCTTTATTGCATCAAAATATTCGAGGACTGAGAAATAAAATTAATGAATTAACTATCTGCATAGATGAATTAGAGTCTTCAAACCCAGCTGACATAATCTGCCTCTCTGAACATCATGTGACCACTGGTATAGAACTTTTAAGTGTTACAGGGTTTAGGTTAGCATCTCACTATTGTAGATCAGAAATGGAGAAAGGAGGAGTTGCCACATTCATCAGGAACTGTCATAAATTTAAGAACATAGACATTCATAAATTTTGCCTAGAACAGCATATGGAAGCATGTGCAACAGAATTAGATTTTCACAAAAAATCTTTCATAATATTAAGTGTATATCGAGCACCTGCAGGTAACTTTAATCTGTTTGTAAACCACCTTGAAGCTGTACTGGCCCATTTAACAACCAAAAACAAAGAAATAGTGGTTGCTGGTGATTTCAATGTAGATTTCCTTAAAGACTCTCCCAATAAGAACCTATTTGAGTTAGTAACACTATCATTCAACTTAATTCCCACAGTAAAGTTCCCCACTAGGATAACCACTTGCTCACAAACAGCCATTGATAATATCTTTATAGAAAAGTCAAATGAACAAAATTATATTACAAAACCAATAGTCAATGGCCTCTCAGACCATGACATGCAGTTCCTTCTGTTAAATGTTAATACTGAACAGGATATAAAATCTGTTAAATCTGAGCTCAAGAGGGTAATCAGTAAGCCAAAAATTGATTATTTTAGGACACTCCTCAGAGACATTCACTGGACTGATGTTTACAGTGCTCATGGCATGAATGAAAAATATAACATTTTTGCTAATAAAGTGCTTACCTTATTTGAACACTGCTTTCCCCCAAAACTTACCAAGGTTAGAGCAAAGTCTACAAAGAAGCCATGGATTACTCGAGGAATAGGGGTATCTTGTAAAACAAAAAGAAAACTGTATCTGTCAATCCGAAACATTTCCAATGTTGATGCTATAGCACATTATAAGAAATACTGCAAAATATTAAAGACTGTAATACGGATGTCAAAGCAAATATATTACAAGGAAAAGATAGTCATATCAGATAACAAAATAAAGACAATATGGGATATAGTGAAGGAGGAGACCGGTAGAACCAGACATGAAGAGGAACAAATAGCATTAAGAGTAAATGATGCATTGGTGACAGATGTGTATAGTGTTGCAGAACTTTTTAACAAACATTTTATAACTGTTACTGAAAAGATGGGGTTGTCAGGTTCGGTAGATGCTGCTATGGATTACCTTAGACCAGACATTTCAAGTAACTTCCATAATATGAATTTGACCCTCACTACCCCAACAGAAATAATGTCCATCATAAAATCTTTAAAATCAAAAACATCTAGTGGGTATGATGAAATATCAACAAAGTTAATTAAAGAATGTGATTCTGAGCTAAGTAACATATTAAGCTATCTGTGTAACCAGTCGTTTATCAGTGGAATATTTCCCGAATGGCTGAAATATGCTGAAGTTAAGCCACTGTTTAAGAAGGGAGATAAAGAAATAGCATCAAATTTCCGTCCAATTTCACTGTTGCCAGCATTCTCAAAAATTTTCGAAAAAGTAATGTACAGTCGTCTTCATAACCATCTTATCTCAAATAACATACTGTCAAAGTCACAGTTTGGATTTCTAAAAGGTTCTGATATTGAGAAGGCTATCTACACTTACAGTGAAAATGTACTTAATTCATTAGACAAAAAATTGCAGGCAACTGGTATATTTTGTGATCTGTCAAAGGCATTTGACTGTGTAAATCACAATATCCTTTTAAGTAAACTAGAATATTATAGTGTAACAGGAAATGCTGCAAAATGGTTCAAATCTTATATCTCTGGCAGGAAACAAAGGGTGTTATTAGGAAAGAGACATGTATCAAGCTATCAGCCATCATCCAACTGGGAACTAATTACATGTGGGGTCCCACAAGGTTCCATTTTGGGGCCCTTACGTTTTCTTGTGTATATCAATGACCTTTCATCAGTAACATTACCAGATGCCAAGTTTGTTTTGTTTGCTGATGATACAAACATTGCAATAAATAGCAAATCAAGTGTAGTCTTAGAAAGATCAGCCAATAAAATATTTGTAGACATTAATCACTGGTTCCTAGCCAATTCTTTGTCACTAAACTTTGAAAAAACACACTACATGCAGTTCAGAACTTGTAAGGGGTGTCCCAAGAGTATATGTCTAACATATGATGACAAGAAGATAGAAGAAGTGGACGGTGTTAAATTCTTGGGATTACAGCTTGATAATAAATTCAACTGGGAGGAGCACACCACAGAACTGCTGAAGCGTCTTAACAAATCTCTGTTTGCAATGCGAATTTTGTCAGACATAGGGGATATAAAAATGAAAAAGCTGGCATACTATGCTTACTTTCATTCCATAATGTCATATGGGATTATTTTCTGGGGTAATTCATCAAGCCAAGCTAAAGTTTTCCGGGCACAAAAACGTGCAGTAAGAATTATATGTGGTGTGAACTCAAGAACATCCTGCAGAAGCCTGTTTAGGGAACTAGGGATACTAACTACAGCTTCCCAATATATTTATTCCTTAATGAAATTTGTCATTAAAAATATATCACTTTTTCAAACCAACAGCTCAATTCATGGAATCAATACTAGAAATAAGAATAATCTTCACAAGGATTTAAAGTCACTTAGTCTTGTACAAAAAGGTGTGCATTATTCAGGAACACACATTTTCAATAACTTGCCAGCAGCCATAAAAAGCTTAACAACCAATGAAATTCAGTTTAAGAGAAGCCTAAAGGATTTATTGGTGGCCAACTCCTTCTACTCCATTGATGAATTTCTGAGGAAAACCAACTGATTTGTATATAAGTACAACATAACTTCTGCACAATTTCAGTGCAGTAATGTGTTCACTGAAAATTTGTGTGTGTGTGTGTGTGTGTGTGTGTGTGTGTGTGTGTGTGTGTGTGTGTGTGTCTGTGTGTGTGTGTAAGTATAATCTAACTTCTGCACCATTTCAGTGCAGTAATGTGTTCATTGTAAATAAGTATTACAGTAGTTGTATTACATGTTTCTTACCTTATAAATAAATATAAAACTTTTTTATTTTAAATTCAGTGCAATAGTATTTGTAAATGACTCTTAGTGTTCATTAAAAAATGACGATCATTCCACTTGGGACCTGTGGAATGGTACATTAGCTTATTTGTTTTAGTTTAAATATTTGTCATGTATTGTTGTTTTTCTGACATGTTCCACATCCTGGAGGACCTCCTCACTACGGATCAATTGGAATGAAAGTAAATCTAATCTAATCTAATCTAATCTAATCTAAAGTGGTGGGTCCTGAGGATGGTGATAATGCCCCGCCGAAACTAATCGTGTGATAGAGTAAAGACTTTTCAAGGTACTGCAGTGGTGGCATTTTTGTCATATAGATTTCATATTCATTTTTCCATGCAGTGTCATGTATGTAATACGTACCAAATATAATTTATTTGCCTTTTCATCAAACATATTTTCCCATAAATTCATTCAAAACGATCTCTTTTAAGTGGAATTCAAGGAAAGTATGGTGACTATGATAGGTAGACAGGTCGTTGTCTCTAGGGCGCAGAAGACATTTTTCATAATTTTCGATTGCTCCCTCCCTCCTTATGATAAAACTGAATGTTAGAGACGTCCCTTGTAGGAAATATAATCTACTTTTACGTGGTGTAAAGGTTTTTATTTATAACATGTATATTTTTTGAGTTTTCAGCGGGCTCGAGCTCTGATACAGCTCGTCAGTAAATTTAGTCTGATTAGTGTATTTTGTAGAAGATTTTGTCTACTTTAATTTTGTACAGAGTGGTCATCTTCGAAAAGACGCATAATTTTCGAGATACACTGAAAAAAGTGCAATAATTTTGATGTTTTCTGCGTTTTTCATTGTAAAGCCGATCTGGTACAAGGCAGTAGTCATAAATTCGGATTCAAAAACATATTGAACCGTTAATAACAAAAACTTCCCCTATTTTGTTACGAAAACAGCTGTTTCGAACACTAATTGGCTGCACTGTTATGCCAAATCATAGCCACGTGACTTTTTGAGTGGTATGATCACGACAAATGTTTGAACGGTGTATCTCAGTGTTCGCTCCTTAATAATCGATCCAAGTGTCAGGAGTGCAAAAAAAAAAACCTGTGCCGTGTTAAGCATTTATTATTTTGATTGACTGTTCAGAATCATCAACATTCTCAGGTATAGCAACAAGCTTGAGAAAACAAGAAGAAAAGGACTTGTTTTATAATTTTTCAAAATGGGAAAGTATCTGTACTATTCTGAGTTGTCCATTGTGCTCAAGTCCAATTCTTGAATAATTTGTTAAGCAATTAAATTTCTCTTATAAAAGTCCTTGATTTCTTCAGTCAAAAGTTCTAGCATAACACGAATCTCCTTTTCCTTTCTTTCACTCAAGGTTACTACAGAGAGCAAGCGCTAAAACTGTACGATGGGTGTTGGACAGTGATTCCTCGTCTCAGAGTAACCTACTGCTCCAACTAACGGATATCATAGTTTTTTCGTGTAATAAACGACTGCTGGATCATCTTTCTTGATCTTCAGCCATGAAGCCTCACTAATAGACTCAAAGCGTCCATATTTTCTAAGGCACTGCTAAAATTGAATAAGCTTTGTGCTGTCGTATCTAAAACTTTGTAGGGTCGAGATGGCCTGTTAGTAGTAGTGACAATTTTGAGCTTCTGAAGTGAACTTTCATCACTCTTCTCGAACAGAGGATAATAACGGTCCCAGGCAGACCAGACGTAAGCAGTTTGTGTTCCATACAGTCAAACCTGCCATTAGCGATGGGGTAGGCGTATGAAGACGCAACTATCGCTTCCTCAGGTGGCCTGCACAGTCTCCACTCGACACTGATAGCTCAGATCTGTCCGTGACGAGATGTTCGGTATTCTGCACTCTTAAAATGGAGGACGCCATCCGTTTCCACCAACTGCAAATGTTGCTTTACAACTGAAAATCCAGGAGTGTCGTCCCATTCCAATACTCCTACTAATGCAAAGACGTGTGAGTGAAACAGACCTTGTCAGTGGTTGTCAGAAACAGCTCAAACAGGACTGAACAAAGCTGCATGGCCCGATGGGATCCCTATCAGATTCTATTGCGAATTTAATCGTTTAATCATAATGTACAATAGATCCCACGAACGAAAAAAGTGCCCAATGGTTGAAGAAAGCACATCTTACACCGGTCTGCGAATAGGATAGTAGATTTGATCCACAAAGCTCCAGTATGCTTAGTCTCCGTTTGGTGTTTTATCTTTGAACTTATTCTGAGCAGTTATCTCTTACGCCATGTCATCTTCCACGCCAACCAGCCCGCAAAAACATCGACTATGTGAAACCTAACTCGCGCTTTAGGCGAAGCATAAAATAATTTATTTCTTTCACTTCACATAAAATCACTTCGTCCATATTCATCAAACTGCTTTTAAAGTAGCTAGAAACCTAACAACCCAAGCACGTTTTAGAAACGGCTGAAAATTAACATGAAAGTGAAAATTGATTGTGGTAAAGGAAATCCACCATCTGAAACCACACTGTGACACGTTCAGTCGCGACATTAGACCACAGACGGTACACAGCACGAGTGACGTCATTGTACTGACAATGAGAGCAACATTTCAGTTTGTTAACTTGTGGCGACAACCACTTGCAGTCGACTTCTGAGAAACTGTTTAACTTCTGTTTATCTTAATAGTAGTATTTTCAGTAAGGATTAGTTCGTAACGGTGTTAAAATCATTAGGGGCGTTTGGTTACACTGAAAATATGTTAAAGGAAGTATAACTTTTTTACACACACAAAGTATTTTTAAGGAAAAAATTGCGTTTCCGAGAGCAAGTCAGTGAATTTACGAGTTGAAGCTAAATAGTTATATGGCTACGAAGAGGATACCAATGGTCTTAAAATGAATGACAAGGGTCATTACATACCTATCTCGTCTTGCCATAGTCTGTATCAATTCTGGCGGACTAAGAAAAAATCCAAATTTCATACTGTCAGATGTTACTGAAGGTAGCACATGTTTCATTTCAAGACTATGTAAGAAACCTGTATTTTTTTGTTTCGTACAAAAAAGTATTGGTCCGAGATAGAAGCCACCAAAGATGAACTCTCGAGCACCATTTTGCGTTTGTAATATTCGGGAAATTTTTTTAAAAAACTGTATGCCTGGAACAGTTCTAAATATTTTTATTTTAAAGATAATTACTTCATGATTGTAATGGTTTCCTCGGTTTAGACATACGTGTCAGAGTCCTTTTGCTGTAGCCTTCTCGCGTTTTTTTTTTTTTTTTTTTTATTCAAGGAAAATGTTTTCAAAAATTCCAGTCCCAAAAATTGAGTTTTGCTGTTGATTAGTACCATATATAGTCCGATCCATGGACAATGGCGGTTCGCGCGTGTCGAGGCATGTACGTCGATTGCATTGTTGCCGATTCCAGGCGACAGTTGCAGTACGTGCATGTGGGTGCTTTGCGCTTGACGAAAGTGTACGTACTGCAAATTATGTCCCTCACTTGGTTATGCACAATTTGTTACTTACCACCAACATCAGCGATGATAACCCGCAGCATATGAAACAGAAATACACTAAACACATGCGATGTTTTCTTTAGCTACGGCATTCACAGCAGAGCAACAAGAACAATACTGAATGCATTGGCTGTCGGAGAATGTGTGACGTAGGTGCACAGAACAAGCCTAAACTCGACCGCCATCATTCGTAACTCCAACTATTACATCCATAAAAAGGAAAATTTCCACTTTTAAGCGGAATAGTTTTTATAAACAAATGAAAATTTTCCACACATTAAGCCAGACTCCACATAAAAAGACTGTACTATTTGAATACGTATTTCTCACACACCAAAAGCACTCCGCCTTCACGCCACAAGTGGCACATCGGCACCATCCGACCGCCGTGTCATCCTCAGATGAGCATGCGGATAGAAGGGGCGCGTGGTCAGCACACCGCTCTCCCGGCCGTTACGATGGTTTTCTGTGACCGGAGCCACTACTATTCGGTCGAGTAGCTCCTCAATTGGCATCACGAGGCTGAGTGCACCCCCAAAAATGACAACAGCGCATGGCGTCCCGAATGGTCACCCATCCAAGTGCCGGTCACGTCCGACAGCGCTTAACTTCTGTGATCTGACGGCAACCAGCGTTTCCAATGCGGCAAGGCCGTTGCCTACACTTCCCCTACAGGATGGCCACATAATGATCTGGTCTTCCAAACACTCCAGTTACAGACCTCACATTTCTTAATTTATCCACCATGTATTATGATGTTGATTAAAATGTGATCCAAAAAATTTTTTTCAATATGACTCTGAGATAATAGTTCAAACTTGCACATTTTCACTGTAGGATTTACGCATTTCAGCAACTGAATTGATGCTTGTGAAAATTTCCTGGAAAACTGTGCAAGCTTCATTTGTTTCATTTTCTCATGAAGAAGGAATTTCTAGTTTGAAAAGTGTTGTCACTTTTACTTTTGTGTGCATCTCCATAGTTTCAGTAATTTATCTGCGCTTACTTGATGCAAAGAGTTTATGACTTGACTTCACTGACAACGGTTTCTTGACAGGACCAACACCTACTTCCATAGCTGACCGATTCAGGAATGTAGCTTTTCCTCTAAAGATACAACATGTTCCTCATCTGCTACATGGAAGAGTTAATGTTGTTCAGTTACTGACATCGTTGATATTCCGTCAAAACATCTAGAACACAGAAAGTCGTCACTGGAAACACCTTGACTTGGAAACAGAATCTTGAAATGACCTATTCCCAATCTGAAGATTCTTTTTCCAGTGTAATATCTCACTCTTTACAGATATGCAAATAGTCGCCACACTTTATTCTCCTGTGGCGGCAGTCAGAAGACGTTGGGAACAGTCCTTTGCACCAAACACCCTACAATTCTATCAGTCACCGGAATCCCCAGGGAAACTTATATACACAGAATTCCCTGGATGGTCTCAGGTTTCATACAAGGCTCTGCAATAAAGAAACCAGCTATGAAAAACTGCAATACAGGAACTGACAAGCAACAACATCTTGCGACCGTACATTCCCGTGACCACCTCTGCAAGCAATCGTGTACACAAATTTTTGCTAATTAACCCCTTTCTAATCATCTTTTTATTGTTTCTAATTACACATTTTACGCAAAATTTCAGTTTGCATTCCAAATATAAATGATTAATTATCGAAATTTTTTAAAATATGATTAATAAATGTTTTTTTTAATTAAGGGAACGTAAATGAAATTTTTACGACAAAAATGAAAATTCAAATACCCTTTATTTGGAGTATATGCATTGTTTTATACCACAGACGTGATTCCACACGAGCCAGAGTGATAAACGTCATGTTGTTGTTGTTGTGGTCTTCAGTCCTGAGACTGGTTTGATGCAGCTCTCCATGCTACTCTATCCTGTGCAAGCTTCTTCATCTCCCAGTACCTACCGCAACCTACATCCTTCTGAGTCTCCTTAGTGTATTCATCTCTTGGTCTCCCTCTAAGATTTTTACCCTCTGCGCTGCCCTCTAATACTAAATTGGTGATCCCTTGATGCATCAATACATGTCCTACCAACCGATCCCTTCTTCTACTCAAGTTGTGCCACAAACTTCTCTTCTCCCCAATCCTATTCAATACCTCCTCATTAGTTATGTGATCTACCCATCTAATCTTCAGTATTCTTCTATAGCAACACATTTCGAAAGCTATTCCCTTCTTGTCCAAACTATTTATCGTCCATGTTTCACTTCCATACATGGCTACACTCGATACAAATACTTTCAGAAACGACGTCCTGACGTTTAAATCTATACTCGATGTTAACAAATTTCTCTTCTTCAGAAACGCTTTCCTTGCCATTCCCAGTCTACATTTTATATCCTCTCTACTTCGACCATTATCAGTTATTTTGCTCCCCAAATAGCAAAACTCCTTTACTACTTTAAGTGTCTCATTTCCCAATCTAATTCTCTCAGCATCACCCGACTTAATTCGACTACATTCCATTATCCTCGTTTTGCTTTTGTTGATGTTCATCTTATACCCTCCTTTCAAGACACTATCCATTCTGTTCGACTGCTCTTCCAAGTGATAAACGTCATAGAAACATGAAAAACAGTAATTTTCACAATATCGAGCACACCATAGAAATGTATTTTTGCGGTTGCCACAGTGCAATTACAGTATGAAAACAACAGAACTGATCTGGAGAAAATCTGATAGATTTGGCGCAGGAAATAACAAGAGATTTTAGTTGGCAGATTTACCGATCCTTTGTGACGTCTCACTGCCGAAAGTTGGCGGGATACGGATAGCTAGGCAATGTCAAAAGCAGAGAAGAAAATTTGGCGCTTCGAGTAGTTTGTTGTTGGTCGACTCGTTATCAACATCGCAAATGAAAGTTTCAGTACTGAAATGTATTCTTCGGATTGGGATATGTAAGAAGTTCAAAGGTTACCAGCCGGTTGACTAACTAACACCTTCAGTTAACTGTATGGTAAAATTCCGGCAATACCGGTATGCTTTTGCGTCGCACACAGCTCGTTCAGAAAAATTACCCTGTGTTTTAATTAGGAATTTTTATAACTCTTTTATTTTTATTTATTTAATCAGAATACTGCGTTAGCTGAGAACGAAAGAATGTTATATTTTCCGTCTAGTCCCCTAAGGAGAGAGGTGTTGCGCGAATATTGTTTCCTTCTTTTTAAAAATTCTGATTCTATATTGTTTCTCTGCGCGTCTCCTTTCACGTCTTCACTGCAACTGCGCACAACACTGCAGGGTAGTAGTACCAGCTGGCTGGCCACTGCTGCCCAAGGTACACTAAAGCGCCAAAGAACCTGCTATAGGCATGCGTATTCAAATACAGAAACTGGCAGAATAAGGCGCTGCGATCGGCAATGCTTATATAAGACAACAAGTGTCTGGCGCAGTTGTTAGATCGGTTGCTGCTGTTACAATGGCAGGTTATCAAGATTTAAGTGAGTTTGAATGTGGTGTTATAGTCGGCGCACGAGCGATGGGACACAGCACCTGCGAGGTAGCGATGAACTGAGGATTTTCCCGCACGACCATTTCACGAGTGTATCGTGAATATCAGGAATCCGATAAAACATCAAATCTCCGATATCCCTGCGGCCGAAAAATGTCCTGAAAGAACGGCACTAACGATGACTGAAGAGAATCGGTCAACGTGACAGGTGCAACCCTTATGCAAATTGCTGCAGATTTCAATGCTAGGACATCAAGTGTCAGCGTGCGGACCATTCGACGAAACTTCATCGATATGGGCTTTCGGCGCCGAGTGCCCACTCGTGTATCCTTGATGACTGCACGACACAAAGCTTTACGCCTCACCTGGGTCCGTGAACACCGACAATGGACTGTTGATACCTGGTCGGACGAGTCTCGTTTCAGATTGTATCGAGCGAATGGATGTGTATGAGTATGGATTCAACCTCATGAATCCATGGACCCTGCATATCAGCAGGAGATTGTTCAAGCTGCTGGAGGCTCTGTAATCGAGTGGGGTGTGTGTAGCTGGAGTGATATTGGACCCCTCGTACGTCTAGATACAACACTGACAGGTAACACGTACGTAAGCAACCTGTCTCATCATTTGCATCCATTCACGTCCATCGTGCATTTTGAAGCACTAGGGCAATTCCAGCAGGACAAGGCGACACCCCGCGTCCAGAATTGCTACAGGGTGGCTCCAGGAACACTCTTCTGACTTTAAACACTTCCGCTGTCCACCAAACTCCGCAGACATGAACATTACTGAGCATATCTGGGATGTCTTGCAAGGTGTTGTTCAGAAGAGGTCTCCATCCCCTCGTACTCTTACGGATTTATGGACAGCCACGCAGGATTCATGGTGTCATTTCCCTCCAGCACTACTTAAGACATTAGTCGAGTCCATGCCACGTCGTGTTGCGACACTTCTGCGTGCTCGCGTGGGCCCTACACGATATTAGGCAGATGAACAAGTTTCTTTGACTCTTCTGCGTATTTGCGCCAGTAAAGCTGTTAAAGCACATCCTTATCATTGTACCTGACTGTATTCGAGGCACCTCGGCTTCTGGTTCACGAGAAACTAGGTGATACTGAAGAATGGGGTACAAACTCGTCGACTTTACGAATGACGTCATAAGTAAGCCACAAATAACAGGAAACAAACATCTGAAAGCATAAACGAATGTTCAGAAACAAAGAAATGTAGCACAGAGAACAGAGATGCTGTATTCAGTTGACCTAAGAACGGGATACTAATGTTGCAACAGCGAATATAACAACATCCCTAACACTGACCTGTTCTTCTGCAGACCTATAAATTACCCATTGCGGAGAAAACTATAACTCTTACATTGGTATCCTGTACTTCAGCTGTCACAGATATTACCTACTGCGGAGAAAACGACATTTCTAGCATTGGTACCCTTTATTTCAGTTGACATTTATTTTACTTAATGCGTAGAAAACGATACCACTAACACTGGTATCCTGTACTTCAGTTGACCCGGAGATATGTCGTCAGAAACACTGAATGCGTGGGAAACTAACTTTTGCTTAAAATGACGCGCAGTGAAAAAAACCACGCATGACGTTTTAATTTATTGCTACTTTACAACCAATTTCATTCACAACACACTTTGCAAACAGTATCTACATAGAATGAGATTTTCACTCTGCAGCGGAGTGTGCGCTGATATGAAACTTCCTGGCAGATTAAAACTGTGTGCCCGACCGAGACTTGAACTCGGGACCTTTGCCTTTCGCGGGCAAGTGCTCTACCATCTGAGCTACCGAAGCACGACTCACGGCCGATACTCACAGCTTTACTTCCGCCAGTATCTCGTCTCCTACCTTCCAAACTTTACAGAAGTTCTCCTGCGAACCTCATTCTGGAAACATCCCCCAGGCTGTGGCTAAGCCATGTCTCCGCTATATCCTTTCTTTCAGGAGTGCTATTTCTGCAAGGTTCGCAGGAGAACTTCTGTAAAGTTTGGAAGGTAGGAGACGAGATACTGACAGAAGTACAGCTGTGAGTACGGGCCGTGAGTCGTGCTTCGGTAGCTCAGATGGCAGTTTGCCTTCGGCAGTGACACAGTGCGGACCGTGTTGCCTGCCGGCCGCGCTGTGGTGCGCGCGCCTGTTTGTTTACGCCGGAGCAGCTTCGCGTGTGCGGTGTTGTGAGTCTAGAACGAGATGGCACACTCGTACAGAAAAACGACTTTGAAGTTCAGTTTTGCGAACGACTATACACGACCAAAGGCACACGAGATTGAACGTTTCTTCAGAGAAGAGGTAAAAATCGATCCACAGGAAATCGTGGGAATCAATTTATCGCTCGTTTCAAGCGTCGTCTATGTCAAGCTTGTTGACGAGGCTGCTTGCGAAAGACTTCTACAACGATCACCGAACGGGTATCGTTTCTGTCATGCCGACGGGAATGTTGGTGCGGTTACAGTCGATCACGCGGGAATGGAGATCCGCACTATACGAGTCTTCGAACTTCCGTTTGAGGTCCCGTCTGAACTTGTTACCGACGCCTCTCGACCATACGGTACAGTTCTATCCCATGTGGCCGAAAAATGAACGAGTTTTACCACGTACCCCGTTTTAAATGGGGTGATACAAATACGGATAGAACTGCGAAAGCACGTCCCTTCTTATTTGTACATAGGAGGTTGTCGAGCGATTATAATCTATGATGGGCAACCTCGCAGTTGCTCGGGGTGCGGGAAAGAAGGTCACGTCCGCTCGGAATGCCTCCAGTGACGTTTTATGCAAACTCCACGGGATGACGTTCAGGCGCCACAACAGACAACTGTCTTACCGTTGGCCTTTGTGGAAGCCCTGAGAGGCGACGTGAGGGAGATTTCCGATGGGCACCAGCAGCTGCCCCCTATAGAGAACATGGACACCAACGGACTGGAACTCCGACCACCGGTTCCACCACAGCAGACACAGGACACCACACAAGAGATGCAGCTGACGGCCGCTCCAGGCTCATCCGTGGTGGCTGCCAGTGCTTCCACCGATAGCGTGATATGCCAGGCCCAAGACGGAGGACACGCAACCCAAACAGCCGATGCGGAAGCAAGGCAACGGAAGCAGCGATCGCCGAAGAAAAGAAAGAAGCGTCGACTGACTTCTGCTGACGATAGCCATAGTCCCGAGGGGACATTGGACGACAACGACAGTATCGACCTGAGACCAGTGGATTCAACAGATACCGAGATGACGATGCAGGAACTACACAGCGACGATAACTTGAACTCTCTTTCTGGTGACCGGAAGGCGGAAGTGGAGATGACAACTGTCCAACATCAGAGCGATGACAACGTTGCCTCCCATCCTTCGACCAGTTCCGGAAATATGCTGGGGGACTGGGCACAAGAAATGGACCAACAGGAACAGGATGAAAATACGAACGCGACGATTGAGGATAGTCCTGGCCAGAGGCCGGGAGGGATCGAGAAATGTTGAACGACTTAGTGTGTTGAGGAGCGCCGGGGGTGCAGATAGCCGCTTAATGACACCGCCCTACAACTGATGAACACAAGCCAGGCGTACCGCATTGCCACGATAAACATTAACGGCATACGGACACCGCTTAAAATTCAAATGCTGAAAGATATGTTACGCGGTGCGGACGTGGATATTGTACTCCTACAAGAAGTGCGTTTCACATCGCCGCCAGAGCTCTACGGTTACGAGGCACATTATTCAGTGCACGATGAAAGTGAATGCGGTGTGGCGATTCTCACCAGGGAAGGAATAGAAGTGGAGGACGTCAGGTCTCTCCCTTCGGCTCGTGGCATAGCGATCACTGTCGACGGCGTTCGTTTCATCAATTTATACGCACCATCTGGCTCCACAAAACGAAGAGAAAGGGCGACATTTTACACCGAAGAGATAGCACCGTTGTTCGCTGGACACTATGATAACTATATAGTGGGCGGCGGCTTTAATTGTGTCGTCGACAAAAAGGAGCAAGTGCCTCATTATGTGCCATGCATGGAACTGCGTGCGTTGATTACCGAAATGGCGCTTCTGGACACCTGGGAACTGCAGCATGGTGACAGACCGGGTTATACGTTTGTCACGGGACACTCGGCGAGTAGACTTGATAGAGTGTACGTGAGACGAGCTCTACGGACGGCGATACTGGATGCCGAAATCTGGCCAGCGGCTTTTACGGATCATATGGCGTACGTCTGTACGATTTCACTACCGCGTCAGAAGATATGGCGGAGTAAGGGTCACTGGAAAATGAATTGTGCACTTTTACGTGACACTGAATGTCACCGGTCGATAGAGGCGGCCTGGGAGACCTGCGTTCGCCGCCAACGAGCATGCACCTCGGTTCTCCAGTGGTGGATTAAATGCGCAAAACCAACGTTACGGAGAACGTTGATATGATACGGGCAGGACAAATCGCAGTGGAACCGCACGACGGCTGATTTTTATTTTACAGCCCTGAGGGAGCTGATGACCCAACAACCACCGCCGGAAAGGCACACGGCCATGCGCAGGAGAAAAGCCAAGTTATTACAGCTGACGAGACTAAGAATGGAAGGTATAATGGTCCGGGCGAGATTGGCGGACACAGTTGCTGCCGAAACCCCCTCCATGCACCACGTGGTACGTGAACGCCAACGACGACGCAGGACATTGATCAGGGAACTAATCTCTGAAACTGGCCAGCAAGTTGTGCACCAGCGTGATATTGCGCATGCGTTTACCGACTATTTCCGCCAGTTATATGGACCTGTACATGTGAACCACGAGACACTACATGATGTCATCTCGGAAATGCCAGATAGAGGACCACCACTGGATGTAGAGACTTTCATCACAGCGATAACAGAGGACGAGCTGACAGACGCAATTGCCAGGGGGGCTCCGAACAAGTCCCCAGGACAGGACGGCTTCCCAATTGAATTTTACCGCGCCTTTGCATACCTCATGGGACGGACCTGGATTCAGATGTACAACGAACTCCTGTCACCACAGACTGAGATACCTGCCGAATTCACGGAGGGTATCATCATCCCAATACCCAAACCACGCGGTGGCAGAAATCCAGGAGATTATAGACCACTCACTCTCTTGAACTGCGACTATAAGATTTTCGCGCGCGTCCTTGGGGCTCGCCTGCGGTCTTCCCTTTCTGATAGACTCCTCATAGATCAAACTTGCCTCGGCGGTAAGAGTAACGTACATACGGCGCTCGGTGACTACCGAGATATCATCGCATTAGCAGCGGCATGCCGAGTGCGTGGGGCACTCGTCGCTATTGACTTTGATCACGCGTTCGACAGAGTGGATCATACCTTTTTGCATGCGGTGATGGGCAGATTGGGAATCCCATAGGCCTTCATCCTAGTGATCATGCGACTGTTACACGGCGTACGATCAAAGGTCTCGGTGAATGGGCGGGGCACCGACTACATTGTTATTTCAAGGTCAGTTCGTCAAGGTTGCCCCCTTTCGATATTTTTGTATGCAATGGCTTTGGAACCCTGTCTATATGGTCTCCGAAGACGGTTGGAGGGAGTGCCGTTGCCACGACTGACCTTTCATTGCCGCGCTTATGCTGACGATGTGATGCTGGTGGCACGGACAGGTGAAGAAGTACGTACGGCGTTGGCATGGATACAGCGATACGGGATGGCGGCAGGAAGCGTGCTTAATCTACAAAAATCACGCTGCATGAATGTCGGTCGAGGATTAAACCGGGGGAAGAAGGCCCGCTCATCTTAGTTAAGAGCATAAAATGCCTAGGTATTACGTTCCACACGGATGTGCAGCGGACAGCAGCGGATAACTACCGACGAATATTGAAGCTGATGCGGACAATGGTGCTGTTACAGAAATTAAGAGCTTTGGATATGATTCAGAGGGTGACCTATGTTAACGTATACCTAGCACCGAGACTCACTCACGTAGCGCATGTCCTGCCTTTAACGCGCACAATGGCATCACGGATACAAGCAAATTTCGGAACCTACGTGAGTGTGGGACACCTGTTTAAGATCCGATACACAACGCTTTCGCTACCACCTGGAGAGGGTGGACTTGGTCTAGTGAACGTATATGAAAAGGCACGGGCGTTATTCGTCAGTACGATTTTCCGACAGTGGCGCGGTCAATTTCGAAATATCTCGGGTGCGTTGGCCGATGTACTAGCGCCCACTTCAATGTTGCCCCCAGTCAATGTGGGCCATATTTCACCGAAGCTGTCACATTTCAAGTCTTTTTTTTTTTTTGGAGCTTAGCTATGTCAGAGATTCCTTCCCAACAACACGACTACCGACGACGCGAGACGTATACCAACTCTTACTGCGCTGGTGCCCCAAGAATACCCTGGAAAAGAAGTACCCAGACAAGAACTGGCGACAGATATGGCGCGTTATACGGAACGTTTACCTCCCAACGTCGGTACGCTCAACATGGTATGTGGTAATAAATAGGAAGTTCGCAACGAATCAACGGCGGCACGCGATTCATTTGGCAGACACTCCACTATGTTTAGGCTGCGCAACAGTGGACACTGGTGAACATCGTTTAGCATGTAGTGGGACGGCTCCAGTGTGGCACTTGGCACAACAGATATTGGCGTTCCTGTTACGCTCCGCCCCTCACACAATTTCATCAGACACACTTTTTTTCCCCCACGAATCTTATTTCCCGGTCCAAAAAACCAATGCAGTGACATGGGTGCGGGGAATGGTGGTGGGCTACGTGTATAACGAATCGGAAAAGGACAAAATTGATTTTTGGCATTTTCTCCTGGATGGACACACGAAGCTGCAACAGCATAAGAAATATAGGCAAGACTTCGCTAATTACTTGCGACTTACATTTACTGACCCGCCGGCCAGATGGGGTGTGACGGGTGAGAGATGAGATAGACGAAGAAGCCGAGATAGACATCGATCACACTTACGGACCCTTAGTTAATTTCGAGAAGACGACCCAGTCTTACACCAACGCCTGGAGAACGAGTCGATAGATGGCTCTCTTGCTCTATCGAACGTCGGGTCGTGAGCAGGTGTCGCCCCCGACACGAATTTCATTTCATTGCTACAGGAGCATGTTTCTTTTGTATTTGTACTATCCGCAATGTCGTCATGTCTTTCATTTGGGCATTTTCAGTTTTATTCATTTCCTTAATTAATTAATTTTCTAATTAGCCACTATTTGTCAACATATGGACTTTGTAGACACTATTTATGCGATAGTACAACAAAATGTATGTCAGCAAAGATGGTAAGCCTGACATTGGAAAAAAAAAAAAGATGGTAGAGCACGTCCCGGCGAAAGGCAAAGGTCCCGAGTTCAAGTCTCGGTCGGACACACAGTTTTAATCTGCCAGGAAGTTTCAGTATCTACACACATCACGGAATTTAGGGTCAATTGAAGAATGGGATACAACTCGTCGACTTTGACCAATGACGTCATATTTTAGTCACAAATATCAGTTGTTTATTTTCGAACCGTTGATAATGAATCGGTTATCTTCTGAGGCAAAGCGTCATAATCGTAAATAAAAGTAAATGGGCTTATAATCCGAAACCTAGGTTGTGCAGTAGCCATAATAAAATCTGTGAAACAAGGCAAACAACAAAGTTTGTTTAGTTAAATGAATGTGTTATTAAGAGATAGATATTGTGTATACTTTTTGTCGCTTGTCGTAATTGAAAGTTATTTGAGTGCAGATTTTGAATTATACCTCGGTATGATAATGATTTGTTCCATTTGCTGTTTCCTCTGCAGTTGATTTATATCCTGTACTATGTAGGTCAACTGAAGAGTAGGATATTAGTACTAGCGAAAGCAAAAAAAAAAGGCGACATACATATTACTGGCATCTTCTATCCCAGCTGAACTACGAAAGCTGTATCCTATTGTTCAGGTGACCTATATACGTCAACTGAAATACAGGCTACAAATTTTACATTTGTCGCTGTTTTCATGTTGACTTGTACTAGAATCCTATTCTCCAGTTCACCTATAAAGGTCAGCTGAAGTACGGGATACAAATTTTACGTTTGTCGCATTTTCGCCTTCGCTAGTACAAGTATTCTATATAGAGCAACTGAAATACGGGATACAAATTTTACGTTTGTTGCCTTTTTTCGCCTTCGTTAGTACTGGTATCATATTCTTCAGTTGACCTATATAGGTCAACTGAAGTATAGGATGAAATTTTACGTTTGTCGATTTTTTTCGCTGTCGCTAATACTAGTATACTATTCTTCAGTTGCTACTATCGGTTGGCAGCAGGTCCACTGAGGTATAGGTTACAACCTATTCAAATTAACTGACGAATTTCATGCAAATGTTAGCCTACGTATGCCGAAACTACGTTCGAAACATGGATGTACGTGTGGTATGTGTCTACGATTTGTTTTCTATGTACTATATTCCTTTGTTTCTCGACACTGGTATATTTCCGTGCAATGCATCATCTGTGGTAACTTGTGCAGTAATTTTTTTAAAATCGATGGGGTGTATCCCATTTTTCAGTATTCCCGCGATTTAGGTGCAAAATTATATTGTGTTCATCGCAAGAATAAACCTGATGTAAACTTTACGCCATGTATTGTTCCGCGTCTGCTGGAACCTCATTGGATTTCGTTTCAGGGTCAACTAAAGAATGGGAAAGAACTTACTGGACTTGGCCAATGACGTCATATTTAAGTTATACATAATAATTTGTTTATTACTGATCGATACATAACAAATCGGTTACCTTGAAAAAAGAAGCGTCTAATAGTAACTTTAAATAAATGAATGTATCATTAAAAAAAGAAATTGTGTACGCATTTGTTGTTGATATTCATTTTAAGGAACTTGTGTACACGTTTTAATTTACCAGTGTATCGGCCATGTCTGAAGAATAGGGTGCTAATGTCAGATTTGCCGCTGTTTCGTCGTAGGTAGCATCAGTATCCTTTTTTCCAGTGCGTCGTCCAGTAATAGAATTTTTCAGGTACAGTAAATGGCACATGTGGATACTGTCTGCAAACTGTTACCAACAGAGTCGGTATTAAAGAAGTAATAAACTAAAACTTCACGCCAGTGTAGCTGCTTGTAGTAGGTGATAAACGTTTCTCCTTTCATCATTTTGTGAGGGACGGCAGCGAGAAAAATTTTCGTGAGGGTCTGAAATTATGTATAAAATTTGCTAGAAGTCGTTAAGTGACCTCATTCTCAAATACTGGACCGTGTGCCGTTAGTACATTTATGGTTTTCCATGGATCCCTTGGAGAGGAGTCTCTGAGATGTGGAAAGAGTCAAAGTTTTTTATGCTGCCTCAAATTAAACACATAGCTTTTAACTGCAATATCTATCTTAATGTGTTAAGCTTTTACGTAAAAGTATACCTCTTAATGAGCAGATTATGACAGCATTTTAAAGTTTTAAAGTCTGTCAATAACTATACGAAATATTGAGGATCAGAGCCGTTAGATACACAACTAGCAGGTCGTTTCTGGATAATCGCTAAGCAATAAAATCCACTGTAAACTATGTTTCTTATCTTGATATAATGCCGGTATCTGTATGGGATTAGGAAAAGGCATAAAAAGACAAAAGCTAAGCTTGTTTACAAACCAGACATTTTGAACAGTAGTGGATGAAAGTACTTATAAAAACACAATAAATCATGTCACACTTATTGTCGAGGAATCGACAAAAAACTAAATTGTTCCAGCCAAGTCGATATTTCGTTTCCCGCGCCTGTGGAAATGGCGAACTAAATAACTCGCAGTGCAACACAAATAGAAATTCACTGAAGAACTGTAATTCTGTTGTCTCTAAAATGAAAGAAATGGTAGTGCAGCGATTCAAACTTTCTGTTACTCTTTCAGTTGGCCAAATCTAAAAACGGCAACCATCGCAATACTACTGAGAATTTCGTAGAAATTAGGTTGACTGAAGTACTTCTTGTGGAATAGTTATGCAAAAAGTCATTAAATTGTTAAAATTAGTGCTGGATTTAACCTACAAATGACAAAAACTGAAATTGAGGGCTCTATTTCGCGTATTGTGTAATGAAACGAAGACGGCTGTTACGTAACTGACATACTGGCTTCAAATCCTAATACGGCAGAGACAGTGAGTGCGCGGTCTGTATGTACTTATGGTCTAAGGTTGCCACTGTATATGTTACACTGCTAGGACGGTATTCGCAGAATCAAGATTACAGCGTCTACGTGGCCAACTAGAAACTGTGTTTTGGAATCAGTTTACGAAAACTAGCGTGTAAACGTAGCGACGGAAACTGCTTACCTCTACAACTGCGCAACTGCCGCCAAACTGCAGTAGAAACCAGAGGGCAAAATACGAACGACAGTGTAACGCGCGCATCACTGCTAAATGTCGTACTCTAAAATGTTTGTTATGTGCTGACGCAAAACGGCGAGAAACAAGCTGCGAGGCGACCGGGATGTAACTTCTTTGGTTTGACAACGGAAGATCTGTGTTCCGTTATATGCAACACCACTGGTAGCAAAGAACATAAACCAATATTGGCACTCAGTTGTATAATTTTCCGAAAAGTGGCTGTTTGCTGAGCGGTTGTATTTTACAAGCTTACTCTGAACGCTTTCACTCCGTTCTGCCATTCAAGTCAAACGTAGAGAGGGAACTGCAATACTGATGGCGACTATGACATAATATTATTGGCGATATTTTGAAACGAAAACAATACAGGCAGTTTCTGTTACGACAATGAGGAAAAATAGCTCGAATTACAACCATTATGGACAATCAAAAATAAATAAAAGAAACAATTTTTGGAATTAAAGTTAATTAAGCATCGCAAAAAGAAGATCTACAGCTGTAATGAGCACCAGGACACACAGTAGAAACTAAAAAATTGTTGCAAATAAATCAGAACTGGCATCGGAAAATACACTTCAGCTATATTGGTCTTCTTCCAGGGGAATGGAAAAACTGGTAGCAGCCAACCTCGAAGAAGATCAGTTAGGATTCCGAAGAAATGTAGGAACATGTGAGGCAATACTGACTTATGACTTGGATGGTAGCTTAAGAAAAGGCAAACGTACACTTACAGCATTTGTAGACTCAGAGAAAGCTTTTGACAATGTCGTCTGGAATACCTTCCTTGAAATTCTGAAGATAGAAGCGGTAAAATACAGGGAGCGAAATGTTCAGCTTGTCCAGAAACCAGACGGCAGTTATAAGAGTCGAGGGACATGACAGGGAGGCAGTGGTTGAAAAGGGAGTGAAACAGAGTTGTAGCCTATCCCGAGTGTTATTCAGTATGTACATTGAACCAGCAGTAAAGGAATCCAAAGAAAAATAGGAAGTAAATTTCAAGGAGAAGAAATAAAAACTTTAAGGTTTGCCGACGACTTTGTAATTCTGTCAGGGACAGCAGAGAACTTGGAAAAGCAATTGAACGGAATGGACAGTGTCTTGAAAAGAGGGTATAAGGTGTACATCAATAAAAGGAAAACGCGGATAATTGAATGTAGTAGAATTAAATCAGGTGATGATAAGGGAATCAGGTCAGAAAACGAGACACTTAAAGTTCTGCTATTTGGGCAGCAAAATAACTGATGGTGGTAGGAAGTATGGAGGATATAAAAAAATGTAGAATGGCAATGGCAAGAAAAGCATTTCCGAAAAAGAGAAATTTGCTGACTTCGAGTAAAGGCTTGCAGGAAGCCTTTTTTGAAAATATTTGGTGTCTAGCAATATATGGAAGTAAAACGTTGACGATAAACAGTTTAGATAAAAAGAAAGTAGAAGCTTTCGAGATGTGGTGCTACAGAAGAATGCTGAAGATCACGTAACGAATGGGGAAGTACTGAATAGAACGGGGCGACATGAATTTTGTTGGGAACTTGACCAAGAGAAGATATCGGTTAATAGAACACATTCCGAGACAACAAGGGGTCACCAGCATAGTGTTGGAGGGGAGTGTGGAGGTTAAAATTGGTGGTTAATGGTTTGGCTTTCTGACACAATTTGCATTTTGCTGAAACTTTCTGTATTATTTTCAGCATATTATTAAAGTAACAAGTCGTACACTGTTCGTGAAAACATTTTCTCCGAACACATTTAGCATAGCTGAGATGTGTGTACCAAATAAGCTTATTTACAAAATCATCAGGTATGCACACAACCAAAAGAGAGTCACTGGCTGTACGTCTTTTGAAAAGAATCTTGTTATGTACCAAATAAAACTGTCTTATCACAGTGTTTGTTTGGTTTTATCATTTACATTTTACTTTTTTTCAAGTAGGGTCATTATCCTGTTCCTGCTCTATTTCTCGTGAAGAAGAAGACAGGAAGTTCTCAAGGCTACCTTTTGTATATACAACGAACTGCGGGTTTTCTCCAAATCTTTTTCAGAAATCTTCTTGACAAAACCAATAGAAGCACGTGATAAAGTATTCACTACAACACTTCGAGTACCAGGAATGTGAACAACAGTAAAGTTAAACTTGTAAATACAAAGCCCACTGTTTTAGATAATCCTGGTTTAGTTTACATGACAGTAAAAATTGGAGTAATCTATGATCAGTGTACAACCTAGCGCATTTGCATAATAAGAAGAACGGAAATTTAGAATATTCCCAAATAATTACTAATGCCTCCTACACGATTACAGAATAATTCCTTTCAGATTTACACAAGAAACGACTGGCAAAGGCTATACTTCTCTGCACAGTTACACCATTCCCTTCAAATTCTTGGAATAGATAAGCACCAAGCCCAATTTTCGACGAATCTATTGATAAGCAAAAATCTCGTGGTAAATCAGGATGAGCAATTAATGGAGCATTAAGTAGTGTATCTGCCTAACTTTGAAACTCTAACTGTGCCTTCATATCCCAGTTCCTTATGGTGCTTTTTCCAGTAAGTGAATATAATTAACGAATGGCAAAAATTTTCATATTTAAAAAACGGCGATAAAATTTTGCCGAGCCAAGGAAACTCTGAATTTGACGTTTTGTGGAAGGAGGGGGGTTTGCGCCAAGTGCTCCAAGTTTCTCCGGGTCTGGTTCAATACTTCCTGATGAAATCATATGACCAACAAATTTTACTCCTGTTTTTGCAAGCTCTGACTTTTCTAAGTTGAAATGATTCCTAAATCCTCAGGAATGTGCAATAAGCTTCTCAAAATACGGTTATGTTGTGACCAAGATTCTTCTACTGTAAAGTATATCGTTAACATAGTCAACATGTGTCTTTTCAAGTAGTCAGGTAAGATAGTGTTCAAACTTCGAATATAGGCAGCTGATGAGATGTTAAGGCCAAACGATAATTTACGAATCTGGTAGCATACGCCATAATGTAAGAAAGCAGTATATTTTCTACATTCTGTGTGTAACTCCATTTGACAGAAACTTACACATAGGTCAACAGAAGATAAAATTTGCACACCATAGAAATTTTGGAGAAGTTCCTCTAATGTTTGTGGTCTATCTGTTTTTGTTGAAATAGTAGGGTTAAACTCTCTAGGTTTCAATACAAGTCTAATCGAGCAATCTTTGTTCTTCACAATATGCAATGGGCTGTTATATGAACTGACTGCAGGTTCTACGATTCCCTGTTCTAACATGGACTGTATTCTGCCATAACTTTTCCTCTACAGCAAGCTGGAATGACGTATGGTTTAGCGAAAAACTTATGTGCTTTTTGACCTCGACTTTATATTGAAAATTCTTAATACTTCCTGCACAATGTGTAAAAACAATGGAATGTGTGCGCAAAATGCCAAGGAGACCCTTTCTGTCAGTTTCTGTACATTGCTCTACTCTATCCACGTTTCATGAGACTCTGTATATCGATTTCCTGATCCATTTCATCGTGAAAAGTATATACTCAACCTGTGTCATTGCGAAAGTCTTGTGATGGAATCTGCGATGCATTATCTGTCAAAAACATTAACAATTTATCTCTCCTTCTTGATTCGAGATCGTCTTGAAACGTTAATGAAACTGACTTACCCTCCACTTTCATTCCTACTTCGGCATCATTGAAATTCAAAACTGCTTTATATTTGTTTAGAAAGTCTACTCCTAATATTATTTCAGTGGACAAGAGAGGAACAATCAAGAAATTTGTCGAAAACTTACAGCCTTGACAAAAAAATTTAAATAGGTTTGATTCTTCACGTCAACACTTTCTCTGGAAATCGGTCCTTGCATTTTAATCTTACGTAAAGTCAGACAATCTATTGTCATACATTTCTGGAATGCAGTCTCACTGACCACCGAAAGAGGGCTACCGGAATCAAGGACAGTACGAAGAATGCCTGCTGTAATGTTTATTATTGGATCAACTACAAAGTTTTGTTTGTCATCATTCTCTTTTCTTAAAATGTCTCTAATGTCTTCAAAACGCACAAAATTCAAAGTTTCGGCAGCGGCATGTTTTGTGTGATACACAGTATTTTTTTTGCTGCCGGAGTCCGAAGTCAATGTTCTATATTGCTTCCTCGTCGTTCATTATCTCGTGGATTTGGTGACCTGATTTCAGTTACTTCTATCTGTCGAGGTGGGCTTACTCTACCAGAATTTTACCACTGTGATATATGATGTTAAATACTGTGACTGTTGGTTGCTATTTGCATAACTTTTGTTGTACATTTATTTTGCTCGTTTGATATATCTGAATTGTGTCCATGAAAATCTGCATGATTACCATACGACGTAGCGTACTGTCTGAAATAAATTTGGTCGTTATGGCAATAGTGGTTACGCCTGTCCTTATCACCGTAATTCCTATGTTATCCGTTATTACGTTCATACCAAAAGCTCCAGAAATTACTTCTATTGTAACAATCATTATTCAACTACGAGAAAAGTTTGTCATTCGGACGATTTCTGTTATCACGTCAGTAATTGTTTTTGGTCTTCTGTTTGTTATACGAGATCCCATAGTTCTTATTTTACGCGGTACAAAAGCTTCTTTCGTTTCATAGTTTATTTTGTAAATGTTATTGTGTTTTATCGTTGAGGTGTTGTCACTGTCCAATTCCAATTCCTGAAGTAATTTTTGAAATGCTTCTAAATCATCTTCACATCTTACGGCCAAGAGTTACTTATCTCAGATGTGTAGGTAACTTGCTAAACAAAGCGAATTAGCTCCGACGGTCTGTAAGAGTTTGATAAGCACTGATTTATGGTAACTATGTCTTCAAAGTATTTTGCTGGGCTAGAAAAGCCAAAGTTTCGTAACATTACACTGCTATGTTTTATCCGACCTTGTGTGGCCTGCGACCAGTAGGCTTACAAAAATGCCCGGTAGAAATCAGTCACGCTTTGGCAATCTCTCACTGACGAGCGTATTCTTTCTGCAGGTTCATTTTCTATATAACCGTAGAGAAATTCGTATTTACGTTCAGGCGGCCAGTTTGGTGGTAAAGAATACAAAAAATTATCAGTCCGAGCTTGGCGGTGAATTTCATTAATGTAATTCCTTTGAATTTACAGACTGTCAAAAACCGTTTCTAATCGAAGTTACCATTTTTGTGCGAACCAGTTTGTTCTCTATCGCACTGCATCGATGATTCACTATCGTATTTGGATGTGTGGTACTATTCTCGTGGAAATTCACCTAAACACAGTAAATTTGTACGGCCACCAAAGTTTTCTGAATATGAATGCGAACGGTCTGATTCATCCTCGAGGTTTACCTTTGTTTCAATATGCTCGACTTTTTCATACATAGTATTCCTATAACGCTTATTTTCCCGATTAATTTTCTTCTGGTTGTCTTCAAGAATTTTTAATGACTGATATTCTGACGTGTCTGAAAACTGTACCGACAGCGTGTCATTTGAATCTCTATATGCACTGGTTGGCAAAATTGCCATTTTCATTGTCAGGTCATCAACCTTTTCTTTAGTTGTTCTTAAGTGTTCTTTTCGTTCTTCAGAATTTAATGTCAATGTTTACCATTTGTCCACAAATCCTATGAACCTAAGTTCCCCTCTATATGCGTCTGTATGAAACTTAGCCAAAATTTACCTCCCACTCTACGTTACCGAAACTATATACCCACAAACTGTTATCCAATTTAAACTCGTATGCTAACTTTTGCTAAACAGACCCTGATTTTAACTGAACTGTAACTGGTCCGAATACAACTTGTCTTTAGATTAAATGAGCAACTTTTGTAAAACAATTATCTGGCAATAATAAAAATTTCCACTTACCTAGCATCTTGACAGCATTGTTGCCAATTTCTCGAAAGCACAACAGCAAACAGCAAGCACACAACGACTAAGCTAGATTTCCATATTTAAATAAAATTTCCAAACAGTGTTCAAACTGTTGCATACCACATGATAGAATGTGGTAACGCGTAACGGTAAACCTTCTTTAAACAGTGAGATGGGGAGAGTAATTATTTCTATGAAATGATATTCCAAAACAACCATTTCAGAATGAAGTATGTACTCGAAAAGATGGAGTAAAACTTCGTGTGATCTTCGCACGTAACATTTGTCTGAACAATACTATGATTAACAAAGTGAACAATGATTAAAAAAGGGTAAAATGTTAACAGAGAATTTCTATAAAAATCGAACAGCTCGATCGGATGATGTGTTCATGCATGGCTCAGGAAAGTGAGTTGGTCATCCTCTCAGCTCTGAGCAAGCGAACAAAGCTAACTAGCTGATAATAATCTTTCCGATAAACTAGATGCCCAGCGCTGCAGTCCTAACTCAAACTTCTTCTCCCCCAACAACTACCACACTTCTACGAAGAATGTATCAGTTTGCGAAGAGGCAAAGACTGTGCCACAACAAAACCAAAGATCTTTTAACAGTGACATAGTCTGCTCTCTCTCTTTCTGATTGCACATCTATAACTGGCAAAATCAAAATGGCCTACCACTTTACAGTATGAACGGTGTTTTTTTATATATACAGCATGCTGATTATACAAACCTACGGAAGTAACTCACTAAAGTAAGTACAAGTGTATTTCATCGCCGAGAGAGGCAGGTTAATTCGAATAATTCATTAATTTACTAAAAGAAAATTTTGATTTCTTTACATTTCTTTATATTTTCCTTGTCGTATGGAAGTGCAGTTGATGGGAAGAAAATCATCGATCTACCTTCCTCCTTGCATGTTCAAGCGACAGATAATAAATTATTGCATTTTTCTTAAGACACACATGTAGGTGAATTAACACAATTTATAACCGTGAGCAGCAGATCTCCCTGCAGATAAGCAGTTAACTTCCTTTACTCAGGACGTTGGCTCTACCACTTACCTATTACTAACAGTTTGTGAAACTATCTTTTTAAGCATTTGTTACCCAGAGTAAAAAAGTCCTCTACTGTAGCTTTTACAACAGTAACAGTGGTATTGATAGCTGATTTTACTTGTGGCAACCTGCTGGTGTATGATTTTCCCAGTTGACCGTACTCCGGGAGTACGGAAAGCAGTATAACGCTCCAAATAATTTTCACTTCAGTGAAAAGACATGGTACCATCTATTCCATACTTAGCTACTACATCATCAGTAGAAGTGGACAATGCGTGTAGACATGCTTGTTATCTAAAATTTGACGCAACTCTATGCCTATTTTCTAAAACTTGCAGTATTAACCACTGATTTCTTTCAAAATGTTCCTGCATCTTAAAAGAAGTGTACATGCTTCAACACAAGAGCAGACACAACATCAAGAAAATAGAAAACGGGGATATAAACAGTTAACTGAAAACAAATTTTACTTGTAACACTTTTATTTTTTAAGCACACAGTAAAATTTGCCTATGAACAGTCAAACAGCTTTAAACTCTTTATTCAATTTCTCCTTAACCACATTAATTCTTTTATTACAGATAGCGTGTTTACAACCTCTGGCATACTTGTAAATCAATAATTATACACATTTCATAATATATACTGTTCAGAAAGTGGATTTTAGAAATGATATCCCTCCAGGAAATCTAAACCGGGAACAGAATTTTCTTACAGTTTTTCCAGGTGTCCACATTTATCTAAAAACACACACAACTGACTGAATGTTTGTTAAAAATGACATTAGGCTGTCACTTGTATACGGTAATTGCCTGTTTAAGGTATCACATTCTCTGAAACTTGTCAACGTATTATCCTATACGAGTTTTGGTAAAACCAGAGTGGTTTTACAATCATCACAGTTGTTCTCAGGTGTTCCACCTGGGTTTTGCTGAATGTAACCAGCTACATACGCCAATGCTTGTCTGTCGTTCCTTACATCCTCCTTAGCACCACCGCTGTCACCACCACAAGCTGCATTATCAGCAAGGACGCTGTACACACCTTTCTCAATAACTATGCAGTGGTCCTTCTTGGAGTCAAGAAAGCTGCCATTATAAGCTCCGAGAAACTGCCTCAAATTGCTTAATGGCATGCATCTATCACACTCTCAATTATCTAATGATTTTGTAGGTATGGACGTGTTACTGATTACAACTTTTGTCAGTGGTGCTTTGAACTGAAAGCGGATTGGGTTGGTCTTGAAACACCATGCTGCCAAACACAACAAAGACATTCTCCAATGGGTCTTGACTGACAACCCGCATGCTTAAAAAGTTGAAGACAGTGTTTTTAATCTGTTCCAGATAAACATCAGTAATCTTATTGTAGTTTGCCACCGACTTATGGAACTGAACATTTTTGTCTTATCTCTCCCTGTTCCTAGCTACAACAAACCTCCATTCCCTTCAATACACTGTACCACATTTCAGTATTTGGTGACTCTGCATCGAGGACACGTTTATAAGATTTGCCTTCTTGTGGGTAATAAAGGAAGATGTTTATTGAATCGAACAGGTAATCCATCTGTTCAACAAATTGTATATTGCCCCTGCAGGTAAAGTATTAAATGTTACATGGGTCTCAATAAACGCAACAACCGTAGGACTAAGCTGCGTTGCAGCTAGGTTAACTTTTGTATTTGTAAAAGAATACATTAAGTCAAAGTGACTACTCTGCAATTTTGACAAAGTCTTAAACATCTTCTGCTGATCCATAAGAAAAGCCCTCTGAATGGATTCAAAACACGCCTCTTTTTTAAACAAAAACCGTATTTTATTTCCCAGTGGAGCATTTCTAATATCCTTTAATAGGGCCGGCCCAGTTAGCCGTGCGGTCTAACGCACGGCTTCCCGGATTGGGAAGGAGCGCCTGGTCCCCGGCACGAATCCGCCCGGCAGACTTGTGTCCGGTGAGCTGGCCAGTCTGTGGGTGGTTTTTAGGCGGTTTTCCATCTACCTCGGCGAATGCGGGCTGGTTCCCCTTATTCCGCCTCAGCTACACTATACCGGCGATTGCTGTGCAAACAAGTTCTCCACGTACTCGTCCACCACTATTACTCTACCACGCAAACATAGGGGCTACACTCGTCTGGTGTGAGACGTTCCCGGGGTGCGGCGGAGGAGTGAAGTGGACTATATAGTCGTCGTGGGGTTGTGGATCACTGCGGCTGCGGCAGGGACGGAGCCTCTCCATCGTTTCTAGGCCCCTGGTTGACATAAAATACAGTACAATACATTACAATCCTTTAATAGGTGTGGGACGTCATAAATTATTGCAATAGGGCCATTACTACCTAAAGAATGAAATGGACTGGATTCAGTCATTTCTCACTGTAGAGTTTATTCAGTGCTCTTTGTTTGCATCCTGGTCACAAACTCTACAAAATGCCTTCAGCCCTATTTCTTGCACTTGCCTTATAACTTAGGTAATGAGAACTTTTAAAATAGTACTTGAAACTGAATTCTGAGTGAATTAATGTGCAGCAACCCTCTTTCAGATCTTATGTGTGCCTCTGACCCTGAATACTAATGCACAGTTTGCAAATACATATGACCTTCCCAAATGTGCTAAGTCCTCAAATTCTGAGATTTGTTGCTGGCTCGCATCATAATACAAACCTGTCTCCAAAGACATTTCATCAAACATCAGAGCTTTTATTTATTGCTGTTGCACATTGCTTCAAATTCTGCTTTTGTTACATTCATCATTGCAGGATTCAGTCCTGCCTCAAAAGGTACAGCAGACAATAGAGATTGCAGATGCCCCGTACAACGTAGGGAAAAATGTACTGACAAATATTTTTATAGGGGATGGATTCGCTTGTACGAGGACAGAGCGAATACCTTGTCCTGAGATTTCCGTCGCCTGGGATTTGCTGGTCGATGTGAGTATCTTAACTGTTTATGAAATCTCTGATATCAGAATTTAAATTGTTTTCTATGAAAGAGAAAGTTTGCTACCACGTAAATCTTTGGTTGTTTGTAGCTCATATTTCCCATGCTGTAGCTCCACTTTTAAGTCTTGCTAGACTTGTTAAAGTATTCCTATGAATCTTGTACATTGTCGATTTTCTGGGACTTAAGTCTGCTTTTGAAACTCCAGTACCCAATACCTCACTTTCCTCATTAAATTTTCGGTTATGCATACTTACTGTACAATCATTTTGAGATGGAACAACAAATTACTGAAGGGTATCACTCAAAGAATTAAACTGTTCAGCGCACCTAGTGATTGGTAATTCATTAATTAATCCCGTTTTTACTTCTAGTTTGAAAACAGCAGAGCTAATGCTTGGTAATTCTCAAACACCAATTTCATCCGATTCACTTCTGGTATTACGTAATAATGATATATCATAATCAGTAAGTAATAAGTACTAGAAATCTTAAGTTGGACATTAGAATATTTTTGGATATTGGAAATATTGTAATATTATTTGCCGTCTTTTACCAGAGCCTGGAAACTATTTCTGTGGTCAGCCAGAAAGCGATGGAGAACATACTGAGCTTAGTTCCCAGTCTGCAAGTCCAAATTCTTGTCCAACCAACTGAAAGAAATGTTTCTATTCTCTGTTTGCTCAACGGGATCAGGAAAATGACTGTAAATGAAGATTTTGAATCCTAATTGATAGATATAATTGGTAAAGTTTCACATGCACAACATTGTAATCTTCGTTATGTTAATGTTAATAATAAATCTCTGTATCGTAAACAGCACTATGAGCAGTTCAGAGGCGACCTCTACGGTAAGTTCCCACTGAATTGTCTTTCGCCCTCACTACTGATAATCAAAATAAATGCTCTGCACAAAAGTGGAAAATAATTGTCACCACTTGCCACGTGGTTTTGTTAAACTTACGAGCGGCACACTAACAGTTACTTCCGCGAGATCTAAGCGATCCCGGACGGTGAACAGTCTTCGCGACTTCACTTTCTATTATTAATGAAAATGTACAATTACTAACAACCTCCGGCGTGTGACCGACGCTGATCGTACAGTGGCTGGGTGTGAAGTGAAAAATACTCTTGTCTCTCGGGTTGTATTCATATATGTGGCGCAGCGGACGGCCAAGGGAACACCTGCTATCATCCGTCCTATGCCCACGGTAGCAGCTTCTAAACGGCCACTTTCTCGGACACATAATACTTTATAATACTGTCGTATATTAGTTTAGAATCTTCGTAATTTTTGTATGCATCTCGTTAAGTTGGTCAAAATCGCATTAAATGTTTTAGTGCGTTTGCTTTAAAACTTTCCCATCTAGAAGTTTCAGATCGGAACTGACAGTATAACCTGACCTCTGAACTACAACTTTAAGAGACCTTGTAATTGTTATTATTTACATCCAGGCCTTGAAACTTGTTATAGCTCTATTATTTAATAGATTTTATCAAGAGCTGTAACCAAAACTTTCTAGCATTAAAATAACAGATACTTACTCTACTACAAATACGGACATTTTAGTTCCAAATTTAGTTTTCTGCAAATTACTCGAAAAGTATTAGAGGTAGCTCAATGGCGTTACATAATTAACGTTTTTATGCTGAACTGTAGCTTCATACAAATTTTCAGATTTCTAAGTCTAATATTAAACGCCTTCAATTTTTCTTAAAAAAACGGATTCTGACCAAAATATTTGTTTAATCACGTTGAGACTTCTACCGGTTAATTTTGACATACATCTGCAGATTATGACCAATTTTTGGGTTTCCAGCTTTATTATTTAGCGCCACGTATTTTTTTCTTAAAGCAATGTATTTAGGGAAAAAAATATTGACCTGATCATTCTGAGGGTTGACAGTTCACAAATTAATATACTAATGCACATGCTAACAAAGTTTGGAAAAGCAACTTTAACTTTTAATTCCATTCTTAAAATATGGTAAAATGGAAATGGAAATGTCGTGTGGCTAGGGCCTCCCGTCGGGTAGACCGTTCGCCTGGTGCAGGTCTTTCGATTTGACGCCACTTCGGCGACCTGCGTGTCGATGGGGATGAAATGATGATGATTAAAATATGGTGCAATACTTGCGCGCAACGCACAGACGCATTGTGCTGAAGTGGCGCTTCTAGCAGTGAACTGGTGTAAGTCACTGCACACTCGCTCGCCTCTGTATCTTTCCAATGATACAGCGCTTGTTTCGCTACAGTTGCAAAAACTAGGGTAAAATAGTATCGTAAAAATTGTCAGTATGATACCATGTTTTTCGATGTCAACAAGCATTACGAGTTTAAACTAACTCGTTCGACGTTACAGTGGGAGAACGCATTTATGATCCATTGAACAAGCTAACAATTAACCAACTTCTGTGAATAATTCGACGGATTGCACACCGACAACGTCGAAAACCACCGATATCTCCACAGGTAACCCTCCCTCCCATTTTAAGGTACTTTCAATTCGTGCCATGAAAATGACAGGGGTTTACGTTTTGACGAATTTATCCAGCCGCATTCTAGCGAGTAATGCAACAGGCTGGGAAAAGCTTAACTTCTCTTTGGGCAATGCGTTGAACATTATCGTCTGAATCCTTTATAGGTCTCATATTCTTAATCAATAAAAGCTATGCCTCGGGCATGGATGTGTGTGATGTCCATAGGTTAGTTAGGTTTAAGTAGTTCTAAGTTCTACGGGACTTATGACCACTGCAGTTGAGTCCCATAGTGCTCAGAGCCATTTGAACCATTTTTGAACCAATAAAAGCTAGGAAGTTCTCTTATGTTGACAAAAACATTTTTAAACCACGAGTCTGTAAAACCAAGAAAGATCATTAATTTACTTTGTTTCTGAAAGTTTAGTTCGTAATACCATCTGCTATCTGATTGTAAATTTAGGATGACACGTTCAAGGTTTTATCTATCTTCACTTCCCTGTGAAAGTCTTATTTCTGTAACTTTTCAGCTTGACACATACAGTGTGCCCACGCTGAAGGGGAATGTTGTCTACTGCTTCATGCACATGCCTTTCAGTGTCTGTTATCTTGAATGTTTTGTTTTTTCCCACATAACCTATAATCTGTGTACGAATTAATTCTGTCGGATTATACTGACAAAAAAATGTGGAAAATTGGAAATTTGTGGTAAGGACTTATGGGACCAAACTGCTGAGGTCATCGATACACACTATTTAATCTAACTTAAACTAACTTACACACATCCATGCCCGAGGGAGGACTCGAACCTCCGACGGGTGGAGCCGCGCGGACCGTGACAAGACGCCCATAGATCGCGCGGCGACCCCGCGCGGCATAAAATGTGGGTAATCGCAATAAAGTCAAGTTCGTACATTGTGTCGCATGACTTTTATAAATTAATGATGTGCAGGAGTTCAGCACGATTCTGGCTTATATTGTCCGGAATATTTATATTTTTCAGCCAGAGCACAATATCCCCTTACCTGGTATTCGTACTTGGTCATTTCACTGTAACGGCTGAATGATAAATGACACGCTAATTGCAATGACCGACTTCGAAGCTATGTATGGCAAGAATTGTTGAGTGAATCACTTCTTGAAAGTGACAGCGTTCGTTTCCGAATAGTAGTCACTACTGTTTTTCTTAAACCTAAATAAAAGTTTACTCTCAGGAACCATATCAGAAGAAGAGCCAGCATGCAGAGCAAGCATCAGAGAACCTTTTCCTAAGTGAACTTTAAAACCGCCAGTATTGTCACTCATTTTCCAGCAGGTATTCATGTAATGATGCTGATTCACCCATGTTTCATCAAGGTAAATACGCTGTAGAACTACCTCCTCCTATTCTACCGCGCATCTTCATAATGGACGTGGTTCGTGCTGCTTCTGCGCCATTTCTTTCAATTAAAAACCCTCTTTCTAACATACTTGAAACCAATGTATTTTAAAATTCTTTACATTGATGAAGCGCTGTCTTTGAAGCCAGTTTGCTCAGGCATAATTGTGACAAGTTTTTTTAATACTGGGTATTCCTTTCATATATATATATATATATATATATATATATATATATATCGGTTGCCGTCAGATCACGGAGGTTAAGCGTTGTCGGGCGTGGTCGGCACTTGGATGGTGACCATCCAGGCCGACATGCGCTGTTCCCATTTTTCGGGGTGCACTCAGCCTCGTGATGCCAATTGAGGAGCTACTCGACCGAATAGCAGCGGCTTCGGTCAAGAATACCATCTTACGACCGGGAGAGCGGTGTGCTGACTCCACGCCCCTCCTATCCGCATCCTGCACAGAGGATGACACGGCGGTCGGATGGTCCCGGTAGGGCACTCGTGGCCTGACGATGGAGTGCTTTTTTTTCTTATATACATTACAGACACGGAACGTTTTAAAACATCGTTGTCAAAACCATCTATTTGTGTTACAGGTTTCATATGTTTTCGATGATTTTCAGGCGACACGAAAACAAATTTTCCTGTGGTTTCTACAGCTCCGACACTTTTGTTTACTATCCTCTATACAGTTCTCTTGCAGACACGTGCTTCTGCAGTTCGTTCTTGAGTCTTCTAAATGTCAAAAATAGATCGCTTTCAGATTCACATTTGAAGAAGTTATAAATCTGGGACATAAACCTCCTCGATTGCTTGGAAGCATCTACCTTACATCTACATCTACGTGATTACTCAGTAATTCACAATTAAGCGCCTAGCACAGCGTTCATAGTACCACCATCAAGCTGTTTCTCTACCGTTCCGCTCTTGAACACCGCGCAGGAAACACGAACGCTTTAATCTTCCCGTGCGAGCTCTAATTTCTCTTATTTTACTATGACAATCATTTCTCCCTACGTATGTGGGCTCCAACAAAGTATTTTCACACTCTGAGGAGGAAGTTGACGACTGAAATTTCATGAGAAAATCCTGCCACAACGAAAAACGCCTTTGTTTTGGTGATTGCCACCCCAGTTCGCGTATCATATCTGTTATACCGGCGCCAAGGTAGACCTCGAGGGCCGGCACCCCATATTACACCACTGAGGACGAGATTGTCTATGCCCAAGGCGTACCAAAAGCACTATGGTAAAACGCCGGCTATTTACATACAAGATAATGGAAACAGACATTCCGAGCACTACTTCCTGCAGGGGGAGCTCGAGCCACGGCCTGCAGGAAGTATCACTACGCCAAAACCTGATTGGCTGGAGACAGCTATTTAGGGGCTATAACCAGCCCCAAAGTTCATTTGACGCCAGATGCCGACCTTGTGTATTGCGACCGTTAAATATTACGTCTTCGTCTCTGAATATGACTGTTACTAGTGTGTGAGTGTGTTACCACGAACCTTTGTGGAAAATTGGAAGTGAACTTTTCTTTGCCTAAATTAGGAGACTTTTACTGGCATCATTATTGTTACATTTCACTTGTATGTTCCGTCATCAACCTTGCCAACGTACGTCAACAAAAGTTGTGTATGTGAAAAATTGCGAATTGTCAGTCACAATAATATCCGTGGCAATCTCTCCCCTATTTCGCGAAAATACAAAATCAGCTGCCCTTCTTTGAACTTTTTCGATCAATTCTATCTGCTGTGGATCCCGCACAACGCAGCAATACCCCTGGAGAGGGCGGAAAAGCATATTGTAAGTAGTATTTAGTACACCTATTGCATTTTCTAAGTGTTCTACTAATAAATCACAGTCTCCGGTTTGCTTTCCACACACTGTTATCCAAACGAAATTAGAATTATGTATTAATACCTTCAGCTGCTGACGGGCGTTGACATATAACAACGGGGACAGGTGAAAATGCGTGCCCCGACTGGGACTCGTACCTGGGATCTCCTGCTTACATGGCAGACGCTCTATCCATCTGAGCCACCGAGGGCACGGAAGATAGTGATACTGCAGGGACTATCTCGAGCACGCCTCCCGCGAGACCCACATTCTCATCTTATATGTCCACACACTACATTCCTAGTGTCCCTATCCAACACGCTCATTACTCATGGAAGACATTTTTACCAAGTGACGTAAGAGTTCGGGTAATACGTGTTCATCCGCACAGAAGAAGGTCATGGCCGGTATTGCCAGAACTATATACTTATATGGAAATGGTGTCTGTTCTTTCGGACTTGTCCGAAAGAACAGACATCATATCACCATATAAGTACAATGTTATCCATGTGATAGTTAAATTTTAAGTTATTCGTAATTGTAATCCCTAAGTATTTAGTTAAATTTACAGCCTTTAAAATCGTGTGTTTTATCCTTTAAACCGGATTTATCAGATTCCTTTTAGTACTCGTATGGATGACATCATACTTTTCATAATTTCGAGTCAATTTCCACTTTCCTCACCATATAGATAGCTTGACGAAGTCGTCTTCTAATTTGTTTTAATCTCTGATAACTTCATAAGACCGTAAATTACAGCATCATCTGCAAACAGTCTAAGAGGGCTGCCCAGATTTTCTCCTAAATCGTTTATTAGATGAGGAACAGAGGTGTGCCTATAACACTTTCTTACAAACGCCGGATATCTCTTCTCTTTTACTCGACGATTTTCCGCCGATTACTACATACAGTGGCCTTTCTGACAGGAAATCACGAACCCAGTCGCAAACTAAGACGATACTCCATAGCCACGTCATTTTATTAAAGTTGCTTGGGGGGAACTTCGCGTTTATTACCGTCTCATGACATTTTCATTTGAAAAGCGCACTTAAATGTACAGATACACATTCACAGGTATACTGGCACAAGAAAGTAGCATCGACATCTGAGTGGGTAGTTCGGTCGCTCTGTGAATTAAACTGCATTGTCGCAAAATACGACAACAGCCCAGCATGTGGGAGAGAGATTCTCGCAGTCTGCTTTGTAACTCGCGGCTAGCAGCTCGGAAAGAGAATGAATCTCATTGGCTGCTAGCAGTTAATGGTGGGGCATGCGCAGAACGGCTGAAAATAGAACAGCCTTTCAATATAACGCGAACTCTAGCACAGTTTGCCTTGTATCCGACCTTCGCCTAAAGCGATCGGCAACCCCTCAGACACTGAAGTATCACGGGTCTGCATATAAACAAGGCGTAGCCTCCACGAACCGCTTCGATCACAAGGACGACAGACGGGAGGACCAGAGCTACCAGAGGTCCTCCGTCCCAGGGCCATATTTCCTCCGCCGTGTCCCGGGTGCGGAAAATTGATTGGCGCGAATTCCTCCGCGCCCCGGCTACATAGGGCGGCGCAAGCCAATACGTCGGCAGTTCGCTCCACCGGAGCTCTGGGCCGATTCACGCTCCGACTATTAGCAGCCCATCAGTCAGAGCATGGGTGGCTGATGCCGCAGCGGGACCTAGGACTTCGCAGCGATATTCTGGGATGTGCCTACCGGCCAACTACGCCCAACGCTCAACCTCCGTTGTTAGTTATCAGTGGCATAGTCTTCACGTCCCACTTCGTTTACTCACTGCGTGTTCCAGGCCTGTGTCTATTAGTGCCTGAGAAATTGTGTTATTTTTTTCTGAAAGGAGTTTTCCTTTTGATATTAAATCTCTTTACTGTGGTCGTAAAAAGTCCTTGTTTTTGTTTACCAGTACCTTATTATTGCTTATCAAGCATCTCCCCGTGGGAGATATAGCACAGTTCACATCAGGTGACAGCTCACAAACCCTTTTCCACTTCAGAAGTAACTCTTGACGTTGTCTGGAAAACCTGTAGAAATGCTTTCTTCGCTGAACCCATGTAATATCTAGATAAATACCCCGGTAATTCACAGAAACATTCCAACGTCAGTTTCTTGTGTGGAATACTCTGAAAAACACAAAATTATTTATTACGTTCACTAGAACATCAGTCTTACTTAAACAATTCGTGATAGAAGATGGCACTTTTCATTTACACGTAATTAAAATACTGTAATTGAGATATTTTACTCTAGTATTAACTGTGGACATTCTTTCAGCTGAAATTCTCTTCATTTCCAGCTGAAACTTGGGAAATCGTAAGTGTACAATATAATTATAACGAAGATGTAACCAAATATATTTTACAGTTGCAGATATGAGCCGGCCGGAGTGGCCGAGCGGTTCTAGGCGCTTCAGTCTTGAACCGCGCGACCGCTACGGTCGCAGGTTCGAATCCTGCCTCGCGCATGGAAGTGTGTGATGTCCTTAGGGTAGTTAGATCTAAGTAGTTCTAAGTCTATGGGACTGATGACCTCAGATGTTGAGTCCCATAGTGCTCAGAGCCATTTGAACCATTTTTTTGCAGATATGAAATAAGGACAATAAAGACGAACAAAACTGCAAACTGCAGTACAAAACGACACAATTAAATCAGCCGCCATTGTATCGCTTGGATGGCTCTCATGGTCAGTTGTGTGGGCTCCACTCGGCCAATTAGATGGCTTCGCGACTCTTCTAGCGCCTCTAGTGACCTATAAATGAACTTCTCGGCGTGTTTCCAGTTTTTCCATGTAACTTTCACCGCTGTGATTTGCGCCACACTGATCCTTCTGGCTGTGAGCATTCGCTATTAAAGGGTAGACACACATGGCGCTTGGTAGCTATGCCATAAGCTATCTGGTGACGGACGGGGGTGAAACTATTATTAAGTACATCTACTATCCCTGAGGCGGCACATGGCACTATCAAATCAAAATCGACCTAGTCTTTCCAGGTGCACTAATTTCTTTCCCGACGGAGTATTAGCGTACCGGTATTGCTAGGTTATCACTGAAAATTAAAAATGCGAAACAGAAAAAAAATCAGAACGATGGAAAAACCATACCGGAATACGAAAACAGGGAAAACGTCTCTCAGTGTGGAGAAACGGAAATAAACTTTTAAAATCTCAGTATTTCCTATCGCGATAAGACTGAATTTATTATGTAGCGGAATCGCTATAATACTTCACAAGGGGCTGTCAGTGCTCTTATTTTACAGCGTGTGTTGGTAACGCCTGCCGCGAGCGGTAATTGGAATGTAAGATGGCGAAAGATTTGATTTGTGGAGCCAATAAGAACGACGTTTCGCTTTCAGACGCGGGCGAAATAAATATTGCATTTTTCGCATCCTTTAGCATTGCAAGTATAGTTAGTGCGATGGAACTAAAGTTTCGCAGAGAAACGTGGATATACCAAAACACGTAATAAACGATTTAACATCAGTAATATCATTATGTTCTTGAATATGTGACCTGTCTATGGAATAAAACAAGAGTTTATGTTTATCGTATACAGATTTTGCTTCTTTGTATTAAAGAATCGCCACTAGTGACACTTATTTAAAATGAAAGGCAGCGAAACGTGAATGACAAAAGCAAATATATTTTTATTTAGTTACATAGACGGACCACATCAATAAAAATGAAGAAACAACGAGGGAATTTCAGAAACCATAAAAATAACAACATCATGATTTTATTGAAAACAACACATCGTACTAGAGCTTGTACACTGTTGCTGCACTCTTTGTGAAATGCATAAATAAATCCCGCTTTTGAGAGTACTTTCTGCGCCACAAGTATTCAAATAAGTAACTGTAGAAAAATTTTTTGCACTCTCTGGTGCCGTGAAGAGATCTCTGTATGGCCAACCAGATGCCTTCGACACTATTAGTGTATACACCGTTTCGGGATCCTTAAACGCTCTTTATGATTAACTGTTGTTGTTGTTGTGGTCTTCAGTCCTGAGACTGGTTTGATGCGGCTCTCCATGCTACTCTATCCTGTGCAAGCTTCTTCATCTCCCAGTACCTACTGCAACCTACATCCTTCTGAATCTGCTTAGTGTATTCATCTCTTGGTCTCCCTCTACGATTTTTACCCTCCACGCTGCCCTCCAATACTAAATTGGTGATCCCTTGATGCCTCAGAACATGTCCTACCAACCGATCCCGTCTTCTAGTCAAGTTGTGCCACAAACTTCTCTTCTCCCCAATCCTATTCAATACTTCCTCATTAGTTATGTGATCTACCCATCTAATCTTCAGCATTCTTCTGTAGCACCACATTTCGAATGCTTCTATTCTCTTCTTGTCCAAACTATTTATCGTCCATGTTTCACTTCCATACATGGCTACACTCCATACAAATACTTTCAGAAATGACTTCCTGACACTTAAATCTATACTCGATGTTAACAAATTTCTCTTCTTCAGAAACGCTTTCCTTGCCATTGCCAGTCTACATTTTATATCCTCTCTACTTCGACCATCATCAGTTATTTTGCTCCCCAAATAGCAAAATTCCTTTACTACTTTAAGTGTCTCATTTCCTAATCTAATTCCCTCAGCATCGCCCGACTTAATTCGACTACATTCCATTATCCTCGTTTTGCTTTTGTTGATGTTCATCTTATATCCTTCTTTCAAGACACTGATTAACTGTAAAATGCGTGAATCCTTCATCGTTTGAATATTGAACGACCTGAAACAGTCAGAAATGAAAGTCGTTCCCGGAAGGATACATCCCTTGATGATACTGAGCAGCACCTTCTTATGTCTGGGCACAAATTTAAAAAGAGGAAGAAAAAGCTGGGGATCCTCCGAAAAACAAACTTCCTGGTTTTTTTTTTCGAACACAGCCTCGTCGATCTCGACAATGACATGCCACCAAATTTCTCATTTTCGTTCAAGCACATTTTAATACACACTTCTCCACAGAAGCTTTTCCAGTCCACTACTGTCTTCTCGGATAACTGTAGTTCATCAGTAATAAAAAAAAATTTGCACCTGTTGACTCAGACACAAGTTAATTGTAGAATTTTTCCGATACTTAACTTGCTTCCTTCAAATTCGGACACTTTCCACGACTGCCTATAAAATCGTGAGACATAGACCCGTCAAATATATCGCCTACGAGTTCCAGTAGGACAAGGTACCGTTAGCAAAGTCCTTCGGAGGCCATAGCTAAAAACACAGTGCAGTCAAATCGAATTGTCCGCTCAAAAAAGGCTGAAGTCGTCTGTTTCGGTATTTCTCATTGGTTACTTAAAATAACACCAAATTCAACCATAATATCTATGTTTGTCTTATGAGGTGATTAGAAACAAACTAACTCAGGTCAGATAATTAAAAGGTACTATTTCTGAAAATAAATACGCTTGAGTACATTTTTTTTAGGTTAGGGGAAATAACCCCCGTTATACAAATCCAGCCCCTTTCGATGTGGTCCGATCAGAAAAATCCGTGTAATACAGAAAAAGTTATAAATGGAACTGATGAAAAATATTATTTAAAGGCAAGAAAACATTTTATTAGCTTTGTAATTACACCCTGGATACGAAAAAAACAAAACCATATTTACTGTAAGAAAAAACACAGAAGTTACACACAAGCCAAGAATAAAGATATTGACAGCAGAGTCATGGAGCAGTACATAAATATAGACGTCACGGAATTTTTTCTTTTCTTTTAACACTTCCTCCAAAAGAAAAAATCATGAAATTATTGCTTTGTCTCTTGCATGCCAATTTCTGAACATAGAAAATTAAATCGAACTCGTTCAAGAGGTTTCGTCAAAATATCTGCCAACTGGTTGTGTCCATCAATGTGTTCCAAGAAAATCTCACCGTTCAGATATCTTTCACGAACATAGAAATGTCGGACCTCTATATGTTTAGAACGTCGATGATATTCTGGATTTTTTGCCAACTTCAATGCACTAGCATTGTCAATGTAAAGAACTGGAGGCTGCCCCGACATTTCCACTAATTCTGATAGCAGACGACGTAACCAAACTAACTCTTTTGGTCCTTCACTAGCTGCAATTATTTCCGCCTCGGTTGTGGATGTGGCCACTACTTTCTGCAACTGACTTGTCCATGACACTGCACCACCTGAGTACTTTGCAAGAATTCCAGTTGTTGAGCGCCTTGTCCGGTTATCACCTGCGAAATCTGCATCAGCGTAAATCTTTAACTCTTCTTTTTTATTATATACAATTCCAAAATTTAAGGTCCCTTTCAAATACCGGAAAATGCGCTTTACTCTATTCCAGTCTTCAGTGGTTGGTTTCTCCATAGCTCGAGCAGCTTTATTGACTGCAAAAGTGATGTCTGGACGAGTTACTGTTGAAAGGTACATGAGACAACCAATTGCTTCACGGTAGGGTACAGATGACGAAACTTCTTCGTTTTGATTATTGTCCTCACGTCCAATAGGAGTTGAGATTGTATTGCATTCTGCCATTCGAAATCTTTGCAGAATTTCTTCTGTGTATTTCTCTTGACTTATCATTATTGCTCCATCTTCATATTGCTTTATCTTTATGCCAAGAAAATTGTCAAGACTGCCAGTTGTTATTTCGAATTCATGTTGTAAAACATCCATAAAAACAGCAATTTATTTCTTGTTACTGCCGACAATCAGGCCATCATCAACGTAGATTGCCACATAAAGGCTATTTCCATTTTGTCTACGATAAAATAGGCATGGGTCTGCATCACTGTTTGAAAAACCAGCTTACTTCATGAACTCAACAAAACGTTTGTTCCAGCAACGTGGCGCTTGCTTCAACCCATAAAGACCTTTTTTTAAGAAACATACTCGGCCTGTATCATCTTCGAAGCCTTCTGGTTGTTCCATATATACTTCATCTTCAAGTATTCCATTCAAAAAGGCTGTCTTTACATCGAATTGTTCTAGCAGCATTTTCTTTGAAGCAGCTACAGCCAACAGAGTTCGTGTGGTGTCATAACGTGCCACAGGGCTAAAGGCGTCGTCATAATCAATTCCTGCTTTCTGAATACAGCCTTTTGCAACCAATCTGGCTTTAAAGCGAGTACCTCCATTGACTGCGACCTTTCGCCGTAGAACCCAGCGGTTTTGCAATACTTTGGCATTCTTCGGACGGTCAACCAGCACCCAGGTATTGTTTTCCTTAAGTGATTGAAGTTCTTCACTAATAGCTTGCATCCATTCTTCCTTCTCGTTTGACTGCAATATTTCTGAAAAACAGTTTGGATCTTTGTATCCAAGTGCATCAACTTTTGTTGCCATACAAAATTCACCACTTTCCATCCAGGTTGGTTTTCTTCGTTGTCTTTTATTCTTCTGTTTCTCTTCATTAGAAGATTCAGCAGCTTCTGCTTTTAGAAATTCTGTTAATTCTTTATTTTCTTCAGATTCACTCGACTCTTGACTTTCTCTAGAATCGAGAGTGCCAATTTTTTCTTGAGTTTGGCTTCCTCCAGAAGTGTACAGCCTAGGAGATTTACATTGGTCATCTTTAGATGAATTCGGATCATTAAATTCTTCCCGAGGGACCTCAAATTCAACATGATCACTATGTAAATCACAAACAATTTCTGGCTTAAATTTTACATCGTGACTCAACACCACTTTTCTTTTAGATGGAATCCAAACTCTGAACCCATCTTTGTCATTAACATACCCAACAAGTCGTCCAAAAACTGACTTTTCTTTTAGATGCAATCCAAACTCTGAACCCATCTTTGTCATTAACATACCCAACAAGTCGTCCAAAAACTGCCTTATCATCAAACTTGGAACGGAATTGTTTGTTAATGTGAACATAGCAGCCTGTACCAAAAATTCTGAGATGATCAAGTCGTCCTACTGGTCGATTAAACCATAATTCATAAGTGGTTTTATTTTCAACTGAAGATTTTCCAGTACGATTTATTAGGTAGACTGCTGTGTTACATGCCTCTGCCCACAACCTTTTAGGTAATTTACTCGGATTTTGCATTGACCGGGCAGCTTCAACAATGGTCCTATTTTCCCGTTCAGCCACACCATTTTGTTCAGGAGTGTAAGGAGGAGGAATCAGTAGCTCTATTCCCCTGTCTGCAAGCAGTTCACTGACATTCTTATTGTTAAATTCTTTGCCACCATCACATCTAAATTGTTTGACAACATGTCCATTAGTTCGTGCTTCATTTAAAAACTGCTTAAGCACAGTACACACTTCACTTTTGTGTCTTAAAAAGAAAATTCGACGAAATTTACTAAAATCGTCTTTGAAACATACATAATAATGCTTGCCTCCAAAAGATTTCGTGCTCATTGGTCCATTTACATCCGCGTGGATTAATTTACCAGTACTGGTAGCGCGTATTGTTCGTGTTTTGAATGGCAGCCTATGCATCTTTCCAACCGCACAGCCGTCACAAAATTCACTCTTGGCATCTTCCACATTAATGTTCATTCCTTTTAAAATATTCTTCACATGTTGTTTATTCTGATGACCAAACCTTTCATGGTACACTTGCAATGTTTCGGATGAAGTCATCAAGCTCATACGATTCATTTTTGCATTTCTAACAACACGCATGTTCAACACATAAAGTCCATTTTTCACATAACCTGTCATAACAATATTGCCACTGACTTGTTTTCGAACACAGACATTATTATAACTAAAATTAGTACTGTAGCCTCTGCAGGCAATGGCTCTCACAGAGAACAGATTAGCACTTGTATCAGGGACGTATAAAACATTGTCCATTCTAGCATTGTACCATTTATTGTTTCGTCGGATTTGGATGTAAACTGTTCCTTGACCGTACGCACACATTTTCACATTTTGTTTTCCCAATGAAATTACTTGAGGAACATCAAATTCACTACACGAAACAAAATACTGTTTGTTAGGAGTGATATGATTTGTAGCGCCACTGTCGCAATACCATTTATTTGGGTCACTGTGATTACTGGTACACACACCCATAGCGTATGAAGTAAATGCAGCGTGTTCACTGTCTCGCTTCTTCTCTTTTCTTTTATTGCTGTCACGAGTGTTCTGTGGACACTCTGCTGCCCAGTGACCTAATTGTTTGCATTTATTACACGGAAATTCTGTTTTAATTGTGACTTCGTCATCTTTACTTGCTGATTACTTGTTTGCCGTTTTCTTGTTTTAGAAACGACGAAAGTTGCACTTCCATGAATGTCTTATTCACGCAGTTCAATAGTACAGAGTTTTTCAATTAATAAATTCGAGCTTTGCTTTTCTGTCGGTATCGTATCCCAGAGATCCTTAAAATTGTCGTAGTCTTTTCCCAGTGTATACAAAATTCGACCATTTAAGATTCTTTCAGATAGCGTATTTTCTTCATGTTTTGCTAATTCATCGTTCAGGTCCACAAATAACTTTTGCAGTTTGGCCACATGTGCACTAATATCTTCCGTTTCATCAAGTTTAACACGGAAAAATGTTTCAATCAACATATTCAAACGCTGAGTACTGCTACGTTCAAATCGGGCGCGTAATTTGTCCCAGATTTCTTTAGCATTCTTGCACGTTAAGACGAGTTCTGCAACAGGTTTACTTAGCGCACTTGCTATAAGACTTGCTGCCTTTGCGTCGTCCTTGAGCCATTCCACATACGCTTCTTTTTGTGCACTTGTCGCATCTTGCGGCAACTCTACACATTCACGCGTACCGTTAATAATATCTTCTAGTCCACATGAACGCAGCACCATAGAAATATGCCATTTCCATTTGGCCCAGTCCTCAGGCCCTTCAAGCTTATCAATGCTGACCTTATAATCGCCGCTAGTAGTCATGTTTCTTTACAGACATACGCTCATTTCAAATATTGTTTTAATTAAACTATGTTGTTTGCCTTTACACGTGTACTGGGCCCATAACCTGATGAAAAATATTATTTAAAGGCAAGAAAACATTTTATTAGCTTTGTAATTACACCCTGGATACGAAAAAAACAAAACCATATTTACTGTAAGAAAAAACACAGAAGTTACACACAAGCCAAGAATAAAGATATTGACAGCAGAGTCATGGAGCAGTACATAAATCCCGCTCAAAAAAGGCTGAAGTCGTCTGTTTCGGTATTTCTCATTGGTTACTTAAAATAACACCAAATACAACCATAATATCTATGTTTGTCTTATGAGGTGATTAGAAACAAACTAACTCAGGTCAGATAATTAAAAGGTATTATTTCTGGAAATAAATACGCTTGAGTACATTTTTTTTAGGTTAGGGGAAATAACCCCCGTTATACAAATCCAGCCCCTTTCGATGTGGTCCGATCAGAAAAATCCGTGTAACACAGAAAAAGTTATTAATGGAACTTATGTAAGTATGCATTTATCACTGTCAATTCTCCTACAGGTCAAGAGACATCGCTTTTGCATAGACCTTGGGCTACGCTACAGGTCAGTTCGGCAACATAACCAGTTTTTCAGCCATCACATTCGTCGGCTTCGAAAACTCACAGTCAAATTTTTGCCTCCCAACGTAACCTAGGATCAGACTACTCTATAGGTCAGCTTGTCACCACATCCATTTTATCTGCTTTCACATTCGTAGGTTTCACTAACTCACAAACAAACTGTTGCCTTCCAACCTGACCTAGACCTCGTATTACTACACAGGTCAGTCTGTCAACGCAACCAATTTTTATGCTTTCACATCGGTTGGCTTCGCCTACTCACAGCCAGACTATTGCCTCCCAACCTAACCTAGGCCTCGGCTACGCTACAGGTCAGTACGATAAGATAACCCGTTTTCCAGCTTTCATATTCGTTGACTTCGCAAACTCACGACCAAACAGTTGCTTCCCAACCTAACACAGGCCTCCGGCTACGCTATAGGTCAGTCTATAACCACATCCAGTTTTTCTGTTTTCACAGTCGTTGGCTTTGTTAACTCACTAACAAACTGTTACTTTCCAACATAACCTAGGCCTCGGGCTACTCTACAGGTCAGTCTGCTATCACAATCACTTTTCTGCTTTCACATTCGTAGGCTTCGCCAAAACACAACCGAACAGTAGCTTTCCAACTTAGCCTATGCCTTAGCCTAGGCTACAGATCACTATCTTCACAACCAGTTTTTTTGCTTTCACATCCGTTGCCTTCGCCAACTCACAAACAGTGCCTTCCAACATAACCTAGACCTCAGGATATGCGACAGACAACATTGCTCATTTTCTAGCTTTCACATTCTTAGACCTCGCCAACTCACAACCAAACTGTTGCCTTCCAACTTAGTTAGCCTAGGCCTTGGGATACGCTACAGATCAGTCTGTCATCACAACCAGTTTTTCTGCTTTCAGATTCTGCTTCCACATTCTACACATTCAACCACACAGTTTCCTTCCAACCTAACCTAGGCCTTAGGCTAAGCTACAGGTCCGTCCGATAACATAAACCGGTGTCCATCTTTCACATACCTTGGCTTCGCAAAATCATAGCTAAAGTGTTGCCTCCCAACCTAACCTAGGCCTCATGTTACATTACAGGTCAGACTGTCACCACAATTAGGTTTTTTGCTTTCTCCTTTGTTGGCTCCGCTAACTCTCAGTCAAACTGTCACATTCTCACCTAATCTAGACAGATATAGGCTGCAGGTTATAGTAAAAACACCAATACACTGAATTGCAGTGCATGTAATTCACCTCTCACCGCAACCAAAATTCGGTATTGTATGCAATTTACTTCCGATCTCAATGTCACAAAACAAAGATATCCGTAGTTTATACATACCTCGTAGTAACTTCAATATAAAAAAACGCCATACTGTCGATATACATCGATAAGAGAAATGCCAGAATGCAGCAGAAGTAAATATTTAATAAACCGCCGTCCATAAAACATGAATTATTCACAGAGATTTATTAATAATATTTCACCATAGAAAGTGATGTACATATAAATAATAGCAACGGCAGTATACAGTAATAGCAGAAACAGAAGAACGGACCATCTATACAACGTAGGCATATAATTCGTCTCTCATCAGAATAAAAATTCACTATTGTATAAAAATTATTTGTGATTAGACTGTACCAAAACAAATTTCCGTAATTTAAACGGACCCAGTAATAACTGCTCGAACATAGGAAACAGCAAACTGTCTGTATACACCTACAACAGAAACACCAAAATGCAGCATCAGCAGAAAACTAATAAATGGCCGTCCATAAAACGCGAATAATCCATTACTGTCTGTCACCAACACAACTTTACACATTTACGAAAAAAAATATTAGTAATATTTCACCATAAAAATTGCTACATATATCAATAGTAGAAAAATCAGTATGATGCAATAGTGAAAATTAAAGAAAGGCCCGTCTACACAACGCGAATAATTTCTATGCGTCCGTCATCGCAAGTAAATATCGTATTCTTATCCTAATTTACATCATAAACGTAGATAACCGGCCAAAAACGTATGAGTCAAAATATCGCGAGTCATTTTTTTTCTGGCTAACTCATTACCTCTACAAACGCATGGCTCCCATTGGCTGCCACTAATGATACAAGCACTGGCGTTGCCAATATGTACGCTGTACTGCGAACAAGGACAGCGCATGCACGGCCCATAGTAAAGTTTAGCCAGAATTGCTGATAATCAGTGCTATAATTACACGACAATTCCACAACAAATATAAAATCTATACAGTGAGACTCCAGAAGGGGCAGGTGCCTCCTCTTGTCTCCCGTTGCAGACGTCTGTGAGTAAGTACCTTAGGCCTATAGTCACATGACTTTGGATTCAATGTATGCAGACGACAAAATCTCGTTCCTCGTATCTGATTCCTCAGTACACAGATATTACTACCGCAGGACTGAGACACAGTCTAACAGGCACAGACACAAACTAACGTATTAGTCACGATACTCCATCTTAGTTTTGTTATCCAGTGCGATAGCAGCGCGCCTAGCGGGCAGGAAGTTATACTGTTTAGTTCGGCGTGATATCTGTGGCCGAGAGTGCTTTCATTTCAACCTCTATTAAAAGATAACTTCACTCAAAAGATTTACGTCTGCTGCATTGTTTATTGTTTTCTAACTGCAAATTAATGGAAGTTGGGTGAATGTATGTCCTGGCGTTGATGTTCAGTGTCCTATTTCTGAATGCGTTGGTCACTGAATCGAAGGTAAGAGATTTTCCTGTACGGTGTAATCTGCGTTATTATGTATTGTGATTATTCTAGAATTCCGAAACAGTTAGCTATTGTGTTGGGTGTTCAGGAAATCACATAAAGGGCGTGATCGCTACTTTGTCTTCTGGGGCAACTATATTTATGTCAACCGACCAGCGAGGTTTAACGTTTAAAGTTAGACCAAGCACGAAATATATAGGATTTTCAAGTGGACATTACGTGTAAAATGAATGTTAGCTGACACATTTCTCGAACGGAAAGTAAGATAAATCGAGCTAATACCATGACAACGAGAAAGCGAAAGACTTTTTCTCTATAACACGATTAGCTAAAAATGTAATTTTATTTTTTTCAGTTCGAGTCCAACGAATAGTTGGCTTCACTTCTGTGTTCATTATTTTCATTTCTGATTCATTCGTAGTATGTTCAGTGGTCTCAAGTGTAACATTAACTGTAATCTACACGCGGAAAACTGTGATCCGACCTACATTTAATATGAAACATTTGTTTTTTTAATTGCCACGTTTGCTTATTTTTTACCTGAAAGTGGATGCATATGCTTTGGGCACATACATATGTTCTTGTTTATTTCCTATTTTTACTAAAATAGCTGACATGACGTCTCCTTGAACAGCTCCACAACGAACAAAAGAATCTCAATGTTCAATACATTTTCCGTCTGTGTTTTCATGCCATGCTTTAAATAATTAAATCTTAGGAACCTAAAATCTTAGGAAGCCTAGCTCAGTTTTATAAAAAGCATTTTTCTCTTGGGGGTTAGCAGAGCTAACAATGTTCTTCACAGAGCTTTTTGAGCTCCCTGTCATGGTTCATCTGCAATAACGTATTTGAGGTGAGAGATGAAACTGAAGAGACTGAAGTCGAAAATAGAGGCAACTGCTTCCGTTGTGCCTCAGCAGCGAAGCTAATGGATTAGTTGTGGGCTTGTTTACCGTGGTTCTTTTTACACACGACATCCATGTGTCGATTATTCTTGGCAGCAAAGTTATTAATCATATTATCTTTAAATTTCTGATAACTTGCAAGTAGTTTAATCTGGTGTTTTTTTTTTGTTTGTTTTTTTTTTTAATTGCACTTGTGCAGAGAGAACTTTGTGATTGAACTGCGAAGGCAATTTTTAATTCCTTTAAGGCTGCTCATAGATTCTTCTTTTAAAAGAAGCAGTAGTGATACGGAATGCAACAATCAATTTGATAAACTTTGTTAATTTGTTATAAGTATCTGGAAAATAACTGCCTATTACGAATTTTAGTGACAAACATTTGTGTTTGTCAATGTAAATATTTTCTAACTGTTTTTTCACTCATTCTTTTTTGAAGAATGGGTGAGTTGTGAGAAGGTAGTTCAGATTCAGTGTTGGGAAGTTTAAGCTATAATTTTCAAAGTGATTCTTATCAAGCAACTCTAAAAACAGAATATTCTGAAGAGCTACAAAATCCATTTCCATTTGCACTATCATGTTATTTAAGGTCTCATAATGGAGCATCCTAAGTGAATAGAATTTACGCTCACGAAGACTTATTTCACTTTTAAATTTCTTGTTACAGCGTTCAGGCCGCGAGGGATTAGCCGAGCGGTCTTAAGGCGCTACAGTCATGGACTGTGCGGCTGGTCCCGGCGGAGGTTCGAGTCCTCCCTCGGGCATGGGTGTGCGTGTTTGTCCTTAGGATAATTTAGGTTAAGTAGTGTGTAAGCTTAGGGACTGATGACCATAGCAGTTAAGTCCCATAAGATTTCACACACATTTGAACATTTTTTTGAACAGCGTTCAGTGCATGAGGTAACAGTCTTTTCTGAACTCATATCCATTAACAAATTGATGGCCTTTCTGATTTCAATATTGCACGTACTAATATCACACGCAATTTTGTGTTGAAGAAGTCTGTGGACATGGTCAACATACACAAATATTTGTTTGTGGAGACAGAGAAGGAAAAGGAGTTGAGTTTTATTAATAATGCTACGTAGCCCAGAAGCACTGTTGAACGACTCTGCATCCCAATCTTCATCATCTGTGGTGATATTTTGAAAAATGTCTTTCAACTCTTGGTACGTAAGATGTACTGTCTGAACGGCTTGTGAATTGTAAGTGCGGCATGTAGTACATGTCTGAGTCTGCCTGAGTACTCTTTTCTCAAAGAGCTGTGTTCTCTTTCAGGGTTTGCTGTAACCGAATTGAATGCTGAAAGGCTGTAAATGAAAAGTCTAACTGTTGTTCTACTTTTAGAACAATGTAACAGCACTAGGTTGAGTTTATGAGCATAAATGTGTAAAAATACCGCTCGGAGATTTTTTTATTTCACAAAATTTTGGACTCCTCCACGTCTACCTGCCATTACTGAGGCTCCATCATATGTTTGGCTCACTATTTTGTCCCTAACTCTTCAAATATCAAGTGCATTGAGTACAATTTCTGTTAAACCCTGAGCAGCTGTGTTACTAGAAACATTGTGAAAGCCAATAAATCTTTCTATGGGACCGTCTTGTGTACAAAACCCGAGAATAATACCCATTTTTGATTTACAAGAAACATTCACCATTTCATCTGCTTGCGTTCCAACAAACTCACATGACTGTAACTCTTCCTTAATGCGAACATTTATGACATCGGTAACCTATTCAATTAATTCGTTTTGACTTGTGCTCACACTTTGAACTCAGAAGTGTTCTGCAAGTGACCACGAATACTCTGTTCCTGTCTAGACAACAGTTTCAGTAATTCGAGGGAACTGACTCCATTGTTAGAACTTTCATCTTTCAAGTGTCCTCTGAATGTAAGATGTTGCTAGCCCAAGAAACAAACAGCATCAATTAGTCTCTCGATTACGAATGTGTTTTGTTTCACAGTCGAATTATATTTTATGACTAGAAATTTGGCTCCTTCAGAAATTGAGTGTTTATTTAGTCCATGCTCCAACAACTGAAAACTCTCTTGATTCTGAAAGTTCCTTCTTGAATTCCGATGCTTGTCGGATTTTCTGTCAAAAATTTTTGTCAAACGTACTCCGAAAGGAGCAGACGTCCATTCTTTTTCAATCACAGATCCAGCAAACAAAATACGTGATTGGCAATACCGTTCATTTGTTACATAGAAACCTGTAAGCCGAGGATACATTTCATGCCAATAAAACTGAAATTTCGCGCACTTTCTCCGATAGACTATTGTAATGTCTAAGTTTAGCGTATATCGCTTATGTATGTAAGGGCACTCTGTTTCGAAAATTTATCCCGATACTGGTATGCCATCAAATTCGCGAAATAAAGACTCAAATATTCCCTCTGCACAAGGCGTGTAATCAGTTAATGAACGCTCTCACGAATAATGCTGCTAAAACAAATGGTTCAAATGCTCTGAGCACTATGGGACTTAACTACTGCGGTCATCAGTCCCCTAGAACTTAGAACTACTTAAACCTAACTAACCTAAGGACATCACACACATCCATGCTCGAGGCAGGATTCGAACCTGCGACCGTAGCGGTCGCGCGGTTCCAGACTGTAGTGCCTAGAACCGCTCGGCCACCCCGCCCGACCTGCTAAAACAAATTTTGTTAAACCACGACTGAACAGCGCGCAAAAATAACACAAAAAACACGAAGTTTCTTGGGTGAGACAAGCCTCAATGCCACGCTTTTGACACTGCCGGCTGCCGCTGTGGAAGCAACAGACATTTTCTATAAACCTCTAGTGAGCTGTTTAACTGGATAGCACGCATAACGCAGTGAATCTTCTGCTCATGGATGGATCGATTGAAACTGTAGCAACATACAAAGCAGGCTAACATTGCTTTCAACGCAATGCTATATTCTAAAACTAATTGTACGTTTTCTTCATATTTTTGGGTAGGCTCTCAAAAACCTCTGAACAGCTCCGCCACTGCAGTGCTTTTCTTCTATGGCACATGGGTTGGCAACTCGTCAGTTTCGCATAAACAAACGTTTTAGTGTTTGGGTAACCAAACAGAAAGAAAAACAAGAGGGGTGCGTTTCCAGCGTCCAAATTGAAACCGTTCGATGTTTTTGGCATGCTATTCGTGCTCACGTTGCGTGACTAAAGCTTGCCTTAAATTAATGCAGCGGTCATAAGTCCTCCCGAACAAGCCTCAAAGGCCCAACGGTACCTTAGGCGTTACTGAATGCGGATATGGAGGGGCATGTGGTCAGCACACCGCTCTCCCCGCCGTATGTCAGTTTCCGAGACCGGAGCCGCTACTTCTCAATCAAGTAGCTCCTCAGTTTGCCTCACGAGGGCTGAGTGCACCCCGCTTGCCAGCAGCACTAGGCAGATCGGATGGTCGCCCATCCAAGATCTAGTCCAGCCCGACTGCGCTTAATTGCGGTGATCTGACGGGAACCGGCGTTACCACTGCGGCAAGGCCGTTGGCTGCAGTCATAGCTCCGTTTATTTTTGTTACCATACAAATGTTTGAAACTGAAATTTCTGGTGACAGGCAAATGTGTAGCGTAGTGCGAGGTCTCGTCTAAGGTGGGACTCCATAACATGGTGGTTAGTTGGCAAAGAAGCAACGGAATGTTGAAGAGATTAGTTAAATGAGTGGTAAAACTGCACTTCTGGTGACAGCAGCTTTTGCGTTGAATAATGGGAAGTGAACACGACGAATGGCGAGTCGGACGATTAGACAATATGGAGGAACCAATGATAAATTAGTCTTTTACAAACCTACATCTACATCTACATTTATACTCCTCAACCATCCAACGGTGTGCGGCGAAGGGCACTTTACGTGCCACTGTCATTACCTCGCTTTCCTGTTCCAGTCGCGTATGTTTCGCGGGAAGAACGATTGCCGGAAAGCCTCCGTGCGCGCTCGAATCTCTCTAATTTTACATTCGTGGTCTCCTTGGGAGGTATAAGTAGGGGGAAGCAATATATTCGATACCTCATCCAGAAACGCACCCTCTCGAAACCTGGACAGCAAGCTACACCGCGATGCAGAGCACCTCTCTTGCAGAGTCTGCCACTTGAGTTTGCTATACATCTCCGTAACGCTATCACGCTTACCAAATAGCCATGTAACGAAACGCGCCGCTCTTCTTTGGATCTTCTTTATCTCCTCTGTCAGCCCGACCTGGTACGGATCACACACTGATGAGCAATACTCACGTATAGGTCGAACGAGTGTTTTGTAAGCCACCTCCTTTGTTGATGGCTTACATTTTCTAAGGACTCTCCCAATGAATCTCAACCTGGCACCCGCCTTACCAACAACTAATTTTATATGATCATTCCACTTCATATCGTTCCGCACGCATACTCCCAGATATTTTACAGAAGTAACTGCTACCAGTGTTTGTTCCGCTGTCATATAATCATACAATAAAGGATCCTTCTTTCTATGTATTCGCAATACATTACATTTGTTTATGTTAAGGGTCAGTTGCCACTCCCTGCACCAAGTGCCTATCCGCTGCAGATCTTCCTGCATTTCGCTACAATTTTCTAATGCTGCAACTTCTCTGTATAGTACAGCATCATCCGCGAAAAGCCGCATGGAACTTCCGACACTATCTACTAGGTCCTTTATATATATTGTGAATAGCAATGGTCCAATATCACTCCCCTGTGGCACGCCAGAGGTTACTTTAACGTCTGTAGACGTCTCTCCATTGAGAACAACATGCTGTGTTCTGTTTGCTAAAAACTCTTCAATCCAGCCACACAGCTGGTCTGATATTCCGTAGGCTCTTACTTTGTTTATCAGGCGACAGTGCGGAACTGTATCCAACGCCTTTCGCAAGTCAAGGAAAATGGCATCTACTTCGCCATGATGTGAAACGTATGAAATTATGTGGTGGCATTATGGAAAATATTGTGTAGGATGTTGTCATATGTTGTCATGTAAAACAGTATGTTCCATGAAATTTAAACTGTAAGCCTGCTCTTAGGTTCCAAATCTGGCCATTTCTAAAATGATCGTTGGGCTGCATTATGAGTCAGTCCATCACCACAGCCAGTTTTCCTTCCGTCACAGTCGTTGGGTTCGTCATGTCATAACGAAGATGTAACATTTATCCTTAACCTAGACCTCAGGTTACACTACACTTTAGTCCAGTAGAGTCTGCGCAGTATACAGTGGGCGAAGAGCAGTGACCAGTTTTCATCCTGAGCGCTGGGCGAGTTCATTCGTTTGTTCGGTAGGGGAGGCCGACATTGTGTGCCCGCTTTGGCCGGTCGGCGACGCACTGCAGTGACAGTAAAGAGGCGCACGCTCTGCAGTCTTTCTCAAACGATTTTGAAAAAACTGTTGAGTAAAAAAATTCATTACGGTATATTAATAATTTTTACTTATGGACCGTCTGACAGCAACTGAATAAAACACAATTTTAGTGCCATACGCGTTTCGCCTTTATTTTCTGCAAGGCATCATCAGTGGCCTGGAATATGTACATATGTTAGCTATTTTATTTACATTTTTGTCATTGTGCCTATAAATTAAACAGTTCTGGTGGTTGGTATTTCCTATTAAGTAGTAATGTTTTCAACTGTACTTACAGGTTGTGTGGACAATTTCCTACATAAGTAAAAATTATTAATATACCGTAATATTGCACGCAACTGAGGAAGACAGGACTATAAAAGTTGAAAAAAATTCATGTTTGCGTTACTTATACACTACTGGCCATTAAAACTGCTACACCACGAAGATGACGTGCCACAGACGCGAAATTTAACCGACAGGAAGAAGATGCTGTGACTTGCTAATGATTAGCTTTTCAGAGTATTCACACAAGGTTGGCGCCGGTGGCGACACCTACAACGTGCTGACATGAGGAAAGTTTCCAACCGATTTCTCATACACAAACAGCAGTTGACCGGCGTTGCCTGGTGAAACGTTGTTGTGATGCCTCGTGTAAGAAGGAGAAATGCGTACCATCACGTTTCCGACTTTGATAAAGGTCGGATTGTAGCCTATCGCGATTGCGGTTTATTGTATCGCGACATTGCTGCTCACGTTGGTCGAGATCCAATGACTGTTAGCAGAATATGGAATCGGTGGGTTCAGAAGGGTAATACGCAACGCCGTGCTGGATCCCAATGGCCTCGTATCACTAGCAGTCGAGATGACAGGCATCTTATCCGCATGGCTGTAACGGATCGTACAGCCACGTCTCGATCCCTGAGTCAATAGGTGGGGACGTTTGCAAGACAACAACCGTCTGCACGAACAGTTCGACGACGTTTGCAGCAGCATGGACTATCAGTTCGGAGACCATGCCTGTGCTTACCGTTCACGCTGCATCACAGACAGGAGCACCTGCGATGGTGTACTCAACGACGAACTTGGGTGCACGAATGGCTAAAAGTCATTTTTTCGGTTGAATCCAGGTTCTGTTTACAGCATCATGATGGTCGCATCCGTGTTTGGCGACATCGCGGTGAACGCACATTGGAAGCGTGTATTCGTCGTCAGCATACTGGCGTATCACCAGGAGTGATGGTATGGGGTACTAGTGGTTACACGTCTCGGCCTCCTCTTGTCCGCATTGACGGCTCTCTGAACAGTGGACGTTACATTTCAGATGTGTTACGACCCGTGGCTCTACCCTTAATTCGATCCCTGCAAAACCCTACATTGCAGGATAATGCACGACCGCTGGATACAGAAAATGTTCGACTGCTTCCCTGGCCAGCACATTCTCCAGATCTCTCACCAATTCGAAACGTGTGGTCAGTGGTGGCCGAGCAACTGGCTCGTCACAGTACATCAGTCACTTCTCTTGATGAACTGTGGTATCGTGTTGAAGCTGCGTGGTCAGCTGTACCTGTACACGCCATCCATGCTCTGTTTGACTCAATGACCAGGCGTATCAAGGCCGTTATTACGGCCAGAGGTGGTTGTTCTGGGTACTGATTTCTCAGGATCTATGCACCCAAACTGCGTGAAAATGTAATCACACGTCAGTTCTAGTATAATATATTTGTCCAACGAATACCCGTTTATCATCTGCATTTTTTCTTGGTGTAGTAATTTTAATGGCCTGTAGTGCAGCTTTATATGTCAGCTTCATGAGAGCGTGCGCAGCATTTCGATAATGATCGCAGTCATTGTGATATTCCCACTCAATGCGAGAAATTCGACAAAGTTTGCGATGAATAATAACGGTCGCTATGATTTTGCGTTTGGTATATTGTATAACATGTTGCCGCATATAAAATTTGGTTGAGATACTGATTTTTTCAGTAGACGGTGGTGGAGGACTCTGTCTTTCACTAGTCTCGACAAAACTGTTGCAGCACACTCATTTACGATGGCGCACCCTAGCGATAAAGCCAGACTGAAAAATCCACAACATTCCTCATATTTCAGAAACGTTTTTTGAGACATCGAAATGGGACTTCAGCAAATGATGGCGTGGAAAGAGAAGAGTATTTTGCCATACGGTAATTGTAAAAAAATTCATTATCAATTCTAACTACAGACTTTTTACATGAAAGAATGTAATTTTTAAGCTTCATTGATAGTTGGTGAAATGCCAAATGCTGTGGATTTTGGAACAGCACAACTGAAGACAGTACACGTTCATTTTTGTACCGAGGATATGCTTTTTCATAAGCTATTGACCTTACTTTTCCTCAATTCCTCACTTAATAGACTTAATAAACCATAGTTTCAGAATTTTCTTGTAACTGCTCATCATGATAGTGAGGTGATATCGTATATACTCCGTTGTATTTTGGCAAAATAAGCATATTTTAACAGCAACAAGAGAAATGTAGGTTTTACTTAAATTCGCCACACATGGTGATTCCCTGAAAGTTGCAAATGGTTAAAAAGCCAGACGAAACTAAATTGCTGCTTTGAATGGTCACCATGCAACTGTAGGTATGGTGGGCTCCACTGAATATTTACAAAAAATTGGAGTATAGGCTTCAGATTAAAATGGCACTTCCCCGCCAGCACTCAGCATTTCCCCTAAAGCACCTGCCTGCAACCCCCACCAACCCCACTCTCCCAGCATGTGCTCTACCAATTCCGCATTTATTGTCCACATTATTCTGTGCAGTCTCTACCGTGTTGTGGTATTTATTTGATTTACGCGCAGTTGACTCCAAAGACAGCAAACTCTAATTTGTAGATGATTACAGACAAAGAGAAATCATATCAAACCTTGATTCAGAAGGTTATTGGAACAAAAATCAGAGATGCGATACCCTCGGTGCCGTGTGGGGGACTGACTTGGCGGGAACTACCTATTTGTTTCGCCCCCCTTCTTGTGCACTGGGTCAATCGGGGCACATTTCCAGTCACTGAGTAGTTTCCTCGTCTGCCAAATGTCTGCACTGATTTGTGTGATTTCTTTGAGGGAATATCTACATCTAAAAAATACTGTACAAACCACTGTGAAGCGCATTGTACTAGTTACTAGCGCTACTTCCCGTTACATTCACATGTGAAGCGTGGGTAGAATTATGCTTAGATGATTCTGGGTGACTTGTAATTAATCCGATATTGTCCTTACGATCCCTAAGTGAGCATTAGTTGGTGATTGTAGTATATTTCTTAAGTCATTATTTAAAGCTGGCTCTTGAAACCTTGCAAGTAGACTTTCACAGGATCAGTTACGTCAGTCGTAAAGAATCTGCCATTTCAGTTCTTTTGATACATCTGACTCTCACCAACAGATACACCAAACCTGTGACTGTTTGTGCTGCCGTTCTCTGTGTAGTCAGTACCCTGTGTTAGTCCTGTTGACTTTGGCAATATTCTATACCGTCCAGCCACATTAATGGGATCACCATCCACGTTCGACGTCAATGTTCAATAGCCATTCACAGAGAGCAGTTGGCAGCACTGAACTATGGAGGATATGTAAAGCACGTTGCGGGATGCATAAAACAGTGCAATTGTTGTAATGCGGAAACAGAGCGATTTATCATGTGCTCAAAACGACATTATTATTGGATTTCAAACCAAGGGCAGAAGCATTTCAAAAGCAACTAAGTTGTAAACTTTTGCCAGCCGGAGTGGCCGAGCAGTTCTAGGCGCTACAGTCTGGAACCGCGTGACCACTGCGGTCGCAGGTTCGAATCTTGCCTCGAGCATTGATGTGTGTGATGTCCCTAGGTTAGTTAGGTTTAAGTAGTTCTAAGTCCTAGGGGACTGATGACCTCAGAAGTTAAGTCCCATAGTGCTCAGAGCCATTTGAACCGTTTTTTTGCTAAATTTTTTTGCATGCCATTGTGGTTAAAACAGAACACGCGTGGCAAAATAGCGCTGTCCAAAACAGGCACCGAGGCAACTATGGTGCACCACAGGCCATAGACACCAAGAGGGATGTACCTGTACACAGGCAATTAGATGCGCAACTGTTGAGCAACTTGACTGCCAAGATGAATCAAAGGGCCATAGAAACCAGGGGAGATGTACCTGTACACAGGCGATTAGATGTGCAACTGTTGAGCAACTTGACTGCCAAATTGAATCAAGGTGCCATAGATGCCAGGGGGGATTTACCTGTACACAGGCGATTAGATGCGCAACTGTTGAGCAACTTGACTGCCAAGATGAATCAAGGGGCCATAGTGGCCAGGGGGATGTACCTGTACATAGGCAAGTAGATGCACAACAGCTGAGCAGCTAACTGCCAAGATGAATCAAGGGGCCATAGACGCCAGGGGGGAATGTACCTGTACACAGGCAATTAGATGCGCAACTGTTGAGCAACTTGACTGCCAACATGAATCAAGGGGCCATAGACGCCAGGGGGGATGTACCTGTACACAGGCAATTAGATGCGCAACTGTTGAGCAACTTGACTGCCAAGATGAATCAAGGGGCCATAGATGCATGGGGGGATTTACCTGTACACAGGCGATTAGATGCGCAACCGTTGAGCAACTTGACTGCCAAGATGAATCAAGGGGCCATAGATGCCAAGGGAGATGTACCTGTTCACAGACGGTTATATGTGCAACTGTTGAGCAACTTGACTGCCAAGATGAATCAAGGGGCTGTAGATGCCAGGGGGTATGTACCTGTACACAGGCAATTAGATGCGCAACTGTTGAGCAGCTAACTGCCAAGATGAATCAAGTGGCCATAGACGCCAGGGGGGATCTACCTGTACACAGGAATTTAGATGTGCAACTGTTGAGCAACTTGACTGCCAAGATGAATCAAGGGGCCATAGGTCCCAGTGGAGATGCACCTGTACACAGGCGATTAGATGCACAACTGTTGAGCAGCTAATTGCCAAGATGAATCAAGGGGCCATAGATGCCAGGGGAGATGTACCTGTACACAGGCGATTAGATGTGCAACTGTTGAGAAACTTGACTGCCAAGATGAATCAAGGGGCCATAGACGCCAAGGGGGATGTACCTGTACACATGCAATTAGATGCACAACTGTTGAGCAGCTAACTGCCAAGATGAATCAAGGGGCCATAGATGCCAGGGGAGATGTACCTGTACACAGGCGATTAGATGTGCTACTTTTGAGCAACTTGACTGCCAAGATGAAACAAGGGACCACAGATGACAGGGGGGATGTACCTGTACTCAGGCGGTTAGATGTGCAACTGTTGAGCAACTTGACTGCCAAGATGAATCAAGGGGCCATAGATGCCAGGGGGCATGTACCTGTACACAGGCAATTAGATGCGCAACTGTTGAGCAGCTAACTGCCCAGATGAATCAAGCGGCCATAGACGCCAGGGGGTATCTACCTGTACACAGGCAATTAGATGTCCAACTGTTGAGTAACTTGACTGAGGATGAATCAAGGGGCCGTAGGTCCCAGTGGAGATGTACCTGTACACAGGCGATTAGATGCACAACTGTTGAGCAGCTAACTGCCAAGATGAATCAAGGGGCCATAGATGCCAGGGGAGATGTACCTGTACACAGGCGATTAGATGTGCAACTGTTGAGCAACATGACTGCCAAGATGAATCAAGGGACCATAGATGACAGGGGGGAGTTACCTGTACACAGGCGATTAGATGCGCAACTGTTGAGCAACCTGACTGCCAAAATGAATCAAGGGGCCATAGATGCCAGGGGGGATGTACCTGTACTCAGGCGATTAGATGTGCAACTGTTGAGCAACTTGACTGCCAAGATGAATCAAGGGGCCGTAGGTCCCAGTGGAGATGTACCTGAACACAGGCGGTTAGATGTGCAACTGTTGAGCAACTTGACTGCAAAGATGAATCAAGGGGCCATAGATGCCAGGGGGGATGTACCTGTACTCAGGCGATTAGATGCGCAACTGTTGAGCAACTTGACTGCCAAGATGAATCAAGGGGCCATAGACGCCAGGGGGGATGTACCTGTACACAGGCAATTAGATGCGCAACTGTTGAGCAACTTGACTGCCAAGATGAATCAAACGCCATAGATGCATGGGGGGATTTACCTGTACACAGGCGATTAGATGCGCAACCGTTGAGCAACTTGACTGCCAAGATGCATCAAGGGGCCATAGATGCCAAGGGAGATGTACCTGTACACAGACGGTTATATGTGCAACTGTTGAGCAACTTGACTGCCAAGATGAATCAAGGGGCTGTAGATGCCAGGGGGTATGTACCTGTACACAGGCAATTAGATGCACAACTGTTGAGCAGCTAACTGCCAAGATCAATCAAGTGGCCATAGACGCCAGGGGGGATCTACCTGTACACAGGAATTTAGATGTGCCACTGTTGAGCAAATTGACTGCCAAGATGAATCAAGGGGCCATAGGTCCCAGTGGAGATGCACCTGTACACAGGCGATTAGATGCACAACTGTTGAGCAGCTAATTGCCAAGATGAATCTTGGGGCCATAGATGCCAGGGGAGATGTACCTGTACACAGGCGATTAGATGTGCAACTGTTGAGAAACTTGACTGCCAAGATGAATCAAGGGGCCATAGACGCCAAGGGGGATGTACCTGTACACATGCAATTAGATGCACAACTGTTGAGCAGCTAACTGCTAAGATGAATCAAGGGGCCATAGATGCCAGGGGAGATGTACCTGTACACAGGCGATTAGATGTGCTACTTTTGAGCAACTTGACTGCCAAGATGAAACAAGGGACCACAGATGACAGGGGGAATGTACCTGTACTCAGGCGGTTAGATGTGCAACTGTTGAGCAACTTGACTGCCAAGATGAATCAAGGGGCCATAGATGCCAGGGGGCATGTACCTGTACACAGGCAATTAGATGCGCAACTGTTGAGCAGCTAACTGCCCAGATGAATCAAGCGGCCATAGACGCCAGGGGGTAATTACCTGTACACAGGCAATTAGATGTCCAACTGTTGAGTAACTTGACTGAGGATGAATCAAGGGGCCGTAGGTCCCAGTGGAGATGTACCTGTACACAGGCGATTAGATGCACAACTGTTGAGCAGCTAACTGCCAAGATGAATCAAGGGGCCATAGATGCCAGGGGAGATGTACCTGTACACAGGCGATTAGATGTGCAACTGTTGAGCAACTTGACTGCCAAGATGAATCAAGGGGCCATAGACGCTAGGGGGGATGTACCTGTAACACATGTGATTAGATGCACACCTGTTGAGCAGCTAACTGTCAAGATGAATCAAGGGGCCATAGACGCCAGGGGGGATCTACCTATACACAGGCAATTAGATGTGCAACTGTTGAGCAACTTGACTGCCAAGATGAATCAAGGGGCCGTAGGTCCCAGTGGAGATGTACCTGTACACAGGCGATTAGATGCACAACTGTTGAGCAGCTAATTGCCAAGATGAATCAAGGGGCCATAGATGCCAGCGGAGATGTACCTGAACACAGGCGATTAGATGTGCAACTGTTGAGCAACTTGACTGCCAAGATGAATCAAGGAACCATAGATGCCAGCGGAGATGTACCTGAACACAGGTGATTAGATGTGCAACTGTTGAGCAACATGACTGCCAAGATGAATCAAGGGACCATAGATGACAGGGGGGAGTTACCTGTACACAGGCGATTAGATGCGCAACTGTTGAGCAACCTGACTGCCAAAATGAATCAAGGGGCCATAGATGCCAGGGGGGATGTACCTGTACTCAGGCGATTAGATGTGCAACTGTTGAGCAACTTGACTGCCAAGATGAATCAAGGCGCCGTAGGTCCCAGTGGAGATGTACCTGAACACAGGCGGTTAGATGTGCAACTGTTGAGCAACTTGACTGCCAAGATGAATCAAGGGGCCATAGATGCCAGGGGGGATGTACCTGTACTCAGGCGATTAGATGTGCAACTGTTGAGCAACTTGACTGCCAAGATGAATCAAGGGGCCATAGATGCCAGGGGGGATGTACCTGTACACATGCGATTAGATGCACAACTGTTGAGCAGCTAACTGCCAAGATGAATCAAGGGGCCATAAATGCAAGGGGAGATGTACCTGTACACAGACGATTCGATGTGCAACTGTTGAGCAACTTGACCGCCAAGATGAATCAAGGGGCCATAGGTGCCAGGGGAGATGTACCTGTACATAGGCGATTAGATGTGCAACTGTTAAGCAACTTAACTGCCAAGATGAATCAAGGGCCATAGATGCCAGGGGGGATGTACCTGTAACACATGTGATTAGATGCACAACTGTTGAGCAGCTAACTGTCAAGATGAATCAAGGGGCCATAGACGCCAGGGGGGATCTACCTATACACAGGCAATTAGATGTGCAACTGTTGAGCAACTTGACTGCCAAGATGAATCAAGGAGCCGTAGGTCCCAGTGGAGATGTACCTGTACACAGGCGATTAGATGCACAACTGTTGAGCAGCTAAATGCCAAGATGAATCAAGGGGCCATAGATGCCAGTGGAGATGTACCTGTACACAGGCGATTAGATGTGCAACTGTTGAGAAACTTGACTGCCAAGATGAATGAAGGGGCCATAGACGCCAAGGGGGATGTACCTGTACACAGGCAATTAGATGTCCAACTGTTGAGTAACTTGACTGAGGATGAATCAAGGGGCCGTAGGTCCCAGTGGAGATGTACCTGTACACAGGCGATTAGATGCACAACTGTTGAGCAGCTAACTGCCAAGATGAATCAAGGGAACATAGATGGCAGGGGGGATGTACCTGTACACAGGCGGTTAGATGTGCAACTGTTGAGCAACTTGACTGCCAAGATGAATCAAGGGGCCATAGATGCCAGGGGGGATGTACCTGTACACATGCGATTAGATGCACAACTGTTGAGCAGCTAACTGCCAAGATGAATCAAGGGGCCATAAATGCAAGGGGAGATGTACCTGTACACAGGCGATTCGATGTGCAACTGTTGAGCAACTTGACCGCCAAGATGAATCAAGGGGCCATAGGTGCCATGGGAGATGTACCTGTACATAGGCGATTAGATGTGCAACTGTTAAGCAACTTAACTGCCAAGATGAATCAAGGGGCCATAGATGCCAGGGGGGATGTACCTGTACACATGCGATTAGATGCACAACTGTTGAGCAGCTAACTGCCAAGATGAATCAAGCGGCCATAGACGCAGGGGGTATCTACCTGTACACAGGCAATTAGATGTCCAACTGTTGAGTAACTTGACTGCCAAGATGAATCAAGGGGCCGTCGGTCCCAGTGGAGATGTACCTGTACACAGGGGATTAGATGCACAACTGTTGAGCAGCTAACTGCCAAGATGAATCAAGGGGCCATAGATGCCAGGGGAGATGTACCTGTACACAGGCGATTAGATGTGCAACTGTTGAGCAAGTTGGCTGCCAAGTTGAATCAAGGGGCCATAGACGCCAGGGGGGATGTACCTGTACACATGCGATTAGATGCACAACTGTTGAGCAGCTAACTGCCAAGATGAATAAAGGGGCCGTGGATGCCAGCGGAGATGTACCTGTACACAGGCGATTAGATGTGCAACTGTTGAGCAACTTGACCGCCAAGATGAATTAAGGGGCCATAGGTGCCAGGCGAGATGTACCTGTACATAGGCGATTAGATGTGCAACTGTTAAGCAACTTAACTGCCAGGATGAATCAAGGGGCCATAGATGCCAGGGGAGATGTACCTGTACACATGCGATTAGAAGCACAACTGTTGAGCAGCTAACTGCCAAGATGAATCAAGCGGCCATAGATTCCAGGGGAGATGTACCTGTACACAGGCGATTAGATCTGCAACTGTTGAGCAACTTGACTGCCAAGATGAATCAAGGGGCCATAGACGCCAGGGGAGATGTACCTGTACACATGCGATTTGATGTGCAACTGTTGAGCAACTTGACTGCCATGATGAATCAAGGGGCCATAGATGCCAGGGGGATGTACCTGTACACAGGCGATTAGATGCACAACTGTTGAGCAGCTAATTGCCAAGATGAATCAAGAGGCCATAGACGCTAGGGGGGATGTACCTGTACACATGCGATTAGATGCACAACTGTTGAGCAGCTAACTGTCAAGATGAATCGAGGGGCCATAGATGCCAGCGGAGATGTACCTGAACACAGGCGATTAGATGTGCAACTGTTGAGCAACTTGACTGCCAAGATGAATCAAGGGGCCATAGATGCCAGCGGAGATGTACCTGAACACAGGCGATTAGATGTGAACTGTTGAGCAACATGACTGCCAAGATGAATCAAGGGACCATAGATGACAGGAGGGAGTTACCTGTACACAGGCGATAAGATGCGCAACTGTTGAGCAACCTGACTGCCAAGATGAATCAAGGGGCCATAGATGCCAGGGGGTATGTACCTGTACTCAGGCGATTAGATGTGCAACTGTTGAGCAACTTGACTGCCAAGATGAATCAAGGGGCCGTAGGTCCCAGTGGAGATGTACCTGTACACAGGCGATTAGATGCACAACTGTTGAGCAGCTAACTGCCAAGATGAATCAAGGGGCCATAGATGCCAGGGGAGATGTACCTGTACACAGGCGATTAGATGTGCAACTGTTGAGCAACTTGACTGCCAAGATGAATCAAGGGGCCATAGACGCTAGGGGGGATGTACCTGTAACACATGCGATTAGATGCACAACTGTTCAGCAGCTAACTGTCAAGATGAATCAAGGGGCCATTGATCCCAGCGGAGATGTACCTGAACACAGGCGATTAGATGTGCAACTGTTGAGCAACTTGACTGCCAAGATGAATCAAGGGGCCATAGATGCCAGCGGAGATGTACCTGAACACAGGCGATTAGATGTGCAACTGTTGAGCAACTTGACTGCCAAGATGAATCAAGGGACCATAGATGACAGGGGGAGTTGCCTGTACACAGGCGGTTAGATGCGCAACTGTTGAGCAACCTGACTGCCAAGATGAATCAAGGGGCCATAGATGCCAGGGGGGATGTACCTGTACTCTGGCGATTAGATGTGCAACTGTTGAGCAACTTGACTGCCAAGATGAATCAAGGGGCCATAGATGCCAGGGGGGATGTACCTGTACACATGCGATTAGATGCACAACTGTTGAGCAGCTAACTGCCAAGATGAATCAAGGGGCCATAAATGCAAGGGGAGATGTACCTGTACACAGGCGATTCGATATGCAACCGTTGAGCAACTTGACCGCCAAGATGAATCAAGGGGCCATAGGTGATAGGGGAGATGTACCTGTACGTAGGCGATTAGATGTGCAACTGTTAAGCAACTTAACTGCCAAGATGAATCAAGGGGCCATAGATGCCAGGGGGGATGTACCTGTACACATGCGATTAGATGCACAACTGTTGAGCAGCTAACTGCCAAGATGAATCAAGCGGCCATAGACGCAGGGGGTATCTACCTGTACACAGGCAATTAGATGTCCAACTGTTGAGTAACTTGACTGCCAAGATGAATCAAGGGGACGTCGGTCCCAGTGGAGATGTACCTGTACACAGGCGATTAGATGCACAACTGTTGAGCAGCTAACTGCCAAGATGTATCAAGGGGCCATAGATGCCAGGGGAGATGTACCTGTACACATGCGATTTGATGTGCAACTGTTGAGCAACTTGACTGCCAAGATGAATCAAGGGGCCATAGATGCCAGGGGGGATGTACCTGTACACAGGCAATTAGATGCGCAACTGCTGAGCAGCTAACTGCCAAGATGAGTCAAGTGGCCATAGACGCCAGGGGGGATCTACCTGTACACAGGCAATTAGATGTGCAACTGTTGAGCAACTTGACTGCCAAGATGAATCAAGGGGCCGTAGGTCCCAGTGGAGATGTACCTGTACACAGGCGATTAGATGCACAACTGTTGAGCAGCTAATTGCCAAGATGAATCAAGGGGCCATAGACGCTAGGGGGGATGTACCTGTACACATGCGATTAGATGCACAACTGTTGAACAGCTAACTGTCAAGATGAATCGAGGGGCCATAGATGCCAGGGGGGATGTACCTGTACTCTGGCGATTAGATGTGCAACTGTTGAGCAACTTGACTGCCAAGATGAATCAAGGGGCCATAGATGCCAGGGGGGATGTACCTGAACACAGGCGATTAGATGCACAACTGTTGAGCAGCTAACTGCCAAGATGAATCAAGGGGCCATAAATGCGAGGGGAGATGTACCTGTACACAGGCGATTCGATGTGCAACCGTTGAGCAACTTGACCGCCAAGATGAATCAAGGGGCCATAGGTGCCAGGGGAGATGTACCTGTACATAGGCGATTAGATGTGCAACTGTTAAGCAACTTAACTGCCAAGATGAATCAAGGGGCCATAGATGACAGGGGGGATGTACCTGTACACATGCGATTAGATGCACAACTGTTGAGCAGCTAACTGCCAAGATGAATCAAGCGCCCATAGACGCAGGGGGTATCTACCTGTACACAGGCAATTAGATGTCCAACTGTTGAGTAACTTGACTGCCAAGATGAATCAAGGGGACGTCGGTCCCAGTGGAGATGTACCTGTACACAGGCGATTAGATGCACAACTGTTGAGCAGCTAACTGCCAAGATGTATCAATGGGCCATAGATGCCAGGGGAGATGTACCTGAACACAGGCGATTAGATGTGCAACTGTTGAGCAACTTGACTCCCAAGATGAATCAAGGGGCCATAGACGCCAGGGGAGATGTACCTGTACACATGCGATTTGATGTGCAACTGTTGAGCAACTTGACTGCCAAGATGAATCAAGGGGCCATAGATGCCAGGGGGGATGTACCTGAACACAGGCGATTATATGTGCAACTGTTGAGCAACATGACTGCCAAGATGAATCAAGGGACCATAGATGACAGGGGGGAGTTACCTGTACACAGGCGATTAGATGCGCAACTGTTGAGCAACCTGACTGCCAAGACGAATCAAGGGGCCATAGATGCCAGGGGGGATGTAACTGTACTCAGGCGATTAGATGCACAACTGTTGAGCAGCTAATTGCCAAGATGAATCAAGGGGCCATAGACGCTAGGGGGGATGTACCTGTACACATGCGATTAGATGCACAACTGTTGAACAGCTAACTGTCAAGATGAATCGAGGGGCCATAGATGCCAGCGGAGATGTACCTGAACACAGGCGATTAGATGTGCAACTGTTGAGCAACTTGACTGCCAAGATGAATCAAGGGGCCATAGATGCCAGCGGAGATGTACCTGAACACAGGCGATTAGATGTGCAACTGTTGAGCAACATGACTGCCAAGATGAATCAAGGGACCATAGATGACAGGGGGGAGTTACCTGTACACAGGCGATTAGATGCGCAACTGTTGAGCAACCTGACTGCCAAGATGAATCAAGGGGCCATAGATGCCAGGGGGGATGTACCTGTACTCAGGCGATTAGATGTGCAACTGTTGAGCAACTTGACTGCCAAGATGAATCAAGGGGCCGTAGGTCCCAGTGGAGATGTACCTGTACACAGGCGATTAGATGCACAACTGTTGAGCAGCTAACTGCCAAGATGAATCAAGGGGCCATAGATGCCAGGGGAGATGTACCTGTACACAGGCGATTAGATGTGCAACTGTTGAGCAACTTGGCTGCCAAGATGAATCAAGGGGCCATAGACGCCAGGGGGGATGTACCTGTACACATGCGATTAGATGCACAACTGTTGAGCAGCTAACTGCCAAGATGAATAAAGGGGCCATGGATGCCAGCGGAGATGTACCTGAACACAGGCGATTAGATGTGCAACTGTTGAGTAACTTGACTGCCAAGATGAATCAAGGGGCCATAGATGCCCGGGGGGATGTACCTGTACACATGCGATTAGATGCACAACTGTTGAGCAGCTAACTGCCAAGATGAATCAAGGGGCCATAAATGCAAGGGGAGATGTACCTGTACACAGGCGATTCGATGTGCAACTGTTGAGCAACTTGACCGCCAAGATGAATCAAGGGGCCATAGGTGCCAGGGGAGGTGTACCTGTACATAGGCGATTAGATGTTCAACTGTTAAGCAACTTAACTGCCAAGATGAATCAAGGGGCCATAGAGGCCAGGGGCGATGTACCTGTACACATGCGATTAGATGCACAACTGTTGAGCAGCTAACTGCCAAGATGAATCAAGCGGCCATAGACGCAGGGGGTATCTACCTGTACACAGGCAATTAGATGTCCAACTGTTGAGTAACTTGACTGCCAAGATGAATCAAGGGGCCGTCGGTCCCATTGGAGATGTACCTGTACACAGGCGATTAGATGCACAACTGTTGAGCAGCTAACTGCTAAGATGAATCAAGGGGCCATAGATGACAGGAGAGATGTACCTGTACACAGGCGATTAGATGTGCAACTGTTGAGCAACTTGGCTGCCAAGATGAATCAAGGGGCCATAGACGCCAGGGGGGATGTACCTGTACACATGCGATTAGATGCACAACTGTTGAGCAGCTAACTGCCAAGATGAATAAAGGGGCCATGGATGCCAGCGGAGATGTACCTGAACACAGGCGATTAGATGTGCAACTGTTGAGTAACTTGACCGCCAAGATGAATCAAGGGGCCATAGGTGCCAGGGGAGATGTACCTGTACATAGGCGATTAGATGTGCAACTGTTAAGCAACTTAACTGGCAAGATGAATCAAGGGGCCATAGATGCCAGGGGGGATGTACCTGTACACATGCGATTAGATGCACAACTGTTGAGCAGCTAACTGCCAAGATGAATCAAGGGGCCATAGATTCCAGGGGAGATGTACCTGTACACAGGTGATTAGATGTGCAACTGTTCAGCAACTTGACTGCCAAGATGAATCAAGGGGCCATAGATGCCAGGGGGGATGTACCTGTACACAGGCAATTAGATGCGCAACTGTTGAGCAGCTAACTGCCAAGATGAATCAAGTGGCCATAGACGCCAGGGGGGATCTACCTGTACACAGGCAATTAGATGTACAACTGTTGAGCAACTTGACTGCCAAGATGAATCAAGGAGCCGTAGGTCCCAGTGGAGATGTACCTGTACACAGGCGATTAGATGCACAACTGTTGAGCAGCTAATTGCCAAGATGAATCAAGGGGCCATAGATGCCAGGGGAGATGTACCTGTACACAGGCGATTAGATGTGCAACTGTTGAGAAACTTGACTGCCAAGATGAATCAAGGGGCCATAGACGCCAAGGGGGATGTACCTGTACACATGCGATTACATGCACAACTGTTGAGCAGCTAACTGCCAAGATGAATCAAGGGGCCATAGATGCCAGGGAGGATGTACCTGTACACATGCGATTAGATGCACAACTGTTGAGCAGCTAACTGCCAAGATGAATCAAGGGGCCATAGATTCCAGGGGAGATGTACCTGTACACAGGCGATTAGATGTGCAACTGTTGAGCAACTTGGCTGCCAAGATGAATCAAGGGGCCATAGACGCCAGGGGAGATGTACCTGTACACATGCGATTTGATGTGCAACTGTTGAGCAACTTGACTGCCAAGATGAATCAAGGGGCCATAGATGCCAGGGGGGATGTACCTGTACACAGGCAATTAGATGCGCAACTGCTGAGCAGCTAACTGCCAAGATGAATCAAGTGGCCATAGACGCCAGGGGGGATCTACCTGTACACAGGCAATTAGATGTGCAACTGTTGAGCAACTTGACTGCCAAGATGAATCAAGGGGCCGTAGGTCCCAGTGGAGATGTACCTGTACACAGGCGATTAGATGCACAACTGTTGAGCAGCTAATTGCCAAGATGAATCAAGGGGCCATAGACGCTAGGGGGGATGTACCTGTACACATGCGATTAGATGCACAACTGTTGAACAGCTAACTGTCAAGATGAATCGAGGGGCCATAGATGCCAGGGGGGATGTACCTGTACTCTGGCGATTAGATGTGCAACTGTTGAGCTACTTGACTGCCAAGATGAATCAAGGGGCCATAGATGCCAGGGGGGATGTACCTGAACACAGGCGATTAGATGCACAACTGTTGAGCAGCTAACTGCCAAGATGAATCAAGGGGCCATAAATGCGAGGGGAGATGTACCTGTACACAGGCGATTCGATGTGCAACCGTTGAGCAACTTGACCGCCAAGATGAATCAAGGGGCCATAGGTGCCAGGGGAGATGTACCTGTACATAGGCGATTAGATGTGCAACTGTTAAGCAACTTAACTGCCAAGATGAATCAAGGGGCCATAGATGACAGGGGGGATGTACCTGTACACATGCGATTAGATGCACAACTGTTGAGCAGCTAACTGCCAAGATGAATCAAGCGCCCATAGACGCAGGGGGTATCTACCTGTACACAGGCAATTAGATGTCCAACTGTTGAGTAACTTGACTGCCAAGATGAATCAAGGGGACGTCGGTCCCAGTGGAGATGTACCTGTACACAGGCGATGAGATGCACAACTGTTGAGCAGCTAACTGCCAAGATGTATCAATGGGCCATAGATGCCAGGGGAGATGTACCTGAACACAGGCGATTAGATGTGCAACTGTTGAACAACTTGACTCCCAAGATGAATCAAGGGGCCATAGACGCCAGGGGAGATGTACCTGTACACATGCGATTTGATGTGCAACTGTTGAGCAACTTGACTGCCAAGATGAATCAAGGGGCCATAGATGCCAGGGGGGATGTACCTGAACACAGGCGATTATATGTGCATCTGTTGAGCAACTTGACTGCCAAGATGAATCAAGGGGCCATAGATGCCAGGGGGGATGTAACTGTACTCAGGCGATTAGATGCACAACTGTTGAGCAGCTAATTGCCAAGATGAATCAAGGGGCCATAGACGCTAGGGGGGATGTACCTGTACACATGCGATTAGATGCACAACTGTTGAACAGCTAACTGTCAAGATGAATCGAGGGGCCATAGATGCCAGCGGAGATGTACCTGAACACAGGCGATTAGATGTGCAACTGTTGAGCAACTTGACTGCCAAGATGAATCAAGGGGCCATAGATGCCAGCGGAGATGTACCTGAACACAGGCGATTAGATGTGCAACTGTTGAGCAACATGACTGCCAAGATGAATCAAGGGACCATAGATGACAGGGAGGAGTTACCTGTACACAGGCGATTAGATGCGCAACTGTTGAGCAACCTGACTGCCAAGATGAATCAAGGGGCCATAGATGCCAGGGGGGATGTACCTGTACTCAGGCGATTAGATGTGCAACTGTTGAGCAACTTGACTGCCAAGATGAATCAAGGGGCCGTAGGTCCCAGTGGAGATGTACCTGTACACAGGCGATTAGATGCACAACTGTTGAGCAGCTAACTGCCAAGATGAATCAAGGGGCCATAGATGCCAGGGGAGATGTACCTGTACACAGGCGATTAGATGTGCAACTGTTGAGCAACTTGGCTGCCAAGATGAATCAAGGGGCCATAGACGCCAGGGGGGATGTACCTGTACACATGCGATTAGATGCACAACTGTTGAGCAGCTAACTGCCAAGATGAATAAAGGGGCCATGGATGCCAGCGGAGATGTACCTGAACACAGGCGATTAGATGTGCAACTGTTGAGTAACTTGACTGCCAAGATGAATCAAGGGGCCATAGATGCCAGGGGGGATGTACCTGTACACATGCGATTAGATGCACAACTGTTGAGCAGCTAACTGCCAAGATGAATCAAGGGGCCATAAATGCAAGGGGAGATGTACCTGTACACAGGCGATTCGATGTGCAACTGTTGAGCAACTTGACCGCCAAGATGAATCAAGGGGCCATAGGTGCCAGGGGAGGTGTACCTGTACATAGGCGATTAGATGTTCAACTGTTAAGCAACTTAACTGCCAAGATGAATCAAGGGGCCATAGACGCCAGGGGGGATGTAACTGTACACATGCGATTAGATGCACAACTGTTGAGCAGCTAACTGCCAAGATGAATCAAGCGGCCATAGACGCAGGGGGTATCTACCTGTACACAGGCAATTAGATGTCCAACTGTTGAGTAACTTGACTGCCAAGATGAATCAAGGGGCCGTCGGTCCCAGTGGAGATGTACCTGTACACAGGCGATTAGATGCACAACTGTTGAGCAGCTAACTGCTAAGATGAATCAAGGGGCCATAGATGCCAGGGGAGATGTACCTGTACACAGGCGATTAGATGTGCAACTGTTGAGCAACTTGGCTGCCAAGATGAATCAAGGGGCCATAGACGCCAGGGGGGATGTACCTGTACACATGCGATTAGATGCACAACTGTTGAGCAGCTAACTGCCAAGATGAATAAAGGGGCCATGGATGCCAGCGGAGATGTACCTGAACACAGGCGATTAGATGTGCAACTGTTGAGTAACTTGACCGCCAAGATGAATCAAGGGGCCATAGGTGCCAGGGGAGATGTACCTGTACATAGGCGATTAGATGTGCAACTGTTAAGCAACTTAACTGGCAAGATGAATCAAGGGGCCATAGATGACAGGGGGGATGTACCTGTACACATGCGATTAGATGCACAACTGTTGAGCAGCTAACTGCCAAGATGAATCAAGCGCCCATAGACGCAGGGGGTATCTACCTGTACACAGGCAATTAGATGTCCAACTGTTGAGTAACTTGACTGCCAAGATGAATCAAGGGGACGTCGGTCCCAGTGGAGATGTACCTGTACACAGGCGATTAGATGCACAACTGTTGAGCAGCTAACTGCCAAGATGTATCAATGGGCCATAGATGCCAGGGGAGATGTACCTGAACACAGGCGATTAGATGTGCAACTGTTGAACAACTTGACTCCCAAGATGAATCAAGGGGCCATAGACGCCAGGGGAGATGTACCTGTACACATGCGATTTGATGTGCAACTGTTGAGCAACTTGACTGCCAAGATGAATCAAGGGGCCATAGATGCCAGGGGGGATGTACCTGAACACAGGCGATTATATGTGCAACTGTTGAGCAACTTGACTGCCAAGATGAATCAAGGGGCCATAGATGCCAGCGGAGATGTACCTGAACACAGGCGATTAGATGTGCAACTGTTGAGCAACATGACTGCCAAGATGAATCAAGGGACCATAGATGACAGGGGGGAGTTACCTGTACACAGGCGATTAGATGCGCAACTGTTGAGCAACCTGACTGCCAAGACGAATCAAGGGGCCATAGATGCCAGGGGGGATGTAACTGTACTCAGGCGATTAGATGCACAACTGTTGAGCAGCTAATTGCCAAGATGAATCAAGGGGCCATAGACGCTAGGGGGGATGTACCTGTACACATGCGATTAGATGCACAACTGTTGAACAGCTAACTGTCAAGATGAATCGAGGGGCCATAGATGCCAGCGGAGATGTACCTGAACACAGGCGATTAGATGTGCAACTGTTGAGCAACTTGACTGCCAAGATGAATCAAGGGGCCATAGATGCCAGCGGAGATGTACCTGAACACAGGCGATTAGATGTGCAACTGTTGAGCAACATGACTGCCAAGATGAATCAAGGGACCATAGATGACAGGGGGGAGTTACCTGTACACAGGCGATTAGATGCGCAACTGTTGAGCAACCTGACTGCCAAGATGAATCAAGGGGCCATAGATGCCAGGGGGGATGTACCTGTACTCAGGCGATTAGATGTGCAACTGTTGAGCAACTTGACTGCCAAGATGAATCAAGGGGCCGTAGGTCCCAGTGGAGATGTACCTGTACACAGGCGATTAGATGCACAACTGTTGAGCAGCTAACTGCCAAGATGAATCAAGGGGCCATAGATGCCAGGGGAGATGTACCTGTACACAGGCGATTAGATGTGCAACTGTTGAGCAACTTGGCTGCCAAGATGAATCAAGGGGCCATAGACGCCAGGGGGGATGTACCTGTACACATGCGATTAGATGCACAACTGTTGAGCAGCTAACTGCCAAGATGAATAAAGGGGCCATGGATGCCAGCGGAGATGTACCTGAACACAGGCGATTAGATGTGCAACTGTTGAGTAACTTGACTGCCAAGATGGATCAAGGGGCCATAGATGCCAGGGGGGATGTACCTGTACACATGCGATTAGATGCACAACTGTTGAGCAGCTAACTGCCAAGATGAATCAAGGGGCCATAAATGCAAGGGGAGATGTACCTGTACACAGGCGATTCGATGTGCAACTGTTGAGCAACTTGACCGCCAAGATGAATCAAGGGGCCATAGGTGCCAGGGGAGGTGTACCTGTACATAGGCGATTAGATGTTCAACTGTTAAGCAACTTAACTGCCAAGATGAATCAAGGGGCCATAGACGCCAGGGGGGATGTAACTGTACACATGCGATTAGATGCACAACTGTTGAGCAGCTAACTGCCAAGATGAATCAAGCGGCCATAGACGCCAGGGGGGATCTACCTGTACACAGGCAATTAGATGTACAACTGTTGAGCAACTTGACTGCCAAGATGAATCAAGGGGCCATAGGTGCCAGGGGAGGTGTACCTGTACATAGGCGATTAGATGTTCAACTGTTAAGCAACTTAACTGGCAAGATGAATCAAGGGGCCATAGATGCCAGGGGGGATGTACCTGTACACATGCGATTAGATGCACAACTGTTGAGCAGCTAACTGCCAAGATGAATCAAGGGGCCATAGATTCCAGGGGAGATGTACCTGTACACAGGTGATTAGATGTGCAACTGTTCAGCAACTTGACTGCCAAGATGAATCAAGGGGCCATAGATGCCAGGGGGGATGTACCTGTACACAGGCAATTATATGCGCAACTGTTGAGCAGCTAACTGCCAAGATGAATCAAGTGGCCATAGACGCCAGGGGGGATCTACCTGTACACAGGCAATTAGATGTACAACTGTTGAGCAACTTGACTGCCAAGATGAATCAAGGAGCCGTAGGTCCCAGTGGAGATGTACCTGTACACAGGCGATTAGATGCACAACTGTTGAGCAGCTAATTGCCAAGATGAATCAAGGGGCCATAGATGCCAGGGGAGATGTACCTGTACACAGGCGATTAGATGTGCAACTGTTGAGAAACTTGACTGCCAAGATGAATCAAGGGGCCATAGACGCCAAGGGGGATGTACCTGTACACATGCGATTACATGCACAACTGTTGAGCAGCTAACTGCCAAGATGAATCAAGGGGCCATAGATGCCAGGGGGGATGTACCTGTACACATGCGATTAGATGCACAACTGTTGAGCAGCTAACTGCCAAGATGAATCAAGGGGCCATAGATTCCAGGGGAGATGTACCTGTACACAGGCGATTAGATGTGCAACTGTTGAGCAACTTGACTGCCAAGATGACTCAAGGGGCCATAGACGCCAGGGGAGATGTACCTGTACACATGCGATTTGATGTGCAACTGTTGAGCAACTTGACTGCCAAGATGAATCAAGGGGCCATAGATGCCAGGGGGGATGTACCTGTACACAGGCGTATATATGTGCAACTGTTAAGCAACTTGACTGCCAAGATGAATCAAGGGACCATAGATGCCAGTTGGGATGTACCTGTACCAGCTGATTAGATGCGCAACTGTCGAGCAACTGACTGCCAAGATGAATCAAGGGACTACCGGCAGTGTCTCTTCAATGACTGTTGCTGTGTATTGGCCTTCGCAAGAAGCACCTGGATTGTGCACCCAAAGTGACTGGTGTTCATCACTGACAGGTCTGAAATTTGCACGGCACTCGGCATCCACTGAGTGCTGACAGATGTCTTTTTCATACGACAGATGGCAATTGGCGTGTACGGCTTGAAACACCTGAAAGAAAACACCCTGAAACATGCTTGGAAGGACCCACACAGGAGGATGGTCTGGTGAATATTTTCTTGGCATTCCCTGGATGGTCTCTTCGTTCTTGAACGAACAGTCGATCAACACAAGTATGCATCTGTCCTTGGAGATCTTGTCCACCCCTACATCTTGTTCATTTTAGCTCAGCATGGTGGCATCTACGAGCAGGACAACAGCTTGTCAGATAGCTCCCAGTGTACGTGTGTCGTTCAAGAGCAACAGGACGAGTCTTCTGTAGTCCCCTAGCCACCAAACTACCCGAATTTAAACCCAATCGAGAATCTGTGGGACCATCTCGATTGGGCTGTTCATGCCATAGATTCTCAACCAAGAAACCTACCAGAGGTAGCCACAGCACTGGAGTCAGCATGGGATCCACATCTGTTACAGTAGCTTCCAGAGCCTCATCGACTCTCTTTCTGCACGTCTCACAGCAGTCTGTGCTGCAAGAGGTGGTTATTCAGGCTTTTGATAGCTGACCACTTTAATCTGAACGGACAATGTAGGGTGGGTCATATGAGTGATTTGTAAGCAGTCTCTTTTGTAGGCTTGACTGAGTGTTTGTGTTGTCATCATCATTTCATCATCATTCATGCGAGTGGCAAGATTGGACTGAGTAAAAGGTTGGGAATTTGTACAGGCGCTGATAACCACGTAGTTGAGCGCCCCACAGTCCAGACATCATCATCATCATCATCTTTTGTAGACTGATTGTATTTCCTGCGTAATCTACTAAAAACTGAAGTCTAGCACCTGCTTCATCCACGACAGATCCTTCATTTAATGTCCTTACAAAGTGTTACACCCATTTTAATGACTTCAACGACTCCAACTGATACTCACTGACGTAGTAATCATGGGATACTACGTTTTTTACGTGCAGAATTTTACATTTCTGAAGATTTAAAGCAAGTTGTCAATATCTGCACCGTTAGATGACTTACCGAGATCTGAGCATGCAACTTCTTTCGAAGAGTAGTTTACTATAAACAACTGCTTCATCTGTAAAAATTCTGACGTTACCATTAACATTGTCTGCAAGGTTACCACGAATCCGGTCAACGAAGGAAAACCAGGGGAAAAAATTCGTGTAGTCGCAAAATTTTGCACAGTGGTGGTAAGAAGTGCCATGAATAATACACTAAAAATCCTGGCCGGTGAGGATTTTACGTGGAGGTGAATGGCATTTAAATCTCGGTTCTTGAGGTTTTTCTTGAATAATCCGGAAACGACGGCCTCTAGTGAAAATGTTTCCCAGCACTAAATTATCTACATTAAATTTCCCACAAAAAGGTTCTATTCTTTTTTCTCTAGGAATAATAATGGCTATGAGCACTATGGGACTTAACATCGGAGGTCATCAGTGTCGTAGAACATGGAACTACTTAAACGTAACTAACCTAAGAACATCACACACATCCATGCCCGAGGCAGGATTCGCACCTGCACCCGTAGCAGTCGCGCGGTTCCGGACTCAAGCGCCTAGAACCGCGGCCGGCTCTAGGAATAATAGTTTCTGCATTGCAGGTGATGGATATATCACACATTATTAAAAATAACTCTCCATCCGAACAGGCCCCGGAAGGCCCCCAACGTTATCGAACGACCGCCGTGTCATCCTAAGCCGATAAGTTTCACTGGATTCAGATATGTAGGGACATGTGGTTAGCACACCGCTCTTTCGGCCACTGTCAGTTTTCCTGACCAGAACCGCTACTTCTCAGTCAAAGTAGCTCCTCAATTGGCCTCCCAAGGATTTAGTGCACCCCACTTGCCACCGGCACTCGGTGTACCCAGCTGGTCACCCACCCAAGAATCCACTAGCACTTAACTTCAGTGAGCTGATTGAATCCGGTTTTATCACTGCGTCAAGGCCGTTGGTGCACGTTATTAAAAATAGTGCTTTAATTTTATCAAATTAATGTTTACTGTTGTATGAAGTGGGTTAATAAAATATATTAAGTGCGTGTACCACGTCCACCTTTCCCCCTCTTCTGTTGTTACTTGTTTCCTTCCATTACAAAAAGAATGTTCAAATGTGTGTGAAATCTTATGGGAGTTAACTGCTAAGGTCATCAGTCCCTAAGCTTACACACTACTTAACCTAAACTATCCTAAGGACAAACACACACACCCATGTCCGAGGAAGGACTCGAACCTCCGCCGGGACCAGCCGCACAGTCCACGACTGCAGCGCCTAAGACCGCTCGGCTAATCCCGCGCGGCCTTCTGTTACACTACCACATTCAGGTAACTGGTTGAAGAGGTTGATAAATAACTGCCGAGATGGTTGACGCCTGTGCGGATGTCTTGCTGCATACACTGTACAAGAACGAAGTGCATTCTTCATACACTCTCCATATGCTATTAGCATATTGGCTTTTCCTGCATTAGTAAATCCCATTCTTCACTATGATCTACTGCTTTGACTACCACACATCAACTGACTAGCAGCTCTCAGTGCACTCAGGCAACACCCAAGCACGCTGTAAGCAAACATAACAACGTCCTACCTGGCAACTGTGCTGGTCGAATGGCACAAACATGTGTCAGTGTAGAAACTTTTCAAATTTCGATATCTTGTAAACAACTGGCACTAGAACCCTGCAACAAACACCACTGACATTCTAATTTACTTTACTTTTAGTGGGTAATATCAGCAGGCAACTGTTACATTTAAAAAAGTGTATGTTCGCACAAAAAGTACACTTTCTGAATATTATTATAATCTGTTATTTGGCTAATGATACGAGCCCTGATTAGCAATGCATTCTGTGAAAAGCACACATCAATAGTACTTGCCACTTCCACATTATTTGCAGTGCAAGTTTTAGGCGATTCACCCTGTATATTCGTAGCATATATTTCATTTGAAGTACATGAATAAATAATGTTAAATTTTATTTTATGATTCTAAAAAATGGCTCTGAGCACTATGGGACTTAACTTCTGAGCTCATCAGTCCCCTAGAACTTAGAACTACTTAAACCTAACTAACCTAAGGACATCACACACATCCATGCCCGAGGCAGGATTCGAACCTGCGACCGCAGTGGTCGCGCGGTTCCAGACTATAGCGCCTAGAATCGCTTGGCCACCCCGGCCGGCTTATGATTCTTTGCGACAGGTTTATTTTTAGTTCGTAATCTGTATCGTGGTCTCCAACTGCAGAAACCTTTTACAGTACTCGTTTCGTCGTCTCCGAAGTTAGTTTCATTTATTAAAGTCTGTCTATGTTTCGTAGTTGTAACACGTGATTTTTTTCCGCTGTGCAAAATACTCGTAATGTATCTTTCCTTTTTCATTTACCGTTCAAAATATTGCCGGACACATGGGGTTAGAGTCGATGTATTGATTACATAGTAGGGTGCATAATCACCTCGTTCGAATGAGAACATTTTGGATTGCGCTCGACAGCAAAAAATTTCAGTAGTAACTGAAAACAGTAAATAACTACTCATATTATCATTCTCCACACCATGCAGTTCAGGTGATTACACCTCAGGCGTTTATTTCAATTAATAAGATGTAGTTGAGTTGTGGGCACGATATTTTGTTGTCACCCTGTAGCACTATCTTCCACTGGTCACAAGGATATGTGACGTAAACAAGATTGGAGAACACTGCGTGTGACCAAGCAAAGAGTGCGTCACAAACCATTTATTCCTTATTACTTGAAATAAATGAAGACAGGGGAATCATCATCTGAAACGCGTGCTGGGAACAACAATAAATATCACAATAGATAAAATCATTAGAGAATTTGGTTTAAAGCAAAATTAGCAAATATAATTCATGAAACGAAGGTGATATCTAAAGTTAAATTTATGTGAGAACTGTCTCAGCCATTTGAAATAAAAACTGCTGTTAGACAAGGAGATGGTTTATCACCCATATTATTTAACTGCGCTCTAAGAGAAATTGTAGGGATCTGGAATTTAGAGCTTAAGGAGCACAAAATTCCACCAGTAATTCTAAGAAGGAAAACAAATGGAATTAAGGTAAACTGTCTCTCTCTCTCTCAGACGATTTTGAGGTACTTTCAGAAAATCTGACGGGCACCGTTACTCGAATAAATTCTCTGGAAGAAATAGAAAATAGAACTGATCTCAAAATCTCAGCTGAAAGAACAAAATTCATGACAAACAAAAAAATGCACAAAACTTCATAGAAACACAAATAGGTAAAGTAGAACGAGTAAGAAAATTCAAATACCTTGGAGAAACTGTACCACAAAATGCACTAGAAAAATTTGAAGTAGATGTAAGAGTTAACAGAATGAAGAAAGCATGTGGTTTGACACAGAATATTTACAACAAGACTTCCATCTACAGCTACATCTTTTTATCTAGAAAAAACTAAAATACTACGCCACAGTGGTGCGACCAGAATGTTTATATGGATTTGAATGCCTAACAATGAACTATGAGCTGAACAGAATAGAAGTGTATGGAAGACGTGTAGTTAGAAAAATAATGTACATAATACAAACTACAGATGGCTGGAAAATGAGAAATAATGAACAGATCTACAAAAATATAGAATAAATTTATCAGAACTAATGGCCGAAAGAAGACTGATCTTTTTTGGACACCTCTACTGAATGAATACGAACAGGTCCACGAATCAAATATTCCTGTATTTCTGGAAGAAGAAATCAACAGTAGCATGGAGTACAGAAAAAAGTAAATAACTAGAAGGTATCAACATCAAAGAATGGGGAATAACAGACAGAAACCGTTTTAAGGATAAAATACCAAATTTAAAAAGCTTCCAATGCAGAAGAAATAAGAAATCGGAACAACATGTGCTGAAGAAAGGAAAAGACAACATGTGGAAAACATGAAGGAATACTGGAAAAATAGAAAACAACAAGGAAAAAAAGAAGAACTGAAGTTGTTACGTGATCCTAGTTGATCAGTACGAAAAAAAAGTGACTGGATACATTGCTGTCGCTTGATGGCCATAGTTCGGCAGCGCTACTTTTACGATCTGTAGACATCAAGGATAATTTTGCTCGATTCCAGGCCCCTTACCGTGGTCTATGGGGAGCCGTTGTTTCATCCCCTGCGTGTGGGCCATTGGATTCTGCATGGAAGGTCATACGCAGAGAGACAGCCGGAGCTGTCCCTGAAGTTACAGATTTGTAACAATTCATTGTGTGACTGTGGTGACAATTACCGCTCAGATTACAGCTACGATGCAGTACCATGCGCCAGAGCCATCTGCCGAACACGATGGTCCCCGCTCTTGGCAGTGCCACGTGGTCATTTGGGGCCCGGTCTCCTTGCGACTGTATTTTCTCTTGACCACCGCTGCATGCTGTCGTGTGCAGTGGCTACATTCCTGTCAATCTTTCTGAAGTATCGCATAAGTAACATCCAGCCTCTCGTAGCCTGTTACACGACCTCGTCCAAACTCAGTGAGGTGTTGATAATGGTGTTTCTGTCGCCTTAAAAGCATTTTTGACTAACATGATCTCACCACGTTCGATCGCAAAAGTACATTACTGACCATTAAAACTGCTACACCAAGAAGAAATGCAGATGATAAACGGGTATTCATTGGACAAATAAATTATACTAGAACTGACATGTGATTACATTTTCACGCAATTTGGGTGCATAGATCCTGAGAAATCAGTATCCACGATAACCACCTCTGGCCGTAATAACGGCCTTGACACGCCTGGGCATTCAGTCAAACAGAGCTTGGATGGCGTGTACAGGTACAGCTGCCCATGCAGCTTCAACACGATACCACAGTTCATCAAGAGTAGTGACTGGCGTATTGTGACGAGCCAGTTGTTTGGCCACCATTGACCAGATGTTTTCAATTGGTGAGAGATCCGGAGAATTTCCTGGCTAGGGGAGCAGTCGAACATTTTCTGTATCCAGAAAGGCCCGTACAGGACCTGCAACATGCGGTCGGGCATTATCCTGCTGAAATGTAGGGTTTCGCAGGGATAGAATGAGGGGTAGAGCCACAGGTCGTAACACATCTGAAATGTAACCTCCACTGTTCAAAGCGCCGTCAATGCGAAAAAGAGGTGACCGAGACGTGAAACCAATGGCACCCCATACCATCACGCCGGGTGATACACCAGTATGGCGATGACGAATACACACTTCCAATGTGCGTTCACCGCGATGTCGCCAAACACGGATGCGACCAACCTGATGCTGTAAACAGAACCTGGATTCCTCCGAAAAATGACGTTTTGCCATTCGTGCAGCCAGGTTTGTCGTTGAGTACGCCATCGCAGGCGCTCCTGTCTGTGATGCAGCGTCAAGAGTAACCGCAGCCACGGTCTCCGAGTTGATAGTCCATGCTGCTGCAAACGTCGTCGTACTGTTCGTGCAGATGGTTGTTGTCTTGCAAACGTCACCATCTGTTGACTCAGACGTGGCTGCAGATCCGTTACAGCCATGCGGATAAGATACCTGTCATCTCGACTGCTAGTGATACGAAGCCGTTGGGATCCAGCACGCCGTTCCATATTACCCTCCTGAACCCACCGATTCCATATCACTGTCGCGATACGATAAACCGCAATCGCGATAGGCTACAATCCGACATTTATCAAAGTCGGAAACGTGATGGTGCGCATTTCTCCTCCTTACACGAGGCATCACAACAATGTTTCACCAGGCAACGCCGGTCAACTGCTGTTTGTGTATGAGAAATCGGTTGGAAACTTTCCTCATGTCAGCACGTTGTAGGTGTAGCCAGCGACGCCAACCTTGTGTGAATGCTCTGAAAAGCTAATCATTTGCATATCACAGCATCTTCATCCTGTCGGTTAAATTTCGCGTCTGTAGCATGTCATCTTCGTGGTGTAGAAATTTTAATGGCCAGTAGTGTAATTAATGTTCAAGAGCGTTAGAGCATGTATATAAAACAAACTTGATTTGCCTCCCCACATTGGCGCTACTAACGCCGCTATTATAATACATCTTTCAGATGCAGGAACACATCTACAACCTTTTGTTTATGTCGCACAACCACTGCTTGGTATTGCGCTTTTTTCCATCAGTGTAAAATAAGCTAATCAAATGTGAAAACCCACTGTCGTCTCTTTACAGACATGAAGCGTAAAAAAAGTCACACAGGTCAAAATGACTGATTTACGGTTCTGTAAGGTAAAATGTTCATTATTGGTTCAGTTTTTGTAATCGATGTTTCTTTTACAGAAATGGTTCATCAGCAAAGCGCATTAAAAGTCATCAAATGTAAGCCCATTAAACTAAAATTTATGTTACTTGTTAAATGTTAAACAATGCTCACCAATCAGATTGACTGGTATGGTACTTCTGTACTTAATTTTGTTTTGCAATATATACGCTGAAGTGATAAAAGTCATGGGATACTTCCTAATGTCGTGTCGGACGTCTTTTTGCCCGGGGTATTGCACCACCTCGACGTGCCATGCCCCCGTAGCTGCCCATTGTATTGTATTGTATTGTATGTTAACCGGGGACCTAGAAACGACGGAGAGGCTCCGTCCCCACCACAGCCGCAGAGATCCACAGCCCCACGACGACTACCGCAGTCCATCCCTCCGCTGCCCCACACCAAACCACTCTTTCAGGGTTATTGTGCGGTTCGGCCCCCGGCGGACCCCCCCAGGGAACGTCTCACACCAGACGAGTGTAACCCCTATGTTTGAGTGGTAGAGTAATGGTGGTGTACGCGTACGTGGAGAACTTGTTTGCGCAGCAATCGCCGACATAGTGTAACTGAGGCGGAATAAGGGGAGCCAGCCGGCATTCGCCGAGGCAGATGGAAAACCGCCTAAAAACCATCCAAAGACTGGCCGGTTCACCGGACCTCGACGCAAATCCGCGTTTCGGATTCGTGCCGGCGACCAGGCGCTCCTTCCCGCCCGGAAAGCCGTGCGTTAGACCGTCTAGCTGCCCGTAGTTGCGAAAGTGTCGCCGGTAAAGGATTTTGTGGACAAGCTGATCTCTCGATTACGTCCCATTAGCATTCGATGGGATTAATGTCGGGCGATGAGAGTGGTCAAATCGTTCCCTCGAATTTCCAGAATGTTCTTCAAACAAACTGCAAGGAACTGGGGCCCGGTGACATGGCGCAAATCATTCATAAAAATTCCGTCCTTGTTTTGGAGCATGACGCCCATGAATGGCTGTAAATGCACTCCGCATAGCCGAAAATAATAATTTCCAGTCAACGATCGGTTGAGTTGCACCAGAGGACTCAGTCCACTCCATGTAAACACTACGTACACCATTATGGAGCCACAGTGCCTTGTTGACAACTTCGGTCACGAGCCCACAAGAGACGCTGCAATCGGTGTCGTGCAGTTAGCAAAAGCACTAGCGTCGGTTGTCTGCTGCCGCAGCCCATTAAAGCCAATTTCGTTGCACTGTCCTATTGCTCACGTTCGTCGTGCATCTCACATTGATTTCTGCGTTTATTTCACACGGTATTTCTTGTCTGTTATCACTGACAACTTTCCACAAACTCTGCTGCTCTCAAAAACAATGCTGCCAAAGCAGATTTACTAAACACCGCCTTCCGAAATGCCTTCACAAAAGAAGACGAAGTAAATATTCCAGAATTCGAATCAAGAACAGCTGCCAACATGAGTAACGTAGAAGTAAATACCCTCGGAGTAATGAAACAACTTAAATCACTTAATAAAAGCAATTGTACTTTTCTGGAAGGCTTTTGATACTGTACGAGACACGCGGCTAATAGTGAAATTGCGTGCTTATGGAATATCGTCTCAGTTATGTGAGTGGATTTGCCATTTCCTGTCAGAGAGGTCACAGTTCGTAGCAATTTATGGAAAGTCATCGAGTAAAACAGAAGTGATTTCTGGCGTTCCCCAAGGTAGTGTTATAGGCCCTTTGCTATTCCTTATCTATATAAACGATTTGGGAGACAATCTGAGAAGCCTTCTTAGGTTGTTTACAGATGACGCTGTCGTTTATCGACTTATAAAGTTATCAGAAAATCAAAAAAACTGCAAAACGATTTAGAAACGATATCTGAATGGTGCGAGAATTGCCAGTTGACCCTAAATAACTAAAAGTGTGAGGCCAGCCACATGAGTGCTAAAAGCAATCCGTTAAACTTCGGTTATACGAAAAATCAGTCAAATATAAAGGCCGTAAATTCAACTAAATACCTAGGAATTACAATTTCGAACAACTTAAATTGGAAGGAACATAGCGGTACAGAAAATGTTGTGGGGAAGGCTAACCAAAGACTGCGTTTTATTGGCAGGACACTTAGAAAATGTGACAGACCTACTAGGGAGACTACCTACACTACGCTTGTCCGTCCTCTTTTAGAATACTGCTGCGCGGTGTGGGATCCTTACCAGGTAGGACTGACGGAGTACATCGAAAAACTTCAAAGAAAGGCAGCACGTTTTGTATTATCGCGAAATATGGGAGAGAGTGTCACTGAAATGATACAGAATTTGGGGTGGACATCATTAAAAGAAAGGCGTTTTTCGTTGCGACGGAATCTTCTCAGGAAATTCCAATCACCAACTTTCTCCTCCGAACGCGCAAATATTTTGTTGACACCGACCTACATAGGGAGGAACGATCACCACGATAAAATAATGGAAAAAATGGTTCAAATGGCTCTTAGCACTATGGGACTTAACATCTATGGTCATCAGTCCCCTAGAACTTAGAACTACTTAAACCTAACTAACCTAAGGATATCACACAACACCCAGTCATCACGAGGCAGAGAAAATCCCTGACCCCGCCGGGAATCGAACCCGGGAACCCGGGCGTGGGAAGCGAGAAAGCTGCCGCATGACCACGAGCTGCGGACAAAATAATGGAAATCAGAGCTCATACGGAAAGATATAGGTGTTCGTTCTCTCAGCGTGCTATACGGGATTGGAATAATAGAAAATTGTGAAGGTGGTTCGATGAACCCCGTGCCAGGCACTTAAATGTGATTTGCAGAGTATTCTGTAGATGTGAGATGTAGATCGTTAAGTGAAGGCCGTCGACAACTGCGTTTTCCGCGGTGAGAGGTATTGCCTAAAATTTGACATTCTCAGCGCACTCTTGACACTGTGGATATCGGAATATTTAATTCCCTAACGATTTCGGAAATAGAATGTCCTGTGTGTCTAGCTCCAACCAGCATTCTGCGTCGAAATTCTCTTAATTCTCATCGTGGAGCCATAATCACGTCGGACACATTTTCACATTCACCTGACTACATATGATAACTCTGCCAATAATACACTGCCGCTTTATACCTTGCCTGCGAGACACTACCGCCATCTGTATATCTACGTATCGCTGTCCCATGTCACCTCACTGTATTTCAGCTGCCTAGGATTCCTCCGGGTTGTATGGCCGTGGTCCATGAAACTCTTCTATCCCTGACATTTCGTCCAAAGCTACGTTGGACATCTTCGGAGGTGCTTCTGGTTGTGCTGAGTCTTGCCGACTGACGAGTCGGAAATCGAAGAACGGCCTAAATACCGTGGAAGGTGGGCGTGGTCTGGATTTCACGTGATAGCAGAGATAAATCTTGTCAAGGATAAAATATAACTATCGACCATAGTACGTAAAAGATAAAAACATGGGGATAATTTTAACAGAAAAGAAGAACGTATGAAACTCAGCGATATATGGACAGTGGTGCTACAGAATCGATGAGAAGCTTTTATCTCTGACGTACTATGATCGATAGTTATATTTTATCCTTGACAAGGTTTATGCTTGCTATCACGTGGAATCCAGACCACGCCCACCTTCCACGGTATTTAGTATTTAGGCCGTTCTTCGACGTCCGACTCGTAAGTCGGCAAGACTCAGCTCAACCAGGAGCACCTCCGAAGGTGTTCAACGTAGCTTTGGTCGAAACGTCATGGATAGAAGAGTTCCATGGACCACAGCCATATAACCCGGAAGAATTCTCGGCAGCTGAAACATCCGGTCGTGAAAGCCTTCATTGTATCACTGTATTTCTTTGTGTGTGTGTGTGTATGTGTGTGTCTGTAGCGACACAAATGCATTATCAGCTGAGGTGCGGCCACTGTTTGAGCAGCTGCGTGGCGGTGCTGGCACTGAGAGCCCCAAGATCTACGAGCTGGGCGGCCGGCTGGTGGAGCTCAGGGAGTTCCCGTTCCTCGTGTTCATCGTGCTCATGGACGGCAGCTGCTCGGGCAGTATTACCTCGGCCAGCACGGTGCTCACCTCGGGCGGGCGCGACATGCACCACGCCAGTGAGTACGGCGACTGCGAGTGCTCTGAACAACTGCACCGCGTGCAGAGAGGACTGACACAGAACTGCTGTAATTTGAGTTCTTCTTATGGAGTCCACACGTACACCTACGAGGGACGTTTGAAAAGTCCATGTAAAAATAAAAACCACTTACGTGTTTGGGGTAAACCATTTTTTTTTATTTTTCGACATAGTCTCCTTTTAGACTTATACAATTCGTCCAACGCTGTTCTAATTTGTTGATCCCTTCCGAATTGTCCAAGTCTGCAAAATAGCTGTTAGTTGCTGCAATCACCTCCTCATTTGAATAAAATCCTTGTCCCACACGTCGTTTCTTCAAACTGGGGAACAAATAGTAGTCCGATGGAACGAAATCTGGAGAATAGGAGGGATGTGAAACGAGTTGGAATCCTATTTCCATTAATTTTGCGACCACAACTGCTGAGATGTGTGCAGGTGCATTGCCCTGATGGAAAAGGTCATTTTTGCAATCCAATCGCCGGCGTTTTTCTTGCAGCTAGGTTTTCAAACGGTCCAATAACGATGAATAATATGCACCTGTAATAGTTTTGCCCTTTTCCAGATAGTCGATGAGGGTTATCCCTTGCGAATTCCAAAAGACAGTCGCCATAACCTTTCCGGCCGAAGGAATGGTCTTCGCCTTTTTTGGTGCAGATTCTCCCTTGGTAATCCATTGTTTAGATTGTTGTTTGGTCTCAGGAGTATAGTAACGTATCCATGTTTCATCCACAGTCACGAAACTACGCTTAAAGTCCTGCGGATTCTTCCTGAACAGCTGCAAACCATCTTTGCAACACTTCACACGATTCCGTTTTTGGTCAGGCTTGAGCAGTCGCGGAAGCCACCTTCTAGATAGCTTTCTCATGTCCAAATATTTATGCCAAATATTATGTACCCGTTCATTCGAGATGCCCACAGCTCTAGCAATGTCACGCACCTTAACTCTTTTGTCATCTACCAGCATATCATGGATTTTACCAATGATTTCAGGAGTCGCAACCTCCACAGGACGTCCAAAACGTTTAGCATCACTTGTGCCAATATGGCCACTCCGAAAATTTTGAAACCACTTATAAACTGTTCTACTCGAAGGTGCAGAGTCACCGTAATGTTGATCAAGCTTCTCTTTAGTCACCTGAGGCGTTTTGCCTTTCATAAAGTAATCTTTAATCACCACAGGATGTTCTTCTTCGTCCATTTTTTGACAATCACTCGATTTCCTTGAGTCACACGAATGCCAAACACAAAGAAATAGACCAATATGGCTGAAACTTCGTGTGCGTTCTTTCCAAAAATGCCACTAACTAAACATGACCTCCATACACGCCGGTTGTGCCATCCTTCGGACTTTGCACGAACTTTTCAAACGCCGCAAGTCGCCTTGTCGTGTATGGGAGAGACTACATCTCGTCACGAATGGCGCTTAGGCGCAAACACTGGTTTTCAGTTATATCGTTTTTTTTCTTTTTTTAGTACCAGTTTAACATGAGTGTTAAAGTCGCTCAAAATAAGCGATTTATGAAATAACCTATTTTCCATCTTGTTTTTTCTGTAATATGTGTAGAAATCGAACAAAGATTGAAAAATGTCGACTCTGTCATTTGCGACATACATAAAATCAAAATACTAAATTAAGCAGGCAAATACTCTGAAGCGCCAAAGAAACTGGTGTAGCCATGCGTACTCAAATACAGAGATAGGTAAACAGGCAGAATACGGCGCTGCGATCGGCAACGCCTACATAAGACAACAAGTGTTGTTGGATCGGTTGCTGCTGCTTCAATGGCAGGTTATCAAGATTTAAGTGAATTTGAACGTGGTGTTTTAGTCGCCGCACGAGCGATGGGACACAGCATCTCCGACGTAGCGATGAAGTGGGGATTTTCCGGTATGACAATTTCACCTGTGTACAGTGTATACCAAGAATCCGGTAAAACATCAAATCTCCTACATCGTTACGGCCGAAAAAATACCTGCAAGAACGGGACTAACGATGACTGAAGACAATCGTTCGACGTGACAGAAGTGAAACCCTTCCAGAAATTTCTGCCCATGTCAGTGCTGCGCCACTCAACGAAACATCATCGATATGGGCTTTCAGAGCCGAAGGCTCACTCGTTTGAGCCCTTGATGACACAAAGCTTTACGCCTCGCCTGGGCCCGTCAACGCCGAAATTGAACTGCCATTGGCTGGAAACTGTGGTGTCACCGTCAGACACCACACTTGCTAGGTGGTAGCTTTAAATCGGCCGCGGTCCATTAGTACACGTCGGAACCGCGTGTCGCCACTGTCAGGAATCGCAGACCGAGCGCCACCACAAGGCAGGTCTCGAGATACGGACTAGCACTCGCCCCAGTTGTACGGACGACGTAGCTAGCGACTACACTGACGAAGCCTCGCTCATTTGCAGAGCAGATACACTCCTGGAAATGGAAAAAAGAACACATTGACACCGGTGTGTCAGACCCACCATACTTGCTCCGGACACTGCGAGAGGGCTGTACAAGCAATGATCACACGCACGGCACAGCGGACACACCAGGAACCGCGGTGTTGGCCGTCGAATGGCGCTAGCTGCGCAGCATTTGTGCACCGCCGCCGTCAGTGTCAGCCAGTTTGCCGTGGCATACGGAGCTCCATCGCAGTCTTTAACACTGGTAGCATGCCGCGACAGCGTGGACGTGAACCGTATGTGCAGTTGACGGACTTTGAGCGAGGGCGTATAGTGGGCATGCGGGAGGCCGGGTGGACGTACCGCCGAATTGCTCAACACGTGGGGCGTGAGGTCTCCACAGTACATCGATGTTGTCGCCAGTGGTCGGCGGAAGGTGCACGTGCCCGTCGACCTGGGACCGGACCGCAGCGACGCACGGATGCACGCCAAGACCGTAGGATCCTACGCAGTGCCGTAGGGGACCGCACCGCCACTTCCCAGCAAATTAGGGACACTGTTGCTCCTGGGGTATCGGCGAGGACCATTCGCAACCGTCTCCATGAAGCTGGGCTACGGTCCCGCACACCGTTAGGCCGTCTTCCGCTCACGCCCCAACATCGTGCAGCCCGCCTCCAGTGGTGTCGCGACAGGCGTGAATGGAGGGACGAATGGAGACGTGTCGTCTTCAGCGATGAGAGTCGCTTCTGCCTTGGTGCCAATGATGGTCGTATGCGTGTTTGGCGCCGTGCAGGTGAGCGCCACAATCAGGACTGCATACGACCGAGGCACACAGGGCCAACACCCGGCATCATGGTGTGGGGAGCGATCTCCTACACTGGCCGTACACCACTGGTGATCGTCGAGGGGACACTGAATAGTGCACGGTACATCCAAACCGTCATCGAACCCATCGTTCTACCATTCCTAGACCGGCAAGGGAACTTGCTGTTCCAACAGGACAATGCACGTCCGCATGTATCCCGTGCCACCCAACGTGCTCTAGAAGGTGTAAGTCAACTACCCTGGCCAGCAAGATCTCCGGATCTGTCCCCCATTGAGCATGTTTGTGACTGGATGAAGCGTCGTCTCACGCGGTCTGCACGTCCAGCACGAACGCTGTTCCAACTGAGACGCCAGGTGGAAATGGCATGGCAAGCCGTTCCACAGGACTACATCCAGCATCTCTACGATCGTCTCCATGGGAGAATAGCAGCCTGCATTGCTGCGAAAGGTGGATATACACTGTACTAGTGCCGACATTGTGCATGCTCTGTTGCCTGTGTCTATGTGCCTGTGGTTCTGTCAGTGTGATCATGTGATGTATCTGACCCCAGGAATGTGTCAATAAAGTTTCCCCTTCCTGGGACAATGAATTCACGGTGTTCTTATTTCAATTTCCAGGAGTGTAGTTAGAATGGCCTTCAGCTAAGTCAATGGCTACGACCTAGCAAGGCGCCATTAGTAACATTGCATGTATCTATGGAGTCTCACTTATATCGTCAATAGCGATGTACCAAGTATTCCAGAAGCTACGTACTTTTCTTTATAGCATTCATTACGTATCCTGTTTCAGACCTATCTCTTGCCTGCGTGAACTAAACGCGTGCCTTTCGGCTACTTCCGTGGCGTGGCTGTCTTGCTACGCCACAACAGAAACATGTTGCCTGGTTGGAAGAATCTTGTTTCAAGTTGTATCGAGAGGATGGACGTGTACGGGTATGGATACAACGTCATGAGTCCATGGACCCTGCATGTCAGCAAGGGACTGTTCGAGTTGATGGAGGCTCTGTAACGATGTGGGGGGTGACGATGGAGTCCTGATACGTCTAGATATCAATCTGACAGGCGACACGTACGTAAGCATCCTGTCTGATCACCTGCACCCATTCCTGTCCATTGTGCATTCCGACGGAGTGTGGCAATTCCAGCAGGACAATGCCGCACCATACCTGTCCGGAATTGCTACACAGTGCCTCCAGGAAAACTCTTCTGAGTTTAAACACTTCTGATGGCCACCAAACTCCCCAGACATGAACATTATTGAGCGTATCTGCGATGAACCTTCCTGGTAGATTAAAACTGTGTGCCGCACCGAGACTCGAACTCGGGACCTTTGCATTTGGCGGGCAAATGCTCTCCCACTGAGCTACCCAAGCACGACTCACGCCCCGACCTCACAGCTTTACTTCTGCCAGTACCGCGTCTCCTACCTTCCAAACTTTATTTACAGAAGCTCTCCTGCGAACCTTTTAGAACTAGCACTGCTGAAACAAAGGATACTGCGGCGACTTGGCTTAGCCACAGCCTGGGGGATGTTTCCAGAATGAGATTTTCACTCCGCAGCAGAGTGTCCGCTGATACGAAACTCCCTGGCATATTAAAACTGTGCTGGGCCGAGACTCGAACCCAGGACCTTTGCCTTTCGCGGGCAAGTGCTCTACCAACTGAGCTACCCAAGCATGACTCACGGCCTGTAGCAGGAGAGCTTCTGTAAAGTTTGGAAAGTGGGAGACAAGGTGTGGCAGAAGTAAAGCTGTGAGGAGGGGGCATGCGGCCTGCTTGGGTAGCTCAGTTGGTAGAGCACTTGCCCGCGATAGGCAAAGTTCCCGAGTTCGAGTCTCGGTCCAGCACACAGTTTTAATCTGCCAGTAAGTTTCATATAGCGTACACTCCACTGCGGAGTGAAAATCTCATTCTGATACCTGTGATGCTTTGAACGTGGTGTTCAGAACAGATCTCCATCCGCTCGTATTCTTACGAATTTATGGACAGCCCTGCAGGATTCATGGTATCTGTTTCCTCCAGCACTACTTAAGACATTATTCGAGTCTATACAACTTCGTTTTGCGGCACTTCTGCATGATCATGGGGGCCCTACACGATATTAGGCAGGTGTACCAGTTTCTTTGGCTGTTCAGTGTAAAACAAAACATTCCTTCACTGTTTGCTGCCTTGCATGATAAGCGGCTCAATACTACAAAAATTACCGGTATTCACCTACTGATTCAAATTTTTTGAAACTCTGCTCAAAAATCATTTTGTAGTCTAGGATTGTACCACCATTTGAACATTAAAGTTTGTGAATGCTGAAGGGTGAACATTTTTCGCCTTGTCCGTTTTCAAGGGCTACAGGCAGGCCACACATATTATGTAGACACAGGCAGCAAATCAGCTACTTTCTATTTTTATTGTATAATACGAATGACATCCGCCTCCCTCCCTCCCCCCTCTCCCCATGAACCATGGACTTTAACGTTGGCAGGGTGGCTTGCGTGCCTCAGCGATACATAGCCGTACCGTAGCTTCAAAATGGTTCAAATGGCTCTAAGCACTATGGGACCTAACTTCTGATGTCATCAGTCCCCTAGAAATTAGAACCACTTAAACCTAACTAACCTAAGGACATCACACACATCCAAGCCCGAGGCAGGATTCGATCCTGCGACCGTAGCGGTCGCGCGGCTCCAGACTGTAGCGCCTAGAACCGCTCGGCCACCCCGACCGGCGTACCGTAGGTGCAACCACATCGGAGGAGTATCTGTTGAGAGGACAGACAGAGGTGCGGTTCCTGAAGATGGGCAGCAGCCTTTTCAGTTGTCTCGATGATTGACTGATCTGGCTTTGCAACATCGACTAAAACGGCCTTCTGTAATCGGCTGGAAGCAAGAGGAAACTATACCTGTAATAATTCTCGAGGGCATGCAGCTCTACTGTATGGTTAAATAATGATGGCATTCTTTTGGGTAAAATATTTTGGAGCTAAAATAGTCTCCCATTCGGATCTCTGGGCGGGGGCTACTCATATGATGTCGTCATCGGGAGAAACAAAACTGGCAGTCTACGTATCGGAGCATGGAATGTTAGCTCCCTCAATCGGACGGGTAGGTTAGAAAATTTAGAAAGGGAAATGGGTCGGTTGAAGTTGTATATAGTGGGAATTAGAGGAGTTCGGTAGCAGGAACAACAGGACTTCTGGTCAGGTGAATACAGGTTTATAAATAGACGGTCAAATAGCGGTAACGCAGGAGTAGGTTTCATAATATATAAGAAAATAAGAAACGCGATTAAGCTACTATGAACAGCACAGTGAATGCAATATTCAAGCTAAGATAGACAGAAAGTCCACTACAAGAATACAAGTTTATATGCGAGGTAGTTCTGCCGATGAAAAAGAGATTGAAGAAATGCATGATGAGATGAATGAAATTATTCAGATAGTTAAGGGAGATGAAAATTTAATTGCGATGGTTGATTGAAGTTTTATAGTAAGGAAAGAAAGAGAAGAAAAATTTCAGGTGAGCATGGACTGGATGAAAGAAATGAAAGACGTAGTCACCTGCTAAAATTTTGCGCAGAGCATAATTTAATCGTCACTAAGACATGGCTTAGGAATCATGTAAAAAGGCTGTGTATGTGGAAGAGACCTGGAGACACTGGAAGGTTTCAGGTTGCCTATAAAAAAGTAAGGCAGAGGTTTTGGAAGACATTTCCAGGGGCAGATGTGGACTCTGATCACAATTTATTGGTTATGAACTGAAAGCTAAAAAAAAAAAACTGCCAAAGGTAGGAAATTAAGGAGATGGGACCTGGATAAACTAAAAGAACCAGATGTTGTATAGAGTTTAGGGGGGTGGGTGGGGGGCATTAGGCAATTAGGTCACATTTAGAAGTAGAAGACGACTGGGTAGCTTTAAGAGATGAAATAGTGAAGCCAGCACAGGATCAAATAGGTAAAAACCAAGACCTAGTAGAAATCCTTGGATAACACAGGAGATATTGCATTTAACTGACGAAAGCAGAAAATATAAAATTGCAGCAAACGAAGCAAGCGGAAGAGAGTACAAATGTGTAAAAAAAGAGATTGACAAGAGGTGCAAAATGGCTGAGCAGGAATGGCTAAAGGACGGATGTAAGGATATAGAAGCATGAGGGGAACGGTAGATACTGCCTGCAGGAAAACTAACGAGGCCTTTGGAGAAAAGTGAAGCAGCTGTATGAATATCAAGACCTCGGAAAGCCAGTACTAAACGGAAAGCTGAAGGGTGGAAGTAGTACTAACAAGCCTGTACAAGGGAGATGTACTTGCAGGAAATATTATAGAAATAGAAGAGGACGTACATAAAGAGTAGATGGGAGACATGATACTGCGAGAAGAAGTTGACAGAGAACTGAAAGACCTGAGTCAAAACAAGGCTCCGGAAGTAGACGACATTCCGTCAGACCTACTGATAGCCTTGGGACAGCCAGCCATGATAACACTCTTCCATCCGGTGTGTAAAATATACAAGACAGACGAAATACCCTCCGACTTCAATAAGAATGTAGTAATTACACTACTGGCCATTAAAATTGCTACACCAAGAAGAAATGCAGATGATAAACGGGTATTCATTGAAATAATATATTATACTAGAACTGACATGTGATTACATTTTCACGCAACTTGGGTGCATAGATCCTGAGAAATCAGTACCCAGAACAATCACCTCTGGTCGTAATAACGGCCTTGATACGCCTGGGCATTGAGTCAAACTGAGCTTGGATGGTGTGTACAGGTACAGCTGCTTATGCAGCTTCAACACGATACCACAGTTCATCAAGAGTAGTGACTGGCATATTGTGACGAGCCAGTTGCTCAGCCACCATTGACCAGACGTTTTCAATTGGTCAGAGATCTGGAGAATGTGCTGGCCAGGGCAGCAGTCGAACATTATCTGTATCCACAAAGGCCCGTATAGGACCTGCAACATGCGGTCGTGCATTATCCTGATGAAACGTAGGGATTCGCAGGGATCGAATGAAGGGTAGAGCCACGGGTCGTAACACATCTGAAATGTAACGTCCACTGTTCAAAGCGCCGTCAATGCGAACAAGAGGTGGGAGAGACGTGTAACCAATGGCACCCCATACCATCACACCTTGTGATACGCCAGTGTGGCGATGACGAATACACGCTTCCAATGTGCGTTCACCGCGATGTCGCCAAACACGGATGCGACCATCATGATGCTGTAAACAGAACCTGGATTCATCCGAGAAAATGACGTCTTGCCATTCGTTCACCCAAGTTCGTCGTTGAGTACACCATCGCAGGCGCTCCTGTCTGCGATGCAGCGTCAACGGTAACTGCAGCCATGATCTCCGAGCTGATTGTCCGTGCTGCTGCAAACGTCGTCGAACTGTTCGTGCAGATGGTTGTTGTCTTGCAAACGTCCCCATTTGTTGACCCAGGGATCGAGACGTGGCTGCACGATCCGTTACAGCCATACGGATAAGATGCCTGTCATCTCAACTGTTAGTGATACGAGGCCGTTGGGATCCAGCACGACGTTCCACATTACCCTCCTGAACCCACCGATTCCATATTCAGCTAACAGTCATTGGATCTCGACCAACGCGAGCAGCAATGTGGCCGAGCAACTGGCTCGTCACAATACGCCAGTCACTACTCTTGATGAACTGTGGTACCGTGTTGAAGCTGCATGGGCAGCTGTATCTGTACACTTCATCCAAGCTCTGTTTGACTCAATGCCCAGGCTTATCAAGGCCGTTATTACCGCCAGAGGTGGTTGTTCTGGGTACTGATTTCTCAGGATCTATGCACCCAAATTGCGTGAAAATGCAATCACATGTCAGTTCTAGTATAATATATTTTTCCAATGAGTACCCGTTTATCATCTGCATTTTTTCTAGGTGTAGCAATTTTAATGGCCAGTAGTGTATTTGTTTGTACAGCCATCCTCGCTGCAAAATTTCAGTTTTAGTGGTAACAGCAAGCTGTAATTTCTCGCTGTCATTGATTATCTGAAACTATCCTCATACTGGCTACACGAAACGCCATGTTACCAACTTATGAGCAGCCCTGGTTGGCATTTGATTGTAGGTTATAAGTGACACAAGCAGATTCCAAACGAAAAAGGAATTATAGGAAGAAAAATCAGAGCAAGTAAAAAAGTCAAAATGGAGATGAAAAAGAGACGGCAGAGTATTATAAATAAAAAATAAATTTTAACCAGTTAATTGAATAAAAATGATAATCTAAGTCTTTAAATTAGATTTAGAAAAATAAAAAAAAGTTCATTGTATTTGAGAACATTCGAATCTTCGACTTTGTACGCATCTGGCTTATACACTAAGCGTTAGACTTTTCTATTACACAAAAAACAGGCTGCTTTATATTTGACTCTGGTATGTCAGTCACTACAATTAACTGACAGCGTTCAAAAACCTCATGCAAAGCTTACGCAATATAATCCTGTATCTGTGATTATAACAACTGTACGAATAACGCTGAATCGCGTCTTGTGATAAAGGGTCCAGTAATGTTTGGTTATTGGTGTATATGAAACGTGTGTGTCTCGAAAGCATCGGCGTATGAGTGTGTTGTTTTTGGTGTGGTTATCATGCGTGGTGACATAAGGAATAAAGGACTCGGGATCCAAACAGATCGAGAACGAAAGCTGGACAAGGAATTGGAGATAAACTGACCAATTATTGTGGCAGTTTGGCAACGGTGAACGGTTCTGTCATAACGATGAGCGCCCTGGTTGGAGGAAACGAGGCGTCAACTATCAAGTAATTTTAATCGGACTTGGAAACAAAATAATCAACCCCCTGAGGTGTTTTGCATGTTTCCACTCAATAATGTCGTCTTCAAGGAGTTAGGCATTTTAACTGCACCAGTACAACACACATATTCACTAATGAAAGTCGTCATAAGTAATCTATCACAAATTGAGAATAATAGTATTTTCCAGGAAATTTATTACCCATTATTTAAGCTGTCAGTGGCTCAGAAAAGAGTTTAATATCCAGCTACAAAAATTTTTGATGATTTTACTGGCAACATAATATGTCTAACTGGTAGCAACATTCAAATCATCAGTGAACATGTGACTAGCTAACTTGCTTTTCGTATATAATGTGAGATGTGTTACGATTTTCCATTAAAGCACTGTCTGAAACTGTCCACAGCTGCCTACGCCGGCATAATAAACTGGATGAGAAGGTCAAGTGATTCCGCCCAGGCCCGAGGGATCTCGAGGTGCATCCGGTATAGTGAACTGATAATGCACGACATCAGAATCTGCTATGTGAACCAGTCCTGGATCTGGAATGATTTCGTCCAACCGGTGAAACTCTACCTCAAAGAAGTTGTGTAAGTTCTCTTCAGTTAAGCTAAAATAATTATATACAGTCTCCTCTTAAACAGCGGACAGTCATAATGTACGTTCTGTTGGGATCAGCTAAGAAGGTGAACTTGCTACTCTGCATTGTTGAGACTCGTGCTGGGATGGCGACTACGTGTACATTCCAATCGCGGCGTCTCCGGCTCATTCGTAGGTGCCGCAGGCAGTGCTTAATTTCCAAAATGTTGGGTGCTAGAAGGAGCTCTTCAACCGTACCCCCGCCCACCTTTCCTCCACTTCTCCCCCCCCCCCCCCCAGCCATAAAAATCACAAGTTTGGATGTCTGAAAACTTCTGATAAAACTTATAATGAGAAATCGTGTCAAGTTGCAGACCAGCAAGATTAAAAGACACTCAGATATACCTTTCGGCCACAGCCTTCGCCAGTAAAGAGGTAAGAGGGACACACACAAGCAAGCACACCTGGCGTCTTTTTTACGATAAGTAGCCATCTTATCTTTTCGCATACTGTTGATATTCCTGCTTGGAATTTCCATTGTTTGATTACAATGAGAAATCATATTTTTATAAATTATTGTACTAAATTCGAATTTTTAAAACATAATTTCCTGTAATCGAAACAATAAAACCACAAGATTTGATTTAAACAGGTGAGACACTGGGTACCACGTGTTTATATTGAATCTTGTGCTTTTGCTCTCTTCATTACAAGAAATTATGTTTTAAAAACTTGTGTTTCAGACCAGTTCTTTGTAAAAAGTGCATTCTCGTTTTAAGTCCCAATAGCAGTGACATTTCCAGGGGCAGATGTGGGCTCGGACCACAATCTGTTGCTTATGAACTGTAGATTAAAACTGAAGAAACTGCAAAAAGATGGGAATTTAAGGAGATGGGACCTGGATAAACTGACTAAACCAGAGGTTGTACAGAGTTTCAGGGAGAGCATAAGGGAACAATTGACAGAAATGGGGCAAATAAGTACAGTAGAAGAAGAATGGGTAGCTTTGAGGGATGAAGTAGTGAAGGCAGCAGAGGATCAAGTAGGTAAAAAGACGCGGGCTAGTAGAAATCCTTGGGTAACAGAAACAAATATTGAATTTAATTGATGAAAGGAGAAAATATAAAAATGCAGTAAATGAAGCAGGCAAAAAGCAATACAAACGTCTCAAAAATGAGATCGACAGGAAGTGCAAAATGGCTAAGCAGGGATGGCTAGAGGACAAATGTAAGGATGTAGAGGCTTCTCTCACTAGGGGTAAGATAGATACTGCCTACAGGAAAATTAAAGAGACCTTTGGAGAAAAGAGAACCACTTGTATGAATATCAAGAGCTCAGATGGAAACCCAGTTCTAACCAAAGAAGGGAAAGCAGAAAGGTGAAAGGAGTATATAGAAAGTCTATACAAGGGCGATGTACTTGAGAATAATATTATGGAAATGGAAGAGGATGTAGATGAAGATGAAGATGGGATGAGAGATACGATACTGCGTGAAGAGTTTGACAGAACACTGAAAGATCTGAGTCGAAACAAGGCCCCGGGAGTAGACAACATTCCATTAGAACTACTGACAGCCTTGGGAGAGCCAGTCCTGACAAAACTCTACCATCTGGTGAACAAGATGTATGAGACAGGCGAAATACACTCAGACTTCAATGAAGAATATAATAATTCCAAACCCAAAGAAAGCAGGTGTTGATAGATGTGAAAATTACCGAACAATAAGTTTAATAAGTCACGGATGCAAAATACTATCGCGAATTCTTTACAGACGAATGGAAAAACTGGTAGAAGCCGACCTCGGGAAAGATCGGTTTGGATTCCGCAGAAACATTGGAACACGTGAGACAATACTGACCCTACGACTTATCTTAGAAGCTAGATCAAGGAAAGGCAAACCAACGTTTCTAGCATTTGTGGACTTAGGGAAAGCTTTTGACAATGTTGACTGGAATACTCTCTTTCAAATTCTGAAGGTGGCAGGAGTAACATACAGGGAGCGAAAGGCTCTTTACAATTTGTGCATAAACCAGATGGCAGTTATAAGAATCGAGGGACATGAAAGGGAAGCAGTGGTTGGGAAGGGAGTGAGACAGGGTTCTAGACTCTCCCCGATGTTTTTTCAATCTGTATATTGAGCAAGCAGTAAAGGAAACAAAAGAAAAATTCGGATTATGAATTAAAATCCATGGAGAAGAAATAAAAACTTTGAGGTTCACCGATGACATTGTAATTCTGTCAGAGACAGCAAAGGACTTAGAAGAGCAGTTGAACGGAATGGATAGTGTCTTGATAGGAGGATATAAGCTGAACATCAACAAAAGCAAAACGAGGATAATGGAATGTAGTCGAATTAAGTTGGGTGATGCTGAGGGAATTAGATTAGGAAATGAGACACTTAAAGTAGTAAAGAAGTTTTGCTATTTGGGGATGATGGTCGAAGTAGAGAGGATATAAAATGCAGACTGGCGAGGGCAAGGAAAGCGTTTCTTCAGAAGAGAAATTTGTTAACATCGAGTATTGATTTAAGTGTCAGGAAGTCGTTTCTGAAAGTATTTGTATGGAGTGTAGCAATGTATGTAAGTGAAACATGGACGATAACTAGTTTGGACAAGAAGAGAATAGAAGCTTTCGAAATGGGGTGCTACAGATGAATGCTGAAGATTAGATGGGTAGATCATATAACTAATGAGGAAGTATTGAATAGAATTGGGAAGAAGAGCAGTCTGTGACACAACTTGACCAGAAGAAGGGATCGGTTGGTAGGAAATGTTCTGAGGCATCAAGGGATCACCAGTTTAGTACTGGAGGGCAGTGTGGAAGGTAAAAATCGTAGAGGGAGACAAAGAGATGAATACGCTAAACAGATTCAGAAGGATGTAGGTTGTAGTAGGTACTGGGAGATGAAGAAGCTTGCACAGGATAGAGTAGCATGGAGAGCGGCATCAAACCAGTCTCTGGACTAAAGACCACAACAGCAACAACAGCAGTGACTCCACAGTCTAACATAACAGTCGCGACATTTCGCCTCAATTTTGTTGCCTACCGCGCCAGGAGCGCCCCGAGCGGCCAGTAACTTAAACTGTGAGCTTGGCGCGATCGTGAAAGCGAATAGTGGTTGTTTATTTTTATTTCTACAATGGTTTTTACAAGTGGGAGCGTTTGTAGCGCAGTAAATTGCAGCAACAACAGGAAGAAGACATCACAGCTGTCTTTTTTTTTTAAGTTTTCCTAAGGATCGTGAGTGGTATATACCATCATGTTATTAAACTGTATCGTCAGGATTCACTTGCAAACTGCATGTGTATTAATGATTGTTTCGTTTTAGGACAGAAAATGGCCAGTCAATAGCAGACGAGAAGACCTTATGTAAAAAGACCCAATTTACCTGTATAATAATGTTAGATTTTGTTCGCTACATTTCGAACAAAATCAGTTCATGAACGCAGACAACAATAAACCCGTGTGGAATACAGTACCCACACTGTTTGACATTTCACATAAGCCACTTCAACCGACGATGAAGAGGAAACTGCCACAAAGATTCGACAATCCATCTCAAGCTATAAAACAGTCCTATCACACAGAAGCAGCCAGTTCAACTCTCTGTGTATCAGTGCCAGATTCGTGTGAATCATCAACGCAGACCTGCTTTGACGATGAATTGGTTAGATTAAGCGCAGCTATTCGTGTCTTACGAAAGCATAATATTTGGTATGTACAGGGCTATTACAAATGAATGTAGCTCCATTCATTGACATATGGTCACGACACACTACAGATACGTAGAAAAACTCATAAAGTTTTGTTCGGCTGAAGCTGCACTTCAGGTTTCTGCCGCCAGAGCGCTCGAGAGCGCAGTGAGACAAAATGGCGACAGGAGCCGAGAAAGCGTATGTCGTGCTTGAAATGCACTCACATCAGTCAGTCATAACAGTGCAACGACACTTCAGGACGAAGTTCAACAAAGATCCACCAACTGATAACTCCATTCGGCGATGGTATGCGCAGTTTAAAGCTTCTGGATGCCTCTGTAAGGGGAAATCAACGGGTCGGCCTCCAGTGAGCGAAGAAACGGTTGCACGCGTGCGGGCTAGTTTCATGCGTAGCCCGCGGAAGTCGACGAATAAAGCAAGCAGTGAGCTAAACGTACCACAGCCGACGGTTTGGAAAATCTTACGCAAAAGGCTAAAGCAGAAGCCTTACCGTTTACAATTGCTACAAGCCCTGACACCCGATGACAAAGTCAAACGCTTTGAATTTTCGGCGCGGTTGCAACAGCTCATGGAAGAGGATGCGTTCAGTGCGACACTCGTTTTCAGTGATGAAGCAACATTTTTTCTTAATGGTGAAGTGAACAGACACAATGTGCGAATCTGGGTGGTAGAGAATCCTCACGCATTCGCGCAGCAAATTCGCAATTCACCAAAAGTTAACGTGTTTTGTGCAATCTCACGGTTTAAAGTTTACGGCCCCTTTTTCTTCTGTGAAAAGAACGTTACAGGACACGTGTATCTGGACATGCTGGAACATTGGCTCATGCCACAACTGGAGACCGACAGCGCCGACTTCATCTTTCAACAGGATTGTGCTCCACCGCACTTCCATCATGACGTTCGACATTTCTTAAACAGGAGACTGGAAAACCGATGGATCGGTCGTGGTGCAGATCATGATCAGCAATTCATGTCATGGCCTTCACGCTCTCCCGACTTAACCCCATGTGATTTCTTTCTGTGGGGTTACGTGAAAGATTCAGTGTTTGAACCTCCTCTACCAAGAAACGTGCCAGAACGTGGAAGGCTGCAATTCTACCCAACGTCACAAGTGTGTCTTCACGAATGTGCTTGCCACTCGATTCATGGTTTTTGTCCATACTTGTGCTTATTTTACAATCATTTTTAGAAACTTATATGCCTTCTGATTCTACACAAACCCTTGGAGGCAAGAAAATAACTCAAACATATCGTAAATTACGTAGGAAATGGATGCAAAACAAACATTATGCTTACGACACGTCTGACGTTCACCCTACTCGCCGCTTGGAGCGCTAGTGTCGCTCCATCTGTCAAACGGTAACAACTTTTACAGCAGTGAGTGTCGCAACTGTTATGTTAAACTGTGGTAACACTTTGTTCTGTAGTTCTGTTCGATGAATATCGATATATATCGACAGTCTTCGCGACTATGACGCCATGTTTTCAGATGCTGCCAGCCGCGACGCTCAGTGGCGCCGACGAATCGACAGCTTGTACACTGAGCAACAAAATTTGAAGGCTGATTTTTTCTGAAGCCCATGTAGACGTATAAGTGTGAAATGTGTCCTACAGGGATCTCCAACCTCCTCTGTAATGGTGCAAAAGCATTTTGCTCTGTGACATCACTCTCAGGGTCGCCGCTGCTTCAAACACTAAGGTGTCGACAGATGTGAAAAAGAAAAGCCGTATCTCAGAAGTACAAGTGAGGTGTAAGGTAGGTTAAAGATTTCACATTGACACCAAACTGGACCAACACCACTGTGTAGATGTTACATGGTGGAAAGGTCGCAGCACTCCCTGATACATTTCACCCCTTCTTTTGACACTTCAACTGTAGAGATACGAAATGAGATGCCCAGCACTGAAATCACGCTGCTTTCTTAAGGGTGGCCGAGCAAAGCATTCCAGACATACTGCCATTTAGAATCGATACCAAAAGGCTTCGGGAGGTAGGGTGCCAGTGAAACCACCTCTTTCTTTGGGGTGTCGATTCCCACACATTTTGCAGTCTAAAACGACAGTCCGCAATGCGATGAGCAACAGGAATAAATTCTTCACAACCTTTTACACCGCTGACACCCTCGTGCATTTCAATTCTTCTCTAATGACATCGTGTGCCAGCAACCCCACTCAACATGAACTGAACCCTTTGGAGTGCAGTGCAACCGCAATTTTTTGCTCTGGTGCACATGTGGAAGCACTGCAGAGCGTTCAACAGCATTCTACAAAGTTTAAAAGCCATCTGAAGCAGTTTGACTAGCACTTTAAAAATGTGCCAGCACAGAGAAAACATGTGAGGAAGTCGAGATCGCCTGCTAGAAGGCACAAAGGTTCTGAGGGGTGTGAAGGGATTGGCTGTCACCTGGCACATGGGACTCTCGTCACAGTTTTTCTCTGTACAGGCAGATTTTATATTTACATCTATACTCTATAGACCACCGTGAGGTGCATGGCAGAGGGTACGTCTCATTGTACAGGTTATTAGGGTTTCTTCTATTTACCATTCACCTATGGAGCGCGGGAAGAATGAGTGTTTGACTGCCACTGTGAGTGCAGTAATTATTCAGATCTTATCCTCACGACCCCTATCTGAGCAGTAAATGGGGTGTGTACTATATTCCTAGAGTAATCATTTAAAGTGGAGTCTTGAAACTTTCTTAACAGACTTTCTTGGGATAGTTTACATCTCCCTTCAAGATTCTTCCAGTTCACTTCCTTCAGTATCTCTGTTACACTCTCCCACAGATTAAACAAGCCTGTGACCATTCTCTGTATATGTCCAATATCCCCTATTAGTCATATCTACCTTGACACCTTTAATCTTCTAAACTGTAATCAACATGGTTTTCGTACAGGTTACAGCACAGAAACAGCTTTACAGGCCTATACGGAAGAAATTACTAGAAATTTAGACAATAACAAACGTGCGGTAGGAATCAACCTAAACCTCTCCAAGAACTTTGATACAGTAGATCATCGGATTCTCCTTGACAAGCTGGAGGCAATAGGCATCAAAAGAATTGGGAGGAAATGGTTTGGATCCTATCTCCAAGATAGAACTCAGGTTGTGGAACTAACCTCATCTCAAAATAAGCAAAAAATAAAGTGGGTATGTGATGCTAAGAAAGTGGCAGTAGGTGTCCCTCAGGGTAGCGTTCTTGACCCCCTGTTATTCCTAATCTATATAAATGACATTGAAAGGCCCAATAGATTATCAAAAATTATGTTATTTGCAGATGATACAAGTGTAATGATAAGTGATGACAGCAAATCCTTATTCACTACAGCTAAAAAGGTTCTGAAAAGTGTGCAACAGTGGTTTTATGCTAATAAGTTAACTCTCAATTTAAATAAAACAAATTACGTACAGTACAGTAAAGTAAATGAGAAGGATGATCACCATTTATTACTGAGTCACCATCAAATAGCGAAAGTCTGGTCTACAAAATTTTTGGGCACGTACATTGCACTTGAGCTGGAAAGACCATGTCACATACATATCCGAAAAACTCAATTCAGCATGTTTTGCACTGAGAATAATTTCTAGAGTTTGCAGTGCAGAGTGTACAAGATTAGTGTATATAGCTTATTTCGATTCTATTATATCCTATGGAATAACATTCTGGGATCCAACTAAATGTCGCTTGACAGAGGTTTTTAAATTACAGGAAAAGGGCCATTAGAATTATTACACACAGCTCTCCACAAGCACACTGCAAGCCATTTTCTATGCAGCTAAACATACTTACAGTACCATCTTTGTACATATTAAAAAGCATACTGCATACAAGAACACACTTGAGTAGTTTACGCGTAAATTCAGATCTTCATGACTACAATACATGTATCTGTAAGAATCTGCATGTAGAAAGAACAAGAAAAACAAAAACTCAAAAACATGTGAGCCACTATGGAATAAAGCTTTATAATGCTCTGCCACTCTGCATCAGGGGAACAGAAGAGGAAGGAAAATTTAAGTCAGAATTTAAAAAGTTGATGATAAATAAATGTTTTTATACCATAGAGGAATATTTTAATCCCTAAATCACTAACTGATAGTTGTATTGTCAATATCATGTTGTTCTCATTGTCAGTTCTATATCTCATTTATACTCTTTTAACTCTAAATTATGTGTAATATGTGTTTTCCAAAATGTACTAAATATATATAAATCCATCACATACGGTACATGTTAAAAGAGCATGTAAAAGAACAACACATTAATTCAGTGTTTTAATTTTCAACATAATGTTAATTTTGTGTGTTTGATAGACATTTGTAATATTCTGCTGTGCATATGCTGGACAATATTATGACAATTCCTATATCATGTAAATAATGAAAAGGATGATAAAAAATGAAATGAAATGAAATATCTGGTGCAGGGCCCACACACTTCATCCATGTCCTAGAACCAGTCACACAAGTGATTTGTAAGCAATCTCCTTTGTAGACTGATCGCACTTCCCCAGTATTCTACCAATAAACGTAAGTCTACCACCTGCTTTACCCACGACTGACTCAATGCGATTATTCGATTTCATATCCCTACAAGTGTTACACCCAGGTATTTGTATTAGTTGACAGAGTCTAACAGTGACTCACTGATATTATTGTCATAGGCAACATGTTTTTCAATTTTGTTAAATGCAACATTTTACATTTCTGAGCATTTAAAGCAAGTTGCCAATCCGTGCACCACAATGGAATCTTATCAATATCTGACTGAATATTTATGCATCTCCTTTCAGACAGTACTTCAATATAGATAACTGCATCATTTCCAAAAAGCCTGATTTTATTGTTAATATTCTCTGAAAGGTCATTAATATACAGCATGAGCAGCAAGAGTCCCAACAAACTTCCCTAGAGCTCACCCGATTTACTTTTACATCTGACAATGACTTTCTATCCAATACAACATGCTGCGTCCTCCCTGGCACTCTCCTCAGTCGAGTCACAAATTTCATTTGATACCCAATATGTTCGTACTTTTGACAACAACCATTTGTGTGGTCTTGAGTCAAATGCTTTTCGGAAACCAACAAATGCAGCATCTTGATCCAAAGCTTTCATGTGAGAAAAGTGCGAGTTGGGTTTCACATGATCGATGTTTTCGGAATCTATGCTGGTTGGCACGGATGGAGGTCATTCTGCTCAAGATACATTATGTTTGAACTCAGAATATCTTCCAAGGTATACAACAAATTTATGTCCAGGATACGGGATGGTAGTTTTGTGGATCACTTCTACTACCCTTCTTGTAGACCGTTGTGACCTGTTTTTTTTTAATTGGGCACGGTTTTTGTGTTTGAGGTATCTACGATAGATTAAAATCAGAAGAGCGGCTAACTCAGCCGCAAATTCAATATAAACTCTGATAAGAGTTTCCACTGGGCCCTGGAGCTTTGTTCAGTTTTAACGATTACAGTTGTTTCTCAACACCACTGACACTAATATTCATTTCTCTCATCTTTTCAGAGGTTGGGGGATTACAGTGGGTTTTCCTTTGTAAAGGTACATCTGAAAACGGAGTTCATCATTTCAGCTTTTGCTTTGCTATCCTCAATTTAAGTTCCTGTCTCATTCACTAGGGACTGAACACTAACTTTGGTGCTACTAACAACCTTTACATATGACCAGAATTTCTTTGGGTTCTGTGAAAGATCATTTGACAACAGCCTACTATGGTAGTCACTGGAGGCGCCACACATTGCTCTCTTGACAGTCAATCACGTTTCATTCAGCATCTCTCTGTCTGTAGTCCTACGTTTTGTTTTGCACCTATTATGCAGTAATCTCCGTTTCTTTAGAAGTTTCTGTAGAGTGACTGTAACCCATGGAGGTTTCCTGCTATTACGAACTGTTCTACTGTGTACATATCTATCCAGTGTATGGCCAACTATTTTTTTAAACTTGGGCCATAGTTCCCCTAAATGCTTCTCCTCTGTCGAAGTTCATCATTAAGATAGAAGACTACTCATTTTTGGTCTAGTTTACTGAACATATATATTTTTCTGCTTTTTTTAGTTGTGCTTTATACTTTGGTACTCATTTTTCCCACAACCACATCATTGTTACTGACACTAGTTTCGGTGTGGGCAAAGAGGTCAAGTCTATTTGTTGTCATTAGATCCAACATATATCCATCAGGAGTGGGGTTCCTAGCTATCTGTTGTAGGTAGTTTTCAGAGAAAGCATTTAGTAAAGTTCGCAGGATGACTTGTCGCAGCCACCACTAACAAGACTGTAATTTCCCTAATTAATTGTTGGATGATTAAAGTCTCCACCAATGATTACAGTATGACAGGGGAACTTATGTACAAGTGAACTGAGGTTTTGTCTAAAGTTTTCGTTTACTTAAGAAAAATAGGCTGGTGGGCGATAAAAGGATCCAATTGTCATTTTATGCCCACCCCCAATATTGAGTCTTGCCCAAAGAATCTCACATGCAGCCTCAATTTCTAACTCGGTGGCTTTGAGTTTCTTGTTTAATGCGACAAATACACCACCTCTATTTCCGATTTCCTTGTCCTTTCGGTATACACTGCCATCAATTTCAGATTTCAACCAGCTTTCTGTACATATATTATGTGAGCTTCGCTGCTTTCCTTGAGCACTTCAAACTCTGGCACTTTGTTGCGAATGCTTGGGCAGTACACCATTAGAATTTTTATGCTCCGACTTGTGGGAGGCATTTCTTTTGATCTTACACTGTTACTTCTGTGTTTCCTACAGCTATTGTTATCTGAATTGGATGGAGAGTCACCTAATTTTAAAGAAAAACCTGCGTGTAATCCAAACACGGTCAGCTACCTGAGTAGCAGCCTCTGGTGTGTAGTGCACACCTGACCCATTTAGAGGGTCCCTAAAGTTCTCAACCCTGTGGTGCAACTCCAGGAAGTTTCTGCCTAGCTTGTCACAGAAGCTTTGAAGTCTCTGGTTCAGTCCTTCCACTCGACTCGGAGCCAAAGGGCCATGATCAGTTCTGGGGACAATGCTGCAAATTGTGAACATTGTTGAAACTCCATGTGCAATGCTGGTCTTCTCAACCTTCTCTACCAGGAATGACCTAAGAATGACCTCAGAGACCACACAACAGGCATCGTTTGGTCCAACATGTGCCATAATCTGCGGTTGGTTGCAGCCTGTTCCCTCAATGGCTGCTAGAATTGCCTCTTCAACATGTTGAGTGAGGCCCCCAGGCATACACACTGATTGCGCCTGAGTTCCTTTCCTATCCCTTGCTGCCATTTCCTTAAGAGTTACCATTCGCCATACATTTGAACCGCCAACGAACAGAGCCTTACCTTTTGCATTTCCTTCCTCTGACACCGGACAAAACAGTTTTCCCCAAAGCAGGTGAAGTGGATCCCACTGGCTCAGTTCCAGTTTTAGTGAAAGACAGCACCTCAGACTTGTTGGTTAGGGGATTTGGTACAACATCCTGCGTCCTCCCTGATTGTTGTCCCACAGTACGCCTAGATCTACCATTGACATGCCATTTGCAAGCAAGTGGATGAGTTGTGGCAGATCCTGTACTTTCTGAGGACGGGACAGGATCCAAGGGAGAGGATAGTACTTGAGGAACCTCTTGTACATGTGTCACAGGTACGCTGATTCACAGCAACTGTCAAAATCGTTTGACAATAGCCAGGGCGATTTCCAGCAACTTGTGAGCGTGAACCAATCATCCTGTGTTTGAGAACAGCATGGGGCTACATTTCGCCTGATGCAATGTATTACAAGGTAGTAGAGTGGGGCAGAATTGTAGTGAAGTTTGGTGCCAATGTGACGTTATTAACCCACGTTACAGATCACATGAACTTCTAAACGGTGTCCTTTTATAGACATGTGTCCACACGTTGCTGTTTGAAGCGTCGCTGAGCCCAAGGATGACTTTGCAGGGCGCCATGCTTTTGTGTCATTACAGAGAAGGTTGTCGGCACTTTTGAGCCAAATTTCGAACCTCTACATGGAAATGGAAAACAATTACAGGCTTTCGAAAAAGTCAACCTTTAATTGTGTTGCGCAGTGTAATGACATTGCGATTTAACATGTGTGCCCTCTTTTGAATCTCTGTGGACGACTTGTTCCAATGAGTTAAAAAAAAATTCCCTGGGATGTGTCCGAACCGTTCTGGTCAAAATTATGCTCTGGCCGCAGGTACAGTCCACATGCAACCAACTAGGTTTGCAGTCTGGTGTTTCTGGTCAGAGGCTTCCCCACTCTTGTGGCTTCCAGTGATGGTCGGGAAACTCATGGCCCAAATGTTTATGGTCAGAAACACGCGTTGGCGTCACAGGTCGAAAAGTTCATGATACCAGTGTCGCATTCTAGAGGACAGCCATCTAGAATTAGATTGCCCCGATTTTCTCAAATTTGTTAAGGCGAATGCTGGGCTGGTTCCTTTGGAAGGACACAGCCGATTTCCTTCCCAATCCCTCCCCATTCCGAGCTCTTCAGTTCCTTCTCTAATGACGTCTTTGTTGACGGTACGTGAAACTTCAGTATCCTTTGTTCAACATAGTCAAGGATCTACGATCTGGGGAGAGTTAATAGTTTAGCTACCATTAGTAATATATTATTACTGTTTCACTAAAACATTATTCAGTGTAAAAGTAGCTGACATGTTTCACTTCTGCTTCATTTATTTTATTGGTTCAGACTAGATTCTGCCTTTTCGGCCGTTTTCAAGTGATTTTTTTGTGTAAAGGAGGCCACACTACATCATCTCCAGGAATAGAGAAGCAATTAAATGAATGCAACTTACTAATAATTTATTACAAAATGTGCATTGAAATGGTAGCGTCTTTAAATTTACGAACTCTGTTCGTTTTTATCAATGCATTACCTTAGTAAATTTCGCAACTTACCAAAATACCAAGCTGTCAAACCAGCGAAACAGCATATATGTGAACCAAAATGAATAAATAGAAAGACGCTGCCATTTCAGTGCATATACCATATTTTTCTAGTGCAGGTAATTGTTTGTCTAATAAGGTTCATGTTGTGTCTAGACAAGACAGCCTAGACACAATGAGAGGAAGCCGAAAGGCACGCGCTAAGCTAAATCAGGATGACGTGAGGTCTGAAACAGGATACGTAATGAATGCTATAAACAAAAGTACGTAGCTTCTGGAATACTTAACTTTAATCCATCCTTTCGGTACATCTGGAGATTGTGGCGATGCAAGTGAGACTCTTTAGATACATGCAATGTTACTAATGGCGCCTTGCTGGGTCGTAGCCATTGACTTAGCTTAAGGCTATTCTAACTATCTGCTCTGCAAATGAGCGAGGCTTCGACAGTGTGCATCGCTAGCTACGTCGTCCGTACAACTGGGGCGAGTGCTAGTCCGTATCTCGAGACCTGCCTTGTGGTGGCGCTCGGTCTGCGATCACACAGTGGCGACACGCGGGTCCGACATGTACTAATGGACCGCGGCCGATTTAAAACTACCACCTAGCAAGTGTGGTGTCTGGCGGTGACACCACAGTTCATTCATATGGTTGTGTTTCTATTCGCTGGGGTGATGCAGTACCCTCTCTGTTACTGAGAAAATCATTTGAAAATGGCCTAAAAGTCAGAACCTAGTTGTGGACTAACAAAATAAATGCAGCGATAGTGCGAAAATGGCACCTTATTTTAATAAATTTTTTGATGTGATGCCCACTTTGAAGAAAATTATGTAGTTGCTGTGGCTACCAGTTATCATAAGCTAATGGGCTATAGCATACCATAAATACGGCACCAAAATTATGTCATTTCTCTTTGAATGTGAGCCACAAATCACACTAAAATTGTACCATTTTTCTTCAAATGCTTATTGGTATGTAAATAAAATGGACAAAAACATGTTTTGTAGTGCTCTCTACACAATAACTAGGAACCAGCGTCCAGTGCTGAATTGATGGAGCTGCACTATGATCAAATCAGAGAAGTGATGCAGCTGTCTGTTTTTTAGTACTTTGCGTGCACTCTTGTGGCATCATCCCCCAGGCACTACGAGTGCTATGTTGCTCACAGTACCAGGACCAAACACTAGCAAAAAAATATTCTTGGCCCGAAAACGTGTCATAAGAATAACGAGTGCCGTAGACTCTAGATGTAGCTGTAGAAACCTTTTCCAGAAACATAAAAATTCTTACTTTCACTTCTGAGCACAAATTTTCTCTTACGTGTTTCACCAACAGAAATATTGAATTTTATAAAAGAAATAGTGAATACAATGGCTATAATATCAGGAAAAAGAACAGTTTCCACAATGACCTGACTACACTGCAAAAGGGTGTGCAGTTCTCTGGTGCAAAAGTTTTTAATGCTCTCCCTCCAGATATTAAAAGCAAATATGATAATAATTCCTCTTTTAGGGATCATCTGAAGCAATTTCTACTGGAAAGATCATTTTACAGTTTGGAAGAGTTTTTTAGCCACAATGAAAAAATCTAATAGATCTGTGGACCAGAAATTTTGAATCTAATATACCATAGTGTAAGTTCGAGCAATGATGTAGGTGCCATACTCATGTAATATTCATAGTCTTTTTCACTTTCTGTGTCTAATGTTTGCTGTAATTGTCATTCTTACCATGTATGTGTAATGCAAACATGCAGTATTATTTTTGTATGATTGACTGATTTAATCCTACCTAGTATAGATTGCTTACTAACACACTCTATATCCATGTGAGTTTATCACAGTTGGATCAATGGAGTAAGAAATACATAAATAAATAAGTAAATATTTTTCTTGAAACTGCTTGTAGCGTATAATGCAAGTGTAATGTATGAGGACTTTTCAAAGAATGGTTGTCGTGATAGCACTGCAGACAAGTAGCGTAAAGATCAGATTTATAATTTGCAGTCGCATGTTCAGTTCCCACTGAGACCAATATTTGCTTCTTTCATTTTATTGTATTCCTTGCAATATGAAACTATTAATTATAAAATTACAAAGTAATGGCTAAGTTTGTATACAAAAAAGTAATATATGTGATTTAGCTATGAGCTCTTGTAAGTAAAAGACTTTAGGCTAGATTGTGGTAAAACAAGTGAGTATATGAGCAAATTTTGTATGAAAGTGCTTTCTGTAGACAATAGGCTAGAGAGGTTCTTTTTCAGTAGATTTTTGGAGGATAAAGTGAGATTCAAAGAGGTGGCTAAATATACGTCAAATGTGAATCAAGCAATAGAGGGCAAGGCACAAGATTCACTGACATGGCCATCGTAACACTGAAAATTTCAAAATACTTGCAGAATGCTTTGATCAGCTTCTTAATTGTCCAGAGTCAATTAATGAGCTCGAATACTCAATGTAGAAGAAGATTTACCTCCAGCTATCAAAGGAACTGAAGAAGTTTTAAAAAAATAAAAAAGTATTGGAGGAGGCTCTGTTACAGCAGAACTTTTGAAATGCTCTCTACCAAAAATTAAAAAGAAAAAAGATGAGCTAAAATTAATCATTAAGAAAACTTGGAGAAAAGAAAAGATCCCAGGAGAATGGAAGATGGCCTTGATACATCCACAACATAAGAAAGGCAGCAAATAAGATGTCAACAACAAGAGAGGAATACCTTTGTAACCAGCTGCATATAACACATATTCCAAGATTATACCAAAAGAGAGAGCAGAAACAATACTGGAGAGTTACATAAGTGAATCTCAAGTAGGTTTTAGCAAGGGCAGATCAAGTTCTGAAAGAATTTCTAAACTGAAATCAGTCAGTTGCCACAAATTACTGAGGTCAGAATATTTCTTTGAAACTGAATGTAGCGTATTGTGCAAGCATACAGTGTGAGGTATTTTTAAAGTGCTGTTGTCATGACTCACTGTGGACAACTGATGCAAAGCATGATCTGGTAAATCATGCACCTGAGTCTGATTCCTTCAGATAACTTTTTTTCATTTTATTTTATCCCTACTAATTATAAAATTTAAATATATTTAAACAGTTCAATTTATACACATAAAATTAATATATTCAATTTAGTTACAACTGATACCATTGTAAATCAAAAGGCAATATGCTACCACATAGCAGCACATTGATATAGTTTTGTGAAAGCGCCAATGCACAGTTGAGGCACTGCGAACCGTAAGGACCTAAATCACACTGTCATTGTGGCCATACAGAAGTAAATATTAGGGAAAGCAGTGAGACAACTTTTTGTGGCTGTTCATATGCACAGTGTGTGACTGCAGCACAAATATAGCTGGTTCATCATAAAATCAACAGATGGCAGGAGCATGCCAACTTGATACAATCTCAGACTTGATAGTGCTGTCTGTTAGATGCTTATAGTTCTCATCACCTCAGTTTGTTTACATCAGCACTTAGTAGAGCTGCATTGCTTAAGTATAAGTTCCAATAAATTAGATTTTATATAAAAAAATTCTTTAGAGCACTTTAAAGCAGACAACATCCCTTGCATTTGGGACATGATGTTCTGTTCCATTCTCCGTGTTCAATGGCATCCATACCTGAGGGCTGGGGAGGAGCCTGAGAACATGCCTAAATTTGCAAATATGTCTTATACAGGATATTTCTATGGATGAATTGCCAATCCATTTTAAAAAAATCAATATACAAATTGGCTTGCAGATGTGCAAGAAATTCAAGACAGTTTTGCATACATGTGTTGACAAAAAACAGAATAAATTTACAAGGTTGTGAGTATACAAAACCACTTGTGGATCTTGTGCTTTTACATTTGGCAGACTGTGTGTGGCTATTTAACCACATACAGGGAACACCATAATAAAAACGCTCCTGCTATGGGTTGTCGTCTCATTGATAAGAAGCACTGTTTAGATACAACTGAAAAATCTCTTAAGGATCTTACACATAGACCCAAAAGGCTAAGACCTTGACATTTTGGAAGAAATTGAGATTCATAAGCTTTTTAATGGTAACCACCATGGAATCTAGATGAACAGATCCACTCCGGCAGAAAAAGGTTTTGATATTTTTCATGATTTTCCATTATGAGCATGGCTGCACACTTTGGGTCTTGTGTGGTATCAATGTCTGATTCTGATAAATGCTTTTGTTTCTGGTTAATTTTTATACAGCGCATCTCCCCTGTCCCTGCACTTTCTCCACTCTTCCCACTCCCACTTGCATCTGGCCATCCTGATTTAGGTTTTCTGTGATTTCCCTAAATCGCTTCAGGCAAATACCAGGATGGTTCTGTTGAAACGGCGCAGCTGACTTCCTTCCTCATCCATCCCTAATCCGATGTGATTGATGATCTTGTTGTTTGGTCCTCTCTCCCAGAATCAACCAACCACCACCCCCCTTCCCTCCCCAGTTTCTGTGATCTGTGTTTTATATTTTATGGTTTGAGATGTATGATTAGACTAAGTATTTTACACTTTGAGTTTATAATTTTTGTAAAGAATAAGGAGACATTACAATTTTAACAATTTTAACATTTGATGGCGCACCAAGTAATATTGGTAAATTGTGGAAAAAATAACTTTTTGTTCTGCAGTGAGCAGAATTGTGTCTGTAGCCTGCTAATGTCAGTTTCCCATAAAGCTGGAAATGCCATATCTGCGTTGGAAGGTTTAGATGAAATCCCAATGTGTGTGTTGAAAAAATGCATAAATGGTATCAAAGCTCCACTAATAGAAATCATATATGAATCCTTCAAAACTGGTTGCTTCCCTGACTATCTGAAGCATGCCAAAATTTTACCAGTTCACAAGAAAGGTGATGTAGAAAATGTTGAGAACTACAGACCAATAGCCCTATTGTCATGATTTTCCAAAGTGATAGTAACAATCATGCAAAACAGGCTTTTGAGCTATCGAGTAAATTCAACCTCCTCTGCAATGACCAGCATGGTTTCAGGCCTGGTAGAGATACAGAATCTGCAATAGCACAATTTACAAAACCAGTTTTAGAAGCATTAGATGAGAACAGCTATGTAACTGGCCTTTTACTACACCTGCCTAAGGCATTTGATACAGTTGACCACCAGAAGCTGTCACATAAATTAGAGGCACTAGGAGTAAGGGGAGTGGTTCTCAAATGGTTTCATTCATACCTAGAAAACAGAGTACAGTCAGTAGAGATCACACATGTATCCAGTGGATCAAAGTACATTGAGAAACATATATCTGATCCACAATATATCAATATTGGGTCCCTCAAGGAAGTGTACTAGGCCCTGTATTATTTCTGGTGTATATAAATGGTTTCCCACAACATATCAGCCATGGAGAGAAGATATTGTTTGCGGATGACAGCAACATAGTAATCATCAGTAAGACACCTCCACAAATGTTGGAAAATTCTACTGAAGGTCTGAGGGATGTTCACAAATGGTCTCAGGAAAACAAAGTAACTCTCAACATAAAGAAAACAAATACAATATGCTTTAGAATGAACAGAAAACAAGAATCCCTTAAATTTAAAACTAGATAACATCTCCATAGATGATGTACCTACAACAAAATACTTAGCGTTGCACATTGACAGCCAAATGAAGTGGAATGAACATGCTATGAAACTCTCGAAAAAGATATCCACAACATGTTATGCACTTAGAGTCCTTGTATTCATATGCAGTAGTGAATGTTTGAGAACTGTATACTTTAGTTATGTTCATTCAGTAATCAGTTATGGTATTATTTTCTGGGGAAATAGTGCTCAGAACTTACAAACAGTATTTAAAGTGCAAAAGAGGGCAATAAGAATTATAACTAAAAGCATTAAGCGGCCCCACTGCAGAGAACTTTTCAAAATATGATAAATCCTAACTGTTCCTTGTGAATTTATATTCCAAACCATAGTGTACATCAAAAAAAATATAGAAAATTATAGCAAAAATAGCAGTTTTCATAACTATAGTACAAGAACAAGTCACTGTCTTCACCTAGACAGGAAGAATAAACATAAGACTCGAAATAGCTTCTTGTATGAAGGTGTAAAACTGTATAATAAACTGCCTAAACTGCCGCAGAAAATAAAAGAAGCAGATAACATGTACCGCTTTAGGAAAAGTCTTAAATTGTTTTTGCAGGAACACTGCTTTTACAGTATACGTGAATTCTGTTTCACAATATTTTGATAAGGAGCAAAAATGATTGTACGTAACTTATATGTCACAATGTTTAACTAAATGTAACAACAAACTGTATAAATATATGAATGTACGCAACTGACAACATCCATACATTTTAAAATGTCCATGGATGGCTAAATAAATAAATAAACATGCAGCTATCGCTCCTGGATAAGAGCAGTACAGTTTGTGCCAAGTAATTTCAGTCTATTGGAGGTCTTTAGCTACCCATTGCTGTGTTTTATAAAATATTTTGTATTTGATTTTTTGTAAATATCTGATGACAGATAAATTGAGACATATGTCATAAGGACAATAAACTCATTCCTCGCCTAATATCAGGCTTTTGCCTTTGACTGAATGCAGACTACTGATTATCATTTTCTTCGTTTCTATTCAGTGTTGTCATTGCGTTTGTGGGTCATGTGTATTTATGAATTGGGGCCTGTGAGTTTTCCTGCATTATGGATGTGTTCTGTTTGTTTTGAAGCTGTGTTTAATTTAGGGCCCAGTTTGTGTTCTGTATATATGTCACACCAATTATTCATAGCTAAATGTTTGCATTTCAGTTTCATAATTTTTCTTTAGTGGGGTCCTGTTCATTCCATTTAACATGTGCCTTGCAGCTAGTTCTGCTTGTAGAGTTTGATGGATTTCAGGTCACTGGTGATGCTTTTTAAGAAATAAAGCCAAAACACCTATGGTGTGATGAGACCAGTTTTCTTCTGTTGTATACAGATGGACTGGGTGTGTAAATTACCATCTTATATTACGATCAACTTATGATGACAGCTTGAAAGAAATAAGTTTCCTGCACTGGCAGTCTATGGTTGATCTGCTGTACAATGAACTAAAATAAAAATTGAACACTATTTAAGTACTCGTAAAAATCATTACATATGTGATAGTTGAAAACATCATATGAGAACAGGGTTTACCACATTATCAGGCTTGAGAGGTGTAACCATAATACTCAGTTCAATACAAACATTAGCACACAGCCAAGCCATTAACTTCTGTGAGGGAGCACTAAACGGTGAGTAGCTACGCCTCATTGCAAACAAGCCAAAGATAAAGCTTTATATGTGGTCTATGTTATCTAAAATTTTAACATTAATATTAGTAAGGGAAGCAAGGGAACAATACTTCCTATTTATTCCATGGACAAATAAGATCATATACAGATTCACATCTTCCATCTTAAAAATGGGTGATACTATTTTTGTAACATTTTAGTTTGCCATTGAATGTACTAATAAATGCAGGTCAAGTCCACACTCATGCTCCTTGACATTTTTTAACACAGTAGTCAAGGGAAACTCTGGATATAAGTATCAAAACTCTTAAGGTAAAAATATAAAATGTATAAACGTACAAAAATTATCAAAATGTAAAACTATAAAAAAGATAAAATTGGTGGTTTACACCCACATATGACTTGCACATCTTTTTTACATGTAGTAATCCAACATCCATGACCACATTCATTTCTCCTGTGTCTTAGCAGCTATAACAATGGAACCACTGCATTCAGACAGAAGCCAGGAAATAAAATAATTGAAGTAATGATGAAGGGCTGGAAGCTACGTATTGTAATAAGACACCTCTTATTAGATCTAAAATCTCAAAGATAGGCAGAAAAAGGGGACCTGAGATCATGTATAACCAATCCTTGCAAATATTGACTAACAAATGGTAGGTAACATAAGATAGCACATGTCTACTGACACTTCAGATATGAAAGAGATGGGCCATAGAAACATAGAGTATATAATTATATTCAGGCATTGCTATCCATCATATGATGAAAGGCTAGGGGTAAATAGTAAATTGAAAGGAGTGCAGAAACCTATGGTACATGACGAGGGACAGAAGGCTAGGTTTCATATTGTAATAAAATCACATCATTGTGAAGCAGAAAAGGAATCTAGATTATGCTTTAAAGTAGGCAAAATAACTGGAACAAATGTCAAATGGCAAGCAGTATCTGATGAAAGTTGTGGAAGAACTGTCTATCTTTTAGCTCGGTTGATCATTAAGTTCATCTGAACAGTGTTTGTAAAAATGGCTCTGAGCACTATGGGACTTAACAGCTGTGGTCACCAGTCCCCTAGAACTTAGAACTACTTAAACCTAACTAACCTAAGGACATCACACACATCCATGCCCGAGGCAGGATTCGAACCTGCGACCGTAGCAGTCGCGTGGTTCCGGACTGCGCGCCTAGAACCACGAGACCACCGCGGCCAGTGTTTGTAAAGGCTGTGGCATAATGGGCAGTAAAATTAAAATGAGAATGTTTGGAAACAAAGTAAGTAAACTGTCTATTACTTCAAAAGTAATTGCCATAACTGTTAATACATTTATCCCAATGAGGGAAAAGGTGGTCAGTACCTTCATGGAAAAATGTATGTGTTACCTACAGAACCATGATTGTAACCAGGCATCTAAAGCAAATTGATGGCCAGATATCTTCTTGTTTCAGGGCCCCAAAAATATGGAAATCACATGCAGAGACATCAGGACTGCATGGAGGATGTGTAAGGGCTTCCCAGCGAAACTTCTGCTGTGTAACTGAAACAGCACATGGGTGAACATTATCCTGCAATGGAATGATGTTGTTTGTCAACATTTTTGAATGTCTGGACTTCATGGGGCACTTCAATTTTTGCAAAGAGGCATCCATAAAAATGAAGGCAGGACTGGACACATCCCTGAAAAGATGCGCATGGTGAAGGAATACAATTTCACAATAATGCTGAGTGGTGAGTGTACTGTGTTCAAAGATTTGGAGGTCAGTATGCCCATGCATTATTATGCCTCCCTGCACCATACCACATGGACCACCAAAATGATCGGATTCAATGAGATTCTGGGAAACACACAGTGCACCAAGGAACAGTGTCAAAAATGATCGTTTTAGTAGGAATGAATCTGGCAAACCTCTTACCATCTTACCTTTCATTCAATATACCTTTTCTGTCCTTGTCTTAACCTGTAGGTGTAATGAGCTTGTTCCTGTGTTGTGAATGCATAATAAGTGGTATAACTGCTTTGTCAGTTCCCTGATTGATGATTATCATCTCTGGGACATTGAACTATAGTAAACAGTTCTTTACCATAATGTGTGGTACCACGTTGGACTGTTGGTTCAGGAGAGTTATCATTTCAGTGTAACATGAGAAATTATCTATGACAGTCAGAGTGTTGCACTTTCCCACTGGTACCTGGTCCAAAAATATTCATTCTGATCACTTCAGAAGCTTTAGTAGCCTCTGACAACTTCTGTAGTGGCATGACTTAAATCAGCACATTGCTCACAAGGCATGCTAGGAATGCCACCCATCCAGTTTCAGGTATGATTCTCCCTTAATTTAAAGTACTCTCCAGTGTCCCAGATAAAGGAACTGAGGAGACACTTTCATCCCATCTTTTGCCAAATTTGTGAATCGTGTGAATGAAGAGGAAGAATGATGTGTGAATATCGTCCCCACTCACTTTTATTGTTCTGTGTCCTCAGATACTTCAAACTGAGAAAATACAATAACTTTTCCTTATGTAGTTCAGTACTTTGATGTTAACCACATGATATGACAAAAATCTGCTATGTTTTTATGAAGATTCCAAAGAAACCTACAATGACATTTTCAATGCAATAAAGAACACTACAGAATCTAATGGCTTTCATCTGAGTTATGTAAGTGCATATGATCACAATAGTCAAGTGAAATATGGCAAAAATAAATCAGTTTTTGTGTGACTGAAGAACAAAAATCCATCCATTTTGAGAACTAACTGCAACTGCCATACCATAAATAATATTGTAAAACATGGTCTGAAAACATTTCATAATAATGTAGAGGCAATATCTACAGTGAACTTGTTTTCTCTGCACCCAATGTCTAGTCACTGAGAGAATTATCATAGTTCATGGAGGTAGAATTTAAGGAATTATTACAACATGTCCGTCCAAGATGACCCATGCTGCTTCGTGCAATTGACAGACTTGTATACTGTTGGCATACCAAAGAGACTCATTTCAAAGGTCGACAAAGACTGGTCAAAATTTATTTGGCAGCTTATGACATTAAGTGGGGAGCATGATACCAAAGAAACTGATCATTCAATGCCTTAATGTTATCTACATTTTCTGCAACATATTTTGCTTCTGTTTGATACTGCCATTAGAAAACTGGAAACATGTCAGTTACTTCTGTTGAGTTGGACAGAATAATAAGGGACCATAAGAGCATGCTTGAGAGCAAGAAATGAGATAAATTCTTAGGAAAGAATGTTCATGAAAGCCCAGTAGAAATACCAAAATCACAGAGGATGAGTTCTTAAAATGGTACGCAATGTCTTGTCATGTAGCCTTTATTATTTGTCCCAAAACTATGACTTTTCTGAGAGCAATGTGTTCAGTCTGTTTACAAGATTTTTGCTTAAAGAACAAAGAGATTTTTGTCTACAAAGGCAGTATGTTCTAAATGTTACTAACGTACTGAATCTCAACCTGGATTACAATCAGTTATACAAAGAAAACTGTGATTTGCGTGATGCATACACTGAATTTGATAAAACCAAGCAGAAGACCAGATTTAGGTACATTTCTTTAAGCAACAGACCACAATATTGACATCTCATATCTCCAATTACTTAGGCATATATCATACATACTGGTATTTTCAATTCCTACTGACAACTGATGTGCTCAAAGAATCTTCAGTACAAATAACTAGCTGTCAGAAGAAGGAAACCAGATGTCTATTATCTTAGTGAAAAGAGGACTTCAAATAAAAGTGGACTTTTCTGAAAGTTGCGATCTATTCTTGAATTTTCTGAAACAGTGAAGAACTACTGAAAGCAGCGAAGAGTAACACAAAATATACATTCAAAAATACAAAACAGTGATTGCACTACAGTTGGACATTCCCTTAAAGACTTCTTATCTCCCTTATTCATATGAACTTTGAACTGAACTTAAGATATTGCCTGTAAATGTTAATTCATAAATTTATTTCATGTTTAAATGGCAAATCCATATGTTACTTATAAGAATCAGAAGCAGAAGACTTTCTTTTTTGTTTTTGTGTTAAAATAATATTAAAACTAAAATCTGATATGTTTAAAAATTGCAAGTACAACAAACTGATTATATTACTTATGATATTTGTAGTACACTATTAACGTTTTCTTCATTCTGTATAACTGAGAAGTTGTCCAGCCCTCTGTTTCTTGAAAGATGGCATCCCTATGGGACACAAAAATTGAATATGGATCAAGCATTAAAATGGAAAGAAGGTGTACTGAACTGTAAAAAGAAAGCTAAATAGAAACAGTGAATGGTCCAAGTTTAACTAGTGCAACGTTGAGCGAAATGAAACAGCCACATTGTCATGGTTTAGTGTGCCAGTACGGTAACTCAGCATATTTGGTCAGAGAGGTGGTAGTCTCTGTAATAAAAAAACTGAGGGAAGGGATCAACTTCAGCAGATGTCATGTAACTGCTATGACCAAATACAATGGGGAAAAAAAAGAAAAAAAAGTGGTCACATTGTTGGACTGAAGTAGATGACCTGGGTTCAAAACTCCCTTGTTTCATTTACTTTTATATATTTATTTTTTCACAACATTGTGAGCAGTCCGTCTAGTCACTGTAATGTTTGTTCTCTTTCTTAATCTTGAGTCAAAAGTTACAAAATGGAATGCAAAAACTTCAAAAATGCCAAATACAAATGTTTTGACAAAGCACAGAGAAACTGTTTAATTGTGAAACTGTTGCATTCATTTGTTACATTTTATGTTACAACTACTATGTTTTCATCATTTCCTTGGAAGTGGTCACATTCATATTCGTATAAACACCTAAATCAGGCTAGGAGGCATATCACACTCACTCACTAGGCGTACAAATTATGTCTGTTGATAAAGAGATTATTGTCATATGACACATGTACTGTCACTAATGCTGTGTATGACACACCAGATGTGTTTTCTAGCAGAGGATTCAGTTGATTTGTCACCTTGTCATCAAACATTTGCAGTTCCCATTCAAAAACCACTTCCTTTTGGTTACTAATAGAGTAGCTGTGCAGAATCAACTTTCATTATAAGTCCCTTCCTTTCACCTCACTATTGCAAATGGATATTTCATGATGACACAGACACAAATTGAATAAGCAAACAGTGGAGAAAAAGGGGAAAAAAATTGCTACGATGGACATTTGAACACGTCTCACCTGCTTTGTAGCCTAATACCAACATCATGTAACTGTGACACCATGTATGTTCTCAGTTTCTCCATGTTGCACTTCTTGTGCTTGGACCATTCACTGTTTCTATTATGCTTCTTTTTCATAGTCTGATACACCTTCTTCCTGTTTTCATGCTTGATCTGTGTTCAGTTTCTGATGGGCTGTCCACTGGGCCCTCTTACCACTAAATCTGAGGGCAGATGCAATGGGGAGTTTCCCTTGTAAGTACAAATTAGGTTGTTAGAACCATGACCAGACAGGATCTGCATAGTGTCGCATGGTGATGTGGCTCTGAGCACAAGTGGGCTGACTCAGTGCCACTGCCATCCTATATTGTGTCGGCAGAGGGCACTTGTAGTCCAGAGCTGCTGGGGTGTGGCTCAGTGGGCGTACTCCATTGGGTCTGCCAGATCCCACATGACCACTATCAGCACTGGATGGAAACTTGCTATTCTGTTACAAACTCCACGGTGGCCATGGGACGGAATTTGTATGTTATACAACAGAAACATAGACTTCTAAACATAGCCCAAGTCTTGTTGCCTTATGCGGTAACCCATCATGAATAGCAAAATGTGATTTCATTGCAAATGACTTGCACTCTCCATCACAAGCTGATGCTTTCTGACACTCCACAAGGCTACAACCTAATACCCATAGTAAACCATTTTTCCTGCTAAGCTCATCTGCATCACCATGTTCCTTATCAAGTTTGTGAATTACTTTGAAGTCAGAGTAACTCAGTTTTAATGCCTGCCATGTAAGTCTAGTTGATGGATCCTTCAATCCCAACAACAATTTTATTGCTGTATAATCTGGTAGCATCTTAAGTTTTTCACTACAAATTAACATCACTTTTCCAGTTGTAGAACAATCTGTACATGATTGTACAGCTGGCATGATGCATAAGTGAATCAGTATTTCTTACCCTGCAGTTTATAACTTAAAACACATTCTACATATTATTGCTAGCAATGAAGGATGAAATGAATTTCTTCTTGTAATCTGGAAAGATCAACAGGAGACTAATTTTTAATAATTCCTTCAATTTTCTTAATGAGGTTTCACACTCTGACTTCTGCTGGAACTTTATACCTTTCTTTAACAAGTGTGTGAGTTGTCATGCTATTTCTGCAAATCCATTTACGAACTTCCTTTACTATTTTTGAGCCCCAAACATGACTGTAATTCATTACTCATCTTTCTTGTTGGTAAAATTAGCACAACACCCAATAATTTGAGATCTGTTCTTACTACCCCCCCCCCCCCCACCACCACCCCACCCCCAATTACATGATCCGAGTAATTCAGTGCAAACTGGCACTTTTCTATGCTAAGCAGCAGGTATTTTCTGAATACAGTCTTTTAAAACCTCCTCTCAACCATTGCACATGTTCCTTCACATACTTTTCCAAACAAAATAACACAATCAAGATACACCATGCTCAAAACTCTATCCAGCAAACTCTGAAACATGACTGGTGCTTTTTTCAAACCAAACGACATTCAATGATAGTTGTAATGACTCCAAGGAACTGTAAGTGCTGTTTTTGGTCAGTCATGTGGTACTATTTCCACAATAGTTTTCCTGAGATGGAACTATGTTCCACCACATTCTACAACATATTATTTAAACTCAACTTTAGTATGATGCTTATACAGGAAATTTAATGATAGGATCACACTGTACCCTTCACCTATATGAACAAAACTTTCTTGCTTCCCAGAATGAATTTACTCCAACGTGAAAATGTAAAATTGCTGGACATAGAGACTGCACATCATTATACTCCATTCCATGTAATCTATAATGAGGGAGGTTTAATTGCCTCTTACGCAAGAGATCCACACTCACCACAGACATGAGCACCTGTGTCTAGCCAAAGCTTACATACCCTGTCACCTACTACTCCGCTCAAGCAAAAGTCCACTTCTTCACAAGTTTCTGTAGCTTTCAAAGTTAATGAGAACACCATTTGGAGACTTGTGGCTCCTTTTGTAGTTTAAAAGTTCATTATTTAAATTCTGCCCTTTTATTTTATGCCCCTTACTTCTGCTGTCTTGCTCCCAGAGTTCCACACCCACATTTTCTACACTTTGGTCAGTGATAATCTGATCATGCACAGTGATAGCACTTCACATCAGTAAAGAAGACATTAATTTTATCGTGGACCCCTGTTATTGCATTTATTTCCTACAGAGCTGTGGCTTTGCCAGTAGTGTCAGGCAGATCCTTTGTAAATTCTGCGTATATCTTTCTTGACATGACATGTGGCTATCCCCTTAGAGATGCATCTAATGCTTGTGTTCCGGCTTCCTGCAGAATTATATTATTCATTTTATCATTATCCATCAACTGGTAGATATTAAAATTCGTCCTCTGAATTGTATCTTCAAAGTTATTGACATACTTATTTTCCTTTTGTGACATCTCATTTAATTGTTCATGATAGAATCTGCAGCTATTTTGCCTCCTATAACGTTGCACCAGGCCTTTCTTGACTTCATTGAATGTTTGAGCATTCATTAGCTCCTCATGAAACATGAGTATATAACATGCATTTACACTTGTCCTGTCAAACACAACTTAGACATCTGTAATGACTGTTCATCTGTCCAATCCCAACTTGGCACCTGGTAACCAATCATCTATAAATGTTAGTATATCATCTCCAATCTTGTCCAAAACAGGATTAAGTAATTCAGCAGTAGGTGAATCTAAGGTGGGAGCAGTCAAAATGAATGTGGCCCTGTTCTCTTTTACAGCATGTGACGGCTTATGAAGATCAGTATTATCTGATTCAACTGAGGTCCCTCCTCTAATAAGGATTTTACATCTTCCTAGGTGATCACCTCTTGTGTCTACATGAATACTCTGCAAAAATTTAAGTGCACCATCAAGTCCAAATGCCCAGGAATATTGGACATCATCCTGTTGCAAGATAATGCCCACCCATATATAGGCAGAGGTACTAACTATTGCCACCTAGAATAACTCCAAAAGTATGTTAGTAGCTGATAAGTTTGTGGGACAATGTTGCATGGGACAACAAGAGCCATAATACAACATTGGCTTTTTGCTGCTAGATGGGGCCACGTCAGAGATATAAAGGTAAATTTTTTTTTTAAATGGGATGCTCTAGTTTTGTACTTATTTTCTGATAGTGGCTATCAAGATGAATCCAATGATGTGTAACAGTAAGGTCTTTGAAGGTCCACAAAGGTCAAAAAGGTGGCAAGAACGTCCATTTACAGAAGGTGTTGGAAGTGATGATCATTGGTATCAATGCAGAGCTGCAATCTTCTTGTCATAGATTGAGTGGTATTCCTTATCACTTTGGCACTTATCAAAGCACATGCTCTGACAGTTCTCTCTCATATATCACGCAAATAGTAAATATTCACCGAATACGGCATATCCATCTAGCGTGTCATGGACATGTAAACACTATTCGAAGGTTTCACAATACAACACTAATAGGAATGGTAAGACCAGTATTGTTCAATCAAGTGAATATGAATGATGTAGTCCTTCACAGAACAAGTCGATGTGCTTCTCATTTACAGAGAATGCCAACGAAATTCAGTGAGAGCTAGAGACATATACACTGAAAGATATCCTCAATGTACTCATGCTATATCGCGTACATTTAAATATGTATATGATGAATTGAGAACAACTGGGTCTTTAATGCACTGGAAACATATCTGGCAAAGGAAAGTTACTAATGAGGAAACAGAAATTGGTACTCTTGCTACTGTGGTTTGAGATCCTTGTGTTAGTTCGCATCAAATCACATGGGAATCTGACATGAGCCAGAGTAGTGTCATAAATATCATCTTTATCATATCAGTCTCCACCAAGAATTAACTGGTATGGATTGTATGCATTATATTGAGTTCTGCCAATGGGCTCAACTTCAGATTTAGAGGGATGACACATTTATTAATTTGATTTCATTTACTGATGAGCTACATTCACAAACCATGGAAATATTAATTTGCATAACATGTATTATTGGGCAACAGAAAATCCATGTTGGCTGCAGCAAGTTGCACACAAAAAACTGTGGTAGGTGAACGTATGTGGGATTCTGGAGGACAGAATTATAGGACCCTATTTGATTGTAGAAATCTTAATGGTAGGAAGTACACCACTTTCTTGTAAGAAACATTAAGTCTGTTATTGGAAGATATACCTTGTGGAACAAGGAACACAATGTGGTATCAACACAATGGGTGTCCAGCACATTTCTTGCTGATGCTAGAAATGAGTTGCAGGGACAATTCCCAAATTGGTGGATTGGATGCAGAGGAGTTATGTCGTGGCCAATTCGTTCACCAGACTTGACGCCTCTGAATTTTTTCTTGTGGGGATTCATAAAAGACATTGCTTATAAAGACATTCCAACTACACCTGAAGATATGCGAGAGAGAATTGTCAGACCATGTTCTTTGATAAGGAATACCACTCAATCCATGATAAGAAGATTGCAGCACTGCATTGATATCAATGGTCATCACCTCAAACACCTTCTGCAAATGGACGTTCATGCCACCTTTGTGACCTTCATTGACCTTCAAAGACCTTACTGTTACACACCATTGGATTCGTCTTGATAGCCGCTACTAGAAAATAAGTACCGAAGTATAGCATTCCACTCAAAAAAACAAAGTTGACCTTCATATCTCTGATGCAACCCAACCTAGCAACAAAAAACCAATGTCATATTGTGGCCCCCATTACCCCATGCAACAGTTCTCCCACAAACCTTTCAGCTCCTATCATACTTTCAGAGTTACTCTTTGTGGCAATAGTTAGGACTCACCCTGTATATAAATAAATATATTGCCAAATTTGTTTGGACCATACCGTAGAAGTTTCACTGGGAATACCTTACACATCCCCCATGCAGTCCCAATGTATCTGCATGTATTTTCATATTTTTAGTGCCCAAAGAAAACCTTTCATGGCTACCAATTTTCTTCACAGGAAGAGGCACATGCCAGGGTACAATCACGATTGTGTAGGCAGTTTCTTGTCTCACAGTGTGTATTAGCAGTTACTGTGATTACTTTTGAAATAATAACTACTTTAATAAAATTTTCTCGGGCTTCCAGCCGCATCAGGTGATTAAAATCCCATGAGCTTTCGACCGAGCTCTCCTCAGTCATTGTCAAGTGGTAAGATTGGCTGCTGTATCGTCATTGTCACATTGTTATATAGCCGCACTGCTGGCTGTGATGTCAGTCACAGCAGCCATTCTTACCACTTGACAATGACTAAGGAGAGCTCGCTCGAAAGCTCGTGGGATTTTAACCATCTGACACAGCTGGAAGCCCGAGAAAAATTTTATTTAATTCATATCGCAGTGAAACCATGCTTTCATACAATAACTAGTTTCATTACTTTTTCCCGTCTTTCTAGTTTCCATTTGACTGGTTCTTCTACAACAAATTTCACAAACAACCTTTGAGTAAGCTTAACAAACAAGCAAACTAAAAATTTGATCAGATACTGCCATTTAACATTTTCCAATTGTTTTGCCTATTTTAAAGTGTAATATACACTCCTGTGCTCCTTCATGATGATATTGTTTTATTTTAATATGAAACCTACCTTTGTGTGCCATGTCATGTATCTTAGGTTTCTACATTCCTTTTGACTTATCATTTACCCCTATCTTTGCATCATATGACAGATAGCACTGTTTTAATTGAATCAAGTGTCAGTTCTTGGTGAAACAAATTATCCAAACAAACACTGTTTTTGCCTTGTTTCACAATTTTATTATTTATGTTACTGCAAAACCTAGGGTTCAGGTTATAAGCCCAGTTTCAAGTACATTACTGATTCCCAGTGTTTATAATGTGCATCATCCTCTTTGGGAATCAGCAAGGTACTTGAAAATGGGCTTATAAGCCAGAACCAAGGTTGTGCAGTAACATTAATAATAAAATTACGAAACAAGGCAAGAAACAGTGTTTATTTAGTTAATAGAAGTGTTTCATCATAATTATATGGAACTATGTTTTTGTGACCCATCTCCTTTGGATCTTAAATGCCAGTAAAGTTGTGCAATCTTAATGTTATCCATCATTTCTTAGTCAATACACTCAAGGATGGCTCCTACCTGATCTTAGGTCCCCTTTTTCTGTCTATCTTTGGCATTCTGACTTTAATAGGAAGTGTCTTATTACAGCATATAGCCACCAGCCTTTTAACATTACTTTAATTATTTTATTTATTCTCTGTGTTGTATCTGACTGCAGTGGTTCCATTGCTGTACATATTAAGAGATGTAAGAATGAATGTTGGCAGGTATATGGGTCAGTATGCACAAAAAATGTGCTGAGGTCATATACAGACATAAACCACAGGCTTCTTTTCCTATTCTTAAATTTTGATAATTTTTATACATTTATGTTTTTATCTTACAATTTTTGATACTTCTATCCAGAATTTTCTTGACTGCTGTGTTGAAAAAGTGGCCAGGAGCATGACTGTGGACTTTACCTGCATTTATAATTATTTACAATGTCAGACTAAAATGTCACAAAAGTAGTCTCATGTCAGGTTATATTGTTTACCATTTCTTTTTAATGTTCCTCATGGCCTTATTCTGAAGAAAGAACAGGCAAATTAGTGTATGATCTTACTTCATTTTTATTGTTGTAAACTGTGTATAACAAATGTAACAAAAATAGTATTATAGGAAAAACTTACACCCCAATAGTATCAATTACAATGCTTGTACTTGGAATAAAGAGAAAGTAGTGCTTTCTTATTTCCATTCATAATATTCATGTAAAAATTTTAGATAAATTAGATCACATGTAGAGAGTGCCTGTCCACACTGTTGGCTTGTTTGCCATGAAGGGTCGCTGCACACAGTTCAGGGCATCCACACACTGGTTGGCTGTGAGTTGCTGTTTGCACTGACTGAATATCATGCTTATAGCTCTCCAGCTGACAAATGTTGTAGACTCTTTTTTTGGGTAGGCAGCTAAGGACCACTTGCCAATTTCAGTTACTAAGTCATTGTAATTTTCTTTCCTCCCATTACTGATTCACCTGTTTACTACATTGTTTCTTCCTTTCTTTGGACCACTTCTACTTTTCATCCCATAAATGTTTGACAACCTTTCAGTTAAGCCACTGTCTTACATTTGATATAAGTGTTAAAAAATGCCATTCTTCTTTTCCTCATTACTTTTGATTTGCTTTCTTTGTTACAATAAATTTCACCATTTTTAATAGTACTTACTGGTTGCAATAAAAATTAAAATTGTTATTTGCTGACTACCAGTTTTGTGTTGATCAAAAACCATATAGAGGTCACGCTTGCTATAGAATCAGTACCTATGTACACTGTGGATCATAACACCATCATTATATGGGCACCCATATAAAAGTGTAGGGGGAAGGGGGTGTGACCTGGGGTTATAGTGTATTTTCAGTGTTTTGGAAGACCAATGGTAACTTATAACTTGTAAGCAGCCATAAAAAGTCTAGTTCTGACACTGTTGAAAACCTATGTAATTCCAACTCCTAAATCATTTTCTTGAAAGAAAAACACCTGACTACCCTATATTTTTTTCCTTTCCCTAAGAGCTGCTTGCTCTCATGTATTAGTGTCCTTGCATCATTACTATTTGTAATTCAGACTCATGCTTATTAACGAATCTGTAACTAAGTGCAACATTGGCCACATCATTGTTATCAAGTGTAACACGTGAAAATGTTTGTATGAGTTTTATGTTTATTCTTTTTTGGTGCATGTAAAAGATTTTGAACAAAGCTATTTGTGCAGTGATTATCAATGTTATTTCTGATGTGTACAACTGATTGGTAAATGGATCACATTGTGTAATTAAAATTCCCAGTGATTTGAACAGATCTTTATAGTTGACTGGTTTACTATGTTTGGTCACCATTTTATGGCCCTTTTCTGTGTTCGTATTTTATGCATTTGTTCCCCATCGAAGAATCCATAGGTAACAATTGACTGTGTCTAGGAGTATGTATGTAACCAAAAGACACTGGCTGTTACATATTAATAATGGGACTCTTAATGCCATAACATGCGGGTGATGATCCATTTACAAGTATCTTTGTATGTTTGCACCACATCAACTGAGAATCAATATTCATTCCCAGAAATTTTGCTTTCATTACATAGTCTATAGAGGTACTACACACATTTATTTTAAAACTGTCATTTTACCTTCTTCAAACTGAAATTCGTGGAATTTGTTTTCCTTACATTCAGTGTTACTTTACAAGGTGCTATCCAAAATTATCAGGACTGGTGCTGCCATCTGTTAAAAACCTTACCTTTGGATTAATGGTCACCATCACCCTTGAAGTAGTTCCCATCCATATGTACAAACCGGTCTCAGCAATTCTGCCACTGGTCAAAAGTTTTCTGGAAGTCCTGTTCTTTGAGAGTGTTTATCACTGCCAGCGATGCTTCTTGAATCCTCTCTAGAGTGTCGAACTGATGGCCTTTCAACTTGAGTTTCAGTTTTGGGAATAGCACAAAGTCACAGGCTGCCAAATCTGGCAAGTATGGTGGGTGGGGTACAACCAGCATGTTGTTTTTTGCCAAAAAGGTCCTGGTGAGCAAGGACGTGTGACAGGGTGTGTTGTCGTGATGCAGCAGCCAGGTCCCTCGATGCCAAAGTTTGGGCCATCGTCACCGCACGTTTTCACAGAGCCGCCGCAAAATGTCACAGTAGAATGTAGAATTCAGTGTTTGTTTGGGTGGGACAAATTCTTTATGCACAATTCCCTTGTTATCAAAGAAAACGATGATCGTGGTCTTCACTTTGCTATTCACCTGTCTCACTTTTTTGGGTCTTGAAGAGCCCGAGCTCTTCCGCTGGGATGATTGTTGCTTTGTCTCTGGGTCATAACCATAAATCTAGCTCTCATCTGATAACCCGTGACAAGAAGGTTGGATCATCATATGCGGTCTGACGAAGGTCTGTGCATGGTTCAACATGCTGTGCCTTCTGATCGGCAGTCCAGATCCTTGGCACAAATTTTGCAGCGACATAATGAATGCCCAATTCATCAGTCAAAATTCGTTGATATGTCCCATAATCAATACCCACGTCATATGCGAGGTCTTGGATGGTTTGACATCAATCCACATGAACCAATTGTTGAAGTTTGGCAGCAGTGTCTGGTGTTGTGCGGCTAACGGGCCTTCCAGTGCGAGCACTGTCTTCGACGTCTGTACGGCCGGCCCTGAATTGAGCACGCCACTCAAACACATGCATAAAGCTCATGCTCTGTCCCCCAAACACTTGTTAAATCATTGCAAGGGTCTCCATAGTACTTTTCCCGAGATTCACACAGAATTTGATACACACACACACACACACACACATACTGTTCTGTTCGCGGATCCGTCATAAAATTGTCACACACCAAAAACAGAGTATTACGGAAATCATTATGGACATGCAACACATCCTCCCAGCTGAATGCCACTCCGCACACTGACTCATCCGATATGCAGCTCTCACCACCTAGTGGTGCATAGATCTACTACTCCTACTTTCCAGAGGGCAGAACCAGTCCCAAAAATTTTTGATTCCGCCCTGTATTGCATGTTGAACTACAGTAAACTTCATTGAGGATTTCATTTGCTTTCTCTGCAAGTTCTCCTGTTTTCTTATTTAATATAACACTGCTGTCATCAACAAGCAGATTTTGTCCCTGTAACTATCAGTATTGGCAAAGTCATTGGTGCATATTAGAAACAGTACTGGTTACACTGAGGAGTTCCTATATCAATGTGTTGTGGTTCTGATAGGTGTTTAATTACCAGTTTAAACTTATTTGAGGCATGTGTCATCTCTACTCTTTGTAGAGTGAAGAACTGATGATCAAAACTTTATCCATATCCCACAGCAATAGTACCAGCTGTTGCAACAGCTCACATGGGCTCCATAATGAACTTCACTAAACAGATCCAGACTACTAATTGTCAACAGGTACACTGTAAACCCCCATGAACAATCAACAGCACAGACACAGTTCCATGTTACTAACAATGAAATCCTCAGACAGATCCCAGGTTATAATGTAGATTAAATTAACAGCAATATATCATAATCTCAAGTTAAAAAAGAAGTAGCAGACGGACATCAACATTCAATATGGATTCCTACCAGACAGTCCCAACAGCAAGATAAATAATTAATTTTCAAATCTAGCATTCCAATGCAAAATTAAATTGGTATTCCATCCACAATTGTATAAAGTATTGTTCAACATCAATAGAAGCTCCAGAAAAGTAATCTGCTTCACAAAAATCACAGTTCTGAAACTGGATGTTCATACATCATCATCGCTGTAAATCCTGATAAATCCCTTAGATTGTTCAACTATCTTAGCAGCGTACCTTTGTAGAGACAACTAAACACACTTTTAATCTAAATGTGTGAGCTAACTTCAACATTAAATGGCCAAATCTCTTGTCTGCAGCTGATCATCTATTTATACAGGACCATTCTCAGTTCCCTCTACACCAAAAGTACATGAAAGTTATTAATTCTAAATAATCCAATGAATGAAAACATTAAATGTATATAAACAAGCAGAAAATTATTCCAACATCTGCTGCTGACATGCCAACACACCAGAAGAATTTCAATCCTCACCACAGCACATTGGTTAAGCAGCCTCAAGTCAACTGAATTAATATCCATATTATATCTCTCTGGCAGCCTATCATGTGACCCACAAAAGATCAAAAGCAGATAGTTTCTCAAAGAATTATACAGATCCCACAATTCATATTTAAGTGCTAAACTTCACGTAATATGATTCCATTAAATTTTGCAGCAAGTATAAGCAACTAAATTTGAGATCAATAAAATATATGCATAAAAATTATGCTAAAAGGCATACAAATAATATGTTCATCTGTGAAAGACATGATACAATATACAGGGTGAAAAGTATTTAAACCGACAAACTCTGGGAGTTTGTAGGGGACATCAAAACAAATATTTTTCCCTAATGTCATTTTTTCCTATGGGAAGTATTTAAAACGGTAGAGAAATATTTCTCTGGTGGCAAATTAATTAAACCACAAAATACTTCCCCATTTTTTTATGACCAAGAGACAACACATTAACACAACCCAATTTCAATTACAGTAGATTTTTAAAAATGCCTACATTGACACGTAAGGCTACACCGTCGGATCACGTTCTGTCTGACACAGGCAGAAACCCCAGGAGTATCCTGAATGGATCCTGCTGCTGCTACTATCCGGGCAACCAGATCCTCTTCTGATGCAACAGGAGTTGCGTAAACAAGGTTGCGCATCTCTCCCCACACAAAAAAGTCCAGAGGGGACATATCTGGGGATCGAGCAGGCCATGGTACAGGACCACCTCTGCCAATCCACGTTTCTGGGAACCATCAGTCCAGGAATCAATGCACACGATGACTGAAATGTGCCGGCACCCTGTCATGTTGGAACCACACGCACTGTCTTGTAGCAAGCAGGACGTCTTCCAGCAATTCTGGCAAAGCTCTGGCGAGAAAATTGTAATAGTGCCTGCCATTTAATGGCCTAGGTATCAGATATGGCCCAATTAAACAGTCGCCAACAACACTGACCCACACATTAACGAAGAACAGCACTTGATGACCGCTAGTAACTGTGGCATGTGGGTTATCCTCGCTCCAAACATGCGAATTGTGCATGTTGAAGACTCCATCATGCCCGAACGTTGCTTCATCGGTAAACAACCCAGAGGATGGAAATGTAGAATGCATTTCACACTGTTCCAGGTACCACTGCAAAAACTGTGTTCTGGAAGATTGGACATGCTGTAAGTGAAATGGATGCAACGATTGCTCTCGAATTACTGTTCTTACATTCGTCTGATTCGTCCCCATGTTACATGCAATTGCATGAGTGCTGATTGAAGGATCCTGCTCAACATGCTGCAAGACAGCTTCTTCAAATTGCAACATTCTTACCGTGCGATGGCATCCCTGTCCAGGTAGTCTGCTAAATGACCCAGTCTCACGCAGACGTTGGTACACAGCAGTAAAGGTCATATGAAGCGGGATACAGCGATTAGGATATTGTTGTTGATAAATCCGCTGTGCAGCTCGTCCGTTGTGGTGCGCCACATAGTATGCGCCAACCATATCAGTGTACTCACTCCAGGTGTATCGCTCCATTAGCAGACAATGCACTACTACACAATGCAAACTGACTTCCGTCGATGAAATATTTAGAATTAGGCAGAACTTTCATAGTGCACTGGGAAACATAAGGGGACTTTGAACATGTGTGTTTATAAATACTGTTAAGACCAAAATATTTAAACCTTCTAATACAGTCCGAAAGGTAATGTGCCTTCTTTTCTAGAGAAAATGTGCTATGGAGATGTAAACTCCACTGTGCACAGTTGAAAATCTATTTGCAATAAACATCAATAGCCACTTTCAGCAAAGTCCAGATTAGCACATGCTGCATAAATATTCAGTCAGATCTTGATAAGATTTCAGTGTGGTACAGAGATTGGCAACTTGCTTTAAATGATCAGAAATGTAAAATTGTGCACTTCACAAAATGAAAGAAATGTAGTATCCTGTGCCTATACTATCAGTGAGTCACAGCTGGAACTGGCCAACTCACACAAATAACAGGGTGGAACACTTTGTAGGAATGATCACATAAGCTCAGTTGTGGGTAAAGGAGTTGGTAGACTTTGGTTTATTGATAGAATACTGCAGAAGTGCAATCAGTCTACAAAGGAAATTGCCTTCAAGTCACTCGTGCGAACCTTTCTAGAATATTGCTTGAGTGTATAGAACCCATACCAAATAGGACTAACAGGGGATATTGAATATATATAGAGAATAATGGCATGAATGGTCATAGATTTGTTTGATCCATTGGAGAGTGTTACAGTGATGCAGAAGAAACTGAACTGGCAGACCCTTGAAAACAGACGTAAAATGTCCCGAGAAAACCTACTAACAAAGTTTCAAGAACTGGCTTTAAATGATGACTCTAGGAATATACTTCAACCCCCTGTGCATCATTCAAATAGTGATCATTAAGACAAGATTAGAATAATTACTGCATACATAGATGTATTCAAACAATTTCTCTTGCTGTGCTACATAAGTGAATGGAACAGGTACAAACTCTAATAACTAATACAGAGGAATGTACCCTCTGCCATGCACTTCATGGTGGTTTGAAGAGTATGGGTGTAGATGTAGATGTAGCTGTAGCCTCAAAGTTCTCAGCAGCTCAGACTTACCTGCTGTAATATGCTTGCAAAGAAATAAGTATGTTGCTTGCCGATGGTAGATTCTCTGAAAAATGATTCTGCTGATGGCGGTACCAGTACTTGGATCAAATGTGACCTCAGATAAAGGATTAGTGAGCACATGAGAATTTTTGAGGGTCACTCCAAAAGAAATGCACACTATTTTTTTAAAAATCCATCTTTTATTCTACATGTTTGAAAGTTTTACAGTGTGTAGTTACATCCTTTAGTAACAATATTTTCATTCCTTCACGTAATTTCCATCCCTCTCAACTGTCTTATGCCATCTTGGAACCAGTGCCTGTATACTCGCATGGTATAATTCTGGACCAACCTGTTGGAGCCACTGTTTGGCAGCGTGCACAAAGGAGTCATCATCTTCAAACCTCGTTCCATGAAGAGACTCTTTCAGTTTCCCAAAGAGATGATAGTCACATGGAGCCAGCTCAGGACTGTAAGGTGGCTGTTTCAGTGTTGTCCATCCGAGTTTTGTGATCACTTTCGTGGTTTTTTGAATGACATGTTGCCATGCATTGTCGGGCAACAGCAAAACATCCTGTTTTCCCGATGTGGTCGAAACGACTCAGTCGAGCTCCAAGTTTCTTCAGTGTCATCACATATGCATCAGAATTTATGGTGGTTCCTCGTGGCAAGAGTCCTTGAGAATCGAAAAACACCATAGCCATAACTTTTCCAGCAGAAGGTGTGCTTTTGAATTTTTTTTTTTTTTTTTTTTTTTTTCCTTGAGTGAATTTGCATGATGCCACTCCATTGATTGCCTCTTCATCTCTGGTGAAAAATGATGTAGCCATATTTTATCACCTGTCACAATTCTTCCAAGAATTTCATCTCCACCATTCTCGTACTGTTCCAAAAGTTCGCTGCATACTGTTTTTCTTGTTTCTTTGTGAGCCACTGTCAACATCTTGGGAACCCACCTGGCATAAACCTTTTTTAACACCAACACTTTCAGTATTCTGCAAACACTTTCTTCCCCTATCCCAACGTAGCATGACAATTCGTTCACTGTGATGCGTTTGTCAGCAGTCACCAATTTGTTAACTCTCTGCACATTGTCTGGAGTGTCTGCAGTACGAGGCCTGTGGCTATGAGGACAATCCTCAATATTGCCGTGCCCGCTTTCATCACGTAACCTGCCTGCCCACCAACTAACTGTGCTGCGATCGACAGCATAATCTCCATACACCTTTTTCAACCTCTTGTGGATGTTTCCCACCATCTTGTTTTCACAGCACAGTAATTCTATGACAGCACTTTGCTTCTGATGAACAGCATCACCATCAACAGCAGCATCACAGACAGCAGTAACAGCAGAAATCCCAGCAACAGCAGGAGCAGCAGCAGACATGGAAACAACCATCCATGGGGCAGCAAGTAGACAGAAAAGGACACCTCCTTCCCATCTGAAGGACTTTTTAATTTCAGATATGATGAAAAAGAAGCCACCAAGATAATTAACATTAAATGTCTAACAGTACTCCACCAAAATATTCGGTGTGTAAAAAACAAAGTGCAACAGCTGGAAGTCGAGTTACAAATCTTAGACAGCACTGTTATCTGTATTACAGAGCACTGGTGTAAATAAAGTGAAATCTTATATATAAATTTACCCTCAGGTGTCCAAGCATGTTCTTATTGCAGAAACACAATGAAAGGTGGAGGATCATGTATTTATGTTAAGAATGGCATTGAATTTAAAGTCAGAAATGATATTATCATGATAAGTGTAGACAAAGACTTTGAAGTGTCAGCAATAGAGATGGTTGCTATAAATATGCCCAAGAAACTATCTATATTATCTGTATATCGTTCACCCAGTGGTAATTTAGAGATATTCTTTTCAAAACTTATCCAAAGCCTAGAACTAGCGTTGACTCTGAAACATAATATCCTTTTGTGTGGGGACTTTAACATAAATACAAATAAAACAGATGACACCAGTAACACATTTATGAATATCCTACATAGTTTTGATCTATCATCAATAGTCAACTGTGCAACAAGAATAACCACACATTCATCATCTACCATTGACCATGTAGCTACAGATGTAGGCAGAGAAAACTGTGATGTACTTGTCAAAAATCTGGGACTGTCTGACCATCTATGTCAGATTATAAAAGTAAAAGCTTGTGTTAAAAAAGAATCAAAACTGCATGTATATAAGAGAGTCTACTCTCCATCAGCTTTGCAAGAGTTTTCCTTAAAGTTAGCACATAAAAGTTGGGAAGGAGTATACATAGGAACTATAGTGAATAGCAAGTTCTCCAATTTTATGTCTGAATTTAAATTAAAATTTGAAGAAACATTCCCCAAGCATTAATTTCCATTGGAAATTACTAAAGGAATTAGAAAAAGTGTTCAAACTTGTAAATACCTAAACTCCATTAAAAAGGACAATAATGATCAGTTTTTTTGCACTACTACAAAAACTACAAAAGGATCTACAGGAAGGTACTCAACACTGCAAAAAAATCAGCCAACAATAGGACCATAAATTTAGCCAATAATAAAAGTAGAGCTACATGGGCTGTAGTGAAACAAGAAACAGGAACTGTGAAGCAGAGAGGTACAAACACACAAATCAGGAACAAGGAAAGCTTAGAAAGTAGCCCGAAACAATTAGCAAATTATGTGAATACCTACTTTAGCAGCATTGCAACGAACTTACAGAAAATTTTTCCAAAAGGTGCTAATCAACCAATATAGAAGCATATAGCAAACTCAATGGTATTGCTTCCAACTACTGAGGAGGAAGTATGCAATGTTGTAAGGCAATTGAAAGAACAAAAACTCGGCAGGTTTAGATGAAATTCCAATGTGTGTGCGGAAAAATTGCATAAATGGTATCAAAGCTCCACTAACAGAAATCATAAATGAATCCTTCAAAACTGGTTGCTTCCCTGACTATCTGAAGCATGCCAAAATTTTACCAGTTCACAAGAAAGGTGACATAGAAAACATTGAGAACTACAGACCATTAGCCCTATTGTCATGCTTTTCCAAAGTGACAGAAACAATAATGAAAAACAGGCTTTTGAGCTATCTAAGTAAATTCAACCTCCTCTGCAATGATCAGCATGGTTTCAGGCCTGGTAGAGGTACAGAATCTGCAATAGCACAATTTATAAAAACACACTCTACAGCAGAGTGTGTGCACACAGTTTTAATCTGCCAGGAAGTTTCATATCAGCACACACTCTTTGTGAAAATTTCATTCTAGGAACATCCCCCAGGCTGTGGCTAAGCCATGTCTCCACAATATCCTTTCTTCCAGGAGTGCTAGTTCTGAAAGGTTTGCAGGAGAGCTTCTGTGAAGTTTGGAAGGTAGGAGACGAGGTACTGGCGGAATTAAAGCTGTGAGGACGGGGCGTGAGTCATGCTTGGGCAGCTCAGTAGGTAGAGTCTTAGAATGAAAATGTTTTGCCTGAAAGTAAACATAGTTTCAGAAATACAGGCAGACATTATTTGGGAAGCAGACATGGAGTAGCTGTCTAAGTCCTTATTAGAAAACATTGTAACAAATTAGTTTTCCTGAAACCTAACACAGAGTGAGAGGAACTACTAAGGTGGTTCATCACATGAGTGTTTGAATTACAAGCACATGCACTTGCACACAGATAGGACTTAGCAAGGTGTTTGCAGTAATAGATGGCTGCAACTCCAGTTGCAGAATATTTTAAGTAACAGTTTGGTGGGCAAGCAGGAGTCTTGTTGTGGATGACTAATTAGCATTTACTGTGGAAATTAATGGCAATGTCCATAGCTGTGAACAATACACAGTCTCATGTGGCATTTAAAAATTTCTTGATGCAAGATTTCTACGTGTGAGTGGGGTTGCCTCACCTCTTCATGCCACACTTCAGTGGCAATGCTGCTGACCCTTAAGCAGCTCATACCTCACCCAGCATGAGTCCTGTGAGTAACATTCTACAAACACCTGACATGTCAAACTGGTTTCCATATTCTCCTCCAAATTGTGCTGGATGTACCAGTAATTGCCTCAGCTGACCTCTCTATTATGCAAAGTTGAATAGTCTCTCATAGAGTGCCCATTGCTTAGTCAGTATGGCTGGCAATTTAGGTCAGACCATGATTCCCCCCTTATATTTGCTTCCATCACATCTTCCAGTGATAGCCTTTCTTTCAGCTCTGTAACATGGATACATATACAAGAAAAACATAAATACAGAGCTGAGCACTTTTCTATAGTTACCATGAATAGGTCATAGGCTTCATAATGATACAATAAAGAATGTAGGGGAGGCACATCACCAATATTATCAGTAATTCCTCAAAATAACTGGCAGATCCCCAACATAGCACAAAGAAAATCAGTTCATTACTATGCAGTACATATTTGACAACCCTTTTTCACATCATGATTATGGATGAGTACACTTACAATGCAAGCGAAGATAAATCGATTGACATATCCCAATCCCTAGTGATAGTAGGTATCTTATTCATACAGTATTTTTGCAGAAATAATGAGTCATGTATATCTTTTTTGTCTCCATATAGCAAATTAAATGTGTGGCAGGTTTTGTAGAAATTTCTTCAGGCATTACACTGAGGCTAATGATTCCAGAAACTTACAATTTGATACTAGTATCAGTCACTATCAAATATTTTTCCATGTCATGGTCTCTTACCCCCATGCCCAACCATATGAGTGCTACCAAGGAGAACCCCCAGCAGTGGGATCAACTTTTTGAAACCTAATATTGATGATGTAAGTTAAATTCCAGCCATTCACCCTGGTGGGCCCTCATTTGCAAGTAATTGAGGAAAAATATTTTGAAGGTCACTTGGTAGAATCTTACACAGAGCATAATTTAATCATTGCCAACACTTGGTTTAAGAATCATAAAAGTATGTTGTCTATATGGAAGAGACCTGGAGACACCAGAAGGTTTCAGACTGGTTGTATAATGGTTAGACAGAGAAGATTTGAGAACCATATTTTAATTTGCAAGATATTTCCAGTTGCTGATATGGACTCTGGCCACAATTTATTGGTTAGAAACTATAAACTAAAACTGAAGAACTTGGGAAAAGCTAAGAAATTAAGGAGCTTGGATCTGGATAATTTGAAAGAACCAGAGATTGTTGAGTGTTTGAGGGGAGGCATTAGGCAACATTTGACTAGAAAATGGGGGGAAGGAATACAATAGAAGAAGAATGGGTATCTTTGAGAGATGACATAGTGAAGGCAGCAGAGCACCATATAGGTAAAAAGACAAGGCTTAGTAGAAATTTTCGATTAGCACAAGGAATATTGAACTTAACTGATGAAAGGAGAAAGTTAAAAATGATCTAAATGATTAATGGAAAATCTCATATAAGATGTGAAACAAATACTAACAAAGAGATAGAGGGACTGGCCAGTACTTACCTCAGCTCAGTACAGCTGATAGATACACATAAAACAGAACTGAAAATTTACATTCCTAGCTTTCGGAACTTTGTTCCTTCATCAGGGAGGAGAGAGGGGAAAAAAGGGAAGAAGGGAAAGTGGATTCAGTTACTCACAACCCAGGTTATGAAGCAACAGGGAAAGGTAAACAGGGAGGGTAGCAAGGATGGAGGCATGGTTGTCAGAGGGAAGCCAAAGATATTCTACTGTAAGTACTGTGCCAGCTTCAAACCAAAGAGGATGCATACAGAAGTAAAGAGGTATATAGTATAAAGATAAACACAACTATGTAGGATGAAAAGATGCGTGAATGGCTAAAGAGGAAAGGGAAAGAGGAGAAGACTGAAGAGTGAATGGGAGCGAGGTTGTTTAACGTAGGTTCAGTCCAGGGGGATGGCGGGATGAAAGGATGTGTTGGAGTGCAAGTTCCCATCTCCGCAGTTCAGAGGGACTGGTGTTGGGTGGGAGAAGCCAAATGGCACATACGGTGTAGCAGGTGCCTAGGTCCCTAGAATTATGCTGGAGGGCATGCTCCGCTACTGGGTATTGGGCATCTCCTAGGCGGACAGTTCGTCTGTGTCCGTTCATGCGCTCAGCCAGTTTGGTTGTTGTCATGCCGATGTAAAAGGCTGTGCAGTGCAGGCATGTCAGTTGATAAATGACATGTGTAGTTTCACACGTAGCCCTGCCTTGAATTGTGTATGTTTTACCAGTAGTGGGGCTGGAGTAGGTGGTTGTGGGGGGATGCATGGGGCAGGTTTTGCAGCGGGGTCGGTTACAGGGGTAGGAACCGCTGGGTAGAGAAGGTAGTCTGGGAATATTGTAGGGTTTAACAAGGATGTTACGGAGGTTAGGGGGGCGACGAAAGGCAACTCTGGGTGGTGTGGGGAGAATTTTGTCAAGGGATGATCTCATTTCAGGGGTTGACTTGAGAAAGTCATATCCCTGGCGGAGTAATTTGTTGATGTTTTCGAGGCCAGGATAATATTGGGTGACAAGGGGGATGCTTCTGTGTGGTCTGGGGGTAGGAACATTGTTGTTGGACGGGGAGGAATGTATTGCTCGGGAAATCTGTTTGTCCTTAGCCCTTACCCAACTTGTCCTGAATCTCTACACTACTTCATGTAACCACCACTCCCAACAGCTCCTATCTCTCTTCAAAGTCCTCCACCTCTCAAACTCTTGCTTGGAGAACACACTGAGGAACATCATCCTAGAAGCCAGCTGCAAACTTGAGTTCCATGCCACACACCACCTGGAAAAACTATCCACAGTGCTAGTGCAACACCTAAGAAGTGGGGTCCCTCTCCCTATCCCTCACAAACACCAACCACAACAGAACCTTCAACAAACCCCCCTCATAGCCAACAAACCTAGCCTAGCCACCCTACTCAATCTCCCCATCCCAGCACATACCCCACACAGACCAAATCGCAACTATAACCACAGTCAAATGCCACATATCACCAGTCCCAATTCAATCCTAAACCTCTCATCCAGATCCCTCTCTCCTCCAGAGACATCTGTTCTATCAAAAGGCTTAACCTTTAGCCCCACACCTAAATTCAACCACACTGCCCTGGTTAAAGATCTCCTCTCATTCACCCGGAACCTCAACTGGAAATATCACTTCACTACCCAAACACAGCCCCCAAGTACTAGACCCAGTGTTGAACCCTGTCTAGAACAGTTCCGACTGCCTTCTCAAAGGGATCCTCCTCCCCTCCCCCAAAACCATCCCTTGCAGACATTTCAGGAATTCCTCACATCCAGTGTTGCCTCCCAGTCCTTCTTGAAGAACATCCCGACAACCCCCAACATCACCCCAGCTGAATCCCGTGCCATTAAGGAGCTGAAAATAGACCGCTCTATTGTCATCCTCCCGGCGGATAAAGGCTCCACAACTGTCGTACTTGACCGTGTGGAGTATGTGGCAGAAGTACCTGCAGACCTTGTCCACAAACAGATTTCCCGAGCAATACATTCCTCCCCGTCCAACAACAATGTTCCTACCCCCAGACCACACAGAAGCATCCCCCTTGTCACCCAATATTATCCTGGCCTCGAAAACATCAACAAATTACTCCGCCAGGGATATGACTTTCTCAAGTCAACCCCTGAAATGAGATCATCCCTTGACAAAATTCTCCCCACACCACCCAGAGTTGCCTTTCGTCGCCCCCCTAACCTCCGTAACATCCTTGTTAAACCCTACAATATTCCCAGACTACCTTCTCTACCCAGCGGTTCCTACCCCTGTAACCGACCCCGCTGCAAAACCTGCCCCATGCATCCCCCCACAACCACCTACTCCAGCCCCACTACTGGTAAAACATACACAATTCAAGGCAGGGCTACGTGTGAAACTACACATGTCATTTATCAACTGACATGCCTCCACTGCACAGCCTTTTACATCGGCATGACAACAACCAAACTGGCTGAGCGCATGAACGGACACAGACGAACTGTCCGCCTAGGAGATGCCCAATACCCAGTAGCGGAGCATGCCCTCCAGCATAATTCTAGGGACCTAGGCACCTGCTACACCGTATGTGCCATTTGGCTTCTCCCACCCAACACCAGTCCCTTTGAACTGCGGAGATGGGAACTTGCACTCCAACACATCCTTTCATCCTGCCATCCCCCTGGACTGAACCTACGTTAAACAACCTCGCTCCCATTCACTCTTCAGTCTTCTCCTCTTTCCCTTTCCTCTTTAGCCATTCACGCATCTTTTCATCCTACATAGTTGTGTTTATCTTTATACTATATACCTCTTTACTTCTGTATGCATCCTCTTTGGTTTGAAGCTGGCACAGTACTTACAGTAGAATATCTTTGGCTTCCCTCTGACAACCATGCCTCCATCCTTGCTACCCTCCCTGTTTACCTTTCCCTGTTGCTTCATAACCTGGGTTGTGAGTAACTGAATCCACTTTCCCTTCTTCCCTTTTTTCCCCTCTCTCCTCCCTGATGAAGGAACAAAGTTCCGAAAGCTAGGAATGTAAATTTTCAGTTCTGTTTTATGTGTATCTATCGGCTGTACTGAGCTGAGGTAAGTACTGGCCAGCCCCTCTATCTCTTTGTTAGTATTTGTTTCACATCTTATATGAGATTTTCCATTAATCATTTAGATCACCTATATGGTCCACATCCTTCATTGTTTTGTCCCTTTTGTTAGCTATCACTTACGTCTGTCATCTTAACACTTTCTCTTCTTCAGTGTTTTATATATACATGAATAAATATTTTCGTCACCAACTGTGCTAGTTTCATCTTCCTCCTATTATCTTGTTCCGTTTATAGTCCTCTTCTCTTTTTTATTTATTGATTTATTTATTCAACATTTCATAGTTTTAACGTTCGTTATTCGCTGTTTCCCAGCCAACAATCACTGCCAACAATCTCTGCCACACCTACCAGTATCATCAATTTCCGTCGATTTCTTGTTGCTGGCGATATTTTTGTGCCATTGGCTATCTTTCTCTTCCACAAGAAAAATTTTTTGGGACATTTCTGCTCCACCCGCGATCTTTTTTGCGGCACGCGCGATCTTTTTTGCGGCACGCGCGATCTTTTTTGCGGCATGCGCGATCGCTTTTGCGGCACGCGCGATCTTCTTTCGCCACTCGCTATCTCTGTTTTTGAGCTACGTGTGTTCTTTTTCCCCTGATCTGGACATACTTGCTTGGTCTGGTCAACTTTTTCCGTATTTTTCTTATTTAGTGGTCTTCCTTTGGTATTGAACATTACCAACACAATTTCTTTCCTTCTCGTCCTTCCCTCCGTGTTTTACTCCTTCTTATGATTATTATTTCAACTTTAGTTATTTAATTTCCCTACCCACCAGTTACCCACTATGTACCCCAATCCTATACCACATTATTTATATTCATTCCGGAAACATGCATTCACTGTAGCCAAACTGCAATCCCACATACTTTTCCTCCAGTCCTGCTTAACCTTTGGAATTACCCCTAAAGGGCTTACCTTAAAAGTTCCCATCTCCGGGTGCAATTCCTCCTTCCACCAGTCTCTCCTGGACTTCCAGAACCTTCAATCCTTAGCCCTTACCCAACTTGTCCTGAATCTCTACACTACTTCATGTAACCACCTCTCCCAACAGCTCCTATCTCTCTTCAAAGTCCTCCACCTCTCAAACCCTTGCTTGGAGAACACACTGAGGAACATCATCCTAGAAGCCAGCTGCAAACTTGAGTTCCATGCCACACACCACCTGGAAAAACTATCCACAGTGCTAGTGCAACACCTAAGAAGTGGGGTCCCTCTCCCTATCCCTCACAAACACCAACCACAACAGAACCTTCAACAAACCCCCCTCATAGCCAACAAACCTAGCCTAGCCACCCTACTCAATCTCCCCATCCCAGCACATACCCCACACAGACCAAATCGCAACTATAACCACAGTCAAATGCCACATATCACCAGTCCCAATTCAGTCCTAAACCTCTCATCCAGATCCCTCTCTCCTCCAGAGACATCTGTTCTATCAAAAGGCTTAACCTTTAGCCCCACACCTAAATTCAACCACACTGCCCTGGTTAAAGATCTCCTCTCATTCACCCGGAACCTCAACTGGAAATATCACTTCACTACCCAAACACAGCCCCCAAGTACTAGACCCAGTGTTGAACCCTGTCTAGAACAGTTCCGACTGCCTTCTCAAAGGGATCCTCCTCCCCTCCCCCAAAACCATCCCTTGCAGACATTTCAGGAATTCCTCACATCCAGTGTTGCCTCCCAGTCCTTCTTGAAGAACATCCCGACAACCCCCAACATCACCCCAGCTGAATCCCGTGCCATTAAGGAGCTGAAAATAGACCGCTCTATTGTCATCCTCCCGGCGGATAAAGGCTCCACAACTGTCGTACTTGACCGTGTGGAGTATGTGGCAGAAGTACCTGCAGACCTTGTCCACAAACAGATTTCCCGAGCAATACATTCCTCCCCGTCCAACAACAATGTTCCTACCCCCAGACCACACAGAAGCATCCCCCTTGTCACCCAATATTATCCTGGCCTCGAAAACATCAACAAATTACTCCGCCAGGGATATGACTTTCTCAAGTCAACCCCTGAAATGAGATCATCCCTTGACAAAATTCTCCCCACACCACCCAGAGTTGCCTTTCGTCGCCCCCCTAACCTCCGTAACACCCTTGTTAAACCCTACAATATTCCCAGACTACCTTCTCTACCCAGCGGTTCCTACCCCTGTAACCGACCCCGCTGTAAAACCTGCCCCATGCATCCCCCCACAACCACCTACTCCAGCCCCACTACTGGTAAAACATACACAATTCAAGGCAGGGCTACGTGTGAAACTACACATGTCATTTATCAACTGACATGCCTGCACTGCACAGCCGTTTACATCGGCATGACAACAACCAAACTGGCTGAGCGCATGAACGGACACAGACGAACTGTCTGCCTAGGAGATGCCCAATACCCAGTAGCGGAGCATGCCCTCCAGCATAATTCTAGGGACCTAGGCACCTGCTACACCGTATGTGCCATTTGGCTTCTCCCACCCAACACCAGTCCCTCTGAACTGCGGAGATGGGAACTTGCACTCCAACACATCCTTTCATCCCGCCATCCCCCTGGACTGAACCTACGTTAAACAACCTCGCTCCCATTCACTCTTCAGTCTTCTCCTCTTTCCCTTTCCTCTTTAGCCATTCACGCATCTTTTCATCCTACATAGTTGTGTTTATCTTTATACTATATACCTCTTTACTTCTGTATGCATCCTCTTTGGTTTGAAGCTGGCACAGTACTTACAGTAGAATATCTTTGGCTTCCCTCTGACAACCATGCCTCCATCCTTGCTACCCTCCCTGTTTACCTTTCCCTGTTGCTTCATAACCTGGGTTGTGAGTAACTGAATCCACTTTCCCTTCTTCCCTTTTTTCCCCTCTCTCCTCCCTGATGAAGGAACAAAGTTCCGAAAGCTAGGAATGTAAATTTTCAGTTCTGTTTTATGTGTATCTATCGGCTGTACTGAGCTGAGGAAAGTTAAAAATGAAGCAGGTGAAAGGGAATACAACTGTGTAGGAAATGAGATTCACAGGAAGTGCAAAATGGCTATTCAGGAACAGCTAGGGGACAGCTGTGAAGATTTAGAAGCATATTTCACTAGGGGAAAGATAGATAGCAACTACAGGAAAATTAAAGAGCCCTTTCAGGAAAAGAGACACAGCAGAGCTCAGATAGAAAACCAGTCTTAAGTTAAGAAGGGAAAGCTCAAAGGTGGTAGTAATATACATAGTGTCTATACAAGGGAGATGAAAGTGGAATCAATATTTTGGGCAGGGAAGTGGATGTAGAGGAAGATGAGATGGAAGATATGATACTGTGAGAAGAGCGTGACAGAGCTCTGACAGATCATAAGGCCCCTGGGGGCAGACTATATTCCAGCAGAATTTCTGACAGCCTTGGTAGAGCCAGCCATGACAAAACTCTTCCATCTGGTGTATAAGATGTATTAGACAGTTGAAATACCCTAAGACTTAAAGAAGAACATAGGAATTCCAATTCCAAAACAAAGCAGCTGCTGACAGGTGTCAAAATGACCAAACTATCAGTTTAATGAGCAGGGAAGGTAAGTTTGGATTCTGCACATAGGAACAAGCCAGGAAATCCTAACCATATAACTTAGCCTAGAAGACAGGTTAAGGAAAGACAAACCTACAATAAAAACATTTGTAGACTAAGAGAAACCTTTTGACATTACTGACTGCAATATTATCTTTTAAATTCTGAAGGTGACAAGGGCAAAATACAGGGAGTGAAAATGTATTTACAACTTATACAGAAACTGGATGGCAATTATAAGAGTCAAGGGCCATGAAAGGGAAGTAGTCATTGAGAAGGGAGTCAGACAGGGTTGTAGCCTATTCCCAATATTATTTAATCTGTATGTTGGACAAGCAGTAAAGAAAACCAAAGAAAATTTGGAGTAGGAATTAATGTTCAGAGAGAAGAAATAAAAACTTTAGAGTTGGATGATGACATTGCAATTCTGTCAGAGACAGCAAAGGACTTGAAGAGCAGTTGAACAGGATGAATAGTGTCTTGAAAGATGGACATCAACAATAGCAAAACAAGGATAAGGAAATATCTCAATTAAAATCAAGTGATGGTAACAGAATTAGATTAGGAAACAAGATACTTAAAGTAGTAGATGAGTTTTGCTATTTGGACAGCAAAATAACTACTGATGGCTGAAGTACAGAGGATATAAAATGTAGACTAGTAATAGCAAGAAAAGCATTTCTGAAGAAGAGAAATTTGTTAACATTGTATATAGATTTAAGTGTTAGGAAGTCTTTTCTGAAGTTATTTATCTGGAATGTAGCCATGCATGAAAGTGAAATGTGAGTGATGAACAGTTTAGGCAAAAAGAGAATAGAAGGTTTTGAAATGTGGTGATACGGAGAATGTTGGAGATTATATGCGATCATCACATAACTAATGAGAAGGTACTGAAATAAATTGGGGAGAAAATGAATTTGTGACACAACCTGAGTAGAAGAAGAGATTGGTTGATAGTACATATTCAGAGACAAAAACTGAATTGAATTGAATTGAATTGAATGAAATTTTATTGTCATTTAGCTATTACAGCAATTGACGAAGTCAAGTTACATATATACAAGTTATACAGCATGAAAGTGTTATTGGATTTGTGAAGCCAGGTGCTCCACTGCGAGAAGTTACTCAGCATATTGACACACACAGTAACCATGGAAGTTGTAACTCTTGCATTATTTTAGCTGGCGCAAACGATGTCTACAAGAACGAGGCAAAATTCGCTTTGCGATCTTTAAGGGAAACATTGGCAAAAGTTATGGACATGAAAGTTTTCGTAATAAGCATCCCTATGAGACATGATCTCATCAAAACATCGTGTGTGAATGCAGAAATCGAAGCAACCAACCGAAAGTTCGAGAAAATATGTAAGCTCTTCAGCAATGTGACATATATTAATGCAGACAGTCAAAAAAGAGAGAATTTCACTACCCATGGATTGCACAGAAACACGAAAGGGAAAGTAGCACTGTGCGATGCAATCATGGAACAATTAAACCGAAATCAGCCAGGCTTAGTGCAGCCTCCAATTGCAGCAGCAGCAGCAACGGAATCACCAATTTCAAATAAAGAGAATATCACTCCAATGACTTCAGGAAGTGTTGAAGCGGCAAGAAGAGGATCCCCATCTAGCCTGGTTGCGGTTCCTCAAATTACAACTCCAAAAATTACAGCAGAAACGCCATCACACTACAAGTCAACTCGCCCAACACGAAACGGGAAAGAACCACAACGTTTTTTATGGCAAGTGATTCCAGAGAAATGTTGATTTCATCTTCTAAAACATCGCTCTGGAAAGAAAACTTCAATTGTAAAAGTGTTAAAAATGATATGTCATGTGCAGCTGTCGAACATAAGGTAGGCCAAAACAACCTAGTAAATAAGTCATCGTCGAAATTTATGCTCCTGCACCAAAATGTACAATCCTTATCAAATAAAGTTAGTGAGATAGAAATATTGTTAGCAGATGAACTAAAAGAAGTGTCTGTTATATGTGTTAGTGAGCACTGGTTATCTGAAAATATGTTACATCACACAAGGATAGAGGGCTTTACCCTTTCATCTTTTTTTTGTAGGAAAACCTCCATGCATGGAGGAACATGCATATATGTTAGAGAGGACGTCAAACACGAAAATTTAAAGTTCACTAACCAGCTAGGGGAAGAGCAAAACTTCGAAATTTCTGCTACAGAACTGACAAATTTAAATATAATTGTTATTTGCATATATAGAAGCCCAGATGGAAACGTAACTACTTTCATTGAAAACCTTGAGAAGGCACTTAACAGTATAAAAATAGTTAGTAAAACAACCATCATATGTGGTGATTTTAAAATAGATTTCAACAAGAACTCAAAAGACAGATTAAACCTTGAGGCCTTATTAAAAACCTACAACATACATACAACTATCAAATCCCCCACCAGAGTCACCAAATCGTCAAGCAGTGCTATAGATCAGATACTAATAAATACAGATAAATATTTATACAAATCTGGAAATATGAATACAGGTTTCAGTGATCATTATGCACAGTCTATTGAATTCCCAGTAGACACTGCAGGAAATACTGAACAACAAATGACAAGAAAAGGTAGAAATTTTAACAAGCACAACCTAGAACACTTAAGGCACTTACTGAAAAAAGAAACATGGAATGATATAGACAACTATGAGGACACATGTAAAAAGTTTGACATGTTCATGGAAATATTCTCCCATTATTTCAATATTTCTTTTCCAGTTAAAAACCAAACATTAAAAACTAAAAAAAGAAATGTTACATGGCTGATGAAAGGCATTAAAATATCATGTGCTGAAAAGAGGAGACTTTATGAAATCTCAAAAACACAAAATGTTACAGAAGAATTTCTGGTGCATTTCAAGAATTATAAGAGAGTGCTTCACAAAGTCATAAAAGAATCTAAAAAAACAACAAATGATCACCATATAAAAATGGCCGGGAACAAAATGAAAGCCATGTGGAAGATAGTCAGAGAACAAGTAGGAAACGAGACCTCCCAAAATGTAAATCTCCAGGTAATCCAAGATGGCAAAAAAATTACAAATCCAGAAGAAGTAGCCAATGCTTTTAATACATACTTTGCAAATATTAGTGAAAAATTACTATCTGACATAAAATCTTCAAATAAAAATCCTGCTACAACACCATCCATTCAAAATAGAAACTGCAACTCCATATTTCTTACTCCAACCAACCCTAAGGAAATTATACTATCAATAAGAGAGTTAAAAACAAAATTTTCAACAGGTGTGGATGAGATTCCAGATTATGTCATTAAAAATGTGGGGGACCTCATTGCAATACCATTAGCCCACATTTTCAACAGTTCATTAACAAATGGAGTCTTTCCTTCCTGCTTAAAGACAGTGAAACTAAAACCACTGTTCAAAAAGGGTAAGAAAGAAGACATAGCCAATTATAGACCTATTGCCTTGCTATCTACATTTTCTAAAATACTAGAAAAAATTTTTCATAAGAGGTTGCTAGATTTTCTAGGAAAGTGCAAAATATTATCCACAACCCAACATGGCTTCCGGAAAGGCCGATCAACAGAAACAGCAATATATGAATTTCTGGGTGAAGTACTCAAAAAAATTGATAGTGGACAAAAAGTAACTGGCATATGCCTTGATCTGTCTAAGGCTTTTGACATCATAGACCACACTCTATTGCTGCAGAAGCTTGAAAGAATTGGTATCAGAGGTATGCCTAACAGCTGGCTTAGATCATATCTTACTGACCGCAAGCAAGTAGTAGAAATACATTTTCACAAAGAAAATAAATCAACAAGACACTATTCTGATTATAAAGCAGTAAAATATGGAGTACCGCAGGGCTCGGTACTGGGCCCTATCCTATTTTTGCTATATATAAATGACCTAACATCAGCCAACCAGTACCATAGCACTATCCAGTTTGCAGATGACACAAGCATATTAGTCAGCGGGAAGACTGCAGAGATACTACAGACAAGACTGTCTGAAGCATTAACAAATGTTGTAAACTGGTTCAACCAAAACAAACTAATAATAAATAAAAGCAAAACAGTAGCATTAAATTTTCATAATATCAAGAGAAACATTGAAGAGGATATAAGAATTCAGATGTCAGACACGGATATTGCAAGCGTGCCTAATACAAAATTTCTGGGGGTCTGGCTACAGGATAATCTTAGATGGGAAACTCACATTGACAACATATTAAAGAAGCTAAGTACCATGTGTTATTTAATGAGAGTGCTAGAAAACTGCTGTCATAAGGACTGTCTAATGACAGTTTACTATTCTAATATACATTCTGTCCTAAAATATGGGATCACTTTTTGGGGTAACTCGCCATCCTGCCTAAAACTCTTCAGGATGCAAAAGAGAATAGTGAGAATCATGGTTGGAATAAAAAGGAACAAACCATGTAGACCATTATTTAAAAGGATGGGGATTCTTCCCCTTCCATGTATTTTCCTATTTGAAAGTGCAATGTTTATAAAGAAATATACAATAACAAATCCTAGTATCCTCCCCAAAAATGAAAATGTCCATCATCATAATACAAGACAGAAAACTGACTTTCATGTACTCCATACAAAAACCAGTTTGTGCCAAAAAGGAACATTACACCATGGAAAAACTATCTACAATAAATTGCCAAGAGAAATTAAAGTAATGACAGATGTAAAAAATTTTAAAGCAGCATTAAAAGAATATCTGTTGACACATTGCTTTTATAGTGTGGAAGAGTTCCTCCAAAATCCTCGAGAGTCTAAGTGATGATTATGCAAATACTGTAACCATTAATATTGGCCTATAAATACATTCAGATGTAATTCTCAAGTTTATAATGGGGTTCAAGTATAAGTTGTATAGCGACTTGCCCAGTATATGAAGTAAAATTCTGTGAATGTAATTCTCTAGTGTACATGTCAGTTCATAGTGTAGAAGAGTTCCTCAAAAATCCTTAGAGCTTAAGTGAGGATCATGCAAATACTTTAATCGTTAATATTGGCTTATACATGTATTCAGTTGTAAACTTCAAGTTTCTAATGTGGTTTAATTATAACTCACACATTGACTTGCCCAGTATATGAAGTGCTGTAAAATTTTGTGAACATAATTTTCTAGTTTCTAAAGTGTTTTAATTATAAGATATACTTTGACCTGTCCAATATCTGATGTGCTGTACTGTACATGTAAGATTTACTGGACCAATAAATACAATACAATACAATGCATATATAAATGAAGATAAATATATCCCTATTGTTTTCCATAAAATACAATATTTAAAATCCAATAATGTGAAAACATTACATCATAAATTACTCAGTTAAAGAAATTATGCTGTACTCTCCAAACTAGTACCACTATGATATTTTACAGTCATAAAATTCCTGACGTGAGTAGCAAGGATTTGCAGCTAACCAACTGAATAATTTGTCTTTAAATAAATCAAATGGAGCTTCTACCCATTCTAGTGGGTGTTTGTTAAACATCTCCATACCCACCACTTCATAGCTATTCAGTGACTTGGATAATCTGTAGTAAGGTACGTCAAGATGGCTACTATTTCTGGTTCCATGAGAGTGTACATCTCTTCTACGCTGGTATTCTGATAAGTTGCTCTTTATATGCAGTAGGAGAGTGTAAATATACAAGTTTACAATAGTTAATATTTTTAAGTTTATAAACAGTGGTTTGCAGTGGGCCAGTTGATCACTGTTTGTGATAATTTGAATTACTTTCTTCTGAGGTACCAGAATGTGCTGAAGGTGTGAGCTATTGCCCCATATTAAAAGCCGATAATATACAATGCTTTGAAAAAAAGCGCAGTAGGCCAATCTTACATAGGCCACAGGTACATGTTTTTTTTAAATTCCTTAACAAATACACCACTCTAGACAGCCTTGCACTAATGTATTTAATATGTTGCTCCCAAGTCAATTTACTATCTATAACAATGCCTAATAACTTAACACTATCCATGAAGTCTGCTACTGGCAGATCTCTTAAATTAAATACAATCATTTGAGTTTTACTCTCATTAAGCAGGAACCCATTAGCTTGAAACCAGACTGATGCTTGTGATATTGTGTCATTTGCCACAGTTTGGAGCATATCCATGTCTGAGCTGATATTGAAAAAAGTGCTATCATCTGCATAGAGAATGGAGTGAGTATTTATGTAAGATGGTAGATCATTTGTCATTAGAATAAATAGCAGAGGTCCTAATACTGAGGCTTGTGGCACACCACACTTAACTTCAGTTAGCTGTGATCTCTGCTTACCAATACAAATAATTTGTTTACGGTTGCTGAGGAAAGATTCAAAGATGTTGTCAACATCACTGTTTGTGATTCCATAATAAACTAGTTTGTTGAGGAGTGAAATATGCTCCACACAATCGAAAGCTTTCTTAAGATCACAAAAGGTAGCCTGAGCAAAATTTTTTCCTTCATAAGCATTAAGCACTTTTTTAATCAGGGAGTCAATTGCATAGACTGTGGATCTGCCCTTTCTAAAGCGAAATTGTACCGCATAATAATGTTATTACATCTCAGATAATCACACAACTGGGAGTTGATGATGGATTCCAAAACTTTAGATAAAATAGGTGTCAGAGATATTGGGCAATAGCTAGATGGGCAATTTTTGTCTCGTTTCTTGTAAATGGGCACTACCCTGCATAATTTTAATACGTCTGGGAATATTCCTTCAATTAGACATCTGTTTATACATTTAGTAAGAGGATATACTATGTGCCCAATTACCTTTTTTAACGTATTACAAGAAATACAATATATATCTTCACTATCAGAGGGCCTAAAATTATTTACAATGGTTAAAACAACATCTGGTGTTACCTCTGTTAAAAGGAATCTGTCTTTCAGGGTGTAGTCTACATTATGATATTTAATGAGATCAGCTACAGTCTCTTGCGGTCTCCCAATGCTTTCCCTAATTTAGTTAACATCAAGAGATCACCAATTTAGAATTGGTGGGAAGCATGGGGAGGGGGAGGGGGGGAGGGTGTAAAAATTGTAGAGACCAAGAGATGAATAATGCAGATTCAAAAGAATGTACGTTGCAGTAGCTATTCAGAGATGAAGAGGCCCACACAGGTTGGAGCAGCATGGAGAGCTGCGTCAAACCAGTCTCCATAACAACAACACAAAATTAATATATTCAGTGTAGTTATAATTACCACTGTTGTAAGTCAGAAGTCAGTAGGCCACCACTTTGGAGCACATTTACATAATTTTACATGAGCCGCCACTGCAAATTATACATCTGGGCAAAAACATTGTTAGGGCTATTATAATAATTGGCACAGGTGAAGAGGAAAGTGGTTTGATTCCACGAATCCGAATTACACCAATAGACTTGGGTTTTCTATTCAAAAAATTGCAATTCCAACTAAAATTTGCTGTTGGAATGACCGAAAATTAAGCCCAAAGGGAGACACTTAAATCTGCCAGTGAGCATTTAGAAAAGCCACGTTAGTGTCATGAACAACTCTATGTGGTGTGATCACATGTATCCAACCCACAAAGTCTTTACCTCCTTGCAGAAGAAGTCAATACCAGAAACATTGTTTATACAACAGTCTTGAGGGAAGATTGTGCAATAAATAATAAATAAGAAAGAAACATCTGTGTATTATTTATTATTTTTGTACTAAGATTCGACAAACAGTAAATTAATAGAAAAACATTCATTATGAACCTATGTACTGGCTCTACACATTTTTATACATATACAGATATGTAACTACACCACAGTATACCCTGATTTTTATAATTTACCAGTTTGTTTTCTCATGATCACTCATAATATCAAAACTACTGATACGCAAGTGCAGTCTCTGGTAACAGCTAGTACTTACATACATGCAACAATTTTTATCCCTCAAAGATGAGTGTATGGGGTGGGTTGTGTTCATATGGTATGCAGTTTCACCCTTTCTGCCCATTACTTGTTACACCATGTATTTTGCTGGGGAGTGCACAATGCATTCTGGGTTCTCATCTACAGGCTGCCGGTGACTTTCGCCAAAATGTGCCAAGTGCTGGGCTTCGGAAAAGGGAACATTCAGAATGATACGGCAGTGGCCCGCATCATGGACCAGCTCATGTGCAGTGCGCTCCACTGTGCATCTGTCATTGGTTCCCGCTACTTCCACACCTACGCCATGTGCTCCGTCAATGTCGCCGGCAAGGTCAGACTATTCTACATAGAGCTTTTGAAAAGGAGTGTGCCACCTGTACAAAAGCACATTCTCATCCTGAGTGCTGGGCGAGTCCACCCCATTGTTCTGGAAGGGTGACCACCTAATTTGACAGTCTTCGGCCAACTAGCACACTTCGACCTTTGTAGGTAATCAATTAATGTGATGCTTGTGGACCCACTATCTGTAGCATACAAGTTATGCCAGGTATGCATTTGTGCATACAAGACTGTTAGAATAGAGGGACCCTTATGCTATAAGCCTGCCTCCCGCCGTATTGGTGAATATTAGTGAAGTGTTCATATTGCAGTTCTGCTCCTCGTTTTCATTTAAAACAGGGAAAAAAGTTTTTCTTTATGCCGTAATGCACACTGTGCTCACTTAGTGCGAAATGATGTTAAAAATTAAGTTTTCAACTGTCTGATGATGAATGTTCATCCACAAAAGTAAATTGTATCAAAAACAAATAATCAGAACTGATTGTCAAATCGATGCATCATTGCTAAGAGGAAAGGTTTAACATGGAGCTTTAATGGGGATCAGACTTCTAAGACCCACCAAGATAGCAGACAGGCTCTAACTAACATCTATGCTTGGCACAGGTAAGGCCATTTGCACTTTATTCTATCTTCCTCATGAATGTGTAGGCTTCAACTACCAGCCTCCACCTACTCTACCACAGGGTGACCTCCCATGAAGGTGCCCCCACCACTGCTGTTGTACCCTCCCACATTGCACTGTTTGCTGAGATACGGACTGAGATATTTTGTGTACACTCTACCTTCAAAGCTGGTCTGTTGCTATTATTTTGCTCAGTATGAGGGCAAGTCGATATGCCTGCAACCTGCATCAGAAGTGCTGTTAATGGCAGTGAAGATTTTGTCTTGCCTACTAATTCCTTCACATGTTTTAAATTTATCACTGTGTCGTACACTTTGGTGTGGAAAACTGGATATGCTGTGTTTTCTTAAATTAACTGAGAGACTGTTTGGAATAACCAGTCAGTTATCCTTCTAATAGTGTTGTTACAGCTTCCTGTTTAATTGGGACTGATAATAGTATTGAGACTGATAATTATACTTGCGCCCCTGGCAGGAAGGTCTAATTTTCATTGATGTATAGTGAATATAAGATCATTAACATGTAAGAGAACAACCTAACATGTGGAACTGTTTTATTTATACAAATATTAAAGTAACTGTTACATGTGTGATTCGTCTGAAGATGTCACCTCTAATACAACAGTGTCATCATCTTTCCTTTTTGGGTTGTGAGTTTTGTCACCAAAATTAGACATCAATTGGATGTTTTGGGCACATAATCTGGATCATAGATTCCTTCTGTACAAAGTCACAGTCTTTTATGGTAATCACGTTTCATTCCAGCCAGATACCACAGCAGACTGAGACAGTAGTACCACACGATTCAGTGTTAAGCCCCATTCTGTGCACAGTTTCGATGAATGAATTACATGAACAGGTCAGCGGCTAAATTGCACTTGAGGCCAACACTACCATATACAAGAGTCATCAAGAATGTGTTTTAATCCATAGTAAGTACAGCAGCACTTGTTTACAATGCAAAGAACATCCACTATGCAAACAAAAAGGTACCAATCATTTTCTATTTAGCAAAGACATAAAAAAAAAATAATACGAAGAAAGTCTGTGAGAGGTGCAAAATGTTAATAACAAAAAATTCTTATACTCTACCAGTAGGTTTATTATTAAAGAATTATAGGACAAATTGTTTTCAAGATTTTTTAATGATCTACACAGGAAATTTTAATGAAACATTATAAAGCCATTAGATTACAACTTTTTGTTATCATTACATTTTTCAAGGTTGTTGAAGGCAATATAAAATTTGAAAAATGGAGGGTGGGATGAAGGCAACACATTTGCTCAATATTAGAGTTGAACAGGTTATTTTAAATGTAAATATATGAAAGTTATAGTTATAGGATCTTTCAGGAAATTTGAAAAATGTTTGTTATTAGCTACTCTAGGTGTTTATATAGTGTGTTGAGTTTGGTCTCTGTTCTCTTTTGTTGTAGATTTTAGGAAGTTAATTAGAGCCAATGTTTTTCTGCTGCAGTGAGGCTATTGTTGTTGAGATTTCTGATGCTAATAGTCTGTGTTTAATTTGTATGAACAGATCAGCAAAATTATGTAGAAATTGTTTGTTAGCTAGCTCCAGTTCCTTATGTAGCATGCATTGGGGTGAACTGAGGGTGTGAAAGTGTAGAGAGTGCTTATGTTGATCCATGTGAATAGCAACTGCAGGTTTACTTAAATTTTTTAGTTTACTTCTGCATCTACCTACATACTCCACAAGCCATTGTATGGTGCATGACAGAGGGTAACCTGAACCACTACTAGTCATTTCCTTCCTATCCACCCGCAGATAGAATGAGAGAAAAATGACTATCTATAACCCTTTGTCCAAACCCTTAATTCTCCATCTTTGTGATCCTTATGTGAAATGACCTCACAATACATTCTATTCATTATGAAGCATCAAACCAATAGTGCCTTTCATGGCTGTGACACAAGGTCAAAACATGGCATTCATGTTGATTAAAAAAAACTTGAGTCTAATACAAAAGGGGGTATGCCATCAAGGATACAGATGTTTAATGCACTCCCATCACACATAAAAAATCCTACTACTGTAATGTCACACTTTAAAAGTAAATTAAAGGATTATCTCCCGAAAACTGTTTTTACTCTCTTAATGAATTCTTTAATGCAAATATTTCTTCATTGTAACTTAGATATGACACATTGCTCTTGTAATATTTCCTATTAGCACTTTGTAATGGAACATGATAACCTGCGTTAGCATGGAAATTTTCACTCTGGCTAATGACATACTTAAATTCCATGTAATTTGTAATATGAAATCATTGCAATTTATTATTTGATTGTTTTATACTTCTGTTCACTATGGAAATGCCTAAGCATGTGATTATTAGCACATTTTGTTCCTATACTCTTATTACAATGTGTATCTACTAGCATCTATAAGTACTGTCCCATGCATAGTTATGACTTGTTTCATACCCATGCAGTTCTCTTGTATACTGGATCAACAGAACACAGATAAATAAATAAACACAATATGTTAGTGGCACTAGAATCGATCTGCAAGTGGTCTCAAATGCAGTTCTTTAAATTGTCACAGTAGTTCCTCAAAAGAAGAGTATCGTCTTCACAGATTCCCATTTTAATTCACGAAGCATTTCCCATAATACTTGTGTGCTGACCACACCTACTGGTAGCAGATCTAGCAGTGCTCCTACAAATTACTTTGACTTTTTCTTTAAATCAACCTGGTGGGGATCTCAGAGTCTCAAGCAGTGCTGAAGAATGGGTCACACTAGCCTTGTATATGACAAAATTCTCCCAATAAAGTGAAGTCAAGTGTTCGCCTTCCCTATTACCAATCTGACATGCTCATTCCATTTCCTATTGCTTTGCAAGGTTTTGCATACATATTTAATCACTCTGGCTGTGTCAAGTAGCACACTACTAATGCTGTATTTAAATGTTAAAGGATTGCTTTTCATACTCATCCTCATTAACTTACACTTTTTTACATTTAGGAAAAGGTGCTATTCATCACATGACTAGCAATTATGTCTAAGTCATCTTTTATTCTCTTACAGTCGCTTAATAGAGACATTTTCCCATACACAACAATGTCTTCAGCAAACAATTGTAAATTTCTGTTCATTGTGTCCCTCAGGACATTTATGTGCATAGAGAATATGAGCAGTCTTTTCATACTTCCCTGGGGGATTCCCAATGGTACTCTTGTCTCTGATGAACACTCATCTTTGAAGCCAACTTACTGGGTCTTATTACAGTCAAATGGTGACGTTTGTATGATCTCATGTGAATGATATTTTAAACATGAAATTTAAAACTTCAACTTTCCTTTTGCTGTCTTCCGTTGCCACACCAGGCTAGTCACCAATTGACTGGCCATACTAGTGATTTTATGTATGAACAGAATTTTTTAGGTTCTTGGGAAGATCTTCCACTATGATATGATGATGGAAATTGTTGTATGCTTTGTGTACCAATGTTCTTATGGATGTGTGAGTTTCTGCTGTGAAATTTGCGTGCTCTGTTTTGAACCAAGAGTGCAACAGACTCTGCATCCCCAGTATTTTCTGAATCTGATTATCAAATCACAGAGGGTCTATTCTAACCTTAATACATTTACTAAAAATGTCACCAGAGTCTTATTTACAATCAGTTTAAACTTTGTCCATAATTTCTCTCCGTCCATCATATTAGAGCTAAATGGTGTCTGTTCATTGGCTAAGTGGGATTCTAACATCTGCTTGTCAGCTTTTTCTAGCATAAATAGTCTCCTATCCTTCTTGAGGGATTTATTATCTTTATTAAACATTCTTGCTATGATGATATCATGATTACTAATCTCTGTCTTAGTTTTGATGCTGTTGGTAAGGTCAGGCCTGTTTTTGATGACAAGGTCTAAAATATTCCCATTGTGTTGGTTGTCTAACTGGTGGTTCAAGGCAGTTTTTGGAAAATGCATTCAAAAGTACTCCACAAAACTGTGCATCTTTACCATCCACTGACATGTTCATGGTATCTTACATTAAAGCTTGTGTTACTCTGGGCAAGATAAACTCTAGAAAAGTTGTCACAAATAATTTTATGCATTCGGATTTCTCAAGGCCTAGGCTGATGATTCTGGTACTGATTACTATGTTAGGCTGCACAGTGTTATTGGTGCAGGAAGTTATTTTAATCCCTGGCACTTGGAGAAGAAATGCAGCTTGATATGAGACTATGTTTAGGAAGGGAATGCATACAAATATTTTCTTTCCTGCAAGTGTTTGTGGCTTTATTGATTTTTATCAGATGCTCATGTTCAACATATTTTGCCATTAACCCTAACCAACAATTGCAGGAAAAGTTCTGCATATTAAATCTGTAAGATGTAGCGATCTCTGGCTGATGTATTGTTGTTCAGTCTTTTTGCTTCTTGTTATCATTCTCTTTGTTACCTACAAATGCTCAAGTTGTATTTTGTACATGCCACTGAAATATCAGCAAGCATGTGTGAAAGAGACACTGATTTACTGTCCCCTACGTTAGTGACTCCATACTAAATGGATTTTGACTCTCGTCTTGCTATCATGCTACACTCTGTTCACAATGCAGCACAACAGCATGAAGACAGAAGATCGAGTTTTGGCATCCAGTGCTCAGGTTTTACAACCTCAGTTGCTGCTGCTCCCAGTGCCTGCAACAACAGTAACAGATTCTCTGACTTTAAAATTCTCAGCTAGAGTCACTGAACAACTAGATGATACATTGATTCGTTGGTTGTATGCATTGTTCAAACAAATAGTGCTGCAACATTTCCTTTTACTTCCAGAATTGTGGATGGAGTGTATTATAGATAATGAAGTTTGTCTGAGCAATCCCGCTCCTAAGTGCTCTTTTCATTGGTTGCATTAGTGGGAAATGAACTGTTGACTGAGGAATAAATGAAACGTGTTTTCTGGTTCCGCAGATTGCCTCAGAGTGTGCAGGCTGTCCTTCTGCTTTCACTGATCTCTCTCTGGATGAACTCTCCTGCCAAGTAGATGCTGTGACTACTGCTTGATCAAATAAGAATTCATATGCTGCAATGAAATAACTGATGATGGTCGAAGTAGAGAGGATATAAAATGTAGGCTGGCAATGGCAAGGAAAGCGTTTCTGAAGAAGAGAAATTTGTTAACATCCAGTATTGATTTAAGTGTCAGGAAGTCATTTCTGAAAGTATTCGTATGGAGTGTAGCCATGTATGGAAGTGAAACATGGACGATAAATAGTTTGGACAAGAAGAGAATAGAAGCTTTCGAAATGTGGTGCTACAGAAGAATGCTGAAGATTAGATGGGTAGATCACATAACTAATGAGGAAGTATTGAATAGGATTGGGGAGAAGAGAAGTTTGTGGCACAACTTGATCAGAAGAAGGGATCGATTGGTTGGACATGTTCTGAGGCATCAAGGGATCACCAATTTAGTATTGGAGGGCAGCATGGAGGGTAAAAATCGTAGAGGGAGACCAAGAGATGAATACACTAAGCAGATTCAGAAGGATGTAGGTTGCAGTAGGTACTGGGAGATGAAAAAGCTTGCACAGGATAGAGTAGCATGGAGAGCTGCATCAAAGCAGTCTCAGGACTGAAGACCACAACAACAACAACATGCTGCAATGGGAAAGTTTATGGATGACAGCCCCAAAACACACATTTTGCAGTATGCAGAGTGCTGTGGCACAAGTGCCATCAATGGATGAACTACACAACAGACTGTCTGAGCTTAATATGAGACTTGTAAGGCAGACTAGCAATGGTAGCTATGCCTGTAAATCCACTGCATGCTGTCAATCTTGATGTCAGTACCATAGACATTTTGACAAAGCTGTACTTTGTATTCGTTCTTCTAACTACCTAAACGCTATCCACAAGTGCCTGAAGGAATGTGTGCTCATCCGGACTCTACACAGCACTTAACATACAATAAGAAAGCTACAGTATCGTCAGTTAAGGGCTCTGCAAGATTATTCATCATTGGAAGATTATCCTGGAGCTGCTTTCCTTGTTGATACCGGGTTGGAGATTACTGTGGTTTGGGTTGGAGATTAGTGCAGTTCCATGAGAAAACGATGACTGCCACAAATCTACTGGTGTTCCTGTTTTGACAGCTGCAAATAACTCACACATTCCCACAGCTGACAAGAGGACCTTCCAGTTGGTTTTTGACTATTTTTCCACTTCATGGTGCTGACATTTCTCACTTGATACTGGGAGCTGACTTTGTTAAACTCTTTTACTTCCTACCTGATTTAGTTCCTACCTGAAGACTGATAAAAATTCTTTTGTCTCCCAAACTGTCTATCATGCACAGTCACTTACTGTGTGATGCCGCTGATATCATCTGTGTACAGATTTCCGTGCCTACCATGTCTCCTTCGAAGCATCATTTGTTAAGGCCTCTGTTTCATCTGAATATGAGGTGCATGCGTGTGCGCTATGCGAGAATACATCAATGCCGTCATTGAACGATTATTCTGAGTTTGCTGCATTACAGGTAGAGCATGAAATGCTTTACACAAGTATCTGCAGGATCAATGTCTTGTACGCCAAGGAAGTAAAGAACGTACATACACTGCATGAAGAAAATACAGATTTGAGTGTGGTGGCTCTTGAACAGCAGTTGGAGAATACGCTCGGGGGGTTACAGCCCCTGCATAACAGAGGCACTTTCCTTCCCCTGCCCCTGGTCAGATGCTTCTATGAGAGTTCACAGCTCTGACTGATGTTGTTGCGGTTCAGGGCAAAATGAGGCGGTCCACTACACACCGCATCCACATAACTCCAGATTCACATGTGGTTAGTCGTCCTAGAAGTTTACCTCTCGAGAAATTACATGCTGCTAAGGTGGCGTTTGATGGGATGCTTACAAATGGAACGATATGCAGGTCACACAGTGCTTGGGCATCACTGCTACAAATTGTTAAAAAAAGAAACGACAGTTCTTGGCACATTTGAAGGGATCACAGGGGTCTCAATGATCGCACTATACCTGACAGATACGTCATCCCCATCGTGTCTTGACTTCAACAATAATCTGAGCGGTGCCGATTTTTTTTTTAGTGTGATTGATTGCACTGAGGCCTTCGCACAAGAATTCCAATGGGAGCTCAGGACAAGCATAAGACAGCTGTGATGATGCCATTTGGCCTTTTCCAACACAAAATTATGCCTTTTTGTCTCAGAAACGCTGCCTAAATTTGGCAGCATTTCATGGATGAAGTACTGCTTGGGCTCTCGTTCATCTTATATTATGCTGACAACATACTGGTACTGTCTCACACGTATTGAACATTCGCATGCAGTACTAACAAGACTGGACAAATTTGGACTTAAGATTTAGAGAGACAAGTGTTTGTGAATGTGTGTGTGTGTGTGTGTGTGTGTGTGTGTGTGTGTGTGTTTGTGTGTGTGTGTGTGTGTGAGCCAAACAAGAAGTCGATTTCCTTGGTTACATAATCTCACAAGCGGGCATTTCTCCAAATCCTCTTAAAGTAGCACATATTACTCCATGCCTCGTCCTGTATTTTTTAAATGCCTCTGTTGATTCTGACTCTTCAAGCTTTCCCAGTGGATATGTTTTAAACGGTCTTCACGAGTTTGCCGCAAGGTTGAACCACCTAAAGATGTTGGACAGTTGCTCCGAGCAAATATTGTAACATTTGCACAACGTGATCCAGTAACAAATCCGTTAAGACCATTTTCAACCTATGCTGATTTCTTGGATTCTCGGTTAGTTCAACTGCCAACTGCCACATCTAGCTGATACATAAGGTCCAATTAATGACTAGATTAAGGGCAAAAAAACGTTGGGTGGTAAGGCAGTTCTTTGGAATCCGAAGGCAACCAAAACATACGAGGCTTTGAAGAAAGTCTTAGCTCTTGCTATCCTGATCACTCACCCTGTCCCTGGGACCCTCATTGCTTTGATGGTGGCTGTAAGTCAATCAGCCGTGAATGCTGTGTTACAGCAAGTGGTTTCATCCACGTGGCAACTGGCAGCGAATTTGTCAAAAGCCCTGTCACAGTGAGAGTTGAGTTACCATGCTTTTGAAGGGGAACTCCTGGCTATTTACACTACTGGCCATTAAAATTGCTACACCACGAAGATGATGTGCTACAAAAAAATGGTTCAAATGGCTCTGAGCACTATGGGACTTAACTGCTGTGGTCATCAGTCCCCTAGAACTTAGAACTACTTAAACCTAACTAACCTAAGGACGTCACACACACCCATGCCCGAGGCAGGATTCGAACCTGCGGCCGAAGCGGTCGCGCGGCTCCAGACTGAAGCGCCTAGAACCGCTCGGCCACTCCGGCCGGCTGACGTGCTACAGACGCGAAATTTAACCGACAGGAAGAAGATGCTGTGATATGCAAATGATTAGCTTTTCAAAGCATTCACACAAGGTTGGCGCCGGTGGCGACATCTACAACGTGCGACTTTCCAACCGATTTCTCATACACAAACAGCAGTTGATCGCCGTTGCCTGGTGAAACGTTGTTGTGATGCCTCGTGTAAGGAGGAGAAATGCGTATCATCACTTTTCCGATAAAGGTCGGATTGTAGCCTATCGCGAATGCGGTTTATCGTATCGCGACATAGCTGCTCGCGTTGGTCGAGATCCAATGACTGTTAGCAGAATATGGAATCGGTGGGTTCAGGAGGGTAATACAGAACGCCGTGCTGGATTCCAACGGCCTCGTATCACTAACAGTCGTCCCGGGTTCGATTCCCGGCGGGGTCAGGGATTTTCTCTGCCTCGTGATGGCTGGGTGTTGTGTGCTGTCCTTAGGTTAATTAGGTTTAAGTAGTTCTAAGTCCTAGGGGACTGATGACCATAGATGTTAAGTCCCATAGTGCTCAGAGCCATTTGAACCAACTAACAGTCGAGATGACAGGCATCTTATCCGAATGGCTGTAACGGATCGTGCAGCCACGTCTCGATCCCTGAGTCAACAGATGGGGACGTTTGCAAGACAACAACCATCTGCACGAACAGTTCGATGACGTTTGCAGCAGCATGGACTATCAGCTCGGAGACGGTGGCTGCGGTTACCCGTGACGCTGCATCACAGACAGGAGTGCCTGTGATGGTGTACTCAACGGCGAACCTGGGTGCACGAATGGCAAATCGTCATTTTTTCGGATGAATCCAGGTTCTGTTTACTGCATCATGATGGTCGCATCCGTGTTTGGCGACATCACGGTGAACGCACATTGGAAGCGTGTATTCGTCATCGACATACGGGCGTATCACCCGGCGTGATGGTATGGGGTGCCATTGGTTACACATCTCGGTCACCTCTTGTTCGCATTGACGGCACCTAGAACAGTGGACGTTACATTTCAGATGTGTTACGACCCGTGGCTCTATCCTTCATTCGATCCCTGCGAAACCCTACATTTTAACAGGATAATGCGCGACCGCATGTTGCAGGTCTTGTACGGGCCTTTCTAGATACAGAAAATTTTCGACTGCTGCCCTGGTCAGCACATTCTCCAGATCTCTCACCAATTGAAAACGTCTGGTCAATGGTAGCCGAGCAACTGGCTCGTCACAATACGCCAGTCACTACTCTTGATGAACTGTGGCATCGTGTTGAAGCTGCATTAGCAGCTGTACCTGTACACGCCATCCAAGCTCTGTTTGACTCAATGCCCAGGCGTATCAAGGCCGTTATTACGGCCAGAGGTGGTTGTTCTGGGTAGTAATTTCTCCGGATCTATGCACCGAAATTGCGTGAAAATGTAATCACATGTCAGTTGTAGTATAATATACTTGTCCAATGAATACTCGTTTATCATCTGCATTTCTTCTTGGTGTAGCAATTTTAATGGCCAGTAGTGTATTTGGCAGTTAAGCATTTTCTTCTGAGGTTGAATGGGCAAGTTTTCAAGATTTATACACACCACAAATAACTTATTTCTCTTTCCAAACATGTGACTGAGCTTAGTTCTCCTCACCAGATGCATCAAGCTGATTTTATCGCGCAATTTTCTGCGGATATACTTCACATTCCAGGACAGCAGACTGTGGTAACCGGCTGTCTATCTCGTAGCTGGGCAGCCATCACTGCTATTGACTGGGCAACAGTGGCTACTGAGCAAGAGGCTGACCCTTTCCTCCTGAACTTCCGTGCAAACCCCATTCAAACAGTTTCGCATTAGGGATCTGAACTTCATGTGTGGTGTGATGCATTGGGCAACAAGGTTTGTCCTTTCATTCTATCGGGTTGGTGCTGTACTGTATAACATCTGGGGAAAGTGACTTATCCTAAGTTGAGGTTGGATAAAGTTGTGTGGTCAGGTGCACAGGATTGTCACAACCTCGCCTGGAGTTACATACATTGACAAAAATGTAAAATCTCTCGCAATACATTGGACCCTCTTTGAGCTTTCACTTCACCATTGGGGAGATTCGCTCACCTCTATGTCGATATAGTCAGCTCCCTACTGCCTTTAGAGGGCTTCTGTTCCCCGGTTACAATGGAGGACAGGTTCTCTAGGCGACCTGAGGCAGTTGTTGTGTCTGACATCTCAGCTGTTTGAATCACCTGTGCTATCATGTTCTCTCCATTTGCACTCTTCAGTATTCCCCAGATAATAACGTCAGATAGAGTTAGACAGTTTGATTGTCAGTTGTTTAAGGAGCTATTTCAGTTGTGAGAACATAAATATGTGAGCGGTACGAGTTACCATCCCGCCAGTAATATGCTTGTAGAGCATATGCACCACACCCTCAAGGCAGCCATGTCTTGTCATGTGGAATCTTGAACCACCACACTATTTTAGTGCTCCTTGGGTTGAGAAGCATTGTAAAGGAAGATTCTGGATACTCCACCATCCACCTGGTTTGTGTCAAGGCATTGAAAGTACCCAATGAGTTTTTTTTCACCTACCCCGCCCCCCCTCCACTCCACATTTATCGATTGGGGAAAATTCTGATTTTTTTTAACACTGCCAATGTTATATCCAACATGTCCATCCTTTGTGGCATGGTAATAATCCAGCATTCTTCTAGAAGGACCTCTTTACTTGCAATTTTTGTTTGGGCAGGAACTGATATGCCTCAGGCCCCCTCTTGCTCTCCAGCATGTGGGTCCCTTTCAGGTGAGTTACAGGACGGAGAAGACTTTCATTATCGATAGGGATGGAAAGCGGGGTACGCTTTCGGTGGACCGCCCTAAACTGGCTTTCACTGATGATGAGCCGGCCGCGGTGGTCTAGTGGTTCTAGGTGCACAGTCCAGAACCGCGCGACCGCTACGGTCACAGGTTCGAATCCTGCCTCGGGCATGGACGTGTGTGATGTCCTTAGGTTAATTAGGTTTAAGTAGTTCTAAGTTCTAGGGGACTGATGACCACAGAAGTTAAGTCCCATAGTGCTCAGAGCCATTTGAACCATTTTGAACTGATCATGAGCAACCAGCCCACCAGCACTTTCTGCTTCTAACAGTCTGGGTTCCTTCCCAAGTACAGGTCGAACCACAAGTGATGTGGACTGACATGGCAGCATGGGGCCCACGGTGCACCTGATTTTTCACATTAGTAATTGGAGAAATGCCAGTGTGTGCAACCGTATTAATGTTTTCCAGTACACTGCAGAGTGATATACTTCTTAAGGTCTGTGTTGGTCATTTTTAAGTGTGTTTTCTTGTGTCTTAAGAGTACCTCGATCTTTCAGCAATTGTCAACATTGCTATTGTGTTATTTTATTGTTGTATGTGTACTCGTCTTTATTATTACGTTCTAATTTAGCTTTTGTTAATTACTAGCCATAACAAGTTAATCAGTGACGTGGGTATGCTCTACTACTACTTTGCTTTCCCATGTTTTCCAGTAGACTTCTTACTTACTCTACACATAATTACCTAAATGTTAATAAATTGATACATGAGTGTCAGTTCTAGCACTGCCATTTTTTTATGAACCAGCTTATGATGTATACATTGTGTATAATAGTTTATATCTCTTCAACACAAGCATGTAAATGGCAGATAAATATTTCCTTTGAAAAAATTTGTGGTATGACAAATCCCATTTTCTCAAGTTATTTTGTCTGCAACTGCCCGTGACTGTAATGTATTGATTAGAAATATTTTTATCATAATGTTTTATTCCCACGTGGAGAGAGCGGTAGTGGTGGGACTTTCGGGCAGGCACTGTAAGGGAAATGACGAGTGCAGGATGGGAAGTCGTATTCTGAACTGAAGCCTGTGCTCATATTTTTTGTAAATATTGATTAGAGCCCCTCTACGCCCAACCCTTGTGACCATTCAAAAAGAACTACTGTCACCTCTGTTTTGGTTAGTTTCCAAAAGGAATTCCGTCAAAAATGCAACAAAAGCAGCGGTTTATTTTCGCTTGGCTTGTTAGCCGTTTGTAAATTTCGAAGAAGCGTCATCAGTGGCGAAATTTGAGTTAAGCCTACAGTTCTCTTGTTGCCATGTTCAAATTTGCTTCTTTTGGCAAAACACAGTAGAGCTTACACAATGTCACCTCACTAACATGTTACGCAGACGCCATTGCGAGAGAATTCTGAAACCTTCATTTGTTAAGTGGGGATCTGAGGAAAAGTAAGGTCTATAGGTTATGAAAAAGCATATCCTTGGTACAAAAAAAGTGTAATGTCCTTACTTAAATTGTCTCAAAAACGACAGCATTTCTTCGTTTCACCAGTTATCGATCACCCTCAAAAATGACATTCTTTCTTCGAACAAGTATGTAGTTTGGGGTATACTATGGTAGATAATGACGTTTTGCACAACAACCACATGGCAAAATACTCTCCTCTTTGCATGCTATAATTTGTTAAAAAATCTCATTTCGATATCTCAAACCGTTTATGTAATATGAGGAATGCTGTGGATACTTCGCTTTGGCTTTACTCTTGGTGCACGCCATCACACTTTCACGAGATTGATGCTAGATAGAGAACTCCACCCAAGTCTAAAGAAAACTTCAATATGTTACCTAAATTTCAAACGCCGTAAGTAACTTACGAGGGTCGCTCCGAACGAAATGCACACTATTTTTGTAAAAATACAGTTTTCATTCTGCATGTGTGAAAGTTTTACAGTGTGTAGATACATCCTTCCCGCTTGTTTTCAAACTTAGTTCAACCTGTTCCCGTGAGTGATGCCGTCACAGCACGTCTTCAAGATGGCTGCTACACTTGATGTTCGTCAGGAGCAGCGTGCTGTCATAGAATTCCTGTGCTGTGAGGAAGAGACAGTGGGAAACATCCACAAGAGGTTGAAAAAGGTGTACGGAGATCGCAGTACAGTTAGTCGGTGGGCAAGCAGGTTACGTGATGAAAGCGGGCACGGCAATATTGAGGATTGTCCTCGCAGCGGCAGGCCTTATACTGCACACACTCCAGACAATGTGCGGAGAGTTAACCAGGAAGTGTTTGCCGAATACTGAAAGTGTTGGCGTTAAAAAAGGTTTGTGCCAGGTGGGTTCCCAGGATGTTGACAGTGGCTCACAACTTTTGGAACAGTACAAGAATGGTGGAGATGAATTTCTTGGAAGAATTATGACAGGTGATGAAACATGGCTCCATCATTTTTCACCAGAGTCGAAGAGGCAATCAATGGAGTGGCATCATGCAAATTCGCCCAAGAAAAAAAATTCAAAACTACACCTCCTGCTGGAAAAATCATGGCTACGGTGTTTTTCGATTCCGAAGGACTCTTGCTTGTGAACATCATGCCAAGTGGACCACCATAAATTCTGATGCATATGTGACGACGCTGAAAAAACTTCAAGCTCGACTGGGTCGTGTTCGACCACATCGGCAAAAGCAGGATGTTTTGCTGTTGCACGACAATACACGGCCACATGTTAGTAAGAAACCATGAAAGCGATCACAAAACTCGGGTGGACAACTCTGAAACATCTCCCTTACAGTCCTGACCTGGCTCCATGTGACTATCATCTCTTTGGGAAACTGAAAGATTCTCTTCGTGGAACTAGGTTTGGAGATAATGACTCCCTTGTGCACACTGCCACACAGTGGGTCCAACAGGTTGGTCCAGAATTTTACCGTGTGGGTATACAGGCGCTGGTTCCAAGATGGTGTAAGGCAGTTGAGAGGGAGGGAAATTGTGTGGAGAAATGAAAATATTGTTCCTAAAGGATGTATGTACACACTAAAACTATCAAACATGTAGAATAAAAGATGGATTTTTTTAAAAATAGTGTGCATTTCTTTTGGAATAACCCTCATATTATGTAATATGCTCCAAACACAAAGTAATAGCGACTCCTAATTTTCATTGTAAACTTTCTGAAATGTCTCGCAGTGTCTTATTTAGACGGCAATATCACAATAACTATGACCATTAACGAAATGATGACCACATTATCATGAAGCAGACATATAAGGCTAAAAATAACGAAAAAATGAATTTTTTTACCGAATAGTTACTGTAAAATCGTTTGAGAAAGATTGCAGGACCTCGATTCTGTCATCGCCGACCGGCTGAAAGGTGGCGAATAATGTCGACCTCCCCTCCCAGACGAACGAGTGAACTCGCCCAGCGCTTTGGACGAAAGCTGATCACTGTGCACTGTGGTAACGTAAATACCCTTAATGTTTGTAAGCAGGCGCAGAACATCCTCATGAGCCTGTACAATATGAAAGAACTTACCCACAGTTTAACGTTTTCAGCATGCGTTCCACTGTCAAGAGCATGGGTCATCTTTTGCTGCAGCTACAGTAACAGGGGTGACTTATCCGGAAATATTGCATGAATGGCTCTTTCCCCAATTAGAGGGTCGACCAGAAACCTTTGTTTGATGACAGTTTGAAGCCACTTCCCATTTGCATCTCTTTGTATGAGAGTGTTTGAGTGTCAAAGTCCAGTTGGATTGGTTGTAATGATCAATATGTCACAGCTCTTTCCCACTGCCTCCACGTTCATCTGACCTCACGCCATGCATTTTCTTCCTTTGGGTATTTATAGGAGACTGTGCCTAGTTCCACCTTCACCCTAATTAGCTGCTAGAGTGAACACACAGAACTGAACAGGCTGTTGCTTCCATTATTCAGGAGTCCTTAACTAAAGTTTGGAAAGAATTGGATTCTACACTGAAGAGCCAAAGAAACTGGTACATGTGTCTAATATCAAGTAGGGCCCCCATGAGAACGCAGAAGTGCCGCAACACAACGTGACTTGGGCTCGACTAAAGTCTGAAGTAGTGCTGGAGGGAATTGACAGCATGAATCCTGCAGGGCTGCCCATAAATCCGTAAGAGTGCGAGGGGTGGAGATCTCTTCTGAACAACACGTTTCAAGGCACCCCAGATATGCTCAATAATGTTCATCTCTGGGGGATTTGGTGGCCAGCGGAAGCGTTTAAACTCAGAAGAGTGTTCCTGGAGACACTCTGCAGTAATTTTGGACATAAGGGGCGTCGTATTGTCCGTCGGAATGCGCAATGGACATGAATGCATGCAGGTGATCAGACAGGATGCCGCCAGAGTTGTGTCTAGACGTACCAGGGTCCCATATCACTCCAATTGCACACGCCCCGCACCCTTACTGAGCCTCCACCAGCTAGAAAAGTCCCCTGCTGACATGCATTGTCCATGGATTCATGAGGTAGTCTCCATACCTGTACACATCCATTGGTTCGATACAGCTTGAAACGAGACTCGTCTGACCAGGCAATATGTTTCCAACCATCAACAGTCCAATGTTACTGTTGATGGGCTCAGGCGATGCATAAACCTTTGTGTCGTGCAGTCATCAAGGGTACATCTGTGAGCCTTCGCCTCCAAAAGCCCATGTCGATGATGTTTAGTTGAATGTTTTGCACGTTGACACTTTTTGATGGCCCAGCGTTGAAATCTGCAGCAATTTGCGGAAGGATTGCACTTCTGTCACGTTGAACGATTCTCTTGAGCTGTCGTTGGTCCCATTCTTGCAGGATCTTTTTCCAGCCGCAGCGATGTCATTGATTTCATGTATTACTTGATTCCTGATATGGTACACTCGTGAAATGGTCGTACAGGAAAATCCCCACTTCATCGCTGTGTCCCACACATAGATCTTGATAACTTGCCCTTTTAGCAGCAGTCACTGATGTAACAACTGCGCCAGACACTTGTTTTATATAGGCGTTGCCGACCGCAGTGCCTGTTTACCTATCTCTGTATTTGAATACACATGCCTATACCAGTTTCTTTGGCGCTTCAGTGTAGATTGGATGTGTTCTATACAACTAAAAGTGCATATATTGAACGTTTATAAGAAACACTGGGTTTCATGTAAAATTTGTTGTAAATAGTCTGAATTAAACTCTTATAATACAGCATTCAGACTAGGACATTCTTTTATGGACAGTCTATATATCAAGCTTTTCCATTCTATCAGAGCGTTACAAAATTGAATTGTATTTTTGCAGGTAAAGCATTAGAAAAGCTATAGATGTATCTTTATAGCTGTTTTAATTAATTAATAGCAATTACGACATTGTCTTTCAAGTAATACTAGTTATCAAAATGGAAGTATTTTGATGTTGTGTGTAGACTAAAATAGCTTAATGACTTGAAAGCTTTTCTAAAACAGTAACAAAATTTATAATTGCAATTTTATAGTGCCAGGCTTAGCAGGATTGGTTGACAGAATCTGCTGCCCACAAAATCCGTTATGCCACTAGGAAAGAGGGATGGTTCTGACTTACAGTACGCGTCAGTAAAACAGAGGGTGCTTTCAAGATGGGGAACCGAATATGACAGAGACAAGTGTGGGAACCTCTTGTGGCTGCGAGAACGCAAGGGACACACTGTATTGTCTTCTAACTGCTAGCCTCGCAGGTGCGTGTAAGCGGAAGTAGAGTCTGCCCAGAATGCGGCCAGCAGATGCGCAATTGTCAAGACACACCTGGGAAGATTGATAGTGGCTGGGGTTGCGGGCAACGATTGTGCTGGATGGGAAGTGCCGTTCTCAACTGAAGCCTACACTGACATTTTTTGTGTATGTTATGTACAGTCAAATGGCTCTGAGCACTATGGGACTCAACTGCTGTGGTCATAAGTCCCCTAGAACTTAGAACTACTTAAACCTAACTAACCTAAGGACAGCACACAACACCCAGCCATCACGAGGCAGAGAAAATCCCTGACTCCGCCGGGAATCGAACCCGGGAACCCGGGCGTGGGAAGCGAGAACGCTACCGTATGTACAGTCCCTCCACACCCGCACTTGCATGGGTACTATTCAAAAGGATGTTCCGTCACCTCTGGTTTGGTTAGTATCTGATAATAAGTTCGCTGAAAATGCACCAGAAGCAGCGATTTATTTTCGCCTGGCATTGTAACCATTTGTAACTTTCAGAGGACCGTCATGAGTAGCGAATTTTGAGTAAATCCCCTCTTGTTGCTATACTAAAATTAGCTTCTTTTGCCAAAACGCAGCAGAGCTTATACAATGTCACCCTAGTAATATGTTGTGCAGATGCAACTGTGAGAGATTTCTGAAACTGTGATTTATTAACCCTTAATCACAGTCGTGAGTACTTCTCACGCAACTACAGTCGTGCGGTCCCGTGGACCGCCTTCAGAAGGCGGGAAAAATACGTAAAAATCACCAATCTAGCGCTACTTTTGGAATTTAGTACTACATACTTATTCTTCAATTATACATAAATGGTAACATGCACAAAATATTGTTTCGGTGGTGTGAAAAATACCTATTCATATTAACTTTAAATTTGAAATTTACAGTGATGGACAAATATCAAAATATCTAAGTGTAGTTCGTTACTTGAAACTTGGTTGTTGCAGGTTAATTTTGTCAATACCATCAGTGTTAAATTTAACGAGTATTCTTGACAGCGAATTAAACAGAAAAAATCTGCACTACTGAAAGTGGCCACATTTCGCACCACCTTACACACACTGGGGACACACCTTACAAGAGCATTCAAAACAAATTGGGACCTTGCACTTGCGACACAAATAACTTGTCTTTCTCTTCTTTTTGGTGGACAAACGCGACATGTCTTCCTTCCATCGCTAGGTAGTTTGTCCTCCTTTTCCAGCTCTTCTTGGAGATGTACTTCAGTTCCTAGAACTCGACCGATAGAAAATATCAATTCTCGTGGGAGGCGTTTATTCATTATCCTTTCGCGCAGTGAAGGTTCGATCAGTTCTTTCGCTAGGGCTTTCATGAAGTTCATCCTGGTAAGCACAGTTCTTTCCTTGACAGACTGATGAACAATATATGCACTGGCAACACTCATGTCAAGAATACGGAATAACACGGCCATGATCCAGCGTTGTGTGCGGCGACTTGAACAATATTTAGCACACTTTTCGTCTACAGTATCAACACCACCCTTTGTGTTATTACAGTGGGCTGTTATTACAGGTTTTTTACTTTCCACGTCATCTTCTATGGAGTGATGCATTGTTGATATAAGAATTACTGCTCTTCCTTTCTTAGGCACATGCGAAATGAGCGTGAATGTGTTTGGTAGCCGGCCGCGGTGGTCTCGCGGTTCTAGGCGCGCAGTCCGGAACCGTGCGACTGCTGCGGTCGCAGGTTCGAATCCTGCCTCGGGCATGGATGTGTGTGATGTCCTTAGGTTAGTTAGGTTTAAGTAGTTCTAAGTTCTAGGGGACTGATGACCACAGCAGTTGAGTCCCATAGTGCTCAGAGCCATTTGAACCATTTTTTCTGTTTGGTAAATCCATACAGCGTTGTTCCAACTTCACGTCTACTGGAAGGCAAGAAAGATGCCGGAATTTCCTTTCAGTTCTCCCGCATTGTTTTCACTGTGGCCAAACCATTTTTCCGTAGCAAGTCTGCAACTTCGATTGACACATACCAGTTATCAGCAGTAATGTTTCAGTTAGTATGTGCTATTGGCTTGCACAATCTGAGGACAGCCTGAGTGGAAACGGCGTATTTCGTCTCGTCTGGGGAAAGTCCTGCTCCATCAGTACCTTTTCCACAGAAGAGATAGGTGTGGAAGATGTAGTTAGTCCTGGAGTCGGCGAGACATTGAAGCTTCTTGCTGTACTTCGCCGGTTTAGATGGAAAATACATTTTGAATTTACAGCGTCCTCGGAAACCGATTAGCATTTCGTCAACTGTAGCATATGTAGAATGTTTGTTATAGCAGCTGCTGGATCAGAAACCATACGTAACTCCCTGTCATCGCGGTTGTCAAATCTCAGACAGTTGAGAATTACAGCAAATCTTGCTGATGACTTAGTGATACGGAAAATATCACGGCCAGTCCCATCAGTACAAAAGAGAGAACGTATGTCTTCGTTATTGGATTTGAATACTGCAGTGTACATAAGAAGGCCGATGAAACTCTTCATTTCAGACATTGTACAAGGTCTGACTTGTGTCCTCTCCGTATTCGTGTATTTTCCACGAATTTTTTCAAGTTTCTCATTTGTCCATGTGAGTATTCCTTTCAGCATATAATTACTGAAAATATAGCTCCAAGCAGTCAGTGGGTCGATCTGTGATTGTCCTCTGAGTTCGTGTCGAAGTGCTGGTATCTTCAATATATTATGAGCTGGAATTCTGACATGCCTGTTTGGTTCTACTGCCGACCTTTTTCTGCCATAGAAGTTTTTTTCAGCACGTTCCTCATCTTCATCGCTATCCGATTCCCCTTCAGACCTTTCCTCGTCACTTACACTTTCGCCAGACACACTGCATTCCGAATCATGTTCACTATGTACAAAATCACCATCCTCCACATCAGAAAAGTCAAAATCGGATATGTCGCTCCCCACATTATCAATAATTCTTGAAAGTTTTTCTTCAAGATTTGGATCGTCTGTTCTCACAAACGAAGGACCTAGGTTACCTGACATAATTCCAAAGTTATTGTCACCGACAGATGCAAAGAACAAAACAACCACAACGAAAAGGAAAAATGTTCAGTCAGTCACTGACTTACACTAACACAGTCGTGTGGTCCCGTGGACGTCGTTTCAACGAAAGAAAAGCAAACACAGCAATTGCAACAATGACTGCCGTGGCAACAACCAGCAGACTGAGAATAAGGAAGCTACTGGGCCACCCAACTCTTCAAGGTCAATAGCGTTCCTAGAAACAGGGGTGTGAAAAGTAGCGCATTCCAAGGGACTGCACGACTGTAGTTAAGGGTTAAGTTTATTTAATGAGGAACTGAGGAGTAATAATGTCAATAGCTTATGAAAAAGCATATCCTCAATACACAAATGCTTATGCTGCTCTATAACCCACAGTATTTCTCATTTCACCAGCTACTGATGGCCCTTAAAATTCCATTCTTTCATCAAAAAAGTGGAATAACCCAACAGATAATGAAATTTTGCATAATGACCATTTGGAAAAATACTCTCCTCTTTGTGTGCTATCATTTGCTAAAATCTCATTTCGATATGTCACCGAAGAACGTTGATTTTTCATTCTTGTTTTATCGCTGGCTCGCTCAATCACATATGCGTGCTACTTCAGATCAATTTTCTCGAGATTTGTGACAGACAGAGGTCTCCACCCAATTCTGAAGAAAAATTTAGTATGTCAGCTAAATTTAATGCGCAGCAACATATGTGTAATATGCACGAAATGCAAAATTATAACGATCCCTATTTTTCATTGTGAACTTCAGCGACTTTCGCGAAGCGTCTTACTTAAATGCTAATATCACAATAACTAGACCATTAACGAAATGATTTTCACGTCGTATGACATCACCTCCGCTAACCTAACGCCCCCTCCCCCCCTCCACTCCCCCAGAAACTGGCGTGAAGTTCACATTTTGGTGGGGGAAACGTCACTTGGGCTACATCCACTAACCTAAGAAAATGGCGGGAAAATTTTGGCGCTAAAATAAGCCACTAGGGCTACCTCCACTAACCTGAGTCATCCGACCACCATCTCTTCCTTGTAATTGGTAGGAAAATGAATCAGCCTGTGCTGAGTTGCTGGATTGGATGGATGTAAGTCTTTATTTTGCATGCAGTGTTTATTTAAACAATTTGAGTTGTCACAGGCAGTAGCTCCATCCAGTGTGTTCACCATGAGGTCTGGAGTCCAGCTGATCTAGTACACAGAGGGCGCTGTCGTCTCATTGTGGTCTGGGGGGAAAATGGCAGGAGAAGGACTCAGCACTTTCTGGGCTGCTGGAGAGAGGAAGAAGTGTACTTTATTTACTTTGGAACAATTTATTTAGTGATGGATTTCACGTAGTGCAATTACTACATTGATACAAAACACTCACTCTGACATGTTTGGGGTCATACTACATAGCCTACAAACTTGCAGACTACACGTAAATCATCGAAATAATGCAGTACACTGATGTAAATTGTCAAAATAATACACATATAACACTCTGCAAACAGGCGAAAAGTAAGGCCTCTGTGCCAAGGGGAACTGACCCCAACTTTGTACAACAGTTCACAGAGTGACTTTGGTCTGCTGTGGGCGCTCTGGTCACACGTCAAGGGTTGATGACATGTGACTGTAGGCTGCAGTAGATGACCACCTGACCTCACAGGGAATATCTAGTGCTGCAAGGAGTATACCTATGGTGCATGTGCTTATTCTGTCTGTCTTCACAGTATATGTACGAGTGTCTGGCAGTTGATAGGTATACGCATAATGCAGAAGGAGCGATTTTGTAAAGCGTATGATATGAATTGTATGTTTACTACATCGACACAGTTGGTGATATATTGCCGTGTTGGAGATCGGTTTCCCATTGTAATATTCAAGCTTCTGTCGTCAGAGTAGTGTAATTCAGGATGTGTCCTTCTGTATTTGACGATCTGTAGACTACTTTTGCAGAGTAACCGTCAGTGCAATATGGCGATCCATACAAAACAGTTTTGCCACTGAAAGTCTCGTCTGCAGAAAAAAATGGTGGACAATGCTCCCACACTTTCAGTATCAGTAATGTGGTGCGCGAATTCAGTAATAGCCAACCAGAATTCTCTATTCATCCACAAGACATCCTTTGTGCTAGGATGAGGGAGCCTCTACAGACTGGTTGTAGCAGGATGGAGGCAGGATATCTACATCAGAATTCTGTCCCTCATCTACCACTGTGGCATTGGGACATCTCCAGCAGCTATAGGACACTGAAAATTCCAGCACTTTTCTCTTCTGCAGCTCAGTGCCTCGAATTCTTTTTGCATAATTGTTCTGATTTTCCTGTCTGTGCTCAGACAGTGCTCCCTTTCCAAACAACAAGAATGCTTTTATCATTAATGGTGTTTTCCCAAGTGTGCACACAGTATGATGAAGGCTTTTAGCAATGAGAACGTTTACCATTCCTGAGACATATGTTGAAAGCAGGACGGCTCGATTTCCAGGAAGGGTAGCACATGATGCCCCATTAGGACCATCAGGAAGAATACATTCGGTGTTATCTGAGCTATTTTCGTAAATAGCTCCAGGTAGGGCGACAATTTCCATGCAGACAAGCTGAGACATCATGAAAGCTCCGACAACAACAGCAAAAGCGACTGTTCACTATTTCTACGACATTTTTAGATTTCTGAGAAGCAGACTTGGCTCTTATTTACATAGACATGTGGTGTCAGTATAACACTGACAGCCTTTCAGCTATGCCTGCGTGGGTGAGCTGCTATGCAAGCATTTCTCGCTCAGCACTGGATCTGCAACTCTGAAAGGTATGCATCAGCCATAGTAAACACATCCATGGCTAGACGCATTGCTCATGTCCCATTAGGATCGCTAGTAACAGAGCATCCTGTGCTATTCTGGGAAGCACTGCTAAAGATTTCGATAGTGCATCCAAGGGGGACTTGGCTGTTATTTATGTAGACATGAGTCATCAGTATAACACTTCAAGAATTCTAACTGAATAGCTGAAGATAGACATGAGTTTTACCTTCTGGCTGAGGGCGGCAGCAGCGTGAGAGTGGTGGCTCACACTTCAGGATACGTATCTTCGCCGATGGCTCGCGTCCAGCTTGCTCTGCAAAGTGCATGTGAATGGTCAGCGTGTGCATGGATTCGATCTTTGACATGTTACCGTCGAATTTCTTAATTATAGTTTAAAAGCAGTTTTTACATGCAATGAGTGAGTGTGCACTGCATTATTTTTGGCTGTTTAAGCATTGTGAGCATGTTGACAGAGTGTTATACATGAGTTATTTTGACAATTTACATCAGTGTACTGGATTATGTCGCTGATTTACGAATAGTCTGCAGGTTTGTAGGCTATATAGTGTGACCCCAAGCATGTCAGAGCAGATGTTTTGTATCAGTGTAGTAAATGAACTACATAAATTCCATCGCTAAATAAATTGTTCCAAAATAAATAAATTACACTACTTCCTCTCTCAAGTAGCCCAGAAAGTGCTGAGTCCTTTTCCCACCATTTTCCCCCCAGACCGCCATGGGATGACAGTGCCCTCTGGTGGCGGTACTGTGTACTAGATCAGTTGGATTCTGGACGTCATGGTGAACACACTGTATGGAGCTACTGCCTAAGACAACTCAAATTGTTTAAATAAACACTGCATGCAAAATAAAGACCTACATCCATCCTATCCAGCAGCATAGCACGGCTGAGTCCTTTTCCTGCTAATTTCAAGGAAGAGGTGGTGGTCGTATGACTTAGGTTAGTGGAGGTAGCCCAAGTGACTTATTTTCCTGCCATTTTCTTAGGTTAGTGGAGGTTGCCCAAGTTATTTTTCCCCCACCAAAATATGAACTTCGTGCTATTTTCTCAGGGGGGGGGGGAGTGATGGGGGAATGGGGGAGGGGAAGAGCGGGGGTTAGGTTAATGGATGTATCCCAATTGACCTATTTTCCCGCCAGAATTTGAAGTTCCCGCCAAGACATCATTGCAATGTTGCCACATCTATTGCTCCCATCTTGAATAAATTTGGCAACAACGCAATGTGGAGTGGTGCTCTCTTTGCCCTACTACTTATGCATACCCTCAAATTTGCTCTTTTAGTTGACAACAACGATGTCTAAACTGACATTAAGGAGTCCCCCTTCTTTGCCAAATACGTAGCCGATGACATTGCGTTGTAATAATTGTGTCAATAACAGGATAAATTATCAGCCACATGTGAACAAGAGTTCGCTTTATCAAGCCCTGCATTTTTCGATTGCATAATTTGATATGCTAAATTGCAAAGCTTTGACTGCAGCGCTATCTGAAAAATGCTTTCACATTTCTCTAATTGGTTTTTCAAAACAGCAGCTTGTACTCTTTCTTCCCTTTACTTAGATGTCAATATTATTTATTAAAGAGCCTTAAATAACTTAATATACGTAATCATAATGACCTCTCGAAGACGATAGTGTTGAACCAAGCTTTTTTAAGGTAGAAAGAGGATACCGAAAGTTCCCATCTTTTATTTCTATGACAGATGAAAGGTACAATATTTCTACAGCGTCGTAAAAGGGCCTGACTTCTTGAATGCTACATGTAGCATCGTTAAGTGCTAGAAGTAAAGTGTGCTCTGCACAATGAATACATTTTGGAGTCTTTCGTCTTTCTTAAATTCTCGTACTGATAGCTTTGTGTATGCCTGACATATTGGCACAACCGTCATAACCCTGACCACAGCGTTTAGTTAAAAAGTTCCTTTTCATCTGTTACACTTGTATTTTCTTTTCTGTTTCTAATGCACTTTGATATTTTATTTCATGAAAACTTAAAAAGCTTTAATTTATCAAGTCACAAGGCTTTCCACTGTATCATGTTTAAATATCTGAGCTAACTGATCTCGTTTTGTAATGACCTATTTGCATGTGTAATAATAGAACATATGATGCAGCTTTAATGTTATTAATATTTTTTTCTGTTTCACGGTGTAGGACATTCTAAATTGGAAGGCTAACGTATTTTTGCGTACAGGACTATTGCGGTTTATTTATTAGATCGCGTAATACCAGATTGTACTTTGCGAGAAGTTTCATGGCTGCTAAAAAGTTTCCATTGATCCATTTTCCTATTTTCTTCCTATGTTACCGGAAAGCTGTATTATTGTATTCCAGCGTTATCGTCATATTGAAAATAGATTCAAGCACCTATTTCACTCATACTTATCTTTCCTTAGTTATAAATACATACCTGCGTCAACTGTGTTTTTTCTTACATCATGTACTGAATACACTGCACGTCTTCAGACGTGCATATAGTTTCGTGTCACACTGTAGTTTTGGTCGGCCATCTCCGATCTCGAACCACTTACTTCCAAGCTGAAGAATTTGAAGGTCAGTTTGTGAATGTTTTTCACAACACCATCTTCGTTATCTTCTTGTAATGATCGAAAAACTTCTACTATCGTCTTTGGCGAATTTCTTACAAATGGTATTAATTAACGAAGAATCACGAGAAAGGCTCACAGTTAACTAATATCCTGCAGCGCTTCTTGAACTACCAAATTCAAATTATGCGCTCAACAATGGACAAATATAGCTCTCGTTTCCAAGTGAGTCATTCTACTTTGTTACCGTGTGAAATGTCCACTGATATTGCTCGCGCCATCATAACACTGACCACGACAGTATTTTATGTCGACGGATGAACGTCTTATGACATCACGGATGACTTCAAACAATCTCCTAGAAGTTGTTGAAACTACTTCATAGAAGCCAATAGAAACTTCCTCAACTTGAAGATTTTTGTCGACGTATCTGAAACACATGGATAGGTGTTCCTTCACTGATACGTCGGAAGTCTCATCTACAATAAGAGATAAATATAGTGCCTCCTTAATAGATGTTTTGTGCAGTATAATAACCAGAAAATTTCAGTCAATAGATCGTGAGAAACTCACTGTTATGAAGTTCGCTGCAGCCAAGATTTCAAGTCAGGAGCATCTTCTGCTCTAAGCAGCAGCAACTGATGCATATTTGACGCTTCATCGATTTACCACGAAGTACTATTCTTTGCTGACTTAAAAATCGGAGGAACGTTGTTGTCTTCAAAATCATCTTGCATGCATTTTTCATGTCTTCTAATTTGTGTGTTGAGATAAATAAATGTGTGACTAGGGCCTCCCGTCGGGTAGACAGTTCGCCGGGTGCAAGTCTTTCGATTTGACGCCACTTCAGCGACTTGCGCGTCTATGGGGATGAAATGATGATGATTAGGACAACACAACACCCAGCCCCTGAGCGAAGAAAATCTCCGACACAGCCGGCAATCGAACCCGGGCCATTAGGATTGACATTCTGTCGCGCTGACCACTCAGCTACCGGGGGGCGGACTGTGTGTTGAGATAAGGAACGACACATTGGTACCTTGTACCGTAGTTGCCAGAGCAGTCAGAGACAAAGATAAAGTGTACATTTTTTATGAACTCTGAAGTGTTCAATTGCCTTTTGTCACTGGGAAAATCCATTTCGAACAAATACATTGTGTGCAGAAGTAGCAGTTGGAATCAAAGGCGCTTTTACACACACTGCAGAACACCTTGTCCAGTTCTTTATCGTAATAAATCCAAGGAAATGGGTTTTTCCATCCTTCGTGATCTGACCTGCCTTCGGTTTCTTGGCATTTCTTGCTGATGTACTATAGGAGCTGGCAGAAGACACATTCTCGGATTCCTTATTTTTTGGTTGAACATGCTTTTCATTATTGTCGATGTTAGCAATATCCGCTGATGACGATAAACGTATGGCGAATTTATTCATAGCGACTAGAAAACTGTTCGAATTCGAAAGTATATATACAAACCATACTCAGTATGGTGTTTCAGCTTTTCACACGCGTCCAGAAATCGTGCAACATTTGAAAGCTGCGAAAATTTTTGTCCAGCGAAGTGCTTTTGCTCCACGCATCCCGTCAGCAGACTCTCTTCTTTGTACTAGCTAATAAGACGGTAACACTCCTTCAGTCTACAATTTAAGCTACCGCGCCCTTCAAAGCCACTGTCTCGAAGACAAACTAAACGCTAACAATCCAGATTATGTGAAAACAATATCGCTGGAATCTTAAATCACGCCGCCGTTATGTTTAAAAAATAGCTATTGAGGAAGTCTGTAACAAACGGCTTCGTTGTATGTCAGATTCTTCTTTATTATTGCTCAATATTAACAAGCAGATATTTTAAAACAATTGTTGAGCAATGGAGGGGACGTATTGTAGCCTGTGACTTGTAAGGAAACATGAAAGCAAGCCGAAAAGACGGGATTCCATTCACAGCATAAAGCGACTCTCATTCTGGGGATTCCCTTTGATTGGTCCAGAGAAATGCAAGAAACGGGGGGAAGGGTGGCCTTTGCAAAATAAGAACGCCACAACATCAGAAACTGTAAGCAACACGCTAAATAACACAATGATAGAGATCCTCTGTCGGAAATTCATAATAAACAGGACATAAAATAACCTTTTGCTGCTTCCAGGTCACAAGCTGTAGTTCGAATAATAGACCTAAAGCTACAGACATATAAGCTACGTCCAATAGCGTCATGTGAGGTATATAAACAAATGCATACATTTCATATTCATCAGGGCCTGCAGCATAGAAGATATTTTTTCAACCTCTGTTCAAGAGCTGTACAGTTAGCCGATAAGCTTATTTCGAATGCATTGCCATTTTCAAGCGACTTATAATTATATTGTACTGATAGAATATAAAGTTTTTACCTTACATATCTAATTGGTTTTGTAACAGTTATCAAGCACTTACTCCCATACCTCATCGTTGGTACGGAAGCTCTAAAATATTTTTGCGTATTGTGTTTGTAGCATACATTGAGTTTTTGTTTGTTTGTATATATTTTTTCGTTGTTAAGTAAGTTTTGTTGAAATTTTCGTATTCCATAAATATGGCAGCTTTACTTGGCAGAAGTCAACGATATTGCATGGTTACGTATTTAATTTATTCACCTACGGAATTCTGTGGTGGTTACAAATTCTTTGTGTAGGTTTGTGTGAGTAGTCTTTGCTTATCATGTTGTAGCGACCACAATTAGCAGTGCAGCGCAGTGCAGTGCAGCGCAGCGGTTCACAAATACATTATCCGTGTATTCCTTTTCGCGCGACTCTTGCCTTGACGTACACTGCGTCTAAAAGACGTCCTGTATTAACTGCCGAACGAACGAATAAACATTTAGTCATCTCAGCATTGGAGATATCGTTGGGCGTTATTTATCGAAAACTAGCCGGCTGACCGGTCCTTCCATAATGCCAATTCCCACACCTTCTGCCCCTCTGCAGGTGTGCCCCAGGGCTCTGTCCTCTCCCCTCTACCTCCTGTACATGGCAGATATGCCCCAACCCCCCCCCCCCCCCCAATCCAGTACACCTCTTGCAATATGCCGATGACACCGCATTCCTCGCCCTTGCTCCTACCCTCCAACGGTCCCAACGCCTTCTCCAGAATCACCTTGACCTTTTTGCCGCTTGGTGTAACCACTGGCTCCTGAAAATCAATCCTTCCAAGACCTAGGCAATCATCGTAGGTCGTACCACTCGCTCCTTCCGGCTCCTGGATTTCTCCCTTAACGTCTGCGCCCGTCCTGTCCGCCTCACCCCCACCCTCACCTACCTTGGACTCACCATTGACCGTCACCTTACCTGGATCCCTCATCTCCGCTCCATCCAATCCAAAGCCCACAACTGTCTCCGACTCCTCAAACTCCTCTCTAGCCGGACATGGGGTTGCACCCCTCTACCATCCTCCACACCTACTAATCCTTAATCTGTCCCATCCTCTGTTATGCCAGTCCCACCTGGATATCTGCCCCCCCCCCCCCCCCCAAATTCTATAAGTCCCTCCAGATCCTTGAGCGTCATGCACTCCGCCTCGCCTTCCATATACACCTCCTGTCCCCCCACATGGATCCTATATGCTATTTTATTAGCATCATCATCCCTTTGTCCCTTTTTTCACCATGTTACACTTTGTCTCCGATTTTGTCGCCTGTTTCTTTTATTATATATTATCTTCTCCTTTTTTAAAACAAAGTCTGTGGGCTGAAGAGCGGCATACTAAGCTGCTGCCAGCTCGCCCCCTTCGGGGGAGGGGGGGGGCGGGGAGGGGGGGTGGAGGGAATCGAAATTCAATAAGGAAAAAAACAAAGGTGACCAGTCGGACGGGCCAGAACGTAGCCCTACTGCCAAAATATAATCTATTACCGCGTTCTGGCCGCTACGGTGGCTGAGTGGTCAGCGCGACAGAATGTTAACCCTACAGGCCCGGGTTCGATTCCCAGCTGGGTCGGAGACTCTCTCCGCTCAGGGACTGCGTGTTGTGTTGACCTCATCGTCACCATTTCATCCCCATCGACACTCAAGTCGCTGAAGTGGCGTCAAATCGAAAGTTGCACCCGTCGAACGGTCCACCCGACAGGAGGCCCTGTGGACACGACATTTACATTATCGTGTTCTAAAATTTCGACGAAATTTTCAATAAAATGTTTATACTTAAGTTCACTGCTTGGATTTAGTATTTTGTCAGGATATTTTCGTGTGTGTGTGTGTGTGTGTGTGTGTGTGTGTGTGTGTGTGTGTGTGTGTGTGTGTGGTGTATCATAATTGGGTTTTTAGGTATTATATGTAGAATTTTCATTGCATGGTCAAACTGGTTTACATTATGGTTTTCTGTTTCCAAATGGCAGAAAAATGTCACTCTTTCTGACGTGTTCTCGATATCTGATTACAAAATTTCTTCCCGTTTGGCCCATACAGAACTTCTTGCAGTCATTACAACTGATTTTCTATATACCTGCACACATATATGTTGGTGGTTTTCTTTCACTGCAATGGATTTGTGTTATTGTACTGTATGTGTTACGTTATGCAAACCTCATTGTAATATTATTTAACAATGATTTTCTTTTACTGACATATTTCCTATGTATGTTTGTGCTACATACGTGATTTTCCGTCCTGTTCGTGTGTCTCGTCTTAGTTTCGTATCAGTATAAATGTGTGTATGTGAGGGATTGCTATATTTCTTATATATTTCACTGACTATGTCGGGATTAAAGATGATTTGTTGTGTTATGTATTTGAGAATTTCAAGTTCTTTGTGTAAAGCTGTTTGTTGTAACAGTAAGTTATGTAATCCGTTAATGATTGTGTGAAAATAAGCATGTGTGAGTGTTTCTGGATGACAAGAATTTACATTTATAACATCATCAGAGGTCGTTGTTTTCTGTACATTTCAGACTGATTTGCATTACTGTGTTTTTTTTTTATAGTGAGGTCTAGGAAGTTGATCGACTTATCGTGCTCATGTTCTATTGTTGATCAACTTTGGATTGCAGTGGCGGTACATTGTGCATTCTGTCTCATACGATGTCATAGCGGACCAGGTCCATGTAGTGTAGGGGAGTGATGCAGGACAGCAGCAGCCGCTGGTGGTGGCCAGACAATAAGCGTAGATATGGTAGTAAGTCAAACACTTTTCGGAATCAAGAAATACTGCATCGACCAGACTGCCTCGATCCAAAGCTTCCAGTATGTCATGGAAGAAAAGTGCAAATTGGGTTTCACATTATAGATGTTTCTAGAATCCATGCTGGCTGGCATGAAGAAGGTCATTCTGTTCGAGATACCTCATTCTGTTTGAGCTGAGAATATATTCTAAGACTCAAAAATCGACGTCAAGGATATGGGACAGTAGTTTTGTGGGTCACTTCTACTATCCTCCTTGCAAAACGAAATGCTTAGTGGACTGTGACAATGTCTTTCTCACAAGGTAATGAAAAAATCGGATGTTAACTATTATAAAAAAAGAGACATAAATTTCGATGACAATCATTTGTATTTCTTCGTAATTTTGCCCAAGTCAGTGTTATGTGGAGACAGCGCACATATAGACCCTAAGTATCTGAAGGTGAAAGACGGCATTGGCCCTATAGTCTAGCGAGTCATCGAGTGGACCCTGGCAAACCCAGTTGGACTGACCCTACGCATGCCCATCTGAGGCCAGCTAGTATGGGCTGGCAGGGAGTGGTGGACGCCCCTAGTAAAGCCCTGAACAAAAAAAGTAGTGACAAGCTTTTATCTGTGGATTGCCGACAACTGAGCGCTGCCATTGGGCAGTAGAATGTCTTGTGGTACAAGGCAGCGATTTTAGACCCAGGTAGTACGTCAGACTAAGTGGGAAAAGTGATCTAACTAGGGATTATCTTAGGGTATAAGGATGAGTGAAAATATACACATTGACTCATTTTATGTTAACCGTAACACGAAACATCAGTCTCTCAGACCGACTGTTCATTTTAAACATTGAATGTGGTAGCACTGCAAAAAACCACGGTCTCTCCTTTTCAGTATTTTCGTGTTAATACTTGCCACATGTAAAGCAACATTCGACAACCAGCTTCTCTTTTTCACTCTAGTGATTTTGAAATGAGTGCGAAATTGGGATGTCTGACTGCACATTTTGCATTATATGTAATAATTATGTAAGTCCAACACATCACATGTTTCTAATACTTTGCTTTCAACTGATTTTTCGGATTTTCTCATTTTGCAACATTTTGTTAGATCTGCGAAGTCATTTATTAACTATAGCATGTTACTTTGTAAGAGGGGTAAGATATCTGCACTTGATCCAAAATTTTTGAAGCTTGGATGCAAGAGCAATTACAGGATATAGGTGAAGAGAAAATTGGGGACGATGGCGATATTTTTGACGATTATGTGCTGATTGTGTTTCTCTGATAGCTGTGATGGTCATCACCAAACAGAAAGAGTTCTTAGTGAAGAAAATACTCTATTGGAAGAAGAGCCCATTGCCTCTGGTACAACAGCAAGCACAATACTTTTACGTCAATGGCAATTTCAAGTGGGAATGTTCAGAGTCTATTAGAGCAAGAAAACACCTAAGAACGACACTTTGAAACGAGGAATACCTGGACTAAAACCAAGTGGGAAGATATGTGTCGACTGTGAAAAAGTACTGCGAATTAATATATTCAGTTCCTTTAGATTTTCTGCTATCTTTCATTTATACTCATGACTACAGTGGGTGTAACAATATTAACAGTCATTTCAAGAACGACTACACATACGCATTACGTTTCGTGTTCATTTATAAACGCTGAATGGTATCTACTTATAATATTAAATAGTTGATTATTTACTTAATTTTTGTCAGATAATGTGGAGTTATGCGATAAAAACATTATGAGGTGTACGAGACCGCAAATTTCTTCTTACGCATATCTAATAGATGTTTTTGGATAAAATTTAAGTTAAGAGCCTAATAAGCGGTGTCAACTTTTCTGTGGTGAATAATTCCGCAGTGTTGTGCATAAAACTGCTATTCCAAGGCAGGAGGTGGTAGCAAGTTTCTTTTTTTCGAATTCTGCAAGGTGAAAGGATTGTTGAAAGGTGCAAAACATGGCTGCATGGAATTGGAAGGAATGATACATTTACATACAAGTCTGCTAGACTATGTAAAATACTTATACATGAGTATTTGTGTCATTGTAGAGTGCTTAACAATGAACTTACACATTCTATTATTTAAACTCTTCCCACGCTCCACTGCTGGTTATAACTGGTAGCGTAAGTGGTAGCATGCTGGACTTTAGATACAAAGTTCATGAGTTCGATACCTGTTCATAGCAAAGTGTTTTTCCTTTCATTTTCCTTCGCCGGCCGGTGTGACCGTACGGTTCTAAGCGCTTCAGTTTGGAACCGCGTGACCGCTATGGTCGCAGGTTCGAATCCTGCCTCGGGCATGGATGTGTGTGATGTCCTTAGGTTAGTTAGGTTTAAGTAGTTCTAAGTCCTAGGGGACTGATGACCTCAGAAGTTAAGTCCCATAGTGCTCAGGGCCATTTGAACCATCTTTTTCCTTCCAATTTATTTCACTTAAAACAACAGTCTTCTTAAGTTGACGTAATTTGTAATACAGTTATGTATGAACTTTAAATTGCATGTCATAATATATTTTCATTTATTAGCTGCATTTCACATCTGTTCAATTTGAGACAAATCACAAAATCACATGTATGCTGTTAAGAACTGTATTTCATGCCTGATGTAGCTCTTATTCTGAAGAACCTGGGAAACCATTTAACAATTTCCAACTGTTATCTTCCCAAAAAAAGTTGTTGAAAACAATAATTTCCCACTTCCAGAGGCCCCCTCTGAGCCTGTTGCAGAGCTGCATGATTTTGTCAAAGCAAAAAAATTGGAGATTTCTTGTATCCTACGAGAAAATGTAGTAAGACCGAGGTGTTACAATAAAATTAAAGTTGGTCCTACTTAACCACTTCATAATTGTAGTTTTTCAGCAGCAGTTAAGCACGCAGTAGAACAACACCTTTGCGCAAATAAGGTTCAGCTGCATCAGTTGCATATTTTTTAGTCATAACTGTCCGCTGGCATAAATTAACTACCTGGAGGAACAGGAAAACTGCAATGTGTAAAGCTGTTGAAGACATACGCGATGATGCTCTGGTGTTCCCTACGATTGTTATTATGCTCTTTAAAAATCTGAAAAAGAGGTACGTAGAAAACAGTAATACTTCTAACAACCACAGCAATTAAAAATCAGAATTAACTTTCGAATGAAAAATATTTCCACTCGTTTTATTGAGCAAGCTTTCAAAGAAAATGCAATGGAAAAACTTTTCGGCATGGTTCAAGTAAATAATCACAGTTCCAGATACCTTCAGTTTTAAGAGAATTCTACAGCTTATTGCTGTGCCAGAGTGTTTTCGTCCTGGTCGCCATGGCAATTGCCTGACAGCACGTGCTTGATTTCTCATCGATTACCTAGAACACAAGTCTACTTGTGATGAATCACAAAGCAACAACGATGGTTGTAAGTGCAAATTTAGAGATAAGCGACGTAGATAAGATTTCACATGAGGAAGAACAATTTCTGAATCATCTAGTTTCTGAAATATCTGCCTGGGAGAACTGAAAACAAATTAAACAGAGATACGTGTTATGTGATGTGTACTGTGTATCACTTTCAGGTAGTGAACAGTCTGAATGAGAAAAAAGTTTATACATTACCTGAACTCACAGTTACATGACCGACGACAGCCTATGCTGTGTATGGGAAGCAGCTATAAACATTATTCAAATGACACAATACGTTTTCCGTGTTGATGAAAAACAAATTTTGTAACCGAATTCGTCGCAACCGAATTTGTCGCAACTGAATTGAGATGCATGTAAAGCAGCAAAGAAACGCTCCCATAGTATTCTGCCTTGTCACGTTGTCACAGAGATAATTGTGCGTGTATTTTTGACAAAAGAGTGTATATTCTTTTCAGGAAATATAACCGCCAGGCAGAGATGGATGCCATTGCAAAATATGACAGCAGAAATATAGGCATGAGAAATGTGGTATTTGGCATGACAGATGTGTTACTTTAAGAGGGAGGCATCAGACATAATTTTTTTCCTCTGTTTTTTTGGCTAATTATGTTACATAAATTTATAAAGAGTTATAATCTACAAAACAAACAGACATATTAAAGATGTTAATATGTAAATAGAAGTATGCGTTTATGTTTCAATATGGTCTGCAGTTCCAAAAAATATCTTTCAAACTTAGTGGGTATCATATATAATGCTGTTACATTTAGAGTCTGTATTACATATCACAGATATAAGTACCAGCAATTTTTGCTCGTACTATGAAGAAAATAAACTGTCATTATTTCAGTGATGAACTTAAGAAAGTAGCATTTTATTCAGCTTTTATTTCCGGTATAAACCAGGAAACAATTTAAAACCTTAGTTAATGGTTCACTTCATTCACTAGGATATAATATGCACATATTGTTCCGTCTTCTTCCTTATCAATGATAATTTAACAGTTCTGTCTAGTGGCAAGTCGTTAGAATACATTTTGGGTGTTCACAAATTTTAAGATTCAGATGAATTTGAGAGTGTGAAGTAGCATCTGCTGTAAAACAGTTACGATTATGAAGAAATACATGCAACTGCAGCCACTTTCACTAACAGTAATGCAGTAACAGTAATAATAATAATACGGATAACGTTTCTGACGAAGGAAAGAATTGTTTTTATGGAATTTTGTTGCTTTGTACATAATTAAGTCGCCCCCATGACCCATGGACCTTGCCGTTGGTGGGGAGGCTTGCGTGCCTCAACGATACAGATAGCCGTACCGTAGGTGCAACCACAACGGGGTGGTATCTGTTGAGAGGTCAGATAAACGTGTGGTTCCTGAAGAGGGGCAGCAGCCTTTTCAGTAGTTGCAGGGGCAACAGTCTGGATGATTGACTGATCTGGCCTTGTAACACTAACCAAAACGGCCTTGCTGTTGTGGTGCTGCGAACGGCTGAAAGCAAGGGGAAACTACAGCCGTAATTTTTCCCGAGGGCATGCAGCATTACTGTATGATTAAATGATGATGGCGTCCTCTTGGGTAAAATATTCCGGAGGTAAAATAGTCCCCTCCGGATGGGGACTACTCAAGAGGATGTCGTTATCAGGAGAAAGAAAACTGGCGTTCTACGGATCGGAGCGTGGAATGTCAGATCCCTTAATCGGGCAGGTAGGTTAGAGAATTTAAAAATGGAAATGGATAGGTTAAAGTTAAATATAGTGGGAATTAGTGAGGTTCGGTGCAGGAGGAACAAGACTTTTGGTCAGGTGAATACAGGGTTATAAATACAAAATCAAATAGGGGTAATGCAGGAGTACGTTTAATACTGAATAAAAAAATAGGAGTGCGGGTAAGCTACTACAAACAGCATAGTGAACGCATTATTGTGGCCAAGATAGCCACGAAGCCCATGCCTACTACAGTAGTACAAGTTTACATGCCAACTAGCTCTGCAGATGATGAATAAATTGTTGAAATGTATGATGAGATAAAAGAAATTATTCGGGTAGTGAAGGGAGACGAAAATTTAATAGTGATGGGTGACTGGAATTCGTCAGTAGGAAAAGGAAGAGAAGGAAACATAGTAGGTGAATATGGATTGGGGCTAAGAAATGAAAGAGGAAGCCGCCTGGTAGAGTTTTGCACAGAGCATAACTTAATCATAGCCAACACTTGGTACAAGAATCATGAAAGAAGGTTGTATACATGGAAGAACCCTGGAGGTTTCAGATAGATTATATAATGGTAAGACAGAGATTTAGGAACCAGGTTTTAAATTGTAAGACATTTCCAGGTGCAGATGTGGACTCTGACCACAATCTATTGGTTATGAACTGTAGATTAAAACTGAAGAAACTGCAAAAAGGTGGGAATTTAAGGAGATTGGTCCTGGATAAACTGAAAGAACCAGAGGTTGTACAGAGTTTCAGGGATACCATAAGGGAACAATTCACAGGAATGGGGGAAGAAGAATGGGTAGCTTTGACGGATGAAATAGTGAAGGCAGCAGAGGGTGAAATAGGTAAAAAGACGAGGGCTAGTAGAAACCTTTGGGTAACAGAAGTAATACTGAATTTAACTGATGAAAGGAGAAAATATAAAAATGCAGTAAATGAAGCAGGCAAAAAGGAATACAAACGTCTCCAAAATGATATCGACAGGAAGTGTAAAATGGCTAAGCAGGCATGGCTACAGGACAAATGTAAGGATGTAGAGGCTTATCTCGCTAGGGGTAAGATAGATACTGCCTACAGGAAAATTAAAGAGACCTTTGGAGAAAAGAGAACCACTTGTATGAATATCAAGAGCTCAGATGGAAACCCAGTTCAAAGCAAAGAAGGGAAAACAGAAAGGTGGAAGGAGTATATAGAGGAATATAATAATGCCAATCCCAAAGAAAGCAGGTGCTGACAGATGTGAAAATTACCGAACTATCAGATTAATAGGTCACAGCTGCAAAATTCTAACGCGAATTCTTTACAGACGAATGGAAAAACTGGTAGAAGCCGACCTCGGGGAAGATCAGTTTGGATTCCGTAGAAATGTTGGAACACGTGAGGCAATACTGACCCTACGACTTATCTTAGAGGAAAGATTAAGGAAAGGCAAACCTACGTTTCTAGCATTTGTAGACTTAGAGAAAGCTTTTGACAATGTTGACTGGAATACTCTCTTTCAAAATCTGAAGGTGGCAGGGGTAAAATACAGGGAGCGAAAGGCTGTTTACAATTTGTACAGAAACCAGATGGCAGTTATCAGAGTCGAGGGAGATGAAAGGGAAGCAGTGGTTGGGAAGGGAGTGAGACGGGGTTGTAGCCTCTCCCCGATGCTATTCAATCTGTATATTGAGCAAGCAGTAAAGGAAACAACAGAAAAGTTCGGAGTAGGCATTAAAATCCATAGAGAAGAAATAAAAACTTTGAGGTTCGCCGATGACATTGTAATTCTGTCAGAGACAGCAAGGGACTTGGAAGAGCAATTGAACGGAATGGACAGTGTCTTGAAAGGAGGGTATAAGATGAACATCAACAAAAGCAAAACGAGGATAATAGAATGTAGTCGAATTAAGTCGGGTGATGCTGAGGGAATTAGATTAGGAAACGAGACACTTAAACTAGTAAAGGAGTTTTGCTATTTGGGGAGAAAAATAACTGATGATGGTCGAAGTAGAGAGGATATCAAATGCAGACTGGTAATGGCAAGGAAAGCGTTTCTGAAGAAGAGAAATTTGTTAACATCGAGTATTGATTTAAGTGTCAGGAAGTCGCATCTGAAAATATTTGTATGGAGTGTAGCCATGTATGGAAGTGAAACATGGACGATAAATAGTTTAGACAAGAAGAGAATAGAAGCTTTCGAAATGTGGCGCTACAGAAGAATGCTGAAGATTAGATGGGTAGATCACATAACTAATGAGGAGGTATTGAATAGAATCGGGGAGAAGAGGAGTTTGTGGGACAACTTGACTAGAAGAAGGGATCGGTTGGTAGGACATGTTCTGAGGCATCAAGGGATCACCAATTTAGTACTGGAGGGCAGCTTGGAGGGTAAAAATCGTAGAGGGAGACCAAGAAATGAATACACTAAGCAGATTCAGAAGGATGTAGGCTGCAGTAGGTACTGGGAGATGAAGAAGCTTGCACAGGATAGAGTAGCATGGAGAGCTGCATCAAACCAGCCTCAGGACTGAAGACCACAACAACAACAACAACAACATAATTAAGTACAGTTTAGTGCAAGGATGAAACTATGTGTAATCTTTCTCGACTCTCCACTCTGTAAGTGGGAGTTTTCATGCTTTTTTATTTTTTGGGATAAATTTACAAGATCCCTAAAACCTGTATAAGTCCACGAATTAAGTTCCAAGCTGAAAATAAAACATTCTTACGTTGCTCCCTCACAATAACTTACGCTTATTGTACACTTATTCGGTAAATGTTCACTTGTAATCACGCTTATTTAATTTCGTCACTTTTTCAGTCAATAGAACTGATCTGGGATGCCCTAGTTCCTTTGCGGCTAACTTTCCTTGGTAATTTACTTTTCTGTTAGCACTTAGGATAGATTCAACACAGTTTATGTTGTCAGCGTACATGAAAGCTGATTCCAGCAATGTAAACAACCATCTTCAAAAACAAACTGCCGTTTGTGGAAATGATTAAATTCAACCAGTAATACTACCAACTAGGTCACTTGACTACAAGTAAAAGAAATCTACTAAACTAGGAATACGAATAGATTACTATACGATAAAATCAAAACTAAACATACTACACTCATTCAGAAACCAAAAAAATAAGTTTTTCTACCAGTATAACTATAACACATACTGATGTACAATCTTATTTCATTACAAAGTGAGTGAATTTGCATGTCAACGGAGTGTGCGACCATCTAGGGAAATTTATGCCAAGTGATGGGGATAAAAGTCTGCTGCAGTGTGCTAACACCCAGTAGCACTGATGTAAACTTGCAGCTGAGTGGTAAGGGCTAGCTGTGCATGCCATGAACTGTGCACATTGTATACTAAATCCGTATGTATTTGACACTTAAGACAAAAACTCCTTAAAATGTGTGCAACTGAAGGTATGTTCGCTACCTTGATTCCAAGTTTCACGGAGGCTAGAGGAGTAGCAATGGAGCATACCACGGTAGATTTAACTGCTTTATATTTCAGATTATCCCATCCATATTACGTTTAACAGCATTCAAAGAAAAATAACCAATAAATCCGAAAGGCATCAAAAGTTAGGGTGTTCACTTGTTCTTGTGCTCTTACACAGCAGCTGCCACTGGTTCTTGCCATAGTGTGTCTACAACCGCTTCGCTCCAAAATGGCGACCGTCCAAAATGGCGGCCGCTGCTGAGCTAGTGGTATTTTCTCTATTCATATCTTGACCATGACGAGCAGCTGGCATCATGCAGTAGAGAAAACCACCGACAAAGGGGAAGCACGAGCTGCAGGGCTGACACCCTGGCACCTCGTGTGAGTTTCTGCTCACCTGGTCTCCATGGCACAGCATGGCTTCACTGACTAAGTCTGGAGGGAAGTGACCACTACGGCAGGCCGTCGTTGTTTGTTGCCTTCTTTCCAAAATAGAGAAATTTTCACAGAGGCAGAATTCTGTTCTTCCCCTTAATAAAGACATACGACGATAGAACAGATGAGTATGTTTCAGCATCAAGCAAACACGATTTTTTATTGTATTTCGTTAATGATTTCATTTTTATTTTTTAACAGTAAAAAAACTGTAGAGATTTTACCTGAAGAGTGGAAAACTTTTAAGTTCCCAAACTTCATAAAGAAGTTACATTGAAGATTGAAAAGTTTAGGGGTACGCATCCCTCAGAGTTACCCCAGGAAGAGATCTTTGGTATGTAATATTACAAAGTGGGTATTCTGCAATTATTAGGTATGTCGGGCAAATTTGGTATGAGTATTCAGATAGTATTCCCAAAGATCTTCTGGTTTGGGCCCTCTGCAACATTCCAAAATTCAGTCATCAATATTCCCTTGTCTGTTTCCTATCACATATGTTGCTATACACCGAATCATCGATATAGCACTATTTTTCGGTGGTGGAAATTGGAATTCGGCCGAAGCAGTTCTTGGCTGGTTATGTGGCTGCTGAAGGAGAGCAAGTTCCCGTGTGGGATATGTCCTATCACACATCCGAATGCATGTCTGTGTGTCAGGAAGTTACATCTTCCACATAACTCACATGCTGCCATCACACTGAAGTGAATCTTACGTAGTCTGTCACTGGTCTAGATCTCGTCACTGACGAGGACATCCCACAAATTCGGTAGGCACATTGGTAAAGATTGTCTATATACACTGAAGAGCCAAATAACCTGGTACACCTGCCTAGTACGGTGTAGGGCCGCTGCAAGCATGCAGAAGTGCAGCATCACGACGTGGCATGGACTCGATTAATGTCTGAAGTAGTACTGGAAGCAACTGACACCATGAATCCTGCAGAGCTGTCCATAAATCCGTAAGAGTACGAGGTGGTGGACACCTCTTCTGAACAGCACGTTGCAAGGCATCCAAGATATGCGCAATAACGTTCATGTCTGGCGAGTTTGGTGGCCAGCAGAAGCGCTTAAACTCAGAAGAGTCTTCCTGGAGCCAGTATGTAGCAATTCTGGACGTGTGAGTGTCACATTGTCGTGCTGGAATTTCCCAAGTCCGTAGGAACGCAAAATGGACGTGAATGGATGCAGGTGATCAGACAGTATGCTTGTGTATGTGTCACCTGTCAGAATCGTATCTAGACGTATCAGGGGTCGCATATCACTCCAACTGCACACGCTCCACAGCATTACAGAGCCTTCAACAGCTTCAACAGTCCACTGCTAACAAGCAGGGTTGAAGGATTCATGAGGTTGTCTCCATACACGTAGACGTCCATTCGCTCGATACAATTTGAAACGAGACTCGTCTGTTTCCAGTCATGTTTCCAGTCATCAACAGTCCAATGTCGGTGTTGACAGGCTCAGGCGAAGCATAACGCTTAGTGTCGAGCAGTCATCAAGGGCACACGAGTGGTCTTTCAGCTCTGCAAGTCCACATCAATGATGTTTCGTTAAATGGTTCACACGCTGACACTTGTTGATGGCCCAGCATTGAAATCTGTGGCAATCTACGGAAGGGTTGCACTTATGTCACGCTGAACGATTCTTTTCAGTCGTCATTGGTCCCGTTGTTGCAGGATCTTTTTCCGGCTGCAGCGATGTCTGAGATTTGATGTTTTACCGGATTCCTGATATTCGCGAAGCACTCGTGAAACGGTCGAACGGGAAAATCCCATCTTCATCGCTACCTCGGAAATACTGTGTCCCATCGCTCGTGCGCCGACTATAACACCACTTTCAAACTCACTTAATTCTTGATTATTTGCCGTTGTAGCAGCAGTAACTGATCTAACAACTGTGCCAGACATTTGTTGACTTATATATAGGCGTTGTCGATCACCGCGCCGTATTCTGCCTGTTTGCGTATCTGTCTATTTGAATACGCATGCCTATACCAGTTTCTTTGCCGCTTCAGTGTATATAATATATTGCACCATAGCATATTCTGTTCACCCTGCGGGTCCATGATCTCAATGGAATTGCACGCAGTTGCCACCATCTAAATATTTATTGTGAACAACTGACTCGGCGCCTATGGATTAGCTTGCATGTAGCTAAGTCCAAAATGTATTAACAGATTCATCTGAGTGCCATCGGTACGACAGTAATGCTTGTCAGTGAAGTTTGGCTTTGCGGTTGGACAAGGCAATTGCTTATGCATATGACTGAGAAGAAATGCTGCAGACTAGGAAGTCCGAGCCCACCAAGTGTAGGTGGTAAAGTGAGCGTTTAAAAGTTCATCTTGAAGACATGTTCACAGAGAATGTTCCAGTTGAGAGCCTTTTGATAACCACTGGGCTATGCAGGGGGTCTAACTGACGAACTACACTACTGGCCATTGAAATTGCTACACCACGAAGATGACGTGCTACAGACACGAAATTTAACCGACAGGAAGAAGATGCTGTGATATGCAAATGATGAGCTTTTCAGAGCATTCACACAAGGTTGGCGCCGGTGGCGACACCTAGACCGTGCTGACGTGAAGAAAGTTTCCAACTGATTTCTCATACATAAACAGCAGTTGACCAGCGTTGCCTTCCGAAACCTTGTTGTGATGCCTCGTGTAAGGAAAAGAAATGCGTACCATCACGTTTCCGACTGTGATAAAGGTCGGATTGTAGCCTACCGTGATTGCGGTTTATCGTGTCGCGACATTGCTGCTCGCGTTGGTCGAGATCCAATGACTGTTAGCAGAATATGGAATCGGTGGGCCGGCTGGTGTGGCAGAGCGATTCAAGGCGCTTCAGTCTGGAACCGCGCGACTGCAACGGTCGCAGGTTCGAATCCTGCCTCGTGCATGGGTGTGTGTGATGTCCTTAGGTTAGTTGGGTTTAACTAGTTCTAGGTTCTAGGGGACTGATGACCTCAGATGTTACCTCCCATAGTGCTCAGAGCCATTTGAACCATGTTTTTTTTTTTTTTTTTTTTGGAATCGGTGGGTTCAGGAGGGTTATACGGATCGCCGTGCTGGATTCCAACGGCCTCGTATCACTAGCAGTCGAGATGACAGGCATCTTATCCGCATGGCTGTAACGGATCGTGCAGCCACGTCTCGATCCCTGAGTTAACAGATGGGGACGTTTGCAAGACATCAACCATCTGCAAGAACAGTTCGACGACGTTTGCAGCAGCATGGACTATCAGCTCGGAGACCATGGCTGCGGTTACCCTTGACGCTGCATCACAGACAGGAGCGCCTGCGATGGTGTACTCAACGGCGAACCTGGGTGCACGAATGGCAAAACGTCATTTTTTCGGATGACTGCAGGTTCTGTTTACAGCGATCATGATGGTCGCATTCGTGTTTGGCGACATCGCGGTGAACACACATTAGAAGCGTGTATTCGTCATCGCCATACTGGCGTATCACCCGGCGTGATGGTATGGGGTGCCATTGGTTACACGTCTCGGTCACCTCTTGTTCGCATTGACGGCACTTTGAACAGTGGACGTTACATTTCAGATGTGTTACGACCCGTGGCTCTACCCTTTATTCGATCCCTGCGAAACCCTACATTTCAGCAGGATAATGCACGTCCGCATGCCGCAGGTCCTGTACGGGCCTTTGTGGATACAGGAAATGTTCGCCTGCTGCCCTGGCCAGCACGTTCTCCAGATCTCTCACCAACTGAAAACTTCTGGCCAATGGTGGCTGAGCAACTGGCTCATCACAATACACCAGTCACTACTCTTGATGAGCTGTGGTATCGTGTCGAAGCTGCATGGGCAGCTGTACCTGTACACGCCATCGAAGCCCTGTTTGACTCAATGCCCAGGCGCATCAAGGCCGTTATTACGGCCAGAGGTGGTTGTTCTGGGTACTGATTTCTCAGGACCTATGCACCCAAATTGCGTGAAAATGTAATCACATGTCAGTTGTAGTATAACATATTTGTCCAATGAATACCCGTTTATCATCTGCATTCCTTCTTGGTGTAGCAATTTTAATGACCAGTAGTGGAATTAACTAACAAAACGTGTACAGAATACAGTGGTACACCATCTACATAAAGCTCCATTCATGCTTTGTTAGAGGGATCCCTTTTTTTGTAACAACAACTCATCTGTCCCTTCGTTTTTTCTTGCAGACCGTATGCCAGGGAGACGAGGGTGGTCCGGTGCTGTGCAGAGAGCATGGTGAGACGAATCAGTGGGGAGTGATAAGTACCATGTGGCCTCGTAACTCCGTGTGTCACCTGCCTATGGATCTCAACTCTTACATGTTCACCGCCTACTACAGGTCAGTACACGCTGTTCACAAAGTCTTTTTAGAAATGTAATTTTTTTACACAGCCAAATAAAGAAAATAAGTGAAATTTATTGCACATCATGTAACAAGCGTCAAACTGCGATGACATTTACTACTCACTTCAATATTCAAATGATTAGTATTCCAATGCAGGAGTAATGCCGTTTACATTCAGGATGCTAACTGCACCACTGATTTATGTAGAGTGAAGTTTGGCTGAATAACATGCAGAATGACAATTACAAAGATTTACTGATTGACAAAATGCATTTGATAAAATGAAATTTTTTAAATGAAGTGTATATGTCCAAACACCAACACAAAAATATTAAAATTTAAGAAAAGTACTCATTAATACATTATTTTAAGAATGAAATGATAAAATGATTTTCAAAATAAGAAAAAATAATTTAAAGGATCCACCACGATTTGATAGTTAAAGAAAATACACTTAGTTATTGAAATAATCTTTAGCAATCAGCTTCAATGGCCCATGGAAAGCAGTACAGAATTTATACGATTATGATACTACAACAAATGACGCTGAAAATTACTTGGCAGAGTGTATCCTCGGGCCACGTGGTACAGCGCATAAATTCTGTAGGGCAGTTATAACAGACTAAGTATTAGCTTACATCAAACAATGATTACAATCTCTAGTAGACCCCCTTACGTTAAATGTCTAACAAAATTACGCAATGAATACTGAATAGTGCGAGAAATAAATTAACGTTGTGACATTCAACCCGATGTTCGGAATCTTGACGAATGAACAGTGAATACTGAATACTGAAAAGATTACACATGTGACCAAAATAAATGTGTGAAATTCAATCAGTGGATCTCTCACACTTAGGAATCATATACAGTGTGTCCCAGCTATCTTGTCCACCCAAAATATCTCTGGAACAATAACAGCTATTGGAAAAGGACCTTCACCGGTATCAATGTAGGGCTGGGGCCCATGAATGTACATATTTGGAAACATTCTAAAACGAAAGCATATGCGTTTTTTAACACAAACATATGTTTTTTTAAATGGACCTCCTATATTTTTTCTTCAGCAATCCATAGCGTGACAAAGCACATACACAATGACGTTGATTGCATCGCAATATTCCCATTACATCTCGAGATATTAAGACGCGAAGTTGACGCTTGAAACACCCGACATGCGCTGCTAGCGCACGTCCTGAGGCTCAGGCGTGAACCACATGCTGCCCGTAATCGCGATGTGATTTTAAGGCAAGAGAAAAGGACCGGGGTGTCTTGACAATTTTCCTACTTCTCATTGAAGAAAGAATGTGCCCTTTCTAATCCACATTATGTTAAATGTTGCATGCAAGTCCAACAATCAATTGAATCATGACGAGAGCCGAACGAGGAGTCGGCATCAAAATTCCTTACACTGCCGGAGCTGAGTTATACTTTACTATGCCAACATTTGTGATGCATCGTCGCTGTTGCATCTGCTGGTGTGATGACTCGCATCATGTGCTGCATGACGGGTCTGTTTGTACACACACATCTGGTGGTTGGTGGTGAAAATATGACTAATTCTGCCCTATGCTGAAATGTTGTTGTTGTTGTGGTCTTCAGTCCTGAGACTGGTTTGATGCAGCTCTCCATGCTGCTCTATCCTGTGCAAGCTTCTTCATCTCCCAGTACCTACTGCAACCTACATCCTTCTGAATCTGTTCAGTGTATTCATCTCTTGGTCTCCCTCTACGATTTTTACCCTCCACACTGCCCTCCAATACTAAATTGGTGATGCCTTGATGCTGAAATAAGTACCGAATAATCCCTGTTCAAATTTACGTTAATCAGGACGACGGTATGAGTCCATTCCGAAGCAATCGCATCATTAAACAGTGAAAAACCGAAATTACAAATTAATGAATATTCTGTTGATATGAATGAAGTCAGCAGGACTAAATCTACTGAAACATGTGATCTTGAGTGATGCTTGTATCGAAACCGCTCTGTTACTTGAATCGACAAATGCTAAGTATTCTCTAGTTTCAGAAATCTCAACGAGACGGCCCTCAAATTTCATAACTAGAGACAAATTGTTAATCTCACACAGCAGGAGGTTAAATATAAATCTGTCTACTTGGCTGAACGCTAAGGCAGAAAGTCATTCCGCAACTGCATAGGACTAAGCAGAAATTTCCATGACTGCACGCCAAGGCAGATGTTTTCCTGCAGTCACATGTAGTCAATTAAACTACTGTCTGATCTGGTGAGTCTGGAAGCAGCGTGACAGGACTCGTCTGGTGTCAGAGTATTGAGAGCCCAGAGTAGAGCTGAAGTCTGAGAATGGAGTGTAAAGTCTGATGGTGTATGTCTTCCGGTGGTTTTCTATCATTTTCACTTGTTTTTTCCAATCACAGGCTTGAGCACCATGAGGGTCTCCTTGATATATATATATACACTCCTGGAAATGGAAAAAAGAACACATTGACATCGGTGTGTCAGACCCACCATACTTGCTCCGGACACTGCGAGAGGACTGTACAAGCAATGATCACACGCACGGCACAGCGGACACACCAGGAACCGCGGTGTTGGCCGTCGAATGGCGCTAGCTGCGCAGCATTTGTGCACCGCCGCCGTCAGTGTCAGCCAGTTTGCCGTGGCATACGGAGCTCCATCGCAGTCTTTAACACTGGTAGCATGCCGCGACAGCGTGGACGTGAACCGTATGTGCAGTTGACGGACTTTGAGCGAGGGCGTATAGTGGGCATGCGGGAGGCCGGGTGGACGTACCGCCGAATTGCTCAACACGTGGGGCGTGAGGTCTCCACAGTACATCGATGTTGTCGCCAGTGGTCGGCGGAAGGTGCACGTGCCTGTAGACCTGGGACCGGACCGCAGCGACGCACGGATGCACGCCAAGACCGTAGGATCCTACGCAGCGCCGTAGGGGACCGCACCGCCACTTCCCAGCAAATTAGGGACACTGTTGCTCCTGGGGTATCGGCGAGGACCATTCGCAACCGTCTCCATGAAGCTGGGCTACGGTCCCGCACACCGTTAGGCCGTCTTCCGCTCACGCCCCAACATCGTGCAGCCCGCCTCCAGTGGTGTCGCGACAGGCGTGAATGGAGGGACGAATGGAGACGTGTCGTCTTCAGCGATGAGAGTCGCTTCTGCCTTGGTGCCAATGATGGTCGTATGCGTGTTTGGCGCCGTGCAGGTGAGCGCCACAATCAGGACTGCATACGACCGAGGCACACAGGGCCAACACCCGGCATCATGGTGTGGGGAGCGATCTCCTACACTGGCCGTACACCACTGGTGATCGTCGAGGGGACACTGAATAGTGCACGGTACATCCAAACCGTCATCGAACCCATCGTTCTACCATTCCTAGACCGGCAAGGGAACTTGCTGTTCCAACAGGACAATGCACGTCCGCATGTATCCTGTGCCACCCAACGTGCTCTAGAAGGTGTAAGTCAACTACCTTGGCCAGCAAGATCTCCGGATCTGTCCCCCATTGAGCATGTTTGGGACTGGATGAAGCGTCGTCTCACGCGGTCTGCACGTCCAGCACGAACGCTGGTCCAACTGAGGCGCCAGGTGGAAATGGCATGGCAAGCCGTTCCACAGGACTACATCCAGCATCTCTACGATCGTCTCCATGGGAGAATAGCAGCCTGCATTGCTGCGAAAGGTGGATATACACTGTACTAGTGCCGACATTGTGCATGCTCTGTTGCCTATGTCTATGTGCCTGTGGTTCTGTCAGTGTGATCATGTGATGTATCTGACCACAGGAATGTGTCAATAAAGTTTCCCCTTCCTGGGACAATGAATTCACGGTGTTCTTATTTCAATTTCCAGGAGTATATATATATATATATATATATATATATATATATATATATATATATATATATATATAGGGTGAGTCAACTAACGTTACCGCTGGATATATTTCGTAAACCACTTCAAATACTGACGAACCGATTCCACAGACCGAACGTGAGGAGAGGGGCTAGTGTAATTGTTTAATACAAACCATACAAAAACGCACGGAAGTATGTTTTTTAACACAAACCTTCGTTTTTTTAAAATGGAACCACGTTAGTTTTGTTAGCACATCTGAACATATAAACAAATATGTAATCAGTGCCGTTTGTTGCATTGTAATCCGGAGATATTGTAACCTAAAGTTGACGCTTGAGTACCACTCCTCCGCTGTTCGATCGTGTGTATCGGAGAGCACCGAATTACGTAGGGATCCAAAGGGAACGGTGATGGACCTTAGGTACAGAAGAGATTGAAACAGCACATTACGTCCACATGCTAACACCTTTTTATTGGTCTTTTTCACTGACGCACATGTACATTACCATGAGGGGTGAGGTACACGTACACACATGGTTTCCGTTTTCAATTACGGAGAGGAATAGAGTGTGTCCCTACATGTCAGGCCAATAGATGTTCAATGTGGTGGCCATCATTTGCTGCACACAATTGCAATCTCTGGCGTAATGAATGTCGTACACGCCGCAGTACATCTGGTGTAATGTCGCCGCAGGCTGCCACAATACGTTGTTTCATATCCTCTGCGGCCAGCCCGTTCTCCTGATCTTACACCTCTGGACTTCTTTCTGTGGGGTACGTTAAAGGAGAATGTATACCGTGATGTGCCTACAACCCCAGAGGATATGAAACAACGTATTGTGGCAGCCTGCGGCGACATTACACCAGATGTACTGCGGCTTGTACGACATTCATTACGCCAGAGATTGCAATTCTGTGCAGCAAATGATGGCCACCACATTGAACATCTATTGGCCTGACATGTCGGGACACACTCTATTCCACTCCGTAATTGAAAACGGAAACCACGTGTGTACGTGTACCTCACCCCTCATGGTAAAGTGCATGTGCGTCAGTGAAAAAGACCAATAAAAAGGTGTTAGCATGTGGACGTAATGTGCTGTTCCAGTCTCTTCTGTACCTAAGGTCCATCACCGTTCCTTTGGATCCCTACGTAATTCGGTGCTCTCCGATACACACGATCGAACAGCGGAGGAGTGGTACTCAAGCGTCAACTTTAGGTTACAATATCTCCGGATGTAATTAACATTTTACAATGCAACAAACGGCACTAATTACATATTTGTTTATATGTTCAGATGTGCTAACAAAATTAACGGGGTTCCATTTTAAAAAAACATAGGTTTGTGTTAAAAGACATACTTCCGTGCATTTTTTATGGTTTGTATCAACCAATTACACTAGCCGCTCTCCCCACGTTTGGTCTGTGGAATCGATTCGTCAGTATTTGATGTGGTTTACGAAATATATCTAGCGGTAACGTTAGGTGACTCACCATATATATATATATATATAAAGAGAGAGTCTTGTCCAATTGAACGCGCGGAGGACATTAGAGTTGCCCCTCGGACGTCACAATGTCTTCGCCAATAGGAATTACACTCTTTGAATGCTACAGTATTCTCCAGCCATGCCTTGGAGCCAAAAAGGAAAACACTTCAGAAGTGGGTTTTGGGTGTCCAGTGTCCCCATTGTTAAGATTCCACTCTGTCGATAGAGTTATCTTCCCAGCATGCGGAGAGGGAGTGGAGACCATCTGTATTACGGTGGGGGTAGTGAAACGAAACGTAACAACATGTTTTCGTACCGTCAACTCGATGTGACCTGAAGAGGCGGCAGACGGCATTCTAGGAGCCTTCTGGGCAGGTGCCGGCGCCCTGTCGTAAAGTCATTAATCTGGAACCGTCAGATTGGTGTCCCACGTACGCTCTGTCCGCTGGGAAGAATGCTTGCCTCATGCTTCACCACTAAGCTCCGGCAAGCGTCTACTGTGCTTGTAAGGTACCCCACGTGCGCCATGATGGAAAGCTACAATTGTAATAAAAATGAAAAAGGAAGTTACAGATAAATAAGAAAAAGGAAATGTATGCACACTCATTCCTTAGTTAGTACTTATGCGTTGCAAATCTGTAGATCTCATCCTATTGCGTGACCTAATAGGCTACAACGAGGTAATAAAAAGCGAATGTAACAACAGAAACTTCACGTTAAATCTGTGATATTTTTCATTAGACTCTCGTTACAACATACACTCCTGGAAATGGAAAAAAGAACACATTGACACCGGTGTGTCAGACCCACCATACTTGCTCCGGACACTGCGAGAGGGCTGTACAAGCAATGATCACACGCACGGCACAGCGGACACACCAGGAACCGCGGTGTTGGCCGTCGAATGGCGCTAGCTGCGCAGCATTTGTGCACCGCCGCCGTCAGTGTCAGCCAGTTTGCCGTGGCATACGGAGCTCCATCGCAGTCTTTAACACTGGTAGCATGCCGCGACAGCGTGGACGTGAACCGTATGTGCAGTTGACGGACTTTGAGCGAGGGCGTATAGTGGGCATGCGGGAGGCCGGGTGGACGTACCGCCGAATTGCTCAACACGTGGGGCGTGAGGTCTCCACAGTACATCGATGTTGTCGCCAGTGGTCGGCGGAAGGTGCACGTGCCCGTCGACCTGGGACCGGACCGCAGCGACGCACGGATGCACGCCAAGACCGTAGGATCCTACGCAGTGCCGTAGGGGACCGCACCGCCACTTCCCAGCAAATTAGGGACGCTGTTGCTCCTGGGGTATCGGCGAGGACCATTCGCAACCGTCTCCATGAAGCTGGGCTACGGTCCCGCACACCGTTAGGCCGTCTTCCGCTCACGCCCCAACATCGTGCAGCCCGCCTCCAGTGGTGTCGCGACAGGCGTGAATGGAGGGACGAATGGAGACGTGTCGTCTTCAGCGATGAGAGTCGCTTCTGCCTTGGTGCCAATGATGGTCGTATGCGTGTTTGGCGCCGTGCAGGTGAGCGCCACAATCAGGACTGCATACGACCGAGGCACACAGGACCAACACCCGGCATCATGGTGTGGGGAGCGATCTCCTACACTGGCCGTACACCACTGGTGATCGTCGAGGGGACGCTGAATAGTGCACGGTACATCCAAACCGTCATCGAACCCATCGTTCTACCATTCCTAGACCGGCAAGGGAACTTGCTGTTCCAACAGGACAATGCACGTCCGCATGTATACCGTGCCACCCAACGTGCTCTAGAAGGTGTAAGTCAACTACCCTGGCCAGCAAGATCTCCGGATCTGTCCCCCATTGAGCTTGTTTGGGACTGGATGAAGCGTCGTCTCACACGGTCTGCACGTCCAGCACGAACGCTGGTCCAACTGAGGCGCCATGTGGAAATGGCATGGCAAGCCGTTCCACAGGACTACATCCAGCATCTCTACGATCGTCTCCATGGGAGAATAGCAGCCTGCATTGCTGCGAAAGGTGGATATACACTGTACTAGTGCCGACATTGTGCATGCTCTGTTGCCTGTGTCTATGCGCCTGTGGTTCTGTCTGTGTGATCATGTGATGTATCTGACCCCAGGAATGTGTCAATAAAGTTTCCTCTTCCTGGGACAATGAATTCACGGTGTTCTTATTTCAATTTCCAGGAGTGTAAGTGGTCCATATCATCATACAAGTTTAACATTTGGTAACTGATCAAACCCACTTAAATCCTAAATGTGCCACTGCTGATGTATATATAATATGTGTTTGTGTGTGTGTGTGTGTGTGTGTAACATGTCATAAACATGTGAATATTTTTCCTAATCAGTCTTGTCTGTTGATATCTGTACACGAGCTGTATAAACTTTGTAATCACTGAACATTGGGCTCTTTATGGGGCACCTACACATGCCACGACGTTAGTATCTCATAATAGCTTAGATGGAGGGAAAGGACTCAGTATGCTGTAAACGTTCGAAGGGCAAAGTTAAATGTTTACAATGGCGCTGAATTATTGCTTCATTCTTCACAGACTGTGGGATTATGTTGAAAGCCTCATCGTCTTGGTAACCAGACAGGGAGTCTGTTTCTCAGCGGGCAAGACTGACGACAGTTTGGCGTCCTCAAATACATCGCTAGATTTATTCTTCTCTTAGATGTGCACAGCAAAACTTAACTCGTCACACTGGACTGCAGAACATTGTTTCTGGGTAAAGCGATAGCACCAGTATTCTTCCCAGTGTCTCTTCTACTGCTCCATTTGTCTTTCTTCTTTCAAAGCTTTGACAATACGTCAGTTCTGCATTGGAGTTTTGAGAATACGTCAGTTCTGAATTGGATATGTAGATGGCGTCTTTTATCTTCTTCAGGCAGTGAAAATTGGGGAGTGCCATTTGATGTCATTCAAATGGTATGGAACAGAAGGTTTTAACGGAATATTTCAGGACTGGCACAATAGTTTCGACGGTTGGAAGGATTTTGGAAAGTTTCTTCCCTGTGGTTTCTCAACCTCGACAACACATTGTTGCTGCACCCTGAAGAGTTACTGAGAGGAAGTGGAGTGCTTGTCTAAGACGTTACTCCGTTGCTAGTATGACATGGGTGCTGAAGATTTGTTCCACAATACTATTTAGCGGTATGCAGACAGACATACCATTACTGGTCTACCTGCTGCTCGCTGGGTGACTCGTAAGAAGAGTCAGCTCCACTGCGTTCCTTATTCCCCCAAGGCGCCGTGGGTGGCTAGCCCCCCTTTGTTGGCCAGCTAACTGGCGCACTTGTTGTTGGCCAACTTCCTGTCGCGTGCCAGTAATCTCCGCTGTCGACGGGACTCCGGCTGGCCATAGACTCACAAAACCATGCTTGCCTCTCCTCCTCCTGTCGATCACAACATGGAAAGAGCAAGAGAAATTAATTTACAGAACTGTGACTAAGCAGAAATAGAATAAAAATTCTATCAAACCAAACAGAAAAGTATATATATACAGGGTGTTACAAAAAGGTACGGCCAAACTTTCAGGAAACATTCCTCACACACAAATAAAGAAAAGATGTTATGTGGACATGTGTCCGGAAACGCTTAATTTCCATGTTAGAGCTCATTTTAGTTTCGTCAGTACGTACTGTACTTCCTCGATTCACCGCCAGTTGGCCCAATTGAAGAAAGGTAATGTTGACTTCACGTCATCAACACAGATTTTCTGTGAACATGTGGGTAGGCATTGTTGGTGATGTCTTGATTGGGCCCCATGTTCTTCCACCTACGCTCATTGGAGCACATTATCATGATTTCATACGGGATACTCTACCTGTGCTGCTGGAACATGTGCCTTTACAAGTACGACACAACATGTGGTTCATGCACGATGGAGCTCCTGTACATTTCAGTCGAAGTGTTCGTACGCTTCTCAACAACAGATTCGGTGACCGATGGATTGGTACAGGCGGACCAATTCCATGACCTCCACGCTCTCCTGACCTCAACCCTCTTGACTTTCATTTATGGGGGCATTTGAGAGTTCTTGTCTACGCAACCCCGGTACCAAATGTAGAGACTCTTCGTGCTCGTATTGTGGACGGCTGTGATACAATACGCCATTCTCCAGGGCTGCATCAGCGCATCAGGGATTCCATGCGACGTAGGGTGGATGCATGTATCCTCGCTAACAGAGGACATTTTGAACATTTACTGTAACAAAGTGTTTGAAGTCACGCTGGTACGTTCTGTTGCTGTGTGTTTCCATTCCATGATTAATGTGATTTGAAGAGAAGTAATAAAATGAGCTCTAACATGGAAAGTAAGCGTTTCCGGACACACGTCCACATAACATATTTTCTTTCTTTGTGTGTGAGGAATGTTTCCTGAAAGTTTCATATATATATGGCAGGGGCACATGAATATAGTGTGGGAATGTGGGTCTCACTGGAGGTGTGCCAGAGATAAGTCCCTGCAGTCGCACTTTCCTCTGTGCCCTCGGTGGCTCACATGGATTTGCCGGCATGGTAGCTCAGCGTGTTTGGTCATAGGGTTAGCCGCTCTCTGTGATAAAGAAACTGAGTTGCTGGACGCAACAATGAACTTTAACAAGCATCATGGGACGTCCGTTCCGAACAAATACAACGAGAGCTAACGAACGGAATGAAATTTTAAAAAAAGTAAGCAGGGGAACCTAGATGCGAAACCCGTTCTGGTACACATTCTAACGTCAGAGGGTTTAGCTACCCTCTGTAATAAGAAAACTGAGTGAACGGATCAACGAACAACCTGAACGAGTGTCATCGGACGTCTGCCACGAACAAATTCAACGAAAAATATAGAACAAAATGAGATCAACAAAAAAAAAGATGGATAGAGCGTCTGTCATGTAAGCAGGAGATCCCGGGTTCGAGTCCCAGTCGGGGCACACATTTTCAACTGTCCCCGTTGACTTATATCAACGCCTGTATGCAGCTAGTGGTATTCATTTCATTGTGAATTCCGAAAAGTAATCTACAATTCCTGTATCAAAACAATATTCTTAAGAACTAACTTCATTACTATGCAGTCCAAGGAAATTTTACAAAAGTAATGACTGAATTTTTATTTATGTGACCGGCCGGAGTGGCCGTGCGGTTCTAGGCGCTACAGTCTGGAACCGCGAGACCGCTACGCTCGCAGGTTCGAATCCTGTCTCGGGCATGGGTGTGTGTGTTGTCCTTAGGTTAGTTAGGTTTAAGTAGTTCCAAGTTCTAGGGGACTGATGACCTCAGAAGTTGAGTCCCTTAGTGCTCAGAGCCATTTGAACCATTTTTTTAAAGTTATGTTTTTGTTTTCTATCCCTAAATGGTTCAAATGGCTCTGAGCACTATTGGACTTAACTTCTGAGGTAATCAGTCCCCTAGAACTTAGAACTACTTAAACCTAACTAAGCTAAGGACATCACACACATCCGTGCCCGAGGCAGGATTCGAACCTGCGACCGTAGCGGTCTCGTGGTTCCACACTGTAGCGCCTAGAACCGCTCGGCCACCCCGGCCGGTGAATAAACAGATTGTAATAATACTTAAAAAGTGTACTTTTTGTGCTCACAACCGCCTATAAATAGAACAATACCTATTGACATCAAGAACCTAAAATTAAGGTAAATTAGAATGTCAGCTGTATTTGTCGCAGGGTTCTAGGACGGGTCGTTTACGAGATATCAAATTTTGAAAAGTTTTCGCACCGACTCTTGTTTACGCGATTCAACCTACATAGTTGCTAGCTACGATGTTGTTATGTTTGCATATAGTGTACTTGTGTGTGCTTCGAGCATATTGCCACTTGCTAGTCAGTTAGTGTGAGACAGCCCAGTCAGTAGGTCTTGAGTTGACGATGAACTTTTACACTGCAGAAAAAGTCGACATGCCCATGGTGTGTGTAGAGTACAGGAAGGTAGAATATCAGCATCCAAGGGGTGTAAACGTGTGCTGTGAGATAGTGAACCGTCAACTCAGAGGTCCATATTTCAAACATGGAACACTGAATGCGCACAAGTATCGCAGCCTCCTAACAAATAATCTTTCACTGATGTTGGAAGACGTTCTTCTGCAGGCTAGAAAGAACCTGTGGTACAAACATGATGGCTGTCCAGTGCATAGTGTACGACGTACTGCAGCATGCCTTCGCGAATTGTTTTGAAATCGTTGAATTGTACCTGTACCGTGACCAGCCCATTCCCTGGATTTGACGTCTATAGACTTCTTTCTGTGGGGAAATGTGAAAGACGCTGTCTACAAGGACATACAGCTACACCCGATGATATGCAACGATATACTACAGCAGCCTGCTCGGACGTGTCCGCTAATATGCTGGCACAGCAGCCGTTCCATACCAGACTGGAAGTGTGTGTTGCCCTTACCAGTAGTCATTTCGGACACAACTGGTGATGGTCAGTTGTCTAGTTAATGGTCAGAATCCACATAACTAGTGTATGCAGTTGTATTGTTCCTTAGCGTGTGCTACCAGAAGTATTGTAGAAGAATCAATGTGGGACCTTTTCAAAATTTGATATCTCGTAAACGAATCGCGCAAAAATCCTGCAACAAACACCACTGACATTCAAATTTAGAATTTCTTTAGTTTGTTAATGTCAACAGGCATCGTCCTATTTTACAAAACTGTATGGTTGCACAAAAAATACACTCTTTATAAGTACTATTACAATCTGCTTATTGTTTGACAATACGAGCCCCCGTCTACCAAACCATTCTGTGAAAACCGCACATCAATAGCACTTTCCACTCCCGCAGTATTTTCGATGAAAGTTTTACACCACTTTGAACGTACTTACAAGGGAACCTCCCCATCGCACCCCCCCCCCCCCCCCCCCCTCAGATTTAGTTATAAGTTGGCACAGTGGATAGGCTTTGAAGAACTGAACACAGATCATTCGAGAAAACTGGAAGAAGTTGTGTGGAACTATGAAAAAAATAAGCAAAATATACAGACTGAGTAGTCCATTCGTAAGATATGCAACATCAAGGTTATAGCGAGGCCAGAAGCGCCGTGGTCCCGTGGTTACCGTGAGGAGCTGCGGAAGGAGAGGTCCTTGGTTCAAGTCTTCCCTCGAGTGAATATTTTAATTTTTTCTTTTCGGGTTATGTGACAAAGTCTTAGGTTTTCATCACTTTCTTGCGAGTGATTACCACATCCACAAGAAAACCTAAATCGGGCAAGGTAGAAGAATCTTTTTACCCATTCGCCAAGTGTACAGGTTAGGTGGGTCGACAACATATTCCTGTCATGTGACACACATGTCGTCACCAGTGTCGTATAGAATATATCAGACGTGTTTTCCTGTGGAGGAATCGGTTAACCTATGACCGTACGAACAAATGATTTCGGTTCCCATTGGAGAGGCACGTCCTTTCGTCTGCTAATCGCACGGTTTTGCGGTGCGGTCGTAAAACACAGACACTAAACTTATTACAGTGAACAGAGCAGATCATAACTTTGCCAAAATAAAGAAAGTAAACTTTTCACTCGAGGGAAGGCTTGAACCAAGGACCTCTCCTTCCGCAGTTCCTCACGCTAACCATGGGACCACGGCGCTACTGTCCTCAAATTACCCTTGATGTTGCTTATCTTACACATGGACTACTCAGTTTGTATATTTCTGTTATTTTTTTCATAGTTACACACAACTTCTTCCTGTTTTCTCGATTGATCTGCGTTCAGTTTCTCAAGGCCTATCCACTGTGCCAACGTATAACTAAATCTGAGGGGGGTGCGATGGGGAGGTTCCCTTGTTAGCATGAAAGGGTACAGTACCGCCCGACATTGAAAATAGGTACAACATACTTCATTATTTTTGTCAGAACAACACATTTTTTTCTAATAATAACTCAATTTCAATTAATAAAGTGAAGCCGGATACCAGTGTGGGAAAGAATGACAATTTATTTATTTAATTGATCACATGTGCACTCCCACAAAATAAATCCCTACATCCAGTTTGGTGAGTGGTGGTGGTGGTGGTTAGTGTTTAACGTCCCGTCGACAACGAGGTCATTAGAGACGGAGCGCAAGCTCGGGTTAGGGAAGGATTGGGAAGGAAATCGGCCGTGCCCTTTCAAAGGAACCATCCCGGCATTCGCCTGAAACGATTTAGGGAAATCACGGAAAACCTAAATCAGGATGGCCGGAGACGGGATTGAACCGTCGTCCTCCCGAATGCGAGAGTTTGGTGAGATCTGTGAAATGAATGAATGTATGGTCGTCTGCTAACCACAGATAGTGAATGTGAATATATGATCATCTTTGAGACGATCCTTTGGCCACCTTTGGTGGAACCAAAGAGATGAAACATACCAGAGCTTTGAGCGCCTGAAATGTGGCTGACCAATACGGTAGCATGGTCTTCCCCCCCCTCGACAGAGGTGCGAGATGACATGAAGAACGGCCATGTTTCAGCACTCTGCCGCTGGATCTTGTGCTGTTAAGGCCTGTCTTAGGTGTGCTCCGTAAAGACAAAAGAGTGGAGACATGGTACGCATGTGGAATATTTAAGAGTAGTTTGAAATAATAATTCCTCTACTTCAGGAACTTTTGTGGGGAGAATTAAATGTCAGGCAGGTAATATTAATGGGATCGTAGTAATCTTCGGAAGTGACCAACGGTCACAATGAAACCACGTGTAGCAATAAGTTGAAATACTTCCGTGTGCTTAAGTTAAGCTGAATTACTAGCGTGTGTACTATAAGTTGAAATATTTAAGAAATGGCGTGTGCAGGACTTGAAATTAGAGACGAGTACTTCCACGTGGTGAGTACTGTGTGAGTCTCAATCTGTGTATGAGACAAAGGATAAAGAGAAGTACTCGTCCATGGTATCAGCTGAAGACTCGCGTGTGTGATGAATATGTTCTTAATATTACTTTGCGTGTTATGTTTCCATGTGACGCTTTATTCAAACTATAATACTCTGAGAGAGAAGCAAGGTGAGTCAGCCGTCTATCCAGCAACGCCACTTGGCTTGCATTGCACAGGAAGACATGCATATATCTTCAGAGTTCATAGTAGGAAAGAAGAATTACGAAGTGGGGCAGTGTCGTGTGAAACTGGGATAAATACTAATTGAAGTGGGAAAGCTGAAAGTGATAGTGTTGCGACTATTTATTGTGTTGTATTCCATGTTGTAGTGTGGTGTATGTCATGTACTTTGGGTATGTGTGGTTTGCATGGGAGAGTAGCAAGGTAGTTTCAAAAGATTAGTGGGTTATGCTTGTTCCTTCGGTACCGCTCGGTCTGGAGGAAAGTTTCGTGATGATGAATGTGAGAGTCGAAGTGTGAGATATAATAAAAGATCCACCATCCTATCCAGAAAGTGCACTGTAGCATTAAATAATTACTAGACCATAAGGTAGAGAATCACCAATGTAAAGCCATGCCCACTGGGCGGAATTTCTCATGTGTTATTGTTGTAGGTTATAGAATTTGTGTGTTTAGGTTATAGAAGTTATCGGAATAAATAAGATAGTGAAAAGGAAAAGATTGGTGGCCTTTTCCTTCGAATTGTATGTTGTCATGATATCCAGAATTTATAATGTGTGCGCCACTCATATTCAGTGCGATGGCCACGTGTTGATAAAAGCCGTTAAATAAAAAAAAAGGAAAATGTGGTATTGCCAGTGCGTAGTGAACAGTCAGAGTTCTGTAAATTACTGATAGTCAGATGTGCGTTTCCGTTGCGTATTATTCATACAGCAGGATAATTTGTAACTTAATTGTGAGTACGAGAGTTCATGTTACACGATAAATAAGACTGAATCCACTCGCTTGGCAGACCACTCATCTTGCAAGCCTGACTGCTTGATGCCACAGTATGAGCAAGGCAAGTGGGTGCCTATCAAGCAAACCATTTACGATCCATTGTGCACCTCCCACGCACTTTTGGCGATCAAGATATGATCGAAATATGTTGTGATTAGCTGTTTTAATTTTTGGCTATGATTCTATCTAGGCTGCAAATAAAGGCTTCCGATGAAACATTTAGAAAAAATGGTAACCTTTTATACTGGAAGCATCGGCCAAAGGCAAAGAATGCAGTGTACTGACGACAAGAATCTGCCAGAAACTAGAGGGAAGATCGATAGAAGAAAATACTAACACACTGTTAAACTTTTGCAGAGACACACACCGAACACGATGGTCTTCTTTCTTGGTACTGCCACATGATTGTCCAGAGTCCAGTCTTCTTGCGACTGTACATTCCCGTGACCACCGCTGACAGCAATAATGTACAGCAGCTGCAGTCCTGCTAAATCTTTCCACAATATCGCAGAGTATTTCAGCTATTTGTAGCCCTACTACACGGCCACATTCAATCTCGATGAGATCTTGATAATAGCGTCCATGTCACCTTAAAGGCATTCTTGACTAACATCAACTTACCAAGCGGAATCTCAAAGCTAACTAACGCTCACGAACGTTACAGTATGTATTTAAAGCAAAAAAGAATTGCATCCTCGTAGTGGCTCTACTAGGGCTACTCTTATGCGACTTGCACAAAATTTGAAGAGACATCGTCTTTCAGCTGCCTACTAACTTTTGTTTACGTCGCACAGCTCCTCTGTGTAGCGATTTTTTCGTCAGTATATCGACGTCTACGTGATTACTCTACTATTCACAATTAAGTGCCTGACAGAGGGTTCAATGAACCACCCTCAAGCTGCCTCTTTAGTGTTCCACTCTCGAACGGCGCGCGGGAAAAACGAGCACTTCAATTTTTCTGTGCGAGCCCTGATTTCTCTTATTTTATCGTGATGATCATTTCTCCCTATGTATGTGGGTGCCAACAGAATGTTTTCGCTATCGGAGGAGAAAACTGCTGATTTCATGAGAAGATCCCATCGCAACGAAAAACTCTTTTGTTCAAATGATTGCCACTCCAATTCTTGTATCTTGTCTGTGACACTATCTCCCCTATTTCGCGATAATACAAAACGAGGCCTCCCCTTATTGAACTTTTTCAATATCATCCGTCAGTCCGACTTGATACGGATCCCACACCGCACAGCAGAATAGGGCGGACAAGTGTAGTGTAAGCAGTCTCTTTAGTAGACCTGTTGCACCTTCTAAGTGTTCTGCCAATGAACCGCGGTCTTTGGTTTGCTCTAACCCACAACATTATTTATGTGGCCGTTGCAACTTAGGTTATTTGTAATTCCAGAATGAGATTTTCACTCTGCAGCTGAGTGTGCGCTGATATGAAACTTCCTGGAAGATTAAAACTGTGTGCCGGACCGAGACTCGAACTCGGGACCTTTGCCTTTCGCGGGCAAGTGCTCTACCATCTAATCTACCGAAGCACGACTCACGGCCGGTACTCCGAGCTTTACTTCTGCCAGTATCTCGTCTCCTACCTTCCAAACTTTACAGAAGCTCTCCTGCGAACCTTGCAGAACTAGCACTCCTTAAAAAAAAGGATATGGCGAAGACATGGCTTAGCCACAGCCTGGGGGATGTTTCCAGAATGATATTTTCACTCTGCAGCGGAGTGTGCGCTGATATGAGACGAGATACTGGCAGAAGTAAAGCTGTGAGTACCAGCCGTGAGTCATGCTTCGGTAGCTCAGACGGTAAAGCACTTGCCCGCGAAAGGCAAAGGTCCCGAGTTCGAGTCTCGATGGGGCACACAGTTTTAATCTGCCAGGAAGTTTCTTATTTGTAATTGTAATCCCTAAACATTTAGTTGAATTTACATCCTTCAGATTTGTGTGATCGTAATCGAAATTTAGCGGATTTCTTTTAGTACTCATGTGAATAACTTCATACTTTGCATCTTCCAATAACTTCACACTTTGCATCTTCGTGCTTGGTAGTTCTATGGCCTTTGTTCAGCTTTATGGAGTATCCCAAAGTGTGCATAGCGCAAGAGAGGAAAGGGAAAAAGTAAAGCAATGATTCACACAGTAAAAACTATTTAACTTACGTCAGTGCTACGTGCATCACAGCCGTCATACACAATGGAGAAAGTGAAAAAGAAATTGAAATTCAAGCGTCAATCGAATATTAGGTCGTGGAGTGGGTAGGGGCTACGGGGTTGATCAAAAGCCTCAGTAACCTCCTGTTGAAACACGGACAGCTGCAAGTCGTAAATCCTTCACGAAAGAAGACGAAATAAATATTCCAGAATTCTAAACCAGAACAGGTGTTAGCATTAGTGACATAAAAGTAGGTATCTTAGGTATTGCGAAACAACTCAAATCACTTAAGAAAGGGAAGTCTTCCAATCCAGATGGTATAACAATGAGGTTCCTTTCAGAGTATGCAGGCACAATAGCGCCTTTCCTAGCAATCATATACAACCGCTCACTTGACGAAAGGTCTGTTCCTAAAGACTGGAAAGTAGGACAGGTCACACCAATATTCAAGAAAGGAAATAGGAGTAACCCGTTGAATTACAGACCCGTATCACTGACCTCAATTTGCAGTAGGATTTTGGAGCATATACTGTACCCGAATATTATGAATGGTTCAAATGGCTCTGAGCACTATGGGACTCAACTGCTGAGGTCATTAGTCCCCTAGAACTTAGAACTAGTTAAACCTAACTAAGCTAAGGACACCACACACATCCATGCCCGAGGCAGGATTCGAATCTGCGACCGTAGCGGTCTCGCGGTTCCAGAATATTATGAATCACCTTGAATAAAATCACTTATTGATACATAACCAACACGGATTCAGAAAACATCGTTCTTGTCCAACACAGCTAGCTCTTTATTCCCATGAAGTTATGAGTGCTGTCGACAAGGGATCTCAGATCGATTCCATATTCCTAGATTTCCAGAAGGATTTTGGTACCTTTCGTCACAAGCGACTATTAATCAAATTGCGTGCATATGGAGCATCATCTCAGTTGTGTGACTGGATTCGTGATTTCCTCTCAGAGAGGTCACAGTTCGTAGTGGTGGACGGTAAATCATCGAGTAGAACAGAAGTGATATCTGGCGTTCCGCAAGGTAGTGTCATAGGCCCTCTGCTGTTCCTGATTTACATAAATGATCTAGCTCATGATCTGAGCAGCCCCCTTAGACTGTCTGTAGATGACGCTGTAATTTACCGTCTAGTAAAATCATCAGACGTTCATTTACGATCACAAAATGATCTAGAGAGAATTTCTGTATGGTGTGAAAAGTGGCAATTGGTACTAAACAAAGAAAAGTGCGACTAAATACCTAGGAATTAAAATTATGAGCAACTTAATTTAGAAAGACCACATAGATAATATTGCGGGGAAGGCGAGACAAAGACTGCGCTTTGTTGGCAGAACACTTAGAAGATGTGACAAACCCACTGCTGGAATACTGCTGCGCGGTGTGGGATCCTTACCAGGTAAGATGGACGGGGGACATCGAAAAAGTGCAAAGGAGGGCAGCCAGTTTCGTGCTATCGCGCAATAGGGGTGAGTGTGTCATTGATATGATACACTACTTGGGCTGGTAGTCACTGAAACAAAGGCGGTTTTCTTTGCGGCGAGATCTATTTACGAAATTTCTATCACCAACTTTCTCTGCCGAATGCGAAAATATTTTGTTGACACCCACCTACGTAGGGAGAAATGATAATCATAATAAAATAAGAGAAATCAGAGCTCGAACGGAAAGATTTAGGTTTTCCTTTTACCCACGCGCCATTCGAGAGTGGAATGGTTTTTGATTTTGATTGATTTCTTTATTAATCCATGTAACAATTTACATTGTGTGGATTTCGTCAGCAAAATCATATACAATACAATATACCTACAATTATACACATAAAATTTGTATTTACACACATTTTTGAGGTATCTTAAATTAGTTTTATATCCTTGTGTAATTTGTAATTTTCTTATAGTACTGTACAATTTTTGATTTCCTCATGTATTACAATGCAGGCTACTTTAATTACACTACATGTTTTAATTCAGATAGTCCATTACTGCGTAATAACTTTCATTTAATAAAAAAAGTTTTAGTTTTGTTTTGAACGGTCCGATTGTGTCAATATCTTTTATTTTTTGGGGTAATTTATTATATAATTATATAACAGCATTGTACAACAAGCTCTGCTGAGTTTTAACTTTATTTTTACTCTCTAGATGCAGATTGTATTGGTTTCTAGTGTCATAGCTGTGTACTAAAGAATTTTTCATATAGCAGTCAATATTTTTTTTTACATACATAACACTTTGAAACATGTATTCACAGGGGACAGTTAGGGATAAGTAGTATGAAAATGGTTCGATGAACCCTCTGCCAGGCACTTAAGTGTGAACTGCAGAGTAACCATGTAGATGTAGATGTAGAAGGCATGCAATGTGAGAGTCGGTGAGTTACTGAAAGGTACCGACAGCCATGTGCAGCCATGCCGACTCCAGTGCACAGCGAGCTGTACAAGGTTTCTCGGTTGATGATCCGTGGCGCGAACAGCCTAATCGAGGTGGTACCACAGATTTTCGATTCAGTTTAATCTGGGGAGTATGTTAAACTCACACTGGTGCTTTTTGAAACACGCATGTGCGCTGCGGGTTGTGTACATGCATTGTCTTCCTGGTTGATGCCATCGTGCCGAGGAAAAACAACCTCATGTAGGGGTGGACATGGTCCTCGAGGACAGATTCATACTTTGTAACTTTTCTACAGCTTAATCTTGTGAACTGAAACTGGAGTAAAGTGAACTGCTATTCTTTATAGCTCCTGTATCTGTGTTGTAATCCTGAAGAATGCAAGTGGTCTAGTTACGTGAACGCTGCCTGACTGTCTTTTCAATGAGTCACCAACACTGAAATTGTATAACTGAATTTTAATTAATTCAACCATGTTAATTAGAAACTGTAAACTAAATACGCTGCCCTGTGAAACTGTACTGCGAGGGACAGTGGGAAGTGCTACAATGCCTCGCGTCACAATATGAGATCTGTTCAAAAAATTCCGGAATTTTGTCGGCAATATTTTTCTATGCTTGTCTTTTACTTACTTCGAAATACTCTCCTTCACAATTAATACACCACTACAAGCGCCGTTTCCGCTTCCGGAATATTCTTGCTACGCCTCTTGCTCGACCACGCCAAGCGCCGTCTGCGAATTTTCTTTTATCTCGTCTATCGTTGCAAAATGGTTCAATTGTCTCTGAGCACTATGCGACTTAACTTTTGAGGTCATCAGTCCCCTAGAACTTAGAACTACTTAAACCTAACTAACCTAAGGACATCACACACGTCCATGCCCGTGGCAGGATTCGAACCTGCGACCGTAGCGGTCGCGCGGTTCCAGACAGTAGCGCCTAGAACCGCTCGGCCACCACGGCCGGCTATCGTTGCAAAGTTTCGTCTTTTGAAAGAGATTTTCAACTTTGGAAATAAAAAAAATCGTTTGCAGGGGCCAGGTCTGGAAACTACACTCCTGGAAATTGAAATAAGAACACCGTGAATTCATTGTCCCAGGAAGGGGAAACTTCATTGACACATTCCTGGGGTCAGATACATCACATGATCACACTGACAGAACCACAGGCACATAGACACAGGCAACAGAGCATGCACAATGTCGGCACTAGTACAGTGTATATCCACCTTTCGCACCAATGCAGGCTGCTATTCTCCCATGGAGACGATCGTAGAGATGCTGGATGTAGTCCTGTGGAACGGCTTGCCATGCCATTTCCACCTGCCGCCTCAGTTGGACCAGCGTTCGTGCTGGACGTGCAGACCGCGTGAGACGACGCTTCATCCAGTCCCAAACATGCTCAATGGGGGACAGATCCGGAGATCTTGCTGGCCAGGGTAGTTGACTTACACCTTCTAGAGCACGTTGGGTGGCACGGGATACATGCGGACGTGCATTGTCCTGTTGGAACAGCAAGTTCCCTTGCCGGTCTAGGAATGGTAGAACGATGGGTTCGATGACGGTTTGGATGTACCGTGCACTATTCAGTGTCCCCTCGACGATCACCAGTGGTGTACGGCCAGTGTAGGAGATCGCTCCCCACACCATGATGCCGGGTGTTGGCCCTGTGTGCCTCGGTCGTATGCAGTCCTGATTGTGGCGCTCACCTGCACGGCGCCAAACACGCATACGACCATCATTGGCACCAAGGCAGAAGCGACTCTCATCGCTGAAGACGACACGTCTCCATTCGTCCCTCCATTCACGCCTGTCGCGACACCACTGGAGGCGGGCTGCACGATGTTGGGGCGTGAGCGGAAGACGGCCTAACGGTGTGCGGGACCGTAGCCCAGCTTCATGGAGACGGTTGCGAATGGTCCTCGCCGATACCCCAGGAGCAACAGTGTCCCTAATTTGCTGGGAAGTGGCGGTGCGGTCCCCTACGGCACTGCGTAGGATCCTACGGTCTTGGCGTGCATCCGTGCGTCGCTGCGGTCCGGTCCCAGGTCGACGGGCACGTGCACCTTCCGCCGACCACTGGCGACAACATCGATGTACTGTGGAGACCTCACGCCCCACGTGTTGAGCAATTCGGCGGTACGTCCACCCGGCCTCCCGCATGCCCACTATACGCCCTCGCTCAAAGTCCGTCAACTGCACATACGGTTCACGTCCACGCTGTCGCGGCATGCTACCAGTGTTAAAGACTGCGATGGAGCTCCGTACGCCACGGCAAACTGGCTGACACTGACGGCGGGGGTGCACAAATGCTGCGTAGCTAGCGCCATTCGACGACCAACACCGCGGTTCCTGGTGTGTCCGCTGTGCCGTGCGTGTGATCATTGCTTGTACAGCCCTCTCGCAGTGTCCGGAGCAAGTATGGTGGGTCCGACACACCGGTGTCAATGTGTTCTTTTTTCCGTTTCCAGGAGTGTAGTATGGATGAAGCAGCAGAGTGACTTTGTTTCTTGTGCAATAGCTACGAACCAACAGGAATGAATGTGTGGGTGCGTTATCATGAGCAAGAGCCATGAATTGTCTCGCCGCATGTCAGGCCGTTTCCTTCTCACATTTTCTCGTAGGCGTCGCAACACGTCCCGATAGTACCATTTCAAGTTGAACCTATCCTTCAAAGTCAAATAAAACTACCAGTATGTCTTTGACATTCGACCTGACCTGACGAGCTTGTTTTGGTCTTGGAGAACTTTTCCCGATCCATTGTGAAGATTGAACGTTAGTCTCAACATCATAACCGTAGACTCACGTCTCATCACCAGTTATGATTCTCTTAAGGAACATCTCCATCTCATTTGTGAATCAATCCGTAGACCCAATGCAGATGAGACAGCTTACAATGGCAGCAGTGTCATCCCACATAAGCAGAGGCAGGAATCAAAGCGTTTGTTCATGAAGGTGACGGCGGCCAAATATCTGCCGGCTTGAAGTCTAGACCTCCAGGGCAAGACGCAATCAGCAGCTGATGTGGTTCTACAGGTGACCTGCTAATTGGAGGGCGCTAATTCCACAGCACCAGGCTTGCTGGGTGCTGCAGGTCCGAAATTAGCAGTGATAGAGTCAGGAGGCAGTAGTTGATCAATCCAAGTAGACTCTTAGACCATCGCAGGTCCGCCTTGGGTGTGATGGCTGTCAGATTGCGACAGCTTTGACTAAAAAGAGTATTTATACGGACTTGACCCATAATTGTGGCTCAGATGTGAACCAATCAGGCCACCAGTGCTGAAGTGTCTCTGTCTTTCTGCTGCATCGATGATACTAAAACACTGGTCTCTCGGCTGCGACTGGGATGTGATAACTGCGCAACATCACAGCAGCATTTCTTGATGTATCGGCAGGCAGGCCTTGATGTAACTATGTCTGATCGGCTAGATGTATACATAGATGTCGATGTGGAAAATCACCCTGTTATGTATAATTTCGTGAAACCCAATTTCTTTGTCGCTAACAGTAATACTCTTTTCTAAAAAAATTCGTGGTAAGTGTTAATTAACACAACAATAAGGTCAAACACAACCTCTACAAAGACTTTAAGGTATTTGAAATACTACAGAAAGGAGTCAGGTACATGGGTGTACGTCCGCTGCTCGTGGTCTCGCTTCCCGAGCACGGGGTCCCGGGCTCGATTCCCGGCGGGGTCAGGGATTTTCCCTGCCTCGAGATGACTGGGTGTTGTTGTGTCGTCTTCATCATCATCATTCATCCCCATTTCGGTGAAAAGAAGGCAATGGCAAACTACCTCCTCTAGGACCTTGCCTAGTAAGGCAGTGTGGGTCTCCCACATCGTTCCCCTACGCTCTGTAAAGAAGCACGGGACTTCATTTCCATTTAAATACATGGGTGTACATATAGTCAACAATGTACAGGAGCACATAAAATACCATGTATAGTAGATAATGTGGTTGATTTTAAGAATGAATTAAATTACTTTCTGTTTGGCAACTTCTGAAGCCTATTTTCGCAAGAATGTCTTCAATTTAATGTTTTAGGTTATTCTATAATTAGAATTAACACTTAATGCAGCAACATAAAGTTTTCAATGTATTGTGCTTAAATATATGCAATCAACATGTTTGGCTTCCATCTAGTACTACTACTGCAACGTAATTCTAAGAGTTTTGTACACAGTGAATTTTGTTTTTCTTCAGGGACTGGATTCTGGAAAATATCAAGGACTTGCCGTCGGCAGGAAATAGTGTGACAGTTTCTCAAAGGAAACATACCACAGTAGAGGTTTGTATTGGAACTTGATCGCATTATAAATTAATATATACATGCAGTAATCGATCCTTTGTTGTAGATTCCTTAATACACACATCAAAAAACTGTTTGCATCACATCGGTTCCGAGAGTTCCGGAACCTGTACAGGAAACTGGAATAGAGATCAACATAAACGTCATTTCCGCCCTTTTTATTGCTCATGAAAATCACACATACCATGTCGTACCACCATACAGCGAGACCTTCAGAGGTGGTGGTCCAACTTTCTGTACACACCGGTACCTCTGATACCCAGTATCACGTCCACTTGCATTGATGCATGCTTGTATTCGTCGTGGCATACTATCCACAAGTTCATCAAGGCGCTGTTCGTCCAAATTGTCCCACCCCTCAACGGCGATTCGGCGTAGATCCCTCAGAGTGGTTGGTGGGTCACGTCGTCCATAAACAGCCCTTTTCAATCTATCCCAGGCATGTTCAATAGGGTTCATGTTTGGAGAACATGCTGTCCACGCTAGTCGAGCGATGTCGTTATCATGAAGGAAGTCAATCACAAAATGTGTACGATGGGGGCGCGAATTGTCGTCCATGAAGATGAATGCCTTGCCAATATGCTGCCAATATGGTTGCACTATGGGTCGGAGGATGGCATTCACGTAACGTACAGCCGTTACGGCGCCTTCCATGACCACCAGCGGAGTACGTCAGCCCCACATAATCTCACCCCAAAACATCAGGGGAATTTCACCATGCTGCACTCGATGGACAGTATATCTAAGGCGTTCAGCCTGACCAGATTGCCTCCAAGCACGTCTCTGACGATTGATGGTTGGAGGCATATGCGGCTCTCATCGATGAAGATAACGTGATGCCAATCCTGAGCGGTCCATTCGACATGTTGTTGGGCCCATCTGTACCGTGCTGCATGGTGTCGTGGTTGCAAAGATGGACCTTGCCATGGCCGTCGGGAGTGAAGTTGCGCACCATACAGCTTATTGCACAGAGTTTGAGTCGTAACACGACGTCCTGTGGCTGCACGAAAAGTGTTATTCAACATGGTGGCGTTGCTGTAAGGGTTCATCCGAGCCTTAATCCGTAGGTAGCGGTCATCCACTGCAGTAGTAGCCCTTGGGCGGTCTGAGCGAGGCATTTCATCGACAGTTCCTGTCTCTCTATATCTCCTCCACGTCCGAACAACATCGCTTTGGTTCACTCTGAGGTGCCTGGACACTTCCCTTGTTGAGAGTCCTTCCTGGCACAAAGTAAGAATGCGGACATGATCGAACCGCTGTATTGACCGTCTAGGCATGGTTGAACTACAGACAACACGAGCTGTGTACCTCCTTCCTGGTGGAATGACTGGAACTGATCGGCTGTCGGACCCTCTCCGTGTAATGGGCGCTGTTCATGCATGGTTGTTCACATCTTGGGAGAGTGTAGTGACATCTCTGAACAGTCAAAGGGACTGTGTCTGTAACACAATATCGACAGTCAACGTCTATCTTCAAGAGTTCTGGGAATTGGGGTGATGCAAAACTTTTTTTGATGTGTGTAGTACAATTAATTTTTTTTCCTTTAACTTCTTGTTCTTAACAAGCGTAGGGAGGTCGGGGTGCTGGCCTGCGACACATAGGTAACGAAAATTCATTTCCTGTCGATGGAGTGCGGTAGTGACAAGTTCTTCTGCTAATTAGCTCTCTAACATACTGTTCAGTTCATGAGACAAATCACGACTTTGTAACACCCTCAAACAGATGATCGGTTACATCACGTAACTGTGTGAAAGTAAATCTAAACTTTAAAACATGAACCACACTCGTTTCATCATCTGAAAAAATGGTGGGCAAATCCCACGCTGTATTTCATTTTACCTTCTCATCACGAAATAAAACAACCCAGTTATGATATGGTGTACAGTGACCTTCACACCACGGGCATCACCCGGACATGAACCCATGCGGTGTGAACAGTGCCCTATTGAGAGGTGGGTCAGGGTCACACCATCCCAGCAGATTGATTGCTATGAGGAACGACATGCCCCGATAGTTAACACAAAATTTCGGAAGCGAAAGGCAATCGGTTCCAAAGCACAACCAAAATGAGTTGGGAAAATGGACATCTACTGTACAGAATGATGGTTTCCATTCCCATTCAATTCGAATATAATTATGTGCTAATTCTGATAAATGTAGCGCAAAATCAGTGCTAATCACAGTTGAAAAATGATGCAGAGCCTTGTCAAGTAACTAAGGATGAGCCCCGAGCGTGACATGCCTGGTCTCTCCTGTCCCCCCCCCCTCCCATTCCTCCTCCCCCCCCCCCCCCCCCGCGCTTTTCTTTAGCTTTTCGTTAGCTGATCAAAAAGCAGAATTTTTCATGCCTCTCTGTGTAATTCTAAGTTTCCATCTTGTATATTCATGACGTTTTCAGGTCTTACAGGCTTAGGTCAAAATGGGAAAGGACACACTGATCGAAAACTATTTTTTTCAATTTTACTGCCATGTATTACCTAAAGATATTTCCTGTTTCATTTATTTCTTTACAATCACTGTCTGTTGTCTGGAAATCTAAAATAAGACATACAACCCACATTTTTGGGGATAATAATAAATGTATTTATGGGTTATTTAGTCCTGGTACTTATTTTTAAAAATCGTAGTACTACAAAAATGCTAATAGTACAACTCTTTCTACTACTACGAAACTACGATAAAACCCTCAAACAATGATCCCACTAGTAATACTACAGTTAGTACTGCAGCAGCCCTCTTAGATTCTTTACAGATAATGCAGTCATTTACCGTCATGTAAAGTCATCAGATGATCAAAACATATCTGTATGACGTAAAGACTAGCAACTGACTTCATGTAAAGTGTAAAATCATCCTCATGAGCACTTAAAACAATATGCTAAATTTCACACGATAAATCACCAAACCTAAATGCTGTAAACTCAACTAAATAATTAGGGGTTACAATTACGAAAATCGTAAACTGAAACGACGACATGGATAACGTTTTGGGGAAAGAAAACCAAAGACTGTGTTTTATTGGCAGAGCAATGAAGAAATGTAACAGATCTATTAAAGAGACTGCTTCCTCTAGGCTTGTCCGCCCTCTTCTGCTGTGCAGTGTGGGACCCGCATCAGAGAGGATAGACGAAGTACATCCAAATAGTTCACAGAACGACAGCTCGTTTTGTGCTATCGCGCAATATGGGACTGAGTGCCTCGGATACGATGCGAGAGTTGGTGTGGCAGTCATTAAAAGAAAGGAATTCCTGGCTACGGCTGGACGGTCTCTCGAAATTTGAACCATAACTTGGCCTCAGACTGTGAAAATACTTTGTTGGCGCCCACTTAGATGGGGAGAAATGATCGTCATAATAAAGTAAGAGAAGTCAAAGCTCGCACGGAAATATTTAAGTATACATTTTTCCCACGTGTTGTTCGATAATAGAACTGTAGAGAAGTATTTTAAACGTGGTTTGATGAACTCTATGCCAAGCACATTGTGAATTTCAGCGTTATCATGCAGATGTAGATGAGAGCCTGTTCTGTTTTAGTTCATTTATTAACATCCATATAAACTGTAACTGTGCGAGCTAACATCCCATAGATATTCGGGCTCACATGCGGTACCTCTTCGTCGAAATGTCTTGGCTCAAACTGGTCTAGGGGTTAAACCGCACGTGTCGCATTACACGCTCTAAATTAGACACTTGTGACCTTTGGGTTAAATTTCCTGGCTGATGGCAAGTTTGCGAAAAACAAAGTTAATATATCATATAATAACCCGTAATAATAACATGGAGAACTAAATTAACGACACATAAATGATGTAAGCCACACAGTTGCGATTTGGTTAGAATAATGTTTATTCAGAATGCAAACTAATAGCGAAAGCGATCGTATTTAGAATTACTATTACACTCGAGCGCATATCCATTTGACACAGTTCGATCATTCACAATCTCATTGCGAAGTACAAGTCTCATATTCCACCTCGTTATATTCGCGAAAAGTTAAGAGTTCACACCAGGCGCGCGGCTGCCCACAGCTCAGAGACTAAGTCCCGCGATACCACACAACGCGAAATTTTCTAAGTCGTTTCACCTCCTACCTGCGCAAAGACCGACTGTCGGCTTTCGCGTCTCAATCCGAACTGTCCTCTGTCCGTCCCCGGACGCGTTTCCCGCACGCTTAACATCCTTGCTCAACTGACTAGGGCAGTTCCTTTTGCTGAAGCCGTCCATCTCATTGGCTACAGCTTATCCTACATTATTTTACGTTTTAACATATTTACATAACAAAAAAAAAAGTGGCTCAAATGGCTCTGAGCACTATGGGACGGAACATCTGAGGTCATCAGTCCCCTAGAACTTAGAACTACTTAAACCTAACTAACCTAAGGACATCACACACATCCATGCCCGAGGCAGGATTCGAACCTGCCACCGTAGCAGTCACGCGGTTCCGGACTGAAACGCCGAGAACAGCTCGGCCATCGTGGCCGGCAAATAATCAAAGCTTGACCACTTTCACGTTCTAAATAAAATAACAATAATATCCATTACATAACAAGCGTTAAATTCTTTTACATAAAACCAATACAATTTCCTTTTCAACTTTGAATGTCACGGCCAGTAGCCTTGCACCAATGTGCTTTCTGATAAATAAATAAAGAACAAAAGTAACTATTATGAGCTAAACTTAACAACAAATATTCTGTTACCTAATGATTCAGTAAGGTGTCATGTTGGCTTCGTTCAATGTGTTTTGTGTTGAGAAAGTGATGATCTGATGCTTAACTGAAAATATTGATAATTTAAATTTACTATATCTTTTAACCAAATGAAGTTACAGACGTGATATTTACAAAATTTGTCATTTTAATGATGCGCTTCTATATGAAATGTCGATCGTTAAGATCGACCAAGGCGTTCAGATTTTAGCATTCAGGTCTTTGTTACAAAACTTGTTAATTTCACTTTAACAGTAAATCGTAACCTATTATAGATATGATCAATATTCAACTATTATTGGGTTCACCATCAAAATATATGGAGGATGGTAGATTAAAATAACTGTGGCTTAATTCCCTGAAATGCTACAGAACTAAATAGTTCTCATAAATCTTTCTCTTTATGGGCGATCTTAGGTCCGCCATATTTAACACTGCTACATTTCCCTGGCCACAAAAGCCTTCTACTGGGTTTCTTTATGACGTAGGTTCTCGTCTGTCTCACTCGCACACTACAGCGCTTAGGTCTCAATAGACAATAGACGCCTGTCAGTTTCCCCATCTCGTGGTGAATCTGCGCCCTTTGTGTAGCACACGGTCCTGGACGACAGGGTCGTTTCACAATTCCTGAGGGTTGAGTCTTTCGGCCATATACTTAAATGAGAGCGAAATGCTCGTTAACTCACAAATGGTTGTTTCCGCTTCTGGAACCGCCCTCATATTATCCCTGTCAACAGTCATTGTCTGCTGGATTCCATTGGCATACGGCAGCATGTGAGAACCTTAGCAGCGTTTCCACTATAGCATGCGGTTCGACGATTCACTATTACGTCTTAGAATCCACACTTCTCTGATCACTGGCACCAACGCAATATAAATGATTGAGAAACCATTTCATTCAGTGGACACCGACCTCAGTGTGTTGTCCAGCTGTGAGTCTTCGTTGGCCTTCCTCGCCACCGTGCCCCTACATCTTTGCAGAGCGCAGTCCCAGAGTGAGTGCTCTGGAGTGGCCACACTGCCACAGACGCAGCTATGATTAATCTGTCTGCTTTTGTGCAGGTACGTAGCATTCGGGCCACGAGCAATCAGATAATGTACTAGTCAACTCGAGGGCTTAAAAAATCTCATTTCTAGTCTCTTCATAACGTACACTAATGGCCATTAAAATGCAGATGATAAACGGGTATCCATTGGACAGATATATTTTACTAGAACTGACATGTGACTACATTTTCACGCAATTTGGGTGCATAGATCCTGAGAAATCAGTACCCAGAACAACCACCTCTGGCTGTAATAACGGCCTTCACACGCCTGGTCATTGAGTCAAACAGAGCTCGGATGGCGTGTACAGGTACAGCTGCCCATGCAGCTTCAACACGATACCACAGTTCATCAAGAGTAGTAACTGGCGTATTGTGACGAGACAGTTTCTCGGCCACCATTCACCTGACGTTTTCAATTGGTGAGAGATCTGGAGAATGTGCTGGCCAGGCCAGCAGTCGAACATTTTCTGTATCCAGAAAGGCCCGTACAGGACCTGCAACATGCGGTCGTGCATTATCCTGCTGAAATTTAGGGTTTCACAGGGATCGAATGAAGGATAGAGCCACGGGTCGTAACACATCTGAAATGTAACGTCCACTGCTGGCTGGAGTGGCCGTGCGGTTATAGGCGCTACAGTCTGGAATAGGGCGACCGCTACGGTCGCATCTTCGAATCCTGCCTCGGGCATGGATGTGTGTGATGCATGCTTCTATTTTAATATCTTCTCATACAGAATGATGTACAAATTGTTGAGGAGCAGTAAATATTATTAGTTTTGGATATGAAGTATTTTGCTACACGAAAGAAAATATATTTGTAATAAAGAAACTTATAACTGAAAAAAAAATTAGTTCTAAGTTCTAGGCGACTGATGACCTCAGAAGTTAAGTCGCATAGTGCTCAGAGCCATTTTGTAACGTCCACTGTTCAAAGTGCCAACAATGCGAAACGCTCAGATGCACCGTCTGTTCCCCTGTATACTTCGCAATCCTCCACCTTTAGACGATTACTGTCTTTCCCTATGGCATAATCGTTTATTGTTTGCAACTTCCAAATAGGGTCTGTCCAGGTATGTTTATGAATCCCTTTGCGTTGAGGAAAGCCATTCCATGTCTTAAGACTGTACTATTCACACATTTCTTACAGCCTCTCTCCATTACCATTCACAATATTCTCCCCAAATTTGCCGTCAACCTTGCTAGCATCTTGCTTACCCACTCGTCCATTAAAATCTCCTAAAAGATCTGCAAATATTAGGTTGTTAAATTTCTCCCCGTTAATTCAATTCCATTAATTTCTCGCTCAGTTTTGACACTGCCATTCCCAGGATGGCAGGGAACAGCTCTCTACGGAAGGAATCGCCTTGTTTCACTCCTTTGCGAATTGGAAATTCTTGAGTTAGTTCACTGACGCTAACAAAAGCTGTAGAGGTTTCATTTATAAGGTTTGTGTTTGGGAGTTGCTTCAAGGTCTTATAACATGTAATACTGCCATCAGAGACACTAACTCCGAAGTTACAATTGCAGTAACAGCTGTGTATTGCTCTTACATAACCAATGCATGCACTGGGACTGCCTTTTACACGCTAAACAGTCTAATCAGTGATCCCTACAAACTTCAGACGTCCTGACTAAGGTGGCATAGGGTAACGATCGCATCCCCCAAAAGCTGCTGGGTTCTCTTTGTACGTATCTCTCGCCGAGCACTCTTGGCCTAATGTGCTGGACTTCTACCAGGCAGAACATGGCTCGGAGCTGGGGACGAAGGAGTCTTGTAAACCAAGTGATGGCCAAGTCGCAAATTATTGCAAAGGATCTCGCATCCTGTACGTGTCTCCAGAACGTTTCTTTCAAATCGGCAAAGGAAGAACGCCCGGTCGTCTCTTGCACACACCTTTTGTTACCTTCCCAAGAACATTTGGAACAGTTATACGGGCTGACGTGTCCAAGGATATACACCATTTCATGCAACTTACAAATTTGGAATACAGCATACATTTAATGCCGTAACCAATCTTTAAAACGTTTGTATAGAAACATGAAGCGAAAGCAAATATGCACCAAGAATTAACAGAAAATTTTCTGATAGATAAAGGTGTCAGACGGGAATGTATACTATCTCCGTTTGCTTTCAATTTGTGTGACGAATAAGTCTGTGGGACAATTAAGTAACAACTTAAGATGTTAATGAGACAACACCTATATCGGGCAGTGAAGAATGCATTAGTAGTGTGCTGGAAAAAATACGGAAAGAAAATGAAAAAGTTCGCTTAATGCTAAATTTGGAGAAATTTCTACAGCAAAACTTAAGACCAGTGTTTTGACGGATGGAGAAATAATTGTGGAGGTCGTTAAATAAATATTTTTACGAACAGCGGTAGCAAAATCAGCTCCTGAACCTATTAAATAATAGGAAGGGTGCAAATTGGAAAAACCGCTGCAACAGAATTAAGTACTGACAGAAATAAAAAAAAATGGCTGAAACTTTGATCTGTCGCACAGTTTTATACGCATGTTTGGCGGCGAAAAAAGTGGATCGCATGAAAATCGATTCTTTTCATATGTGTGCTTGAAGACGGATTCTGGATGTTTCATCGACTGAAAATGTGGAATATAAAACTGTTGTGTAAAGTAGAAAACACGAAATATCTTTGGAGGCCAAACTACTGCAGATGAAATTAAAGTACTTTGGGGATATTGCAGGAGCGAAAGGCTCGATGGAAAAAAAACTGTAATGTTCATAAGAACTGAAGATTAAACACGTAGACCAAAAACAGACAAAAAGTAGATGGAGGGCGTCATAGACTGCACCTGAATGACCGTGGAAGAAGTGAGAACCGAAACAACGGCCGGGAGTGCGTGGATGGACATCATTCACCGCCTCGCCAGGGATCCGAGACAATTTGATGCATTATTTGCTTACAGCGTACACCTTTAAAAAAAAGAAAAAAGAAGAAAAGGTAGTTGTGGTTTCAACCTCGTTAATCCGCTGTAATTCCCTCTGATGAGCCAGTTCGGTTGCAGTGTTCGTTCTGTTCGCCATTTTACGCCTTTTACGTATTAAGAACTCTTCTATTCTACCCACTTTTAATTTAATGGAAGGGCCTTTCTCCATTTTTGTCTACATTAATGACACCAAAGTAAAACGCGTAAGCGGAAATTTATACAAACACTTACGTACTCAGCAAAAAATAATCATCTATTGAAACAAAAGCTGGGCAGTGACGAGTACGATACACGCTGAGGGTCCCATACGTACTTACTTATTTATAAAGACAAGGCAAAAGTTGTGGAGGAGAATCTCCACGATTTTTGCCTCTTACCGACACTGACACTGGCAAGATATTGGTTCCAGGTATTCCAGGACTTTCAAGAACGTTTTAATTTTGTAATTGAAGTCGGATAGCGACAAAACGAATATTTTCTACGTATCATATAATTACGAACTAAAACTTCTCTGATTATTCCCTCTGCTTCTTCTGTCAAACCTTACTTCTGGACAAATTTCGTCATTCTAAGTCAATGGGATGTACTCAATAGGTTTTAATGAGTGAAGCTGTAAGTATGAAAATATGTGACATAAATAGCAGTGTCTTCTGATTACATTGACGTAGAAGCTCCAAATTTTTACGCCGCGAAGACACCGTAGACGTTAGTATGTGACACAAGTTTTAACTTGATAAGTCTACCCGTTTCTGAGGAAAAGGGTTTCAAATAGTCGAACAGACAGACGGGCAAGAAAGGGATTCTATAAGATAATAATGGTAATGACATACCACTTATACTGCTCTTTATACGAGTTTTATAGCGTATATAGAGGGATTAAATTATCTATGTTGACGTAAAACATACTTAAATATATAGTAAACTGTTCTTATGACTTAAATTTGAAAACAAAAGACGTTTATAAAGAAAAACTTTGAGTTAATTTGTGAAACTTTTAATATTTATTGTTAAAAATTTCTGAACGATAATTAATGACAGCAATACCTTTTTCGAAGTCCACTTTAAAGATATTAGTGCGAAGATCTTCCAGAAAAAAATCAGGCATATACTTTGTTTCTATTTCGTGATATGTGTTCTTACGCTGTGTATACACTACTGGCCATTAAAATCTCTACACCAAGAAGAAATGCAGATGATAAATGGGTATTCATTGGACAAATATATTATACTAGAACTGACATGTGACTACATTTTCACGCAATTTGAGTGCATAGATTCTGAGAACTCAGTACCCAGAACAACCACCTCTGGCCGTAATAACGGCTTTGATACGCCTGGGCATTGAGTCAAACAGAGCTTGGATGGCGGGTACAGGTACAGCTGCCCATGCAGCTTCAACACGATACCACAGTCCATCAAGATTAGTGACTGGCGTATTCTGACGAGCCAGTTGCTCGGCCACATTGACCAGACGTTTTCAATTGGTGAGAGACCTGTATCCAGAAATGCCCGTACAAGACCTGCAACATGCGGCCGTGCATTATCCTGCTTGAAATGTAGGGTTTCCTAGGCATCGAATGAAGGGTAGAGCCACGGGTCGTAACACATCTGAAGTGTAACGTCCACTGTTCAAAGTGCCGTCAATGCGAACGAGAGGTGACCGAGACGTGTAACAAATGGCACCCCGTACCATCACGCCGGGTGATACGCCAGTATGGCGATGACGAATACACGCTTCCAATGTGGGTTCACTGCGATGTGGCAAAATACGGATGCGACCATCATGGTGCTGTAAACAGAACCTGGATTCATCCGAAAAAATGACGTTTTGCCATTCAGCACCCAGATTCGTCGTTGAATACACCATCGCAGGCGCTCCTGTCTGTGATGCAGCGTCAAGGATAACCGCAGCCATGGTCTCCGAGCTGATAGTCCATGCTGCTGCAAACGTCGTCGAACTGTTCGTGCAGATGGTTGTTGTCTTGCAAACGTCCCCATCTGTTGACTCAGGGATCGAGACGTGACTGCACGATCCGTTACAGCCATGCGCAAAAGATGTCTGTCATCTCGACTGCTAGTGATACGAGGCCGTTGGGCTCCAGCACGGCATTCCGTATCACCCTCCTGAACCCACCGATTCCATACTCTGCTAACAGTCATTGGATCTCGACCGACGCGAACAGCAATGTCGCGATACGATAAACCGCAATCGCGATAGGCTACAATCCGACCTTTACCAAAGTCGGATACGTGATGTTATGCATTTCTTCTCCTTACACGAGGCATCACAACAACGTTTCACCAGGCAACGCCGGTCAACTGCTGTTTGTGAATGAGAAATCGGTTGGAAACTTTCCTCATGTCAGCACGTTGTAGGTGTCGCCACCGGCGCTTACCTTGTGTGAAGGCTCCGAAAAGCTAATCATTTGTATATCACAGCATCTTCTTCCTGTCGGTTAAATTTCGCGTCTGTATCACGTCATCTTCGTGGTGTAGCAATTTTAATGGCCATTAGTGTAATTTATTAACTTGCTTTATTTCTCTTGCAGCACGAACACAATACAGAAAAAAATGCGGATGAAAAGCTATAGTTCATACATTAAAATGTTCCAAACAGATTAAGTTAAAAAATAGTAAGCATTACATGGGCTTAAAACTCTTATTATTTGAGCAACACTATTTAGAAAACTCGCAATTGTTTCAGGGTTCCCACTTGTATTCGCGAACGAGTCCCCTTAAAACTGAAATTCAGCACAAAGAAAAAAAATATATATATTGCATTATTTCGCCCCCTCTACACACGCCCCCAAGTTTCATCAAGCTCGTGTAATTACACTTGAGAATGATCCCTTGTCAGTCGCTGAATACTGTGTGACTAAACAGTGCTCACGCTAAGACAACTGACTCACAGCTCAATCAAGCAATACGTCTCATCATAGAGTGTATTTGTCCAAAAACACGCACTGGCTACCGGTTCTTTGTAATATTCGACAAGATCACAGTCAGTGCGGCACCTGTCGTCAAGAATAAAAAAGAACTGAGCACTGCCAATTCACTCAGAAATTTCAGCAACAGAACCACAGCTACTGAGGTCTAGAAAACCATCGTGGTTCATGGCAGTCACCCGGCAGGACAGTTATTTCAGCATTCGAGAAATCTGGAATGGTGTAATGGCGGGATCAATCCTCCATAAAGCATCAACATTTAATCAGCAACTAATCGATACTCCCTTGTAACGTCCAGCAGGTATTCCTCTAGTACGACGACTGTGGTGCACATTGAATGGTATCAGAACTGACAGGGGCAGCGGTGGATCACTGCTGCCCTAGCGCGGATGGATGTCCTTCCCTGAATGTGGCTGCAGCGAAGAGCAGCAAACAGTACATTCTATAGCACTTGAATGTTCCTCCCAGAACACTGAAAATCACAATCGAAGACCTTCACATTTTGCCTGTAGGAGTTTCTGAGTGGACTTCAAACTGGACTTACAGCTATGAATTCTTTATAAGCTAGACATTGTGTATGTCTATGTAGAAATGTATATAAGAGGGAGAATCGGAAAGTATCGCACAATAATCGTTTCTCTCCTTGTATCGCAACCGGAATGTTGAAATTTCACGACGATGCAGTTTGAAGTTTGCGCTACAGAGGGTATTTTGTTTTCATGTACAGCTCTAGCAAGAGGAGCCTGAACTACGAAACAAACGTGGCACGCATCTTATTATCGTCAACTTGTGAAGAGCAGCGAAGTGTAGTTGGATATTTCTGGGACAAAAGGACTAAAACCGAGTGAAATTCACAGAGATATCCGTGTCGTGTATGGGGATGAATGTACGTGGTGTAGAAGTGTCTCCAGGTGACGTACATCCTTCCGAGAGGGCAGTGCGAACCTCGTGATTCGCAACACTCCGGGCGGCCGGTAAAAGCTGCAACTCTGCAGAATGTCGAAGCCATTCAGAACGAGAGGCGTGTGCCACTGCCGACCTTATCGCAGCAGTTCAGCATTTCCCATGGTGCGCTGTGCGCTATTGTTCGTGACACGTTGAAATTTCGTAAAGTTTGTGCTCGCTGGGTGACTAAGAGCTTAAACAAGTATCAGCGAATGATGACAGGTTCGGATCATCTAACGCCTTACGCCGCAGAAGGGAGTCACTTTCTGAAAGGAGTCTCCACTGGTGATGAGTCACGAAGAGCTAGCCACATGAGCTGCTGCTGTGCATCATATGAGAGCTATCAATCTCAAATACTGGTATGATGATTCCGTTGTTACAACAGGCGCTCTGCTGCCTCTTGGCCAAGAACTGCTTCCTAAACTGAAGTAATGAACTGGTCGGAATATTTCTTACATTCGCAACAGTACAGCTTTATGTTCCAGTGTGGGCAATGGCGTTTTGCAAGTTATCGAACTGCAGATAACCCTTCGCAATGTCAGCTCGGAAACTGATTGATACAGACATGGATCCACTTACAGCAGGAATTAGCACTCGTCTGTGATAATTGTCTTGTTACGACCACTGTTCTTATACCGTGATAGTGGTACACCATTTTTCGTCAACGCTTTGGACGTTCTGTGTGGTCATGGGCACACTCACACACATGGTAGCTCCTTTCTACAATTGTGTCAGCTCTTCACATCGGCCCTCCTTGCCATGACATATGCCAGCGCTGGAGCGTATGTGAGCGCGTGGTACAGCACTTCAATGCAGGGACAGGAATATGTTTAAAACGAGACACAGTGTTAAAAATTGTAGAATAAATAATCACAATATTTCTTGAAACTTCTGTTATGAAACACATACGCTGAGGTAACAAAATCCGTGGGATACCTCGTAATATCGTGTCGGACCTCATATTGCCCGGCGTGGTGCAGCAACTCGACGAGGCACAGACTCAACGAGTCGCTGGAAATCCCTGCAGAAATACACCTACATCTACATGACTACTCTACAATTCTCATTTAAGTGCTTGGCGGAGGGTTCATCGAACCACAATCATACTATCTCCCTACCATTCCACTCCCGAACAGCGCGCGGGAAAAACGAACATCTAAACCTTTCTCCTCGAGCTCTGATTTCTCTTATTTTATTTTGATGATCATTCCTACCTATGTGGGTTGGGCTCAACAAAATATTTTCGCATTCGGAAGAGAAAGTTGGTGACTGAAATTTCGTAAGTAGATCTCGCCGCGACGAAAAACATCTTTGCTTTAATGACTTCCATTCCAACTCGTGTATCATATCTGCCACACTCTCTCCCCTATTACGTGATAATACAAAACGAGCTGCCCTTTTTTGCACCCTTTCGATGTCCTCGTCAATCCCATCTGGTAACGGTCCCACAACGCGCAGTAATATTTTAACAGAGGACGAACGAGTGTAGTGTAAGCTGTCTCTTTAGTGGACTTTTGCATCTTCTAAGTGTCCTGCCAATGAAACGCAACCTTTGGCTCGCCTTCCGCACAATATTATCTGTGTGGTCTTTCCAACTGAAGTTGTTTGTAATTTTAACACCCAGGTACTTAGTTGAATTGACAGCCTTGAGAATTGTACTATTTATCGAGTAATCGAATTCCAACGGATTTCTTGTGGAACTCATGTGGATCACCTCACACTTTTCGTTATTTAGCGTCAACTGCCACCTGCCACACCATACAGCAATCTTTTCTAAATCGGTATGCAACTAATACTGGTCTTCGGATGACCTTACTAGACGGTAAATTACAGCATCATCCGCGAACAGCCTAAGAGAACTGCTCAGATTGTCACCCAGGTCATTTATATAGGATCAGGAACAGCAGAGGTCCCAGGACGCTTCCCTGGGGAACAACTGATATCACTTCAGTTTTACTTGATGATTTGCCGTCTATTACTACGAGCTGCGACCTTCCTTCCAGGAAATCACGAATCCAGTCGCACAACTGAGACGATACCCCATAGGCCCGCAGCTTGATTAGTAGTCGCTTGTGAGAACGGTGTCAAAAGCTTTCCGGAAATCTAGAAATACGGAATCAACTTGAGATCCCCTGTCGATAGCGGCCATTACTTCGTGCGAATAAAGAGCTAGCTGCGTTGCACAAGAACGATGTTTTCTGAAACCATGCTGATTACGTATCAATAGATCGTTCCCTTCGAGGTGATTCATAATGTTTGAATACAGTATACGCTCCAAAACCCTACTGCAAACAGACGTCAATGATATAGGTCTGTAGTTCGATGGATTACTCCTACTACCCTTCTTAAACACTGGTGCGACCTGCGCAATTTTCCAATCTGTAGGTACAGATCTATCGGTGAGTGAGCGGTTGTATATGATTGCTAAGTAGGGAGCTATAGTACCAGCGTAATCTGAAAGGAACCTAATCGGTATACAATCTGGACCTGAAGACTAGCCCGTATCAAGCGATCTGAGTTGCTTCGCAACCCCTAACGTATCTACTTTTAAGAAACTCATGCTAGCAGCTGTTAGTGTTTCAAATTCTGAAATATTCCATTCGTCTTTCCTGGTGAAGGAATTTCGGAAAACTGCGTTCAATAACTCCGCTTTAGCGGCACAGTCGTCGGTAACAGTACCATCGGCACTGCGCAGCGAAGGTATTGACTGCGTCTTGCCGCTTGTGTACTTTACTTACGACGAGAATTGAGCCATACTACCTCTATAGCAGTCCATAACTACGAAAGGGTTGCCGGTGCAGGATTTTGTGCACAGACTTACCTCTAGATTATGTCCCATAAATGTTCAGTGTGATTCTTGTTGGATGATCTGGATGGCCGAATCAGTCGCTCGACTTGTCCAGAATACAGGGTGATTCAAAAAGAATACCACAACTTTAGGAATTTAAAACTCTGCAACGACAAAAGGCAGAGCTAAGCACTACCTGTCGGCGAATTAAGGGAGCTATAAATTTTCATTTAGTTGTACATTTGTTCGCTTGAGGCGCTGTGATTTTATCCTTGCTCAAATGGAAACAGATGAATCTTTCGTTTCAAAGATTGTGTTTAGTGATGAAGCAACTTTCCACACTAACGGGAAAGTCAACCGTCACAATGTCTGTATATGGGGCACTGACAATCCGCGGGAAACAACTCAGTATGAACGTGACTCGCCTAAGGTGAACGTTTTCTGTGCCATTTCAGCCAATAAAGTTTTTGGTCCCTTTTTCTTCGAAGGTGCTACTGTAACTGGACTACAGTATCTGGAGATGTTAGAGAATTGGCTGTTCCCTCAGCTCGAACAAGAAGCACAACAATTCATATTTCAGCAGGATGGAGCGCCACCACATTGGCACTTATCTGTCCGTAACTACCTGAACGTCAACTACCCGAGGCGATGGATCGGCCGCCAGGCAGCCCGTGACAGAGCACTTCATCACTGGCCTCCAAGAAGCCCTGATCTTACCCCCTGCGATTTTTTCTTATGGGGGTATGTTAAGGATATGGTGTTTCGGCCACCTCTCCCAGCCACCATTGATGATTTGAAACGAGAAATAACAGCAGCTATCCAAACTGTTACGCCTGATATGCTACAGAGAGTGTGGAACGAGTTGGAGTATCGGGTTGATATTGCTCGTGAGTCTGGAGGGGGCCATATTGAACATCTCTGAACTTGTTTTTGAGTGAAAAAAAACTTTTTTAAATACTCTTTGTAATGATGTATAGCAGAAGGTTATATTATGTTTCTTTCATTAAATACACATTTTTAAAGTTGTGGTATTCTTTTTGAATCACCCTGTAAATTGTTCAAACCAATCGCGATCAATTGTGGGCTGTTGGCATTGCGCATTGTCATCCATAAAACTTCCAATATTGTTTGCGAACATGAAGTACATGAATGGCTGCAATTGCTCTCCAAGTAGCCGAATATAATTATTTTCAGTCAGTGATAGTTCAGTTTGACCAGAGGGCCCCGTCCATTCCACGTCAACACAGTCCACACCATTACGGAACGACCACCAGCTTGCACGGTGCCTTGTTGACAACCTGGGTCCATGGCTTAGTGGGCTCAGCGTTGCACTCGAACCCTACCATAAGTTTTTACCAACTGAAATCGAGACTCATGTGACCAGGCCACGGTTTTCAGTCGTCTAGGGTCCGCCCGATATGGTCACAAGCCCGGGAGAGGCGCTGCAGGCGATGTTGTGCTGTTAGCAAAGGTCCTCACGTTTGTCGCCTGCTGTCATAGTCCATTAACGCCAGATTTCGCTGCACTGTGGCTGTTTGTCTGTTAGCACTGACACTCAATAGAGGAAAGTCCACTGGACCTGACGGGATACCAATTCGATTCTACACAGAGTACGCGAAAGAACTTGCCCCCCTTCTAACAGCCAAGTACCGCAAGTCTCTAGAGGAACGGAGGGTTCCAAATGATTGGAAAAAAGCACAGGTAGTCCCAGACTTCAAGAAGGGTCGTCGAGCAGATGCGCAAAACTATAGACCTATATCTCTGACGTCGATCTGTTGTAGAATTCGGACGAATGTGGTTAAAGTTTTAAAGTTCTGTGCCATGTCGAATGTTTTTACAAAGATTTTAGGGAGGGGATTCTAACTTGTTTCCTGTGTGACAAGCTCGCCCATATTTTATGTAAGTGGCCAGACACTGACGGTTTCCTATGTCATTCTTGTCGCTATGTTATCCCTTACCTTAGGTTTTACCTTCTCAGGTCGTATTTTCCCTCTTTTCCTGCTTTGAGTGTGTTTTTCAGTTTTATTAGGTCTCTCCACATTCGTTCCTTTTACTGTGTGTCAGGGCGCTGATGACCTCGATGTTGAGCGCCCATAAACCCCAACACACACACACACACACACTAGAATTTTAGAACATGTTTTTTGCTCGAGTATCATGTCGTTTTTGGAAACCCAAAATCTACTCTGTAGGAATCAACATGGATTCCGGAAACAGCGATCGTGTGAGACCCAACTCGCTTTATTTGTTCATGAGACCCAGAAAATATTAGATACAGGCTCCCAGGTAGATGCCATTTTCCTTGACTTCCGGAAGGCGTTCGATACAGTTCCGCACTGTTGCCTGTTAAACAAAGTAAGAGCCTACGGAATATCAGACCAGCTGTGTGGCTGGATTGAAGAGTTTTTAGCAAACAGAACACAGCATGTTGTTATCAATGGAGAGACGTCTACAGACGTTAAAGTAACCTCTGGCGTGCCACAGGGGAGTGTTATGGGACCATTGCTTTTCACAATATATATAAATGACCAAGTAGATAGTGTCGGAAGTTCCATGCGGCTTTTCGCGGATGATGCTGTAGTATACAGAGAAGTTGCAGCATTAGAAAATTGTAGCGAAATGCAGGAAGATCTGCAGCGGATAGGCACTTGGTGCAGGAAGTGGCAACTGTCCCTTAACATAGACAAATGTAATGTATTGCGAATACATAGAAAGAAGGATCCTTTATTGTATGATTATATGATAGCGGAACAAACACTGGTAGCAGTTACTTCTGTAAAATATCTGGGAGTATGCGTGCGGAACGATTTGAAGTGGAATGATCATATAAAATTAATCGTTGGTAAGGCGGGTACCAGGTTGAGGTTCATTGGGAGAGTCCTTAGAAAATGTAGTCCATCAACAAAGCAGGTGGCTTACAAAACACTCGTTCAACCTATACTTGAGTATTGCTCATCAGTGTGGGGTCCGTACCACATCGGGTTGACGGAGGAGATAGAGAAGATCCAAAGAAGAGCGGCGCGTTTCGTCACAGGGTTATTTGGTAACCGTGATAGCGTTACGGAGATGTTTAATAAACTCAAGTGGCAGACTCTGCAAGAGAGGCGCTCTGCATCGCGATGTAGATTGCTCGCCAGGTTTCGAGAGGGTGCGTTTCTGGATGAGGTATCGAATATATTGCTTCCCCCTACTTATACCTCCCGAGGAGATCACGAATGTAAAATTAGAGAGATTAGAGCGCGCACGGAGGCTTTCAGAGAGTCGTTCTTCCCGCGAACCATACGCGACTGGAACAGGAAAGGGAGGTAATGACAGTGGCACGTAAAGTGCCCTCCGCCACACACCGTTGGGTGGCTTGCGGAGTATAAATGTAGATGTAGATGTAGAACTCTGCGGAAACGCCGCTGCTCTCGGTCGTTAAGTGAAGGCTGTCAGCCACTGCGTTGTCCGTGATGAGAGGTAATGCCTGAAATGTGGTATTCTCGGAACACTCTTAACACTGTGGATCTCGGAATATTAAATTCCCCAACGATTCACCCAAATGGACTGCAACATGCGTCTAGCGCCAACCACCGTTCAGCGTTCAGCGTAGAGTATGTTAACACCCGTCGTGCGGCAATAAACACGTCGGAAACATTTTCACGTGAAGCACTTCAATACAAATGACAGCTCCGTCAATGCACTGCCCCTTTATACCTTGTATATCTGTATATGTGCATATCGCTATCACATGACTTCTGTCACATCACTGTACACAACAACGTAATGAAATGTACCGTAAAACCTAGCCGAGTCACTTCTTAAAAAGTTGCTGAAAGGAACAGGGACGTCACGAAAAAGATATTAACAGAATACAACAGATACTTGTAGCAAGATCATTATCAGATAAAAGCAATGCCCCAGTTACACTGCAGCACGCTTGAAACCTCGAACGTAACTGTTTAGGTTCAGACTCCGTAATTCACAAAATTTATGGAAGGAGTTATACATCATCCCGTCACAGGCTAAAAGTGACTGCAGGTTACCGCTTAAATGTACTGCTACTGTCTCATCAGAATATAAAACATACTGTTGTTAAAACGTTCAGCCGTCTGGAGTGGCCGAGCGGTTCTAGGCGTTACAGTCTGGAGCTGCGCGGCTGCTACGGTCGCAGGTTCGAATCCTGCCTCGGGCATGGATGCGTGTGATGTCCTTAGGTTAGTTAGGCTTAAGTAGTTCTAAGTTCTAGGGGACTGATCACTTCAGAAGTTAAGTCCCATACTGCTCAGAGCCATTTTGTTAAAACGTTCTACAAAGGTCTCTAATATATTAGTTTGTAGAACTTTTATCTGTGTATCGTGAATTATGCAACATCCCTGTATATTGTACAGAGGACAGTGTCTTATTTCACCCCTGTGTTTTTCTTCACAGGTCTGTGTCGTGATAGTGACATGCGGATTTTCGTTTCTGTGAAGTGCCCGATACTGTACCTCTATGTCACGCTGGAAGAAGATGTAAACAGGGCTGCTATAGCCTCGTATGCAAAGCACGATATATCGTGCCCTGTGGGCTACCGCTGGGACACTCTTCACATCCACCCAAACGTTTGAAATAAATGTGATGAACTTCATATTCTGTAATGTACAGCAGTTTTTCCGATATCTTTGTGTCTGTTTCGACAACAAATATTACTTTTGTAAGAATAAATATTAAATTTGTAGTTAGTAAACGTCATCTTGGTTATTTAAACTCGATACCTTTGCCTAGATGAAAAATGATTAACAGATCTGCTTTTCGGCGAAGCACTGCCTTATGATACGGCAGATTAGAAGTGTGTGTGCTGATTTGGGACGGGAACACAGAACGTTGCCTTTCATGGACAAATGCTGTACCGACGTAGCTACTCGAACACGATCCAGGAGCTTCCATCACAGCTTTACTTCCACCAGTACTTCATCCTCTGCCTTCCAAACTTCACACAAGTTCTCTTGCATACCTTGTGAGACTAGCACTCTCGGAAGACAGGATTCTGCGGAGAACTGTCGTTAAGTGTTTGTCAAGAAATAACCTTCGCGAAGGGCATCTCCCCTTCTTACAGTATTGCCGATTAGTGATAATTTCAAATGTTGGTAAATATTCTGCAGAAAATTTCATTATGGTGTACTGTCATCAATGAACGCCATTTTTTTTTTAAACGAGACTCTGTGCGGGATGACTCCCATGCCTCCGCCAAGATTCTTGTCCCGATCTGTTGCATTGATATCACCGATAATATTCCATACCTCAAGAAAAGGTTATGTTTGCAGTGGGTACAGACTCCTCATCACTGTACCCCAATACTAGAAATGCCGATATACACTGTACAGAATTACCTGTAGCTACATACTTGCAAGCCACCATTCCTCTTGGAGCAGCGCCAAATATACAAGGCTTGCCCAGAAAGTAAGTTCCGATCAGTCGCAAAAGGGAAACTACATTGAAAATCAGAAATGCTTTATTTGCGACAGTTGGCTTCACCTTCCAACTACTTCTCTGCACAGTCGCCTCTCCAGCTAGGACATGTGTCGCACCGTTATACCAAATTTCCAGTACCCTCGTCATAGAAGGCAGCCGCCTGTATTCCCGCCAATTCTTTACGCTCATCTATAGCTCGTTGTCTGTGCGTAAACGTTGTCTTCATAGCCAGTAGTTAATGTGAGCAGAGATGAAACACAGAGGAAGCCAATTACCGGCTGTAGTGAGGATGATCAAACACTTTCCGTCAAAAGCGCTGCAGGAGCATTTCCATTGCCCCTGCAGATTGCGACCGAGAATTGTCACGAAGTAGGAACCGTATGACAGTTCTGTAATGTGGGCCGCATAACATCAGGCGAAATCTCTCACCAGGAACTCATACTTGGCGGGAGACACTATTTTCTACGGTTCTTTATGTGCTCGCCATGCGCTCAGAACTGAAAAGAGCGAAGTGATGCAACCGACAGGGATACTAGAAACACTGCCGAACACATATGTGCAAAGCTTTATTAGATTTTCACAGTGGTTTCCATTTCTTGACCGATTGTAAACTACTTTCCAAATATCCCTCGTATTAGTTTGTACTATTTGGGAAAATGGAAGTTTCGTCCAAATAAACCACAGGCCTGTTGGTCCTTCGTATGCAAGAGATGCTTAATCCACAAAAATGAAGCTCTCGACACGACAGTACTCTTCGTGCTATAAGAAATGTGCTCCTGTCTTTGCGTTTTCTAAACTTAAAACCGATGTCTTTCAAAAGGCGAAGAACGGACGTTTCCGAGTCCTCACACTCAATTTCGTGTTGTAGTTGGGAATGGACTCTACTGGCCATAGCATAAGATCCTCCGATCTCATACCCTAAAACTACCCGGTGGACCACTTTGTTATTGAAAAAGTCTGTTTGATTAAACATTCTTTCCCGTACATATCCCCTTCGCTGTGAAGGGAACAGAGCAGACACACCTGCAACTTCTGAAGAAGCGACAGTGCACTGACACATTGCACTATTCTCTCTGAAACTCCACATTCTTCTGCCATGTATTTTAGTTATTCAGCAAAATTTTCGTTCTAGCTGCTTCGACATCACAACGTTTGTTGAAAACCTTACGCTGGCCGGTTCCGTGGTGATGTTATAAACTTTCAGGGATGATGGAGAAGGGTGAATGTATCAATGTGAGGTAAGGGACACTGGTCTGGAAACGACCGACGTTATAGGCGAAAGCCGTCCTGATGCCTCTTTGTTTCCCGTATTTTGGCTCCTGGCAGTGTGGACCAAAAGAAGGAAAAGAGTCCAGTAAACATGCGCTCTGAAGTGCATAACTTAAGCACAACTGTTCTTCGCTACTGTGAAACACATCACTTCGCCTGGGCAAGTGCTCATAGAATTTCAGATGTGCATTTTAGAGCCCATATTTACTAGAAAATTTTATACTACATCGTCTCAAGTTTTGGAACACAAAGAACCTTCAGTAGAAGAGCCGATCGGAGTCCTTTTACCTAAAATTGATACGATTGCCCTGTTTCATACCCCCTCCCCCCCCCCCCCCCCGGAAATTTTTTGACGTCATCAAGGACTCGGACTGTAGTGGATAATTAAAAAAAAATGTTTACTAACGGACGTGGCACGTCGGGCATCCAACAAGGATCGGTAATCCCATAGGAACTGGTGATCGCAAAAGGCCATCAGGGGCTATTAAATGGAGGAGCAGTTATTTAGTCGCATGCTTCAGACGGACGCCCAGTATAGGAGATGCTTAAAGTTTTGCCAAGGTGCATCGGGACACGTCTAACATAGATGTTGCTTTGAATGGCGCACCCTCTCGTAGACACCTGGTGTATCTAGAAGACATCCTGCTGCCGCAACAGTCCTGCCCATTCCGGCGATGTAACAGGTGTTTCATACACAAGGCCCTTCAAATACTCCCACAGGAAAATATCGATTGGGGACAGATAGGATAATCGCAGTGGCCATGTGACTTTCCTACCGCTACCAATCCAGCCACCAGCAAAGTTTGCCCGCATATGTGCCTTATTTGTCTGCTGAAATCGAAGGCGGCGACGAATAGGCACGGGAAAATCACTCAGCATGTCCTCTACATCATCTCTTGTAGGAATAAGGGAAATTTGCGACCATCAAGTCAGTCCGAGAGAATGTACCGCCCAGTTAAACAGTCTTCGATGATGCCAGCCCACACGTTAAGGATAAATCTGCGTTATAAGGCCTGCGTACGTGCTGCATGTGGGCTCACATCCACCCACGTATGCACCTTAGAGTCAGGGTACAGCTCCATCGTTTTTTTTCCCTGGAAAGTCTTTCGAGTTGACACCACTTCGGCGACTTGCATGTTGATGGGGATGAAATGATGATGATGAGGACAATACAACACACAGTCCCTGCGCGGAGAAAATCTCTGACCCAGCCGGGAATCCAACCCGGGCCGTTAGGTATGGCATTCCGTCGCGCGGAGCACTCAGTTACCAGGGGCGGACAGCTCCATCGGTCCATCGGTGAAGAGACGACTCGCCTTGTAGTTTCTGTCTGCAGCAGATTCCTGCAGAAAAAGCCAGATCCTGTGTGCTTGACGTACTCCCTCGGTTGCAAGGCCTGGACACGTTGAAACGATACAGATGCTGTCCATCGCCGTGTACACTACGCCAGACGGAGGGTTGGGGGTATCAGTGGCGCAGGTTACACCTCGTATACTTTCTGACGGTTTAACGTTGCACCTTTCGAGAAAGCTTTCTTCCGCCGCAACTGTTCAAATGGTTCAAATGGCTCTGAGCACTATGGGACTTAACATCTGAGGTCATCAGCCCCTAGAACTTAGAACTACTTAAACCTAACTAACCTAAGGACATCACACACATCCATGCCCGAGGCCGCAACTGTCCGTGTTGTTCTTTTGCGACAAGCATCCGGCCTGTGCACAATCGGCGATCCAGGCATAATGTGTGGCACGTCACCTTTCTATTGTCATACACTACTGACCATTAAAATTGCTACACCTCGAAGATGACGTGCTACAAACGCGAAATTTAAGCGACAGGAAGAAGATGCTGTGATATGCAAATGATTAGCTTTTCAAACCATTCACACAAGGTTGGCGGCGGTGACGACACCTACTACGTGCTGACGTGAGGAAAGTTTCCAAACGATTTCTCATACACAAACAGCACTTGACCGGCGTTGCCTGGTGAAACGTTGTTGTGATGCCTCGTGTAAGGAGGAGAAATGCGTACCATCACGTTTCCAACTTTGATAAAGGTCGGATTGTAGCCTATCGCGATTGCGGTTTATCGTATCGCGACATTGTTGCTCGCGTTGGTCGAGATCCAATGACTGTTAGCAGAATATGGAATCGGTGGGTTCAGGAGGGTAATACGGAACGCCGTGCTGGATCCCAACGGCCTCGTATCACTTAGCAGTAGCGATGACAGGCACCTTATCCGCTTGGCTGTAACGGATCATGCTGCCACGCCTCGATCGCTGAGTCAACAGATGGGGACGTTTGCAAGATAACAACCATCTGCACCAACAGTTCGACGACGTTTGCAGCAGCATGGACTATCAGCTCGGAGACCGTGGCTGCTGTTAGCCTTGACGCTGCATCACAGGCAGGAGCGCCTGCGATGGTGTACTCAACGACGAACCTGGTTGCACGAATGGCAAAACGTCATTTTTTCGGATGAATCCAGGTTCTGTTTACAGCATCATGATGGTCGCATCCGTGTTTGGCGACATCGCGGTGAACGCACATCGGAAGTGCGTATTCGCCATCGCCATACTGGCGTATCGCCCGGCGTGATGGTATGGGGTGCCATTGGTTACACGTCTCGGTCACCTCTTGTTCGCATTGATGGCACTTTGAACAGTGAACGTTTTATTTCAGATGCGTTATGACCCATGGCTCTACCCTTCATTCGATTCCTGCGAAACCCTACATTTCAGCGGGATAATGCACGACCGCATGTTGCAGGTCCTGTACGGGCCTTTTTGGATACACAAAATGTTCGACTGCTGCCCTGGTCAACACATTCTTCAGATCTCTCACCAACTGAAATCGGTTGGTCAGTGCCATCCAAGCTCTGTTTGACTCAATCCCTAGGCGTATGAAGGCCGTTATTACGGCCAGAGGTGGTTGTTCTGGGTACTGATTTCTCAGGACCTATGCACCCAAATTGTGTGAAAATGGAATCACATGTCAGTTCTAGTATACTATATTTGTCCAACGAATACCCGTTTATCATCTGCATTTCTTCTTGGTGTAGCAATTTTAACGGTCAGTAGTGTATTTCACATGTTAAAACACACCTTCTCGTCGATTGTAGCTGGCCGCACCACAAATCAAATGTATCTCAGCCATTTCGCGGTAAGTGTAGCTATCCGTGTTCCTCCCAGCGCTTCCACGGCATGCGCCTCGACCGTGTTTGTATAGCAACGTCCTCTCGCTCTCGCGCGGCATTAGTTAGACCAGTTCCTATGTGTTTACTCAGCCTTGTTCTATGCCCAATCTACCATGTTAGTTTGTAAACCCTTTTTTAATCACCCTGTATATTAATATTGTGTAATTACTTTGTTGAGTAATGTCCATTCATTTACGGTACACACCAAAAAGATATGGGTCACCAACTATCCAACGCATGAAACTCCCTGGTAGATTAAAACTGTGTGCCGGACAGAGACTTGAACCCCAGACCTTTGTCTTTCGTGGGCAAGTACTCTACCATCTAAGCTACCAAAGCACGACCTACGACCCCTCCTCACAGCTTCAATTCTGCCAGTACCTCGTCTCCTATCCTATCCTATTCACACCACACTGGACTGTAGGCTGTAGCGCTGCACCAGGCGACGACCGTTCCCCAGCGTTATGGAGCTGCGCAGTTGTCCATTCGTGCCACACACACACACACACACACACACACACACACACACACCAGGAGGGAGTGACAGATATGCTGGCGAACGCGGTTCTAGAGACAGCAGCAGAGTGTCGCGTACCCAGAGCATGGATGATCGGGCAGCAGTCGACAGTTTGTAGCCCGATGACAGCGGTGGCAACTGCGTCATAGTTACAACGTAGATTTCGGGGTTGTGTTCGAAATGGGCTGTCCAGAACTGACAATTGGCTGGCTTCGGTGGTTTAAATGCAGCTCTCTGGCGCTGAGTTGCGTTTCCGTGTCGCGTGGAAACGTATCACATGGGGCTAGAGATTAGGTGCGGACTGCTGACTGCTGCTGGTTACTGCAGCTTGGTTACGGCTCTGCATTGCGGCAGCGTCTTATGCCCTTACAGTACTGTGGTGTGGTTACCGGTGCTGCGGGGACAGCTCAACAGAGCACCGTTGTGCCCCTCTTCCACTGCATTCAGTGAATCCATTTACGAGTACTCATCAGCCAACTCTCGAAGAAAAAAATTATCCATACTGCTGTGCGCCTAAGAAGGGTCGACCAGAGACACCTCCGCGTGAAATAAAGATAGCTTTTGTGAACCTGTGAAGCGTCAACAACGCCACTACGATATTAGAGTTCAGTTATTTATTCACAGTTTTACAAATCGTCGTTCTTCTGCAGCAGCCTCGACTGTTGCTGATTCGGCCGACCGCTGTCTCCGAGCGGTTCCAAGCGCTTCAGTCCGGAATCGCGCTGCTGCTATGGTCGCAGGTTCGAATCCTGCCTCGGGCATGGACGTGTGTGATTTCCTTAGGCTTGTTACGTTTAGGTAGTTCTAAGTCTAGATGACTGATGGCCTCAAATGCTAAGCCCCATAGTGCTTAGAGCCATTTGAACCATTTTTGTTGCTGATTCAGCTGAGTGTTGGATTCCACCTGACGTGCGTCAAGTCAACTCAGGGTCTGCACGCCCACGACGTTATGCCGGGGACCCTGGCGGCTCGGCGCGTAGTGGTTCTCGCAGTGGCTCTGGCGTGTTCTCGGTCTAATTCCGAATTCTGCGATGACCCTCGATGACACATCCTCGGTGTACCTGGTGGCGGTAGTCGTGTAGTCGGTTGATATCCTCCCGATCCCTGGTAAGTTTCAGCACCCGAAGGCGCCTGAGTGTTGAACAGGAACGTGGACCCCGAGAGGCGCTCTTGCTGTTGCTGGCTTCTGGTACTGGCTGCAATCTGTGATGTGGTGTTGTCTGAAGACAGTCAATTTCTCTATTAGTAGATGGTAGGCAGCGAGCAGCACGAAATTCACCTGGTGAAGACCAATATCTTATCTTTGGCTCGTTCACAGACTATGCTACAGTATCTTAAACTCAAATAGTGGCAACTATTTATTCAGAACCGATACAAAAGAGTTACATGTTTGCACCTGTTACTGTCCGTCAAAGTAGTCACCAGCGTTTTGTAGAACCAGTTGCCAGCAATATGGACGGCGTAGTATACCGTTAGCAGAGACTGTTCTGTTGATGGTGCGAATGGAGCGGTCTACTGCCTGTCGAATCTCTAGAACAATTCTGAAGCGAATGCCACGAAGTGGATCCTTCATCTTCAAAGTCACAAGGACTTGCGTCGTACTACTGTTCGTTTTTGGAGCATCACCTGCGACCAGCTTTGCGCAACCCACCCATCATTTGGCGCGACAATGCGCGGGCGCATACAGCGCAAGCTGTGGCTGCTCTGATCGGTCGTTGGAACTGGGAAGTACTGTACCATCCACCATACTCACCGAACATAAGCCCTTGTGACTTTGATTTGATTCCGAAGATGAAGAACATTCGCATCAGAACTGTTCCAGAGACTCGACAGGCAGTAGACCGCTCCATTCACACCATCAACAGAACGGGCTCTGCTAACGGTATACTACGCCTTCCACATCACTGGTAACGGGTTCTACCCAACGCTTGGGACTACTTTGAAGGACAGTAACACGTGCAAACATGTAACTCTTTTGTATCGGTTGTAAAAAAATAGTTGCCACTATTAAAGTTTCAACCCTCGTATAACGTATCGTAACCACGGAACATAGTCATATTACTACTCTACTGGCAATTAAAATTGCTACACCAAGAAGAAATGCAGATAATAAACGGGTATTCATTGGACAAATATATTATACTAGAACTGACATGTGGTTACATTTTCACGCAATTTGGGTTCATAGATCCTGAGAAATCAGTACACAGAACAACCACCTCTAGCCGTAATAACGGCCTTCATACGCCTGGGCATTGACTCAAACAGAGCTTGGATGGCGTGTACAGGTACAGCTGCCCATTCAGCTTCAACACGATACCACAGTTCATCAAGAGTAGTGACTGGCGTATTGTGACGAAAAAGTTGCTCGGCCACCATTGACCAGACGTTTTCAGTTGGTGAGAGATCTGGAGAATGTGCTGGCCAGGGCAGCAGTCGAATATTTTCTGTAGCCATAAAGGCCCGTACAAGACCTACAACATGCGGTCGTGTATTATCCTGCTACTAGGTGTTGTGTCATGTCCTTTGTGGTGTCACCGCCAGACACCACACTTGCTAGGTGGTAGCCTTTAAATCGGCCGCGGTCCATTAGTATACGCCGGACCCGCGTGTCGCCACTATCAGTGATTGCAGGCCGAGCGCCGCCACACGGCAGGTCTAGAGAGACGTCCTAGCACTCGTCCCAGTTGTACAGCCGACTTTGCTAGCGATGGTTCACTGACAAATTACGCTCTCATTTGCCGAGACGATAGTTAGCATAGCCTTCAGCTACGTCATTTGCTACGACCTAGCAAGGCGCCATTACCAGTTACTATTGAATACTATAAAATATGTACCGTCAAGAGCTATGTTCACCAATTATGGATTAAAGTTAAGTATTCCAGAAGCTCCGTACTTTTTTTACTAGACTCAACTCCTTTAACTGTTCCAGACCTCACGCCAGCCTGCGTGAGCTTTAACGCGTGCCTTTCGGCTTCACCTCATGGTGGCTTGGCTGTCTTGCCAAGTCACAACATCCTTAGGTTAGTTAGGTTTAAGTAGTTCTAAATTCTAGGGGACTGATGACCATAGATGTTAAGTCCCATAGTGCTCAGAGCCATTTTATTATCCTGCTGAAATGTAGGGTGTCATAGGAACCGAATGAAGGGTAGAACCACGGGTCGTAACACATCTGAAAAGTAACGTCCATTTTTCAAAGTGCCGTCAATGCGAACAAGAGGTGACCCAGACGTATAACCAATGGCACCCCATACCATCACGCCGTATGATACGCCAGTATGGCGATGACGAATAAACGCTTCCAATGTGCGTGCACCGCGATATCGCCAAACACGGATGCGACCATCATGATGCTGTAAACAGAACCTGGATACATCCGAAAAAATGACGTTTTGCCATTCGTGCATCCAGGTTAGTCGTTGAGTACACCATCGCAGGCGCTCTTATCTGTGATGCAGCATCAAGGATAACCGCAACCATGCAATCGAAGCTGGTAGTCCATGCTGCTGCAATCGTCGTCGTACTGTTCGTGCAGATGTTGTTGTCTAGCAAACGTCCAAATCTGTTAACTCACGGATCGAGAGGTGGCTGCACGATCCGTTACAGCCATGCGGATAAGATGCCTGTCATCTCGACTGCTAGTGATACGAGGCCGCTGGGATCCAGCACGGCGTTCCGTAACTCACCGATTCCATAGTCTGCTAACAGTCATTGGATCTCGACCAACGCGAGCAACAATGTCGCTATACGATAAACTGCAATCGCGATAGGCTACAATCCGACCTTTGTCAAAGTCTGAAACGTGGTGGTACGCATTTCTCCTCCTTACACGAGGCATCACAACACCGTTTCACCAGGCAACATCGGTCAACTGCTGTTTGTGTATGAGAAATCGGATGGAAACTTTCCTCATGGCAGCACGTTGTAGGTGTCACAACCGGCGCCAACCTTGTGTGAATGCTCTGAAAAGCTAATCAATTGCATATCACAGCACCTTCTTCCTGTCGGTTAAATTTCGTGTCTGTAGCACGTCATCTTTGTGGTGTAGCAATTTTAATGGCCAGTAGTGTAGGTTTAGTTGCACCTAGATGTAGCCTTGTGGAAGTATCCCGATCATGGGATACCCATGTTTACCGTTGGCTCATTAAAAACTGATTGCATTTCGTTTGATTTCTTGTCCCCCATTTTTCTTTATACCTGTATTGTACTGAAAATATCTGTAGAAGAGGAAATGCCGACAAGATGCGCCGTGTGTCTTGTTTAAAAACAAACTTGTTCCATTCCCTTACTGTCCTTGCTGCTGACATCACTAATGTTTACTCTACTGTACTGTTTGACTAAATGCCCAGGCGTATCATGGCCGTTATTAGGGCCAGAGGTGGTTGTTCTGGGTACTGATTTCTCAGGATCTATGAACCCAAATTGCGTGAAAATTTAATTACATGTCAGTTCTAGTATAACATATTTGTCCAATGAATACCTGTTTATCATCTGCATTTCTTCTTGGTGTAGCAATTTTAATGGCCAATAATGTAGTTTATTTGAACAAATGAACTGCGAACATTAACAGTCTGCTGTTTCTGATGCAGATCAACCAAAGGAAATAAACATTCTCCAGAAATTCTTCTAACTAGTGTGAAGGAAAAGTTTGTCACAGACTGGTTCTTCAACGAAACAAAAATAGGTTCTTGAGTGCATATATTACATTCTCTTGATCAATGAAAAGTCTATCTTTAAAACAAAGTACATATTCAGAGTCCTATCCCACGAGCAGCACGAATTGTCCACGGTGCAGAATACCAAGGCTAGGAGGACAGCCTTCCGAAAGGCGAACTCGACGTTAGACCCGAGGCGGTGTGCAAATGGTGGTGGTATATTAGTCACTGGCTGGCGATGAATGGAACTGGCTATAGCCGGCTTCACGCTGGCAGAAGTATTCGCGCAGCGGAAGGCTACAATTTTCCTATTGGCTAGAGAATTTGCGGCGGATGCAGCAAGAGCTGCATGTCTGGAGCGATCCCTGCCGCTAACTTCTGTCAACTGTGGCTGTTTACCGGGAAGCCCTCTGCAGGCTGAGCCCTATATTGCGGGAATTAGCCTTAACACAGGGGTCGAGTTGGCGATAACCCGCTTAGTATTGATGCGTTGCCGGTTGCGGCGTACAAGGCGAAGCCCAGAGACACGACAGCCTCCTATCAAAATACTCATAAAACGTTTCTGATCAATTTACGAAATCTTTCCAGTCGATTGTATGTTAGCCATATAAATGTCTGTGTTTGCTCAAGCATGGTGCACCAAGATAGTTGCAGTAAAATTCTTCAAGATACTTGCACAAAGAAATGCATCTGAAAAGGCTCAAATCAGGTCCACTATAACATTAATGATACACTGCATAAGTTACAGACCTATGATTGAAATACGAAGGCAGTCATATAAAATTTAATGTAATTTAAAGAGACCGTGAAAGAAAAACACCTACTGAGGACGCTACAATATTTGTGCAAACACAAATATAGAAATGAGTTTTGCAGTGCGGAGGCTGTGTTAATCATATGTCATGTTCATATGTATGTTTTGAGTATACAGCAAACAGATAGTGTAAGCAGTTAACGTCTCTCATGAAACCTAGATTTGTCTGTCTCTAAATTAATTGTAAGCGGTCTGCTGCAACAACTTCCTGAATGGGGTGCGTAAGTAAGAGATTTGAAAATATCCATGTTTGAGGCATCAGGGTATTTGAAGAGGACTACTAAAAATTTTTAAGAGCTGCTAGTATAGGCTAATTCCCATAGAACATTCAGTATAACTCACGTCCAGTTTTACTGGTTATGGGTATAATTTTTCAATTCGTTTGTTAGTACTCCAGGTGCTACTGGCGTAATTATCGATAGTCATTTTTGTTTTTGCGTTTAGTTATATGTAAATGTGTCCTGTGGTATGACAGATAAACAGTTGATTCGACCCATTGTATTACAGCGTCACTTTACAGGACTGCGTCATCAACTTTTTTTTGCAAACGAGAGTACAGTGTTTCTGGAAGAAATGTCTTTGCTTAGAGGGAGAGATATGTTCTTCCACATGATGGGTCCCTTGCACATTCTAGTCCTTTGGTGACACACCATCTGAACCTATCTTTGACCGGAAGATGGATTAGCATAAATGGTCACATTTCTTGGCCATCAATGTCACTCGACCTTGTCCTTTTTGATTTATCTCTCTCGGGATAGTTGAAAGGCGAAGTCTAGAACAGGAAATTAAATAAAAGATACGAATTGATCGTTCATATTACGTATGTTGACGCCTTCGTTAAAGATGACACATGACGCATAATGAATTGAGTTTGGAGGTAGAATTTATGAAAATCAACTCCGATTTAATAATTTTGCTTTGCTTAACACCTTCTGCGAGTATTTGTTTTGGGTTCATTCTGACAGCTGTAGCTTCCTAACCAAAACAACTGAACTCATGTTACATATGTAGCGTCGCTTCCAGGTTAAGACTAAAATTTGTCAGAAGGAGTGATTCAACATTGCCTTAGCCACCAGTGACCGATGAGGATGTGGTGTCGTAATTTGGGTTAAAACAATAAATTATTGCGAGACAGGCTAGCTTCGGTCGGGATGCCTTACCAGCGCAGCACGCCGTGTTTCCATCATTGGGATTTCGGCGGTGTTGCTGAGGACACGACCAGGAACAGCGCAATGACACACGTGTGCTACAGTCTGATATAAATAACTGTTGATGTTGCAGCAGAAGTATTTGCAGTCCAACTGTACCATTAGGATGCAGAGGCTACGCCAGACGAGTGGATGACATGGAGCTGTCAGCCACAGCTGCAGATTCGAGTTCCTACCGGGGTACTGACAGCAAAATGCATAAATCCTTTGTGAGAAATGGGCCATTTTTAATGCACTCAGAAACTGATACTGGCCTTGAACACTACACTCAATATTGGTGTATTGTCTAGCGCATTTAGATCTTCTGCCATCCCCAAAGGCTCTGCAAGCGAAATACATGAAAGGATATAGTACAAGCAAAAATACATCGGTATAATTGCATAAAACTTGCTTTGTGCGAACGGCAGAAGCAAGCACCCAGTGAAAAACGTTGAGAAAATACGTGAAATGCACATCATAAAAAAGAGACGTAGAACTCACCCAATATCTATAACACATTCTTAGGTAAAACACAACTGAATTTTGCAAAAGGGGATACATAGTATATGGTCTGCTTTATTTGACGACACCTGAGAGCAAACTGACTCATTGTATTGAACGAAGTATTAGGTATAGAATCCACCAGATGGCAGTACTATACAGGCTTAACGAAAATTTTATGTTTTGAAATACAGAAGTATTAATACAGTTGATTGATACAATGTAGCTTCAAATGACAAATAAATTACAACTATATCTATTGCATCGCCTTGTTTATTGTCTAACAAATATCCAGCTGATGTAAGGGCAATAGCGAAAATTATCACGACAATATGGCATCAGTGCAAAAAAATGTAATTAAAATAAGTGAACATCTATCTGTTCAGTGAAATTATATATTACAATAAACGTGTAATGTAGTAACCATTATTGCATACATAAAAAATATATAATTGGATCGTCGATGTTCCAGCCATAAGATAGAAGAAAATTTACAAAATTACACGCAGTATGACAGGAAGTCTATTTGGTATGTAACAGTTTTGCAGAGGTAAATAACATTGTATGTGATGAAGTGCAAAATATAATACAGCTAAGGCTAGGAATACACCAGATGAGTGTGTGTTTAATATAAAGCTTAAGATAGATAGTAAAAATTAGCATCTGTAAAACCTTGTGATTAGCACAATGAGCAACCTACTTTTCTAAGGTTGTGAGATATTGTACACTGTGATCACACAAAAAAATCAAGTGATTTTATGAAATTATATTCCACTTATGACAGACCATGCCTAACATGAAAACAGAGGTAACAGTATGTAAAATCAGGATGCGACAGATAAAACAAAGCGACAATGCGCTGTGAGATGTAACTCTAGAAGGTAGCACAAAGGCAACTGTTTATTATTACTATTGTAAAATAAATAATACAGTCTTTGACTTACACCGAACTAACCGTGAGAATATACTGGTAGTACACGTTATTAAGTACCCGCCAGGTTAGCCGAGAGCGTTATCAGAGACGAGCTTCCGCGCACGAGACCGCCATGCGCGAAGGATTTTTATGTTTGGCTGCTACGACGGATAAGTTGTAATGTAATTGAACTGAAACACCCCAGGTTGCATTGGCCGAAGATTTGGAGACATGTGCACCAAAAATTCTTTCCTACCTTCGTTCGGGCACTGTGGTTCTCTGTCGCCTGTGGCAAGTTCAACACCCACCAACGGCTCCATGCAATTGGACTAGTGGACACTCCACTATGCCCGAAATGTCACCAAGTGGATGACGACCATCACCGCTTAACTTGTATCGCGATGGAGGACGTCTGGTTCCTAGGAAGACAGATGGTGGCTTGCTACCTCCGTGTGACCCCGCAACATATTACACCTGCTTCCTTCTTACATCCGGAGAGTGACTACTTTCCGGCGACTAAATCACAGTCGATCATCTGGATCAAAGGTTGGACGATCGCGTACCTCTATGGAGATACTGCCACGTCGTGACTTGACTTTTGGTATTTCTTGCAGCAAGTCCACAGTGAGGTTCATAGATGGTCACACTATCGGAAAACCTTTGCCAATTATCTTCAGGCAGTCTTCCTTGACCCCCCACGCAGTTGGAATGTGCCGGGTGCAGTCGGTGTGCACATTTGACAGCTGATGGTGAACCTCACGCTTCTCTCACCACTCACTATGTAATGCACATACTATACGATGAAATGGTCTATACGTTCCTTTTAACAGAGTGATCCTTATTGAAAATAAATAAATAAAAACAACATCCCTGTTCCTTTCAATTTGTGATTTGTTTTAAAATCTTTTGTTTTCTTTCTTTTTGGCAGAGGATGCATTTCATTTAGTGTTTGTAAAAAAAAAAAAAAAAAAAAAAAGTGGTCAGCGCGACAGAATGTCAATCCTAAGGGCCCGGGTTCGATTCCCGGCTGGATCGGAGATTTAAAAAAAAAAAAAAAAAAAAAGAGCGCTAACGCGCTGCTTCCTGGACTCGGGTGGCGCTCCGGCCCCGGATCGAATCTGCCTGGCGGACTAACGACGAGGGCCAGTATGCCGGCCAGCGTGAATGTATTTTTAGGCGGTTTTCCACATCCTGCTTAGTGAATACCGGGGTAGTCCCCACGTTCCGCCTCAGTTAGACGACTCACAGACATTTTCAGACGCTAGCACTACTTCATGGCTTCCACTAGACGCAGACAGCTGGGGCACACTACTTACGTCCCAGGGGGCTCGTGGTAGCGGGAGGAATGGCATCCGATCACCCTCTGTAACTAACACTGCCAAATCCGTAATAACACGGCCGTCCCCACGTGAAAGCGGGACAAGGCCCAAAGAAAGACAGAAAAAACACGTTATTAACTATCAGTTACAATAACAGAAACATGCTCGCTGCCTTATAACACTGCCTCAGCACGATGGGTGCACTCCAGCAACAGCCAGACTCCTGCCAGGATGCATAAAGTAGTGCACTTACAAAAATTTATGAATTACTGTGCTGGTAAACCCCTTACGTTATTTGATTGTCAAACAGCTGAGCAAAACTGAACGTACTCAGACATTTCTCTCTTTACTTATTCTGATCATCACTAAACTGACACACAATATCCTTAGCGCAACGCAATCGGACTTTCAATAATCCCTACAAAAGAATGGCCCTGACTAACAATAACCTATACCTTTCATGAATCATTAACCTCACAAAAATCTTCGTTACTCGAACTACTGCAATACAGCGAGCGCCAATACTGCCAGCTAAACACAAGATTCTAACTACTTAAGTCACTAACTACTGACAGATATAGTTAGCAAATGAAAGATTTTGATTTTGAACAAACAATGTACGAGGGCTGTCCAGAAAGTAAGTTACGATCGGTCGCGAAATGGAAACGACTATGAAAATTCGATAAAGCTTTGCAAAGATGTGTTGGGCAGTGTCTCTAGTATGACTCTAGGTAGAATTATGTCGCTCTTTTCATTCCTGAGCTCTTAGTGAGCGCGTAAAGATGTTATAGAAAATAGTGTCTCCCGCCAAGTAGGAGGGCCTGGTGAGAATTTTCCCCTGAAGCTATGCAACCAACATTACATAACTGTCGTGCGGTTTCTCCTTCAAGACAATTCTCAGCCTCATTCTGCAGGGGCAATGAAGATGATCCTGCATCGTTTCAATTGGAAATGTTTGGTTACCCACAATACAGCCCGTAATTGTCTCCCACTGAGTTTCATCTCTGCACAAACGAACCGCTGGCTATGAAGACAACATTTTGGCACAGACAACGAGCTTTAGGCCAGCGTAGAGAATTGGCGGAAAGCACTGGCGGCTGCCTTCTATGATGAAGGTATTTGAAAGTTGGTACAACGCTACGACGAATGTCTGAGTCAGATCGGCGACTACGTAGAGAAGTAGCTGAAAGGTGTAGCTAACTGTTACAAATGAAACATTTCTGATTTTCACTGTGATTTTCATTTCGCCATCAATCGTAACTTACTTTCTGGACAGCCCTCGTATTTACCTTACTAGTGTTCAAAAGTCTATATATATATAGCCGTTCATGACATCGAGTCTTACAAATTTCGCTTTTCTGACGGACACACGTCCATATCGTCCGCTCTCAAAACTCTGGCATCTCTCTCCCCACATCCACCACTGCTGGCGGCTCACCTCCAATTGCGCAACGCTACGCGCTGTTCACATCCAGCTGCCCAACACTACAATAGCGAATATTCCAACAATGAGTTCAACCAGCCACAGACTGCACACAGCACAGCCAGTGATTTTCTTACAGAGCGCTACGTGACGTTACCAGCATAAAAATCTAAACAGCCTACTTACAGCTGGTCACAGAAGCCACCTCCCAGCAATGTGGAGGGCGGACATCTAGCCACTTTCCTCGGCTCCTGGATGTGGTCATAAGTCAAAGAGGGGCTACCTCTGCAAGATTCCAGTACGCACGACTGACGTCATACCAGCCCACTCCTGTGGGCCAGGTGCACGATCGCCTCCCGGCTACGCCACAGAACCAGTGTACGAGTTGTATAGCATCCCGGCGAACGTTAAAAAGTTGTACAAGTTCTACCATGCAGGCTCTGGGAAGCCGAACCGGTTGTGTCGATGACCAGCAGACTGCCGGCTAGGGGAAAATACTGAGTGAGATGCAACAAACACAGCAGGTGTCGTAACATACCAGAAGGACCAAGCGCCCAAGTCATGCCCAGGGAAGTATAATGACATCACTGAAGCCGAGAGATAGCGTCATACTAGTGACAAAGCAGAGTTTCGTAAGGAAGGCTAGGTGACTCTGTGAAACTTTACAGTCATTAGGAAAGGTGACAGCGAGGAGAAACCAGGACACACAGCCATCGTCACCTGCGCAGAGCACACAAGAAGCGCCAACATACACTATTGGCCATTAAAATTGATACACTACGAATATGACGTGCTACAGACGCCAAATTTAACCGGCAGGAAGGAGATGCTGTGATATGCAAATGATTAGGTTTCCAGAGCTTTCACACAAGGTTGGCGCCGGTGGCGACACCTACAACTTGCTGACATGAGGAAAGTTTCCAACCGATTTCTCATGCACAAACGGCAGTTGACCGGCGTTGCCTGCTGAAACGTTGTTGTGATGCCTCGTGTGAGGAGGAGAAACGCGTACCATCACGTTTCCAACTTTGATAAAGGTCGGATTGTAGCCTATCACGATTGCGGTTTATCGTATCGCGACATTGCTGCTCGCGTTGGTCGAGATCCAATGATTGTTAGCAGAATCTGGAATCGGTGGGTTCAGGAGGGTAATACGGAATGCCGTGCTGGATCCCAACGGCCTCGTATCACTAGCAGTCGAGGTGACAGGCATCTTATCCGCATGGCTGTAACGGATCGTGCAGCCACGTCTCGAGCCCTGAGTCAACACATGGGGACGTTTGCAAGACAACAACCATCTGCACGAACAGTTCGACAACGTTTAGAGCAGCATGGACTATCAGCTCGGAGACCGTGGCTGCGGTTACCCTTGACGCTGCATCACAGACAGAATCGCCTGCGATGGTGTGCTCAAAGACGAACCTGGGTGCACGAATGGCCAAACGTCATTTTTTCGGATGAATCCAGGTTCTGTTTACAGCATCCGTGTTTGGCGACATCAAGGTGAACGCACATTGGAAGCGTGTATTCGTCATCGCCATACTGGCGTATCACCCGGCGTGATGGTATGGGGTGCCATTGGTTACACCTCTCGGTCTCCTCTTGTTCGCATTGACGGCACTTTGAGCAGTGGACGTTACATTTCAGATGTGTTACGACCCGTGGCTCTACCCTTCATTCGATCCCTTCGAAGCCCTACATTTCAGCACGATAATGCACGACCGCATGTTCCAGGTCCTGTACGGGCCTTTTTGGATACAGAAAATGTTCGACCGCTGCCCTGGCCAGCACATTCTCCAGATCTCTCACCAATTGAAAACGTCTGGTCAATGGTGGCCGAGCAACTGGTTCGTCACAATACGCCAGTCACTACTCTTGATGAACTGTGGTATCGTGTTGAAGCTGTATGGGCAGCTGTACCTGTACACGCCATCCAAGCTCTGTTTGACTCAATGCCCAGACGTATCAGGGCCGTTATTACGGCCAGAGGTGGTTGTTCTGGGTTCTGATTTCTCAGGATCTATGCACCCAAATTGTGTGAAAATGTAATCACATGCCAGTTCTAGTATAAGATATTTGTCCAATGAATACCCGTTTATCATCTGCATTTCGTCTTGGTGTAGCAATTTTACTCGCCAGTAGTTAAATACGACGCCCTTCTTAACGAGTGTCACTGCTCATAGCTGATTGCTGACCCAGTGCCTAGTCTCAGTCTTGTGTCAGTAGTAGCTATTTGGTGAGAGGGGAGGCTATGCAGGTGGACCCCAGTTAGCCTAGTTGTCTTGTGTTGTCTATGGAGGTACAAGTCTGGCTGGAGGGACGCTGCTGCTGCCAGCTCAGCTGCACCGCCAACTTCTGAGGCATCCCTAATGGGGCACGGAGGCTTCCACCACCCTGCCGGTCTGTTGGAGGCTAGACCTGCGTGACCTGGACACTGTCCGTCATCCACCTTTAAGTGGGTTTGCGGCATTGCTGCTCATCCCATTCCTGTGGCTGACACCGATGTTGCCGTCTCCTGTCTCGTAAATGGGGGCTGAGAGCCGACCACTGTGAGCCAGCGAGTACTTCAGGCAGACCTGTGTCGAGACTCCTAAGTGCAAATCTTCGATGTCCATGGCAGCACTTTAGAGATCGATGTGCGGTGCTGGATTCAGCGGTCGACGGCTGTCTGTGACGTAGCAGCCAACACCTGACACTTCACTGTGCTGGCGATACTGCGAGACGAGGGCAAGCCGGCTTTCCGCAGCTGGTTACGCGCCACTCTGCAGGGCCAGGTGCGGCATGGCGATTTTGAAGACAATCTGGTGTTACTGCATAATATCGTCAACTACGAGGGTCACTCCAAAAGAAATGGACACTATTTTTGTAAAAATACAGTTTTCATTCTGCATGTGTGAAAGTTTTACAGTGCGTAGATACATCCTTCCCGCTTGTTTTCAAACTTAGTTCAACCTGTTCCCGTGAGTGGCGCCGTCACAACATGTCTTCAAGATGGCTGCTACACTTGACGTTCGTCAGAAGCAGCGTGCTGTCATACAATTTCTGTGCTGTGAGAACGAGACACTGGGAAACATCCACAAGAGGTTGAACAAGGAGTATGGAGATGCTGCTGTCGATCGCAGTATAGTTAGTCGGTGGGCAAGCAGGTTGCGTGATGAAAGCGGGCACGGCAATATTGAGAATTGTCCCTGCAGTGGCAGGCCTCGTACTACACACACTCCAGACAATGTGTAGAGAGTTAACGAGTTGGTGACTGCTGACAGACGCATCACAGTGAACGAATTGTCACGCTACGTTGGGATAGGGGAAGGAAGTGTTTGCAGAATACTGAAAGTGTTGGCATTAAAAAATGTCTGTGCCAGGTGGGTTCCCAGGATGTTGACAGTGGCTCACAAAGAAACAAGAAAAACGGTATGCAGCGAACTTTTGGATCAGTACGAGAATGGTGGAGATGAATTTCTTGGAAGAACTGTGACAGGTGATGAAACATGGCTCCATCATTTTTCACCAGAGACGAATAGGTAATCAGTGGAGTGGTATCATGCAAATTCACCCAAGAAAAAACAAATCAAAATCACAACTTCTGCTGGAAAAGTTACGGCTACGGTGTTTTTCGATCCCGAAGGACTCTTGCTTGTGCACATCATGACAAGCGGAACCACCATAAATTCTGATGCATATGTGACGACACTGGAGAAACTTCAAGCTCGGCTGAGTCGTGTTCGACAACATCGGCAAAAGCAGGATGTTTTGCTGTTGCACGACAATGCACGGCCACATCTCACTCAAAAACCATGGAAGCGATCACAAAACTCGGATGGACAACACTGAAACATCCGCCTTACAGTCCTAACCTGGCTCCATGTGACTATCATCTCTTTGAGAAACTGAAAGACTCTCTTCGTGGAACAAGGTTTGAAGATGATGACTCCCTTGTGCGCGCTGCCAAACAGTGGCTCCAACAGGTTGGTCCAGAATTTTACCATGCAGGTATACAGGCGCTGGTTCCAAGATGGCGTAAGGCAGTTGTGAGGGATGGAAATTATGTGGAGAAATGAAAATATTGTTCCTAAAGGATGTATCTACACACTGTAAAACTTTCAAAGATGTAGAATAAAAGATGGATTTTAAAAAATATAGTGTGCTCTGAAATGATACTAGGACCTGACGACCACATCCCATCCAGCTCTGTCCTGATGAATGTAGAAGTCTGGGAGTGGACTCCTATAGTTAGAAATCAAGTGTTGGTTTTGACAGCCACTCCTTCCTGGGCGTCACTGGCGAGCCATCCAGTCTTTTCCCTCAGCCACCCAGCGTACTGACAACACAGCCATGCTACGCCACCCCCGGGGTGGCTGCACACCAAACATTTGATTCGAGTAAGTCTTCTTTACAACCTGCTAAAATATTTACTACACATCTTGTCAGGAGGGTAATTTAGCAGTATTTTCAAAGAAACATATTGTTTTAATAGAGTGAAATAACAAAACATTTTGGCATAAATTTTATTAAGTAGCTTCATAACTGAGCTTCATTTTATAAAATTATTATACTCTTCTTATTATTGGCACTGTTCATAATTCTACAAAACCTTGAAGTGTACACAGGAAGGTAATTTTGTGATGGGTAAGGTTACTCTGCAGTAGCGGTAATGTAACTTTGCAGTTCGCAACGCAAAGTTTCTTTCACCCTATTGCACCAGTCCTCACCTACACAACTTGAATTTTCACAACTATCACACATGTAGAGTGCCTTATTAGTCGGTTGTTTGTGGCAGTGGTCGTGGTAAGTTATGAAGAAAACAAGAGGATTGCGTCCATGACTGAACAGTTGTCTTTTTTTCACTTCAGTTAAGTGTGGGAAATACTTGTCTCCAATAATATTTACTCCAAACGTCTTGCAGAAAGGGGTAGAACTGGTGCAAGAGCAGCCTTGGC